>NC_137179.1:13345000-16090000 GCF_951804945.1 Podarcis cretensis
TGGAAAGACCTGTCCATTTTAGTTTCTTCCACTTTGAAAATCTGTCAGCAATTTAGCGTGAATAAACACATTTTGGTATGCTGTTTTTCTTAATGTCCACAATTTTGCAATTTCACTAATATAATGCATTTTTATGTTATTTTCACTAATGTGTACATCTGAAGCACACTGCCCCCCAATACAGGCATTTTTTATAAGTCATGGTAGGAAAACTAAATTGCAAAGTTCAGTTAATTTTTGTAGGATGGTTGTGTTGTGGTTCTAATATTGTTTCAGAAAGTTCAAATTTTATAGATATGGATTTAATGCGAGAGCCGGATCCAGAGGAAAATTGGGCCTGATCCGGCCCGCGGACCTTAGTTTGCCGACCCCTGTGTTAGGGCATTACTGCCTAAAAAGTGGTTGCTGGATACGATGATTGTCACCACATAGGAGTCATGGAATTTCGTTTCTGTGTCAGAAATTCATCTCTCCTCGTACTACGCAGTCCTGATGACGTCTGCTAGAAATGCAAATCAGTGGGATGAAACTATAACACTTTATTTACAGTTTCCCCAAGCTTTGTGTGAGAGAAAGGGAACAGCGCCGCATGGTAAAATATTAAGAGAAAGGGAGGGAACCCTTCTAATTTGCAGTTTTCACTTCAAACGCCATCGGAGACCAAGGCGTTGTTGCCGCAATGTGTTTGCCACCTGGACATGCAATTAGACTGAAGTGTCTGTTACAAGTCTTTGCATCCAAAGATTTGTTATGCAAAAGGAATTAGCAGCTCCCCCACCAAATGCTACAGCTGGAATTCTCCTAAAAGGGCAATTCCTCAATTTCAAGATCAGCTATACAGAAGCAGTTACACCATTGGCCTTCATGTCGTAAAACATGTTTGATGTTATATAAATGCTTCGGCAGTGAGATAAGTAATAGCATGTAGAACAGAGAAGTGGAAATCTGAAGAGAGAGAAAATGCAGAATTTCTTCTGTCAAGACAGCAATTGCCAGCAGACCCAAGGCAATTCACCTCCCACTTCTGCAGAAGAGACTTTTCCACACACACACAAAATCCATGTCTTAGCATGCAATAATAGCTGTGTTCCTGCACGCACCACAGATTCCAATGGTGTGATCTGCGGTCAACTTTGACCTTCTGAAAAATATATGTAGCCCCCTTAATCTACCTGGGATGAGTATGAGAAAAGATAAGACAGTCTGTGGAAAAACCTGAAATCACGAAAGTCGGAGTGGAGTTAATATGGACCCACCGCCACCCCGCCTCTAGTAGCAAATTGGCTGGTCGTGTGCTGATTATTCTGAAGTTGAAGTAGGGACACACACACAAAAATAAGATAGTGGTTTCTACAGGAGATTACCAAGGAATTAAGTTTGGATTTTTTTTAAAAAAAAAATGTTAAGAAAGTGCTTGTTTTTGTGTGAAGCTGGTCCTAATTTGAGCCCTTTAATGCTAAGGGGAGATTTCACTGGGATGGGAAAGAAAGGTGTATTTTCCCATTCTTTCAGCATCCCCCAACCCTGTGAGACCCCAAAACTGTTAGAAGGCTTCTGCATGGGATGGTCACTTATACGTCAGCCCCAAAGGGAAGATGCATTACCAGAAGAGATGTTGGGAGACCAATATTCTCCCCTTACAGAGCTACTGTTATTAGAGATCCCCAAGAAGAGGGGTTCATTGTTAAACCACTCTGGAAACTGTAGTTCTGTGAGGGAGAATACTGGTCTCCCCACAACTCTCAGCACCTATAACAAACTACATTTCCCAGAATTCTCTGCAGAGGAAGCCATGACTGTTTGATGTGGCATGATACGGCTTTAAATATAGAAGTGCAGATGGGGCCCATCCGCTTTTCCACACTGATGCAGTTCCATCTAAAGTCAAAACAAACTTAAAGAGTCCCATTGCCTTCAATAGGACTTAGTTATGGCTACATGTAGTTGGATCAAGTCTGGTTTATTTGTTTATATATTTATTAAATGCTTTATTTATTTATTTATTTATTTATTTATTTATTTATTGTTGATAGCCTTAGAATCAAGGGCTTGGATGATGAGGGACATTCAGCTTTTATTTTTTAATTTGAAAATATCTGTACTGAAATTCTGTTTTCATCAATATGTTAGGCATATCTTCCTGGATTCAAACATACAGTCAATAACAGCCATCTACATTTAATTTTAAAAAGTGTACCATTTCAAACAACAGTAATTAATTTCCTGCATCATTGCAGGAAAACGGGGATATAAATTAGTAGCAGCAGTAGCTGTATTTATTCACTTTATATACCACGCTTTACAAAACAGCAATGATAAAAACATCATAAAAACCATACTGACGGACAGCCTAGTAGCAAAATAGTGACAATAATAACAGCCCTCCCCACCCTACACACTTTCATGGGCCATAGATTATTTAATGGCCAAAGGCCTGGGTTAAAGAGGAATGTGTTTGCCTGCCTTCTAAAGACATGTAGTGACGGCACCAGGCGAGCCTCTCTGGGGAGAGCATTCCACAACTGGGGAACCACCACAATAAAGGCCTGTTCTCTTGTTGCCACCCTCCAAACCTTTCTGGGAAGAATGACACAGAGAAGAGACTCAGAGGACAAGTGCAGGGGCTGGGTCAATTTGTATGGGGGAGAGCCAAAGTAAATAAAGAAATATATAAATACAAAGTAAATAAATAATACATAAATAAACAAAGAAGCCGAAGATGCAGATCAACTTAAGAAAGAATAAAAATGACAGGTTGAAATTGAGGCTATTTCTTTTTTTAGTTACCCAAGCTGGCTGGTAAAATGCCAAGTTGCACACACATGCGCCTCTATGCCAACACAGGCACACAGCCCTCCAGTGCGAACAACTCAACTATCAAAATGAGACTTTATTTTTTAACTGAAATGGGGAAGGCGCACCAAGGCTTAATGTATTTGCAGCCAACCTATTGATTGGCAGGTTGTCACAGTATGACGTGCCTCTGCCTGCTCACATCGCCAGCAGAGGAAAACGGGAGAGCACTCCCGCTTTCCCTTCCCTCTTGTCTCAAGGCTGAAGACGACGACAGAGACAAGCTTGATGAGCTCAAATATAATACCTCCGAACATACCCCTCAAGTTACTCTAATTGACAGGGACGTCCCTGCTTTGAACCTAAGCTTTTAAGCTGTCCCTCCATCCTTTATTATCCTTGCAATACCCCCTGATTTTTCACCACGGGTTCCTGTGCTTCTGCATTTGCTGGCAACGTCTCTTCAGGACTCCAAGGAATGATGGTTGCAGGAGGCGGGGAAGAAAGACCCAGTTCAAACCAGAACAGGGGCAGGAGACAGCTCTTGTATTCATGCCCTGCTAGTGGGATTCTCAGAAGTATCAGAATGTCCACCATGAGAGGAGGATACTGAACGAGAGGAGTCTTTGGTCTGTGGTTCTCAGCCTCATTCCCTCCTTTCGATTCTGCAGAATGGGGGTAACAGTAGCCCTGCCAAACTTACAGAGCTGTTGTAAGCACTGATGAAATGATAAACGCGTGAAGTGCCTTGAAGGAGTATATAAATCCTACTGATTTCTGAAAAAAACATTTCTATATTGCCAGCTCATACAGAACATCAATGTAGTGTCCAACAGCATAGTCAATTAACATAAAGTGTCATAAAACCATACAAAATAACCACTGGAATGGCTGGCTAATCAAGAAAATATAAACAGCTGCATAGGACTGTTGGCACAAAAAAAGTTCTCAAGAACCAATGGATTCAAGTTACAAGAAAGGGGATTCTGACAAAACATCAGGAGGAACTTCCTGATAGTAAGAGCTGTTTGACAGAGGAATGGACTCCCTTGGAAGGTTGTGGTTTCTTCTTCCATGGAGATTTTTAAGCAGAGGTTAGATGGCCATCTGTCAGGGATGTTTCGAACTTAAAAATGGAAAGTGTAATGCTGGTGGTCAACAAAAGAGGTTTAAAGACTGTATCAAGGCAAATCTTAAAAAATGTAGTATAAACACCGACAACTGGGAAACACTGGCCTGCAAGCGCTCCAATTGGAGAACAGCCTTTACCAAAGGTGTCATAGGCTTTGAAGACACTCGAACTCAAAACGCAAGGGAGAAACGTGCTAAGAGGAAGGCACGCTTGGCAAATCCACACCGTCATCAGCTCCTGCCCGGGAACCAATGTCCCTACTGTGGAAGGACGTGTGGGTCCAGAATTGGCCTCCACAGTCACTTATGGACTCATTGATAAAACCGTGTTTATGGAAGACAATCTTACTTGGCTATGAGTGATCGCCAAAGAAGAAGTAGTTGAGATTGGGTTGGACTAGATGACCCTTCCAACGCTACAATTCTACGACTCCATGAATATTGTTCCTATTGCAGAGACCTCAGCTATGCCCTCCATATTCCTTATAACTCTGCATGCTGTCCATTCAGAAGCCACCAGACATGGCTGGCACTTCCATAAGGAAAAGAGAGGTGGTGAATTGGTGCTCCCTCAGTTCACTGCTTGTCTCTGCTGGCCAGCCCTGTTGCCACCCACCCAGTGAGCCAACATACCCCGTGCAAGGACCCAAGGAATCCTTCTCTCAAAGTTTGACATTCTGGGCAGAGTGGCCATGAGAGCACCCCTAAGCATTGACACAGTGGCTAACAATGCCTAAAATTTAAACTATGCCACCCCGACAAGAACTCCCAAGGAAAATAAAGAATTTATTTATGTATGCTACAACAACGGCAAGAGTCTTGATTGCACAAGGATGGAAGAATGAGGAAACCCCGACAAAAGAACAGTGGCAAGAGAAATTGATGAACTATGCAGAACTGGCGAAATTGACATGCAAATTGCGAGACAAGGACAACTGTGACTTTAAAGAAGACTGGGAGCCTTTTACAAATTATTTAAAAAGACAACAAAATGAACTGGACTCCTTGGCAGGTTTTGAATAAACATACACAAATTTATTGAGGGTTAACATAGCATAGCTGTCAACTTTTCCCTTTTCTTGCGAGGAATCCTATTCGGAATAAGGGAATTTCCCTTTAAAAAAGGGAAATGCTGACAGCTATGCATAGTAGACAGATAAGGATGTGTACAATTTTACAAGCTACCAGCATGAATTTGACCAAACTGCGGGAGGCAGTGGAAGACAGGAGTGCCTGGCGTGCTCTGGTCCAGGGGGTCATGAAGAGTTGGACACAAGAAGAAGAAGAAGAAGAGTTTGGATTTGATATCCCGCCTTTCACTCCCTTTAAGGAGTCTCAAAGCGGCTAACATTCTCCTTTCCCTTCCTCCCCCACAACAAACACTCTGTGAGGTGAGTGGGGCTGAGAGACTTCAAAGAAGTGTGACTGGCCCAAGGTCACCCAGCAGCTGCATGTGGAGGAGCGGAGACGCGAACCCGGTTCCCCAGATTACAAGACTACCGCTCTTAACCACTACACCACACTGGCTCTCAACTAACCGACTAAACAACAACAACAATTTTACAATATGCAGAAGTTAATATAGGTTGAGAAATCAGAGAGAGGAGCTGAGGGAGGTCACAGGGGGGAGGGAGGGAGGGTTTGTGGGGGAGGTGGGAAAATGGAGGGAAATAATGAAGATGATTTACTTTGATAATTTGTTATGTTGAAATTGTTAATAAATTTTAAAAACTATGCCACCCCTGATATTAGGCAATGTTAGCTACTGCAGGAATTCATGTCAGCAGCACAGGCACTTTCATAGCCACCCCACCAAGAATGCCTAGCTCTGAGGGAAGGCTCCGCCAAATCACTCCTTTAGCATGGGGGTGAGAGAGCATCCTAAGGGGTGCTTCCACCACTGCCAAACTAGCTGGACAAGAAACCAACAAAAATAAGCTGAGATGAGGGGCTGCCTCTGCCACAATGAAGAGGGTGAGGGGTGGCAAAGGTGTTGCCGGCTCAGATGGCACAACTTCTTGCACTGGCCCTGCTGTCAGAAATATGTCCCATTTCACTACGTAGCAGGAAACGTATGAAGCTATATTATGCTGAGTCACCCCACCGATCCATCTCAGCCAGCACTTAATACTCTGAGTCAGCTTTCTAAGATTTGAGGCAGGGATACTTCTAATTCCCACACCTGAGCCCCCCCCCACCCCCCATCAATAGCTGGAGATGCCAGTCACTGAACTAAGAGCCTATTTATACAAAGATGTGTTCTGTCACTAGCCTAGAGCATAGTGAAACCCACCAGCTATATATAATGGAGAACTCCCTTCCCACTGGTTTCAGCTCCAGACAGGCAGTAAGAAAAGGAGAAGTTGAGAAGATTATGGGTTGCCCCCAAGTGGCTGGTGGACCACAAGTTCTGCATGCCTGATCATCTGGCTTAACCCAGGTTCAGTCTTAACTAACAGGTCTCCATGCCTCTCTGATCAGGACATTCCTCATAGAGATATTGCTTGTTAGTACAATCATGTTTGGGGTGTGGGGAATTGATGCTAAGAATAAAACAACGAAAATCTGTATTTGCCTATTCACTGCTCTTTCAACCCCCTATTGCTAAATTTCATGTTGCTTTGCATTTATTTTTAGTTGTTAAAAAATGGGTTTATGAGAGAAGACACTCATTTCACAATCCCTGAGGATTTTACAATGTCTTCCCATCACCGCACCATCCTTCTGAATTAAAAGTGGCTGAACACCCCAATCCTAAGCGTTCTTAGGATTCCCTTCCCCCAATGGAATTTGCTTCTCAATAAAAATAAATGTTCATGCACCATTAGCTGTACCAGCTGAGGGTGGGGATGTGCATGAGAAAGCATCTTCCACAGCGAAGACAGCAGTGGTGATGTCTATGCAGAAGAAAATTTCATTGAGTTTACCTGGGAGTAAGTATGTATCACAGGAATGGGAGACCTGCACCTCTCTTCCTTAAATGTTGCTGGAGTACAACTCCTGTCACCTTTTACCATGATGGCTGGGGCTGTTGGGAGTTGGAGCCAAACACATCTGGAGCGCCATAGATTCCCCATCACTGGTGCTTCAGATTATGGCCTTGGATGCAAACGCAGTCTCCGATCTTCCCCTCTCTGCGTAGCCTGAACAACAGGCTGCACATCTAGCTGCTAATTATTACAGATGCCAATGCCAAGTAGAATTTGGTTTATAAGGAAGGTTTGAGATAATTGTCTGCTCCACCAGAACAACAAGGTGCACTTTTGAAAGCAAACCTAATGGATTTCTGCAGCGTCCCTAACATGAACCCGTGCCAAAAATTAAGAGAGAGCATTATTGGGGAGAGGACTGACAGCATGGGACAAATCTGACAGAAGTAGCTGCAGGTTTTAGGGATACCTCTGGGAGGCCTATTGCTCGTCTTGTGGATTGAGCTATTGAACACCACAATGGGTTCTCATTATCTCTGTAATACTGCCAGGTTTAACAGCAAGGGCCGGTATCCGACCAAAATTAAACGCTATTAAGTCTGACTGATTTCCAGAAGTGAATTAAATGCATCCCTCATTCTCTCCTATTGAATTTACAGGGGAGTGGGGTGGGGAAGAAAAGGCGCGCACCCCGCTCTGATATGGATCCCCCAGTTGTTTCCCTTTCAAGGGTCTGATCAGGTCAACCCCTCTTTAGCGATACTGTGGCATCAGTATTCACCAACCATGCCCTGCACCCTCAAGTCACTGGGATTTGAAAAGTGCTTAGCATTGGGCTCAATTGTGTCTTTGCCCAGAAACAATATCCATCAGCTGTTCAAAATATACACAGAAAAACAGTTAAATCTACCTCTGAGTCATTTCACTGTCAGAGTAATGAAGTAAATGGCTTTTGAATTGTTATTGTCTATCTTTCAAAGAAGCATCAGAAAGTACAGTGTGCTATTATTAAACCTAGACAGATGCAATAACATTGTATTAAAGTCGTGGCATAAAATATGACATTTCTTTTTTTGTCCCCCCCCCCTCAAAAAAGACAAGTATGCTAAGGATTGTTTGTGCCCACCTCCACAAAGTTATCCTTATTGAAACACTCTTTTGAAAAACAACACACAAGTGGGATAGATTTGTGTGTTTATTTAAAAAAAAGTATGCTGTTAATAGTTTCATCTGATTTCCCTTCAGCACTCCACCAAGGCCCATGCAAACTATTCTCTAATTTTGATATTCATTTTTAAAGCCGTATATCTGACATAGCCAATCAACATACATCAATATAGGTTAAAAAATGTTTTTAAAAAATCCAAGGCAAAAACATACGGTGAACATGAACTGGCAAGTAGCTGTTAGAAAGCAATGTGATCTGGGACCACATTAACAGAAGCTGAGTGCCAAGATCATAAGTAAGAATGGGAGAATCAGACAGTTTCAGTTTCTCCCAGTTTCTCATTTTCCCTAATCATGAATTCAGTTCTCCACATTTCCAAATCAGCATGCTATTTTTAAAAAAGCAAAGAAGTCCTCATAAATATTGGCTTACAGTAGGCTTCCCAAAGGTATAGGTTTTGGCCCCTGTGGAAACAGTATGTTGAATTAGATAGGCTTGTGGTCTCATTCACCTGTTCTTATCTTCTCAGCCTTTGTTTCCCCACAATGTCATTAGATCCAACTAGTGGTTTCATTTACAGGTAAATCCATCATCACATCAGGCGCAGGGCCATGACATCATCACCATCAAATTCTAAATTGCCTCGGCCAATCAGATTAAAATGGCAATGTGGGCAAATGAGGCTAAGGGCTGTGAGGGCAAAAAGGACAAGGAGAAGGAGGACATCCAAACAACAAGAAGGTGTTTGCAGCGAGTGCCAGAAACAGCTGAAAACAAGAGGCTTCTGGAAAGGCATGAAAGGAAACACAAAATAAAGTGAGTCATTTTGGCTCAGCACTGCTCTGTTAGGACAGCTAACAGGAGCTGTCTCTTTTGAAGATTTTAGAGACAGTGAGAATTTGTTAGGCTTATTGTGATGGATGTTTCAGTACAGCACAGGGCAATTCGCCTGCTTAAGTAAAGAAGAATGGATTTCACACTCTTCCTAATAGATCCACACACATTTCTGGTACTGGATGTTTCCAACTGTGTTTTCCTTTAATGGATGTTCCTCATTCTAATCTATACACACTGAATACTTATGCGATGGTTCTATGCAAATGTAAGTACTTCAGCAAAGCAGTATTTGCCAACCTGCTGCTGTCCAGATGTTATGGGCTACTGCAGATTCCCCTAGTCAGGATACCTGTTATATTAGACAGGTTTCGATGGTGTTTCCTTCATTTTTGCTTCTCCACCATACCTCACCCAAGTGCCTGAAACTCAACATCTTCAAAACCACTTGAACACAGACCTCATTCCCAGGCAGACTATTCGTCTACCAGCATAGTATGATAGGAATTTTGAGGTCTTAGATATATGTTAAATGTTCATAAGTGTACCAACCAAGCACATACATAGATCAGCACAGGAAGACCAACCTGGAACCATTTTGATTCCCAAACTGACCAAATGTTTTCTCTGCAAGGTCAAAGGAAAATGGAAAAGCCTCCCCATTGTCTTTTCCTTCACAAATCCTCTCTTAAGGGTATGTCTGTGTTTGAATAGGGTGTGAGCCTGTGACCTGGCCCAGGAACTAAGTATTTATCATTACAAAAGACTGGCCAGGCTCCCCAGGCAATCCAATCAAGTAACCTGCCAGACAGGAGATCAACAATGACAGGAGAAAAACAACATTCAAATTTCTGTTTTAAGACCGCCTTTTCTGTGATGTAGGTATGGTGTATCTGAGGGGTGGTCTTAGGTTACACCCCTTCTGTGATGTATGTATGACGTTTCTGGGGGTGGCCTTGATCTACAGGGTGGCAATTTCAAAAGTCTTTATAAGGCCTTGTGCGCCATTTTTTCTGGGTTCCTCCTCTCTCCTGTGGGTGAGGGGAGTACCCTGTTGCAAGAGTTCAATAAAGATCAAGCTTACTAGCTGCTTTGCTTCTCAATATTCTCTGGTTGGCCTCTGTTATCTTCTCCTACCAATAGGGAACCTATGTAAGGACTCTATATGGGCTCTTGGATATCCCATAAGGGAAAAGGGCAATTTTTGTTTACAACAGTAGTCAACCCTGACTGGTAGCAGCTCTCCAGAGTTTGGGACAGGGAATCCCTCCCAGCTTCACCTGGAGATGATGGGGACCTGCTGCCTGCAAAACTGGTGCTGAGCTATGACCCTTCTCCAAATTCAGCCGAGGCCTGGGGCTGGTGACTCTGCCAAACAGATGCAAGGTAGTGAGGGCAAGGTTTAGGTTGAAGCAGTAGGTGGGGAACTGTATGCTTGAGCTTTATTCTTCCCAGAACTTTTCACCTCAGGGAAATATGGCTGGGGAGAGGCTTAGTGCAGATTCCCAGGCCTCTAACTACGGGGCTACAACCACATCCTCCAGGCTCTGCAGAGCCCCTCCTTAAAGCAGAGGCTCCCATTTGTGCTCTTGGAGGTGTCCCCCTTCTCACACCCTCTCCCCCTCTGGAATTATTTCTCAGGCGAGAGCCTTCCCAAGGCAGATGCCTTCCATTACCAACTCCAAATACATTAAAGAGAAGCCAAGGGAGAAGAAACAGCATGGGCTGCAGTAAACACTGAATGTATCATAAGGAGTGACAAATAATTACATGCATCCTACCTCATTTGATTAAGAATCTCTCTGCCCCTCCTCTCTCTCTCTCTCTCTCTCTCTCTCTCCTGTCCCCCATTTGAAAAAAAACAACAGCCACAAAGCTATCATTAAAAGAGAACCCAGTAGTTCTGACAAATCTGGCAAAAAAGAGAGAGATGCATTAAAAATTCCTCAAGAACAAATAAATTACATTCACATAGCTACTCTGGGGCCATGCTGCTTTACAGCATCTCCCAGGGAATCTGTGCTAGTATTAACTAAAGGGTTTAAACCAACATTTGTCCTCTTGAATAATCTCCTTATCATGGCTCTCTCCTCTTCCTCCTCTTCCGAAGGGAAATGTGGTGAACCCTTGTAGCAATCTTGTCTTCAGTTTCCTGATTACAAGATCCCAAGTGTCACGCAGTGGATTACCCTTCATAACCGGAGCGCTGCCCCCCCCCAACACCTTGCTTGTCTTTCAACTTGTCCAGTCTTACTTAAATGGAATTATCTGTCGCAATCCGTATACAGAATCTGCCTAGCCCACTTATCTCAAGTTTCTGTATGTCACCTAACAGATTATCCTTTTTAATCCATACATCGAATCTACATAACATAGGCTCTGATGAGCTATAGTATCACTGAATGGATTATTTCTCTTAATCCATTATTGGCAGTTGTAAGAGCGTTCTCCAAAGAGAACCCACTGCCCCATCTTGGTGACACTAGCATACAAGGGTTTAGTTTTCAGCAGACGAGAGGCCTGTCATATGTTAGACACAGCTTGACATAAGTACCTGTTACTGATGTCCTCTACGCTCCACGATACAGAGCTATACTGTTCAAATAAACGTCTATTTCAGGCCAAATGGGATTTAATGAACTAAGATTAGGCGTGTTGAGGCCACAATTCCGGTGGTGTTCCTTTTAAATCTGGAGTTACCGCAGTGACATTTTCCAAGTCAAAACCAATTGTAAGCAGGTGAGACTGAGGGTCAATTTCGTCCCAGTAATACGAAACTTTCTAGTTTGGTGAAACCTATGACTTGGAGGCAAAGGTACCCTTTGAGCCAAACTACACATTACATGAGGGACGCAGGTGGTGCTGTGGGTAAAACCTCAGTGCCTAGGACTTGCCGATCGCATGGTCGGCGGTTCGAATCCCCGCGGCGGGGTGAGCTCCCGTCTTCGGTCCCAGCTCCTGCCCACCTAGCAGTTCGAAAGCACAATTAAGTGTAAGTAGATAAATAGGGACCGCTTTATAGCGGGAAGGTAAACAGCGTTCCATGTGCTGCGCCGGTGCCGGCTCGCCAGAGCAGCTTCGTCACGCTGGCCACGTGATCCGGAAGTGTCTGCGGACAGCGCTGGCTCCCGGCCTCTAGAGTGAGATGAGCGCACAACCCTAGAGTCTGTCAAGACTGGCCCGTACGGGCAGGGGTACCTTTACCTTTACCTTTACCTTTACACATTACATGGGAGATCTGCAATGGAATCTCCCAAACCTACTTAATTCATACTTTCTGAAACAAAATGTGAACCGAAGCACCAAAATCCTTTGAATTTCGCACTGCTGTAAATTTTGTGAATAAGTTTTCCATCTAAGCAATGTATAGAAAAACACATATACTATGGTAAAGTGTGTATAAAAATGCACATGTGTGTGTGTGAGCGCACGCGCGCACGCGCGCACACACACACACACACACACACACACACACACACACAGTGGTACCTTGGTTCCTGAAGGGCTTAGCTGATGAACATTTCAGCTCCTGAATGCCACAAATCCAGAAGTAAGTGTTCTGGTTTGAAAACATTTTTCAGAAGCCAAATGTCTGTTTCGGCTGTCGGCATTGTTTCCGGGGCCAATCAGCCAATCAGAAGCCATGTGTTGGTTTTCAAATGTTTTGGAAGTTGAACGGACTTCCAAAACGGATTGAGTTTGAGAACCAAGGTACTACCTGTGTGTGTGCTTGTGTATTCATGAAAACAGCATACAGAAGTGCATTATGCATATTAAGATAAATTGTACTAAAATGTTGATGCAATTTCATTAGGACTTTATTAAAAAAAAATAGCAGGCTGTTTTGGAAATATGGAGAACTGAACTCAAAATTACTATTTTTAATGAGATATTGAAATTGACAGATCTTTCCACCACAATTAAGAACAGCTATAGTGCATGTGTTGAATTGGACTGGGGACAGCAGAATAAAGAGGAGAGGGCAACTGTTCTGGCTGCAATATTTCCCTGATGAAGATTATCCCTCCCAAGAGCTGCTATTTGTCCACCTGAGAGAGAACAGACATTTGCTTTGTGCCTCCCCACATTGCAACTTTAATGTGAGGTTTTGATCAAGATAATTATTCACTTGGGGGGGGCTGTTCCATCACCTCAGTCTCTCTCCCCCCCCCCCCCGCTATGTGGGAAGTTCCCTTTCTTTGCTTCTAAGTTGTTGTTTGTAGAAAACACACAGGTGTGACTGGGGATGTTTAGCTACTGGGCTCATTCTAGAGCAGGGATGGCTAACCTATTGCCCTCTCTATGTTGTCAGATTCCAACTTCCATCAGACCCACCCACAACGGTCAGGAATGTTTGTGACACCACCATCAAAAATGAGCTCAATCTTGAATATTGCAAAATAGGATATTAATGCATTTGGTGCTACGTTAATATAATTGCTAAATTCTGGTATGATTTCACCCTGTGGGTAGAATTGCCTGTGTTCTACAGAAATGTAGAAAGTTGGCAGTTTTCCAACCTGGCAAAGGGGGACAAACAACAGAGCAGTCTTATGCCCATTATTTATATGCTCATTATTACTGGCAAAGTTCAAACTAAGACCAGCGTCATTGATTTTCAAGTGATTGGCGGGGGGGGGGGGGATGAAAGCAGTCTAGTGATGGCTAGATGAGCCTCAGATATGTAGACTGGAGAGCAAACTATACACACCAAGTAGGTTTTCACACCTACCAGATCTGAAATATCAAGGCTTCACTAATAAATATGGAAAACATTGCCGAACATGAATTGTCACTGTGAAATTAATCACATATGATGTTTACAGTGATTTTTCCATTTGTCTCTTTCACACACAAATCCAGAACTGAAACAAGAAGTTCCTGATAGACTCTCTCATTCGCTTTCACTGCTGTAAGCATTTCCTTCCTTTTGTAAACTATTAAAATTGCAAAGCTGTGCATGGACAGCAGTGATCACATTTTTGGGTAAACATGCATAGGACTGAGCTATATGATGCCTAGTGTGGTGGCAACCAAATTGTGGGGAGAAAGAAAACAGCCTTCACCTACAATGCACGTCGATCTGTGTTTATGACTAATGTATAATTCAGTGATAAAGACAAAAAAATCCAGGCAGCACCATCCAAAATCGTTCTCAAGTAACTCTGTACAGGTGAAAAAAACATTCTCACAACATGTTTTCCCCCATTCCTGCTTTGGAAATTTCCCTTGAAGATCTCCTGGTGCCAGCATGCCTACTGCATGCCAATAACCTCGAGAGCAGAAACAAATTCCGAATTTCTTTTCCAGGAATAATTGGCAGCATCCACACAACTTGTTTTCACAGGAATCCCATCACAGGAATCATAACTGAAACATGAAAACACACCACACTCCTCCAAAGGATGAAATCTCAATATGGAGGGTAGTTATCAAATGGATTGACAGGAGGGATACTCCTGCCCTGGGATATATATATTTTCAGGAAGCAACCTATATTTTGTGATTGTATTTTTCCTCCTATTGCAAATATTTATACTGTATCTAATATTGCATTTTATATTGTTGTAACCTACCCTGTAACCATAGCATGAAAGGGCTGGTAATTAATGATGGTGGTGATGTAATAAATAATAATAATAATAATAATAATAATAATAATAATAATAATAATACAGTGGTGCCCCGCAAGACGAACGCCTCACAAGACGGAAAACCCGCTAGACGAAAGGGTTTTCCGTTTTGGAGGCGCTTCGCTAAACAAATTTCTCTATGGGGTTGCTTCGCAAGACGAAAAAATCTTGCGAGTTCCCGCGGTTTTCCCCCCGCTTCCCCCCCTTTTCCTAAGCCGCTAAGCTGCTTATCAGCTGTTCCGCTGATAAGCCACTTAACAGCTGATCGCTAAAAGCCGCTAGACCACTAATAGCGCTAATCAGCTAAGCTGTCAATGGGCTTGCTTCGCAAGACGAAAAAACAGCTAGACGAAGAGATTCGCGGAACGGATTCTTTTCGTCTTGCGAGGCACCACTGTAATAATAATAATATGATGTCTGGCTCCAACCCATTATTTCCAATGCAGGTTTTCTTGGCTGTATCCACACAGAGATTGGTCCACTTTCTGGGTTTCTCATGCTCTCTTGCCCCATTGGGATTCAGCACAGAATGCAATAGTTCAGGTGAGCAAGAAATCACTGCTATTTCATCTACAGGAATGACAATAGTGAGAAGACCTTGCTCTGGCGCCTCTCTGATCTTGCTCTTTTCATGACAGCATTGCAACCACTGAAGAAAACGTTCTCAAGGCACAGTTTAACCCCCCACTAAGCTTGTCTGGTGTAGCTTAACCTCCACTAACAAGCTCTTGAGGTCAAGCGGTTTCTCCCCACAGTAATTCACAGGCCTTTTCTCACCTATCATAGGAATATTTGGAAGGTAGGGAAATAGCTTGGTGACATGGGGTTGTTTTCCAAAAATGTGGCTCTCCAAATACTTGAGTGGAGGTGACAACTAACGAAGGTGAGTGGATTCTAGAGTTGTGCATCAACACCGTGTGTGGTCCA
Source organism: Podarcis cretensis (assembly GCF_951804945.1). Lineage (NCBI taxonomy): Eukaryota > Metazoa > Chordata > Lepidosauria > Squamata > Lacertidae > Podarcis > Podarcis cretensis. Next base: position 13,360,417 of record NC_137179.1, read on the forward strand.
AATTATGAAGGGAACAGGGATGATGCAGGTGAGGTTTTTCCAATCCCCAAATCAAAAGGTGAAGTCAACAAGGCTTGTTGAATCAGGTCAGAGACTCCCCAATGTCCTGAATCACTCTGTGGACAGAGGCATCCCCCAAATCTGCATTTTGCTATTAAAATAAAGGACTGCAGTGTGTGTTTTTTAAGGCAAAACCAATTTGATTAAGGAAACACCCTGATCTCAAGTAAGGGAGGCAGGAAAGGTGGGGGAATATTTCATTTTGATGGACAGGTCTAGGTTTTAAACACATGCAAATTATTTTCCCAGGGCACCCCAATCAAAGCAATTTGAAGAAGCAATGTTTGATGTAACTCATTTGTTCCTTTTTATTCTAACCCCTTTCTGTTTTCCAGCAAACAGCAATTTTAAATTACTTGCTTTCCCTTCCATTTCTTTACATTTCTTTACGTTTGTGTAAACTTCTCTTAAAGTCCCCTGTCCCCAGGTGATGTGACTGTGTGTTCATTTCTTGCCTTATTATTATTAATTTCCAGCTGGTTTTTCTCCTGGTCTTGTTCAAAGTTTCCTCCTCCTCTTTTTCTCTTTTGAGTGTTCCTGTGATTTCAATACGCTGAATTCTTTTCGGCCAGTATTATTAATATTTGTAATATAGATTTCTCTCATTCCCCACTCAAGGTCTAGTACGTTCCCTCCTCATTCAGCAAACCCTCCTTGCCTCTTAAAAGAAGACAAAAAGTTATGGCTATTTTTAGATTCTCCATTATAGTCAATGGAGAGAGGGGTGGGCAGAGCTTCGGATTTGACGTATATGATATGAATGCAACTAACAAATTGAACTGGAAACCACACAGAGTGGAACTGAAACTGACCAGGTTGATTCTTAATGCTACAGATACAAGATGAAACTTGTGGTCCAGTGTACACCTCTAGTGGACTCCCCTCTTAAGTTACCGAGGAGGAGGAGGAGGAGGAGGAGGAGGAGATGTCAATGAGACCCCCGTAGGCTAGCAGAGCCTTCTTTTCTCAGTCTCCCATTCCGCCCCCCCCCCCTTTGGCTCATTCTTCTAACTTATTTGGAAGTAGATGAGGAAGGAGTTTGGGGTGGGAGTCAGTGTGGGGTTGTTGGTTTTTTTTTGAGGGGTGAGTGGGTAAGGTATACACACCCATCCCTACAAAAGGCTTTAGAACTCCAGCACTGCACACATTCCAGGGCAAAGAAATCTCAATGCCCAAGGTGTCTGGTGGCTGTTTTTCCAAAACGGCGACTGCCAAGACAAATATATCAAAGAATTAATTAAAACTTTGGAGCTGGCGAGCTTGTAATAAATAACCTCGTATTCATGGAGAAAGAATGAAGAAAGACTTCTTTCCAATACACGTGTGATGGCTGCACACACCGTTGTGTTGTTTCAAGAAATACAGCTGCAATGTGGCTCAGCTCAGGCTCATTTTCTTGTTCCTGTGCTCCTGGTGGTGGCATGAGCGCCCCATGCCAGGGACCTGAAGGGTCAGCCTGGCTACCTCCTTCCTTCTCCCTCAAAATGAAAGTAAAGACCAAAGCAATCTACCTACCTACCTACCTACCTACCTACCTACCGTTTTAAGAATTTATAAACTGCTTAATATAGAAAATCAAAGTGGCATGAATGTATGAATTTGCCAATGATGTGCCAGAGTTGTTGCTGTTGCTGCGACCAGAGTAACTACCTAAGGTTTGGGAGCTTCCTGGGCAAAGCACTTTCTGTTGTGCCCCCCTCATAGGAACAGAGGAAGCTGTGTAACACGAAGCAAACTTTTTTGGCCACATTCCTTTACAGGCATATTTCAAGGGGCCACATTACAGTGGTGGGTGGGGCCAGAGGCAAAAGTGGGAAAAGCAACACATGCAAATTTGGCCTTTGTCCCAGAGACTAGTTCTACACATACACACACGCCCCTCACTATTCTACAACCAGGCAAGCTAGAAGCATTATCAAGGATGTCTTCAAGCTAGGCAACTGCCCTCAAGGAAAGTGCAGTAAAGGGTCAGGATGAGAGGCCTGGGCTGGGGTGAGGGGGTTTGCAGCTGGGGAAATGGGTGTTGTTTGGGAAGTCCAGATAGAGGAACTTGGAGGGCTGCATTTGACCCCCAAGGCCTGTGGCTTCCCCATCCTTTATGGTAACACAGCAACGTGATGTACATCAAAACAAAAGCATGCTCGAGTCAGCAGCATTCCCGACTTGAAGCAGTCCTAACTCTGCAGGTATGACTGAACTCTTGCCTTTTCTATAATGGCCTCAGATAAAGATGTAAAATGATGGGCTGCTTCACAAATGCAAGTTCATGCTCCCTGGATATAGCAGAATTAAGTGATGGCTTGCCTGTGCAAATGATTAAATGATCAAATCCTACGAATAGAACAGTCACACCTCACCCAGGGTCAAACAATATTTTGCCACAGTAGCAGATGACAGGCAAGCATGAAATTATGTACGGTGTGCAGGTTTCTTTCAAAATACTAGAAGCACATCCAGTGAAGATGAACGTTGGAAGATGGAGGAGAAACTAAAGTACTTCACCATTACGGGATTTGCTCCCACAACATGTAGCAATGGCTTCCATCTTGAATGTTTCAGAACGAAGGCTGGACAAATTCAGGCAAGAGAACGCTGTCGACAGCTACTAATTGCTCTGTATAAAGGTAAAGGTAAAGGTACCCCTGCCCGTACGGGCCAGTCTTGCCAGACTCTAGGGTTGTGCGCTCATCTCACTCTATATGCTGGGAGCCAGCGCTGTCCACAGACACTTCCGGGTCACGTGGCCAGCGTGACAAGCTGCATCTGGCGAGCCAGTGCAGCACACGGAACGCCGTTTACCTTCCCGCTGGTAAGCGGTCCCTATTTATCTACTTGCACCCGGGGGTGCTTTCGAACTGCTAGGTTGGCAGGCGCTGGGATCGAAAGATGGGAGCACACCCCGCCACGGGGATTCGAACCGCCGACCATGCGATCGGCAAGTCCTAGGTGCTGAGGTTTTACCCACAGCGCCACCCGCGTCCCACATTGCTCTGTATAAATTGCTCCAAATATCGAGAGTCAGTATGACTCTGAATACTAACAGCTGGGAATCACAAATGGGGATAGTGGTTTTGTGCTCATGTCTTCCTCATGTGCTTCCTATGAACATCTGGCCGGCCACTGTGAGAACAGGATTCTGGGCTAGATGGGCCCTTGGCCTGATCCAGAAGGGCTCTTGTTATGAGAGTCAACTGGGGTCAGTTTGCATGCACTTCCTGCATATGGAAGCAGTGCATAAAAAACATTCTTCCACCTGTAACCTCTCCTACCACAGTGCACACAGAATGGTGACCTGCAAGAACTCCAGTTATTTATTTATTTGTGGCAGCAGGTGGCAGCGGAGCATCAAATCCACTTTAACCAGATGCCGAACATCTGCCAGGCTAAGTTCAAAGTGTTAGTTTTTGGCGCGTAAAACCCTACATAGCTTGGGACGGGGATAACAGGAAGATCATCTTACACCTTATGTACCCCATTGATCACTGCGCTCTGGCATGTGAAGGCCTCATGCAAGATACCACCTTTATTTGGACGTCCATTCCACACAATGTAGGAATTTGGTCTTCAAGTGCTGTGGCAGCTATCCCTTTGGAATTCCTTCCTGCTAAATATTAGGCAGGCACCTGATCTGTTAGTCTTTCTGGCACCCACTGAAGACCTTCCACAGCCTGTACCTGTATGTTTTTTGAGATATTTTAAGTATTTGCTTTTTAATTGTCTTACTGCTTGTCGCCTGCCACCCTGGGCATGGTAGATAATCAATCAATCAATCAAACTGCACAATCTGCATCTGACACTATGTGACTGAAACCGACGCACCCACAAAAGACTAACAGCATGGAAATGGGCTCCATAGCTTTGCTCATGGGATTTTTCATCACAGTAGAAGATGCAGCACTGTCTTCCAGATGAGAGCAGCCTAAAGGGTGCAATCTTGGGCTCACTACAGCTCCCATTATAACCACCAACTAGACACTTTTCCAAGCATGTTGCAAGTGGGTCATTTAAATGCAGCCTAGACCCTCCTGCATCTCACCATGCTCTTGAGAGGTCTTCTCCAGACTCTCCACTCTCCTGCTTCTACTGAGAGCAGCCTGTACTCCCAGACCCCACACCAGGACAAGATGCTGTGGACTGATAGAGAGTCTCAGCTGCAAAAAGAAGGCCCTGCCAAGTTTTGGCATGCTCAGAAGAGCAGGATTGGCCCTGAAGACATTGCTCCAGCGAAAAAGTGCAGAAATGGAAAAGAGCAAATGACGGCATGCTTCGTTTACGCTAATTGAACTCACATATATTGCAATGCATTTTCAATCTCCCCCCCCCCCCGACACACACACACACTGCAGCCCTTCAGGTGATAGAAACGAGGTTTACCTTTTATTTCTCCAAAGTTCCCTGATCCCATGGCAAGAAGCTTGTCTTTCCAATCTTTTGATAGTAGCTTTTCAATACTGGGGGTTTCTGAATGAAGAAGAGAGAGAGGGGGGAAAAATGTAAGTGAATCAACATGACTGACGGCACAATGGAACTCATTAAAAGTCTATCTGCTAAAAATAAGAGCTACCCTATCCTGGACCCCAGTTCATAATGACTTCATCAACAAACTGATAAGAGGGGAGAGAATGAAAAAAAAAAAGAATGTGCTTTGTCACCTGCTGTTTCAAAATCATTAGCTTTTTCCTCTTACTGAACAAAGCCATTCCATATGACAATGGGCACACAGAAAACTGACGCTCATTGTTTTTCAATTTAGAGAACAAGTTTCTGCCTATAATGGATGCTTGTCAATTTAAGGATGTCTGTATGCAGGCACCATATATATATGGTGGGGGGAGGGAAAATATAAATGCAGAGTGGTGAGGGGAGGGAAAATAAATAAAAGGCAAAGAATTAGCGTCTAAATCTGCTACATGTAATTATATCCCTCGGTGTGTTTACAATTACATCCACTTTACAACGTGTTTAAACACAGTGTGGTGGTAAGCATGCTGTGGGTAAGACACTCCCCGCCCCCAGTAACACACACAAAAACACACAGCAAACAAATAATAACAATGGGGCATAGTTCAGGATGGTAAACGCTTTGCGACAATTGAAAAATCTGGGAAGAAGACTGAAAGGAGTCCGACGAGGAATTAAAAACAGCAGAAGAGTTCTGCTCTATCAGATCCAACTAGTCCTCCAGAATCCTCTCCCACAACAGCCAGCAACTGTGGACCTACGTTGTTTTGTGGGGAGCTTGTACCTTAAACTGTCATGGCACAACCAGCAATGAGGGTCTAGGTAACACACTGTTATCTTCTTCAACGGGGTTGTTCCATGACAGATCACCACACCTCTATAACATCTTTGCTACCGACTCTCACACTCTGGGACTGTTGAAATATATACAACAAAATATTGGTCAAATTGAGTCATGAGACTCTAATTATTGGGTCTACCAGACCCAAAAAGGTTAAGCCACATGGGCTAAAGTCTCTTCCAGGGTCCCTCCAGGACTAGGGGCCCTGAAGCTTAAGCTTCCCTAGTTCCATAGTAGATCTTCCCCTGGGGTCCAGTCAAGTGCCTCCAGAGATCCCCTAAGCAAGGGCTGGAGGAAGCAGCCCTCTTCTGCTGTAGCTTCCCAGCGACTGGCATTCAGTGGCAGGTTCTTCCTTTGAACCTGGAGGTTTCCATGCAGCTGTCATAACTAATAGCCACTGGCAGATCTATCCTCCAAAACTTACCTAATCCTACTTTTAAAAGCCTTCTGAGCTACTGTTTTTAATGATTGGTGTTTTAATGTATTTTTAATCTCTGTTGGAAGCCACCCAGAGTGGCTGGGGAAACCCAGCCAGATGAGCGGGGTACAAAATATTAATATTATTATCATCATCATTACTGTCAATCACTCTTTTCACAGAATCATAGAACTGTAGAGCTGGAAGAGACCCAAGAGTCATCTACCTGTAGTCCAACCCCCCGAAATGAAGGAATCTCACTTGAAGCACCCATGACAAATGGCCATCTATATTTTTTGTATTATTATTATTATTATTATTATTATTATTATTATTATTATCATCATCATCATCATCATCATCATCATCTTTTAAAAATGCTTCTTATAACGTTGCATTTTAAATTCACTCTGGGACCCCAGGATGAAGGGCAGATGATAAATTATTATTATAAAAATGCATCTTGCGGCAGTGACTCCTGTTTAAAAAAGAAAGTGTAGAAGAATTATAGAATCGTAGAGTTGGAAGGGACCCTGAGGGTCATCCATTCCAACTCCCTGCAATGCCGGAACATGCAGGTGGCCCATCTGAGGATTGAACCCACGACCCTGACGTTATCAACACCATGCTCTAACCAGTGTAACTATACACAGAAGAGCCCCACTGGATCAAACCAAGGGTCTATCTACTTCTCACAGGGGCCAACGAGATGCTTCAAGGATACCCAGAAGCAGCACAAGAAAACCAATTTATTTGTTAATTTCATATCTACGTATATCACTTGCTTTAAATATATACTTTCAGAATTTTCAGACAAGAGTGGATATCTATCTGTGCGTGTATGTGTGTGGGGGGTTTAATATTTATAACTCTTGCTTTCTGCCTTTGCTTTTTTTGTGCAGATTTTTAATGCATAAGTAAATACAAATGCTAATACAACCCAGAGGATGTTAAACTCTGTTCCAAACAATGTAATTGTATATTCTTGTCAGCATTTAGAAGGGTGCACAATTACAATAGCTTTCAATCCCGCGATTAGCGCTGCATTCAGTTCGAAAATGGAGTGTACTAAAAGATAAGTGCTCCAGTATGTTCCATCTAAATAACAGTAGCCACCCTTACTATCTCGATCTAAGACATATAACTGCTATTCTCCACATTTGTGCTTATGTGTATTTTGGTGCTGCCATTTGTTTACCCCCTACTAGGAACGGAAAGAGAGTACATGTTAACTTTTCAAAGGGACCGTCTGGCCTAGAGACCATGCAATTATTAGCAACTGGTTAATTTCCCCCACTGAAATAAAAAGGCATTACAAGGATCCTTCATTATCTTGGTTGGCTAATTTTGCTGAAGTTTTTCTGCCTGCTCCCTCCCATGCCAGCAACATACTCTCAGGAGTTAGTGACACAACTCAAGTCTCAGGGCAGGACTGATGTGGGCAATGTGTGGACATTTGCACACTGCCATGCCCATATTAGTCCTAACACAGAAAGCTCCCAAGCTGGTAACACAGAGTTGCGATCATGTGAAGCTGTCTCATCCTAGGTCTGACTGCTGGCTCGTCCAGCCCATGAGTTGTCTGCTCTGACTGATAGCAGTAGTCAGCCCCAGGGTTTGAGGCCCCTCACCCCTAGCCTATGGGTTTTCCATTCATGCTGCCTACCCAGTAGGGTGGGAGATAGGGAACCTATATCCCTCCAGTTGGTGTTGGGCTACAACTCCATCCACCAAGGCCAGTGATGACAGGATGATGGTGAGTTATAGTCCAACAACATCTGAAGGTCCTCAGGTTCCTCATTCCTGTACTAGATTATGGGTCTGGTCAGGTTTTCATTTGGTTGTTTTGCTCCAAGAGGCTACATTGGTCACACAGCTCAGTAGTAGAGATGAATATGTGGTTTGAAGGCACTTAACACAGACAGCTTCTGCTTCAGCTTTCTAGACACTAGGAGTGGAGACCCGTTTATTGCGGTGCACTGAGTTATTTACTATAGATGGGAAAGACCCAGATTTAAACGCCCAGCATGAAACTGACTGGGTAGACTTGGTCAGCCAAACCACACCTAACTGACTGTAGGACTGTTGTCATAATTACATCCTTGTCTTAAATGCAGTAAGTGGTCAGTGAAGCAGGGAAACTTATCTGACCTCCTGTCAGTGGCATTTATGTGGTTTACTGGAAGGGAGAGCAGAGAAGTAGAAGCGAGGTTGTCACAGTACAAACTTGCCGGTGGGAGCACCAGGTGGGAGGTCAGATAAGCACCACCACCCTGCCCCATCCACTGTTACTGGTAAATGGCTACCTGGGCTGTGAGGGGAGAGACTCCATCAGGCAAGGCCTCCTTCCACCTGCCTTGCTCTACCCTCTGTATTGTTTTATGTACTGTGGCTTGCCGTTTTATTGATTATAGTTTAGATATTATTGTAACTGTTGAGTGGATTTCTGTTTAACTTTTATATGTTGATATTATTTTATACTATTCTAATGATTGTTGAATGTTACTTTTTGATGTAGGTTGCCTATTTTAAAGTTATGTTTTATTATCACATTTTTGTATTGCATTAGATTGTTATAAGATGTACAGTTTTTGGTTCTTCAGCTTGTAAACCGCCTTGAGTATGTATTGTAAGATAGAAAGGCGGTATACAAATTAAAAATGATGATGACGGGCATAAGTGGTATAATAGGGCTAGCTTTGGGGCTTGACTTTTGGGCACAGCAGTCCAAATTATAGGAAGGCAGTGTTACGCTGGGATAAATTATACCTAACTTACTCCTATTCCAAACTCCATTTAGGAGTGGGAGTCCTGGCCCCCTTCTGGTCTCCCAGAACACTCCTTTTTTGGGACTTACTCCAACCAGCTGAGCCCTGGCTGAAGACCTACACGGGTGTAATCTCTGGCTGGGCAGAGGCGAGGGACTTCAGCCAACTGAGCAGAAGAAAGATCTATCCCAAACAACACTCATCCTGGTGGATCTTGGGTTTGGATCACTCCCTAAATGTCTGCTTAGCAGCAGACATACTGTAAGTGTTATACATGAAATGTGTAACATTTTGTACCTTGAAAATTACTACAGAAATTATTAATAGCCACATAAGAGCACTTTGCTTTAAGTAGACTTGAGTCCGCCTGTTAAGTTATTTACCCCAAGTTAAGAAGTCAACAGCAACTTGTAAATGCTAAGTCGACTGCATTTTAAAAGATGTAATTTAAATGAAGATGGCTGTAGCTCAGAAATAGAACACAAATGCTTTGAATGGAGAAAGTCTCAGATATGCTCCCTGGTGTGTCTAGGTGGGACTAGGGAAGACCATTGAAAATCACTGCCAGCCATTGTAGTGGTCTGATTCAGTATAAGGCAATTTCCTAGGTTCTTGTATGTCATTAGTGTGCAGGACACTGTACAGAACAAGCTGGAGCCTCTACGTATTTCTTATTAAAATGCTGTTCCCCTGAAAGATGGTGCATAAACGATGCAATAAAAACGAACAAATGCCTACTTTGCCCCTAAAAACAAAGGCCTACACAGCTAACCATATGCTTAAAATAAACAACAAGCATTAAATAAAACACAGGATGGGGTGAACGAAAAGCACCATAAGCCAGCAGAATTCAAAACTTTTGCAAAAGGCACTTTCAAATATTACACTTTCCCACAAAAACAATGGAAGGCCAGGGATGAGGAAACCAGGTGGGCTTTCTTTGGAATGGTATTCCACAAGTGTGCTGCCATGCCTGAGAAAGATGTAGCCTGTGTTTGCCAACCTTCTATATCTAAGGCAGTGGTGATTCGGAGAGGGGCCTCCGAGGCTGATCCAAGCATTCAGAAAGTCTATATAAGATTGATTATTCCCCCTGTGCCTCACTAACAAATAGACTGTACTTTGCTAGTGAATACTTCATCAAGAGTTAAAAAGAAAACCCAACAATCCTGAATAGGTTATCTAAAACATTGCTATTTTCTCCCCCCCCCCCTTTTTTTCTGCTGTTCCTTGAAAAAAACAAAACCTTGAGTAGTAAGTAAACAGGCCAGAATACCATGGTATTTGCAGTAGAAGACTGTCAGTCATTAAAAGCTAACAAACCTTTGCAAAGCAGGAATGCAGCAATAGAAATCCATTGTGAACTAACAATAGACCACAGAACCTCCAGGCACCAAAAGCAGACCATTTTACTTCTAAGTCTATTGTCAGCAAAGTCGTGACAAAGCTTTCCCCCTGCAGCTAGACAAAATATTCACCCTAGTGTGCTCATAAAGAAACTGAAGACTTCTGTGTAACTTGCAGAGTTAAAGCAACAGTAGCCCAGTTTGGGATGTCAATAGAAGCCGTTCACCTGCTGCCACCATACAGATATGTTGGTTACAGATTCGTATTTGCTTTAAAATAAAAAGTGCCCTCAAAACAAGCAGTTCATTCAAGCTAATGTTGGAATAGGCATAGGAAAAATCATTCGAAACCAGGTTTCAGCGTTCTCAGAATGTCCTAGACATTATTCATTCGTTAGGTTAGTATTTGTTTGTGCTTATTTTGACATAATTCATATACCACCCAGTCAACAAAAAAGTAACCTCAAAGCAGTTTGTGGAAGACAATGTAAAATACCGGTACTCACTAAGAATACTGACAGAAACAGACACTGAAAAACAAATTCACATAAAATGTATCAAAATATAAATGAAATTGGTTGTTTTAAAACAAATATGCATAATAAAATTTCATGTTAAAATTGCATGCCTCAGGAAAAAAAAGTTTTTAGCAGGTGTCAAATATGGTACAGCAAAGGGTTTTGCCTAACATCAATGGGCAGGGAGTTCCAGGGAGTACGTGGTCCCATGGTGAAGGATTGATTAATCACAAATGCCCTTCTTTCAGGGCACAGTAATTCCCCAGCCCCTCCCCACTTTACCACTGAGTCTCATTTCTGCTTTTCTTTGACATTCAACTCCTGCTTTGCTGTTTTCTCCTTTCTACACCTGACAAGGAAGATCTCCTTTCATGCACCTGGCAAAGTGAGCTTGAGTTGCAGAATGTTATGCCATCCTAAACTGCTTGGTCTTTAAGGGCCCACAAGACTCATTCTGCTGTTTTCCCTTTGAAGTATGTTAGGCCTGGCGAGAAAGACCAACCCTGCGGCTCCAAAACTTATTTCCCCACAGATCCTTGGCAGATCACTTAATGTTGTCGTTATTTTGGTCCATTGCAGATTGTGATGTGCTGCGCTAGACACCGCATGACTTTCAATTGCATTTTTATTTCTCATAATATTGCATTTCATTATATTGCAATTTCAATCCCGCAGGATTCAATTTGCAAATTTTCTTCAAAGGGAGCATCTGCGGAGCATCTGAACAAAGATTGGGGGCTGCTGGGCCACAAAGATTGGGTTAGCCAAAGGTTGCCCAGAGAGCTTCATGGTGCACCTGGGTCTTCTGCTCCAACCACTAGGCAATATTGCCTCCTTTCAGCCCTCTCTAGTGAAGGCCCCTATTTCTTGGAAGGAAAAGGAAGGCTTTGGAGGTGAGGAACATACAGAGACAGAGAAGTTACACCTTCTTTAGCATCTGATGTGAACTCTCCAATTGCTCTTGTATCAGGACATATATTATTTTGACTAATGGGGGGCCAATTCCTCCTTGGCATCCCCCCTGCTTCCACTCATCATTTTTTCCCTTTCTCTCTCCCTCCCTCTCCTTGACAGCTGTCTCCTCATCATCCCAACAGGTGCTATTAGGCCCCGAACAAAGGCTAAGGCTTTTAAGCCACTGGCTGTTGACAAGTGAAAAGGAAACAACAAATGGCCCAGCACTGCTACTCTCCCCGGGTCACTCAGCCAACGGTAATCGCTATTATTTTTATTTATTAGTTCTGCGGCACTGTCCTCTAACCTGCCTTCGCCCGCCCACCTCCCCTCCCTTCATTCCATGACAGCCAGGAGCATTTTAACTTTTAATAAAAAGGGGGAGAGCTGCGAGTGGCTCCTGAGCGAGCTCTTTCGTTAAAGTGCCTGGCTAATGAATGTTGTCCATTTAGATCTGGATAATTTATGATGTCAGCAAAGTGTGGGTGGGGAGGGGAGTTGGAATCAGAGCCCAGGCATTAGTTGGCAAGCTGAGCTGAGAGAACAAAAGGGGGGAGGAGGAGGAGGAAGAGGAGAGAGAGAGAGGCAATCTGAAAGATAATTCAAGAATTCATCATGAATATAGCCTATCCGCCACTGTTAAACTTCCTACCTATCCACATCAGTATGCTAGTCAAGGAATCCCTATGCACTTCACAGAAAGAAAGATACCTCCAGTCATAGAACTGTAGAGCTGGAAGGGACCACGAGGGTCATCTAGTCCAACCCCTGCAATGCAGGAATCAGTCCAATGTGGGACTCGAACTCACGACCTGAGATTAAGATGCTCATGCTATTCCAACAGTACCTCTGAGGTCTATGGCAAGCTTTGGGGAACTTCAGCTTTGGGGGCCAAATGTGCCCCGCCCCCCTCTATCAGGCGCTCAGGACTATCTCAAACCATACCGGCCCTTCGCCACACCTTCCTTGAAATGTTTTTGCCTGGCTGGAATATGTCCTTGATTTCTGATTGCACCTGGATGGAGGACAGAGAGGGGTAATGTGAGCGCATGTAGAAACTAGCCTACTGTGTTGTTGTTGTTTAGTTGTTTAGTCATGTCCGACTCTTCGTGACCCCATGGACCAGAGCACCCCAGGCACTCCTGTCTTCCACTGCCTCCTGCAGTTTGGTCAAACTCATGCTGGTAGCTTCAAGAACACTATCCAACCATCTTGTCCTCTGTCGTCCCCTTCTCCTTGTGCCCTCCATCTCTCCCAACATCAGGGTCTTTTCCAGGGAGTCTTCTCTTCGCATGAGGTGGCCAAAGTATTGGAGTCTCAGCTTCAGGATCTATCCTTCCAGTGAGCACTCAGGGCTGATTTCCTTAAGAATGGAGAGGTTTGATCTTCTTGCAGTCCATGGGACTCTCAAGAGTCTCCTCCAGCACCATAATTCAAAAGCATCCATTCTTCAGCGATCAGCCTTCTTTATGGTCCAGCTCTCACTTCCATACTGGGAAAACCATAGCTTTTACTATATGGACCTTTGTTTGCAAGGTGATGTCTCTACTTTACAAAGGCTCAATTTGCACCCATTGTTCCTTCTACTCTTGCCTGTGTCCCCGCACCCCTTTGGGCCTAAAATGTCTCCCCACTTCTGGGCTATGAGCAATGTTGCAATCTAGGGTACATGCTTAACTCAGGGATAGTTCACATGGTGCAGCCTCCAATTCCCATTATCCCTAACCATTGGGTATGCTGGCTGGGATTATAATGACTAGTGGGGGCATAGCAGGGTCTGCACCCTTATCCTGGATAGTGCAGATATTGGAACTGGGACCTTCTGTATGTAAAGAATGTGCTTTGCCACTGAGCCATGTTTTCCCTGCTTAAAGGAGGCCAGCCTATTAGGTGCAAATATTCTCTACTTGCTTTTCTTGGGATACACAGATCCATAAAATGGTAGAATTTGACCCCGCAGAACTCAGCAATTAAGAGATGGCTACTCCATTGTGTATTGCTGTGTTTGTTGGCAATCAAATGTAACACAATTATTGAAATGGTGTGGGGGTTGTTGTTGTTTTAGTGGATCACTTAATAAAATTGATTTTTAAAAAAAACGCAGAGGGTTTTTGTGTTGTTGTTTTGTTGTTTTTTAAAAAGCTTAGAACAGAAGGTTAAAATCACAATCAAGGAATACATATCAGAATGAAATGCTTTCTAGCCTTCTTGAAAATATGACAGAATGTTTTGCTATTGGAAGTGAGAATTAAACCACACACGCCTGATGCTAAAACAACTCCACATCCTGATCTCCTCTTGCATAACATATGTGAAAACAAAATCGCAATCTTTATTGTGCCAGATGCCGGAAGAGATGAACAATTAAAAAAAAACCCAACAACATCCGCCATAAATCATATCTAGTAAAGAGCAAGGTAGTTTCACAGTAAATCAGGATGTGGGTTTTGTTTTGTTGTTTTTTTTAACAGAAAAATTAGATGGTATTTGCATGAAATCGTAATGTCAAATTAAGTAGAAATTATTAAAGCAAATGTCAGCTTTGAATTTGCTTCAGCAGGGAGGGGGGAAAAAAACCTTGCAAGATTCGCTCTGAGCTTCTCCACCAAAGTACAGCCCTCCATCTGCTTTGGCAACTTGTTCCATTTGTTTGCACTTGTCACCATCCATGGATTATTAGAATGCATTGTTTTGTTTTCTGGCCTGTGTTATTTCCGGTGCAGATAAGGAGTGAAAAAGCAGTGACTTGCTCTGTTGGGAAGAGCACGAGGAGTTCGAAAGGGAAAACAGAGGCAGCCCCCGAAACATTTCCAACAGGTTACAACATATGCACACAACACCGAGGTTCAGGAGACTCCGGCACAGGCTCTGAAACTCTCCCCAGGCCACAAACACTGCTCTGCATTGCTTCACAGCCTCCTTATGTGTTTCTGCCTGGCTGGAATGTGCCCTAGAGCTCTGGCAATGACTCTTGCCTGCCCGGGTAGAGGACAAAGAGGGCTATGTGTAGAAACTAGCCTATTGTACAAAGCTGAAATTAATATTTGTTGCTCCACCCACTTTCGCCTCTGGACCCACCTGCCACTAGAACATGACCCCTGAACATTGTCCAGAAGCGAATGCAGCCCTTGGGATGTCTGCCATACGTTAACTGGGGGTTTTCTGTTACAAGGAGAGGAATTCTGCCTCTAGAGTGAGGTAGAAGATTAAGCAGAAGAAGGGGGGGACATTATGATTGATTTTTTTGCTGCATTTTTATGAAAAGGTTTGCAACCAGCAAGCACACAGGCAGCCTCCCAAAGAGGCATTTCTAGCTCTTTTAGGCTTCTATTCCTCTGAAGTTTCCTCTTAAAACAAAGCCTCAAATTAGTTTTTAATTTCACCTGATGAGAAATTTCACAGGCAATTTTTCACACTCATATGACTGAAAATACCACCCCCAGAAATTGGGAGGTATTTTGGCTAGTTGGAACGCTTTACACTTGCATTCTACTTTTTTTAAAAAAAAAAAAAAAAACTTTAGGTAAATTTAAGAGGTGATTGGGTTTCGCAATGACATAACAGCTACCCCAGAGCGCCCGCTGAGTTTTTCATCTTTATTCCCGCATCAAGAATCACAGAGCCCAGGTAACTAGTTCTGCCATTCATAGCACAACATCTGTACAATGATTAGAGTTTGGAAAGAACATTAGTTTGGTCTGCATTTTAGCTCAATCCTACCTAATTCACACTTTCCCATTCGACCCAGGAACTGAAACACAGCTATTGTTTGAATTTTGCAATGCAGTCCTCCAACCAAATAGTAAGTATAGAAATGCATATATTGGTGAATATTGTGCATTAAAAAGTAAATATTAGTGATTTTTTAAATGCATTCTAACAGAAATTGCTTGCAAAAAAGGCAAAATTGCATACAAAAATGTGTACTTTGGGAGGAATGCACACTAGAACGCCAACAGATTTTCATTACGGAAAAATATTCACGCCAGCTGATGAAGAAATGTGGTGAACTGACCTATATATTGGGAAGGAGGAAGAGAAACTGGAATTGACAGTTATACTGGCTTCAGTTATATGGGCTCTGCTGCTGCAGGATTTGTTTCAGCGGCTCCAGCCTCCCTGCCTTAGGTTCAGAGTTCTCTTGGTCAGCATCAGTAGCATGGAACCCAATCTGGCTCCCAAACCAGGTGGGCATTGCAGCCTCTAACTTGGTGTCTTGGTCACTGCTAGACTCTAGGGCAGGCACCCCCAAACTCAGCCCTCCAGATGTTTTGGGACTACAATTCCCATCGTCCCTGACCACTGGTCCTGTTAGCTAGGGATGATGGGAGTTGTAGTCCCAAAACATCTGGCGGGCCGAGTTTGGGGATGCCTGCTCATGACACCCAAGTACCAACATCATGACTTATCACAAACAGACCCCTGAATTGAAACACCTGAACTGCATGTCCTGAGATCCAGCATTCCCTGGGCAACTGAACTACACCAGGTCTACCCATTCACGTGCCTGTATATCTCTGCACACAACCCATCGGGAGGTAATAAGTCTGAATGGGCCAATATGTTTGTTACTTCAAAACTTTGTGAGGAATGCTTAGATCAGGGGTGAGCAAACCTTTTCAGCAGTTCACTGTCCCTCAGACCCAGTGGCGTAGCGTGGGGGGTGCAGGGGGTGCCGGCCGCACCGGGCGCAACATCTTGGGGTTAGGGTTAGGGATAGGGTTAGGGGGCGCAAATCCAGGGTTAGGGGGCGCAAATTACTTGCCTTGCCCCGGGTGCTGACAACCCACGCTACGCCACTGCTCAGACCTTGTGGGGGGGGGGGGGGGCTGGACTATACTTTGGAAAAAAAAGTTAACAAATTCCTATGCCCTGCAAATAACCCAGAGATGCATTTTAAATAAAAGAACACATTCTACTCATGTTAAAACACGCTGATTCCCAGACCACCTGCAGACCAGATTTAGAAGGCAATTGGGCCGGATCCGGCCCCCGGTCTTAGTTTGCCTACCCATGGTTTAGATAATACTTTAATTCTAAGAAGGCTGCAAAGGCATATGAGAAAGCAGACCTTTGCAGGGGACTTGGGTTTGAGTTATGGGAGGGGATGAGCTATCTGAAGGTATTATTTTGTGGTGTTATCCTAACAATTACGTTTCAAAAAGCTTAACGTTTGCATAGATAAATATCAATGGCTGCAACGCAGTAGCATGTGCTTCTACCTCTCATAAACTGCAGCTGCTACAACAATAACCTTTCAATTCCTGGACTGCGCTAGCAAGGAACACTCGTTTGAATTGTTTTTTCTTGCAGTCCAAGCATCTTAGCAAAGAAGTCACATTGACCGGCATTTCACATATACACAAGTGAGCAGTTTTCAGCCTTTTGGAATAACAACAGCCAAGCAGAAACTAGATGCTATTTAACAACAACAGAATTATAGAATTGGAAGGGAGCAGAAGGGTAATCTAGTCCAACCCCCGGCAATGCAAGAATTGCCTTTACAAGAATATTTAAATTAAGTTACTACATTTTTATGTATCCATTGAATTAAAACAGCAACCAGCTGCCCAAGCATTAAATTCATGAAGCATATACACAAGGTACCCTTAAAGGTAAAGGTAAAGGGACCCCTGACCATTAGGTCCAGTCATGGACAACTCTGGGGTTGTGGCACTCATCTCGCTTTACTGGCCAAGGAAGCCGGTGTACAGCTTCTGGGTGGCCAGCATGACTAAGCTGCTTCTGGGTGGCCAGCATGACTAAGCTGCTTCTGGCAAACCAGAACAGCGCACAGAAATTCAGTTTACCTTCCCACCTATTTATCTACTTGCACTTTGACGTGCTTTCGAGCTGCTAGGTTGGCAGAAGCAGGGACTGAGCAATGGGCGCTCACCCCGCCACGGGGATTCGAACCGCCGACCTTCTGATCAGCAAACCCAAGAGGCTGAGTGGTTTAACCCACAGCGCCACCCACGTCCCTTACCACCACCACCCATTTTTTTTTAACCACAAATAAAAACAAGTGGAAATCGATAGGCAGTAGAAATTTACTCAGTCAGACCTTGGTGTTTCATGGGATAATTTGCACCACAAAGTTTGGGTACAGATAATCTCTGGGTATGAGGAAGCCACACAGTGTCGCAAGCTACCTCCAAAAGGCAAAACCTCAAAGCTTGACCCAACCAGCAGGGGGAGGGCCAAGGAAATCCTTATTAAAAAAAAAAAAAAAACAAGTACAGAAAAGTCATTAGGTCCTAAGGACTTCGTAAAGAGCCAGATTGCAGCCTAGTTCCTCAAGACCAGAAAATTGGGAGCTGAGAGTGTATCTGCACAGGGCACCACTGAAATTTGAGATCTCAAGGTCCACCACTGTAAGGCAGTAAAGGATTTGGTGATAGCAGTGGCAGTCAAGTCTCTTGCACTGACTATCCAAGCTTTTCCAAAATCACCAAGATGGCAGAGCCGGCTCTTGGTGTCATTGTTTGCATCAGCCAAAGGCCACTGCAAGTTCCTTCACAGGACCTTCCACCATAAGTAACAAATGCCACTATATCGCAACACCATTTCCTCTGACACCCTCCAGCACCAAGAACAGCAGCATCTGCCAAAAGGTTCAATCTGAGTTCCTCCAGTGGTATGCTGTGTTTTTATTTTTTCATATATATCTATCCAACTTCCTTGCTTCTAAGGAATTTGTGTGGAGCAAGTCCAGTCTACATCCTCAGCATTCTACTGGTACATTATGTTGTGTGTGCAGATGAGGAGAACATTGCAAGTCCATGGAATGGAGGTCGGAGGTCGGCACCAAAGCTGACCACTTACCAGAGGTCTCTGGCTGAACAAAATGAACTTGTTTGGAAGAACAACCTTGCCCTTTGATTTCCTGGCAACTGGTCAGAAATTGAAAGAAACAACCTGGCAGAGCCTTGTTTAGGAATGGATAGATATGTCAATTTCAAGTTCATATTACTTCAACTTTAAGTTTAGTAGGGAACCTAAGTTTGCTTGTGTGTGTGTGTTTCTAAAGGAAGAAGTCACCAGGAAAATTTGTCAGTGTTTTAGTGTTCTCCTATGATATACCTTTTTAAACAGTGTATAGAAGTAGTAGTAGTAGTAGTAATTATTATTATTATTCTGTAGTCTTATACAACAATGCAAATATGAATCTGTGCAAAAGGGACCCCCACAAAAGTAAAGGATTATTTCATGTCAGGTTTTGCTATATCCAACGTGGAGTCTCCCGCTAGCTTCAGCCAAAATACTCGAGTGCCTGTTTGCTCTCAACTCTTTCCTTGGTAAAGAAATCGCAATGTTTAAAGAGAAGGCTTCTTGTTTAGTAGCGGAGTTTCTTCTTAAAATTTATGTATCGTAACTTGTCTTTGGAAGGAAATGTGCCCCACACTCAACACTGCCTCATTTGTTTGGGTGCTTCGTGAAACTGAAGGTTTCAGTTTGGAGACCTGGGGTGGTGTGTGTGTTTGGTGGAGAGTGGCGGGCGAACCAACATCTCTGAAAGTAAATGGAAGTTGGCTTGCAGTCATTCTACAGTGGTACCTCGGGTTAAGTACTTAATTCATTCTGGAGGTCCATTCTTAACCTGAAACTGTTCTTAACCTGAATCACCACTTTAGCTAATGGGGCCTCCCGCTGCCGCCAGAGCACGATTTCTGTTCTCATCCTGAAGCAAAGTTCTTAACCCAAGGTACTATTTCTGGGTTAGTGGAGTGTGTAACCTGAAGCGTATGTAATCCGAGGTACCACTCTAATTGGATGAGCCAGATTCAGAAAAAGGAAACAATCCGTAAAAATAATATCAAGAGACTTTCAGGTAGAATGCGACCTTGGACACGCATCTTCTGATTTTTATTTTTTTTTATTGCAACTGCCCAGAACACATAGGCTAGCTATGTTTCATCTCCCTTCACCCAGCTATGGGAATTGTTTTTAACTATTGGCCATGCTGGCTGGACCTGATGGGAGCTGTAGTCCAATCTTGACTATCCCCAGGTGGGGAAAGGTGCCTCAGAGACTACAACTGCCATTTGGGCCTTCTGTCATCTTCTGTATCTTCCTTTTGAAAAGCAAAACAATACACTCTAATGGAGGATCTACACACACACACACACACACACACACACACACACACACATTGTAAAAGTTCACTAGACTTTCCACATTTGTTTCATCATGACTAGTACATTGCTAAGTGATTAATTTTCTTTTCTAAAGCCATGTGATTTTACACCATTTCCAACTCCTACTTCCCTGAACCCCCAGACAGTTATTTTCATTTTGTAAGCAGGGCGATGGAACAAGAAGGAATTTCTTTATTATCGTTTATTTTTATTTTTTGCTGTGATGTGACATCATGGCAAAACGTTCCCACCTTGCTTTATAGCAGGATCTATGCAGATTGCTTTGAGAAGTTGCCCTCGTAAATAACAACAAAGCAGTGCTGAATTATCAAGGCTGTAACTCAGGCAAAAGGTGCTATCTCCATTTATATTATATGACCCCAGTGCAACATTCTTAATTGAATTGCAGACATTCATCTAATCAGCTGGTCGGCAATATTTTCAGCACTAGGATGGCAAAAAGATTGCTCCTGTCTAGTTGCCACCCCTTGTAAGCCGAATCGCTACAGATCTGTACACAGAGAGGAGTCACTAGTAAACTACTAAAAAGCAGTCAAATATGTATAAAACAACAAATGTAGACTTTAGCTATAAAATCTGGATTCAGGAGAGAGCTGTGCATCTCTAAACATGCAAATCCATCCCCTCCTCCTGAACCACTTAAGCCAGGAAAGAGATGGGAAGTTTGCCTAACAGATCGCTGGAGTATATACTGACTTTCTAATAAGAAGGCTTCTGATCAGGGTTCCAAAAATTTCTGCCTCGAACAAAGGCTGATATAAATATCATGCCATTGCCTTGGCACAGAAACTTAAAGCCTAATCTTCCACATTTCCTTCTCATCAGTTCCCTTTGGGCCACGGCTCACAGTCTGCAGCAAAATGCCTGGGTTCAACCAGCAAGTTCTTGCTTGAGCTTTGGCCAATTCCACCTCTCAGACAAGTGTGGAAGCGTGATGCATGCGCTTTCAAATACCAGTTTGCCACATTCACAATTCACAGTGGGAAAAGTCTCAAGCATATACCTGAAAGCATAACAACTCTTCGCTATTTTTTCCAAATGTTTGGTTGTAGAGCTGTGTCAGAAAGTTAGCCTGTTTTATTATTACTATTATTAATTGCATTTACTGTATATCCCACCTTTTTGTCCAATGAGCTTAAGGTGGGATAGGTTAGACTAAGAGGCAATGGTCACCCAGTGAGCTTCTTGGCCATGTGGGAATTTGAACCCTGGTCTTCAAGGTCCTAGGCTGACACTATTCACTACACCCCATTGGCTGCCATTATCTGTCGTGGGAAAAGAAATTGCATTCAAAAATCATGAAAGGGTAAGGGGAAAGTCTGGTGAAATTCTTACTTTTGAGGTGGCTGGGGGATCTTTGCAAGGGTCTTTTCTTGGATTCCACAAATGATCTGACCAGTGGTCTGTACTTTGCAGCCTTCCCGGGTGCCTGTGCTTTCTGAAAACTGCAGAACACCTTAGCTACTGAACACAAGCAGAGTGGGAGGCTGCCTTCCATGTGCCTAACAGCTACTAATTGTTATTTTTAAGAGAAATATTTTCATTTTATAAAATCAATTGGAAATATATAGGTAAAAGGAAAAACTTCCCTTAAAAATAAAACCAGTGGGGCACACTGATCTGAAGCCCTCAAAAGTCAGCCTCCCCAGCTTCTATCCTTCCATGAGGCTTTTTCAGATCAGGAAATGTGGATAGTTGAGGAAGCTACAGAGCACAGGAGAATGGGATAACACACCCACCCACACTCACAAACACACCCACATCGCTTGTGGCCATATTGCTGTGATAAGGTGAGCTCAAAACTCTACACCCAGCATAATGGTGGCAGAATGTTAAAAGACCTTCTGACCAAGACAGGTTTATATCTAAAAAATGTAAGCCTATTTAATAGGTGAAGAAAACTTTTCAGAAATTGGACTGCAGGTTTTTGGCACAGCACTAATTAGTTATGCGAGTTGGCCTCCAAAATTGTGTATTACAGTTTTGCATGCTAGGTATGTGTACTAGACTCTGGAAAAAGTCCTGTATAAATCAATATTTGAAGGATCTGGCCAAAGTGAATCATATGGAGGACTTTTTGAGGGGATTAGCCAAAATGCTCAGCATTTCCGGAGCTGTCACTGAACTTCACATGGGCAAATGGGGGTGTGGGGGTGTGGGTCCTGCTGAGGCGACAAGTTGTTTGACCACAAAATTCATCATCCCCAGCCAGAACAGCCAACCATCAAGGATAATGGAGCTGGCATCTAACGTATCTTGGGAGAAGGGGGACACCAAGTTTGAGAAGGCTGGTCTATACTAGGGATGGGTGAATCTGTCCATTTTGCTTTCTCATAGATTCAGTTCTCCTCTTCAGTTTGCAGTATTTATTTATTTATTGAAAAATCTATCTTGCCAAGAATTCCCCAGCATGTTAGTGTGCATCTCTCCCCGATATACACATTTTGCAAACACTTTTTCATCATATGATGTACCGCCAAATCTTCTTTTCACCAATGCATGCATTTTTTTCAATGCATCGCCTCTTCCAATAAGACAATTTTTTTTGCACACATTATTTGGTTGGCGAACTGCATCACCGAAGTGTGGTTTTTCTGGTGGATAGCTATATTGTTTTGGAAACTGCAAACTGAGGAGTTTCCCACTGAAGGGCAAACTAAGCCGAAGTTCTTCCCCCATCTGTAATACATCCCATTAAAAACCCAATAATGTTATCGTTTAAAGTCTATTAATAACCCGCCAACCAAAAAACAAAACAATAACAAACCCTCATCATCATCAAGTTTGGGAATGCCAAACGCCTCTGGTCCTCTGTCTGTCAAAATAAAGAAGACAAACACGTAACTTTGGGGTTGGCCCTGAGAGACAACCTCCGCCAGAAGCATAAATTAGAAGCCATTCATGGCTCTCTCTCTCTCTCTCTCTCTCTCTCTCTCTCTCTCTCTCCAGAAGCCTTTCACTATGCTGGGGTTTGAGAAAGAGGAAGTGCTAAAACAATGGCTTTAGTCTGGGAGAACAATTTCTGTTTTTCAAGAGAGAACTCGCCCCCCCCCCCTTGCCGCTTCCACCATACCCTGGGACACCAGGGCGCTTTCCCTTATCGAGAACTGCAACTTTTCATATCACGCCCAGCTCTGCCTTCTCCTTGGACCACCTTCTCCTTTTCAATACCTCCACAGTGAGGAGAAAAGCTACACTAAGCCTCTCTCTCTTCCCCTCCCCTCTCCCCCACACCTCCTATTTTCTTATATTTGTGTAGCTGTTAGACATTTTGCAAAGGAGGGGAGTACCAGCCAGCCTTTCACAACAAAAGAGCTACTGTCACTCCGCCAGTCCCAGACATGGTGGAAACCAGCCCACAGGAAAAGGCCTGGCTCCAGCGTTAGGCCCCGGCCGAGCACAGTCACCGCATTCACTCAAATTGGCAACAGGTCTCAGTGTTCCTGGCTTTGAGCTGTGAACAAGGGTCGGGATTGAATAACCAATTATACAACCGCTGACTGAGTTTATCCAAGGTTTGCAAACTGCTATAATAGCCCAGTATTCAACTGGCTGTTTTATCCTTTTCCAGATATAGTGTCATATCTCCCCTTGTGCTCCATTTACATGTCATTTTATTACATACATCCATTAAAAAAGGTTAATACAATGTCACAGTCAGTGCCTAAATGATGCTATTCAGCATCCATACCCCTGGCTGCTGCAATTCGTACAGGCACCTCTCTCTCTCTGTTTCTTACACAAACACACACACACACACACACACACACACACACACTACTGAGTACATCTGTGCACATACTTTCCTGTAGCAACACAAAGTCTGTTGCTAGCAAGAAGTGCAATGTGCTATATGGACTCCACCAGCTATAAAATGAAATTTGGAAGGCTAAGAAGAAGTTATCAAATCAGACTTGCAAACATGCATAGGGAGGAAGCTCTCAAAAGCCAGATGCTTGGAAGTCGGTCCACTTTTTAAAAGACTTCCACTCTGAAGGCAGGCTAGTGGATAAAGGCAGGTAGATTTCAGCTTTGGCAAGGGTGTTGGACATCAGTCGCCAAAAATCTGGTGCTGACCATTCTGGCCTCAAGGGAGATTAAAAAACAAAACAAAACACTCAGCAACATCATAGTTGCAAAAGTAGAGAATTACCTAGTTTTAAAAATCCAAATAGCAGCCGAATGTGCATAGTACATTGATGAAGACCATGACTGATAGAGAGGACAGCTTAACCCTTTCCTCTCATACCCCATAGTCCTGAAGAAAACCACCGCCTGAGGGAGCCCAAACTGAAAGGAAGCCTCAGATTTAGACACTTGTTAATTTTTGGCATTTGATCCATTTTGCAACTTGCTTTCAATGGGCATCAGAACAAAAGGTGACACACACTCTCAGCTCAGCTGCAAATTGGAGATTTGGGTTGACAAAAAAAGGGCCATAGACATTACTAGACCCATTGAAATTAATGGGCATGACTAGTCTAGGCCCATCCATTTCAGTGGGTTTGTTCTGAGTAGGACCTAGATGGAGACAACCCATAAGATTTTCCTCACTAAATGTTGCATTTATATAGAAGAATGAAAAGGTATACTTTCTGTGCTTTATTTTGTTTTCATCTGTCGTTATAAAAATGTCTGTGGTGGAAAAGCTTCAGAAGTTGGAAATGGCCTGGACCTCTCTGAAATTAAGTGAGGGCCAAAGGAAGGATTGATGTCCTTTGCCCAAAGACATTCTAACAGACACTGAAGCAACCTCAGACTAGAAAGAGTGCAACTGATTAAAAAAAGTTGCAGAAACTGGTTTGGGGAAATCTGATTGTAGATGTGCCAGTTTTCTCTTTGTCCACACCAATGCCCAACATGCAAGCATGATGTCTGACAAACTTCAAGCTGTGAGATCTGGTAAGTTTTGGCATTTGTGCTCAACTTTATGCAACCATAGCTTGGTCTAAGCAAATTCAGCACTGCCACCATTCTCCCCAACCAACACAGCGAATGTTTACATGAGGGATACATAAGGCTTCACATTCCAGTGTCGTCGTCCCCTCATTCCTCCTTAGATCATTAAGCTCCCTCGTTCTTTCTGCACAAACAAAAGATGAGCTAATAAAAGTTCATCGCTTTCTTCTTTGGCTAAGGGGGGATTAATGGGGTATCTTCAATATGTGAGGAAGCTGACATTTCAGCTATAATTTTGGCAGCAGGCAGATCCCATTTACCTTCTGTCATGCCCTTACCAGACTACAAAGAGGAGAAAGGCAGAAAAACGAGGAGAGAAAGTTGAAAGAACGTGAGAAATATTTAGGATGCTCACGCTGAAGTGCAAAGAGAACCAAGTCCCAAGGAAAGGAATGCTGTTTAGTGCAAGCTCCTGTTTTTATGAATCATGTACCAAGTATAGCCCTATTTGGGCATTCATTACTCATGCAGGGGATGCGGGTGGCGCTGTGGGTTAAACCACAGAGCCTAAGGCTTGCCGATCAGAAGGTCAGTGGTTCGAATCCCCGCAACGGGGTGAGCTCCTGTTGTTCGGTCCCAGCTCCTGCCAACCTAGCAGTTCGAAAGCACGTCAAAGTGCAAGTAGATAAATGGGTACCACTCCGGCGGGAAGGTAAATGGCGTTTCCGTGCGCTGCTCTGGTTTCACCAGAAGTGGCTTAGTTATGCTGGCCACATGACCAGGAAGCTGTCTGTGGACAAAGGCCGGCTCCCTCGGCCTATAGAGCGAGATGAGCGCCGCAACCCCAGAGTTGTCCGCGACTGGACCTAATGGTCAGGGGTCCCTTTACCTTTACCTTTACTCATGCAGAGCCAATTGGGTGAGGGGTAGAGTGGGGTCACACCATTAAGTCCTTATCACTCCCATCTACATGTAGAGGTGGAAGATGCAGAATTTTGGGTGATGTTGTTTTATTCGTCCAATGGGGTTATCAGGCATAATCCTTAGCCAATGTCACTAGAGAGGGAATTATGGTTTAGGGCAGGGGTGGTTAACCTGTGGCCTGCAGAGGATGTTGGAATCCAGCTCCCATCAGTCCTAGCCAACATAGTCAAAGATCAGGAATTATGGGAACTGCCTGGGATGAGGTTGCCGAGAAAGCATCTAATCCCCAGCACATCCAACCAATGAACACATCCTGCAGACACCATGCTGTCAGGAGAGCCATTCCACCTGACGCCAGAAGCAGGCCTTTTGTGTGGCATCCCAGACAACCACCTCAATGGGACAGGAGAAATATGCTACCCTTGATGGTGTCCGCTTTGAACCCAACCCATGAAAAACAGAAATGAGGAAAGCTGATAGTTAGAACCACAAATGAGTTTGAGTGCTGAGTTGATGTTTGGTGCCAGAGGATAGCTGCCCATATAAGGACACCCACCTCTTGGCTTAACCGGTAAGCAACCTGTGTCAAGAGTTGTTAGGAGGTACCCATTCCCCTCCCAGAGCTACAGTTCCCAAAGTGTTTGGGAACTCAGAGGCAACTCTGGGAATTGTAGCTGTGTGGGGGGAACAGGGGTCTCCTCAAAACTCCAAGCACCCTTAACAAACTAGGGTTCCCGTAATTCTTTGGGAGAAGCCACGACTGTGTCAAAGTGTCATCGTGATGCTGTCAATGTATGGTGTGAACGTGGCTTAAATGGCTGACATCTGGGTGCCAATGATGTCAAGTGGAAGCTGTGAAGAACTTGCCTGCAATGCATTGAACACCCCATCGCACAACAAGAACGGTTCTGGAAGCACCCTCCTATTCACAATATGCCTCAAGTTGGCCTGCAAATCCAGCAGTCACAACAGTCAAGGTTACAGCACCTCTTTCAATTCTTGCTCTTCTCAGCAATGCAGAAGCACGCTTTTCTCTTTTCCTCTCTGGACACTTTTCTTTTTGCTGAGGAAACTGTTTTAATCTTCCTCAATTCAAGGTGTTAAGTGATCGGCAGCCCCGCAGTTCCACAAGCAGCCCAGGCCGTCCGCCTGGCCTTCTGCTCAAGGCTCTAATGATTTAATGTCCTTATTTATTTACTCCCCCCCTGTTGGCGGCCATACTTCTTTCCTTCTCCACTCCTGGGCAAGGTGCTATAAACCTGAAAGGATTTTGGTGAAGCCGTTGCCTGGAGGTGGCCCATACGGAGCGTGAGCCAATCACGCTCAGAAGGGAAGCTACCGTACCTAAACAAACCATTATCGGCTCATCTTCTGTCTTTGTACTTCATCTCCTTTCCTTTTCCTTTTTTTTGCTATTACCTCACGGGATTAACTTTTATCTCTAATCTCTGCTCTGGCCAACTGTCAGGGAGCCTAAAAGCCTCCCGGCTTTTAATCTGTGTGTAATAATACTGCTGTTACTAACAGATAACTGTGAAACAACATGGAAGGAAGGGCGATCCGCACACCCACAGAAGGGGCTGGCTTGTCAGAAACAGCTGCACCGGCTTCTCACCTGAGAGGAGAAAGGGAGGAAGCCACAGCAAGCTTTCCATGGTTCAATAGTGTATCACACCACCCTTTTGTATATGCTAATGGTGAACTCGATTCTCTGAGGGCTCATCTTCATGCAGGCAGAGAGAGAGAGAGAGAGAATAGGGAGCTCCAGCAGGAAGATTTATTGCAAGCCGACCACATGAGAGCAAGTGTGGTGTAGTGGTTAGGATATTGGACTGAGACCTGGGAGAACGGAGTTCTGGTCCCCACTCAACTATGAGGCTTACTGGGTGACCTTGGGGCAGTTACTATCCCTCAGCCTAACCTACCCCACAGGGCTGTTGTGAGGACGAAACAGAGAGACAGAGAACCATCTGTGCCACCTTGAACTCCTTGTAGGAAGGGTGGGATATACAGGCAATAAATAAACAAAATTCTTTCTGGCGGGGAAAACATTTTTAAGAGCAACTCAGTTCAAATGCATGGGGCACTATTGAAACACATACCTGACATTTAGAAGACATCTGAAGGCAGCCCTGTTCAGGGAAGTTTTTAATATGTGACATTTTAATGTATTTTTAATCTTTGTTGGAAGCCGCCCAGAGTGGCTGGGGAAACCCAGCCAGATGGGCGGGATACAAATAAATTAATTATTATTATTATTATTATTATTATTATTATTATTATTATTATTATTATTATTATTATTATTTAGGGGTAGGGGCAGGGGAGAGATTTGATTCCAAAGCACAAAACGTGAACTGGTTGTAAGTGACTGTCAGTCCCAATATCAGAGTTGTCCAGGGCTCTCACCTATGTTGAATATTCAGGCAAATTAGGAATGAGGACCAAACCTCCAAGGAATTCATAAGGGAGCAGAATATGCTAGCAAAGGGAACCATGAGGTCTAGAGAACTGCTCTGGATTTTGTTTTAGACCACTGAACATAAACCAATGGAAGCAGCGGTTACCATGAAGGCAAACTTCTACAGGTTCTAGATTGGTGTTTTCCAAAGTGGTCGATACTACCTCCTGGGAGGCACTGGAATGATCCGGGGGGTGTGTGGTGGAGACGGTAGTAGCCTCTGGTGCAATTGGGGGGCATTGAATAAAAGTAAGGGGTTGCTGGAAGCATAAAGAAAAAAGAGAATAAAATGTTGGAAAAACCGTCCGTCCGTGTTCCATCTGTTGTGTAATGACACTTGCTGCCAGGTTGGGTGCCGTTATGGGATGGCGACAATTCCTCCCCTGGATCTGGGTTTTCCTAGACTTGGGTGAACCCTTTTCAGCTTCACCCAGTCCTGGAAAGTGGATCACAGCTTGCCTGCCTATTTGGCCAATGGCAGGCTGGCTGTGGCACGTTTGTTTGTTTGCTTGCTTTAAGAAGGTATGATTTCCAGAGGGTGCTGAGTTTTTTTGGGGGGGGGGTTCTGAAAAGGGGGTGATAGGTCAAATAAGTTTGGGAACCTCTGTTCTAGATCTTAGCCAGTGAAGCACGTATAAAATATTTATAATAGACATTTCTTTACATACACCCTCTCTCTTTTTCTTTGTTGGGCTCAGCATGCGTTAAATGGTGAGTGTGCATGTCAGTGATTGCACACATTCATCTGTGTTGGAAGGCCATTTATTTTTTTTACCCATTTTCCAGTCAATATGGAGAATGACCAATGGATGACAGAGAATGCAAGCTGGTCATATGGAGATGTTTCATACATTGCTTGGTTAAATTTGTGTATCTTGCCAAGCAGAGATCCTTCAGATTGTCCCTTAGCTGAGAGACTTGTTGATTTGGTTTGTTTCTTCCCCAATAGTTACTCCAAGATGCTCTGCATCTTTGAGCATGTTCAGGCTAAGGGTGAAGGTTATTATATTTCAGCACACATATTTATTTGTTTGATGCTGTGCTATTCTTTATTTAACATGTCAAATAAAAAACTCAGCAAACCTCAAGTCAAAATATCCACATTTAAACTATTTATAAATATGTAGTGGGTTGCTACTTGTTTAATCTCTGCTATGATTGAATTGATTTTTAAAAACTATTTAACTTCACTTTAGTATTTCATTATATTTTATTGTAAGCTACTCTAGGGACCGTGTTGTGCTGAATATGCAAGCTATAAATATACTGAATATATATGCATATTCTCTACATCAGTATTTATCACGCTTAGGTTGAAGATGACGTTGGACTACAATTCCCCTCATCCCCAGCCAGCGTAGTCAATGGTCAGGGATGATGGGAGTTGTAGTTCCAACACCAAATAGGGACCCAAGCATGAAATATACTCCTTCAATCTCATACGCTACCTAGGTAATCTGCATAGACCTGCAAGCAGAGGATGTGGGAACAGAAATAGACTGGGAAATATCAACAAAGTAAACAATTAACACATTGTGCACATTGTCCAATGTTGTTTGCAATGTATGCATGTTGACCTGGCAATGGGATGCATTCAATTCTTGCAGCCACACTCTACACACTCGCTTTCAATGTAAATGTGCACAATTATCAGAGTTTATGCACATTCTTCATTCATCTCAGTTTAACCGCAACATACGTGTGTGTGTAAATACACACACACACACACAACACTCACATCTATGACTGTTTTTGTTCAAAGCCAACAAAAAAATAAAATAAGGTGATCTAAAAGCCAAACAAATAAACAAACACATTTAGTTTCTCTGAAACCCATATGCATTTTTAATCTGGCTGTCTTTTCAGTCAGCATCTGGCCCCTTTATCAACAGTTCTTTCTATCCGTATGCTGGTATATGTCTCATTCAGTGAAGGACAATTAGCATCTAGAAAGATTAGTAAGGAATAATACAATGGAATAATCATTCACCTGGTGCTCCGAAGTACGCTTGCATTGATCCCATACTATGAATATATTTCCCCCGCCCGGAGCTGAAAATCATAGGTTAATTTAGCTATAGAGACCATCAACTTTCCAAAGACCCAAGAAAGAAAATCATATTTACAAATATGCCAGCTTCAATTTCAAGGTCTACAAGAAGATTACAGGGGTGGCAGAGGAAATATAATAGAACAAGAAATCGCTTTTTCCTCCCCTCCTTTGAACACATCCAACAAATCAAATCTCTCAGATCCAAACAGCGCCATAGATATGTATGAGAATGAAAATAAGGAAGATAAAACTACATACACATAAGGCCAGATAAAAACCATCTAATGTGTTACTATAGCTTGGAGTGATGTTAATAATAGTAATAAAAAAAACCCTGCTTAGACGAGGCATTACCCTCTATCCCCATCACACACAACCTATATGTCATTGCCAAAAGGAAATATATATATGGCATTATACCTCAGTCATCTGCACTGCAAGAGGAGGTTTGTTCTGCCCAGCAAAGGCCATAGACCGATTTTGTACATGATGAGGAAATAAGGGCAGGCTTTCTGGTGCCTCCATCGTTCCGTTGGCTGCTGGAAGTCCGTACCAGACAATGAACGGAGAAGACAAGTAGGTGCCCTGCTGTTTAAATATTGTTTTGTACTGTGCTGTTGCTTGTTATGTTTCCACGAGACTGCTGTAAACCACTTGAAGTTTTCTGATTGGCGGGTGGCATGGAAATAGTTTTAATATTTCAAAAGGGAAGATAGAAACCATCTCGGTGCTGGAACTTCATCTCTGGACATCCCCTCCTGCATGGAGATTTACCAACAACTGTGGGAAGGATCTTGGTAACTTTCAACTCTGTTTTTGCCTGACAACATTGACTTCAGGAAAAACTTTCTTACTGTAAGAGCTGTTTGACAGTGGAATGGACTCCCTCAGAAGTTGGTCGACTCTTCTTCCTTGGAAGTTTTGAAGCAAAGGTTCAATACCCATCTGTCATAGATGCTTTAGTTGAGTTTCCTGCATTGCAGGGGGTTGGAGGAGATAACCCATGGGATCATTTCCAACTCTACAGCTCTATCATTCTTCAAGACATAAGAACTCTGTTTAAACTGTGAGCATCTTGGACTCACACAGAACTGTCGTGTTCCATGCATGCTGTAACAAGAGCCAATTGCATGTTTGTGGAATGGCGGGGTAGAGCTCCCTAGATGTACACTAAGGAGATGGCCTTAGTGTACATCTGGGGATGACTGGCCCTGTGAAAGAAGCATCAACTAGCTGTCCAAGCAGAGAAAAACATCAACTGAGTGATGCATGCTTGTAGCCCACTGTGGCTAGGGAATAAAATGCTTCTCTTTCAGGAAGGTTTATGGAAAGCTTCTCTGTGAGCATGAATTTCTGGGTCACCCTAGCAATTGCCACTTAGACCCATCTCCCTACATCCATGGACAAGACTGGAAAATGTAATGTAGGACAAAGTTAGAAGGGAGAAGTGTTTTGTGAGGGGGAAGAGTTTGCTTTCTCTAAATAATAAGCATGTCAAGATTTCTCACTTTTCCTATTTATGATATTTTCAGCAAAGATAAAAATACCAGAACATAGTTGGAATGGTGGTTCTCTGCCCCCCCTCCTCTCTTCTTTTGTCACCTCTCATGAAAACTTGGTTAATTAGTATCGCATTGAGTGATGGCCTTAGTGTACATGTGACAATATTCGCCCACACAACAGCTCACTGTGCCACATTAGAACTTAATTAGAAATGGGCCTGTGAATGCCAAGTCTTAACACTGATCTAGGCTTCTTTAAGAATTGCTGGATGATTTCTCATTTGGGGAGGCTGGGTAAGATCGAATAAGAGAGGATTTAGTGGTAAATGCTATCAGCTGGGTTTCAGGTACTTCGTCAGGGGCCTTGTTTAGGTAATTAAAAGGCACGGGGTGCAGGCCCATGGTGCAAATTTGCATACGTTTTCCGTACGTTGACTTACATAAATCAATGCGAATTCAGGTCAGCTTTCAGATGGAGGGAAATCCAACTCTAGCTCTTGCTGTCAGAGCATACTCTGAGCTATGCAGAACCAGTAGGATTTCCTGGACCCAATGCACTGTGTGTGAAAAGAAATCCTTCACAAATTAAGATGGTGGCTGAGTTGTCACTAGCACTGCACTTTGAAGAGTGCCAAGTTACTCTATAAGTTGTTGTTGTTGTTGTTGTTGTTAAGGAGGAAGAGAGATGGGGCATGTTGCAGGTTCCCCCTACCCCGATCACCCCTTTCATAGCGATAGGGAAAAGGCCTGGGGGCTAAATGCAGATCTCCAGACTTCTCTAATTGATCCTTGAGGTCACACTCACAGATACACCCCTTCTCCTCATGACACACTTCTCACCAGCCCTGCTTTCTACCCTCATTGGATGTGTTGACTGATGGAATGTGTCCCTGAACTCTGATAATGCCTCTTGCCTTCCTGGATAGAGAATCATAGAATTGTAGAGTTGGAAGTCCAACCCCCTGCAGTGAAGGAATCTCAGCTAAGGAAGGCATACTTTGCCTTCTCTCTTGCATCCTCTGCTATTCAGCAGAGCTTTTCTGGGTAGGCCTTTTAAATGTGATTGTTGGTGGGGTTGTATTGGCTTGTTTTTGCTTTTATTGTGCGTTTTGTGTTCTCATTTTGAATTTTTATATTGTGAACTGTCCTGTGATCTTTGGATAAAGGGTTGTATACTTATATTCATCAACATCTGACTAGTGGAAGTTCTGAAACCCAACGCTCCTGAACAGAGCTCCTTCCTATTTCTACCTAATATCTCTTAACTGAGGAAACTGGGGATCTTGTATCGCCACTATAAACAGCTGCAGTTCCAACAGAAGTCAACACCTCTACATTAGGAATATCTTCACACTGATTTCTGCCTGTTATACAGACAGCAGAGGCTGGTCATTAAGGACAAATGGGGCACCACCCACCAATCTTAATCATTCCCCTCAGCCTCTCTCTTTTACTTGCAACCAGTCCAGGGCAAGGCAATGCCTATCGGTTGACTCCTCCTCAGTGCCATTGTTGCCCTAGTAGAGCTCAGCAGGGAGGAGGATGGGAAAGAACTAATATGAATTGATACTATATGACTGAATGTCCAGCCAAGTAGTTGTGTCATTGGGCACATTAAAGCAGTTGTTGGTGTTGTTTAGTCATTTAGTCATGTCCGACTCTTTGTGACCCCATGGACCAGAGCACGCCAGGCACTCCTGTCTTCCACTGCCTCCCGCAGTTTGGTCAAACTCATGCGGGTAGCTTCGAGAACACTGTCCAACCATCTCGTCCTCTCTTGTCCCCTTCTCCTTGTGCCCTCCATCTTTCCCAACATCAGGGTCTTTTCCAAGGAGTCTTCTCTTCTCATGAGGTGGCCAAAGTATTGGAGTCTCAGCTTTAGGATCTGTCCTTCCAGTGAGCACTCAGGGCTGATTTCCTTCAGAATGGATAGGTTTGATCTTCTTGCAGTCCATGGGACTCTCAAGAGTCTCCTCCAGCACCATAATTCAAAAGCATCAATTCTTCAGCGATCAGCCTTCTTTATGGTCCATTAAAGCAGTAGGTACTTCCTAAATAATCTTTGGTATCAGCAAACACAGTATTTTCTAAGTATGGTGAATCTCTACACATAGCTGTTGACAATATTCCCAGAAACTCTCAAAACTACTGCCATTGATCAAGTGCCATTGATCAGATGATGCCTGCCCCTTCTAAAACCCAAAATGGAGAAACAGGGCGTGAACCATCATGGAATTAATTGTGCTTAAGCTTTATAATGTTCTGCATTGTCACAACAATGTATAAGAAATGGAAAATACTACCACGGAGTCATGGCAGGACAGAATGGGTGGGAGGATGTAATTTAATAGTCTGTAGCAGTCTTGCGAGCACCCACATGAAAGGATAGCTTGGAAACCCCAAAGTGTTACCTAGCAGATTCCAAAGGTCCACCAAATCCTTTTAACTACTGCTCATTTCAGCAAAAATCATTTGAAAACCACAATTAATCCATGCTGTTTACAAGTTCCTCAAATTGCATACCATACCACCACTTTACCTTAATAATTTGCGTTCGCTCTTTCCTGGTTACAGATAGGTATTTATTTAAGGCGTATACAAATTAAATGATTTCAAAACCCACAGGAATTATGATAGCCAAAACTATTGTCAATCATGTTGCCCTTCAATTCAGCATCCATTTATCCACCATCGGACCCAACGATGCCAATGGGCTTTAGTAGTTATAACTAAGTGTGGGACTTCAGTCTTTCATACTCTCCAGTCTTCTGATGCAGGGATGCTATGTTTTCCTTGGACAACAATTGTGTCTCTAGAAAAAAATGTATTCCCCATCACCACCTAGCACTTTAATTGCTACTGGGGCTATTCTGTGGAATGTGACCATATCATGTATTAATTATTTTACTGAATGATGCCAGTGGCATCAATAGTACTGGGTGACAACTCCCTCCACCCCCAGTTTCAGAATGTCTGTTAATGTTCTTGAGATATTGTCATTTAAGAGTTGCTGGTAGTTGCCTAGGGTGGGGGAAGATTCATTGGCATTATGTGAAACTAGAGTGCAGGCCAGAAATATAAGCATCCCTAACATGCAGTTACACATTGTCTGAAGGATAGGGTGGGATACCACACCTCTGCCTTTCCTAGATATAATTACAGCTGTACCTCAGGTTAAGTACTTAATTCGTTCTGGAGGTCCGTTCTTAACCTGAAACTGTTCTTAACCTGAAGCACCACTTTAGCTAACGGGGCCTCCTGCTGCCGCCACGCTGCCAGAGCACAATTTCTGTTCTCATCCTGAAGCAAAGTTCTTAACCCAAGGTACTATTTCTGCGTTAGTGGAGTCTGTAACCTGAAGCGTATGTAACCCGAGGCACCACTGTATGCATATGGAAAAACCCCTTGAGAAAGATTGTTAGCCTTATCAAAAGCACACGAGGAGAAACTTCCAAACTTGATTCAGCATTCAGTCCAGGAGAAATCCAATGACATAAGGATGCAAGTTTGCAAATCTTATTGAAACTTATTCGTTGCCATCAAAATCCTTTACATTTTTGCCTGAAATCTCCCCCTTCCCCAATTTGCTTGAATTTCTCTCTTAATTTTTTTTCCCAAAAGACACAAGTTGACATTAAAATTTGCATATTCTAATTTATATGTATTATGTGAAAATTCAGAAATAAATAGTGTAATGTAAATAAAAGCAAAATCCATTTCACCATAGTGGAAAAGATCAAGGCAAGGTGACCTGTGTGCTTCCTTAGTTGGCTGTCCTGGTACTAATTGTTGGTGGGCAGCTTCAAGGCTCCTGAACTAACTTCTGATGGTTCTTAATCTTTAAACTGGACTTGGACCAAACAGCCCTGCAAATGAATAGAGCACTTGCCCATTGCTAGAAGAGGGAAGAATATAACATTGCACTACATTTATCATTCCACCTGGGCAAACTTGCGAGAAGGAATTATTCATCTTCTTCTCCACCATGCAATATTCTGGGAGTTCTCCTGACCCCCCCCCAGGCAATTTTGAGGGGCACGTGGGGAGATGAGAGGGAGGAAAGTGGAAGTCCTTGCACAGGCCATCCACTGATGGGACTCATCAGCAGAATCCTGAGCTTCTTATTTTTTAAAAAAATCAAAATTTGCCACACCAAATTATGCCTGCAGCAGCGGTTTGTACAGTAGTGCACAACGTTGCAACTTTTCCTGCCTTGCAGTCTCTTGAACCCAACTGGTAACTAATGCCTGCCTCTCTAACAAAGGAAATTAGCTTCATGTGAGAGCTAACCTAATAAGATTTAACAGGGCATTCTCGTCAGATTTAAGAGGTCTATAAAGGAAAAGCAATGAATCAAATTACCATTTTAAAAGAGTAATTTCATCACTCCCAACTGGTTAAAGCTATGAGCCTAAGCAAACTTACCTAGACGAATGTTCCACTCAAATCCATGGAACTCACTTCATAAAAGGACAAGGCAAGTATTAAGGACAGAGATGCCCATTGGCCAGCATTTTAACCTCAAAGGCAAGGAGGGTTGGGTGCCTCAGGACCAGGGGACAAATGCAACCTTCAAGGGAGCCTATCTGATTCCAGCTGGGCAGGAGTTCCACAGAATCGGGCCCACAATACCAAATGCACAGCTCCTGGTGGATATGAGCCATGAATCTGAGCCATGAAGGAGCGCTAACTGCGACTCCTCCAAAGACCTCATTGATGGGGAAGGCAAATGAGGAATCAGGGAGTTGTTAAGGACCAATAAATTACAGTGGTACCTCGGGCTACATACGCTTCAGGTTACATACGCTTCAGGTTACAGCCTCCGCTAACCCAGAAATAGTACCTTGGGTTAAGAACTTTGCTTCAGGATGAGAGCAGAAATCGTGCTCCGGCGGCGCAGCAGCAGCAGAAGGCCCCATTAGCTAAAGTGCTGCTTCAGGTTAAGAACAGTTTCAGGTTAAGAACGGACCTCCGGAACGAATTAAGTACTTAACCCGAGGTACCACTGTAATACAAGAACTTTGAACCCTTCCATACCTCCAGTTTACCTACTGCATACTTCATAATGTGTGTGTGGTTAATGAAAATTTGAGAGTTATCTCAAGCTCTACAGCAATCCTGTACAGAACTACTAATTTTATTCGGGATGTATGTAAATAGTCATTGGTATAGTTCCTCTGGCCCAGGTCCAGGTCACTTGGCAGTGAGGTTAACAAAAACTGGAAGAAAATAGCAGCACCCACAGTCACTTAAGGAGCAACTGGAGAAATCAACGAGCAGGAGACACATGCAGGGGTAGACTTGCCTTGCCTTTAAATTTCAGGGACGCCATGTGCAAGGCCAAAATTTGGCGCCCACCACACCTCTCACCTTCCATTCCACTCAATGCACTACGTCAAAGTTGCAGTGACCTGGGGTGCCCCCTAGCCTTGGCGCCCAGTACGGCGGAGCCAGTTGCGCAGCCCTAAATCCGCCTCTGACACATGCCAGAAGCATCTACAGGACAATGTTCCACCACCTATGCCATCTTTAGTTATGTTTGCTTCTACAGAACAAGGTACGTAAATGTGGGGGGAAGAAGAGGGAGACTAGTAGTCTGTCTTAAAGAAGTTAGAAGTATGGCAGTGTGGAGAGAACAGAGGAAGGAGTAGGAACAGACTACTAACACAGGGTGGATGATGCTAAATAGTTCTAGTCAAAGTGGTACAGCGGTGTGGGTACAGTGAGCCAACATGGTGCCACCTAGACGCTTCTGGACTACAACTCCCATCAGCCCCAGCTAGCAAGGCCGATAGAGTGATGGGAGTTGTAGTCAAACATAATCTGGAGGGCACCTGGATTAGAGTGCTGGGGAAATGCTAGTTCAAATCCCCACTCAGGCACAAAGCTCGCTGGGTGGATGGGAAGAATGAACCTGTCAATTTTGGTTTCTCTGTTTCTCATTTTGCCAGCTAAAAAATAGTTCTCCATATTTCCACATCCGTTTTGATTTTCTTTTTTAAAATTTTTGAAAATTCACCAGCATTTTAGTGTGAACTTCTAATATGAAAATTCATATGCAATTTTGCGTAGCAGGGACATTTTTGCAAAGCAAATTCCCCTAAAATAATGCAACTGTGAATGCTATTTTCATTTATTTATGCATTTTAATCAACACTTTGCACCAGTATTTGCATTTTTTTTTTTTACACTACTTGACTGGAGAACTGCCTTGCAAAATGTGAACAAGTGCAATTTTCGCAGGATGGCTGTGTTTTGGTTCTCATATTGCTTTTGGCAATGTGAATTTGGTGGGTTCAAAGCGCAAACTGAATCAAATTTCTCTTCCAGTCTTAACTCGACAACCTTGGGTTAGCCATTCTGAGGGTTGCCATATTTTGAAGAGGACACAATTGCCGATTTCTACTTTTAATTATGGATTGCTATGACGACTTTACCCATGAAAAAGAGGATGTGTCCTGGAAAAAGAGGACATATGGCAAACCTACGAGGGCTGTTGCAACTATGAAATGGGGAGGGGGTGCTGAGCTCTGGGGAGAAAATGTGGGCTGCAATAAACAAACGAGTAACCTACAGATCCTAATTTTAGTAGGAGAAAATGGAAGAAAAATAGAAGACAAAGGCAGTATTACAGACAACCTTCCCCTCCCCATGAAAGAATATCAAAAACTTGTCTCCTACCTTGTAAGCTCTCTGTTGGACTAATTTCATTCACATGAAAAAATATGTACTGAAACATAACATTAAATTTTTAAAAAAGACTGACTTACAGAAGACTGAACTCTAGTCCTCTACTTCAAGCTCTGACCTGAAGATGCTGGCTTGATTATGTCCAAGGCACAATAACTGGAAATTGTTTTAAAAATAGTTTTGAACACACATTCCCCTTAAAAACACAACAACAATTGTGAACATACACAGTCTCCCTCTCTTACTCTAATGCTTAGAGAGAGAGAGATCCACAATGCAGCCTCCAAAAACTTGGCAACCTGTAAAAGTGCCCAGTCGAAAATTACTAACAGCTGGAGATGACAGTTGTTTTAACAGCTGAGCTGACAGGATTAATTTAAATGCACTGAAATCAAAAGTAGATAACACCTGTTTAGTCTTCCAGGGCCATTCGGCAAGGTAGGCCAAAGGGGGGGGGGGAGGGGGAAGAGAGAGAGTAACGAAGCCAGAATATTGTGCAATTGTGTGCATTTTCGAAGGACAGAGGGACTTCAGAAAAGAATGCCATAGTTTCCTGAAGAGGAAAAGGGCCAGGGAGGGGGGACGAAGGGGAACCAGAGAGCCACCTTCTTCCATCGACTTTGAACATCTGGTTCCCATTCTGCTCCTCCCCTTCCCACCCCCCTCCACCTTGTCCAAGGTCTTTGACCCAAACCCAAGAAATGGCTGGAGATCAATGAATTTCAAAGCCACGCTTTCTCACTCTCGCATTGCAGCAATCCTCCTGGGTTAATTAATGTATTCTCTTTGAGCTTTTCAGTGCTCATGCCCTCCTCTGTTCCAGGCTTGCTGACTTCATTCACCATTCTCTCCCCCCACCCCCGGAACCAAAAGAAAACAAAATAATAAGAGGCCCACAATCTTTAGTATATATGTTTTATATATATATATATGTTTTATATATATATAAAACGATAAGTGCCGTGCATTGTTTACACCATAATAAAAATGATCCCATCATGAATTAGAATATAAGGCTCTCTTTCAGGACAGATTTCTGTCATTGACAATGTTGAATTGATCTTAACTCCTTCATTAAAATAAATAAACCCAAACTTTCATTTGATGTATCTTTTTAGGAACAGAAGACGGGGATATAAATTTTAGTAATAATAATTAACTAACAACCTATGATCTGTAGCTGGGTAGTAGGAACCAATATAGCTTATTAGTTTTCCATCAATTAATAAGGGAAGTCAAATTTTATTGAGTTAATTCTATTCCAGATAGCCGTGCGAGTAATCTCCTGCACCAGAAGCACTATTTCAAATTCAGGGGAAGAGGAGAGATCCTGGGAATATTTACGGCCAGATCTTTCTAAAAAAAATCATTCAATACATTTCAGTCTTTTGTTTTAATATATCTGATGGGGAAGGGCATGTAAAACTACTAAACCACCAAATCTAGACAACAAGCCTCTTGTGACTCACAGAATTTAAATGGGCTTCTTTGGTTAGAGTTTTGTTTATGCTTCAATACAATTGGTCAATTTAGGTGGACTTTAGTTAAATATATTCTAGGGTAGGTGTATGGGGTGCCCTCCAGAAGATGAGGGACTACATCTCTCATCTTTGCTGAACGCTGTTGAGGCCATCGTAGTCTGATAGGAGTTTTGAGTCTATTATCATCATCATCAAATGAGTAAGTCATTTTACTCATGGAAGTGACTCAAAGCAACTTACTGGGGGCAGGGGACAAATCTATTACCATGAACACAATCAATAAAAACTTAAAACACACAAACAATCCCATCTGTACAAAAAATGACAGATCTTGTAGATCCTACACCACAAGAGGCCACAAATGCTTAAAAACCATTCCAATTAAGCATCAAAATGCCAGGTTTGGCCTGGCACTTAAAACTAGATAACGGTGCCAGGCGGGCCTTCCTGGGAAGAGCATGTCACAAGTGGAGAGCCACCACTAAAAAGGCCCATTTTCATGTTGCCACTCTCTGCACCTCCTTTATAGGGGGATCGTGGAGAAGGGCCCCAGATTATGATCACAGATTCTGGGTCGGTTCACGTGTGGAGAGGCAATCCTTGAGGTAAAGGTAAAGGTACCCCTGCCCGTACGGGCCAGTCTTGACAGACTCTGGGGTTGTGCGCCCATCTCACTTAAGAGGCCAGGGGCCAGCGCTGTCCGGAGACACTTCCGGGTCACGTGGCCAGCGTGACATCGCTGCTCTGGCCAGAGCCAGAGCCGCACACGGAAACGCTGTTTACCTTCCCGCTGGTAAGCGGTCCCTATTTATCTACTTGCACCCGGAGGTGCTTTCGAACTGCTAGGTTGGCAGGCGCTGGGACCGAGCAGCGGGAGCGCACCCCGCCGCAGGGATTCGAACCGCCGACCTTTCGATCGGCAAGCCCTAGGCGCTGAGGCTTTAACCCACAGCGCCACCTGCGCCCCAAGCCTTGAGGTATTGCTGTATAATATACCACACTGGCTACTCATGTTCTTGGTGAACAGGAAGCTGACACAGAAGATCACACTATGTATCCATCTACCCTACCACTGTCCAATCTGACTGGCAGCTACCTGCCCCCCCTTGCTATAATGTTTTACCATTAAGCTACACTCCCTCCCCTAATTTCCCTATTCCATAAACCAAAATAAGCATTAGCACAGCAGCAGCAACAACAACGTGACCAAGCTTATTCAAGCTGTATGAACAACAATGACTATTCAACAAAATGGAGGGTTTTAATCTTCTTAATGCCTCTTTCCTATTGGGGCAGAAAAATAACAATAAAGTAGCATTTGGAATAGGCATCACTGGAAGATTTAAGCAGTGAGAAGGCAGGAGGGAGAGGCTGGAAAACTGAACTGTTTGGGTCAAGCCCTGACATCTGGCACATCTACTTTGGAGATCAGAGGTCAAAGGCCAATGCAGGTCACTTCAAGCAAAGCATAAGGTGAGTAACTCACCCCATATGACCAATAAACGCAGCAGCGTGTACTGCCGTAGCTGAAACAGCATCCTGTCCCATTTCTGGAGCTTCGTTATATTGAATCAGCCATTAGTCCAGCCTTCCTCAACCTGGTGTCCTCCAGATGTTGTTGGAATCCTATCGGTCCCAGCCAGCATGGCCAATGGTCAGGGATGGTGGGAGTTCTAGTCCAATGATACCTGGAGGGAACTTGGTTAGGGAAGGCTGCATCACCTCATCTACAAAGATCCTTCAGGAGGAGGAGGAGGAGGAGGAGAAAGAAGAAGAAGAAGAAGAAGAAGAAGAAGAAGAAGAAGAAGGGAGGAGGAGGAGGAGTTTGGATTTGATATCCTGCTTTATCACTACCCGAAGGAGTCTCAAAGCTGCTCACAATCTCCTTTCCCTTCCTCCTCCACAACAAACACTCTGTGAGGTGAGTGAGGCTGAGAGACTTCAGAGAAGTGTAACTAGCCCAAGGTCATCCAGCAGCTGCATGTGGAGGAACGGGGAAGCGAACCCGGTTCACCAGATTACGAGTCCACCACTCTTAACCACTACACCACACTGGAGTGTGGATGGATGGATATTGGACTTATGCTCCAACGCTGAGGACTGGCCATTGCCCTGACATTGGAAGCAGTGCAGGCATTGTACCTGTTGACATGAGCAATGAGACATAAGAGATGTATGCTTTAGCAGTATTTATTGGGGGGTCATTGTTGGGCAAGAAATCCCGAGTGGGATCCCCTCCCTTGCTTCCACCACCCGTTTGCTTATCCTGTCCCTGTGGGCTGAAGTGCAATGCAATGTTGGCAGGTGAAAGCAAAGGCCGGTTGCTGTTTCTTCTCCTAACTTTTGGCACCAATCATGGAGTTGGAGAAGGCACGGGAACAGGCAAAGAACGAAGCCTGGAGGTCAGCTGCTGGTGGTGGGCGCTTGGCAGATGCCCTGGGGTGTCAACCCTGATAAAAGCCCTCCAGGATGCGTTTTGGTGGAGTGGTTAGAGTGCTAGACTAGGATGTGGGAGACTTGAATTCAAATCCTCACTCACTTGATGTCCTTGTACTGCTCACTGTCTTTCAGTTTCAGAACTAAGAATGATCACATCAATGTTTAGGTGTGTGGAGGGGTACCTAAACTGAGATAAAACTGGAAGAGGGAGATATGTGTGTACTGCCTTGAGCTCCTTGGAGGAAAAGTGGGATGCAAATATAATAGGAAACAAATAAGAGTCCAAAGGTCTCACTCATGGCAGCTCTGAGAAGTTGCTGTGTCCGAGATCCATGTGCTCCCAATTTTACACATAATATGACTTGCGGATGTCTCTAGTGAGTGAATAATATGGCTGAGATCAGCATATAAGTGGGACAGCTATCACTGCAAAGGTTTTACATATCCAGGTACAGGCAAGGTTGTGCCACAATGTGGGCTGGGATAGTCCCTCTAATGTTTTCAAGCTGGAGCCCTGACACCTGTCAGTTTGCATCAGAACTTAAGAGTGATCCCACAAACATTTAGGGTTTTTTTTTTGGAAGGGTACCTAGGCATAAACAGCTCTGAGATTTCTGAAGAACAAACAGTCTGTAAGTACAGTACAATTCAGCAATGCGTTTTAAAAGGTGGGCTTCTGCAACATTCAATCATCTGGTGAATCCCCAGACTCACCTAGCAAGATTACCAATGCTGTCTCTGCTACATCACAACAATGACTAAACCATGAAACCACTGGATTAAAAAACAACAACACTGAATCAAATTCTGCTGCCATTGACTTTGGTGATAGCTTGTTGATTTTGTCAGACACACTGCATTCTGATTTTTCCATATAATTTGCAGGGCAGAAGAA
This sequence comes from Podarcis cretensis, assembly GCF_951804945.1. NCBI lineage: Eukaryota > Metazoa > Chordata > Lepidosauria > Squamata > Lacertidae > Podarcis > Podarcis cretensis. Next base: position 13,403,286 of record NC_137179.1, read on the forward strand.
GGCAACCAAAAACTGATCCAGTTTTCAACAGCAATTTAATCACACCTGAAATTGGATTAATTTTTGAGTTCAAATGATAAAGCTTCTTCTAGCAACCATAGTCCATATTTCCTCTCTCTCTAAACGTCCCTATAAGGCATGAACAGATGGAAACTGTACGCTAGAAGAAGAAAAAAACATCCCCTATACTGCACAAAAGGTGACTTGGTATTTGCACACAGAGAAAATGACGGGGCTCAGAATTTGCTTAACCAAGGCCAAATGTACCGTTGACTTCTGCGGGTTAATTAAGCATACTATACTTATACTTCTCTATACTTCTATAGAGAAATCATGAATGACCATAGCTCAAAGATGGAGCACTTGTTTTGAATGCAGAAGGTGCCTGGTTAATCCTTGACATCTCCAGGTAGGACCAGGAATATTCATAGAGTCAACTAGGGTCAACTAGTCCAATATATTCCCTGTCTGAAAACCAGGAGAGTCACTGTCAGTCAGCATAGCCAAACTGAACTAGTGAGACCAATGGTCTGGACTCAGTATATGGCAGCTTCTTAGGTTCATATGTTCTTCACTTTGGCTGGATTGTGTCCTACGGCTACAGCATTGTGTAGTCTGTTTAAAATCCCATTTATTTCAGATTTAAGTAGCCTAACTATCTGTAGGACTACAGGATCGTATTTTAAGCCCAAGCTACCTAGCTCACTTTATTGGCTGTTATGTGCTTGTTTTGAGATGCCACACAAGAGAGATGAAGATTATTGGCTGCTGGAGAGGTGTTTTCCTTTTCCCTGCTTTTTATTTTACTGCGGGGATAGTATTATTTACTGTGATTTTATGTCACTGTCAGTACCTGGCTACTAAAAACAAACATGTAGCAGGATCAATGCCTTGCCACGCGTCTCTCCTGACAAATGTTTTAGATCTTTTACAGATATTAAACATTGCAGGCAGGCCCGAGCGACTAAAGTAGCGATCTGCAACCCTCTTAAAGTAGCTTCTAGTTCCAATTTCTAAATGCAATAGGTGGTATCCAATTGGCTTTATTTGCACAGCCGTGCTGCTGTTGGCTAGATCATCCAGAGCTGAATAAATCCTTACACTAAAGACATGCATTTTTCTCCTCCTCGTATAGTACCGTTTGAGGCATACTCAGAAGTCAGACCTATTGATCTGCTCATCACATGTAGCAGAATGAAGTGGTAGATAACCGAGGTAGCAGAAAGACCTTTACTGCATTGGACTTTAAGTGAGGATGCCATTTTTAAATGAAACCCTCTGGTATAAAAACACACACACCCCAGACCAAAACATCATTGCCTGCAGAAAACTAGCACATCAAGCATAATAAATGTTCTAACCCAGCCTCCACCCTTCCTTTCTCACTTTTTATTTGCTACGTCAATAGCCTCCAGTAGTGATGGGTATCATTCCCTGAACCTGCTGCAGACATGTGCTTACAGATGTTTGAGTTGGGAGTGGCCAGCCAGGACGAGACCAAAGGACAACTGACAATCATGAGTGTGGGGTGGTGAATCAACATTTCTTTTGTTTTGACATGTTGAACCCAGTGTTGTGAACACTCCAACACATGATCTGATGATGATTCACCCAGCTCCTGACATGCTTTCCAAAATTAGGTTGAACCATGCACAACACAATCAGCTCCGTATGTTCGAGAAGGCCACAAGACGGACTCGACACGTACAAATCTACGGAGGAGGTCATTTTGCTCTTGTAAGAAAATGCTGTGTGGGTCAGATGGAAGCTACTCTTCAACTTACAACGCCAAGAGGTATTGATCTGTGGGTGAGGGAGGTAAACAGCCATGCAAACCCCATTGCTATCAGTACACCCGAACTCTCATAACTGTATTCCACCCATTTTCTCAACGTAAGTTCTAAAAGGCTGCAATGCCATCTGTAGCTGAGTACACATTAAAGCACATTCAAAGCATGTACCCTCCCCCCGCAAAATGCAGTTTAGCCCCCACAGAGCTACAATTCCCAGCACCCTTAAGAAACTACAGTTTCCAGGATCCTTGGGGTCGGGTTGCACTGAATGTATGGTGTGCACACACAGCCTAAGTGCCTTGTCAGAAGACCTCTTTCTTTGAAAAGTTACCTTTTCTTTATTTAACCCCTTTTAAAATAAGAAAGGGAGCTGCTTTTTCAGTGTTCTTGATCAATCCACTCCACGACAGTGACTGCGGTGCTGTTTTTCCTAACGATAAGATTCCTTTCCTTGGATAAAATAAGAGGCAGTTTGTTCCCCTTTTTTTAAAAAAGAATCTTTACACAACTCAGAGGCTCAAAGAAGATAATTACAAACAATGCCTGGAGAATGGATCAGTTAATGTTAATTTATACAACAAACTAATTACTACCAAATGGTATTAAAAAAAAAATCACATGTGGAAGTTACTCTCTCCCACGCACACATCTAAACTTGCAGCCATCTGTCTCGGCTTCGAATCTCACAGTGACAACGAAGGGTAGAACTGGATGCTGGAGCCTTCCCCCTTCCGACATAAATTCTTATGTACTTAAAAACCCGTTTCCGTACAGCCAGTGTGGGCACTAGAGGAAGATTTTGTATGTGTGTTTAAAGCTGCTAACACCTGGTAATGTCTAAATCTCTCTCGTTCTTAAGAGAGTTGCAAGCATCTCTTTGCCATCAATTTTAATTCTTCCCTCCGGCCATTTCGAGACAATGCTCCTTTCTCTTGTCTTTTCTTGATACAGTGAAAAAACGCCTTTCATCGGATCATTCTCTCTCTCCATTTTTGAAATACAGTACTATCTATCTGTAAGGGGGATTTATTAATTTATTAATTTTTTTTCACTCCAGTATTATAACCCGATTAAATGCTGTGGAGAACCTGAGGGTAAGATCTTAGCCACGTCTCTCACCAAGGTGAAGACCCACGTGGAACTCAAGCAAAAGTTTCCTGCCTCTCAAATAGAAAGATACCTCATCCTGTGAAGGATTCCACATACCTTAATAATAATAATAATAAATAATAATAATAATAATAATAATAATAATAATAATAACAAACTGATGGATGCCCCTTGACTGAAAGAATGCATTAGTTTTTGCGAAATACACTAAGCAGAGATGAGGACCCTGTTGCCTTGCAGTTGGCAACAACTCCCATCATCCTTGACCTTTGACTATACTGATGGGAGTTGTAGTCCAGGAAAATCTGAAACAGGGCTGTGCCCAATCTGCCCTCCAGTTTCTTTAAAGTTGTCTTCCCCCATAAAAAAGACTTTTTTTCTTGCCTTATTCTGGGGACACATGAGGATATTTTGTGTTTTGGTGAGCACAGAGCTTTGAGTTTAGCTTGCTGTTACAAGGTGTATGTGCCCCCCCCCACAAGCATTTCTTCAGCACCCTGCAGCATTTCTTCAGCACCCTGCAGCCTCCCCAGCTGCCCACACTTCCTGATATGAAAAAACCCCCATGGGAGGAGGCTTTATTGGAGCACAAGCATCTGGGAAGGCTGCAGAGAGCAGACCACTCCAGATGGTCAGCATTTTGCAGGAGGGCTCCAAGCACAAAACAGAACTTCAGGCTTCTGGAATTAAAGTGGCTCAAAGTGCCCTATCACCTTAACACAACAAATCTGCTCTTTTTCATTTCTCTTTAACGGGCTGCTTGTGGTTTGGAAAGTGATAGGGAAATGCAGTGAAAAGTGTGGGATGAACAGAAGAAGCGTAAAATACCCTGCAAGTAAAAGCAGGATGAGTGGTCATTGTCATTGACTGCTCCATGAACAAATCAGAACAAATGGTTAATTAAGGCAGAGCATGGTCTAACCACTGCACAAGCTTCGGGACAAGCAAATCAGGTTGGATGCTGAATAAACAGGTCATATGGCTGAAAGAAAGGAATGGAGAATTGGTACATCGCAGGAGGGTACTATTGAGCCTAATCTATTTGCGTTGCAGAATGAGGTGGTGGTAACACTTCAGCCTGCAGATGGGGAATGCCATTTTATTGAATGGCAGCCCATATAAAATCCTCCCTGAAAGTTTGAATTTAAAAAAGCACATCAGATAGGTCCTAGCCCACCAAGATGACCTTGTATATGAGTATATATGATTCTTTTAAACAACCACCAGCATGCATTTTGGGAGAGCCAACATGTCAGAGCTTAGAGAGTCCCTGTTCCACCACAAGACACCTTGTTAACAGCACAATCAGACTTAGAAATGTGACACACCCTCCCTGGATCAACTCAATTTGCCTTACAGTTCACATAGAGCTGATGTACAGCCTTGATTCATAGAATCATAGAACTGTAGAGTTGGAGACCTGAGGATCATCTAGTACAGGCATGGCCAAACTTGGCCCTCCAGCTGTTTTGGGACTACAATTCCCATCACCCCTGACCACTGGTACTGTTAGCTAGGGATGATGGGAGTTGTAGTCCCAAAACAGCTGGAGGGCCAAGTTTGGCCATGCGTGATCTAATACAACACCCTGGAATGCAGAAATCCTGCCCTGGATGGGCTTGGATCACAAAACCAGACACATCGACCCCATTGTGCCACATAAAAATTCTGGGGGCATCTAGGTTGCAAAGTGGCAGCCCTGCTCCCCATTACCAGGAAACTGGATTTTCCATCTTTCTTTTCTTTTCCTTGCCCTTTTCTGACTCTAGCAGAAGCCTGAGAAACTGAAATTACCCCACTGAATCTTCCGATCACCTGCTTCCATGTCAATGAAAAGCTGGACCTGTTCATGTTGTGGTTAAAGGCACAGGAACACCGCCAGAAAAAAAGAGGTCAACCTTACGAACGACTGTGATTCTTGCCCCTTCCCTCTGCTTTTTACTGACCCCTCAGTGAGAGGCTAGCAGATTTACAGTCTCAGACAAATTCATTTATTATATTTGTCCAAGCAGAGACTTGACTTTCAAAGTGGAACCTGGAAAGCAGAACCTTGGTATTTTGACTGTTAATTATTCTCTGATGAGCTTTCAGGCTCAGAAACTGAAGGCAAGCATCTTCTCTCTGCTCAACATTCTTCACTTCCAACATTCTCCTCTCTTTGAGCTCGGGACTCCTACGGTCATCAAAGACAGCTCAGCGCAAAGTAGGGGGGCCGACAGTCAGAGTTTAGATCCACTGTGCAGCTTAAAGAGGCGAATTTAGCCTTAAGATCAAACATCTACAGCCCCTTTGTATATCCTGAGGCTGGCTAGAGATATTTTCCTAAGTCTACGTGGCATTATATTCTGCTCCAGGGAAGGAAATCCTCATATCAGAAGATTATCCCATGTAAATTGGCGCTTCCCTGCATCATATTTATGGAGAGAGAAATGGTCACATTGCTTGTATCAGAATTAAATCTGCACAAATGCCACCGTCAGCCTGTCTAATGAGAAATCTGGCTAAACTGTCTTGGATTCTCTCTGTTAGGTGCCACAACCAGAATCCTTAGCTCTGTGTGTGACTGTCCCATGTGGTGTTGGGTGTCCAGGAAGTTTCTCATTTGTCGAGTTCTTCACATTTTGCAGCAATTTACAGTTTAAAAAAATAATAAAATCCTCATTAAAATTCATCAGCATTTTAGTGAGAATTTATCCTACTAGAAACATTCTTAAATACAGTTTTGACTCGTGCAGATTTTTGCAAACCACTCCCCCTAATATAACACATTTTTGTTTGTTATTTTCATTAATATAATCATTTTTATGTGTTTTTGTAAACTCTGCTTAGCTGGAGAACTACACTGCAAATTTTGGATTCCTGCAAATGTGAAAAGATAGCTGTGTTTCAGTTTGCTTCTTTTTTCGGAGAGTGTGGATGTAATAGTTTTGGCTTTATATGTGTATTGAATCAATTTCTCCTCCATCCCTAGTTATCAAGAACTGCAGTTGGAACATCTACCCAGGCAATTAATTTCTGGAGCACCTACCTGGTTCTCAGGCTCTGAAATGGGCCAGTCTAATTGAGTCCTCCTAGACAGGAAAAGCTGTAAAATGCTTCCTGTTTGAACTGGGACTTTGCCACCGTAACAATGGCCTTCCTGGTTCGGGTATGTTTTGGTTTGTTCTCTGCCTGTGACACCTGGCTTGACCTTCCAGCTTGACTGACCATGATTCCTGGCTCTGTCCTGACATGCGCCTATAACTTGCTGAGACATCCTCAAAACTCCTGTAATGTTTTGACCGAGAAGGAACGTTGCACAAATTTGCTACAGTGGGCCCAGTAACCCTGGGTTATATGGACCCCCCATTAGAGGTTTTGCAAGAGCAATCAAATCTCTTTTTGGGGGCGGCTCACATTACACCGTGGTGAATTTTGGGTGGCAATTAGCGATAGGCAAAGATCACCCATCCCCACCCCAGGACCCTAATAAGGGCTTCCCCAACATCCCATATCCAATATGGTGGCAAAGGCTCTTACTGGAGTCCAAGAAGAACCTCCGTTGGGCTCTGGGTACTGCTTCAGGAGTACAGAAGGTGATAACTAAATGAGAAAAACATTCCTCACAACTCTCAGCATTGCAACTATCTCGCCAAGAAGGGCTCATATCGAGAGCTGAAGCAGAGGTGAGATTCAGTACAAGGGACAATGGCACATCTAGCATTTCACTAGCCGTGGTTATAAGCACGAAGGTGGGGAACTAGAAGAGGGCAAAATGAGGTTGGTGGAGGGGTGCTCCATTAGCCTCAGTGATCTTTGGATGAAGGGTGGTATACAAATAATTAAATAATAATAATAATAATAATAATAATAAATACTGACTAGGGTGGTTGTGTGATTTCCATCTGTAGATATAAATCAGCACATGCACATCCTACATGCTCTCATTTACATTTTTTTCTGGCAATGGATTTATTCTTTTGGGGGGTGGGGTGGGACAATGTCTAAGTGGCCCCCTAGTGTCTGACCCGGATACACCCCATTGAGTATTCTACTCAGTCACTATAGATATCTCTTATCTCAGTGAATATCTCTGGGTTTGTGGAGAGGCAGCTACAGAAATAAGTGGGGAACAGGGCAGGGGGAATATATTGCTCTGAGTTATCCTACATTAGGAAAAAAGCTTTCCTTTTTTAGCCCAATTGCTAAAGATCTTATCCTGCTGTGTGGGCAGATGAAAGGTAAAAATAAAAGGAACGGAGTCATAAAAAATAAATAAATGTTTGCCTGCTAAATTCCAGCACTGCTTAGAAAGAAAGGGTGAATAGATATTCGCCCCATCATAAGGTTCTGCACTTAGGCAGGAATAACCAGCTGCACAGATATAAGATAGGGGGTACCTACCCGTGAAAAGGATCTAGGGATCTTAGTGGACCACAAGCTTAACGTGAGTCAAAAGTGTGATGCAGCAGCAAAAATAGGCTAATGCTATCCTAGGCTGCATCCACAGAAGTCTAGTGTCCAGATCAAGGGAAATAATAGTACTACTTTATTCGGATATGGTCAGATCACACCTGGAATACTGTGTCCAGTTCTGGGCACCACAATTTAAGAAGGATATTGCCAAGCTGGAATGTGTGCGGAGGAGGGCAATCAGGATCATCAAGGGTCTGGAAACCAAGCCTTATGAGGAACAGTTGAGGGAGTTGGGTATATTTAGCCTGCAAAAGCGAAGACCGAGTGGAAATATGATAGCCACCTTCAAATATCTAAAGGGCTGCCAATGAAAGATGGAGCAAGCTTGTTTTCTCCTGTTCCAGAGGATAGGACCCAAACCAATGGCTTCAAGTCACAAGACAGGAGATTCCAGCTAAACATCAGGAAGAACTTACTGACAGTAAGAGCTGTTTGACAGAGGAACAGACTCCCTCAGAAATTGGTTGACTCTCCTTCCTTGGAGGTTTTTAAGCAGGCCTTGGATGGCCATCTGCCATGGATGCTTTAGCTGAGTTTCGTGCATTGCAGTGGGCTGGGCTAGATGACCCTCAGGTTCCCTTCCAACTCTACAATTCTGTGAAACTGAAATGGAGGGAGTGTGAACTCTAGCCCTAGGCAGACGTTACCTGTATCCCTTTATGGTGGAGCTACGGGAATCATGGCATCTAGCATGGAAGTAGATGTCAGGGCTCTCTAAACCAAGGGTAGCCAAGGTGGCACATTCCAGATATTGTGGACTACAAATCCTATCATTCCTGACCATTTGCCATGCTGGTTGGGGCTGAAGGGAGTTGCAGCCCAGAATATCTGCAGGATGACATGTTGGCTATCCCTGCCTAAACTGACACATCTGTTTTTTTTTTAACCCAACTATGCTGATGACCTTTAAACAATAGGTGTTTTCTCTTTCAGTAATAATCTAACTTGGGTCAATGCACAACTTGCCTGTACCTAACCTACCCCCTTGTGTCCTGCCTTCCACAATCATGAGTAACACATGAATTCCAACTTCTTGCCATAACCCGCTTTTAAAGTATTTGAACGGGTATTGTCTTGTTCACCAATCTCTTCTCGAGTCTGATTAATGCTAACTAAAATGGAACTTGCACTCGGTGTCAAACACATTTGTATTTTTAGAAATGCGGCTTTCTCCACCTCCTCCTATCTCTTACATGACTACTGGGCTTTAACCCTCCCTGACACTGTACATTCACGGCTGCTTCTCTGCCCTTCCCTGGCCTCCTAGAGGGAGCTCCTGGGATGCCAGCCCCTTGGATACGGTGGTACTCTTTGCAAACATACCACCAGCACCCTCTGGTTTTGCAGTAACTCTTTACATATTGCATAAATCAAAATGTTTGCATAAGTCAGTAGTTGTCTGAGCAAAACAGGTATCGTTCAATGCAATTTTACCTTTCATACATGACAGCCTTCACACACTTGGTGTCCTCTAGATATTCTGGACTATCTAAAGCATGGATAGCTCAGTTGGTTAGACCGTGGTGCTGAAAATGCTACGGTTGCAGGTTTGATTCCCATATGGTACAGCTGCATATTCCCGCATTGCAGGGGGTGGACTAGATGATCCCTAGAAACCCTTACAACTCTATAATTCAGTGATTGCAAAGCAGGGGTTGGGATCCTGTTGGCTCACCAATGCAGTGGACTGCAACTCCTATCAGCCCTGGTGAGCATGACCAATGGCCAGCAGTTATGGGAGCCGGGGTGCAGTAACACCTGGGTTAGGTTGCCAAGGGGTGGTATATGATGTTCAAAGTGTGAAACCATAAACAGACTTCTAATGCAGGAGACAATCACATGGTCAAGAGAACTGCCATATACTGGGCCTATCTAACTCAGAACTCTGTAATGTGATTGCTGATAGATCTCTGAGGTCTCAGGTAGGAGGGCAGCCCAATATCTATCTGTCTGTCTTACTTACTGGAGATGCTGGCTTGAATCCCACCACCCAAAACAAAGAAGGACAATCGGATTGTTCACAAGTTATCTCCAACACAGCCACAGTCTGTCTCTGCACATATACAGGTTTTTGTGTGAAAGAATATACACTCTTTGATTTGTAGAGCTTAGCTGCCATGCACAGAAGGGTATACCAACTATATGCTCCCTGAATGTAATGTGTGATCACCACTCACCTAAAAAGGAGCAAGGAGTATGTAAACAGCTTGACGCAAATATCACAAAAACATTCATAGAACTGTAGAGCCGGAAGAGACCCCAAAGGTCATCCATTCCGGGAATCCCAGCTAAAGCATCCATGACAGATGGCCACCCAGCCTCTGCTGAAACACTGACCATTTCATTTTATGTGAGCCTTCTCCTTCGAGAAGCAGGAGTCAAACGAAGAGCCGACTCGCCATTTATGCAGCGTTGGGAGCTGGGAAACACTAAAAGTGTGAAGGGCGGCAAATGCTTGTGTTTCCAATGTATACTTAGAGGTGAGTGCCTCCCCTTCCCCACAGCAAGCACCAGTGCAATGTGCAAAGTGGCTCTTAGAAGATGACACCATGCTTATTACATAAGGAACTTTTATCTGATGGCTTTGCAGAGTCAGACCCTGCTGCTTCAGCAAGTGGAGCAGTCCAGTATTTTAAGCAAGGGTCATAATGTATCCCAGGCACCAAAAATTCCCAGCTTGCAGGGACCGTTTCCCCCATCCAGCAGCCTGTGAGCTTGTAACTGACAACCCCGTTCCTCCCCCTCACTTGCCCTGTGTAGCCTGAAGCAGATCTCACAGCCAAAAGTCTGCCTCTAATTTTAGTTCCTACTCCTGGCATATGTCATGTCCTAGATCACCATGAGCCTCGAATTAATTCACTAAGACTCAGTATTAAGCTAGAGAACTGGCAGCTTTATTGGATGCAACCGGCTTGGCAGAGAACTCTACCTGGAATTGCTTAAAGATCCCTCTTGCCCGATCTTGTTTAAAAATAATATATGGGGGAAATCACTCAGTCTAACTGTGCTTAGGCTCGGGACAATCAGGCATGCAAACAGCCAGAGCTTTCCAGACCTCGCTGCTGCATTTGTTGCTGCTGCATACAATACTATAATTTAATCATGTTCCAGTGAAAAGTCTGTTTATGACAGGGCCAGCGGTACATGGCAATGGCAAAGGTATCTGTATTTAGCGCTGGCTGACCCCTAAAGCTTTCTTAAGCATTGGGGAGCATCACCTGATCTGTTCTGACGTATTGTTGTAAGGAAGCTTCTTTGGCTAGATTCCTTGCAGAACCTTGCCTTGTGAAGACCTGGCTGGTACTGCAGCAGTAGAGACCCTGCCTGACTTCCCTCAGTTCCAGACAAAAGAGGTTTAAAGACTGTCTCAAGGCAAATCTTTAAAAATGTAGTAGAACCACCAGCAATTGGGAAACACTTGCCTGCGAGCGCTCCAATTGGAGAACAGCTTTTACCAAAGGTGTCAAGGGCTTTGAAGACACTTGAACTCAGGACGCAAGGGAGAAACATGCTAAGAAGAAGAGTTTGGATTTGATATCCCACTTTATCACTACCCGAAGGAGTCTCAAAGCGGCTAACATTCTCCTTTCCCTTCCTCCCCCACAACAAACACTCTGTGAGGTGAGCAAGGCTGAGAGACTTCAAAGAAGTGTGACTAGCCCAAGGTCACCCAGCAGCTGCAGGTGGAGGAGCGGAGAATCGAACCCGGTTCACCAGATTACGAGTCTACCACTCTTAACCATTACACCACACTGGCTCTCTTGCTAAGAGGAAGGCATGCTTGGCAAATCCACACCGTGATCAACTCCCACCCGGAAATCTATGTCCCCACTGTGGAATGACGTGTGGATCCAGAACTGGCCTCCACAGTCACTTACAGACTCGTCGTTAAAACCGTGTTTATGGAAGACAATCTTACTCGGCTACAAGTAATCGCCAAAGAAGAAGAAGAAGAATACTGTAGAAATTAATTGCAAGGCTGCATAAGGAGCTTACAGATGAGCTGAGATGTAAGAAGGGAATTTATAAGTTATGGGAGGAACGAGGAAACACAAAGGATGTGTATGTACAAGTAGCCAACAATTGCAGGCAAGCCAAACCTCCAAAAGAGCTCAGGTTTGCAAAAGAGGTTAAAAACAAAACAAAAAGCAGAGGTTTATTTGGCTATGTTTGAAGCAAAGGGGGAGAATAAGCAAGTAGTAGGTCCTCTGCGTGAAGAAGACGGAGAAACACTATTGGTGTTTTGTTTGAAAAGGAAAAGAAGCAAATTTCAGATTGATGCACAAATCTGGCAAACTGAGTTTAAGAAATAAATGGTGTGTGTGTGTGTGTGTGTGTGTGTGTGTGTGTGTGTGTGTGAGAGAGAGAGAGAGAGAGAGAGAGAGAGAAATTGACTTGCCCATTCATCCCTAGGCATGATGAGAACTCCTCTCCCCTCTCTTGGATCATATGCATACACCCCATGGCAAGAAATCGAAAGGGCTTCTACAGAAATACTTACGAAAACCCTTTATGCCTCAAATGCCTTATTTTTTCCAGCAGAGGGGTAGGCGATGGGACTTGTGAATGCAACCTTCCTGACTGAAACTGGCCCCTCCTACCCCTTGCCAGTTTGCTCAGACTCCTCCCTGACAAGCAGATATTGTAGAGAAATGTGTGCTCCATTTTGCATTGATAAATACCGCCGCTCCTCCTTCAAAAGGGGCAGCTGCATATTCGCCACACCTGCTAACAACGCAAAGAATTTCTCTTTGCCAACATCTGCTCTAGGAATCCACTAAGCTTTTCCCTTAATGCTTTAATTCTTTTTTGTAGGATGAGTGGTTGTGCAGTTTGTTTGTTTGTTTTTCATTATTTCATAACTGTCTATATTTGGGGACGTTCTCATAATAGAACTCCTCTGACATCTGGCTCCTTGTTAGGAAAGTAGAAAGCTGCCTTACTGCAAGTCTGACAATTAGCCCATCTAGCTCAGCATTGCCAATGCTGACAAGGGTTCAGACAAAGGGGTTGGACTAGATGACCCTCAGGGTCCCTTCTAATGCCACAATTCTATGACATTCCCAGGCCTACCTGGAGATGCAGGAGGTTGGAGCCTGGGTCCTGCAAGAGCTAATGCTCTTGGGCAAGAAAATGGTTTTCATGGGCTCCAATTACATATTTCCCTATGTCAGGCCTAATTTAGACCATAGTGCAGCTTTAGAGCTGAGAAAACATCAGTAAACATGATGACCTCTCAGCACCAGCCACAAGACAGCAGCAAGAGCTGTTACAACAAAGCCATCCAAGATAACTCCTTTCCAGGGAGCAACTGAAAGGCATTGTAAGGAAGGGGAGTAGTTTGCTTTCTCCAGCCCACTAGCAACCCGATCAGCTACTGCTCAAAGGGCCACATGCCAGCATGGTCCATTGTAGCTGTGCAACCAACACATACTTAAAGGTGAAGGGACCCCTGACAGTTAAGTCCAGTCGCGAACGACTCTGGGGTTGCGGCGCTCATCTCGCTTTACGGGCCAAGGAAGCCAGCGTTTGTCCGCTTTGCATACATATTTTCCGGGTCATGTGGCCAGCATGACTAAGCCGCTTCTGGCACAACGGAACACCGACACCAGAGCAGCGCCATTTACCTTCCCGCCGGAGTGGTACCTATTTATCTACTTGCACTGGCATGCTTTCGAACTGCCAGGTTGGCATACATTTACCACCAGAGAGACCGTGCACATACCCACATACACATAAACGTGCCAGAGAGACATGCACACAATTGAACACACAAAATAAGATAGGCACATGCACTGCAAATTTGCTATTCTGCAGGCAAACACAGCTGGGAAGACAGGTCCCTCTTCTTCTATCTCTGTGCTGCTATCTGTGCTGCATTTAATTCCTCCCATTCCAGCACTGTGATGGGAGGAGATGCTGCTTTCCCCTTCTCCTGGCACCATGCTGTGACAGGAAAGAAAGCCTCAAAGTCTCATTTGCTTACCTTTCAGGGGTGCCTCTTCTCCATCTGCCATGGTACCAATGCTAGGAGGTCTTAGCACTAAGGCTAAGATAGTGGGATAGTTCTTCCCGTTTCTTAAGATCTCCTAGCAATGGAGATGGGAGAAGATGCATCTTTGCAAAACGAGCAGAGGTGCCTGGTTTTTCCATGGACTTCCGAGTCATCTGTAGTGACTTGACAGGCCAGATCCAAACTGCAATTTCACCTTCCCTACCCCAATCCATTCTACCATGAATTGTTCCACTAAACAATGCACTGGACAGGATCAGCAGTGTGTGTCTCTGAAAGACCCTAGAGAAGATGCTTAGTCTGGTTCTCCACTAACAATATGCACAACAGCATGTAGCTGGGTGGATTCAAACAAAATATCTGTTGCAGTCAAGAACCACGTGAAGAGGAGCTGAAATAAGGTCCAGGTGTATTGCTTCTGAAAGTGCAAATAATGAATAGTAAATCTGAATTTCTTCCCATCTCTAAATGTAAGGTAAAGGTAAAGGTACCCCTGCCCGTACGGGCCAGTCTTGACAGACTCCGGGGTTGTGCGCCCATCTCACTTAAGAGGCCAGGGGCCAGCGCTGTCCGAAGACACTTCCGGGTCACGTGGCCAGCGTGACATCGCTGCTCTGGCGAGCCAGAGTCGCACACGGAAACGCCGTTTACCTTCCCGCTGGTAAGCGGTCCCTATTTATCTACTTGCACCCGGAGGTGCTTTCGAACTGCTAGGTTGGCAGGCGCTGGGACCGAGCAGCGGGAGCGCACCCCGCCGCAGGGATTCGAACCACCGACCTTTCGATCGGCAAGTCCTAGGCACTGAGGCTTTAACCCACAGTGCCACCTGCGTCCCATATCTCTAAATGTAGCACATTGCAATTTAGAAAATGCTGTTTGCAGATGTTGCCACGCTCCTTAACCCATCCAAACTCAAAAAAACATACAAACTAGCCTTTCAGAAGTGAGCTCCCTCATGATGTTCTCCAACATGGTCAGCAATATGATAACCACAGATGACACAAAAGCTTGTGATCATCCTACCCAACACTCTTCTGGAGGTGACCATAATCTGCTGCCTTGGAACTACAATGACAGATAACCTGTAATCTGAGAAGAAACCAAACACTTGCATTGGGAAAGCAGCCACCAATTTTGACAGACTTCACATAGCGCTCTCTCTCTCTCTCTCTCTCTCTATATATATATATATGAATGAAAGAATGAATGAAAATGGCCAGCACTGGATACAAAAAAGAAGTTGGTAAAAAGTGCTAGGAAATTATGGATAGCCACAACTCTCAGTGTGCTTTAGGTATCTGAATCTACAAGAGAAGCTCAATGTCTGCACCTTCGTAACATAAGAGGAACCGGTTGGATCAAGTCAATAGCCCACCTGACCCAGCATCCTGTTCTCACAGTGGCCAACCAGACGCCTGTAGAAAACTAGCAAGCACGACCCAAGCACAAGTGTGCAGTGGTACCTCGGGTTAAGTACTTAATTCGTTCGGAGGTCCGTACTTAACCTGAAACTGTTCTTAACCTGAAGCACCACTTTAGCTAATGGGGCCTCCTGCTCCTGCCGCGCCGCCGGAGCACGATTTCCGTTCTCATCCTGAAGCAAAGTTCTTAACCTGAAGCACTATTTCTGGGTTAGCGGAGTCTGTAACCTGAAGCATATGTAACCTGTAGTGTATGTAACCTGAAGCGTATGTAACCCGAGGTACCACTGTAGTCTTGTCTCCTGTGGCTTTCAGCAACTGAAATTCGGAAGCAGTGAATAGCTATGATGGCAAGTAGTGATTTAC
Source organism: Podarcis cretensis (assembly GCF_951804945.1). NCBI lineage: Eukaryota > Metazoa > Chordata > Lepidosauria > Squamata > Lacertidae > Podarcis > Podarcis cretensis. Next base: position 13,418,444 of record NC_137179.1, read on the forward strand.
AGCTTTCTGTGTCCTGAACCCCTGGCCTACCTGGCAGCAAGGAAGCATGTAAAGTCCCCAGTCCAGGGTTGACCCACGTGTCCAAAGTCTGAACCAAAGCACAGTCCCACAGATATCTTGAAGCATCCAAACTGAGGTCCATCAACATGGGCAGTTGAGCAGAAACAGTACCTCAGCTCTGCTTTTCTGTTGCACTTTGCCTGCTGATTGCAGTATCTGGGCTTGATGAGGCAGACGACCCTCACCTGTTCCAAGCCTACTCCAACTGAGGAATCAAACCCCTCCTCCCAGAGCTAGCGAGCTCCACCTGGCCAGCTAGGGAGCTGGGCTGTGGGGCCCTTGCCTGCCTCAGCCTCTTGGAGCACCCCTTCTTCTGCTCTCTATGCCTTAGAGCCTGCTGTGTTCATGGGGATAGGGACCCCTCTGGCTTTGGTGATGGGTCCTGCTGCTCTGGGTACTGTGCACTGACCCCCATCCCCTCGTCATCCTCCGTCACCCTGTGAGTACTTCCTACAAGAACCTCTCTTTCCCCATCCTCAGCTTGCTCCAGTGTGCCCCAGTCCCGGCTACGCCCCCCACTGGGATCCTCTTCCTCTTCCCTTCATGACATTATCCTGCATTAATTTGTTGGATCCTCCTTTGAAGATCTTTTAAACTTAAAAGATACAGACTCCTTGTGCCTACAAAAATATCAAACCAAGAGCTGCCTATCAAAATGGAGACGGGCAACTTTGCTCTCTTTTCAGTATGGGGAGGATGGAATTTGAATCAGTTTGCATTTAAAGGCGAAAGTATCTAATTCACACTTTCATGACCAATGCAAGAACTGAAACGCAGCCATCCTTTAAAATTCACACCTCTCTGAATTTTGCAATGCGGTTCTCCAGTAAAATAGTATTAACAGAAAATGCACATGAATGAGTGAAAACAGCATACAAAAGCGCATTGTTGCAGGGAACATGGGGAAAGGGAATGTGGAAGATGCCTCATACTGAGTCAGACCTTTGGTCTATCTAGCTCAGTGCTGGCTACACTGACAGGCAGTAGCACTCCGGGATTTCAGGCAAGTTCTCTCGCAGCCCTACCTGGAGACGGAAACTGGGAGCTTCTGCATGCAAACCAGATCCTCTGCTACTGAGCCACTTCTGTGCTAGCATGTTGTGTACAAGGCAAATTTATGTACAGAAATGTGTATGTTTTGAGAAATTTGCACCGCAATGCCAATTCGTATGCACATGTTTGTAAACAAGTCCCATAAATCTATTCCTTTCTTGAGATAGAAGGAATGCAGGGATCATGTCTAGGAGAGCATCAAGACAGACGTATACTGATGGCTGCTTCTATGTCCTGGGTCTCTCTCTCTCTCTCTCTCACACACACACACACGTATCTAAATACTGAATATTCTTTAGTACCTACAGAATCTCCAGAGTGCTGCACATACAATCTCTCAGGGTCTGGTCTACACATGAGGCAGAATTTATCTATTTGTTTGCACCCTGCCTCTTCAGCTCAAGTGGCTGAATTGGTTAAAACAAGACAGTCCCTGCCTGCAGGCTTACAATATAAAAGGCATGGCACAAAAAGGGACTTGGAGGGAAGGGGAGGGGAGGAGACACAGCCACGGATTCTTGAAGTTAAATATTAGGTATTGTAACAGCCAACTTGAATGGAAACAGTGTTTGGACCTGATCTTTCAGCAGAGCTGATGGAATGAGTCTTGCTTCCTTCCCATCTCTCTGACTGAAGGGAGCTGCTGGAGTGGTTGCTTCCAGGTGACTGTTGAGGGAGAGGAGACCAAATGAGGCTGGACTTTCAACAGAACTGATGATGGAGTAAGTCCTGTTTCTCATCTCCACTTTTTCTCCTCAGCATCATTTCAGGTGCAGGAGGGGAACAATGTGCATTCAAAGATACTACAAAAGAAGAAACGGAGCGCATCGGAGAGAAAAGTTTTTGTCCATCCTGTCCCTGCTCTGGTAGTTTTCTGCTAGCAAGGAGTTGGATAGGCAGGGGGGAATTTCATAAAGTTGACTTGCCCCCATCAGTCTGAAACGGCACAGCCTATTTTGCCCCCCCCCCTCTCTGAATCCCCACCATCTTATTCTGATGGCTTTGCGAGGTAGGTATCTACGGCCTACCACAAATAAAGGATTGTGGGCTTTGCGTACGCACTGGTATTAAGGATAATCTCCCATGGGCCGTTCCTGAAGCAATATTAGCTTGCGCACAGGATACCAGACGGCCATTGCTCTCAATAGCTAAATCGAACTTCCATGTTTAGAAGCAACATGCCTCTGAATATCATATACCAGAGATCAAGAGAGGAAAGTGATCACACCCTTCCTGTGAGCTTCCCAGAGGCATCTAGCTGACCTAAATGGACAATTGGTCTGATCTCACAGGGCTATTCTTGTGATGTCAAGAACGGCAAAAGGTTCTGTCTTGACGGCTCCGAGGCATGCATTGGAAGAACACACACGGCTTTGTTTTTCTTTAGAATTAATCATCTTGTTCTCCCCACCCCCAAAAATGTGGAATAAGGCTGGGTTTTATCCCCTCCCCCAAACCTGATTTCTTGTACAGACTTTGGCATGGCCACTCCTGTTTACACTGTGCTGCACCCAACCTTGAGGCTTGTCACTCAAAGTTCCATTCCTGAGTTAGGAAAGACAGAAGGTGGGGGAAAGATAGAGAAGAGAAGGAGGGAAGGAGGGAGGAAGAAAGAATTGTTGCCCTGATGTGTGTGTGTCTTTTTAATGGAGAAAGAGAGAGAGAGAGAGAGAGAGAGAGAGAGAGAGAGAGAAAGAAAGAAAGAAAGGAAGGAAGGAAGGAAGGAAGGAAGGAAGGAAGGAAGGAAGGAAGGAGAGAGAGAGGCATGAGATTAGAGGGTAACAAAACTAGAGAGGAAGATAAATAGAAACGCAAAGAAAAATCTCTTTTGTTCGCGTAAAAGGCTTTCCGCACTCAAACCCTCCACATGACTAATGCCACAGTGTGGTGGATAAAACCTCTCGGGCACATTATACAAACAAAGCATAACTCGGCCACAGCAAACAAAGGCCTAAGTAACAGTGATTGAATTCATCTTAAAACAACAAATCAATTCTTCCCTATTAATGCCCTAAATACCAGCGTAGGAGCACTGTCCTGTTGTAATAAACAGCCATGTGTTCAATTACCGTCTGTTTTCCCCCAACTACTGCTCTCTTCAGTAATTACGGCGCGCAATGCATTCTACACTGACATTATATTAATGCGCTGGGAGGGGAGACCTTAAATACGAATTAAATCAAGGCTAAACATTTCAGAAAGCCGTGCGCTGTGTCGCACAAGCGCTAACAGCACATTATTTAGAAAGAGTCACAGAGGGGGTTTTCTGTTCTAGCGGCTACTGCTTCCCCTCTCCGATTAAACAAAACAAACTGGGGAGCTGGCGAAGGGAGAGAAATTTCTGCAAGGGGGGGGCAGAGAGGGAAAGAAAAAGCCAGAAAGAAAAGTAGAAAGAAAATGAAGCAAAATCTCAGCAGTGGGACAGGGGTACCACCCCCCAAGAAGCAGAGTGCAGTTAACCTTGCCCATTAGATCCCTCAGTACCGTTTTATCCGACAAAAAGGGACCCTTGTCAATAGCCTTTCATGAAATATGTGCCCATGTCAAATCAGCTCCAAGGAATGGTAATAATAATCGTAATGCTAAAGGAAGAAGAGAAAGTGTGTGTGTGTGGGGGGGGAGAGACCTTCAGTAGGAGTCAGGTAGCAACGAATGCATAACAGGGAAGGGGGGGAGGAACTTTTGTTGCCATTGTTGTTTCTGATCCATGACAAAAGCAGAAGGATGGAAGTTCAAGAAAAGGTTTCTCTCCCTCTGTGGAACTTGCAAAGCTTTTCGCCCTCCCCCGCCTCCCCCCACCCCGAACCGAACATTGAATAGCACCTAGTAAACAAACGGAACAATAGGTGCGATGAAAGCTGTGTTGATTCGCAAAGGGTTTCCCTGTGCACACGCCCCCCCAACCCCCGGTCCTTGTTCTATCCCTCCTGCTCTCTGCCCTTTCTTTTTTTCATTCTACAGGCGCTCCTGCTGCACAGTTTGTATTCCGATTTCAGAACAACAAACAGCAACCTGGGCAGAACACAGGAACCCGAGGAAGCGGCTTCGTACCTAGCCCGGGACTGTCGGCACTGGCTGTCAGCAGGGCCTCAGGCAGGAGTCTTTGCCAGCTTTGCCCGCAGATGCCAGGGAATGAAGCCGAGGCCTTTTGCATGCAAGGCTAAGCCCCCCACTGGTGTCTGTCTGAGGGTCCCAAGAGCTGGCTCTCCACCTTGTAGGGCCAGACACTTTCTGGAAGAGGCATAAGATTGTTTTGATTGTGAAGCATCTCTTTCCTTCCGTGTTAAATTGCTTAGAAATATAACATGGAGAAAGTAGTCAAAACAAAAAAAATTCCTTCCAGTAGCACCTTAAAGACCAACTAAGTTAGTTCTTGGTATGAGCTTTCGTGTGCATGCACACTTCTTCAGATACACAGTGTATCTGAAGAAGTGTGCATGCACACGAAAGCTCATACCAAGAACTAACTTAAAAGGTAAAGGTAAAGGTACCCCTGCCCGTACGGGCCAGTCTTGACAGACTCTGGGGTTGTGCGCCCATCTCACTTAAGAGGCCAGGGGCCAGCGCTGTGCGGAGACACTTCCGGGTCACGTGGCCAGCGTGACATCGCTGCTCTGGCCAGAGCCAGAGCCAGAGCCAGAGCCGCACACGGAAACGCCGTTTACCTTCCCGCTGGTAAGCGGTCCCTATTTATCTACTTGCACCCGGAGGTGCTTTCGAACTGCTAGGTTGGCAGGCGCTGGGACCGAGCAGCGGGAGCGCATCCCGCCGCAGGGATTCGAACCGCCGACCTTTCGATCGGCAAGCCCTAGGCGCTGAGGCTTTAACCCACAGCGCCACCTGCGTCCCCTTAAGAACTAACTTAGTTGGTCTTTAAGGTGCTACTGGAAGGAATTTTTTTTGTTTTGACTATGGCAGACCAACACGGCTACCTATCTGTAAATGGAGAAAGTAATCATACAGACGTGCAGCCTTTAAAATGGAACATACGAAGCTGCCTTGAGCCAATTCAGAGTACTGCTCCATTTAGCTCAGTATTGTCTAAACTGACCGGCAGCAGCTCCCCAGGTTGTCTAGTAGGGAACCTGGGAATGCTAGGGATTTTATCTGGGATTTTCTGAATGCAACGTAATAGTTTCTCTGTGAGTGTGTGTGTGTCACACACACACACACACACACACACTACTTTATTACACCAAGCTGTCAGTGTATCATTATTTTATGTGCTCTACCACTGAGCTATCGCCTTCCCCCAAATGGGGTTCAGCAGTTCCCTTTTATTCTTCCCACATGACAATTCTTCCTGTCCAGGTCCCAAATGTATTCATTTACTGCCTCGTCCCAGCACACTTGCACTGACTGGTCCACAGCTGAGATCGGCTGCTAGTCTAGTGCAGTGACTGGAAGAAGGCTGAGAACCAACACTGTGTAATTTGTCAGAGTGTTGGAATGGCTGTAGGGAGACACTGGTTCAAAACCCCACTCAGCCATTAAGGTGAAACCTTGGGGCTGTTATTAGCCTTCTTTCCCAGCCTAGTAAAGGTAAAGGGACCCCTGACCATTAGGTCCAGTCGTGGCCAACTCTGGGGTTGCAGAGCTCATCTCAATTTATTGGCCGAGGGAGCCAGCGTACAGCTTCCGGGTCATGTGGGCAGCATGACTAAACCACTTCTGGCAAACCAGAGCAGCACACGGAAACGCCATTTACCTTCCCACCGGAGTGGTACCTATTTATCTACTTGCACTTTGACGTGCTTTCGAACTGCTAGGTTGGCAGTAACGGGAGCTCACCCCGTCGTGGGGATTCGAACCGCCGACCTTCTGATCGGCAAGTCCTAGGCTCTGTGGTTTAACCCACAGCGCCACCTTCTCCCAGCCTAACCCAGGACAAAAAGAAGGGGAGAAACATTTGTGCTTCACTGAGCTCCTTCAGGGAGAGCAAGGGTAGAAATGAAATAATTAAATGAACCCTGTACTGGTCAGTCAGCAATGAAGAGGGAGCCTACATGATAAGAGTCTCCTGGATCAGACCAAAGATCCACCTAGCTCAGTGGTAGAGCATTCACTCCCATCTGAAATCCTGGAAAGCTGGTTCCAAAGGGCAGAATCTGGACCCAGAGGAAACCCATTTAGAAGGGTGGAAGAAGCTAGAGCAAAATTTCCAAGAGTGGCCCCAGACTAGACATTTGCTCATGACAGGGTAAGAGTGGCAAACTATGCACCTAACTTGAAAGGACGCAGTATTTTTTTCCAATGTGTACAGTTTGCATTGTGAGCTACTCCCCACCCCAAAATCTCACACCAATCCTATTCAGCCATAAGGATGGATGTATATCAGTTTTCCAATCTTAAATTTGGCTTGTTCCATTCCCACATACGTTTGCCAATTTAGCCATTCCCATGAAAAGTTGCACACATTCTTCTGTACATTTATCCAAAGATGCATTGTTAAGAAAAATTGCTTGCAGGAATGCAAAATTGCACCTAACAGAACAAATTTTTGTACATTGGTTTCTCTAGCATATCTATTTGTGCCCATGCTTTTCACTGACATACACTTTGTTGCACACATTATTTGGGCAGAGATGAGCACCGCAAAGTTCAGAGAAGTGTGAATTTCGAAGTAGAGCTATGCTTTGGTTTCTGCACTGGCTTAAAAAGTGTGAATTACGTAGGCTGTTGATGTCAAACGGGCCCTGAATAGGTTTCTCTCCCATTCACAGCCCTTCAGGCCCAAAGGCACTAACTTTCAACTGATAAGAAATCTCTGTCTGTGTCTACCAACATGGTGTTCATAAAATAAGCATGTGGTGAGCAGAGTCCCAGTCGTGTGTTTGGAACAGACTTGGCTCCAAAGACAGATGCACCGAACTTTCAGGGCATCTTAATCACCTTAAAACAAGCCAGCTCGGATGCTCAGCCTAGCCTCTCAGCCTCCACTCATCGTCTCCTCTCACTTACTTGGCTATAATTTCCTGCCGCTCATTCCCTCCTCCTCAAACAGGGCAGTTAGGGGAGGATCCGGGGAGCTCTCCAGCCCTCGGCGCAGTGGGCACAGGTGGCACCAAAAACTTTCAAGTGAGCCCTCTGGCACCGTGGAGCTGTCCGTGCCTCCTCCGCAAGCATCTCCTATTAGGGAGGAAAGAGACCAAGCATCCACTAGAGCTAAGCCAAGCAGGCCTCTTTAATTAGGGCAAGCGCTTGATAGCCACTTCTTCATGTTGAAAAACACACAGCCACACAGGCCTAGGAGGTCTGATTAATTTTAATATGCACGGTCATGACAATTGCCTCGGGTGGGAGAGAGAGGGAAAAGAAGAGTCTCTCTCTCTCTCTGTGTGTGTGTGTTTTGGGAAGTGGTGGAGAGGAACCCTTTTGCTTGCCGACAGATAGGCCCCGGATAAACGCAGGGCAGATTAGGAGGTTACTATTCACTGAGGGCCTCGCAGACTTTCCAAAGAGGCACAACGAGAGGCCTAGGAAACAGGTGGCTGCCTCTTTACTCCTGCATAAATTGCATCCCCTAAAAGGCCGTGGAGTGGGCAAAGAAGACTGGCACCATCTGCGGTGAATATTTGCACATTAACATGCCGGGTCAGAGGCGCCTCAGAAGACAACCTGGAAAGCAAGGCTCACGGCTTCTGTCAAAAGACACTCAGCGTGAAATCAACCTCAGGCCGGGTCGCTGCTGGGTACTTGGGAAGATGCTCAGTTGGCGTGAGCATCTGGGAAGAAAGAGCCAATACTAAATTGTATAATCAAGGCTACTGGATGCTATAATCGAGGGGTGAGGAAGCTCCTGCAGCCCTCTGGGTCTCCTTATGTGGCCCCTGAGACTCTGCCCAGGCCATGCCTTCTCTACGACCTGCTCTGTGTCCTCCTCAAGTGCTTTCGCCCACCTAGAATGTGCCAACGAAGTGTCATAGTGCTTCTTGCGTGCTCAGGTGGCTGGATGGTTGGATGGAGAGAGGTGTGGATGGAAACATCTAGCTGGTGTGCAATCTATGCTCATTGCTCCTCACACTTTTTCCCCCTGTCCCAACCCACCACTGGCCCCCAGAAGGTTCCCCATGCTGGTGTCCGGCCCTCAGGCTGATTAAGGTTCCCAGCCCTGCCACGAACCAAAGGTAAGGGGTAAAAATAAGATCTTCCTCAATGAAGGCACCTCCAGGGTCATTAGCAGTGGGGGTGGGGGGAATTGGACAAACGAAACAACCAAATAATAACTCAATTATAATTATTGGTATGTTTTAAACAGATTTTATATGTGTATATTAAACTGTGCTCACTGTCCCTCCAGTGTTCAAACAAAATCTAGCACCCTGTAACTCAAGCCTGTCAGATGTCTGGAGCTGCAAAAAACAAGCCTTTGCTTGGACTTTGCTGGTGAGGGGATACGTATGTAGGGACCTGCAAGTAATTAATATCTGTGTTAATAAAATGGGATGTCATATCCTCCAACATGTTGATGACCAAAAGTGAGACACACGTATTCCCGGTGACACTCCTGGGTTGTCCAGACTTAATCGGGGCAGTTGATGGGTATGAGAGGGTGTTCAAGACCTCTCTCCAACTTTCTGTTGACTTACTTTCTTTCCTTACCCAATAATGTTAAGAAATCCATGGAAACTCCACAAAGAGTGCTGGGTACCCAATGGTTTTAGAAGCTGTAATATAAATCAAACGCAGCTCCTGTCGATTGCTTTCAGTGGGAATGCCAATTTAGCTGGCCTCCTCCATTCTTAATCCTGGCTCTACCACACCCATCCACATGCCTAGCTTGTGCTAAGAGTTTGCACACAGATCATTTCTGAGCTTCCAGACAGAGTGCAAATTGGATAGGAGTTGGGACTGGAGCCACTGTTTGCAGTGGCAGAATTAAAAACATCTGCATTAGAAATGGAACCGGCCGGACTACGCTAGCATCTCTCATTTGTATTATAATTAAGAAGGATGCAGCATTTGTTAATTCATATGCTAGATCAATTAATGTAACTTTTAATCAAAGAAAAAATTTGCCCTGATCAATGGCTACTAGCCATGGTGGCTATATGCTATATCTCTGAATTGCTCGGAAATTAGCTTTTGTGTCCTTAATACAGGCTTCCTGGAGACACCTGTGATGTCCATGATAGACCTTCCAAGGCTCTTCTTGTGGTCTTATAAAAACTGTGGCCACCAATCACCATTTTTAGTGACCCAGCACTGTAGAGTGTTGGACTAGGACCTGGGAGACTATGGTTCAAATTCCCACACGAGCATTAAGCTTACCACGTGACCTTGGGTCAATCCCACTCTCTCTCAGCCTAACCTACCTCACTGGGTTGTTGTGAGGATAACATGGAGGGGGGGGGGGAAGAACAATGATGTACACCACCTTGAAGGGAATGGAATATAAATTTAACAGGATTATTAGTACAGTCATACCTCGGGTTACAGACGCTTCAGGTTGTGTTTTTTCGGGTTGCGGACTGACGAAACCTGGAAGTACCAGGATGGGTTACTTCTGGGTTTTAGCGGTCGCGCATGCGCAGAAGCGCCAAATGACAACCCGCATGTGCACAGATGTGCTGCTGTGGGTTACGGATGCTGCAGGTTGCAAACATGCATCCCACCCGGATCACGTTCGCAACCTGAGCGTCCACTGTATTACTTTAAGGAGAGACACTCTCCCTTGGATCACACACAGAAATTCAGCGCTGCTTACTCCTTATGAAGGGAAGTTAGGATTGAAATTCTAGCCTATTGCTGGGGCTCAGAAATAAACCTATTTTCCTGCTCCTCCAGAGGGTAAGTCCCAAAGCAATGGATGTGAATGATAAGGAAGGAGATTCCAACTAAACATTGGGAAGAGTTCCTGATGGCAAGATAGTGGGGCAGCCTAATGCAGAAGGTCCTTGACTCTCCTCCTTTAGAGGTTTTTAAACAGAAGTTGGATGGTCGTATATCAGGGTTTCTGTAGCTTTGATTCACACATGGTAGAGGGTTGGGCTGGATGGCACTTCCAACTCTATGATTTTAATAATGTAACAGCCTGAACTCATATGCCCAGTCAATCTAAGAGTTCTTTAACTGGGCAAAGCAGCCCTAGTCATTAATTGCTGAACTATAAGAAGCCACTTTCGTTCCATCACACAGAGGAAAAGAGGCAGACAAAAACAGCCTTTCAGCCAAAAGCAAAGTTTTACTACAAACTCTCTCACTTGACCCCCTTTAGTTTCTTTTGCATTTGAAGATGCCTTATCAACATCTTAGCTGTCTTTTATCAGCCCAGAAAACCAAAACCTACAGACGCTCCAAACCTTTTGAGGATGTAAAGCAAGAGAGGCTTGGAAAGCATTCTAAGCAAGACCGAAGAGGTAAGGGGAGCAGCAGCAGCAGCAACAACAACAACAACAAAAAAGAACCATCGACTGGAATCAACTTTTCACTCTCAGTATTCAATTATTAGTAGATGGGGGGGGGGGGGGAGAACTCTTGAAGGTGACAAATGGGCCAACCGCTTTGAAGCAGGAAGAATTGGCAAGGCTTCAAACTGCACACATTCTATCATAACGTCAGAACCCTCAATAACACCACCGCAGCATTTAAGGGCTTCCTTTTTTGCACAGGCATGGCTCCTGTTCTCGTACGTCTTCCTTTCTCTTAACTCCCCACCCCCCACCCCTTCCTCTTTAATCATCAGTTGTGTGTTTGTGCATCTCCATATGGTGGTGCTTTTGAGAGAGAAAAAGGTTCTCCAGGGTTACGTGCTGGCTTGCTCTACAAGATGAGACACAGGTTGGTGTTGTTGGTTTTTTTTCCACTGTAGCTCCCCCCCCCCCCCCCGGATAAAGCTGCGCTGAGGAGAAATGTGGCCATGGTGCAGCACCCTTCCCAGCAGCGGAAGAGTGTGGGGAACCAAACTTGAAAGCCCTCAGTTGCAAAGTACCCTTGTTTCTCCTTCAGTGGAAAAAGCATTTACAAAGTCTCTTTAGTGCAGGCTTCGTCAAAGGCGAAGGTGAGGATGAACCAAACAAACGAGACTCAAACCTCAGCCAATTAGAGTATCCCGAGGCTTTTCCCCAGGTTCTGATTGCTTTATTTCACCCCTCCCCTCTTTTTTCCTTCTTCACCTCATCAGATCTCTCCCCCGCCAAAAAAAGAACCTGTTATTTCAAAGGGCCTTCTCTTGTTGTGTCCATTAATGATCTCCTTTGGAATACCGGTGGCTCATGAAAGAGGTAAACCTCTTGATTCCCTAACAAGAGATGGTGATTAAAAAGTTTGATAGTATTAGGGGATATGGGCAGTTCTCATTTCAACTAAGGTTGTCAGAATCTAATACGGACCTTCTCTTCCTCTACACTCCATCACAGAGATATCAGAAATTCTGCAAAACAAATCCTATAGGTGTTCTGATTTGTAATGTGAATGTAAATGGGAATACTCCTGGGCGATAGGCCTAAGAACTAAGATATGGGTAGGCAAACTAAGGCCCGGGGGCCGGATCCGGCCCAATCACCTTCTAAATCTGGCCCGTGGACGGTCCGGAAATCAGTGTTTTTTTACATGAGTAGAATGTGTCCTTTTATTTAAAATGCATCTCTGGGTTATTTGTGGGGCATAGGAATTCGTTCATTTTCCCCCCTCCAAAATATAGTCCGGCCCCCCACAAGGTCTGAGGGACAGTGGACTGGCCCCCTGCTGAAAAAGTTTGCTGACCCCTGAGGTGTTTCTGGCTAAGACCCTAATCATTACTCTCACCATAAGCTTGGTATAATAAAGGATGGTGTTTGCAGCGCTTATGAAGGAAATATAAGCTCCTGTTCAAATGAGTACGAGAGGAAGAGCCATAGCTCAATGGCAGAGAGCACATGCTTTGAATGCAGAAGGCCGCAAGATCAATCCCCAACAGAATCGCCAGCTAGGGTTGAGAAAAGACTCCTGCCTGCAACTCCAGCCAGTGTAGGGAGTTGAACACCACAACTTAATCCTACAACGTTAGGAAGTTGAACTAATGATGAGCATGACAAATTAGTTTGTAAAAATAAAAGCTTTCTATATTTTATAACATTTTGCAAAAGTTAATATGGTGAATTACATCATCCATGCTGGACATTTCAGCCTATCTGGAAAGAGATAAAGGGCTACATAGTAAAAAAACAAAACCCTACAATTCAACCAAACTAGGGAAAAGCCAAGTGGTTGTTTTTTGTTGTTGTTTTTTGCTCTTATGAACAGGAGCAGACTTTGGTCATTCAAATTTGGTCATTCAAATTGTGCGAGGCCAAATTCCGGATTGCCCCTGCCTCTCACCTTCCATTCTGCTCAATTCACTATGTCATAGTTGCAACGCCCTGCAGCGCCCCCTAGGCTTGGTGCCCAGTGCAGCGGAGCCGGTTGTGCTGCCCTTAATCTGCCTCTGTTATGAACTTGTGCCGTGCCCCATGTTTTCATCTGCCTTCTGGGCCTGAGGAGAACACAGAAGGCTGTCCTCCTGGAGCAAGGGAACAGGAGGAGGGGAAAACATGCTTGTATCTCTTCCCACTAATGATTTTAGCTGGAAGAGAAATGCCATGGTCAACAGGCAACCCACAGTGTAAGGGCTGGAGGTCTGTCACAACCTATAAGCCTTCTCCGAACCCACTCCCATTATCTTCATTATTGTACACCAGAAATAGAAGGGGACTGACTCTTCTCCCGAAACCCAAGTTAGAGAGAGGAGGATGCTTCCTTTACAATAACACTGGGTGACTTCAGTAATAGATTTATGCCTTTGGGGAGAATGGATGCTAAAGTAGCACTGATGTAGAGTGCGTCAGTGGGAAATCAAACTCCCCAGATTCTATGTCCACAAAAACACTTGGCTGAAATGGCTCAGATTTGCACTATCTGCTCACATTAAGCAGTAGCCAAACAATGACAGAGAAAAATAAGAGAAGGAGGCAGGGGCAGGGAAGCTACAGCAGACTACATCTCACCAGATATCATGGAGAGAGAGAAACAAGGGAGAGACACTGGAGAAAGTGGCATGAAATAGAGCATATTTTTAAAGTCTGCAAGGAATTGTATGAGGCTTTCCAAGTGGAAATGGTTTTCCAAGTGGAGAATTTCATTCTATTGGGAGGTTTAGAAATGTCAGAGGATTTGAAATGGAAGGGGCGTATCTGTCCCATGTTGTTGCTGCTTTCAACCCACAAATGATACACAACTGAATACACACACTACACATTTGCATTGCATTTCCTTTGCACTAAAATGTATGGGGTGGAACAACGTAATGATGCAATTTTGCCACCGTGGACAGAGAGATGAATAATGTCGTTTTTGGCGGCCAACAACCCACAGCAGAATGGAAATAGTACTGAAGAGGACAAATCCAGGGCAGAATGGAAAATGTTGCCTACTTAGATCCCTCCCAGTGTGAAGCTTGATTCTCAAGTTATGCTTGACATTGAGAAAACAAATGGGCTTCATTCAGAAGAGCCTATAAAAAATTATTGTGTCCAAGACTTGCGTGTGTTCCAACCTGCTATCACACACGAGACTTAATTTATTACTTCTTGTCTTATTCAAACCATAGCTTCCCATAGCTTGAGCAACACCCCTGAACCAATGTAGGCAACCCCAAGTCATAAGAAAACATCACAAACTCCAGCTTGATCAATTTTCTCACCCTGTGCAAGTGTATGCATTAGTGCTTTGCCCTTATTTTGTAACTTATTCTGAAGCATATCCTCTTAACATACCTCTTTGGTTGATAAAATACTACTTTCTTGATTGGGTACAACTTTGCTGGCATATTCTGAGAGGTGCAATACTGAAAATTATAGTGCTTGGTCATCAGACGCATTGAAAAATATATCTCAATGTGCAGTGGCTAAATGTACAAATATAAGGTTATTGGAATGGCAGACAAATTTATGTTTTAATGTACGGGTTTAGGATGCAATTAGATGCAATGAAGATCATAGGTCTGCCACAGAAAACGGCAGACCCATATCTCATTTTCCCTCCTTTATTCATAATATCTAGTTAGGAAAACCTATGATGCAGGTAATGATATTGCGCTTCTGAATGCCAGTTGCTAGGAAATGCTGGTGTGGAGAATGCAGCTACACTCAGGTTCTGCATCTAGCTGAGACCATAGGAAGCTGAGTCAGAAAATTTGTCCAGTTAGGTCAGTATTGTGGGCACTGACTGGCAGGCTGTCAAGGGTTTCAGGGATGGCACATTGTCAGCCCTACCTGGAGATGACAGGGACAGAACCTAGGGCCTCCTGTATGCGACACAGATTCCTTAACACTCAACTATGGGCCTCTACAACAGGATTCAATGGTACTTTGGCCGGATCCAGCAGGGCTCTTCTCGTGTTCTTCACCAGCGCTCCATATCTTTGGCTTTTCTGAGAAGAGACAACTTGATGAGGCCACATCTAGAGATGGGCAAAACAGCCTATGTCTGGTCTGTGCCACTTTCTCCTGTGTCCATTCCACTTCTACATTAATAAGTGCTCGATACAACATACCATTTACTTTACTGGGTGGGTGGAGCAAAGTTACGGCATGGACAATATCCAGTAAATTAACGCAGTGTAGCAGAGTCCTAAAGAGAGTGAAGCCGGTTGGTGGATTTGATGGAATCTGTGCAGCTTCCATTGTGTATGGAGCAAGACAGAGAGGGTCTTTGGTGCCCCCCAAACCACAGAGATTGCTTTGGGTAGACTTACTACACCACAATTTGTGGCACTAAAATATTGAAGTGGGGGTCATAGCCTGTTAAGTCTGCAAAACTAACTTTCTCCTCTTTGTGACTGTCTCCTTTTTTTGTAAACAAAAAGTGCACCTAGTTTGCTGTTTTATTCAACTTACGTTCTATGTCTGTCATTTGTAACTGTGCTTTAAGTCATTAAATCATATATATAATATGATTTCTTCACAAAACTCAGCCAGATGGGCAGGATATAAATAAATTATTATTATTATTATTATTATTATTATTATTATTATTATTATTATTATTAAATATCACATTTAAATATGTTTTAAAATGTGTGTCCTTAAAAGTATTTCCTTTTATTTCCTTTCAGCACACACATTTCTAACATTTATTTCAAAATGCCTATTTTTATGTATTTTTATTTATTTCACAAAACTTATATATCACTTGACTATTGAAAAAACTGCCTCAAAGTGGTTTACAAAAACGAATGCAACAATAAAATTAACAGTAAAATCAGTTAAAAACAGCTATTTCAAAACTTCCATCAAATAATGATGAAAATCAGTGGTAAGTTAGAAACAGATCAAAACACTTGTAAATATTATGCATATATGAGTAGGCTTGTCTATACAAAAAGTATTCTTAGAAGGCACCGAAAAGAGTACAGTGAAGGTGCTTGCCTAATGCCAGGAAGTTCCACACAAATGCAGAATGAGAATTATGTACCTCCTGTCACTGTGCCCATTCTGCAATCTCTCAGGTAAACTGGCTTTACATACTAACAGAAACTTATTGAACTTGGCCGGGTAGCAAATCAGCAACCAGCGCAGATCTCTGTTCTGTGTTGATAAGTTCTCACTTCTGTCAGCAATCGTGCTGCAGCATTCTGCACTAACTGCGGATTCTGATTCACACAAGTTTGAGATGGCATGGATCTGACCCAAATTCTTGGGAGTTTCTCAACTGGAAGAGATTGCCATTTTCAGCCGCAACCCAGTTATCTAGTGCTACATGCAATGGAAATGCTTTGGTTTCAATCGTTTTCCGTTGTCATTTAATGTCTGTTTTTTGGTTGGTGTAGGTGTATTGCTTTGGGTGATGTTTGTCTTTTTTTTATGGTATGTGTGGGTTATCTTTTATGTTTATTTTTCTTTTTTGTTGTTGTTTGATTATAGAAAATGAATAAAAATTAATCAGAAAAAAAGAAGAAGAAAAAGAAATGCTTTGGTTTCATGGATTATGAAGTGAAGAAGTACTCTTCCACGTAGCTTGAATTTGGACTTCCTAAGTTCAGTTGACACATCTTAGCGGCTATAATGGAACACCACTGCATCGCTGCTGCATTCTTCCAGTGTTTTGTCTTTCCTTCAGTGTGCATGGACATTTCAGCATCTGATCGCCGTTATCAACTCATGAAAGCCTTGAAGTGTACAAAGTATAATGTCAGCAGACGCTGAACATTTGGAAGTTGAGTGTGCAGTCAAGCAGCCATGCACATGCTGCGCAGGATCGCCCAAGTCAGCAACTGTTCAATCAACCTGCATTTCAGACACTTTGCGGTCAGTCAATCCTATCCATGTTCACTCAAGAAATAATTTCAATGGTTTTCAGTGGAGCTTGTTCACCAATACATGTGTTTGGCATTGCTGCAAAAGGGTTGTAGATTTGCTGAAATCGATATTGGCTGACTTAAGTCAGTTGATTTCAGCTGGTCTGCTCTAAGTACGCCTTACTTGGATGGCAACCAGGAATCAATAGGATGGATCCAGACTTAGTCCTCCTTAGTATACAGTCGTCCCCCCATTTACGTGGGGGTTGTGTTCCCTGCATGCATAAGTGAATCCACGTAAAATGGGGAGCGCCCTCTAAAAAGCCTCTACAAAGCTTCTAAATGCCAATTTCCCCCTGCTCTCCATCTCTCTCCTTCTCTCTATCTCCACACAACTCTCTTTTCAACTAGTGTTGAAGCTCTGGGGCCAGCTGGTGGCTGTCGGACACTCAGGAAGCGGCTGCAGCTGCTGTGCTACCCCATGCCTCAGCTGTTAGACGGGGTGGCTGGGCAGTGCAAACAAAGCTCTGCTGCACCTCTGGTCTTTTGGGGGCTTTCTCCACCCTACCTAACTGACGTTTTGGGGTTCCAGGGAGGGTCTCACCACAAGCCACAAGGACTCTCCAGCTCTCTCCCACAATTGACTGGTATGATGCTATTTCTTTCTTTCCCGACCCCACGCATATGTGCGGACACGTGTGAGTAGAACACGCATGAGTGGGGGATGCCTAATTGAAATCAATGTAACTTCAGTTGGTCATGATTTCAATGGGTCTGCTCTGAGCTTGAGTGAGTCTATAACCCGTTCAGTGAAGCACCATGTTTAGCACCCATGATTTCAGTGAGACATAGTTGGCACGGTTTAATGTTGTAGTATGTATTTTAGAAAAGTTAAAGAAAAACGAAGAAATGTGGAGCCAAGGAAGATGCCTTTTAAAAAACATCTCCTGAAAGAACAGGAGGATCTGTGACTATTTATGATGGACTGTAGTGGGTACAGAAATAATAGTATTGATGATGATGATGATGATGATGATGACGATATAATAATAATAATAATAATAATAATAATAATAATAATAATAATGTATTATGTAATGATAGTATTATATATGATAACTAATGATAATTTATTAACCACATTCTACTCAATTGTCTCGAGGGAGGGGAGAAAAAAAGGCATTTCACCATGCATAATACTACATATCCAAACCAGATTTATTATAAGATTTATCCTTACCACTTTGCAAGATGACACAGACATCTAAGCTACTCCAGGGTGCTAGTGCTCACTCCAGCATCATTTGGTTGTCTATGTGGGTTTACATTTATAGTAACAGGCTGATATAACTGAGAATCCAATAATATATTATGTGCTGATCTGTACACTGAGAAGTACTATCTTTCCCAAAATGAAATCTTTCCCCTTTGGTGAGATTTCCCTTTTATTTTCTATTTAACTAGACAATCTAAACCTCCAACGCCATTGCAAATAAATTATTGCAGATAACAAGAGTCCTCCTTTTTGAGACCCACCACGCTTCCACCTCACATAAGGATGAATGGTTAATTAGCCATTTTCTAAACTGGGTGGGTGGGTGGTATCAGTCTGAGAAAAGGCGAGGGTGTCTTAAAATGCAAATATCACCCCCTGCCATTTTAATACTTTTACATTTTTCCTCACTCACTACCCCTTACTTCTAAGAAGATGCACCAGTGTTACATCCTTTCGCAGCATCCCCATTCAACCTTCCTCTTCCTCTTCCAACTTCCCGACTTGCATTATTATTATTATTATTATTATTATTAGTGAGGGGAGTTGAAGTTGAGATAAAACCCACCACATTTTCTAATTCAGGTTTTTGTGTGTGTCTCCTTGATGGAGGAAAAAGCCGAGGCATGAATATGGCACCCTCATAATGATTTAACTAGAGCTTAATGAAATTTTCATCAGAACCTGCTGTTCATTTTAATGGCCTTTGAAAGACAATAGAACAATGGCTGGAGGGAAGAAAAGGTTTTTCTGTTGCATACATTTGTTTAAAAGCCCCAGTGTTCTGTGGTTCTCTCTCACTCTGCGCCACCCCCACCTCTTCCCTCATCTCTTCACAAAGCTGTAAGTCTTTTGTTTGTGCTATACATTTTCATTTTAGTAGAGCTCAGATAATGCATAAGCTCTGTTACTATTCTTATGTCTAAGCGTAACCTTTGCTTAATGGAGCCTCTGGAGCCTTGCATGGCTTCCCACTCAACATGGTATTCTCTCAACCTGCTCCCTTCTTTCCAATCTCTCTTTCTCCCCCAACCCAGCCACCCACCCCATCGTGAATACAGCTGGAACAGAACCACTTGAACCAGGCAGGTTAAGCTAAACTAAGCTGGGGGTACAAGCTGCGGAACAGGTAAGCAAAAGGTAGAAGAAGAAGAAGAAGAAGAAGAAGAAGAAGAAGAAGAAGAAGAAGAAGAAGATGATTTTGGATTTGATATCCCGCTTTATCACTACCCTAAGGAGTCTCAAAGCAGCTAACATTCTCCTTTCCCTTCCTCCCCCACAACAAACACTCTGTGAGGTGAGTGAGGCTGAGAGACTTCAGAGAAGTGTGACTAGCCCAAGGTCACCCAGCAGCTGCATGTGGAGGAGCGGAGACGCGAACCCAGTTCACCAGATTACAAGTCCACTGCTCTTCACCATTACACCACACTGGGGGGAGTAAGTTTCCAAAGGGGACTTAAGAGCAACCTTTGCCAGTACGGGATTCTCCAAATGGTTTGGACCACAGTGCCCATCATCAGCCCCAGTCAGTACAGGGGCTGATGGGAACTAAGTCCACAACTAGTAGAATACACCATGTTGGGGAAGGCTGACATGGAGAGAACATGAGTTGTGTGACGCTTTCAATAGTGTGTAAAATGGAAGGCTTAACCAGATAACAGGGTGTACAGAAAAGTACTGAGGAGCAGGCAAGTTAGGAAGATTTTGAAATCTCTCCTGGAAACCTTCTATTGTCCCCAGGCAGGCCTGTCTCCAGTGAGGAATAGGGACAAGCAAAGGAAGAACAAGACACTAATTACATCAAAGCCTAGAAAACTCAGTGCTGGATGCCACACACAGGTGATATTTGGAAGCAAATTGTTGCAGTGCTGCCACAGTGAGCCAATGTGAAGAATGCCTGGGCACAGAGCACAGAAGTTGAACACCCCTCTTATTTTGTCCGCAGGTTGGGAGCACCACTGGACACAATGCAGGCACATATGGCTCAGTGCCTGTGGGTTTCTGTGGATATTGTGCTGCAGTTTCCAACTTGGGTGCTGAAGAAGTGCTATTCAGCATTTATTAATTAAATCACGGTACTTGTAAGCTGCGTTGGAGGCATCCGCGATGATGGACAGTGTGAAGAACTTTACAATACAATACAAATCAATTCAAACTGAAATTACTCAGAAAACTCCAACAGAACTGATTGTCACAGCCAAGAACATCAGGAGTATGATTTGGCTCAACCTTCTTAAGCTATGCAAACAGTCTATTGAAATGGAAGGGGCAAAAAATCAATAGACGTATGTCTTACAATCCAAAGTTAGTGTTATGGGGAAAGGAGAGAGATAGAACAAGGAATGCAAATACGTTTGCTTCTGTATTTGGAACACAGAAACGGTGGTCTTATTTTCACAGAACATTAAACCAGGATTGGGGAACTGTGGCCCTCTAGTTGTTATTGCTTCATTGCAAGAAGTGAAGTTACAGGAAAACAGGCAAAGGGCCTTCTCGGTAGTCACGCCCGCCCTGTGGAACACCCTCCCGCCAGATGCTGAAAAGATAAATAATTACACCACCTTCCATAGACATCTGAAGGCAGCCCTGTGTCGGGATGCTTTTCATGTGTGATGTTCTGCTGTGTTGTGCTTTTGTATATTATATTGGAAGCCACCCAGAGTGGCTGGGGTAACCCAAAAGGATGGGGTACAAAAAACAAATTAGCGTTACAGTGGTACCTCAGGTTACAAACAGTCCTGCTTACGAATGCTTCGGGTTACGAACTCCAAAAACCTGGAAGTATAGTAGGTGTCCTGGGTTGCAAACTTTGCCCCAGGATACGAATGCAATCCACTTCCAGGGCCGTGGGAGGCCTATGTAGGGAATGCACACCTCAGGTTAAGAACGGACTTCCGGAACAAATTAAGTTCGTAACCCGAGGTACCACTATATTATTATTTATTATTATTTATTACTGGACTGCATCTCACATCATTCCAGGTCACTGGCCGTGCTGGCTGGGGTTGGTGGGAGTGCAAGAGCATCTAGAGATCCACAGGTTCCCCAGCCCTTCACTTACACCAGAGTTTGGCAATATGAAGACCAGGGCTACTCAGGTTCCAATGCTCCAATGCAGAGTGGCAAGAGGGATTTGGACCCTTTGTTTCCATTTCAGATCCAGCTAAGCTTGTTATGATGATTTAGTGGTACTTGGAAGAACAGCTGCTTTGTGGTGGGATGGTGGTAATGAGGAGGTGGCCTCTTCAATGTTCAGCACTGCCTTGTGTGTTTTTAACTTGGGGAGTCTCAGCTGATTCGTGTGGGGCGGTGGGAAAGGGCAGCAAACTTCCATGTGTTTCTAAGACCTTACCTTCTGGTTCGTTCTTGATGAGCTCCTCCATTTTCCTCTGTTTTAGAGTGTCCACAACGTCCGCTAGGCTGCCTTTGCGCCTTTCTGGAGTTCCCAGAGCTGTGCTGGAGAAAGACTCTCCGCTCTGACGCCCACCTTCTTCTGCCTTCAAGGGTGAGGTAGATGAGTTGTGCGGGGCAAATGAAGACATCACTTTATTGCCATCAACTTCCTGAAAGAGAAACGAGACCAGATGAAACACCTCTTTTTAAAAAGGAAAAATAAAAAGAGAGAAAATCACCACAAGCATGTGAAAACATGAAGGAAAGAAGAAGGGGGAGATGACAACAACAACCCTTTGTTCTTCCGAGTTCATTGCTGTTTGTTCCTCTGTCAAAACCTTTATTTAAATTGGGGAGAGAAGAAGGGGAAATATAGGTTCAAAAGTACGGAGAACAAAGACTTTCCATCAAGGATAAACTAAGATTACAGGATGGAGTGAGAAAAGATTAGCGTTCAGGAGAGAAACATTACACACACACACACACACACACACACACACACACACAGATATCCTCCAAATGAGAACAGTTAACATTCACAGGTTTTCCAATAACAACAGTATGGATTACCTTTAATTGTTTGCTCCTTTACAGCTTTTTATGCTCAACCTGTCGGGTCTTTTTATTTCCCCCCTAAGAACCATTAATTTCCTGTTATTCCACCCACCCACCCCAAGTTCTTAATATCAGGATGGTTAGATGTTCTGACGAATGAAAGAAATAGTCAGTGGCCCATACCACAATTGGGCCTTCCTTCCCCCGCCCCCCGCTCGCACACTCCAAAACCACATTTCAAGCAACTATCTTTTATTCATGGATCAGATCATTTAGATCTTTCTAAATTATTCTTTCCCCACACACTTCAATCTTTCTTTTTTAAAACACACACACACACACACACACAAACTCTTTTAAAGACACAAAGGTGGCCCTAATGATGCTTGCAAATATAAAGTCCAATGACATAAGCACACACTTTCCGCCAGGAAAGGTGAGATCTGGCTCTCATTAAAGTTGCCAAGAATATTCTCACCTATTTTAATGGATTTGACTTTTAATAGCCACATTCTGGTCTGTCCTGATGAGATCAGCCTTCTTCCAACCTTCTGATACTTCAAACAGTTTCCCCTTCCCTCTTTTACCTTTTGGCTCTGATTTGCTTTTTGTTCTCCCCTCCTTTGGAAATTCTCTTTCAGTTTCTTGATGTTTGTGTACCTTAAACTGCCTCTTTTGCAACTGGTCTGTAATTGTGTTGACAGTCCTCACATGGATCTGAGAAGCTAAGCACTGGCCTACAAAACCTATGCCACAATGTATTTTTAAAAGGGTTGAAGCCAATACTGTGCATGCATGAGTGGAACGGACACCACCACCCTCCCCTGCCCTCCAGATATGCTCCAAAGGGTTAGGCGACACGCACCCCAACAAATTTTAGAGGTGCACTGGAAGACAGCAAAGTCCCGTTGCAGAAGTGGAAGTCTACTTGCACGCTGTTGGGTTCCTCCTTAAGTTCTCTTATTCTCCACTAGTTCAACTCAGTTAAGGCCCATTAAAATTGTAGGAGGAGCTGGTGGAAGTCAAAAACTTGTAAATTGTTGAATATGGTTGTGTTTGAACGATTTGTAAAAGAAAAATCTTTAAAAAATTAATAATAAAAATAAAATTAATGGGCCTGCCCATTAATTTCAATGGGTCTACTCTAATTTAGGATGATCGCCGAAGAATTTATGCTTTTGAATTATGGTGCTGGAGGAGACTCTTGAGAGTCCCATGGACTGCAAGAAGATCAAACCTCTCCATTCTTAAGGAAATCACTGGAAGGACAGATCCTGAAGCTGAGGCTCCAATACTTTGGCCACCTCATGAGAAGAGAAGACTCCCTGGAAAAGACCCTGATGTTGGAAAAGATGGAGGGCACAAGGAGAAGGGGACAAGAGAGGACGAGAAGGTTGGACAGTGTTCTCGAAGCTACCAGTGTGAGTTTGACCAAACTGCAGGAGGCAGTAGAAGACAGGAGTGCCTGGCGTGCTCTGGTCCATGGGGTCATGAAGTGTTGGACGCAACTAAACAACAATAACAACTCTAATTTAAATGGAAGAACAGTTGCTTCATGGCAGAGCATCCACCTGCATGCAGGAAGTCCCAGTCCAATCCGTAGCATCTCAAAGACGGGCCGGTCAGAATCTCGGAGAGCCATTCAGTTGCAGGCAGTGCTGAGCAGTGGTCTAAGTCAGCGTAAAGCGGCTTCCAGTAGAAACAGCCCAATGTCTTTTTAGCTGCTGCAGGAATAATTTATGCATGTGTAAATTCGCAATAGGTTCAACTGCCTATGAGCACCCACTTGCCAATCTGAACATGGTTTGTAGCGATGAAGGCATGTTATTTCAGATATTTGAAGCACATGTTTTGGTGTTGAGTTGTTCGAAGTCAATAACTTAAGAAGCTGTTGCTCCTTTGGTTCCCAGAGGACAGGTAGTCTGGTTATTTCATCGGTTTAATGGTATGGAAGCTTCCAAGCTGCACAGCTTCTTAAGGTGAGCAGAAAACCAGTCAACACTTATGGTGGCAGAGAGCATATGTCACAGCCCTTATGGGACTAGAGGTTTTCAGAATGCATGTGAAGGTTCATGTGTTTGAATGCCCCTGCAGTGTAAACAAACAAACAAAAACCTGCAGCTTGCAGGCCAGGGAGCATCCTAAAGGCAAGGAGGGCTTTTTGACATGAGGAAGAATTCTGCCTGATGATTTTATGTAAACTGAAAAATAAATCCATGTTCTCCAATCAACCTCCCCTAGATGTTTGCATTTCTTAAACAAGTGATGGGAATGCTCAAAAAGATGTTTACAGGAGAATGTCTGAAGCAGTGGGAAGAGCATAGGGGTGCATCCACTGCTAATACTACTCAGAAATTAATAGCAATGGCTAACTTTGGTTCGTTCATAAAATCATAGAATTGTAGAGTTGGAACGGACCCCAAAGGCCATCTAGTCCAATCCCCTGAAATGCAAGAATCTCAGCTGAAGCACCCAATCTACTAATTTCAATGTGTTCATTAATTTCAGTGGGCCTACTCTGAGTAAAACCTAGACGAATACAACCCAGTGACTTTTGCATTCCTGTCTTTGAACATGTATTGGGATTATTTAGCAGATTAATCTCCCCTTGACTTTCAACATTTCACCAATCTTGGACTTGCATTCAGGGTACAGAAATCACACAAAAAACCCCCCTTTCCTTAACCCTTTCCCTGTCTGCTTATCAGTCTGGTAGAGGTTCTAAATCTGGTCTGCAGCTGCTGCTTGAGAAAACTTTTGGTGGGTTTGTTAGAGCAACCATCACACCAAAACATTATTCCAAAGCTTTTTGACATTTATTGAAAGATACATCTCAATCTAAGCAAGTGTTTCATGTAAGCATTTGGGAAAGACACAAAGGCACCATGAACTGGCTTACGTTTATTAAAAGGAAAAAGCACACCAGGCATTGGTGAAGCGTCCCCAAATTGCAAGTAGGGGTGAGTCAATTTCTCCATTTCAGTTTTTTTGTTGCTCATTCCCAATATCAATTTCAGTTTTCCAAATTTCACATGTCTGCAATTTTTTTAAAAAGTCCTTATGAAAATTCATCAACATTCTGATGCAAATTCCTCCTAATATGCACGTATTATACATAATCCCCTCCAATTTAAAAAGTTTCGCAAATCCATTTCCTCCAACATAATGCAAGTTTGCATGTTAATGTCAGTAAAAATATGCATTACATGCACACTGTATGCCACAGTATATGCATTTTTGTATACATTACTTGGCTGGGGAACTGCACTGCAAAATTCAGAGAAGTGTGAATTCAGAGAAGTGTGAATTTTGAAGGGCAGCTGTGCTTGGGTTCCCGTATTGTTTTGAAAACTGCAAATCAGATAAATGCATCTTTAAACACATATGGAATAGTATTCCTTCCCCATCCCTAGCTTGCAAGTAACTTGCATAGAAACATCAACGCAAAATTGGCATGAATGAGAACGGGGGAGGGGGAGGAGCTCCTCTCCAACTTTCAATAGACTGGTGAAATCTGGGGAACATTGGTCATCAGCCCCAATGGCAAATGATTGCAGATATTGTTGTCTCCCTGCCCACTCTCCATTTTCAGGAATATTTTCTCTACTAGGGATCCATTCACCTGCTTAAGTTTGATTACATTTCAGCCCCTGGCTGTGTTAATCCTTCTAACAGTTTTATGAGGTTAGCAGCTGTCTCCACACAGGGAGACTCAGGGTTCCTACTTGGCATCATGAATCTCATGCTAATGGGCGATACAACAACGTTCAGCTCAAACAACAAAATGATTTCTTAAGGGTGTGTGTGTGTAACGCAGCACCAGAAAAACAACAACAACAACAACCCAGCAGCCTCCTCCTCTCTTGCAAATTACTTACCAGAATACCCGATACAGTTTTTTTCTTTCCTCACTTCTAAGTGCAGCAGAGAAATTCAATTAGATCCTGTAGCGGGGTAACAATACTTCCCCCTTTCTTTGCCTTCTACCCCCCCTCCCCATGAGATTAGGAATAAAAGAGATTGACCCAAGAATTGTGTGTTCTCAGTCCATCCGGAGCTAATCACGGCGGAAGTTGCTATGCTATTCTAATTGCCAAAGAGGTTTCCCCACCAGTGACGGAACATCCCTCTTCCAAGGTTTAATGATAAAACAGGCTTCTGCCCTTTCACGATGAGGTCAATAATCTTCCTTTGTTAATCTTGATGAAGCTTTGCTTAATCTAGCCCCCTTGTCACCTTTGTGACTGACAAGTAAAGTCATGTCACTGGACAATGGACTTTATCCTCGCACTGGATATTCTCTCTCTCTCTCTCTCTCTTGCAATATTAACTAGCCTTCCCATTCCTTTCCTAAAAGAGGAATAATTTTGTGAGACTTCCAGAACACATATTTCAACTATATGCGTATGCATGTGTTTAAAAAGGTCTATCGTATTTGGGGTTTATTGGAAGCAATTCTGAAACATCAGCTCTCAAATTCATGTTGGATATGACTCAGAAAGATTCTATAGTATTTTTTTTTAATCTGTCACTGTTTCAGCTAGAACTTCATATTGTGCTTTGACTCATATTGACTCATATCCCTCAGCCACTTTCTATAAGCCCAATAGTAAATCCAGCCAGTTGGAAATAATGTGCAAAAATTAAACCTTTTAAAATAAAATGGGTTTGGGGTTTTTTTTTTGCTAATGTCTTTATTGGAGGCAAATATGTACCCTATTTTTGCTTGAGAAGACGAGCATGAACAGCCAGTCATGATGTTCCACAGGCGCCACTCAGTTCATTCCAGAACTATATGTGATGAATTGTATCCTACAGGAACTTATGGTGAGGATTTCCCATAGGAACTGCCTGTGTCAATGTGACAATTTAAGAACGTAAGGATCAGACCAAAGGTCTACCAACTCCAGCACCTTGTTCTCAAAGTGGCCAACCAGCTACCAAATGGATGTCCACAGTCTACCCCACCTGAGATTCCCAGCAGTTGGTTTTTTGAGCCATACAGCCTCCACTTCAAATGACCCCACAGGTCCTTCCCCCAAACTGGCAACAGCTAAACCGAAAGGCCAATACACACAAGTAAGTCCTTCTCAAGGGAAAGAGCACACCAGAGAAGGCAAACACATACCAACCCAACAGACAATCAGGAACAGCCTAAAAAAATGCCTTCCAGAACTCATAAAGAACAATCAACCAAAGCCCATTGTGGTCCTTTGCCCATTTGATTGGGTTGTGTCTGCTTGTTGCCCTGACAGACATTTTCAGCTCTTGTTCCAAGCTACGCAAGAGCTGGGTCTCACAAGGCATTAAGTGACTCACTTAAGTGAAGCCTTACTTGTAGCAGGGCAAACTTGTGCCTCTGCTCCACTCCATTCATTTTTTCTTCAGGTGGTGGCTTTTCTCAGTGTTCATTCATATTTGTTTCCTTACATTTATACCTTGCCATTCATCCATCATGGAACCCAATGTGATTTATACATGGTTCCAAGCCACCTATGCAGGCATTGACCAGACTTAGACCTGTTTAGCTTCAGCAAGATGGTGGCTTTGTGTGTCTTCAGACCATGTCAGGGGTCTTTGTTTGGAATAAGAGAGGATAAAGGAAGAGCAGCAGGACTGAATTTAACAGAAATAAAAAAAGGGGAAGGTTTCATTGATACTGTAGCTGCAGTAGGTGAGCAGTGTAGCAGGCTGATAACAGATGGGGATAATGGGCCTTTCCATGGAAACATCTGCCCATCTATCACAGTGGTGTGTATACATGCAACCCCTGTGAACAGGTTGGGGTAGAATCACTCAGTGAAGGAGGAAGAAACCTGTTTTGCTGGTGGCGCTGTGGGTTAAAGCCTCAGCGCCTAGGACTTGCCGATCGAAAGGTCGGCAGTTCGAATCCCTGCGGCGGGGTGCGCTCCCGCTGCTCGGTCCCAGCGCCTGCCAACCTAGCAGTTCGAAAGCACCTCCAGGTGCAAGTAGATAAATAGGGACCGCTTACCAGCGGGAAGGTAAACGGCGTTTCCGTGTGCGGCTCTGGCTCGCCAGAGCAGCGATGTCACGCTGGCCACGTGACCCGGAAGTGTCTCCGGACAGCGCTGGCCCTTGGCCTCTTAAGTGAGATGGGCGCACAACCCCAGAGTCTGTCAAGACTGGCCCGTACGGGCAGGGGTACCTTTACCTTTACCTTTTATCCTCTTGAATTTGGAGGCATTTACAATAAGCAAGGGACACGGGTGGTGCTGTGGGTTAAACCACAGAGCCTAGGACTTGCTGATCAGAAGGTCGGCAGTTCGAATCCCTGCAACGGGGTGAGCTCCCGTTGCTCAGTCCCTGCTCCTGCCAAACTAGCAGTTCGAAAGCACGTCAAAGTGCAAGTAGATAAATAGGTACTGCTCCGGCAAAAAGGTAAACAGTGTTTCTGTGTGCTGCTCTGGTTTGCCAGAAGCAGCTTAGTCATGCTGGCCACATGACCCGGAAGCTGTATGCCGGCTCCCTCGGCCAATAAAGCGAGATGAGCACCACAACCCCAGAGTTGGTCACGACTGGACCTAATGGTCAGAGGTCCCTTTACCTTTACAATTAGCAAACGGAGAATGGGTGGAGACCCCAAATCCAAGGCCTGGCAGGGGTTCCACTTGCCCCACACCTAACATCATATGTGACTTAGCCCTGGGGCAGGTAAAAAAGTGGCTGTAAAGGAACAATGGTGAGCTTAAGGAGTACTCCCAGTTGTTCCTTGACATCCAAAGCTTGCTGTCAGTGACATTCAGCTGAACAGCACTGACAATAAGTCCCTTTTACGTTGTCACGTGACATTACAGTGATGCTCCTCCCATCTGTTAAGAGGTCCTTGAGAGATGGGGAAGGTCAAGATCTATCCTGCTGGCTGGATCCCAGTATTTACCCTTGGGATAGGGAATCATTCTTTTCTATTACTGGTATTTTGTTGTGTAATTGTCCTTCAAGATGCAGTTTGTAAGCTTTCCATCTGCTGTCTCTTTGGGACCAAACCTGTTTGCAAGGAAGAAACTCTGAAGTGTCTGGTACCTTGGTGGATTAGAAGAACACTGGCTGACAACCAAGTTTGCAAGAAATAATATTCTAATTTTCTCTTCTGGACTCAGAGGGGCTATTGGTTTTATTCTTCATGTTTCACAAATGTCTTATGCATTTTGCTCTATTCAGTGATATTCAACTCAGAGCAAACCCGCTGAAATTAATGGACCTAATTTAGTCACGCTGGTCAATTTCAATAGGCCTACTCTGAGTAAAGTCTAGTTGACTACTACCCATTGTGAGCAATTGCTGCCTTCTTCTGTACAATTATGTTTCCAGCTAAAGAAATTGGTTCACCTTAAGTATTTGCAAGTTTTATTCTAGCTATGACCTGTAGGACGCGTGGACAGAGGGTAACATACACTCATTGCCCCACTCCCTGCCTTTGTCACTAGTGTCTTCACTAATCAAACAAGTTTTGCAGGTTTTGTGACATTTCAGAAACCTACAAACCTGATAGATCAGAGAAAGCAACAGGAAGAAGTAAGGAGGGTGTAGACCTTGGTTAGCAGTGATTGTGATACCACCTTCAATTCTCTAAATTGCCCAGCAGAAGCTTTACTAAATTTCCCAGTCTGCATAGTTGTATGCCATGCTGTACAGCTTTTTTAAAAATCCCAAAAAATGGAAGAAACTCAAACCTGACATCACCCCACACCATCAAACATTGTGTCTTTTGATGCAAGCTGGAAGCAACATGTAAATTCTTAACTTCTTCTTGCAAGACCACCAGCAAACACTTTACAGACCACAAATGATAGGTGGAAAACCACCACAAACTTTAATATAAGCTTTCTCCTCCCTTTGCTGTCCCCCCATCACCCTCCCACAAACAGACTGAGCACTGAATTGTTCATTGACCTGAGCTAATCCAGCCGCCTGTATTTGGGTAATTACAAGCCAGAAAGCTATGAACATAACTGCCCATCTGAGGACAGTAATGAATGGATAAGCAGTTTTTGCGGATGCAGTCTAGGAGGTCTTCCCCTGGAAAATATATATATCTTAGAACGGGTTTTCTAGTTATGATGACCAGTGGAGTTGAGTTTAATGATCTGTTTTGTTTTTCAAACCTGAATTATTTCATTCATTGTTTAGCTAGCTTTCATTGGGCCAGTTCATATAACCCAGAAGTGGTGGGGTGGGCACTCCAAATTCCAGTGTGGATGCACAGAGATGGATGAACCCAGCAGGGCATCCCCTGTGAGCCTCCACCACAATGTTCACCATGTTAAAACATAGCGGAAAAGGAGTGTAGGAACCACATGGACAAACAGAAGGAATGGAAAGCTGCAGCGAACTGCCTATTTGTCCACTCTAAAATGAATTATACAAATTCTCCATAAAAAACTATTGCTATGCCAAAATTGCATCACACTTTCTGCTAACCATACTCCAACAATTAATCAGGGGGTAATGCAGCACAAAATTATTGAAAAGGTGGGGATTTGGTTGGTGGAATTATCATGGATGAGATGAGGTCTTCTGGTTGTTGTCATTTAAAACAACAACAACAACAACAACCCTTACCTTGGAGGTATCTGTATCTTTTCCACCTTTCTACAAATAATCTCTCTGCTGCTACTCTGCAGCAAACCCAGTCAAGCCCAGTCAAGGATGCCATGGGGACACCATCAAGAAATGATTCTGCACTTATTCTCTCACAGATGTCTCGGCCACCTCATAAGAAAGGTAAGTACAAACCCTGCTTAAAATGAAAATCTAAAAGAATTTCTCAAGCATTGTTGTTGTTTAGTCGTTTAGTCGTGTCCGACTCTTCATGACCCCGTGGACCAGAGCACGCCAGGCACTCCTGTCTTCCACTGCCTCCCGCAGTCTGGTCAAACTCATGCTGGTAACCTCGAAAACACTATCCAACCATCTCGTCCTCTGTCATCCCCTTCTCCTTGTGCCCTCCATCTTTCCCAACATCAGGGTCTTTTCCAGGGAGTCTTCTCTTCTCATGAGGTGGCCAAAGTACTGGAGCCTCAGCTTCAGGATCTGTCCTTCCAGTGAGCACTCAGGGCTGATTTCCTTCAGAATAGAGAGGTTTGATCTTCTTGCAGTCCATGGGACCCTCAAGAGTCTCCTCCAGCATCATAATTCAAAAGCATCAATTCTTCAGCGATCAGCCTTCTTTATGGTCCAGCTCTCACTTCCATACATCACTACTGGGTTCTCAAGCATTAGAAGAACATAAAGAAGACTGCTCCCTTCCAAGAGCCTAAGGAGGCCAAACGTTCCATCTAGAACAGCATCCAGCTCTCACAGTGGTCAACTAGATGCCCACAGGAACCCTGAGTGCAGTAGCAGTCTCCCAACTTGTGATATCCAGCAACTGATATTCATTTCCCCCCCCCCAAAAAAAAAAAGTGCCAGGGGAAAAGAAAACAGCCTCTTTCTCAAGAGGAGAAGGTTATCTGGAAATCCGAGGGCAGGATCTGGCACAACACTCATAAATACTCAGAAGACAGGTGGAGTAGAATACCAGGCACAGTCAACTCACAAAAGATTTATGGAACAGAATGGGAGACATCTGCAACATTTAATTCATTAATTACTAGATCAATGAAGTGAAACTAAAAATAAGCAGGTAGCAGATTTTTTTTTTTTAAAAAAAGTATTATAACAAGAGCTTATTAAACAACGCAGATAGAAAGCACCCATCATTAAAGAGGTATTCTCTCTCAAACACATGGGGAAAGCCTCTTCTAAGATGATGTCTGTTGTGACACCAGAGCACACCAGCTAAAAAACAAGGAAATAATTATTCTTCCTTGCTCTAGAAACTATACGAACAAAAATTTAGATAAACAGCACAATCCTTAGCATGTTCTACATGAAACTGCTAAATGGGATTATCTGGAGTTTGGGAGTTTGTTGTCAGTAATATGCTGATGATATGCAGCTCTACTTCTCCTTTACATCTGCAAGCATGGCTCAGGATCACAAATACTTCAAGGACTGCCTTTCCCCACAAGGACTGACCTGGATCCTGTGATCATCACCTGAGGCCCTTTATCAGGTGCCTCCCTCAAGAGAGGTCTGGAGGATGGCAAGAGCCTTTTTAGTGTTGGCTCCTCATTTGTGGAATGCTCTCCCCAGGGAGGCTTGCCTGGCACCTTCAATACATATCTTTAGATATTTCTCTTCAATCAGGCCTTTGGCTGATTAAACATTAAAATAGACTTTCAAATGTTTCTGTGGGAGGAGTGATATTGGTTTGTTTTTGTTTTATTACGTATTTAGTGCATTCATTTTATAATTTTATGTTGTGAACTGCCCTGTGATCTTCTGATGAACAGCAGTATACAAATTTAAGGAATAATAGTAATACTGGGTTCAATGGGACTCACTGCCTAGTAAACATGTTTAGGAGTGCAGGGTCTTCTCTGTTGTGGTGCCCACCTTGTGGTATGCCCTCTCCTCTAAGATCTGCCTTGCACCAACCTTGCTTCCATTTCAGAGTTGGGTTAAAACTTGGCTCTTAACTTGAGCCTTCAGTAGATAAGCTCGCTGCTTAATTCATGATGACCATTGCTTTTGTTTTAAAATTATTTATTGTTTTAATATTTATCTACTCCTGGTCTACAGTTGGGTTTGTTGCTGTAATTATTGGTGTACTCTGCCCTGAATTCCTTGGTCAGAAGACAGGTAACACATATTTATTCAAGTAAATGAAGCGAAAGATGAACCATTCCGCCCCCTGTTTGGGTTACCACCTTACTGAAAAAATAACTGAAATAGAGGAGGACAGGTCAAGGCTGAGGCAGATTAGGTTATCACCACCGACGTGTTTATTGCAGTGTATTAAACACACACACACACACACACACCAAAATTTATGCTGGTTGATATAATATTTAAAAGGAAAAAGCACAAATTAAACTGTGAATTTATAACGATGTTCAAAACACTTGAGGTAAAAGCCAGCAACTTCTTCCACCCAAACACTGCACAACTTGTTTCCTGCTTATCGCTATCTCCCACTTCAAACCCTCCTCCTTAACTCACAAGTAGTAGTACAAGTTGTCTTTCACGAAGGGCAGCCAATATGGTGCCTTCCAGATATTGTCAGACTACAGCTCCCATTTTCCCCACCCATTCGCCATGCTGGCTGGACTTGACGGGAGCTGGAATACAATAGCATCTGGAACAGGGATCAGCAAACTAAGGTGAGATGTGGCCCGCCGGGCTTGTTAATCCGGCCCGCAAACCTTGCAGACCCTGCTGCCCGCTCGGTCAGTCCCCACGCTAAACAGGCATTGAATGAAGGACTCGCCGTGCAGGGACTGACTGAAGCGGTGGGGCTTCCGATTGGCTGCAGAAAGCTGGATGCCTCTGGGTGGATGGCAACTCTGGTATGGCCTCCGTGTCACCACAGCTTCCTCCTGCTCGGCTGCCTCAGTGGGAAGGGAAGGGTGGTGCCCAGAGGCGGCCAAGCGAGAGGAAGTGGCTGAGCAGGAAGAGCTGAGTGGGAGGAAGCGGTGGCAGCACGGAGGCTGCCTCCTCCGCCCAGGCCAGCGGTGTGGGCTCTGCGCCCCACTGAAACAGAGGAAGAGGACGACACTGCTGAAGACGAGGCGGCATCAGTGGCGGCGGCATCAGTGGTGGCGGCAGGGGTCCTTTCAGGAGGGGGGTGCTTTTGGGAGAGGGTGGGTTTGACCCCCTACAAGCTCTGAGGGACAGTGGACCGGCCCCCTCCTGAAAAAGTTTGCTGACCCCTGATCTGGAATGTACGTAACACTCTAACTGCAACCGACAGTCCTGAGCAATACTTCCTGCACCCCTCTAACCCTGCTGCATGCTCAACCCCAAGACATTAGAAAGATCTTTTCCTATAAGAAAAAAGTGGGTACAAATAAATGAGGACTTCACCCAGTTCTTTAACTTTGGAAGCTGGGGCACTCGTGCCTGGGCCGAAGGAGTAAGGGAAAGGTATCACATCCAGCGCTATTGTTCTAGAAAAAGAGGTTCCGGAACTCACCATGAACACCTCCCTGGAGAACAGTGGTGTAGTGTGGGGGTGCAGGGGGACCGGCTGCACCGGGCACAACATCTGGGGGGGCACGCTCACCGCCTCCGGAGTCGCTGAAGAGCCTCGGGTGCAGGCTGTAGCAGAGCCCCATGTATTGCGGAACCGACAAGCTGTGCGCACGTCCGGGCTGAAGGCGTCCGGCAGGCAGCGGCTCTCAGCTCTCGCCGCGGTCCCCGCGCGTCAGGGCTGCAGAGGGCGCGCCAGGCAGCCACTAATCACAGCCCTGCTGCCGCCGCTGCTGCTGCAGCTGCTGGGCCATGTTGCATTTTCCTCGCCTCTCTGCCCTCCTTCTCCTCCAGGCAAGCGGCGTCGTTTGGGCGGCAGCGCCAGCAGAAACTTGCCTCAGATCACCTGACATGGACCCGCTGCCGCCGTGGCTACCTTACCGTAAATACCCCATCCCAGGCAGCAGCAAGAAGAAGCTGGCAGCGGCGGCAGGTTAGGGGTTAGGGGCGCAAATTACTTGCCTTGCCTCGGGTTAGGGGGCGCAAATTACTTGCCTTGCCCCGGGTGCTGACAACCCACGCTACGCCGCTGCTGGAGAAGTGCCTGAACTGAGTTCTAGTGAGTTCTAGTTGGAAAAAGCCCAGGTCACATCCAATACCACCAAGGCCAGTGCAACACAGACTGGACCAAAAAAAAAACATTCCTCTCTTTCCTTCATGCTGATTTTTCCTTGGGTTAAATCTGATGCCGTTGCTTCTCTCAGTGTTCCCTCTCAGCACCCGAAGTCACCCTCTTCCCCCCTCCTGCGTGCCTGTGCGAGTTGACATCCTTTCAGGCAGTTCTCCTGCCACATTTAGCCCTTCTGTATACATATTTAGCTCTTTCAATCTTTCTCCACAAATGAGTTCCTACAGCCCTTTCATCATTTCTCCTGCTCGCGTCTGAAATCCCTCCAATTTGTTGACATCTTTTGAGGTGCCTGGGATTGAACACAATATTTTACATGTAATCTGACCAGAAGCTATGAAGAGCAGGACAATTACCTCGTCGTTACCTCCCTTTCCCCTTTCCTGTGCCTCAGAGGAAGCTCACATCTAATTTGGTCTGTCACACCTAAATCTTTTTTTCACCATTACTCCTTTTCCAAGTACATTCCTCCCCTTGATTATCTGTGTTTTGCATTTATTTTCCTCCTATCTGCATTAAATTGTAATTTTAAAAGCACAGCCTCATTTCATAATTCCCACTGATAACATATTTTTAACCCTTCTTCCTATTATTTCTCTCTTCTGACAGGAGCTGAATTCAAAATGTAACTAATCCTCTCTTTTTCACTACTTATTTCCTTTTTAAAAAGAGAAAGAAATGAGGAAGCCTGTAGACTCCAATACAAAGGCCAGAGTATATATTCTAAACCATTTTTCAAAGCCCCACTCATTCCCTATAGAAAATTCAGCTCAGAATGCCTAGTCCAGTGTTGAACAGGAGGTGTTCATTTTTAAAATGTGAATCAACCTCGTTCACACTTCCCAAGCTAATATATTAAGTGACACTCAGATGTTCTTCTAAATTTGCACACCCAAAAAGTGTGTGCAAAAAAGCTTATGTTGGGGGGATGAGGAAAAATGCAGATATGCCCAAAGGAGTGAAAAAGATGCATTATATTTAAGGAAAATGTTTGCAAAAATGTCTACATTAGGTGACATGCACACAGAAATGTATATTTTTACACACAGAGAGACACAGACACACACAGAGATAGAGACAGAGATATACGAGATGTCATGTGTATGTTGGGTTTTTTGTTTTTAAATCACAAACTGATGATTTAATGGGGAGAACTGAACATAGGTCTTGGGGTGGGTGGGGATGAATTAAGACTGCATCCTAAATTCTGATCTACATATCAGTCTGAGAGATGCGAGTCAAGCCAGTTAACTATTTCGGGCTGTAGGTGGGAGACAAAATTATTTGAATGCTTCCCCACAAGACGTATTCCCTATGTATTCCAAACTAGCATGCAGAGAGGAAGTCTCACCTAGAGGCATCTTCATGCATGATTGTTACATAAGAACATAAGAAGAGCCCTGCTGGATCAAGTCAACAGCCCATTTAGTCCAGCTCTTCTGTCATACTCTGTCATGAAACCTGCCCCTGTATCTAGGGGACTCCTTCTACTAGCAAACTGGTGAGTGCCAACAGGACTGCAGCCCAAATGGGGCTGTTGAGTAATAACAGGGAGCTTTTAGGAGCCCGCTCAGGAGAGGTGGAAATGGTGCATTATTTTAAAAGACACCAGTAGGTTGGCTGGAACGCTGAACAGGAGCACTTAGCACTGCAACATTCGGTTGCAGGTCTCAGTTATTTATTATTAGTTACACCAATGTGTTGGAATTAGCCCCGCAAAAGCCAAATTGCTAAAGGTGTTCTGAGTTTCCTCAGCTCCTGTTGCCCCCAAGAACGAAGGAAAGCACATATCTGTGACAGGGACGTATTTCCTTGACTAATAGAGCCTGGCTTTAAACAATCTGGTGTTTCTGGCCTTCAGATCTACAAAGAGCAAATCTCAGGGTATGATCCAGCCAGGTATTGCTGTGCCTAACGGCACTGAACTGATACGCATCGAGGGTTCTACAAAAACCCCTCTGAAATCCATTCATTATACTTAGCAACATCAAACAGAGAAAAATAATTAAAAGGCTCCCATTGAGCACCTAGAGACCTTGAGCACAGATAGGGGGCGAACACAAAGGCAGGGTATTTGGTTACAGGAGTCATACTTCAGCTTTTTAATTATTATTTTTTATGGCAGATTTGGTGGCCTGTCAGGGATTTACACGCCTCCCATCTTTCATTTTTAATGGCTCTGCACTGAACATGCATGATCCGTGCACAACATGTGAATGGTTAGTTGTAGGTGGATTTAAAGAAAAATAAGTGTTTTTAAGATGTGTTGAAGCGTGGGTTTCTCATTCTTAAAATATAATTGCCTGAATAAATTAAATTATCCAGAGGAGCAGTAGAAATAAGATGCAAATGACATTATAACCAGGGTCTGCTCTTGTCCAAGTTATGTGCAGACTAACAATATTATTATCCCTTTCCAGAGGAGTCCTAATCCCTTCTCAAATCACAGCAAACCACCCAATAAAGGTGGACTCTGCAGGCATACGGTTGTGTTCACCGGGGAGAGTGGGGGGGGGGAGGACTTATGCATTGCAGAAGCAACTTCACCTTTGTACTGGAGTAACAATGAGATTCTCTGATCTGCTTGGGATTGGCAGTTCCAACCACTGGTCTCCTGGAACATTGGTGAAGGGGGTTAGGAGGAAGTGAACCAGGAAAACAAATAGATAAAGACAAGACAAGCATGGATTTGCATTGCAATAACCTCTTAAAATTGCATCAGGTGACTGCACCAGGGTAAACCTGCTTTGAATGGTGCTTGACTCCATCATGCTCCCTCCATACAACCCAGGCTTGGCGTGATCCTGAGTCAGCAAATATGGATGGTCAAGTCTGTCACGTCCTACAGAAAAGAGGTCAAATCATGCTGAGCATACTGAGCAAATCATACTGAGCAAGTGAGCAAATATGGATGGTCAAGTCTGTCACGTCCTACAGAAAAGAGGTCAAATCATACTGAGCAAGTGGACAGCTTTTGGATGATGACACTGCATCACCACATGGCGTGCATGGAGGTGGGTGCCATTTTCAAGCGTACAGTTTCTGCACACAAGTTCTGGACTCCCCAAGTCTTTGCCTGGACCATACCCAAGCTGAGCTCACTAGGTTTTGGGCCAACCGATGAGAAGCAGAGTCCAAGACATAGGTCTACCTGCTCACGGTCACCTTCTGTGATTGGCTACCTCATCATCCATAAGCCTGCCAAGCAGGCCAGAGTGAAAAGTCTTCTCATGCCTGCACACATTCTACTTCCTGGAGTCTGTCTTGTTGTAGCAGAATGATGATGAAACACACTCCAAGGTGAAATGATGCAAATCAAGGGAGGGGCTATGGAGATAAGAAGAGCTTAGTTCACATTAGATGCCAGAGCTCACGACTCCTTTCAACCCACCTTTCAGTGTCCTGTAGATTGTGTGTCTGACCTTTGATTACTTCCACCAACATATTTTTTTATTCCTGGCACTTAAAGTGTAGAAAGGTGGCAGGAGTGAGTGAGAGGCACAGCTTAATTTTCAGATCCTGGATTAAGTCCGCAAACGGAGGTGATTATACATGTGTTTGTGTGATCCTTCTTTGATGTGAGCATATTTCGCCCGACTCCGTCCACATGACCCTATAATGGCATATTTGCCATAATTGTTCTGACAATATCCACCCGCTAAGTGTTGAGGTCAATTGGTCATGAAGAATGAGCTGCACGCTTCTGACATGAGAGTAAATAAAGAGACTGACACTCCATTAACCTTCATGACAACAGTTATTTATCAAAAAATAAAAATGGATTTCCCAAAAAGGAATGGAGGATTCTTCAATGGGGAAAGGTTAAGTGCTATAAAACAAAGTCATTCTTATTAGCAAGTGGGTGGTATCACATTAAACTTCTGAAACAATGTTCCAGGTCCATTAAATGTCCTTAAAGCCTGCCACAAACTGCCCAAGGCCTAACATGTGCAGTCTCAATAATAATAATAATAATAATAATAATAATAATAATAATAATATTTTTTTATTTCTATCCCGCCCTCCCCAGCCGAAGCCGGGCTCAGGGCGGCTAACAACAATAAAACAGTACAAAAGTACAGCACAAACAACACTCTAAAATCATTCATTATAAAATTAATTAAATTCAAGCCACTGGCCACCATTGGGCTAGAGCTCCGCGAAGATTGCTGAAGGAGGGAGTCAGGCTGTGCCCTGGCCAAAGGCCTGGTGGAACAGCTCTGTCTTGCAGGCCCTGCGGAAAGATGTCAAGTCCCGCAGGGCCCTAGTCTCTTGTGACAGAGTGTTCCACCAGGTCGGAGCCACAGCCGAAAAAGCCCTGGCTCTAGTTGAGGCCAGCCTAACTTCTCTGTGGCCAGGGACCTCCAAGATGTTTTTATTTGAAGACCGTAAGTTTCTCTGTGGGGCATACCAGGAGAGGCGGTCCCGTAGGTACGAGGGTCCTAGGCTGTATAGGGCTTTAAAGGTTAAAACCAGCACCTTAAACCTGATCCTGTACTCCACCGGCAGCCAGTGCAGCTGGTATAGCACCGGGTGAATGCGATCTCACAGCGAAGACCCTGTAAGGAGTCTCGCTGCAGCATTCTGCACCCGCTGGAGTTTCTGGGTCAGTCTCAAGGGCAGCCCCACGTAGAGCGAGTTACAATAATCCAGTCTGGAGGTGACCGTCGCGTGGATCACAGTGGCTAGGTCAGGGTGAGAGAGGTAAGGAGCCAACTGCTTAGCTTGGCGGAGATGGAAAAATGCCACCTTTGTTATAGCTGCAATCTGCGCCTCCATGGAAAGGGAGGTGTCGAAGATTACACCCAAACTCTTAACGGACGGTGCTGGCACTAATCGCGCCCCCTCAAGAGATGGGAGTTGCCCCCCAATCCCATATCGTCCCGTCCCAGCCACAGGACCTCTGTCTTCAAAGGATTTAGCTTCAACCGGCTCCCACGTAACCATCCAGCCACAGCTTCCAAACATCTGGTCAGTGTGTCTGGGGCCGAGTCATGATGGCTATCCATCAACAGATAGAGTTGGGTGTCATCGGCATACTGATGGCAACCCAGCCCAAAACTCCGGACCAGCTGGGCGAGGGGGCGCATAAAGATGTTGAAAAGCATCAGGGAGAGTATCGCACCCTGAGGTACTCCACACACCAAGTAGTGGCGCAATGACAATTCCCCCCCAAGCGCCACCCTCTGTCCCTGACCAGAGAGAAACGAGCGCAGCCATTGAAGGACTGTGCCCTGGATCCCCATGTCGGCAAGGCGGTGGTCCAGAAGTTCGTGATCGACCATGTCAAAAGCTGCTGACAGATCTAGAAGAATCAGTAGCCCCGACCCGCCTCGATCCAGCTGTCTACGAAGATCATTATCCTACTTTCCTGAACATATACACTCCAACATTTCTAGGATTAAAATAGGGACATCCTATTCCGCAATAATAATAACAACTCTGGGCAGCTTCCAACATATATAAAAACATAATTAAACATTTTAAAACTTCCCTATCCAGGGCTGCCTTCAGATGTCTTCTAAACGCTCTATAGTTACTTATCTCCTTGGCTTGGTGGTCACATAACTCTATACCCTCCAAATCTTTCTGATGGAAATAGGGACATTCTAAGGAAAAGCGAGACATTCTAGGACCAAATCAGAAATCAGGATGGCGTCTGTAAATTTGGGACTGTCCCTGGAAAACAGAGACACTTGGAGTGTTTGTAAACTATAGTGTAGTTCCTCAGGAAAAGTTACCACTAGCGATGTAAGAGGAGTTGTACCAAAACAGAAATTGGAGTTGAAAATGCTAATGTTCACTTATGTGTCCTGTGTCTGGAATGGAACTCTATCTGGCAAATGCTACTGATATTTGTTGCTGCTGTTGCTTTCAACCCACAAATGACACACAACTGAATGCATATTTTCCTCATCCACAGTGCAAAAATAGGGTGACCTGCTGAACTGCAAGGCTCACCAAGGCTGCAAATTCAAGCAACAGGACTACTCTCAAATTAACCTGGAAGGTAATTAATGCAGGTACACATTTTGGAATAAAGCCATCTCATCAATCAGTAATAAATACCTGCAAGTTCTAATGCAGGGTGACTAAATCTGTGTGTCCCGTCCCCGTCCCCCCCAAGATTTTGTTGGGCTCCCAAGTTTGATAGCTCAGTGGGTAGAGCACAAGACTGTGAATCTCAAGGCCATGGGTTTGAGCCCCATGTTGGGCAAAAGATTCCTGCATTGGAGGGGGTTGGGCTAAACGACCCTTCCAAATCTGCAATTATATATCTGGACTCCCATTAGCCCTAGTTTGTATGTTTGAGGCTGATGGGACTTGGAGTCCAGCAACTTCTGAGCAGCATAGGCTGCCCACCACAGATTCTAAAGGGCCATTCTGGAAGAAGACACCTAGAAAGGCAAGCTGTTCAGTTGCTGAGAGAGAACCCTAAAAGGGCAACTGCCTCAATTAAGCTTATTCCTGTGCAACATCCAAACTGAATTAGATGGTTTTAGCCTCCGCCTTAATTAAAAACCAAATCAGGGAGTTGGAAGTCTACTAAGGTTTTGATAGGGGAAGAAATATATATCCTTTCTTTTCCATTTTTGGTGTGATGATGTTAATTTAGTCCTTTTGAAGAGATGCTTTAGGGGATCCAGATCGTACTTTACTTAATTTCAAGCAAGATAGCTCAACACTGTAGGAGGTGGTTAAAAAAAAAAAAGAATTTCCTTTTCCTCTCTCACAGATTCCTTCTTTTTTTTGTATTTTAAAAAGAAACGTTCTTGTTTGCTTAAAAAAAGAAAAACCCAAACCTTCAAAACCATCTGGAAGTCCTCTGCCAAAAGTTTGGTATTTTAAATATCACCTCCCCCTCTTTTCTTAAAAAGTGTGTCTATATGTGTGTCTTTGGGTGACGAACAATTAAAAAGCACAAAAATTGCCTGACACCCCTAGGAACAAAACGACACCATCAAGAAAGAGAATAGTTAAAATGCTAGGGCAAATCTTCCTGCAATTCTGGGCCTATGGCTCTTTTTTCTGTAACTGGCTTCTAATAATAAGATTCGTTTACTTTCAAATTTATATCCCACCCTCCAGCACAGAAACAGATCATCAAGTTAGCTTACCAAAAGAAAAATTAAAATACACACAATTTATAAAACCACCTAAACA
Organism: Podarcis cretensis; assembly: GCF_951804945.1. Lineage (NCBI taxonomy): Eukaryota > Metazoa > Chordata > Lepidosauria > Squamata > Lacertidae > Podarcis > Podarcis cretensis. Next base: position 13,459,916 of record NC_137179.1, read on the forward strand.
CAGATCCGCATACAGCAGTTCATTAGGAGTAATCCACAGCACCAACAAATCCAGCATCAGTCAAAGGCTGCAAAATTCTGTTCTGTAGGGTTGCCAACCCTGGAAATAAATAAATAAAAATCCTGCTAACTGCCAATATTTCTTGGCAGGGGGCAGAGGCCAAGAGAACTCCAAGTGTGTCTGTCTGTCTGTCTGTCTGTCTGTCTGTCTGTTGTGTGTGTGTGACAGGGAGGGGGGCTGTTTCAGAAATGAGTTTCATATGCATAAAATGCAGATGTTTGTATTCATTTAAGTTTTTTAAAAACCTCATATGAATGTATTTGCAGAGAAGCTTTTGCATTAGGCAGGAGGTTTCACTCTGGCAAATGCAGCAAAAAAAGTGGGTGTTTCTGTTTCAGGTTAATTGATGGCTCATCCCAGAAACCCAAGCTGCATATCTCTCATAGCAAGAAGGTGATACCAGTAGCAGTAACAGCCGGAAGCTCATCAGTGAAGATGATACAAACAAGTTGCTTAGGATCTCTCTCTGGGGCAAGAGAGAGGAAAGTTAACTGAACTGTTTTAAGGACCACATTGTTTGCTCTCTTGTTTAAGAGCAATATGTTACTTTGTAACTCTGTAATGTATATTTGTAACTATTTTGAGACTGATCTGCGTTGAAACTCATTGGCAAATTCTTTTCTCCATGACACAGATTGCCATCAAACTACTGAACCATTCTCTCTCTCTCTCTCTCTCTCTCTCTCTCTTTCATACACATGCACATCATACTATAATTACACAACGTCCGGATCAGGGATTCCACTTGCAGCAAGTGTAACAGGCACTTCCTTCTCCCACATTTGAGGAATGCTGCCTGGGTTCAGTGGAATCTGCCATTTCTTCCACGAATGCATTAAGACACGAGTCTCATAGTGTCTCACACAACCAAGGTTTCCAAACTTGATGCAGCTGCTAGTCCAACCCCCAACTTCCACATCTCTGATGCACAAGAGCAGGGCCAACGTGCACAGGGCCTACACAAGTTTATCTGGAACCATGGCAGGGTTCCAGATCACGCACACACTTGTATGCGCATAGGAACCATTCTTACATTCTGTTTCCTTTAGGAAAGTTGGAGCCAGTGGATAGGGATGGGGGAGGAACTCAATTCAGTTTGCAATGAAAACGTTGGCCTACCGAAACTTGACTTTCAGAAACAATTTGCAAACTATAACACAGTTTCGCAGTGCAGTTCTGCAGCCCAAAATGTGCACAGGAATACATAGACTAGGGCAAAGTGTGCATTGAAAATGCATACATTAGTGTAAGGAGCATACAAAAACACATTGTATTAGGGAAAGCTGATTTGCAAAAATGAGCAATTTAGGGATAATTGCATACAAAAATGTGTAGATTAGGAGAGAGAAAATGTAAAACTAGGAGATGGTTGGGAAAGCAGGGTCAGCTAGGATAATCATTTTCCTATCCATGCATGTGTACATAATGGATTGCTCCTACAGGTAAAACTTGGAGAAGGGGCTGAACTTAATGTTCAGCCAGATTGGTATGGGGTATGTTGAATGGCCTCCAGCCATTCTTTAGAGATAAGTGCTAGCATCAATGAATTGGGCTCATAAACAATTGGGCAGCCATTATCATACAGTCATACCTCGGGTTGCGAACGTGATCCGTGCTGGAGGCACATTCGCAACCCGCCGCGCCGTGTCTGCACACGCGTGCGATGCGGTTTGGCACTTCTGCACATGCGCGTGACGTCATTATGTGTGTCTGTGCATGCGCAAGTGCCGAAACCCGGATGTAACCTGTTCCGGTACTTCCAGGTTCGACGCGGTCCACAACCCAAAAACGCGCAACCCACAGGGTTCATAACCCGAGGTATGACTGTACCTTCAGAATCAGCATAATATGGCTCTATCTAGATAAACCAGTCACAATTCTTGCAGCAAGTGTCAGCACCTATGCCTTCAAGGCAGCTCTGTATACAAGGCAGCTGCATAATCCAGCCTATGATACTACCCAGGTCAATCTGAACACATTAAATATATACTGCAGTCCTCAGTCTTTTTGCTACAGAACAGTTTTATTTCAGCAAGAAAGGGGGAGAGTGCTTTATTATTATAGCCTCGTCCACTACCGTTTCCCCTTTCTTTTTTTTAGTCGGAGACTCCATCTATCAGATTTTTGTATGCCAAAACTATTGAAAAAAAAGTTCATGAATGAATAAGGCTTTCCATCGTAGGAAGCTTAAAACACACACGGAACAAACGTGAATAGGAAAATAAAACAATAAAGAGACAGCAAAAGCAGAATAGGAGAGCTACAAGTGATTAGCATATTTTAATTACATATAATTGATCTGCCCACCAACATATTGTGCTTATTCTGACATGCCCCCAATTCCCTGAAGGTGGCCTCACAATAGAGCCGTCCATGTGTGAAATGTAAATGAGATTTCTCAGGGACTATTCTCAAGCCAGGTCAGCCTTCTGAGTCGTGGGGTCGTATGCACGGAAAGGGAATCTTTCAAACAGAGCAGGGCAGGCTGTCCGTGACAGGGCGCTCGTGAGTGGGGGAAGACATAGGGACAGCCATAGCTCAGCGACAAAAGAGTTTACCTCTTGTTCCTTCAGTTAAAAGATGGTTTGGGAATCTGAGTCCTGGAGGTCAAATGCAGCCCTTCAGTACTCCTTATCTGGCCCTCGGGGATCTCCCTGGCCCATGCCCCTTCCCCAAACCATGCTTCTCAGTTGCCCTCCTCTGGGTGCTTTTGCCTGGTTGGAAGGTGCCTTTGAACTGTGATAGCGCTTGTTTGGATGGAAAGAGACATTGGAATAGCTCAGTCATTAGAGCATGAAGAAGAGTTTGGATTTGATATCCCGCTTTATCACTATCCAAAGGAGTCTCAAAGAGGCTAACATTCTCCTTTCCCTTCTTCCCCCACAACAAAAACTCTGTGAGGTGAGTGAGGCTGAGAGACTTCAGAGAATTGTGACTGGCCCAAGGTCACCCAGTAGCTGCATGTGGAGGAGCGGGGAAGCGAACCCGGTTCACCAGATTACGAGTCTACCACTCTTAACAACTACACCACACTGGCTTCCTTAATCTCAGGGTTGTGGGTTCAAAAGTTTCCTGCATTGCAGGGGTTGGACCAAATGACTCTCGGGGTCTCTTGCAACTCTACAATTCTATGATTCTGTGTGTAGTCAGAGTCCCAGACATTGCTCCACACACTTTTGCCTCTGGCCCCATCCACCTCTGACATGAAGCCATCAGAAGGTTCCCCATGACAGAATGTGGTCCCTGAGCTTCAGATGGCTCCCAATCACTGAGCTAAAGGGATATCAGGTGGCAGGGTTGGGAAACAAGGTTGTATCTAATGCTGGTCATACATTGGGTTGTATCCGATGTAGCGCTAAGTGAAAACCACTTAATTTGTTCTGGCATTCTTGTTCCGTTGGTCAAATGCGTTGTGCCAGCAGAACATTGTTATGCAAGAGAATGCATAAGCAGGTTGTTGGTGCACATCTTTGGTGCACAACAAGTTTCTGCTAGTTCCACGGTTGCGTTGGATTGATGGGGTGAATTACAACTCAACCATCTGCCCCAGAAAGCGCCTTTGCACTAGCAAAGGAAAATTGGATACAGGCCAGAACCAGGGTGGAGTCTTGTGACTCATGTGCAGGGCCAAGGCAGCCCTTTGGTGGCTCTCAGGTAGAGTTCGTGAGTTTACTGGCTTTTAGACCTTATCTGATAGCACAAATACGTACTGGTTGGATCAGTAACATTATGGCTGGTTCAAATCAAATCAAATCAAATCCCTTTATTGGCATCACAATATAAAATGTTTCAAATCACTGGGATAATTAAAAGGAGAAGGGTGAAGCTGTCAAGGGTTATAGGGTTACACTGTGGCCATGTGCACTTAGATGTTCTGCTACGCCTAGTCTATTTCCCAAAGGGATGGTTCATTGGGAACCCTTTCGGGTAAAATTGTGGCTAAAAAGGAAGCTACTAGAGCTTCCTAAACTTCCTTGTAGATCAGAATGTAATTCCCAGACTGGTTGCTCACTTCTCCAAATTGTGTGATGAAGTTTTAAGGTGCAAAATGTGTAAACACAAATAAATAAACAAACATTTTACATGAAATTTGCAGGCAAAATGCACATTTTGTCGATGAATGCATTTTAAGTTTGCATTTTGCATTTTAAAAAGTGTGTGCTTCCTTTAAAAACTAGGTGCAAAATGTGGACAGTTTAAATGAAGACTTTTTGTGCATTATTTCACAAAACGAAACCCCACACAAATGGGCTGGGGAAGGCCTATGACTGAGCTGCCAGCAAAACTGAAACAGGATGGAAATACGCTGTTCAGCCATCCCTATTCTGCTTGGATATAGCAGGGAAAAGGCTTATACACAATGGCTTGGGATTACGGAAGGGAGAAAAATGCGATTCAGTTTTGATTGTAAGGCGAACCTACATAGTTCCTGTTTTTTCAAAACAATACACAAACCAAAACACAGCAATTTTACAATGCATTTCTCCTGTCAAGTAATGTGGAAAAAAATATGCATGCACAAAAATTGTGCACATAATTGCATATGTTAGTGACTAACATATATCAAGGTAAATATTATATATTATATTGGGACGCGGGTGGTGCTATGGTCTAAACCACTGAGCCTCTTGGGCTTGCCGATCAGAAGGTCGTGGTTCGAATCCCCGCAACAGAGTGAGCTCCCGTTGCTGTGTCCCAGCTCCTGCCAACCTAGCAGTTCGAAAGCATGCCAGTGCAAGTAGATAAATAGGTACTGCCGTGGCAGGAAGGTAAACGGTGTTTCTGTGAGCTCTGGTTTCCATCACGGTGTTCCGCTGCACCAGAAGCGGTTTAGTCATGCTGGCCACATGACCCAGAAAAGCTGTCTATGGACAAACACTGGCTCTCTTGGCCTGAAAGTGAGATGAGCGCTGCAACCCCATAGTCTGGACTTTTGACTGGACTTAACTGTCCAGGGGTCCTTTACCTTTACCTTATTATATATTAGTCAGTAGCTGCTAACCATGATATGTTCTACCTCCACTATTGGAGCTCATATGCTTCTGAATACCAGTTGTTGGAAACGCAGGAGGGAAGAATGCAGTTGTGCTCATGGCCTGCTCTCATACTTCCCATGGGAATCTGGTTGGTCACCCTGAGAGCAAAATGCTAGATGGGCCATTGGTCTGATCCAGCAGGCTCTTCTTATGTTCTTATGGAAACAACACAAAAACACATTATAATAGGGGGAAACTGGTTTGCAAAAATGTGCATGTTAAGCAAAACTGGGCACAACACACACACACACACATATATAATTAGAAGATATTCACACTGAAATGCTTGTGAATTTTCATGAGGGCTTTTTGCCAACTAGAACCACAAACTGATATGAAAACGTGGAGAGCTGCACGAGATTGGAAAAACGAGAAACAGAGAGAATTCGCAATTGGCAATATTCACCCATTCCTACTCAGGACAAAGATAGTTATACGGAAGGTAAATACAGCCCCTGGTCATGTAAGGTGCTGCACTAGGGGGTGACCACCCTCCTGTTCCCACCTTCCCGCTGGGCTGAAAAAAAGAACACGGCCAAGCACAAAGAGCTCCCCATTCATCTCAATGGCAGGAACACCGTTGCATGGACATCCTTTGGCAAGTGGAGAGCTGCCTTCTCCATCAAAATTAACAGGAAAGCCCCATTCCTGCAGGGTCTGCATGAACACATGCATTTTGGACTGAAATCCAGCCTTTTCTAGATACGCAAACTTTGAAACAAGGTAGGAAACAGCAACTATGTCTCTCCTGCTTCTAAACACACGTAAAATGATGGTACTTTGAACTGCCTCAAGTCTATCCATTGGACTGGCCATTATATTTAGCAATTGGGGTGAAACTTAGATGAGATGGTGGAGATCTGGAATTGGAACATCAATTTCTTTAAATTTTTCTAAAAAGGGGGGGGGGATTGGATTGGGGCGGAGGCCCTGGAGGGAAGGATTTTTTTCACCCTCCTCCCCACTATAGTTTTCCCAGTATAAATAATCCCTGAAACAGCAATTTGCTCTGTTGGGGGAAACAGAGAGAGAGAGAGAGAGAGAGAGAGAGAGAGAGAGAGAGGATAGATATAGATAGATAGATAGATAGATAGATAGATAGATAGATAGATGATAGATAGATAGATAGATGATAGATAGATAGATGATAGATAGATAGATAGATAGATAGATAGATAGATGATAGATAGATAGATGATAGATAGATAGATAGATAGATAGATAGATATAGATAAAGATATATAGATGATAGATAGATATAGATAGATATAGATATATAGATGATAGATAGATATAGATAGATAGATAGATATAGATAGATGATGATAGATGATAGATAGATAGATAGATAGATAGATAGATAGATATAGATAGATAGATAGATAGATAGATAGATAGATGATAGATAATAGATAGATATAGATAGATTCCAATCAGATTGCCAACTGATTGGTGTTTATGAGTCAGAGCAAATAATATAATAAAGGTAAAAATAAAATCATACATATACGAAGAACCAGTGCTATATATATTCTTTTTTCTCTCCCCCCCCCCTTCTTCTTGTTAGGCAGGGCACATCATCTCCATAAAAATTGACCAAACAAAAGCTTAATATCCTGCTCCAGCACAGTTATTAATTAAACAAAGGCCCAATTAGCACCTACTTCTTTTCACCTCAATGTTAAAAGCATCCACTTCGCCCTCTCTTGTTTGTCTTCATCCCCTTTCCTCCCCATAGAAAGCTAAAACCCTACCCCCAAAACCCTTTGGGCCACACGGGGAAGAAAGGAAGCTAAGAAGGCAGAAACACACACACACACACACACAGAGAGAGACTCTTAAATACTATCTTTCCTCTAGGCAGCAATTTCCACAGATGAAGAGGTCACCACTGTTTAACAGTGTGCCCGCCACGTTAATTTAGTATGACAAGATAAAGCAGTAATCTCTGCTCGGAGAGGCTGTAAACCGCCTGCTATCCAGGGACATGCTCGAGTCGATTTGTACTGTATATCACTTTATACAATTGCCGTGACAAAGCCCCCAGAGTTCTCTCATGTAAATCTCTCCCGCTCTCTCCCTCTCAACTTCGCTGCCAGTCAGACAGAAGCGGATCGGCGTTATAAGCTATGCAAACTTAGTGTCTTATGCATGCCAACGGGCTCCCAATCCCTCCTCCCTCCCCCAGCTCTCCCTGCCTCCCTCCCTCCCTCCCTCTCTCTCTCTCACACCCCTCCAGAGAAGATGTTTAGGACTTTGATAATCCATTGATCCCACTTCCATATCGGCTTGTATTTTTCAATCTGTCATGTTAAGTTGTCAGAAGGGGCGATTATACCGATGTTTCATGTTTCGAGATTTGCGTTCCCGGGAACGATAGTTTTCAAAAGCCTTTCTTGCGAGGGTTCTGCGGAAAGATTATCCCTAAGAAAGCTGATGCAAATATTATTACTGGCATAAACCTGGTAATAAAAACCGTAAAGTGTTTTAGGTAAAGACATTTTAGAGATATTCCGGGGTTATAAACATAAGAGTTTAAAGCTGGATAGAATTCTCTCTCTGTGTGTCTGTGTGTGTGTGTGTGTGTTTTAAAGCTGTCAGCTGTTTGGTCTTTTCAGCATGAAGAAGGAACAAAAAAACATGTAGAAGAGAGAAAATGTTTCTGTCTATATATATATATATATATATATATATATATATATAATTGCAGAAGAATATGCACCAAGCATCAATAAAGAAAGGTTACATTTCCAGCAAGGCAGCAAAACTCTTTGTTGCATAAAGAGGGCAGTGCTAAACATGTTTACTCAAAAGTAAGTCTCGCTAAGCTCAATGGGGCACATAGGATTGCAACCGTAGCAATCATAGTGTGCTTAAGGACACAATGCATCTTAAGTGTGGAATTACTATTCAAAGAACGAAGGCGAATGTTGGAAGGACCAGGGTAGACAAAAGAAAGGACTTATTCACACAACACAGCCAAACTGGGATTCGCTCCCGCAAGGCACCAACTTGCATGGCTTTTAAAGAGGATTAGATAAATTCATGGAGGGTAAGGCTATCCATGGCTACTAACTCCAGTGACTATGTTGTGGGCAGTATGCTTCTTAATTCCAGCTGCTGGAAGCCACAGGAGGGGAGAGTGTGGCTGTACTCAGTTCCTCCTTGCAGAGGTCCTATAGGCATCTCTGTGGCCATTGTGAGAACAAGATGCTGGACTAGATGGGCCAGGGGCCTAATCCAGCAGGGTCTTCTGACATTCTTAATGAACTGTTGTTTTGTTAGTTCATTCATTAGGTAAGTTCACATTTAGATGTGAACAGAACAAAACTATCCCTATCTCCATTACATGTTACAAAGAAGAAATGTGGTTCTTGGCTAGAGATAGAGGAGGGATTTTATTCGGTCAACATTTAAAGCTGTACCTACCTAATCTGCACTTTCCAAACCAATACAAGAACAGGAACACAGACACCTTCAAAATTCGCAACTCTCCAAATTTTGCAATGTATATACAAATGCATCTATCTACCAGGCCAACGAGTGCATAGAAATGACTACATTACTGAAAATGACATACAAAACTGCATTGTATTAGGGTAAAGGGATTTGTAAAAAAAAATATGTCTGTTAGGCAAAATTGCATACCAAAAAGTCTATGTTAAGAGAAATTTGCACTAATGTGCATTTGAATTCCCATTAGAAATTGTATATGTAAAAAGAAATTAAGTTGGAAACGGAGGCAGAAATATGGAGAACTGAATTTAAGTTTGGGAAAATGAGAAATGGAGAGAATCTGAAACTGAGAGATTTACCCATCCTTATTCTTGACGTAGAGCTGTCACTTTCAATGACAGTCCTAAAATTCTCTCAAACATGAAAAGCTGCCTTGTGCCAAGTCAGATTCCTTATCCATCTAGACCAGGGCTGCCTACTCTGGCCGGCAGCTGCTCTGCAGAGTCTCATCATATCTCCCCCATCATCTGATGCTTACAACTGGAGATGACAGGGATTGGATATAGGAACCTGTGATTTCACAGAATGTGCAGTTTCAACCTCAGTAAAATACAGTAAAAGGTAAAGGTAAAGGTACCCCTGCCCGAAGGCCAATCGTGACCGACTCTAGGGTTGCGTGCTCATCTCGCTCAAGAGGCCGGAAGCCGGTGCTGTCCGAAGACACTTCCGGGTCACGTGGCCAGTGTGATGAAGCTGCGTCTGGCAAGCCAGCACCAGCGCCGCACATGGAACGCCGTTACCTTCCCGCTATAAAGCGGTCCCTATTTATCTACTTGCACTTAGGGGTGCTTTCGAACTGCTAGATTGGCAGGAGCCGGGACCAAACGATAGGAGCTTACCCCGCCGCGGTGATTCGAACCACCGACCTTACGATTAGCAAGTCCTAGGCACTGAGGTTTTACCCACAGCGCCACCCGTGTCCCTTAAAATACAGTACAGCAGGTCAATGTTGTTATTCCCCATATTGCAAATGAGGGCACACAGAGAGTAACCCGAGGAGGAGATATGAAACAAGGACATCACAGATGCATCCATCCTTTTTCCCCATGGAAGGGCCACAGTCAGAAGTCAGCTCTCAGTGCATCAGGTGAAAATTAGGATACGGTGCAGTGCATTTGTTCTTCATCTCAACCTCTTATTTACATCTCTTCAAATCCTTAGCGGATGGCTGAGGATAAAACACATACACCGCAACCTACCGAAAGGTAAACAATTGAAACGACATGCACTGGGCCAACGCTAGATTTGCACACAGACAGGCTGCACGTTTGGATTAAACACAGATCAGGAAGTAAGCTGGAATTAAAGCAAGAGTGCTGACGGAGTGATTTAAGTATGACAGCTTCATTTAGAGTCCAACTCTTTCTGCCTAGATATCTATATGTACGCAGACATGAAGGCATATTGGATACTGACGAAGACATATCTGATGTTGGAGCTTCCCAATGAATGTTGGGAAGGCAACCTAGGGAGTTGCCTTAGTCAGACCACTGGGTACACCTAGCTCATTTGGTTGAGTGGCAGCAGCTCTCCAGGATTTTGGACAGGGGACATTCCCACTCCCACCAGAAGATGCTGGGAACAGAAAATGGGACCTTCTATGTGCAAAATGGACACTGTACCATTAGATCTAGCTTCAAGGGCCTTCTGATGAGTCCCTCGCTGCAAGAAATGAGGTTACAGGGAACCAGGCAGAGGGCCTTCTCGATAGTGGCGCCCTCCCTGTGGAACGCCCTCTCATTGGATGTCAAGGAGATAAGTAACTATACAACCTTTAGAAGACACCTGAAGACAGCCCTGTATAGGGAAGTTTTTAAATGCCTGTTGTTTTGTTTTGTTTCTGTATATGTATATGCTGGAAGCCACCCAGAGTGGCTGGGGCGACCCAGTCAGGTGGGCGGGGTAATTATAATAATATCATTAAGCTAGGGCCGAATCACTAAACCCCCAAGAGATATCGAAAGAAACCAACAAAACGATTAAAGAGGAAGTGATTGATTTAAAGGCACAGGAGCCCTGAAAATAATGGACAGCTCTTTTCTTCACAGTGATGGACATACAACTGCATTTCATCATCGGAGGTGGGGAGGAGTTCAGGCCAAACCTGGCTGGGTTACTCAGGAAATGGTGGGACGCAACAAGCTAGCAACAATGGAGGAGAAGGTTGTCAATGGCTGCTTGCCATGATGGCAGCAGTGGAAAGTGTTCTTCTGCTTGAATCCAGCTTCCTGGTTCCCCACATGTTCAGCCACTGTTGGCTTGATGGACTTGATCCAACAGGCTCTGGTGTTCTTAAGTTCTTAGCAAAGCACCCTGGACGTTCTATAAAAAGTGTGTGGACAAAGGATGGCCATTGCAAGGGAACAGGTCTAATGTGGAAGTGCCTCTAAGCAACTTCATCATCCCAAGAATTCCGATGTACCTGGATTGTAGATCTGGATGTCCCCACCTTTTTTGCGCGCAATGCGCCATCATTATATTTCAAAAGGTGTGATTAATAATTAAGAGGATTATGATGTTGAATAATCAAAAGGATATCATGTCGCCGAAGCAAAAGAAACAATTACCGGATGCAAAGCTTTTTTAAAAAATTGGTCCTTGTTCCAAATCATCAGCAAGCGTTCGCTGTGACTTGCGCCTCTATCCTATCTGCAGCTTGCAAACAGATAATCCTGTTTCCAGAGTCTCCCCCCGCTTCTCCTTCTCCCCATAGGGCTGGTTTGAGTTTTTCAAAGCGCCGGGAAGGGACGCTGTAGAAAACACCCTCCCTCCCACATATAATGATAGCATTGTTTGGGGATCTGTGGCAAAGTCATCCCCAGTTAATTTAGACACAAACTCGAGTCAATTGCTTTATCTTGTGATGTGAGCTTCACAGGGTTCCTGGAGGTTGCTGGCCTTACTTAACATGAGGGGACGCCTCAGCTTCTCACATGTAAGCTGAGCTTTATTGGCAACTGGGAACACAGCGCCAAACTTCCGCAGCTCTGTTGATGCGGGAGGAGTTTTTTTTTGGGGGGGGGAGAGAGAAAAGAGTTCCAAAGGTCTTGTCATTAGCATCAGAAAGCAGTGGCCAATTTAGTGTCTAAAACACTGCAATGGCAACATAAGTGCTGGCGAACGGGGTGCATCTGTGTGTGCAGAACCGGCATGTAGAAAACATGCCAAGACTTTCAAATCTCTATTTATAATTCCAGGTGGGGGGGGGGAATAAACCTTGATATGTGAGCTTGCAATCGCACGTGCTAGTTTCAAAAGGGGACCCTGGGAAGGCAGATAAGCCCATAAGGAATTTCCTAGTGGGCCTGGTCAGTATCACATGGGCTTGCTGAAGAAGGTCACAGCACTGCTACTTTAACAATGAAAGACTACAAATCAAGGTCCTGCCCCAGCGGCCAAATCCTGCAGAATGTGAACTGGAACTTAAGGTGCAGTGTAAGTATTGGGGGGAGGAGCAGAGCCCCTTTCAGGGATATTCCAGGCCCCTCCCTGAACGTTCATCTTCCATCTATTTTTTCTTACATGGGTTTCCATAACTTTTATTATAAAACAGAAAAGTGAAAGTGCTGGATGCAATTGCTCACTAAGAAGTGATACAATTCCATACGGTGGTAAGAGAAGACCCCATATCCCCTCACAGAGCTACAGTTCCCAGAGTTCCCTGGGAAAAGGGATTGATTGTTGAACCACTCTGAGAATCGTAGCTCTGGGAGGACAACAGGAAGTCTTCTAACACCTACCACTATCCTTAACAAACTACTTCCCATGGGGAAGCCATGGCTTGTTTGTGTGTTACACTGGACACAGGAACAAACTGTCTCTACTCACGTTTGTGTGACGCTGTATACTTGTTTATTTGTACAGCCCTGCTACCCTGTACACAGATTGTACACTCATCCATGGTTACATGTGAATAGGGGTGTTTCATTCAACAACCTCATTTCATTCAACAACCTCACAGAGTTGTTGCTGGGAGTTAAACCTCGAGCTCCTTGTACAAAAAATGGGACATAAATGTAATCAATAAAACTAAATAAAAACAATTTCAATTATTTTTGCCACCTGCTTCGTTGGACATTTGGAATATGGGATTCTTCTCAAAATTTTAGGAGCACTATTATTTATGTGGTGTTTGTTGGTGCCCTTGACAAATAAATACAAAAGCTTCACGATATGCTTACGACCTCTTCTCTTTTTGTTATATTGCTGTATTTTGTATTTTACTTCTGGGGATTTTTGTTGCTGTTCTAAACCTTTCCTTATCTGAAAAATCAACAAAAAATATTTTAAAAAGTAGCTGAACTCCATAAACCAGTGAGCATGCACGCTTTCACACAAACATTTGCACATGTGTAAAGACAGTTTATATAAATGTGTTCAGTGCAACATGTAAACAAGCCTTATAAGTATTTAGCTCAGCTATCTGCATGCACAGATACACAGATTGCACATTTGTTCTTTGCAATGTATGAAGGCACCTAACAAGGGCAGTCAAGTACACAAAATGGGGTTGAGGAAACACCCAATGTGATACAATGACATAGGGAAATCTATGCTACAGAGGAGGAGTGAGAACCATAGCTGTCAACTTTTCCCTTTTTCTAAGGGAAATTCACTTCTTCTGAATAGGATTCCTTGCAAGAAAAGGGAAAAGTTGACAGCTATGGTGAGAACTTGACAAAGGACTTCCATTTTCAGTGACCACCTAGCCTTCACCATAATATCCAGATTCACCCATCAACAAATTGTCTCAGCAGCCTCCTCTCACTTCTGTGAAGAGGGTCAGAGCAGTCTCTCTCTTGGCTCCGTGGCCCATTCAAAATATTTATTGCTGACTTTCACCAGTCTGGAAAAATAAAAGCCACCAGAACGGACTATCTGAATACTCTGGCGGCCTTCAAGGCACAGGTTTCCACCTCGTTGGGTTTGTACACAATGTTTCAGCTGCCCCGAGTGAACCGGGCGTTTGCTCGTATTGACACAAGAGGCTCAAGCACAAATATTTTCTGGTATGAAGTCATTCAATTGTTCCCCCCGCTTAGGTGTGTGCCTGTATGACTGGAAACAATGGGAAACCTACGGTTCCCAGCACATTTATAAAACAATGTGTTTGCTTTTCAGGTGATTATTTTCTGCTTAACTGATTCCAAATGACTCTCTTAAAAAGACGCCAGGGCTTCGCACTGAGTTGCTCCTAAACAAGAGGTTGCCAACCAGCCCCACCCTGGCTCACCAATGCAGTCGCCCCCCCCCCCCACCCAGCCCGTGGACTCTGAACTTCTCAGTCACCCCTAATATGACACCACAGGGTAGCCTAAGGCAACTACATTGTCTTAAGTTCACTGTCATTTGTGTGCCCTGCCCCCTGCTTTTTGTTTTGATATTTAAAAAATGTCAGCACCAAAGGCCAATGTAAACAACTTGCATCATAATAATCGCCTGCCTTTGTTTTCATTTTTGATTGCAAACTCGCAACTGCGAACTCACAAATGTGCCCAAAGGTCATTTAGTCCAACCCCCAACCATGCAGGCATCTCAACTAAAGCATCCATGACATAAAAACCTCCAAGGAAGGAAAAGGCCTTGGGAGACGCCCAGTGATGTAGATTGTTGACTCCAGTCCTGATCTCCACTCCGAGTTTTCCTCTCTCAGCTTAACCCACCTCACAGGGTTGTCGCATGGATAAAATGAGGAAAGGGGGGATATAAATGCAATAAACCGATGTACGGGAAGCCTTGCCTAAAACTGAAATGCTAGCTCTGAAGGTGTATTACATTATTTCTGCTGCTGCCACTGCTTGATGCAACATGGACTGCTTTGTTTATTCCGCCCCGGGGGTTATTTTGTAAGACAATGTTCGTGTATACACTGAAAGGCAGAAATATCAAACGTCAGTTTGCAAGCCTGGAAATTATATGTATGGAAACAGCTTTCAAGTGCTACTTTGGTGATGACATTTAGTGCAACAGTGTTTTCAACAATATAATTCCATCATAAGATAAATATCAATTTAGCATGAAAAAAAGACATTGAAGGAAGACAATTGCAAACTTTCATCGCCATTATTTGCTTCATTTTAACTGAACTGGCCTTGTTCGGGGAAGCTGGCCCGCCTCTTACGGAAACAACAGCGTGGAGTTTAAACTGCAAAATTGTGCGTGTATTGTGTGTCTGCAGAAGTGCATAATTATGCTACGTACTAACTATGCCTTATTGCCATGCTGCACATATGGCATCTAAGCAAGCTCTATCTGAATCTTTGCAAATCTATTCGCCATGCGATTTGAGCGGAGCACATTCCACATCGTTCAAAAGTAATTACACTTTTGTCTCCAGTGTAGGAGACGGCTTCCCCCCAAACAATGAAAATTCTCATTATTGGAGCTGGCACAATAACTACACTGGTGTTCACAACACTCTGCATTGTCCCATCACAATTAAAAGGGGGGAACCTATCCGAAGCTAGATGCACAAAAGGTACGCTTGCAAAACTACATTCCTTCCTCCAGAACTGTTCTCTATTTCTTTTTTTATTAAAAAAAAAAAAAAAAGCAAAGCTCTGTGGAGCACGCAGATTACTAATAGAACAGAGAAGAGGCTGACACACTGAACTGAGAACCAGGACATCACCATTGCCACCAACAGCACACAGACCCATTGGGATCTTTCCGCTGCCATTTGCTTGCAAAACAGGTTTCATCCCTCTCTTAGCATTATCTGCAATATGGGGATAAAAATCCCCAAGGTTGTGGAAAGGAATGGGGGGAGGGAGAGGAGACTTCTTAAAATCTAGATTCATGGCACTCCTCCGAGGAGCTCAAGGTGGTATACATGGAGTGCCCTCTGCACATTTTATCTCCGCAATAACGGAGAGGATGGGTCTTCTAGTGCAGAGCTTTGTGGTTCACAGGAAATTTGAACCTCAGCCTCCCAAACCCTGGTCTGACATTGTAACCACTGTGGAACCATTCAGGCAGTTTATCAGCCATTAATACTATTTTAGAGGGTTGGGCTAGATGACCCTCGGGTACCTTCCCACTCTACAGTTATATGCTTCTACCCCATACAAATGAGTAATTTGAGGATTGAACAGAGAGGAGTCACCAGAAAGGGAGGAAAGCACACACACACACACACACACACACACACACACACACCTTGGACAAGTTGTTTCTGTCTAGTCCCCCTATCTTTGCTTCCTTCTTTCAAAAAAGCTTAACCAAAGCTTATTTTTTTTATGATTGTGAGTTGTTTTAAACTGCTTTTCATATTGTGTTTTAATGTTGTAACCCACCCTGAGAACTTAGGGCGAAGGGTGGGCAATAAATAAAGAGGACAAATCTAAATCCCACTTTACCCATTCTGTACTCCCCACCTTCCCACTTTTTTTCTTCTTCTGGTGTTACCACTACGTGTGTGTGTGTGTGTGTGTGTGTGTGTGTGTGTGTGTGTTTTCCAGGAACAGTCACCGACATGTATCTTGACTCTCAAAATGTAAGCTAGTAATGTACATACAGTGGTACCTCGGGTTAAGAACTTAATTCGTTCCGGAGGTCCATTCTTAACCTGAAACGCTTCTTAACCTGAGGTACCACTTTAGATAATGGGCCTCCCGCTGCCGCCATGCTGCCGAGCATGATTTCCGTTCTCATCCTGAAGCAAAGTTCTTAACCCGAAGTACTAGTTCTGGGTTAGCGGAGTCTGGAACCTGAAGCATCTGTAACCAGAGGTACCACTGTACAAGGATATTGCATCTAGGTTTTCTCTTTTGTTCTCTTTGCTTCTATGTGTCCTCTCTCATTTTAAGATAAACACACACACACACACACACACACACACACAACACACACACAACACACACACACACACACACCTACCAGGTTATTCTTTGCAAAAGGCACTTCATCCAAGAAATAAAATTATCAACCCTCCATGTTTGCTCTGAAATGGCAAGCAGCAGGATTTAACCCTTTGCTTTAGATGCAGAAAACAGGGGTGGCAGGGAAAGGAGGAGGCCACATACTGAAAAAATGATGAATTTTCTCCCTCACGTGACAAATTTATTTTGAAAAATAAAATAAGCAACAGAGTTTTCTGCTTTTTGAAAAGCTAAAGAAAGATGGCACATCAGTGACCCTGCATGAGTTTGGGAAGGCTCGAAAAAGAAGAGATGAAAGGGGTTAATACCAGGGGCCATGCATAACCCCCTGGTCCAATTCAGTGCCCAATACCATGCTTTGGCATGGCCCTGATCCAACCTGGAATGATCCAGGACTGATTCAACCAGGATCTGGGTCTGAAACTGAATTGGGGGCCTTGCACTGTATTAATTAGGGTTTCGTTGATGTTCTTAGCTATGGCTTTATGGACTTTTTTGTTGAATTTATCCTTACATATTGCACTCTGCCTTGCTGTATTTTTTTTTAATGAAAGAGTGGATTATAAATTTGAAAAAACAGATGAAATGCAATAAAATAAAACCCTGATTGAACATGGTGCCTATAGTTTAAATGTCAATGGATGGAACCAATGGATTAAATTTACAAGAAAGGAGATTACGACTAAACACTAGGAAGAACTTCCTGACACCCCCAGGATGTTGTGATGGCCACTTGAGAAGAGGAGTAGTCAAATTCAGAAGAGTAGTCAAATTTAGAAGAGGAGTAGTCAAAGGGATGCAGGTGGTGCTGTGGGTTAAACCACAGAGCCTAGGACTTGCAGATCAGAAGGTCGGTGGTTTGAATCCCCATGACGGGGTGAGCTCCCATTGCTTAGTCCCTGCTCCTGGCAACCTAGCAGTTTGAAAGCACGTCAAAGTGCAAGTAGATAAATAGGTACCACTCCGGCGGGAAGGTAAACGGCGTTTCCGTGCGCTGCTCTGGTTCGCCAGAAGCGGCTTAGTCATGCTGGCCACATGACCCGGAAGTTGTATGCCGGCTCCCTCGGCCAGTAAAGCGAGATGAGCGCTGCAATCCCAGAGTCAGCCACGACTGGACCTATTGGTCAGGGGTCCCTTTACCTTTATAGTGTTCATGGAGCGTTAGCAGAATGGCTATGTTCTGCCTCTGATGTCAGAGGCAGTATCACTGAATACCAGTTGCTGCTAATCACAAGTGCAGAGAGTGTTGCTGTATCAGGCTTCCCATTGACTACTGTTGAGAATCTGCACTCCAGCATGGAAAGACGTCTGTCCCCATAAGAAACTGCTGTACACCAAATCAGATCATTTGCCCATCTAGCCCACTATTGTTGACACTGAGGCAGATGTCCGTGGTTTCAGGCAGGGTTCTCTCCCAGATCTACCTAGCGATGTCACAGACTAAACCAGGGAACATTCCACATGCAAGGTTGACCAAGCCATGGTCAATCTGGGCACTGCTTCTTTGAAGCTAGAAGAGGAACCGGCAACAGAATGTTGGCCTGTTCAGGATTCCAGCCAGCCATGCCCTTTCACAGGATACTCCGTTCCAGTTCCCTTCCCTACTCCATTTCTCTCCTCCTTGCCCAACAGCCAGCCAGCCAGCACTGCTTGCTGAATGACTGTTCTGCCTTTACTGAGATTTTTGTCCCACCTCCCCATAAGGCTGTCACTCTGAAAATCATGTGGAGTTCTGAAAGCTATGAGGTTCCTCTGAAAGACCACTGGAAACTCCCCACTTTTGTGTGGATGCTGACATTTTGGCTACATCACGATCCACATTCGGACAATGAGCTTGCTATGAGAAGCGCAAGAATCAGCAGCACTTCTACATGCTTGCAGAGAAATCTCATGCTAATGCGCAAATTGTGTCCATATCTGGATGCTCCCAGGTGCCTCTGGTCAGTGTGCTCCGGATTCACACATCACTTCTATTTTGGCGAGCATTCCAACCTCAAGATTCCAGCATTGCAGAGGGTTGGACTAGATGACTCTCAGGGTCCCTTCCAACTCTGCGATTCTGTGATTCTATGTGGATTGTGAACCTCTTTGTGCCTCCTGTAATTCCCCCTCATCCCTGCGAAGTTACCCTCCAACCACTCCTGTCCCACAAAATACCCTCCCTAAATCCACAGATTCCCTATGCAGTCGGTGTAGCTCTCTTATCTCTGCCCTACTAGGAAATCTGAAGATGTAGGGAGCAGGAAGTGTGGGGCAGCCACGAGGAGAATGACACATGCATGAGGGAGAATGAAAGGGGTTCACAATGCACATTAAGCCGAGCTATGGGTGGCTCCTTCATTCCGCAACCCCACTGGGGAGAAGGGAGGTGATTTCTTTTTCACTATATCATTTGACTGATCTGAGGATTTCAACAACTGCTTCCCAACTTGCCGAGGACCTCAGCAGAGAGCTGGAGGCTAGAGGGAGGTGGTGTTTTTGGTCCTTGATGAAACAACGCTCTGTTGGAAGAAGGGGGCGCCAGGAAGAAAAGTGGTCCGGCTAGGTCAAAGTTTTCCCATTATTGTGATGTGTTCCGTACATGTGATGGCAAAGCCGCGCACCATACAAAAGGAGAGGTCTTTAGATGCCAAGCTATTGTGGAGGCAAAAGCGAAAGCACAATAGGAGCCTGGAGGAGACCTACCATTGTGTTTTGCTGAGAGGTGGGAGTTCTGTGGCCGCAAGGCTCCTGCGTCAGCAGAGAAACCGGCTGAAATTCCTCAGAATGAGGTTTGTTGGGATAACTCACATGCAAAGGAAGGTGAAAGGCTTGGAGCCCGTCACTCTCCTCTTCTTCCACTTTCTGTCTGCCTGTCACCATGGCTACCTCTCCATCTGTTTCCCCATACGGAGAGGCTGGTCGCTTGGAAGACATCCTACAAGGAACAAAAGAGGGGGAAATAATGAAACCTCCACATAAATCCTTAATGCCGTCATTGTGTGGTGAGGGGCCATTGTAACAGAAATGCCTTTTTTGTGCTGGCGGAGAGCAGGAAACCATCCAAATACCACTGCAAAGCACACACAATCGGGAACAACGGCCAAGCAGGTAGCAGCAGAATAGCGCCTGTTTGTTGTGAGAATAATACGCTAATATAGCACTCTCTTGTATGCTGGGTTCTTAAACACAGTCACAAGGGGAGGGGGAAATTACCTAAGAGCACAACATAATGAAATGCAATTCCACTTTATTTTATTTTTATATAGTCAGAGGGGGACTTGATTCTCTCTCTCTCTCTCTCTCTTAAAAAAACACCACATTTTGGAAGAGTTTGCAAAAGGCAGAACATCTGTCCAGTGTACATGGCTGTTGACTTGCTCCACTCACTCACTCACCCACTCACTCACTCTCTCTCACACACACACACACCATATTTTCTGTATTGAAAGGGGGGGGGACCATAATGTTGTGAAGCTCAAACTTTTGTGCTGCTGAAAGTTAGCAGTTGTGTTAGCGGCCATTGTGTGCATCTGTATTTGCGTGTTTAAGCCACCAACTGGCACAGTAAAGGCTGGTCCACACATGGATAAGAGTAGAATCAAGAGAGAGTAAGATCAAGTGATGACTTCCTTGTGAGTATCTGCAAGTCATCATTCAGTGTCAACTTTTAATGGATGAGTTTGAGATGCCCAAAGCGTTGAGTGATCAAATGGACATCACCCTATTCAAACGCATGTACAAAGCCCTGTACAACTTGGGATCGGGATCCCTTTTAAAAAAACGCACCTCAGCCCTTATATACCCAATTGATCACTATGTTGCACATGAGAGGGCTTCCTGCAGATACCATCCTATCTAGAGGTCTGTTCTGCAGGATGTTGAAATAAAGTCTTTTGTGTGGTGGCCCCTAATAATTTCGAATACAGATCAGATGAACACCATTTCTACTGAGTTATCAGCATCTGTTGGATACTTTCTTCTTTCAACAAGCCTTCTAAGTGGAGAATTTTTTTAAAAAAACAGATGGCATGTTTTTGGATTTCAAATTGTTTTTATATATGCAGTTCTTTGAATTGCTCTTATGTGTATAATGGTTTTTTTTGTTTTTTGTTTTTTTAAAAAATGCAGGTTGTTTTGACTGCTTTTATATATGCACTTGTTTTGTATACGGTATATTAAATAAATAAATATGGTGATGATGTCAGCCTGATCAAGGGTGCTGCTTGTGTCAGTGCAAAGCTGAAACACCACTAACCAATTTGGTAAGAGTGCTGTGACTCAGGACCCTCGGTCCAAAGGGACCATAGGTGACAAGGTATGTTAAAATGGTTGGTTATATGGATTCTGGCTAAGCAGAGTAAACTTAAGACCTAAAATTATTTCCTGCTGTCTCACCATTAAGATCCTCAAACATGAATTACAAGGACAATTTAGCTTCAGGACTTCATAGGGCAAAATAAGGGCTCATCCACACTTAATTCAGACCCTCTAAGTGTCCCTATTTTCCAGGGACAGTTTTGAATTTACAGACTCCATCCTGATTTCTGATTTGATCCAGGAATGTCCCACTTTTCCTTAGAATGTCCTTATTTCCATTAGAAAGACGTTGGAGGGTATAGAGCTATGTCACCCCCAAGCCAAGTAACTATAAGATAAGTAACTATAGAAGCTTTAGAAGACATCTGAAGGCAGCCCTCTAGAGGGAAGTTTTTAATTGTTTAATGTTCTCTTACGTTTCTGTATATGTTGGAAGCCACCCAGACAGGCTGAGGCAACCCAGTCAGATGGGTGGTGTAAAAATAATAAAAGTAGTAGTAGTAGTTGTAGTAACACCCCTATTTTCATCAGAAAAATGTTGGAGGGTGTGTAAACTTTTGCCAGACTTTCCCAGTCCATGTCTGAGTTCTCTCCCCCCCCCCCCCCCGCTGCTTTCCTCAGGGACACCTATAAAGCTAAATGGGAACAAATAGCAATTCAGGTTTTCCATGGAATCCCATTTGCACCAATTCAGTGGTAAAAAATAGGTTTTCCTAGGGAAAGTGCTGGAGCAAAAAAGAACTAGCTTGGACATGGACCTAGAAAGCCCAGATCTTTAAGCCCCTTGAAGGGAAATGAGGCAGATGGGATAGACAGACAGACATATATAGATAGATAGCTAAATGGGCAGGCCTGAAGGTTAAAATCCTTGCTGCTTAAAACTGGGCTAAATTAGCTGGTTTAAGTGAAGCAACTTTGGAGCAAGTGGCCTGAAGGATATATATGCACAGGTGCTCCTGAATGCATAATGTCCAGGCACCATTTCTTGGGCAAGTAAGAAAAACAAAAGAAAACCCAGCATTCACAGCATTCCAGTAACAGCATTGCTGATTTTCTTTTTCACAGTTGGAAAAGGTCCGTTTCAAAAGCCTAGTACCCACTTGAACCACAGAGGGTGTTGTGGGGACAGAAGGGTGCTGTGATCTTGAGAATGTCCATAGAATTTGGCACAGTGAACATGAAATAGCACTCAACTGGGCCAGGCAGCAAGCAGCACCTTTAAACAGCCTTTAATAAGGGCTTATTTCACTCCTAATGACCTGATTTGAAAAGCCATTCTCCCCCTCAAAACTGTGAGACTTATTAATAATAATAAAAAAACATTTTATGACTGATCCCTTCTCTCAGGAATACCTGAGAAGTTTGGTTTCTGTGAATTTCAGTGAAAACTGACTGGATCGGCAGATCAGCACCAAATATCTTTGGGATTTTGCACTTCCCTGAATTTTGTGATACGGTTCTTGGTTCAAAAAGATACCCAAAATGTAAATGGTTGTTTTAGCAAAAAATATGTTCTAAATTGCATATGTCGAGGGCCAAAAAGACAAACTTAAATTCTATTTTGTGATAAAATATGTGTTTAAATATGAATGTTCCTATAGCATTTTTTAAAAAGTAAAAAATTGTTAAGGGCTAGAAGCAGACAGATCCATCCATCCCTATCTTTAACTATGCATGCTCATTATCTGTTGCTTAAAACAGGAAGGGGAACTTGCTGCTACCCATCCATTTCTAGACTCCAGCTCCCATCAGTCTAAGCCTGCATGGCCAATGGTCACAGATGACAGGAGCTGGAAGGACACAAGTTGCCCATCTTTGGTCTACAAGGAGAAAACAGTTTGGAGATCTGCTAAGTTTGTGGCAAACCTTGTCTTTTCAGGAGGAACAGAGGATAAAAGCATATTCTAGTCATTTTAACATGGTGCCATGAGTTTGGATTTGATATCCCGCTTTATCACTACCCGAAGGAGTCTCAAAACAGCTAAAATTCTCCTTTCCCTTCCTCCCCCACAACAAATACTCTGTGAGGTGAGTGGGGCTGAGAGACTTCAGAGAAGTGTGACTGGCCCAAGGTCACCCAGCAGCTGCATGTGGAGGAGCGGGGAAGCGAACCCGGTTCCCCAGATTACAAGACTACCGCTCTTAACCACTACACCACACTGGCTCTCATTCAATGCCATGAATATACAATGCATTTTATGGAGTAATTTTTAAAAATATCTATTTGTACAAATGCCCCAGCACCAGAGAGCTACTGCCCAATGCCCAAACATTTAACAAAATTTAGGAAAAAGCAGAATTCACCGTGAATCCAACCAGTTACTTTCTAATTCTCCAGTAAATAAATAGACCTGGCATCTACTTCGAAGTCAAATCCTATCAGCAAATGCCTTCAGCACAATTTATGTTTACGTGAAGAAGCCTATCAATGCTGACACTAGCTTTATTCTTGTGCTATTGTCACACCTTTGTTCACCACTGTTCTGCTTAAATAATATGTTTTTCAACTAAAGCTTTAGTGGGAATTCTTCTAGGACCACCACACAGACATCTTAAAGGTAAAGATAAAGGGACCTCTGACCGTTAGGTCCAGTCGCGGACAACTCTGGGGTTGCGACACTCATCTTGCTTTATTGGCTGAGGGAGCCGGCATACAGCTTCCAGGTCATGTGGCCAGCATGACTAAGCTGCTTCTGGTGAACCAGAGCAGCACACGGAAATGCCGTTTATTTTCCCACTGGAGCAGTACCTATTTATCTACTTGCACTTGATGTGCTTTCGAACTGCTAGGTTGGCAGGAGCAGGGACCAAGCAACCTATCGCGGGGATTCGAACCACCAACCTTCTGATCAGCAAGCCCTAGGCTCTGTGATTTAGACCACAGCGCCACCCACATCCCATCTTGCTATGGGACAAATACAAGTTTCCTCAGAGGTTTATGCCTCCAAGGCAACTACATGCATGTGCCTTTCAAGGAATGGCTATGCACACCCTGTTCTAATGAAACAAAGGAGGGGAAATGGAAAACCAGGGCAGGGATGGGATCAGGTGTTTGGAACCATGAGCAGGAGCCCTCCAAACTGGCAGCATTTTGTTGCAGTTCTACCTTTACATTAACAAGATAATAATGTGCTTAATTTGTAACCCACTAAGCTGAATGCCCCCCTTCATGGATCACTGCCTTGTTGTGACGAAGGTGCTTGAATAACTCCAGGAAGCTATGAGCTATGCCGTGTAGGGCCACCCAAGACAGACAGGTCATAGCCAAGACTTTAGACTAAATGTGATCCACCTGGAGAAGGAACTGGCAAACCACTCCAGTATTTTGCCAAGAAAACTCCATGGACATGAAAAAAGGAGAAACTTTGAGAAGAAAGTGAGAGTTTCCAAGGCATGCTCTGATTCATGGGGTCACGGAGAGTCGAAGACGACGAAGACGACTAAACAACAAAGCTGAACCCAGGTTGGCCACTAGAACTCTAATAAGCCTCAATGCTTTGCCCAGAGGAACACAGGAAGCTTGCCTTATACTGAGTCAAATTCATTGGCCCATGTACCTCAGTATTGTCTACACTGGCTGGCAGGGGCTCTCCAAAGTTTCAGATGAGGAATCTCCCCCAGTCCTGCCTGGAGATCCCGGGGACTGAAGCTGAGATCCTCAACATGCAAGCATGTTCTACCCCTGAGCAACGCCATTCCTACTTGCAAAAGCAGGGATGCTGTCAAGTATCTGGTTGACCCACACAATCTGTTGAGCTGATTTTATATTGTTGGATCACAAGTTGCCCAAGCCTGAAAGATAATGGACACAATATACCTCAAAGCATTCCTCAGAAAGACCCATGAAGGGAAACCGCTAATGTTCTCCCGTTCATTGCAGTGGATTGTGCCCTTTTGCAAATGCTTTCTAACCGATTTTGATAACCTCCCACTGCTTTGACTTGGCTCGTTCAATGAGGGATGATTCCTTCAGAGGCATCTCAACCCAAAGCAGATGCACAAAGCGTCCCATATTCAGAAGGGTGTTGTCATCTTGCACACAGCCTTCTTCAATTCCAACTCAACTGCTTATACCATAAAATTATGAAAGTCTAATCTTGTTACATTCAGCAAAATGCTCCAGAAATACTTCAAGAAATCCACAAAGGCACTTGAGGTGGGGGGGGGGGGGAGAGAGAACTGGCTTAGCCATGTCTTTAAAAGTGACAAACACCGAAGTGTCAGGAGAAAAAGATATGGGGCTATAAATCGTAACTTGTTGGGGAATTAATTAAAGGATTCATCAATCATTACACGGCTAACACCACATCTATATGTATATACAGCTGAAATCCCATCAGCTGCCACAACCTTACAGCAATCCACAGGTTCACAACTCCCGAAGTCCTTCTCTTCTGACTATTTATAAATGACTTTGTATAATCTAGCATTAAGACCTGTAATTATAAAACAGCATTAAAAACAGGCCTGCATAGTTATGGATAATTACAGTTGGTACACTTTGGAGCAGAAAATTCCCAACAGAAAAAGAAGGCATTTCCATTCAAACACAGGCTTTGCCTTTTTTGACAGTTCCAAGTCCACAGGATATAACAAGATGCTTTAAACTGCATGTCTCCCCAACCACACACACTTCTTTTTAATGTAACAGACATCCCCCCACTCTATTTCTCCATAAGAGCAAAGTTGGTTTCTCATTAAGCCCCATGATGCATGGATGGAGTCAATCAGCCAGCTTTGAGATCAAGGTGAAAACTGGTTGGCTCCAACTTTTCTTTTATGTGATTTAAGCTCAGTCAGTACTCTATTTATACAAAGGTCTTGCCTTCCTAATACATTTTCATAATATTAGAACTCAAGATTCATCCAATACAGCAAACCAGTCAAAGGTCCTTGGGTACAAGAACAAAGGTATCTGCCTTATGTCCAGTCTACCTAGCTCAATATTGCCTACACAGAACACCAGTTGCTTGAAACCACAGGAGGGGAGAATATGTGCAGGTCCTCAGATATCTGGTTGGCTGCTGTGGGAACAGGATGCTGGACTAGATGGACCATTAGCCTGATCCAGCAGTTTCTTCCTATGTTCTTAACACTGACTTACAGTAGCTTTCTAGGGTTTCAGACAATGTCATAACCAACCCTTCTAAGAAATGCTGGAGATTGAAACTAGGACCTTTCTGCAAGCAAAACAGGCACTCTACCAATGAGATATGTCTTCAATTGATTTGACCAACCTCCTTTAATGTCCTCTGGCAGCGAGTTCCACAATTCCATTTTGGAACCTTCTGCATGCAAAACAGATGCTCTACTAATGAACCACAGCTGTTTCCTGAGATTCGTCTTAAGGCACATGAGGTCACTGTCTTGCTGGAAGTAAGCAAGTCTGGGACTGGTCAGTGTCACATGTACAGTGTCTGGGGTTCCATCAAGGAAACTATGGGAAGGAGGAGCACTTGGGTGGAAAAGACATGCTCTCTGTCTCTACAGTCAGGCACAGGAAGTTGATGCATGTTGGCACTAGATCACTCGATCACTCAACACCGGATGACTTTGAAGACTTAATGAACTTTACTAGCATCTACATAAAGGTAAAGGTGAAGGGACGGGACCCCTGACTATTAGGTCCAGTCGTGACCGACTCTGGGGTTGCGGCACTCATCTTGTTTAATGACCGAGGGAGCCGGCGTACAGCTTCCGGGTCATGTGGCCAGCATGACTAAGCCGCTTCTGGTGAATCAGAGCAGCACACGGAAATGCCGTTTACCCTCCCACCGGAGCAGTACCTATTTATCTGCTTGCACTTTGACATGCTCTCGAACTGCTAGGTTGGCAGGAGCAGGGACCGAGCAATGGGAGCTTACCCCGTTGCGGAGATTTGAACCACCGACCTTCTGATCGGCAAGTCCTAGGCTCTGTGGTTTAACCCACAGCGCCACCCGCGTCCCAGCATCTACATAGGCAATAGCAAAAAACTGAAAGACTTTTGACTGCTCAACCTTGGTGCACTAGCATCAGGAATTACGGCAAGCAGGATCTGTACATCCAAGAGTTCTTGCACTCTGTGTCAGGACTTCATAATCTACACAAACCAAAAAGAAAGATGACCAGCACCTTTCTAAACCCTTCTTTAGACTGTGGAAGGCAGGCTAAATTATGGATAGCCATGGTCATCAGTCTCGAAGAGTAATGGCCTATCTGTACATTGCAGACATGAGCTGTACAGAACTGAGTTGCCCAAAGTCTGGGATATGGGGAAGAAAAACCAATATTACTATAGACTTTAAAACTGCTGCTAAACATTACTGGATAAGCCTCTCAGCAATGGCTTGCTCACTGTTGCTCTTATGGGTTTGTTTTATGTTCATTGTTTATGTAGTGTTTCCTTATGCTATTTATTTATTAATGTGATTTCTTATTAACCTGTCCTGGGGTGGGTTGCAACAGCAGAGTGTGCAATAATAAAAAGAGATAAAGCTGTTACAGAACAGCACACATTCAGCAAAAGAGGTAGATCCCTCAAAACAAAATACCTCAACGGTCAAGACCCAGGGGAAAGTAGACTTTGACATACATCACAAGCTATATAATGAAGATTCTAGAGACACCTCTGTGGGGATGGAGTTTCAAAATTTAGGGACTGCCCCAGAGAAAACTCTAGCTAGGGATATCACACTTCTGAGGGTGGCAGAACTACCAAGAGGACCCCTTCAAATGATCTTAATGTCTGAGAAAGTTGGCAGAAGTTTTAACAACAACAGTGGGGGGGGGGGGGGAATGGACCAAGGCCTGAGTCACATTGGACTCTTGAAGCTGAACTAAAATAAAATAAAAATTGAGACATCAGAGCAGCCTTACCCAATCTTGAGTTCCTAGATGTTGTTGGGCTGCACCTTCCATCATCCCTTGTCAGCAGGACCAAAGGCCAGGGATGATGGGAGCTGTAGTCCAATAGGACCCACAGCTGGGAAAGGCTCATCTAGAGAACAAGCTTCAGGGAAGTCACTAACTCCCCAATGAAAACTTTCCCCCCACTCATACACCTCTTCCACTATGTGTTTCTTTACTGAAAAAGAAACAACTCTAACTTGTTGATCATAAAATTAAAAAAAAAAAAATGCCACAAGATGAAATAAATAAAAATGTGTCTCTGCTGTCAATCATCCTGGGACATAATAATCTGTTAATTATTAGTTTCTATGAACACATCAATCACTCATCATTTTTTATATGCATGCATGCTATTTTTCCTCCCCTTTTTTCCCTTTCATGGACAAAGGGAAACAATAGATTGGTTAACACATTCCAAGTGAGCAAACTCCGAGCCAACAAGCTCCCTGACAGCAGACACCCTCGACACACCTCTGTGCAACTTAATTACATGTAAATGCGATCCGGACTCAAGGCTTGGCAAATGAAAACCAGCATAGACTGTGCTGAGATCTCTTTTGCATATTGGCAAAGGTTGCCAAAACATTGCATGGAAGTCAAGATACGCGCCCAAAGCTCACCAACGTGAAATGGTGAGAAGCTGCTTTAAATTGGAGCATCATGCCCAGGACTGTCTACACTGAGTGAAAGCATCTCTCAAGGGTTTCAGAGAAGAGCCCTTCCCAGTCCGGCCGGCCAATGGTGGGGATTGAAATTGGAACCTTGAGCACGCAAAGCAGGTTATCTGCCACTAAGCTACAGCCCTTGCCAATGTGAAGAGATTGTAAAAACATACAACCTTGAAATCTCACTGCTATATGGGCTGATGGATTGTGTGAAGACCAGATATGGAAATCTGAGCATGAACCAAGCCAGGCAAAAACTTTCCCTCTGTTATCCAGGCAAAACTAGAAATTATACTAGCCCTGGCCAATCCAGAGTCTTTGTTTTGTTTATTAACTGCCCCGCCTGATGCTGAACATCGCCTTTGCACCTCTGGGTTTACCCACACACAACCTTTGCCCCAGACTTTTTAGGCACAGGGTCCGCACTTTAAGGCACCATGTAAAAACACTTATTTGTATTTTAAAGAATTCTGCCCTGGTGCTTTCCCCTGAAAACCCGCTCTTTAATGCTGAATTGAAACGATCGGCAATTCGGATTTTCTGCAGATTTCCTATTTTCTCCAATTTGGCGGTAAATGGTGGATTTTCATGGGAAAAGTGCCATGTTGTTGTTTTTTAAAAGCACTCGGATACAACACTTGAAAGTGCTGACCTGTGCCTAGAAACGGGGTACAAAAGGAAGTCTGGATGAGGCCTCAATCACAAACAGCTGCATTTGGCCAAGGAAGAAGCCAGAAAAGATACTTTTTTTTTTTTCTTGCAGTGTTTCAACTAAGAGAGTGGGAGTTTGTGATAGAGATGTATGGTTGTTCTGAGTTGGTTAGAGCGAAAATGCCAAGGTTGCAGGTTTGATCCCCATATGACAGCTGCACATTCTGGGGGGTTGGACTAGATGATTCTCAGGGTCCCTTCCAAATCTATGGTATTGCCCTGGAAGAAGGTACACTTTTGCCTAAATACATTGATACAATACTTTTTTGTGGTGGGGGGGGTCTCTCTTCTTTGAGATCTCTCTTCTCTTTCGTTTTGTTGCTTCCATTGGCCGGATGTTCAACACTGAGGATGGAAGGGCTCCCAGACACTCTATATGAATCCCAGCCAATCAGGAGACACTGGGAGCCAAATAGAGCAAATCCCATTATTTGCTGGGATCACTTATTGTCTAGGCCTCCAGACAGAAAGAGCCTTTGGATAAGCCCAATAGAGATTCCATACCTTGCTTTACTGTACAGAAAAAGGAAATGCTCACATAATAGAATAAAATTGCAATTTTCAAAGTCAAACTAGTGCTAGCTAAATAGCCAAAAGTGGCTGTCAAGAAAGCAGTCATTAGACGTTTGTTAGCCAAAAAGAAGTCAGTTTCCCCTGAAAACGGGAGGTAATTAGAAAAATAATTCCTTAAAGGATGAACGATCCATTTCCTCCTTAAAGTAATCTATAAAATTAACAGTCAGACGGTGGGGCAGTGTTGAAACAAATTTGCCTCTCAAAAGTCTACTAGAAATTCTCCATAATGAAGTTTGATTCTGAATATCCTCCAGATATTCTCATCATATTCAAACATTTGCCAAATATTAATTGCATATTTGACATCCAATGATATTTAATGTCAGCACTTGATATGTGACACTTCATGTTTGACAGTATTTGAAAGTTGACAAGAAATACCATTTAATATTTGACAGATGTTGGTAGCCAACATGCCAACATGCTATTTGGCATGGTTTAAAGGCACATTATGCAGTAACTACCTGGAAATCCTACATAAGCTGCCTTGATTGAAATAAAGAGAAATAAATGTAATTAAGAAATAATGGGTGGTGTCCAATGTTACTGTTCCACTAGCACAAGAGATTCTTCTTCCTTACAACCTCTCACATATGCCCCCAAATCAGTTCTGGAGGGTTGGGGACCCCAGAGAAGATTTTGGGGGTATGCAGGGGGAAGAGAGGAGACAAATGTGCTGCTGCAGCAGTGGAAGTCTGCTAGTCCTGCTTTGGATACAACCCAATGAACTGCATGTTTGATGACTGACATGCAACAGCATTTGATAGTTTATTTAAAAGATATATAGCCCACACTTCATCAGTATATAGGTGGCAGGGTGAGGTTAAGCATAAAATAGACAGCCAACATATTGATAAATAATGATAAAACAACTGCATCCAAAACAGAACAGATACTAGTATTTTGAATGCAACACCATGTGACAGATGACATGCAATGGTACTAAGTATTTAGTATACCGACAGTTTATGAGGCGTACTGTTTAATGACTAGAAAAACAAGAGTGGTCAAATTAATCCAAAACAACCACTGAAGTAAATCTTCCCATTTAAGATGCAATTATTATTATTGTCGTTGCTGTTATTACAGTGGTACCTCTGGTTACAAACTTAATTCGTTCTGGAGGTCCGTTCTTAACCTGAAACCATTCTTAACCTGAGGTACCACTTTAGCTAATGGGGCCTCCCCCTGCCGCCATGCCACCGCTGCACGATTTCTGTTTACCTCATCCCGAGGTAAAGTTCTTAACCCGAGGTACTACTTCTGGGCTAGCGGAGTCTGTAACCTGAAGTGTTTGTAACCTGAGGTGTTTGTAACCCGAGGTAGCACTGTATTCTTATCATTATCATTGACATTTGAGTGGCGAATTTAGACATGTTAGCACGGGACAATTTTTCTTCGCACTCCCTCACAGTTGAGCCATCTAGCAACCATTTCAACGGGCAAAAGTTCAAGGAAAGAGCTTTGGCCAGTGCACCAACAGAAACTGGGCACCTGCTTACCTCCATTGGGGCAAGCATTTTGATGCCAGGGACAGGCAAGGGGTTTCAGCTCCCAACGTATTTCCAGCATGGCCCTGCACACTGACAACAGCTACCCCTAATCCAGCTCCCACCTGCCCATGTCAAGACCTAACAGGCAGAGGAGTGGAGACCAAGGCATGGGACTGTGGCCCCAGCCCCAGGGAACATTCCAGCATGAGGCTGCCATGTCAAACACAATGGGCTTCTATCAGAACAAATTTGAAAACGGCAGGACGTGGCCATTGTTTACGTTCAGAGAAGGCCCAGCCTGATCAGTGACTTCTCTCATGCAGAAAGCCTCTGCTTGGTTGGGCTTGAATTAAACCTGCAAGCTCATTTATTTGCCAAAAAACTCCTCCGAAGTTAGTGCCTGTCCCTTTTTTTTTTTTTAAAGCTGACTGAATTTATTCTGCTAGAGCTACTCAGAGGAATTTACTTCACGTTTTTTAGCTACAAGGGAACTCTTCACAGGTAGTGTTTGGTATCATCATCATCATCATCAATTTCCCCTTGAAAGAGAAGGAAAATGTTTGGCACTGACAGAGGGCGAATATATATATTTACATTATTGAAAACTAGCTTATGATATATTACACACCTCCTCAGTGACACAATGGGTCAGTGAATCTGGTTATTAACTGGAAGGTTAGGGGTTGGAGCCCACCCAGGGATGGCTGTGAGCAGGATTCCTGCATTGCAGTGGGTTGAACTACATGACCCTCGGGGTCCCTTCCAACTCTACAGTTCTATGATTCTGCTAGAGCACTAAAGATAAAAGGTAGTTAGCCCATAAGGAAAGAGATAGAATCCATATTAGGACAACACCTCTAACTGGGCGAATCTCAATGTCACAAAACAGTGGGAAAGTTTTGATTGCACTGCAACTTATACCTAAATAAAGAGGAATAATTATTTTCCCTCGCCCTCTTTCTCTGTTCTCATACATATATTTCCTAGAGATCTTCCATTAGGAGGAGAGCCATAGTTCCATGACAGAGCATGTGATTTGCATGCAGGCCTTTGGTTCAATTCCCACTGCCAATCAGCATAGACAATACTGAGTGAGATTGACCAATGGTCTGACTCAGTATAAAAGCAGCTTCCTACTTCACCACCACCACCCCTTTTCTTTCTCATGTCTCAAGATGGGGAACCTTTTGGGCTCCACTCCACAAGCCAATTTTGACAGGTGGGCAGGACAATCACATGATGTCATGATGTCACCACAGGATTGGCAGCTGGGTTGGTTGCCCCACCCACTTGCCAAAATCACGTTTCTCAAGTGCCTGACAGCCAGCTGAACAAAAACGCAGGCAAGGCGGGGTTAAATCCTTGTTGTTGTTGTTGTTTAGTCGTTTAGTCGTGTCCGACTCTTCGTGACCCCATGGACCAGAGCACGCCAGGCACTCCTGTCCTCCACTGCCCCCCGCAGCTTGGTCAGACTCATGCTGGTAACCTCGAAAACACTATCCAACCATCTCGTCCTCTGTCGCCCCCTTCTCCTTGTGCCCTCCATCTTTCCCAACATCAGGGTCTTCTCCAGGGAGTCTTCTCTTCTCATGAGGTGGCCAAAGTACTGGAGCCTCAGCTTCACAATCTGTCCTTCCAGTGAGCACTCAGGGCTGATTTCCTTCAGAATGGAGAGGTTTGATCTTCTTGCAGTCCATGGGACTCTCAAGAGTCTCCTCCAGCACCATAATTCAAAAGCATCAATTCTTCGGCGATCAGCCTTCTTAAATCCTATCCACCTGCAAATCAGCTAACATCATGAGTGACATCAACAGACATATCTCGTTCTTTCTCATGCATTGCAGATATACTTCATACAGCAGTAGTCAGAGTCATTCTTAGCTTTCGGCCATGTTGACTGCTATTGATGGACCTGAGTCCCAGGCAAGAGGGTACCATGTTGACTAACAAAATGAATTTCAGTAAGGACAAATATAAGGCTCTGGATAGCTCAGGCTCTTAGTCTCGGGGTTGTGAGTTTGTGTCCCATGTTGGGCAAAATATTCCTGCATTGCAGGGGGTTGGACTAGATGACCCTCATGGTCCCTTCCAACTGTAAGATCCCATGATCTGTGATCTACATTTAAGCAGGAAGAACCATCTGCAAAATATAAGATGGAGGGCATCTGACTTGCCGGTAGTACATGTGAAAAGGATCTAGGAGTCTTGGTGGACCACAAGCTTAGCATGAGTCAATAGTGTGATGCAGCAGCAAAAAAGGCTAATGCTATTCGCCCCAGCTCCTCCCAATGTTGTGACATCTCACGCGTGTGACGCCAAAGGTGATTTTTTAAAACACCCCTTCACAAATGCATATGAGGGCTATGAAAGCAAAAAATTCAAAACCAATATTCATAGTAGACATGAAGACTTGGGAAATATTGGGCAGCCATTAGATCCTAAATGGCTGCCATATTGCGCAAGAGAGGGCAATCCTTTAGCAGAAGAAACACCTGGAAATTCATCCAGCAGTTGTGTTGCTTTGAAATAGAACAGGCTCAATGTTGGCACTGGGTGCAAAAATGGTGGGAGGGGCAGTGGGCCCCCTGCCATATATTGCCCTGTAGAAACAAGGTGCATTTCAGATTTCTCATTTCTGTGTTAATTTGCAGAAATATTTTTACATTTCAGCAGGCAACCATTTTCTAAATGAAAAAATTAAACCTTATTCTTGCAAAATGTGTTACAACTGAATCACCATGTATGTGTCTTATTTAAGGGGAGAAAATTGAGTGCTGGGGAAGGGAGGGAGGGGGGGAGCCAACTTCTGACTGAGCCTGACTTTTGAGAAAATAAATCAACTCCTAAATACAACAATTTATTCCGCCTCTCCCTGCTAACGTTCCAGCTACTACGGGCTGCAAATCCCTCTCCCCATATTAACAATAACACCCATAAATGTTTATAGCTGTAAATTGCAGCAAGAACGGATCGTGTCTAAATTGCAGCAAAAAAAAGAAAAAAGGGGGGAAAAACTTTTCACCACAGAGAGATGTTCGTGGGTTTTTCTTTTCTTTCCCCCCCACAACTTACTCCCATGCCTTATTGCGTATACAGCCTTCTCCTCTGTAAATAAAGTGTTTAGGAGAGCAGTGATTTCAGCTCCCGTTAACAATATCGCAGCAATAATTCCTTCCAAACAGAAGCTCTGATTCTGGCGCAACAAGCCATTTGGCGTCTACCCCTGGTGCCAACCAGCTACAATGCACAGCTCCCTTAGTGCTCTCTGTTTTTAAGCCCCACAAAATCAATAACATAATGCACTCACTTTCGTCAAAAAACAGTTCCTCGCCTTTCATTTCACTCCCTTCCTACATCCACAGCCCCCCCCCTCCAAAAAAACAACAACAGTACAGGCACATAACTTTTTTGCTATTATTTTGAAAGTGATGCCTCTTCTTTCCTCTGTAAGCTGGGTGTCGATGGGAAAGAACCCAATTTAAATATCTTGAAACGGTTCTGAAATCTGAATCTCCCTCGCTACATTCCCCCCCCCATGAAATTTCACGACATTCAAGTTCAGAATAAACATTTCAACTGAAGCGTGTGTGTGTGTGTGTGTTTAATATATGTATAATCATCATCAACATGAACATCTAAAACAACATACACACAAATCCCACCCCGAAATCTAATTCTGCGTTACACAACACTGTTTAACATTTAGGCACTTCCTAAAGGTGTCGACATGCTTATTTTAGAGAAATAGAGCAGAGTGACATATTTTAGCGCATATTTTAGTAATGTGTGCGTCTCTGCATATGCCTTGAGGACAACATTTGTGTATGCATTTCTATGCGTCTATTTTGGAGAATTTAATATATAGACAGAGAAACATCAACACCAAAAAAAAAAAAAAAATCAATATTCAAAAACAAGACAGAATATTTAATTCAGTCTCAATACCCTTATACTCCCTTTGGAGGATGTTTCGATAGGTAATACAGGCTGCAACCCTGACCTTACTTATCTGGGACTTAGCTCCACTGAATTCGACAGGAATTACTTCTGAGTAGACATGGTCAGGATTGGGCTGCAACTGTATGAATCTTACAGAGAAGCCGTCTGCTCAGAAGTAAGCCTAGTTAGTTTAACAGGGCTTGCTGTTGGGTAAGCATGGAGTATATTTAATTCTTAATCGATCAATCACATTTATATGTGAATTAAAACATTTTTTTTCTGAAGCAAAAATATGTTATTTCTAGAGGATGCATATATGTGTTGTGGTAGATATGACCTCCAAAAGAAACGGAAATATTTCTTTTAAGATGACACTTGATTGAAGTTTTCATGGCAACTTGTATATTTTTTAAAAAAGCAAACTGCCTCTTGATTAAATGGGTCAATATTTTAGTTGATTAAAAGTTCATTTTTAATAAAATCAATTCATTAATAGTTGTAGCCCTAGTACTGGCATTACCCCCCCCCACAAAAAAACCCCTCTATACAAACCATTATGCCCTTTTCTAAATCTAATGAAAGCATCATAAGGTGTAATGAATAGTCTGAAACGTTCGGAACCATTTTTCTTTTAAAAAAAATACTGCTGCCACCCTCCCTCCTTTTAAGACTTCACCTACTGTAGTGTTATGTCAAAAAGTATGAGCTGTGAGCCAGGAAATTCCCCATTCAAATATCACCTCACCCATTTATCAAATGGCCTCTTGCAAGAAGCAATTTTCTGAGCCTCTAGTTTCTCTACCACCTACAACTTGGGGCTACAGCTTACCTTACAGGGCTGTTGTACAAATTAGTGAGATAATATATGAAGCACGTTAAACAATCAGAAAACGCTGTGTGCATATTATTATTATTATTATTATTACTCAAAGTCAACAGAAAGGAAATAAAAACAGGACATCAGTGACTTTCCTTTTTCTCTTAATTGCTGTTCTTGCCATCTTGCATGCTCTCCCTTGTTTGTTCCACGCATTTTAAATGTTATTTTAAAATAGAATCCCGAAAGAAAATGAATGGGGGGAAATTGAACGGAAAGCTAGCCTCCCCCCACCCCCAACGCCTGACTAAACCCCGCAAAGAATTAGGCTTTGTGCATCTCACAAGCGCATTGCTGAAGACAGGGGAAGAATCAGAACCACCACCATCAAAAAAACTGTTAAGTAGTTTAATAGGTGTCCAAAACTATTTTCACATATGCACATTCTGGAATGCAAAATAGTAACAGATTCTCTCCACTGGTCTTGCCGGGGGTTAAGATTATTTACGCAGGGCTGCCCCTGCTTTCTAACAACAGATGTATTATGTGTAAAAGGAGTCAGACAGACCACCTTCATATTCATTCATACACATACACAAAGTCGGAATTTTTGAAATGCTGAAAGATTTAATCTTCAGAATGAGCCGCTATCCAACTAAACCTGGGATACACAGACTGATCGCATGCGTCTCTTTTAAAAGAAAATCCCGCTGAGCCAGGCAAAACTTTTTTTCTGTTGGTAAACACACACAGAGTCTTCTTGTTAAGCTGATTTCTGGCCCAATGGCAAAGCCAGCGTCATTAGCAAATACAATCAGGTATCCTGCCTTAAAGTTGATGCAGGTACTGGCCAACGAAAAGCCTAGAGAGGCGCTGCCTGCCTGTGTTGGCAATGATGGCAATTCCTATCTTGTTAATTTCTGGGGAAGAGGCATAGATCTGTGGGACGGCATCTTGAATGTGTACAAAAGCTCGCAGGTTCAATCTCCGGGATCTCCAGGTAAGATGAAAACCCTCAGGAAGACCCAGAGATGAAAATCAAGAGAGCTGCTGCCAGTCGGTTTGGATTTGATATCCCGCTTTATCACTACCCTAAGGAGTCTCAAAGCGGCTAACATTCTCCTTTCCCCCACAACAAACACTCTGTGAGGTGAGTGGGGTTGAGAGACTTCAGAGAAGAGTGACTAGCTCAAGGTCACCCAGCAGCTGCATGTGGAGGAGCGGGGAAGCGAACCCGGTTCACCAGATTACGAGTCCACCGCTCTTAACCACTACACCACACTGGCTCTCAGTGTAGATAATACAGAGCTAGGTGGACCCATGGGCTGATTCAGTATAAGGCAGCTCCCAATGTCTCTACATTCCTAAAGTGTCAGAAGGCTCCCGGCCCCCCAGATTTCCTCTGTTTTGTTTCGCTGAGACAGAATAACACAGCTATTCCCTCTGGGATAATCAGCAAAGGAGCCATGCCAGGAGAATGCAAACTCCAAAGTAAATAAATTAAATAAAATATATTTGGGATGTGGTGCGTTTGCCACATCCACAAAATAAAAATAAAATAAATAAATAAATAAAAATCCACCTGCTCGCTTATTTATTTATTTATTTATTTATTTATTTATTTCAAAATATTTCTTATCCTGCCCTCCAACTTAACAACATCCAGGGCAGCTCAAAAGCATTTGCAAAACCAACACTACACAACACATAAATCAATACAACAGCTCTTCCTAACAACAGCAATCATCGTTATTATGACTGGATTGGTATGTCACCTAGGTTGGAGGCTCCAGGGGACGTGAAAAACAAGCAGAATCGCAAATTCACAAATTTAAAAAGACATAATTGCCCCTCAAAAAAGAAAACAACCAAACTGTAACAAAATTAAGAGAGTTTAAAAAAACACACATTAAGAATAATAATCAGGAATACACACATACTCCCTCTGTGCAGGATAAAATAAAACTTAAGAATGCAATTCAAAGGCCCAGGTAAATAATAAGGGTTTAATCTGATGGCAGAAAGGAATGGGGTCAGTTTTCAGGTGCGTCTCACTGAGAAGAACAATCCACAAGTGAACAGCAGAGAAAGACCCTACTCTGGTCAACAGCCTCCCTAGCCTCTGACACAGAAATATGTCAGTTTCTATTTTTCATTTTTCCAGTGCTAAGTTCAGTATGCCTCATTTCCACTCTTGTTTGTGTGACCGTTATTTTAACTCTGCATGGAAACATATGCATATTTTAATGACCATTCGTTTTCGTTTGCAATTTTGCATTATTTTTTTTAAAACGATTTCTTTTAAACTAATGCAATTTTGAAAACACTTTCACGAATATGCACTTTCTCTTAAACAACACATGGTGGGGGGGGGAGCAGAACAGTGGCGGTTGAAGAATCGCATTGCAAAAATCAGAAAAGTGCAAATTTCAAAGCTAGCTGCATTTTGGCTCAAGAAGTGTGAGCTGGGTAGGCTTATACTAAAATATGGAAACACCCCCATCCCAAAAATAACCTCCCCATCCCTGTTCTGACGGCTGGGACACCTGGAGATGATAACCTTAACATTTAGATAGTTAGCATTACAGAGGTTGTACAACTCTGTTGTAGTAGACAGGTTGACCTATTGCTGCTAAGGTAGGCAAGTTGGAACTATCAGTAATTATAATGTGTCCCTCAGCAGACATCATTTCCCCCTCTACTTCCATGTTTCTTCCCCACTATCACTCACTGCTCCTCTCTGATTTATTTATTTGTAGACATATTCATCCCATTCTGAAAAAAAGTATTTTTTTCCCCTAAGGCAGCACACAGAAAAGAGAAAGCCGAACAGCTGTTTAGAATGACACACTCTCAAACAATATGTGTGGTATCAAACTGATTAAACACAGCAGCCAAAATCTAACCAAGAAGAATAAAGCAAATCGTAAACAGGCTGATGGAATAATAATAATTATATTAAAAAACGGTTTTCAAAACCAGCCTTAAAAGACACAGAGGGTTTGCTGATTTCTCCTAGGAGCAAGATCCTCAATCGCGGTGCCACTGCAAAGAAGACCACACTCATGTCTACCAGCTATTTTGATTTCAAGTAATGACTGGCTCCTCCTACCTATTTTCCATCGCTCCTTTTCCAATAGCATTCCCCCCCCCCCAAGCTCAAGCACAGCTACCTATTCGTCCATCTCCGCCACAATCCAACCCATAACATACGGGATCCTCTAGTAAGGCTGGTGCCAGATTTCTGGGGAGCTTTGGCATGGTGCTGAAAATGATTGCCACATCCCACCCTAATTAGACATGGAGACCTAGCTACCTCCAAGGAGACATATATCAAAATTGGATGAAAACCAGTGGTTTTGAATGGCAGCTAAGCTCAGACCCCAGATGATGGGCCTTAAAAGCTGCTACAGATCTATGAAAGCAGTTGATAGGCAGTCTGAGATTTATACAGTGGTACCTCGCAAGACGAATGCCTCGCTAGACGAAAAACGCGCAAGACGAAAGGGTTTTTCGTTTCTTGAGTTGCTTCGCAAGATGATTTTCCCTATGGGCTTGCTTCGCAAGACGAAAACGTCTTGCGGGTTTGCTTCCTTTTTCTTAAAGCCGTTAATACCCAGGGAATCCGCGCTCCGCAAGACGAAAAAATCGCAAGACGAAGCAACTCCTGAAATGAATTAATTTCGTCTTGCGAGGCACCACTGTATATGTATTTTTACAAAACACTCTTCAAGGCCAACTTAAAAGTCATTACTGAAGAGACCTTATATACCAATCTTGGGAGAGAGTTCCACAGGCATGGGGCCGTTACTGAAAAGGCCCTGTCTCTTGTGCCTGCCCATCTAATACTTCTTAGGCAAATACATGAAACAATGCATATTACAGATAAATGGTGCTAACAAGCCCGCTGAGAAACAGATTCTTGCTTTCGTGCACCAAAATGTTCCAGTTTTGCACAAGGAAGAGAGGAGCTGCTTTATCTTTGTGACTGCTATTGTGCAAGATGATGGGGAATAAATAGTCCAGAGGATGGTGGTGATGTCCTACCTTACATGAATAGCTTTGGAAACTTAAAAGTGCAATGTAAATTATAAACATTGTCATCTTCGTTATTGGTCCCATAAGGCACCACAGCTCTAGTAGCTGCTGCTTTAATTTACAGTGGTACCTTTGTTTGCATACGTCTTGGTTTGCATATGTTTTGGATTACAAACATGTCAAACCCGGAAGTGCGTGTCCCGGTTTGCAAACTTTTTTTAGATTACAACCCATTTTTCTGGGATTACGAACAAATTTTTTTGGAGGCCCCATTGGCGAAAGCGCGCCTTGGGTTACAACCTGTTTTGGTTTACAAATGGACCTCTAGAATGGATTATGGTTGTAAACCAAGGTACCACAGTATATTCATTTCCCTGAAGCAAGAGCATCCCGTCAGCTCCTCAAGAGTCCCAAGTATCTCACCAATCAGAGATTGCACTACTGGGCATTTGTGGGATATGACCCTTCAGCCACTGTTGGGACTGAATGATGGGAATTGGAGTTCATTGACATCTGGAGGGCCACAGGCTGCTCACCCTTGATTTGAAATGGATAAGGCTTTCTCACTAGGCCTGCCCCCGCCCCCGTTGTGGAATTTTCCCACCAAAAGGGATTTGCTTGACACCGATGTTACGTAGTATGAGGTACTAGGCAAATAAACACATTTTAATTTACCCCGTCTCTCATCCAGAATTCATCATGTCTGAACATCAAGTCTGAACATCTTCCCAGTCATGAAGGAAAGTGTATCAAACACAAATCACAAAATTGTAATTAAAAATTGCATTCTAATGGGAGGGTGTGACCCAGTCAAAATAAAATGCAGTCATTAAAATGGGGAGATTTAAATGTTTGCCTTACTCTCCCCAGTGGGGCTAATGGAATTTGAAGGGGCTTGACGCTGGCTAACTAATTTCACTTGCTTTCTTGCAACTGAACACATAGACGCTCACAACCACCACCACTATTATCACTGAGTGAGGACTGCATCAGGTGTTGGGGCAGAAGTCAAGTTTATCCATCTAACTGCAACCCTTAGACATCTCCACTGGAACATGGATTGTCTACACTGACTGGCAGTGATTCTCCAGGGGTTCAACCACAAGTCTTTTGCAGCCCTACCATGAGATGACAGATTGATCCTGGTACCTTCTGTATTCAAAGCAGGTGGTCTACCATTGAGCTATGGCCCAACTAATGCACGCAGAGGTATATATATTTATCTTTGAGGAACAAATTCTCATGAAACACGAATGTTCACGAATGTGTGTGTGTGTGCACGCACATGTGCACATAAGCGTGCCAGCAATTGAAACTGATGGAGACAGAAGAAAAGGAAGAAAAGTCTTGGAGAACTTTAAATCTCAGAGGGAAAGGAGCCGTTAACCCTGTTGAAATAAAACAAGCAAGTTGCCTATCATGAAAGCATCACAGAAATCACACACACACACACACACACACACACACACACACACACAAATATAAGTCACACTCCCTGCCACTTACCTCAAGCCGTCAGTGAAATTCTCTCTCTCTCTCTTGCAGAAAAACATTGAGTGGTACACATTGTAAGAACCCCCGTCGCTTGTTAGGTCATGGGGCTCAGAGGAAAGTGTGTGTTTGTGTGTGGTGACCACATCTATTTCTCACTCCAGGGAAACATGGGGAAAGTCTGCCAGTCCTCACTGCATAGGTACTTTGTCTACCTTCACGTCTGTTGTTCTACAGCAATTCCCATAAAGCTTCACAAAGACCCAGCTGTATAAACCAAGTCTGTCAAAGGAGGAATGGATAAACCAGGGAGGGGCGTCTAACATGTTGACCACTGACTGAGCCTACTAGAATAAAGGAGCCTTGATGGAGAGAAATAATCACCCATTGCTGTTTGTTTATTTTAACTCTTCTACCACAGCCTGGAAACTAACCCCCTCTTTTTCCCCCCCTTGCTTGCCTGCTTCTCCCCACCCATTTAGCATCTCCCCACTGAGAGACCTTTGTGATCTAAAAAGCAGCTGCACCCCCTCCCTGTTTCTTAACACTGGCAATTTTATAGAGAGAGAGAGCGATCCATAACATGTCTTAAAATAACCACTTGGCACCTTTCACAGCATCACACTGTCCATCATTTGAAATCCAAAACACTTTTCTTGTTAGGTCCAGCAGGCAGAAGACAAATAATGAGTTGCCAGGTCCATATCAGACCACCGGGTGCTTTGCCCACTGAGAGAAGACCCCTGCAGTGACTGATCTCTGGTTCACATAT
The DNA here is from genome assembly GCF_951804945.1 of Podarcis cretensis. NCBI lineage: Eukaryota > Metazoa > Chordata > Lepidosauria > Squamata > Lacertidae > Podarcis > Podarcis cretensis. Next base: position 13,502,100 of record NC_137179.1, read on the forward strand.
GCACATAAAATTGCTACACTGGACTATTAAAATAGATTTCTCATCACACACTCAAAAAAATCCCAGTATAACTGGCTGATCAATTTATTATCGGAGTCCGTTAATAAGCATTGTGTTAGAGGGGATACAGAAGTTTTACCTGTGGTGTTAGGTCTGCGGTGGTCTATTCACACAGGGAAATCACCACTTGATGATTTCCAAATGGAGGGGATGAAATTTAAAGGGTTTTTTTCCTGACTGGATCCATTGTAGGCATTTCTTAAGACCGACCCACAACACATAGACTCTACATCTTGACTCTACACCTCCTGCCACCTGTGGCCCTCCAAATGTTGCTGGAGTAAATCTCCCATCAGCCCAAGTCAGCATACCCAATGATCATGGATGATAGGAGTTACAGTTCAACATCAAGAAGAAGAAGAAGAGTTTGGATTTGATATCCTGCTTTATCACTACCCTAAGGAGTCTCAAAGGAGCTAACAATCTCCTTTCCCTTTCCTCCCCCACAACAAACACTCTGTGAGGTGAGTGGGGCTGAGAAGCTTCAGAGAGAAGTGTGAGTAGCCCAAGGTCACCCAGCAGCTGCATGTGGAGGAGCAGGGAATCGAACCCGGTTCACCAGATTACGAGTCCACTGCTCTTAACCTCCTACACCACACTACATCAAGAGGGCCACAGGTTCCCCACCCCACATGTGACCTGGCACACTGCGCACTGTATCACACATTACATTCTATATGTAGTGGGGATGAGAGCCTGTGTGAACTAGCTCACACATACAGCATCCTTGAGTATCACAGCTTGTCCAAAGCATGGTGGCTCTGAAGCCCATTGCTCACTCTAATTGGTTTCACTGTACTAGACAGCATGCACTTCGACTGGCAATTTTATTTCCCATTCATCCAAATCATCACGATTCCACTGCATCAGATCAAACGATGCCTAGTCCACCACTCCCTTTGCAACAAATGGACAGCTGCCAGATGGACCTGGGAAGGTGAGGAAAGAAACAGAGGCATCTTGCATCTCTAGATATGGAGATTTTAGTTATCATAGGCACAAGTGATTCGCAGACTTCTCCCCTATGAATCTGTCTAATGCTTCCCTTTATCTTATGGCTTTATCTCACGTCAATTAATTTCATAGGTTGATGACGCACTGAGCGAAGAGATACTTCCTTTTGTTTGTTCCTGAACAGATTGTTCTACCAATGGCCCAAACCCAATTTAGTGCTCCAGAACATTATTATTTTTTTAAAGCATTTGCTGGCAGCTAAGTCAGGATCCGGACTTCTCTTAATTTGGACTAACTAAATAAAAGTCGCTGCAGATGGAAAGTATGTCGCTGTAAATAAATCTTCAAACTTGAATGAAAAATTACATGAAGTTTTGATTGGCAGAATATAAGCTGAACCTGGGCACCCAACCATTATTACTGTTAACTGGTTTTGTGTCCCACACTGAGGCTACTTGCGTGCGCAGAAATCGTCAACTTTTAGCACATTACTGCCAGGGTGAAGATGTCGCCAGGGTGGGTAGGAGAGATGTCTCCTGACCCAAACCCTAAATGATCAGATAAGCCAGTACTAAGATGTGTTTTGCTGTTAACCTGCCATTTATATCTGAGAGCAAGTGGGCAGGTGAGCCATGAAGGAGGTAGGACCAAAACGCCTATTGAAGGACCCAATACTCTCAGGAAAGGATGAAAGACAGCTGGGGAAAGTGAGAACAAGTAGGCTCTGCAACAAAATGTTGCAGTGCATCATCACCTCCCAAAAGTAGGACTCATGTTCAAGGTCCTGTTTCAGCCATGTCTTCCTTCAGCAGGCCATTCCAACCATTTTCCACTCCCCTCAAACCCACAGCAAATCTGCATCCCTTATTTACTGAGTCCACACAGTCTACAAATGGGCAAAACTCACAGTTTCGGTTTCTCTCACTGTCTCATGTTTTCCAGTATTAAGTCCTGTTCACCACATTTTTGCATTTTCTTTTAAAGTGTTCAAAAAAAAATCCATCTGCATTTCAGCGCATACACATATACCGGTACATTTTTTGGCATGCAATTTTGCTCAAGATAATGCGTTTTTTATGTTATATTTTGCTAATATACACATATTTAAGCATGCTTTCTCCACTAATACAAGCGATTTTTTTGGTGCACATCATACGGCATATTTGCATTGCAAAATTCAGACAAATGTGAATTTCAAAGGATAGCTCTCCATTATCTCTCAAAACAGACAATACACAGAGTCACTAAGGAGTCTGCATGTGTGTGAGAGAGAGAGAGAGAGAGAGTGCGCACATGCGTGTGCACACATGTTTATTGTTGTAAGTTGCTTTGACTTACTTTTTGTAAATAAAATAGTCATAACTTTAATAAATAATAATAATTGTAATACTAACGTCTGTTCAGATAAGCAAATCAAAGATTGAAAAGTACTGTGCCACTTAATGTCACTATTTAACTGATTAGCAATAACCAGAAAACATTGCAATTAATTTTTAAACCACATGTGGCCTCACAAATATAGGAGCCTATAACTGGAGAACATCATAAGGAGGTGTTAATACTTCTTTTTTTTTTTTAGATGTCCATCTGTCATTGTGAAACCAAATGCACACATGGCAGGGCAGATTTTCACTTTCTCTCTATTATGTCCAGTAGCAGTGTTGCTAGTTGCAATAGGCTTTCCTTGGATAATGGCGAAGCGACTTCAGAATGATCACATCACTCCTGCCCCAATGATGAACTGACAAACAAGTACATGTGGGAAGAAGAGGCTTCTGGCCTATCCAGGAGCTGTGCACATTCTAAGATTCTGTGAACATGTACAGTGGTACCTCGGGTTACAGGTGCTTCAGGTTATAGACTCCGCTAACCCAGAAATAGTACCTCAAGTTTGCTTCAGGATGAGAACAGAAATCGTGTGGTGGCAGCAGGAGGCCCCATTAGCTAAAGTGGTACCTCAAGTTAAGAACAGTTTCAGGTTAAGAACGGACCTCTGGAACGAATTAAGTTCTTAACCCGAGGTACCACTGTACCATGCAAGAGCAAAATTTGGTATCGGCTGCAAGTCACAAGAGTCACAGCAAGAATCACTCCCTCCCTCGCTCCCTCCCTCGCTTCATGCCCATCTCTGTCACTGAGCCAGGCTTCTTACGCATTCATAGTTTGGATGCTCCAATTAGATTTCCAGGTTGGATGATAAATTGGCTCATCAGGACCACTGTTTTTTTTTTTAAAAAAAATGGGCAAGCATGGCTTGTTGGAATATCAGAAACCGGAGAGGTTGGATGTCACCAAGTACCATCATGCATGTAACATCAACCTTCTTCTTGCTGACCAACCTGAGTTGGACCCAACCTGGACATGTGCCAGTTCTGACGCACGCAGGCTGTTTTTTCTCTTTAAGCAAGCAATTGTGATCTGCTGTCCAAATTTTGTCGGAAGGAAAACTCAAGCGTCAAATTACAGGTTGCTCCTCACACAAAACCTGGGAAATCAAAATCGTTTTGATAAAGCTAGCAAAAAAAATTTAAATTCCTGGGGTAGGGTGGGATCTGTACAAGCCCACAGTCATAAAACCCAGCCTAATTTTCAAGAATATCTGATACTCAAAAAGAAGAAGAAATAGCACAGGGATGGAACCCTTTAGCTGCCACTAGGGATGCGTGAATCAGTCTATTTCTGGTCCATGTCCGTTCTGGATGTGTTTATTCATAAGGCCATAAGGAATATTAAAAAAAAACCATGGACAGCAAGAAGATCAAACCTATCCATTCTTAAGGAAATCAGCCCTGAGTGCTCACTGGAAGGACAGATCCTGAAGCTGAGGCTCCAATACTTTGGCCACCTCATGAGAAGAGAAGACTCCCTGGAAAAGACCCTGAGGTTGGGAAAGATGGAGGGCACAAGGAGAAGGGGATGACAGAGGATGAGATGGTTGGACAGTGGTCTCGAAGCTACCAGCATGAGTTTGACCAAACTGCAGGAGGCAGTGGAAGACAGGACTGCCTGGCGTGCTCTGGTCCATGGGGTCATGAAGAGTCGGACACAACTAAACGACTAAACAACAAAAATACTGAGTCAGGCCATTGTCCCATCAATGGCCCATTAAACTAACTGGCAGCAGCTATTCAGGGTTTCAGACAGTGATCTTTCCCTGCTGTCCCTGAAGATATTGGGGAATGAAGCCATGTTCTACTGCATGCTAAGCAAATGGTGTATCACCAAGCTTCAGCATTTCCAATTTGCAGAAGGGTGACATTTGAAGAATAATTGCATTCACATCTGTACAGGAGGGGCAAATTAGAGCCAGTTTGCTTTGAAATGTAGCCCAAATTAAATTTTGCTCCACCTCTCTTTGCCACCATATCCCTGAAAGCACGCTATTGGCACCATCAAGGTGAAAGGTCTGTAGGTGGTCAAGAGAACACCAATGAATAGAATTGTAGTAGCACATAAAGACTGAATCCTCACATTCTGCTGCTTGTGTCATGATGGCTGCCGTAATCCTCATAATCTGCATGGGTGAAAATTCCACTCTCCATCATGACGTATGGTGAGGTGTGAAAGATCACTGCCTCATGTCACAATTATTCATAAAATCAGAGCTATGCTAGACGATGATGTGCCTATCACAGGTTGACTGTCATCCATGATAGAATGGATGTCACTTAAACTGAACATTTATGAATAGATCCAGAGATAATCTAGCTTTGGTCTTTAACATAAGAGTTGGTTCTGATTGTGTCCTAGGGCTGTCTGTGCTTTAAAGCACCTCACGTCAAAAAGCTGACACATGTAGGAGCCACGATGCATGGTGTGAATTAGGTTTTCCCTCCTTCCCTCACAATACTTGGACTCAGGTTGATTCAATGAAACTTGACTGGCAGGAGATATTCGTCACAGTGCTTCTTCATACAATGAGGAATTTATTTATGGAATGTGTTGCCATGTGATCATGTAGGTTAGTAGACTGTATAAGGGATGAGGCAACTTCATGGAGGGTAGATCAATGAATGACAGCCAGGCATGTTGGCTACATGGATCTTTGAGGTTTATAGGCAGAGAGGCACTGTGTCTCTCACCTTGCCAAGGGCGTCTTCTTGACAACCTCAGACAGAACAATGAAGGGCTAGGACGTCTGATCTAGCAGAGTTCTGTTCATGAAAGATTTTAGCCTGGCTTTCAGGAAAACAAGAACACAGCAGGGAAAATATCTTCTGTGAGCTAGTGGTTACCATCTTACACCAACCAAACAAGAAGACAAGTGAAATCAATTCTTAGCCAGCAAGACACTAGATTGGGGATGAGGAGCCTGGGCTACAATTTGCATAATCCCTGACCATTGAGCATGCTGGCTGCGACTAATGGAAGCTGGAGTCAACCATCACTAGAGGACCACAGGTAGTAGAGGAAAACACAAATCAACCAACTTTTCCTGTGCTTCATGTCCTGTATCAGGAGGACAAGAAAGCTGTTGTCATTACTGTGCTATCATTGCTTTGTGATTCTATATTGGGACTATTTGTATCCTAACCATGGTTGAAGAAACTGAACTTCTCTGGTTTATGATTTAATAAAACAGAAATGAGGTCTTCATGGTCAGACCAGTAAACTAAAGGGTGGGTGATAATCCATCCCAGGGCCAAGCTAAAAGAAGTGTTTTGTGTGCATTTCAGGCAAAAAGTTGCAGTAATCACTTCATCACATTAAACAGAAGTTTCATTATGGAGAAAGTTCAGTTAATGGGGACAACACAGTGAACTTAGTCATTGGTTGGAGTAGTATTACATGGGTAATGAGGACACACTTGGGCTGGAATTGTAGCATATAGACTTGAAAATAAAGCTAACTTTTCACTAAAATAGCAAATGTTGTGGTGAGTAGTGACTTAGATTCAAGAAGCCTTGTGCAAAGATTTTGAGGTAACCTTACATAAATTCTACTTTCCTGGAGGTCTTTTGTTGAGGCTTTGCCATGGCTCTTTTAAACACAGCACATATCCTGACCCATGGAAGAAGATGATGGATTCTTCGCTCAGGTAAAAGATTTTGGCCCCCCAGTAGGGAGTTGTGCCACTGTGCCGCAGAGTTAGACCAGGTGGCGTAACCACTCTCTAAGTCTGGCGTTTGAGAATTACACTTCTAAGAACTGACAGCGTAAACCCAGGTGAAAGTTACGGAAAGGAGAAAGAAGCAAGCGGTGGGAGGGGACATTCCGCCCTCCGCTTTCTGTTCCACCTCTGTTTAAATCCCCTCTTTGTTCAGCATGCCGTACAGCCTTACCTACCGGCTCGAGAAATGCCCGAGCCAGCAAAATGCGGTATTGAAAAAAAAGTGATGGAAAGTTGGATTGGAAAACTGCTCCACGCCAAACCTTTCTTTGGGAAACTAATCTGACAGTGTGAAAGACGGCTATTATGCACCAATCTCAAGCCTTACCTCAGTTGCCGACGGCTTTGCTGGATTGTTAAAAGCACTGGCCTCTGGGTTGGTTTAAGACACGTTTCACTGAAAAGGGTTCACAATCACTTATTCCTGAGTGTATAAGTGTACCAGTGCATATAAACCACTTTTTCATCCCCCCAAAATCTTGATTACCTTCCCCTCCCACAAACAATGTTTCAATTCTAGCATTCCTAAATGGTAAGGATCCCCCCCCCAAAAAAAAATTAAACCATAATCTAAAGTCTTAAATATTTAGGAGGATTCCCTAGCGGAGTGCTTTCAGTATTGCAGAGTGACTTGGGTTGTGTAAATCTATCTGCAAGGCAGACAGAAATATGGAGATTTATAGCTGGGGGTCTCTGCAGACCACTTTAGGATGACAGCTTCAAGATTATAGGAATCCTTCTATTAAAGAGACTCCGGGGGGGGGGGGGAATGAAGGTGTGTGCATGTCTAAAGAGAGTAGAGTTGGAAAGCCGTCCAACACACAGTTTACCACAATGTGCTCTCTCCTTCCTCACCACAGACTTTGGCTTAGGTGCAGAATTATGCTTTCCTGATAGCTTCATGTTATGTACATTATTCCTCTCAATACATGTACACATTGCTCTGAGCCCTCCCCAAAGCTCTTCCCACCCCCTTTCTCCTCCTGAAAAGTAAATGCATTTTGCAGATGGACAAGCGGCAGGAAGATACATTTCAGGCGCACTTCCAACGAATGAGAAAGCACCGCGATTGGGCTCTCCAGATGACATTTTAAGAGTTGATTTTCACAACACCTTTCTTTGCTCTCATGGGATTGTCAGCCTCACCCTTCTAGGGCATCAGACTTTGACTTCAGGATGTGGTGCTCATGAAAGCGCAGGCCATCCCCTTCTAGGAAACCTCACCATCAACCTCCAACACATTGCTTGCAAAGGCACATCTTTACACCGGGGTAGCTAATGTTGTGCCCTCTGTGGGACTACAGAGGCCATCATCCCTGACCATTGCCCTCACTGCTTGGGGCTGATGGGAGTTGAAGTCCAAGAACATCTGAAGGATACCATATTGGCTGTCCCTGCCTTAAACCCTTCCACTTAGTGCCAGCTCAAGTTTTTGGAGAAAGACACCTCCTGTGGGTAGCACAGTCTCAATCCAGGTTCACCTTCCTCTTCTTGCCACTGCTGCTCCATTGCCATACTACAGCATACCCACTGGCAAGGGAGAAAGCTTGCAGACAGGGCTATTGTTAGGGGGTGGCTCAGTGGCAGTGGTAGCCCCAGATCTTTCCCACTGGGTCCCAGATCTTATGGCTCTTCCCCTATTTATTTTACCTGGATTACAGGGCTTCTGGATATACCTGAATGCTCAGTGCTGGTAACAGCATAGCCATTCACCTCCTTGATTTGCTCACAGACCTAAAAGGTAAAGGTAAAGGTACCCCTGCCCGTACGGGCCAGTCTTGACAGACTCTGGGGTTGTGCGCCCATCTCACTTAAGAGGCCAGGGGCCAGCGCTGTCCGGAGACACTTCCGGGTCACGTGGCCAGCGTGACATCGCTGCTCTGGCGAGCCAGAGCCGCACACGGAAACGCCGTTTACCTTCCCGCTGGTAAGCGGTCCCTATTTATCTACTTGCACCCGGAGGTGCTTTCGAACTGCTAGGTTGGCAGGCGCTGGGACCGAGCAGCGGGAGCGCACCCCGCCGCAGGGATTCGAACCGCCGACCTTTCGATCGGCAAGCCCTAGGCGCTGAGGCTTTAACCCACAGCGCCACCTGCGTCCCGCTCACAGACCTACATATGTATAAATTAGCAAGCACAATGTTGTGTTATGGGCCTGAGCCCTGAGTCCTTTAAGCACTAGCATGAGAAGTGGCTCGCTGGGTCGTGTGGAGCCACTATGCTAGCTTCACAGCAGATGAGTTGCTGCCATTTACCAGGAGGTAAACAGGGAAAGGTGAAGCGGCAGGGAGGTCAGCGCGGTGCAAATGTACCAGTAGAGCCAATCTGGTGCTCCCACCAGTAGGGATGTTGGAGAATTCTGATAAAAATAGAAATGGGAGCAGGTGGCTGATCTTCACTTATTTGTCCCATGTTGGGAGTGGAACATAAGCCAGTGAATATGATCAGCGTTCACTGCTGTTCTTGCTTTTAGTCAGCAAATGATACACAATTGATTACATCCCCCCCATCCCAATTTAAATTTATTTTGCATTGGAATGAGTGGGGTAGAAAAAGGTAATGCCAATGTAATTTATGTAAGTTACTGAATTAATTACAAAACTTACGCATGTTACCGGATTTCATCACAGTGAGCAGAGGGAAATAACACAGTTTTGGGCAGGTGAACTGAAGCACAATGGAAGCAGTGCTCCATGTGACAGATACAAGGCAGAAGGGAAAACAATGCCTTCCTACCTGCCACTGCACTTGCACCGTGCCAACCTCCCAACTCTCCCACTCTCCACCCCAGTAAACAACAGAGACCCACCAGCAGGGAAGCTAGTGCAATAGGACTACCCCACCCAGTGAGTTGCTTCTGCCTAACAATGCCCCTACTAGTGGGCAAGCGAGCAGGTGGGCTGTGGCAGATGATCCTCTCCCACTCACTGCTGTCGTTTGCCTTAGCTAGGCGAGAAGTAAAATGCAGGTGGCAAAAGTGAGGAGGCTTGGCAGTGAGCCCATTGCAGAGGTGTGGGCATCAACAGGCAAGCTCCGCCTGATGAAATCCCCTCTCCCACACCACTAGTTAACGCAGCAGTCATGGGTCCCACTTTACTGTGTCCTCTGAAAGGCTGTGTGGTCCAGGTTTGGTTTAAAGATATAGAACCAGAAAAGGAGAGAGCAGGAATCTTGGATGTCGCAGATAGACAGCAGACTGAGCAGGCATGCAGCTCACCTGGTCACAATTTCCCCCTACCTCCCTGTGCCCCCCCCTCCTGTGAGATGTATTGTAATTCACAGTAGTTATTTCTAAATTTGCATCTCTACATATTGATTAGCACAGTGTTTCCCAACCTTTGGTCTCCAGCTGTTTTTGGACTACAACTCCCATCATCCCTAGCTAGCAAGACCAAAGGTTAGGGATGATGGGAATTGTAGTCCAAAAAGAACTGGAGACCAAAGGTTGGGAAACACTGGATTAGCACACATGCAGTGGAATGCAAATTGGTGTCCACTTTCTTGGTGGTGCATTGCTTCTGTTTTGGCAATGCAGAATAGGTCACCCTGCTATTAAAGGAACAGGACCATTGCCCTCTTTCACATCTGGCAGCACCTTGGACTTTAAAAAATCCAACTCAGGGAAATCATTTGCAGGACAGTCTGAAAAACTCACCTCAGATTTCAGCAAGCACTTTGTCTCCTTGTTTTCTTTGGTTAGTACCAGCTGAAAACTAAAGCCCAGGGAACGGCTTCTGAAACATCTGAATTATCCAAAGCAATTTCCACCAGACAACCTTAGTAAAGTGCTTTGAAAAATTGTTCCTGTGATACGCTCCCGAATGCAGTAACTATAAGTTCTTTTTAAAGCGCTTCTTCCATGCATACTCAGCCATATTAACTGAATCAAAAAAAAACAGTCGCGCAAGCACCTTAAAAGACTGGCAGATTTACTGAGGTGTGAGCTTCAGGAGGCCAGGTGCATCTGAGGAAGTGGGCTATGGCCCTCTTTAAGGTGCCACAAGACTTTCTGATGTCCTTGAGAGCAGAACGAGTTTAAATTTATGGGTCCACAGAATGTCAACAAGGGTTAGCGTTGCAATCCTGCAAATCAGCTGGGATGATGATACGGATTCTGTGCTACGGATTTACACCTGTCTCTTCCAGTAGCTGGAGTTGACTCTACAATTAAGTCAAGTGTTTCTCCTCCTCTTTACTACACGCTTTCCTGCTTTCAGTATGGACCAAACTAATGCCTTTCCTCTCTTCATTATCTCTAGGCTGGGTAAGAAAATCACTGTCCTATAATCCCTTGCATAAAGTGAGGGAGGATGGAAGCGCCGGCCTTTGAAAAAAAAGTCTGCTACCTCTGGTCCAAAGGGGACATATCAATATGACACACGTATCAATTTTATGTCATTTTATGTGGCATAAGCTGTGAGGATGGGCCATAACTCAGTGGCAGAACACAGGCATTACTTACTGAACCTGTGTGCTTGCTTATTTATTTATTTATTTATTTGTTTATTTAAAAGCCTTTCTAACCTGCTGGGCAGTTATGCACAAAAACACAACATCGACACCACAAAGTAGTATCATTAAAAATGGGGATGCAATAAAACACAGTATAAAACAGTATTGACATGGTCCAATCTTGCGGGTCACAGAAAGCTTAAGAAGAAGAAGTCTTTGCAAGGCATCCAAAGCTAACCCTGAGCATTCCTGCAGATATATTTACATGTTTACCAGTGAGTGCCTGAAGGAGACTGATAAATGCAGATATAGTCCAAAGACAAATGTGGCTGAGGCCAGTCCAAAATGGGCGAGTATTTTAAGCAAGAAGCATAGTTCAAAACCAATACTTTGAACTTTGCTCAGAAACTAATAGGCAGCAATTGCATTCAGATAAAAGAAAGAGGGGAGGTAGTAAGAAGACTATTATCCCAACATCTTAAGATGCCCGGCAGCATCCCTCTGAAGCAGCTAAAGTTCCTTGACTGTCTTCAATGGCAGCCCCAGGTGGAGCGCATTGCAAAACTCAAGAGAGACGCAACTGAGGCATGGATCACTGTAGCTAGATGAGGATTAGTGATTTTAGGTGCCCCCTGCTCAGAGTGACCTGCCTGGCTGCTGTGCAATGCTGGACTGGAAGGATCTCCTCATCTTCTTATGTGCTAGGTTGAAACTCTCAGATTGCATGACCACATTAGCAGCTGCAGTCTGTCATCTAAAAGGAACATAGGACACTGTCTTGCACAGTCAGAACCGCAGACCATCTAGCTCGTCTACACTAGCTGGAAGCAGCTCTCCCAGGACTGAAGCTGGGGCCTTCTGTTCAGACCTTCTGATGTGAATGGAATTCTAGCCCCGTTCTGAATAAAGAGCAGATCCACATCACCAGCTTCCATGCCCCCCCCCCCGCCTTTCCCCTGAGCTGACCGAGCTCGTCAGAAGGTACTGTAATGCGCTGCATCAGAAATTGTATTTGAAGACAAGAAAATCAGTGGTTAGGAAAAGCTGGCATTTACGGCAGCCCTCCCAACAAGTCCAATAAACCTCCCTGATCTCTGGGTGAAGCACATCTTCAGCGTTGCCTGTGGGGTAAAAGCTCAATATGAGTAGTAGCAGTTACATATAACGAGGTCTGGCGTCATTTCAGGTAGAAGCCTATATTTCTTGAAGTAGAGCACTTGGCTATAAAGACGTGTTTTCAAGCCTCATTTCATTACACCCAAGTATCCCCCTCTTTATGCAGAGGTAGATGTTTTTTTCAACAACAACAAAAAAAGAAAAAACCTCAAGAGGAAAACGCAGGGCCCCTGACAATATTGTTTTCAGCCAACATTCAGTTGACAGCCAGTGTGATGGAGTGGTTAAGAGAGTTGGACTAGGACCTGGGAGACCAGGGTTCACATGCCCATTCAGCCATGAAGCTCACTTTGGGCCAGTCACTGCCTCTCAGCCTAACCTACCTCACAGGGTAAAAGGTAAAGGTAAAGGGACCCCTGACCATTAGGTCCAGTCGCGGCTGACTCTGGGGTTGTGGCGCTCATCTCGCTTTATTGGCTGAGGGAGCCAGTGTACAGCTTCCGGGTCATGTGGCCAGAGCAACACATGGAAACGCCGTTTACCTTCCCGCCGGAGCAGTACTTATTTATCTACTTGCACTTTGACGTGCTTTCGAACTGCTAGGTTGGCAGGAGCAGGGACCAAGCAATGGGAGCTCACTCCATCGTGGGGATTCGAACCACCAACCTTCCGATGGGCAAGCCCTAGGCTCTGTGGTTTAACCCACAGCGTCACCCGCATCCCTCACAGGGTAGTTGTGAGGATTAAATGAGAAGGGGAAATGAATCACATGGATGACCGTGAGCTCATTGGAGAAAAGGTGGGATATATATGCAATAATCAATCTTCAGTTATGGCATGGTGAGCTGGACTGCATCACTTCAAGCTGCAGGTGTAGGGTGGATTTTTTAATGCTCCTTCGCACACAAAAGAACAAAAACACCACTTTCCTGAACTTTGTAAACGACACCAAATCAGAGTAAAATGTCTCCCTTTTCCTGGGTATGCTCAGGGAGCTTCTGTTTTCTACACGGAAGAACATTCAAAAACGTGACCTCCCTAAGCCAACATCTGAAATGGTGCAACCCAGAGTTCTGCTGCCTATTGCTGAATTCTGTGTGGAATAGCTCAGTAAGCACCTTATCTGTGAAATGTTAATTGTAATTACTGGGGTCCCAAGCTCGCCATGAGAAGTAACAAGATAAAGTGTGTAAGGTGCCTTGGGATTATTGATATTATAAGAGGATAAGAGGAACCAGGTGAAATCGCCACCAAGCCTGCTATTATCATGGTTCTACCTCCATGAAGGAACTCAGTACATTTCCATTATGTTCTTCAGCTCTTTTGTCTGCCTGTCTGTCTCTTGTTGGATTTTTTTTTTACTTTCCTAAAAATGTGATGTAGGGGTTGGGCGGAGAGGTCCTTCCTTGTGTGCTTGCTTGCTTCAAACTCCTTTAGTTCTCCCTTAGGGCTGTCATACATCCAGAATTTCCCAGACATAGCTGGGATTTGCCCACTAGAAATAGCATCCGGAGGTAATTTCTGAAAAGCAGCCAAAATGTCCTGGAAAACTCAGGCCTACAGCAACCCATGATGGAAGTGTATATTTTGTTCGTGAATTTCCTTTAAAAAAATGGCTAATTTTTTTGGGTGGGGGGGTTGTTGAGATGCCAAAAATGCTCAACAACTTTGCCGCCAAAAAATCTCAACAAATTTTCTGTCCGGATTTTCACTTTATGAAATATGGCAACCCTACTCTCCTATAAATATGCATTTTTGCTGTTTGGTATTTTTGAAGGTGAAATATAGAACCACAGAATTTTAGGGTTGGGGGACCCCAAGGGCCATCTATCTACCTGCAATGTAGCTAAAGAATCCCTGACAGATAGCCAACCAACTTCTGCTTAAAAATCTCCAGTGAAGGAGAGTCCACCATCTTCTGAGGTAGTCTATTCTACTGTCGAACAGCTCTTACCGTCAGAAAGTTCCTTCTAAAGTTTAGGTTTTTGAAGCATCATATTTGTTTCCAGTGTTTTCACCTCTATCGTTCCTCTCATACTCCTAATTAAAAATATATTTATGTGGTGTGTGTTTTTCCTTCATTAATACATGCAGCCATCCTATACAGGTGCCATTTTTTTTTTGTCTTTTGAAGCTTGTGTGAAAGATGAATTGAAGTCTGCTTATTTCTCCTTCTGTCTGTTATCTCCCTTGTCTATAAAAAACCAAACCTTGCCCACTTTCATTATCGAAAGTGTGGCTTCCATGGTATGAAATAATACCAATATATAGGGTGCAAAAATAAAAATGAAATGTATAAACAAATTAGCATGGCAAGGATACTGCATTAATGACCACTGAACCACTGGAACCTATAAGAACTTGAGAAGAGGTACTCAAAAGAAATAAAAGTAAGACAGACTTTTAGGTATCTGCTACAGAAACAGTAGTCTGCAAAGAACAGACCACCAGAGATTATTTGTTGAATAAATGAAGTACAGTCAAAAATACTCCACGGCCACCAGAAAAATTAACTAAACACGAGAACCTTGCACTTCACGCACAAGAATTTCTCCAAAATTTTCCATCCCCTTTGACAATTTTCAAATGCAATTTCTGTACTCAAGAGTCTCTTCCAGGTAACCTCCGGGCATTAATCCTGATTTACTTATACAAAGCTTACATAGCAGTTAGACTATGTAAGCTTTTACTGAGCAGTTGTTCTGATTGGTCTGCAGTGCAGTTGTACGACAGTGAGAATTCATTCTGATTTGGGAGAGGGGTGTTTATATGATTTTCTATTAGTAATTCATCCATCCCATGCTTTTGAGTGCATTTTCCTGTTGATTTCCAAACCACAAAAAAACCTGTTTCTTTTTAAATGGGAACTGGTGCAGCAGAACCTATAATTCCAGTGTGTGCTTCGATCTCCACTGCAAAATAGTGGCTGTCTGGAGGCGCCCTTAATAACAAATGGAGAATGGCTGAAATAAATGCAGGAGTAATTTTTCAGCACAACGCTATTTCAGGCTACAAATTCCCATCTCCCCTAACCATTAGCTGTGCTGGCTCTAGCTGATGGGTGCTGTAGTCTAAAGCATATAGAAGGCACCTGATTGGCTGAGATTTTGTGTCAGCCTGTGGCTCTTTTACTGTTTTTTGGAGTACGTTTCCCAGCATGGCCAACAGTCAGGGATTCTGGGAGCTGTGGTCTAACAACATCGGAAGGACCACTGGTTCCCCATCGTAGTTATAAGTAAGCATATTCTTAACAGGAATCTGTAGCAAAAGAAAATGCAATAAATACATCTCCTCCCCCTCCCTAAAACCACCTCCTCTTAATCCTGAATTCTTTAGGCTGATTTTGTCCTTCTTCATAGGAAGGTAATGGATTAAGCAGAACATTACTTACTGTTACAACCACTCATAGTAAGAAGGGATTAATTAGGACATTCCTGCTCTTGCCATTTCTCAAAATGTTAAGTTCATCCAGAAAAATAAACTTGACTTCAGCCAAATCGACAGCCTCAAAATGTCATGGCTTAGAAAATCACTCTCCCCCCTCTTGCCCCACATACTAGAGCTGTTTCCTTCAACACCTTTGGCTCTTGTAGGAGAAAAACCTAACTGCTGATGAGTGGATTTTAAAAAGTGAAATGCTCTGAACTTTCCCCCTCTGTGACACAATATGAAGGTGGGGCCATGCTAAGAATAATATACAATCAGTCTTGCCCAGTTTCTCAGTAGCATAAGGCAAAAACTACCCCCTTTTCCTCGGACGTTACATGGCACAGGATGGAGAACCTGCAGCTCTTCAAAAGCTGTTGCCCTGCAGATGTTGTTGCATCCTCAAAAAAGCCTCATGATCCTCTGCAGCAGGAATGAGGAACCTGTGATCTTCTATGTATTGTGTGATTCCAGCTGCCCTCGGCCTCAGCCACCACGGCCGGTGCTCACTGATGATGAGAGTTGTAGCTAACATCTAAATGGGCACAGGTCTCTCAACCCTAAGCTTGCACAACAAGTGGTGCAGTAAAGCTAGCATGCTGGTCTTGGACATGGGAAATCCAGGCTCAAATCCCTGTTCAGACATGACATTGAATGGGTGGCATCAGGCCCATCGCTAACTCTCTCCGCCTAACTTGTGACGTTAGGCAAAGACCATTTGGGGAAGGTCTGTAGCTTAGTGGCACAGCGATTACTTGACATGCAAAACATCCCAGATCCAGTCCCAAGCAAGTCTGGAAAAGACTCCAGACTGAGAAGCTGCTGCCAGTCACACGTGGGGTACTACCATCAATCAACCTTCATTGTTAGGGACCCAGTAGAGAAGATCTGGGGCTACCCCACCACCACTGTCACCGAACTACCCCCTAACAATAGCCCTGTCTGCAAGCTTCAATATAATTATGGGTAAATGGAGGACCTGAATCACATTTGCAACCTGGAGAAGGAAAGATCAGGACATGAAGATCTTCTTTGAACATCTGAAGGTCTGCTCCATGGAAGGGGATAAAGTCTTGTTCTCTGCTTCCCCTAGATGGAAAAGGAGCCAAAGACCAAGAGGGGTGGTAGGTTCTCCCTCACTGGATATCTTCAAGCCAAGGCTGGACAAATATCTGTTGGGGACATTCCAAGCTCTGGTTTGTGTGCATCAAGCAGAAGGCTGAGCTAGATGTCTTAAAACAGAAGCATAGAAGCTTTCTCCAGCCCTAGGGCCACAACCCATTGCAAGCAACCTTTTGAGAGCCACATGGTGATGGAGGATGGGACCAGAGGCAAAAATGAGGGGAGAAGTAGATGCAAGTTTTACCTTTGTGCAGAAGCTAGTTTCTACATGCACACACATACACCTTTCATTTTCATCCACGCAAGCAAGATTCATGATCAGAGGTCAAGGACGCCCTCCAGCCATATAAAAATAGCCAGAGTGCGAAATAGGGCCAGTGAGAGGTGATTCTCTATAATGTCAGATTTCCTAGCTAATTCTAAATGTGTTAATTTAGTCCCTGGGAATCAGCTGCACCATGGTGTCTTTTCCATGTTTTAGACTAATAAATATCACAGATACATAACTAAGTAGTTGGGTTGCTGTTTTTCAGCAACCAACATAGCAAGACAATGTTTTCCTAACACCATCACTGACCGCAGTTATTACCTCATACACTGTTCTGGCATTGCAGCCTAAACAGTGTAAACAGCTCTCTGCACAATTTACAAATGAAGTTTTGAGGATGTGTTTCTCCACTGCCACTAAACAGAATTGGATTTTTGTTTTTTTAAAATGAATGTGTTTTCCTTCTCTTCTGTTAAATCTGACCCAACTAAAATGCTAACAGCAATCACAATAGGGCTGAAACCTGAAGGGAGAAAAACTTTGATCATAATCAATGAATTGTTTTAATCTAAGAGCGTTACGTCCATCTATCCCATTAAAGTTGCACGTTGGTAAGGGATCTCTGAAGCAAGAATGCCTTGATTGCAAGAAGCCTCATAGGACGCTGCCTTAGAGCAGGTAGAGGCTCTGGAGGGCTTCAGACAAGGTGCTTACCAGTCCTACCTGGAAATGCCAGGGATTGGATCTGGCACCCTGTAATGAAAAGCAGCTGCTGTGCCCTCAAGTTCTGAGCACTTTCTTTGTCAAAATAGGAATCATCTTAGAAAGGACCCTCCTCCTATGTTTCAGCAAAGGGAGAGTGCCTCTTTTAAGATATTGCTTGCCACCTGCACTTCCATAAACACTTACATTAAAATCTGTGTGTGTGTGTGTGTGTGTGCGCGCGCGCATCTTTTGCCTGGTTAATCAGGGCACCTTTTAAGTTGATTAAATGTTTTTTTCCTTAAATCAATTATATGATTTGAATCAACCAATCATTAGGGGTGAACAGAGTTGGAGGCCAGCAACATATAGGGGAGATCACAGGTTTCTCTGCCCCTGGTATACTGTAAGACCTGGACATAGACTTCGGAAACACAGATTAAAATTTCCCACCTCTCTCTCTTCTCTCCCTTCTCCCTCCTCTCTCTCTTTCTCTCTCTCTCTGTTTAAGGTACCTCACATAGCTGTTGTGATGGTCCACTCTGACCTCCACAGAGAAAGGAAGAACAGGATGAAATACTATATTTTTTGCTCTATAAGACTCACTTTTTCCCTCCTAAAAAGTAAGGGGAAATGTGTGTGCGTCTTATGGAGTGAATGCAGGCTGCACAGCTATCCCAGAAGCCAGAACATCGCTGTGCAGTGAAAGCAGCGATCCCTCTTGCTGTTCTGGCTTCTGGGATTCAGATTTTTTTTCTTCTTGTTTTCCTCCTCCAAAAACTAGGTGCGTCTTATGGTCTGGTATGTCTTATAGAACGAAAAATACAGTATAATATAACAATAACATTTTTACTTTCTTTTTTAAAAAAACCTTTTATTTCACAAACATGATGATAATTTTACAGAGCCATGAAAGACTATCAAACCCATCATTGACAACATTTTAGTGTTTCCGGAAAAATACATGCAGGCAACCCCTGATTTGTGTGTGGGTTGCATTCCAGGTCATTGAATGCTTGTGTGAAATCACGTGAAATCAAAACATCCCGTTCCTCCTTGCCCCCACCCTGCCCTTTTAGTGACGTCTTTTATGACGTTTATGGGTCACTTCTGGGTTCAGCACGGTACATGTGTCCGTGATTTGCACACTCCTAAAATGGAGGTTGAGTGTATAGGTAAGCATTTTCATGCAGTTTATTACATCAACATGTGTAATGGTTATAAGGGGTTGCTCGTGCGTAAGTTACCGCCACTACTGGCTAGGTTGCCTGGTTAAACCTGCCTTGGCTGACAGCCCCTTCACTCCGTGGCTGTTCAGTCGCTGGCAGAATCCGTCAGTGGGCATTTCTTAAACTTCTTCTAGCACAGAAGCTCTTTGACGCCAAGTCTACACCTACTTTCCCTGCGCGGAAGTCTTCTGCGCAGGGTGGGTGTGGGCAGAGGAGGACCTGTGCTCTCCCCGCTGGTCTCCAGCGAAGAGTCCTGGAGACCCCTCTCTGATTCCCCCAACCGCCCACCTTTATCCCTGGTGTTACGCTGATTTCCTTCCCCAGCCGATGAGTTCCCTCTCTCCCTGCTTGGCCCTTCTCCGGCATCACTTGGGAGCCCTGCCTCCACTCCTGGCTCCGATGTCAGTTCCCTGACAACATGTAACCAAATAAGGCTCTATTATCCAATGCAGAGGCTGCTAGTCTACCTTCTCTGACTCTAGCTACAAGATTCCCGCTACATCTGACAAAAGGTCTGCATTGCCCAGTATCCTGTTCTCAGCGTAGCCAAGCAGATGCCCATGGGAAGGTAGCACATGCATGTGACAGCACTTTTCCCACTTGTGATTCCCAGGAACTGGTATTCAGAAGCATGCTGCCTCCAACAGAGAAGGAAGAACATACAATAGCCATGATGGATAACAGCCACTGAGAGTCTTATCCTCTGTAAATTCAGCACACACGTTTATGTATTGCAAGAGCAAGGAAAATTCCTTCTTCTGCTGCTCTTTATCCCTGCTGCTCTTTATCTGAGTATGTTAAGATGGTTTCTTATTCTATACGAGACATCAGCCCGGTTGCAGTTAGGAAAAGCATCGCCAGATACCCATTTTACCTGTGATTCACAGATTCTGGAATATGCTATATATCTTCAGTTGTCCATTGGCCAACACCCGCATGGGGTATTCTAAGCCACAAGAGACACGGTCTGCGTTTTGCAACTAAAGCTGCTCTCCAAGAAAAGAAAAAGGAAAAGAAAAACCGAGTCTCACAAGTTCACACTTCCAGTCCTCCATATGTCTAGTTTGGATAACTTCTGCTTTTTTAAAAATACCACTTTTTAACAACTGCAGGCTTGCCAGTGCTCACAAGTTTAACGCAAACTTTCATCCTTCTAGGTTGGCCTCCGACAGCACAGCCCAAAACACACACAGGTCTCCCAACACTCTAATCCCTGAACCTTCACCAGTTGTCAATAACAACAACAACAACAACAACAACAACAACCTGAGAGGTACAATCAAACTTGTATTTTAAAATGGCTGTGGGAGAAGAGATATGCAAAACTCACTCAGAAGCAAACACAAATGTGTTTCTTATGTTCTCCCTGAACTTCTAAATTATTTGCTATAGCCAGGGTGGGAAACCTTTTTGGGGGAGCGAGGGCCACATTACTGTGGTTGAAAGCTGCCAGGGGTCACATTCCAAGAGTGGGCAGGGTTGCACACACTAGTGTGGGTGACATAATACGCAATCCAAACACAGGCATACACTAAACACACCCACGTATCTGAGTTCAAATCCAAGCCAGACTCAGATGAACTCTCGTGCCATCCCTACCGAAAGCCTTGTGAACCAAAGAATGAGTGGGTGTCCCCTGTTCCATTTCATTATCATTCCATGGGTTGTCACTGCCTCATTCTCTGCTCCATCTGCTTTAACTAGGGGAGATTTCTAAAATCAAAATAAGAATTGGCATACCCACAGATTATTCCACCCCCATCCCCCATACAGGTTACTGATGCACATTCGCACATGCATGCACTGCTTAAACACAGAACAACAAGGAATGTTGATGCAGTCATACGACCACATCAGAATTCCTTTTTTTTGCATTGTAGTCAAATCACGTGTGTGCTGGTAACTTCAGGTGTGGTGGGAGTGGAACGAAACTGAAAACAGTGGCAAATGGACACAAATCTCTCGACAAATCCCAGAAATGAAATAAAGGGGAGAATTGCGGACCATTAACTCATACATACATCTTCTGCACGCAGGAAAGTAGATTCTAAACATCAGGAAGAACTTTCTGATACAGTGGTACCTCGGGTTAAGAACTTAATTCGTTCCGGAGGTCCGTTCTTAACCTGAAACTGTTCTTAACCTGAGGTACCACTTTAGCTAATGGGGCCTCCCGCTGCCGCCACGCGATTTCTGTTCTCATCCTGAAGCAAAGTTCTTAACCCGAGGTACTATTTCTGGGTTAGCGGAGACTGTAACCTGAAGCATCTGTAACCCGAGGTACCACTGTAGTAAGATTTGTTCAACAGTGGAACAGGCTCCCTTGGGAGGTTGGGGACTCTCCTTCACTGAAGGTTTTTAAGCAGAGGTGGGAAGGCCATCTGTCATGGATGCTTTGGCTGAGATTTCTGCATAGCAGGAGGTTGCATTAGATGACCCTTCCAGCTCTATGAATCTATGATTCTTTGAAGTAGTTGCATGCCCTTCCCCTCTCACCCCACCCAGCTCTCAGAATGGTTACTCTCAAAAGCCAGCTTTTAACTGAGTTTGCACAGCACAATGCGGGTGCCTGTTTCAAGAGACTGATGCATTGAGACGTTTTGTGGTCTGTGTACGGCATGAGGGAGAGATGGCTGTTTGTTCCCCCTTCATCAATGGTGTTAGGCAACTGAGAATTAGCGCTGTTAATCAAATCAAATAACCCAAGGATCTCGTTAGAACCTTTAAGCCTAATAATAATAATAATAGGGAAGACAATCGGCAAGTTGTTTCGACTCTGAAACTCCCTCGCCTCACGTTTCCATGCTCCCCTTCATCCCACCCACCCCCCTCCCCACATTGACGCCACCAGCACCCTTCTCAAATTTAACCTGTCCTATGGAAGCTTTGAAATCCCACTCAAACCACAGCGGCCTGGAGCCCTCTACAAAGGAAGCATATAAATAGTATTACCTATAATGCATGCAGCACATGGAGAGAGAAGTTTTGAAAGAAAATGTTGACACTGATCAAGTACACCTTCCTCTCTGGAAGTTTACAAGAACATTATGGTTGAAACTGATTTCGATCGGGCTTTCCTTTAAAAGAAAAAAAGGCAGATTCCCGCCTCCTCATCTCACCCATCCTCTTACACAGAAGCTGATCCCTATGCATTCATTTCTCTGCCAGCCAGATAAGCTGTTATTTCCTGCTCGTGAAGAAAACTCTGTTCATCGTATGGATCATGAAGAATTGTTCTGCCAATAAGCTGGTTAAATAATGTCAGCACAGTTGCTATGGGGAGGCATGGTGAAGTGTCGGATTAATAAACTAACACTCTGTGGCTCGGCCCCTCCACACCCACCCAAACACCCCCATTACAATCACGGTTTATCTGGCCTCAGAACGGTCATAATTCAGGTCACTAAATCCAATATTTAGCCGAAGAATTGATGCTTTTGAATTATGGTGCTGGAGGAGAGTCTTGAGAGTCCCATGGACTGCAAGAAGATCAAACCTCTCTATTCTGAAGGAAATCAGCCCTGAGTGCTCACTGGAAGGACAGATCGTGAAGCTGAGGCTCCAATACTCATGAGAAGAGAAGACTCCCTGGAAAAGACCCTCATGTTGGGAAAGATGGAGGGCACAAGGAAAAGGGGATGCTAGAGGACGAGATGGTTGGACAGTGTTCTCGAAGCTACAAACATGAGTCTGACCAAACTGCTGGAGGCAGTGGAAGACAGGAGTGCCTGGTGTGCTCTGGTCCATGGGGTCATGAAGAGTCGGACATGACTAAATGACTAAACAAACCCAATATGGCTGCCTCTGGCCGTTCAGACTGAGTCGGAAATAAATTTCACCCGGTTTTTGTAGGAACAAGTACCATCATAAGGAGCAGCTGGAGGGAAGGAGTTAAGTTAGCTATAGAGATATAACCAGCGTCCATTGATTGTCCTGGGAACACCTAATGCTGAGGAAAAGATAACGCTTCAATGTGGTTCCCTGATCAGGGACCGAATAAGGAGGCTACAATTTTATGTAGTCTGAGCTTTCTCAAAGGAAGAACAGGATATAAGCAAAATAAAAAGCAAATAGACCGGGGCAGAGCCCCAAGAACAACAGCATTTTTCTTCCAGCACAGCATCCAGCTGAACCTTTATTTTATGAAAAACAAGTCTCTAGTTTTCACGATCTCTACTTAATGCACCTTGTCTCCAAAATTTCAGGTCTCCAAGACTACGGGCCCAAACAGCAGGAGATCTGCGATCGGATCTCCCGACTTAAAAAATAACAACAAAACTTTAAAGTAGCCACTGGTGGGGGGCGGGCGATGAGTGCTTAACTCTTTCTCCTACTCCATTCCCCTCCTTTAAATCTTCCAGCCTCTACTTTTAAGATTCTAATCCTTCTCCCCACCCAAATCCACCCTGCTGTTCTCAGCAGAGAATAGCAGCAGAGAATTTAAGCCAATAGCATGGCTTTAAAAGGTGGGGAGCAATTTATATCAGAAAAATGGCATGGGGAAAAGGATTCAATATAAGTTCCATCAGTGCTACTCAGACCTGCTCAGAGTTGTGGATCCACTTTTGCAGGTGACATTAAAAATTTGGCTATATGCCACCGTAGCTTAACGTGACCACATTACCTACTTTACAGCAGAGGTTCAGTCCTTTGTTTCAAGGAGTTTCTCTATTTGATGGGCTGCCCAGTCCAAGTCTGGTTTACTGATTCAAAGCCTCAGAAAGGGACACCAGGAGCCTTCGATTTCCCAATCCACGATTAGCATCCAAGCAGCAGACCGAGAAGGCAAACAGCTCATCTGGTCAAAGTCTTCATCACTACGCTGAAGCATACTATTTCCTATATAGTCTTCATGTATTCATGGACATGTGCACCACCCCAGGGGTGCCAACTTGAATAAAATATTTTTTGAGGGGGGGGGAGGTAAGCCCTGCCCCACAGAATCAATCACAGGACACAGTGCACACAAACCATTTGAATGGCAATACCCATCAACTTTTTAGGGGAGCCAGTCCCCTCAAATATTTTATTGGAGGGGCAAAAGGGACCTTTGCCCCTAGGAGTTGGCTCCTATACACCACCCTGAGTCTTACTGTATTAGGCAGTGTTTGTGTGTGTGTGTGTGTGTGTGTGTGTGTACAAATACACACACACACGGTAGACCCAAGAATGAACATGAGTAAGTTGGGTCCATTAATTTCTGTTCTGAGTAAAGCTTAGCTGAATACCATACAAATGATTTTATTTGTGGACTTCAACATTGCGCTGATATGATTGTTCCATCAACACAAGAATTTCTGCTTGCCTCCCCCTGTACACTGTTCTGCGACTTATCCCAACCCTCCCTAGAGGATTTGGGGGAGACATGAGGGCACACAAGGGAAGAGAGTGCGAAAGCCCTATGGGGCTAGTGTGAATCCTTGCGTTGGCTCCTGCTAATGGACCAGGTTAGTTGAATCTGGCCCTAAATATTTAAGGGACAGTAATTTCTCAATTTGCATGGATCCATATCAGCGAGTAAATGCTAACTCAATATAAATCTGCACCCACTTTTGTACTTTTTTAATAATGATGATGATGATGGTGATGATGCAGAAATGGCCACCCAGCTGCAACCCCGAAATCTGTATTCGGCAGACAAAGATTGAAGCAGCTCTGGGTTAAAACAATGGCAGTTTTGCGCTGTGTGTATAAACCGTCAATACTTTGTTTCTCCTTGTTGTGTCATTAAAGGAAGACAGTCCATCCTGATTTAAAGCTGTATATTCAGCTCAAATAGAAAAGTGTTAAAATCTCAGCATGTCCTTGGTCCATTAACTTCTATCCCGATTTAACACGCTCCACAGTGCTTGGGCAACAGACACCGCCATACAACCTATTCCTAAGCAAACAGCATTTTGTTTCCATAAACCATCTGGGGTGGTAAGGGCCACTTGCCTGGAGTAGCTTAATACACTTGGCTGTTTTAAAACAGAGAACTAAGAAACTTTTCTTCAGTCCAGGGGGGAAAAAATGACTGTTTTTGGCGGGAGGGGGGGAGGAGACCGCCATCGAAGGAGGAAGAGAATTTTGGCCAAGGTAGCTGTTTTCATTATTCAGCTGAAGAAAAGTCATTGGCTACCCAGGGTTTTATTAAAACACACACGGACGCACACACCTATAGCCCCCCCCCCCAAGATACCAACAAAAGTGATCCCATTCATAAACTTGGACAGTGGTTTCTTTCATATACTTAAAGCCTCTATCAGCCACTCAAGCCGAGCACCAAGAAAATGGTTGGAATCTAGTTTGTATAAATTGTGAGACTATGCATGCACATTGCAAAACAGGCTTCTTATATTCATAGAAGGTGCCTGAATCTTAGCCTTCAAGTACAAGCATTGAGCATTGAGCATTTGAAGCTGAATGATGAAGCTAGTCACAACTCTCCGAAAATATTCCACTAGTTTTCCCCAGATGTATAATTAAGGTGGGTGGAGAGGACCAACAATCACAAATAGTGAACTGTGCCTTATAAAAGAGCTAGTTCACACATTACATAGTCACAAGTCTAGGTTTGCCAGAGAGCGCATGTCACAGGGAGCCACAACCAAGGCCAGCTTAATGGGAAGCCTATGTACACTGCATGCGTTTTCAACCACCTACGTGTCACATTTGCACAATACGGTTTTAGCTGTACACTAGAAATACTGTAGGTGCACCTGTAAGATGTGCAATGTGCAGATGAGAAACATCCTTATTTTGTATTTGTGTGTATTTCTTTAATGCCAATTCTCCTTTGAGCATAAAAAATAATAATCTCATTCAGTCACATCACCATCAGAAAGTGAGAATTTCCTGAGTTACAGGCAATGTTGTTCTTGTCAGTTTTAGGTTTTTGTTGTTTTATTTTTAAAAATACAATGCAATAGACAGAGCAGGGCTATCATACAAGGTTAGTCCTCCAGAAGTTGTTGAACTGCAATTATCCTGAGCCATCATGGTGCCTATGAATGCAACACGTAATTGTTTTTTTGCTTTGTTTTTTTCCTGTATAGGATGGTACCAAGGCTAGGGCTTGGGTACCCATGGGCATCCAGATGTAATTGGACTACAGCTCCCATCACCCTTGTCCATTGTCCATGCTGGCTGGCGCTGATGGGAACTGGAGTCCAACATATTGGAACGACCACAGGTTCCTCATCCCTGACCTAGACAGAGGCCAATTTGAGGAAATATTTCTACCTCTATCTTCAAAAGTCTCTCAAACTTGTGGGATCTGTGAGCTCAGTCCTTGCTATTTGTCTGGAGTGGTTCTACCAGAGGCCAAGACAGCCCTATCCACCTCAACCACACCGTCTTGCCACCCAACCAGCAACCCTCTCCCTACGAGAAGAGAATGCAGAATGAAACCCTCCCACGTCACACACTTAAGTGTTCAGCAACCCATTGCTCTCTAACGGCTGGTGGAAGTTGTAATCCAAAACATCTGGAGGGCACCAGAGAGAGTTGAAGAAAACTGTTTTAAAAAGCTTTCCAAGCCACCACCTAAGATACTATTCCTAGAAAGGGAGGGTATAGTAAATGTTTTAAATCAATACAGCTATTGTTGACTTACACCCCACTGATTTGCTATGGAGGAAGCACAGCTGTGTCCCTAAGGGGCTTATTCACAGGACTGTATCCTAAAAAGATACCAGCAGTCAAATTATGTACAACTGGGAGCAGAGAGAAGCTGCCCACTTTCCACCTTCTGTTCTGCCTCATTTAGTCCCTGTGTTTAGAAGGCTCCATAGGGGACCATGAGTTAGTTAGTTAAAATGGTGGGTTGGATGGCTTATGCATTTCATAAGGAACTCCTCCTCACTAAACTTTTGATTTTAAATTTGATTTTCCTTGACTTCCAGAATTGGAGGTCAGTTTTTCATGTAATCCATTAGGAGATACCGTCATACCTCGGCTCCCGAATGCCTTGGGAGTCGAATGTTCCAGTTCCCAAATGATCAAAAACCAGAAGTGAGTGTTCCAGTTTTCGAATGTTCTTTTGGAAGCCGAATGTCCAATGGGGCTTCCGTAGCTTCCCATTGGCTGCAGGAAGCTCCTGCAGAAGCTGTGCTTTGGAAGTCGGACGTTTCGGAAGTCGAACGGACTTCCGGAATGGATTCTGTTTGACTTCTGAGGTATGACTGTACTTCCTTTGAACATGGGTGGGACACAGCTCACAGCCCACCAGAAGTTATTGGACTCCAATTCCACTAGCCATAGCCAATGTGGCCAATAGTCCAGCAAATCCAGAGGGCCACAGGTTTCCTACCCGTGGCTTAATACTAGCTACTCAGCTGCCTGAGGTCCAAATGAGCTTCTTATATAGAATTGGAAGCACAAGGGTCATCTAGTCCAACCTCCTACAATGCAGATTTTTTTTTGCCCAATATGGGGCTCGAACCCACGGCCCTGAAATTGAGAGTCTCATGCTCTACCAACTGACCTATCTCTCTTTCTCATACTCAGATCATTGGCAGCAGTGGAGGTTATACGTTCACCTCCATCAAGGCAGCAGCAATGGTGGGCAGGGGGAGTATCAGAAGCTGTAAATATCCACGAACCTATCATTATTAATGATATTCCAAAGCCCCCTACTTTACATATTTAAGTAATTTAAGTATTATATTTCATCTTGCCAGAGCGAGACCTTTAGAGATTGTAATTGGACTACTGTAAGAAATCTGTAATTTGCAGTTCTTGGAAACTTAAAATGGGGAATATGGCAAAGGGCAGTCTAGAAGATAAAAGACATGGAACGGGATGCCCGGAGATGTGATTTTCATCATCAACTGTTCAACCTTTGAACAGTTTATTCCTCAGTTTCCCTTATGTAAACGTCCCTGCCTGTCTACCCTTTTTTTTAAGGACTCAGACAAGTAACTTGAGACTCCAAAACATTCTGGGTCTTCTGACTGGGGAGACATTTCTTGATAAGTACAGTTTTCAGCTTGGTAGCCTCTTTAAAGAAAAATGGGGGGGGGGGGCGAGTAAAAGAGTTTGAGCATTCAGAAATATTTAATTAACCCAGCATTTAACAGCAGACTGCCCACTTCCGATACCACTCATTTAGGCCAAATAATAATTAAAAGAACCTTAAATATCAGAGCCTCAACCCTAAAGTTTCTCAATAATGATAATCACTTGCACAATAAATGAAAGCCCAATTATGCAAGTAAGAGCCATAATAAAACATATAAGAAACTGAGCTATGCCCTCTTTCTGGGAAATGCCACCGTCGGCCCGAACGCATTTTAATGCTGTACAAAATTATGTAATATGCTTGCAATTACATAATGCAAAAAAGCAGAAAAAGAAAGGCGTAGAAACACTTGGGGCCAAATTGGAGTCATCTCTGTAGCTATATATAAACTCCTCCCCCCTCCCCATTATGTGAAGAACAGAGATATAGAGAGAGACCCTGGCAAGATTCTGATCAAGGGCATGTGTGCAAGAGAGAGATCCGTATAGCCGCACAAATATACACGTATATGCGCAAACATGAATATATTATGTCTTCTAAGTTCACCTCAGTGCTACGGCTAGGGAAAGAAAATGGTAATATTTTAAAACTTAAATAGGTGTGAAGTGCCTCATATCGTCAAACAGGCTATCAACTGAGTGGGAAACAAATTAAATAAATAGTCATCGTGTTTAAAACATTTGCATCTCTCTCTCTCTTGCTTTGTGGCTATCTTTCTATTTTAATGCTTTTCTAAAATAAGCCAATTCACAGGCACATTGCAAGTTCAACGATCGAACAGACAAAACCAGGACCTAGTTGAAAGCATAAAAGTGGTATTACTCCCCAAGTCCAGCCCCAAAAAGGGGTCTGGGAGGGAGTGTGTTTGTGGGAGGGAATGGAAGCCTGGCAGGAAACTGTGTCCAGTTCAGTTCCTGGATGGGCACCAGTGCTGTGTAGGAACAGCAAACCCTCCTCAACCCCACTTCTCTGAAGATGAGCAACTTGGCCCATCTTCCTGGGATGCAGATAAGGTGCTCATCACAGTAGGGACCCAGGTGGAATTCTTGTCCTCTCCTATGATCGACTGGGGAAGGTGGAGGTTTTCTTTCACCTACTCCATCCTGCAGTGCTAGGCAGGTGCAGTTAACGGTGGAAGTGGGATAATTATGCTGATTGGTCTCATTTGTTGACTTAGGGGTGTGCAAGAAAGGGAAGAAGTCGGCAGAAATGGTGAGTATTTGCACACGGACCTCTGGGCTCCATGTAGTAGGCCATGGGTCACTTTTGAGTTTAACCCAGGCATAGGCAAACTCGACCCTCCAGATGTTTTGGGACTACAACTCCCACGATCCCTAGCTAACAGGACCAGTGGTCAGGGATGATGGGAGTTGTAGTCCCGAAACATCAGGAGGGCTGAGTTTGCCTATGCCTGGCTTAACCCTTGCAATTGCAGCACTCAATAGGAGTGTGAATCAGGAAGACCTCACTCCCCACCTGAAGAGGTGTGGCAGGTGAGAAGAGGTGGAATTACTGCCAACTTTCATTCCTGCCTGGTAGGCTTACCCTACCACAACGAGCTCAGGAGCCTGATAGAGGATTTGAATATTTCCCTTGGTCTTTTCCTTGCGCGGCTCATAAGTTCCTAGAGTTACAGTTAATAAAGTGGGCTTAAATAGATCCCATACCTTGCGTCTTGCCTCTTACATTCCGGCCTCCTTATGCAATTTACTCCTATCCACGGAAACAGCTAGAGTCTGGCAAAGGATCTAAGGATCAGAAAGCACTTGTTGAATTTACTGGTGGGTCAGAAATCAAGTTGGAATCTTCTGGCTGTGGACAGAAGGCTTCTCTTGAAAAAGGAACTGGGAACTCTCTATTCTAATTCCATCCCACCCTATTTTTTTAAGATCACAAAGCAACTGGGAAACATTAAATTTTTTACTGACCACAAATGAAAGTAGGAAGATAGGTAGATTTGTGAAGAACCATTACAGCCTTTC
The DNA here is from genome assembly GCF_951804945.1 of Podarcis cretensis. NCBI lineage: Eukaryota > Metazoa > Chordata > Lepidosauria > Squamata > Lacertidae > Podarcis > Podarcis cretensis. Next base: position 13,531,524 of record NC_137179.1, read on the forward strand.
TTTCAAAGAGTGTCCAAACATTCTGAGCCCGTTCATCCCCATGCCCCTATTTTATAATCAAAGATCTGGAGATGATTCCGCCATCTAATCCACACACACCCTTGCGGAATATTCTGCACATTAACGCTTCTGGAGATTAACCTGTATTATCCACATTAAAACGTGCCACAAGCAGACAGCGGAAGCCGGCAAAGACAGTTCTTGCTCTGATTCAGGTATTATTCATGCACGGCTTGGGGTGAATATTATTCTTTAATTACTAAAGTACCCCTTCAATGCAACTAAAATCCACCATTATTCTACTCATTTTATAGTGGGGAAATTCTGACTGCAAGGATCACAACAGCCCTGCAGAGTAGACCAGTATTGTTATGCCCATATTGCTGGGTTAGGGGAGGTTGTCCTGAGAAAGAGTTTTATTTATTTATTTATTTATTTATTTATTTATTGTACTGCCCTTCACTCGAAGAACACAGGGTGGATGACAACATAGAAACACAAAAACATATGATCAATGTCCATTGATTGTTGAATTAGCCAAAGTCCTGGGAGAAGAGGAATGTTTTTGCCTGGTGAGTAGTGTATAACAGCTCATGCAGTGCTATCTGGAGTTTTGTATTATTATTATTATTATTAGTGCAGTTGAGTAAGTTCAGTGGTAGAACATTGGCTTTGCATGCAGAATGTTGCACTTCAGTCTTCAGGATCTCCAAGAAATGCAGGGAATGTCCCCTGCCAGAAACCCTAGAGAACTGCTTCCAGCCAGTGTAAACGATGCTTTTCCTGAGCTAGAAAGACCAATGGTCTGATTCTGTATAAGGTAGCTCCTTATGTTTCAAATTTGGTTGTAGCAGTGGATTGACAGTGCAGAGGAAAGTCTTCTTGGGGGTAGGGGTAAGATTGCAACAGCAGACTGAAGTGGAAGTGTTAATCACCCCTTCCCCAAGTGACATTTCTATAACTAACTTTGCAAAATTTGCAATTAACGCTTGCATTTCCTTTTTTGTTTTTAAGCCACCCTGTGTATATCTTGAACCTCCATGCTGTACCCACATCTAGTCACTTTCTCTCGATGGCAGATTTGGTTTTTCACCCACAAAGCACACCTCAGAGCTCAACGGGGGTCAGACTCTTTCCTACCCACAAATCAAGTACTCAGTTGCATGCAGAAGCCCCATGTGCCATCAACTTGCATGCAGCCGCACAAACAGTGTGTTTTTCATTCGCTCCAGCAAAGCATCACCAAGCCAGACCAAACCAACTCTCCAACTAAGCAGACTTGCTATGGTGAAGGTCAGCTTTCGTTCTGCCAGAGAGATTTAGGCACGCAGCAGTCTTCAACTATAGAGGCTGCGTATCGTGTGAATGCCTATTTTGAACTTTTGCTATTAACAACTGTATACCTTCAGGTATACAGGGCTAAGGCTGTTCAGGGCTTTAAAAGTCAGCAACCAACACTTTGAATTGCGCTCGGAAATGTACTGAGAGCCAATGTACGTCTTTCAGGACCGGTGTTATATGGTCCTTTGAAATTCGCACTTCTCCGAATTTTGCAGTGCAGTTCTCCAGCTAAGCAATGAGTACAAAAAAATGCATATATTAAAGTGTGCATGGAAATGCATATATTGGTGAAAATATTATAGACACACTTTATAAGATGTAATGTCCACAGTGAGGCTTACTTTCAGGGAAAAAGGGCATAGGGCTGCCACCTTTAACATCTACAATTGCCTTAATTTCTATTTAGCCATTGAAGGTTCAAATACATGTTACAAGTAGCATTATCTTAGAAAACTCAACCGTCTGTTTCCAGCCCTGAAAGGAGTAACTTCGAGTGGGAAATCGGAATGCGTGTTGGGGGAGTGGGAGATTGCTTAACCTTATCCCAGCCCATCATACGACTTTCAAAATTAACAAATAGTTCGCATAATATGCAAACTAAGCTGAGAAAGTTTAGTAAAACCCATACCTAGTTGTAGGTAGCTTGTTGTTCGTTTGTTTTTGCAGTTGGAACAAAGAATTATGCAGAATCAGCCAGGAGTCTTCCCTGACCCTACCTGGAAATCTGGGGATGCCAGGGATTGAACTTACAACCTTTCGCATGCAAAGCATGTCCTCTACCAATGAACCATAGCCCTTTCCCAGTGCTGTCATGGTGTGAACTGGGCTGTGCTGGTGCCCTCATATTCCCAAGCAGCTTGCATGGAGGATGCTATTACAGCCTTCTTACCCAAAACCTGAGCCTGAACACCTCCTCAAAGTACCATAATAGTTTTTCGAACAGATGTGGTACAATCTTAAGATTAAGGTTGTTGATGTGTTTAATTCAGTATGTTGTTTTTATTTTCTTCTTAAATCACTGCCTTGGGAAGAGCTGGGGGATGGAAAAGCACACTTGGTAGATCCCCGCTCATGAAACCCTAGCAAAGAATAGTTTTATTTTACTATTCCCGTTGTTTCAGTCTAAGGAGCTAACCTACATACAAGAGGCAGAGGGGAGATATAAAATCTCTCTCTCTCAGAGAAAGAGAGTGAGAGAGGGGGGGGGGAAGGAAAGGTGGAGGCAGGGTTGTTAGTCAACTAGACAAAGGTGCAGCTTCAGATGAGGATATTCCTTGATCCCAAAATATGATAGTCATTCAAACCTCAGGCAGACCACCAAACATTCTCACTATATTTCCGAGCACAATTCAAAGTTGCTGATCTTTAAAGCCATAAACAGCTTCTACCCTGTATACCTGAAAGAGCATCTCTCCACCCATATTGTTCAGCCTGGACACTGGGATGCAGCTCCAAGGGTCTTCTGACGGTTCCATCACTGCAAGAAGTGAAGTTACAGGGAACCAGGCAGAGGGCCTTCTCGGTGGTGGCGCCCGCCCTGTGGAACACCCTCCCACCAGATGTCAAGGAAATAAACGACTATCTGACTTTTAGAAGACATCCAAATGCAGCTCTGTATAGGGAAGTTTTTAATGTTTACTGTGGCTTTGTAATTTATTAGAAGGCACCCAGAGTGGCTGGGGCAACCCAGTCAGATGAGCGGCATAACAACAACAACAACAACAACAACAACAACAACAACAACAACAATTCTTCCTTGACCTTGAACATAAATCCAGATTACCCAACCTTTCACATCAAACTTTGAAGCTATAGCTTAAATCTTGTGCAGATATTTTGTATGCAGAAGGTCCCAGATTTGGTCCCTCAACATCCTCAGTTTAAAGAAGAGTAGGTCATGGAAGAGATCTCTGCCAGAGACTCAGGAGAGATGCTGTTAGTCAGAGTAGACCATACTGGGCTACAAGGACAAATAGTCTGACACTGGGGTGCTTGAGGAAATCAGTCTTGGGGATTCTGATATGTCCACACCTCTCAGACCAGTGGGCTGATTGGAACCCATCTATCCTTTGGAGGAAGGACTTTGGGGGCACTGCAGTGGCACCTGGTGCCCATTGAAGCTAATTCTACTTTTGTCCCCTCCCTGCTCAGTTCTACAAAGGGGTGGCATTGCGACTTAGGGAGGAGGAAGCTAATAGGCAGAACCATCTCATGGATTGTCGCCCCCCCCCCCACCATTTATATATTATTAAATTATTTTTTAAAAAATCACATATACACTTCAATACATAATGAATTGTTCTTTTGTTTTATCGACTTCATACCTCATTTTCCATGGTGGATTTTTAAAAAATTATTTCTCCCCCTTGCTGCACCTTATCTTCTCTCTGATATCATAACAACAGCACAATACAATAATCTTTCATTCCTTCTGTTGCTCGTAGTTCAAATCCTGCTCGCGAATTCATCATACTACAATAGCTCTTTTAATAATCCGAAAAAATCCACAGGCCCTGGCTTTTAAGTGGGAAAGTAGGTAGGGAGCTGGCTGAGAGCAGGCTGAGTTGGGTGGGTAGTGCCCCATTCATTCAAATGGAGCAGCCTCCGATGGGACATTGATTTCACATGAAGGCTCTGAGTTCAATCGCCAGCAAATCTGGTAAGGCTGGAGGGGCTCCTGCCCAAAACCTTGGAGAGCCCCTGCCAGTCAGTGCAGGCAGTATTGAGCTATATGGACCAGTACTCTGACTTAGTATAAGGCAGCTTCTTTTGTCCGCGTTCCAACAGATTTTGTACTTCTCTGAATGAAACTTATCCATCCATTGCAGGGAGTTGGACTTGACGACCCTTGTTGTCTCTTACCAGCTCTACAATTTTATGATTCAGTGAAACTCTGGCTATCTTTGACGTCTCAGAGTAGAAAGGATGAAACTATTATGAAACAGTTAAATAAGCAACGCACTTCAGCTTAACACTATTAGGGACTGACACGGAAACACGCAAGCCATTTATTGTACACCAGATCGCCGGCATGAAGTTAGCAACTTTCGGAAAGCAGCGCTTCTACTTGCCACTGACAATTAGCCCCAATTTGCCAGTGGCCACATTATCGTTGCCCTATGGGGCGCGAGACCCTTTTTGCCGCTCGTAACAGCAGGACGTTACACAGCCTCTTTATCTTTTCCCTATCGACCAAGAAATTGACATTTGCAACTACACTAGGTGCTAGATTGGTTACCGGGAGAAAAGAACAATATCGCATATTCTACTTTACAAGTGGAAATTTAACACTTTGCCGAGGATACAAAATGTTCAACAAGTATATTTAGGTGGAGGAAAGGCTGGGGAAAATTTGGTTCGGTTCACGTTTTAACACAAACCTGCCTAATTAGCACTTCTTAATATAAAATATGAAACACAGCCGTCCTTCACAATTTGCCCTTCCCGGATTTAAATAAAATAAAATGCATGTGTTTGAGGAAAGTGCATGTAAAAAAAGAATATACTAGTTAAGTAACATAAAATGCATTATATTGGGGGGGGGGAATTGCTTGCAAAAAATGCATTTATTAGGACTAAAAAAAATGCACGAAAATGGTGGTGAATTTTCCTGAGTTCTTTAAATTTTAAAAAATTACAGACTGATGAACCAGTAGGATAAACTGAGTTGAAGATTGGGGCAGCGGGAAATGAAACTGAGAGAAAACAAAAATGACAGAGTTGCCCTTACCTAAGCAGAGATAATGATCCTGGGGCCTAGAAAATCCTATTAAAGCCAAGTTATGTCAAACAGCTTGGACAAAATCCCATTGAAATCAACAGCTTGAAATTGTCATCAGCTCACATCTTACGGCGAGAATATCTTGCTTTTTTTATTATCTTGCACTATTAATGTGCAAAATGGTTTGCAATAAGAACATAAGAGCCCTGCTGGATCAGGCCCCAGGTTGATTTAGTCCAGCATTTCTGTTGCCAGAGGTGGCTATCCAGATCTTCTGCAATGCCCACAGAGCATGAGGCCAGCAGGCATTCCCTGTCATGTTAACCTAGAATCTGATAGTCAAAGATCCCGTTAAGCAGTCATGGCGGGGAGGGGGGACCCTTATTCATAGATGTATATATATCATCGATGAATCTTGCCTGGTCTCTTTTTAAAGCAATCTAAGCTAATGGTCATCACAGAGTCTGATGAAAACATTATGCAAGTATCTTCCTTGTTTCCTACATGAAATGGTTTGATTTGCATCTCTTGGAGTTTCACGTTCTGGTGGTTGTTTTTTCCAGTTCTCCAAATGCTGAGAAGCAGTTCTTGACAGGAGTACACATTTAAATATATATATTTAAAGCAAACACGCATCTAAATATGTTTGAGGGGAAACGCAAATGCAGAGATGTTTTAAGAGGATTTTTATATATGCAAACAACAACAACAACCCACAAATTAATATGGAAACAAGAACAGAATTATGGGCAAAAAGCTGTGAAACTGAAATGTATTGGATATATCCTGATTCACTTACCCATCCTTAGCAATGTGCCTTCTTCACTTGAGAATGTGATAGGGCATTTTGGTCAAAGGCCAACGAATGAGTCTTTGGACTTGAACCAATCTCCCCACTCTAGTCAAACATTCTGCTCACTGTACTAAAATGGTTCTGAAGTACACCCACTCATTAAAACTATGGATCAAGCTGTCACCTAAATGCACACAGAAGCTTTACTACCCCAGACAAACGAAACAGCCCCATAGCTATTATTATCATTATTAGTAATATTTATTAAAATCGCATACCACCCTATACCCATATATCTCAGGTTGGTTCACAACATAAAATCACAATATAAAAAAGAGAAAATAGAAAATGAAACCGAAACAACAACAACCCAAAAATCCCCCCTTAAGTGTCCTGAGAAACATCATCAAGGCCTATTTAGTGCCGCATCCTGTTTTCCATAGCGACCAATGAGATGTATATGAAAAACCCAGAAGTGGGACATGAATTATGGTCCTACTCAATATGAGGCAAGCATCATTCTGTTAAGGACTGTGCAAGATCTCAGAATTAGAAGATTTCTGTCAAAGAAAGGATGGATCTTTTAGTGTGTTCGAGTCAACACAATCTAGGTTAAAAGAAGGGATGTAATACAGATCCTCAACAAAACTTAAATGTAAAGCAATGTAGCATTTCACAACACCACGAAGAGTGAAAATCACTTTTTTAAAAAACAACAACACAAGGACATCAACGACAAATTGATGTATCTCGTGAAATTTAATATAAAGTATCCCTTTAACAGAAGAGTGGTGGTTGTATAAAGATTTGATGCTTGTGGTGGAGGGGGGGGGGGAAACAGGATTAAAAAAAGCAAGGAGTATTTCGTCAAGTTTGTTATAATTATCAACAGTATCAACACCTGTCATCTTTAGTTCTGTGAAAACGAACCTGATCCTCTGAAAGAATAATTTCACCAAATGGCTCGGACAAAATGATGAGCAGAACACATGGGTGTTGAGAGCCAAACTAAGACTACAACATTTGTGGAAATATGCTGCTATTATTCTGGCAAAAGGACTATTACCTCTAGACATCCTGTGCATGCAGTTGCTTCATGGCATATAACCAGGGTGCAATATGGCTGGAATTGGGGGATGATTCAACAACGATGTATTCTAAATACATTTTTTTGGCCGCTACAGAGGCATGTGCCCTGCTCCACATCTCGGTATACTGGGTCGCAACAATTTTTTCCCTAATGGGATTTCATAAATTCGAGGTAGCACTTTAAGGTATGTGTGTCAGTATAATTGAGGAAATCCTGGGTCCAAGGCTGTCGCTTAATCCTTTCACCTTCTTCTTAAGATACGTCATCCTTTAAGCAAAACATATCCTAAGGTACAGCATTTATTGTGACAGGAACGGCAAAGATAGTGCCTGTCAGACTACGGATATCAGAAAGTTTCCTAGTTACAGAAGAGCGGTCCTGGAACAACGTGAAATGTTTTTTTAAAAAAAGATGATATAACATTTATTTGTATTTGAGATGCCAGTTTATTTTTTTAAAAGGTCAGTGGAGACCTTTAACAAACTACAAACCTCCAAGAGCAATGCAGACCTTTGCTACACAGTTTATCCCAAGTGAAAAACAAATCTAGATATATTTCTCAACATGGTTTAAACGGAGATTATTAATGTGACTCGCGCTGATGTGATTTGCTAGCACCCAGGGAATGATCCAGCCAAGTCTCATCGATTTCAACTTGAGGGAAGAGGGATTTTTTAAAAAGAGAGAGAATGTGCTTAATTCACCCACTGAAATCAACTGGGCTTTGAAGTGTTTCGTTTTGACTGCATTCTGCCCCTAATATCAGGCATCACAAGTGTTTTATAAAATACGTTTTCCGTGATATTTTTGGAGCTGGCCTTTGATACGTAATAATTTGTGATGATCATGTTGGAACACATTTTTAAAATAGAACGGGGTCGAAGCAAACAAGATGGTCTTCTTCCACGCAGCTTTTGCACCCGCGGCCTGCTTCTGTGGCCCTGCCGGCACAGACCACTCAGGGCACTACTGCAGCTACACAGACCTATCGGGACCGGGATGCCAGCAATTTCTCTCCCCCCCCCCTCTTGAGCAGGTGCAATGCCGATTTCCAAGGTGTAAAATTACCAGCCTCTGCTAACGCGGCAATGCCTTGCGTGTTTATAATTATTATACCCACTCCAATAAATGAGTTAACAAGAACGGTGGCCAAAGGACATGGTAGCCAGAAATGTCAAGCACACTAGAAAAACAAACAAACAGACAAAAACTGTCAACAAGTTTCACGACCAAATCCCAACAGATTAAGCTCTGATGTTTGTGGCAGTTGTGGGAGCTTGGTTCACTTCTTCACGTCTTAATTCTCTCCTCCCCCCCCCCCACCCACTGGAGAAACACACTCCCATATAATTTCCCTGTTTTAACACCACAATTCCTCGCTTTATGGACTTTCAGCAAGTCCTTTGCAAAAGAAAAACTCGGCCGTTGACATCTAGGAAACTGGGTCTTCCCTCCTGTCGGCTCCTCTGCGAACAGGTCTATTGTGAAATAAAGACGCTGGTTTGTGCAAAACTTTTCAGCTGCAAAAGCTTATCCACCTACCAAAGGTCAGGCGTAAGAGTGCTGCCGAGGAGAGATGGCTATTCTCAGGAAGGGAAGGTACGGTATCTGCTCACAAATAACCCCCTAGTGGTTGTCTTGGATTAGACAGTGCACGATATCCAGAGTAGAAGGGAGCCAGACAAAACGGATTTTGGAAAAGGCAGTTTCGAAGGAGGTATAATAAATAATAATAATAAAAATAATAAAGTGAGAGAGAGCCAAAAATTGAATTCAACCCTGAACTGATCTCCTGCCTTTAGGAAGCAAATATCTCACTAGAAGCACTCAGAAGGACTGATACCCAGTATCAGGCATTATTTTTAAAATATCTAGCAGAAGTTCACAAAAACAAAAAGCACACCGTTCAGTCTATTCCTTTGTTGCAGCTTGGTCCACAACCCACTTTAGTTGGAGTGTTAGCAAAGCAGCTAATTTAGCCCATGTTAATTAAAGAGTACATTTGCAGACAGAAGGAAGGGGGGGGGGGAGAGAGAGAGAGAGGATGAGTTTAACCAAGCTCCTCATCCCAATAATTGCTCCAAGCTGATTTCATTTACCATCGCTCTAAGATTATTATTATTTAAATACATGCCAATTCATCCCTACTCTGAGTGTCGGAAATACAGAAGCATTTCCAAATGATATAAAACATTTTTGGGGTGTTTCAAGTATGTTTTCCCTGCCCCAAGATTCTGCTTTCCCCCTCTAAACAAAATTGTTGGCAAGAGCAGAGAAACAGTGCAAACTGTTTGAGAAGATTCTCCTAAAATTATCGCGTTATCAAAGTGTACAGTGTGTCAAGTGTTACCTGGATTTGGAGTATGGATTCCTTCTGAGATTTACAGTTATGATGACATTATTGCCCAAGAAATCGTAGTGTGTTTGTGTGTGTCAGTAACACTGACGCTACTTAACTAAATGGTAGGTGAAGATATTTGCTTTGCAATAAGATTTAAAACAACTAGTGTGATGAATTGCCCAAAGTGATACATTTATTCACTTTATCATCTGTTTGAGATATACACACACCCCTATGCACACTTGCCAGCTAAATAAATGCAGTCTGATCCAAAGCAAAATATAGATTTCCGAAGGAGCCAAGAGAAACTTATTCAATCCCTATCAAAAAGCACCATGGCTAAAACAACAAGACAGGTTGTCACATTTTTAATAAGGCTCCGACACAGATATTGCTGCTACTTAGAAGGTCTCTAAGACGCTGTAAATACCTCTTGCATTCATTATGCTTAATGTCTCTGGACAAGAGGGAAAAGAAGAAACAAGGTTTTTTTTTGGGGGGGGGCTCTTCAAATAATAATAATAATAATAATAATAATAATAATAAATTTTATTTATATCCCGCCCTCCCCAGCCGAAGCCAGGCTCAGGGCGGCTAACAACAATAAAGTAGCAGGCACACACACACACACACACACACACACACACACACACTGTCCTCACAAGCAAATATTTTAAAGTCGCATGGCTTGATTGCAGGACAGCAGGAGGGGGCAGCAGACTGGCCACCCACCCCTCTCCCTGTCACTTCTCAGATTAACCCCTCCAGTGCCAACGGCAAACCAGCCGGCCCGAAATCTAGCCAACTTAAATCCTGCGTTTGGCTCGAGCCAGAAGCTCAAGGCTCCTTCCGTGGAATTAGTCACTTCTCCGCTCCCTCAGAAAATAGCGTCCAGCCCTGCCTCACCATTCTAGCAGCAGAGAGAGGTACAAATCTATTGAACTGTTCATTGAAATCTACAGGCTACAAACTAAAGGCAGCAGCAGCAGCAGCAGCAACAACAACAACCCTCAGATAAGTTATAGCCAGCATGTTTCCTAGAGATCTAAAGAAAAAAAAGAAGAGGAGAAACCACCCAAGTGTGCAAAATCACTTCGAAAATAAGTGCCAAATGAACACACTGAAAACACATTATTCCTTCTGCTTTCATGCAGAGAGACGTCAGCGGGCCAGATTTTGTTTGGACAAAATGGATGTTTGTGGTTATTCCCAGGCCATGGGTACAAATCAGAGAAATACAAGGAGAGGTGGGAACATGGAGTTGAAATGACACCACGTGCCGAGTACCAGTACCACCACACAGTCTGGCTGCTAAAGGGGAGCAAGGCGAGGGGGGGGGGGGCTGTAGTACATTCACTCTGGAAGGGCATTGTGGAATACCATTCTGACCCATCCCAGTGATGGAAGGCTGTCAGTTTTTCCACTTTCGGAAAAAAACAAAACCAAAACAGGAGGCAAGCGTGGGGCAGTGCATCCCTTCTGGGAAACTTTAGCCAAGACAAAAACTGCCATTTAGGCAGGGAAAGGATTTGTCATTTAGTGGCACCAAAGGAACACTAAAACAAATTCAGCAAGGGACAAAAATGACAAGAAAAACACAATTCACAAATATATTACTGCCCCATAGACTAGTTAAAAAAACTACCAATTTGAACTTTCCTTGTCAGCTGCTGATTTAAGATCCCCCCATTATTATTATTATTTTTTAGAGCAAGTGAGCCAATAAATATTTTGCATGAAACATCCCTTCCTTTCCTCCCTCCCCTGTTGTTTATCAAGAGCACAACCCATCCTTCACTTTGAAGACTCGTGGGTCCATGTGCCCATCTTCATCTTCCGATGCCTATTCTTTGGGTCTACAGAAAAATCATGACAACATACGCCAGTTACTTTAGCTTTGCAAAAAGCATCCCACACACCACGAACGTTGTCAAGCAGCCCCTTTTGTTTTTCCACTGACAAGGTTTTTATGAAGACATTCAGCGTTTATGCCAGGCGTTTCTGAGCTCTTAATTGTTCTTGTAAAATTTCACAGCCACGTCCCTAATGCTGAAGTTACAGGTCCCTCCCCATCAATTGCTTGAGTAAGTCAGAACTTCACCTTGACTTGCCTTTTTGTATCTAACATAGGCTGGGTCTCTATTTTGAAAAAAGCAAGAAAATTAAATCTCGGTGGTGTATATTTTATTTATTTAACGCGCACCCTAGAATAAAATTGGGCAGTCACATAGTACCTCATCAAAACCCACCACTCAATAATTCCAGAGAAACAGAAAGCTTGTTCTAGCTGGAACCTCTCAGTACCTTTTGCACTCGACATTTCAGCTGTCTGGAGTGCCTTTCAAAGTTTTGGTAGAACCCCTTTTCGATTTAAAAACAACATGAACAACAGAAGGGACGAACAATCTCTCTGTGTGCATGCTAAACCTGCCCTGAGTTTGGATCAGCAAACAGCTAATTCACCAATGAGGATAATATGGTCAAAGATTCATCCCAGTCTTTCTCAAGGATGCAATAGACACTTTTCTTTCTAGGCTTCTATGTTACCAAAGTTAAGGGCAAGGGGAGGGGGAGGAAGCAAGCAAAGCAAAAGAGAAACTGGATCATCTCCCTTTCCATGAGAGACAACTGCCTCCCCACAAGATGTAAAGTGAACTTATGGAAGTTTCAGAATAAATCAATGTGCTAGAAAGGCGGGTGTGTGTGTGTGTGTGCGGAATATCTCTTCCTTAGAAAAACTTGGCGACTGAGAAACTGGACTATCACCCAAAATGCCTGGATCATAAAATCAATGTCTCCTTGTAGCCCACCCCACGGCCTGTGCAGAACGGGCCTTGTAAGCATTAATAACAATGTAGTTTGGGTCTGACAGGTGAGAACACTGATTTCAGCAAAATGCACAAACAACATTAGGCTCCGAGAGGGCCGGGGTGTTTGTGTGTGGAGGATGGAGAGATTGCAAGAACATCCTCTATCTACGCAACCCGAGTCTTCATGTGAATTGTGCATGTTGTGTTGTGAATAACTTCCACAACCTGTACAGATCTCCATGTGTGTGTAACTACAGTCAAACACAGAGAATGTAAACAAATGGTAATGATTAACAGAGATATTGGTTTGTATTACCAGCTAAAACCACAGATGGAAAATGGTAAATAAAAAGAATTGTATGGCAAGGTTTCATTCTCGTCCTCCCCCCCCCCCTCCATTTAACTATTTCTGTCTATATACATTGATAGCTACATGTCTGTTAAGGCTAATAACATATGGATTATTTAACCAGTACTTCTCCTGCCTTCAAACAAGCAAACAAACAAAAATAAGAGTAAAACTCTGAACACACACCTCATCAGGGAGATGAAAAAGAAAGAGGGCAATCAACTCAAAAGTTGAGTTTCAAAATGAAAATGAAAGCGAGCTCTTTAAAGCAGGACATAGGAAGAGAGAACACACCGTTTATATCCCTGCCTTCTGCACCTATTCAGCTCAAAGGAAAAGTTACACAGAGATAGCAAAACAAAACAAAAACACTTTATATATTTGTAAGCATGTTGCTATGGACATGCCATGCAGAACAGCTTCAAACCTCTTGAGTTCTTCCCCTCCCCGGAAAAAAAAAAGAAACCGGTTTTTGCCAAGTTAACCTAGGATTTTTACTAAGATAAACAGTTAAGTTCTCGCAGGTATGTCCGTATCACAATATTATGAAATGGGGGAGGGGGAAATGTCAGCGATTTTAAACAAAGGAGAGAAATTAATTGGATCAAATAAAACCTTGGAAGGCATTCAGAAGTGCCAGCCCAAAGTGTTTTCTGTCAAGGGTTAGAGTTACGAAATACAGTAGTTCTCAGAACAACCACCACCCCCCTTACTGATTTCAGTTGCTTTATACTGGTATATAAAGCTATATAGGTGCACACACATCGGTGTACACACAGATATGCATACGTGTATCTGTACACATACACCCCTAGCTAGTTTGTTCTCTGGCAATCTAGTATTCTTTGCACTCTATACTTGCAACTTCTCTGCCCTCTTAAGATGTTTGACGGATATTTTCCTCCCTGTGCCTTTTACTATCAAATTCAGCAATCTGAAAGCTGAACAGCTTGGCTTACCATATTTTTTTACCAGCTGGTCTATCACCTAGCTTGCATTACATAGTCAGATGCAACCAAATGTTTATGCAGAATGTAGCTTTCATGAACCGTGGGGAGGGGAAGCTGGGAAATGTGCGCTCTGACAATTTAAAGCCTTTTCATTTTTCTTTATAAAGACCCACTTAGAAATGCAAAGGCTTTGAGTCCCTTCTCATAGCCAAACATGGGCTATTTACAAGCTTAAAATACGGGGGGGGGGAGTGGGATGGGGATGCAGTCAGAGTGGGGGGGGGGTCTTGGTTCTTCCCGAAGTACAGTGTACAAGTGGTTGAGAGTAATCTTCAAACATAGTTAGCAAAAGTCAAGATTTATGTGAGCTGAGCAATCTATGGGAGGAGAAAGAGACTTGGGATCTAGACCTCATGAACAGCTAGGATCTGAAGGACTTCTAAACTTTGGCAAGTGGGTGGTAGAAGTACAGGGCAAGAGGATGGCAAGGCAAACAGGTCATAAATCAAAAGAGCAGGTTTTGACACGCAGTCAAAAAGAGGTACTGATAAATTCAGAATGAACTGTTCCACTCCACTCTCTCTGCTTCCCAAACCCACTTTCTGTGTTTTAGTTTATTATTTTGCTTGCTCAAGCTTGGGATGAGGTTAACTTGCCTCCAAATAGTCACTTCTGTTAGATCAACCACCACTACCAACCGGAGCGGGAGGGGAGTCATGTGCTTCCTAGAAACTTTTTTTTTTTAATGGAAGGATCAAATTGAAAGTTTAAAGCCTCGCCAGTCCTTCCATTCATTCCAGGAAGCGCTCTCTCCAAAAAGGCAAGGAAGATTTAATTTCCCTCCCTTCCCTTTTAAATAAAGACCAAAAAAAAATGTCTTCTAAGACATTGTTGCTTCTCATTATCTAGTAGATTAATTCAGAAGAAGGAGCCGGGAGCGGCGGGGTTGAGGGGGGGAGAACAGAAAGAGGGGCGGCGGCGGAGCAAAAGACAGATATACAGTCATGATGATGTTCATTCAAATCTCTAGCAGGGAGCTAAACAAAATCCGAAAGGCATCGCTGTCGAAGTAGGTTACATGACTTTGGGTGATCCCTTTCAATCTAGTTCAGGAGATGGAAATGGTGCGCGGTTGGAGAAGAGAGAGAGAGAGGAAAAAAATAGCAAACAGCAAACATAGATCAGGAGTAATCTGACATTACTGCATGCTGGGAGGGAGATAAAGTGCATGGTTGTTTGTTTGTTTTACTACTCCGGATTTTTCTTTTTAAATATATATAGATATACATATATATTATTGACGCGCATACAGGGAAAGTTGCACTTTAACAACATTGGAAAGATCTCAAATCATCATCATAATATTTAAACGCGCGCACGCACACACACACACCCCAGTAGCGAATGCATGCAAAGCAGATATATTATAAATATATACAGACACACACACTGATCTCCTGGACTCACCTTTCAAACTCCTGGGGTAAATCGGGGTCAGTGAGCATGCTGAAGGGGGAAATAAAAAAAGCACAATTTTTTTCCCCTTTGTCACAGTAGCCAGCTATGATCGCCTCCAACTGAACCTGTCAAGTGAATCCAAACCTCCTAAACCGATTGATTTTTCTCTCTCGCTCTCTCTCGCTCTCTCTCTCGCTCTCTCTCTCTCGCTCTCCCTCTGTGAGCTAGGGACTCCTTGACCAGTCTCTTAAAGGGGTAGCGCACTTTAGCTGAAGGAGACAGCGTCGAGCAAGCTCCCCCCACCGCCGCGCCACATGGCTGGGGTCTGACAAGCAGGCAGCAGCCTCCGCCAACCTCAGGGGTGCCTGTCCGCTTTTGCCTTTATTGCCCCTCTCTTTGTCACAGCCCCCCGCCCCCCACCCCTCGCAAAGTCAGCTCCTTTCATCCTCTCCTCTTCTCCAATAGCCACACACACACGCAACCACTACTTGTCTGTGACACACACACACACACGCACGCACATCTGAAAGCTTCGTGCAGGATCCTGCCAATTTCAAAACCAAAAATTTGTGCTCGCAAAATAAAATAGCAATCGCCACCTCCAGCCTCGATTTCCCCAATGTGCTCAGGACGGGGAAGGGGGGGGCGTTACTGGGAATGGGGAGGTGTGGAATATGCACATTTGCAACACTTATTCCAGCAGAAATGCAGTTATAAATAGAAACGCACGTGTTACACACACACACACACACACACACACACACACACACACACAAAACCTAAGCAATTTCCCCGTCTAGGATCTTCCCCTAGTGTGGCCAAATTATGTTTTCCCTATCTTGATATGGACGGACACACACTTTGGATATCCCAATATCTAATTCTGCCACTAAAGATCATTTCCCCCTCCCCATTCGCTTAATCTTTTAAGAGGGGAGAAATCAGTTGCAAAAGTCCCTCTCCCTGTTTCTCTTTCTCTGTGAGCATCTCTGTTGCACAACAACAACACACGCACAACACAACCACATACTGAATGAGTCCTTGGCAAATTTCTGCTAGTCAAGCCTGGGCTCCACAAATATGAAGTCGGAGGGAGAGCATCAATACCTGAATAGCATGTGGAAATTTGTTATATTCAATATGTGTCTTAATTTATAGGTCTACATAGCTGTTAGTTAGCACAGGCAGGCAGTGAACATGTGAGTGTGTGTTTGCACCATTTATTATTATTATTATTATTATTATTATTATTATTATTATTATAAAAAATCTCTGCCAGATTCTGTTGACCAGAATTATCTAATAGGCAAGCCTGACACCCATCACTCTACCCTTTGTAGAGAGAAAGATCTGCCAAGGGGAGGGAGGCAAGCTAGGGGGGAGATCAGTGGCCAAAAAGAAACTTAAACAAGGGCTGCTGGCTTAATACAGAAAAGCACTTAGCAACTCATTGAGAGGAGTTAGAAGAAAGGGAGGGAGGGAAGGAGAAAGAGAGGGAGAAAGGGGAAGAAAAAAAACTCTGAACACCTAAGGACAATCTTCAATATTCCCAAAGGGTTTCTGTACATGGTGTGTGTGTGATATCCTATATATATATATATAATTTTCTCACCTCTTCTTCATTTTGTAAAAAATAAAAAGTCTCTGTGCAAGGGGAAGGGGAAGGGGAAGAAAGAAAAAAAAACACCCTACACAACAATCAAGCATTGTTCTGGAGAAAGAAAAGCAACTTTGACAGATTGAAATATACCAGAGGCCCCTTCAAGGAAACCTGTAAACAACTTGT
Organism: Podarcis cretensis; assembly: GCF_951804945.1. Lineage (NCBI taxonomy): Eukaryota > Metazoa > Chordata > Lepidosauria > Squamata > Lacertidae > Podarcis > Podarcis cretensis. Next base: position 13,548,163 of record NC_137179.1, read on the forward strand.
CATTCACTCTGTCGGTTTCACTGCCTTGCCCACAAAGTGCGAGGAAGCAGCCTGGCAACACCACCGCCATCACCACAAACTATGGGGTTGGGGGGTGGGGGTAAGAGGATAATCCATAGTGCCCCCCCTCCCCAGATCACTAAAAAAAAAAAAGGTTTAACTCAGTTCAAAAAACACAAACAATAAAACCCTTGGCTTTATCGAATAGGAGGAGAGACTGCGCCACAAGGGACCGAAAGCCACATATGGTGCAATGTTTGTGTGTGTGAATCCTGATCGAGCCAGCCACACAACCACAAACACACGCAACCACCATTTTCCAGGTCTACGCAGTTTTCCTGGCTTGCCCTCTCTTTTGCTTGTGGATCTTTCCCCCGCATTTCCTTCTGCTTCCAACCCTGGCTAAGGCAGTCTTGGCACAACCTGAGCTACAACTCCTATCATGCTGGCTGGGGCTGATGGGAGTTGTAGTCCAGCCCCACCCCACCCCAACTAAAGAAGTGGTTCCCAAAATAAGTGATACCGCACCCTGGAGGGCAGTGGGATTACCTGGAGTAGGGTGAGAAGAGGGGGTACTGGAAGTGTAAATAGCTACCAGGCTTTGAAAAGCTGGTATCACTGGCTCAAGTTCACCAATTTCGTTTAATTAGATTAAATAGTTTTTTAACTGGATTTTGAATAAATGTGAAATCAGCTGTTACTGTTCTAAATTTTATTGCGTCACTTTCTTCCTTAGTGGGTCATGCAAACCACTATTCTGAGCAATGCTTTTCATAGGGTAATGATAATAATAATGTATCACTTGTATCCCACCCATCTGTCTGGGTTGTCCCAACCACTCTGGGTGGCTTCCAACAAAAATACAAACAAAACAAAGAAGCATCATACATTAAAAGCTTCCTAAAATGGGGCTGCCTTCAGAGGTCTACGGAAGGTTGTATAATTGGTTTTCTCCTTGACATCTGATGGGAGGGTGCCACTACCGAGGAGGCCCTCTGCCTGGTTCCCTGTGACTTAACTTCTCACAGTAGGGGAACCGCCAGAAGACCCTCAGAGCTGGATCTCAATATCCGGGCTGATTGATGGGGGGTATAAATGCTCCTTTAGGTAGGGGGCACGAGGGATGAGTTTATGCAACCAAGGCAGGGGTGGCCCAGAAAAGTTTGGCAGGCTACCAGGCTGAGGAATGCTGGGTTAAAAGAATGCCATATCCTCCAACATTTCTCTGGTGAAAAATGCCCTAAGGAAAAGACATGCCCTAAGGAAAAGCAGGACAGTTCAGGATTAAATCAGAAACTGGGATGGCTTCTGTAAATCCGGGACTGTTCCTGAAAAATAGGGATGCTTGGAGGGTCTTTTAATATAGACGTTGTAATGGTACTACTTAGAACCTTCTGGCTTCTGCAGGTACTTTCAATTATTCCATAACAATCAGGCAGGCTAGGAAGGGGTGGGGGAATTTTTCAGCCTGAAAAATTTACTCGCAGTTCTCTTTCTATCTCATACCCTCCAACTATCCCTATTTGCCTGGGGCATTCTTGGAATTGCAGAAACCACCCTGGCTTCCGATTTGATCCCAGAATGTCCCAGGGGTGAGCAGGATGCTTGCAGTGCTGCCATTCTCTCTCACGATTCAGCTGGCTCCCTCCAGAGCTGGGTGGTACACAAAGCTCTGTCCTTCACCACTTCACCACCTGCACGCCAGCGTCGGCCACCTGAGGGAGTTGCTTCACTCTGTCTAAGGGTAGGGCTGCCCCCGAATGCAACACGTTTATGTGCACCGTTTGTGTGACACACACCAGTCCGTGCCACAGTGAGTTTTAGCACATCAGCGACAAACAACCACAACCAGGTGAGACACAGGGAGAGAATGAAGATGCCTGCAGCCACTGGGATGGTCCAACACAAGAAACTACATTGTGTTGCTCACCTTCAGCAGCAAGAGGAAGAGAGGAGTGAAGTGTGTGCAGGGAAGCCTTCAACTGCCAGCCAAGCAGATGTGATTGGCTAGATTTTCTGGGGAGGCTTCCATTAGGAAATCCCTGTTTAGTATGGAGACTATTCTGCAAATTGCCCAGACAACAGATATGTACCATAGCAAGAACAACACTTAGAATCATAGAACTGTAGAATTGAGGATCAGTTCCTAGTCCAATGCAAGAATATGCAGCTATCCCATACGGGAATCGAACCTACAACCTTGGCATTATCAGCACCATGCTCTAACCAACCAAGCTATCCGGACTATCATTTAAGGCTATCCTTTGCCTTAAAAAAAGGAAAAACAGTTCTGGATTCTTTATATCACTATCCTCTATTTCTTTTCCACAACAACTCACTTCCTTCCTCCTCCTTTTCCCCAGTTTCCTGCAGTTGGGCCCTAGACATAATAGGATCTCAGTCTCTTGACCCTATCACCACTTGATCATGTCCGTTCCTGTACAAACACCCTCTCTCTGACACTCACAGGCAGGCAGTATGCTTACATTACATATACATGTTAAAAACCACAGGCGTTTGTAGGGTGGATATGCACCCCACTTTACAGAGAACAGTCCTCTGCTTGAAGGCACTCTCTAAGAACATAAGAAGGCCCTGCAGGATCAGGCCAATGGGCCCATCCAGCCCAGCAACCTGTTCTCAAAGTGGTCAACCAGATACCTCTGGGAAGACTGCAAGCGAGACCTGACTGCAACAGCTTTCTCCCCCACTTGTGATTCCCAACGACTGGTATCCGGAAGCACACTGCTTTCAACAGTGCAGATAGAACACTGCCATCGAGACCTGTGGCTATTGCTGTTTGAAGGGCTGTGAAGTCAAGATAAAGAACCCTAAGAAGGGGAAAGCATCAGGGAACTTGGAAATGCCCATCAACAGGGAACAAGCTCACCTGGGGCAGCCTTTCCTTACTAGGCAAAGGTGAACTTAACACATAGGAGATATTTCTAAATTTGCATCTAGGTCTATAAATGAAAATATGCAAGTTTAATGAAGTTCTGTGCCATTCTTCATTGGAAAAGCATTCCCTTGTCAACATTTTTATGCTTACTGAATTTAAGCAGATTTTTTAAAAACAATAACTTGGGCTAATGGTTATTTTGAACATCACTGTTCTTAGCTGAACACCATGCAGTGGAGAGGTTCGATTATAAATTTAACCAGCAAATAGCAACAAAGCAACAACAACACTATTTGGTATTATTTCATGCGTTCAGAGTTGATTATTGTAAAAATATATATTGTAAAAATATATTGTAAATATAGGCAATTCCAAAAGTCCAATCCCAATTTCTATTTGTTTTATTTTAGTGATTTTTCTATATTGCCCTATCATAAAATATCAGGGTGTGTTTAGCATCAAAAGACAAAATGTGTTTAAAAATAAAATAAATATGAGAATACATGTGGAGGAAGATGTAATGCAAGGATGCAAACACTCACTCAAACATAGCAGGAAAAACCTGCAATGATCAGAGATGGATGTGGAGACTTGCACACTTAACCAGAGCCTTGTTCAAATATCTGGAGCATGGAGAAAAGCAGATAATCATGTCCATAACCCATAGTCGTAACCTTGTCTATAAAGGTAAAGGTACCCCTGACCATTAGGTCCAGTCGTGAATGACTCTGGGGTTGCTCGCTCATCTCGCTCTATGGGCTGAGGGAGCCGGCATTTGTCCGCAGACAGCTTCCAGGTCATGTGGCCAAAATGACTAAGCCGCTTCTGGCGAACCAGAGCAGCGCATGGAAACACCCTTTACCTTCCTGCCGGAGCAGTACCTACTGATATTTATCTTTGGCCACCTCATGAGAAGAGAAGACTCCCTGGAAAAGACCCTGATGTTGGGAAAGATGGAGGGCACAAGGAGAAGGGGATGACAGAGGATGAGATGGTTGGACAGTGTTCTTGAAGCTACCAGCAGGAGTTTGACCAAACTGCGGGAGGCAGTGGAAGACAGGAGTGCCTGGCGTGCTCTGGTCCATGGGGTCACGAAGAGTCGGACACAACTAAATGACTAAACAACAACAACAACAACAAGTTTAGGAAGGAAAGTGAGAAAGGGGAGACATGATAGAGGTGTATCAAATTTTGCATTCTGGGGTAAAAGTAAGTAGGGAAAGGCCTTTGGGGTCGTGAAGTGAAGTTTAATAGTGAAGGAAGGCAAAGCATAGCCATCATGGCTAGTATCTTTATTGCTAAATCCTCTTTTGAAGTTGGGGCCACCACTGTATCCAGTGGGAGTGAGTTACACAGTTTTACTATGCACTGCATGAAGATGTGGGTTTTTTTTTTAAAAAAAAAATCTGTCCTGAATCTTCCAATGTTCAGCCAACCAGCCAAAGCAGACAAGAAACAACATATAAGAGCCAAAGAAAAAGAATTTCAGCGAGCATTTAACTGTGTAATCCTTTGTATTGCTAAAGAGAATGAAGTCTCACCCTCTTCACTGACATTTACTCCTAGGTAAAGGTACATAGGATGACAGCCTAAAATTCCCAGGGTGGAGAAGGAGAAGCTGGTTTGATCTTTTATACTATAGCAGAGGGTGCAATTCTATGAACATTTACCTGGGATTAAAGACTACAAAACTCAATATTACTATGCATGAAGATCTGTCTGCAAACATAAAGAGATAAACGTAATGTTAGTATTAGCAAAAGTTTTCATTTCAAATAGCTGTGGGGGCAGCGGCAAGAGAGAATAGACATGCACCAAGAAGGAATGAGCTACTGAATCAGTTATGGGTGAGAACTGATGTATCCTTGATTCAGATACTTACACAGAAAGTATATGAAGTTGCCTTATGCCGTCAGATCATTGCCCATCCAACTCAGTATTTTGGGTGTGGAGCTGAATGCCTTCGTGATCTACCTTCTAAGAAGCCACATGCTGGTGGTGCACAGGGCGGAGCAATGGCCATGTACGTTAGGCTAAATGCCAGTCAGAGGTTTCCACCATGCACCCATACACACAAACCCGTACATCCAGGCAAGCAAGGACACCTACCAGCCAGGCAAGAACACACAAGGTATAGAGTGTTTGCCTGGGGATAGAGGGTGTGAATGGAGAGCATGATGTGTAGCTGGGGAGAGTCTAGAGAACCAGACAGAGAGGTTGGGGTGTGTGTTTGGCCCTAGCTCCCTCACTTAAGAGTCATAGAACTGCAAAGCTAGAAAAGATACCCAAGCCCTGCAAAGCAGGAATCACAACTAAAGAATCCTTGAGAGATAGCTGTCCAAACACTGTTTAAAATTTCCACCACCTTCCAATCTACTTCTCCACGCTGGTCTACACTTGACTTTCCAGGATGAGATCCTTCTAATGCAGGAATGTCAACTAAAGCATCCATACAACCTCTGCTTAGAAACCTCCAGCGGACTCTCCTTCCTTGGAGGTTTTTAAGCAGAGGTTGGATGGCCATCTGTCAGGGTTGGGCTAAATGACTCTCGGAGCCCCTTCCAACTCTACGATCCTGTGATTCCATAGATGACGAGAATGGACCCTGGAGCCCTCCAAATGCTAAGCATGTAGCCTACCTTTGAGACACAGCCCTTCACCGTCGCTGCCCTTGACTCCCTCACCCCAACAGAGAGGAAGTCTACGTTGACAACTCTGGTGAACTCTTAAACAGGTGGGGAGCCTCTATCTTACTCCACCCTCCCTCCTTTCCACTACTACTACTACTACTACTAATAATAATAATAATAATTTATACCCCACCCTCCCCAGCCAGAGCCGGGCTCAGGGCAGCTAACACTAATAAAATAAAATCACAGTAAAAACATAATAGGGGAAAAAGAGGGGGGGGGGACCCAATTTAAAATACAGGTTAAAATGCAATTTAAAATGCAGCCTCATTTTAAAATAGCTGATAAATCAAGACCATAAGGGGAGGGAAACATAAGGGTCAGACCGAGTCCAAACCAAAGGCCAGGCGGAACAGCTCTGTCTTGCAGGCCCTGTGGAAAGATGTCAAGTCCCGCAGGGCCCTAGTCTCTTGTGACAGAGCGTTCCACCAAGTTGGGGCCAGTGCTGAAAAGGCCCTGGCCCTAGTTGAGACCATTATAATCTTCTTGAGGCTCGGGAATTCCAAAGTGTTGTTATTTGTGGACCTTAAGGTCCTCCGCGGGGCATACCAGGAGAGGCGGTCCTGTAGGTATGTGGGTCCTAGGCCGCAGGTGAACCATACTGCATGCAGTCCCCTGTTTTATTCAGCAGCAGCAACACTGTGTGGTGATCTGCCTCAGCCTCCTGGACTCTAACTAACCCACTCCTGTAGCTGCACCCTCCAGCAAAACCCTGTTGCTTCTGCTTGCATCTGTTTCTCCCCAGATCAAGGCAAACACACTGGCAGTGACTTATGATGTTATTTTAAGAGAAGTGAGGGTGCAGTAACTTTGGTAATCAGTGGCCCTTATTTGTATTCTTTTGGAATGCTAAATATAAACACTCTAATCCAGCATGGGGGCATATTTCCGCAGGCGATTCCCTAGCCCAGCCGAAAGAGGAATTGTGTGTGAAAATGGGTGCTATACATGGGGAGGGTGCTCACCTAATCCAGCTGAGTACGGCCGCATCCACACAGCTCTCTTAAGAAAAGCCTGTGATAGCACCATGCATCTGTCCTAGAGACTTGATAGCGTGGGCCTGGGTTCCCCCAAATTCCCCATCGAAACAACTAACCTCTGAAACAGCTGGTTCTTCAGCCAGGCTTACAGCTCCAGCCGCTGTTCATGGAGGGAACACAGGGGTTAAAGAGTCTGTTTCTGTTGGTTTATCTATTTTCTGAACTGTGATATTGGTATCTTATGTGGAGAGGGTTAATTGGCTCAAGGCAGCAGTGAGGCACACACCCCTATCAGGAGTGGCTCACCTGTGCTCCCCAGATGTGGCTGAACTCTAACTCCCATCAGTCCCAGCCAGCATGGCCAGTGGTCAGGAATTATGGCAACAGTCACCCAGAAACACCTGGAGGGCCACAGGTTAGCAACTCCTGTTTTTCACGATCCTTGCACTTTATTTATTTTAAATATTTTTATGGAATTTTTTTTTACATAAAATACAATGAGAATCAGACTAACCTACAAGAGTGATTTTTAAAAATCCCCCAAAAATATGAAGGTAGAGGGAAAGAGAGAGAGAGAGAAAGATAGAGAGAAATAACTGAAAGGCCCTTTATCGTTTTTACAGTTGTCAAAAAGTGGGATTTCCCCCACTCCCATGGCTACACAGTGACAGTTTCACATCATCAAATCAGCTCTTGAGAACCTGTTAAGTTCTTCTGAACCCGGTTTGCTTGTGAACATCTTAAAAGCGATCAGTTGCTGCTGATTTTTTTTTCTGGCTATTTTATTTCTGCACCTGAAGAAGTTTGCAAACTATGAAGCTTGTTGTTTTTTTTAAGTGTTTTTTAATTTAAAAAACCCCAAAAATAAATAGCTTGCAAACATTTTAATAAGAATCATATGAATGTCCTCAATATATTTATTTCAATTTACAATCAGTTATGATCTGCTTGTCAAACCTAAAGAGAGCAGAGTGATGAGCAATTAAAAGAGTAAAAGGGGGGAAAAATAAGATAGCAAATAGGAACTCAGGAAGCTGCCCTCTACTGAGTCAGCTCACTGGCCTGTCTAGCTTGGTTCATTTCCAGGACCAATTCAAAGTACTCACAAAGCTCTAATTGACTTGGGTCTCAAAAATCTGAAAGACTGCCTTCTTCCCTACAGACCCTCTCAGGTGCTGGGACCAGCAGAGGGGATCCTCTTGGAATAATCAAACAGAGATTTCCCTCCTTCCTTTTTTTGGGGGGGGGGGGAAAGAGATTTACAGCACTAGAAAGAACAGCATTCCTAACTGATGATGATCAATAGTATTGCTATGAAGGTCCCATGAAACGCTCTGTTGGGAAACAAGCGTTCTGCAAGTGGGACCTGTAACATAAGGCTGCGGTGCAGAGTGTTTCTGGGGCTTCTGCCAGCCTGCCCAATTCCAGAACACTCTATTACATTACCCCTTCCCACCCTGTTTTTTCCATCCTTTCCCCTAGAATAAATACTCAGGATTCTGTGCCCTCTAAGCATGCTCAGTCCTCACTGTGGTGTTATTGCAGGGGAGGGGTGTCCAACTGTGGCATCATCCACACACAAGGAGGAGGGAGGTTTTGGCTATATAAAGGATTTGTATGTGAGCCCAGTTAGGGATGCGGGTGGCAGTGTGGTCTAAACCACAGAGCCTAGGGCTTGCCGATCAGAAGGTTGGTGGTTCGAATCCCCGCAACGGGGTAAGCTCCCATTGTTTGGTCCTGCCCACCTGCTCCTGCCCACCTAGCAGTTAGAAAGCATATCAAAGTGCAAGTAGAGAAGAAGAAGAAGAGTTTGGATTTGATATCACGCTTTATCACTACCCGAAGGAGTCTCAAAGCGGCGAACATTCTCCTTTCCCTTCCTCCCCCACAACAAACACTCTGTGAGGTGAGTGAGGCTGAGAGACTTCAGAGAAGTGGGACTAGCCCAAGGTCACCCAGCAGCTGCATGTGGAGGAGTGGAGATGTGAACCCGGTTCACCAGATTATGAGTCTACCGCTCTTAACCACTACACCACACTGGCTCAGTAGATAAATAGAGATAAGTAGGTACCGCTCCGGCAGAAAGGTAAACGGCGTTTCTGTGCACTGCTCTGGTTTCACCAGAAGCGGCTTAGTCATGCTGGCCACATGACCCAGAAAAACTGTCAGCAGACAAACGCCAGCTCCCTCGGCCTATAGAACAAGATGAGTGCCGCAACCCCAGAATCGTCCGCAACTGGACCTAATGGTCAGGGGTACTTTTACCTCTTTATAAGCCCAGTTAACATTTTACACAGGTTTCATTTACGTCTTTTAAACTCAGCTACAGATATGCAACCCCCACCATCATGCCAAGTTTGTATCCTTTACAGGACTACAAGTAGGAAAAGTGAGAATGGGCTACATCTGATATATTTTCTCATTGGGATTTGTTGTGAGTAGCAAGGGCTCACTTTGGAAGCCTTGATACAGTTGGCTACAATACAGTTTAGATGGTATATTTAGGAACCTATTTTTTGTTCCAGGAAGTGGCATGCTGAGCTGTCATTTTCATTAATGGGAATTTAGTGCGTGTGTCAAGTTGAGATTTATTTTTTAAAAAAGTAATACAACTGATTTATACTTTGAAATATATAAATGCGAGGTGTTTATGCGGTGGGGAAGAAGCTGAATTGCAAAGAAACAAAACAAAAAAAAACAACAACCCAAAAAAACCCAGAAGTGGTAAAGAAAAGCATTATGCAATGTGTTGACTCTTAACAAAAAAATAGACTCAGTCATTTTTAAATCCCAGTCTTCACTGTAATTGGTAACTTAAACAATGCCAGTATATATATGTATACTAATTAGGGCTAAGCAGAAATTGCACACTGTTTCCCGGGAATGTTTTCAGCACTGCTAAACACACACACACACACACACACACACACACACACACACACCAGCAAAAATATCTCATTCAATCGTATTGTCCTTTCCTGCTTCATTTGCCATCCGTGATCCCACCCTGAAATCAATTCTGATTGTGTGCACAGGGTAGCACAGGGCTAGCCAAGGAGGTGCCCACCAGATGATAAAGGTAAAGGTAAAGGACCCCTGACAGTTAAGTCCAGTCGCGAACGACTCTGGGGTTGCAGCGCTCATCTTGCTTTACTGGCCAAGGGAGCCGGCGTTTGTCTGCAGACAGTTTTTCCGGGTCATGTGGCCAGCATGACTAAGCCACTTCTGGCGAAACCAGAGCAGCGCACGGAAATGCCGTTTACCTTCCCACCGGAGCAGTACCTACTTATCTACTTGCACTGGCATGCTTTCGAACTGCTAGGTTGGCAGGAGCTGGGACTGAGCAACAGGAGCCCCATCACGGGGTTTCAAACCGCCAACCTTCCAACCGGCAAGCCCTAGGCTCAGTGGTTTAGACCACAGTGCCACCAGATGGTTTTGGACTACAATTCTCATCAGCCCCAGCCAGTGTGATTAGCAGTCATGGACGATAGGAGTTGTAGTCCAACAACATCAGGAGCGCACCACACTAGATACCCCTTGCTGCAGCAATATCATCCAATTCACTGAGTGAGGGCTGGGAGGAATTATGCACATGTCTAACTTAGAAAGCATTGCTTGCCCATGCTCACTCAACTGACTGTTTGTCCTCAGTGATACCATCACACAGCCCAGTCAGATTGCCAGTGTGACGTGTTGTGACATCATTGAGTTCACCGTGTGCTTACAGATTAGTTGAGATGATTCATGTGACCAATTCAACAGGAAGAAAAAAAATGGCACCAAACCGTCATCAGGTGGGGGAGAAACAGCACAGAATAGAACTGAGAGGGGAAAGGTGAACGCTCCCACAATCAAAGTGTTCTTCAGGAAAATTTTCCACCTACTTTGAAACCGCTGTTTTTGGCCTGAAAGCTGAAACAAGTCTATTCAGTGCAACAGGAGATGCTATTTTGCAGATGATGAGCTTCTCTGAAAGTCCAAGAGTTGTACGATCCAGCCAAGCTTAGCACTTTCAGTAAATTCCATCCATTTCAGTTGGAGAGCATGGCAGGTGGTCCTTAAATTTTCCACTGAAATGAACAGTGGATTTAAATCTGCTAAACTTTGGTTGGATCCCACGTTTCGCAACTTGATCCTGAGTAGTAGCAGTAACACCGGTGCTCATATGGCTTGTTTAGGTATTGATGGGGAACAACTGCTCCCTCGAAATTAGAATCATTGTTTAACTGTCATTTTTTGCTCACTCTCCATGAAATCTAAAATGGCAGCAAAATGCTGACCCTTTGATAAATGGGAGCCAGTGTACACAGAGCGAGCACATAATTGTGCATTGTGTGGCAGAAAGAGAATGCCTGCTCTGGAAAGATTTGATTCATGGCACCTACATTCATAAAATTCTGTTAAGAGGAAGAGAGAAACCAATTGTTCTCCATGGAGACTGATGGTAAACCAGGAGGGAATGGGATCTTATTGCAGGAAGAAAGAAGAAGGTGAAAATACCAAGAGTTTTCACCAGCAGTTAGAATAACCACACAATGGTGAAAACAGAACCCAGGGAGGCTATACAGTGGTACCTCAGGTTAAGAACTTAATTTGTTCTGGAGGTCCATTCTTAACCTGAAACTGTTCTTAACCACTTTAGCTAATGGGGCCTCCTGCTGCCGCCACCGCGCCACTGCTGCGCGATTTTTGTTCTCATCCTGAAGCAAAGTTCTTAACCCGAGGTATTATTTCTGGGTTAGCGGAGGCTGTAACCTGAAGCATCTGTAACACGAGGTACTGGTGCCACTTTTTCCTGAACAAGGGGGGGGGGAGAGAGGCAGGTAAGGATGGATTGAATGTGACTGGTCCTACTTCTAAAGAGGGTCAATGTAGCCAATAGGATGTCCTCTGGATATTGCTGGAGTAGAATTCCCTTCATCCCTGATCATTAGCTATATGGGAGTTGAACAACACCTGTAAGGCACCAAATTGACTATCCCTGTAATCAGAGTATGGAACTTGGACCTAAGTTAACTCGGGTTCAAATCCCAGCTCAGCCACAAAGCAAACTTCCACCAGTCACTATCTCTGCCTTACCCAGTTCAGAAGGGTATGGTGAGGATAGTATGGATTCAAGTGACAAGAAAGGAGATTCCAACAAAACATCAGGAAGAACTTTCTGAAAGAGCTGGTTGACAGTGGAATGGACTCCCTCAGAAGGTGTTGGGGCTCTCCTTCCCTGGAGGTTTTAAAGCAGAGGTTGGATGGCCATCTGTCATGGGTGCTTTTGCTGAGATTCCTGCACTGAATTAGCATCTAACTTAGGGGTGAGGAAGCTGTTATACCCCCCAGGTGTTGCTGAACTACAGTTTCCATCATCCCTGACCTTTGGCCATGCTGTTTGGGGCTGATGGGAGCTGGAGTCAAACAATATCCAGAGTGCTACTAGTTCTGTGGGGGTGTTAGGGGTTTTGGGGTGGGCGGTACCTCTGGTCATGCTCCTTCAAGGGTAGTGTGTTCACACCTTTATTCCTCACCCTGCACTCAGCTCTCACCTGTGGCTCCTAGAAGCTGTCAGCATGAGACAGGGGTTGAACCACCCTGAGATCTCTGGATGAAGGGTTGTATGCAAACTTAAGAAATTAATCAACAAAATTCTGTGATTTTTCAGACTGACCCCATGTACACCACCATTAGAGGGACGCGGGTGGCATTGTGGGTTAAACCACAGAGCCTAGGACTTGCCGATCAGAAGGTCAGCGGTTCGAATCCCCACGACGAGGTGAGCTCCCGTTGCTCGGTCCCTGCTCCTGCCAACCTAGCAGTTCGAAAGCACATCAAAGTGCAAGTAGATAAATAGGTACCGCTACGGCGGGAAGGTAAACGGCGTTTCCGTGCGCTGCTCTGGTTCACCAGAAGCGGCTTAGCCATGCTGGGGACATGACACGGAAGCTGTACACCAGCTCCCTCGGCCAATAAAGCGAGATGAGTGCCGCAACCCCAGAGTCGGCCACAACTGGACCTGATGGTCAGGGGTCCCTTACACCACCATTAGCTCATTCATGTTTGCATTCCAGCATGCCTTGACGATGAATAATATATACTAATAGTAATCTCAGTACTCCAGGCATTGACCCCTATGTAGGCAAAGCAACACCACGCATATGCATGATATATCAGTGTGCTTAGGGAAATCCTAAGGTTTAAAGAAGGACAGAAATTAACCACCACCCAGAAGCTCGGTAAAGGCTATGTGTGCCCAATAACAATGGAACTGACCACACGTGGGAAGGGAAAAGGTGTGGAATGGTTTGTGCTGTTTTGAATTCATTCATTCATTGTGTTTTTTCTTATTATTATTTTATGCCATTTTATTTCTCATTTTTAAAGAATGCTTTAAGCCTCCCTGAGTGTTGCAAATGCATTGGAAGGTGGTAGTATATAGGTTCTCCAAATGAATCAGTAAATCCTACCCACTGCATAGCACTGGCTCTGATAAAAAGGAGGCTTGCCTGTTGCTTTTTTTAGTGCAGCTTGCCCAATTCACTGCAGAACAGAGTTCCTCTTCCCTGTTGCACCTGCTGCAAAGGGAGATGCCACTTTTGGCAAAATCCTTCCTCTGGGAAGAATTAAAAGCAAAGGATCCTTGTCCACAGAAATCTCTTTGCCAATAACCCCCTGCGGAAATCTAAATGGCACCCCTGCTAATTGTGCTACTGAACATTTCCTGTGTACAAACTAGTTTTTTCCCCCCACCTTCCCCTGCAAACTACCACACAGATTAAAGAAGCAAGAGAAAATGAAAAAGAAAATTGGGAAATAAACAAATGTTCTTTGTGTTCAGTGTTTTTGGACTCCACTGATTTTTATAAATAATAACAATAAAAATCAACACATATCCCTACAAAATCAGGTTCTCCAAGTTCTTGACACACCCTAGCATCAAGCACATTGGAATGGTGGGAGGCAGAGCCAGGATAGGTCGCTGCAAATGAAGGGGTAGCCTTATGTAAACAAAGGAATGGGAATACGCAAATATAAGCATGCTTTATTCACGGTGCCTCTCATTAAACTATGTGGGGCAAAACAAACAGGTTGCAATCTGGGACACAGCTGAGAAAAAACTAAATTCCCTCTTCTCCTCAAATGCCAATACAGAGGGTTTAGCCTTCACTGTTTTGGTGTTCTTAACCCAGGATCACAGAATAATGAAATTGTAGAGTTGGAAGACACCATGAGGATCATCTAGACCAGCGGTTCTCAACCTGTGAGTCCCCAGATGTTGTTGGACTACAACTCCCATCATCCCTGAGCTCTGGCCTTGCTAGCTAGGGATGATGGGAGCTGTAGTCCAACAACATCTGGGGACCCACGGGTTGAGAACCGCTGATCTAGACCAATCCCCTGCAATACAGGAATCTTTTGCCCAGTGTGGGGCTCAAATGCAAGACCCTGAGATTAAGAGTCTTATGCTCTACCAACTGAGCTATCCCTCATGAAATGAGTGGCTGCCATTAGGTCCTATGGGGAAAGCAAAGCACTGCATTTGGGAACCACCACAAGAGTGCTCCTCACCCAATAGGGCAGGGGTAGAGAACCAGGTGTTGGAGGACTACAATTCCCATGCTAGCTGAGGTTGAAGGAATTAAGACTCCAACATACAGGGACAAAGAAATTCAGGCCTATGGGCGAGATGTAGCTTTTTAGCCTTATTTACCTGACCCTTGGGACACTCTTTGGGGCACACCCTCTCTTCACATAACCTTCTTACCAGCTTGGCTGTAGACCCTCCTTGAATGCTTTGGCCTGGCTGTTGTTCAATTGGGATAATGCCTCTTACCTGATTGTATGAAGAAGGATGTGTCTCTGTATGCAGAACCCTGTGATCTTTACATGGCTGAAATGCAACCTACCATACAAAGGAAAGAGTCACATCCATTGCCCTACCCACTTCTTTTTCCCTTTGGCCCTGCCCGCCACTCACACATGCCCCGCAGGAAATCAGCAATGAAGGAATGTGGCTGAAAAAACATTTCCCACAACTGCCATGGGGTGTAAAAACAGTGTCTCCAGAGGGAGGGTTAGGGAAGTGCAGCCGGTTCGGGTGCAACTGGGTGCAGAGCCTCGGGGTGCTGTGGAGGGTGTCACAACTATGAAATAGACTGGAAGCCAAGAGTTGTTGGGACACCAAATGTTGGTGTCACACGGGACACCGCTGAAATTTGGGACCTCAAGGTCTGTCACTGGAGTCTCTGTGTGCTCACTGCACAGATATGCTCAATGTACACATCAAAGAGTTCTGACACGATAAATGCCCTCCTGTTGTCGTTCCCCGCCTCATCCATTTTAATTATGGACACTGCATTATGCCTTGTATAATTGAAAACATATGAGCTCTGCTGGGTCAGGCAAAGCTCTCCCTAATCCAGAATCCTGTTTCTAGCAGCGGCTAACAGATCCTTCCAGGAAACCCACATTTAGAACATTACAACGACAGCATCTCCCAGTGTTGCCCTTCCCTCCAGTGACGCATGGAGGTTCCATTTAGATACCCTATATACAAGGCCTGGGGAACGTTGTTTTGCAGCCTGGGGACTGCATTCCCTTCAGGCACCCTTCCAAAGGCCAGATGCCAGGTTCAAGGCTCCTGCCTTGAGCTACGAAACCTTGAACAACTCGGGACCAGGATACCTTACAGCAGCGGTTCTCAAACTTTTTTCTTCAGGGCCACACTTTCAGAATAAAAAAAATGCTTGTGCCACACCAAATTTTTTATTGATAAGAAATGCATTGCTGTTGTTGTTGTTTAGTCGTTTAGTCGTGTCCGACTCTTCATGACCCCATGGACCAGAGCATGCCAGGCACTCCTGTCTTCCACTGCCTCCCACAGTTTGGTCAGACTCATGTTGGTAGCTTCAAGAACACTGTCCAACCATCTCATCCTCTCTCGTCCCCTTCTCCTTGTGCCCTCCATCTTTCCCAACATCAGGGTCTTTTCCAGGGAGTCTTCTCTTCTCATGAGGTGGCCAAAGTATTGGAGCCTCAACTTCAGGATGTGTCATTCCAGTGAGCACTCAGTGCTGATTTCCTTCACAATGGATAGGTTTGATCTTCTTGCAGTCCATGGGACTCTCAAGAGTCTCCTCCAGCACCATAATTCAAAAGCAAAGAAATGCATTGGAAAACAAAAAAACTCCTAGCAGTGCTTGATTTATAACAGAGAACACAACCATTTTATAATTTGATCATGGGACATCCAGAAAGTATAAAACAATACAGGCATCCTTGCTACTGACTTCAAGGCATCTCTTGGAATCTTTTTCATGCCAACGGGTCTTTGCAGATGTTCAAATTGATTAACACATTACTGTAATGATTACTTCCGTTGTTTTCAGTGGCATTCTATATTTTATAGTTGTACACCTCTATTTTATGATGTGGCGATATTGAACTACTTTCACAAAGTTAATTAATGTTGAAGGTAGGTGGGGCTAGAGGTGGGCAGAGCAACAAATATAATTTTTCAAAAAAATATGTACAGTAAGCTATTTTCTACATGCACTCACACATCCCTCCTTATCTTCCAGGCATTGGCAGAGTTCAATGAGAGCTGTGGCCTAGGAAGAGTTCTGAGGGCCAGGTGGAGGATGAATGTGGCCCTCCAAATCACTCTAAGGCTGAGGCTCCCTACCCCAGTGATTATGTTAATAGCAACACTCAATTTCACGAGTGTAACTTGTTACGTGGACAAACAGAATCATCCACACCCACACCTCAGCAGGCTGGGAGGTGCACCAAGGTTTGCAGAACGACACAAAAATCTGTAGGGGGGACACACTTGGAGAGGGGAACCCCCAAAGAGCTGGACAGGATAGGATGGAGTGACTTGAAATCTGAACAGGAGCACTCTGCACTGCAGCATTTTGTTGCAGTCCCCCCTTTGCTATATCTAATAACTGTTGAAAGACCTTACAAGGAAGGATAATTGATCAGAAGGCTAATTTACCCCTTGAGAACTCCTGGCTGAAGTTGCCTGGATGTTCTCAATGAATTTGGGCCCATTCATGCTGAAGTCCTCCAACTTCACTGACTGACTGAGGACTGACTTTGGTGTAAGTGGATTGAAGACTGCGAGCTTTGTCATGTTAAATTTATGTTGTGTGTCTTTAAGCAGTAAATTACTTGGGCAGATGGAAAACCTGGAGGAACTCACTCAGTTTTGACAACTCCTCCTCTTAGTCTTTTGGCTTTTGTTTTTTTGGCTCTTTTTAGTTACACGGAGAATATTTATATCGGTGCCTGTATTCTGCCTCAGGGGGAGAACTCTTCGGAGCATGTGAAATGTAAGAAAAATAAAAATGGTGTTTGGATGCTGGATATTTATGAAGGTAATCCACAGCTTTACCAAAGTGTTGCTCCTTCAAAAGATGACCTCGCTCACAGAATCTGGCTAGAGGAAAGAGAACGGGGCTGCTTCTTAAGACATGGCAAGGTGTCATGTCATATTTCAGTAAGGGGCAACTCACAGGGCAAGGGGGCAGAGATCTCCAGCAATGTTTAAAGGTACATTCTGAGATAGATTCAAAACTAAATTGAGTGTGCGCACACACACAAAAGCCATGCTATGATCGTTTGTTATGGCAGTGCATGGTTTAACTAGGGCACTTGCTCCCACAGTAGAGAGTGAAGGCCATTGACTTGGGTGGCTTTAAAAGAAGATTGGACAAACTCAACTAGGGCCAGGGCCTTTTCAGTACTGGCCCTGACTTGGTGGAAGGCTCTGTCACAAGAGACTAGGGCCCTGCAGGACTTGACATCTTTCCGCAGGGCCTGCAAGACAGAGCTGTTCTGCCTGGCCTTTGGTTTGGACTCAGTCTGACCCTTATGTTTCCCTCCCCTTATGGTCTTGATTCATCGGCTATTTTTAAAATGAGGCTGCATTTTAAATTGCATTTAAACCTGTATTTTAAATTGGTTCCCCCCCCCCCTCTTTTTGAGGCATCTAATCATAAGCCTGCATTTTTATTGAGGCTTGATCAGGGCCTGTATTTTAAAATGAGCTTAAAGATTTTCAAATGTTCATGCCAGGCAGAAGACCAGCTGCCTAAGAACCTTGGCAAGATGTTTATTCTCCTGGATAAGGGGGCCCCCTGATTTATAGCAGAAAACAATTCTCAAAGTCGTAAAAAGGGAATTACAGGCTGACAGCCAAGGTTACACTGACCCTACATATTACAGAAGATAAAAAAAGAGATAAACATAATTAAGAGTGGGTAAATAGTAAAATAAAACCATGTGCCTCCCATTAAACTTGAGCCATATTTTCCTAAGGTTCAAAGGTCAAGAGCAATGGAAAAGCATCTAGCTGGCAGAAAGGAAGAGAGTATTTTGGGAAGTCTTTTTCTAAAGTTGTTTCTTTCTTAAACTGAGATCCTTTTAAGATTTCTTTTCCTTTTAAAAGGTTATTTATGTTATGTATTAAATATATTGGCTTAAATGTAATTATGCAAAGGAATTAGAAGCTAAGAAATGTTAAATCCTTATGCATATAGTTGGAAGAGATCACAGGGGCCATCAGCCACCAGCCCAGCCCCCCTGCCAAGCAGGAAACATCATTAGAGCATTTGTCAAGCTTTTGTTTAGAGACCTCCAAAGGAAGGAGATCTTTCAATGATGATCCTTGACATCTGTTTAAGATAAAAATTTAAGATTAACCATCTGTTTTGGAGGGCAATAGGGCGAGGTGAGCTGGTAATTAAGGTTCCTTGTTGAGACACATGTAAGATATATTACTACTTATTTGTCATTTATAGATAGAAGAATATATAGCTTTTTGTTTCCCATAAAAGGGCATGAGGAAATGGGTGTATCTTTTGTGATTGGTTCTAGCAAACAGCCAATAGGAATTTCAACCAGGCTGATTGGACAGAGGCAGCCACAGGAGGAGCAAGGGGGCTGGATTAAGGAAATATAAGTGCTGGCCAGAATGGCAAGAGGCCAGGCCAGAGCTTGGTAACCATATACCACTGTGCCTCATATTTATTTGTCTGACAAATAAATTATTATTTTAATTTCTCTATTGCTGCATTGAATATTTCATTCCAGCTAAGCGTTAACCACAAGCAGGGTGCTACATTTTCCCCCTATTATATTTTTACTGTGATTTTATTGGTGTTAGCCGCCCTGAGCCCGGCTCTGGCCAGGGAGGGCAGAGTATAAATAACATTTATTATTATTATTATTATTATTATTATTGAGAGGACTATCGATGGCTACTGGCCAAGATGACTGTGCTTTGCCTCCATAGTCAGAGGCTTCTGAATACCATTATGGGAAACCAGAGATGGGGAGAGCGCTCTTGGGCTCAGATCTCGCTTGTGCGTTTCCCGTAGACATCTGGTTAACCACAGTGAGAACAGGATTCTAGACTGGATGGGCCATTGGCCTGAGCCGGCAGAGTCTTCTTAAGTTTTTGTGGTTACTTAAAAAAAAAAACACTTCCCAATAATCCTCAGATTTTCAGGGGCTTTCACTCACGTTTGCTTGAACATGAGTAGAATCCTCGTTCAAGGATAAAGCATAGTCTCTGGACATGGGAAGGTTTCCGTGCAAGTAAACTCCCCCATGAAAAGTTTCACCATTCAAGGCAGGAAAGGTTGGGGGCTGGGTGATGCAGAAAGAAAAAACTGGTGGAGGAGGCAGGGCTAAGCATGCTCCTAACCCCAATCCCCAGTTTTACATCTCCCACATTCAGGAGAATGCTGACTTTCACTGGCCAGTCATACATATGTTCCTGACAGTTAATAAGAACATTTGTCGTTGTTTAGTCATTTAGTCGTGTCCGACTCTTCATGACCCCATGGACCAGATCACGGCAGGCACTTCTGTCTTCCACTGCCTTCCGCAGTTTGGTCAAACTCATGCTGGTAGCTTCGAGAACACTATCCAACCATCTCATCTTCTGTCGTCCCCTTCTCCTTGTGCCCTCCATCTTTCCCAACATCAGGGTCTTTTCCAGGGAGTCTTCTCTTCTCATGAGGTGGCCAAAGCATTGGAGCCTCAGCTTCAGGATCTGTCCTTCCAGTGAGCACTCAGGGCTGATTTCCTTCAGAATGGAGAGGTTTGATCTTCTTGCAGTCCATGGGACTCTCAAGAGTCTCCTCCAGCACCATAATTCAAAAGCATCAAGTCTTCGGCGATCAGCCTTCTTAATAAGAACATAGGAAGAGCTAGTTGGATCATGTCAATGGCTCATCTAAGCAAAGCATCCTGTACTCACAGGGACCAGTCTGTGGGAAACTCGCAAGCAGGACCTCAAGCAGAAGAACACCTTGTGTGGTTTCCAGCAACTGCTATTCAGAAACATTACTGCCTCTTACCATGGAGCATAGTGATCATGGCTTGTAGCCATTGATAGCCTTATCCAACCTGAATTTGTCCCATCCTCTTTTAAAGCTATCCACACTGGTGTCTCCTGTCTCAGTGAGTTCCACAGTTTACAGCTATGTGCTGCGTGAGGCAGAAATCTGAGGCCCTGTAAGCGTGTAGCCTGTCCCCATTGTCTTGCAAGCGAGGATCAGTTTCAATTATCCCTGGATCCACATGGTTAATGTGTCTAGATTTTGTAAACATGTTTTATATCTGTGCAATTTCTCTTTAAACTCTCCAGGCTCAAGGAGCAGTAAAAGCGCTTTTCAGAAGGAAAATCTCCATGACCTTTTGGAATCAAAAGCTCTTCCTCCATATTCCCAGAGAATGTCAAGCACATAACCACCTCTGTGGATGGGCACCATGTATTGGCAATGTGGATTGGCTGCCTGGTGTTGGATTGATAAGGTTCAGGACCACCACCACCCCATCCTTAGGTAAAGGTAAAGGGACCCTTGACCATTAGGTCCAGTTGTGGGCAACTCTGGGGTTGTGGCACTCATCTCGCTTTATTGGCCAAGGGAGCCGGCGTACAGCTTCTGGGTCATGTGGCCAGCATGACTAAGCCGCTTCTGGCGAACCAGAGCAGCGCACGAAAACGCCATTTACCTTCCCGCTGGAGTGGTACCTATTTATCTACTTGCACTTTGATGTGCTTTCGAACTGCTAGGTTGGCAGGAGCAGGGACTGAGCAACGGGAGCTCACCCCATTGCGGGGATTCGAACCGCTGACCTTCTGATCGGCAAGTCCTAGGCTCAGTGGTTTAACCCACAGCGCCACCCGCGTCCCTCCCCCCATCCTTACATGGGTCTATAATGTAGAAATCATAAATGTGAAAAGGCAGCAAGCGTATAACATGCCCAAATCTTCAAAGCAACATTGTTTCACTCTTACGTCCCACTATGACTGATCCGAAACATTTTGCTTGCGATGGATTGTAGTTAATCCAACATAGAACCGCATATCATTATTTTTGTTCCAGTTCTTCTCTCCGTTTTCCTTCCTCTGTGACACACCATGCCTATTTCTGATTCTTTCAAAAGTTCAGTTTCTTTCTCACTCTTTGTTGATGTGTTCTCCTTTTGTTATTATTTCAGAGCTGTGGAGAAGTCATTAGTGACATCATGCCAAAAAAAGGGTGAGTCTCCTGAGGAAGCGAAGGGTTTTGATTCACTGGAAACAGAGTCAATAATTTATCTTAGCTTTCCTCAACCTGGTGTCCTGCAGATATTTTCGACTACAACTCCCATCATCCCCAGCCTGTGGCTGATGGGAGTTGTAGTCCAAAACATCTGCAGGACACCAGGTTGGGGAAGGCTGGATTACCTTGCCTTGTACAAAATAAACCTACACCTTTAGAACACTATGGCAGGCGCCGGGTTGCAAACTTGCCACCTGCCAGTCAACTTCATAGGGGACGGAGCAACACCCCCATAAGGAAAGGTTGGAGGGTTTGAGACATTTTAGCTTAGAGAGAAGTAGAGTAAGAGGCAGCACGGCAGAAGTTTGTAAATTCATGCATGACATGGAGAAACTGGATAGAGAAAAGTTTTTCTCCCTCTCTCGTAATTCATGGAAAGCCAGTGAAGCTGAATGTTGGAAGAATAAGGGCAGAGAAAAGGATTTCTTTATGCAGCACATAGTTAAATTTTGGAACTCTCTCCCGTAGGAGGCAGTGATGGTCATCAACACACTCTCTCTCTCTCTCTCTCTCTATATATATATAAATTAGTTTTTTAACATATCATTTCCAACATTCATATAACATAACTTCTTATCTTACACAATATTTTTGACTTCCGTCAACACCTCCATTCTTTATCACTTATTCTGCATTTCTTAATTTCTCTATTGCTCTTAATTATCATTAACTAATAATTCTCCTCATAGTCTTTCTTGCAATATTTCAAATAGTCCTCCTTAGAAAAGTTATTGCAATCCTACTAGCGTGATCTGTTCATTACTATTACTTTTCAAATAGTTCATATATTTACTCCAGTCTTCTAAGAATCTCTGGTCCTGCAGGTTTCGAATCCTTCCTGTTAATTTATCTAATTCTGCACAGTCCATCAATTTCATCCTCCATTCGTTGGTAGTTCTTCTCTCCCCCAGGAGGCAGTGATGGTAACCAACTTGGATGGCTTTAGAAGAAGACTGAACAACTTCATGCAGGAGAGAGCTATCAATGGCCACTTTGCCATGGTGCCCATGCTCTGCCTTTGCAACTTCTGAATGCCAGTTGCCGGAAACCACAGGAGAGTAGAGAAGAGAGCTCTTGAGCTTGAATCCTGCTTCTCGGTTTCCACCAGGCATCTGTACACTGTGAGAACAGGATGCTGGACTTGGTGGGCCATTGGCCTGATCCAGCAGGCTCTTCTTACGTTTTTAACTTATTAATTAAAGCAACAACAACAACGCATTATAATGAAGGGATGGTTTAAATAGTTGTTCTTACTATTACCTCAGTGATTTATAAGGGATGCGGGTGGCGCTATGGGTTAAACCACAGAGCCTAGGACTTGCCGATCAGAAGGTCAGTGGTTCGAATCCCCGCGATGGGGTGAGCTCCCGTTGCTCGGTCCCTGCTCCTGCCAACCTAGCAGTTCGAAAGCACGTCAAAATGCAAGTAGATAAATAGGTACCACTCTGGCGGGAAGGTAAATGGCGTTTCCGTGCGATGCTCTGGTTCGCCAGAAGCGGCTTAGTCATGCTGGCCACATGACCTGGAAGCTGTACGCTGGTTCCCTCGGCCAATAAAGTGAGATGAGCGCCGCAACCCCAGAGTCGGCCATGACTGGACCTAATGGTCAGGGGTCGTCCCCCCCTTTACCTTTACCTTTACAGTGATTTATATACTGCTGAAAACTGTAGCCTTTAAGCGGTGTACAAAAAGTTACAAAAGTGATAAAACAAATTGAAATCAACCATAAAAACAAGAATAAACCTTGCCTAATAATAATAATAATAATAATAATAATAATAAATATATCATTTATATGCCACCCATCTGAATGGGTTGCCCTCCAGTCACTCTAGGCAGCTTCCAGAGGTTCAACAGGAGGGGAAAGGATCTGTCTGATCTGAGTCAGAAGGAAGTCCCACAGAGTTCACAATACCGAATGCCTAGCTCCTGGTGGAGCATCTCCCCTCTCTTTGTGCTTCCTTTAAATGGGGTCTCTACCCTCCACTGCTTCTATGCAATGCTCCTTCAATCCACTGCACCCTATGAAGCATCTGTGGAAGGGGATGTACATGGGGAGAGGTCACTCTCACCCCAGGAAAGTGATGGCGGGGGAAAAAACTGTTTAAAACAAGCAAGGAGGGGTGAATAGCTTTTAACTGGTGCTTGTGGTTCCCTCACTGCAAGAAGTGAGGTTATGGGGAACCAGGCAGAGGGCCTTCTCGGTAGTGGTGCCTGCCCTGTGGAACACCCTCCCATCAGATGTCGAGGCAATAAGCAACTATCTTTTAAAATGCATCTGCAGGCAGCCCTGTTTAGGGAAGTTTTTAATGTTTATTGCTGTATTGTGTTTTTAATATTTGGTTGGGAGCTGCCCAGAGTGGCTGGGGAAACCCTGTCAGATGGGCGGGGTACAGATATATTATTATTATTATTATTATTATTATTATTATTATTATTATTATTGCATTTTAAAAGCCTCTGACTGGATACCCGATGGAGGAAAATCACTGCTGTCACAGGAAAACATTGACAGGCGCTGTTTTCAGTGGGAAGCAAGTAGGAATGCAATACTACCTAATGAATTTCTCCAGCCCATCCACAAACACAGAGAAACCGATTCCATATCTCTGCAGTTTAAGAAAGGGGCTGCGAAGGTGTGGGGACACTTTCTGATAGGGTGCACAGACACAGGGAGGGTTCAGGCACGTTCCAGTTTCCCTCCTATGTGTATTCACTACAAACAAGACACACTAAGTCCTCAAGTCTAGTTTCAGGCTAAGAGGACTCACTTACATGGTCCTTTGGCTCTCGGGCTAATCTCTGCTAAATCACTGCATGTGGAAAGGGACCTAGCAAGATGTCAAACCATGGTTCCATCCAGCTCCAAAGAATATAAGATGGATTAAGCCAATGACCTATGTAGTCCATCATCCTGTTCTTGCAGTGGCTGACTGGTTGCCTGTGTGGGTGAAGCTTGTTAGCTGGACATGTGTGCACTCTGTCCACATCCTGATTCAGAGGTAGTCGGAGGCATGATACCTCTGATGGTGGAGGCAGAACATCATCTTAACGTTGTCTACATTGCCTGACAATTGCTCTCCAGGGTATCAGACATATATATGCAGAGCAGTTGCTCTACCATTGAGTTGCAGCCTCCCTCCCGCCCCCCATTAAGTTCATATCATTCAAACTATGCCTACACAATTCATAGGGTGGCAGTTTTAGGGGGAAGTTATCTTGCACACTTGAGGGACGCGGGTGGCGCTGTGGGTTAAACCACAGAGCCTAGGACTTGCTCATCAGAAGGTCGGCGGTTCAAATCCCCACAATGGGGTGAGCTCCCGTTGCTCAGTCCCTGCTCCTGCCAACCTAGCAGTTCGAAAGCACGTCAAAGTGCAAGCAGATAAATAGATACCGCTCCGGCGGGAAGGTAAACGGCATTTCCGTGCACTGCTCTGGTTCGCCAGAAGTGGCTTAGTCATGCTGGCCACATGACCCGGAAGCTGTACGCGGCTCCCTCGGCTGATAAAGCGAGATGAGTACCACAACCCCAGAGTCGGTCACGACTGGACCTAATGGTCAGGGGTCCCTTTACCTTTATCTTGCACACTTGCTATTATTAGCACCGAACCTCAGCACCTCCTATAGACTCAACAGTATCAACGGGTTTTTATCTACAGAGCTTCTTTTAAGAGTTTGGATTATAGTATGAGAGACACGGCACAGCTATTTGAAACTGTTGTTTGAGAACAGCACTTGTTAATCCTTGAAAGCAGATAAACCTTTGGGTGTGTTTTTTTTTTTTTTTTTGGAAGAAAAACAAATCTATAGCACTACTGTTGTGAGCTGCTACACTTTCGATGCATGTTGCATGCCTGTTTTGGGAAGGATGCAAAGAACACACTAGAGATAGGTTTCCAAGGGGAACTAAAGCATTTTGCTATTTTTTATAAGGTTTTTATAAAGATAATGTATCAGGGAAATAGAGTGCCCACTTACGCATGGCTGAAAAGGAGGGGGGCATGGATTTGCAAAGAGTTTGCATATTCTAATGTGTATGCAGTTGTAGAAAGACTTGCTCTAATTTGAACATAATTTCAGTACTTCTCACCATAGAGGGGAAGGCTGTGAGTAGCTGATCTGTGGGCCTGTTGTGTCTGCTGCCTAAGTTCTCAGTATGGATAGCAACTTCAAGGTCCCTACTGCTCTCTCTCTCTCTCTATAAATTGCAAGTGGACAGTGTGGTCTTTAAAGGGCTACCCCTCCATTCACACAGTATATGTGCCTTGGAATTGGTGGGTGGGTGGGTGGGTGCAATTCAGTTCGCATTTAAAGGCAAATCTACCTAACCTGGGCTTCCCACAACAACATACAAACCAAAATACACAACTTCTTCAAAATTCAAACTTCTACAAATTTTGCAACGGGGTTATCTCACCAAGTAATAAAAACGCAGACATTAGGGGAGAGTATGCATATGTTGATGAAGATCACATAAAAATGCATTATATTAGGGGTAACTGCTTAGCAAAAAAAAGCATTAGGGAAAACTGTTACACAAAAGTGCGTATCTGAGGAGAGATTCGCAATAAAATGCTGGTGAATTTTCAGAGGACTTTTTAAAAAATCCAAACTGATGTAGAATTATGCAGAACTGAATTTTAAGGTTGGGAAAATGAGAAACGGAGAGAAATAAAAAACAAAATTATACACTGCGTGATCTACAAGCTGAAGCTAAGTTCACATTCCCCCCCCCCCATTCCTTCTTCCTTTTCTCTATTTATTTAATTATAGAAATATTTCTGCAGCATATATGTATGCAAAGAGACAATAGCTGCAGAAATTTGCTAAGGATCTGTATTTGTGTGTGTGCGTGTGTGTGTGTGTGTGTGTGTGTGACACACACACATTCACATTTATACATTTAGGTAAAGGTAAAGGTACCCCTGCCCGTACGGGCCAGTCTTGACAGACTCTGGGGTTGTGCGCCCATCTCACTTAAGAGGCCAGGGGCCAGCGCTGTCCGGAGACACTTCCGGGTCACGTGGCCAGCGTGACATCACTGCTCTGGCCAGAGCCAGAGCCGCACACGGAAACGCCGTTTACCTTCCCGCTGGTAAGCGGTCCCTATTTATCTACTTGCACCCGGAGGTGCTTTCGAACTGCTAGGTTGGCAGGCGCTGGGACCGAGCAGCGGGAGCGCACCCCGCCGCAGGGATTCGAACTGCCGACCTTTCGATCAGCAAGCCCTAGGCGCTGAGGCTTTAACCCACAGCGCCACCTGCGTCCCATACATTTACTAAGGATATAAATATATTCACATAGTTATAAAAGCATGAAACAGCACTTCACATAAGGTTGCTCCAGCCCTTTTAAATAATTTGGCTAATCACTAGAATAAAATATCTGTTAGCAACGCAGAGTATTTTTTATCTATGTGGCAAAACAGTTTGGTTTCTGCCTTCATCAGCTGTTTTGTGAAAAAAAAATTGTGTGTGTGACTTCCCTTAGCTAATGCAAGCCGTCTTTAACAAGCTATTGCAAATATCTTATGAAAAGAAACAGGAATATCAGTTACAGTACTGTTGGTCCCATCCGTATCTAGAAATAATAATAATTTAAAAGTTTCAGTGCTACTGCCTGTCATTGTAATCTGACAATCCACTAACAAAGGGCCTTGGAGTCCAAGTTCAATAACGCTTTTTGAGTAAGCACTGGGCAGCCATTCCCTCCCATCCCTGTACAGCTTGGGAAGCGGGGTGGTTTTGTGCAGAAAACAGCTGTCGGGGAACGGGTCAAGCACTCTCACCCTCTTCCATTATCACAGCCTCTTGGGGTTGCTTTTCATGTTGATATGAGTTAGGAGAAGGTCATCTGTAGCAAGCAGACTCTCCTGGGTCCTTGGGTCACCTGCAGGAGCAGGAGGGCTGGCGCAGTTGTGCTTACCTGACCTCTTATCATTGGTGTCACTGAAGCTGGCCAGAATGGACAGCAGGAGGGGCAAGGGGGCAGCAAGATCAGCTTGGTGCAAACACAGAAGCAAAGTCCATCTGAGACTCCTGCCGGTATGTTTGCACTATGTCAACCTTGCCACCAGCTTCCCCTTTGCCCTGCTGGTAAGCCAGAGCAATGCCAGTTGCAAGCGACATGACGTCAGTCTAGGGCTGCTGCCCCAAACCACTGACCACTACCTTGCCTATACCAGGTTGAGAGCTATAGGACCCCACCTTGGCCTCTGCTTACAAGCTGCCTGGGTGCCATAGGACATCCCTAGTTCAAGACTCCTTTAAAGTTTAAACCAAAACTTTTTAGTTTAGAGAAAATATGATTAAGAGGCGACATGATAGAATTTCAAAAGATTATGCATGGCATGGAGAAAAGTTCTTCTCCCTCTCTCATAACTCTAGAACTCATGGACATCCAATAAAGCTTAATATTGTAAGATTTGGGACAAATAAAAGAAAGTACTTCTTCACGCAGTGTATAGTTAAACTATGAAACTCACTCCCAAAGCAGGAAGTGATGGCCACCAACCTAGATAGCTTTGAAAGAGGACCAGACAACTTAATGAGCTGAGAAGAGAGCTATTGAGAAGAGAACTAATGGTGGCTACTAGCTATCATGTCAATGGGACGCGGTTGGCACTGTCGGTTAAACCACAGAGCCTAGGACTTGCTGATCAGAAGGTCGGTGGTTCGAATCCCCGCAACGGGTTGAGCTCCCGTTGCTTGGTCCCAGCTCCTGCCAACCTAGCAGTTCGAAAGCACGTCAAAGTCCAAGTAGATAAATAGGTACCGCTCTTGCGGGAAGGTAAACGGCATTGCTGCTCTGGTTCACCAGAAACGGCTTAGTCATGCTGGCCACATGACCCGGAAGCTGTATGCCGGCTCCCTCAGCCAGTAAAGCGAGATGAGCGCCGCAACCCTAGTCATCCGCGTCTGGACCTAATGGTCAAGGGTCCCTTTACCTTTTTAGCCATCATGTTTATTCTCTTATCTGCACAGTTGGAGGCAGTATTGCTTCTGAATACCAGTTGCTGGAAACCACAGAAGGGGATAATTTTAATCCTGCTTTTGGGTTTCCCACAGGCATCTGGTTGGCCCCTGCGAGAACAGGATGCTCAACCAGATGGACCATTGGCCTGGTCCAGCAGGCTCTCCTTGTGTTCTTAAATTTGCAGGGTGGTGTTGATCAGACACCTAGGTCTGAGATTGGAAAAAGTTATCAATCTATGGCTAAGAGCTGCAAAATCTGTTCGATATATACAGCTGTGCCCTTTAAGTACTTCAGCAGCAGTGCCTCACAGCATTTGCTTCCACAATACACTATGAAAAGAGAGAAAGCAAATTAGTAAGATACTGAATGGAAGGGAGGGGGAGGCGGGGGGAAGAGGAGATTAAATTCCACTTACTGTGCATAAGTGTTGTGAACACTCTTCCCTACAAGTGTAGGGCATGTTCCACATGCTCGAGACATCTAATACTTCAAGGTGGATTTTCTCCACACCGAAAAGGCAAGGCAAGTTCACCCGGTAACCCTAGATGACAATTTAAGTGCAGGCCAGGCGAGCTTACAGTGCCACAAATTCTTGTGGCAGCATAAATGAAGCTCTTGTTGCAGGTTGCTAATCTCAGGATTCTTATTAAAAATGGATGATTACATGCACTCGCAAATAGCCGAGGCTTTGGGTATTGATTTACTCAGCGTGCAAGTGCCGCTGCCGACGTTATTCTTACAAGGTCTTTATCAAGAGGAAGGGGCGAAAACGTAAGTGAGGGCAAAGATGGGTCAATTGATCCGCTCTCATTTCTCTCCCTCCCCTCCCACCTATCCAAAAGCCAGGTCAACAGTCCAAGCAGAGTGACCAAAAAGCTGGTCTCCTTCCTTGCGACCAGCTAATTTCTAGAGGGGTGTTAAGGTCACACCATTTGTTTACTTACTTATAAATAAGTGTTTAGATGCTGCCCTAACACAAAACTTCAGAATGGTATACAGGAACATTAATTCCCCACCCCCCAAAAAACCCCAATGGAGTGATCATTAAAATGAATGCCTGCTCACGAACATTTTGCACAATTTCCAAGGCAGGTGAGTATAAAAAAGGTCCTCGGGAGTCAACAGTAAGGGTGCCAGCTGAAAATCTGCTGGTAGAGTGTTACTATTAATTAAATTTGTATACTGCCCTATACCCATAGATCTCAGGGTAATTCACAGCATAAAACTTCAAAACGCATAATAAAAATAAGAAGTGTAAATCACAACCATAGGGGATGCCCTATGACTTACATAAAATAGGGGCACCCTTCCCTCCACAGAGTCCCTGTTGGAAGTGTAGTATGGCCTTAGCCCCTGCTTGGGCGTTGGACAGAAGCTACTTTTCCCAGATTCTTTTAACAGGATATCTTTTTCCCATGGAGAGGCAAGCAGAGGCTACAACCTTCCTCTCCAGTCAAGATCTAGGCTCACCCAATGCCTAACTTCCTTACAAAGTTGTGATGATTGTACAAGGTAGGCGAAAACTTGACAGCCGGTACCAATTTGCCAAATGGAAAAATTCCCGCCTGGCCCCAAATATGGTGGCCAACTTGGTCCATAGCAAGGTCATAGTGCAAGAAAGCAACAAGTAAAGGGAAGGTGGGCAGGAGATCAACGAAAAGCAGGGTGGAGCGCCTGGCAAGCCACGTTTTAATGACCCCTAGGAGCAGGCCTAAGTGTCCTGATTGGTTGAGTCTGCTTCAGGGGAACACCCTGCCCAAAGTCTGTCAGCATTGGCCAATTAGCCGGCAGCCAGTCGATCTGGCCTGCCATTTGCTGGATCACTCATGTGGCTCGGGGCATGGCTGCAAGACTACCCACTGAGGAAGGTGAGTGGACTTCTTGAAGCAATGGTTTGCCTGTCCACCGCCTGCACTGCAGTACAAGATACTACCACTGCACATAATCAATGAAGGGAGGAACACACATCTAATTGGCAGCCACTGGGTTTGGTCATCCCCTATGTAATATGACCTCAGATGTGTCCAAGATGTTCATCCCCATCCTAAGAGGGCCTTGGTAGAGGTTATTTGAACCTTAATGGGATCCAGCAAGATAGGCTAAGACAGGCATAGGCAAACTCGGTCCGCCAGATGTTTTGGGACTACAACTCCCATCATCCCTAGTTAACAGGACCAGTGATCAGGGATGATGGGAGTTGTAGTCCTGAAACATCTGGAGGGCTGAGTTTGCCTATGCCTGGGCTAGGAATCTGGATGGCAAAGAAGGCTGATTCAGAGAAGATCAGCACCATAAGATTATTGTCAATGGAGCTGCAAATATCCCTAATTTTATATTCATCAGATGTTTTTCCTAGATCCAAATTTTCCCCAGTATCTTTACCCAGAGATATCAGGAGGAACCTGTTAATGATGAAAAAGGATGGACTGAAGAGCGTCCAAGATTTGTGAATACATCCGAGACAGGATAAAATTGTCAACCGTTTTCAGACATAGCAAGTGGATGTGATTTGCCGCACGGCCAGAGCTGAGAACTCCCAAGAGGAAATGATCTGGAATCAGTGAAGAACTTGTTTTCTTTTATGACAGCCTCAGCCATTTCTATATCCTTGTTGGAAATAACCCATTTGTTTTAAGTGCACCGGGCCCTAGCTAAAAGTAGTAGATTTACTCCCTTGATACAGTGCTCCTTCTTTCTTTTTCTCAAGCGAAACTGCCGGGAAGGTAAATACTGTCAGATCAGACGGGGGTTCCAAACTGCCACAATGACAGCTTCATCTCAGTGTGTCAATACACCAAGTATTTTCTCCTAGCTACCTCTGAGGGTCAGATTCAATGCTTCTCCCACTCCACACTACAGCTCCCCCACCCTCAGTAAGTAGCCAGAAACTATTTTGTCGCCCTAAGCGACAGCTTTAGGTTTGCTAAATTAACACGAGCGCAAACACCTATATTTAACTACTCTCTCTCTCTCTCTCTCTCTCTCTCACACACACACACACACAGAATTGCTATTCAGAGAAAAAGGGGGAGCAAAAGAAAGAAGAGGAAACAGAACAGAATGAGGACATTAAGCACAGAGGAAAGAGTTGGTTAGAGTCAACTGTGACATTAGCGAAGGGGAGCTTTGTAGTATGTAGATGTGCTGGGGGTAGCAGAGCTCACTTGGGTTGCTGGGGCAGCTGGGGGTTGGGAGTTCAAGGATGGCTCACTCGGTGCTGCAACCTTGAATCGGCAACCCCTCCTTACAACTTGACCTTTAAAGCCCTAAACGGTCTCAGCCCTGTATATCTGAAGGAGCGTCTCCTCCCCCATCGTTCTGCCCGGACACTGAGGGCCAGCTCTGAGGGCCTTCTGGCGGATCCCTCACTGCGAGAAGTGAGGTTACAGGAAACCAGGCAGAGGGCCTTCTCGGTAGTGGCGCCCACCCTGTGGAACGCCCTCCCATCAGGATCCTCTATTCCCCGATCCTCTATTCCCTTTCCCCTTTCCTCTTCTATGAAGAAACCCTTTCTGGGACCCCCCATTTTAATTCTTCCCTGGTCTCCTTGCTGGCCCTAGTAGGACCAACTGGTGATCATTTGATGTCTACTGACTGGGGTTTGTTCCCCCCCCCAAAAAAAAATGACCCCTGAATTTTAGAATTTTATTGATATTGATGCTGCATTTTATGTTGTATTTTATGCTGTTTTATGCTGTTTTTAAGTCGTATTTTAATCAGTGTTTTATATTTGCTGTTAGCCGCCCTGAGCCCGGTTTTTAAACCAGGAAGGGGGGTATAAATAATAATAATAATAATAATAATAATAATAATAATAATAATAATTCCCATGTCTTGGCCAGATAACACATGTACACCACACATTTAAAGAAGGATGATACCCCTTTAACAGTCATAGCTTCCCCCAAAGAAACATGGGAAATGTAGTTTGTTAAGGGTGCTGAGAGTCGTTAGGGAGATCTCTGTTTCCCTCACACAGCTACAATTCCCAGAATTCCCTGAGAAGCAAGAGTGATTGTTAAATCAATTCATTGTTAGTCTGAGAGGTGCAGAATAGATCAGTTTGTTTAAAAAACATGGCCCAAACAAACTTTTCTTCCTATTCTCAAACTCCTCAAAGTTTACTTTTAGGAGTGCCTCTTCCTGCAGGAACCATGAGGTGTTGTTTTTTAAAGAAAATACAAAGACATTAAAATATTTAAAATATGCTATTTTTTATGATTTCGTTGAATTCTCTCTCTCTCTCTCTCTCTCTCTCACACACACACACACACACACACACACCGGTTACACTGAAAGGAAAAAGGAGGAACATATTTTAAATATTTACTGCTTTTCTTTAAGTGAAGCCAAAGCAGTTCAAGACATTAAAACATTTATATAACATCAGTTTAAGCGATGATAGAAGCCCACGGTGACTAAAACAACCAAATGCTTTCCTAAAGAAAATAGGTTTTTAACCGTCTCTGAAAGGTCCCCAGCGGCCTGAGCACCTGAGCTTCTGGGGACCAGGAATTCCACAGGGCCTGACTCATGATAAAGAAAGAGAAATTAGAAGAGAAGAGAATAGGAAAGGAAAGGAAAGCTATGTTTTAATCCAATAGAAACTCCTGTGACAACCTTGACATCTGCTGAAGCAGGTTAAGGTTCTTGTAAGTCTCCCGTTTGAAATATTTACCTCAGTCACTCAAGGAACCTGCTTCTCGCATGACTTTTCCTGGCGTGCATTCCTTGAAAAGTGACCAGGCGATGCGCTGCTTTCCCCTTTGTGAATTGCCAAGTGTGTGCTAGATAGAAAAAACGGCACCTCTCACAAAAACCCTGCCCATTCTTACTGTCGCGGCATTATATCATGCCCAGAGATGTCTAAGACAAACAGTGAAGTCGCCCACTCTGGAACTTTCCAGATGGAGAGTACTCATGCCAAGGCCTGAAATGATCAACCAAGGGATTGAGTGGTGGCCCATATTGGAAGTAACCCACCATGAGTCCTGAGGTGTCTCGGGCCTGGAGTAGCAGGCTGAGGCGGACAAGGAGCAGGGAGATGAGATCGGGGAATAGAGGCTGGAGGGAGCAGATAATTCCCATCTCAGCTGCTGAGGATGGCGAAGCAGGGCTTCCACCTCCTCTCTTCCCTCCTAGAGAGAGGGGCAGCTGTGAGGGATGGAGGAATCAGAGTCATAAAGGGAGAGCACAGCCTGGTTGTCCAGGACCCAGTGGCACTCCTGTCACTTGGAAACAGACCCATCCCCACAACGCAGTACACACAACTGATATAGTTAAACCACGGAACTCACTTCCACAGGAGGCAGGGTTGGCCACCAACTTGGAAAGGCTTTAGGATTAGAGAAATTCCTGGTGGAAAAGGCTGCCAATGGCTCCTAGCTACAACGGCTATTTTCTAGCTCCGCTGCAAGAAGCGTCATGCCTCTAAATATCAACGGGACACTGTGATGGAAGCCTGATCGCACAGAAATGCTGTTTACCTTCCTGCCACAGCGGTACCTATTTGTCTACTCACACTGGCATGCTTTCAAGCTGCTAGGTTGGCAGGAGCAAGAACAGAACAATGCGAGCTCACCCCAAACCAGGTCACCTTTGAACTATGAAATCCCATCTCCACAGGAGGTAGCAACAGTCACCAACGCAGATGGCTTTCTTTTTTATATATATATAAATATTTTATTAAATTTTCAAAATACATAATAAAAAGAGAAAAATATAACCAACCATTCAATATAACTTTTCTTATATAACTAACTGGACTTCCTCGCGTCTCCTTACCCTGCGTTATTTATAATCAGCATGTCAGCAAATTATTACCTTATTTCATACCTTATTTTGTACTTTCCAGATCTTATACTTCTAAATTTAAACTAATTTTTATCAATTGCTCATACCTTAAAATTAAACCAAATATTGCCTTAAATTTTGACTTTTTCTTACTTATAACTTAATTTTCTATTTTACAAAGCCTATTTGCTGGAGCTGGTATTTTCTAAATCGTGCAAATACTTAACATTCATACAACTTATAATATTTTTGTAGATAGTCCTTAAACTTCTTCCAGTCCTCTTCCACTGTTTCTTCTCCCAAGTCTCGGATTCTGCCAGTCATTTCAGCCAGTTCCATATAGTCTATCAATTGCGTCTGCCACTCTTCCAGTGTGGGCAAGTCTTGTGTCTTCCAGTACTTTGCAATGAGTATTCTTGCTGCTGTTGTCGCATACATAAAAAAGCTTCTATCCTTCTTTAACACTTTCTGGCCGACAATGCCCAATAGGAAAGCCTCCGGTTTCTTAACAAAGGTATATTTAAATACCTTTTTTAGTTCATTATAGATCATTTCCCAGAAGGCTTTCACTTTAGGGCATGTCCACCAGAGGTGAAAGAATGTCCCCTCAGCCTCTCTACATTTCCAACATTTATTGTCAGACAGGTGATATATTTTTGCAAGCTTGACTGGGGTCATGTACCACCTATATATCATTTTCATAATATTCTTCAAAGCATTACATGCCGTGAATTTTATTCTGGTGGTCCATAACCTTTCCCAGTCCTCAAACATAATATTATACCCTATATCCTGAGCCCATTTTATCATGGCTGATTTAACAGTCTCATCCTGTGTGTTCCATTTAAGCAGCAAGTTATACATTCTCGAAAGTACCTTAGTCTTTGGTTCCAACAGTTCTGTCTCTAATTTCGACTTCTCCACCTGGAATCCTATCTTTATGTCCAATTTAAAAACCTCTTGGATTTGGGCGTAATGTAACCAATCTTGCACCTTATTCTTTAATTTCTCCAAGCTCTGCAACCTCCATTTGTCTCCAATTTTTTCTATTAATTCCCAATATTTCGGCCAGCCGGCCTCCATATTGAGTCTCTTCCGGGCCTTAGCCTCCATTGGTGATAACCATCTCGGGGTCTTACTTTCTAATAAGTCTTTATATTTTGTCCAAACAATAAATATTGCTTTTCTGACAATATGGTTTTTGAACATTTTGTGAATCTTTACCTTGTCGTACCACAAGTATGCATGCCAACCAAAAGCATTGTTAAACCCTTCCAGATCTAGGACATCAGTGTTCTCAAGAAGTAACCAATCTTTCATCCAGCAGAAAGCTGCAGCTTCATAATATAACTTTAAATCTGGCAGGGCAAACCCCCCTCTCTCTTTTGCATCCGTTAATATTTTAAATTTTATTCGGGGCTTTTTGCCCTGCCAGACAAACCTAGAGATATCTTTCTGCCATTTTCCAAAACATTCCACTCTGTCCACAATCTGTAGAGCTTGAAACAAAAACAACATCTTTGGCAATACATTCATCTTTATAGCTGCAATTCGACCCAGCAGATGGCTTTCATATCCTTCACAATTTCTCTGATGAATATAGGGATATCCTTTTCAATTATTATTTTTATTATTATTTTTATTATTTTTTTATTATATTATTATTATTATTATTATTATTATTATTATTATTATTTATGGGAATCACAGGGTGCTGTTGTGCCCAAGGAACATAGGAAGCTGCCTTATACTGAGTGAAACCCATTGGTCCATCCAACTCAGTATTGTCTACATTGACTGGTGGTAAGTCTTCAGGTTTTCAGACAGGGAGCCTCTCTTGATTGTACCTGAAGATGTTGTGGATTGAACCTGGGTGGAAAGGTTGTGCTATATATTTCCTGCCTGTCATACACTAAGAACTGCTAAAGAATACCTCCCCAGCTGTTGCTTAAATGGGTCCCCCAACTTTACGAGTGGGTCATTTTTGGTTTTCAAGCACCTCATGGCTCAGAGTTGCCTCCCTTCCCTGTCCTCAGTGCAAAATAAATGGCCACCCAATTTCTTCCTTCAGCCTGCACTATGCAACCGCAGGTTTACCCTAAAAAATTTCCTTCAGATTCCTAGCCGGGCTTTGGGTTGGCAGGGAGGGCTGGGAGGCGAAACTGGAATCTGCCAGCCGTCCGTTCTGTGGGACAGCTGACGTGAGGCTGCTGGGCCCTAAAGGTGTAATTTCCACTCACAGTTTCAGATTGAGCCCTAAATGTCAGCTCGCTGGGATCCCTGCGCTGCTCTTGCTAATGTTGGCATCTGCAAACATGGAGCCTTAAGACATGCCTGTTGTTCCTTTTCTTTATTTTGAAAATCCTCCTCTACGGGGTGAGGGAGAAAGTGCTGTCAATCAATTGGATTGTCCCCTAAAGGAAACACTGCACAAAGCCTGATGCTCTCTCCATGGCCATCATTTGCTACAAGCTCTGGGCTCTTTTCAAAAAGCTCTGGCTCAAACCTCTGCCTTTTGGGCTTTGCCTTTTCATTCAATCCATAGCCTCCAACAGTCATTCCTTGTTAACTCACCAATCCACCCCAGGAGTGTGCAAGCTTGGAGGAACAAAGGGAGAAAAAGAATCTTAATACTTACACCTGTACCAAGAGGGGAGGTTTTGTGGGGTTTTTTTTTTTTTTTTGGTAAAGGTACAGTGAGATGGAGAGGGATACCTCTATTCATTTTTGGTCGAGAGCATACACAAATCCACTGAGTTTAGTCAATAATAA
The DNA here is from genome assembly GCF_951804945.1 of Podarcis cretensis. Taxonomy (NCBI): domain Eukaryota; kingdom Metazoa; phylum Chordata; class Lepidosauria; order Squamata; family Lacertidae; genus Podarcis; species Podarcis cretensis. Next base: position 13,584,890 of record NC_137179.1, read on the forward strand.
AAGAAGCTCAAGCTTTCAAAAGTATTTGAGGGATGAAGGATCAAAAGCCATTTGGGTCTGTTTGTTTGAGATCCAAGGGGACACGCTGTTATTCCATCGCTCTGCGTACAGACTCCTAGTTTGATGGACAAAATGTCTAGAACAATTCGACCACAAAGTGATATATATCCCTAAAGAACAAAACACATGCAAGCAACCTACAGTATGCTCACAGTAGCGACTTGCGATATTTCAGAGTGTTTTCCTATGATAAGTCCTAAGCCATTTTAGATGTAGCCCTGCAAATGTGTGTTGTGGAGCTTGGATGTCAGAATTCTCATATGCAAGTACAAACTGAGTATGAAAAATCTATTCTGCTGTGCGTGTTTTTCTTGTCACAATAAAGGCCCATTAGTGGTTCTTTCTTATAACATTTAATGTGTGTTTGTGGGGGGGGGGGTGCATAGGGGCAAAAGTACTATAAGAAAAAGAGTTGTTATCTGGCAGTTTCTTAGATGTAAGCGGGACTACTCTGGAAAGAAAAAGGGGCTTAGAGCATCAGCTTCTAATTTTTCTTTAAATAAAAATATTGTGGCAGCAAGTTGATATGAATGTCAGCTCTATACCACAAGCTCTCTGTCCTCCTTCTCCCAAAACTGCAAAATGGCTTGATCATATCTGAGCTCAATTCCAATTCCAGACCAAGTCATGCATGCTTCTTAAATGGTGGTGTCCAGACCTGAACACAGTCCTCCAGGTGAATCTGACCAAAGCCAAGTAGAGTGAGACTGTTACTTCTGGCAAAAATATCCGAAAGCAGCTTGTTTGGCTGAATCAAAAGAACGCAAGCAAGGAGTTAATTTGCAGGCCCTTCCTGCTTCCAAGCACCCAGTCCTAAAACTGCCTCTTCACCACAATCAATTGGGTTTTCAGTGCCTCTACGTTCTGCAGGAAAAACGGTAGGGATATGCCACTCCGAACTGATGCTACATGTTGGAAGTACAGCTGACACAACAGTAATTCAAGCCACACTGATGGGTACAAATTCTCTTGTTTTGGGGCTTTAACTGCAAAGCACCTGTTATTAGCACAGGTTTTCGTGGCTCAAGTCGCTGCCGTCAGAAAAGCATGGCTTTGCTTTATCTCCTTCATCCCATCCACAGTCTGCGCTGACAGCTTTATCGTCACGAGGAGCATTATGTCAGCCTGTCCGATGCTTCTTGAAGCTGTCAACAACACTTAGAGTCAAGCCCTCCAAACTTTTAAAAACTTAATCATTTTTATTCTGGGCGCATAAAAGCTGAATGCGAGAGACCCACACACAGGCTTTGCACCGGGCATTTTATTGACTCGGCTGGCCATAGGCATATTCAGGCTGCTGAAACATTTACGGAGTACAAAGCACTTTTCTGCACAGAAAGCTTGCTCTTAAAGCCAGGAGTACACCTGAGGTGGCAAAACGTTAGGGCTTTTTGTGCAGGCAGAGCAGGGGGTGGGAGTGGAGAGAATTACATGCAATGACCCACAATGGGCTGCAAAGATAGGTGCCATTCAATATGCAAGAGCATCATCTGTGGGCAACTTTACACTGCGAGATGACAAACATCAAGAGTGGCTGGTGCAGCAGTTCCTTGCTCATGCCGCCAGCCTGACTGTCAGCTGCAGAGCAGAGTGAAACAGACCAGGACAGGGTGACCCTGCTGGAGTAGGAGAGAGGCTTGGCCAGCTAGAGGATAAAGGTGTGCAGAGAGGCACGTTTAGTGGAAGTTCCAAGCAGGGTGTCAGGTCTTGAGTCAGGCCAGTGAAACCAACAAAAGCTCAAGACTAGGTGGTCACAGCAACCCTTCCTAGGAGGCCTTGCCCTGATACCACAGTTGTGAGGACTGAAGGTTCCTCCTTTCCCACCCCTCTCTAAGGCTCCTCCTCTCCTGGGTTTTCCCCAAGCAGTCTCAATCTGTTTCTGCACACCACAAATCTCTGTTCTGCTCTTTTAATTTCTCTGTGCATTCTTGGAGACTGGGTGGTGGCGGCGGCGCAGAGCTGGTTACAGCAGGAGGGGAAGACTCACTAGATTCATCAGCAGCCTCTTGACTCCTCTAGCCTCTGCTTCAGCCTCAGAGTCTGAACTGCACTCTGCCACAGACTCCTCCTGCTCACTAAACCCTGTTGACCCTTCAGTTTCTGACACTTGCTTCTACCAGGCTTCTCCCTCTGACCACTCATCATCATCCCACCACCAACCCCCTGGCTCTGAGCCTTCTTCCCCTGGGGGGGTCCCTAGGGCTTTCCCCGGCTGGTGCCTTGCTCCACTCCAGTGCCTCCAGCCTGTCCAAGACACAGGAAGGGAGCAAAACTCACCAGGTCCACCCATTCCTCCAAGCTCCTCCATTCCTCATCCTTCTCAGTAATTGTCCCACTGTGAATTGGGAAACTATAACACGAAGACTTGACTCACACGCAGGTGGATTGGGAAGCAGGTGGCGCTGTGGTCTAAACCACTGAATCTTGGACTTCCGGTCGGCGCCAGCGCTTAATGGCGGTCCGAGCCTCGAGCTCCGAGGCAGGACTGCTCCGTTAGTTCGGGTCTTACCCGCTACGGCAAGCGGGGGACCCCTAAAATCACAGGCGCGGAGCCTGTGAACAAAGGAGATTCGGTGGGCACCCTTTGCGCCCCCCGGTACTGTGAGGGAGCCTTTTTAAAGGCTTCTGAGCGGCATCGGGGTAAGCGCGGTGCTGAGAGTCGTCACCCAGCTAGCGGAGTGAAGCCGCGTCGCCATGAGCGGAGAGCGCCGATTCCTTCCTGCAATTGGAATTTGACCACAACACCCGTGAGTAAGATTGGAAAAGTAACGGGACTTTAAAAAAAAAAAAAAAAAATTGGCTGAAAACGGGAAAGGCAAAAATTAAGGAAGTCTGCCTCCCCGGAACTGCAGAAGGAATAAAGCAACGAAAATCAAGCTTCACTTAAAGGGAACCTTTCTAATTTTTTTAAGCTGTCAAACTGACATCGGACTTAAAACCTCCCCCCAGATTGGCAGGAGAAGGGGGGAAGGGATTGGAACGTTGTTAATCTGCTGGAAAATTAATGGAAAATTAAGACCTTCCATTGCCAAATCCCCTGGGGTCGGGCTGCCCAAACAAGACACCGGGACGTGGACTGTCAAACTTTGAGAAGTGGGGACTTGTTTGCAAAAAAGTTATCGGACCTTAGATGTACTTTGCTGCATTTTGGCCACATAGAAAAATAGAGACATTGCAATTTGGACATTGGAAACTTTTGGCTACTGTTATACTTCCTTGCTTCTTTGTTTTCTTCTATCTCTGCCATTTGGATACAATTGAATGCTCCCTCTAGAGGGCTCTATCTGAAACTGTTGCACTTGAAAAAGTAACAGTGGGATTTTCCACTTGGGAATCAACTCTGTGAAAACGACCTTGAGGATATGAGTGCCCCTACAGAAGAGATAGTAACAAGGCAGAAAGCAAAACAATCTCATAAGAAAAGGGCCTCTATATCAGGAACTGCAGCTGTGCAGGAAAAAACACCAGCTTCTATGGATCCTATGACTCAGGCTCTACTTAAAATAAATCAATCCCTGGAAGCATTGACAAAACTTTCGACAGAGAATTCTAAAAAATTAACAGAGTTGACAACAAGGTTGGATGTGAATACGGCTAGTGTTGCATCGAACACAGATTCTATAAATAGATTAATTCAGGAAAGTTCAGAAACACGAAAGATTGCAGAAAGTGCAAAAATAACGGCTGAAGAGACAAGGGAAAAATTTGGGCCTATTATTAAAAAAGTGAATGAGCATGATGCAGCCCTCTCCTTACTGGAACTTCAACGTAAAGAGAAGAATTTAAAATTTAGATTGGTGCCTGAAGGGGAAGGGGACAACCTTGTGAAATTTCTCACAGAGAACATCATAACTTTTTGGCAGGAGGAATGGGAGGAAGATGAGGAACTTGAGATAATATCAGCCTTTCGACTGGGTAGAAGGCAGGACAAAAAACCAAGGGACTGCTTAATTACATTGAGATCAAAAGAAGAAAGAGATAGAATATTGAATTTGCATTATCAAAAGGCATTGGTGATCCAAAATTGTCAGATACAGATTTTTAAGGACATTCCTAAATACATTTTAGAGGTGAGAACATATTACAAGAGTTTAGTAGACCTGCTGAAGAAAAACACTATACCATTCAGATGGGAGTTTCCACAAGGATTGTCCTTTAACTTCAATGGAAGGAAGATTAAAATAAAAACAATTCAGGACAAAGAACTATTTCTAGAGAAGTATCTGGAGGATCTGCAGAAAGGAACCGTGGAGGAGAGGGAACCACCCGATATAGCAAATTTGTCATTTGGACTTTCACTACCACCATCGGAGGAAGAGCAGAAGCTTGGAGCAGTTGGAGGAACAGCTACCTAAATACAAAATGTCTCTGCAACTCCTTAGTTGGAACTGTAATGGTTTGAACCTTCCTCGGAAAAGAAGACAGGTTTTTCACATTTTGAAGAAAGAACAATTAGACATAATATGTTTGCAAGAAACCCATATTGCCAGGATACACAGGAAATTATTAATAAATAAGAGACTCGGTCAAGAATTCATCTCATCAGACAAAGTAAAGAAAAGAGGTGTGGTGATCTATGCAAAGGAAAAGTTGGCTCCAAAATTAATATTTAAAGATGAACAAGGAAGATACCTGGCAATTGAAATACAAATTCAAGGAGAAAAGATATTAATTGTGGGAGTTTATGCCCCAAATGAAGGGAAGGCTGAATTTTTTAGGAAGTTGCATGAGACATTAGTTGACTTTTTAGATTATAAAATCCTAATGATGGGAGATATGAATGGAGTTGTCTCAACAAACATGGACAAAGCACAGAGACAAGTGATTTCGAAAGAAGGGAGACTACCAAGGATCTTTTTTGAAATGACTGAAACAATGGACTTGATTGACATTTGGAGAACAAAGAATCCTTTAGAGAGAGAGGGAACTTTCTTCTCAGAAGCAAAAATGACATGGACAAGAATAGACCAAATTTGGATTTCTAGTAGTCTGGCGTCAAGAACAAAAAAAGTAGAAATCTGCCCAAAAACGTGCTCCGACCATAATGGGGTCAAGATGGAGATGAAACTAACAACAACTGGTTCCTTTAGATGGAGAATGAATGACACCCTATTCAAGGACGAAGAGATCCATAAAAAGGCCCTTAAAACATTAAAAGATTACTTTGAGATCAACAGGAAAACAGATGTGGAAAAAAGAATAATTTGGGACGCAAGCAAAGCCGTGATGCGAGGTTTCCTAATTCAACAAAATTCTATTAAGAGGAAGCAACAAAATGAAAAGAAGGAAAAAATTTTAGAAAAAATAAAAGAAGGAGAGAAGAAGTTGAGGTCCAAACCAAAGTCTCATGAGATTTTGAGAGAAATAAAGTTTCATCAGATGCAATACATGGAACTCATGAACCAACAAATAGAATGGAAGATAAAGCAAATGAGACAAAAAACTTTTGAATCAGCGGATAAATGTGGGAAACTTCTGTCATGGCAATTGAAAAAAAGGCAGAAAATGAATACGGTAACAAGTTTAGAAATGGATGGAAAGATTATCCACAAACCCAACGAGATCAACAATTGTTTTCAAAGCTTTTTTAAGAAATTGTATGCACAAGGGCCAACCAACGAGCAAGAAATAGAAGAATTCATCAGAAAATACGGTTTACCAAAAATCTCAGAACAAAGTAAAAGGATCTTAAACGAGGAAATAACAGAACAAGAAATAGAGGGTGCCATTCAAAATATGAAATTGGGAAAATCACCAGGACCAGATGGCCTGACGGCCAAATACTACAAAATGCTGAAAGAATGGCTGATACAACCATTGAAGGAAGTTTGCAATGAAATTTTGAAGGGGAAAAAGGCACCTGAATCGTGGAAAGAGGCTTTCATCTCACTTATACCGAAAACAGAGACTGAGAAGAACCAGGTTAAAAACTACCGCCCTATATCTTTACTCAATGTGGATTACAAAATTTTTGCAGACATTTTGGCAAAAAGATTGAAAAGAGTGTTGGCAGAAGAGATTCATAAGGACCAAACAGGCTTTCTCCCAGGTAGACATATGTCAGACAATGTGAGGAACATTATAGACATTTTGGAGCTGCTGGACGTTGACATTAATAGGAAAGCAGTTTTGATTTTTGTGGACGCGGAGAAAGCCTTTGACAACATTTGTTGGACTTTTATGAAAAAGAATCTCCAAGGGATGGGGGTAGGACAAGGTTTTGAAAACGGTATAGGTGCAATATACTCTCAACAAAAGGCCAAATTAATTGTAAACAACGTGGTAACAGAAGAAATACCTATAGAAAAAGGTACACGACAGGGCTGCCCAATATCCCCTTTGCTTTTTATATCGGTCCTGGAGGTTTTGTTAAACATGATTAGAAAGGACCAGTTGGTTAAAGGAGTCCAGGTCGGAGTTAGACATTATAAATTAAGAGCATTTGCAGATGACCTAGTATTGACTTTGCAACAGCCAGACACTAGTATTAAAAGAGTATTAGAACTAATTGAAACATTTGGTCGAGTAGCAGGTTTTAAATTGAATAGACAAAAAACGAAAGTGTTGGAAAAAAATTTAACAATGGAAGAAAGAGAGAGTTTTCAGAATGAAACAGGTTTGGAAATTACAAAAAGGGTAAAATACCTGGGGGTAAACTTAACATCCAAGAATGTGAACTTATTTAAGGATAATTATGAAAAATGTTGGTCAGAAGTTAAAAAGGATCTGGAAATATGGTCAAGGCTGAAACTTTCCTTGTTAGGCCGAATCGCTACTATTAAGATGAATGTATTGCCTAGAATGCTGTTTTTATTCCAGACGTTGCAGATTGTGGACAAGATGGACTGTTTCAAGAAGTGGCAGAAAGACATATCAAAATTTGTCTGGCAGGGCAAAAAGCCCAGAATTAAATTTAAGATTTTAACTGATGCAAAGGATAGAGGGGGGTTTGCCCTGCCGGACTTAAGACTTTATTATGAATCAGCAGCTTTCTGCTGGTTGAAACACTGGCTACTTCTTGAGAATACTGACATTTTGGATCTGGAAGGGTATGACAATAGTTTTGGTTGGCATGCATATTTATGGTATGACAAGGTAAAGGTGTATAAAAGTTTTAAAAACCATATTGTAAGGAAAGCATTGTACAACGTTTGGATTAGATACAAAGATTTGTTGGAAAGTAAAACCCCTAGGTGGGTGTCACCAATGGAAGCTAGGGAAGTAAAAAAGCTTAATATGGATTCTAAATGGCCAAAATATCATGAGATCATAGAATACGATGGTGAAAGGGTGAAACTTCAGAGTTATGAGAAACTAAAACCTAAGGTTCGAGATTGGTTGCATTACTATCAGATAAATGAGACGTTTAAACAGGACAGGAAAATAGGATTTCAGAAAGAGAAGTCAAAATTAGAAACAGAATTGTTGGAACCCAATACTAAGAATTTATCAAGAATGTATAACTTGCTGTTAAAATGGAATACACAGGATGAAACGGTGAAATCAGCTATGATCAAATGGGCACAAGATATAGGTCATGATATCATGTTTGCTGACTGGGAACAATTATGGACCACCGGTATTAAATTTACTGCATGTAATGCTTTAAAAGAAAATATTATGAAAATGATCTACCGGTGGTACATGACCCCAGTCAAGCTAGCAAAGATTTATCATTTGCCTAATAATAAGTGTTGGAAATGTAATGAGACTGAAGGCACTTTCTACCACCTTTGGTGGACCTGCCCAAAGGTTAAAGCTTTCTGGGAAATGATCTATAATGAAATTAAGAAGGTCCTTAAGTGGACTTTTCCTAAGAAACCAGAGGCTTTCCTTTTGGGTATGGTGGGCCAAGTGGTGTTAAGAAAGGATAGGACTTTCTTTATGTATGCCACTACAGCAGCAAGAATTCTACTGGCAAAGTATTGGAAGACGCAAGAATTACCTACTCTGGAAGAATGGCAAACAAAGGTGATTGATTTTATGGGACTGGCCGAGATGACGGGCAGAATCCGGGACCAGGGGAAAGAGACAGTGGAAGAGGACTGGAAGAATTTCAAAATATATCTTAAAAATAATTGTAAAATTGAGGAATGTTAAGATGTCAGGGGGTAAGAAGTAAAGAATTGCAGCAGTAAACAAAAAAAACTTAAGAAATATTTACGAAAAGGAATTAAGACAATGGACTTAAGGGTTGCTAAAGAATTATTAAACAAGGATGCAGGGATGGGGAGGTATGGGGAAGTCAAAGAAAAAAGGTTATGAACCGATGAGTATGAAGTTATATTGTGTTATATTGCTGTTTATTATCTGTGTGGAAAATTAATAAAAATTATTATAAAAAAAAAAAAAAAAAGGTAAACCACTGAATCTTTTGGGCTTGCCAATCAGAAGGTCAGCAGTTCGAAGCCCCAGAACGGGGTGAGCTCCCGTTGCTCAATCCCAGCTCCTGCCAACCTAGCAGTTCAAAAGCACATCAAAGTGCAAGTAGATAAATAGGTACCGCTCCGGCGGGAAGGTAAAAGGGGTTTCCGTGCACTGCTCTGGTTTCGCCAGAAGTGGCTTAGTTCTGCTGGCCACATGACCTGGAAAAACTGTCTTCAGACAAACGCTGGCGAGATGAGCGCCGCAACCCCAGAGTCGTTTGTGACTGGACTTAACTGTCAGGGGTCCTTTACCTTTTTAAGCTTTGAGAAGCTCAACGTGGGAATTTGGCTTCCAGCGATAGAAAGCAGCACAGAGAAGCTACAGGGGCTGAAGCATCAACCCAAAGCATGCTCATCTCACATGAGGCTCCCATGCACATGGATGCATTTAGAAATGCACATGAGGATGCAAAGATCAAAGACAAATTGGTAAACATGCCTCAAAAAGCAGTGGGGAACAATGGACAGAAATGGAGGAGACATGAAGGGGAACAAATAAATAAATTGTGCTTTGTAGGTTTAACTAGATTCTTCCGTTTGCCAATCCGCTGACATGTGTTTCGGTCTAGTGGGGGATTAGAACACACAGCTGGTGCGTATTTGGCACACAGGTGTCTCCCTCTCTGCCTTTGCTAGCTAGCTCACAACAGATGGCTTCGTGCATACGTGTATGTGTGCAAGTGAGCACGTAAAGGGGGGAATCCTTCTGAGTGGTGTTAAAGGGAGAGCTCAATATATTAACTACACTCTTCTTCACACACATACCCCGGCGCAGTTAGCATAAAATTAAAACGACGCTAGATATCTGCCTCATCGGGTTGTCATCAGCTGTTTGAAAACACAGCAAATCTAGAATGAAACATCAAAAGGACCCACATGGTAACTCTGCCAACCAGAGCATGATAACACATCAGTAATCCACACACAAGAGTTCTGATGTGATGATTTAGAACACCCTATCATGTTAATCTGCCAGAGTGCTGAGGAGGATCTGTGCCATGTTGAGGCTACACAGAAGTCCAGGAGAATCATGAGTTAAAGAGACTGGTAAAATCTCTCGGGCTGGCTATAGGAAGGCAACCTGATCCAGATCTGGAGTTACTGAAATAAAGGATCCTCAAGGTCAGTTGCTGGAGTCGGAGTTGTTTGAACTGTAGCTAGAGACTGAAGTGCTTCAGAAACAGGGCCGGCCCTAGCATGTGGCAGAGTGGAGCAGCTGCCTCAGAGGATAAATGCCAAGGGTCAGTGAGTGGAGAGAACTCTACATATGCTTTGTAGTCTGCCTTGCACCCACTAAACTAGGCCATTGCCCATCAGGGTGCAATGGAGGATGCTGAAATAAGATTCAATGGTCTGTTGAGCTTCCGTGCATTAAATGGGCCTGAGAGGAGGCAATACTTGACCAGGCAACAGCAAGTTCCTTTTATCTATACCCATCCAGACACTACACACCAAATGCAAGACACAAGGATGAATATCATATAATCCTGTTTGGGGAAGGAACATAGCTCACTGATAGGGCACCTCCTTTGCATGAATCTCCTAGGTATCATTCTAATTTACCGTAATTAAATTTATTAGCCAGTTTTTCTTACTACTTCAGATACCTTCTTCAGATCTGAAGAAGTGTGCATGCACACAAAAGCTCATAGCAATAACAAACTTAGTTGGTCTTCAAGGTGCTACTGGAAGGATTTTTTTGTTTTTGTTTCAATATTATTGTTATTATCAACTAAGTGAGGCATGATTAAGTCCTTTTGAGGACTTCTCTCTTATTCACCTTTTTTCTCTAAATTAAAACAGCCCATATTTTGCGACCTTTCCTCAGAGGGTAGTTGCGGTATCCTCTTGATCATTTTGGCTGCCCTTTGCTGAGACTTATTCAGTTTTATAATATCCCTTTTGAGGTTATGTGACCAAAACTGCGCACAGTATTCCAAATGCAGCTGCACCATAGATTTGTATAATGGAATTATGCTGCTGGGAGTTTAATTTTCCATTGCTTTCCAAATGATCCCTAGCACAGGATTATCCTATTTCACATGGTCATACACTGGGTCCACATCTCCATCGAGATCATCTCCCCTATGATCTGACGTTCTTACTCCTAAGTAGACATGGTTTGGATTGCATTGCAACTTATTTTTTAAAGCACACACACACTAATTTGTTAGTAATGTTCTGAAGATTTCAAAGCACCCAACAAAGAGCAAAGAGTATATGTAATTATTTAAGAAAATGATGAACACTGGAACCAAAATTCTGAAATTCAATATACAGTGGTACCTCGGGTTAAGAACTTAATTCATTCTGGAGGTCTGTTCTTAACCGGAAACTGTTCTTAACCTGAAGCACCACTTTAGCTAATGGGGCCTCCTGCTGCTGCTGCGCCGCCGCTGCACAATTTCTGTTCTCATCCTGAAACAAAGTTATTAACCCGAGGTAATATTTCTGGGTTGGTGGAGTCTGTAACCTGAAGCGTATGTAACCCGAGATACCACTGTATAAATAATAATAGAGAAGTTACCTGTATGGTAAGTTAAATTTACAATCACCTATTGTTTTAGCACATGAATTGACATATACCGTACTTCTTTTTAAAATGGGGGGGGGGCAGTATGGAGTTGGGGCTGCACATCTTGCTTAATCACTGTTCCCATGTTACAACACAAGGATGCATTTGTAGGATTGTCAATTGCTTCCATGAGCTGAGACCTTCTTGGTGTTCTTGAGAGACCACAAGGTCCCCCTGTGACAGTTCTCTAGAACGTTTGAAAAATTGTTTGGCAGCATCCCCAGAAAAAAACAGCAGGGTGTAGAAATGCCCTTATATTCATATTTAATGGAAGACTTGCCCATGCCTTTTTGCCAACCATCCTGAACTTCTCAGTTAAGTTGCACACTCCCAAATGTGTGTGCTTTACAAATGCTAACAATGTTTGCTCTTTGTTATTTTCCACTCCATGCTCTGCCATGAAGACAGTGCTTACAAATATGGGGAAATTGGAGAGAGAGAGAGAGAGAGAGAGAGAGAGAGAGAGAGAAATACATAATCCGCAGTCTTGATGCGACGGAAAGCAAAAAAGTTGCATAGACCTTTAACCCAATACTTCTGGTTTGATCAGCGCATTCCTTGCTGGGGAAGCTCAGATAAGCGAACCACAGCAACTGCTATATTTTTTGTGACTTTACATCACCATTCATAGTGCTATCAGATGGGAAGCTGTTATCCAGGATGGCATAACACCTGGAGAAACCATTATGCTTATCAGGAAAACGTGGGCTTAGTCAATTCCTTTGGTGAACTCGCAAGCCCTTCTGAGCCTTTTAGCTAGGCCTGGTCAGCTTCCATTACGACCTCAAGCCTTTTTCTCTGAGAGTAAATAAGGAGGGCATTAACAGACACCGCATTCTGGCCGGTGCAGCCTTTGGAAACTTTTTCTCTATTAAAATAAAGAGAAAATATGGTGATTGGAGGCTGGAAAGGGGGTTGAAAACAACTCGTGTCCACATGTTCCCAACAGACGTCCTCACCTTTATGTGTGAAACCTGCCCAAATGCAGGAAAGGGGCCTTCGCTGCTTATAGGACACAGGGGTGGGGAGTTGCATCCACTGTTACTGGGTGGTGGGTACCACTACTACCTGCCCAAGCCTCATCTGTGAACGCTCATGTCAGAAGTTTTAAATGACTCTTTAAATTCACTATCTTGGGGGCCTTGCTACTTAATAAAGACTACAGGGTGTTGAGAAGCACAGTATATTATTTCATTAAGTGCTTTTCGGGAGAAGGGGATTTAGAAGTAAAACTGCTGGCTTTGTGTGGCAAGGTCACAACCTTTGACAACTTCGGAGCTTATCTCTTTCATCTTTCCACTCCCTTGAGACCCCAAACTTGCAGAGGAATCGAAGCCAGTAAGCTGGGGCGAGACAGAATTCAGCATTGTTACGGGCTAGGTTCCCCTTCTCTCTCTCTCTCTCTCTCTCTCTCCCCCCCCTCCCCTAAACAAAACAGATCTGAACGGAGCCAAGGAAACAAAAATGTATTGTTCCTTGCAGATGGAAGCGAGAGTCGCCTAGGTAACCAGATTAATCTCCTTTTTCTCTCCCTTCCTCTCTTGTAGTGCGGTAATCGGTGGGTTCTCTGTTCACAAAAAGCCAGCCTCAAAGCTGGGGCTCTAACTAGGTTCCTAATTAGCTGCAATTTACAATGAAGACAACATGATGAGATAATAGAAATTTGCAAAATAATGACATACCTCAGCAAAATATTCCTCCTCCTAAGAGCCATTTTTATACAAAAACAATAAAGAGGGCCCTTCTACAGCAAAGCTGGAAAATGGTGGTGTATTATGTGACACAGAACATTATTGTTCGCCTCTTGTTCTCCCAATCAACAGCTTATTGTTTGGCATCTTAAATAAAAATGACTCAAATACAGGCCACATAATGATCTCCATTGCGCTAATACACTGTATATACAGAGTAGTAAAAAAAAAAAGGGGGGAAAGGGGAAAAAAATGTATTCGAGCCAAAGTGGAGCTTATACAGAAGCAGACCCCAGAAAGGTTACTTACAATGCAATGCAATGAAAGTGGGGGTTGCTGGGAAGTATTATTACTGGGTCTTAATCACACGTATCTTTGTGATTCCTGTCAGTATGCTGCATGGGCATCAAAAAAAAAGGGCAGCTGTACAGGACAGCAGTTAGTTAATGAAATATGATGGATTGCATTTCTTGTCCTCTGTTGGTTAGCTCCAACGAAGCAACCTTCCAGATTGTTAGCCAACAGAATTCTCTGGTGCGACATCAAAGGGTGCCATTCAAGTAAGGAGGAGGGAGGAGGAGGTGGTAAGGTGAAATGGGGAGGGGTGGAATCATTGGGAGATAATGCAATGTGGAGGAGCTATGGAGAGAGAGAGGGGGGAGGGAGGCTTGGTAAAGATATAGTAAAAGTAAAGGGACCCCTGACCATTAGGTCCAGTTGTGGCCGACTCTGGGGTTGCGGCGCTCATCTCGCTTTATTGGCTGAGGGAGCCGGCGTACAGCTTCCGGGTCATGTGGCCAGCATGACTAAGCCGCTTCTGGCAAACCAGAGCAGCGCACGGAAACGCCATTTACCTTCCCGCCGTAGCGGTACCTATTTATCTACTTGCACTTTGACGTGCTTTCGAACTGCTAGGTTGGCAGCAGCAGGGACCGAGCAACGGGAGCTCACCCTGTCGCAGGAATTTGAACCGCCGACCTTCTGGTTGGCAAGCCCTAGGCTCTGTGGTTTAACCCACAGTGCCACCCACGTCCCTTTGGTAAAGATATACATGCATGTATGTCACTTGCTCCTTCTACACTTGATGAAGACCAGGCTATAAAGGAGCTCTACGTGGGGCTACCTTTAAAGGACACCTGGAAACTACAACTAATCCAGAATGTGGCAGCTATACTGGTGACTGGGAGTGGCCGTTGAGACCACATAACACCAGTCCTAAAAGAGATATATGGGCTCCCAGTACGTTTCTGGGCACAGTTACAGTGGTACCTCTGGTTACGTACTTAATTCGTTCCGGAGGTCCGTTCTTAACCTGAAACTGTTCTTAACCTCCCCATTAAAGCAAAGTTCTTAACCCGAGGTACTATTTCCGGGTTAGCGGAGTCTGTAACCTGAAGTGTATGTAACCTGAAGCATATGTAACCTGAGGTACCACTGTATAAGTATTGGTGCTGAACTTTAAAGCCCAGTATACCTGAAGGAGCGTCTCCACCCACATCGTTCTGCCCGGACACTGAGGTCCAGGGCCGAGGGCCTTCTGGCAGTTCCCTCACTGCGAGAAGTGAAGTTATAGGGAACCGGGCAGAGGGTCTTATCGGTAGTGGCGGAACGCCCTCCCACCATATGTCAAAGAAATAACTGTCAGAAGACATCTGAAGGCAGCCCTGTTTAGAGAAACTTTTATTTTCTGATGAATTTTTGTATTTTAATTTTTTGCTGGAAGCCGCCCATAGTGGCTGGGGAAACCCAGCCGGATGGGTGGGGTAATATATTATTATTATTATTATTATTATTATTATTATTATTATTATTACAGTTGTACCTTGGGTGAAGAACTTAATTCGTTCTGCAGGTCTGTTCTTAACCTGAAACTGTTCTTAACCTGAAGCACCACTTTAGCTAATGGAGCCTCCTGCTGCCGCTGCACCGCCAGAGCACGATTTCTGTTCTCATCCTGAAGCAAAGTTCTTAACCCGAGGTACTATTTCTGGGTTAGCGGAGTCTGTAACCAGAAGCGTATGTAACCTGAAGCGTATGTAACCCGAGGTACCACTGTATTATTACTCTGCTTGCAATACTGTATGTTGTGATGGCCTGCTCCAGGTGTGTGAAACCTCTGGCCCTGCAGATGTTGCTAAATGACAGGTCTCATCATCTCTGGCCATTGGCCATGCTTTCTGGGGCTGATGGAAGTCGTTCAGCATCGTCTGGAAGGTCAAAGGTTCTACACACCTGATCCACACATACCTGAAACTCAACACTCAACCCTGCAGGGAAGAATATGCATGTGGGGACTGGACCAAGATACCTAAATTAGTATCCCGAAAAGCTAAAATCAGTAGCCACATGAATGTATCTTTTGCCACCAAGGCCTCTATCCTACCTCTGCATCTAAGGGTTCTACCTGGGCTGATGCGTAGCAGGAAGGAAGTCCTCAACATAAGAACTGCTTGCACTGGGAGGACTGTTGCTTAGCTACATTTAACAATGCCTTATTGACTGGACTGGGAGAAAAATGCATTAAATGGCTGGCTGAGTATTATTATTATTTAAGCTTTTATTTCATGGGTTGGGGTGGGTGTTGCAAATTGGTGGTTTTAGGTTTTTGTCGGGGGCTGTTTATTGGAATTTATAGTTAATTGTTAATTGGCAGCTCATTATTATTTATATTTATATTATTTTGATGTTTGATTGAATTGAACATTGGAGCACTGGGGAAATGTGCAAGCTGTTTGATAACTAAGTTCAAACTTGTACATTAGTCTGGGACCTGTAGATCAGGCCAGCTCATACTAGAATACATATAGATCACTGGAGACAGAAATTGCCCCACCACCTTAAGCTTGTTTTCAGCTAGCCCACATCTGCCTGCCTTCTTACATACAAACAGTTCAGTTCCTATCAGTTTCCTTCTCCTTAGTGTTAGTGTTAGTGTTAGTGTTAGTGTTAGTGTTGTCTCTGTACAATTTAGCAAGGAGAATGGGAACAAAACTGGAATTAGTTAGCCCCATTTCTCACTGGCTTTGACTCTGGCTGACATTGCCTCTAGCGCCATCTACTGTTCGTCTCCCTGCTTTCCACCCTACCAGTGACCAAGATCAAATTCCTCATGAACCCATAACTCCCACTGCCTAACTTCAGAACTGAACTCATTCCACCAAGGCCAAGTCTCAAGAGGAGCTTTATATGTTTCATTTCTTGCTTTTCCTATTCTGAGGTACAATTGCTTTCTTAGATAACTCTCCATGAAATGAACTAATGCCATGCCAATAATGCTTGTCCCTTTTCCCCCCCTGAGTCACAGAACCATAGAAGAGTTGGAAGGTATCATGAGGATCATCTAGTCCAACCGCTGCAATGCAGGAATCTTTTGCCCAACATGGGGCTCAAACCCACAACCCTGAGATTAAGGGACGGGTGCCCTACCAACTGAGCTAAGTCTGGAGGTGCACAAAGAGGCATGTGTTAAATGCCCAATACATCCCTGCACTTCAAAGCCCAATTGGAGCACATGAGAGTGGTACAATTATAATTATTTTTATTTAAAAACCTAAAAGAGAAGTCCTTTCAACTTTTTTCCAGTTGCTCCACTTTCACGTACCCCAAATGCAACCTCCACAGCAGCCTATGATGGAAAGGCCATGAGAGACGGTGTCAGGACTAGGAAAGAACAATTTTGCCCATTTTGGTTTTTCTCGGTTTCTCGTTTTTCCAATCAAAAGTTCATTTTTTCCACATTTATACATTGATAAGTATGTTGTTCCTATTCTTAAAAAAAAAAAAAAACCCTCTTGAAAATTTATCACCATTTTAGTGCACATTTCTCTGAATAGGCACATTTTTGCAAAACAATTTCCCCTATTATAATTTATCCATGTGTTGCATATATATGACCAGGACTTTGGCTGATTGACATCCAATGCCCTTTTAAATGTATTGTGGAAGAGGGGGTTATTGGGTTGTCTTTGTTTATATTTTTTTTGTTATGCATTTTGTGTTTTTTATATTGACATTTTATATTGTGAACCACCCTGAGAACTATGGATATAGGGTACAATACGAATTTTATTGACCAACTGACTGATTGTAATATCATCCCACCCTTCCTTCTAAAGAAACCCATATAATACTTTTTCGGTATGTTATTTTTATTAACGTGTTTATATTTATCCATGCTTTACCACAGTATATGTGTTTTGCGACCCATTACTTTAGTGGAGTATAGAATTGCAAAATTCAGAGAAGGGTGAATTTTGAAGGGCAGTTTTGCATCAGTTCACACATTCTTTCAGAAAGCGTGAATTTGGTAGGGTCACCTTTGAACGCAAACTGGATAAAATCTGACCTCCATCCTTAGGAGGATGTAACAATCATCCCATACACTGGCAGGAGGTGTGGGCAGCTGGGGAGGCTGCAGAATACTTGAAGGGGAACACAGATTGTCAAAAAGGAAGACACAGCCACTCCTTGGATGCCACATATCGATCCAGTAAGAACCAAAGCACTCACACCCTTGAGAATTTCACCTAAATTCTCACATGCACTTCAGAAAAAAATAAAAACAAAGCCCCTTTTTTTGCAAGGGGGCAAAGATTTATTCCAAATTGATGGGCAGGGTTTTGAGCACCTGCCAAACGAACACCGTACGTTTGGGGGGAAATTACTATTCCATTCAGATAATAGGTCTAAGTCTCTAGTCATGCATCTCTGCAATCAACTCTGGCATGCGTCCCTCTCCCACTTTTTAAAAACACAATAATATTAACTATCTCTTACAAAAATCATTCCACCTCCTCTGGATCTTTGTTCACGAAAGACATTATTCAGTTCTTTGCCACAACGGAGCTCTACGCTTGTAGCCTTTGTATAAGAATAACTCCATCTAGGTTGCAATCAATGGGGGCGATGCCTACACATGAAAAGCCTTTTTCGCCACATTGCAGAACCTACAATTAGTTACCCTGTTGTGAGGGCTCAAAACCACAGAAAATGTTCAGCTAGTGTCCTGAGGTTTGCCTAGCTGAGATTCAACAAGGGGTGCATCAGAAATTGCTTTCATCTGGATTTCTCCCTGGATTTCGGAGTTATTCCCAAAATGGAACTGGTGCATTGGAAATCCCACCACTGTTCCATTTTTCTTAAAGTTCTGAATTTTATTCAGAATGCTATATATGTGCAGTTTGTACGAAAGGGCCATAGCTCAGTGACAGAGCCTCTGTCTTGTGTGCGAAACGCTCCAGGTTCAATCCCCAAGTAGGGATGGAGAGACCCCTGCCAGAAACCCCAAGGAGCTGCTGCCAGCCAGTGTAGACAATACTGAGGTATATGGGCCAATGGCCTGACTCAGTATAAGGTAGCTTTCCAGTTCCTTCCGTAATTAATTCACGCCTTGCCTCTCTTCCATATTATGCTTACGTGCTCATTGATTAAACCACTGCAAAAAGAGCAAACTTTATCGATCATAGATATGATTGCATCAATAGACTTTTTGTTTTAGGTTTTACTAATGCATGTATGCACCAGGATGCACTGATTCAGAAACACCACAAAAACATTGCAGTGTTGGTGCAATTGTACATATGATTGCAGGTGCATAGGATTGCATGCAGATTATTTTCCCATGGTGTTTTTTTTACCCATGCCTGCAATTTCACGTGTGCACTGGAAAAACACCACACAAAAATAATCTTGATGTGATTATATTTACGGTCACCTCACTCTTTTTTGCAATGTGGTAGCACTGCACATATTTGTATGGTTAAAGAGAGAAAGAAAGCAGCGAATAAACAGAAGGAACTTAAATACTGTGCATGCTTCTATTCAGAAAACAATTCTAGAAATTCTCTTAGGCTGGATGCACACCATACATATAAAATAAATTTTAAGCACTTCCCTTTCCCCAAGAATTCTGGGAATTGTAGTTTATCCCTTGCAGAGGTGCAATTCCTGGTGAGCTACATTTCCCAGGATTATTGGCAAGGGATATAGCAAGTGTGTTTTGAATGAACGATGGGTACACAGCCGTAGTTAAACTGGGAATGTGGGGAGCTGCACACAGGACAGAGTGAACCTATGTAAAAAACCAAATAGAAGTCAGAAAAGAGGTTCCTCATTAGATCCAGCTGCATTCAGCTTGAAGAGTAAAAGTCATGACTTATATGCGCAAGAGGAGCCATGGAAACTAGGGCTAAGTGGGAATTTTGATATTTCATTATCTTGTACTTAGATGGAGATGGAATATACAAAAGAAGATGACCATACTCATAACTGTTACCAACCATAATACTAGTGCTATTTTTCTAGAAAAAGAGGTGCCAGAAATATTCATGAATGCCTCCCTTGTTTTCTTAGAATGGCATTGGCATCCACCTGAGAGTTCTGGGGAGTTTTGGTTTCAAAGAAGCCCTGCATACTACTAGTACAAAACAAAAAACAAAGCAAACTTATATAACACTTTTGACTTTCCAGAGTGTTGTAACAATCATTACAGCAGCCCTAGATGATCCCCATATTGCAGGTGTGAGTGTGGAGGACTGAGGATAAGAGATGGCGACTTACCCAACACTATTTAGGAGTTCATAGCTGAAGGGATTTTTGAACCAGCAGCTCCCCCTCCTAACAGGTAGGGTCTCTACCTGTTCTTAGGCCCAGCTAGAGAAGACAACTACTCCATAAATCCTCACTTATTAACTGCTCTGATCTGCAGAATTGGAACTGTTGTTCTGCATTTGTAAGAAATCGGCCGTTTACCATGGCATCACCAAACCTTTATGGTGTTGACCTTTAAAGCCCTAAATGGCCTCGGTCCAGTATACCTGAAGGAGAGTCTCCACCCCCATCGTTCTACCCGGACACCGAGGTCCAGCGCCGAGGGCCTTCTGGCGGTTCCCTCACTGCGAGAAGCTAAGCTACAGGGAACCAGGCAGAGGGCCTTCTCGGTGGTGGCGCCTGCCCTCCCATCAGATGACAAAGAGATAAACAACTACCTCACATTTAGAAGACATCTGAAGGCTGCCCTGTTCAGGGAAGTTTTTAATGTGTGACATTTTAATGTATTTTTAATCTTTGTTGGAAGCCGCCCAGGGTGGCTGGGGAAACCCAGCCAGATGGGCGGGGTACAAATAATAAATTACTATTACTGTTACTATTTGCTGCCTATTGACATCCAGCATGTGCCCTTGCTGTACTCTTTTTGGCTACTGCATACCCTCCAACATTTCTTCGATGAAAATAGTGACGTCTCATTCCATAAAGATAATTTTACTATTTATACCCCACACATCTTATTGGGTTGCCTCAGCACTCTGGGCAGCTTCCAACATATATAAAACATAATGAAACATTAAATATTAAACAAACTTCCCTATACAGGTTTGCCTTCAGACAGCTTGCAGGGTTGGATAACTCCATACCAGCCAATATTTCTCCAATGAAAATAGGGACATCCTAAGGAAAAGTGGGACATTCCGGGATCAAATCAGAAACTGGGACGGCTTCTCTAAATAAGGGACGTCCGTGGAAAATAGGGACACTTGGAGGGTCTGCTACTGCTAAAAAGATTTATGCTTAGGCAAGTATTTCCATACACATACAATGTTGATATGGGTTTCCATCTGGTTTTTAGCTAATTGTTTATTTTATTTTATTTTAAAAAGGTTCTAAAGTGTTGCAATGATTTCACTCTTTTATTTTTTTTTGTAAACCACACTGAGGTTCAGGGCTTTTGTTGTGTTTTTGCACTCAAGCAGAGTATAAATTTTATGAAATAAATTAAATGAACTGCAGACCCAAATGTTTGAACGTGGTTCTGCCCCAATCATATAGGAAACCAGGGAGAGGAGTTATTAAAAGAGAGAATGGGTGAGGAGCATAGGACAAACATATACAAAGAGCATGGCAGAAGAGTGCAGATCACCACTGCCCCTGCTGGCCACTTACTACCCATAGCTCTTCTCTGCAGGCAAGGGAAGGAGGCAGCTCATTGGTAGAACATCTGTTCTGCATGCAAAGGCTTGCATTCAACTATTCAGAGTGGACCCATTAATGGACCTGTTAGCATTGCTTTCAGCAGATGTACTCTGAGTATTATTATTATTATTTCATAAAATTTATAAACCGCTTGATTGTAAAAAAACAACAACATCAAAGCAGTTTACAAAAATGATAAAACAATAACATTATCACTAATTAAAAAATACCAACAATAATTTAGGAATACAAAATATAATTTAAGAATATTGAAATTCGTTTTGTTAGTTTTGGCCCAATTCTCCAATCTGTTAAGGCAGGCTTTCTCAAACTCGGCCCTCCAGATGTTTTGAGACTACAGTTCCCATCATCCCTGACCACTGGTCCTGCTAGCTAGGGATCATGGGAGTTCTAGGCCAAAAACATATGGAGGGCCGCGTTTGAGGAAGCCTGTGTTAAGGCTGTGTTAAGGTCATGTTGAATCCCGATTCTGTCTTCTGTGGTGTTAGCTACCCCTTCCAGCTGAGTGTCATCTGCAAATTTGATGAGCACCCCCTCCAGCTCTTCATGCAAGTCATTTATAAAGATGCTGAACAACAATGGGCCCAGGACAGAACCCAGTGGCACAACACTAACAGGACTATTGGTAGCACATGGGTGAATATGAGCTTTAGCACACACAGAGTGTCCTTCTTCATTGTGCTTGCACATGGAGAACCGCAGCCTGATAAGGAGCCAGAAGGTTCAGCCAGCTAGATCTACTTGCAGACCGCAACAGTAAGAACGTCACCACACCTGTAGCTATTTCCAAGGAGAAGTCTAGGCTGCCATGGGCAGAAGGCAACTATTGGTGGACCAGCCCCAGTGGGGTGGCCCTGATGGACCAACTCCAAGGGATCCCTTTGAGGTGTAATAAGAGGAGGGCACGCGGGTGGCGCTGTGTTCTCAACCACTAGGGCTTGCCGATCGGAAGGTAAGCAGTTCGAATCCCCACGACGGGGTGAGCTCCCGTTGCTCGGTCCCTGCTCCTGCCAACCTAGCAGTTTGAAAGCACGTCAAAGTGCAAGTAGATAAATAGGTACCACTCCAGCAGGAAGGTAAACGGCATTTCTGTGCACTGCTCTGGTTCACCAGAAGCGGCTTAGTCCTGCTGGCCACATGACCCGTAAAAACTGTCTGCGGACAAACGTTGGCTCCCTCGGCCAGTAAAGCGAGATGAGTGCCGCAACCCCAGAGTCATTCGCAACTGGACTTAACTGTCAGGGGTCCTTTACCTGAGTGAGGGCATTCCCCTTGGGCCACTGGGTGCTGATGGGCTTGCTCCTAGGTAAGAGACTACAACAGCCTGAGGGGCGCAGGGGCAGGTGAGTCATCCTGGCTTCAAGGTGGGAGGTCGGTGAGCTTTGCTTGTGGCGAGAGCATGAAAGCAGCTCACAAAATGTATACAGATTGTGTCGGGATTTTGCTGTTTCTATTTTTATTGACTTGCTGTATTTCTGGATTTGCATTTACTGCAGTTTTATGTATTAATCTGCTCACAAACTTGGTGGGCCCTTTGGGGCAAAAAGGCAGAATGTATAAATAAACCAACGAACACGTGAATGGTTATATTCCATTACATGCTGTCGTTTGCTTTGTAAACTGCCTTGGTGTTTCTAAGAAATGAAAGGTGACGTACGTGTAATTTTAATAAATAAATGACGGGAGCTGCAGTCCCATCGTTGCCTGCTTCACAGGTTCCCAACTCTGTGCTATGCAAAGTCAGAACCCAAGGAGAAGGAAAACTCACTCAATCTTCCCAAGGGAAATCTAACGGGCCACAGGCCCAGCCACCCCCAGGGGTGGTGGTTCAAGGGAGTGCAGAACCACTGGTTCATCTTGCTCAGTATTCTCCACAATGACCACCAGCAGCTCTCCAGGATTTCAGACTGGGAACTCTCTCTCTCTCTCTCTCTCCACCCGCTCATCTCACTTGTATTGTTATGTACTGAAGTTCTCACCCTCAGCCAGCAGGGAGATATTGCAGATAGTTTTCACTCAGGTCCGCATATGCAAATAAGGAATTGAAAGTGACGTTCAGTGATTGGATAGTTACAGAAAGTTGTTGCTGTTGCTTTGTAGTCGAGCTCTATATAAGCAGGTTGGCTGAACCCTTCAGTACAGTTCTGTTCTGGACTGTGAATAAACAAGAGCTGTCTGAAGAATTGCTGTGTCGTCTGATATGTTCACCCACAACTTAACATGTATCTACCACTGCTTAAACTTGGGGACCTTTGCATAAAAAGCATATGCTCCTCCACTGAGTTACGGCCCTTCCCAAGGCTCCTTAGTGTGCATGTGAAAGCAATGAAATAGCATAAGGAGAGGCCTGCTGGGTCTGGCCCATCTAGCCCAGCGTTGTGTTCTCACAGAGGCCGACCAGATGTCTGTGAGAAACTCTCACACAGGACCTGGGCTCAAAAGCTCTCTCCCTGCCTGTGGTTTCCATCAACTGGGATTCACAAGTACTGTTGTCTTCAACTGAAGAGGCAGAGCACAGCCATCAACAGCCCATGAATTTATATAAGCAGGATTGCTTCATTTTGCTTTGGCACCACACAGCAAGGGGAACTCGCCTCACACTTTCTGAGCATTTGCAATATGGGACCTCCAGCACGTGGCCGGGCATGCACAGGACTGAGTGGCCACAGGATGGGAGTCAGCGCATGAAACATTTCCCTCCAGAGGCCAAGTTCTGTGAGGGCTTCCATTGAGCAGGCCCCAAACCACCAGTTCCCCGTCAAGATATGGCCTCCTGTTATTTTATGTTCTTCCGGAAAGAGAGCAAAGAGGGGCCACGTGTGTGTCAGTGCTACCGCAAACAAACCCATGTAGCTGAGCAAAGTTTAAATGTCCAACCATTTGTTTTCTTCCCCTTTGCATCCTGTTTCGCTCTGGCCGCACTTCTGTGATGGAGCAGGGGTGATTTAAATCGCTGACTTGAAGCCATCAATTTTGCAAACCCTTAAGCCATTAGGGCTCAGAATTCCACATTGTAACCGCCCTAACCTCCCCTCCCGCCCCAATTTGAGACAAAGACAAACACACACACACACACACCCCACAATAAAGGAAATACTCCCCTGGTCCTGGGATTCACCATGCTCTTGTTCAATGCGCTCTCTCTCTATCTCTCTTTAACTTAAAAGGAAGAAGAAAACAATTAAACAGAGCCTCAGAGTAATCTCATACTGCTTATTTAGCCTCTTCATCCCTCAATGTGTGGTTGGTAAGTGCTGCAATCAGGGGGCTACGGCCTGCTATCGTTCGGCCTTAATTAAAAAAGACACAGGCAGTGGAGCTGTGAATTAGAAGAAAGAAAGACAGACGAGAGAGAGAGAGAGAGAGAGAGAGAGAGAGAGAGAGAGAGAAGGGGGGAGCGGAATGCAACAACACACTACCCCTGATTAATTCGAGGCTCATGTTGGATTAATAACGCCAAACAAAGAACAAAAGGAAATTGTTATGCGAATTGCAGCCCTCCCAGGCCAGACAAAGGTCAAATCACAGGATTTCAATTTCATCCGGACTCGCTTAATCAACTCCCTTGGAAGGAAGAGCATATGCGTTTCTCAAAGCTGCCCATTGTAGCTGCATTGTCGCTGGACCTGGGAGACGGAACAGTGATAATCCCAACTATTCCCCATCTTCTGCCTTTCTCCCACAACTCTCAACAACCCCTGCACCCCTCTTTTATCTTCTTTCCCCCTCCCCTTCTTAAGGACACCCTCCCCTGCTAATTATGGGCTAATGGCGAAGGGATAAGACTGCCGCACAAGAGAAATCTGTCTTTGTGGTCGCTGGTCCATGGAATCGCAATGCTTTCCCCCTCTCCTGATGCAGCTGCATGGACTCTGCCCCTTATTTTGCTGGGGAGCTTCTCTCTCTCTCTCTCTCTCTCTCTCTCTCTCAACAGAGGCCAAGTGCTGTCAGGATGAAGGTATTGTACGGCTGCCCAGGGGCATTGCACTGCAGGGAGACAAAGTGTGGAGGACAGGTTCAGCGGAGGCCCTGCATTGCCTGACTTCTAATGCTAGGCCCTGGTGTTCAGCCTGATGTTAGTAGAAGTTTTAACAGGACCCAAATGCCACAGGGAGTTTCTTCTTTAGCTGATAGGCAGCAGGAAGGTGGGGGCGGCAACAACTCTTTCCTCCACAATAAACTGCTGTAGCAAAATCACACATGCACACCCAAGCGACAGTGACCAGGAAAATCAAATTTGCAGCAGTATCTATTTCGGCCAGGTTACACGTGAAAATTGTAGGGTTGCGTCCAATGTTAGTCATACTCAAAGCAGACCCACGGAAATTAGGCGAACAGAGAGTCCATTAATTTCACAGCATCACCCATGATATTCTTGAGGAGAAGTTAGCGAAATGTGGGCTGGGCGAGGTAAATGTTAGATGGGGATTTGTAGCTGGTTGACTGACCAAACCCATGGTTCTTCACCATGCAGGGGAAAAAAGCGACAAGTAGGGTGTTGCAGGGTTCTGTCCTGGGCCCATTGTTGTTCAATGTCTTTATGACTTGGATGAAGGAATTGAGGGGATGTTCATTAAATCAGCAGATGATACCAAGCTGGGAGGGATGGCTTCTTAATTTGAAGACTTCCAGGGCTGATATGAAGTCTCCAGGTTTGCCTTGCCCCCTCTAGGTGAGCAAGAGTTTCTTTCATTCTTTATTTATTTATTTATTTATATTAATATTAATAAATACTATTATGTGTTAGATTGCTAATGTTCAACCACTGAAGAAGACCTAAAGTTGAAACACGTCTGGACAATTCATCTAAGGAACACTCACTTTTCATGGGCAAAT
Organism: Podarcis cretensis; assembly: GCF_951804945.1. Classification (NCBI taxonomy): domain Eukaryota; kingdom Metazoa; phylum Chordata; class Lepidosauria; order Squamata; family Lacertidae; genus Podarcis; species Podarcis cretensis. The sequence goes on from NC_137179.1 coordinate 13,610,467, forward strand.
ATATTAAAAAATAAAAAAAATTGTCCAGTAGCACCTTAGAGACCAACTAAGTTTGTTCTTGGTATAAGCCTTCATGTGCATGCACACTTCTTCAGATACCAACTACAGATATTCGTAAAACCTAGTTGATCTCTAAGGTGCTACTGGACTCTATATATATATATATATATATATATATATATATATATATATATCGACTGCGTCAGACCAAAACGGCTACCTACCTGAATCTTTTCATGGGCATTTTGCCTCTAAGCAGAATACAGGAGTGCCACATTTCTCTGAATTTTGTGATGTAACCCTCCAACTCAAAAAGTACAAAAATGCACTACATATGAGGAAATTGTTTGCAAAAATAAATAAGTAAATAAGTAAATAAGTAAATAAGTAAATAAGTAAATAAGTAAATAAGTAAATAAGTAAATAAGTAAATAAGTAAATAAGTAAATAAGTAAATAAGTAAATAAAGTGTTTATTGGGCAAAAAAAAAGACTGCAAAAAATGTGTATATTAGGATAAATGTACAAGACTATGCCTGCAAATTTTCCTGCAGATTTATTTATTTATTTATTTATTTATTTATTTTAATACCCACAAACTGGTGTGGAAAAGAGGAGACTGAGCTTACGGCTGGAAAAAACAATTAGAAGAAAACAAAACTGATAGATTTGTCCATTCCTAAATGAGAACAGGGATTGCCTAGAACCCACTTGAGAAATTATGTTAACCTTATTGAAATCCTCTAGACTTCCCTGAACATTCCATAGCACTTTAGCCTGAGAAAGAACCCTCAAATCTGCTATTAATGTCACGTTAAATAATATTTCATTAGCAACTCTAATCAGAATATAGCAGCTGCGGCAGAGGAAGATGGAATGGTGGGGAGGTGCTGAGCTTACTTAAAGCTCACATTCCCCTTTTCGGCTCCTGTGCAACTTCCTGCTGGGGACCTTTCCCCTGGATAGGTCATCCCAACATGTAGTTGGCATCTGTTGCGAACATCCATCTCTCTCACACACATTCTCTCTGTGGAAATATGTTGTTTTAGATCAGACTCCAAACAATTGCACTCATAGGGTCAACTTAGAAGTTAAAAGTTCCAGTCTGGAAAATGATTCTGGTGTGTTTATGCCCAGGGATGTGTGTGTGTGTTTAATGTAGGGATAAAAAAAAAAAAAAGGTAAAGGACCCCTGGACGGTTAAGTCCAGTCAAAGGCAACTATGGGGTTGCGGCGTTCATCTCGCTTTCAGGCTGAGGGAGCCGGCGTTTTTCCACAGGCAGCTTTCCGGGTCATGTGGCCAGCATGATTAAACCGCTTCTGGCACAATGGGACACTGTGAACGAAGCCAGAGGACATGGAAACGTTGTTTACCTTCGCACCACAGCGGTACCTATTTATCTACTTGTGCTGGCGTGCTTTCAAACTGTTAGGTTGGCAGGAGCTGGGACAGAACAACGGGAGCTCACTCCATTGCAGGGATTCGAACCGCCGACCTTCCAACTGGCAAGGCAAGCCCAAGAGGCTCAGTGGTTTAGACCACAGCACCACCCACGTCCCCTCAATGTAGGGATATGTTGTATTAGAGGCATAAAAAGGCAGCAGTTTCCATTACAGTATGTTTTTGCAGTCACTAGCGCTGCTTCTGTTCCACTGACATTCGGTTTCTGCCGGTTACGCTGTTATTCATCTTGCTGCCCACCATTTAACGTTAATTGGGTTAAACCACGGAGCCTAGGACTTGCCGATCAGAAGGTCAGGGGTTCGAATCCCCGCAATGGGTGAGCTCCCGTTTCTCAGTCCCTGCTGATGCCACCCTAGCAGTTTGAAAGCACATCAAAGTGCAAGTAGATAAATAGGTACCACCCCAGCGGGAAGGTAAACGGCGTTTTCGTGCGCTGCTCTGGTTCACCAGAAGCGGCTTAGTCATGATGGCCACATGACCCAGAAGCTGTACGCCGGCTCCCTCAGCCAAAAAAGCGAGATGAGCGCCGCAACCCCAGAGTCGGTCACGACTGGACCTAATGGTCAGAGGTCCCTTTACCCTTTACCTTTATGTAGCTTTTTACATGACTTGGTAATTTACATCCGCTTCAATGTAAGTAAACATCAAACCAATGTAAAAAGAAGTCATGAATTCCATATCATTCGTAGACCTAAAACTTTCCCAGCAATGGAGTGAAGGAATATAGATAATTTCTGCTTGGCTGATTTCTGTTCCTGACCACAGATGAACACGCAAACTGCAGCAATTTATGCTTTCTTTTCTGCTTTTTCTCGGAATTCTCTGACGTTCCTAGTTGTAATGTAAGAACATGGTAGTGAAATCAGCACAAATGCAGGATCTGCATTGCAGAAGGTTGGGCTAGATGCCCTTCGAACCTTACACTGTTCCTTCAGGATACACCAGTTTTGCTAGATGAGTGCTGAAGGATAATACAGAGGGGGGTATCCCACTGAACTGCAATGTAGGGGGATTACAGTGGTACTTTGGGTTACAGACACTTCAGGTTACAGACGCTTCAGGTTACAGAGATAGTACCTTGGGTTAAGAACTTTGCTTCAGGATCAGAACAGAAATCGTGCGGCGGCAGCACGACGGTGGCAGGAGGCCCCATTACCTAAAGTGGTACCTCAGGTTAAGAACAATTTCAGGTTAAGAACGGACCTCCGGAACGAATTAAGTTCTTAACCTGAGGTACCACTGTACTTCTAAAAATGTGTAAGCCATGGGAGGACTTCTTCAAAAGCGGAGTTTTACAGTAAAGGATCTGTCTGTGTCAGCGGCGGAGCAAGCCAATCGAGCGCCTAGGGTGGCATGAGTGCCCTGCACCCAGCGGCAGGGGCAGCCACCCGTAGGGCAGGGCAAGCTGGGCAGGATGCTCCGCAGGGCCTCCGAGGAGTCTGCCTGCCTCCTTCCACTCAGCCGCCCTACAACTGAGGGGGAGTTGGTGGGCGGATCATTTGGGGCAGTGGAAAGCCTGCGGGCACCCAAGCTACCATGTCACTCCCAGGAGAGATGCGTGGCTCAGGCACGCTGAAGAAGAAGAAGAAGAGTTTGGATTTGATATCCCGCTTTATAACTACCCTAAGGAGTCTCAAAGCGGCTAACATTCTCCTTCCCCCCCCCCACAACATACACTCTGTGAGGTGAGTGAGAGACTTCAGAGAAGTGTGAGTAGCCCAAGGTCACCCAGCAGCTGCGTGTGGAGGAGCGGGGAAGCGAACCCAGTTCACCAGATTACTAGTCTACCGCTCTTAACCACTGCACCACACTGGCTCTTGTGGTGCTGCAGGCCCTGCGGTGAGTGCCACCCAGCAATTTGTCACTCCCTCAGTGGTGACACCCGGGGCAGGCCGCCCCACCGCACCCCCCTTCCTCCGCTCCTGGTCTGTGTCAGTTTGACCTAGACTTCTCCCATGAAAGACCCTCTGAAGAGCAGATCTGGGTGATATATTGATATATCGTCCAAAACCAGTTTGAAGTCCATATTGTGATATCGGTTTCATAGTTTTTGACCGGGCAACATATCGCAAATCAAGATGTGTATTAGGGTTGGCCAATATATTGTCCAAAACTAGTTTAATCTCCATATCATGATATTGGTTTCATAATTTTTGACCTGGCAATATATTGCGAATCATGACGTGTGTGTGTGCTGTGCAGAAATCACAATGTGGGGAAAACTGTGAAGCCAGCCAATGCCTCTACATAGCTCCATCCTTTTTTCAGACAATGTGATATATCAGAATATTGCAATGTTTAGCTGGTGGTATATCACAAAGCTGAAAACCAGATATCACCCAGCCCTACTGTTCACAAGTACATAGTTACATCCTTATTTCAGACACCATGATATATTGGTATATCATGATAGTTAGCTGGTGATACATCACAGTGTTGAAAGCTGGATGCTACCCAGCCCTGCTGAAGAGTAGTATATTTGAAGAGTAAGAAAGCAGAGAGACTGGATCAAGCTCAACTTTATGGCTCACCTGGACTTGAACCCAGGTCTCCCTGATCCAAACACAGTGGAAGAGAGCATAGAAATGGTGTCACCTGGGGAGAGTCTTAGAGGCTCACATTTGGTTCCTTGCCTCAGCATTGAACTTTTAGCTCTGCCCCGATTGTAGCTACTTTAGTGGCACAATACAGTAATTAAGGGATATTAGTCTTTAAATAATTCTAAGGAGAACAAAAAATAAAAATAAAAAACCTTTCCCCTTTTCTGGATTACCTTTAGAACTGAAATCAGAGAGCACTAAACGAATGATAATTTGCACGCCTCCTGTGAGTGATTGAAGATTGAATCAAATTTTAACTAGATTCTATTTTGTAAATCCCTCAGGATGACATAATTACAATTCCACACATACATTAATTAGCAGTACACATCTATTTCATAGAGTTTAGCAAGTTTAAAATGGCTTTCATTGTCTGCAGAGCGTCTGTTCCTCCACGGCTAAAAAGGAAATAAGCCTGATATTTGAAATAGCGGGAATTAAATTGACTTCATTAGAGTGACAATTTTCCTTTAAAGTTAATATCTGCTTAGTCTGGAGCCCCAAGGTCAAACCCACGCAAGGATGCTCCCAGTTAAGGATTTGAGGAACTTCAAAATCAATGGAAAGTATACAGCGGCTTGAGGGAAGCAGCGCTGAGGAGACTGTCCTCCCAACTCTGCCTTCCTTTGACTGGCAACTGATTCAGAGACTCATTCTGAAGCAGAGAAGAAGGAGAAGGAGTTCACAAGGGGGAAATCTGGGAAGGACTCGGCCTAGCGGCCCAAGACATTTGGTTGCCTGAGGCAAGAAGCAAGAGACGATGTCCTCCCGTTCCTCTAAGCCTTATATAGCTTGGGACCTCTTTGGGAGGGAGCAATCTGTCAATTATAGTTTCTGTCAGTTGCTCTCTCTCCACCATATTTAAATTCAATCCTAGCCCAAATGGATCAGGACTCTGACTGAGCGTAAGGGAGCTTTTCCCTTCCAAAAAAAGTTTGAGGACCTTCAATTAACATAGCAGCCCTGCATGAAGAACAGGGGTGAATTGGTTCATTTCAGGTTCTCTCCATTTCTATGTTTGCCAATCTTAGGTTCAATTATCTGTATCAGATTTTGTTAAAACTCACTAAAATGCACCTGTGCTCTTGCCTAGTCAGGTAACTATTCCACAGTGTCAGCAGAGGGCGCTGTTTGGAAAGATCCTTTTACACATGGACACATACCTATTTGGGTGGGTCTAATCAAGAAATGGAGGGACGCAGGTGGCGCTGTGGGTTAAAGCCTCAGCGCCTAGGGCTTGCCGATCGAAAGGTCGGCGGTTCGAATCCCTGCGGCGGGGTGCGCTCCCGCTGCTCGGTCCCAGCGCCTGCCAACCTAGCAGTTCGAAAGCACCTCCGGGTGCAAGTAGATAAATAGGGACCACTTACTGGTGGGAAGGTAAACGGCGTTTCCATGTTCGGCTCTGGCTCGCCAGAGCAGCGATGTCACGCTGGCCACGTGACCCGGAAGTGTCTCCGGACAGCGCTGGCCCCTGGCCTCTTAAGTGAGATGGGCGCACAACCCCAGAGTCTGTCAAGACTGGCCCGTATGGGCAGGGGTACCTTTACCTTTACCTTTAATCAAGAAATGGAGGCAGTGAGAGATTTTACTTTCTTGGGCTCCATGATCACTGCAGATGGTGACAGCTGCCACAAAATTAAAAGACGCCTGCTTCTTGGGAGAAAAGCAATGACAAACCTTGACAGCATCTTAAAAAGCAGAGACATCACCTTGCCGACAAAAGTCCATATAGTTAAAGCTATGGTTTTCCCAGTAGTGATGTATGGAAGTGAGAGCTGGACCATAAAGAAGGCTGGTTGCCGAAGAATTGATGCTTTTGAATTCTGGTGCTGGAGGAGACTCTTGAGAGTCCCATGGACTGCAAGAAGAACAAACCTATCCATTCTTAAGGAAATCAGCCCTGAGTGCTCACTGGAAGGACAGATCCTGAAGCTGAGGCTCCAAGACTTTGGCCACCTCATGAGAAGAGAAGACTCCCTGGAAAAGACCCTGATGTTGGGAAAGATGGAGGGCACAAGGAGAAGGGGACGACAGAGGACGAGATGGTTGGACAATGTTCTCAAAGCTACCAGCATGAGTTTGACCAAAGTGTGGGAGGCAGTGGAAGACAGGAGTGCCTGGCGTGCTCTGGTCCATGGGGTCACAAAGAGTCGGACACGACTAAACGACTAAATAACAACAATCATGACCTCAAGGCACCTGTGGAATGGGCATCCTTCACGAACCAAGATCCCAAACCATGAAGTGATTTAATGCTAAAAACCAGCACTTTGAACTTAGCTTGGAAACAAGCCATGGCCTTTGCCTGGTCTTCTGCAAAGATGGCCAAATTCCTACCCTTCTATCTAGACATAAAAATGGAAGAATGGGAATGCAACCTACAAGTTAAGAGACTGCTGGCTGTGTTTCTGCAACTTAATATAATGATGATGATGATATGTGTTCCCTTGCCCTGTGTTAGATCAAGTGAAACTTCTGAAGAATTTCAAAAGCAGTCTGAAGAATTTCGCTTTGACCACCAAAACAAAGAGGTCAGAGGCTTTGGTGTGGCAGATTCACAAAACGGAATTGGACTTTGAAATGAGACTCTTGCTGGGAAACAAACCTAGAGGAGTTTGAAGCACCTATTGCAGTTTCAGTAAGGTTGGCAAAATTTCTCACACTTATCTAATCAGCAGATATTTTATGTCCATGACCATGTCCACATGTCACAGTAAACCACAAACCATGGTTTAATGTGAATGAACAGTACTTTTGCATGCTGCCGAATCACTCCTTCCTTGAGGCGAGAGCAAGATACCATTACCAAATCAGCTCTCGTGGTTTATTTCTCTCCAAACAAACCCTTATTATTAAATTCATTCTTTGCTTGACAAGAAATAAACCATGGACACAGATTCACATGCCATATTAAGCCATGGTTTATGATTTATATGCAAACAGAGCCTACATACTGTACTTGTATATTGCTTTAAACCCAACTTCTTTCCAATAAAGAAAGGTGGAATTTTGCCTTTCATGGATACACACACACACTCTCTTTCATCTTCTTGGGTTTTCATTTGGTTTATATAGTGGAAATGTTTCTCTGTTTCATTGGGCTGACATCTTCAGAGCCTAAACAATATCTTGAGAGTCCACAGCAGGGATGGAGAACCTCAGGTCCTGGAGCTGAATACAGCTCCCAAAGCATCTTCTTATCTGGCCCTGAAAACTCTCCCCTGGCCACATGTCTTAACTGGCTCTGTTTCTGCCTGCCTGCCTGCCTGCCTGGCATGTGTCCTTTATGCCAATCCCTGTTGCCTGCCTGAATGGAGGACAGAGGTATGTGTGTGCGTGCGTGTGTGTGTGTGTGTGTGTGTGTGTGTAGAAAGCAGCCTACTGTACAAAGGTGAAATTTGCATTTGTTGCAACACCCCCTTTTTACTTCTGACCCCACCCACCGTTCATATGTGGCCCCTCAAAAGTCACCCAGAAGGTAATGCGGCCCTCAAACAGAAAAATGTTCCCCTGCCCCTGGCCTGCAAGTCTCCCAAAACCAAATTCACCGCCTTGAAATGACCAGCAGGGGCAGCATATCGCCAGCGTCCCTGTCCCAAATAATTTCCCCCTTGTTCAGCAGAAGAATGGGTCACTGATAGCTATAAAAATATCCTTTCACTGGGACTTGGGGGGGGGGTGCATGTGTTTCCCTAGGAAGGAACAGAAGACAAGGCATTCCATTCAGCCAACAGGGGACTGAGTGCATCAAAAAAGCAGCCAGGGTTCCTCCCCCCCCTTCCCCATTCCTGCCCTCCCCAACACAATAGCTCAGAAAACAAAAGGCAGATTATTAGGTTTAAGTATGTTAGCTTGTTCTTCACATGCCCCCCCCCCCCGCCCGTCCAGCACATCTGGCGACCATGTGTGGCAAACGCTAATTAAGACTTTCCTAAGTGAGCTACAATTAGTTACGACTGCTGTTTAGTTCTCCCGGGCCCGTAGCGAGGAAATAAAACAAAACCTTCCCTTTACTGTTATACGGAAATCTCCCGGCCCTCCCCCCTGACCCAAGCCCAGGGGATTCTCCCTCATCATCACGCTGCTGAAATTAAAACAGAAAAGTGTAAGCAGATACTTTAAGGCTCTCTTCCGCCTGATTTTCTCCCCTCCCCCTCTTTTTTTTTGAAAAAAAGAAAAGAAAAAAAGAAACCCAGCATTTTATTCATTTTGATTGAGTGCAACAGGCAGGCAACAGTGTGCCTATGATCCTTCCAACAAAAGGGAATTGTTAAACAGATGTCCATATTCTACTCTTCACCCCACCCCACCTCCCCTCGACTGATAATATTAGAGACACAGCAGTTTTATCTACTCCTTCGCCATGTGTGCGTGTCATATATATAAAAGAAGGGGGGTTGTCAAAATTATCGGAATAAACTGTACAGAGAAAGGATGCAGACTGTACACAATTATGACTCTCTCAAGGACCACACATTTTTATTTACCTTTGGCCATTTCTTCCCTCCACAGATCAAGCTCTTTCCAGAGTTGTTTGAAAAATTTAACAACAAGAGGCATTTATTTTACTGCTTATCTGAACTTTCAACAAGCTCCGTCCCCAAAAAGCTCTGCATCGGGGAGGTAAACCGACGAGAACAACAAAATATTTAAGGCGCAATCCGCCTGAAAACTCCACGCATTTCAGTCTCGTTTAATTTCAGCCAGAGATTTATGCATGTGCTTAAATCTTTCCTAGGCAGTAGGACTTCCAAAAAAGTTTTGAACCAAAGCCAGATGATGGATTGTATCCTGTACTAACTTTACTCAGAGAAGACCCACTGAAAATGATAGCAATGGCTAACTTAGGGATTTTTATTTCAATCTGTCTTCTCTGAGTACTACTTAGTTGGCTAAAACCTCATATTTTGCTGCAAAGGGTCATCCACAAATGGCCAAAGTGAAATTTATGTGGCCAAGTCAATGTCTTTGTTTTTTTTCCCAGTGGAGATATGGCAGTCTGAATTTTGAACTCTTCTACTCTCCACTGCTTTCCCCATCATCTACCAGGGGCTTTAAAAATATAGTTGCAATCAAACCAGAACTGTACACAGTACACCAAGCTATTGCACCATAGATTTGTATAATGACATTATGATATTGGCAGTATCGTTTTCAGTTCCTTTCTTAATGACCTCTAGCATGGAATTCACCTTTCATTCACAGCTATTGCACTCTGGGTCAACATCTTCATCGAGGTATCCACACACACCCAACAACTCCAAGATCTTGTTCCTAAACAGCAGGGCTGGCCCAAGGCATCTCAGCACCTGAGGCAAACCCCAAAACGGGGCATGCACCGGCTCCCCGCCAGGGAAGAAGGGGTGAGTGAAGATTGTTATCAGGAACAAGGCATGAGGAGGAAGATTGACATTGGAATATGCTGTCCCTGGGGACCCTGCCACCTGAGGCGGTCAACTCAGCTGGCCTCATGGTTGGGCCGGCCCTGATAAACAGACATGTTTAAGATTGCATTCTATCATACATGTATGCTGGCTAGGAATGATGGGAGTTTTAGTCCAAGATATCTTGAGGGCAACAGGTTGGCAAGGGCTATTGGCAAGTATGAAGTGAGGACAAAATTCATTGTTAAATTCTGGATCTCCTCAGGAAGAAGCTAAACACACCAGGCCCCTGAAGATCTCACACACACTCTGTCTTCCATTTCCCCCTGATATCACTCGCGCCCCCCCCCCCAGCTTAAAAAACCATAGTATTGCCCCTGGTACATATTCTCAGCTCAACTTCAATTTTCACAGTAAGAGACTTGACATATTTTCTTCCTTTTTATAACTCTTAGTTATACCACAATGTGACTGCAACAGCTCAGCCCCCACTAGAAAGGATATTTCCACTAAGCAAATACTCAGAGTAATTAGTGAAGAAGTGATAATATCTGAATGCATCATGGTTTGCACAAATTACGGCTTATTTATATCAAAAGAAAGAGGCACAGCCCTCCTAGTAGCTTGAGAGTACAACCAAAGCAGGGGGAAAGGATCTCAGTTCTAAACATGCCACAAGAGATTATGTTTGCTGATTAAAAAATAACAATGCAGATTTCTAAACATACAAGCGCAAAAGCATCTGCGAGATACGGAGTAACAGGCAGAAAGAGGAACAAAAAAGCATTTTAGGATTTTTCTGGGGGAGTCTACCTGGTGCCCTCTAGTTGTCCATTTATTATTTTTATTATTTATTACAATCATATACTGCCTTTTTCTTTCAAGGAACTCAAGGTCCCATTCTCACTTAATCTCCACAACAACCCTGGGAAGTAGGTTAGGCTGAGAGGCAATCACTGGCCCAAAGTCGCCCAGTGAGTTTCATGGCTGAGTAGGGATTCGAACCCTGGTCTCTAACACTCTAACCATTACACCACACTGCCTCTCTAAGTAGGGATAAGAGAATCGGGTAATGTCTGTTCCCTTCAGCATTTAATTTTTCCAATCTTCAGTTCTTCACATTTCCACTTCAGCTAGCAAATTTTATTTTTTGGGAGGGGAATAAAACCCTCCTGAAAATTCATCTGTGTTTTAGTGTGAATTTTCCTAAACCGATTATATTTAATGCAATTTTGCCTAATATACACACATTGCTAAGCAATTTCCCCTAATATGATGCATAAATATATCTTTAGTGAGAAACATGCATTTCCATTTACACTGCACCCCAGCAGCTCCAATTCTTTGTACACATTTCTTGGCCGACGAACTGAATTGGAAAATTTGGAGAGGCGTGAATTCTGAAGGGTGGCTGCATTTTGGTTTGGGTGTTTTTGGGGGAAAGTGCAATTTTAGGTAGGTTTGCCTTTAAATGTGAAATGAACTGCGTTTCTTCCCCAGTTCCCTACTTCAGAGCACATTTATACACATTAATTTTCTATTTAAAAAAATTGTATCAGTGTGAAATAATATAGGTATATGCACAATCACACACTGTAAAAGCGACATAAATGCAACCAGAATCCTGTTCAGCTGAAATGCACCTAGTTCCTACCTTCCTTCAGACTTTTTAACTCAACACAGGAGGGGAAGGGGGTTACATCTGGCATGCCCTGTACTCACACAGCCACTCTCCCTAAACACTTTACACCCACACATTGTTTTGAACATATGAAGAGGCTTTCTATATTTTGGGATTGCTGTGGGAAAGTGCATGTTAAGGCCATGTGCACATCCGCACTCTGAAATATGGAGGATCCAGACAAAGATAGCTGCGTTTTGTACCCAGCGAAATCAACGGGGCTTAAGTCGCCACAAACTTTTCACACTGATTTCAGTGGTAAAGGGACCCCTGACCATTAGGTCCAGTCATGAGCGACTCTGGGGTTGCGGCGCTCATCTCGCTTTATTGGCCAAGGGAGCCGGTGTACAGCTTCCGGGTCGTGTGGCCAGCATGACTAAGCTGCTTCTGGCGAACCAGAGCAGTGCACGGAAACACCGTTTACCTTCCCGCCAGAGCGGTACCTATTTATCTACTTGCCCTTTGACGTGCTTTCGAACTGCTAGGTTGGCAGGAGCAGGGACCGAGCAACGGGAGCTCACCCCGCCGCGGGGATTCGAACTGCCGACCTTCTGATCAGCAAGTCCTAGGCTCTGTGGTTTAACCCACAGCACCACCCGCATCCCAGATTTCAGTGGTATCTAAGTGCAACTAACTCAGTCTGCAGCCAGCCCAGGAGCAAACTGAGCTGCGATATTATAGGCTGCCCTTCTGCACTGTCTTCCCTGCCAGTTCAGTGAGGATTAAATCAAGTGGGCCATGCAGATGATAGAGAACTGAATGTCGACCCAGATTTCTCCAAATGTCAACTCAGTGTGCAGCAGCTGCGATAAAGACAAATTCCATGTTAGAGATCATTAGGAAAGGGGATGGAGAATCAAAACTGCCAGTGTCATAATGCCGTTGTACAAGTCTGGGATGCCAGCACACTTGTTGGAATATATCGTGCATCGTTTTGGTCTCCCTCAACTCGCAAAGGATATTGTAGAGCTGGGAAAAGGTGCAGAAGAGGGCGACCAAAATTACTAAGGGGCTGGAGCAACTCCCCCTATGAGGAAAGGTGACAGAGTTTTGGGCTTTTTAGGTTAGGGGGAAAGGCAAGTAAGGGTGGCGGTGAAAGAGGTGTATAAAAACTCTATGCAACTTAGAGAAAGGGAGTAAGGATATGCTTACCTGGGGTCAGCCAAAGAAAGTGAACAGTGGAATTCCTGTGGAATTCAGGGTCGCAAGCTGCAGTGGTGACCACTGCCAGCTTGGATGGCTTCAAAAGGAGATTAAACAAATTCATGGAGTGATCAATGCTGTCAGTGGCTACCAGCCACCACGGCTATACATTAACTCCAGTAATGGAAACCTTATGCCTCTGAATACCAGACCCTGCAAGTGTCCTTATTTTCCAGGGACAATTTCAGATTTGAAGAAGTCTCCCAGTTTCTGATTTGGTCCTGGAATGTCCTGCTTTTCCTTAGGACGTCCCTATTTTCATCAGAGAAATGTTGGAGGGTATGGAGTTTTGCAACTCCTGAGCTAAGGAGATACAACCTTTAGAAGACATCTGGAGGCAGCCCTGTATAGGGAAGTTTTTAATGTTTAAAGTTTTATTATGCTTTTATATAGGGGGACGTGGGTGGCACTGTGGTCTAAACCACTGAGCCTCTTGGGCTTGCCGATCAGAAGGTCGGTGGTTCGAATCCCCACGACGAGGTGAGCTCTCGTTGCTTGGTCCCAGCTCCTGCCAACCTAGCAGTTCAAAAGCATGTCAAAGTGCTAGTAGATAAATAGGTACTGCTCCGGTGGGAAGGTAAACAGCATTTCCATGCACTGCTCTGGTTTCGGTGTTTTGTTGCACCAGAAGCGGCTTAGTTATGCTTGGCCATATGACCCGGAAAAACTGTCTGCAGAAATGGACAAACGGCGGCTCCCTCGGCCTGCAAAGTGAGATGAGCGCCGCAACCCCAGAGTCGTCTACGACTGTCAGGAGTCCTTTACCTTTACCTTTTATGCTTTTAGATATATTGGAAGGCACCCAGAGTGGCTGGGGCAACCCAGTCAGATGGGTGGGGTATTATTCTTATTCTGGAATAGGACATCCCTATTTTCATTGGAGAAATGTCAGATGGTACAGAATACAAGTTGTTGGGGAGAGAGCACTGTTGTGCAGATGCCTTGAATTTAGGCTTCCCACAGGTATCTGGTTGGCCGTTGTGAGAATGGGATGCTAAACAAGTTGGCCTTGAGTCTGATCCAGCAAAGCTATTTTTTATGTTTCTGTGCACTAAAATGCTTCTGCTGGAAAACCTGGCTACAAATGCACCCACGGAAAGGCACACTAGGAAAGTGTTTTCCAAAGTAATTATTCTTTACCACATTATTGCTAATATTATATGATTTCGCAAATTGATCTGCATTCTGCATGAATGTGCCCTTCTATTAGAAACAAACACATGCATGCATATCCCAATTTACTTCCCTACACTCAACACATTTTTCAGTTAACAGATTTCAGAAGCGGACAAGCTACTTACACAGCTGAGGATTTAATTTCAACAACCCCCCCCCTTTTTCTTCCTGTCACATACAAACTTTGCCCAAAGCTAATTTTATTTATGATGAATATGATCAACTTACTTTCACGAATCATTGCTGTACAAACCTGAAGGAAGAGATGGTGCTAATGTGTGAATAATTGTTGACACAATTAAGCACCCAGCTCTATGCCTGTTAAACAGCTTCCAGCAGTAAAATTCTCCAGTAGTTTAAAGGGATAGTCAATTCATTTCGGAGTGCAGAGAGAAAGGGGGAGTTCTTTTACTGACTTGGTGTTTTGAGGGGGTTCTGAATGGGCCCATATATGGCACCTCAACTCTGCATCGCTGAGAAATGGGGGTCTCGCCGTGGAGAATGGCTACATATTGAGTCAGACGCTTACCGTTTAGAGACTCAGTAAACAGAAGGCTCACCCCTTGACCTTCCTTTGCACAGACTGTCTGGTTCATAACCTGCCAGGGACTTCCGCCTACCTAATGACCTCTTTGTGAATTGGTGGGATTGCTCTAAATTAGCCTTCCTTCCGACAGCCTTGCAAAAGGAAGGAATCAGCAGCCTAGTCTGGATTGCAACACGAAGCTGGCGGGCGAGCGGACGGGGGGGTTAGGTGGGTGCTGTTGTGATGCTGAAATGAACTCTCTTAGTTTGAAGCAGATCAAAAGTTGTGGAAAAATAAAAACTCTCATTTCTGCTCCAGAAAAAAAAGAAGAAGTCTCGTTTCTGCTCCAGTCTCTGTTGGGCAAGGTTTCAGAAGTTGATGAACTTCTCATGCTGGTGACAGGGAGAACAGTTAGTCCAGCCCAGCTCTCTCCACACATTGCATGCTTGTTGACCGACAGCCTCAGCCAAATTGCTAGGTGAATGATATGAACAACGTCCATGCAAAGACCACTGAATTCCATGTTTTGGGCAAATAACCTGCTATGTAATATGAGAGAGGAGAGGTAATGCAGAACCCAGGGCCATGAAAAATCCTGTATGAAATAGCCAGTTATCTACATTCTCTCTCTCTCTCTCTCTCTCTCTCTCTCTCTCTCTCTCTGCCATGCCCTTAAATGCACTGGATTCTGTCATAGTCTAGCCTGGGAGTGGGGAACTTGAGCTGGTCAATGGATCAGATGGTTATCTGCCCCACCCCTCATGAATCAAATTTGATAGCTGGGTGGAGTCACTCACTTGTCCATCACCTGCCATCACGATGACACCAGAAGCCCTCTTTTTGCCTTCAAGTGTCTTGTAGAGCATTTTGAAAGGGGCTTCTCCTGACCTGACAATCAGATCTACACACAAAAACACAGAGCCCAAGAAGTTCATGGTACCCTTATAGGTAATGAGAAAACCCTGGCCAAGTTCAGAGTGTTGCACTAGGGCCCAGACATGAAGTCTTATGCCCTGCTGGCAGAGGATAGTGTTCTGCTTCAAGGATGAAGAATCCATGGCCCTCCAGATGATGCTGGACTCTATCAACTCTCGCCAGCCTTGACCATTGGCCATACTGGCTGTGGCTGATGAGAGTTGGAGTCGCACAAGACCCAGAAGTCCACAGCTTCCCCATCTCTCATCCACTTGGAGGGTTGCCTGATTTAAAGATAAAAACTATAAGGAGAGACAGCTGGAGCTCTGAATTTTTTTGTATTTATTGGCGGAGGATTATACCGCTTAAAAAAAAAATCTCAAAGCAGTTTCTGTAGAAACATATACGAATACAACAACAACAACAATGTTGCTCATCAATGGTTTGCAGCTAAACAGCACATTGGTCCCATTCTTCCCCCATACAGTGAGATGTATGGGGTTTCTATTTGAGCTGTAATCACTCTCACAATGCACTTACATCAGAGGGTTATTGCAACAGTGAAATAAGGGGCTGGGAACAATGAACACCACCCTGATGTCCTTGGAGGAACAGTAAGATAATAATCGAATAAATAAAAACCTCAAAGACCACCTCTCGCTACAAGAACCTACCTGGAGGTCCTTCTCTGTGTGCCTCCTTCACAGGGCTTCCAAATAATCCTGGGTACTGTAGTTCACTCCCTACAGGAGAAGGATTCCCAGCTCCTTTAACAACTACAGTTCCCAGGATTCTTTGGGGGAAGCCATGTGTGGATGTGCCCATTGTCACAGCTTCTTTATGCACCAGGCGAAGACATTCCTATTTTCCTGGGTTTGGGAGTCTTAACACTGATTGTACTGCAATATCATTTATGTTCAATTTTTGGTGCTCATTTTTTTTAGTGTGGTGGGATAGAAAGGATCCTTTTCAGGGTTGTTGTTGTACGAACACCTTTAGAAACCTTTTGCTTCATTTTAGGCTTATTCAGTGTATCTGCTGTTGTTTTTTTAAAGTTGCCAAGTTGATTGGAAGCTTAAAATATTTTGCAAGTCGCTTTGAGACAATTCTGTAGCAAGTGACAAATAAATATGGGGAAAGGCTGTATGTAGCTCAGTGGCAGAGTTTTCCATGAAGAAGTCCCCGGGTTCAGTCCCTGAAATCTTCAGGTAGAGCTGAGAATGTCCACCTGCCTGATGCCCTCAGAGGCTCCTACCATTCAGAATAGAGAGAACTAAGCTAGATGGAACAAGGATCTAACTTAGGACCGTCTCCCATGTTCCTAATAAAGAAAAAGAAGGCAGCATACCAACTCCTATGAAGCAAGGCTGTGCCACTTCAGCTCACCGAACCTTTAGCCTCAGAAAATGTGACGTCCCAACTTTCCTGTGAAACTTGCAGCCTTCTGGAGAATAAGATGACAAGACTCAGTGACATGGTCCAAGGCCACATCTGTGTCACAGCCTGCATCTGAAAATTCCCATTAGAAGCAGAGTTGCCGTGTCAGTTCTGGAATCAGATGCCAATGCTGGAATTACGACCCATGTGCCACTGTGCCAATTTGAGACCCAGCTCCTGGTTCCTACAGGGGCCGTGTTTTGCTGCCAGCTCAAAGGGCCATTGGATCCAGCAAGTCTGTATTTTGCTCATCATAATTAACTCATTAGAAGTGTCCTCAAAGTAGACAGAGCATCTTTGTTTGCAATCCAAAACTGATGGGAGCATAAGTATTAAGCTAAGAGTGTACTAGATCATTGGGAAGAAATATACCACCAACCTGCCAATAGTAGGGATTATATATATATATATATATATATATATATATATATTATACCCTGTGCAATTTTTCTAGAAAAAGAGGTGCCAGAACACACCATGAACACCTCCGTCTTTCTCTTAGAATGCTGATGCTGCCCACCTGAGAGGTGCCAGAACTGAGTTCCGGCTGGGGAAAAACAAAACCTTGTTTACACCTGATATGAGGCAAATGTAGACCTTTGAACTTGCTGTTGTTTGCATGTGACCTGCTGGCATGCCGGCTTTCTCAATTGTTCTGCCAAAAGTCCTGTGCATAGCAATCAAGTCTTCAGCATCCAGTTCAAAATCAGCAAAACTCTCCTCGCCATTTGTCAGGTTATTCATACATACTCCATACAGACCACTCTCTATGAAGCATCAGAAGCATACAGATCATCCCACAAGGATAATTTTTAATCAGTTATTAGGGAGTTTTCTTTTCTTTTAAGTCACTGATAATGCTCACTGCTTGCTGAATGGTCAGCAGTATTCACAAAGAAAGGTGATGCAGTCTATAAGCTAAGAGATTGGGATATGAATCAGTAAGGCTCAGGTTCAAAACTTTCCTGTTCTAGGAACCATGGTATGAACTTATGGTACCATGAGGCCACCACCTTGCTTGAGCTAAGCAGGTCTGGGTCTGGTCCATGCTTGGATGGGAGGCCACCTAGGAAGAGCCACGTGTATGTTACTTAGACCTACACTGGCTCCAGCACTTTTCTGAGTACAATTGAAAGTGTTGGTGCTGGCTTTTAAAGCCCTAAACAGCCTCAGTCCTGTATAACTGAAGGAGCGTCTCCACTCCCATCATTCAGCCTGGACGCTGATATCTAGCTCTGAGGGTCTTCTGGTGGTTCCCTCACTGTGAAAAGTGAGGTTATAAGGAACCAGCTGGAGGGCCTTCTCGGTAGTGGCGCCATCCCTGTGGAACGTCCTCCCATCAGATGTCAAGGAGCTAAGTAACTATACAACCTTTAGAAGACATCTGAAGGAAGCCCTGTATAGGGAATATTTTTTATGTTTAATGTTTTATTATGTTTTTATATCTGTTGGAAGCCGCACAGAGTAGCTGGTGCAACCCAGTCAGATGGGCGGGGTAAAATAGTAATAATAATAATGTTTCCAGGAAAGAAGAAAGGTAAGATAAGAACACAAGCATAGCCTGTTGCAAGTCTCTCATCTAGTCCAGCATCATATTCTCACAGCAGCCAACTAGACACCTATGGGAAGCCTGTAACCAGAACCTGAGTGCCACATTACTCTCCCTTTCAGTGGTTTACAGTAACTGGTATTCAGAGGTATACTGGCTCCAACTGTGAAGTGAGAACACAACCATCAGGGTTAGTAGCCTCTGATGTATAGGTAAGAAAATAATTTAAAAAGAAATAAAAAGAAACTTGCTTAAGCAGCCATTCTTTCTAGGTCTCAGTTCCCCCACTCCCCCAATCTTCGAGAAGGGGACTATAGCAGTTCGAAAGCACGTCAAAGTGCAAGTAGATAAATAGGTACCACTCTGGCGGGAAGGTAAATGGCATTTCCATGCGCTGCTCTGGTTTCGCCAGAAGCGGCTTAGTCATGCTAGCCACATGACCCGGAAGCTGCTCCCTCGGCCAATAAAGCAAGATGAGCGCCGCAACCCCAGAGTTGGTCACGACTGGACCTAATGGTCAGGGGTCCCTTTACCTTTACCTTACCTTAAATAGTTGTTGTGAAGATGCTAACAATATAATGTACCTGAAGTGCTTTGAACAACCGAAAGCACTGTTTAAATGTTAAGTATTATCAACACTGGCCCACTGTGTCTTCCAGAGCAGACAGCAGACTTTTCACACTTTCTGCCTGAGAATGGAGGGAAGCAACAAGTGTTGCATGCATTATGCAAGGGCAGAAACACAGGGAAGACTTCGTCTCCATTATATCACCCACATCTTAGAAACCCTCCCAGCAACACTTTTGCCAAGACAATATTACCTGGGTGCTTCTTTTTCTTCTTCACCTGTGATAATGCGATGAACTACTGAGCAGCGTCACTTGCCCCAGACTCTCTTCTTCTCGCCGCTTTGTTTTTCCCGATCTGTCACAGGGGACAGCGGCAGCGGCATGAGGAGCCCAGGGAAAGCGAGAAAGACGGATGGAAATCCCACACAGAATGCGCTTTCTCTCCCCAGACAGGCAATCGCAGACTCTCTTGTCAAGCCAAGGCCTCACTAACCCCAGGGCCCATCCTTTTCTTCTCTGTAACAAATCAAATTTTGCAACCCAACCTTGCCACATCATTTGAGCGTATTGACACAATTGGGACTTCAACCCCAATTTTGCTTTGTGTTTTTCAAGTGGGGTTTACATAAGTAGAGAACAAGATAAAGCACGCACAATACATCGGGGGCCCAGCTGAGCGAACAGTGAACTCCACGGTCTGCGTATCTGGAAAGCAAATCCATGGCCATCTCCAACCTGCTAGCAATGTTTAAGGGGCCTTTCACCACCACCCACAGTTTTTTTTTTTGTTTTTTTTTTGAGGTTGCTATCTAGAATAATAATAAAGGTAAAGGGACCCCTGACCATTAGGTCCAGTCGTGACCGACTCTGGGGGTTGCGGCGCTCATCTCATTTTATTGGCCGAGGGAGTCAGCGTACAGCTTCCGGGTCATGTGGACAGCATGACTAAGCCGCTTCTGGTGAACCAGAGCAGCGCACGGAAACACTGTTTACCTTCCCACCAGAGTGGTACCTATTTATCTACTTGTACTTTGACGTGCTTTCAATCTGCTAGGTTGGCAGGAGCAGGGACTGAGCAATGGGAACTCACCCTGTCGCGGTGATTCGAACTGCTGACCTTCTGATCAGCAAATCCTAGGCTCTGTGGTTTAACCCACAGCGCCACCCGTGTCCCTAGAATAATAATATTACCTTGGAATTTTGTGGAGCTTCCTATACCAGGATACCAAAGATTAATGGGGCTGTGCTTTCCTTGGCATCCACTTTTAATTTATTATTATTATTATTTTGCCTTCTTGCCTCACTTGCAAATTCTCAACATAGGGAACTGCTTTGCATCCGTAAGTCCCACCTTGTGAATTTTGAACTCACAGGAAACACTGTGGTCACATCTGCACCATAGGTTTACAGACCCTCCAAGTGTCCCTATTTTCCCAGGACAGTCCTAGATTTACAGAAGTCACCCTGGTTAACTCAAGCACACCATTGTCACGCTGTTCCCAAATCACACCACATTTTATATATCTTCCAATGGTGAAACGATTTCACCATTTACACAGACCTCACTTGACACTTCACTGCAAAAGAGGTGTCCTATTTAGCATCAAGAAACAGCATTATAAAGGTCACACACATATTTCCTTTGGATGAGGTAGCTTCTAATGACAAATGCAAATGTCAGAAGATCCTAGCAAAACTGCATTGTTCTTGTGTGGAAATTCCGAGATTCCTGAGTTAGACTCCATGAGTCACTGGCATCCAAAAGGTAAAAATGGAAATTCCTGGAAAATGTAGCTGATGGGGAATATTTTGCTCTTTAATACATGTGATCTGTTAGAGCTGAATTAATAAGCTATCACTAAACAAAGATCGTTTGGATCTCACGAACTGGATTGCCATTCTTGTTAAGTTAAATAAACCCAAAGTGGTTAACTAGGAAGGAAGGAAGGAAGGAAGGAAGGAAGGAAGGTAGATCCTGGGGCTCAAGCTTCTGTAGATATCATGTTTTCTAGACAAGTAGGTTGACCCAACCAGTTGATGACATGAAAGGTCAACCAAGTCAAGTGGTTTCCTGAGGTCCAGAAGCAATCAAAGAACCACTAAGTCAGTCTTGCAAACTTGACTTTCACTGGGTGTGAGTTCCAGCCCACTGAAGGCCAATATTCATTACTTCCCATGAGACCACGACTTGCACCAAATGGGTGTACGGCCCAAAATCTCATGGCAAACTTTCCAAGTGTCCCTATTTTCCAGGGACAGTCCTGGATTTACAGGAGCCATCCCAGTTTCTGATTTGATCCCAGAATGTCCTGCTTTTCCTTAAAAAGGTAAAGGGACCACTGACCATTAGGTCCAGTCATGACCGACTCTGGGGTTGAGGCACTCATCTCGCTTTATTGGTCGAGGGAGCTGGCATACAGCTTCCGGATCATGTGGCCAGCACGACTAAGCCGCTTCTGGCGAACCAGAGCAGCGCACAGAAACGCCATTTACCTTCCCGCTGGAGCGGTACCTATTTATCTACTTGCACTCTATTTTCATTGGAGAAATGTTGGACAGTTGCAAAAAATGTGTATACCAGGCAAAAGTTCATATTTATATTTGGTGAAATTTGCACTTAACCTCTGATGAATTTTCATGAGGTTTTTAACAAAAGAAAAGAATTCACAGACCAATGTGAGGAACCGAACTGGAAAAACGAGAAGCTGGGAGCAACAGAAATTGATGCACCCCCCAGTCACAACCTGATCAGACTATCTGAACCACCAGTGATTTGGCTAACCTTTCACTCTCCCCAAACATCACCTAAACGTGCCTCTCAAAATTGTCTCCAGCAAGAATGTCAAGTCATCTCTTCCGCAGTCCAGCAAAAGTTTCACCACTTGATTCCACTGGTTGTATAAACTGATCTTTGCTTTCATGCATGTGTTTGAACCTTGGAGTCTGCAGCACATTCTACCTGCCAGCTCACCTTGCACTCCATTGTCATCTCTTGGCCAGTTTTCAAATCACAAGAAGACTCTCTCTGGCACTCTGGGGTTACCAGGTTTCCTAAACAACTTCCTGAGAAAGGACTTACTAAAAAGCATTTTCGACATCTGAATAATTCACAGCCAGAGCTCGTCTTCATCCTACTATTTTGCTATGTCTTTAGAAGACGAAGGGGAAGGGGGGGGGAACACACACACAATTCTAATTAGTTGGTGTTTGTACAGCACTTTGAAGATGAAACGAACTACTGTGCTTGAGTATTATTATTGCAATGCCTGGGGCACCATCTCCAATTTGCTTCTCAGAAAACTGAACATGATCCAAGAGCAGTTTGCACAGGAGCCAAGGCAAGGAATCCCAATTACTACCTCTGTGTTGTCAGGAAGCTACATGGGTAAGCCAGCCCTTCCAATAAACAAGCGTCACTCCCCACCCCAAGGGCAACACAAGACATTTGGCTGTCTGTGGTGAGGAATAACATGGCTCAGCCTCCTAATCCTTCTACAGAAGGTGACCAGATTGGCAGCTCAATTATACTTCAGCATGGGCAACAGGCTAGCTTACGGTTTGCTCAGAAGGCCACATGGAACGCTCTATCATCATAGAATTGTAGAATTGGTAAGGACCCCAAGGGTCATCAAGGCCAACCCCCAGCAAAGCAGGAATCTCAGCTAAAGCATCCATAGCTGATGGCCATCCAACCTCTGCTTAAAATATGGTTACCAGATTTTTTCCAATGAATCTGGGGAAACTTTTCTTTTTCTTTCCTTTTTTGAAGCTGAGTAGCAACAGGGAGTCAGTAGTGGGGATGGTGAGTCAAAAGACCCTGGGCCCAAGCACACATGCATATTGTATAAATGTGCAAAGCCCTTCTTTTGCACCCTGTGAAACATAAATGCGCAGAGTTTTTTAAAAACTGGGCGATGGTGCACCGCCCACTCATGACTCCCGAGCCTTCCCTGATCTCCTGCCCACTTCCCCCTTTGTTTTGACAGATCGGGGGAGGCTCAGGAGTCATGGGTGGCCGGCCGTTGCCCAGGAGGGGTGCAAGGCATGCGGTTTCTCTGCCAGGCAAGGTGTAAACCCCTTCTTTTGTACCCTGTGAAACATAAATGCGCAGAGTTTTTTTAAAAAACTGGGCAACGGCCGCCCACCCGCAACTCCCGAGCCTCCCCCATCAGTCAAAACAAAGGGGAAAGGGGGCAGGAGATCTGTACCGCCAGACATTCCCGGTTCCGCTCTGGCAGTGGCGGCGGCAGTCAGCAGCCCGGAGCCAGCCTGGTAGCGCAGTTGGCTCTGGCTTGCTTCAGGAGCTGCTCGCTGCCATGGCGCCCGCCATTTTTCCTCCCCAGAAGTCCCCATATGATGGGTTGCGCACAAGACACATCATATGGGGACTTCCGGTGAGGAAAAATGGTGGGGACCATGGCAGCGAGCAGCTCCTGAAGCCAGCCAGAGCCAACTGCACTACCAGGCTAGCTCTGGGCTGCTGAGGCTGCCGCTGCCACGTCTCCCGGGGACAGATTTGCAAATCTGGGGACAGAATTTGTTCGGGAACAGATTTGCAAAGCTGGGGACTGTCCCCAGAAACCATGGACATCTGGTAACCCTAGCTTAAAAACCTCTAAGCAAGGAGAGTCCACAACCTACCGGGGGAGACTGTTCCATTGTCAAACATTCATAGCACCTCTGTAGCATTTCCACACACAAAAATAAAAGGAAGGGCCATAGCCTGGTGGTAGAGCATCTACTTTGCAAGCAGAAGGTCCTAGGTTCAATCCCCAGCATCTCCAGATAAGGCTGAGGGAAAATCCCTGTCTGAAACCTCGGCAAGCCACTGCCAGTCAGTGTCAACCATATGAAGCTAGATGGATCACTGAACCTGACTCAGTTTATGGCAGCCTGCTGTAGTTCCTAAGCATCTCCCCATTACCTTATTTTGTAGACAAGCTTACAAACAGCAGCACTCTTTGACGGGAGGAAAGCCAGGATTTATTTATTTGTGTGTGTGTGGCACATGCTACGTTCTGAGTTTCAAGCCTGGCAAAGCTCCCTGTGTTATGAATTTTTTGGTTCCTCCTCCTGACTTCTTCCCTGTCACTACAGCGAGTTTGTTTTCGTTTGGTGTTTTCAAGCACGGGTTGCGGTCATGTCTGTCCCGTGTGCGCCACTTGCTCAATCGCTCGCTCGCTCTGTTTTGAAGCGCAAGTGGCTCATTCCCCGAGTCTCATCGTTGCTTTTTGGCCCAGTCTCCTAACAGGAAATGCGAGATTTATTTTATCTGGCTTGAACGACATTGTTCCTTCCTGGCTACTGGTGTTACTTCGCTCTGAATAACATGGCTTGGTGCTCACAGCTACCTAAGGTCAAAGCCAGAGGGTAATAGGCACATTTAAGAGCAGCAGGAAGCAAAGGAAGAGAAAGCAATGGGGAGCGTCAGGACGTGGGGGTGGCAGTAAGAGGGGAGTAGCAAAGACGCAATGAAAGAGCCTTCTCTCGCAGCTGTAAAGTTGCCACGGTTAGGAAAAAGCAATGTGTGGTGTAGTAGCTCTGACAGCAAGATCCTATATATGTTTTCTCAGTAGTTTCCCATTGAATTCAATGGGTTTTGCTTTCAGGTAAGGGGGGGGGGGAGAGGTGAAGCCAAGTAAGGGAGGGGGGATGATGTAAACCCACCAAGTGTCTCTATTTTCCAGGGACAGTCCCGGATTTACAGAAGCCGTCCCGGTTTCTGCTTTTCCTTAGGATGTCCCTATTTTCACCAGAGAAATGTTGGAGGGCACGGAATTATGTAAAGGTCAAGTCAATGAGATAAATAACTATACAACTTTTAGAAGACATCTGAAAGCAGCCCTGTACAGTAGTACCTCTGGATGCGAACGGGATCCGTTCCGGAGCCCCGTTCACATCCTGAAGTGAACGTAACACGCAACTGCACGACTGCGCGTGCACAGGTCACGTTTTGCCGCTTCCACGCATGCACATGATGTCATTTTGAGTGCCTGCACATGCGCAAATGGCAAAACCCAGAAGTAACGCACTCCGTTGCTTCCGGGTCGCCGCGGAGCGCAACCTGAAAATATTCATCACGAAGCTACTTCAGCCCGAGGTATGACTTAGTTTTAAATGTTTTATTATGTTTTTATATATGTTGAAAGCTGCTCAGAGTGGATGGGGTAATCCAGTTAGTGGGGCAGATGATGACGATGATGATGATGATGATGAAATAGGCTGTCCCTATTTTCATCGGAGAAATGTTGGAGGGTATACAGATGTTGCAAAGCATTTTGTTGAAATTAATCCAGCTTGTTTTAAGCATATATAAAAATATTTTTTCAAGAACAACTATCCTTTAGGTTTTTCGCACCCCCACAGACCCCCCTGGAGATAGTCAAGAAAGATTTGTTGTTGTTGTGATACACACACACACACACACACACACACACATGGCTGCCCCCTCTGCTTGCATTGCTTGCCAACTCCAGCTGCCCCACCTCGCCAAACAACCTCCCTTTACCCCCCCCCCATCTTTCCCTCTCTCCCTGCCTTAATTTCATGTAAATCCAGAAGTTTGTGATGTGGCACTACAAATTCTCCAGTGGGGGCTAACTGTTGACAGCCTGACTTTTTTATGTATAGAGGAATATCTAGCTAGCTAGCTAGCTCTACACACTCACACACAGGCACAGGTTGAATTTAGTGTGAGACAAGACTGAGCTATGTGGACCAATATAATCTGACTCAATATAAGGCAGCTTCCTGTGTTCCTATGTGCACTTTCTGCACTGGACACCACCTTTGGGAGATTCAGGTGTTCACCCTACTTTTAAGTCATTTTGCTTCGCTGAATGCCATTCTCCGCATCCCCGAGTCTAAGGAAGACAAACAGCTTGACTGTGGCATATCCTCGTGCATCTGTTGCGATACATCTGATGGAAACTGCACTGGTGCAGTTTGCTCATGCTCTACGGAGAGCCATGTGGCCGCATGCAAACCTGCCCAGGACCCTTGATTTTCTTCCTCTTTTTCTTTTTTCAAAATAAAACTGCATGCTGGAGTGCTAAAGAGATCACCAGGCTGCTGGGATGGTTGCCAGATGGTAGTTCAGGTATGTTTATGAGATGAAGTTTCTTATTTTTTATATGTCTGCGTGTTTTGACACTGTTCGCCTAGAGGCAAGGAACATGAAAAGAGCTACTAAGGGCCTCTCAACCACAGAAGGTTCCCGTCAAGCCCCAATTTATCTCATGAGAACAAGGCTGGGGCCTTTCTTCAGCCCAAGGCAATCCCCGCAGGAGTCCCATCCTAGAGGCAAAAGTGGGTGGGGCAATAAATGTATGTCGTCGCTCTTTTCAAAACTTTGATCAACTCGGCTAGTTTCTATGGACACTGGCTTAAAGCTATGCCAGATCTATACCCTGTTCAGAACTGAGGGTGCTGCCGCCGCTCTTCCTAAGGTTGGCAGAGGAAAAGCAAGCCTTTAAATTTATGTTCTCTGCCAGGTTGCCAGCAGGGCTTATCCACACATTTTGCCACATGGAGGTCAATGCTTTGACGCTCCACATCCAAATGTTTATTATTTCTTTGCCCCGAGCTTTCCCCACAAAAAAAACTGCTCTTTAAAGCTGAACAGGAGCAAATGTCAATTCTGGATTTTTCCACAGATTGATGTTTGCTCTGTTGGGGCAAATGGAGCAGGTTTAGATGGAGAAAGCTCCAGAGCAGGGAAGGAAAAGGGTGCTCAGACATGGAGCTTTAAATTGTGGAGGAAAGAGAAGTGTGAATAAGCCCCAAGTTGAACAGGTGTTGGATCCAACCTAAGTCCCTGGCCCCCAGTCCTACCCTTGCTCTTCTCTAGAAAAGAGGAGCCAGAGATTGAGGTGTTTGTGTGTGTGTGTGTGTGTGTGTGTGTAATGCCTGAGAGATTATAACTGGTCCAGAATAACAAACTCTACAGGCTTGGATGCAATTTCAGAGCCTGAATCATGTTATGAAATCATGCTTTTTAATTGTAACTGTTTATAGGATGTTTTTGACTGAAACTGCTTCTAGATGTTTGCTTCAGTTTTGAACTGAAGCTGTTTTTAGAATGCCTTAACTGTGTTCGCTCAGTTGGCTAGAGTGCGGTGCTGATAATGCCAAGGTTGTAGGTTTGATGGCCGTGTGGGACAACTGCATATTCCTGTATTGCCGGGGGTGGCACTAGATCATAGAATCATAGAATTATAGAGTTGGCAGGGACTATGAGGGGTCATCTAGCCCAACCCCCGGCAATACAGGAATTTTTTGCCCTACATGGGATTCAAACCCACAACCCTGAGATTGCGAGTCTCCTGCTCTACTGACTGAGCTCTCCCAGGCCTGTCTGGGCCCCTTCCAACTCTACAATACTATGATTCTGTGAGTGCTTTTCTGTTTATTAAAAAAACGTGGATATGTTTGCTGCCCTGGGCTCCTTCAGGAAGGCAGGCAGGATATAAACCCAACAAACAAATATGTATCTGCTCTGGAGGGAACATGTTATTTAATTATTTAACACATGGGTGGTGCTGTGGGTTAAACCACAGAGCCTAGGACTTGCCGATCAGAAGGTCAGTGGTTCAAATCCCCACAATGGGGTAAGCTCCCGTTGCTCGGTCCCTGCTTCTGCCAACCTAGCAGTTTGAAAGCACATCAAAGTGCAAGTAGGTAAATAGGTACTGCTCCGGCAGGAAGGTAAACAGCGTTTCCGTGCGCTGCTCTGGTTCGCCAGAAGTGGCTTAGTCATGCTGGGCACATGACCCGGAAGCTGTACGCCGGCTCCCTCGGCCAATAAAGCGAGATGAGCACCGCAACCCCAGAGTCAGTCACGACTGGACCTAATGGTCAGGGGTCCTTTTTATTATTCGTTGAGGGAAGGGCACTCAAAAGGTCCCAGGTACAATTCCTAGCACCTTCAGAGACGGCTGAGAAAAGACTTGAGCTTGAAACCCCGGAAAGCTGTTGCCAGTCAGTGTGGACAACACTCAGCTTGATGGACCAACAGTCTGACTTGGTATAAGGTCCCCCACCTAGCCTTAAGTTTCACCATGTTCCTTCATTTTACGTATATTTCTATTTTATTAGTTTGTTTTCTTTGCACCAAGTGAGCAAAGCTAAAAACTTGCCGAATATTGTACTTATTATTGGCACCCACTCATTGTTCTTTAAGAAATGGAAGATTTTCAAGGGGAAAATAAGGCACTGGACTGAAACATCACTGATTGAAGCAGGTAGTCATACCCTGCCTCACTTTTCTGCTTCACTTTCAGAGAACCCAAATTAAGACGAAATCCAATTGACCTCAGCTCAGTCTGCACGAGACTCTTAATCTCAGGGTTGTGAGTTTGAGCCCCATGTTGGGGAAAAGATTCCTGTGTTGCCAGGGGTTGGACCCTCATGGTCCCTTCTAACTCTTTGATTCTAAGGCAGCTTCCTAGGTTCGTATGTTGCTGTTGTTTTCAGAACATTTCTGTCCCACAGGATGCTTCTCTTTAGCCCGATAAAGCCTCATGAAGCAGGCTCTCTCACTGCTCTGGACACTTCTCAAGGACAACCCAATGACGGGACCCTCCTCAATGTATTTTCCTTTCCTTTCCTTTCCCGCCTCCTGTTTCTTTCCAGGAGTCCTCCATAGGCCAGAGCTTTATTACAACGAGGTCAAGACAGCAGAGGTTTGGAAGAAAACTGCCTCGTCAGTTTTGCGAGCAAAACCCAACGCACAAACACAAGGCTACTTCTAGTCCTGATTGCTACTGGAAATCAGCATATGATTATGACTGGGGAGGGCAGGGGAAGGAAGAGTGTTGTTAGCATGTCTCATTTAAATACACGCGCAGGGATTTTGCTCTGTTTCCCCCTTCACTTTAGGTAAGGTAATTATTATGGAAACTGTCAGCTGGGTTATTAATTAGGCAGCCATGAAGATAACACACACCATCT
The DNA here is from genome assembly GCF_951804945.1 of Podarcis cretensis. Classification (NCBI taxonomy): domain Eukaryota; kingdom Metazoa; phylum Chordata; class Lepidosauria; order Squamata; family Lacertidae; genus Podarcis; species Podarcis cretensis. Next base: position 13,638,922 of record NC_137179.1, read on the forward strand.
CCCCCAATAAGCTTTGGCACGAGGGCAAACAGAGGCTGTTGGCAGGAAGGCGTAGAGAGAGAGAGAGTGTGTGTGGCATGGGCTGTAGAGCCTTGCCATGGCCAAGCCCTCTTGACACAGAAGGGTTTCCCTTCCCTCTGCCAGTGCCTCGCTCAACGCCAGCTCGGCTGCCTTCCCCACTTCCAACAATGGCTCTCCTCCATGTTGGCAACCGGAGAGCCTCACAGAAGAAATTGCTCTTGGAAAAAAAGAGTGTGAGTGGAAGGAAGAGGAGCGAGCCAAGAGAGAGGGATCCAAATGGAAGCTCCCACACTCTTAAATGTCACTCGAAAATATCACACACACGTGTGTGTGCCTGCACACACACAGACACACACACACACAGACACACACACACACACACACACACACACACACACAGAGAGAGAGAGAGAGAGAGGCAGCTCTGTCCACAATGAGACACAAGAGATGGCAACTGCACTGGTGGGTGATGTGAAATACCTAGAGGGATGTGGTACAACTGAAGCAAAACGCCCGTCAACTCACTTCAACAGCAGATTTCTTTACCTGCTTCAAGAACAGAACTAAAGCTTCTGGATAATGATTCCTGGCTTTAAAACAAAAAAGTGATAAGGATGCTAATGATAGATTTATCGTGAGCACTTTAATCATTTCTGTTTTGTCCTCCTCATAGGTTTCTTTAGAAAAGAACAGGACACATATTCGTAAACATTTTAAACATGGAGGGGGAAGGATCAGTCACGGGATGTTGGAAACCAGAGCGGGAATGGTGGAAGTGGAAGGTGTGTTTGAGGAATTTTAAAGAAAAATCTCACATGGATTTGTGGATATTGTGTGGTTGGATGTTGCAAAAGGCTATTGGGGGGGGGGCGAATGGAAGGGTGGAGTAAAGACGGAGCAGGAAGACAGGGGGGAATGCCACATTTATTCCATTTATATCCCAGCTTTTTCTCCAGGGAGCTCAAAGTGGCACACATGGTTCTCTCGCTACTCATTTAATCACCACAAAAAAAACCCTGTGAGATAAGGTAGGCTGAGAGGACATGACTGGCCCAAGGTCACCACAGTGTGGAGGATTTGAACTCTGGACTCCCAGGCCCTAGTCCAACACTCTAAACACTTACACTGCACCGGCTCCTCCATGATCTTGGAATAGGAAGGGTGCACATTGGACACAGGAAACAAAAGACAGCTGAATTTCACGTGCAAATATTGGTCTGTCATTTGTTTAAATCTCAGAGCGAGTCTCACATTTTCTCCTTACAAACCACTGTAAAACCGAGGTCTAGTGAAAGAATACAGAAACCTACAAAGTCCATTCACAGCTGATTAAAAGAAAGGGTATTGTGATACCTCAGGTTAAGAACTTAATTCGTTCTGGAGGTCTGTTCTTAACCTGAAACTGTTCTTAACCTGAGGTACCACTTTAGCTAATGGGCATAGTTGTCAACGTTTCTCTTTTTTGAAGGAAAATTCCCTTATTCCAAATAGGATTCCTCGCAAGAAAAGGGAAGAGTTGACAGCTATGCTAATGGAGCCTCCCGCTGTTGCCACGCTGCCGCCATGCGATTTCTGTTCTCATCCTGAAGCAAAGTTCTTAACCTGAGGTACTATTTCTGGGTTAGCGGAGTCTGTAACCTGAAGCGTCTGTAACCTGAAGCGTCAGTAACCCGAGGTACCACTGTATTCCCAGATAAACATGCCATGAGACTCCAAGGGGTTTCATCCATTTACTCAAAGTAGACCTGTGAAAGTTGCGGGCTCTGAGTAACTTAGGTTTTTGGGTCTACTATGTGTAGGACTTAGCTGGGGGAAAAACAAACAAACCCAGATGTCGTGGGGTTCAAGATCAAGATTTAGCACAGTCAGCACTTAAGACTCATGTCTTAAACATTGCCCACCTCTATTCTGGTTTATTCTACATGCTTCCAGCTTATACTTAAAGAAAACCACTCCTTGGTTGTGATCTTTCCAGTTGAGGGAAAAATCCACAAATCGCGATGGGATGCATGACGCAGAACCCCCGCCCTTCCCATGTAAGGAAGCTGTACACAGTTCCTCTTATACATTCTCGGGGAAAGCCTCGGAAAATAGTCTAGCAGCCCTGGGATTTCCATTAGCTCTCTCTCTCTGAGTGTGCACATCTGTCCCAGCTCTCCCCTGCACCACCACATGGGCACACCCATGTCATGGTAGAATACCAAGTCACCCAGAAGGCCTAAAAAGCTGTAACAAGCAGCCTTTAAGTCATCCACGTTCTCAGGACTGGTCTCCCTCCCCACCCCTGGCAAAGAGACTCAAACCATGGAAGGGAGAAGGGGGTGGGGAGCCATGTGTTTTTCTCCTTGATCTATGCAGCCTTCGGTGCTCCAGAGTAAACGCTGGCAGAACAGGAGAAGTGCATTATGCTAACTATTCTGCCGCGGCTCCGCGGTGCTAAAGGTAAGATGTAACGCAGCGCAGCTTTTATTCGCCAGGATTCCCCTCAGGCAGCCTCTGTTAAAAGGGTTAATGACAGATGTTTCCATTAAACCTGACCTACCTCTTAATTTCGCAGCCGCCTGACAATATCCCTGCCTCTGTGCTTATTTGCATGGGCAAACAGAGTCGCTCCATGACATGCCACACACACACATACACACACACACACACGTGCGCCCAAATGTCAACCCATTCTTTTTTATAAAAATAACAACAATGTTGATCTGCACCCATGTGTGCATTTTCCCCTTAATAAAATAAAAATAAAAATAACAAGAGACTTAAAAAAAAAATGTTCCTATACACAAGGAATTCAGAAGCACACAAAGCATTTAAATGAATGTAGTTATGCCCTTCAGAAGTATTCGGACTACCTGTTGCCTACCCCTTGAATACTTCTGATGGCCCTTTTCACATCTGCACATCATCACTTTGGGGGGGGGGGGAGATTATTTAGCCCTGATTCCTGCATCACAGGGGGTTGGACTAGATCAGGCTTCCTCAAATTCTGCCCTCCAGATGTTTTTGGATTACTGCAACGTGCTCTATGTGGGGCTACCTTTGACCTACAACTAATCCAGAATGCGGCAGCTAGACTGGTGACTGGGAGCGGCCGCCAAGACCATATAACACCGGTCTTGAAAGACCTACCCTGGCTCCCAGTACATTTCCGAGCACAATTCAAAGTGTTGGTGCTGAGCTTTAATGCCCTAAACAGTCTCGGTCTTGTATACCTGAAGGAGCATCTTCACCCCCATCGTTCTGCCCGGACACTGAGGTCCAGCGCCGAGGGCCTTCTGGCAGTTCCCTCACTGCGAGAAGCCAAGTTAGAGGGAACCAGGCAGAGGGCCTTCTTGGTAGTGGCACCTGCCCTGTGGAACGCTCTCCCACCAGACGTCAAAGAGAAGAACAATTACCAGACTTTTAGAAGACATCTGAAGGCAGCCCTGTTTAGGGAAGCTTTTAATGTTTAACAGACCACTCATTTTAATACTTTGTTGGAAGCCGCCCAGTGTGGCTGGGGAAACCCAGCCAGATGGGTGGGGTATAAATAAATTATTATTATTGTTATTGTTGTTATTGTTGTTATTACTACTACTACTACTATTATTATTATTATTATTATTTTGGCCTACAACTGCCATGATCCCTAGCTGGCAGGACCAGTGGTCAGGGATAATGGGAACTGTAGTCTCAAAACATCTGGAGGGCTGAGTTTGAGGAAGCCTGGACTAGATGGTGACTCCTTGGGTCCCTCCCAGCTTTACAGAGCCAGGAGTCTAAAATACCGTATTTTTCGCTCTATAACACGCACCAGACCATAACACGCACATAGTTTTTAGAGGAGGAAAACAAGGAAAAAAAATATTCTAAACAAAATAGTAGATATATGATTTTTGTGGTTCATGCTGTGGCCACAGACATGTGATCTGACAGTGAGTTTGGAGTAGCCCAATGCAAAAATCCTGAGGATCCATGTGGATCCATGCTTTGTAACCATGGAGGAGGGAAGGAAGAGGAACCATGGATCCTCTGCTCACGACTGCAGCAGATCCCCCCCGCCACCCGCAGGCATTCGCTCCATAACACGCACAGACATTTCCCCTAACTTTCTAGGAGGAAAAAAGTGAGTGTTATGGTGCAAAAAATACGGTACTTCTGCTCAAGAGCCTAGCTGCAAACATGCCCCTTTAAAGGCAAACTGAGACTCACATCAAAACCAGCCAGCATGGCCCATCATCAGGGTGGTAGGAGTTGTGGTCCAAGACATCTGGAGTTTACCAGGTTGTGGGAGGCAACCAGAAGACCTCAGGTTCTCCATCCCAGACCTACAGTTTAAAGTAGCACAGCCCAGACTCTCACCAGCTTCGTTTTCTGTAAGGTGTAAGAATGGTTTTAAGACCTCTGTTGGAATAGCCTCCCACAATTGCAAATTGCACCATCCCTTTGGGAGAAGACACTATTAAACTCTCTGAAATTAGAGTTGCTTTTGTAGCGCAGAGCTAGCCTAAAGCAAAAACTACCCTTCCGAGATCCTAACTAACAAGAAGATGAACAACAGCAAAAGCCAAACTAACTTTTTCCCACCCTGGTATTGGTATACCATTTGGAAAAAAAATATATTGGGAGAAGTGTCTAAGTGTGTGTGTGTGTGCGTGTACCTTTTCCTTGTATGGAAATGTAAAGGACTGCATACACAACACACAAATCTTACCTGTCCAGGTGACTAAAATTGCTACACAGAATCCTGAAGGTATAGATGGATCGTCCAAAGGGTCTTCTAAACATTACTGACCCCTAGAGGCACTGGAATGAACTGATTCACCATCCACACTAGGTTGAAAAGATGAATTGTGCTTGAGAGAGAAATCTCTGCTGAGCACAGACACATGGAATGGCCTCTCAGAGAAACAGCCACACAGAACGCACACTTCTAAACCTGGCCTGAGCAATCGAGGCAAACATGCCCACCCATCCATGTAAGGTCACCTGCAGAGAATTTAGGCAACCTCTAGCACATGCCAATTGCCTAGGACTTAAAAATGGGGGAGAAGGTCAAGAACGTGGTTGACCATGGAAACATACTGTAGCTGGCAGGCTGAATTCAACGTGATGGGCTGCATGCCATGCAGGTTATCTTCTAAAATGAGCCCTGGCCCTTTAAACTACCAGCCTAGGGAAGATTCATAAGCCTGTAGAATACAAAGCACAACAGAGCCCTCTCATGCATTATTCATGTGTTGTTGGTCATCGTTCATTCATTCATTCATGCATTCATTCATGAACATAGGAAGCTGCTGTATACTGAGTCAAGACACTGGAACATCTAAGTCAGCCTTTCTCAACCTGTGGGTCCCCAGATGTTGTTGGACTACAACTCCCATCACTCCTAGCTAGCAAGGCCAGAGCTCAGGGATGATGGGAGTTGTAGTCCAACAACATCTGGGGACCCACAGGTTGAGAACCACTGATCTAAGTCTATACTGCCAGCACTGGCTGGCAACAGCTCTCCTCGTGCAGGGACATTCCCAGTCCTGACTGGAGCTGCCTGAAGCTGGAGCCCGGTATCCAAAGCAGATATTTTCCCATTGATCTGCAGCTGCTTCTTAGTTTACTTATAGGTAGGCTACAATAATTTAGCTCAATATTAAAATCAGTCAAAGCAGTTTATGCGGGAAGAATGGGGTGGGTCCTAAATATGTATCCCAGTTGTCAGAGGCCAGCATAGCGAGGTATGTACTCAGTAAATGACAAAAGCCACAAAATGAAGGTGCCAGCTGCACTCTGCGAGGAGGGAATTGAACAGTTTAGAGGCTGCCACACAGAACGGCCTCTCTTGGGCTGCCACCACTCAAATTACTTAGGGTGGCAGAACTACCAACTACGCTTCTGCCACTCTTAAGACCTGAAAGGTCTGTAGGGAAGGAGGTAGTCTTTCGGGATATGTGAACATGCATCACTTAGGGATTTAAACACAGTATGTTTCTGGTCACAATTCAAAATGTTGATGTTGAGCTTCAAAGCCCTCAACGACTTTGGCCTTGTATACCTGAAAGAGCGTCTCCACCCCCCGTCGTTCAGACAGGACACTGAGGTCCAGCTCTGAGGGCCTTCTGGCGGTTTGCTCACAGTGACACGTGAAGATACAAGGAACCAGACAGAGGGCCTTTTCGGTAGTGGCGCCCTCCCATCAGATGTCAAGGACATAAACAGCTATATGACATTCAGAAGACATCTGAAGACAGCCCTGTACAGGGAAGTCTTTAATATTTGATGCTTTAATGTGTTTTCATATTCTGTTGGAAGCTGCCCAGAAAAGCTGGGACAACTCAGTCAGATGGGTGGGGTACAAATAATAAAAATTATTATTATTATTATTATTATTATTATTATTAGGCCACTGGGACAGCTCAGTTGGTAGAGTATGAGACTCTTGATTTCAGGGTAGTGGGTTTGAGCGCCATGTTGGGCCAAAGTTTCCTGCACTGCAGGGGGTTGGAGTAGATGACCATTGTGGTCCCTTCCAACTGTACAATTTTAGGATTCTATACTTCATGGGCTCCATGATCACTGCAGATGGTGACAGCAGCCACGAAATTAAAAGACGCCTGCTTCTTGGGAGAAGGGCAATGACAGGCCTAGACAGCATCTTAAAAAGCAGAGACATCACCTTGCCAACAAAGGTTCGTATAGTTAAAGCCATGGTTTTCCCAGTAGTGATGTATGGAAGTGAGAGCTGGACCATCAAGAAGGCTGATCGCCAAAGAATTGATGCTTTTGAATTATGGTGCTGGAGGAGACTCTTGAGAGTCCCATCGACTGCAAGAAGATCAAACGCATCCATTCTTAAGGAAATCAGCCCTGAGTGCTCACTGGAAGGACAGATCCTGAAGCTGAGGCTCCAATACTTTGGCCACCTCATGAGAAGAGAAGACTCCCCGGAAAAGACCCTGACGTTGGGTAAGATTGAGGGCACAAGGAGAAGGGCACGACAGAGGACAAGATGGTGGGACAGTGTTCTTGAAGCTACCAGCATGAGTTTGACCAAACTGCAGGAGGCAGTGGAAGACAGGAGTGCCTGGCGTGCTCTGGTCCACAGGGTCACGAAGAGTCAGACATGACTAAACGACTAAACAACAACAACAATACTTGTATTACTAAAGTGAGCACCTTTGGTTGGGCCCGGAAACAGACTGGCAACCTGTGTGGTGTATAAGACTAGGGATTAGGTGCATTCAGAATAGAACCTTGGCCAGTAATCTGGCTGCTGCATGACCAGCTGAGGTTTACAGGGGAGACCACTGGTAAGAAAATAAGAAGAGCTCTGCTGGATCCGGCCAATGACCTATCTAGTCCAGCATCCTGTTCTCACAGTGGCTGACCAGAAGCCCGTGGAAAACCTGCAAGCAGCACTCAAGCACATGAGCACCCTCCCCGTGTGGTTTCCAACAACTGGTATTCAGAACCGTTACTGCCTGGTCCGAGTTAGACACCAGCCCATCAAGCTCAATGCTGCTTACACAGACTGGCAGCATATCTCCGGGATTTCAGACAGAATTCCCCCCCCCCGCCCTACCTGGAGATGCCAGGGACTGAATCCACGACCTTCTTCGTGAAAAGCAGCCGCTCTGCCAGAGATCTGGGACTCCCCCTGCCCAGCCCGCCAAGTGCCATTACGATCCCATCAAAGTGCAAATTACTGGAGAAAGTATTCCGTTAGCATCGCAAGCTGTGACTTGGCATAGAAAGGAGCGTCGCTGAGCGGAGATATCGGCAAGTATACCGTTTCAGATTAACGTGTGCGCGGAGGGAAAAGCCCCGATTTAGACAGCTCAGCAGGAGCTCGCCCGTCATGTTACATGTTAATTCGGCAAAACTGATACTCCTTGACAACTCCTCGGCGGTTAAGGAGGAGGTAAGCATCCTAATGCTTTGACAGAGCTAACATCTCTCGCGCACTTCTCTCCTGACCCCTCTCTTTCTCTCACACCCTCTTTCCCCATGTCAAGATTTCATAATACCAGCACAGACACAGAATTCAAACGGCCCGAGACGTCCCCTAGGATTTGCCTACCAACACTGGGAATAGGAAGAGAAAGCTTCCTTGAAATCTGTCTGAAGTTACTTCCAGCCTAAGTGTAGGTAACGTGAGGAACAGGCACACGTGACGTTCGATGAGCGTACAGTCTGTGTACAGTGGTAGCTTGGTTCTCGAATGGCTTAGTTGACGAACAAAGCATCCCCCAAACACCAAAAACCTAGAAGTAAGTGTTCCGGTTTTCAAACGTTTTTCGGAAGCTGAACGTCCAACTCAGCTTCTGCTTGAGTGCAGGAAGCTCCTGCAGCCAATCGGAAGCCGCACCTTGGTTTTTGAATGGTTTCAGGAGTCGAACGGATTAAGTTCGAGAAACTAGGTTCTGCTGTACCTGCATGGACAGGTAGTCGAGTTGCACATCTGGTTAATTATTCACATGTAATGTTCAACAAGTATACATTCTATGTATCTGTGTAGCTGAGCCATGTACAGTTATTAAGTGTAGAATCCGAGTGCAGTGGTACCTCGGGTTAAGTACATAATTCATTCCGGAGGTCCGTTCTTAACCTGAAACTGTTCTTAACCTGAAGCGCCACTTTAGCCTCCTGCTGCCGCTGTGCCGCCGGAGCACGATTTCTGTTTTCATTCTGAAGCAAAGTTCTTAACCTGAAGCACTATTTCTGGGTTAGTGGAGTCTGTAATCCGAAGCGTATGTAACCCGAGGTACCACTGTACCTGCATAAGGGTTGCAGAATAAATCTGATCCAGTGCACATCTAAAGACACCTAATTTCACCATATTGTTATCCAGTCAAGCTATGTGTACAATAATGCATATATTAGGGTACAGTGTGCATACAAATGCAGTTTAGGTTCTAGGCTAGGGGTAGGCAACCTAAGGCCTGGGGGCTGGATGCGGCCCAATCGCCTTCTCAATCTGCCTCGCGGAGGGTCTGGGAATCAGCGTGGTTTTACAGGAGTAGAATGTGTCCTTTTATTTAAAATGCATCTCTGGGTTATTTGTGGGGCCTGTCTGGTGTTTTTACATGAGTAGAATGTGTGCTTTTATTTAAAATGCATCTCTGAGTTATTTGTGGGGCATAGGAATTCTTTCAATATTTTTTTTCAAAATATAGTCCGGCCCCCCCACAAGGTCTGAGGGATAGTGGACCGGCCTCCTGCTGAAAAAGTTTGCTGACCTCTGTTCTAGGTGAAAACATTGCTCTTCTCCCAGGCCTTTGGCTAAGCAAACAATATACGGGTTACAGATGCTTCCGGTTACAGACTCTGCTAACCCAGAAATAGTACCTTGGGTTAAGAACTTTGCCTCAGGATGAGAACAGAAATCGTGTGGCGGCGGCGCGGCGGCAGCAGGAGGCCCCATTAGCTAAAGTGGTACCTCAGGTTAAGAACAGTTTCAGGTTAAGAATGGACCTCCAGAACGAATTAAGTTCTTAACCCAAGGCACCACTGTATTTTTTTGTGTTTTTATGCCCCCATGATCCTTGGATGAAGGACAGTATATAAAGATGAATCCGTTCTGCATTCCACCAAAACTTCTCAGAATAGTACTAATCATCCCTACCTGTTTTGAATGTATAATATCCCCATCATGCTTTGCTGTTTTGCATGTTGTCCCTAATCTGCAGCAGGTGGTAGGGTTGCCATATTTTGAAGAGCATAAAAGATTTTCCGACTTCTACTTATAATTATGGATCGCTATGATGATTCTCATTTTACATACCCATGAAAAAGAGGATGTGTCCTGGAAAAAGAGGATATATGTCAACCCTACTGGGTAACTGTTACCCAGAACAAAATAGAAGGACACTTAAAAAATATTTCTGCTAGCTTGAATTATTTTGCAAAACTTCCGAATGATATGTTTCTTGTTTGACATATTTCTGCATTTCCCTTAACGTGAATGCAGAGATTTCCCTCTTGAATTTTGACCATTAATTAAATGATGATTCTTAATGTTATTGCTGTAAAACATTTTGATTTTAGCTTTTAAAACAATCCTCAAAGCAAAGAAAGAAAGAAAGAAAGAACTTTGAAATGCTGAATCACAGTTCAAATTCTGAAATTTCAAAAATAAAAAATAACACTTGTGCAAAATTCCCTTGAAATCGGTCATTTTCATTTTTAGTGACCTGTGTTAAATATTTGGCGATTGGAATGTTATGAATCATAACGACTTGACCACAGGCCTGAAGCAAACTAGCTTCTTATCCCCAACTGATTTTGTAAGTGTGTGTCAGCCTTTGCTGAGATATCCTGGAAAATGTTCTTCATCAATTTACAATGTCATTTAACACATGACGCCTGCCAAGTTTTCATGTTGTTATGTCAAGAAAATCTCCCTTGAGGACAAACAGAGGGAAAGAGGTCATCTTTCATCTATGGAAGACTGAGCAACACTTTCTTGGCGACCAAGTAGGTCTTAATTTAAATGACCACATTCTTCCTCCTGTCAGTATATTGATACTTATTTGAAAATCCTTAAAGACTAGGCCAGGATATTTTGAAAGTAAACTGAAGGGGAAAGCTCACATTTAAGGAATAGTATATTTATTTCTAAAACCTTGGTGTTGGAGAGACAGAGAGAGGCAAGGAGAGTAATATTTCACTTCCCACAATATGTATCTATTTTTACATTACGTGCTCAGTCTTAAATGTGCACATTAGCAGCCAAAGTTGTGTGGATAGGTAAATCGAATCTGAGAGCACATTTGAGGTTGACTTGAGCAATAAATTACTTAGACCAGTGTTTCCTAAACTTGGGTCTCCAACTGTTTTTGGACTACAACTCCCATCATCCCTAGCTAGCAGGACCAGTGGTCAGGGATGAAGGCAATTGTAGTTCAAAAACAGATGGAGACCTAAGTCTGGGAAACACTGATTTAGATTAAGAAGCCAAGCCGAGCTCTGAGGCTATATAAGGTTCAGATGGCCATTTGCATTGCCTGAGAACTGTTAACCTGGTAGCTGCAGTACCACCTTTTCTCCTGCAGTGTTGGTGGCACCAAATCACAGCAGAGTCCTGGACAGCAGCCCCCTCTTGTGGTCAAGCTGCCAAGAGAATTTTGCAGGTGGTATGGTTGGTGGAATCTCTGAGTCATGTCCCCTGGATCCCTTCAACATGTCACAAGCATCACACAGAGACCGCAATGGAAATACTCCATGGACAGAGTGTGCTGTACTGCCTGTCATTCTTGCACCTGCCATAGAGGACAATCAAATGGCCTCCTTCAGGAGCTGGTGGACTCTCCTTCCTTGGAAGCTATTAAGCAGAGCTCGGAGGACCATCTGCCATGGATGCCTAAGTTGAGATTCCTGCATTGCAGAGGTTTGGACAAGATGACACTTGGGGTCCCTTCCAACTCGACAAGTCTAGGATTCCAGAATTTCCGCACCTATTCTTCCACTTTCAAGAGGAAGAAGAAACACTCTGCACAAACTGTCAGGAGGCGGTTTTCGGTAGCCTCCTGCACCAACCTGCGCTATAGCTCAAACCTAGCAATTTCTCTGAACAAATGTTGGATGTCTTGTGACGCTTTGCTCATCCACATGAGCAAAACTGTTCCTTCGACAGCTGCTAATTTACAGAAACAGAAGTTGCTGTTGTTGTGTGAGAGAGAGAATGCAAATCCTAGAATGAAACAGGAACACAGGGAGTTGTCTTCAATAGGGTTAGATTCTTAATCCATCTCATAGCACCAGTAACGGCCCCCAGTTTGAATGGCTTTAAGAGATGGTTCAACAAAAGGGGAAAAGAGAGGACCCAAATAATTACCGCCCAGTCAGTCTGACATCAATACCAGGGAAGATTCTGGAGCAGATCATTAAGCAAACAGTTTGTGAGCACCTAGAAAGGAATACTGTGATCACCAATCAGAATTACAAGCCTGGTAGATGAAGGGAACGCAGTGGATGTAGCCTACCTTGATTTCAGCAAGGCATTTGACAAGGTGCCCCATGATATTCTTGTAAAGAAGCTGGTAAAATGCGGTCTTGACTATGCTACCACTCAGTGGATTTGTAACTGGCTGACTGACCGAACCCAAAGGGTGCTCATCAATGGTTCCTCTTCATCCTGGAGAAGAGTGACTAGTGGGGTGCCACAGGGTTCTGTCTTGGGCCCGGTCTTATTCAACATCTTTATCAACGACTTGGATGATGGACTCAAGGGCATCCTGATCAAATTTGCAGATGACACCAAACTGGGAGGGGTGGCTAACACCCCAGAGGACAGGATCACACTTCAAAATGACCTTGACAGATTAGAGAACTGGGCCAAAACAAAGAAGATGAATTTTAATAGGGAGAAATGTAAAGTATTGCACTTGGGCAAAAAAAAATGAGAGGCACAAATACAAGATGGGTGACACCTGGCTTGAGAGCAGTACATGTGAAAAGGATCTAGGAGTCTTGGTTGACCACAAACTTGACATGAGCCAACAGTGTGACGCGGCAGCTAAAAAAGCCAATGCAATTCTGGGCTGCATCAATAGGAGTATAGCATCTAGATCAAGGGAAGTAATAGTGCCACTGTATTCTGCTCTGGTCAGACCTCACCTGGAGTACTGTGTCCAGTTTTGGGCACCACAGTTCAAGAAGGACACTGACAAACTGGAACGTGTCCAGAGGAGGGCAACCAAAATGGTCAAAGGCCTGGAAACGATGCCTTATGAAGAACGGCTAAGGGAGCTGGGCATGTTTAGCCTGGAGAAGAGGAGGTTAAAGGGTGATATGATAGCCATGTTCAAATATATAAAAGGATGTCACATAGAGGAGGGAGAAAGGTTGTTTTCTGCTGCTCCAGAGAAGCGGACACGGAGCAATGGATCCAAACTACAAGAAAGAAGATTCCACCTAAACATTAGGAAGAACTTCCTGACAGTAAGAGCTGTTCGACAGTGGAATTTGCTGCCAAGGTGTGTGGTGGAGTCTCCTTCTTTGGAGGTCTTTAAGCAGAGGCTTGACAACCATATGTCAGGAGTGCTCTGATGGTGTTTCCTGCTTGGCAGGGGGTTGGACTCGATGGCCCTTGTGGACTCTTCCAACTCTATGATTCTATGATTCTAACAGATTCAGGAAGCATAAGGAGATGCTGGACTTTGACCCAATCCAGCAGACCTTTTTTACGCTGTGAGTCTTATCTGCTCTGACAGGCAACAGCTCTCCATCGGAGGTCTTGTTCTATGTACCTAAAGTTTCCAGGCAATGCTACTTGATCCTTCTAACTAAAGGCACCAAGGATTGATCTTGAGACCTTCTGGAGGAAGACAGTAACTATCATTAGCATATGCTCTGGCTACCTAAATGGCCTCTGTTGAAGTCAGGTGTTTCATATGGAGGTTCAGGCCCCATGTGATTTGGGCCGTGCACTTGTGTGGAAGTTCGAATGGAGACACAGGTAATCTCTCTGACTTCTCAGATCTGATGGGCATTTCACAATTGCCTTCATCATCATAATCATCATCATTGTTTTATTATTTATATGCCGCGATCTGACTGGGTTGCCCCAGACACTCTGGGCAGCTCCCAACAAAATATTAAAAACACAATAAAACTTCATCCATGAAAAACTTCCCTGAACAGGGCTGCCTTCAGATGTCTTCTAAAAGTCAAATAGTTGTTTATCTCCTTGACATCTGATGGGAGGGTGTTCCACAGGGTGGGTCCCACTACTGAGAAGGCCCTCTGACTGGTTCCCTGTAGCTTTCCAGTCTCATAGTGAGGGAACCATCAGAAGGCCCTCAGACCTGGACCTCAGCGTCTGGGCTGGACAATTTCATGGGGGGGATCAAGACAACCAGTGTTTGTTGCATTGCTTCCAGCACTGACATTACAGTCTTCCACAACCTGTGATAAAAAACCAGCCTTGTTGCAGCAATGTAACATGTGAATAAACCTTTGGTCTGCCCACCCACTTTCTGGCCATATTTTAAGAAGACCTGCCATTCTGGAACCACTTAGATAAAGATGGCAAGAAGCAAAAAATATAAAGGACCATGACAAATAACTACCCAAAACCCAACAGGCAGTCTTGATATCCCTGCTATTTGCAAGCTGTTACAAGCACAGTCCATTAAAAGAAATAATAATTCTGGCACATGCAGAATGCTCTCATGTTCGCACTTGGTATTAGCTATCCTCCTAATGATTTCTAAATAAAAAAAATAAAAAAATCCAATCAGATAATTATCACAAAATCCAAACAGGCCTCTGTACACAGTGATAATACCATCTGCTTTTATTCATAGTTTTGCTTCCTTGCCACATGACAATACAGCACATTGTTTTGGTCTCGTTGCAGCCATCTCTCCAAATTGCTAGGGTGGGAGGGTGACACAACTTTGGGAAAGAGCTCGGGAGCTGCAGGTGGAAGCAACCCAGGAAAAACTCTGTAGGACAAGTGGACACATGCTAACAGTGGGTGGAGACAGAGGCAACAGAGATGATGCTTACCATTGCACAGTAGGCTACTTTCCACCCTGCAACTGGCAGAAATTTACACATGGGCACACACTTCAAGGGACAGCATCACAGATCAAGGACACATTCTAGTCAGGCAAAAGCATTCAAGGAAGGTCCAGGGCAGGGTCCTAGCATGGAAAGCCTCCCAAGGGCCAGATAGAAAGGCTTGGAGGGCCACATTTCCCCCCACCCCCATCTCTGCCCTCAAGCTATAGAGCTGGGAATAGAGTTGTCCATTCTCAGGGTTGGACCCAACGTTTTGAAGTTCTACCTACCTTCCAGTACCAGAGGACTCCAGGGGATGGCTTAAAGCTCATGAGGTGGAGTCAGAAGCAAAGGTGAGCTCTACCTCCTACAAACTACATACCCAGACTTCTCTTTTACCTTCTGAAGTTTAAATCACACCCATTCCTCTCTTGACCTCCATGTTTTAGTGGTTCTTTTAGTAGGGCAGAATAGCTGATAGATGGGTGTCAATGTGGTGATTGTCATTATATTCCAAAAAAGCATGGAAAGAAGGAAGCAATATTAATGGTGGCTTGTAGATCTCTCTGATGATTACATCTTGCTAGGCCTTGTCCCCGGAGACAACAGGCACTACCTGAGTGAAACTAGCTCCTACCACCTCAGACTCTTGAATGCCAAGGAAATGGACACCCTAACGATAAACCTTTTTTTGAAAAAAAAAATGGATTAATGTGTCTTAAATTTTGAGAAATGGGAAGTTTCCCTCCAGTGAAGGCGGTGAAGGTCCTGTTTGAGTGTCTGGAGGCGGTTGGAGGATGGATGGCGGCTAACAGATTGAGGTTGAATCCTGACAAGACAGAAGTACTGTTTTGGGGGGACAGGAGGCGGGCAGGTGTGGAGGATTCCCTGGTCCTGAATGGGGTAACTGTGCCCCTGAAGGACCAGGTGCGCAGCCTGGGAGTCATTTTGGACTCACAGCTGTCCATGGAGGCACAGGTCAAATCTGTATCCAGGGCAGCTGTTTACCAGCTCCATCTGGTACGTAGGCTGAGACCCTATCTGCCTGCAGACTGTCTCGCCAGAGTGGTGCATGCTCTGGTTATCTCCCGCTTGGACTACTGCAATGCGCTCTACATGGGGCTACCTTTGAAGGTGACCCGGAAACTACAACTAATCCAGAATGCGGCAGCTAGACTGGTGACTGGGAGCGGCCGCCGAGACCATATAACACCAGTCTTGAAAGACCTACATTGGCTCCCAGTACGTTTCCGAGCACAATTCAAAGTGTTGGTGCTGACCTTTAAAGCCCTAAACGGCCTCGGTCCAGTATATCTGAAGGAGCGTCTCCTCCCCCATCGTTCTGCCCGGACACTGAGGTCCAGCACCGAGGGCCTTCTGGTGGTTCCCTCACTGCGAGAGGCCAAGTTACAGGGAACCAGGCAGAGGGCCTTCTCGGTAGTGGCGCCCGCCCTCTGGAACGCCCTCCCATCAGATGTCAAAGCGATAAACAACTACCTGACATTCAGAAGACATCTGAAGGCAGCCCTGTTCAGGGAAGTTTTTAATATGTGACATTTTAGTGTATTTTTCATCTTTGTTGGAAGCCGCCCAGAGTGGCTGGGGAAACCCAGCCAGATGGGCGGGGTACAAATAATAAATTATTATTATTATTATTATTATTATTATTATTATTATTATTAATTTACTGTGCATAGGCTAACTGTGTCTACTCAGAAGTAAGTTTGGTATGATTCAATAAGGTTTGGTCCCAATTAAGTAGTATCCTAACCCCATTTAACCTGAGAGTAAACCCCACTGAATTCAAATGAGCTTACTTCTATGCAGAAATAGTTATGGTTGCATTAGGAATTGGTTGCATTTAGTCTACACTGAACTCAATGGGACTTTTATGTCAGAATTAACTTGTCCAGTTGATTTCAGTAGGACCCAATGCAATTAACTGAATCTGAGACCCAACCTGGATAATATAAAAAGAATTCAGATGTCCTGAACAAGGAGCCAGAACAGATGAGAAACTTCTTTATTTTTTATTGGTCTGGGTGGCTTCCCTGAAGTTTTCTCAATGGGCTGTGGCTTGACAGTGGTTCACAGAAAGGATGGGGTTTTGGTTCGTATTTTAATGAAAATCTGCTTAATTTCCACTTCCTGGAACAATGCATGAACCAAATGCAGGTATTCTTTGAAATTTGCACTTTTCCAAATTGTAGTTGTTATCCAACTCACGACACCTTCAAAATGCTCATATTGGGGGAAGTGTGTGTAAAAAATTCTTATAACACAAAAATGCATTATATTATGGGAAAGTGCTTGCAAAAAATGTGGATATTAGGCAAAATTGCATAGGAAAACATGGATATTAGAGAAAGGTAAACTAAAATACTGATGATTTTTTGCTAGCTTTTAAAAAAAAAACAACCCACTAAACTGGTGTGGAAATGTGGAGAACTGAAGAACAGAAAAGCAAGAAACCAAAATTGACACATTTGGAAAATGGGACTCTTCTGTATCTCCACTGCCAATTTCTGGCTAACTGGAGAATGTGATGTTTGGCCCCTTGAGGTTGGGCAAGTGGGATTCTTTCCTCCATCCTTTTGCAAACTTAAGCCTTTAACCTTATTGGAACAATCGCAACAGCAGGCAGATATAGATATAACAAAACATAACTTGTCCAAAACAACCGAGCTGCTGCTCCAGACTACAGTTCCAGATCTGAACTCTGCAGCTCTGCTAATAAAGAGCATATTGATTCACATCAGTGTTTACAACAAATTTTCAGCGGCACCACTGAAAATCCTAATTACAGAATCAACAAAAAATTACCGCACAATAGTTTCCACCGGGAACGCCGAGCCAATTAATTAACCACTTCTCTCCAATAATCTCATCAGCTCTCCCCGAACTCTTTCAGACTCGACCACCATAGATTTGAGGATCATGGGGGTTAAAGCCATGGTGTCACTTCTCCCTGTTTGATATATATATATATATATATATATATATATATATATATATATATACACACACACACACACACACACACACACACACACACACACATACAAAATGCCATGCGTCTGCTAAAAACCTGACTTCATTTGATTTACTTTCCAGTGCTGTTTTTTCCCCTCTCCCCCTTTTCTTTTATTAAATATGTTTGACTGCTATTTCTAATTAAATGTCGAATTAATTTTGGCAAACGAACTGCAGATCCAGTTTATGCTCAGTTTTATCAGACAGATTTATTTATAAGCTGTCAGCTTCTTGAAAAGACTTCATTTTGGAGCAGTCTTAAATTGCTAACAGTAGCTGTAAATGGGGCTACTGTTCTCCCAGAGACCAAAGAAAGTGTGCTATAAACGTCCACTCCATCTGCGAGGAATCATAAAACAATCACATTCCTTTATTCCCCCTCCCCCCTCCATCCTCAGGCCCCTTTATTAAATTAGTTCGACTCAATTAAAAATAACTTCAAAAACATTTCAGGGTCCCTTTGTTTCGTGGAATACTTGGAACTCTCTGCACGAAACGTCACCCCTTTTAACTAATCCCTAGTGCTAAATGGAAAAGAATAGTGGTATTGTGACTTCAGACAGTGCTTTCAAGGGTCTCTACTGTACCGAATTGAGGTCACTCCAAGACAATGCCCGACACCGAATAGCTATTCAAACATTCTTCACAACTCTATCAAGCTCGCCTTTCTTTCCTGCTTCTCGCTCTTCTCTTGTGGCAAAGTCATCGGACAATGGGGTAGGGTGGGGGCTGTGGGGGGAGAAGAAGCCTCCAGCATCATTTATGGGCACCCATACTTGCACATGACAAAGACCATTCTTTCTGGTTTTGCCAATTCTCTCTGTTTTACTTATTTATTTATTTTTGGGCAAAGGAGGAGGAGAAGAAGAATGAGCCCTGGGTAAATTTTCCCACCACGACAACGGGAACTGAAAGCGCAGCTTTGGGCTTCCAACAAAGTGGCCTTTGAGCGTGTGTTTCCTGCGATTAGTTACCTCGGGGGGGGGGGAGGCTCAGAGCACACACATGCACACACACACACACACACACACAAAACCAAAAACCATATGGAGCGCGAGATTATATGTGCCATATTACAAAGCAACATGTGCGTGACGAACCGTACAACTCCGAGTGATACTGAGAGAAACAATCAAAGGAGGGCTGTTATCCCTCATCTGGTGTTAACAAAGTTATTAAACTTATTGTTTTCCTGTACAGTAATCTGTGAAGCTCCATGCCAAAATGCAAGCTTTGGGCTTGCTTGGAAGCTATTAGCAGCATCAGCTAGCAATAAGAAAGGAGTGGGGGGAATCAATTTAGTACATATTTGTGTTTGCTGGTCTTTCAAAAGGAGTTTCTATCACCCTCCCCTTTCTATGTGTTCACTTGCAGGGAAGGGAGAAGCGTTGAAAACTCAGGGGAACTAAAGAGTGTCTTGTTTTAATATTCCTAATATTTGGCACAGTCGTATGAACTCATTTACGTCAGGGGTGGAGACCCAATGTTAGAAACTCAGATATATAAGCTGGGCACCAAATGGCTCCTTAAACCAGGGTTACAGTCACCAAAATGGACTGTCTCATTGCCAGAAAGTAGTGTTTTTCAATACGACTTTTTGGTTCCTGAAATTCGTTCTGATTGTGCAGATAAAAAAAGAATGGATATAATTCTAGGTTGTGTGGAGATGCCAGGCACCCTTCATAAACTTACCAGGTAAAGCAATGCCTGGCAGCAGTAGGTCAAGGTATCAATAGAGAGGAGTGATGGGGGAAGCGGCTGCAGCAGCAGCCCCCAGCTTCAACATCCCAGAATACCTCCAGATTCCAGGATACACAAGATCGAGCCTCAGAGGCATCTAGATGTGTAAGAAGCCAGCTGCTGCAGCTACTTCCTCAAAACTGCTCAGCTGAATACCAGGCCAAGAAAATAATGGGAAGGGGAATGATGGCATTAGCCCTAGGTGGCTCTCCGGGGCACATGGACACACCCCCCCCCGGCATTTGCCCCACCTTGCAAAATGGTGATACCACCAGGCAGTTTTAGAACTTTAATGGGAACAGAACAGTACTCATGCCCACTAATAATGGCTAATATTTAATGTGTTACACAAATAGCACATTGTTCATGGAGATAAACCTTTTTTTTCCTTTTTTTTTTGCAATGGCTGTGTCTGGGAGAGATTGCTAGTTCCATGACCACTGCAAAAGTACCCAAAATCCTTTGGGCTAAGGCACTGTGGAAAGAGGGCAGAGCTTGCTTCAAATCTCTGTAGAGGGTTTTGCCAGCATCACGACGACTTGTTGTTGCTTGGCCCTGAGGAATAGAGCATAGGGAAAACGTAGCTCTCCACCCAGGATGAGAGAAATAAGTCTGATTCATATGCTACATGAGCGGTGTGGTAATAATTTGCAAATGGAAGAGAGACAGAGAGAGCTGCACAGGTCATCTTTTCCAGATATTTCTATTTATTAATGTGCAACATTTCATCTTTCTAGTAATGGTGGAAGTACCTTAAGCATTTGGTGGGGTGGCCAGGTCCATTGCTTGGTGGGACACATGTATTAGGTGGCGCTGTGGGTTAAAGCCTCAGCGCCTAGGGCTTGCCGATCGAAAGGTCGGCGGTTCGAATCCCTGCGGCGGGGTGCGCTCCCGCTGCTCGGTCCCAGCGCCTGCCAACCTAGCAGTTCGAAAGCACCTCCGGGTGCAAGTAGATAAATAGGGACTGCTTACCAGCGGGAAGGTAAACGGCGTTTCCGTGTGCGGCTCTGGCTCGCCAGAGCAGCGATGTCACGCTGGCCACGTGACCCGGAAGTGTCTCCGGACAGCGCTGGCCCCTGGCCTCTTAAGTGAGATGGGCGCACAACCCCAGAGTCTGTCAAGACTGGCCCGTACGGGCAGGGGTACCTTTACCTTTACCTTTAACTATTGCACTAGCAGAAACACTCACATGTGGACCCACAGACTGTGGCTTTCTAGAAGCTGTGGGCAGTCACATCCCAGCAATGTCACCACCCACTTGACCCTTCGACATCTCAATCTCTCCTAGTATCAGGTGGGTTGGAAAGGGTTTCAGAAGTGCCCACCTAATATTCTCCCTCTCTTCACCAGTGAGATGCATATACAAGTAGCAGACTTCAAATTGGCCAAGATTCTTTAATAATGGGAACCCACAATTCTCAGGTTTGCCCCAGGAGGAAACACAACATATGGAGAAAATGGACCGGCAGCCTCCACATTGAATTCATCCATCATCGGAAGGGTTGCCATTAGGGTAAGAGTTTTCCTTATATTCACATTTTAGTACCAACTGAGGACTTTTTGGAGAACTTTTTACATTTCCAAGAATTATGTCTCCAGGGGTTTCACGTTTGAACAAAAATAAATTTATGTGATTCTTCCCTAGAGAGAATCCAAGAAATAGTCCATTTATGAATGCAAATGGGACATAAATATAAAAATGCTCATATGCATTTGCAATATTTGGGGATTTTATGGGAAGCATTTAGGTTTTCGGTCCCTCTGGTTGATTTCCTCCTTTCCAGCCAAGGAGAGTCCACATGATACAGAAAAGGAAAGGGAGGGAAAGTGTCATATGCTTTCAGAGCAGCTGATGTTTTGCTTTAGGCATTATATCTGATAGCAAATCATCAGAAGTTAGGAAACTGACATTTAGAGAGAGAATAAATTACACAATGTTAGAAAATCCAGTCCAGAAACCTTCGGAGCTGGCCAGAAATATAAAGTGTACTGCTATGAAGCAGTGAAGCAAGTTTGAAGATGGGGACTCTGTGGTTCTCCAGATGTTGTTCTATAATCAGTGTCCTCATCCCTGACAACTGTCCTTGCTGACTGATGCTGGTGAGGCTTGAAGTCCAGCAACATCTGGAGGGCCACAGGTCCCCCAACCTAGTTCTAAATCTAGATATATTTTGTTGCTGCTAACAGAACCGACTTGAAGAATCATAGCCCATAGGTCTATAGGTCCATAGTCCATGGATACCCACAGAT
This sequence comes from Podarcis cretensis, assembly GCF_951804945.1. Lineage (NCBI taxonomy): Eukaryota > Metazoa > Chordata > Lepidosauria > Squamata > Lacertidae > Podarcis > Podarcis cretensis. Next base: position 13,660,450 of record NC_137179.1, read on the forward strand.
CTTAGCAAACTCCAGAGGTGCCATCTTAATAAATTACACACTATGCCCTGACATTACATGTGCAACACCAGGGGGGCAAAGCCAAACACTTCCTGAATATTGAGGGGGCTTGGCCCCTCAAAAATTACTTGGGGGGGGGGTCAAACTGCTTCGGCCTCTAGGAGTTGAAATGCCTGGTGGACTCCACAGAGCCACAGTCCGTCAATACAAGGCAATTTCCTTTGTTCATGGTTGAGTGGAGTTTTTAACCCACATCTTCCATGTCCATCTTCAACACTCTTTTCCCTACTCAGATACAAGAACCTTCTGTCTTCTTCACCAATTTTTATGGGAGATGATGACCTTTGTCCATCCTTTGCAACTGGTAGAGTGAGTAGTTTCAAATTCCTCAGGGTCTCTTTTCCCACTTAAACGGTACTGTACTGCCCTTGCCATGCCTTGCTTATGAATGTATGTGACTTTGCTGCATGACCTTGACTGCATAAAAGCCTCATCCCACCTGCATTCACACTATGGTCAGTTTGAGGGTGCTATTTATCTCCCACTAATCCATTTATCTGGCCTGTTTAACTCATTTTATCTCCATGAAGATGTGCCTTCCAAAATTAGAGAGGCCTTGTTTCTGCATTTGAGTCCTTCATTGGAGTAGGACTTATGGGGCAGAGGTCCCAACTCAGCAGAACGGACAGGAATTTCTCAAAACACAGCATGGTCCTTTGGGAAGGGCTGTAGCTCAGTGGTTAGAGCATTTGTTTTGCTCTACCTCAGGCTTTCCCAAGCTGTTGTTGGACTATGACTCCCATCATCCCTAGCTAGCAGGACCAGTGACCAGGAATGATGAGAACTGTAGTCCAAAAACAGGTGGCTACCCAAGTTTAGGAAACCCTGCTCTATCTGGTACAATCACTGGCACCTCCAGGTAGGGTAGGAGTGTCCCCCCGCTTGAAAACCAGGGAATACAATTAATTAAAAAAAAACAAGAGCAAGAAGAGATGAAAAAGTCAAAGGAAGCAGTTAGGATGTTGGAAAATCAGTGATAAAGATAAAATAAGTTCTGCACAATTACATGCAAAAAGGAAGGCGTTAGAAAATAAAGATATGGAAAAAGTGCAAAGAGATTTCAAATTCTTGAAAAGAGAATTCTTTGAACATAGTAATAAAAATTCCAAATTGTTGGCTAGAGCTGTACAGTCAAAAAAAATAAAACATTCAAATAGCCTAATCAAAGATAAAATGGGTCATATTCACAATTTGATGAAAGATAAGTTGACAGTATTTCAGGAGTTTTACCAAGAGTTATATTCAGCAGGTAACAATTCTATGGGGATGATGAAAGAATATATTGAGACACACTAGAACATAAAGCCAGAAAGTAGGGATAGAGAGGTTATGGAACAACCAATTTGAGAAAAAGAAATAGAGGAAGTTATAGGGAAACAAAAAGGGGGGGGGAGCCCCAGGCGCAGACGGATTGGGAACAGAATATTATAAAGTATTAACAAATATCTTAGTTCATAAATTAAAAGTATTATGTAATTCAGTAATAGAGGGTGAGAAGATCTCTCCATCGTGGGAACAATCAATAATTATCTTAATTCCAAAACCAGGAAAAGAATTGAAGGACCCAGGATCGTATAGGCCGATTTCTCTAATAAATCAAGATGCTAAAATATTGACCGTAATAATGGCAAAAAGGATGAATAATTTTTATGTATAAATATATAAATAAAAACCAGTGTGGCTTTGTAGCAGGAAGACAGATGTCTAGTTTAATAGGAAGGGTGTTGAATAAAATAGATATAAGAAGAAGAAATAAAATGAAAGCTGGTATTTTTAAGGCTTTTGACTGTATAGAATGGCCGGTGTTAAAAATGGTTATAGAAAGTTTAGGATTTGGAGAACGATTTAAGGGATTAATCAATTACACTTGAGGAGCAAGGCATATGTCGTAGGGAATGATGGTAAGTAAAGGTAAAGGTAAAGGTACCCCTGCCCGTACGGGCCAGTCTTGACAGACTCTGGGGTTGTGCGCCCATCTCACTTAAGAGGCCAGGGGCCAGCGCTGTCCGGAGACACTTCCGGGTCACGTGGCCAGCGTGACATCGCTGCTCTGGCGAGCCAGAGCCGCACACGGAAATGCCGTTTACCTTCCCGCTGGTAAGCGGTCCCTATTTATCTACTTGCACCTGGAGGTGCTTTCGAGCTGCTAGGTTGGCAGGCGCTGGGACCGAGCAGCGGGAGCGCACCCGCCGCAGGGATTCGAACCGCCGACCTTTCGATCGGCAAGCCCTAGGCGCTGAGGCTTTAACCCACAGCGCCACCTGCGTCCCATAGGGAATGATGGTATAACAGAACAAATAACAGTAGCCCAGGGTACAAGACAAGGATGCCCCCTTTCCCCAATTTTATTTGTATTTGTCATTGAAACTCTGGCCAATGTAATTAGAGAAGATGGAAATATAAAAGGAATAAGCAATAATGGAAAAGAGAAAATAAGCTTATTTGCAGGTGACACCTTGCTAATAGTCGAAAATCCGTTGGAAAATATGTAGGTAGTAGATGCACATTTGGAGAAAAATATTGGAGAAATAACAGGGTTGCGAATTAATTGGTCCAAATCAGAGTTGAGGATATTTAACTACAATGAAGATAAAAAACAAAACAAAAATAATTGAAGGAAATTAAAATTAAGAAATGTAATAAAGTACTTGGAAATAAATATAACAAGCAATTTAGAAAATTTAGAACAAGACAGTCTTAACAAATGAATGGGAAATGAAGGAAAAGCTGGAGGAAAATAAGAAAATTAAGTTTTCATGGTTTGGAAGACTAGTGATAATTAAAATTGTTACCAATTAAGATATTGGAGACAGATATAAAGGGTTGACAAAGTATGATTAATAAACTTTGTAATGGGGATAAGAAACCTAGAATTAATAAAAGAAGGTGGTATATACCCCAGAAAACAGGTGGACTGGGTCTCCATAACATAAGTGTTATTATATTGCAAACCAGTTAAGATATGTCATAGACAGGATAACAGAACATGGAGATTTAGAATGGTCAGAAAGTAGTACACAGGAAATGAGGGAGAAGTTAGTGAATATATATTTTTATCAAACCAAATAGGCAATGGTGCCAGAATATTGAAAATATATTATATAAATATAAAGGAAAATTGATACCAGTAAATTCCCCACTAACTCCAGTGGTGATGATAGAAGACTTCCCAGTAAATTTTTAAAAAGGAAATTGAAAGAGAAGAAAATACTTAAAATAAAGGATACAATTGGACAAATGTGGACAAAGAAGTGGTTAAAGGAAAGCAAGAAATGCAAAGAATATACAAAATTCAATTCAAAATACAAATGATTATAAAAGGGGGAGATAAAGAAGAAAATGTAGCAAAATTTATAAAATGTTAGTAGAAATATTAATTAAAAGAGGTGTGGGGAAATGAGACAACAGAAGACATCTGAAGGAAGCTCTGTATAGGGTGGTGTTTTTTTAATGTTTGATGTTTTATTATGTTTTTACGTATGTTGGAAACTACCCAGACTGGCTAGGGTATAAATAATAAATTTGTTGTTGTTGTTGTTGTTAAGGAATAGGATGTCCCTATTTTCATCAGAGAAATGTTGGAGGGTATGAATTTGTGCCACCAATTTTTCCTTGAAACTGTAGGAACTGTAGCAATAAACACAAGCTCTGCTTCCCTTTCGGAGCCTCTCCACTTCTGGGTCTCCTCCTTCACACAAATCTTGGCAAAGCGAAAAAACTGTTCGTGGAAAATGTCGCAAAAATGCCTACCATGTGTAGTGCTCTAGAGATCCTGTGAATCAAAAAGATCTCAGACCAGGAATAGCGACCAACAACTATCTTCCCTCCCCCTGCCCCTCCTTGCACTTCTCTCCTCCCTTTTCATTATGCAAAGGACTTTAAATGAGGTTTGTTCCAGGCTATTAACCTAAGCCGGGTGACTACCAAGATAAGATTTCATCGTCAAAGAGAACAAAGAAATCGCATGGGTGTGGAAATTGCAATGACAAGGTTGTCTGCAGAGATTGTGATGTAATCAAATGAAGTCTCTGACGAATGTGTCCAGAAAACGTAGGATGGCCGATAAGAACCAAGCACTTGGTTGAGCTAATATTAACTGCATTCAGAAGGTGTTTGAAGGGCCTTGTTCCGCTGCTCCGTGGCTAAGGGTGACTTCACACATTCTGTTGAAATGGTGCTCATGATGTGGTAGGTGATGGCCTGCTTGTGAAGTACTTATCACCCCTATTGTTGGGTAATTGCCTGTTGCTTCCATCCCAGCTTGCTAGCATCTGGCTGGCTAACCCTGCAAATGGAACAGGGGACCAGATGAATCTTTGGGGCAAACCAGATGGTTTCTTATTAAGATCCGGTGATAACAGGCCATGATTCTAATGATCAACTGTGTGATCATGAAAGACGAACTTTCGGGCATCATCTGAATAAGCAGCTGATTGATACATATGGACTCAGATTGGTAACAGGAGGTGGGATGACATCACACCAGTTTTTGAAACAACTTTCAGTGGTTCCCTGTTTGCTTTGAGGCTCAGATTCAAAATGCTGGTGCTTCTCTTTAAGATCTTGCATCCCTATGGACTCTGGTTATCTCCCGGTCCACCCTCATCCATATCAATCCACCTGTATATTGAGATTTACATCTGAGGCTCCTCTCCAGTTGCCCCTGCCATCAGAAGTATGGCAGGTGGCAACCAAGGACATTGATGGTGGATCTCCACCTATACAATGTCCTCCCCAGAGAGGCTTACTGGATTTGTACAATGCTTTTATTTTGGTAGCAGGCCAAGACTTTCCCTCATCCATCCCAACTTTTAAACACTGCTTCTGCTTCTGGAGTGCTCTCTGCTGCAGACTTTCCCTGCTCACTAAACCCTGTTAAACTCATCAGCTTCAGACACCTCCCAATTCTCTCCCTCTTCTCCCCTGGGCTACTCACCATCGTCCCACCACCCATCCCCCAGCCCTGAGCCTTCTTTCATTGGGGGTTCCCCAGTTTGTGCCTCCCACCATTCCTCTGTATCCAGCCGGTCAGTGACAACCTTACACAACTCAGCAGAGAGGAGGCTGTGGACAAAGCTGGAATTAGTTGGCTGCCCTTACCCTTGACTCCAACATACTGTTGGTCTCCCCAGAGTTCTGCCCCACGATTCCCAATGGGAACCAGCCATCGCCACTCCACATTCAGCTACTTAGGGTTGAAAAGAGACAGTTTAGTGACTTAATGGCATTGCCCTCTGGGCTTAGCCATGCTCCATCTTCTCATTAAATCCCTATCACACTGTGACGTAAAACATCCTGGATCAAAGTATTTGCCAGAGAGGGGGTTGGAAAGTCCTAGCGAACAGCCGGGGAAAACCACCGCTGGCAGCGGAGCAGGGAAGCATGCCTTTTCAGATACGAATCCTCTGAAGAAGCTTAGCCTGGATGAATTCCGATTAAGTCAGTGCATACAGGCCTATCTTGAATACCAAGCCCCAACCCAGCGGTTGGGTCTTACGCTCCTCACTTGAATGCGACGCACAAAGCATTTCACTGTGAGAGCTTGTTCATGCCATAAATTAAGTCACACACTCTATTGTTTTAACAGATTTAATCCCATTAAGGCATGACTGCATTATTATAATTATTAGAGATAAAAGAACATTAAAAAAGATTATCTGCAATGTTTTTAGGAGGCCTAAACTGGAATCCACAATCTGGATATAAAAAAGGAGGGTGGGAGGAGAATAGGAAGTTGCCTACAGATGACATTTCAGTGTTTTCTGAAGTGTGCCCATTCTTATTTTATTTGCTGCCCAGTACCAAAGGCTTGAATTTCTGTATTCGGAGTACTGAAATTAAGTATGGTAAAAACCATTCTGAAATATGAGGCTACGAAAATCCACAGCCAGTGGAGCCAGTGCACACTCTCACCTGCAAATCAACATGTTTAACAGACTACTGTATTTTAATACTTTGTTGGAAGCTGCCCAGAGTGGCTGGGGAAACCCAAGCAGATGGGCAGGGTATAAATAATAAATAATAATATTATTATTATTAACACGCATTCAGGAATAAGGAAAAATAATTCAGCCAGTGATTGTGGATATTTGAACCAGTTTTTGCTGACTGGCCTCTTCTCCTACTGGACAGACTAGAAAGGCACCTTTCGACTAGACACCACAACCTATTAGGAAAGATATGGGGAATCTCCAGTCTCTGGGTCTACTGCTGAGGCATGGGTCTCAATGTCATCTGCAAGGCCTCTTTCCCCCCACTTTCCCCACACAGATATTCTAACTAAACATTGTGTGTGGGGGGGGGGGGATTCTGATGACAAGAGTCATTTGGCATTAGAATGGGCTCCTTTGGAAGGTGGTAGATTCTCTTTCCTTGGGGGTTTTCAAACAGAGGTTGGAGGGACAGGAATTCTTTAGCTATGATTCCTGTATTGCAGCAGAAGAACTAGATAGCCATTGGTGTACCTTCCAACTCTACAGTTCTATGATTCTTTGGGGAAAATAATGGCTATTTAAAGTTGTATCACAGTGCTTTAAATGTATGCTGCTAATGCAGCCTTCATAGTATCTAGATTCCCCCCCCCCCCGCTATTTAGTTTTGCATTTTAGGGGGACAGGACTGAGGGTGTTCTTAGAAGTAGCCCCATCTCACACAAAAAAAGAAGCGTTGATAGGATTCGCCGCCTCTTTAATCTGAAATGGACCAAGATAGGATAGAAAGACAAAAAGCTATGGCTGCTGAGGAGAGAAAAGAATGGGGAACAATTAGTGCGTTGATGTTGGCTTAAAGGAGGTCACAGCAAGATCAACCTTTTTTCCAGCATCTGTTCTTTAATTTGGAGAAGGGATGAGCTGCGTCCACTACCCATCACTATGGCAACATTTAAATGTTGTGCAGCCCAAAGAAGCTGCCCCTCAGGTGCCAGGGCAGAGCTACAGAGCTGGCAAGAAAGTTCAAAAGTAGGTTGCCAAAGCTCATCAAACAGCAAGGGGAGCAAGAGATGAAGGTCACCCGACTTTATAAACTGCAACCAGTGGGATGCAAACCACTTTGAGTGTTTCTGAGGAAGAGGTATCTCAGCATGGCCCAGTGCCTCAACTCTTAACCCTGGCTTTTGCCACATGAGATGGGTGGTTTTGGGGACCTACCTTGCTTCTGTGATTGTGAGTTGAGTTGTTTAAAACTATGTTTATAGTGTTGCGTTTCTATAGTTGTGTTGAATGAAGAAGAAGAAGAAGAAGAAGAAGAAGAAGAAAAAGAAGAAGAAGAAGTTGTTGTTGTTAGAGAGCTGGCCTTGAACTGGGTCCCAACTCCCCACTCAGCCAGAGTGCTCACTGGATAATCTTCGGCCATGCACAATGGACAGAATGCAGAATGGGCAGGTACAGTAGATATTCAGATTCTGCTAAGCTTTATTATTAGTAGTATTATTACATTTATATCCCACCTTTCCTCTAAGCAGGTGTGCATGATTCTCCCCCCTTCCTCATTTTACCCTGCGCAGTAGGGGACACCAAGCGACAGTGACTGGCCCAAGAGCTTCACAACTGAACTGGGAACTTCCCAGTCCAACGCTGTATCCACTAATACCACATTGTGTTTCTTGGGCATACCTGTGCCCTGCTCTCCCTCTTAATGTATATTAATGATCCATCTTAATGATCTATCTATGGAAATTCCAGGAACTGGAACAAAATAAGTGTCCTGTCAAGAGGAAGGTAGAAGGAGGAGATGAGATTAAACAATATTTTGGGGCGGATTTCCATTGTGCTTTGTTGGCTGGCTTTGATCATCAGAACTCTTCGAGCTGTGCCTGCAGTGACGACTTGATAAGCTATTCTATATATGCATGTGTACACACACACACATACACACACACACACACACACACACATACACACACACGTATTGGCTTCCCCCTCTCTACTAAATCATTTTCCACTTGTGCTAATAATAGTCATGCTATTTATTCCCTTAGTTAATTGCAGCTTTTCCTGTTCCTCTCCTCTCCTGCTTCCTGCTTCCCTTCAAATTACTTATTTCATTTTATTTTTTGCACCGTCAGCATAATCATCCAATTCTACCCATGGAAAGAGGTAGGTCCCTTTGTTGTTGGTCCCTCTCCCTCCACCCCCTTGTCCCTCAGTAATTATTTATTCATTTTTGGTGTGCCGCAACTCCCCCCCCTCCAACACACCATTGTACCTGCAATGCACCCAATATTTGAGTGTGATTCATTTGCAGTTAGTGCCACCGCCTACTCCCAAAGAGACAGTGGCTTGCATATCCCAAGATGCCCCATGCCGGGGACATCAGCAAGACAGCACAAATTGGAAATATAAATAATTACCACTAAATGGCCTCTCTGGCAGGTGAGCCCATCTGCTTGGGGGATGATGGATGCCTCCAACAGCATCATCCATTTGGCAAAAAGGGGGGGAAAAGTTTCAAAGGGTATTGTTGTGCTCTCACAGGCAGCAGATAAGGAGGCGAACCTGTTCCTCCCTGAACCTGCAAGGTTTCAGACTGCAGGTGACTCTCAGAAAAGGATGGTGGAGAATTTTGTTTTGTCCACTTTTTTTTTAAGTGAACACACCTGATTCGCAGATCCCAGATTAAAACATAGAGCATGAATTATCCTTCATATTTCTCCTATCTCTGGATTTTATGAGACAGTTCTCAGCTTTAAAAAGTACTAAAGTGAAAAATAATAATCGACAGATGTGTATTTCAGGGTAAGATATGGTTTGAGATACGAACAGTGAAGAATGTATCCTACAAAGTCACACACACACCTATTGAAATGAATGGGCTTTTAACATGTCCATAGCTTCCAGTGGATCTACTCTGAGTACGACTCCATTGGATACAATCCTCTGCAATTAGGGACATTAGTGCAATTTGTCCAAATAATCAAACCCTCAAATTTATCCTGTATAATAAATGTTTCTAACTGCCCAACGGTATGAATGTTCCATTATGGTCATCCAATGCATTCCTGGGTGACCCTCATAATTGACCCTGGTTTTTTGGTGGGGTTTTTTTGCTAATTGTCTACTACTGCTGCTTGTTTTTTGATGCCTAGAGCCTGTGAAAGAGGTGCCTGACCAGCCCAATCAATAAGTCTGCTCTTCCATCTAATTAACCTATATTGGTGTATTCTGACCCACCACTGAACACCAGGTTCCACTTTGGCTCTGCTCCTGGCCCAAAGCTTTCTCCCTGTCTCCAACACTGAACAGGCAGGTACCATCTACTCACTGGCCACATTCACCCAGGATCTTTCTTCAGACCCCATTAAGTCAATTTAGTGCTTCATATTCAACAGTCCTTTCAGACTCTACAACCTGTTATCAATTAGCTTGACTTGGCTTCTTTTACATAGTTATGCATTCCATACATTAAAGGTAAAGGTACCCCTGCCCGTACGGGCCAGTCTTGACAGACTCTGGGGTTGTGCGCCCATCTCACTTAAGAGGCCAGGGGCCAGCGCTGTCCGGAGACACTTCCGGGTCACGTGGCCAGCGTGACATCGCTGCTCTGGCCAGAGCCAGAGCCAGAGCCGCACACGGACACGCCGTTTACCTTCCCGCTGGTAAGCGGTCCCTATTTATCTACTTGCACCCAGAGGTGCTTTCGAACTGCTAGGTTGGCAGGCGCTGGGACCGAGCAGCGGGAGCGCACCCCGCCGCAGGGATTCGAACCGCCGACCTTTCGATCGGCAAGCCCTAGGTGCTGAGGCTTTAACCCACAGCGCCACCTGCGTCCCTGCGTTCCATACATTACTAGAGGACTATGGATGATTCGCACTTCCATAAGATTAGCACAATGTGAGCTACCATTGGCCAACACACACACACCATATACCAGCCTGGTACTGGAGAAGATGTGCTTATCTGACCTCATGGAAGTAGAAGTCCCTCTGTTCTTCTGACCTCCTTTCTATGGACTCCATGCCTCAAATGCCATTTCATTTGATGTCCAAGGGGACATGCAGGCAAGCAATTATATCTTCTGCTCATATCCATGTTTTAATAGTCTACTTTTTAACTTGCACCTGACCTTTCCCCACTTAAATATCCCTCCGGTCTCTTGCCCATTCATCTCTGCAACCTCTAAATCCGACGATTAAGTCACATTTCTCAGTTGCTGGAATTATAACACTTCCAAGCCATCGGGATACATCTTTTATCGTGCAGGCGGCATATGCCACATTGTGTTTGAGGTCCCCTTGCTCACAAAGGGGATGTCCGTTGCATGGTAATAGGGAACATAATTCCACGTTATATATTGCACCCCACATAATATATTACAGCCGAAGTCCTGATAATTCGCATGAACTGTATGGATTGCTTTATGGAATAGCAACACAGCCAGTAACAAGGAAAGCTGGGGATTTTTGTGAGGGTCCCCCCCCCCCCCCCCCGTTGCATGCTCTTAAAAAAAATCAAACTGTAATTCCTCCTGAAACCCCAAAGGATTTGTGCCTTTAATTCCACATGCTATATTTGAATTTTGCAAATATGCAATGACAAATGTAGAAGGAAATACAGTGGAACCTCGGAAGTTGAACGTAATCCATTCCAGAAGGACATGTGATGTCTGAAATGTTCAAATTCTGAGGCGCAGCTTCCGATTGGCTGACAGCTAGGCTTTTTGCAGATCAGAAGCAGCGTCGGATGTTCAGGTTCTGAGGAACGTTCAAAAACCAGAACACTTACTTCCGGGTTTTCAACTTTTGGGAGCCAAAATGTTCGGGTACGGAGCAGTTCGAGAACCAAGGTTCCACTGTGTGTCTGCGTGTATGTATGTCTTTAGTCAGTAAGCAAACTGCAAGCCTCATTTAAGAAGCATCCCTTCCTTGTGCAATCACATAGAAGGAAATGTCTCTTCTTTGATGTTTGCTATGATACATACATATATTGTGTATGCATCCCTTTGCAAAGATAGCAAGGGTTTGCTGGCAAAGTGGGGAAATGACTAGCTGTCAATGGGCAAGGGCGATGGACAAATGTTTAAACCTCTACATCGCTTGGAATCAGGTTACTTGAAGGATTTTCCCCTGCCATCTACAACTGCTCAGGCCTTGGGATCTTCATGGGAAACTCTTCTCAAGGTTCCCCTGCATGAAGACGTGAGGCCGGTGGCTGCTCAATACAGGGTCTTTTCTGTGGTGGCACACAGATTATGGAAAAACCTCACCATGAGGTTTGCCAGGCCCCTACTTCAGGACCTTTTTGACACCAGATGAAGCCCTTTTGATTCTCCCTTGGAACAGGTCATGCCTACAGGATTCGAAAGCTGCCATATTGCTTGCACTTCTTTGTATGCAGGGAACTGAAACAGATTTTTTAAACGTTTTAGTATTTGCATAGTTTCTGACCTCTGTGTGAACTGCCCAGAGAACTTTGTTGACAGGCCCCACCCCCAACTAAATAAGGAATAAATAAACATTTAGTCAGCCTCTGACTCAAAGGTTCAGGAGTTCTGCGTCTTTTTTCAGAGGAGGGGGTTTGCATTTTAACCCTCCACAAGATGTTGCTCAGCAGCATCACAACTCATGATGCTCCACAAGCGTTTCACCTGGCAGGTAATCAGAAAACCGCCCCCCTCCATATGGGTAGAGTAATTCACTCTTCACTCTCACTGTATTGAATGACTGAATTACAACAGTGGCACTGTAGCCCCTTTTAATTTAAGAGAAGGCTGCCGTTACATATGAACACTATTTCTTCAGTCATTAGTCTCCAATGGAGACCAGAGGATGATGAAGACCAGTGAAACAACACTTCCTCAGTATGCCTATTAAGGAAGGAATTTCAGGCTCATTTTATATAATTTGGCAGCCTTGGCTGTCCCTGAAGGCGTTTTATACTTCCCAAGTGCTTTTCATGAGCAAAGGTGTTCTATGTAACAGGGAAGATTACCAGCTGCTCTTGGTAAGTTTTTGCAGGAAACACTGAAGAGGTAACCAGCAATATAATGTATATCCATCTTACTTGTCTTTGTACGTCTTCTGTTTTCCAGCTGATGGTTTATTGCTTTAGATGTTTTTGCTACTGAACTTTTCCCTTTCCCCAGTGCCCATCACAGAAGTCTGCCTGTGCATCTATGCCCTGCCCCCAGAGGGCACCGCCACCTTTGATAGAGACAAATCACCAGCTGAGGGAAGGGCCTAGATTAGGCCCCATCTCTGTGCCCCACAAATACATCCCGCCTTATTGCAAACACTCACAGTGACTATAGTATGATCCCAACTCTTAAAACAAGAAGCTAACAAGAGATGTCTCAGAATTTTAAGTTTCAGTTTCTTTAAGGCGGAACCTGGAAGTTAGGCAAAAGCAGTGTATGCTGCTCAATTTAACCCAGGAGCCTGCTAAACAACTTGCCTGCAATACCATATCTGTTGAGGGTGCTGAAACATCTGATGGCCTCCTTTTCTCCAGACTGTAGTTCCCCATCTTCAACTATACACTTAGCCTTTACCTGCTTAGTGATTGTTCCTACCATCATCTTCAAACCTCTCCTTGGATCTGCTTCCTTCTAATCCTACCATACATTAGGCCTCACAAGAATACATAGATGGGGGAAGAGAATCCCATGGATCATTCCCAACTAAACCATGCTGATTCACGAGAAAGGTTGATTATCAGATGGAAAAGATGCACGCGACTGGATCCATCCTTGTCAACCCAGTGTTCACATACATACTTGGACCATGAGGAAGTGGTTCGCACAGTGCTGTAGATGCATAAGAAGAGGGGGAAATGTCACTGAAATTGTTGGGGGTTGGTACTTACCTGGCTGACTCAGTTGGTTAGAGCTTGGTGCTGATAACGCCAAGGTTGCAGGTTTGATCCCCATATGGGATAGCTGCATATTCTTGCATTGTAGGGGGTTAGAATAGATGGTACTCTTGGCCCCTTCCAACCCTACAATTCTATGATTCATGTAATGAGGCAGCCAAGGGATGCTTTTCCTTGTAACTTTTTTTTTTTAATCCTCACATTGCTCTTTGGTGCACCACATCTCCCTCTGTTGGTGCACTTTTTGAAATGCTCGTGGGAAGATTCTGTGAGATAACCCCCTCCCAAGAGCATTCCAGGGAGTGTGGCATCCAAAGGGTCTGGCTGCAGAGTGCCAGACAATGGGACCCTGTAATGTTTGTTAATTACAAGGAAGAACACTTATTGATTGCTTCATAATTCTTCCCCTGAGACAGGCAGGGAAATGACTGTCTCTTTCATGGGGTTGGGAAAGAGTTCCTTAAAATTGATGGTCCACGGTTAGCAACAACGCTAGCTGATGCAGAGCAATTCGGCTCACGTGAAGTTGTGTTGCATTGGATCAAGCCATTGGTCCATCATGCAGAAGTCTCTACTCTGACGGACAGTGGTTACCCAGTGCCTCAGAAAGACACATTTTTAAAACCAGAAATCCCTTTAAGGGATTCCCCCAACCCCAATAATAAAGAACATTCACCATTTAATAAGGGGAAATGCTTGGTTCTGGATGATAGGCTCCACCAAGTGAACACATTATCCTTTGGTACATAGGCAGCCAAGATACCCACTTTTTGTTGAACTCCATCTCCCAACAACCCCAGCTAGTTGGGATTGTGGGAATTGTACTCCCACAACCTCTAGAGCTGAACACGTTGGTTGTCCAAGCTTTAGTGTGTAGAAATCTCAATTCAAACGGGAAAACGTGAATCTCATCATTCATGGATTGGGATGGAAGTGGTTTTTGCTCAAACTCATTCCAAGAACAAGCGTCACATAATGCCCGCCCCCATTTCACTGTAAAATAAACATGCTACTGGATTTTGTCAAGTTTCAACTTGAGTCTTTTTTTTAACATTTGACCATTACGGACTGAAATCTGAGCTGCAAGATGGGACATTACTGCTAGGCCTCTTGACAGAGCATCTGGGCTCTAGGGCACTTTTCTGAGGTCCTACCTGAGGTCTTCCCCACTGTGTTTCTTTTGAACCAAGAGGATTTCCTGTATTCTCAACTAATATAGCTCAACCAACCAACCAGAATTTAGAAGCAGCTCCAGAAAATGGCTGCTTGTGTTTGAGGTTCTCCATTCTTCCTTGTCCTTCTGCTGTTCCAGAGCAAAATAACTATATGCCCCAGGGGTATCCAGCATGATACCCTCCAAAGGTTGTTGTATGCAAATGCTCAGCCATTGGCCAAGCTGGCTGGGGACAATGGGATCTGTAGTCCAATAACCTTTGGGAGCACCATGTTGGGTATCTCTGATTTACACTGAAGCAGCTCCGAGGAAAAAGCAGACCCAACCATCTGCTGCACACAAACTGGGATGTCCCATTTTTGTTGCTGCATGTTCTTGCTACTGCAAAGTAACCTTCACCTTTGAAGTGCATGCATCAAATGGCCTCTCACACTGGCCAGATCCACACACCACATTCATCTTTCAGCTGCCCTCAGCTAATCCCAGGCTCTCTAGATCTAGAGGAATTCTACAGGATTTCTCCAGTATGTCCTGTGCCCTTGCCCTGGTCTGATTTTGGGATCTTAGCCGGTATCTGTACAGTGCAGGATGGCTATTCTGATGGAGATTGTTCATCTCATGCCAGACTTCCCATGGAAATTGGACCACTAGATGGAGACAGTTTAATGTGAACACTCCAAAAGGAATATGAATGAACAAGAGATGGCTGAGTCCTCCTGGGCACTAGGTTAACATTATGAAAGGCAGGTTGAGAGGCAAAGCTGCAAGGCAGATCAAAGCACATGTATTAATATATACCATTCTCTCATTCTCTCTCTCTCTCTCTCTCTCTCTCTCTCTCTCTCTCAGACAGGGATCCAAATTTTAAGAATGTGCCATCAGCTGAAAGTCTATAGTAGTAATGAGTGAATTTGATCTCACTGTACACGTAAACACATACAGCTAAACTCATCAACTCATGTTATATGTTTTTTAGACATGTGGAATGTGATGGAGCCCATAAAAAAGGAAGCAGAAACATGAACAGCCAGGGTACCTTGGGCTCAACTCTATATTCTATCCAAGTTTGTCTATGCGAATTGCCATGGCGGCATTACAACACAAAACCCAGGACTACATGATCTTTTCAGAAAGCCTCCTGAAAGGGGGGAAAGTGGTTGTTGTTTTAAAAAACTGAAAGTCAGAACTGTGTCACAGACACAGTCTCCTCTGTAACCACCTGGACATTTGTGATTTTTGAGGGTTGATGCAGGCAGGTTCCGGATGTGCAGTGATTTAAGCAAAAGGAATGTCAGCCTGGGTGAGTGTCCAGCTGCCTGGCAGGACGGGGAGCTTCCTCAAAAAAGGAGGTGGTATTGACACCTCCATGAACTGTACTTCCACTGACTGTGGTCAAAGAACATAGCCATACTGGCTTGGAGTCACTATTAGGCTTATTCCCCATGATACAATGCTGAGCGCTAATTCCCATGTTGATATATAAAAATAAGACACAGAGTAAAGGGTTAAAGAGGGACGCGGGTGGAACTGGGGGTTAAACCACAGAGCCTAGGGCTTGCGATCAGAAGGTCAGTGGTTCGAATCCCCAAGACGGGGTGAGCTCCCGTTGCTCAGTCCCAGCTCCTGCCAACCTAGCAGTTCGAAAGCACGTCAAAGTGCAAGTAGATAAATAGGTACCGCTCCGGCAGGAAGGTAAACGGCGTTTCCATGTTCTGCACTGATTTTCCAGAAGCGGCTTAGTCATGCTGGCCACATGACCCGGAAGCTGTACGCAGGCTCCCTCGGCTAATAAAGAGAGATGAGTGCCGCAACCCCAGAGTTGTCTGCAACTGGACCTAATGATCAGGGGTCCCTTTACCTTTTAAAGGCTTAAACGTTTAGCCTTCCCTTCCGTCAAATATCAAGTTTGGAACTGTTGCAAGACAGGGAGAAAGAGCTTAACTTTGTGGGGGTTGGGATTCAGGGTTGTATTCCTTAGAAGAAGCCAACTATGGAAAGCTGAACCATTGCATGGAGAGAGAAGCTACAGCGAAAAAGACCTGCGATGCATTCTTCCCTTTCCTTTGACTTGCTCAACGCACTCAATGAGAAGACGAGCCGTGAGAAATGACCCCTTTGGAAACGTCTCAGGCGCGCCTGACCTCTCCTGGCGCATCTCCCTGCTGGTAAGTCAGCCACAAAGGCCCTGTGCAGGCAGAGTGCAAGCATATGCCTATACACATCAGGGCACGTGAGTTTCTGTATATCAAGGAGGTTTTTAAAATCAGATTAATTTCCACACAATTAACGAGGCTGTTGAAAGATCTGTTTTACAGCTGCTGCCACTGCCGGGAGATGATGACAAGAAAGGAAATGAAAAATCAAAGGAGGAAACAATTACAACAATACACACTGCAACTATTTACTTATTTTAATAAGACTCAGGGAAAGAGGGGTTGGGGAGGGGGGAGGGAAACCCATCCGTAATTGAGAGAGTACATTTTGTTGCTGATTAAGATAATATTTAATTTAGGTTTTCTCTTAAAGATCCATTAAATCGTCAATTAAAAGCTTTTCATTTCCAGCGGGAGCAGAGAATTCTGTGTGTTCTGTTGGCAATCACAGGGAACGGGAGCTCTCCAAATGGATGGAAAAGCTTCTCCTTCCAGTTTAAACATTTCGTTTTCAAGGCGGTTATAAAGGAAAGCAGAGACTGCAACAGAATGTTGCAGTGTGCCTACTGCCTGCAATGGCTATGCTCTTTCTTCACTGTTGCAGGCATATGCCTCTGGATACCAGTTTCTGTGAAGCACAAATGGGGACATTACTACTCTTGGGCTCATGTCCTGCTTGCAGACATCCCATAAACATCTGGTTGGCCAGTGTGAGAAGAGGATGCTGGACTAGGTGGGCCTTTGACCTGATACATCAGAGCTCTTCTTATGGGTTGTCTCCAGCTAAGTTCTACTCAGAGTAAGCCCACTGAAATTAATGAAACTAAGTTATGTCTATTCATTTCAGTGTACCTGCTCTAGCATTGGCTATAACCCCATGTTCTCATTCTGAGTTTCAGAACAGGGGCTGGTCCATCTTGCAACATTTGCCCACATTTGATCTTTGGGAGCATTCCCTCTCCTCACCCCACCCCAATTGTCAGCATTCGGCTGGGCTGAACATTCAGAAACAACTATTTTCAAAAGCTACATGTGCAGTAGCAGAATTACATCCTATACAACTGATGAGACGCCCACAAATAATTTAGTGAGCTGAGTCTCTGATTCATACCAGTGCTTTGGGGGAGTAAAAGAAAATAAATAAATTGTATTTATTTATTTTTAAAGGTGTGTGCTCAAAGCGAGGTAGGAACCCATATTTGATTTAAAAGATTATAAGGGGAGGAAGCTTAAAAAGCATTGTTTTCATGCTAAAAGACAGTAAGATAGCAGGAACAGCCCTGCCAAGGAGTAAGGTGAAATAGCACAAATGAGGTTGGAAGGAGGCAAGAATTGGTGTCTGAATGGTTCAGCAAGACTTTTAAAAAACTTGTACTGGGTATCATTTGGGATCTGCTTCGGGCTGTAAAGTATCTTGAGCTGGCACTGATTGCAAACAAATGCTTTCTTGAACATTAATCATTACAGCGTGCACACTGCATAGTGAAATATTTCCCTTGGCTTTAACAGAGGCACACTGAATAAAATAGATGGTCTGATTAACACCACCGAGTTCAAGCATGACTCCTGTGCTAGAAAGGGTACACTTCCTGTAGAAGCATGGAGACTGATGATGTCATCAGTAAGGGACAGCCTTGTGATTGTATGGAGTTAAATTGAAATAAGACATTTAAAAGAGTCAGATGTAGCTCTGTTAGTAACAGGGGATAATTTCCACATTAAAAGAGCCAACTCTCTGGATTTTTAAAATTATCTGAACTATATATTATTAATAAAGAATAACAACAATACTGCTCCAATACTACAAATAATAAAAGCAGCGGTAGTATTGAGAATCACAGAGTTGCTGTGGATTTAAGTCAATTTATTATATCATTGTTATTAATATTAATACTTGTATACTTCCCCTTTATCTGATGATCACAGGACAGTTCACAACATAAAAAAATAAGACTCTTAAGTGATCGGCCTTGGAAAACAGCCAGTTATTTGAAGCTAATACACGCAAGCAACACTTACCCGCTTTCTTGGATCCAACCCACTTACAAGATGCAAAGAACGTCAATTCTTTTTCTTCCCCAAACAGGCGTGCATTTCTACTCGGAAGTAATCTCCACTAAGTTTAAGTGGGGATCACTGCTAGGTAAGTGTGTGGAAAGCGCTGAAGATTCAGCATATTTGCAGTTGCGCATAAGCGGACTGCACAGAGCAACAGGTTTTGCAACTGATCCAGCAGGCCAGCGAGCACAAAGAAAGCTGTCAGGGGTTTTGTTTCACAGCCCTGCACAACACTCAACACATTGAGAACCTTGCGCAGTTACGAACGAAGGTTGGAACTCACCATTCAGAGTAACCAGTCCTTTAAAAATGGCAAACAGCTGGCTCTTGCGGCTAATATCCCAAGCCTTGTGCTGTCCACAGGCATAAATATTTGCAGAAATCACGGGGACGTTTTTGCACGTATCAGAGAATTTGGACCTAGGATCCTGGTATCACAGCTGTGCTACGGGGACATGGAAATCAGGCAGATTAACTACTGTTGCAGAAGGGATGTAAGTATGCAAGAGAGCACTTGCTTTGCATGCAAATGGTGCTAGGCTCAATCCCTGCTACCTTTGAGTAGGGCTAAGAAAAAAACCCTGTCTGAAAATCCAACTGCTGCAAGCCAGCTTAGATTGTATTGAGCTCGGCTGGTCTGTGTTGCTTCAAGGCAGCCCGCTTTGTTCCTATGGATTTGGGTAGGTTGGGGGCAGTGTTCGGAAATCCCCCAGGATTTTGCAGGTCCAGTTGCAACCACATGGAGATCTCTGGATGCAAAGTTGGCAACTGACATCTCCATCTGGCTGGCCCCTCCAGCTTTCTTAAGCGGATAAGCATTTATACCCCACCTTTTTATCCAAGAAGCATATGGTTCTCACTCCACTCCACAACAATCCTGCGAGGTAGGTTAGGATGTTGAAACTGACTTGTCCTGACTGGACATTAGAACCCTTATCTAACCACTGCACTGCCCTGGCTTCCTAGATTACTTCTGCCTTGGGGCAGTTATATAAATTAGGTAAATAAACAGGTGGAAAGCAAAATGCCATTTAGAGAAGATTCTGAAATATTTCCCTTGGAGCTTGAATTTGTTTTATTCTGGATCGTTTTACGTATGTGATGTTTTAATGGGTTGTAAGCCACTTTGATATTTTTATTCCTTTAAAATATAAAGAGGTATAGAAACAACAACAACAACAAAAGAATCCATTGGGGGAAAATGGTGCCTAGGCATTCCATTGTGGCAACCGGAACCTAGGTTTAAGGTGCCATTTGGTGGGTTACAGATGCTTCAGGTTACAGACACTTCAGGTTACAGACTCCGCTAACCCAGAAATAGGACCTCGGGTTAAGAACTTAGCTTCAGGATGAGAACAGAAATCGTGTAGCGGCGGTGCAACGGCAGCAGGAGGCCCCATTAGCTAAAGTGGTGCTTCAGGTTAAGAACAAACCTCCAGAACGAATTAAGTTCTTAACCCGAGGTACCACTGTATATCTGAGTTTCTAGCACTGGTTTGCGGGAGGCTGCCCTTGGTCAAAAGGCTCTCAGAGAATAGCTCCTAGTTGCGGTGGCCATATTACACCTGCAATATCAGACGTAGAATGCCTCTTGGAATCACAGGTGTGGACTGTACTGCTATTGTGCTTGTAGACATACCAGAGGCACCTATTTGGTTGGGCACTGTGAGAATAGGATGCTGGACTAGATAGGACTTCGGTGCTTCATGTTCTTAAAAGCCCTTTTGCTCAGATTCATGCACATACATGGTTGGATTCCTACATTTTTAACTGAAAACATACAAAAAGGAAATAATTATTTCACTTCCTGTTCTTTATTATTTAGTTATTTTGAATGTGTGTGTATTAAAAAACAAACAAACTCTATGCGACAACAGCGGCAAGAGTCTTTATAGCACATGGATGGAAGAACAAAGAAATCCCAACCAAAGAACAGTAGCAAGGGAAACTGATGGACTACGCGGAACTGGCGAAATTGACATACAAACTGCGAAACAAGGACAGCTGAGCTTTAAAGAAGAATGGGAACTTTTTACAAATTACTTAAAAAAACAAACAAAATGATTTGGACCCCTTGGCAGGTTTTGAATAAGCATACACAGATTTATTATTGTTAACATAATAGCTAGACAATTTAAGGATTTTTACAATTTCATAATATGCAGAGAATAATATGTGTTGAAAAACTGGAGAGAGAACCTGAGGGAAGTCTGGGGGGGGTGTTTCTTGGGGAGGGGGGAGGGGGAAATGGGGGGGAATGAAGATGATATGTTTTTGATAATTCATGATGTTGAAATTCGTAATAAAAACTATTTAAAAAAATAAAATAAAAAACAAACAAACTCCAGTGATCTCCCACCTTTATTTCAAAGAGTGAAATCAAGCTTTGCCTTACTTCCCTCCCCTCCGCACACAACACAACCGCTCCCCAAATCCAGGGAGGCCTCCCGTAACACAACTCCTGTGCGGCCGCCGTCCTTATCTCGAAGCGGCCCGGAGAACAGAGAACAAACTGGAACTTTCATCTCGTTGCAGCCACAGGACGCGTTGCTCTCGGAAAAGGAACTGAACACCAGGGAACATGCTCAAATGCGCAGATGCTTTTGTTGGGTCAGGACAATCGTGTGAAGTAATTAGCACTCCGGCGCTGGGCCTTGCTGCTCCCGAGGAAACGGATCACTCTTTCCTCCCCTCCCTAGGGAGACTCTAAAACCATCAAATAAAACAGGAGGGAGGGGGAAGAAAGAGAGCGAAAACCCCACCTTGCAACTCACATTTGTGGATGGTAGCGAGGGCCGTTGCTTGACTCCTCCATGTCTCGTTTTTAGCAGAGCACAATAGTTGCATTTAGTGGGAGAAAGGAGGGAGCAGGTAAGATCAATGTTATCTAGTGGATGACACCTCCCTCCGCCCCCCCCCAGGCAAGTAGATTGAGGTTGTGTTGTCGTCGTCCCCCCCCCCCACCTTCTGCCCTCGCTCTGTGGAAGGAGGCAGCGGTGATGGTGTCAAATCAAGAGGAATAAGGAACTGGTCCCCCTCCCTTTTAAAGAACAGCATCAATTAAACCCAAGGGGGGTGGGTGCAGTTTACTAGTTAATTAGTCCGGGGATGTGCTCCTTTCATGTCTAATTCAGAACAGGAACACCTGGAGTGAGGCACTTCAAAGCGCGAGGGAGGAATTGAGGAGGGTGGGGGGAGGAAGGGGGAGCCACACAATGCAAGATGCGGTCACAAAAGAAACCAGAGGCACAAGAACAGAAGGGGGTGAGAAACTTTTATATATCTATCTCTCTGACCTTGTAAAGAATGCAAAGCAACAGAGCCCCCTCGTCTGGCCTTCCAGGAGAACAAACAGACTGGGCTCGCTGGGGATCCCGAGGCAACCCCCGCCATACACACAGGGGTAACTAATTGTTTGGCTACCCAATTAAACAGAAAAACAGAGAGGAGGTTGGGGATAAGGGTGGGACAAGTCAATCAGAGTTTCCGTGCTCTAGTGGAAGAGGAAGAGAGAGGGCTCTGAGTCATTGCAAGTGGGTTTGCCGACAATGGGGCAACTTTTGATTTTGAATGTAGCTGTCCAAGCAGCCAGACTTGGTGGCCACCCTAGAACATCCTGCCAAAACCGGCAGGGCCGAGGAAGTGGAACCAAGCAGGCAAAGCTGCAGCTGAACCAGGTGGCAGTTCAGGGGTGGGACCCAGAAGAGTCCCGAAGATCGGGGACAGAATCAGAGCGCAATCCAATGTGGTCTGCTTGCCCTCGAAGGCTCCACTTCCATCGTTCTGCCTGGACACTGAGGTCCAGTGCCAAGGGCCTTCTGACGGATCCCTTGCTACAAGAAGCCAAGTTACAGGGAACCAGGCAGAGGGCCTTCTCGGTAGTGGCACCCGCCCTATGGAATACCCTCCCACCAGATGTCAAAGACAAAAATAACTACCAAACTTTTAGAAGACATCTGAAGGCAGCCCTGTTTAGGGAAGCTTTTAATGTTTAATAGGTTATTGTATTTTAGTGTTCTGTTGGAAGCCACCAGAGTGACTGGGGAAACCCAGCCAGATAGGCAGGGTATAAAGAATAAATTATTATTATTATTATTATTATTATTATTATTATTATTATTATGCATGTAGAACAGCAGAATCTGAGTTGACTAGCTTTTCAGGCTCTTGTTGGTGAGGTAGGGCTCTTCCCCGTATAAAGATTCAAGGAGAATACTAGGTCGCAACTGTTCTTGTTGCATTGGAGGTTCTGTGGGTGGATTGCTCCTCTGCAGTCTGAAATGGTACAGGCTGCAAAGGACTTCAAGTTTGAATCAACATGAAGGTTTGGATCAGGGGAAAGAGCTGAGTCGAAATCATGAGTAAACTCAGCGACGGCTTGGGACCAGAGTTGTTACGCAAAGCCAGATATAGCGTGTAAGCCAGATAGAGATGAAAAGATAACTTGAACTTGCAATAGCATTCATATTTGTGTGTGTGTGTGTGTGTGTGTGTGTGTGTCTTGCTTTCTGATTTTAAGCCATGGCCCCAATCCAGTAAGAGATCCCTATACATGCAACCCGGGACTTAGCCACTGCCAGCAATGGGAACGAGAAGAGAACCATGCAGTCATTGAACTCCATCTGCCATCCTGGCAATGGGAGACTTGTGTTCAGAAAGGATCTGGATCACGGCCCTTTGTCTTTTGGTAAATGGCCATGGAAAGTCACTTGTGGAGTTCACAAAAATCAGAGTATTGTTGTGATGGGATTTGGGCTATCCAAGTAAGCTGTGTTTCATTTACATGAACTTGGCTGTGGATATTTATAGGCCCAGCAACGGTTCACCGCACAGGAAGAACTTTCTGACGGTAAGAGGTGTTCGGCGGTGGAACAAACTCCCACGAGAGGTGGTGGACTCTCCTTCCTTGTAGGCTTTTAAGCAGAGGCTGGATGTCCATCTATCATGGATGCTTTAACCGAGATTCCTGCATTGCGGGGGGTTGGACTAGATGACTGTAGGGTTCCTTCCAAATCTACAATACTATGATTCTAAGTAGCCCAAGGGTGTCCCAGGAAGTTCCTACTGGTTTTATGTGAATGAAGAGGAGGGATGGTAGGTAGGTGCCTTGACTATCTGCTGGTTCCTTGTCTGGCCCATTTCCTGGTCACATTTCATTTATCATTATTGGGTACAGTCCAGTAATGAAATGACTCAGAGCTGGGGTCTTTGAAAGTTTATGACAACAACAACAACAACAACAACAACAACAACAACAACAACTTATTTATACCCTGCCCATCTGGCTAGGTTTCCCCAGCAACTCTGGGTGGCTTCCAACAAAATTATTTAAAATTCAATAAAACAACAAACAATTAAAACTTCCCTAAACAGGGCTGCCTTCAGATGTCTTCTAAAAGTCAGATACAGTGGTACCTCGGGTTAAGTACTTAATTCGTTCCGGAGGTCTGTTCTTAACCTGAAACTGTTCTTAACCTGAAGCACCACTTTGGCTAATGGGGCCTCCCGCTGCTGCCGGAGCACGATTTCTGTTCTCATCCTGAAGCAAAGTTCTTAACCCGAGGTACTATTTCTGGGTTAGCGGAGTCTGTAACCTGAAGCGAATGTAACCTGAAGCGTCTGTAACCCGAGGTGCCACTGTAGTTGTTTATTTCATTACTTGCACATAATGCTATGCTAAACCATGGTTTAGCACAAATGAGCAAATATACAGGCTTCCAGAGAAATGATTGCAGTTGTGTTGCTCCTCCTGCTGCACTGCTATCAGCTAAGCCATGGTTTGGCTTAAACTTACATCTGACCCCAGAGCCATGGTTTGTCTCTCTTAGACAAACTATGAGTGGCAAGCCATAGGGGAAAAACAAACAAACATTGGATACATCTCATGGTTTGTTTGGAGTGAAATAAACCATTGGCCTGGGTTTGGATGCAATGTATAGCCAAATCACGGCTTAGCTCACAGCAACAGGACTACAGGAGGAGCAAAGTGTCTGCGATCTTTTCTCCAGGAGTCTGAACTTTTGCTCACTCATTCTAAGTCATGGTTTGGCTTCGTGTTATCTGCAAACTGTGTCCAGCATCCCTGTTTCAGTGAACTATGCTCTGCAAGGAACTTCCATGCAGGCTATAGTTTAATATAAGTTTATTTTGTAAAGTGATTGATGTGTGGCAGGAATGTGGCTTCATGCCAGAAGCAAGCTGGCAGTAAACCACACTGTGTAAGCTGGAGTTAACTCTTTATTGGCAAAAACACAATCTGCACATGAGTGTTAGGCCTAATGAGCAACTCATTCCTGGCAGGTCTTGTACCCCTGAAGCAGTTGCCGAGGCTAAAGGTCCCCACCTCCCCACAGCCATCTATGTATTCTCCTTCCCAGGGCTTTCCCCAAGCAAACAGAGACTACGCCTGCATGCCTATCTTTGCTCCTCCTGTTTCCTGCCTCTTCTGGTTCTGGGAGAACAGAGGGGAGGGGAGGGGAGCTTGTGGCAGCAGGAGGGGGAGATCAGGCTTCACCAGCCTGATTCATCTCAGCTTCTTGGCCTTCCTCCTCTCCTGCTTCAGCTTCTGCCTATAATTCTGAACTTCTCTCTGCCACGGACTCTCCCAGCTCACAAAACCCTGTTACAACCTCAGCTTTTGACACCTCTTCTTCTCTGTCTCCCCCATCACATTCCTCTGACCTCTCATCATTGTCCCACCAGTCCATGAAACTTCATTTCTGCAAGGCCCTAACAACTTAAAATACACTTTTATTCCACTCTTGGATCTCTCATTTAATTTTTTTTTCTCATGGAAGCTCAGAACAGGTGTGAACCGCTGAAAGGTTAATCATACAAGGCAAGTAGGAAATAATAAATGAAAATGTTATTATTAGTAACACTTTATTCTTTCATGACTATAACCCTAAACAGGATCACACCTGTTCAGATTATTAAGTTATTTTATTTTGCATTTTGGGTGCAAGCCCTCACAAAGCATTATATAAACTAAGAAATAAGGATAAATACATTAAAATAAAATAATGAAACAAACTCACAATACAGCATCAGCGAACAGACAATAAAACTAGTGGAAGTACTGTTAGACTGTTTAAAAAAAAAAAATAGTTTGCACGATCCATTTAGAAATCACAGCAAGAATTTCAAGGGTCTAGAAACCAAGCCTTATGAGGAACAGTTGAAGGAGCTGGTATGTTTAGCCTGGATAAGAGGAGACTGAGAGGAAATATGATAGCCATCTTCAAATATCTCAAGGGCTGTCACATGGAAGATGGAGTAAGTTTGTTTCCTCCTGCTTCGGAGGGCAGGACCCGAACCACTTCATGTTACAAGAAAGGAGATTCCGACTAAACATCAGGAAGAACTTTCTGACAGTAAGAGCTGTTGGGCTCCCTTGGAGGTTTTTAAGCAGAGGTTGGATGGTCACCTGTCATGTATAATCTAACTGAGATTCCTGAATTGCAAGGGAATGGATTAGATGACCCTCAGTTTCCTTCCAACTCTACAATTTTACCATTATATGATTCCAAGAAGAAGCTGGGGGTTCAAAAGCAATGGCAGGCCAGATGTTTCCAGAGTAAGGGGGCGGGGCTGAGTGAGAGAAATTTGGTTCAATGCAACCTATGTAATATATGCTTCCTGATCCGAAATGCAGCCACCCTCCGAAACCTACCCTTCTCCAAATTTTGCGATACATCTTTCTAATCAAACAACGTGCCCCAAAATGCATATGCCGGAAGAAATTGTGTAAGGGGGAAAAATGGCTATGTTAGTGAAAATAACAGAAAGCAATGCATTCTATTAAAGGAAGCAATTTTAGCAAGGTTGTCACTGAGGAAAAAATGCATTCGAAAAGAGGAGAAATGTGCACTTAAAAGGCTGAGAAATTTTCATGAGAATTTGCTTTGCTCTTTTTTAAAAACAATAAATAAATCTCAAACTCACATGGAAACATGGCAAACTGAACTTAAGAATGAGTGGGCGGAATGAGAACCTGAAACCAACAGATTCACCCATTCCTAGTCAGGATCAAAGAGCACATCAGGGACAAAAAGACTGGGCAGAAAACACACAGGAATAGACAAGAGCTCAGGTATAGTTGGTCAGACATAGCCTAATTCAGTCAAGGAGTCTTTTTATATACCTCCCTGTTGACTGGCAAACTTGGATGGGTGGAGGCACTACATCGCCTGTGAGGCTGCAGCCACAACAGCAGCAGGTGAGGCCCCAGATCCATGGTAGCATTGCTGGGACATTTTGCCTACAGTGGCAAAATTCCAGGGGCCAGCCCTGTGTGGGTCGCTTTTGTGAGTGATATATAGGGTTGCCATGTTGTTGTTGTGTTGTTTAGTCATTTAGTCGTGTCCGACTCTTTGTGACCCCATGGACCAGAGCACACCAGGCACTCCTGTCTTCCACTGCCTCCCAGTTTGGTCAAACTCATGCTAGTAGCTTCAAGGACACCGTCCAACCATCTCGTCCTCTGTTGTCCCCTTCTCCTTGTGCCCTCCATCTTTCCCAACATCAGGGTCTTTTCCAGGGAGTCTTCTCTTCTCATGAGGTGGCCAAAGTATTGGAGCCTCAGCTTCACAATCTGTCCTTCCAGTGAGCACTCAGGGCTCATTTCCTTCAGAATGGATAGGTTTGATCTTCTTGCAGTCCATGGGACTCTCAAGAGTCTCCTCCAGCACCATAATTCAAAAGCATCAATTCTTCAGCGATCAGCCTTCTTTATGGTCCAGCTCTCACTTCCATACATCACTACTGGGAAAACCTTGGCTTTAACTATACGGACCTTTGTCGGCAAGGTGATGTCTCTGCTTTTTAAGATGCTGTCTAGGTTGGTCATTGCTTTTCTCCCAAGAAAAGCTTTTTTCTCCCCTTCCTGGATCACTGCCTTGCCATGGCGAAGGGGCTTGAATAACTCAGAGAAGCTATGAACTATGCTGAGCAGGGTTGTCATAGATCCAGGAAAACCAGACAAGTCCTCTTGGGGCGGGGGCAACATGTCCACCCAGGCAGATTTTTACATTTTAAAGGAAATGTTTGGGGTTTTTTGGGTTGGGGGGGGGCCTTGGGCTTGGGCACATAATCCACAAATAGAGGATCGCCCTCTGTAAAGTGGGCAGTGTGGGCCCCCCTTGCTATGCATACGCCTTTAACAGCTATTAGAGGCAATCAAAGCCTCCACAAGAGGTGTCATGCTACTTTTAAACTCATATTAATTTCTAAGAAGATCTCAACAAGCGAGCTTCAGATGGATGGGAAGGAATAATCCTCTTCCCTCGTGAAGCTCCCATCAACAGTTTGTGGCGTGTTCCACGGAGCAGAAGACCCCCCCCCTCCCCACAATCCCTTTCAAGAACACCCTGATAATATGCAAGGCTAAAATGTCAGAAGCTATTAGAAGCTCCCCGGCACACAATATATGTCCATCCTGGTCCTTCTCTTCTCTTCTCCACAGCCCCACCCGCCGCTTTTCAGCTCCTCTCCCTTCACACCACGCGAGCAACAAGACAACAGGCGTGTGAACTGCTCAGCTGCAACTGCTCCAAGTCGAATAATTACAACTTGTCAGAAAGAATTAATTTTCCCATTTCTCATAAAGATGTGTAAAAATTACCATGTTATTATACACTGACACTCTCTGGAGGCAGACACAAAATTTAATTTTGAATTCTTTCCGCATATTAAATTAAATCCATAAATAAGAGTTTAGGCATTCACTCGGAAGCATATGTTCATTGGGAGCGAAAGCCAACACGAGCCCGGCTGTAATGGCTGTTGTAATGTTTTAATAGCTCGCTTCTTCTAAGCACCAATAAATTTACATGATCATAACAGTCGTAGGCATACGAGCAGCCCATTACTGGCTGGGCAAAGGCAGAAGCGTTAACAGGATGGAAAAATGGAAAAACCAGGGCTGTGGGAAGCCGGGTGGGGAGAAAAACTCTTAAATAAAATTAGGCAGCCGCACTTGTCAGCTGCTCCATGATTGAATTTTTAATATTGTGGTCAATTGGTCAAAACAAATAATGGGATAAAATATTTTAATGTATTTAGAACCTGCTCCTCTGGTTAACAAACACAGTCAAGAAACCACACGCTGGTTTATGCAGAGGAGGCATTGATGCTGTAGATACAGAGGGACATGGAAAGCTTGGTTTGGAATTGGCTGGAGGAGAAGAGAAAAAGATGTGCTAATTTGGCCCAACAGGATGGTGTTTCAAGGAGAAAGAGTTGCAGACAGCTGCCCATGGAATGCAGGGGGATCTTCCGGGGTCCATGTGTCAGTGGGGCACATGTGAATTTTACCTTTGTATAGTTGGGTAGGTTCCACACACCCCTGTCTCTCCTCCATCCATCCATCTAAGCGAGAAGCATTATCAGAGTTCAATGAGTTTCAGCCAGACTAAATTAAGTTGTGAAGCAGGGCAGTAAGTGATGTGATGTGAGGAGATGGGGTGTGGCTTTGGGAGAGTCCCAAAGGCCAGACAAAGAGTTATGGAGGGCTGTATTTGGTAGGTTTGTGCACTAGCACCAGGATTCAGCCAGAATGAGTCAAGGCAGTCCTGGATCACCATGGATCAGGTCCACTGCCTGTGCCTTGTCTGAACTGAGCTTCAGGTTGTTAGTCATCTTCCCAATCCACTACTCACTTCCTCACCTGGTTTAGATGAAAAAGAGAAGCAGGGGTGCATGTCATCCACACACTGATGACATCACACTCCAAAGCCCTGGATGACCTCACCAGATATGAGCAGAAGCGTTGTAGCACAGTACAACCCACATCCAACTTGGGCAGGAAGATGCTGTGGTGAAAGTTTCTGAGAGTTTGAGGAGAGGAAACAGGGTTTCACTCTTCCTACCTCTCTCAATGTAGATAATCCTAACAGACCAGTGAGGCCCTTTTCAAGTCTAAACCTCAACTGAAATAGATAGAGAAAGCCAGCCTTATCCAAGCATCTGTAGACCTGGTTGGCCATCACTCATTTATTTAGTGTATTTAGTTACTGCATTCATAACTAAACTTTTCTTGCTCAAGATGATGTACCCTCTTTATATTCTCACAGTGGCCCTATAGTCTAAGGATGGTGATCTGAACCCATCTGAAATTCCTAGTCTGGCATTCTAACCACCAAACTATGTGAGCTCACAACAGTGCTATGCCAAGAGGTTGAGACTTGAATCCTTCTGACAGCCTTGCCAGTTAGCTCAATTTGTTAAGAGCATGGTGTTGGTAACATCAAGGTCATGGCTTTGATCCACGGGGTCCCTTCCAACTCTAGCATTCTAGCATTCCATCCCTAGCTTGACACTCTACATGGAGATATCTTGTCTTGTGCATGATAATCCCTACAGGAATACCAGGGGAGAACTCCACGGATGGGGAACTTGGGGCCTTCAAGATTTTGTTGAACTGCAACTCTCATAATCCTTGAACATTGACCTTATTGGCTCAGGCTAGGGCTGCTGTGAGCAGGAATCCAGCAACAACTGAAGGACCACAAATTCTCCATCCTCTGGATTTAAGAGCATAGTACATCTTTAGCTCTTAAAACCAACAGTAGCTCAAATCAAGAATGAGGAATGTGTGGCACTCCAGATGTTAGACTCCAGATCACATCCATCTCAGTCAGTATGGCTAATGGCCAGGGATGATGGTAGCTGCAGTCCAACATTATCTTGGAGGACCACAGGTTTTTTACTCCCATAGAAGGTTATAGCTGTGTGGTAGAGCACATGCTTTCAATTTCAGCCATCTTAAGATAGAGCTGAAAATGTCCCCTGTCCCCTGTCAGCCACTGTGGAGTGCGGCAACCAAATCAATGTTGATGATGCTGAGCTAAATAGACCATTTATGTTGGTTGATATAAGACACCTTCCTAATAAAGAAAAGTTTGTGGAACCAATTGCATCCAGTGTTATAGTTCAGCACAATGGTCCCTATTACCGTATTTTTCACTCTATAGGACACACTTTTTCCCCTCCAAAAATGAAGGGGAAACTTGTGTGCGTCCTATGGAGCGCAGAGGGAGAGCTCTCCCCACGCTTTGGAGGCTTCGCGTTGCTTTCGCTGAAGCCGCCTGAAGCCCCCGGAACGCAGGGAACTCCTGCTGCGCTCTGGGGGCTTCAGGCGGTTATCCGCAAGCCTTCAGAGTGCAGCAAGAGTTCCCGCTGCGCTCCAAAGGCTTGCAGATAGCCGCCTGAAGCCTGGAGAGCGAGAGGGGTCGGTGCACACCAATCCCTCTTGCTCTCCAGGCTTCACTTCGCTGGAGAGGCGCTGCACAGTTTTCCCTCTCTGCGCAGCGCCCCTTCAGCAAAACGGGAGGAGAAATGGAAGGGGCTCCGTTTCTCCTGCCGCTTCACTGAAGGGGCGCTGAGCAGAGAGGGGGAGAATTTTTTTCCTCCTGTTCTCCCCCTCCTATGGTCCGGTGCATCCTATAGAGCGAAAAATACTTTCGAAACACCCAGTTGCCACCAGCTTTAGAAGAAAAAAACCTCTCTCTCTGAGATTAGAGTGTTTCCTCTCAACAATGGTGTCTTGCTTTGTGAGCGACCAATTGCTACTTTTTACTTTTGTACTGCTGATTTATGCATATAATTATGTACTTCCAGTATCCAGCAAAAACCCCAATGAAAAATATATACATATGCTAGGTATGGCTCCTAATGCATAGAATTCACAGGAGCTGTGCTGAAGTGTGCATCATTTGCCAAAGTGTGGCAGCAGCTTTTTAAATATGTCAGTGAGCCGCAGAAGAAAGCTAGCAAACTGAACAGGATGATTTAAAGGGGGGGGTGGCATTTGAGGCATAGAATGACACTTTCATCAGCTTTAGATTTGCTGCAGCGCTTTGCCAGGAACCCAACCCTTTCACTCTATAGAAACTCTTTAAAAGGGGATTTCCCCCTCCCCATGTGTCCCTAAGGAAAGCCTTTGCCGATCTGGTACCCTGGTGCTGTTGGACTCCAAACTCCCATTAGCCCCAGACAGCAGTGCCAACAGCCAGGGATCATGGGAATTGTCATTCAAGATATCTGAAGTGCACTGGGTTGGGGAAAGGTGTCCTAGGCTCCATTTTCACTGTACATTTAAAGCAGTTTTCTAAGGCTACAAACAGTCCTGGCTTTCACACAGAGAATCATGGGAACTGCAGTTTCTTAAGGGTGCTGAGAGCTGTTAGGAGACCCTGATTCCACTCACTAAGCTAAAATTCCCAGAGAATTAAGCAATCCCTCTTCCCAGAGAACTCTAAAGGGGTAAAGGGACCCCTGGCCATTAGGTCCAGTCATGGCCGACTCAGGGGTTGTGGCTCTCATCTCACTTTATTGGCCGAGGGAGCCAGCATACAGCTTCCGGGTCATGTGGCCAGCATGACTAAGCTGTTTCTGGCGAACCAGAGCAGTGCACGGAAACGCCGTTTACCTTCCCGCCGGAGCGGTACCTATTTATCTACTTGCACTTTCGAACTGCTAGGTTGGCAGGGACAGAGCAACGGGGATTTGAACTGCCGATCTTCTGATCGGCAAGCCCTAAGCTCTGTGGTTTAACCCACAGCGCCACCCTCATCCCTCAGAGAACTCTAGGAACTACTGATTTGCAAAAGCAAAACTGGTTTATTTGTAGCTGCACTAGATCATTTCTCAATTGTGGCTGCTGCCCATTGTCACTGGTAAAGTAGAAGACAAGGAGTCCAAGCTTAGGTTAACCAATGACAGGCAGAGCCAGCTCAGGCTGTATTATTATTATTATTATTATTATTATTATTATTATTATTATTTTATTATTATTATTATTACACCCCACCCATTTGACTCGGTTGTCCCAACCACTCTGGGAGTTTATTCCGTTTCTCCAACATTTCCCTGTTTATTTCCACATTATATGTCACATAAAAGTCACTTCCTGAAACCTAGAGGAATAGAGTGGAAGCCTAGTGCTAATTTCCGGGTTAATCGCTTCCAGAAGAAAAAGATCCATTGACCCAGAAAACTGCAGGAGTGAAGAGGCGAGATTTGGGGTGATATACCAGCATACAGTTCTTTCCTGGCATTTTGGTGCAGGGATCAAGGGGTGAACAGAGGCTTGCATGTGCAGAAAATGTGGAAAGCGGTGATATTGTTCAGTGATGTTCACTGTTGTGTTACGCCGCACCCACTGGTGTGAATGAAATTGAGCGCAACACCAGTCATTGCTGCAGGTGCTAAAGTGTGAAAGGAATGCTAGAACAGGACAGAGCCACTAGCATTATATTCAGGAACACTATCACAGCATTCCCCGTGGCTGAATGCACCCCTTAAATCTTTTTTTTCCCCCATCATCACATCAATCCCCAAGCGCTTATTTCAAAAGGTATTTACATGTGCATTTTCTCTCTCAAAATACTTCTTTTGGTGCATATTTTGAAATGCTTAAACTGCCAATAGCTGCAAGGCAGTGTTCAGGACAGGGCAAAATTCGGTGGGTAGCTAAGTTTATGAGCAGCACAGTAGCCCAAGAAGTGTGGATCTGGTATAGGAATGTACACAGATCAAATTCCTTTCCTTCCCAAACCTAAAAGCAGTAATCTTGTGGAGCTTCTGTAAGCTTTCAACATCAGGAGGGATGCCCAGGGAGGGCTACAGCTCAGTGGTACAGCATCTCCGTCGCATGCAGAAAGTCCTAGGAACTGGCACTTTTAGAATCATAGATTCATATAATTGTAAAGTTGGAAGGGACACCAAAGGTCATCTAGTCCAACCCGCTGCAAAAAGTGTGGAACTGAACATTAAACTGATCCTTCAGTGTGACAGTACCTACTCTCTTGAACTCCCTGGCTATTAATATTAGGCAGCTGCCTTCCTTTGCTCTGTTGGTTTTGACGCCAGCATAAAGCTGTTTCGTTTTTTTGTTTAGGCTAACTTACCCAGGCATGCAACTATAACTTGGATTTTTAATATGGAGTTTTATTATGTATGCTTGGCAGATTTTATTTATGTTCGATCAATTTCATGTCAATTTCTTTTTAACATTTGATTTTGTCCATATTTCAACGAATTATATATACTTAAAGCTTAGAGGCTTTTGCTGATTGAGCAGTATATAAATCTTGTCAAAGAAAGAATAACAAAATATTCATTTAGTTTTATAGGCATTTATAAATAGGCTCACTTCCTGGTATCCTCAGGTTGGCAACGTCCCCTGCCTAAAACCATGAGGGGTTGCTGCCAACCAGTGTAGACAATATGCAGCTGGATGGACCAATGGTCTGGCTCAGTTGAAGGCAGAACAATCGGACCTGAGGCATGCAAAGTAGAGGGTCGACTCCTGAGCTCATAGAGGAGAAAACACTTTTGATGCACTATTTCTGAAGGATGTTGAAGAAATAGTTATTGTTTTCGCTCCCTGATCATTTTCTGGCATATATAACACAGGGAGCATGTAGGAAGGAAACAAGCCTTGATGTGACAGCGAAGTCCTGAGGCATCTGAATAGTCATTTTCTTCTTCTTTAAAGACAGCTTCTAACAAACTACTCAAACAACAAAATGAACATAATGTACTCTCCAGGAGAACAATGCCCTTCAGCTTGAGTTGGAACATCACATTGAAGGCTTCTTAAATTAGAACTGCAAATAACCAGTTCAAATGATAAGTTTCTCGTTATTTTAACCTTCCCTTCCATATGCACAAACACACAAACACACACACACACTCAAGCATCCATTAGTCATTACATTAGGTATGCTATTCCCCCCCCCCAAAAAAAAATGGTCACATTTTTCATCCTGCCTTCCATCTCAAGAAACTTTGTTGTTGTTTAGTCATTTAGTCGTGTCCGACTCTTGGTGACCCCATGGACCAGAGCACGCCAGGCACTCCTGTCTTCCACTGCCTCCCGCAGTTTGGTCAAACTCATGTTGGTAGCTTCAAGACCACTGTCCAACCATCTCAACCTCTGTTGTCCCCTTCTCCTTGTGCCCTCAATCTTTCCCAACATCAGCGTCTTTTCCATGGAGTTTTCTCTTCTCATGAGGTGGCCAAAGTATTGGAGCCCCATTTTATCTGCACGATAGCCTTTTGAGATAAGATAGGCTGTTTGCTCATCAGAGGCCACCCTCTGATCAGCTTGAGACCTGATCTGGACCCAGATCTCCCCAGTCCTACTCCAGCACTGCACCACACCACAACAAGCATATGTTTTCACATTGCCAACGGATCATACACAGTTCCCTTAGAGGGCAAGAGGTCCCATTAAACTCAATTGGCCTTACTTCTGAGAAGACATGTACAGGATGCCACTGCAGGTGACTTTTTGAGGATACTGGAAGTCAATCCACAGAAACTGCCCTCTTAATATTTCCAGTCAACTAGCCCATTCACATGGTAAAGGTAAGCCAAGATATCGCCTCCAAGGAATGCACCACCCACTGGAGCTGTTGCAGCGATGGGTGTGGCTTGCTCCTTGGAGGCTGGATCTGCTGCTGTCGCCTTGGCAGCCCCCCTCCCACAATGCCACCTGCACAGAGTCCTCTTGGCCAATAGGAGGCGCTGTTGGTCTCCTCCCACCCTTGTTTCCAATGGAGGTCTTTATTCCTCCCTCGTTCCTGATGGAGATCATCCCTCACCCCCTGCCGTAGGGGGGAGCCATTCTGTGGTTCACCTCAGGGGCCAAAATGTCTTTGGCCAGCCCAACTCAGCTACACAGGGTCATCTGGGTTGCACAAAGGCACAGACCGACACCTGCTAGTCCAGCTCCAAGAGAGCCCCTGGGCACGGGTCGATGGAGGCCTCCCATAAGATCATAGAGTTGTAGAGTTGGAACCCCCTGCAATGCAGGAACCTCAGCTTAGGTATCCATGACAGATGGCCCCCCCAACCTCTGCTAAGAAACCTCCATTGAATGAAATATCTCACATTTTCAAGGCATACTTCAGGTCCACCTCCTTACCCTCCTAACACATCCCTTTTGAATCGTTGACCTAAGTGAATAATCTCAATGGGAAGGTTTGGTACTCCCAACACTCAACTCCCTTCCTGCCAGTTTTATTATTTGTTTCCTATACGATCTCCATTCATTATGCCTCATTCCAGCAATACAGCTTCCGCTGCGTTCCTAGAGGGAAACAGTGAACATCTGTGATTCCAATAAATTAGATATTTGATTAAGGATCTCCTTAACAGCACCTTCAGTTTATTTACAGGATAAGGACAAAACGAAAAAGATTTTTTTTTGAGCAGGGGGGAGAGGATCTATTATTAACTCAGAGAAAGCACAAACACTTTGAAACAATTTCATCAGAGAAACCAATCAGGGAAGCCTTTTCTCTTTCCTTTTTTTCTCCCCTGCGCAATTTCACGCAGCCATAAGGAAGAACCGTAATCATATCTAATTAGAGTTAAAATAATGTTTCCCTTTGAAATCCTTAATTAGCTGTGCTTTATTACATAAACATTTTTGACACAGAGCACCAGCCTGCGCGAGGATTCAGGGATTGGCTCCACAGTGTGTGCTAAAGTTCCCGGGCGCCCAGTGTGTGGCTGCAAACCTGACAAGGGGTAGCTGTTCTTACCAGATGCCCGAGAAGACTATCAACGGATCCGTGACGCTTGCCGCAGAAACAGCAGGCCGGCGTTTCAACCTTTGTCGCTACTGGTGAAGCCTCCCATTGAGCTTTCAATTTAACAGCATCACAAGGAGACAAAAGAAGTTTCCTTTACAATATGCCTCAGAGTTCGGAGACAAATCTCATTTAAACTTGCTCAGCCTTTCATAACGTATTAACTATTGTTGCCAGACCGCATGTCCCCTGGCAAGACACATTACTTGCTTGGGAAGGAGGGGAAGGGCAGGGGGGGGGGGGAGAGAGAGAAGGCTTGTCTTTACCACCCGCCTCTCTCTCTTTTGTTATTATTATTCCACTTTCTTCTTCTTCCTTTTTTTTTTTTTTTTTTGCACTTAAGTTTGATAAAACAAGAGACCAGATTTACTGGCAAACCTACAGCCGGCTTGTCAGAAGCTCGCAGCACCATTTAATTAACCTTATTACAAATATGGTTTTCTTGAAGATTACATCACAATCTGCTTTCTTCTCCCCCTCCCCAACCCCCCAGCCATGTCGCCTGCTGCTGATTCAACATATTCAGAGCTTCGGAGAACATGTTCGTTTCTTTAAAAAAAGAAAGGTCAAGGTGTTAAAATATCTAAAAGTTTGTGTGGAGGCGTTGCCTTGATGGATTCCATGACTCTTTTCACACATCTCTCCCCCCCCCCCCCCGTTTTCTTCAGTACATTAGTATTTCTTTATCTCCAGTACCGACTGTTCTCTCGCTTCGGTCCAACTCTGGTGGCATGTAGGATGAGGGGTGAGATGGAAGAGCTCCGTAGATTGGTCACCTTGCCCTTAAGGGCACATAGTTAAGCTATGGAACGTGGCTTCCACGAGTTGGTGATAGCCACCAACTGGGGTGGCTTGAAAAGGTAATCAGACAAATTCAGGAAAGGTAAGGATCTCAATGGCTACCAGTAGCCACAATGGGTATGTTCAACCTTCCCCATTGGAAGTAGCGTGCCTCTGAATGGAGGTCACTGGTGATCACAAGTTGGGAGAGAGTTGTTTCAAGTGGGGAGAGATGCTTGTGAGCATCCTGTAGGCACCTGGTCAGCAACTGTGAGAACAGGATGCTGGGCTGAACAAGCCATTGGTCTGATCCATACGCATAACACCCGCCAGTGTGGTGTAATGATTAAGAGCGGTGGACTCGTAATCTGGTGAACCGGGTTCGCTTCCCCACTCCTCCACATGCAGCTGCTGGGTGACCTTGGGCTAGTCACACTTCTCTGAAGTCTCTCAGCCCCACTCAGCCCACAGAGTGTTTGTTGTGGGGGAGGGAGGGAAAGGAAAATGTTAGCCGCTTTGAGACTCCTTCGGGTAGTGATAAAGTGGGATATGAAATCCAAACTCTTCTTCTCCTTCTCCAACATCTCAGTCTACACGAAGATGGTCAAGTCCAACACAAGGGACTCACTCTACATCAGTACCCATTTCAATTTTGAGAAGGACACCCCCCCCCCGGGCTGAACTTCACCCATGGTGAGGTCTTCCACATGGTGGACACCATGTACTGGGGAAAGTGGGCAGCCCATGAGGATGGTGAAGGAGCTTCAGGAACTAGGCAAGGGCATCATCCCAAACCAAAACAGGTATATTGGGGTGTCTGCGTGAAATAGGGCCAGGGGAAAATGGACTGTATCTGAGGGTCCCTTTGGATGTCCTCTTTGTTGTGTGTTCATGATGTCCATATATCATGGATGCTTTCATTGAGATTCCTGCACTGGACTAGATGACCCTACAATTCTATGAATGTATGAACATCACTCTGATGAAAATTGGGACCCGTGTCTTTTGGTGTGGTGGTGCTGCTGCACAAGTCAGCTGGCTCGCGCAAGAGCACAACAACAAATGACAGCTACAAGCAGTGGCTCATCCTCCTCCCCCAACCCGGCAGTGGTGCTGGAGGGGGAAGTGGGATATTCCAGGATCAAATCAGAAGCCAGGATGTCTTCTGTAATTTCAGGGTGCCCTGGGAAAATTGGGATACTTGCAGGGTAGACATATGTTCTTATGCTTTTAGAAGGGTGTGCCCAAGGCCTTGGAGAATCAGTATGTGCCACCCACAATTGGGGGGGGGGGAGTTTCGTAAGATGACCCAACACCCTTCACAGTGCATTTTTCAGCTCCACAGTACCCATTTTGAAGTGGGGAACCCGAGCAGTACATGGTGTTCTGCATTTGGCCACAGCAGAGACATAAACAATACTTTCGTCAACATTCTCAATCCCTTCCAAACACCGAGTCTGCCTTTTTTACACTACTGCAAGTGAATTGAACCAATGTATTCACTGACACACCCACCCATATCACTTTCCTGAAAGTCAGAGCTGGTGCTGACCCAACCAGCATTGGGTCTTTCGAAGCTGAAGGTGAAAAGGCCAATTGGGGATGGCTGAATTATTATTTTTTTAAAAAAGGAAAAGGAAAAGAACATTTCTACCAGAGGTCAAGATTAATATGTGGTTTTCCCCTCCCATTCTTCTGTAAGTGAGAAGCAAAAGCCACAACATTTAGATGGCTGAATTGCTTAAAATCTTTTGTTTCTGTTTTTTTGCTAAAACTAATGAATGTGGAGGTCATTCTAACTTTGTCACATAAGGAGGCTGTGGGTGCTCTCTATGGCGACTAACACGATCAAACGGTGAAATCATCGCAAGGCTGAGCAAAAGGCCTTGATCTGCTGGAAATCCAGACAAAATTACTCATCTGTCTTTTTAGGGTTGCAGGGAGGAGGGAATAAGAAAATGCTTTGCATATCACTGAAGGTATTTCCTTAGACGCAGTGCGAACAAACTCAATATATGTTTATAATTGGAGCTGCCTTATATGGACCCAGGCCCTTCGTCCATCTAGCTCAGTATCATCAACACCAGGGGTAGGGAGAGCCTATGGCACTACAAATACTGCTGGACTACAACTCCCATCAGCCCATCTGTTATGAACTGGTTGGGGGGAGAGGAATGGTGGGAGGAACCAGCTGGGTAACCCCCAAGGGAAGAAGGCTCAGAGCCTGGGGAGTGGTCATGGGATAATAATGCGCAATCACAGGGAGAAGAGGGAGAAGACTGGGAAGAGGATGTGTCAGAAGCTGGAGAGGCAATGGGGCTTAGTGAGCTGGGAGAGTCTGTGGCAGAGAGAAGTCCAGAATCGGAGGCGGAAGCTGATGCAGGAGAGGAGGGAGGCCAAGAGGCAGAGATGAATCAGGCTGGCGAAGAGTAATGGGTGTCAACCCCTGCTGCTGCAGCAAGCTCCTCTCAGAACCAGAAAGGGCATGAAAAGGGCAGAGGAGAGGTTGGCTGCATGCAGGAACAGTCTCTGATTGCTTGGAAAAAAGCTCTTGTGAAAAAACAGGGATTTTCAGTCTCAGCAATTGATTTTTATGGGGGAAGACCACTGGGAATGAGCTGCTCTGCTGATTAGGCCTGACGCTCAACCAATTATGTTAACTCTAACACCATATTTGAACTGTGTGATTATGGACCAGCATGCTCTTGTGACAATATCCAACAAGAGATGATGAGTATTATAGTTCAGCGACAACTGGGGGACATCAGGCTCTGGCTCTACATTGACTGGCTGTGTTTTTGACTGACTAATTTAAAATCCTCATGAAAATTCACCAGCATTTTAGTAAGGATTTAACCTAATGTGCACATTTTTGCCTAATATACTTATTTTTGTGAAGTAGTTTCCCTATATATAATGCATTTTTGTATACTATTTCCACTAATATCTGCATTCACGTGCACCTTTTACCCTAGTATATGCATTTTTGTTTGCATAACATGGCTGGAAAACGGAATTGCAACATTTAGAGAACTGCAAATTCCAAAAGCTGGCTGTGCTCCAATTTACAGAAAGTCCAAATTATTCTTTCAGAAAGTTGCAAACTGAAACTAATTTGTCTCCCCCCCCCCCATGATTCATGATCAAAACGACCAAGCCTTATGAGGAGCAGTTGAAGGAGCTGGGTATGTTTAACCTGGCAAAGAAGAGACTAAGAGGAAATATGATGGCTATCTTCAAATATCACAAGGGCAGTCCTATGGAAGCGGGAACAAACTTGTTTTCTCTTGCTCTGGGGGGTAGGACTCGAACCAATGGCTTCAAGTTACGAGAAAGGATATCCCGACTGAACATACAGAAAAATATTCTGACAGTGAGAGCAGTTCAACAGTGGAACGGACTCCCCCTCGGAAGTCGTGGACTCCCCTTCCTTGGGGGTTTTTAAGCAGAGGCTGGATGGCTATCTGTCATGGATGCTTTAGCTGAGATTCCTGCATTGCAGGGGTTGGACTAGATGACCTTGGGGGGTCCCTCGCAACTCTACGATTCTATGAAAGCAACAAGCAATTCTGCAACAATAGCTATTCAATCTGCTCTTCTGCAAGCCGCACACCCCTCCAGCTCTCCACATGCAATCCACTCCGCAGCATGTGGCAGAGCGGATCCTCTCCATAAGTGATGTGGCTCGATTGTAATGAAGACCTTCTGGTTGACAATGTGTGAGATTTCGTGCAAACAAACGGGGGGGGGGGAGAGACAGAACCATGTAATTATAATTAACAGAATTCACATATAACGGAGGGCTTCTAAATTTTCGTTAAGGGGCAGTAGAGAGAAACTCTACAGTCAGCTTGCTTATTTCTTCCCCCCTTAGGGATTGGACAAAATGTTGC
The DNA here is from genome assembly GCF_951804945.1 of Podarcis cretensis. Lineage (NCBI taxonomy): Eukaryota > Metazoa > Chordata > Lepidosauria > Squamata > Lacertidae > Podarcis > Podarcis cretensis. Next base: position 13,700,977 of record NC_137179.1, read on the forward strand.
TACTGCTCAAAATCTAAAACAGCAGGAGCCGAAGGCTTTGCAGCGTCCAGCTCTCTTATCAGAACCCTCCATGGACAAAACACCTGTTTGTGCTGGCACAGAAGAAAGAACATATGAGCCAGGGGTTTGGGCATCTTGTCGGGCCCAGCCTGCCACACAATACAGCAGCAAATTAGAGACCTAAGATCAGAGGTGCTTTCTATCGCCATCTTCCTCCTCATAACCATATTATTAAAATATATGTCTTATTGCAAGCAATCTCTTTCAGACCCCTACTGGGGGGTAAATTCCAGTCTGAAACATGCTGGTGTTTGAGCATGAGCTGTGATGTAAATCACCTTGGACTTTATTTAACATCTGAAATTGAGTGCTTTTCATTTTAAGATGTTTTTTGGCAATCGTTTGACCAGCCTGTTGCAGAAGCCACCTTTCTGCCAGGAGAGAGGAAGGGGAAGACTGCAAAATGCACTTTTCTCAACCCAGTTAGAATTCCTCTCTGAGGGAAACTGGTGACGAGTTCCACCATCATCATTCAAACACCTGTCCAGGCTGGCTTTGGGATATAAGATGAGAGAGTTTCTGGCCAGCCAGATTCCTCCCTTGGTTGGTAAAATGTAATGAACTGTCATGTGGGAGGACAGCAGTTCACAAGCGATGCAAAACATTGGCAAAAACTATCTGGGGGAATCCCCCGGCCCGAAGGATATTTCAGGTGTGAATGGAAAGCTGCATGGAAATATCTGCTCATTTATTTACAGTGTGTGTGCTCTGAGCCAGCTGTTATATCCATGGGAAATATGCATTTCAAGGTGGCTATCATACCTCATCATCCACTCATTTTCTAGGGTGGCCTGTCGTAATCTCTAACATTGCCTGAGTGATGTGGGATCAGCATTTCCACACTCCAGTTCCATATCACTTCAGTAAAAGCTAAAGTGAGGAATCAGGTAAATCAAATAAATAATACAGGTACTTTTGACACTGGAATCACCCATTAGAATTCCTGCTCCATGATTGCAGTCATGGGATTGTTGTCTTTCACATGACAGTATATGTTTTGACTCCACAAAGTGGGAAGTGACAGAGACAAGATGTTTGTGTTACTGTGTTCTGTGAAGTGGGACTATTATTGTCCTTTGTTCTTTTTTTCTCTGCTGTCTGATGCTAGAGAGAGGGAGCCATGTTGCAGTGCTCCTTGTGTGTTTATATGTAAATAAAGTAGATTAGCCAAAATGCTGAGTTGCTGAGTTCTGTTACGCAACTGAGAAGACTCTGCGGATCTCTAAGTGTGCCGATGTCTGTTGGCATCATTCGCTGTGATGTTCGGGCAGAAGAAAGCTTTTGAAGCTTCCGAGCGATTGACCAGGAGGGAGAGAACATGCCAGTCGGGCATGTGTCTCTGCCAGGGTCCTACTCGAGTGTAGGACGAGCTCCTGACACTTTCGACACTGGAATCACCTGTTTCAGGAGCAGCAACATAGGTGCAGGAAGGACACAGGTAAGAAGAGGCCTGCTGGATTAGGCCAAAGGCCCACCTAAACCAACCTTCACTGGCCTTTTTGGGGAATCCTGGGGATTTATTGCCATTTATTGCTAACCACTCATCTTCAAATGACTACCAACACGAATAATCTCTTCTTCATTGTTTCATTTCTCCCACCCCCTGCTTTCAAACTCAAAATCCTCTACCAGTCCTATTTTTCTTCAATATGGGGGTGCTTTGATCATCTCCACCAAAATAAGTTGTTTTCCTGGAAATGAGAAGGCGGGGGGAGGGGAGAGACTGCTGGTCGCTAACTTCTCCAAGGACTGACTAACCCAGATAATGGGAATCATTGCCCTCGACTTCCTATGGCTCCAGAAGCATTTTTTTCCAGGGTTTTGTAGCCCACCTCCCTTTCTAATGTAAGCAAATGAGCTTTGGAAATATTCACCAGTGTCAGGCATGCTGTGAACATCCTCTTAATGAGACCATAAGGATGCAAGCAGGAAGAGCTATTTCAGTGGGTCTAAGAAGGTAATAGCCAACATCCAGGGTTCTTAATTTCACCTAAGTGTGAGTTGGAGAAAAGCTAACAGCTGAAAGTCGATTTGGATGGAGGCGAGTGTGTCCCCCCCCCCTCCAGCCGTTTGAGCAAACAAGGCAGCTTTCAAAAGTAGCCCAAACCAAGAGGGGGGAAGTATTCTCAAACTGAACATTCGGCATTCCAGAACCATGTCATTTGCAAGCACTTTGTCTTTAAAATATTTATCGCTGCTAAACAAACGTCATTATTTATCCCAATTCCAGCTGCTAGGATCTATGTTGAAAGGTTAAGTGATATAAAAGAAATCAAACGTGAATGAACTTCGAGATCTTGCATTCGTTCACAAAGACACTGAAACTTGCATTAAGCCGTCCTAATTCATGAAATTCTGGAGCACAAAAGAGAATCAGGGTTTGGGATTGCTCTCAGTCCCTTTTGAGTGCAAATTCTGCCTGCCCCATAAAGTAGGAAGTCTCAAGAGTATTACTTAGAGTAGACCCACTTAAATTAGTGGACCTAAGCTAGTCCTGTCCATTGACTTCAGTGGATGCCATAATTCCTATGATCCGACATAGGTTTCTCAACAACAAGTCATGCCAGACAAATCTCATTTCATTTTTAAATAGAGCTACAGGCTTCATGGATCAGGCAAATGCTGCAGACATAGCGTACCTTGTTTTTAATAAGGCTTTTGACAAAGTCCCCCATTAAATTCTTGCCAAGAAGCTGATAAAATGTGGGCTGGACAACAATTTGGGAGAGATAAAGTAAATAAGAAGGCAAGGCTGGCTGGCTGGCTGGAACCCTGAACAGCACATTCCTTACTGCAAAGTTTTATTGCAGCCCCTCTCCATTGTGACATATTATATAACGAGATGCCATATCGATGTACCGAAGGACTTAAGATTCACATGTTAGTGAACTGAACTCTCAAAAAAGTTTTATTAAAAGTTCTATGTGTGTGTTATTCGTAACTCAACTCCGAAAAAGCAAATCCTCAAATTTCATGGTCAGCTCCACAAACTCCATCCTTGGAGGCCCTTTGTATTTCAAATATGCCTTTTAGGAAACTTTCAGGCAAACTTTCATTCCCCCTAGCCCTTGCTTTTAGCTACATCTTCAAGGCTGTCTTCACATGGAAGCAGGAGAAGCAGCAAAATCTGTCATCCTAACGTTTTCACTTTCCCCCAGAGAAGAGACTCCATTGCTCAACCAGTAGCTCAGCTGGGCAGTCAACGGTGGAACATGGTAGACGGTGGGTTCTTCCTTTTTTAACAAGAAAACAAGAGTAACAATGCTTCCCCCCCCCCAAAAAAAAGCAAAGAATAAAGAAGAGCCATGGTGCCATTACACTTCTCACAATTCACAACTGGTACACTTGATGCTATTTTTTAAATAATGTAAACAGCGGGTTGTTTAGGAAACAAGGGGTTGCAGATAGATCTGTCATAAATCTTGAGCAAAGCTACAGAGTGACTTCTGATGCCAATGAAAGCGTATTACACATTCCCTTGTGCTCACATGCAGTGGTGTGTTTTCATTGTGAGGCTGGACTCTGCCACAGGACAGTCTGAAACCTTCATTGTCTATTTATATGGCAAGATCCTCCAATCACTTTACACATGGTGCCTCTTTAGGCTTTGGCATGGAAAAGGTCTGTCCTAGGCACCTCTGTCATGTTTAAATGCAACCCACCACAAACAAAATTTGCAAACACCGAGTCTCTTGTGCCTCTCGCAAATAAGGTACATTTTGAGCTGATTCTTTTGCACCCAAACAATCTGCATGCCTCAGGAAGCTGCTGGTGGCCGATGCTGTGAAGTTGAGAAGGTTAGCCCCTTGCGTAACCTTGACGAACAGCCATACAGCTCATCTGCAGGAGCTTCACTGGTCATTCCTTGAGCTGGAGAGGCTTATTGGAAGACAGCGAAAAACTGAGCCCAGTATTGTGGAATGTTCTACCAACAAAGATTCAGCAGGCACCTTCTGTACCTACTTTTAAAAGCTTGCTGAAAACTCTTCTATTCAATCAGGCTTGTACAGGCAATTAGGGACCGCTCTTTCCGCAACAGCTAGCTGATTTCTGATTTTATTCATTTTTTAATAGCTTGCATTATAGGGCTTTATGTGCAATGGTTGTAAACGGCTTCAATTTTTTATGACCAGCAGCATATAAATATATCTGCACTTCAGTCCATTCTTAGTTTGCACATTGTTGGGGGTTGGTGATGGGTTCCCAAAATTAATTCTTAAATCAGCATCCTGCTGCCCCCCCCCCCATGATTCCCACTCCTGGCAGGAGGCTCTGCTCCACATCAGGCTCTGCTCCACAAAGAGAAGGAGACTGGAGCAGAGCAGAGTGGATTGGGGGATGTTAGCTGCTGCAACAGTCTCCCACAAAGGGCTTCTGCTCAGAATGCCACCACAGCTGCTGACAGTGTTAGTGTTAGGGTCGTCCTACTCTCGTGTAGGAGCCTGGTAGAGACACATGCCCGACTGGCAGGTTCTCTCCCTCGGTCATTCGGGAGTTTCTAAAGCTTTCTTAATCACAGTGATCAGCACACTTACGATCCTGCAGAGTATTTGCAGTTTGCGTAACAGAACTCAGTAGCACAGCATTTTGGCTAATCAACTTTATTTACATATAATACACTTGGAGCATTCTGCTTTAGCTCCTTCCTCTTTCTCATCAGACAGCAAAGAGAAAGAACAAAGGACAATAGTCCCACTTCCTGAAACACAGTAATATAAACATCCTGTCTCCATCACTTCCCACACTGTGGAATAAAAACATACACCATCATGTGATACCAAAACAATCTCATGACTGCAAACACGGAGCAAGAATCCTAACAGTTAGTCTGCCTCCCCTCACAGCAAGTGTCATTGTGGGAATGCACACCCTTCAATATATTAAGAACAACAACAAAAAAAGTTTGACAGCAAATGTTCATGCAAGAAGCTTGTAATTACTGAACTCAAAACATGAGCAGATCAGGGCTTGCACTCAATCACCATGTGGGCAGGGCTGATCACATTAGGTCTCTTACTGAGTGATGAACTTATATGGAGGAACTTCAAAAAGCAGGTCCCAGGCTGCTGCTCTAAGATCTAAAAGTTGCCAATGTCTCATGAAAGTTTTGGGCTTGCCTGGAGAATTACTGTCAGATCCATTAAAATAAGTGGGTTAGATCTGCTGATCGGTATTTAACATTTATAAAGTAAACACTAATAAATTTAGCATTTATTCAGATAATGGCTACATCATTTCAACAATCCTCTTATCATAGGGAAGGGAAACCTATAGCACACCAGAATTTTCTGGACCACAGCTCCCATCATCCTTGACCCAATGGCCAAGCTGCCCAGGCTTGATGAGAATCCGAGTCCCAATAAGATCTGGGGTGCCACAAGTTACCCACCCCTGCTCTACAGAAAGCTGCAAAGCAATCTTCGTCACCTTGATGCTTCCCCATGAGCCCCAACCAGTATGGCCAATGTTCACACATGATGGGATTGGTAGTCCAATATCAAAACACTGCAGAAGTTTGCTATAAGGCAGGACAAACTAGTCAGGAGTTTCTTTATGTGGGTTTGATCAGTGTGGGAAAATATGGTCATGCATTCAAGATAGTTCCTATTTTGCTCCCACAACCCAAAACTTAAACCAGGTGAGTGGTTCTGGGAAAGAGGAGCCTCAAATATGGTCATGCGTTCAAGATAGTTCCTATTTTGCTCCCACTACCCAAAACTTAAACCAGGTGAGTGGTTCTGGGAAAGAGGAGCCTCAAAGGCTGGAACAAGGAATTCAGAGGTGGCTTGACTGACCTGGTCTAGATTCCCAGTCCAAGCATCAGAACTTAAGTTACCCAACCAGTTTTGCACTTCCTGGTGTTCAGCACAGTTCTTGGTTCAAAAACAAAAATTGATTTTTAAGCCTATGTTTGTGAGAAAAAAGTATTTTGAGGTAAAATACATTTAGAGAAGCAGATTTTGAGAGAACATAGAAAAAAAGATGTTGTTAAATACAGACTTTCATGCTTAAAAAAAATAAATCTACCCAGAGCAGATCCACTGTAACGAATGAACCCAAATTAGTCATGTGCATTAATTTGAATCAGTCTGCTCTGGCTATGACTCACATTGGCAACAACCCAGGATGGAATAGATTTGGGGATGAATGTATGCAAAACTGACATGAGCCAGAGAGAGAATGATTTGTCCATCCCTTGGTGGACCTTGTAAGCTACCAATGATTGAGGGTGTTAACCTCTCCCCCAGCTTCAGTTTCAGTGATGGACAACAAGGATATTTGGTTTGAAAAGCACCTATCCTGGGTTTAGATTCAGGTATGGTCAGAGCACCCACAGCCCAGAAAACTCATATCAGGTTGTGCTTCATAGTGGCTAACCCAGCCTCCCCAACCTGTGGCCCTCCAGGTGTTTTGGACTTACATCAGCAGCAGCCAGTATGGACAATGGAAAGGAACAATGGGAGTTGTAGTCCAACAACATCTGGAGGCCACGAGGTCGGGGAAGACTGAGCTAGCCTCTTGCCTATGCACATTAAGAATATTAGAGATGCTATGTTGAAAGAAGGGGCTACGTTAATGAGAAAGTACATCAAGGCAAAGGAAAAATGATGCAAAAATAGGAGAGGACCAAAAAACTGCAGTTCTCTAGACAAAATGGCAGGGTTGGCTAAAACACGTACACCAAGTATAGCTTGCCGGGAAGACCATTTTTCAAATGGCCTCAGACTGGGATGGCCTATTTGAAGCTTTGAACTTATTTAATAACATTAAGCAAGAACACTTAACTATCTAAAAGAAGGATCAGCAGCATAAATCAGACATCATTTCACATATTTCAGGATCAAAGCTGTAAAGCAAAATGATTTGTGAAGACATCTGAACAGCTCCAATATATCACAGTTCCTTTCGGAGGATACTTAGGAATATTAGTTGCCCAAATGATGATTTCTTTGGATGGCAATAGCCAAAAGAAAGGAAAATCGAAACTTTTTTTTAGTTCATTTCACAAGTTGGCTTCTCCATAATCATGATTTATCTTGAATATAAAAGGAAACAGATGTAGAGTTCCATGAATTTGAATTAACAATAATAATAATTTTAAAAAAACAGGAGAGGAAATTACCAAATCCCAGCCCTGCTTCTTCCCAGGAACTTCCTGTGTGCATCTCTTTCTGATGCTGCCAGGCCAGAGCAGACGCATGGAAAAGGTACATCAAGAAGAGGTTCTGATGCAGAAGGTCTACATGCAGTTTAAAAAGGAGGGCAAAATATGGCGTTTGGCACACAGCCCAGCTTCCTTTCCCTTTCCCCCCAAAATAAGTTCCCTTTCCCCAAAAAATAAGTTTCTAGCACTTGTGGAGGCAAATGTTATGCTTTGAAAGGGATGTGAGCTGTGCTTGTCATCAATTTATTTATTAAAAAAAAAAAACCCAGTGAATATAATGAGAAAAAGGAAACATTGTTTTTTTTAAAAAAAAATTGTCAGCTGACATGAATATGAATATTCCATCAATCATAATTAAAAGGTGCAGATTGTCCAAATAATGTATCTATATGAAACTGACAATTATAAGCCACTGTAAAAAAGGGTAGTGAGATCTTCAAACCACTGCGTGGTTGATGGTGGATGTCCTTCCAACATTGCAGTATAAAGCCACATTCACACCACACATATAGAGCACTGGTATGATACTTCTTTTTAGCGGGACGCAGGTGGCGCTGTGGGTTAAAGCCTCAGCGCCTAGGGCTTGCCGATCGAAAGGTCGGCGGTTCGAATCCCTGCGGCGGGGTGCGCTCCCGCTGCTCGGTCCCAGCGCCTGCCAACCTAGCAGTTCGAAAGCACCTCCGGGTGCAAGTAGATAAATAGGGACCGCTTACCAGCGGGAAGGTAAACGGCGTTTCCGTGTGCGGCTCTGGCTCACCAGAGCAGCGATGTCACGCTGGCCACGTGACCTGGAAGTGTCTCCGGACAGCGCTGGCCCCTGGCCTCTTAAGTGAGATGGGCGCACAACCCCAGAGTCTGTCAAGACTGGCCCGTACGGGCAGGGGTACCTTTACCTTTATGATACTTCTTTACTTTCTTTCACTTTTCTTGGGCTCCATGATCACTGCAGATGGTGACAGCAGTCACGAAATTAAAAGACGCCTGCTTCTTGGGAGAAAAGTAATGATAAACCTAGACAGCATCTTAAAAAGCAGAAACATCACCTTGCCAACAAAGGTCCGTATAGTTAAAGCCGTGGTTTTCCCAGTAGTGATGAATAGAAGTGAGAGCTGGACCATAAAGAAGGCTGATTGTTGAAGAATTGATACTTTTGAATTATGGTGCTGGAGGAGACCCTTGAGAGTCCCATGGACTGCAAGAAGATCAAACCTCTCCATTCTTAAGGAAATCAGCCCTGAGTGCTCCCTGGAAGGAAAGATCCTGAAGCTGAGGCTCCAATACTTTGGCCACCTCATGAGATGAGAAGACTCCCTGGAAAAGTCCCTGATGTTGGGAAAAATGTAGGGCACAAGGAGAAGGGAACAGCAGAGGACGAGATGGTTGGACAGAATTATAAAAGCTACCAACGTGAGTTTGATGACAAAACTGCGGGAGGCAGTGGAAGACAGGAGTGCCTGGCGTGCTCTGGTCCATGGGGTCATGAAGAGTTGGACACAACTAAACTACTAAACAACAACATGATACTTCTTAGAACAGTCACAGCTCCCACCCAAAGACTTCTAGGAAGTGTCAATTTTTTTAGCGTGCCAAGAGTCGCTGGAATACTTCTGTTCCTCTCATGGAGCTCCAATTCCCAATGATCAACCCCTCTTCACAGGAGACTCTGGTGTGATGCTGCTTAAAGGTATAATGCAGGCAGGGATACGGGTGGCGCTGTGGGTTAAACCACAGAGCCTAGGGCTTGCCGATCAGAAGGCTGGCGGTTCAAATCCCCACAAGGGGGTGAGCTCCCGTTGCTTGGTCCCAGCTCCTGCCGTTTGAAAGCACGTCAAAGTGCAAGTAGATAAATAGGTACCTCTCTGGAGGGAAGGTAAATGGTGTTTCCATGCATTGCTCTGGTTCGTCAGAAGTGGCTTAGTCCTGCTGGCCACATGACCCGGAAGCTGTACGCCGGCTTCCTCGGCCAATAAAGCAAGATGAGCACTGCAACCCCAGAGTCGTCCGCAACTGGACCTAATGGTCAGGGGTCCCTTTATCTTTACCTGTATCTGTAGTCACTGAAATCAAAGGGTCCAGCTTATAGCTGCATCTTATATAGATGGACTCATTGCAAATAAGCCTTCTCTCTCCCTACGAGCAACCTCACTCAGTGGGACTGTTGATAACATTAGGACTCCATTGAAGAAAACATCCCAATTCAATACGTTAATGGGCTTCTGTGGCATTAAAGACACATAGAGTTTGAGTGCATTTGGCTCATTATCCTCAATAATGCTTAGCAGCAAGATTTAATGTAAAATCTTTTAGGGGGAGAAATCTTTACCAGGAAAAAAGAAAGAGAGAAGAAATATGTAAGTTGGGTTCTTTCTGTGGTCCTTAATTGATTTTTAATCTGCTGATGGTAGACTATAAATAAATGCTTAAAGCACACACAAGTGCAAGTCAATAGGAACTTTTATTAGCTTGCTTTCAGAGAATTATAGCAAAGATCGAAGAACTCAGAAGGACTTGCCAGCCTGGTGGCTGAATGACTTCTCTACTCTGCATGAGTTGCTTGAACAGGGCTTCTGCAAAAACCCTGGTTCAGACAGAACAAGCGGAACCTGCAAAAATAAACATGTTATGGTGTGCAGCATTCCTGTTCTGGGTTCCAGCCAGCCATGCTTCCTTCCAGAATACTCCATTCCATTTCCTCTCCCCCAAGGTTTTCCGTTACCCCCAGTTCTAACTGCACCCCAACTTGCTGTGCCCTCTGAGCATCCTAAGTCCCCACTAGGATGTTTTTGGCCTCCCACAAGCTTGCTGACACTTCCATCTTGTGTATGCTTTGGGTACATAAAAATCCACACTCAGGGGATGAATTTGCTCTTTGGCTACAGCAGGGATGGGGAAACCATTGCCAGCCAGATCTTGTGGGACTACAACTCCCATCATCTCTGGCCACTGGTTACCTGGTATATAGGCTAGGCTGATGGGAATTGGAGTCCTATAACATCTGGACAGCAACAGGTTCCCCATCTCAGTATACAGAAATGTAGATTTCTACATTTTGGAAACCAAATTATCAGAGCACCTGCTTTTAAACAGCTGTGCTGGGGAAGAAGGCCTGGAGCCACTGCATGTGCAGAGTATTTTTCTAAAGCCCCCTGACCCATACACACAACATGTTGAGGTCCCTGTAAGACAACTGCCCCTCTGTTTCCCGCCCCTGTTCTTATGGCAGTTCCCTGACAGGAGCGAAATGTTGGAAGCCTCAAGAAAGATAAAAGAAAGTACTTTTTTTCACGCAGCGCCTGGCTAAACAATGGAACTCACTTCAACAGGAGGCAATGATGGCCAGCAATTTCATGTCTTTAAAAGAAAACTGGACAAATTCATGGAGGAGAGAGATGTCCTTGAAGGCTCTACACTACTGGCCATGAAGGCTCTGGACTGGCTTCCATAGTAAGAGTAAGTAGCGCGTCTGAATACCAGTTGCTGGAAGTCACAAGATGGGAGAGCATGTTTATATAGAACAGGATTATAGGCTAGATGGGCCATTGGCCTAATCCAGCAGGATCTTCTCATGTTCTTATGATGTGGGATTCATGGGCCCCCTACAAACTCATTCCTAGCATCTATGGCTCATCCATATCGGGGAAAGCCATTGCTTTTGTTTTTACTACAAAATAAAATGGATGCAACCCCCAGCCACTGACTTTTAAAGCAAACGGTTGAAATAATTAATCCAAATGTATTAATAGGATACGGGGGTCTCACCATTAATTGTTTAATCCTTAGCTACATAATACTGTACCAAATTATTCCCCCCTCCTTTCCCCCCCGCTAAGAACCGAGACAAGTACAATAATTAAAATAAATTTCAACACTGCCATTGGGAAAATTGCCAACATTTTTCAAGAACTTATAATTTCCTTTTCTTTTCATGCACACACACACAAAAATATAGAGTTTTGACATCTTGGCATAAAACAGTGACTAACTGTTACGTTAAACTGAAGGCAAATCACTGTTTTAATCATGACCTTTCATCTGCCCTTGATCGGGGCTGGGGGGAGGGTTGGGGGTCGGGTAGAAATTGGCCACTTACAGACACAATTGCTGAGCGACGGCCCCATGTGGCTAAACATATTCAGAGTTGCAAATAAGAACGGTTCCTACACACACACACACACAAAAAAAAAATAACAATAACAATCCAAAATGCCAGGAGCTTTCTCCACCATCAAAACATGTGCTTGTAGCTAATATGGACTGGAGTAGACACAGAAAACTGTGACCTTAGAAAAGGATGTTAAAACACAAGCCTTTTCACATTGTCTGTTACGGGTCACATTCCTACTTGTCCATGATTACGCCAAAGGTGTTTGTCAGAAAAGCTATGCTTTTTATTTATCTATTCCCGAAGTATCGCTCGGTGCTAAACTGTACTAAACTCGCCATTGGTATTCTTCTGCCGCGGTCATTGCAAACCATGAATCATCCTAATACAAATTAAATTTAAGTAACAGTGTAAACTGTAATGTATGCTGCAGGATTATATTAAATTTAATACAATGTGTATTGGCAATATCTCCCACAGGGCCAGCTAGGCTATTAGTCGCAAAGAGGTTCTAAGCAGGGTATATATGTGATATGTAATTGAGTGTTCAGCATCGTTGTCGTAAAAAAAAGGGGGGGGAAGGATGTCAAATTTGTATTCATTGGCCTTGTTACAAGAACAATAAAAATTATGTAAAATAAGTTGCATGTCGAGGGCTCCAGGCAAAGTCCTCTTCCATCAGTACACAAACAACAATTGAACCGGTGAGTGCATCATTATTTACTAGCAAGACGCCCTCAGTTTGTAGAACACATGCTTGGTCTGCAAGTTCTGAATTCAATCCCCAGCATCTCCAGCTAAGTCTGGGGAACTTCTTGTCTGAAACCTGGGACTTGAAGAGCTGCTGCTATTCACTGGAGACAATACTGAACTAGATCAGGCATAGGCAAACTCGACCCTCCAGATGTTTGGGGACTACAACTCCCATCATCACTACCTAACAGGACCAGTGGTCGGGGATGATGGGAATTGTAGTCTCAAAACATCTGGAGAGCCGAGTTTGCCTATGCCTGGACTAGATGGACCAAAGGTTTGATTTGGTACAATGAAGCTTCCCATAGGAGCCAACTCCTAGGGGCTGAGGTCTCTTCAGCCCCCAGTAAAAATTTTAATGGGGCCTCCTCCCCAGTTGATGGATAAAAGGTAAAGGTAAAGGTACCCCTGCCCGTACGGGCCAGTCTTGACAAGACTCTAGGGTTGTGCACCCATCTCACTTAAGAGGCCGAGGGCCAGCGCTGTCCGGAGACACTTCCGGGTCACGTGGCCAGCGTGACAAAGCTGCATCTGGTGAGCCAGCGCAGCACACGGAAACGCCGTTTACCTTCCCGCCAGTAAGCGGTCCCTATTTATCTACTTGCACCCGGGGGTGCTTTCGAACTGCTAGGTTCCCCCCCCTCCCCTTGATCCTGAATCCAGGAGCAGAAAGACAGTATAGATTTGGAACAGTGGTTTCCAGAGGGGCATAGTTTAGAAGGCAGAAGCTGGGAAATACTGAGTAGGAGAGAGCTAGGAGAAGAAACACTGGAAGAGAGAGGATTCACAGTCTCTGGAAAGCATTCCTCCACCGCCCTCCCCAAAGTCACGAAGAGCTCAGAAAGTCTGGGAACAGAAAGCGCAGAGGGTACAAGCTCAGATTACAAGACGTAGGAATGACGTAGATTAATAGGGACGGAGGGGGTGTGAACCTTAACTGGGAGCACCGTCATTTCTAGGAGACGGGTTCTTTGTTCTCTTGCTGTGATTATTAAATATTCTAACTGGTAAGATGTTCCTTTCGTTTGATCTCCTTTTCTACTGCCACGGGGGGAGGAAGCTGATTCCACAAAGCTTGACACGACGCTCCCCTGCCCATTGTGTCCTCACAACAACCCTGTGAAGTAGTTTAGGCTGAGAGACAGTGACTGGCCCAAGAATTTGAACCCTGGTCTCCCAGGTCCTAACCCAACACTCCCCCCCCATAAGAGGGAGTTCCACAATTTGGGAGCAGCCACCAAGAAGGCCCTCTCCCATGTCTTCACCAAAAGTCATTGAGAAGGTGGCAGGACTGAGAGAAAGGCCTCCCCAGAAGTTCAAAGCCCAGCCATGTGGCCTCCCAAAAAAGTAGCCTGGAAGGAAATGGGGCCTTCAGCTGCAAAAGTTTGTCAGCCCCTGCAGGGCATGTGGATAGAGTGGGGAACATAAAGCCACGTCTTCACCTGACTTTGGAAAGAAATATTTGTTTCTTTAGAGGAGAGGAACGCAATCAAGAGAAATGATTGTTTCTGTGGCTTCCCAGTATATAAACCAACTCTTTAAAGTACCCCCGTGACTGGACTTTACTACAAGATAAAATTCTTTAATGATATTTTTATTAAACCTGAAGGTGTTATGCCTGTGCGATGTGGGGGGGGGGGGCAAAGCTGCTCTTTTGGCCAACACTTCTCCCCTGGCCTCATAAATCAACTCAAAGGCTTGTGAAACAACCATCATTGCATTACCATAAAAAGGATCAGGTAAACAGAACCGTCCACCCCAGAATTTAACAAACAAATGATGTTTAAATGTGTGTTCAGGCCCTATTTAGCCTCCCATTTGACAGAAATGGAAACAAAACAGCCATTTTAAGCTCCCTGAAATGACAATATCGTGTTATCTAGATAAGCAACACGCGCACACACAAAAACATTATTGAAATTCTGATAGCATTTTGCTTTACTGGTGGAGGGAAATTACCTGTAATACATAGTTTAAATAATTACTTTTAAACAAAAGCTTCTTTTCCGCATTGCTTATTTATCTTCCGAGGCCAACTCGGCAGGCCTATGTATTTTATTAAAATTGCCTTCAGACTGCTAATGGCAGGGCGTATGTTAGCACAGGAGAAGTGACGGCAGCCGGAGCCCCGTTCCTAATATTGGGAGCTAGTCCAGACGCTGAAAGAGCCAGGAGTCTGCTGTGCGTTTGACTAGTGTTATCAACACTTTACTTGCTAATGATACTGGTGGCAGCACGTCTTTCTGATGGGTCAGATTTAAGCAGGAAAGCTTATAATTGTGTTCACAATAGATGTGTTCTTTACAAAAAGAAAAAAGAAAGGAAGGAAAAGAAAGAATACTGAAATCTCTTCAGTTTGTGCAAAGCCTCGGGAATTATGCTGCCAGCTCTTTCTTGTTAGTATGAAGACAATCTCTCTCTCTCTCTCTCTCTCTCTCTCTCTCTCTCTCTGGCTTCCCTGCGGTCCAAAAAGAAATGGAACCACAGACCAAGAAGGAGAACATAGAATGGAGGGAGACTACATGGTCCAGCTCAGAGGTCAGCAAACTTTTTCAGCAGGGGGCCGGTCCACTGTCCCTCAGACCTTGTGGGGGGCCGGACTATATTTTGAAGAAAAATGAACAAATTCCTATGCCCCACCCAGAGATGAATTTTAAATAAAAGCACACATTCTACTCATGTAAAAACACCAGGCAGGCCCCACCAATAACCCAGAGATGCATTTAAAATAAAAGGACACATTCTACTCATGTAAAAACACGCTGATTCCCGGACCGTCCGTGGGCTGGATTGAGAAGGTGATTTGGCCAGATCCGCCCCCCGGGCTTTAGTTTGCCTACCCATGGTCCAACTCTTACCATGGGCAGACTCTCTGGTGCTGAGGGCAACCCCGTGTAGGGAAAGAGGAATCTGGCAATTTCAATTTCTCTCAACTTCTCCTTTTCCCAATCCTGGATTCAGTATTCCGCATCAGTTTGCAATGAAAAAGAAGCAAGTCTTTGTGAAAACTCACCAGTGTTCTTGTGCAAATTTCTTTCCCTAAAGCAATTCCCCCTAAAATAAGCCATTGCATTGGGAAGATTTTGGGCATCACGTGGCAGGACAGAGTCTCAACCAAGTTGTGCTCTCCCAAGACCATATTCCCAGCGTGTTCACAATCCTGTCTCAGCGATGTCTATGCTGGCTTGGTCGTGTCAATAGAATAGAAGGTGGCAGGATCCCCAAGGACGCGCTCTATGGGAGCTGGCTCCAGGCTCCAGGCTCATTGGCAGACCAACTCTGCATTACAAAGTAAGGAGCAAGCCTGATGTTACCATGTTTGGGGGTTTTAATTTTAGAGAACGAATGGTGAGTAAGGGAAGTGGAATCATGATAGATGGAGGGGATATGGATGCAATGCAGCTGCAAAGTGCTAGCTTGAAAAGTAAACATAATGGGAATGTTGGGACTGCCCGTGGGAATCAGAGGGACAGTCAATTCACAGTGCGAAGCACCAGAATTAGCTCAGAGTGTAATATGAGCTCTTCCGTTTATTCCTATCCAGGAAGTGTTTGTAACTAGACTGCTGGAGTTTGAAGAGAGCAGTCATGTTTTTTGTAACGCTGCAAAGACAGAAATAAAGGCATGTAAATACGTTTCTGTCTATCTCTTTCCCCTGCCCAGGGGGGGCAGGAAAGAGGGGTGTGTTCTTCTCACGTTTGAGAAGAATCGCCAATCGAGACCTTGCCTGTGCCTGCTGGGTAATGCAGCCAGGGAGGTCAACAGGGAATCAAGCCGGGTGCCTAGGATTGTTGCCAGTTCCTCCTGATAAAGGGCTTGATATCCCGACAATTCTCTCCCCTGCACTCATAGCACTAGAATCCAAGGAGTCTTGGCATTTATTTATTTATTTTTAAAAATTACATTTCTGTTCCAATCTCCCCCACCCCCCAATGACTTACAAATGACCCCCCAATGACTTACAAAGCAAAACTGTAAGATTCACACTTCATTCTTTGGATTTCAGATGGGGGGGCGGGGGGAACTGGTCCTTTTAACAATGTGGATAACCACATTTGAGAGACGTGGAATAAGAAATAGAGGAGGATTTTTTTCCCATGGCCAAAGAGTAAGCTGATCTCTTGAGTTGCCATTATTTATATATATATCAGAAGTTATTAAAAATATGAAGGATCATCCTCTAAGCAGGCAAAGATTTGCCAGAGGCAGGGGGAAAAGGACAGAAACAGCCTGACCTTAACTTCAAAGGAAATAACAGCGTAACATATTATATATATATATAGGCTCTCCAGTTATTTGAATGGAAAGTGAGATTATGACCAATGAGACTATAATATTCAAGTTAAGGGAGAAGTTATTCTAAGTTTATATATATCTATATATATATATCTATATCTATCTCTCTCTCTCTCTTTATATATACACACACACACACACACACACACGGAGGATATTCTTCCAAACCACTTCTAATTTACTTCATTTCACTCCAGCACAAGAAACTGCCGTATACTGTCATATCATTGTCCATCTAACTCAATAATGTCAACACTGAATGGCAGCAGGAGCTCTCCGGGATTGCAGATAAGGAATCTTTCCCAGCACTGCCTGGATTGAACCTGTGAGCTTCTGTATGCAAAACTCCATGGGGCCAACTTGGATAGCTTTGAAAGAGGACTGAACACATTCATGGAGGCCAAGGTTCTCAATGGCTACTAGCAATGATGGTTATGCTCTTTCTTCATGGTTGGAATTAGTCTGGTCAGCTTCTGTCCACAGCATTGGAGGGGGTGTAATCAGTAGCAGTCATCAGGCCAGCAGTGGCTATCTGACCTCCTGGCACCAGCATCCGTGTGGCTTCAGAAGAGGTAGAGGTCACAGACCCTCCAAGTGTCCCTATTTTCGAGGGAAATTCCCAGATTTACAGAAGCCATCCTGGTTTCTGATTTGATTCTGGAATGTCCCGCTTTCCCTTAGGATGTCCCTATTTTTATTAGAGGAACGTTGGAGGGTTATGGAGTTATGCGACCCCTGAGCCAAGGAGATACAACCTTTAGAAGACTTCTCACGGCAGCCCTGTATAGGGAAGCTATAGTACTACCAACCTTACTGTATGCTTGTGAAACATTTATAAACGCCATCTTATAAACCACTTATAAACGCCATCTCCAACTCCTCAAAAGCTTCCATCAACGGTGTCTCCAGAAAATTTTACACATCACTTGGGAAGACAGGCAAACTAATATCAGTGTACTGGAAGAAGCAAAGATCACAAGTTTTGAAGCAATGATTCTTCAACATCAACTTCGTTGGACTGCTCATGTTGTGTGGATGCCTGATGATTGTCTTCCAAAGCAACTACTCTATCCCAAACTTAAAAATGGAAAGCATAATGCTGGTGGTCAACAAAAGAGTTTTAAAGACTGTCTCAAGGCAAATCTAAAAAAATGTAGTAGAAACACTGACAACTGGGAAACATTGGCCTGTGAGCGCTCCAATTGGAGAGCAGGTGTCATGTGCTTTGAAGACACTCACACTCAGGACACAAGGGAGAAACGTGCTAAGAGGAAGGCCCGTTTGGCAAATCCACACCATGATCAACTCCCACCCAGAAACCAATGTCCCCACTGTGGAAGGGCGTGGGGATCCAGAATTGGCCTCCACAGTCACTTACGGACTCACTATTAAAAACGTGTTTATGGAAGACAATCTTATTCAGCTACGAGTGATCGCCAAAGAAGAAGAAGATATCCTACCCAGCACTGACACAGTCATTAAGTGTGATGACACATTTTGCGTGCATACGGCCTGTGAATTCCTTCCTCTCTGGAAATACAACACAACTATCAATGGCTACTAAGCCTGGTAGCCACGCCTGCCTCCATGGTTGGAGGCAGTGATGCTTCTGAATACTAGTTGTTGGAGAGCACACTAGGGAAGAGGGCTCTTGTTGTTGGCTGGGCCCTGCATGAGGGTTTACCAGGGCATCTGGTTGGCCACTGTGATAACAGGATGCCAGGCTAGATGGTGACAGTGTTTGAAAAAGAAAAGGTTCTGACCTCCTTTTTACTCCTTTGCCTAGTCCTCACACCTTAGTTGGCACAAAAGAGCCTTTGAGAAAGAGTATTCTTGCAGACTATTGCTGCTTTTATCCTTAAGAAGTCTTCTTCTCCAACCACGACCGACAGCTTTTACACACACCAAACGCAACCAGCTTTCTACCATCCAACCAACCTACACCCAACACTAACATTGACCACTCTATATATACAGGTACAATTTGGTGAAAGGTTGCATGAGTCATTGTAGGCCGCTGACTCATGCTGACTTAGTTCTTTTAGCATAAGAGAAAAAGCGGCCAATTTTTAGCCGTGACAGATGGATCATTGGACTGAACTAGCAAGGCTGCTCTCATGTTAAAGAGAAGTGGAGGGATCATCCTCCCTTTCAAAAATCAAGGAGGAAGAGGAGCGCAAGCCTGTTTCCTCCTGCTCTGGAGGGTACGACTCAAACCAATGGCTTCAAGAGATTCTGACCAAACATACAGAAAAACTTTCTGACAGTAAGAACTGTTCGGCAGTGGAACAGTCTCCCTTGGGAGGTTGTAGACTCTCCTTCCTTGGAGGTTTTTAAGTGGAGGTTGGATGGTCATCTGTCATGGATGCTATAGCTGAGATTTCTGGATTGCAGGGGGTTGGACTAGATGACCCCTGGATCCCTTCCTACGTGGAGTAGAATGTGAAGTTTAAGAGTTAAAGAAGGAGGAGAAATTTAGGCTGGTCTACTTCAGAGATAAAGGAGCAATGTATTTCTTGCTGCAAAAAAGGGCAGGGGGCAGAAGGAAAGGTTGGATTAACCATTATGCAAAGTATGCTATAGCATAGGCCTAGCCATATGGTAAACCCTTGGTAGGGCTTAAAGTGGATAAAACTATCATCCGCTAGGCACCAGCTGCTTCTGATCCTCACAACTGCATCTTGACACAGAGTGTTCAGCAGTGGTAATCCTCTACTTTTGATGCAACAAGCATTGATATGGCTCCACTACAAAAATTTCTAGAGCTGAAGCCGGTGAAAAAATAAAATGAAAGATAACTCACTGATGCGAATACGTTGTCCAAGAGATTCGGAATGCTACAACAAGTAAGCATGATGCAGAACAAAAACAAAAAAACAAAAATGCAAGCAAATGTTTCCTTGCCTGTTGCCATGATCCCATGAGACGGGCAAGAGAAAGATGAGCGATAGGGCAATCTCTTCTGAGATGAGGCTCCGTCTGAACATAAGAACTAGTCACGAGCCACTGAAACTGTATCTTATGTTGCTAGCAAGGAAATGTTGGTGGATGCCAATGCTGGAGGGATGTTAACAACAGATGGGTGGATAGTTAGAGGGTTTTTATATTATATTGCCAAGGCCCCATGTGTGTCTGTGCATCCACATCTGAACATGTGCAACAGCTGTACCATCCGCCCCCTTGATATCAACTATGGAAGGCAGGTGGTCCCCTCATTACTAAAGTATCTCTTCCAAAAATGCTTTAGTTTGGTCCATGGATGGTTAAGGGTGCAGTATCTGCTCCATGACCTTGATGACTCCAGCTTAGGACAAAGAACTTGTGGCCCTTCAGATCTTGCTGGACTTGCAACTCCCATCAGCTCCAGGAGGCCAGCCCTACCATTAGACAACAAGGCAACCACATCAGGTGGCAAATGCTGCTGCTCCCAAGTCCCAGCTGTATCCCTCAGTTAGAGCAGTGTGTGCCACATTGCCTGATTTGCCTAACTAGTCTGGAGCCCTTGGTGGTAGTGGAGGACACAATGCTGTTGCCAGGGCTGAAGTAAGATCTAACTGCCACTCTAGTTGGCTTCTGTATATTAATATTTTATTAGAAAAGGGGGGGGGAGAAAGAGAAAAAGTGAGTGAGGACAAATAATAAATATATGATTATTTATTATTTATACCCCACCCATCTGACTGGGTTTCCCCTGCCACTCTGGGCGGCTTCCAACAAAATATCAAAATACAATAGTCCTTCAGATATTAAAAGCTTCCCTAAACAGGGCTGCCTTCAGATGTCTTCTAAAAATCTGGTAGTTGTTTTTCTCTTTGACATCTGGTGGGAGGGCGTTTCACAGGGCGGGTGCTACTACTGATAAGGCCCTCTGCCTGGTTCCCTGTAACTTCACTTCTCGCAGTGAGGGAACCGCCAGAAGGCCCTCGGTGCTGGATCTCAGATGTGTATATTCTTATTCTTATTAAGTCAATAACCTAATAAACTCATTCCAAATATCATTGTATTTATCCAAAGAAAGTCTGTGTCCATAAGCTGCCCATTCATACGTGTTGCCAATAGTGTCATTTTGTCAAGACATTGTTTAAGAAGAATCAAATCTCTATTCTTCCCATTCATCAGTATCAGGCTCTTGGCCACCATTAGGGTGTGTAGAATCCATTTTCGCTGTGCTGCTGTCAATTTCCATATAATGGGTATATAGTTCAAGAGCATATTCACCTCTGAAAATCTTAAGTTTCCCATAGTGTCTTGTTTCTATAGTCCATCACTTTCTCCCAAAACTTAGCAAGTGTGGAACACAGTAGAAGCATATGTTTCAAAGAAGCATTGCCCATATCACATCTCCAGCAAAGAGCTACATTAGATAGTCATTTCTTATACAAACATAAGGCCTCTGTATGAGAAACGGATGAACCAGGAGGACACATACTATATTGTCCTTCACCTCATTCAGCAAAATATTTTCAGTTGGCCCAAAGCCTGAACCAGCATGGTCAATGGTCAGGAATGATGGGAGTTGTAGCCAACAACATCTGGAAGGCTACAGTTTCTCCATCCCAGCTGATGGCATAACACAAATGTGGGGAATCCTGTCTGCAAGATAAGTTTCTGCAAACCTCCTGTATTCCTGTCTTAGATTTTGCTCTCTTTCTGAGTTCCTGAGTCTTTATATGGCAAGCAGAATAATATGACTAATTCTATGTGTCCTGATCCTGATCTCAATATGTTACTCCTATATTTATAACCACAGTGGTAAGCATCCTAAAATGGAGGCATCCACACGGGGGATGGGGTGGGAGGACAAAGAGAAATGACATACAGATGAGAGAAAGAAAACAAGGAAGAAGAAAAAACAAAGAATGTATCTTATCTCAGGGGAAACATTCTTCTCTTTAATCACTTCATATTTTTTTTTAACAAAAAGAAAGAATTCAGTCTTTGTCTTGATGATGAAAAAGAAACACAAGCTCTTTCTGCCACACGGGTCAAAACCCCTGGAGAGAAAACCTTTTTTTATGTCATTAAAAAATAAACCACTGTCTCTGCTTAATACTACAAAGAAACAAATTAGAAGCTAAATTGCAGATGTACAGGATTATATGAAAATTATATACGTTTGAGAGCGTTCTCCACAATTTGCACGCACAGGCACAGACAGTGAAACAAACAGAATTGATGGGCAAATCATTCTGAAATGGCTAAGATTTCAATTATCATTGGGAAATGGCTTTCATGGGCATTCGCACCATTGTCCAATGCATTTTGAAAAGGGTGCCTGCTAGACTGGATTGCCTGCCTCCTTGTGTGCCACCAGCCACACAAAACAGCTCACTCCCTTCCCTCCGCTGTAAAAACAAGGAGAACAAAGAGTCTTGTGGCACCTCAGTCTCAAGAAACTATCAAATCTAATGCGGCACAAGCTTTCATGAACCAGAGTCCCCTAAATACTGCACACTGTCAACTCCTGAGGGAACCATCCATGGTCTGAGAAAATGCTTGGGTACTCTCTACCCCATCTCCCCTGCAGCTGCTTAAGAAGGACCCATGTGCCCTGGACAGAAGGCAGAAATGAGGAAGGACCCTGAGCCTGAGAGGACCCTGTTTCTCTATATTTCCTGGGTACCTCAGCTCTAGGAGACAAATCAGGCATCTCTTGCTGCATCTGAAGACCAGACTTGGTAGATTATGTTCCATATTTCAGGAACCATGAGCTAAGCAAAAGTAGTATACATACTCATGACAACTAAAAACAAGACTGATGTGTGGAAATCTGAATGAGGTAGAACAGGTGCAATAGAGGTCATTTCCCTTCCACATTATAGCCAACTGAGTTGGCTGTTTTTACATCCAGCCAACACATGAAGGAAGAAGCTGATCCAAAAGCATGCTAAAGTCTTGAACTGAAAGTCAATGAAGTCAAAGCATACATTTTCAGCCTTTAATAAACATCCTTTTTTGTGTGTGCTTATAAGAAGTTCAGAGGAAATCTGTACCATGGAAGGAAAGAAAAACGTTCCCATGAGCCACACAACCAAACACGGACAACAAGATCTAAACAAAGGATCACACAAGATCAAGCCCCAAACCTTTGTGACTTCCTTGTGTAACAGCTTACATTCAAAACATGCAGAATGGAACCTAATCTTACATCTATAATTTCCACTTGCCTGGTTCATTCTTGTTCCATTCACCATCTACCCCCACATTCTCATTTTCACTGTTAAGCAATGGACAATTTTCAATAAGGCACATGGAATTTAAAATGGCTGGATTTTTCTTCTTGAAGAGATAGGTGCTCCAATATTTGGGGTTTTCCCACTAGGCCCAAGCCTAGTTTTAATCTAAAGTACATTTCTGAAAGCAGAAAATCCAAGTCTTACCTGTTGAGCTTCCCAGCTTGACCACTGTCTCTTAACCACTCCACCACTCCTGTCTTTTATATCCTCATTTGCTTCTGAAACTGAAGAAGAAAGGGGAGAGAGAGAGAGACACCATGTTACCAGTTAAATCAGAGGTCAGCAAACTTTTTCAGCAGGGGGCCAGTCCACTGTCCCTCAGACCTTGTGGGGGATTGAACTATATTTTTTTTCTATGCCCCACAAATAACCCAGAGATGCATTTTAAACATTCTACTCATGTAAAAACACCAGATAGGCCCCACAAATAACCCAGCGATGCATTTTAAATAAAAGGACACATTCTACTTATGTAAAAGCACGCTGATTCCTGAACCATCTGTGGGCCGGATTGAGAAGGTAATTGGGCCAGATCCGGCCCCCGGGCCTTAGTTTGCCTACCCATGAGTTAAATGGTCAATTGTTCTATGGAAACAAAATGAATGAACTCCAAATGCCTTACAAAGGCACACACTAAAGACTTATTAAGGACTGTTGATCTATGGAGGCACAAAGTGGAAAGGGAGGCAGAATATTTGATGCAAGTTTCTCCATCCCTCTGTTCTCATGCACATCAGCTTCATCAAGAATGGCCAGATGCAAGAGTGGACAGGGCTCTTGTGCCTCTCCAGAGTTATTATTGTTGTCTCCATTTATGAATCACTTCCTGTAGAAGCACCTCAAAGCAATTTCACAATAGTAGTATTATATGCAAAGGATGTGTAGGCTTGTGAAGACATCCATGACCTGGAGCATGGAAGGCAGATTGAGAGCATATGGGTAAAAAATTTAGGAGAGGGAAATGACAGAGACCTTACTGTGGATGTCGGCTATAGACCTCCAAGCTAGACTGAAGAATTGGATGACAACAACAACAACAACAACTTATTATTTATACCCTGCCCATCTTGCTGGGTTTCCCCAGCTACTCTTGGTGGCTTCCAACAAAATACTAAAAACACAATACAGCATTAAACATTAAAAACTTTCCTAAACAGGGCTGCCTTCAGATGTCTTCTAAAAGTCAGATAGTTGTTTATTTCCTTGACATCTGATGGGAGGGCGTTCCACAGGGTGGGCGCCACTACTCTGCCTTCCTACAGCAGCTTTCCAAACATTCAAAAAGGGGAGCTACAGTAACCATGGGAGACATCAATTACCCAGTATCTGTTGGAACTCAAAACTCTGCCAAGAATGTAAGGTCCGACAAATTCTTCCATTGCCTTGCTGACAAGTTTCATTCCTGATGCTGGAATCCAGCTGGGAAGAAAGGGAGGCAACAGACCACAGGAAGATAAGCTACAGATGCAGGACAATTTAGCATCTCCCAACTGCATGTTTCTCTACCGTGTGGCTGATAGGGCAGAAAAGCCAATGACAGGCAGTCTCAGCTCAGTCTAGTTTTGTCCCCATCTTCCTGCCTGTTGAATTCTACAAGGGGCAACCCTGAGGCAAAGGAAGAGGAAGCAGACATACAGATGCACCCCCTGGAGAGCCAGTGTGGTGTAGTGGTTAAGAGCGGTAGTCTTGTAATCTGGGGAACCGGGTTCGCGTCTCCGCTCCTCCACATGCAGCTGCTGGGTGACCTTGGGCCAGCCACACTTCTTTGAAGTCTCTCAGCCCCACTCACCTCACAGAGTGTTTGTTGTAGGGGAGGAAGGGAAAGGAGAACGTTAGCCGCTTTGAGACTCCTTAAAGGGAGTGAAAGGCGGGATATCAAATCCAAACTCTTCTTCTTCTTCTTCTTCTGGACTGGCTGTTAAAAAAAGGCTGCCAGATGGCAGCTGGCTGAGCACAGAGAATGTTTGATGGGGCACCCTGAAAGCACCCTGACTCATGGATTCCCAGTTAAGAAACTGGCAACATTGGCATAAAATGGCTCTGCCAGCTGATTAAAGTGGGGCTGACCAGAAGCAAGCCTGAAAGCTGAAAGATCTTTCAGCAGGCACACAAATCAGTGGCTGATAGTACAGCATAATGCTAAACTGCCTCAAACTCTTTATGGGAAGGCGAAACGAAAAATAAGCAGAGAGGACATGCATCCTATCTGACTGTATTATCCACGCTGGTGGGTTTCTTCGTTCTCGCCTCTAGAGATTGCAAGGATGGGAACAAAACTACCAAAGAGTTAAACCCAAAGCCGTTTATACACCACAGACCATGCACTACTCCCCCCCCCCCTTGGGCGAACAAATGAGACATTCTTTGCACTTTGCTTGTAGGCACATCATGAGTTTTGCGGATGACAGTGTGAAACTAGCAGCTTCTTTTCAACAGTGTCACACTTTCGTAAACAAAGAAGAGATAGAGCCTCTTTCTTTTCCTGAAATGCTGCTTTTTCCTAATGCATTGTCACCGTTACTGTCATTGGATATATTTCCCCTTTGCTTTATAAAATAAAATCGGTTTTCATTTTTTTAAAATGAAAGCACAGTAGTAGATTCCATGTGTTATGTTGAATGAGTGGAAGGTGACTGGACTGTGGGTTCCTCCACACATTTAGGTTAATAAGTGCAACTCTGGACTTGTTCTCAGTGAAAAGAGATCCATGCTGCTGAACTCCATCTTCTCCGGCGATTTAAGGTGCTCGTGGTCTTGTTTGATACTACATCTATAGGAATGGACCTGTTTTATCAGTCTTTGGCGTTGATGAACACATATTGCAGTAATCCAGTCTTGGGGGGTACTAAGACCACAGTGGCCAAGTTATCATGGTCCAGGAATACCTGTAACTGCCTGATCTCCTGAAGCTGGTAAAAGGGACTCCTTGTCCTTGCAACCACCGAGTGACAAAGATGAATCCCAAAGCAGCCTCAGGCCATGAACCCACTCCTGGGTGCAACCCCATCTAGAACAGACAACTGATCCATTTCTCTGGCGCAGGAACCACTCACCCCCAGGACCTCTCTCTTGCCAGGGTTTAACATCCAGAATTAAAAGCAGTTAAACAAACCATAGTCGTGGGAATAGGGTGAATTCTAAAAACACACAGTGTCAAAGGCCGGAGCTAAGAGGCACATCTTCAGCATTTGCTGAAAGCTAGGTCCGTATAGTTAAAGCTATGGTTTTCCCAGTAGTGATGTATGGAAGTGATAGCTGGACCATAAAGAAGGCTGATCGCTGAAGAATTGATGCTTTTGGATTATGGTGCTAGAGGAGACTCTTGAGAGTTCCATGGACTGCAAGAAGATCAAACCTATCCATTCTGAAGGAAATCAGCTCTGAGTGCTCCCTGGAAGGACAGATCCTGAAGCTGAGGCTCCAATACTTTGGCCACCTCATGAGAAGAGAAGACTCCCTGGAAAAGACCCTGATGTTGGGAAAGATGGAGGGCACAAGGAGAAGGGGACGACAGAGGACGAGATGGTTGGACAGTGTTCTCGAAGCTACGAGCATGAGTTTGACCAAGCTGCGGGAGGCAGTGGAAGACAGGAGTGCATGGCGTGCTCTGGTCCATGGGGTCATGAAGAGTCGGGCACGACTAAACGACTAAACAACAACAACAGTTGGTAAAGGTGCCAAATGTACCTCTGTAGGAAAAGAACTACACAACTGAGGAGTTGCCTCAGAGAATGCCCTCTCCTGGGCCACCTCCAAATTTCTGAGTTTGCAGAACTATCCAGAGTGCCCCTTCTGCTGATCTTAACACCTGAGGGGAGGGCCTATAGGGATGCAGTCTCTCAGATACTTGGGGATAAAGTACAGTGGTACCTCAGGTTACAGACGCTTCAGGTTACAGACTCCGCCAACCCGGAAATAGTACCTTGGGTTAAGAACTTTGCTTCAGGATGAGAACAGAAATTGTGTGGTGGTGGCATGGTGGCAGTGGGAGGCCCCATTAGCTAAAGTGGTACCTCAGGTTAAGAACAGTTTCAGGTTAAGAATGGACCTCCAGAACGAATAAAGTTCTTAATCCGAGGTACCACTGTAGTTTAGGGTTTAAGCACTATTCTGGGCCCAGAAATGAACTGCAGCCAATTTAGAACAAAGAACTTGCAAAAACATAAATAAGAGGATTGCTTTTAGGGATTACTGATGACTCGTTGCATCCTAAATTGCACACTTGAAACGAACGGGACAAGTTAGTCCTGATTTAATTGAAGTTCCATGTGTTTCAACGGGAACAAATTCAATTAACGTAATCTGGATTCAACTATCATTTTAAGGGGCAATCTCCCTGGTATACTGTTACAAATTCTCCACACACAATCTATTGCTTCCTCCTCCCTCTCAGATCAGCGAATAGTCCTTCTCCTCACTGCCTTGTGAAGTAATTCAGGACTCTGGGAGTCGACAAACTCACTTACATCTGATATGCAATTACGGAGATCTGGCTCTGTTCAGGAAATTCACTTGCTACCTTATATGCCTATCTTATATTTGCCTGCCCTCTAGAGACAGGCTTGAATCACAGTCCCATCTGCGAAGAAGCGCCACCTTTTCTTTCTGAATGTGTTTTACTTGCTATGAAATAATGCACAGTGGTCTGGAGCGAAACTTCCAGAACCATGGCACTTGATTTCATAATTCATGTCAGATCTGATCTAACATGTAGATAGCTCTGATCCACAACCCATGTCGTCTGATTTCAGACTGCTGTTCTGAAAAGCACTTATGCAGTCTTAAAACAAAGACTCCTACATGTGAAATCAGGCCCCTTCCAGAGAGCGGCTTAAGTTTTAAGCAAGTTGTTGAGATATCACACCGGCATCAGTCTTTTTGGTTTTGGTTTTTTACTTACAAACAGGTTTCCCCCAGACAAGGTCAGTCTGGATTAAATGGCAAGGTGCATGCAGCCTCATATCCAAATTTATGGTTAAATTATTTGGCCTGCTTGAAAAACAACACCCCTCATTACCTTCTTAGGGTACTGATTTTGCTGGGTTTATTTATTTATTTATTTATTTATTTATTTATTTATTTATCTGAACAGGGTGGATATGAAAATGTTTGACATCTATGAAGAGATTTGAAAATGTTTGACATCTATGAAGAGATGCTGCCAACACTTTGCTTGGGATTCATGGGTTGAAATTGACGGCTGGGGTTCCATACTGGCTTGGTTTGGGGGTGAATAGTGTGGAACATGAAGCAACACAATCTGAGAATTAATGAAGGCTCAGTTGACAACAACAACAACAACAACAACAACAACAACAACAACAACAACATGCCGCCCATCTGATTGGTTTACCCCACTCTGGGCAACTCCCAACAAAATATTAACAACACAATAAAACATCAACCATTAAAATCTTCCCTGAACAGGGCTGCCTTCAAATGCCTTCTAAGAGTCAAATAGTTGTTTATCTGTTTAACATCTGACGGGAGGGCGTTCCACAAGGAGGGCGCCACTACTGAGAAGGCCCTTTGCCTGGTTCCCTTAAGCTTCACATCTCACATTCATTTTTCACTAGTGATGGGTGAAGCTGTCAATTTCAGTTTCTCTCAGTTTCTCAAGCTTTCCCAATCTTAAACTGATTTCTACATCCATCTGCAGTATTTCGGAAGTCCTCGTAAAAATTCACAAATTCAGTACAAATTCCTCCTGATATACGCCTCCTGTTTTTGTGCAATTTGGTCTAATACACGCATTTTCGCAAAGCCTTTCCCCCTAAAATAAAGCATTACTGTATGCTGTTTTCACTGATGTATGCATTTTGTGCAGACTTTACCAGAGTATATGCCTTTTTGTACACATTACTTGGCTGGTGAACTGCGTTGCAAAATTTGAGGAAGTACGAATTTTGCAGGATGGCAATATTTTTGTTTCTCTTACTGTTTTGGAAAGTTAGGCAGCTTGGCTTTTGAATGCAAACTAAATTTCTTTCCCCCATTCTTAGTTTTTGAGGCACAAGACAGTCTGATGCCTAACATGCAGGACAAACAAATGTGTCCACTTCCACACACAGAAGTTGCTGCCTCAGTCAAACCTCAGTTGTCAAACATAATCCATTCTGGAAGTCCGTTCGAATTCTGAAGCGTTCAGCAACTGAGGTACAGCTTCCAATTGGTTGAAGGAACTTCCTGCACTCAAGTGGAAGTCACGTCGAATGTTTGGCTTCCAAAAAAAGTTTGAAAACCGGAGCATTTACTTCCAGGTTTTCAGTATTCAGGAGCTGAAACGTCCCAAAATGGAGCTGTTCGGGAACCAAGGTTTGACTGTGTGGCGATCACACAGGGTCCCCGGACGTTTCACCATCTATTGATCCCTGTACCACCACTTTATTTCTCGCTGCCACCACCCAGGCCCTACCTGGGACAATACTAAGTTCAGTCAGGGTTAAATCGGAACAAAAAAATTCTGTTTATTTATTGCAGTTTAAAAAGCGTCTGGTTTCATAAATGGTATCGGTCAATTACAATCCTGGGGTGCCTATCCAGACCTATAACATACGCTACCTGCTCTAACTCACTAAACCACCTCTCAGATATTTACTTGTCTTCCTAGCTCCTAACTGTTCCTGACTCAGCTTCTTTCGCTACACTAACTCAACCTACGCACAGACTCTATCCCAATTCACTCCCACTCCAACCAACCACCCAACTCCCAACAAACTCCTCCCTTCGCCCCTTCCAGAGCTAGTTTTATAGTCCCTCTGACTCCACCCCCTGGGTTCTGATTGGGTAACTTGTTTAACTATTTCATCTCCAGCACTCTCATATGTTAACGTCACAGGCTGAACTTTGCCTGAGGACAGCATGGGAACTTAGTGGCTGCAGCATAAACCATGCAGTGCACACAGCTCTGCCTTTCCTCATCTTGTCTCTGCCATCAGCCTATGGCGTTCTGTTGCCTGGGGCAGCCACCCCGCTCTGCCTAATGGTAGGGCCAGCCCGGTCAATTTGCAAGACCAGGCATTCCAGTTCTAGTCATGCCTTTTTGAAAAATAACAGGGCTGGGCCAAAGCCAGTGGTGGTGGTGAGAAACATTTAATGGGAAAACATTGGTGCCTGTGAAATGTGTATCCCCACTTCAGAGCTACTGGAGGTTACTTCCATGGGACTCACTACAATCTGAATCAAGTGAAAACGGTGATGATAACAGCAGCTAGGATAGCTGGGTTGGTAGAGCAGGAGATTTTTAATCTCAGGGTCGTGGCTCCAAGCCCCACGTTGGGGAAAAGTTTCCTGCAGGGGATTGGAATAGACGACCCCCCCATAGGGGGTCCAGACTATGGGGAGCCCCGAAAAATCAATAATTACAATCTGGATTATAATTTGGTCTTTTTTTATTTTAGTTTTTTGTTTTAATTGGATTGTGATTGGATATGTTGATTGGATGTTTTTTATTGGAAAATCAATAAAAATGATTTATTTTTTAAAAAAGGAAGAGATGACCCCAATTGCCCCTTCCAGTTCTATGTTTCTCTGATTCTAACAACTGCAAAACACTATACAGTGCTACCTCTGGTTGTGAATGGGATCCGTTCCGTAGGCCCATTCGCAACATGAGCAGAACGCAACCCGTGTCTGCACGTGCGCAGATCGCGATTCGCTGCTTCTGCACATGCGCGTGATGTCATTTTGCATGTCTGCGCATGCGCGAGCGGTGAAACCCAGAAGTAACCCTTTCCGGTACTTCCGGGTCGCCGCGTGACACAACCTGAAAACGCTCAACTTGAAGCAAACTTAGCATAAGGTATGACAGTAATATAATTAAAATATTATGAGAAGAAGGAGAAGAGAAATATTTCTTACCCAGGGCTGATTACAGCATATTAAAACACAACACAATTAAAATAAGCAACCACCCCCACCCCCCAAACAATAATTCCATACATCATGTTACAAAGAGGGCACCTACTTCATGTTTCACCCAAGATCCCTCATTGCATTTGAGTTCTACCTGCAGAAATCTTTACATGATCAGGGCCCCTTTAAAAATAAAAGGATAGTAAATAAACAAACAGCTTCCCAGGACCAAGAGAATACATCAGTGTGTGGTGGCAGGCGAGGCAAAGCTTGCTATGTATGTGCTCTGCCTCTCACCACCATCATGATTTGCCCAGGAATCGGTGAAAAACCTTTTATAACTGGGGCGGAGAAACCTGTGGCCCTCTGAATGTCATTGGACTCCATCTCCCATCACCCCTGACTATCGGCCATGCTGGCTGCGGCTGATGGGAGCTGTAGTCCAACAATACTACCTGGAGGGTCACAGGTTCCTCACTATACATTGGGCGATGCTGAAATGGTCCAGGACTTGAGCTATCACCAAAGTTAACCTATGGCAAAATGTTGATGTAAAATGTGAGGTTCTTCCTCACAAAGAACACATTAGAGAAGCAAAATGGGGTGGGGGATGTTGGGGGTTTCTGTATACCCCTCCAAACTAGGTAAAATTGCATCAGCCCAGCTCTCCTGTCATTAAATTCAGTGGCATCCCTTTGAATATAAACAGCAGCAGCAGCAGGAACAGGCCCCAGCTTACTTAGATTGTGTTAATTATAATCAGTGTTTTACTTTTTACGTCTTTGATTGTTAAGTTGGCAAAGTGCTGTGGAGATCCCTTTGGGGATGTGAGGCTCTATAGGAACGCAAGCTATTATTATTAAATAAAAATCACCTGGAGTTTAAATTATACAATAGCCACCTGATTACACTTAGCACTCCAGCTGTAATAAAAAAATAATTGCATGCAATATAAATTAAAGATGTGTTTACCCAAGTTCAGCAAAGTTCAGGTGCTCTGAAATAATCACAGAGGTGTCGGGAGAGAGTTGTGATACCTTCATCAGTCAGGCTGTCTCGGTATAAAGGGAGTTTAGAGCGGAGGCGCCTGGGAGGAGCAAAGGCCAACCGCCAGGTGAACGTTAGCAGAACCAAGTCAAACATAGAATAATAGAACCACAAATTGTAGAGTCGGAAGGGATCCTGGGGGGTCATCTAGTCCAACCCCACTGCAATGCAGGAATCTCAACTAAAGCAATAATTGCAAATCAGGGCAAAGGCAACACCATATCAGGGGTTAAATGATGGCACACAGAGTTCCAATGGAGACAGGAACCAAAGATTGATAGAATGGTAGGTGTTATGTACTGAAGTTCTAACCCTGGGCCAGGAGGGGGATACTGTAGATAGTTTTCACTCAAGTCCACATATGCAAATAAGGAATTGAAAGTGACGTTCAGTGATTGGATAGTTACAGAAAGTGGTTACTGCTGCGTTCTAGTGGAGCTCTATATAAGCAGGTTGACTGAACCCTTCAGCCCAGTTCTGTTCTGGGCCTGTGAATAAACAAGAGTTGCTTGAAGAATCGCTGTGTCGTCTGATATGTTCACCCACAACCTAACAGTAGGGCTCATGGTAGAGCACTTAACATAGATAAGAACATAGTGGCTAAAAGATTGAGCTGTGAATCGTGAAGCCCCTGATTCAAATACTGCCTCTGCCATGAACTCATTGGGCAAAGCATTCAGTTTGCATTCAACCCTAACCTTTTTCAACTCATTATATATCATTTCCCAAAAGGCCTTCACTCTCGGGCAAGTCCACCAGAGGTGAAAGAATCTTCCATCATTTTCTTTACATTTCCAACATTTGTTATCAGACAAATGGTATATTTTGGCAAGTTTAACTGGGGTCATGTACCATCTATATATCATTTTCATTACATTTTCCTTCAAAGCATTACATGCAGTGAAGTTCAGCCCGTTGGTCCACAACCTTTCCCAGTCCTCAAACATGATATCATGCCCTATATCCTGTGCCCACTTTATCATGGCCGATTTAACCATTTCATCTTGTGTATTCCATTTTAACAGCAAGTTGAAAGTATCTTAGTCTTAGG
The DNA here is from genome assembly GCF_951804945.1 of Podarcis cretensis. Taxonomy (NCBI): domain Eukaryota; kingdom Metazoa; phylum Chordata; class Lepidosauria; order Squamata; family Lacertidae; genus Podarcis; species Podarcis cretensis. The sequence goes on from NC_137179.1 coordinate 13,733,541, forward strand.
TTCTAACAGTTCTGTTTCCAATTTCGATTTCTCCACCTGGAACCCTAACTTTTTGTCATTTTTAAAAACTTCATTAATCTGAGCGTAATGTAACCAGTCTCGCACTTTGTCCTTAATTTTCTCCAAACTCTGCAATTTCCAATTGTCTCCATCTTTTTCTAATATTTCCCAATATTTTGGCCATTTGGCCTCCATATTGGGTCTTTTTCGGGCCTTAGCTTCCAGCGGTGAAAGCCACCTTGGAGTTTTATTTTCCAATAAGTCTTTATATTTTGTCCAGACATTAAACACTGCTTTTCTGACAATATGGTTCTTAAAGGCCTTATTGATCTTAACCTTGTCATACCATAAATATGCATGCCAACCAAAAGCATTGTTAAAACCTTCCAGATCCAATACATCAGTGTCTTCGAGAAGTAGCCAAACTTTTAGCCAGCAGAAAGCTGCGGCCTCATAGTACAACTTTAGGTCTGGCAGGGCAAAGCCCCCTCTTTCTTTCGCATCAGTTAATATCTTAAACTTATTTCTGGGCTTTTTGCCCTGCCAGACAAACTTAGAAATATCTCTCTGCCACTTCCGGAAGCACTCCGTCTTGTCCACAATCTGTAATGTTTGGAACAAAAACAACATTTTTGGCAATACATTCATCTTGATAGCAGCAATTCGGCCTAGCAAAGAAAGTTTCAATTTTGTCCAACTATCTAAGTCTCTCTTAATTTCTGACCAACATTTTTCATAATTATCCTTAAAAAGACTCAGATTTTTTGCTGTTATGTTTACCCCTAGGTACTTTACTTTTTTAACCACATTTAGTTCTGTCTCTTTCTGAAACCGTTCTGACTCTGTATCTGTCCAGTTTTTCCCCAATACCTTAGTTTTCTGTTTGTTTAATTTAAATCCCGCCACCCGACCAAAATCTTGAATCAATTGTAATACTCTTTTCGTACTAGATTCTGGCTCCTGCAGGGTCAAAACTAGGTCATCTGCGAAAGCTTTAAGTTTATATTGTTTCTCTCCGACCTGAATTCCTTCCACCAACCGGTCCCCTCTAATCATATTCAAGAGCACCTCCAGAACCGAAATAAATAGCAAAGGGGAAATAGGGCAGCCTTGTCGTGTTCCTTTTTCGATTTTAAACTCTTCTGTAACCACATTGTTGACTATCAATTTAGCCTTTTGCTCTGAATATATTGCATCAATCCCATTCTCAAAACCCCGTCCCACTCTCATTTCTTTTAAATTTCCCTTCATAAATTTCCAGGAAATATTGTCAAAGGCCTTCTCCGCATCTATAAAAATTAACACTGCTTTTGTATTTATATCTGTTTGCAAAAGTTCCAAGATGTCAATAATGTTCCTTGTATTAGCAAACAAGTGTCTACCTGGGAGAAAGCCTGCCTGGTCCTTGTGAATTACTTCATTTAAAACTTTTTTAAGTCTACTTGCCAAAATGTCTGCAAATATTTTGTAATCCACATTTAAAAGAGAGATGGGACGATAGTTCTTAAGTTGTGTCTTTTCAGCTTCCGATTTTGGTATCAATGTGATAAAGGCTTCCTTCCACGATTCCGGCGCCCTCTTCCCCTCCATAATTTCATTGCTAACCTCCATCAGTGGTTGTATCAAATAGTCTTTTAATGTCTTATAATACTTGGAGGCCAGCCCATCTGGCCCTGGAGATTTGCCCATTTGCATATTCTGAATGGCTTGTTCAATCTCTTGTCGTGTTATTTTGCAGTTCAGGATTGATCTATTTTCTTGTGACAATTTTGGTAGCCCATTTTTTTCCAGAAATTGTTTAATCTCGACCTCATCTTGCGGCCCTTGAGTGTATAATTTTTTGAAGTATCTCTGGAAGCACTTTCTAATGTCCACAGGGTTCTGAATATTTCTTCCTTCAATCTCTAAATTTGTAACTGTATTTTGTCTCCTCTTCAACTGCCAAGCTAGCAGTTTCCCACATTTATTTGCCGATTCAAAAGTTTTTTGTTTCATTAATTTAATCTTCCACTCTATTTCCTGATTTATCAATTTAGAATATTGGGCTTGATGAAGTTTAATTTCTTTCAGAGTCGGCTGTGACTTCGGATTTGATCTTAACTTCTTCTCTAATTCTTTAATTTTCTCCAAGATTTTGTCTTTCCTCTCATTTTGTATCCTTTTCTTTACAGCATTCTGTTGAATCAGGAACCCCCTCATCACAGCCTTACTTGCATCCCAGATGATTCTTTTTTCCACCGTAGTGTTCAAATTTATCTCAAAATAATCTTTCAAAACTTTTTGGGCCTTCTTAATAATCTCCTGATCTCTAAACAAATTGTCATTCATCTTCCATCTAAAGGAGCCGGTTGGTAGTAGTGTCATGTCCATCTTTAATGCATTATGGTCGGAGCAGGTCTTTGGGCAGATTTCCACCTTTTTAACTTTAGGTGCCAGACCTCTAGATATCCATATTTGGTCGATTCTTGTCCAAGTCAGCTGGGCTTCAGAGAAGAATGTTCCCTCTCTTCCCAAGGGGTTCTTCATTCTCCAAATGTCAATCAAGTCCATATTGTCAGTCATTTCAAAAAAAGTCTTTGGTAGTCTGCCATCTTTTGTAACATTTTGGCTTTGTGACTTATCCATGTTAGTTGATACGACCCCATTCATATCTCCCATCATAATGATGTTATCATAGTCCAGATAATCCAGCATAGTCTCATGCAGCTTCTTGTAAAATTCCGATTTCCCCTCATTTGGTGCATAAATTCCTAATATCAAGATCTTCTCTCCTTGATGTTGTATCTCAATTGCTAAAATTCTTCCATATTCATCTTTAAATAAAAGTTTAGGTGACAGGCTCTCTTTTGCATATATCACCACCCCTCTCTTCTTTACTCTGTCCGAAGATATAAATTCCTGGCCAAGTCTTTTATTTATTAACACTTTTCTGTGGAGCCTAATCACGTGAGTTTCTTGTAGGCAAATAATATCCAATTGTTCCTTTTTTAATATGTGGAAAATTTTCCTCCTTTTTTCCGGAATATTACAGCCATTTATATTCCAACTCAAAAGTTGCAGAGACATCCTGAATAAATCTGGTTATTTTCCTGGGGGTGGTGTCTTATTCGCTGGATCTTCCGGTTCCAAGGGTGCAGGTACCGCTGGTGCTCCAGGCCCAGAGGGTGATTCAATTCCTTTTTGAAGGTCCTCTCCGTATGCAGTCAAAAATTTATCTCTATCTTCCAATGTTCTGATTTTGACCTTCTTCCCTCTAAAAGTGAAAGATAATCCTTGGGGGAACTCCCACCTGAAGATAATTGAATTGCTCCTCAACAATCTAACCAATTCGAGGTAGCCAGATCTAAGGTCCAGCAGTTGTTTAGGAATATCCTTGTAAATTTCAATTCTTTTGTCCGAAATGTCCAGTGACTTTCCGTAGTGTAGGCCCAAAATCTTATCCCTTTCCTCCTTTGATCTCAATATTATCAAACAGTCTCTGGGTTTCTCTTTCTTTATAAGTCTTCCAAGCCTAAAAGCTGATACGATTTTAAAGTCCTTTTCCTCTAAGTTCCAAAACTTGGAAAGTTCTTTAGTCAAAAACTCAGCTAAGTTGCCTTCTTCCACTTCTGGTATCGACCTTATCCTTAAATTACTCTCCTGATTCCGCAGTTCTGTCATAGAAAGATAAGTCTGATGTTCATCTACTTGTTTACGGAGTGATCTTACCTCTCGTTCCAAAATTCCAAGTCTTTGACTAGTATCTTCAGCCAATTTCCGATTTTCTGCTATGGCCCCCGTCAATTCTCCAATTGCTTGTGCGTTCTGTGATACTTGTCCAGTTAGTCTATTTAAACATTCTGTGTTTTGATCAATTTTAGCTGTTTGCTCATCAGCTTTCTTATCCAAAGATTCCACTCTCTTATCCAGAGATTCCAATTTTTCATAAATTTTCTCTAAAATAGAAGCAGTTGCTCCTGAGGCCATATCTTCCAATTGTAATTGCTCAATTTCTTCCTCCCCTGCTTTTGGCAGAGAAGCAACTTTTTCCTCTGAAGGCAAAGTAGGTACAGATGATCTACGTGCCTGGGAAGCTGCGGTTAAAGTTGTTAAAGTTGTTTGTCTGGTTCTTGGTCCCTTTTTTCTAGCACCACTCATTCCAGAGTTATCTAAGAGTCAAGGTCAAGCTGAGTTGTTCCCATGAGAAAACAACAGCCCAGATGGTAACAGTCAAGCAGGAGGCCGGGAAAAGGAAAGTAAAGTAATGTCACTGCTGTAAATCCAAAATCCTCTAGGGGGAGCTTAAAATGTCTTTAGGGAAGAGATCAATTCTAGTAAAATTGTTAAAATCAAGTTTTAAGTCCAGGAACCTTCAATAACAGGCTTTAAGCAGAGTTAGTATTAGCGCCACATTGTTTCAAACAGAGTATACTGGTATTTCAGATGATGCTTCAAAGTAGCAAGTCCAAACTCCCTCAGATTGTTGCAATTTTTGATTCAAAGTGACCAAATCTGCAAACTGACAGCTCAGTTGCTCAGGCAGCTCCAGCACCTGGGTTTCTTACTCAAATTATATTTCCAAATAGAAGAAAGGTATCACGATGCAAGTATAGAACATAAGATCAAATGCTTAGAATCCTTATTCGCTTACAGAAAAGGTTCAGTGGTTGCTCAGATCAATTAGGTTAAAAGTTCTTTCTTTACCTCCACTCCTCCAGCTCTTTGCTTTGAAGTTCAATGACAGCGGAAGACGGACTTCCTGTTTTTCGTCGCTCCGCTTTCAGCCAAATTCAATAGATTTTAGTCTCCAATTTAATAAAGTCCTTCTTTACTCACGGGTTGTTGCTTTTCCACATCAGAAAGTTTCAGGAAAAAAGGTCAGCGCTCACCGGCAGCAGCGCGGCTTCACTCCGTAGCTTGCGGAACGACCCACAGCGCCGCTACCCCCTCCCCGTTCCGGAGCCCCTTACGGGGTTCCTTCAACGTTTCAGGGGTTGCTTCCAGCACCCGCTGGGTCCCGAGACCACAGGCTTTTACTGCCTGTGGGTTTCCGAAGTGGGTCTCCGCTTCGCCGTAGCGGACGACCCGTTTCCCACGGAGCTTCCCCTTCACCGAATGAAGAGGACCGCCATTGCCGTTCGCGCCGCCTCCGGAAGTGGCATTAGGTCCAGTTGTGACCGACTCTGGGGTTGCGGCGCTCATCTCGCTTTATTGGCCAAGGGAGCCGGCGTACAGCTTCTGGGTCATGTGGCCAGCATGACTAAGCCACTTCTGGCAAACCAGAGCAGCGCACGGAAACACCGTTTACCTTCCCACTGGAGCGGTACCTATTTATCTACTTGCACTTTGTGCTTTCGAACTGCTAGGTTGGCAGGAGCTTGGACCGAGCAATGGGAGCTCACTCCGTTGCGGAGATTCGAACTGCCGACCTTCTGATCAGCAAGTCCTAGGCTCTGTGGTTTAACCCACAGCGCCACCTGGGCCCCTTACTGGCTTACCTTACTGCAAAGGTGGAGAGCACTCCCTCCGGATACTTAAAAGTAAGATACAGATGTTATTATTATAGACAATCTAGGCTAAGGAAAGTGGCTATTAAGAAGCGGCAATCCAGAACTATTTTTTGCAGAGGGGGGAAAAAAGGTGGCCTTGTACTTAAAAGACAGTCTTCACTGTGCAAACATTTTTACATAATTGAAGTATCATTTGAATTTCAGGCAATAATGTGTTATGCTTTAAGCCTTATTGTGGGGATCATCATAGCTTGTTTTTGTTTTATTTTGTGCTACAGAATTAACAGTATTAAATATATTCTTAGAACACAAAAAAATAAATAAAAATAAAAATAAAATAAAATATGGACTGCCAAGGAGAGATGTTGGAGGAATTCGTTATTCGTCCATTCCAATACGAGCAGGCCAGAGCTATACCTCCCAGAATAATTTGTGGATCGGTACATAGCTATTGTTGGATTTCATACTTCTCCAAATACTGTGACAGTTATTCACTCAAAAAGCCCCAGGAGAGGTCTTTTAAAAGTGTGTATTTGGAGAAAATGTATGCTTTAAAACATGTATTTAACAGCATTTGTGTGTTTGTGTGTAATTTATGGAGGGGGAGAGAGAGAGAAAGAGAAAGAGAGAGAAAAAGAAAGAGAGAAAGAGACAGAGAAAGAGAGAGAGAAAAAGAGAGAGAGTTTAATGATGAAACAAGATGAAACAGACTTATGGGTGAAAATATGGAAAAGAGACACCGACAAGAACTAGTGATCCATCCAGTTCTACTGCCAAGTCTGCAAATTACAAACATTTATGCAAATGTACTTAATTTACACAATGTATTCTGGAAGCGCAGTTCCTTGGACCCAGCCCCCATGGTTATGACAATAGCTATTCTAGTAACCCCACACCCACCCAAATAGCTGCAATGTGATGCCATAGTAGCTGTGCTTTGCTCTGCGTTGGCTCGAGGCCATCAATGTATGGAACCGTCCTGCAATTAAAATGTATGGGATTCTCTCCAGATGCATCAACAGAAGCCCTCTGCATGCATATGGACCACCATGATCTACAAATACTAGGTGAGTTCTGGAAACCTGTCAGGTGATGGCAATTGCAAGGCAGATATGGAAACTGTGCACAAATGCCCACATCTGTACCTGTGTATCTCTATCTGTATTTGGTGCTTTTTTTCCCTAGACAAAAAGGTCCCAGAATTCACCTCCCTCACAACACCCACCCCAGAGGTTCTCGTCAGGCTGGGGGGGGGGTGTCTCTTCACCAGCCAGAGACTTGTTGATGCTGCTCAGCTGAGGTATGGGGAGCCTTCCTCCCCATATCTGAGCAGCTTAACAAGCCCACCACCACCTCACCTCTCCAGCTCATGTGAGCTGGAGCATCACTGGGACTTGCTCAGCTGAGGTGCGGCTTTGCCTGTGAGGTTGAAGAGCCTCAACATAGCCCTGGCTCATGATGAGACCCTCACTCTCCAGAGCCTGTAGAGCAGTGGTGGCCAAACTTGGCCCTCCAGCTGTTTTGGGACTACAATTCCCATCACCCCTGACCACTGGTCCTGTTAGCTAGGGATGATGGGAGTTGTAGTCCCAAAACAGCTGGAGGGCCAAGTTTGGCCACCACTGCCATAGAGGATGTCCTCTTCCGGCTCTGGGGAGGGTCTCCTCATGAGCCGGAGGCACAGCAGGACTTTCCAGAGGCTGGTCAGGTCTCTCCCCCCACTTCGGGGGCCCAGCTGAGAGGTACCAGAACACCGTTCCAGCTGGGGGGAAAGCCCCTATATCTATATTAGAAATAGCAACTAGGTGCTTGGAAAAGACTAGCCCTGGAGCTAGCTACACATCCCTTTAGAACGTGTCAGTGGAAGTGCACTGGGTAGTCTCTGTCAGTCAAGCTATAACATATCCTGACACCCCTTTTAGCAGAGAGCAGCTTGAAGGCTAAGTCAGGATGATGTCTTCAGCAGTGGGCGAGATCCAGGGTGGGGAGAGATGGAGGGAGCTGGCAAGGAGCTATGAGAGGAGCGGTATTAGTTCCATATTGTTGTTCCACTCGAAGGACACAGTGTGTCATAACAAATTACCATTAATTTGCACCAGCAGTACTGTTAGATTAAGACGGGCAAGCAATGATGACAAATAGAACTCGCGAGTTCGCCTAACGAGAGGGCAAGGCTGCATCGCCGGAGCCGCTTCTCTCAATTAGTGGACAAGGCTTTTAATGCCTCCGCGCCCAACCAAAGCAATTTTGATTACTCAGAGCTAAGCCTTCGCTTAGAAGAATCCAGAAGCTGAAATGCATCTCCCACTCCCCCCCCCCGCCCCGAACTCCACAGCTACTTCCCCCACCCCTTTTAAGCATAATTTTTTTACGGAGCACTAATATAGAGAGAACCTGTATGGTTGCAAAAGAGCAGGATACTGGGTCCTCCAGCCCCCTGGTCTTGAACCGCTGGGTCCCATGACCCACAAGGGGGGCATGACTTGCCCCACCAAAAGATGAATCACGCAAACAGCACTGCAACCATCTTTCAGGAAGAGGTGAAAAACAAAAGATGGGAGGAGGGAGGGAGGAAGAGCACAGATGTACAAACTGGTAGGAACATAAAATGTACAAGGAGGAGCTAGAGGTATATCTTGGGTCTAGAAGGGTTAAGGGTAGTAGAGCTTTATCCCAACCTGGGAAAATCCAGGCATTTTAAACTGCAGCTGCCATCATTCCCAATCAGCATGGATCAGGGATATGGGTTTCTGGGTTCTTAGAAGGACAAAATTGATGCCTCATTCCAGCAGCACTGGAGGACAACCAAGGCCCCACCATCATAGTTAGGCCGAAGCCACAGCCTGGACCCAGCGGACCAGAGATTCTTGAGAAGTGATGGAGGAATCAGTCCCTTTCTTGCATTATTTAGATATCCTGGCTCAGCAACAACAGGCTTATGAAACACATATTTAACTTTCTTATGAAGGTCCTCCCACAATTGCCCTACGACCAGTTTTTAAATGTCAGCCTATTGGCTTTGTAATAACCAAAAGCTATTTGAACATACAGAATTATGGACTAATCGCTGCTCGGCCAATTTTGCCGCCAGTTTTCACAGGCGGCGGCAGAAGGATGAGAGAATGCAATTTAGCTACAACTTCAAAGTCGTGTTCTTCGTTATCATTGGAGCTGAGGCTCCTTTGTGTTCTTCCATCCCAATTTGGCTTTTCAAGTGAATGGGAACTAGTTGTTTACATTTGCTCACGCCATGTCATCTGGCAATGGAGTTCTGGATAATAAATTGGTCAGCGGCGGAATGGTTGTGTCAGAATGTGCATAAGCATTTTCAGTGGTGGCTGGTCTCCATTGTGACAGGTTGGGCAGAAGGCAGGGAGGCCAATAGGAGGCAGAGGCAGAGCCAACGATAGGTGAAGCCACAGCCAATAGCAGGTGGAGCCACCCCCGATTGGCAGACTGAGCTTGGTGGGGCAGAACCCTCTTTGCCCTTGCGGACCATTTCCCATTGTCTTTTCTCATGATCTCACAGTCCATGAATGATCCCCAAACCATGCTTTTCCAGAAACACAGTTTCCCACCTTTGTGTATGTTACAGTGATTTCAGTGGGAGTGTTAAATATTCCTTCTCCTCAAGCAGGACCTGAGCACAACAGTGCTCTCCCTGCTTTTGATTCCCAGCAACCAGCACAGGTGGCGCTGTGGGTTAAACCACTGAGCCTAGGGCTTGCCGATCAGAAGGTTGGCAGTTTGAATCCCCGCGACGAGGTGAGCTCCCGTTGCTCGGTCCCTGCTCCTGCCAACCTAACAGTTCAAAAGCACATCAAAGTGCAAATAGGTACCGCTCCAGCGGGAAGGTAAATGGCGTTTCCGTGCACTGCTCTGGTTCGCCAGAAGCAGCTTAGTCATGCTGGCCACCTGACCCGGAAGCTGTACGCTGGCTCCCTCAGCCAATAAAGCAAGATGAGCACCACAACCCCAGAGTCATCCACGACTGGACCTAATGGTCAAGGGTCCCTTTACCTTTACCTTTAACCAGCATTCAAAGCCAAATTGCCTCCAACAGTGAAGACAGAACATTGCTATTGTGGCTAATAACCAGTGACCCCTTATTTCTCTAAATCACTTTTCAAGCCATCTATGTTGGCAGCCATCGCTGCCTCTTATCAAACCCTATTTTCCAGGGACAGTCCCAGATTTACAGAAGACGTCACAGTTTCTGATTTAATCCTGGAATGTCTCACTTTTCCGTGGGACTTCCCTACTTTCATTAGAGAAATGTTGGAGGGAGTTGTGCGACCCCCAAACAAGGAGGTTAAATAACTATGCCACCTTCAGAAGACATTTGAAGCCAGCCCTGTATAGGGAAGTTTTTTAATGTTTAAAGTTTTATTTTTTTTATATATGTTGGAAGCTGGGGCTGGGGCAACCCAGTCAAATGGGCGGGATCAATAAATTATTATTATTATTATTATTATTATTAAATAGGACATCCTTATTTTCAATGGAGAATGTTGGAGGGCAGGTCTTATGGGAGTGAATTCCATATGATGTGTGAAGATTAACTTTCTTTTATCTGTCCCAAATCTTCCATGAATTCTAGTGTTATGAGAAACTGAGTATATACAATTTTTGTTGTCTGTCTATATTCATTTACAAATATTGTTCAGCAATAGTCCTAATATACATTTTTAATTCATTTTGATATTATTATCCAATAATTTTTTTGTGTTTTCCCATTAGGAGGTTGATTTTAGTTCTATTGGTTTCCCTATTTCACATCGTCTTCTCTCTATATACTGTAACATAAATTCTCCCTATTCTTTTTTATATGTTTCATCACCCTGAGATTTATTTGTTTACAGACATTTTATGGAAAAAATTGAAGAAGAACAATTATATATATAATGGACAAAGACAATGCGAAAAGTTAAAGACGACATAAAAAAGCCGGAAGAAGGAAGTCAGCTCGGGAGAGCAAGAACAAATGTGAAACATAATGTATGTGTATGTATAGTATGTAACTAAAAATTCAATAAATATCATCTTTAGAGAGAGAGAGAGAGAGAGAGAGAGAGAAACTGAGTAAAGCTTTTTTTTCTGTCCACTTCCTCCGCGTCGTGTATAATTTTATAAACTTCTATCATGTTGCCACTCACTTGCCTTTTCTCCAAATTGAAAAGTCCCAAATGATGTAACCTTTCCTCATAGGCCCTTGATAATTTCCGCTGGCCTTTTGAAGGAAGAATGAACACACATTTGGGTTGGAGAATTCTATCAAGTGTGTCAGCTGACCAGGGAAGAAGTGGGCCAGGAATGTCATGTGCAACGTGTGAGCTCCATCTTGTTCACCTCTTGATAGGAAGACCACGCACCCCAATTACCCCCCTGGTTCAACTAAAAAGTTGGGCTCTTAAGTTGCTCTACTCCCAAAAGGAGGGTGCCACATGGCGGTCTCACCTGCACGCCCCACCGCTGGCATAAATGCCACAGATAGCAAGCTCTCCCACAACGCTAAGAAGGGCAGCGAGACGCCACCTAACAAATGCAACTTTAACAACAGTAAAACAACCTAATAGCTCAGCGTGCCAGGGGGTTAATGTGGCGGACCATTTAACGCTGAGCTAAATAGCCCTGGTTTGCTTCTCAATGCCAAGTGTCGAACTGAGGATTGCAATTGCAGGAGCGGTTCCTAATTCATTAGTTAAAGGGGGTCATTGCTCGTGGGGTGGGGGAGAAGGAGGGAAAGAGGGAAGAACTGGAGGGGTCGGAAATAGCAGGGGAAACTCGGAGAGACTCAAAGTCAGTGCAAGGTTGGGCTCCTGCCGTTTGCCATATTTAGCTGTGCAGCCCCACAGGTGGCAGTGAAATTTGCACACACAGAGGTGGGTTCTTCTGCAGCCCACATAAAGGAGCTGTATGAGAAAATGGGAGGATTTGAGGATCTTTTTGAAAATGTGCTGCATTCTCCTTTTTCCCCTACTTATTTTAGAATGGTTTCCAGGGAAGGAGGAACATTTTGACCCCAGTTAGAAGAAATCCCACCCTAATTTGCAGGACTCGACCTTCTTTCCAGCTCGCCACTACAAAATATTTTGAAATACAAACACGAAAACATTAAATATTTTAAAATGTGTACATAAGAACAGAGGAAGAGCTGTGTTGCATCAGGGCAATGGTCCATCACATTCAGCATCCTGGCCAGTCAGATGCCTGTGGGAAGCTTGCAAGTGGGACCTGGGTGCGAATCTCCACACTTGAGATTTCTAGCAAGGGGCATTCAGAGGCATACTGCCTCCAACAGTGGAGGGAGAAGATAGCTATTGTGGCTATCAGCCTAAACCAGAAGAAACACGCTGATGGAAACATACCCATTAAAGCAAGAAAAAGTGAAGGGATAAGCAAGCAAGGCAATCCTATATACACTTTTCTGGGTTTACTTCTGAACATAAATGTATAGGATTGTGCTGTTAGGCTGAACCATATATGCATGTTGGTCTAAACCACAGAGCCTAGGGCTTGCCGATCAGAAGGTCGGCGGTTCGAATCCCCATGACGGGATGAGCTCCCGTTGTTCGGTCCCTGCTCCTGCCAACCTAGCAGTTTGAAAGCACGTCAAAGTGCAAGTAGATAAATAGGTACCATTCCGGCGGGAAGGTAAACGGCGTTTCCGTGCACTGCTCTGGTTCGCCAGAAGCAGCTTAGTCCTGCTAGCCACATGACCCAGAAGCTGTCTGTGGACAAATGCCAACTCCCTCGGCCAATAGAGCAAGATGAGCGCCGCAACCCCAGAGTCGTCCGCAACTGGACCTAATGATCAGGGTACCAGTACCTATACCTTTACTTACTGCTGATACATATAAAGGTAAAGGTAAAGGTACCCCTGCCCGTACGGGCCAGTCTTGACAGACTCTGGGGTTGTGCGCCCATCTCACTTAAGAGGCCAGGGGCCAGCGCTGTCCGGAGACACTTCCGGGTCACGTGGCCAGCGTGACATCGCTGCTCTGGCCAGAGCCAGAGCCGCACACGGAAACGCCGTTTACCTTCCCGCTGGTAAGCGGTCCCTATTTATCTACTTGCACCCGGAGGTGCTTTCGAACTGCTAGGTTGGCAGGCGCTGGGACCGAGCAGCGGGAGCGCACCCCGCCGCAGGGATTCGAACCGCCGACCTTTCGATCGGCAAGCCCTAGGTGCTGAGGCTTTAACCCACAGCGCCACCTGCGTCCCGTCTGCTGATACATATAGTGATCAGCAATAGCTGTGTCGCAACATTAAGTTGTAAGTATGAGGAAACCATATTTTTAGAAGCAGCTGGATAGCTCACTTGGTTAGAGAGTGGTGCTGGTAATGCCAAGGTTGCAGGTTCGATCCTCGAATGGAACAGCTGCATATTCCTGCATTGCAGGGGGTTGAATTTGATGACCTTCGGGTGCATTCCAGCTCTGTGATTCTATTATGCCTGATTCTATTTTTTAATTTTTAATTTATTCATCAACACTTAACCATGACTCTTATTTCTAACCTGGCCATAAATGTCAACTATGCTCACCACTGGCTTGGCTGCACGTCCTCACAAAAAAAATCAATACATATGTGCAGAGAGAGAGAGAGAGAGAGAGAGAGAATCTCACTGTCTTCTGAGTACCACCTTTCCAGTTGTCACAAAGGGCAGCAAGAAAGTGAGGGGGGGAGGAGGGAAAATAATAGACCCCAAATGGGTTACAGCAGAATACAACATTTCAATTAGACCTCGGCAAAGGGGAAGGCTTTCTTCCTGAACATTAACCCCCCCGAAACAAGCGATTTCTCTAATTCCTGCCATCATTCAGACTGGCCTTGAATTACCTCCTGATAGGCCTCCCATGCGCTTGCAGATGAGAGAGTGTAATGGGGATCTGTTAATTAACTAGAAGCAAAGTTGCACGGTGGGGATCAAACACTGGATGCGTCCTAAAACTCCCACAGAGAAGATGAAATGCAGCGCAAACTTTAAAGACTTCCCGTCATTAGCCAAGACCTTGGCTGCTCCTGGCCCAGACCCCTCCTGTTCCAGAGAACAATGAGGACAATGATGGCAGAAATGAAATGGTGCAGCAAGGAACAAAGGAATTAGCTATTTACCCACAGAGAATGAAAGGAAAGCTGGGGACAAAGATTGGCGGGGAGGGAGGGAAAAGACGCTTGCTTTTCCCGACGACGGTTCCTCTCTACTTTTAATTAATTTATGGCTGCCAGGGACCTGCACACAGAGCATGCCCAAAAGCATTGTGTGCTTGGAGGGCAGCTTTAAGACCCTCGCGTAACATCTACTGTTTACTCTTCGGTGGAATAACAAAGTGGCCGGGAGGAGGTGGAGGAAGGAGGTCAGGAGCTGAGAAGGGGAGATGTTTTGCTTTCGGAAGAAATGGAAGTAGGGGACCAAAAGGTCACAGTGACCCCCTACTCTGCCTCCTAGGGGCCAATTTCCCTATGAAAAAAGTGCACGGCTTCTCCAAGGATTTTCTTGGACGCAAACAGTGGTGTTCGGTAAAATGCAGCTGTGGACCACATCTGACTCATGACATTACTCAGCTGCTGTTTACACTAAGTATTTCGCATAGGACCTGGCTCAGTACTGTCTACACCAAGGGTCAGCAACCTATTTCAGCTGTGGGCTGGTCCACCGTCCCTCAGACCATGTGGTGGGCTAGACTATTTTTTTTTGGGGGGGTGAACGAATTCCTATGCCCCACAAATAACCCAGAGATACATTTTAAATAAAAGCACACATTCTACTCATGTAAAAACACCAGGCAGGCCCCACAAATAACCCAGAGATGCATTTTAAATAAAAGGACACATTCTATCCATGTAAAAACATGCTGATTCCTGGACCGTCCGAGGGCCGGATTGAGAAGGCGATTGGGCTGGATCTGGCCCCTGGGCCTTAGGTTGCCTACCCCTGGTCTACACCGACGGGCAGCAGCCCTCTGGGATTTCAGACTGGGGGTCATACCCTGCCCTACCTGGCGATACCAGGGTTGAACCTAGGACCTTCTGCATGTAAATCAGAGGCTCTTCCACTGAGCTACAGTCCTTCCTCCGACCAAATTTGGGGACCTGAGCAAAATATGGAGATAACCAAGCAGCCTCTGCAGTTGTTCTATGGCACACACCAGGTTTCACTCAGGAAGTGACTGAGACCCAATTTCGGTTGTCCGTGATAAAGCGAATTAACTTTGAGAGCATGAAATTCTTCACATGTGTCCCCTTACCATTTATATGACTGGCAATGGATGTGCCCCCACCCCCAAAAAAAATTTCTCTCAAACTTATTTTTCATGTGGGGCAAGTTGCACAAGTGAGCCCTACCCATGGAGGCAACTATGACTGCACTGGCCCCAGATCAGTGAGAACCAACATGGTGCCTATTATTATTATTATTATTATTATTATTATTATTAAAATTTATATACCGCCCTATACCCAGGGGGGTCTCAGGGAGGTTCACAGAATAAAATCAAGATATAAAACAAAATACATAATAAAAACAAAAACAGCAACCCAATAACCCCTGTTGTAGTCCAATAACATCTGGAAGTCAACTCACTGACTGCCCCCATGACCCTAGAACACATGGAGAATACACAGACAGAGGAATCTATATGAGTCTATTAGGCATGGTGGCTCTTGTAGACCAGAAGCCATATGGGAAACCTTTCCAAGCCTTGGGGCTGCTGATGTTGTGGGATGACAATTCTCATGGGGCATGCTGACTGAGGATAATGGTGTTCGTAGTCCTGGAATGCCTGGAGGCCAAAGGCTGGGGAAAGCTGCAATGGGGTCTCCTACAAGTACATTGACAAGGGTAACTCCAGATGCATAACACTGGTTGGGTCATTTGGGCTAGCACCAATCCAGTGTCCCTAGAAGGATGTCCAGCTTCATTCAGTAAATGAATCTTTGCTGTAGGGGTCCTGATGTGGAGAACAGCATTTGTCCACGTCTTATTCTTTTAAATATGTAGAGAAGCAGGCTCCAACAGTAGAGACAGGGCATCACACAGAACTACATGGCCAAGTGGGGATTTGAACCCTAGTCTCCCAGGCCTGGCACTCTAACCACTGCACCACACTGTCTCTCAATTATCTTGTGGCTCAGCTTGATGCTTCAGTTTCATGACAGCCTGTTGCTGAACTGTGCCCAGCTCCGAGAAGGAGCAACATTTTAACAGTGCTATGATATTCATGAAGCTTTGGGTCAATGCCAATGAGGCATAAATTAGGCTGATTTAGATTCCGCCCTCTTCCTGCCATTGCCAGCTGCTGCCCCCTGCTGCCTCCCTGAATGAGGCTCCAGTTGACAATGGTGGCACGAAGGAGAAAAGAGCAATGGCCGGCAACACTTGAGAGCCAAGGCTCCCTAGGGAGTCGGCAAGGGGGTGTTCGTGGCCCCAGAGCTGGCACAATCGAGGGGGTGACTGACACCAGCATATGGTGCTACTCAAAACACTGCCCATATCTGCCCCAAAGTGCAGCCAAGGATTCCTTCTCTACATTTCCAGCAAAAGCTGCAGTAATGCGGGTCAAATTGCTGTGACCATCAAGGGGCCGTTTATTTGCTTCCTAGCTGGAGATGGAGGCAAAGTTTGGTTTTGTTCGCATTTTAATGAGAAACCACCTCATTCGCGCTTCTTGAACTGTATGCCAATCAAAAGACAGTTATCCTTTGAAAGGCGCACTTTTCTGAATTTTTCAATATAAATTTCAGTGTGTATTTTTGGGGGAGGAATGCCTATATTGTGGACTAAGTGTGACTGAAATGCATAGATTAGTGAAAATAGCATATAATAATGCTTTATATTAGGGGAAACAGACTGCAAAATCTGAATGCTAGTCTAAACTACACAGAAAAAAATGTTTTATTAGGAGAAACTCACGCAAAACTTTCCAGAGGATTTTTTTTTTTAATCCACAAAATTCTGCAGAAATGTGGATAACTATTTAAGATCGGAAAAATGAGAAACTGAAAGAAACCAAAATTCACAGACCCATCTACTCTTATTCCTAATAGATCATTCTCATTGTACCAATTTGCCCTAGGTAACCCACATTGTTCCCATGTCAATTTGAAGCAGCAAACCGTTTTCCTCTACTACTCTCGAACCTCCAGGCTGCAGCCCAGCTAAAGGCTATGGGAGTTTTCTTAGGGACCTAGGCAAGAATGTTTGACCCTAATTTTGGAAGCAAACTGCATTGCTTTCTGCAGAAAACCCCTTTTCAAGCACAAACGACCATCAATTATTGGATAGGGCTACCAATGCCAGAAGACGCACGTGGGCATGGGGGCACCTTGGCAGGAACAGGAGGGGATGCTATTAAAACAGAAATGTCTCGTGCAAATACATCATATGATCGGATAATATTTTCTCGGATTAGCACTTTTGCAATCTAGTCAAGCCCCTCAGCCACAATTATTAAAGCACAAAACTGGCTGCATTAAATTGAAATCACCTGTGAAAGATACTTTCAAAGACTAATCTGCCAGTTCTCACATGCAAGCAAAATGGAGGGGGGGAGGAGATGATTTGTTAGCACAAGATAGTTTAGCCTTCTTCAAGCATTCTGTGTTAGGGTTAAGTAAGGTAAAGGTAAAGGACCCCTGGATGGTTAAGTCCAGCCAAAGGTGACTATGGGGTTGCGGCGCTCATCTCGATTTCAGGCTGAGGGAGCCGGCATTTGTCCATAGACAGCTTTCTGGGTCATGTGGCTAGCATGAATAAACCACTTCTGACGCAACAGGACACCGTGATGGAAACCAGAGTGCACGGAAACACCATTTACCTTCCCAGCACAGTGGTACCTATTTATCTACTTGCACTGGCGTGTGTTCGAACTCCTAGCTTGGCAGGAGCTGGGACAGAGCAACGGGAGCTCACCCCCTCATGGGGATTCGAACTGCCAACCTCCCGATCAGCAAGCCCAAGAGGCTCAGTGGTTTAGACCACAGCACTATGCACGTCCCTTTGGGTTAAGTAAGCGCATGAGCTGGCAAGCATACGCTGTCACTGTCCCCTTTCCACTATTTCGGTCACTCTCCGTGGAAAACCAGGGTTCCTGAATGTGCAGTGATTTCAGTTAAATGCAGCCAGTTTAAACCTAACACAGAAACGTCAAAAGAGCTCTACTTCTGCAACTATTTGTCCATTCCCAAACCCTCTTACTGAATGAAACCAAGTGGGAGAAAAAAAATTCTGATTGCAAGAAATAAAGTGTGTCTCCTGATGGTCAGTATTTTGCAGGAGGGATTCAAGCATATATTGGGAAATGTAGGTATCGTAGAACTGTAGTGTCAGGAGGGACCCCAAGGGCTATCAAGTTCAAACCCCTGCAATGCAGGGATCGCCGCTAAAGAAACCCTGACAGGTGGCATTGCAATCTCTGCTTAAATACCTCTGGTGAAGGGCAGTCGACCACCCTTTGTAGTTTATGCAATTAAAATGGGTCAAAGCACTCTGCCACCCAAGCAGAACAAATCCACTTTTGGGAATCATAGAATAGAATGGTAGAGTTGGAAGGGACCAAAGGGGTCATCTAGTCCAACCCCCTGCCAAGCAGGAAGAAACTGACTTTTCCCAGTTATGAAAGTAATGGGGAAATGCACTGAAAAGTGTGGCATGAATGAATCATTAGCAGGAAGAGGTGTAAATGCTATACAAGCAAATCAGGATGAATACAGGACAGGTTCATCTCGTTGACGAATAACCTCCCCGCAAACAAAACAGAACAAATATGCAGTAAAGACTAGGTGCTTTCTAACTTCTATATATTTTGTGGAAGCAAATCAAGACAGCTGCTCAATGAACAGGTGGTCTGGAGGAGCCCAGAGAGTGCAAGAGAAAGTGCAAGGAATAGCTGGCCTGATTTTATAAAGCCCTTCCTTGGCAAAATAAATCACTAACGAAAGGCAGAGTCTGTAAACACCTTGGCATTGCTTCTGTATCACTTTGTGTCCAATGGCAAGTGCCAGCGCCAAAGGTACCATAGGCGTTTGGCTTCCACTTCACCAGTAACAGACCTTATACAGTGGTACCTCAGGTTACATACGCTTCAGGTTACAGACGCTTCAGGTTACAGACTCTGCTAACCCAGAAATAGTGCTTCAGGTTAAGAAATTTGCTTCAGGATGAGAACAGAAATAGTGCTCTGGCGGCGCGGCGGCAGCAGGAGGCCCCATTAGCTAAAGTGGTGCTTCAGGTTAAGGACAGTTTCAGGTTAAGTATGGACCTCCGGAACGAATTAAGTACTTAACCCGAGGTACCACTGTATAATAATCCTGCTTCATAGCATCTTGGGATGGCTGTGATTCAAAGCAAACCATCATGCTCAATGGTCCGTTAAGTGTAATTCATGGTGACATGACATGGAGAATCAGCCACTGAAGGGTATTTTTTAATTAATTAATTAATTAATTAATTAATCACTTTATTTTGCTCAGACCAACCCAAAAGGATTTATAACCAGCCAAACAAAGAGACAGACAATCCCGCAGCCCATAAGATACCTTGAAATCCAGAGGGGAAAGACATACATTTAAAACACCCCACCCACTTTGAGAAAGCCACAGATAGCTAAAGGCCAAAGGCTTGGTTATAGAAGAAAGATTTTGCCTGGCGCCTAAATATATGCAATGAAAGCACGAGAAGAGCGTCTCTGGAGAGAGCATTCCACAAACAGGTAGCCACCGCAGAAAAGTCCTGTTCTCTTGTTACCACCCTAGACCTCTTGGGGCGGAGGCACATGAAGAAAAGTCCCAGACGACGATTGCAGGGTCCTGGTCGGTTCATATGGGGAGAGGCGGTCCTTGAGGTATTGCAGTCCTCAGCCATTTAAGGCTTTATAGGTCAAAACCTGCACTTTGAATTGAGGCTGGCAACTAATTGGCAGCCAGTGTAGTTGGGCCAGGATATCAGGTCAGAACTGTGCACAAGCTTCACCCTCAATCCAAACAACCACATTTTAATGTGTGGCACGTATAAAATTATTAACCCCACTCCACGCTGCAGTTTTGGAAAAAAACAACAAAAGCCTTTCATTTTGCAGGTAATTGTAGCCTTAGGCAAATGTAACTTACAATCACTGGTGAAGAAGATTCGCTTTGGTGAATTAAAAATCGTAAGGGTTATTTCACTAGAAAAAAGGGAAGATATAAAGAAGCTCAAATGATTAATAAGAGTGCATTTTGCCTTTCTCTCTCTCTTTTTTTTAAAGAAAAAATTAATTCGATGACATGAAAGCCCAAATCCTTGTATGTTATAGACTTCTGTGATCCTGCTTTTGTTCCAGAAATTTTGATGGCGGGGTGAGGAGAGGGAGAGGAAGTAAAACTAGTTCATTTGTCTGTGTAAAAAGCAGGATGGGGGGGGGGAGTGCAAGACAGAAAAAGTTGGACATAACCGAAGGGCCTTGGCTCCAGCTGAGTGGCTGTTATTATGACAGCGAAGGTGCACCACACGATCAAATCATAGCACTAAACCTTGTTACAAGGCCTTTTACAGCTCCAATATCTGGGTTACATGGAAACCCGCCGTAGAGCCTCCCTCTACGATGAAGTAAATGTCATTCCGACTGGCATCTTCTCTTCTAGCGAGTAATTTCTCTCAGCTGATAAATCGATACCGGGGGTGGGGGGTGGGGGTGGGGAGAGACAAATGAGGCAAGCACAATGGCCACATTGAGGATCACAGTTTTATTCGTTTCAGAGCCCCCATAGCAAAGTATTATTATTTTTTAAACACACACATCCAGGTATAAATTGATGTATTTGAGCTTTAGAGAGACAGAGAGACTTAAAGAGAGGGGGGAAGTCTGGAAGATGAAAAGAGAAGAGATTCTGCAAGTCTGCGCATCTTGTAGGCAAGGGGCGAGGTGGTCAATCCCTGATATTGATCTAAATTAATCTCCAAACCAAATGCAAAATACAACTTGGATGGAGGTGGGAAATGTTCCAGGAAGCCGAAATTATATCAAATGCTTTTAAACAATGACACGATGGACATCATTCGTAGATGGTCAGGCACATGAAAATGCTATGGCAATTTATCTTCCATTTTCCCCGCTTGATACAGTCACTGCATGCCCAAATTAAGAACATAAGGTGTCCCATAAGCAAGGCAGCCCTACCATTAGGTAGAGTGAGGCAGCCCCCCTCAGGCAGCTGATCTGGAGTGTCATGAATGAGCAACAAGCAGTTTTGCTTCCAGGGAAAGGCGATTGTGGGCTTTGCTGCCTCAGGTGACAAAATAACTAGACCAACCTTGGGTACTATGTATCTTGACTTTGGTGAGGGCTGTTACTCAGGCAGCACCTCAGGCAGCAAAATGTCATGGACCACCCCTGCCTGTGACAACTTACCCAAAGAGAGCCCTGCTGGTTCAGGCTAATAACACCATTTCTGGCATGACTGTGCTGGCTGCCAGTGAAGTTTCTAAGCTCAGTACAAAGTACTAGTTTTGACCTATAAAGCCTCATGGGGCTCAGGACCCCAGTTCTTCAAAGACCACCTCTCCCCACATGAACCAACCCAGACCCTGCGATCAGCATCCCTGGCCCACCAGATCCTATTTGATCTAGCCAGCTTCCTGATTGCAGTTTTGTTTATTAAAAAGGGGTGGGCCAAAACCCTTATGGTTGACTGCCAATATGAATGTGGGAGGAAAGGAGGAGGGGGAAAAGTTGGGTGCTAAGTTTGAAGTACTAAGTTAAAAGTACCAAGCTAAATTACAAATACTGTATATGCAGCATTTCACTTCTTTTGTAATAAGCGAACCAGACCAATAGCGGGTCCAACAGTCAAGCGGTTTCTGCACATGCTGTATAGGGAAGTGAAGGACAGATGGGGCTTCTCAACCTGGGAAGGTAACCCACCTAGGAGAAGGAAAACTCTGATCCTAAACCTCTGCTGCCTGTCTTTTGGAGGAAAAAGGCTAAGGCTTTCTCAACCTCGGCCCTCCAGATGTTTTGAGACTACAGTTCCCATCATCCCTGACCACTGGTCCTGCTAGCTGGGGATCATGGGAGTTGTAGGCCAAAAACATCTGGAGGGCTGAGATTGAGGAAGCCTGGAGTAAACCCTACACAATCTGGACTGGAGTCCCTAAGACAGTTGAATGATGCCTTTTATACCTCCTTCTGGCAACTCCTGGAGCCTTGCTGGTGCCAAATGTCTTGCTCTGCTTTCCTTTGGACCACATTCCTTTGGATCAGTGAAGCTGATGGTGGGTGGTTTTGTCACCTGGGCAGCCCAGGACTTCCATACATACTGCCCAGGCTTGTGCCCCGGGGAGGTCACTTTGGTGCTGCTAACAAAGCAGTTTGACTTGTTCACATCGGAGACAGTGATGGCCACCAGCCTAGATGGTTTTCAAAGAGGACCAGATTAATTCATGGCAGAGACGGCTATCAATGCCAACTAACCAAATGGCTAAGCTCTGACTCCACTGTCCGAGGTAGCAAGGCTTCTGAATACCAGCTAGTGGCAGCTGCCAGAAGGGAGTTTCTTGCCCAGGTCACCATCAACTCTGCTCCCATGGCCCTGGGGGAGATGAGGGGGTTTGAAAGCAGGTCAAAAACCTATGCACTGGTGTGGAGGACGTCCAGTCTGATGGCTCCTCCACATCACTGGCAACATGAAACCCCCGGGTATAGGGTGGTATATAAATTCAGTAAAGAATAAAAATAATAATATGGAGATCAGCTGGAGAGTCCAGCTCCCTTCATTCCACATCTGAGAGAGCCAGTGTTCAAGGTCTGAGCAGGAATAAACTCTAACCTGGGCCTGGGTCTCTTCCATGGAGCCAGTATGGTGTAGTGGTTAAGAGCGGTGGACTTGTAATCTGGTGAACTGGGTTCAATTCCCTGCTCGTCCACATGCAGCTGCTGGGTGACCTTGGGCCAGTCACACTTCTTTGAAGTCTCTCAGCCCCACTCACCCCACAGAGTGTTTGTTGTGGGGGAGGAAGGGAAAGGAGATTGTTAGCCGCTTTGAGACTCCTTAGGGTAGTGATAAAGCGGGATATCAAATCCAAACTCCTCCTCTTCTTCCAACTTTTTAATTCTATGATCTCAGAGATCAACATGAGAAGTTGTAGGTGCGTACCTGAACAAACAGTATTCCTCTGTGTGAAATTAACATATCAATAAATGCATTCAAGGGGGGGGATACATACACATACATACCATTAGACTTCAAAACTGAAGAGGTAGGTTACCTTTTAGCCCAACTTTCATTTAATGCTCTGCTCGCAATATTGGAGACTAAAGGGAAGGAGAATTTTTTTTGGGGGGGGGGGGAACTCTCTAATTTCTCTCTGCATCCGCCCTCCCCATCTCCTCTTTCATGAGCTGACCAAGGAGATGAAATCTGGGTACTTTAATTACCATTCCCAGCCAACCGCCTGGCCTTTGATATGGAAATACCACTTCAACTCTGGCTCTGCTGCTGCTGCCTTTGCCTGTCCCCTTCCTCCTTCCAGCCTTCCCAGATGAATTTTAAGCAGCCTTGGAAAACACACACACACACACACACACACACACACACACACAAAAACACCTGATAGCAAGAACGAGTGAGAACATGTACAAAGGGTGACTTCCTGGCCAGTGTGATGGGGGCCGTCATCTCTGGGGAGGGAGGGACTGGGGACTTTGGGGGTGGCTGGCTTACATCTTCTGCATGCCCCACACCCTGCTGTCAGCATTTCTTCTGGACCTCAATTCACATTAAAGGGGAGAAAAGGGAGGGAGAGGAGAAAGGAGGGGAAGAGAGAAGAGAGGCATTTGAAGAGCTGTCATGTACGGTTACCCTGTTATTGTCATCTGCCTGCTGCATGACTCGCGGCTCTGCTATAATTATTAATTGCACTTGTCAACTGTCATTAATTCCTCTTTAGCATCCCTGTCTTGGAGTAATTAGACAGAACAGCCTCACTGCACTCATTGTTTGGAGAGGCCCCTGAAAAGAGCCCGGTGGGCTTTGATGGGAGAGACAACCATGGCTAATAGAACAGAGATACCTTGAATGTAATCCTGTCTAAGGGAAGTGATGGGGGGAGGATGTGACTGCTAGGGAGTGGCTTTGGATTGGGACCATCCTTTGGGCAAGCGATTGAGGAGTCAATGTTTTCCTACTCAAAGCACCAGTCCAAGGAACCTATGGAGGTGATGAAGGTAACTCCGCAGTGAGGTCTACTTGCATCACCCTGAGCAGAGGATGAGGCAATGGAAGCCTCTGGTGAGAGGATGGGTGGTACCACTCCATGCTGCGGGTGGGAGGAGTCTCGTTTGAATGCACTCCTGCATTGGCCTGGATGGTTAGAGCGTGGTGCTGATAACGCCAAAGTTGCACTCCTGCATTGGCCTGGATGGTTAGAGCGTGGTGCTGATAACGCCAAAGTTGCAGGTTCGATCCCCATAAGAGACTTGGGGGCAAATTGAAAAATTAGCACAGTGGGGAGTGGCCTGGGCTCCAACATTTCTTCCTGATGTGTTGGAATTTATTTTTTATGGGTTTTTATTTATTTATATACAAAAAGTAGGGTAATGAAAACACTGCACCTGCAATCCAAAGTGGTCCAACCCACTCTTCTACCTTCGAAAAAAAATCATAGAAGACACTACTAATGGGGAAAGGAGAGGTGGATTCTCAAAGATGCACAACATTGGGTTACAGACCATGGCCGAGGCCCAGAGCTGTCCATTTAAATGCCTTTAAGGAAGATCTTTTCAAAATGTAGCGTAACAGCTCTATCCCACTGCAGAGTGCAGCTTCTGCCCAAGCCATGAAAGCCTTTGAAAGTCCAGACCTGCTCATCATCAACAACACCATCATTTTCTACTTCCAACTCTCTGCAATGAAGGGTGCTTAAGTTTAAGTGAGGATTTATAGTTCTGCTATATTTTTAGTTCGGTAGGGATGATTTTTGCCCAAGGCAGGTTAAAGAAGAGGATTTTTTTTTTCCCCAAGGAAGAAAGCTTTCCTCAAAGGGATTAAAAAGCTAGTTAAATGACCATCACGAAGGTCATTATAGCAATAAGATATATTTTTTTCAAAAAATTTTTTAACTCTGGCAGTCTCTCACTCTCTTGGATTACTTTGATATTTTACTTTTCTGACTTAAGAGAATAAGAACATTCGTGATTTTTCCAAGTAAGCAGCTATAGCTTAACTTAGTGGTTATCCCCCAGCCAATCAGGATGTTAAAGGGCTCCCCTCCCATCGTATAGTAATATGGGCCAAAGTATATATATATATAAATATTTCTCAAAAACCCTTTTAGGTCATTATGCCAGGGAGTTATTAGGTTGGAAAAGAGCTTCTAGGCAAATGATGCAATTCACGAACCTTTTACACCAGAAATAATGGTTGGATTATTTCTGCCTCACAAGCAGTCTTGAGGTCTTGATTTCTTTTTTATTTTTGGAGTTCCTACACAAAAGGCAATGTTCCTTTGCTGTTGAGTAATAACACAGAGCAGTTTAAAAGGTGAAAGGAACCTCAACACTGAATAGGGAGATTGTAATTAAAGTTACAAACGTGGTAATGAGAGCAGGTTGTTTTGAATTGGGGAGAGAAGATCTTAATTTTCTCCTTAGGATTCTTTCTTCCCCTGACCACCCCTCCCTTCTTTGCTCACATTGTTATTTTCCGCTGCCAAGGATGCCCGATTCTTCTAAGTCCCCTTTATGCTTAATTATGTGTAGGTAAGGATGCAGGTTAGATTTGGTTTGGGTCATGCTTTAACACAGGAGTAGGCAATCTAAGGCCCGGGGGCCAGATGCGGCCCAATCGCCTTCTCAATCCGGCCCACGGACGGTCCAGGAATCAGAGTGTTTTTACATGAGTAGAATGTGTCCTTTTATTTAAAATGCACCTCTGGGTTGTTTGTGGGGCATAGGAATTCATTCATTTTTATTCCAAAATATAGTCCGGCCCACCACATGGTCTGAGGGATGGTGGACCAGCCCACGGCTGGAAAAGGTTGCTGACCCCTGCTTTAACACAAACCTACCCGATTTGCACTTCCCACAACAATTTGCAAACCAAAACCCAACTACCCTTCAAAATCCATGCTTCTTTCATCATTCTGGTCTCAAGAAATATCTGAAATAATTAAATCAGTTCTTTAGGCCTTCCCATAACTGTCATTGCTAAATATGTGGACAGATCACATGAAAAGCTTGTCACTCTAAAGAATTTTTGTCCTGGATGTTGGCTGCAGCTAGGGCTTCAGTAGCCCAGCAATGGAAAACCTTGAAAAAGATACATGTGTCTTCATGGCATAAGAACTTAGGGACTTTAGCTGTTGCAGAAAATAATAATAATAATAATAATAATAATAATAATAATAATAATAATAATAAATAATAAATAATAATAATAGAAATAAATAATAAATAAATAAATAAATAAATAAATAAATAAATAAAGTGCATGTTTCCAGAGAGATGGAGGTTCAGAATGTTATCTATTGGGAGTTTATTACTTATGTTTCGGACTTCGGTGCCCAACATTCACCATGGCAGTTCAGGATATATGGAAGCCTTGGTGTGTTACCATTTCTTCCTCTTATTTTTTTGCTTGCTTTCCTGTTACATTGTACGGTGCCCTGCAACTGCCCCATTGGGGTGATTTTTTGTTTCAGTACTTCCTTTTTCATTGTAACATAATGACCATTACTATGTTACAATAAAAAGAAGAAGAACTAAAACAAAAATACACATTTGCCCAAATTTTTCAAGATCGTTCTCTAGCCAAATATATATATGTATATATTAGGGGAAAGTTTGCATAGAAATGTGAAAGCATGTTAGTGGATTCAGGTAGGTAGCCGTGTTGGTCTGACGCAGTCGAAATAAAAATAAAAAAAATATGTCTTACAGACCAACTAAGTTTGTTCTGGTATAAGCTTTCGTGTGCATGCACACTTCTTCAGATATTAGTGGAAACTGCTTGCAAGAAGGTGTTGATTTGGCAATATTGCAAACAAAGATGTGTTTATTAAGAGGAAAAGCAAAAATGTGGAGAGCTGGAAAAAATGAGAAACATAGGGAAATTATAACTGACAGACTCGGCCAATTTCCTCAATCCAATGTCTGGCTAGTGGGGTCCGTGCTGATGGGGGAAAGTTGTGCAGCTTCGCTGGCCTTGCCCCCCATACCTAGAGGGAAAACTATAGGTCCGTGCCCTCCTGCATTGCCCTGTGGTTCTGCAGAACCCCCTGTGAATAGGACTTTGCTATCTTTGAGATCTTGAACAGAAAAGGTTGGTCCATTAGCGCATCTGGGCACTGCCTTACCAGTCTCAGTCTGCAAATCTTAGCCATGGAAGGAAAGGGGCACAGAGAGAGAGAGAAAGTGGTGATTTTGCACACACACACGGGGAATGAAGCAATCACATACAGAGAAAGGGGCGATTACATACACATGCACATTCACAGAGCTTGCCATCTGTGCAGACTGGTGCAGACAGATTTGCAGACTGGTGCAGGTCAGCAATAAAACTGGTGTCAGTGAAATTAACTCTTTATTCAAAGAAACCAAACAATGCAGACCTAGTGATCACAACAACTCTGACCCATAGGTCTTGCCACAATGAGGCAGTCGCAAGGATTGAAGGATCCTCCCTTCCCACCGCTCTGTAAGGCTCCTTCCCCAGCAGCCTAAGGCTCTGCTTTCTTGTTATTCATTGCCCTGCCCTTCTCATTTCTCTGTGTTCTGGGAGACCAAGGATGAGGGGAGCTGGTTGCAGCAGGAGGGGGAGACTACCTGGCTTCTTCAGCAACCTGCCTCATCTCTGTCTCCTGGCCCTCTTCCTCTCCTGCCACTGAATCTGTACTGCTCTCTGCCACAGCCTCTTCCTGCTCACTAAACCCTGTTGCCCCTTCAGCCTCCAACACCTCCTCCTCCCAGTCTTCTCCCTCTGACCTCTCATTGTCACCCCACCACCAACCCCCTGGCTCTGAACCTTCTTCCCCTGGGGATTCCCCAGATGGTGTCTCCTACCACTCCTCTGAATCCAGCCAGTGCTTTTTTCCGAGGGGACGCATACTCCTAAACATTTTGTGAATCTAAATTTGGCTTCATTGAGGGGCAGTATTTCAATATGAGTAGGAAAATGAGAGTATCCCCAAACATTTTTTTTAGAAGAAAAGCACTGCATCCAGTCAGTCCTCGGCACTTACATGCATTTCTGATGTGGTCCTTCACTTTAGTTCAGTGTTATCAGTATAATAATAATAATTTATTATTTGTACCCCACCCATCTGGCTGGGTTTCCCCAGCCACTCTGGGTGGCTTCCACAGAGACCAAAAATACACTAAAATGTCACACATTAAAAACTTCCCTGAACAGGGCTGCCTTAAGATGTCTTCTGAATGTCAGGTAGTTGTTTATTGCTTTGACATCTGATGGGAAGGCATTCCACAGGGCGGGCGCCACTACCGAGAAGGCCCTCTGCCTGGTTCCCTGTAGCTTTGCTTCTTGCAATGAGGGAACCGCCAGAAGGCCCTCGGCGCAGGACCTCAGCATCCAGGCTGGACGATGGGGGTGGAGACGCTCCTTCAGGTATTATATAATTCAGTAAGGAGGACAAGTGTAGGGCAAAACTAGAATTAGTTGACTCTACCCTGTGACTGGCTCTGGCGCCACCTACTGGTGGCCTCCCTGTCCTCTACCCTACTAGTTCCAGTGTGCACCAGCCATCACAGCTCTTAAAACACCTTGGCCTTTTCCTCTATCTTCTTCCCATGCCAGACGCAGTATGTCTTTTTGAGTTGCCACGTCCATTTCTCTTAGCCTCATTGACTTCCACCTAATCACAACTGAGCTTCTTGGAAGCCTTTTTAACGGGGTCAATCGAGAAATTATGGGCAATTCGCATTTAAATAGATATTCCCAAAATTTGGGGGCGGGTGTCTGTTTTTGTCCCAGAGATCACATAAAATATTACATTGGGGGTGGGGGGCTGTGGTACAAAGAAGAAAACAAAGGGAACGGTAACAATGTGGCCAAGCAGCTCGAATCTTCTAATTTATGTAGAATGGATTATTACTTCGACAACTTGACCCCGGGCAAAAGTTCCTCAGCTGAGAAGATTTACAATCTAATTATGCAGCAAGTTCTGCTGTGGCAGTTTGGGTCTTCTATTACATTACATTACATTAGCTAAAATAGCTGCTTCCTCACTCTCTTGGTGTTCCATGCACTCCAATCATCTGCATCTTTCTACTGCTTTCTACTGTGGCTGCTTTTAGTTAAAATATACATATTTATGCTGATGCCTTCCTACTCCCAAAAGCAGCCGCGGGATTAAGCAGTTGATGCTTTACATGTTCTGCAATTTGGGAACTCCCTCTCAGCTGAGTGACTTTAAAGGACCATCAAAGTATTTTTCATAATTTTTCCAATGACCATTTTTCCTCCCCCTACCCCAACTTGTCCACAAATAACTCCATGAAAAAGCCTGGAGCTAAGATCTGTTTTGTTTTCCCATGATTCTTCCCTGCAAGCACATCTAGTTCACTATAGGGCATAGCAACACTGGGAATTTTTTTTTTTGCTCCTAAATATATTGCACAGTATGGGACTTCCAGCATACAAAGACACCTGAATATTGTTTTAGACCTCTCGGCCATCAAACCTGGCATTGGTTATTCTAGCTGGTGGTGGCTAGGGGTGAACGAGGGTCATCTAAGTCCAGCATCCTGAAATGCAGGAATGTCAATTTTGCACATATTCACTCATCAATCTGTTTCATCCCATATCCACATTAACCCAATGTGCAGCAGAATTCATATTTAACTATGCACGTACAGGGGTGCCCCGCAAGACGAATGCCTCGCAAGACGAAAAACCTGCTAGACGAAAGGGTTTTCCGTTTTGGAGGCGCTTCGCAAAACGAATTTCCCTATGGGCTTGCTTCGCAAGATGAAATGTCTTGCGAGTTTTCCCGACTCCCCCCCCTTTCCCCCCCTTTTTCTAAGCCGCTAAGCCGCTTATCTGCTTATCCGCTAAGCTGATAAGCCGCTAAAAGCTGCTAAAAGCCGCTAAGCCGCTAATAGCGCTAATCCGCTAAGCCGTCAATGGGCTTGCTTCGCAAGACGAAAAAACCGCTAGACGAAGAGAATCGCGGAACGGATTCTTTTCGTCTTGTGAGGCACCACTGTATTTTAGCTTATCATGTGCATTTTAAGACACTTTAGTAGGCTTTTTGAACTAAGCACTATATCACAAAATTTGGAGAAGTGTGAAATCTAAAGGATAATTATGTTTGATCCATATATTCATCCTAGGAGGTGCTCTGGAATACACGGAAAATATCCATCACTCAAAATCGCCAATCAATGGTATGTATACAAATATGTATACATATTTGATTGCATGCAGAAAATTCATTTCTACTCCACAGGTCTCATGTGGAATGCTTACTCCTTTCTCCAAGGGTATCCAATCATCTGGGAGTACATTTGGAAATCTAAGAGACTGCAGCAGGCTCCACAAAATGCCCAGACAGAATTACTAATAGCAATGCACAGCACTGCCAGCACCCCATAGCAGGCAAAACACCTACATGCCTACAAAAATAATAGACCACAATGCAAGCAAGCTTCCCAGAAACAGGAAATCTACCCTAAATCAGACAGTAGTGCCCCCACACTTGATAGCATCATATCCTGCCTCCGCTTTATCCTTGAATTGTGACAATCCCAGACAAATGTTCAAAATGTCCAAAACCTCGCAGACGCACCTGCAAATGCTGACTAACTGCTAAATGTATTTATCAGCATTTATTTCTGCATTTCCCTATTTTTCAGACATATACCAAGGAGTCAAATTTAAGTGAATTTTAACATTCACCAATACTATTCTGAATCTTCAGATAATTACAAAAAAATCATAAAATCATCTTGTTAGCTTTCACATTGTGAAGGTTGTTGCTCAACAAATTTCAGAAAACTTCCTTCTTCCCTCTCCCTTTCTTACGGTAAATGTCATCAATTTAGCAAATGTTGACATTTTCCATCATTTATGATGCCTACCCCTCCCAACACGGGAATTGTGCCAGCAGGGAGTGTGATCATCAGAGAGCCCAATGTAGTTCTGATGCTCCATTTCCTATAATGCCTTGGCTTTTTTCATGCAC
The DNA here is from genome assembly GCF_951804945.1 of Podarcis cretensis. Lineage (NCBI taxonomy): Eukaryota > Metazoa > Chordata > Lepidosauria > Squamata > Lacertidae > Podarcis > Podarcis cretensis. Next base: position 13,764,207 of record NC_137179.1, read on the forward strand.
TACGAAGCATCCTCCTCCAAGCATTTAAGAGCTCAAGGGGAGAAATTATGATGCTATTAGGTGCTTTTAATAAGGATGCAATCTATGACATGCCTAGGATTGCATTGTAAATCTTGTCCTCATCCACAGCTAACAGATATGTTCCATGTCACAGATGTACTGTAAATGTTAAAGGCAAACCTCACAATATGAAGCATTTCTAACATTTACCGCTGGCCTCCTAAAATAAATCTTAAGAATAACTGGTAAAAGTCAACATTCACCAGTTCATTTGTAAATAGATCATAGAATCATAGAATCATAGAATCATAGAGTTGGAAGAGACCACAAGGGCCATCGAGTCCAACCCCCTGCCAAGCAGGAAACACCATCAGAGCACTCCTGACATATGGTTGTCAAGCCTCTGCTTAAAGACCTCCAAAGAAGGAGACTCCACCACACTCCTTGGCAGCAAATTCCACTGTCGAACAGCTCTTACTGTCAGGAAGTTCTTCCTAATGTTTAGGTGGAATCTTCTTTCTTGTAGTTTGGAACCATTGCTCCGTGTCCGCTTCTCTGGAGCAGCAGAAAACAACCTTTCTCCTTCCTCTATGTGACATCCTTTTATATATTTGAACATGGCTATCAGATCACCCCTTAACCTCCTCTTCTCCAGGCTAAACATGCCCAGCTCCCTTAGCCATTCCTCATAAGGCATCGTTTCCAGGCCTTTGACCATTTTGGTTGCCCTCCTCTGGACACGTTCCAGTTTGTCAGTGTCCTTCTTGAACTGTGGCACCCAGAACTGGACACAGTACTCCAGGCTATATAGATATTGGCTATAATCCCCACTCACCCATAGAAAGCAAGGAGTTGGAAGTTCCAAGTTCTAAGGAACAACATTTGGTTTTTAGGCAGTCAAAATACCGAAAAGAAAGAAGTGGTTCTTTCCCAACGGCTGGCAACCTCTGTCGCACCAAAGGCCTTAAAGTCAAACTCAAAGTGAGCCATTACTCTGTGACCCTTAATTATTCAGAAATAGTTTAGCAACTGGCAGAAATACTTTATCCTCCCTATAAAGTATGCATTTTGCTGTCTAGATACGTGACCCCCGCTGATGGGTGAAAAGTGATTTCTTGTTTGATAAACTCACTTAGAAGTGAAGGCTGATTAATTGCAGTTAGGAGTCAAAGGTGAATCAGAGAGCTGCTGGAAATAAAAAGAAACCTTTTATATAAGATGATATATTCAAATATATACTGATGTAAAATACCACTCTGTGATTGTCAATAAAATGGGGGCACAGTGTCCTTCAGACCACAAAGCTGAATACTTTGGATTATATAATTTTAAAAAATGGGAGTTTTCCTTTATGAGCTGTGCACAAGGCTTGGTCTGTAATGCAGCAGAATGAAGTGGTAGAGTCCTGAGGTGGAGCGGACTTCAGATTGCATTTACAAAAGGTTCTCCCAACTAAAGCAAACCAACCCCATACTGGAAGAAAAATACCTTACAAAGAAAATGGTTCTAAGTCAGGCCTAAGTCTGCTCTGGTTCAGTGCAAGGTTTCTACTTGCAGGGAGACTGCTCAGCATTCAAAAATGATCTTACCTACCACCCATCTGAAGTAGAACAATCCATTGCACCACCTCATCTTGTTCCATGCACATGCTAAGTCTAAGGTCTAACCCTCACTGGGTGGTAAACCTGTCTTGACTGTACCACCTTGGACTCATGAGGACTCATGATCAAATGTTCCTTTATTTTATTTTATTTTTAAAAAAACAACCTTACCTACAGAAAACTAGCCCGTCAGGGTGAAGGCTAAACTAGAAACCTACTCAAAGAGATGCTAGATTTCTATATGAAGGCAATTCTTGTGTGGAATAGCAGTTTGTCAGATGAGGCCCCCACTTGCTGCCTGAGGTGGTACAGATCAGGTACAGGGTTATCTGAGAAGAATTAGGCCTCAGGTAGACTGCCAGTGTATACAAAGAGACAGAGAATAGTTGGTAGTGGTCATAAAAAGCCAAAAGCACTTCAGACCCAAAATAGCTGAGAAGAATGCTTCTCACTTTTGAATTATAGTGCTGGAGGAGACTCTTGAGAGTCCCATGGACTGCAAGAAGATCAAACCTATCCATTCTGAAGGAAATGAGCCCTGAGTGCTCACTGGGAGGACAGATCCCGAAGCTGAGACTCCAGTACTTTGGCCACCTCATGAGAAGAGAAGACTCCCTAGAAAAGACCCTGATGTTGGGAAAGATTGAGGGCACAAGGAGAAGGAGACGGCAGAGGACGAACTGGTTGGACAGTGTTCTTGAAGCTACCAGCATGAGTTTGACCAAACTGCGGGAGGCAGTGAAAGACAGGAGTGCCTGGTGTGCTCTGGTCCGTGGGATCACGAAGAGTCCGACACGACTAAATGACTAAACAACAACAACAAATGCTTCTCACATCAGCAAAGAGACATTTCCTATCTGGGTACCAAACTGGCAACACACGAAGCTTGCATGGAAAGGTGTTCTTCGTTGCTGCCCCCCAGCTGTGGAGGAATATTCTTTCTCTGGAAGACAATGGGTAGGCCAAATGCAAATTATCGGTCTATAAAGCCCTCAGTCAGCCCTCTTTACTTGAAGGATCACCTTACTGCAGAACAGGAACTTTAACAAAAGTGCCACATATTGTCTGTTCTGCACTTGTAAGCAACCAATCCTTCAGTGTGGCAACACCTACTCTCTGAAATTCCCCGCCTATTCACACAACACAGTTCTCTTCATTGCACTGTATCTTTATAGCAAAGTATAATGAGGAACACTGAGACACTGATGTGACTTCAAGGCTGGATTACTGCAATGCACTCTGTGTGGCCTTCCCTTGTGGTTGTTTTCGAAACAGCAGTTAGTGTTGAATGCTTTAGCATGATTGATGTCAGGAGTGAGATCCCAGCACTGTATCACACCTCTGCTCAAAGATCTGCCCTGGTTGCTGAGCCAACTTCAAATCTTACTAGGAGTACATAAAGCCCTTAACAGTATGGAACCAGTAAACGTCTCTCAAGCCTTGTCCCTTATGTGTCTGCTTTACCACCTAGATCTGCACAACTTGCACTCTTCCACAATACAATGTTCACTCCACATCTGTTAGGAGTTTTAGCATTCAGTGTACCAACAGCAGACACATCCGTTTTGTTGTTTCAGACTCCTGGTAAAAACAATTCCTTTTTGGGAAGCCTACCTGAGCATGTGGGTTAGAAGCGGGTGGCGCTGTGGTCTAAACCACAGAGCCTAGGGCTTGCCGATTGGAAGGTCGGTGGTTCGAATCCCTGTGACAAGGAGCTCCTGTTGCTCGGTCCCAGCTCCTGCCCACCTAGCAGTTCGAAAGCACGTCAAAGTGCAAGTAGATAAATAGGTACCACTCCAGTGGGAAGGTAAACAGCATTTCCATGCGCTACTCTGGTTCGCCAGAAGCAGTTTAGTCATGCTGGCCACATGACCCAGAAAAACTGTCTGCGGACAAATGTCGGCTTCCTCGGCCAGGAAAGCAAGATGAGCACCGCAACCCCAGAGTCGTCCGCGACTGGACCTAACTGTCAGGGGTACCTTTACCTTTACCTGAGCATGTAAACAAGTTTGGCATACTTGTTTTTATTTTTTTCCTGAACTTATTTGCATATTGCTAATTGCTATAAACTGTTTCACATACACTGCTTAGAGGTTCTTTGCTTATGTGGTTGATGAGTTCCTCAAATAAACAAAAACTGGGTTTCAAGAGTCCATCTCAGTTACAAAGCCCACTGAGAGGCCTTGGCAAAACCTCTTGGGTAGGGTGCCATACATCTGGAGTTTCCTGGACCCAGCCAGTATTCGGGCCTCGTAAACAGTATCCGGGCAGAAATCACTGAAATGTCTGCGAAAATCTGGACGTATGGCAGCCCATTATGGAAGTGTAGATTTTGGCAAATTTCATCAAAAATAGCTCAAAAACTCTTTTTTTCTTTTGAGATTTTTGCCATATGGCAACCCTATCTCAGTGAATGTACGTTGCAAGGGTGTTGCAGATATGTAACACTGCTGGGAGGACAAGATCCAAAGGCAAGTTATCACCATCAGTCTTGTTCCATAATCTTTTACACCTTCTGCCCTTCAAATGTCATGTGTGACAGAAAACAAGAGGTTTGTTCCATACCACCAACCCAATAAAACGGAGGATCGTGCCTCAAAGCAGAATGTATCATTATATCAGAGTGGAAAACACAAATCATGGTCATATAGGAATTATTCAAGCGGAATCACCTTATCCAGTTTCTGCTTTTGCATTTTCATATCGAACACCTCTGCGATATGCGCCCTTCACAATATATGCAATGGGTTTGTTTGCGATGTCCTACCCAATAGCACCGAGCTGTAGGTTTTCCTATTCTTCAGAGTCTTCAAAGCACGGTAATGGGAACGGAGTCATTAGCAGGAAAAGGGCTAAAAAACAAAAAACAACAACATATCTGTGAGCATTTTGTATACATTTTGCCATCCCAAATCTTAGCCAAATAATCATATCAGTTCAGTCAGTTGCAGCGCCATTCTAACTATGTCTACTCAGAAGTAAGTCCTGCTAAATGACTCCCAGTTAAGCAGGATAAAGATTGATGCTTTAATTGATACAACCTGCATAAACACTGGATCTGAAGGAAAGAGCCTTTGCTTCGGAGATGATGTATTTGTGCGTCAGAACAATCATCAACTTACAGAGATTTTTTGAGTCTTTTATGATGGGGTTCGTCTGTATTTGGCAGGATTAGGGTGGATGTTTCAGTCCACCATCATTCCAAGTCTTCCTCTGGGAAGGAAACTTAGCAGCAGCCACAATTCCACCCCTGCTACTGTGCCACTAAAATGGCAGTCCCCCCCACCCCCGGTTTGCCAACTGAAAATGGGGTGTGAGTGTCAGGAACCTCCACACAACTGGGGATCTTGGCCAGTCAGGATCCTTGCTGATGTGGTGGAACTCTGGACTCATGGGGCCAGTAGTGTTAGAAACTCAGACATATAAGCTAGGCACCAAATGTCTCCTTAAACCAAGGTTGTGGTCACCAAAATGGAATGTCTAGTTGCCATTTTGGGGGCAAGTTGGCTCTAAAGCAGTGTTTCTCAACCTGTGGGTCCCCAGATGTTGTTGGACTGCAACTCCCATCATCCCTGACCACTGGTTATGCTGGCTAGGGATGATGGGAGTTGTAGTCCAACAACATCTGGGGACCCACAGGTTGAGAACCGCTGCTCTAAAGTCTTATCCCCCCCCCCAAATGATAGACTGGCTGTGATTGATTCTCAGTTAAACATCTGGTTAGTTCAGAACACAAACCTTGCGCTAGTTAAGAGCTTTGAGAACTGAAACAGGAAAAGTCACTTGATCCAGGCACAGTCAACATACCGTATTTTTTGCTCTATAAGACTCACTTTGTCCCTCCTAAAAAGTAAGGGGAAATGTGTGTGCGTCTTATGGAGCGAATGCAGGCTGTGCAGCTATCCCAGAAGCCAGAACAACAAGAGGGATTGCTGCTTTCACTGCACAGTGATCCCTCTTGCTGTTCTGGCTTCTGAGATTCAGAATATTTTTTTTTTCTTGTTTTCCTCATCCCAAAACTAGGTGTGTCTTGTGGTCTGGTGCATCTTACAGAACGAAAAACACGGTATATATTGGCCTATTTCGACCTCTTTTTCTTAAGGGTGACACGGAAGCATTCATAAAATAAGAACATTCTGCACAACTGTGAGCACGGCAGTGGGGTGGGGTAAGTGAAGACAAGCGACAACAATTAACAATAACGTTCACCGCTCCTGCTCAGGCTGCACGGAAAAGCATTTGGGTTTCTGAAATTCATTCCAACTGTGCAGATAAAATATTAAGGATAGAATTCTACAGGATGTGGCATTAATGTGTTAAAACAGTTAATTGGCGGAAATGACTGGCAGAATCCGAGACCAGGGAGAAGAGCTGGTGGAAGAAGACTGGAAGAAATTTAAAGACTATTTACAGAAACACTGTAAAATTATTGAATGTTAATGACGTTGGAATGAAATGAAGTGGTCTTAGCAATAAGATAAAATAGGGATATGTAAAAACGGATTGATATTAGATGAAAATTTGAAGTTATAAGATGTGAAGATAAAGACTTAAGAGTAAACAAAGAGGGTATGGATTTGCTGAACCAATTTGGAATTGGAATACAAAAAAGGGAGGTGTGAGGAAGCCATGAAAATAAGTAAAAGAGCGGTAAGATAATAGAAAGAGGGATTTATTTTTAACTGTTTTTATTTTTTCTTTTCTTTTCTGGTTTTGCATCTGTTTGTATTTTCTTTTTATTATTTTTGTAACTTTTTCCGTGTTGAAAAGCTAATAAATATTATTAAAAAAAATAAAAATAAAAAATAAAACAGTTAAGATCCAATGGTCCCCAGGCATGCACCTCCAGATGGTGGAGACGTCAGGCAGCATCCTGGCACCCTGGCATCTTCACTTGGTTGCAAGTGGCTGATAGCCAGGCGCTAAATGCGCCCGGTGCCTGGCTAATTTCAAACACTGCATGGGGCTTAAAGACCCCTTGCTCACCAACAAAGTATGGTATGCCTCTCGTCCATTTGCCAAGGAAAGACACAGGTCTCTTGGGACCAGATTTTGTGTGTTGTTTCCCCCATTAGTCTACATTGTGTGTCTAAGTTAAATAAAAGTTTGCGGTCATCTAAATGGCAGCCATCCTCTGAATTGCCAAAAATGTGTAGCAGCAAGTTTTGCTGCTGTTCAGTGCAGAGGAGGGAGAGGGGAGATTGCAATCTATTTCCCAACCTGAGTCATTTATCCCCTATTAGATAAAAGTATAATAGACTATACCAAAAGGGTCACTGGCCTTCCATTTAATGATATTGCCAGCACCAATCTACATTTTTTCTTTCTCCCGGCTGCATCCCACAACACAGAATAAATGGCTGATCTCTTCACAATAACAGCTGATTTCTATTTATTAAGCTAAAAAGGTCACCATTTTTTACGGCTAGGCCGCCCCGCACTATTGATAATTTTATGCATAAACAAATGGCAAATTTGTGCCACATAAATATGCATTAGCAATTACTTTTTCTCCGGGCAACGCTCACCGCATGCAAATGCGTCCCCCTGGTAGGGCTGGGTGGCTTTTGTTTTAGCTCTTGAATGGCCAAACAAAAGAGCACAATAATAATAATAATAATACACCGATTTTTTTTTAAAAAAAAATAAAAAATAAATGCCAATCAATAGGAAATGCTAATGCAAAGGTAAATGGCAAGAAACTTGCTTGAAAGGAAGAGAAGAAAGAAAAAGAGAAAAAGCAACAAACAAACGTAATGAAAGGCTGGGGGGGGGGAGTATTGCATATGGGTGGCTCTCAATTTTACACCTATTTCAACAATTAAAAAAGAAAGAAAGAGAGGGAAAAAAAGAAAATCCTGAAATGGCTAAATTGCTCTTGAAATGGTAACAGACAGACTGGCATTAAACCAGACACCAGATGGAGGAAGGAGAAAAATACATACAAGTTGAATAAACACCAAAGAGGACACAAGCGCACATAGGGGGGGTGAGGGAGAAAAAGGGAAAGGAAAAGGTTGGGGATGCATACGCAGAGTTTTGAAGGTAATTTATGCAGTTCTGGAGTTGTCACAGATCCATTCCTGTTTCTGGGTGTTTCATTTTTTTAAAAAAGTGGAAAATATAGCCAAGCATCAAGAAGTTGCTGTCTGAAAGGCAATTGACTTTATTGCAATTGATTGAGATGATTATCTGCATGCACTTGTTTAAAAGTTGTTTGTTTTTTAAAATCGATCAGCATCACACAAAAATAAAGTAAAAATGCAGTGGGACAGATTGGAAACAGTAAATCCATAATAACAGGGTCCAATGCGATGGCTCTGGGAAAAGCCAGGGCAAAATGATATATTCACAAGATGTCTGAAGCAACATCCTATTGGGGCCTTAGCTCTTGACACCTTGCCATGATATTTTAGGCAAACCAGCCCAAGTTGTAGGCAAGTGTGATGATGCTTCACTTGAAAGTAGAGGAGCTCCAGCTTCATTAATCTGTATGATGGGTGGAAAACCTCAAGTCTGAGGGCCAAAAAAGACCCCAGGGCCTCAGGACTCGCCTTCGCTCTATTTCCCTCCCTCACTAGATCCAGCAGGACTCCTCTTATTCTGGAACACGACCTGTCCCAGATTTCTAGGAGGACTTATTGGAATCTGCCATGGGTCCCACCAAGTTCTGGAAAGTCTTAGACCATGTAGGTTAAATCACAGAGCCTAGGACTTGCCGATCAGAAGGTCGGCAGTTCGAATCCCTGAGACGGGGTGAGCTCCCATTGTTCGGCCCCTGCTCCTGCCAACCTAGCAGTTCGAAAGCACGTCAAAGTGCAAGTAGATAAATAGGTACCGCTCCGGCGGGAAGGTAAACGCCGTTTCCGTGCGCTGCTCTGGTTTGCCAGAAGCGGCTTAGTCATGCTGGCCACATGACCCGGAAGCTGTACGCCGGCTCCCTCGGCCAGTAAAGCAAAATGAGTGCCGCAACCCCAGAGTCGGTCACGACTGCACCTAATGGTCAGGGTTCCCTTTACCTTTAATAAGGTACCCTAATTGACTGATTGTGATTTTATGTAAACTGTGTTACTTTCATTGTTGTTAGCCGCTCTGAGCCCGGCTTCGGCTGGGGAGGACAGGATATAAATAATTTTTTATTATTTTATTATTATTATTACCCAAGCACTGAGAGAGCATTGCAAATTCCAAAAGGATAGTCATTTAGCTTCTTGCAGCTAAATGAACAATGCATGCTGCGCCACTTAAACAACCATAGATAACATTGCATGACATACGAGCCAGTTCTTAGGGGCCAAGGCAGTTCCTGCCCCCATGCTTTGTTTTTTAGGGGACTGGGTCCCCCTCAGTCCTCAGAGGGTGTTCGGCTCTGCCCCAGGCTCCTCACAACTACACACATGATGTTGTGCACATGACATCAGGACAATGTGGGGGTTGCCTCCATCCACATGAGAAGATGGCGCCTCTGTTGCATGATAATAGCTTTTATAGATCACACCACCTCAAAACATCTTCCACTATGAAATTAGTTAACTGTTATTAATGTGTTCTTCCATTAAGGTGTTAAGGGCTCTTAGCTCACTCTCTAGATCTCAGTGAAGCCTATAGTTTTGTGCCAGACTCCAGATGCAGTTTGGGAAGTTGTCCAGAAATCCACTCCCAAAATTCAGAAGGCTGGGCTTCTCTCCCAGCCTTCACCAAATGCGACAATTAATGGAGGGTATCTGAAAAATAACACTGGCAAAGTGCTCACAAGACACTGTTTTAATCCCATATCCCTCTCTTTGAGTAGAAGAGATTGCTACTGAAGTCACATTATCTTCACCGCCAGCTCTAAATAGATCTGTCTTAAATAAATCTCAATATATTATGTAATTCTTCCATAAAGCTATAGACATGAGAACCAAGAATGCTGAGCCTCTCCACTCTCCTAGCCCAATATTCTCTCTATTGAAATATATAGACACCCGGAGGAGCCACAGATTCTGCTACCAAAACCTTTCAAAAAGGAAACAATCTCCCTATTGGCTGTAGCTTTCTGGTGGGGAATAATTAGAAGGAAAAAACAATGTGCCAAACTGATGCACAGCATTCACACAAATGTTAAATGCTGTTGAAAAATGCCTGTTTCTCAGAGCTTTGGGTACTTTTTTGCAAAAATATTGCCTTCATTCACTCTCGTGCTCAACTCCCTTCACTTGTTCTTTGTGATATCACTGCAGTGCCTACAGAGCATTGAGATGATATGCCATTCACTGCGTGGTCCCTGACTGGTTATGTGGAGTCATGACATCATTCTCTTAACTGTTTGAACCCTGATTGGCTGATCCATGAAAAAGAAGGCTGTAGCAACAAGGTGGGGCCCAGTGCCACAGTAGCAGCAGCAGCCAGCAAAGCAATGGGACAGGATGGAGTAGAAAGACAAAACCCGTCTAATCATTATTTTCCAGGAACACTTTCTACAACACTTGCTATTGTCTGTCCAAAGATCAAAACTAGAGAACATTTGGCACAGACCTGGAGACCTAACGGGAATGGAATCCGAGTCCACTATGTTTTAAAATTCTATTCTAATTTTTCCAGTTCAAAGTGACTAAAAGCAGAAGAAAACAAAAATAACTCAACACAACTTGTAAGTCCTCAGAGCATCGACGTATCGGCTGCTTCTCTGCTAACTGTCCGGCAGAGCGATGGCACTTAACAAATACTAATGGCTAACCATGGAGTCTAAAGCAACTGTGTGTCTTTCTATTGAAGCTTGTGAGAATAGCAAAGTGATGAATATGGGCTGTAGCTCAGTGGTTAGAGCATCTGCACTGCATGCAGAAAGTCCCAAGTTCAACCCCGCAAGGAAACGTAGGAGTGTCCCCTCTCTGAAAGCCTGGAGAGCTCCTGTCAGTCGGTGCAGACAACACTGTGCTACATGGCCCAGTGGGTCTGACTCAGAGCAAGGCAGCTTTCTGGGTTAGGTAAAGGTAAAGGGACCTCTGACCATTAGGTCCAGTCGTGGTCGACTCTGGGGTTGCGGTGCTCATCTCGCTTTATTGGCCAAGGGAGCCAGGGTACAGCTTCCGGGTCATGTGGCCAGCATGACTAAGCCACTTCTGGCGAACCAGAGCAGCGCATGGAAACGCCGTTTACCTTCCTGCTGGAGCGGTACCTATTTATCTACTTGCACTTTTGATGTGTTTTCGAACTGCTAGGTTGGCAGGAGCAGGGAATGAGCAACGGGAGCTCACCCCGTCACGGGGATTCGAACCGCCAACCTTCTGATCGGCAAGTCCTAGGCTCTGTGGTTTAACCCACAGCACCACCCACCTCCCTGCTTCCTTGGTTACTCATCTATAAAGAGGCTAAAGCTGTTGTCTGTTTTCTATGGCAGCATCTGAAGCATTCCAGAGGGTTAATACATCTCTTGGCACATTTAGCATGGTGTATTGTTAAATATGTCTTTGATCCCCAACAAAAAGAAAAGAAAAAAGAATGAATGCATAGGTCTCCCGAGGTCAATCAGAACAAGGAAAAAGAAAGGAAAAGGCATGGACAGGTACGCTAAAGAGAAATAATGTCAAATTGTTTGATTGTCACATTTCGCACGTATGTTCCCACAGCTGATCTGACTTCATTTAGCAGGGTTAGGCTCCCTGTAACAGGAGGGCAATTATGACTGCATGGTCCGCAACACAGGGAGGGCACTTAAACCAAGAGAAAGGCAAATCCATTGGCCAATGGATTATCTTGTTCACACCCAACTGAATGCAGTATTTAATTTTTCAACATTATTTTATTTTCTACGGCAATCGTGATGATTTAATAAATGCATTGCTTCGGAATGAAGAGCAGCAACAGGTGAAAGTGTTAGAGCAGGTTGAGAAACAGATCTTCCCCTGCATGCAATTAGATCTTACCACAGCATGTATTTTGTTATCTTGCGGATAGAAGCAGTCAAGGTTTTTGCCTTCAAGCTAAAGATCTGAAAAGGGGGAAGGGGGGGGGAGTGGCGGGAGGGATTTTATTTTTTATTTTTTTTGTTTTTGACATTGACAGCTTGTACGGAAGCAGTTTGGGGGCATAGCTGAATGTAAATCAGAAGGCAGGCTAGGAACACAATGATCGGCATTGTTATAGTTTGTCTCTGAACCTCCAGCTTCAATGCTACCCTGCATGTGTGGGTAAGAGTTCAAAAGAAATCAGTCTTTAGAAGTTGCCGAACCACTCTGCATTTCATTGCAGAATGGATTTCAACGTGCAGAATGGATTTCAACGTCCCCCCACTCCACCTCCTTACTTCAAAACTACAAGCCGTCCTAAGAGTTAAAAAAGTATTTTTTCTTATTCCCCATTCCAGCCTCTGGAGCTATTATTATTTGAAACAGTAATCCTACAGCAGACTGACAGAGCTGTCATTGATAGAGAGTCTAAATACAGTGTTTAGGTAGTCTTATATGCCACACATAAGCAGAGTGGGGGGAAACCCCAGACAAATAATTGATAATACAAATGCTGGCACATCTGCATGATTGACTCCCAAGACAATCACATTGTTCCCCAGATGGCTTCTGCAACAGGATAACTATGGCATGTTGCAAAAAGTTTCGACTCTCAGAACTGAAACAAATGGTACCCTTCCTTCCCCCACCATTTGTTAACAATAATCATCACATGTCAAAAACCCTTAACATAAGAAGAGCCCTATTGGATCAGGCCAATGTCCAATCCTGTTCTCACAGTGGCTGGCCAGAAACCTATGAAAGGCCACAAGCAGAACCTGAGTGCAGCAGCACTCTCCTCACTCGAAGTTCCCAGCAACTGATATTCAGAGTCATATTTCCTCCAGCTTCCTTTCCCTGCGGAAATCGCCATTCTCTGCCTCTTGGCCCACCACCAGATATTCAGAAGTGTGTCACTCTTAAATAAGGGAATTCACTTGGCACTCTAAATAGGGCGTTGGCTCAGTTGTAGAGCATGAACATCCCAGATCCAGTCCATGGGATCTCCTCGTAGGACTAGGAATGTTCCCAATCTGAATTCCTGGAGAACCCCTGCCAGGCAACGTAGGCCCACTGAGATGGAAAGTCCAAAGTTGGCGTTATATGTACACTTACTTGGGATCAAGCTTTATGGGACACGGTAGGACTTCCTTTGGAGTGCAGGGAATTGCACTGTGCGGGAAACGAGGTGAGAACCAAGCAGTTGAATTAAAGGTGAAATGCAAAAAAAGCAAAGTTGGCCTTTTCCCAGGGACCCCAGCACAGACTGCGTCCGATGAATGTGGACAACAGGAACACATGTCTCAGTCTTTGTACTAGAGCAAGTGTGTTTTTCTTTAAGCTAGGGATGGGGAGAAGATGGCCCCGCATCTTCTAGTAGCTCAGCAGGTCACCAAGAATCTCTTACTCCTAATTTTTCAACACTTACCTATGGCCCTTCCCCTGTAGCAGTGTTTCCCAAACTTTGGTCTCCAGCTGTTTTTTGACTACAAACCCCATCATCCCTAGCTAGCAAGACCCGTAGTCAGGGATGATGGGAACTGTAGTCTGAAAACAGCTGGAGATCCAAGTTTGGGAATGACCACTCCCCACATAAAACGGGGGGCGACCTTTGCGTGGACGCGCGCAGCCCCTGGATCTAGAGCGGCTCCATCAGCATAGGCTTGGCTTTGCCTTCCCTCAGGTGGGATACCTGGAGGTCTCCGCCTACCCCAGTCAGTTGTCCAATCCCACCTGGGGGAAGCGTTGCCAAGGAGATCAGGCCAGGTAGGGGAGGGATTACCTGCCCACACAATAGAGGGAGGATCTTACCTGGGAATCCTCACTTGGCTCCAGAGCTTCTCCCACCCTACCCACCCTCAGTTAATGCCTTATTTTGCAGGTTAACTTTTCTTCACAGCTATGCGGGCGCTGCTACATTAAGATTGCTGTCAAAGGGCCGGAAAGGAATTTCCCTGCATTGGCAGGTTTCGCCTTTCCCGTAGCAAAACGTCACAACTTTGGCGGTATCAGGCCTTGGGCGGAATCCTTTTGTCCATCTTCCTCTTTGCGGCGGCGATACCAGGGTTCCCCGTTAAAGGGGTTTCTGAAGGGAGGCTTTGACCATATGCCAAAAGGTCGTCATTGCTCTCCCCTGCGGCGGCGGCGTAACGGGGGCGGCTATCTCTGCTTGAACATATGCTCTCCAGAGCCAGCCCATCCCCCCCCCACACACACACTGGATAACCCTGGTGCTCCCTAGGTCCCCGGCTGGGGACTGGGGAGGGAGAACGCCTAATGCCTGAGCCAAGGTCTACCCACATTTGAAATTTAATAAAGTTGTGGCCAATTTAATCCCATAGCATGTTGTCTTGAGTTGTTATTCCACATGACGGGGGGGGGAGGCCGCTCGGGATCTGGGGACTCCGCCTGTCCATGCAAAGACTGCCCTATAGGCTTATAGACATTTTCAGCAGTCAAGAAGCAAAACCACGCTTGAAATTTGCTGAGGATACTTGGCTTGTGCAATACCTTACCAAAGAAATCTGTTTGCATGCATCAACAATGTTGCTTATTATGGAAAGTTCTGCTTTCATCAGCAAGGAATATACCCCCACTCTGCTTTGTTGTAAAAGCCTCAAAATAGCATCCCACGGAAGGCGGGGCGGGGGGACTCAGAAAATTACCAGTTCTACATTTCTGTCTTTCCCCCTTGCTGATGACTTTTGCCCGAATCCTTAACATTAATATCAAATGTTATGCTCGAAGCCGGGAAATGGGGAAAGCACTTTTCTTCTTCTCCTTCTTCCTGAGAAAGCTTTTAAATGCCTCATTTCCATCTCCTTAGCTGGTACGAGACTATTTCATAAGGAAATCAGAACACCTCCAAGCAACAGCTGATGAAAGTGTCCAGCGTTGAATTAGCTCACCAGCCTCAATCAGAAATGGCATAGAAGCAAACTCCATTTCTGGAAGGTAGCCCATAATAGCAGGCATAGGGCAGGTTTGACTGAAACTCCTCTTTACTAAACTTTGCTGCACCTAATGTTTCCAGGATCAGTGGCTATGTTTTTTCCCATTTTTTTTTATTGGCAGATTCTTCTCACGGGGACAGAATGATGTTCATCTCAGAGTTGTGCTTACGTGCTGATTTCAGGGGCCTTTGGCGGGTCAGCAAGAGTCAAGCTGGACTTGTTTTCAGGCTGACGACTGCCTCTTCGATGAGAGAGACTCCCAGCCCTCCCAGCAGATGTCAAGGCAATAATAATAATAATAATAATAATAATAATAATAAATTTTATTTATATCCCCCCTTCCCCAGCCGAAGCCGGGCTCAGAGCGGCTAACAACAGTAAAAGGATAAAGCATTCTAAAATCATTTCATTTTAAAATTAATAATAATAATAAATTTTATTTATATCAATAAACAACTATTTTACTTTTAACAGACAACCGAAGGCAGCCCTGTTTAGGGAAGTTTTTAATGTCTGATGCTGTATTGTTTTTAATGTTCAGTTGGGAGCCACCCAGAGTGGGTGGGGTATAAATAATTTATTATTATTATTATTATTATTATTATTATTATTATTATTATTACTATTATTATTATTATCTACAGTATTGTTTTCCTCAAATTGGGTCTAAAGGTACAGTGGTACCTCGCAAGACGAATGCCTCGAAAGACGAAAAACTCGCAAAATGAAAGAGTTTTTCGTTTTTTGAGTTGCTTCGCAAGGCGGATTTCCCTATGGGCTTGCTTCGCAAGACGAAAACGTCTTGCAAGTTTGTTTCCTTTGTCTTGCAAGTTTGTTTCCTTTTTCTTAAAACCGTGCATTCACTTCGAGGAGCAACTCATAGCACGCGATGTGGTAGCCTTTTTTGAGGTTTTTGAAGACTTTGGTGATTTTTGAAGCTTTTCCAAAGTCCGTGCTTCGCAAGACGAAAAAATCGCAAGACGAAAAAACTCGCGGAACGAATTAATTTCGTCTTGCGAGCCACCACTGTAAAGGTAAAGGGACCCCTGACCATTAGGTCCAGTCACAGACGACTCTGGGGTTGTGGCGCTCATCTCGCTTTACTGACCGAGGGAGCCGGTGTTTGTCCGCAGACAGCTTCCAGGTCATGTGGTCAGCATGACTAAGCCACTTCTGGCGAACCAGAGCAGTGCACGGAAACGCCGTTTACCTTCCCGCCAGAGTGGTACCTATTGATCTACTTGCACTTTGACGTGCTTTCGAACTGCTAGGTTGGCAGGAGCTGGGACTGAGCAACGGGAGCTCACCCCATCGCAGGGATTCCAACCGCTGACCTTCTCAGCAAGCCCTAGGCTCTGTGGTTTAACCCACAACGCCAACCGCGTCCCCAAATTGGATCTACGAGACTCATTTTTAAAAAAGGAATGTGGACTGAACTTGCTTCTTGGGCCCCTCCAGGATTAGGGGCCCCAAAGCTCAAACTTCTATTAGTTTCATAATAGATCTGCCCCTGCAGGAGCCTATGAGTCAGTATAAATTCTTCATGCCGGGGGCTGCTTGAAGTTTGCAGGGAAAGGCAGTTGGAAGAAAGAAGCCTCTGATTTGCTGAGAACTGCGAGTGAGGAGAGTGCTGTTGCACTCAGGTTGTGCTTGTGTTTGGCCACAATGAGAAAAGAATGCTGGACTCCATGGCGGATTTGGGGAGTGTGACTGGTTTGCCTGCACAGGGCGCTGAGCTGAGAGGGTGTCACAGGGGGGCACTGCAACAAGTACAAACAATGGAAAATGAAAGGCAGAGGGGCGCAGAATTGTGGTGTTGCATATTCTCCCCCACCCTGTCCCACCAAACCACCTCAAACCTCATATTTACAAGACTGCCTCTCCTGGTATGTCCCGCAGAGGACATTAAGGTCCATCAATAATTATAGTTTAGAGGTCCCGGGCCCTAAGGAAGTCAGATTATCCTCCACCAGGGCCAGGGCCTTCTCAGTGATGGCTCCGACCTGGTGGAATGCTCTGTCCCATGAGACCAGGGCCCTGCAGGATTTAACCTCCTTCTGCAGGGCCTGTAGAGCTATTCCACCTGGCTTTCAATTTGAACTTAGCCTGATCTTTTATTCCCCTTCCTTCCCTCCCCCTCCCCTTTTTATGAAGATTACCCACTCTGGGATCCCACAGCTAATTCTCCCCTGGCCTCCTCACTAGCCCAAACAGGACTAATTTGGCCAGCTAGCCCTGGGGATCATCTAATATTTATTAGATGGATTTCCCCCCTAAATTGATTTTTGAATTCTGAATTTATTGTTATTCACGCTTTATACTGTATTTTATGCTGTTTTTTGTTGCATCAATTAAGTGTTTTAAATTTGTTTTTAGCTGTCCTGAGCCCGGTTTTCTGAACTGGGAAGAGCGTGGTATAAAAAAATTCTTATTCTTATTCTTATTCTTATTCTTATTCTTATATTCTTATTCTTATTCTTATTCTTATTCTTATTCTTATTCTTATTCTTATTATTATAACATACTAATTAAAACTTTAGCCATGTGCTAAAACCAAAAGATGATCTAATCAAGGAGAATTCTAGGGAAGCTCAAAAACGGAGGAAGACAATGAAACCATTCCCATTCTTTGTTCCAGGTTTCCGTGAATTAGAGAGCTGTACTGCTCCAGTTGATAGGGGTTCTATCCTTACTACAGCTTTAGTATAGATCCAAGGTCACGAGAGCATTAAGTGCCACTTTTGAGTTGTCAAATCATTTTGTGTTGATACTCCCAGGCATTTTAAACTGCTACGGCTAATATCCATTGATCAACCTACCTCCCATGTATTACTTGTGTATTACTTATTCAAAAGCCATTTAAGTTAGTGGCTCCCTGTAATGTTTGGCAGTGTTGGAAAAAAAGGAAATTTTAACTAATTACACACTAGAATAGAGTGATATTGTTTGGGGTTTGTAACTCAATAAACATTGAGCCAAATCAGGATTTAATGTCCTATTTTCATAATGTTGGCCTATTTGTTCTCATTACAGTTAAGCACTAGATTTTTTTTGGCTTCGTCTGCTAAAGCATCAATGGATCTTTGTGGATTACAATTGGATTTACTGAACATCCCAAACTGTAAACAAGCAGCCTGGATTATAAACGAGAGAGCAAGGTAGCAAATATGTTTTATCATTCCCTCCCTCATATACCGTTACGTTATTACGCTCATCTAGTTTATTTATGTGGCCGCATGAGGCTGAAGTACTCCATTAAATGTACAGAGTCATTCCAAAGGTATTAAATCAGGATCAGTGCTTTATGCCGCTAAAGTTAAGTGTCTCCGTGTCGAGAGCCCTGGTGTGACGGTGCCAGGCATAAGTCGCTCACAACTAGTATGGAGTCAAAATGGGGTGCCAGTTTCGTTAAAAACTTTGTAAGCGCCTTTTGTCCATTTGGGGAGAGTCATTATAAAAGGGCTGAGAAATCTTGATACTTAAAGTGATCCCTGTAAACAGTACATGAGGCATTGTCCACATTCTAATGCCATTCATTTATTATCTGTGGTGTCTGAATTATTAAATAATAATGACAATGGCAATGACAGTACAGTGGTACCTCTGGTTGCGAACAGGATCCGTTCCGGAGGCCCGTTCGCAACATGAATTAATGCAACCCATGGTGGCACATCTGCGCACTCACAGGTTGCGATTTGCCACTTTGGCGTATGCACGAGACGTCATTTTGCATGTCTGCGCATGCGCGAGTGGCGAAACCCAGAAGTAACCCTTTCCGGTACTTCCAGATCGCCGCAGGATGCAACCTGAAAAAACGTATCATGAAGCAAACATAACATGAGGTATTACTGTTATAATATACCACCCATCTGGCTGGGTGGCTTCCAAGACATATAAAAACATAATATAACATCAAACATTAAAAAATTTCCCGATACAGGGCTGCCTTCTGATGTCTTCTAAAATTTGCATAGTTCTTTATCTCTTCGACATTTGATGGGAGGGCATTCTACAGGGTGGGCGTCACTGTCTTATTCCCTGTAATCTCACTTCTCATAGTGAGGGAACTGCTGGAAGGCCCTCAGAGCTTGGTCTCAGTGTCTGGTCTGAACAATGGGCATGAAGACACTCCTTCAAGTATACAGTGCTAGATCTGACAGGCTATAAAGCACCTGGATGTCATCACAACCATTATGTGTTTCCTGACTTTCCAGTCTCACTCAAGGAAGAGTGAAAAAATGACCAGAAGGTTTGTGTGTGTTTCAGAGCATGGATTACCACATTTCTTGGATTTCTCTACTTTTCAGGCAAATGCGAAATCTGAGAAATGTTCGGCTCAGCACTAGTGAAAACCCTTTGATTCTCAGTCCTTCACATCTGTTGACCATGCAAAGCACATGCACAACCCCACAAGTGACAGAACTCCTGGGATATTGCATTGATTCAGTATGCAGTTGGTTACATAGCAAACTCAAGTATAAGCAATCCAACCAGTCACTTGTGATACAATGCAACACTTTTCGAAATTCCAATATAGTGGCATGTAATCCACGAAATAGCCTTTATAACAGCACCAAAGGTGGACAATGTATTTATTAAGGGTGATATCTAGTGTTGGTCATACTCAGAGAAGGTCCATTGGAATAAAGAGGTTGAAGTAACTTCATTTATTTCCATGGGACTACTCAGATGCTATCTTAATTGGAGATCACCGACGTTTTACATGCCCCTTGATATAAAAATACACCTCAAAGTGGCTTACATAAAATATAATTTGTTACAAAGCAACAAAAATTGGCATAAGAATTTGTTTTCCAAAGCTACATGAAAACAAGAGAAATCATGGAGCTTGATAGCTTAGTTGGTTAAAGCATGGTGCTGACCGTTAAAGCCCTAAACGGCCTCAGCCCAGTATACCTGAAGGAGCGTCTCCACCGCCATCGTCCAGCCTGGACACTGAGGTCCAGCTCTGAGGGCCTTCTGGCGGTTCCCTCACTGCGAGAAGTGAAGCTACAGGGAACCAGGCAGAGGGCCTTCTCAGTAGTGGCGCCCGCCCTGTGGAATGCCCTCCCATCAGATGTCAAAGAAATAAACAACTATTTGACTTTTAGAAGACATCTGAAGGCAGCCCTTGAAGTTTTATTCTGTTTTTAATGTGCTGTTGAAAGCCGCCCAGAGTGGCTGGGGTATAAATAATTTATTATTATTATTATTATTATTATTATTATTATTACTACTACTACTACTACTACTACTATTATTATCACCAACACTGCAGGTCTGATCCCCTTAAGGGACAGCTGTATATTCCTGCAATGCAGGAGGCTGGACTAGATGTTCCTCAGGGACACTTCCAATTCTACAATTCTATAAAACATAGATATAACTGAGCAGTATAAGAGGTGATAGGGATGCGGGTGGCGCTGTGGGTTAAACCACAGAGCCTAGGGCTTGCCGATCGAAAGATTGGCGGTTCAAATCCCCACGATGGGGTGAGCTCCTGTTGCTCGGTCCTAGCTCCTGCCAACCTAGCAGTTCGAAAGCACATCAAAGTGCAAGTAGATAAATAGGTACCGCTCCAGCCGGAAGGTAAACGGTGTTTCTGTGCGCTGCTCTGGTTTGCCAGAAGCGGCTTAGTCATGCTGGCCACATGACCCGGAAGCTGTACCCTGGCTCCCTTGGCCAATAAAGCGAGATGAGCGCTGCAACCCCAGAGTTGGTCACGACTGGACTTAATGGTCAGGGGTCCTTTATAAGAGGTGATACATCCCTGAATACTAGCTGCTGGAAGTGGGGAGGATGCGGCTTCATTCATATCCTACTTCGTAGCTTCCCAGAAGCACCCAGAAGCTGCAAACTGAGAGGATGGACCTAGGCTGACTCAGTAGGGCACATCCTACATTCTTATGCTATCAAAATCATACAGATTAATATACTGGTCTGCAAATTCCAGTTGTATTTTCTCTGTGTACACAAATTGCTTCCATTCTGATTATAACCAGGCCATGCCAGAAATAGGGTAGTTTCCCAGCAATGTTGGAAGGCTGACTTAATGTCCCAGGCATAAAAAGATCCTTCTCCAATAGATATTTAACTTGGAACCCTGAAGGAGAGAATTAGCTGAACCCTAAAACCTCTCTCCAGAAATTAACAATAAACAAGATATAGGAGCCAACATTTGACGTCAGGGCATATCTAAAGCCATTATACATCAAAACACCCAGGATGGGAACTGCTCAGAGTAGGGAAATAAAAATGCTGATTCTACATGTTATATTCCATGGGAGGTCAGGGGGAGGGTATATGATTACTGATGGATTGGGGGGATTTGATTGGAAGGTGCTCCGAGATTTATTGGAAACCACAGGGAGTAAATGAATGAAGGGAAATGAGCAAGCAGAGCAGCAAACAAGAAAGAGTGTTAGAAAGTAGGTAACCTGACCAAGAAAATACATAATCGGCAAACTTCAAGGTGTCAGATATGAAGCTGAAAACGACTTCTCGTATACTGGGTTTATTTTGTCAGGGTGAGCCCAGAGACATTGTAGGTTATCGCTGAATCCAGGTATGGTGTGAAAAGGGGGTTCAGGTGAACCCCATCAGACTTTCAAAAAATGCGTTAGTACAACAGTGGAATGCCTCTAGCACATTTTGCCCACAGCACAGCCACCTGTTTGGGTCCTGTACTGGGAGAAAGTCAGAATATAAATAAAAAAGGGCGAACAAATTAACAACAAACAGGGGTCCAAGTGGAATAAAATATTGCGATAGTGGTATTGTAGCCTTCTCTAAGTCTTGATGCCAAGCAAGCACTTTCCTGAGAAGTCAAGCAGTCCAGAGGTCATAGAATCCAGATGATCACAGAACCAAGGGTACGAATGGGGAGCAGAGAGCAGCAAGCTGGAGCCAGGAATCACAGCCCTTGTTTCCAGCACCTGACTGCTGCTGAGATCCAATTAATCCAGAATGCTGCAGCTAGACTGGTGACTGGGAGTGGCCGCCAAGCCAAGCACAATTCATTCAAAGTGTTGGTGCTGACCTTTAAAGCCCTAAACGGCCTCGGTTCAGTGTACCTGAAGGAGCGTTTCCACCCCCATCGTTCAGCCCGGACACTGAGGTCCAGTGCCGAGGGCCTTCTGGTGGTTCCCTCACTGCAAGAAGTGAGGTTACAGGGAAGCAGGCAGAGGGCCTTCTTGGTAGTGGCGCCTGCCCTGTAGAACGCCCTCCCAACAGATGTCAAGGCAATAAGCAACTATCTGACTTTAAAAGACATCTGAAGGCAGCCTGTTTAGGGAAGTTTTTAATGTTTAATGCTGTATTGTGTTTTTAATATTCGGTTGGAAGCCGCCCAGAGTGGCTGGGGAAACCCAGCCAGATGGGCGGGGTATAAATAATAAATTGTTGTTGTTGTTGTTGTTGTTGTTGTTGTTGTTGTTGTTAGAGCTCTAGAAGGCTGAAGCCAGCTGGTTCTCATCAGTGCTTCTCCCACTTCAGGCTTCTGTTCAGCAGGTGACGCTGATTCTGGCCCATGACAGGGGGCAGGTAAGCCCCGCCCCACATAATCAATCACAAGGCACAGCAGACACTCAACATTTGTATGGCAATGCCCATCAACTTTGGGAGGAAGGCCCCCTCTAATATTTTATTGTGGCCCCTAGGAGTTGGCACCTATGGCAAAGAACAACCTCCTCCTGTACATAGGGACTGATATGTTAGTGCCAACACCTTGTCCCTGTCAAACTGTCTCGCTCCCCATCTCAAACGCACCCAGTGCTTTTCAATTGTTCCGTTCAAACACTTGTGTGGTTGCCTCCTCTGCTTCCCCTTAGCCAACTCTCCCTTACCTTGGGGGAAAGGACTATAGCTCGGGGGTAGAGAATCTGCTTTGCTCAATCTTTGGCGTCATCAAGTAAGCCTAGAAGAGGCCACCACCTGAAACCCTGGAGAGCTTCTTCCAGTCAACGTAGACCCTTCTGAGCTGGATGGAGCAATGGTCTGACTCTGTAGAAGGCAACTTCCTAACTTACTAAAAGGGGAAGACTGCTATAGAGGCAGCAACAGTGGGTTCTCCTATGGATGATTCATGGAGCATCTTTTCCTGCAAGGAACTAAAAGTCTGATTCCCCATTGAAAAAAGATGATTTCTGCATTTATAGGAGAGCTCGCCTTTCCTGTTGCTTTCTCAAGATGTCCCCCTCCTTTCATGAACAGAAGGTGCAAGGAAGCTTGAGATAGTGGTCCTGTTCAGAGCAAGCTATGCCAACCCTGACACACCTCTGCCAGCATAGTGCCATGGTTAGAGTGGTGGACACAGAGACCTGAATTCAAATCCTCACCCAGCCATGAAGTTCTCTTGGTGACCTGGGGCACACTCCCTTAGCTTAACCTACCAAAATGGGGAGAAGGAGAACTATGACACCACCTTGCATTCCTTGGAGGAAGTGAGGGATATATCAATGCAATCAATCTATTGCTCCAGTGCTACAGCCCTATGAACCATCCAAGGATGGTTGCAAAGAGCTCACCTTTCACATACAGAAGAAGCCCATGGAAAGTGGATTAGCTGCTAGCTTCAAGATGCTGGGTTTTAGTCAAACCACCACCACCCCAATGTCTTTCTCAGATATCTCCTTCTCCCCTGCCCACTGCCTTTTCCCTTTCCTTCATTCCTTTCTTTGGGAATCTTCATCTCAAACTCAAATCTAACCAGGACCTACCGGTTTTTCACTGAGGCCTGATTATCAATTTGCACCTCTGTGTAGGAAGGCTGGAGGATTCTATTGTTTTGTTAATTGTCAATTTACATCTTTGAAAGGTGTTGTAATTTCCCCCCCTACTGCTTGGCAGGTTAAGACTAATTCCGCCTGTACATGAACGAACACACACGGCTCCTCTGAGATATAGTTTACTAAAAGTACATTATTTCTAATTTTTAGCTCATTGTTCATTTTTTTCTTTTAGGAGTGGGGAAAAACCCAACTGGAACTTGTCAAAGCAAGTAGAAATTACACTCATTAAATAGTACTGCTCTAGGTACAGTAATTGGTTCCTACCCACCTGCCCACCAGTAAAGTTGTAGATTAACCAGTAGCAAAATTATTTGCCAAATACAGCACAAATGGGTGGTAACTGTAAGAATAAAATCAGTTATGGGGAGGGCTATGGCTCAGTAAGCCCCAGGGTTTAGCCCTATGACATATCCAGGTAGCGGCAGAAACATCCCTTTTCTAAAATCCAGGTGAGTCACTGCCAGTCTGGGTAGCCAATCAGATTTCAAAGTAAAATCAATCAAAAATAAAGTCTGTTCTACTGGACGCTCCCAATGGGTTTTCCTTACTCTCCTTCTTCTTGAAAGAATCTTTGTCCCAACAACTGATGGTGATGTTGCATACCCTGCAACTGTCCCGGGAAAAGAGGGACATTCCATTTTTTCACACAAGAGCACAGAGGCCATTTTGGGTGCTGCAATCTCACGTCATGATCACACAAACACCCCAAAAGTGCTTTTTCTGAGGCTGCGATCTCACACAGGTCACATGACTCACCCGGGAGCACGGCCTGGAAGACATGTGTCCTGGTTTGGGGTCTGGACATGTTTGAGGGTATGATGTTGGTGTGTGAGTGTGGGTTTATTACATGCGGTGGCCATGATTGGCACCAACTTGGATGGCTTCGAAAGAGGATTAGACAAATTCATACCCAGCTCTACCTCTCTTTTAAATCGGAACCAGTGAAGGAGGTGAAGGTCCTATGTGAGTGTCTGGAGGCGGTTGGAGGATGGATGTCGGCTAACAGATTGAGGTGGAATCCTGACAAGACAGAAGTACTGTTTTGGGGGGACAGGGAGCAGGTGGGTATGGAGGACTCCCTGGTCCTGAATGGGCTAACTTGTGCCTCTGAAGGACCAGGTGCACAGCCTGGGAGTCATTTTGGACTCACAGCTGTCCATGGAGGCGCAGGTGAATTCTGTGTCCAGGGCAGCTGTCTATCAGCTCCATCTGGTACACAGACTATTACCCTACCAGCCCATGGACTGTCTTGCCAGAGTGGTGCATGCTCTGGTTATCTCCTGCTTGGACTATCACAATGTGCTCTACATGGGGTTACCTTTGAAGGTGACCCGGAAACTACAACTAATCCAGAATGCGGCAGCTAGACTGGTGACTGGGAGCGCCCACCGAGACCACATAACTCCGGTCCTGAAAGACCAACATTGGCTCCCAGTACGTTTCCAGGCACAATTCAAAGTGTTGGTGCTGACCTTTAAAGCCCTAAACGGCCTCGGCCCAGTATACCTGAAGGAACTAGAGGCAACAATGCTTTTGAACACCAGTTGTTGCTGAAAACGACAGGAGGGGAGAATGTTCTTGTACTTGAATCCTGCTTGTGGGATGCCTGCAGGCATCTGGTTGGCTGCTGTGAGAACAGGATGCTGGACTAGATGGGCCATTGACCCTGATCTCATACCATTTATTAAAATTAGGGTTGCTATGTATACAGTACAGTCATACCTTGGGTTACAGATGCTTCAGGTTGTGTTTTCTCAGGTTACAAACACTCTGAAACCCAGAAGTACCAGAACTGGTTTCGGAGGTCACGCATGTGCAGAAGTGCTAAATTGCGCATTGTGCATGCACAGAAACGTTGAATTGCAACCTGCACATGCGCAGGCACGCCGCTGTGGGTTGTGAACGTGCACCCCGCACGGGTGTGCCCACTGTACAGAGCGCCCACTGTAATACCTTGGGTTAAGAACTTAATTTGTTCTGGAGGTCCGTTCTTAACCTGAAACTGTTCTTAACCTGAGGTACCACTTTAGCTCATGGGGCCTCCTGCTGCCGCTGCGCCGCTGCCACACAATTTCTGTTCTCATCCTGAAACAAAGTTCTTAACCCGAGGTCCTATTTCTGGGTTAGCGGAGTCTGTAACCTGAAGCGTCTGTAACCTGAAGTGTCTGAAACCTGAGGTACTACTGTATAGTGCTTTGCAGGGTTTGCACCAGATTTGGAGGGGGGCTTGGCCTCCAACACATACATGCACACATTCACTCCCTCTTCAAGTGTGAAGCATTGTTTAATTCTCCCACCAAAGTCATGGCAGCAGTACTATTCCCCACTGGGCCCCATGACAGCTGCTTTAGCACTGGGCATGCAGTGATGCAGCTTTTGTATGGGAGCCAATCTCAGCACTCGTTCATTCTTAATAAACCCAAAACACAATGTCCCAGCCTACCGATCTAACGAATCTATTCCAGTCTGTCGATTTCATACATCTATGGATCACTCACCCACTGACAAAATGGCCATTCAGAAGCATAGCAGCACACCCATGTCAGGCTCATGAGGGGGCCTTCTGAGTCATTGAGGACATCAGGCAGTGCCCTGCAAAGCTGTCCAGCATCTTCAGGCCTGATGCTTCACCCACAAGTTTGAGAGAGGAGCACAGATTGACAAAAGTGCCTCTTTTTGTTTCTGCTCCTGACCTAAATTACTCATCTAGTTACATTCTAAAACAGTTTAAGCTGGTGTTTTAGCAAGCTAACACCTCTTGTAGACTGCGTGCAGAATTGTTGCATAAACGCTCTCAGTGTTATACTTTTGTAGCGCAAAACCCGCTCGCGGCCATTGGCACCACATTCATCATCGCCCTCTTGTAAAATCTCCTCCAGGGGCCTTTGCAGGAATTCTGGGTGTTCTGAGCTAGAATTTGCTGGTTCGCTGCTCCAGGGTGGGATTTTATATTAAATCCTGCACCCATTTGGGAAAATTTCAGGGTGCATGTAATGAGGCTGGTGTCCATTTCATGTGTCCGCCACCATTTTGCGCATAGAGCCTCACAATTTAAGAGGGCTCACGATGCAACCATGTCACCTGGCGACTGGATGGGAGACCACATGAAAACCCTGAGCAAGTTGCTTTTGAGGCTACCAAAGGCAGGGAAATAAAGATAACGCGAATAAATATTATAATAAAAATCCGGTGCATAATTCAGTTTTCATTGGCAAAGTCCACACCAGGGGCATTCAGAAGATTTCTCCAAGGTGCTACTTTCTCCACAGCTACAACCATATTGCCCTGCTTGAAACCTCCTTGAGTATTTTTGTGTGGCTGGAATGTGTCCTTCAACTCCAGACCCGTATTTCCCAAACTTGGTTCTCCAGCTGCTCTTGGACTACAATTCCCATCATCCCTGACCACTGGTCCCGCTAGCTAGGGATGATGGGAGTTGTGGTCCAAAAACCGTTGGAGATCTACGTTTGAAGAACACTGCTCTAGACAATGCCTCTTGCTTTGCCTGGGTGGAAAACAGAGAGAGGTGTGTTTGTGTGTAAGCTAGACTACTGTACAATGGTAAAACCGACTTTTTCTGCCCTCATTAGCTCCACCCACCACAATGTGTGGCCCTCAGGAGGTCACCCAGAAGGGAATGTGGTCCCTGGGTGGAAAACAGTTCACCGCTCCTGATATAAAGTTAAAATGTGGGGGCAAAGACAAGATTTGAAAAAGGAAATCCTATTTTAAAATAAAGAATAAAGGTATTTATTCTTGGAACCCATTTGCCATGCCTTATGCATTTCCAAAGCTGTGCTTGACAAGAATGTGTTCCAAGAAACAATCATCTCTAGCAGTTGTTTTAAAGCGGTATTAATGTTTTCAGATCTACTTCCTATTTTTTTCCTGCTGGAGACCTAGCCAAGCACACTGAAATAATGTGGATAGCCGATCTGCTGTCCAAAATTTTCAGTGGAAAATTGCCAGGACTTACATCTGTGACAAAGTAGGCAGGGTTTTTATTCTTGTTGTTGCTGCTGCTGCTGCCATTATTATTATTATTATTATTATTATTATTATTATTATCTGCAGAGAGCATAGACTCTGTCCAATATTTTCTTTATCTCCATGCTCCTCTTTCTAGAGAAGCTGCTCCGCTGCTTGACTTGAGCAAACCAGATGTCAGATGCGACTTAACCCCTTCACCGCTGCCAGGCTCTGTGCTTGGGCAGATGGTTCCCTAGCCACAAAGGAACTTCCAGGGAGTGATTTGTGACGATAAGTCAAACCACCTCGGATTCACACATGCACCTTGTCTCATTCAGCGCAAAGGATGTTTAATATTCTGACCTACTAAGAATGTATGCACAGGCTTGGATGCAAAGATTCCTTTTCTCCAACAGAAGAAGATTTCCTTCAGTGAAATCCCTTCTCCTCTTGACAGTGGGAGACTTCATGTCATAAGAAACTTAGCAAACTTAAGATTTGTTTGAAGAGACTATTCCTGTTGCATGTTGAATGATTTTTTTCTTCTTAGAATAATTGAGAGTTGGTACCGACATTCGGTCCCCCAGTTTATTTCCGCTAAGCAGTAAACTTGATAGCAGTAGTGTAAAATGTGGTTTGAGAGCTGGACCTGAGAGACCTGGGTTCAAATCTCGACTCAGCCATGAAATGTCCTTGGAACTTTGGGGCACGATGCACCTCAAAGGAGCATATGAATTGGCTTGGACAACACCCAAGAAAGAATAATAGAGGTGTGTGATAACGCTGTGTCTTTGATAAGAAAAACAATTGTACACATTATGTTCTTTGAATAGTTCTCTAGGCTAATGTCCTTTGATCTCTCTGTGCATGTGTGTCTTTTTTATTTTACTTTTTAAGTTCTTACTGTTCTATGCCCAGGAAATTACTTGGCAAAACTTCTGTGAGAAATAAAACTGAATGGCAAAACCACAGATTCCATCCTAAAAATAAATGAAGAGAATCAGTGGTGGCTGGTGTTTGTTGAGACTGGCAGTACAGGAGCCAGTGAGCCCAAGCAGCAGGTGGAAACAGAGCCAATGAAAGAAAGAGCCAGCTAATTCCCTATTTTAGGCCATATACCTCCTCCCTGCTGGATTCTACAAGGCAACACTGAGACACAAGAGGAAGAAGCTAGCAGGTGACGTCGGTTTCTGGGGTGCCACCTTTGTCCCAATGGACCAGCCAGCACTGAATTCTCATACTTCCCAACATACAGCTGTCTGAAAGGTTGACTTCAAAACTTATTCATCTGCTATATCTGTCCTTCATCTGTTGTAGGAGGGAATTGTAAGACGTACTAATTGAACCCTTTCCCATCACAACTCTTTCCATCTTTCAATTTTCAATTTACAATTTACAAAAACTTCCTGACAGTAAGAGCTGTGGAATTTGCTGCCAAGGAGTGTGGTGGAGTCTCCTTCTTTGGAGGTCTTTAAGCAGAGGCTTGACAACCATATGTCAGGAGTGCTCTGATGGTGTTTCCTGCTTGGCAGGGGGTTGGACTCGATGGCCCTTGTGGTCTTTTCCAACTCTATGATTCTATGATTCTATACCACAGTCCCCCAAGACAATAAAATTCAGATTGGGCAGCCTCACACACACACACACACACCAGTGTGTGGGGGGGGGAGGTAAAGGTAAAGGACCCCTGGACGGTTAAGTCCAGTCAAAGGCGACTATGAGGTTGCAGCGCTCATCTCACTTTCAGGCCAAGGGAGCTGGCGTTTGTCCACAGACAGCTTTCTGGGTCACGTGGCCATCATGACTAAACCGCTTCTGGCACAACAGAACACTGTGATGCCGTTTACCTTCCCGCCACAGCAGTGCCTATTTATCTACTTGCGCTGGTGTGCTTTTGAACTGCTAGGTTGACAGGAGCTGGGACAGAGCAACGGGAGCTCACTCCGTTGCGGGGATTCAAACCACCGACCTTCCGATCAGTGTGTGTGTGTGTGTGTGTGTGTGTGTGTGTGTGTAGATATAGATGATATAGATAATACAGAGACAGAGACAGAGACAGAGACAGAGACAGAGACAGAGATAGAGATAGAGATAGAGATAGAGATATATAAAATGTTACCAATTCTAAACTGATGACCTTCAACACTGAAAGCAAAGTGTAATTGGGTACTTTTCCAGATAGGTCAAGTTTCCATCTGGCGTTTAAGGCTCCACCTCTCCCTCTGCAGCTGACTTCCCCCTGGGTGCAGACAGACCTTCCTTGGCCTTATTGCAGGATCCTGACTCCTCGCCCCAAGGTGGAGCCTGACCCAGGACTTGGTGATGAGGAATCCCACAGTTGAGGCATGGCACGTAGTCAACATGGCACTACAACTCCCATCCTTCCTGACTGCTCTCCACGCTGGCTGGGGCTGATGGGAGTTGGAGTCTCATTCTTCCAGACAGCTCTGGGGTGACTGACCTAATACTGAGCTTGGTGGGCCAATAGTCTGAGTAGAAGGCCGCATCCTATGTTCCTAAATAACCATTCGGATTTGATGCCCCACAAATATTTTATTTTCTTCTGCCTCTCTCCAACCCCCACTCCCCTTTTTGGTTCTTTCCCCCTTTCTTTTCCTTTTTTTTTAAAAAAAAATCTGCACCTTTGTTTCCTTTCGCTTTATTTTCCCTCCCCCTCATTCCTCCCTCTCTCTTGGTGGCCATTAACTACGCTGACAGGTTGTCAGGCTGAAATAAGGAAATAAAACACTTAAACATTGTTTCCTGATGTATGCATTCATCTCTTCTGCCAAATACAGATATTGAGGAGATGCTTCACTCCTGTCAGCTTGCAAAATTATACCCCAAGCTCACATAGCAACGCAACACTCGAGTCTTTCATGTTTGGCTGATCGGTCTTCCCGATTTGACGCTCATTCAGGGAAGCCTCATAGACTTAGCGTTCGAACGTACAACTTTCGCATGGTTTCTGCTTTGGTGTTGTGCATTATTTTGTTTTTTTATTGCTTTGCTTCTGAAAACACAGCTAATACAGCCTTACACTTCAGCTTATTAGATCTAGTTATGCCTGTTGGGGAAAGAGTTTTTGCCTTTTGGGCCCTACATTTTAAACAGTATTGTACCACTTTAAGCCAGTGATAGAAACTCAAATCTGTAAAATATTCACCAAATAACACCTTTCACCTAGGTTACAGCTGCCACAACGGAATGTCTTAGTGCCTTTCTTTTTTAACAATGAAGTTTATTATGATTATTAATTTCATTTGTATGCCGCTTGGTATTTTAAAGAAAAAAATTGCAAAGAGGTTTACAACTCATTAAAACATCAAATAAAACAACACAGAATAAAACAAATCCAAGCTTCAAGGAAAATATTCCAGTTCCTTCTCTAAGTAACCTTTTGCTTCCCCCATATTTATTCACCTACTTAATTTATATAGCTGCCCCATAGCAGAAGTGCTCTAGGAAGCCAGTGTGGAGCAGTGGTTAGTGTGTCGGACTAGGACATGGTTTCCCAAATTAGGGTCTCCAGCTGTTGTTGGACTACAACTCCCATAATCCCTAGCTAGCAGGACCAGTGGTCAGGGATGAAGGGAACTGTAGTCCAAAAACAGCTGGAGACCTAAGTTTGGGAAACCCTGAGTTATCTGGGAACAGGGAACAGGGATTGATTGTTAAAGCGCTCTGAGAATTGTAACTCTGCAAAGGGAATAGGGGGTCTCCTAACAGCTCTCGCACCTTTAACAGACTACAGG
Organism: Podarcis cretensis; assembly: GCF_951804945.1. Classification (NCBI taxonomy): domain Eukaryota; kingdom Metazoa; phylum Chordata; class Lepidosauria; order Squamata; family Lacertidae; genus Podarcis; species Podarcis cretensis. Next base: position 13,795,264 of record NC_137179.1, read on the forward strand.
TCCCAGGCTTCTCTTGAGGAAGCCATGACTGTTTTAAGTGGTACGATACTGCTTTAAATGTATAGTGCAGATGGAACCATAGAGAAGTATGTCTACATCAGTGATTGGAAACCTGCGACCCTCCAGTTGTTTACATTGTTGTTGTTGTAGTAGTAGTAGTTGTTATCTACAGCTAGGAATGGATTTGGGGGGTTCCATTCAGTTTGTCTTTTAATGCAAACAGCCCAAATTTGCATTTCCTGAAACAATATACACCACAAAAAATGCCGCTGTCCAAAATCTGTACTCCCCCTCATTTTGCAATGCAGTTCTTCAACCAAATGTAAGTACAAAAATACATACGTTGTGGGAAAATGTGCATAAAATGTACGTGTTAGCAGATCTAACACAAAAGAAAAATGCATTAGGGAACACTGATGTGCCGATACGTGTATAAGAGGCATACAAAAATGTGTAGGTTAGGTGAAATGCACACTAAATGCTGATTATTGTGAAGACTTTTCTTTTAAGCAAACTGATACACATACATTAAAAGTGGAAAAAATGAGAAACTGAGTGAAACCGAAGTGATAGACCCACCCATTGCTATCCACAGGCCTGTCCTAGATTGAGCCCTAAACAGCTAAAAACAGAGAAACATATTTTTTTTTGCATCAAAAAAAAATCTTGCTTTAATTCAGTTAACAAATCAGTTCAAGCTGACAAAGTTTAGGTGTTTTTGCTTTTAAGTAATCTCAAGCAATGCAGTCAGACAACGAAGACAAACCCTGAACCTAATGTTACAGACATCTGTGCCAGGTCCTCTGTGGCTAACAGCACTGTATCATTGTGCCGTATCCCATCCATGGGGGGGAAAACTGCAGCGATAACAGCGACTGCTTGTTGCCTCCAGTGGGTGCTGCTGTGAACAAGCTTACCAGCGAGGAGAGATGAATGCAGGGACTGTTCTAATAAGTTTTGCAGTGTGGAAATTTGCTTTATCGAAGCAATTAAGAAATCACCACAGTCAGGCTTGAAAGCAATAATTATCTTTCATCTTGTCGCTTTGTCTCTCTCTCCCCACCCCTCTCCCCCTCACTTATCTGTTCACTATAAACTACAACAGAGCTACGTTGGGTTATGACGGTTCTCGGTCCTTTGTCTCGGATGGGCTTGTAACACAGGTTATGTCAACAGAACACGGGGACCCGCTAGGGTCAACCAAGCTCAGCCATTGGAGAATGCCCTCCATGCTCTAAGAGGAAAGTGTCTGCCAGGGATGGCTAACCTATGGCCTTCAAGATGCTGCTGGACCCCTTGCCATTGGTCATGGTGACTGTGGTTGATAGGTGTTGATATGATCAGTTGGATAGCTCAGTTGGTTAGAGCATGGTGCTGATAACGCCAAGGTTGCAGGTTCAATCCTCGTGAGGGACAGCTGCATATTTGTGGAGCATAGGAATTTGTTCATTTCTCCCCAGAAAATATAGTCCAGCCCCCCACAAGGTCTGAGGGACAATGGACTGGCCCCCTGCTGAAAAAGTTTGCTGACCCCTGTCCTAGCCTCAATGCTCAACCAGTCATATTGCATTAACCTTTACCCTAGGCACTTTAAGACTGACTCATAGGAAAGCAAAACATATTTTCCCTTTAATACTCTAATAATCTATTTGTGCAGAACAACTAAGGGGGTGTGTCTGTCACTGCCTCTCCACTCATCAAATGATTTGGTGACTATTTGCACCTGTGTTGGCAGGCTGAACTCCACACACACATGCCCCATACATTGTGTCAACACCTTTCTTGCCACTTCCACTAAAATAATCAGAAACTTTGGGAGAGGGGAAGAAAATTTCCTTGGGACACCAGATCTGGTTTCCAAACTGGGGATCTGCTACCCCTAGTGTATTTTTTTCAGAAAATGCAAATTAGGTAGGTGCACATTAAGATGTGAACCAAAACCAACTTTCTTTTGGGTAGCACCATATAGCTAGCTCTGGTATTTAAGGACACACGTGAATACCATCCCTTGTTAAAATCATATCTGTACATGCTCCACACTGATTTCTTCTTTCTTTCTCCTAGTTCAAAGTCCCAGACATCTTTCTTAAACCTTCATTGCTTACAACCATAGGTCATCTCCATATCATTGGCGGTTCTTGTTTTTTTTTCTTCAACCAAAATCAAAACATCCAGACAAGGAACAAATCATCTAGCATTACAAGACACAGATATCACCGAATATCTAGCTCTGCAGGCTGGGGTGATATGGGATAGCTTTTGCTAGGTGTGCTCTGAGTAGATCCAGCCCAGCAAAACCTGCTGTAAAAACACGTGCAAATGGCGTGCTGCAATGTATCTGCGTTACTTAAGGTTCTCCAGCAGCTTTTGGGCATTCCAATTTATTGGCTTAACCACTTAGCTTGCTTAGTTAGTGAGCAGTGCAACATACTCCATTCCAAAGGCTTGAAGCAGATGTCAAGGGACCCCTGACCGTTAGGTCCAGTTGTGACCGACTCTGGGGTTGCAGCGCTCATCTCGCTTTATTGGCCAAGGGAGCCAGCGTACAGCTTCCGGGTCATGTGGCCAGCATGACTAAGCCGCTTCTGGCGAACCAGAGCAGCGCACGGAAATGCCGTTTACCTTCCCACCGGAGTGGTACCTATTTATCTACTTGCACTTTGAGGTTCTTTTGAACTGCTAGGTTGGCAGGAGCAGGGACCGAGCAACGGGTGCTCACCCCATCACAGGGATTCAAACCACTGACCTTCTGATCGGCAAGTCCTGGGCTCTGTGGTTTAACCCACAGTGCCACCCACGTCCCCTAGATGTCAAGAGGTTGTGTTAAAAATACAAAATCCTCAGGAAGAGCCAGAGTTACTCCAGAGGCTGCAGAGGCCAGCTTTGGTTTAGTGTTATACTTGCTCAACACTCCTTGGGGATATGCATCCCAATTAGCTAAACATGAGTAGGTTGAATGCGTGCCGGCAGGAGGGTAAACTTTCATTCTACCAATCCGGGTAACACTGCCTGACCTGTGCTACATCAGCCTAGCAGTGATATGTGATTCAAAGTTTCCCAGCTGCCCAAGAAGGAGAGCCATGGGTTTTTGTGATATGACAGGTGGGGCACTCACCAAGTCCCCAGGAGCACTCGACCCCACAGCTTCCCATGCTGGTCGGTCGTGGAAGGAGATTGGAGAAGGGGCCCCATGCCCAAGTGTGCCTCGGGGGTGCTTATCGATGACCAAATCCACTTCCTGCCAAATTCACAAGCCCAAACCCAATGGAAAACAATCACAAGATTACGCAGGATGCTGCACCAAAGGCCAACTGAGAAACATCCAACAGATTCCTACTGGTTAATCCCAACACTGCCCAAGGATGGGACAGAGGAAACAGAGGAGGAGTTTGGGTTCTCAAATTTCAGCAGTACCCTGTGTGACGTTAAAATTTCACACACACACACACACACCTATTTGTGCTCCGTTCTGCATCATTGTTGCAGCACCCCCTGAGGCACTGGTGCCTAGCGCCGCTGAACCTGTCACACCACCCTAAAACCACCACTGGAGGAAGCTGCGGCAATGAGAAGGAAGTGGTTGTGTGGGTGGAGTCTCCTTTCAAAGAAGGTTGCTCACCCAGAAATGGAAGCAAGAAGAAATACCGACGAAAGAAGAATGGCAGATAAAATTAATGGACTATGCAGAATTGGATAAAATGACAGGAAGGATTCGAAACCTGTGGGACCAGAGATTTGCAGAAGATTGGAAGAAATATACGAACTATTTGAAGAGCAACTGTAATCAACAAATTACGCTAGTAGGACTACAAGAAGTTTTGTAAGGAGGAATATATGAAATATTGCAAAGAAGAAAAAGAAGAGAGATACAGTGGTGCCTCATAAGACGAGATTAATTCGTTCCGCGAGTTGCTTCGTCTTGCGATTTTTTCGTCTTGCAGAGCGCAGATTCCCCGGGTATTAACGGCTTTAAGAAAAAGGAAGCAAACCCGCAAGACGTTTTCGTCTTGCGAAGCAACTCAAGAAACAAAAAACCCTTTCGTCTTGCGCGTTTTTCGTCTAGTGAGGCATTCGTCTTGCAGGGCACCACTGTATTAGATATGATATTTAAATGTAATAGTGAAAGTAAGAAATATATATTAAGTGATTAGACTGAAAATTTTCAGATGTGATTGATGGAAGTAAAAAAAATTGTTTAAGATGTAAAAGTATGTTTAATTACTTGAAAATGATATGTTAAAAAATTAATAAAATTTTATATTAAAAAAACAAAGAAGGTTGCTCACTCTGCTCTGATCAGTCGCAAAAGGAAGTAGGTGATCTTCCCTCCCATTTGGATGAAAGCCCCTCAAGACTTCCTCCCAATGGGGAAGCACATTCACCCCCAGCGGCGGAGCAAGCCGATCGGGGGCGGGGGCAGGGCCAGCTGTCCGCGGAGGCGCCACAGGGCCTCCAAGGAGTCTGCCTGCCTCCTCCCACTCAGCCACCCTACAGCTGAGGGGGAGGCAAGGGGTGGACTGTTTGGGGCAGCACGGAGCCTGCGGGCGCTCAAGCCACTGCGCCACTCCCAGGAGAGATGCGTGGCTCGGGCGCGCTGCAGGCATAGCTGTCAACTTTCAGATTTGAAAATAAGGGATCAGCAGCCTCGAAAATAAGGGATCAGCAGCCTCACCTGTCCCGGGGACAGTCTACAGGATGTCTAACAATCCGGGATAGCAGCGGGAAGCAGCGGGAAACGACGCTGGAATAAGGGAATTTCCCGCAAAAAAAGGGAAGGTTGACAGCTATGGCTGCAGGCCCTGCAGTGAGTGCCGCCCACCATTTTGTTACTCCCCTCAGTGGGGACACATGGGGTGTGCCGCACCTACTGCACCCCCCTTGTTACACACACACACACACACACACACACCATGCTAGCAATATCAGGAGCAACTCCAGAATAAGGTTGAAAAGAGTCAAACTGGAGGCAGAGGTGCCAACTTGAATAAAATATTGGGGGCGGGGGTTGCAGGTAAGCTCCACACCACATAATCGATCACATGGTGCGGCACACGCACACCATTTGAATGGCAATGCCCCCTCAAATATTTTATTGGTAGGGCTGAAGACCCTTTGGCCCCTCGGTGTTTCCTCCTGTGGGTGGAGGGGTGGCTTATCCAGTGTCCAGTGAGAAAGAGTCCGCTTTGAGACAAGCAGACTGAATGGCCAGTGCTTGCCTATGCACATCTGCTCAGCAGTAGCCCCATTGTGTTTGGTGGGACTTACGGCCAGGGAAATGTGGAGACGATTGGAAGCTTATCAAATGAAGGTACTCCTCTGTCAAAGTTTAATGGTGGGGAGGTTCTGCAGTATCTCTTAAGATGATATATTCAAAAGCAGAGAAAGGGAGTCAAAGGGATCCTACTGGATCAAAGGGGAATTCCTTTCTAAGCATGATACTGACTTTTTCAAAGTTTGCAGATCATAAACAGACATCCAGCAAGAACTCATGGTAACTTCCTCCACTCTCAGGAATGCAGCATAGCAGGGAGAGCAGCTCCATTCGATTGCCAAGAGAATGTGCGTCAGATTGTATTGACCCATTAGGGCAGCCACTTCTGCATTGCCAGAACTTTTACATCGCCAATATTGCATTGCATTGCCAGATGCATCACACACCCAAAAAAGAAGACAGGGATTTGCATACAATTTGCATTCGCCTTGAAAGCTGCCTTGAGCAAGTTTTACTCTTAATGGCAGCCTATAAATATTTTAAATAAATTAAATAAATATGCTAATTTTTCTGTATAGGTGCAAATTTAGAAATAATTACCTCCTTTCAAGCACAAATATAGCATGTCTCACCATAGTGGGGAAGACTGTGACCAAGCGCAGGCCTGGCACCATCAGTCAGCCCTGACTGAAGGCCCCAGGGTTCAGAAGAGACCCTCAGGAGCCTAACTGGGCACTCACTCATTGCCAAGCGTGGGAAAAGAACCAAACAGGACCTTCTCCTCAGGGCCAGGCATTCTGACAGGTGGCCAGGAAAATGCCTGTGTTCCTGCCATAGCTGTCAACTTACACATTTGAAAATAAGAGACCAGCAGCCTCGAAAATAAGGGATCAGCAGCCAAAATAAGGGATTTTCCAAGCACAGGTATGTTCAACTTCTGAGCCCCTCCAAGCCAAAGGCAGAAAGCCCAGCCAGCAGCCAAACGAAGCCTCAAGCGGTGGCTCCCACAGCACAGCAACCCAGCAAAGGGGATGCAGAAAGGAAAACCACTGTCACCTCTCCACTGGGAAGCGCTGAGCAAAGGCGAGTCCCCAGGCAATGCGGCCAATTTGATCGGCACAAGGCATGCAAGCTCCACCCCCCAGTCGTTCTTAGACTCCTTATTGGGTGAGCAATGCAGCCAAGCAACACAGTTGGAGCCTCCCTCCTCCCTGGCCAGCAGGGAAGGAGGGAGAGGAGCTGCTTCTTTTGAAACCCAGGAAATTTAAGGGACATCATCAATAAGGGACAGCAGCGGGACACAGCGTTGGGATAAGGGACTTTCCCGCCAAATAAGGGACACTTGACAGCTACGGTTCCTGCTGTGACTTCTCTCTCTCTCTCTCTCTCTTTTACTTTAGCTTTTTAAAAGACAACAACACTAAGCTTAAAAAAAGTATTTCTAGCTGCCACAGCTAACAGGGACAATGCTCCATCATCTTCCTGGCCACCTTGCTGAGAATTCCTGGCCATTTCTTCAGGGCATGGAACAGTTTGCAGCAGCGACATAACACACAGGCAGGGAACTTGAATCTCTCCAGGTGTTGCTGGACTACAACTCCCATCATCCCTGGGGCAGAAGGGATTTGGAGTCCAACAACATCTGCTATGCCGCAGGTTCCCAACTCCAGAACGAATGCAATTTAGTTCGTTGAGTGTTGATGCAATGTGGTGATTTAAAACAGGGTGCAGAAAACCAATACAAGCTGTCAGTTCACCGACACGAAAAGCTCCCAGGTGATCTCTGCCAACCATCCCTGGCTTACAAGGGTACATTGTCTAAAACTAAGGCTAGTGTTCAGCCAAGGCAGCTATATGACGTAAAATATATTGCCAAGTGCCAAATTCCTAACAATAACATTTACATATCGCATTACTCCAAGGACAATATACACTTAAAAAGTTCCCGCGGTGTATACAGAAAAGAATAACCATTTGTCTTTAACATTAAACAATGTCAATGGGCGCAATATAACCTTGCCGCTGGATTCTGCATGTGAGCTTAATGAGCTTTTAAGGGCAACGATGGCTGAGATGAAAGTTCCTCTGTACCTCGAGGTGTGCCTAGCTAAGCCACATGCCATTGAATGGCCACAGGTGTCTGTGACAAAGCTCCGTAAACAGAACACCTTTGCCTCAGAGTGAAAATGGACACCCTGGAAATGATTTGGAAGCAGGGCAAGTTAGCAGCCGCAGCAATGCTGCCATTTTTCTGTTTTCTGCTTACCAAGCTCTGCCTTCAACAAAGCTGTCCAGACTGATGGTTGCCAGCTCCACGTTTTGTTCTAATGCCAGTAATGGGTTGTCAGCTAATGGAGCTACAAACCAGGCCTTCCTTGCTGGGATGTTGAACATAGAGCCAATTGACACTTTGAGAAGAAGCATACAGTGTGGCTCTCCTGGGACCGTGCTGACGTTTGAAATTTGAATTCAAAACCTGAGTGGCAAAAGTGGAAATCAGCAAATTTGGAAGGTGTGCAAGCACGTACTTTGGGTTGAATCCACACTTCAAGACTTCATAGAATCATAGAATTGTAGAGTTGGAAGGGACCACAAGTATCCTCCAACCCCCTGAAATGCAGGGATCTTTTACCCAATGGGGCTCGAACCCACAACCCTAAGATTAAGAGTTTCATGCTCTTCTGGCCAAGCTATGGAGCTTGATCTTAGGTCACACTGAAAACAGGGCAAGTTAATCGCAATGTAAGAAACCTCACTGAGTCCAATGGGATATAAGGCATCATGCACACCGTACACATAAAGCACATGACTTCTCCCAAAAAAACCTGGGGTGCTTTGTTAAGGGTGCTGGGAGTTGTGACTCTGTGATGGGTGAACTACATTTCCCATGATGCTTTGAGGGAAGCAAGATGGAGCAAGATGTAGACATCCCCTTTTATAAGATCCTGGGGGGGGGGACCTCAGCTACCTCCCCTCTACCCCATAAGGAATGCTTCATGTACATATGCATTCTAAGTTTAAGTAAGATGCAGCTGAGCTCTTGCACATCTTATCTTGCTTAGCTCAAATACGACCTCCATTTCGGTGATACTTTACAATATATATATATATATATATATATATATATATATTAATTGCAAACATGACAAGCCATGCTTACTTATTTTTGCTGGCCTGTCCTTTTACAGAAAATTGATCAGAGCTGCATTAGCAGTCATTTTGATGTGTAGTCTAGACAACATTAAGACTGTTGCTAAATATATCTAAACAGATGCTATTAAGTCAGCAAAGCATCAGTGTCAGCCAACTGGCATTAGGAAAACCTCTGGTTAAATGTAACTGATAGCAAATGGCCTGTTCTGCTTTTATTGTCTAGGGTTGCCTAAACGCTGAAACACAGCAAACCTCGGGAAGCCTTCGGGGTTTGCGTAAATATTAATCTTGAGTGGATTTACTGGATTACCTGTGTTTCACTCTTATTATTTAAAGGCGTCCAGCTGCAGAATATTTCGTTTGAATGGATGTGGCTCAGCCGTCATTTAGCAAACTTTAATTCGAAACGCCTATACAGCAGAAACTGGTTATATCCTCTTGATGTTTCTGGAGCTGATTGTTTGCTACAGAAGATAATAAAATTGACTTCCCTTTCCATTAATTCTTTGCAGAATTTCATAGCATTTCATTAACTTCCACTTCCACATTCTATTAGAGCAGTGGTTCTCAACCAGCATGCCATGGCACCCTGGGGTGCCTTGAATGATGGTCAGGGGTGCCGCAGGCAACACTGACCACTGTCCTTTTCCTTCCCTCTCTCCTCTGATGCCTTCTCATGTCTTTGCCTCCCAAAGGTTTGTTGCAGCAGCCCTGGCTACAAGCTCCCCAGGCAAATGGGCTGGCTAGGAGGGGAGACCAGGGGCAGCAGCTGTGGCTGCCCAGAGGACTCCCAAGGAGAGGGGAGAAGAGAGGAGGCTGAGGGAACACTTAGGAACAAGGGAGGGTGTTTGAAAAAGGATGAGAGGGTGCCAGCTCTGCAGGAAAGGGGTGACATCACTGGGTTCCTGAGTCCCACAGGGGTGCTGCAGAAAGAATGTAGTTGGTCAAAGGAGCCGTGGACTCAAATCAACTGAAAACCTCTGTATGAGAGGGCAATGGAATCAGCACTTGATAGAACCTCCCTCCTCAAATCTCAGTAAATTCCAGCAGGTAGGTTTGCAGTTAATTTATTTACCATATTTTTTGCTCCATAAGAGGCACCTGACCATAAGAAGCACCTAATGTTTAGAGGGGGAATGCAAGGAAAAAAATATTCTTTAAAGGGAGTGCTGAGCAGAGCCTGTATGCATCCCATGTTCTGCTCAGCACTCCCTTTCACAAGCTGCATGGGGATTGCGGTGCTTGCAGGCTTTTCTCCGAGGAGGAAAAGCCCCCAAGAGCTGCACACATGCTCCGTGCAGCTCTTGGGGGCTTTTCTGGGAGTTGGGGAAAGAGACAGAGCCGTGTGCTGCGTATGTGCTACTTCAGAGGAAGCGCAACCTCATCCAGAGTAGGCAACTGACCAGTTTCCCTGACACAAGTACCACTCACCCACAGAGCCTCTGTCTCGTCAGGATTCGTGCTTACCTAACTTTTCCTCATCCAGCACATCACTGCTTTCAGACAGCAGCCTAAGCCCTACACACCCTCTGCTGACTCAGATGTTGTGGAGAAATCAAACAGGGTGTTGTCAGCATATTGGGGGCACCTTGCCCCAAACCCCTACTGCTCACTCCCAATGGCCTGGGGCACCACATAGCATAACTGTCAACGTTCTCCCAATACTACTCTCTGCTTCATCAGTAGGCCTGAAGCCTGAAGCCATCAGTGGCCTGAAGCCACTGGAAGATGGTGTATCCAATCCCCACAGAGCATATGATATCAAAAGCTGCAGAAAGGTTGAGAAGGAGCAATATTGCCTTGCCCTCAATAAAAGGCAACTCTCTCCGCCATCGTCCTCCAAAAGAAGGCACTTGCCCAAACTAACAAGTTTTAAGAAAGGTTGTTTTCTGCTGCTCCAGAGAAGCGGACACGGAGCAATGGTTCCAAACTACAAGAAAGAAGATTCCACCTAAACATTAGGAAGAACTTCCTGACAGTAAGAGCTGTTTGACAGTGGAATTTGTTGCCAAGGAGTGTGGTGGAGTCTCCTTCTTTGGAGGTCTTTAAGCAGAGGCTTGACAACCATATATCAGGAGTGCTCTGATGGTGTTTCCTGCTTGGCAGGGGGTTGGACTCAATGGCCCTTGTGGTCTCTTTCAACTCTATGATTCTATGATTCTAAGCTGCCTTCTTTAGAAATGGCCACACTGCTTTCTCTTTCAAGGGATAGGGGACCACTTCTTCACACACTGAAGTGTCAACCACACTCCGGAACAATTGGGACTTGTTGCTTTCAGCAGAAACCAGGATCTGCTAACTTAGTCTGGATCTGGTACATAGGTGTCCTATTTAAAAACTCATTTTCAAAAATGCTACCCTGAGCTTTTCTGCTTCTACAAGGGGAAACCCCAAAAAACGATGAATGAGTCTTTTTTAAAAAATAGCAAAACCCACCAAGACCCTTGTTATTTGCATAATACATCACCCGCTCCAAGGAAGTCTCAGATCTGCAAAACCTTCCCCATTCCATACACTAAAACCCACCCAAAAGGAGAGTGGTATGACTGTAAGCCAACATCATTACCCTATTTACATTTTTTGGTACATTAAAAATAATAATAGGGCTATGATGAATATCCTTCCTCTTGACTCCTATTTTGAGCTGTGATATTTTAATCTTTGCCGTTCTTGCTGGAGCTGAGGAGATGAATGTGCTGGGTGACAGAGCTCAGAGGAAACAGTATAAATAAAGCAAAGTGGCGCTCTGACATCTCAAATTTTATAGCTTTTTTTATTGTAGCCTAAGCATAAACAGAGTGCAGCTGTGTTATACTTAATGTTCAGAGTGTTCCCTCTGCTCCAGCCCCCTACTGCTTTTAGAGAAATTGCTCTGGTAGGGGATACCCTCCCCTACACACACAAACATACAGACACACACACACACAACTTCCAGTACACAAAAGTGCAATTGCATAAATGTCTTCTCAGAGTAAGACCCATTGTTTCCAATGAAGCTTGCCCCCGGTATATAGGAGTATAGTATCACAGCCTAAGCACAGAACTCCCCTTGAAATAAATGAGGTTTCCTTCCTACTGAGAAAAAAATTGTGATATTGCTGTCTCAGTCTGCTTCCCCATGTTCGACACGCAACCACTAGTGGTCTACTTGTCATCCCTTTATTAATATACAGTAACCATAAAACAAAAATGTGAAATGTGAAATGAATCAGCAAATGCAACCGTAAAAAAACACACCTTACAGCTACAGCAAGTTAAAAATCCCTATCAACTGTACTTTTCACACAATTTTATTTTTTCATCAAGTCTGGCAAAACGTTTTATGTGTTTCTATGTTTCGCTGAGGGTTGTGAAACTGCAAGTATATGTCACCCATTGTACATTGGTCTGGAAACCAAGTCAAATGAGGAACGATTGAAGGAGCTGGGTATGTTTAGACTGGAAAAGAGGAGACTGAGAGGAGATACAATAGCCATCTTCAAATATCTGAAGGGTTGTTGCATGGAAGATGGAGCAAGCTTGTTTTCTCCTGCTCTGGAGGGCAGGGCTTGAGGCAACGGCTTTCGGTTCCAAGAAAGGAGATTCTGGCTGAACATCAGGAAGAACTTTCTGACAGCAAGAGCTGTTGGATAGTGGAACAGGTCTACCTCCAGATGTTGTGGACTCTCCTTCATTGGATGGTCATCTGTAATGAATGCTTAGCTGAGATCCCTGAATTGCAGGGTTTTGGATTAGATGGCCCTCAGAGTCCCTCCCAACTCTACAGCTATATGATTCTATGTCTTCAGGAGTGGGGATGCTGTGTGGAGTCTGAAGATGTCTCCCCAGTGTCTGGGTCAGGCTGGGATTCTGACACTTAGCAATCAAGGCTTCACACTGTGGAGATGCCATGGTGTGTTGTGCTGTGTGACTGGATCCTTCCTGCTCCCCACCCACCCACCAGGGCAGACTTTTGTGCTGTATGCACAGACACCACAGAGGGTTGGTGTGGAACAGACCTCAGGGTACAGCTGTTTTACATGCCCCTCCTTGCATGCCGCCTTTACAGTGGTACCTCGGGTTACAGACGCTTCAGGTTACAGACTCCGCTAACCCAGAAATAGTACCTCGGGTTGAGAACTTTGCTTCAGGATGAGAACGAACAGAAATCATGCAGCGGCAGCACGGTGGCAGCAGGAGGCCCCATTAGCTAAAGTGGTGCTTCAGGTTAAGAACAGTTTCAGGTTAAGAACGGACCTCCAGAATGAATTAAGTTCTTAACCCAAGGTACCACAGTGGTGCCTCGCAAGACGAAATTAATCCATTCCGTGAGGCTCTTTGTATAGCGGTTTTTTCGTCTTGCGAAGCAAGCCCATTGACAGCTTAGCGGATTAGCGCTATTAGCGGTTTAGCGGCTTTTAGCCGAGGGCCTTCTGGCAGTTCCCTCATTGCGAGAAGCAAAGCTACAGGGAACCAGGCAGAGGACCTTCTCGGTAGTGGCGCCTGCCCTGTGGAACACCCTCCCATCAGATGTCAAAGCGATAAATAACTACCTGACATTCAGAAGACATTTTAAGGCAGCCCTGTTCAGGGAAGTTTTTAATCTGTGATATTTTAGTGTATTTTTGGTTTTTATGGAAGCCGCCCAGAGTGGCTGGGGAAACCCAGCCAGATGGGCGGGGTACAAATAATAAATTATTATTATTATTATTATTATTATTATTATTATTATTATCAGCTGATAAGCGGCTTAGCGGTTTAGGAAAAGGGGGGGGAAGGGGGGGAACCCACAGGAACTCGCAAGACATTTTCGTCTTGCGAAGCAAGCCCATAGGGAAATTCGTTTTGCGAAGCGCCTCCAAAACGGAAAACCCTTTCGTCTAGCGGGTTTTCCATCTTGCGAGGCATTCGTCTTGCGGGGCACCACTGCACTGTACTCTGAACTAGAAGGATTGAGTAGGGCTTATGTTTCACAGGATGCTGCAGTGTACTAGTCAGACAAATGGTCCATCAGACAAATGACCAGCAGAGGCTCTCTAGGGTTTCAGACAGAAGCCTCTCCCTCACTTAAATGCAGATGCCAGGGATTAAACCTTGGACCTTCTGCATTCAACACTCTACCATTGCGCTACAGCCCTCAACTGAGCTGCTGGCTTGACACTGTCGGTAGACTGAACAGCGGCAAGAATATTGCTAGCCCAAAAATGGAAGCAAGAAGAAATTCCGATGAAAGAAGAATGGCAGACAAAATTAATGGGCTATGCAGAACTGGACAAAATGACAGGAAGGATCCGAAGCCTGCGGGACCAGAGATTTGCAGAAGATTGGAAGAAGTGTACGAACTATCTGAAGAGCAATTGTAATCAACAAATTACGCTAGTAGGACTACGATAAGTTTTGTAAGGAGAAATATACGGCGTTACAAAGTAGAAAAAGAATAGAGATATTAGTTGTGAGATTTAAGTGTAATAGGGAAAGTAAGAAATGTATACAAAGAGATTAGATTGGAAAATTTTCAGATGAGATTGATGGAAGTCAAAACAATTGTATAAGATGTAAAAGTATGTTTAATTACTGTTGAAAATGATATGTTAAAAAACTAATAAAAAATTATGTGTGTGTGTGTCTGTGTGTGTGTGTGTATTATAATAAAAAAATTATATATATATATGACACTGTCGGTAGATCAACTGTGGTCCCTTTCACTTCAACTCTTTCTGTGTTCAGCTGCCTAGGGCCTCTCTCTGTCTCTGTCTCTGTCTCTCTTTCCTCCTCCTCCTCTCCACCCTCCCTTCTCTCTCTCTCCCTCTCTCACCCACACATTACTCACTGTCAGAAGCAAGGATCTCTACAGCCGTTGCGTGCGTGCAAGTCTATTAATGGAATTCCTTGGTTGCGATATCGGATTAACAAACTGCATCCTTCAGGAGGTGTGTGACCTCATCGAGATTCGTGGAGTTTGCTCCCCTGTGATTGACTTGAATTCAGCTCCATTTGTGCAATCTATAATTTCATAGAGACGCTTCTGTCAAAACATACCACTACTCAGGAACGGATGGGTTTAAGGAAACACATCTGTAATGTAAATAACCTCTGAAGTCTCTTAAAATACACTAACAGGCTGGGGAGGTTATTTACATTGCACGTGTAAACATGTCCAGCGGGAAGACAGGAGGGGTAGACACGGTGAGGGCTTGACCCCCTTCAAAACTGAGATGAGCGAACTACCCTTTCTCTAAAACAGACTTCCCCAACCTGGTGCCCTCCAGAGGAGGACTACAGAGAATTTGGACTACAACTCCCAATAAGCATGCCCATTGGCCAAGGGTGATGAGAGTTGTGGTCTTAAAACATATAGAGAGCATCAGGTTGGGAAAGGCCTGTGCAGAGCTTGTCTTGGGCCCAGGGTAGGAGTCCCCAGTCAGCTGGGAGGCACGGGGCTCTATTGGCATGGCAGAATAAGTCCAGCAGGCACAGATAGCAGACATTTGCATTTGCATTGGCTGCCCATCTGCTACCTGGTCAGGTTCAAAGTTCTTGAATTAATTTTCAAAGTCCTGAACAATTGGAGCCCAAGGAACTTTAGGTAAAGGTAAAGGGACCCCTGACCATTAGGTCCAGTCGTGGTTGACTCTGGGGTTACGGCGCTCATCTCGCTTTATTGGCCGAGAGAGCCGGCGTACAGCTTCCGGGTCATGTGGCCAGCTCCTATAATAGACTAATGCATCAGATGCCAGTGGAAGTTCCCAGTTCTTCCTTTCTCCAGAAATTCTGGTCCTCTACAAGGGGAGTAGCAAAGGGCAGAATGAAACATTTTCTTCCTCTTCGCTTTTCAGAGACTAGGGGAGGGAGAACAGCCATTCTCACCCAGATCACACCCTGACCATGACAAGCTGCTAACAGAACATCTACATATGACTTAGGAGTGTTAAATCGACTTGATTATTCCGCCACAGATCTCCTGAAATGCCATCAAAATCATACAGCTGGTAGAAGCGAAATAGGCGTTACATTCCATCCATTCCACAACCTTTTGTCCACAGGTGATATAATTTTTTTAATTAAAAAAATCAATCCAGAACAGAAGTTGGGTCTGGAAGAATGGCAGATGAAGATGATGGACTATATGGGGCTGGCAGAAATGACCGGCAGAATCCGAAACCAGGGAAAAGAGTCGGCGGAAGAAGACTGGAAGAAATTTAAAGACTATTTACAGAAATATTGTAAAATTAATGAATGTTAGAATGATGTTGGACAGAAATTAAGTGGTTTCCAGCTGTAATGCTCAAGAGATATGAAAAAAAAAGGTTTAGAAATAAGTAAAAACTAATGGTGAGGATTTGCTGAACTAACAATTTGAATTGGAATACAAGAAAGGGAGGTATGAGGAGGTCTGGAAAATAAGTTAAAAGAAAATAAGTAATGGAAATTCTATGTGTTTTTAATTATTTTTGTATTTTTTGTATCTCTGTTATTTTCTTTTTTTTTCTTTTTAATTTTACATTGTATTATTTTTTGAAAACTTTAATAAATATGCTAAAAAAAAAAAGAAGAAGAAGTTGGGAAGCTTTTTTAACCCCAAGAGGCCCACATTCCCTTCTGGATAAGTTTTTTGGGGGGCCACATGTCAGTGGTGGGCGGGGCCAGAGGCAAATGTGGGTGGAGCCACAAATGCAAATAATAATAATAAAATCCTTTGTGCATTAGGCTGGTTTCTACACCCACCCACAGCCACCTCTTTATTTCCTGTATGGTAGGTAACAGGAAAGCACTTAGATCTACATGGCTTCCCTCCCCCCCCCCCCCCCCGTTATCATCTTTCTGCTTCTGTATCATGAGACTACTCCCTTTGGCATTTAATCATCCATAGAAGTCTTTTATTGCTTCCCATACAACACCACAATGAACATAATCCCTTCGTTAAGTGCCAATTAATTATTTAAAAAGCACTCATTGGGGATTAACAATCATGAAATAGATACTGTTCTATTAGTTGTTAATCCTCAATAAATCTACTTGTAGTAGGCATTCGTATTTCAAGTATGAGTGAGCTGGTCTAAGTTAATCTAATTTCTAGTTTTTGTATGTTGGTGAGATGATGGTTATTACGTGAAAGATGTGTTCTTCTCAGTGTTTTGATCTGTTTGGCCACTAGTAACTCTTTAACACAGACATCGGACACCTTTGGCGTACAGGCACACCTTTACATTCATAGCTGCTTGCTTCAAGGGTGGGGAACCTGTGTCCCTCAAGATGGCTTGGACTTCAACTCCATTCCTCCTTGACTATTGGGGGTGATAGGAGTTGTTGTACAAAATCTATGGAGGGCACCAGATGTTTTAGCCGCTACACTGCATAGCCTTCCAGAAATGCTATACCACAAGGACTGCCTCTCCCCATATAAACCAGTCTGGACCCTGAGATCATCATCATCATCATCACAATTTATTTATACCCCGCCCATCTGGCTGGGCTTCCCCAGTCACTCTGGGCAGCTTCCAGAAAAATATTAAAATACTGTAATACATCAAACATTAAAAGCTTCCCTAAACAGGGCTGCCTTCAGATGTCTTCTAAAAGTCTGGTAGTTGTTGTTCTCTTTGACATCTGATGGGAGGGCGTTCCACAGGGAGGGCACCACTACCAAGAAGGCCCTCTGCCTGGTTCCCTGTAACTTGGCAGCAACATGAAAATGGGCCTTTTCTTCAGTGGCTCCCCATCTGTGGAATGATCTCCCAGGGCGGTTTGTCTAGTGGCCTTTAGGCGCCAGGCAAAAACGTTCTTCTTTAACAAGGCCTTTGACTGATTAATATTCTACAGCCTTTTAAATGTGTTTGTGGGAGGGGGCAGAGGCAGAGCATATGCCCGCGCTGGCCAGGGCGGGTGCACTCCCGAGCAAGCCTCCCACGGGGGCAGAGCAAGCCACTGATGGTGGACATTTGGTGTGCTGCCCACCCGCAACTCCCAAGCCTCCTCCGAGCATTCAAAATGAAGGGGGAAGGGGGAATCCCGCTAGCAAAGCAGCGCAGCTCCCCCCTTCCCCCGACGGCTCAGGGTAGAATCATAGAATCATAGAGTTGGAAGAGACCACAAGGGCCATCAAGTCCAACCCCCTGCCAAGCAGGAAACACCATCAGAGCACTCCTGACATATGGTTGTCAAGCCTCTGCTTAAAGACCTCCAAAGAAGGAGACTCCACCACACTCCTTGGCAGCAAATTCCACTGTCGAACAGCTCTTACTGTCAGGAAGCTCTTCCTAATGTTTAGGTGGAATCTTCTTTCTTGTAGTTTGGAACCATTGCTCTGTGTCCGCTTCTCTGGAGCAGCAGAAAACAAACTTTCTCCCTCCTCTATGTGACATCCTTTTATATATTTGAACATGGCTATCATATCACCCCTTAACCTCCTCTTCTCCAGGCTAAACATGCCCAGCTCCCTTAGCCGTTCCTCATAAGGCATCGTTTCCAGGCCTTTGACCATTTTGGTTGCCCTCCTCTGGACACGTTCCAGTTTGTCAGTGTCCTTCTTGAACTGTGGTGCCCAGAACTGGACACAGTACTCCAGGTGAGGTCTGACCAGAGCAGAATACAGTGGCACTATTACTTCCCTTGATCTAGATGCTATACTCCTATTGATGCAGCCCAGAATTGCATTGGTAGGCTTGGGAGTTGCGGGCTGGCGTTGCACCAAATGTCACACCCCTCAGCGAAGACACTAGGGTGGTCTGCCCGCACAGCACCCCCCTTCCTCCGCCCCTGGGAGGGGGGTTTGTTGTTTTGTTGTTTTTGTTTTAACGATTTATTTGTGCTTTTACCTTGAATGTTTAGCTAGTAGATGAAGGACAGGTATGTAAGTCTAATAAATAAAATAAAATAACTTTTTTCTCGGGTTATCTCCAACTGAACACTACAGTCATACCTCGAGTTACAGATGATTCAGGTTGTGTGTTTTCAGGCTACTCACCACACCAAACCCAGAAGTACCGGAACGGGTTATTTCTGGGTTTCGGCGCTCGCACATGCACAGAAGCACTAAATCATGCTTTGCGCATGCACAGAAGCACTGAATCGCAACCCACGCGTGCGCAGACGTGGTGCTGAGGTTTGCGAACATGCCTCCTGCACGGATCATGTTTGCAGCCCAAGCATCCACTGTATTTCCTTTTTAGCCACCCTTCACGAATCCCTGCTAAAAAACAGCTTTGCTTATGTTGCAGTCCTATATCCACATACCTGGGAGCAAGCCCTATTGTCCTGGGTGGGGCCTACTTCAGTGTAGACACATATAGGATTGCTCTATTAGTTGTGTATCAGAAGCTGTGCCTGTAGTACTGGTTAAGATTGTACCCATCCCTGGATGGCTTTTCTGGATGGCTTATATTTAGGCAGCTTTGCCCATAATGGACAGAGTTCCTGTCCCCCTCAGCCATATTTCTCTTTACGAGTTGTTTCTCAAGAGGAAGAAAATCCCAGTAGGTAACAAGGAGTTTTGCAGGAATTACAAATCAGAGATGATGCTTGCCACTTTGATCAATGGAACTGATAAATATAACTAGATACTTGTGCTCATATTGAAGTTTTAAGAGCCCCCTTGATGGCCAACTCTGACTTGCAGAGGTAAATGTTGGCAAAAAGACTCATAATTCATGGGAGGTGAGACCTTACTGCTATAAATAGATGTAAATGTGTGTATCGCGGCCCGTTAAAATTTAGCAAAAGGTTCACATGTGTGGCAGTGGATGCATGCAGATGTTAAGGGTGCTGCAAATATCTGTGCTCAGAAAAGCATCTAGAATGTGCAGTAGCCTCAAGAGGATCACTGGATCCATACTTCCAAAAACTAAGATTGAATGAGTAATACAATACCTAATTAAATCAACTTCACATGTGATGCTCAAACGGATTCAGATCTACATTGCTTTCATAGAGAAATGCATGTGTTTTTGAGTGGAGAGCATCATCATCGCTGCCACCCTCACAGCGAAAGAATAAACGGATAAAATATTGTGCAGGCAATACACAACAGTGATTTGAATATGCGTCATGAAAACAGCTTTTTTTTGCAGATAACTGTCCTGAACACACAATGCCGGGCCAGAATGCTGGAAGACTGAAACATTTACAGGAATTAGCGGGGTGTCGGGAGGAAACAGTGAGTACTGTCGCATCAGAATTGGCCTGCATGGAATTGTCTCTTCACATAACGAAAGCAAAAACTGAGACGAGCTTCAACAAATCACTTAATGTGGAATGCAAATGTCTCAACATGAAGGCCATGCCACTGAGATCTCTGTATTTTCTAAAGAGAACCTTCTCTCGTAATTTCTGCTTTCCTGGGGGGCTTATAGTGTTGTGACTAGGCAAAGTGAGATGACATTCCTATAGTTCTTTTTCCTCTGGTGGGACAAGCATATTAAAACATATTTAATGCTTAGGAGATGCTTGCTTAAATTATTACTAAAACCGTTTTTTAGGGTTGGTGCTGCTAGATACTTAAAGGACTTGGGACACAGGCCCAAAACACTAGTTTACATATGCTAATTTTTATGTATCCATGCCTCTGGGCGTGGATGAAGGTGGCAGGAGACCAGCTTTGCATTTCATAGTGTGCCTAGTCTATATGAAAATATTTTAACAGGAAGTTTTAAAAAGGAAGGAAAGGCAGGAAGAGACGCAGGGCTCTGCAAAAAGAACCCAGGGCTCAGCACTCTTTAGACCATCCTATAAAAGACCCCTGGCTGGAATGCTTCTCAAGCACACCTACCCAAATGGATGGGTTGATCAATTGTTGAGTAGTTTGAAATGGAGCTTGCACATTATAAAGAAGCCTGACTTCTGTGAATTGGGTGTCCTTCTCTGTAGTTAGGCCTGGCTTTCAATAGGGCTTGGGCTGACTATAAACAGATAGAGATGGTCTCACTCAGCAGAGCTTTCCAAACTGTGTGTCACGACACCTTAGTGCGTTGGCTGCAGTGTGTAGATGTGTCGTGCAAACGCTCCCCACAATTCCTCCTGGAGCTGGAAAGGAGCTAGTTTAACCTCTGTTTTGCTAGTAAAACTGAATTAAAAAGGTAAAGGGACCCCTGACCGTTAGGTCAAGTCGTGGCCGTCTCTGGGATTGCAGTGCTCATCTCGCTTTATTGGCCAAGGGAGCTGGCGTACAACTTCCGGGTCATGTGGCCAGCATGACTAAGCCACTTCTGGCAAACCAGAGCAGCGCACGGAAACACTGTTTACCTTTCCGCTGGAGTGGTACCTATTTATCTACTTGCACTTGGACGTGCTTTCAAACTGCTGGGTGGGCAGGAGCAGGGACCGAGCAACGGGAGCTCACCCCGTCACGGGGATTTGAACTGCCAACCTTCTGATCGGCAAGTCCTAGGCTCTGTGGTTTAACCCACAGCGCCACCCACGTCCTGTGTCGCAAACTGATGCATGTCTAAAAAGTGTGTCACCAACATGAAAAGTTTGGAAAGCTCAGCTAGGGCTTCTGTAATGGATGCCTCCAATCAGAGCAGAGACAGGTTTAGGGTGGCATGAATAGTGCAGCGGAACTGGGTGTCATGCTACAGGGGCACCACAACGATGCTGTAGAATGGAACACGAGAGGTGAATTTTAGTGCTGCACAGGATGCCACTGCAATTTGAGAGCCCAAAGTCAGAGGATGACAGTGGGGCATCCTTGGGGGACACAGACATCAAAGGCTTCTCTTTCTGAAGTGTTCCAAGTTCCCCCAGCTGAAGCTGAAGCTGGGGGAACTGGGTAAAATTCTGCAAGGGCAATGCCCAGGGTGTTGAAGAAGGTGGTCCATCAATTACAGCTGTTTGAAAATAGCAATATGCTAATCTGTCCATTGCAGTTTCTCCCAGCTTCTCCAGTCTTAAATGCAGTTCACAATTCTGCATAAATTTGCAATTAAGAGGGGGGGGGGAGTTGCCATGGAACTTCATCGGCATTTTAGTGTGAATTCCTCCTAATATACACATCTTTGCATGCAATTTTGCCCAATACGCACATTTTTGCAAAGCAATTCCCCCCCCCCCATATAAAGCAATTTTGTATACTATTTTCCACAATTATATATACATTTTTATGCATGCTCTATGCTAGTCTATGCATGGTTTTGGACACATTGCCTGGCTGGAGGACTGCATTGCAAAATTCAGAAAAGAGCAATAATAATAATAATAATAATAATAATAATAATAATAATAATAATAATTTATTTATACCCCGCCCATCTGGCTGGGTTTCCCCAGCCACTCTGGGCAGCTTCCAACAAAACACTAAAATACAATAACCTATTAAACATTAAAAGCTTCCCTAAACATGACAAAGAATGGCTGTGTTTTGGCTCAGGTAATGTTTAGGAAAGTGTGAATGATGCAGGTTCGCCTGCAAATGTGAACCGAACTGAATTCCTTCCTCTTCATCCCAATCAGCAACCCAACATCCTCCTTATAAGGAAAGTTGAAATGTGAAAAGCTACCTCAGCTGAAAGTGCCCATTGCTCAGGGATGCGGAGGAAATGAACGGAAGACAATTAATGGAGGAACAAGAGCAAGGGTCAGCGAGTTGGGTGTTTGAGAATATCCCACATAACCTTCTTCTTAGATCATGCAAAGTAGGATTCAGCTAAGTGTCAAAAATGGGGGGGAAAGGTCCTATTATTTTTTTTGTTCCTTTGAAAGGACACAGTCATTACAGGAAGCCAGGTTAGCCGTGCAGAGTCCGTCCCCCCTTGCTCTCAGACGTGTCAGGGATGTGCCCTTTGAGGGTCAGGCTTTCATTTGCCTCTGCTAATTCTCCGTTGCTTGTTAGCTCTCCTTCATTGTAAACCTTGCTCCTTGGACGGGCACGCTCCCAGTTCCCTGCTCTAGCCAGACTCTCCATGTAAATAGTGTTTATGTTAAGGAAGTCATGTTCTGTGTGACTGGTGCACATTGAAACTGATGTTGTTGTCACTTTAGATTAAGATCTCGGCCTAGCAAAGGAGGCAATTGGAGCAGGCAGCTGAGTGGCCGAATGAAATATTCATTTCATTTCATTTAAAGCTGCCCTTGTCTCCATTGTGCCACTGCTGGCACAGCTGGTTAACCCTTGTTGGTGTCTGTCTCTCACTTGCCTCTTCCACCAAAATTCTACTGAGCAGTCAAACCGCATTCCTCCCTTTTTAAACAATATTATTATTATTATTATTATTATTATTATTATTGACCATAGAACATTATAAATGCACAGTGGTACCTCGGGTTACATACGCTTCAGGTTACATACGCTTCAGGTTACAGACTCCGCAAACCCAGAAATATTACCTCAGCTTAAGAACTTTGCTTCAGGATGAGAACAGAAATTGTGCTCCGGTGGCACGGCGGCAGCAGGAGGCCCCATTAGCTAAAGTGGTGCTTCAGGTTAAGAACAGTTTCAGGTTAAGAACGGACCTCCAGAACGAATTAAGTGCTTAATCCGAGGTACCACTGTATATTGTTTAGAGATGTATTCTCTCTGTTACTTAAAGTGTGGAATTTTAGGAGCAGCTGTACTGAAATCGGAAGTCACAGTTTTATGTAATAAAGATTGATTTTCGCTGAGATGCCAAACACTCCGAGATTTCTTGAAATGTAAAGTGGCATGCAAGTTAAGTACGTACCAATTAAGTTGCATTTAAATTAACTTCCCTATACAGTATAAATATATCAATCGATACTCATGTAATCAAAACCGCATGATTTCATTCCTATGACTACATCAAGAGTGTTTCTCCCGCACTGTTTCGTTTATTTATTAAAATGCCTGCATACTACCATCTCATAAAAATATCACAGCTGTTTATAACAAATTATACCTGTACCATACAATAAACCCACATAAAATCCCAGGTCATCGGTTAACTATTAGAAGATGTTTTCTTAACCATCTTTGCAAGCCTGACAGCATACAGAAGTTTTCAAAAAGTATTTAAATATTAAAATAGAAGGTGCCTGTTGAATCTCTGTTGGAAGATCCTTCCACAGGACTGTGTTGATGACATCAGGGGCTCTACTTTGTGCTGATGTCAAATAAGCATCACCAACTCAGGGGATGACCAACAATGCTTCTGCAGATTATCTCTTTGATCAAGCTGGGATATAAGAGTTCAGGCAGTCTCTAAGGCAGCCTTTCTCAACCTGTGGGTCCCCAGATGTTGTTGGACTACAACTCCCATCACCCCTAGCTAGCAAGGCCAGAGCTCAGGGATGATGGGAGTTGTAGTCCAACATCTGGGGACCCACAGGTAGAGAACCACTGCTCTAAGGTACCTTGGACATAATGTAAGCTGTTCAAGACTTTGTAAATTGATACAAGGACCTTGAACATGGATTGGTAGTAAGTGGGCAGCCAATGTAGATGTTTTAACAGTGGTGTCACATGTTGTCAGCAATATGGCGGTCACATTTTCCACCAGCTGGAGCTTCCAGACCAAGACCAAGGGTGGCCCCACAGAGAGCCTGGTGCAGTAGTCCAGCCCTAAGGCTACCTACACATGAACTACAGTTGTCAGTATTCCCTCCTGAATGCACAGATTGGGGAGGATGTGAACAAACTCTATGCCTGAGTTGCCCTACAACAACTGCATGGGGAGAGGGCTCAGCGTAAGATTTCCGATTAATCATTTCCACATCAAAAACAAGCCTGCAATATTTGGAATTCTGAAATCCCAGTAGAAATTCCGGTAGGGAAGAAGATCAGAAGTGTCCCTGTTTGCTAAGCCCTTGACCACAAAAAGAAAGAGCTACATGGGCAGAGAGCAATTCGTAGTTTCTTCGCCCACAGACCCCTGCAGAAGCAGAAATTGGTTTCTCCTCGTGTCGAGTCAAAAACCTTCAAAGTCCATTCAGATCAAAGGAATCCTACCTAAAATCCCCTGAATTTTGAAGAGGCTCAGATTAGAAGTTCCAGCTTGGACTCTTAATACTCTCTTCTGCTGAATTATTGCCAAAGGAAAATGTCATGAATTCCTTAATAGTAATGGCTGGAGACTGAAATAAACCAGATGAGACAAAATAAAAGAAATAAGAAGATACCTGGGAGTTCATAAATACTGATACTCCTACGGCTTGGAACAATTCATACTTTTGCAGATACATTTTGCCAGGATTTTCTTCTTCTTCTTCTTCAAAGAGAAATACACTGCTCACTGATTTGCATTTAATAGTAATTAAATTTTTTTGGAGGGGAGAGACTTTAAAAAATCTGCTACAAGACCGAGTTTTCTTGTTATGACCTTTTAAAAACTGTGTACCAGCCTTCAGGATTTCATGTAGGTGGGTATTATCTAAAGACGCTGAGTTGCCGCAGAGCATTCCATTGTTATGCATGAAAAAGCACCAGATAGGGAGGCCCGCATGCCCACATCTCACTAAGCCACTGAGCTCAAACTAAGATTATATCTTCAAAAGCTTCCCTCAACATGTTGCAAGATAGGGTCCAATAATTATACAATGCACCATATAAATATATACACGGAAAGAGGAGGAGGAGGAGGAGAGGGAGGGAGGGGGGGAAACACATGCAATCTCAGCAAGGCACAATTTAGCCTGGGGTAAATTACTCACTATTTGTCTCATACATTTCAAGTGGTCGAAACGCTCCTTACTACAGTGAACCTTGCAACGGTCATGTAAGGTACTGGAGGCTGGTCCATTAGGGTGAAGATGTTGCACTGTCCCCCGTCCCAGCCTCAGACTCAGCCTGGCAACCCCCAGCTGTTTGTCTTCTCACTTCCAACAGTCTTCCTCATGTGTTGCCCTTGTAGAACTCAACAGGGTGTGGGAGGAAGAGGACAAAATTAGAATTAACTGGCTCCACCTGTCTCTGGCTCCACCCACTGTGAGTCTCCCTGCCAACTGCCCTACTGGTCCCAAAAGGCACCAGACACCAGCATTGTAAGGTAGGATAGTGTGATCACTCTCTCTGTTTTCAAAGTTGGTCCAATGCATGGATAAAATGTGATGTTCCTGGAAATGATCTGCCCAGGGGGAGTTCCTTGCATAATGGAGAATAGCTCCCCTTGCACCACCCATAAACAAAAAGCAGAAAACCTGTGGGGATCGAGGGTTGTCCATGGTTTGCCTGGGACAAAGTTGCCTTAAGGCTCATCTGTATCGATATACATGTACCCAAAACTTAAGAATGAAATCAAGGTTTAGAGGCTTGGATGTGCACATAGACTGAATGTTCCTGCGGCGAGGGATGGTCCGGGGGTGGAAAGTATGCAAAATAGCCTGGTTTCTGAAAGTTTTGCTTTGAGTGTTTTGTCTGCTTATATTCTGAATTCAGAGAAAAAAATCACCAGCCATGAAACCACATGACACAGAAAGGGAAACGGGCTTATACCAGCAATGAGCAAAGAGTCAAAAAGGCCTATCCTGTCCAGCGCCCCATTTCTAATTAGGTGTCTATGGGATGCCTACGGGCAAGACATGGGGGCAAAATAGCCCTCTGATGCTTTTGTCCCTAGAAACTGGTACGTGAGCTACAACCCTTCCCCATATTGATGCTTGAGAAGATGCTGGTCTCCTCTATTACATTAAAGCAGCTTCATGCTTACCACGGAATCCTAGAAGGCTTCCTTATACCAAATCAGACCAAGGGTTCCACTGCAAATGTAATAACTCTGCTAGATCAGACCAATGTGGGGTGCTGCAGGGTTCTGTCCTGGGCCCGTTGTTGTTCAGTGTATTTATAAATGACTTGGGATGAAGGAATTGAGGAGATGCACATCAGATTTGCAATGACACCAAGGTCACCTCATTGAGCGTTATTGCTGAAGGTCTCTGGTCCTTGTCCAAAGACTCTAGCCACTTCTCCACACCGGTTCCAGAGCAGCCCACCTATAGCCTGGCGCACGTGCTCATTCATTTGCACCCAAAAACATCTAGCTTCTTCTAAGAACAGAGGTGAATGAGGAAGTTGCAGTAGAGAGAAGTCCACAGTGAGGCAGCTGCTGAGAAATGGAGAGTGAGAGCAAGGTGTTGGAAGACAGAGCTACAGTGCCACACAGCCTGCCCAGAAGGACTTAATCTAACTTCCTGACTTCAGGTGCAGCGAAGGAGACAGACTCATCTCCAGGGTTGAAGAAAGTTTCAGTGGAAGTTGTGGTTGGCTTCTGTATGGGGAATGGTGGGGCCAGGGCGCCATTTTGTCTTTGGCAAAATGCCCTTGGTCCAGATTCTTCACATACAGAGCCATGCGCGTCCCAGATAGGCACTGACTGTCATCCTTTTCCACTTCAATTTCCCCCACCCTCAAAATCAGCCCAAGCCCTCCTGTGTCTTTAAAAGGCACCCAAATAAACAGACCGAAACCTGGGATTTTTGCGCCCCATGACTGCATTCACAGCCAGCCACCATAATTAAACAACAGAGTTTCATTTACACAGGCTTAAATTCTTCCAAATCTCTACCTTTGCAGATCTCTTTTCCCTTTGAAATGTATCCGAGTATTATTATCCTTGAATACACATGAAAACACAGTGCGGTGAATCTATAATAAGAGCTTCGCCTGGTTCTGCGGCACTGAATTGTGTGTGAGCACGTTTGATTAAATGTCCAAATTACTCCCACTTAAAACAGCATCTGCATCCGGGCAAAGATACGGAGCTACTTAAAAATCAGTTTTTAACAGCTGACCCCAGCCTCTCGGCAAGTGTATTGCAGTCTCTACCCAGGGGAAATGCAGGGTCGTGAGCTAATAACCACGTCCTTTGACCTCATGCCAGCAAAGGCTGAGCGCCTGAGTGTTTTCCAGGTGGCAAGTTCACCCGCCCTCCCACCGCAATGCTTTTCGGTTTCCAAGTGACCGGGGAGCAATCAACGTCATGCGCTGCGCAATCCATCTGCTTGCCAGCTTCCTGGCCAAAGGGTGGAGGTCAGCAGGGAGAGACAATTGGGCAGCAAGGGTGGATATATAGCTCAGAAAGAAACTGAAAGCGGGGGGGGGGGAATGGCATAGTTGACGGAAGTTATTTTTAGCACTTGGGGCATTCAGAACCCCCCATGATTTGCCAATGGATTGGCTGCCACGCGGCTGTTTCCAGCGGAGTACAATGTGGGAGGCAGCACTTACAGAACATCGTGGAGAGCTTGTTGAATGCATGTCGCCACCAAGCCATTTTACAGTGCTCTCCACCCTACTGTTTTGCTTTCGCCCTCAAGCCCACCTTGGTTTTAAAAGAAGAAAAGCTTCTGTTTCCAAAGCCTTGTGTTGTTTCAAAAGCCCTTTTGCTGTGCTATCTAGTCTCGTAACAACAAAAACATTTCCCGTTTCCCAAAACTAGTTGCTGCCCTTCTAATCTAATTTGCAATCTAATTTCTTAATTTCGGCGAATCCCCCTCCCCTAATGAGTCAGAAATTAAGGACTTAAGCTGTGGATTTAAGGCTGTGTGGAGATAAACTTTTGATCCAAAGCAATGTTTCAAGATGAAGCTGGAAAGCTAAGAGTTTTGGAGTGTCGCACTCAGAAAAAAAATGCCGTCGCCATTTTGTGAGCCATTGTGGGAGCTCTTGGGTCTGGGAGGAGAAAGAGAGAAATAGAGTTGTTTAACATATCGTGAATCAACTTCTCGGTGGGACTTAAGAGCGACAAATGCCAAAATTTACGATGGAAAAAGTGATGTTATCTACGAAGGAGATATATGGAAACCATCTGGACTTAGTGGAGGAACGGGAAATCCACACAGGATTATTACACTTGCTATCGGCTTAAGGAGACTAACAGAAGAGATCGTAAAGGAAAAAGAGAAATTATACGAACAAGATATGATGTGGCAACACCAAGATAAGACTGGATAGAATTATGAACTTTGTTTGGACTGATTGGGACTGATTTGGACATTAACGCAGTAATAAGAAGATGATCTGAATCCCCCTTTGGATCTTGAAGTATGGGTTCCCCCAACAAAATTTAAAAATTTGGATTTGTAATTCAGAATTTATATGATGTGATTTAATTTGATGTGATTGGCCAGTTAATAAAAATTATTTTTTTAAAAAAAAAAATCTTAATTTCAGCTGCTTTCCCTATTTCAGCAAGCCAGTTCTACTTGTGCTCTCTCTCTTTCTCATATGCAAAATGTATTGATGCATCAATGCTTGCAGCAAAAGATGTGTTTGGGACTTAATGCAATGCAAAGTGGATAGGTGGTGCCCATACTTCTTACCAAACTCTACGTGGAAAAAGCACATCACTTTTTAACTGCCCATCAGGTTCGGGACCAACGTGTCGGGGGAGGGACTTTTAGCACTTTCTTCCTGCATCATGTTCCAGATCAACCTTCCCACCCCCTGGAGCTGCTATTTGCTATAGAAAACAACTGCCCAATGAAACCGAGGGAACCTTCCCCTCCATGACAAAGAGCAGCTTGGCGGCGGTGGGAAATGGCTGGTACTGTGGCAATTCCACTCGGCGAATTGGCAGGGACACTTGGAGGGTCTGCACCCTTAATCTGGCCCTGCCTTCTTGTGGGCTTCCCTGAGGCAATTGGTAGCCACCATGGGAAACAGAAGTCGCCAATGTTTCTGGCTCAGCAGCACGTATTGAGGACGTGCTTTGGGTTCCAGCTACAAAATGGCTGTGGTGGGCCCGTTGCATAACACAAAATGGCCGCTGCATTTAAAAGAGTAGAGAAAAAGAGAAGGCCGCAAAATGGCGTTGACATTTGACCATGTTATGTATTGAAGTTCTCACCCTGGCCACCAGGGGGGTATTGTGTATATAGTTTTCACTCAGGTCCACATTAATTTAGGCAGGAAACCCTGGGCTGTTGTTGTTACAATGTTGACAGCCGGCTGCCTATAAAAGCAGGCTGGCTGAGCTGTTTGCTGTTCAGTTCAGTTCCAGCTTACAGTCATACCTTGTGTTGCGTTTGCTTCATGATACATTTTTTCAGGTTGCGTCCTGTGGCGACACAGAAGTACCAGAAAGGGTTACTTCCGTGTTTCGCCACTCACGCATGGGCAGACGTGCAAAATGACGTCACACACATGTGCAGACGTGGTGAATCGCGACCCGCACAGACGCGGGTCGTGTTCTGCTCATGTTGAGAATGGGACTCCGGAATGGATCCCGTTTGCAACCAGAGGTACCACTATACTTATAAAGAATTACTTGGAGAAATTTCTGTCTCGTCTGCTATGTCCACCCACTACTTAATAGACCACACCCTCTGACAGAAGAATAAAAGCTTTTCTTACCCCTCCTCTGTTCGGAATAGCAGGGATGGTGGGCGTCCAATCCTGAGATCTAGTGAAACATGGGCATGTCTGAGGGGTATGTTCAATGTAGGAGAGGCTGAGCCAGTGCAAACAGCAACTGAACAGTCTCTCATGCAGTGTGTATTTTGGGTGGAATGCACATATTCTGAGACCTTTCCTGGGTGCCACAGGAGGCCGAGGCGCCATCTTCTCAAGCTGATTGAGGGGGCACAACATGATGTCCTGACGTTGTGCATGTGATGTCACAGGAGCCAAGGGCCCAACACACTCTGAACATTGAGGGCACCCCCCCCCCAAAAAAAATGGGGGGGCCCAAAACTTCCTCAGCCTCTAGGAGCTGGTGCATATGATAGGAAACCCAGCCACATGGGTGGGCTATAAATAATTTATTATTATTATTATTATTATTATTATTATTATTATTTGCACAACTTGTGCTCATGGGCACAGCAATGGCGACAGAGGTAAGTCTCTGATGTGATCCAATGGGTGTGGTGATGAAGATCACAAGGTTAGGTGTTGGGTCAATTATCCCTAAAAGATTCCGGAAGAGCCTACTAATATATATAACAAACTAATGATGATGATGAACTATATATTGCCACATTGTTTTTAAAAGGGATCTTCAACCTAAAGACAAGTGGCAGCGTAGCTTTAAGGATAGAGAGATAAATGGCTGTCTCTAGCCTCTCCTTTACCTTCTTTTTTAAAGGTAATACCTTAATTTGCATAGTAATAACCCAATTATCGTAAGATTAGGCAACGGGAATCTCATTATTCCTATTCCTACCAAACAGTCGATATTCCATTCAATATCTTTTAATCTTACCTACCTTAAAACACAATTATTCCAAATAAATGCTCATTCATCTTTAATGCAATTTCTTTAATAAGGTTGAAAAAAAAACAAGAAAAAAGAAAATCTCCTGGTAATTGTTAGCTTTCCCAGCACTAATATATCAGTGGTTAAACACTTCTCCCCCCCCCGCCCCCCCCCCCCCGTCTCACACACCTCATTTGGGCTGCTATAGAAACAGTTCAAAAGTGGTCAATTGCTAAAACAGGGGTGGGAAGGTTTTTTTACAGTGTTTTCTGAGAGAAAACCCAGCATCGAGTCCCAAAACATGCATGACGGATGGGATGTGTGCCCCCTGGCATGTGTGTGCTGCCAAGTGGAATAGGGGAGGGGGGCAACCCCTTCATTTAAAATTTGTGGGTACCCGGGCACCCTGCATAGTTGGCACCTATGATTCACATCATGTCTGAAAGGCGTTAAAAGTTTTGGGTTTCATGAGCAAGGCTTCAGCCTAACATTGGCGGTGGAGACGTTTCTGCAAAAATGCTCATCTATTTCTGCAAATAAAGGGGGGGGGGGGCTGGCTGGCTTTGCAGCCATAGAACAGCTTCAGTCACAGAGTGACAACTTCACAAGGGCATCAGCAGGGAAAAAAAATCATTTAGCAGCTTTTCAACAACAACAAAAATGCAAGTCGCTGCGATGTATTTGTGGTCTCTTCAAACGCGTCTTCTTTGTGTGTATGACATGATTAAAAAAGAAAGGAAGGAGGAAGGAAAACTGCTTGTGCATTAAAAGGTCTTGGTAAAACTGAATATTTAATAGCTGAACATTAACTCCGACTAGTCTGAACATCCAGGATATTTCGAAGACACATTTTAAATATTAAACTCTCTTTAGTTTGAACTAGACGCACACGGCTTGAACATCAGAAGCATGTTTCTTTTGCATGCATAGGCCAGATGTGGGTGGCTGAGATGAAGTGCATGGCCGATGCTGAAATTTTTGATGTTCCAAATATTTGGCATGTAACTGGGTTCTCCAGTACTCTCCAATACTTGATGGGACACCTGTGCGCATCCCTTACGTCAGCATCTGAGGGGCTGCTCCAGATACCTCCTCTAAGGGAGTTTTGAAGAGTGGTGACAAAGGACAGGGTCTTTTCAATAGTGTCCCCCTGGTCTGTGGAATACTCTCCACAGTGAGCCTTATTTGACACCAACTTTGTCATCTTTTCAACCCCAGTTTAAGTCCTCCCTCTCCTCCCAGGCATTTGACGAGATGGGATGGTTGATTTGAGGTCTTGTTCCAACTGATTATCTATCCCTGGTATTCCTTTCCTGCATGGGTGGTGTGGATATTTATTTTATGTACTTAACAGGGTTTACATCCTTACATCTCTAGAAGGATAGCATAAAGCAATACAGTAGTACCTCGGGTTAAGTACTTAATTCATGGTACCTCGGGTTAAGTACTTAATTCGTTCCAGAGGTCCGTTCTTAACCTGAAACTGTTCTTAACCTTAGCTAATGGGGGCCTCCTGCTGCCGCCACGCCACCGGAGCACAATTTCTGTTCTTATCCTGAAGCAAAGTTCTTAACCTGAAGCACTATTTCTGGGTTAGCGGAGTGTGTAACCTGAAGCGTATGTAACCCGAGGTACCACTGTATAAAAAAAAACATTTATTTTTAAATACTGATAAAATGAAATATAAGATTAAAAGATCAAGCTAAATTTAACAAATTTAAAATAGAATTAAAATCAGCAGTCTCAAAAAGTATGCATATTATTGTAAAATTGTGCATTAAAATTACTTAATAAAAAAATTCCTTCCAGTAGCACCTTAAAGACCAACTAAGTTAGTTCTTGGTATGAGCTTTCGTGTGCATGCACACTTCTTCAGATAGGTATCTGAAGGTATCTGAAGAAGTGTGCATGCACACGAAAGCTCATACCAAGAACTAACTTAGTTGGTCTTTAAGGTGCTACTGGAAGGAATTTTTTTATTTTGTTTTGACTATGGCAGACCAACACGGCTACCTATCTGTAATTAAAATTACTTGTCAGGATTGCATGTCACATCTGGATAAGTTATTATCTTTATTATATTTATTTATACTTCGCCTTTTCCCCTGATGGGACTCAAGGCAGCTTACAGATAAAAACATGTTTGTGACATTATAATGCTGACTGCACCATTTTGTATTAATGTCTTGTTTTAACCCTTGTATGTTTATAGATAGCTGTTCTAACAAATATAATAAAAATACTATCTGTATTTTTACTGTATCTTACCTAAATATAGCGGTGGCTGAAATTACTGGAAACATTTTGTCAAATTATTTTGCATCTAAATGGCACCAAAAGGGGTGTGGAGATGCACCTCAAAATGTTGGGGAGCAGCTGTTTCTTTCTTCACATAAAAGTTTTCAAAGCGCTCTCTCCCTCTCTTATGGAGAGACAAAGCTTTGCTGGAGAGCTTGCAGCCTTTATTCTCCTCCCACAGGGAGGAGAAAACTTGCAGGTGGAGAATAATATTGGCCATCCAAGAGATATATCATTTTCAAAACCTGGAGGTTCAGGGTATTTCCACCTCTGCCCTAATAAATAGCCCAGATTGTCACCTCCAATATCAAATAGTGGGTGCACACACACACACACATGGTTACATTCAATGCTAGTCATATCCCAGAACTTAATGGGCATGTCTGTCAGAACATAGACAACAGAAGTCAGGCTATCCCTGACCAGACAGGAATGCAGCTGAGCAACCAGCCAAATCTGATGGAAGCCACTTTTCCCTAAGGCGGCAAAAAACCCCACAAAGTTTTAAAGTAGTCAAATGGACAGGCTATAGGTTATATATGTTTTGACCTTGCAGACCCTGGTCTCCTTCACCCTCTTAGGGGAAACTTTCTCTTACCATGACTAAGCTATTTGCTTACTATAAATAACACTATTTAATTATGTCCTAGGAGTCTCAGCAGAGCATCTCATCCTTAAGAGAACGTGCGTTCTTGTCAGGTTAATGTACCTGCATTTTATCTGTGTGAAGTATTTGGTATCTCTCTCTCTCTCTCTCTTGCTATTAAATTTTCTGTTTTATAATTCTCTCTCTTGCTGTCTCTCTCTCTCTCTCTTTCTCTCTCTCTCTCTCTCTCTCTCTCTCTCACACACACACACACATTTATTTTATATCTATAAAATTGTTATACAATTTTAAATACTCATTTTGCATCCTTAAGATATCAATGACTTCCCTTCTTCTCTCTCCAGTGTTCATTTTATGTATCATAAATCCCTGCATATTTTACAAAAACTATACCATCCAATATTCCATGATTGCATCCGTCAAAACTTATTTACACTGTCAAATTTATCTTAATGCTGCCAGCGTTTTCAGCTGTACACAATTATCTCCCATATATTCAATAAATGTTTTCCAATCTTCTTTAAACGTATGTCTTTCTTGTTCTCTTATTCTGTGTGTTAAGTCTGTAAGTTGGCAGGGGGTTGGACTCAATGGCCCTTGTGGTCTCTTCCAACTCTATGATTCTATAATTCTATGATTCTAAGTTGTGCATATTCTGTCAACTTAAGTTGCCATTCTTCTTTGGTTGGGACCTCGCTCGTTTTCCATTTTGGGGCTAACAAAACACAGG
The DNA here is from genome assembly GCF_951804945.1 of Podarcis cretensis. NCBI lineage: Eukaryota > Metazoa > Chordata > Lepidosauria > Squamata > Lacertidae > Podarcis > Podarcis cretensis. The sequence continues at coordinate 13,829,322 of NC_137179.1, forward strand.
ACACAGCAGTGGCATACATAACCTTTTTTGACACCTGGGAATTTCAATCTGAATTGTCCCCGACAGAAAGGACTCTGGGTTGTTTTTTTTGTTTGTTTGTTTTTTGGGGGGGAGTTCTTTTAAACATTTTTTTTTTCAATTCATTATGGATCATTTCCCAATACTCTTTTACCCTTTTACAAGTCCATCGTCATCTCTTGCTGATATGTACATGTGATGGTTGATACCTTTTTTAAAGAGAGACATACTGGAGATTGGGGGTGGGATTTTGGGGTCTAAATTAAGATTAGTTTGTTTAAATTCTGTTGAAAGGAGCCTAACTAGCCTCCTATTCCTTATAGTCCTTTCTTAGCCCAATACTTCCTTCATGCATCAGCATAAGCCCCAGATAATTGTTATGTACTGAAGTTCTCACCCTGGGCCAGCAGGGGGATACTGTAGATAGTTATGCAAATAAGGGATCGAAAGTGACGTTCAGTGATTGGATAGTTTTAGAAAATTGTTACAGTTACATTGTACTGGAGCTCTATATAAGCAGGCTGGCTGAACCCTTCAGTTCAGTTCTGTTCTGGCCTGTGAATAAACAAGAGCTGTTTGAAGAATCGCTGTGTCGTCTGATATGTTCACCCACAACTTAACAATATTATTTTAATGTGCAAATTTATGCAGAAATGTGATAGAATGGACTTACAGATTGAAAAAATGTCACAAGCCCAAAATGGACAGATGTACCCAATTCTGCTCTGCCTGTACCAAGGATTTCTGTGCTGCATTTCCGCAGACTAAAGGGCCTTCAGAGGAGATCCACAAGCTACAATCTCACATGTGGCTCTTTTAATGCATTCATTTTTGTTTTGTTCTTTCCCCAAGGTTGGTTAGGTCAATGATAGTTTGAAAACGGCCTCCCTTGCCATGTGAAGAAATCTCAGCGCATCATTAATTCCCATGCCACATGATCACAGGAGGGAGCTGCTGAACTGCTCACCACAATCAATTTTGCATTGGAGCAAGTTGATCTTTTAGGGAATGGGGTCTGCAGGGCAGGCGGGATGTCAGACATCATGTCCAAAATGATTTTTCAAAATCCGTTGATAATGAGTTAAATGATATTCTCGGAAGGCGCTCTTCAGGCCACTGTAAGCGATTTAGAAACTAAATGCCTCCTCCCCACACACACACTTTTTATCACACTTAACAGTAATAACAACCAATATGTTATTTTCCCTCCTGACACAAGAGTTGAGGAGTCTGCAACCTCTAATTTGACAGCCACTGTATTATTGCTCTCTGGGAAAATTAGACAAGATGGAAAATTAAGCCATCCAAAAATTGACACAAACAGAAAACTAGGACTCTCACTTGGTCTCTGTCGCTTGTGCAACGAGCGCTGATTATATGGTGTTTGACATTTCATTTCCAGGTCAGCCACAGCAACACAGAAGTCATACTTCATTTATACTCCATCTGACACCACTGAAGGACCGCGTTAGTCTTTGAAGATGCCGTGCACTCAGAAAGAGGAAGACTAGAATTAACCTTGCCTTCTTGATGGTCTTGTTTGTGGATTTTTGTCTCCGGTCGGCAAACGCAGAAGGCAGCCCAAATTTCAGAATGCCTTTGTATCGAGATTGCCATAATCACAAAAGGCCAGAACTTGCTGTCACAGGAGTCGCATGGCTGCAGCTGAAAGCAGCACCGCAATATGTCTCCTCTTCCTCTGGTAATGTGTTGGAAGTATAACAGCAGAGATCATTCAGTTAGTAACCTAGGGGTTAATTCTGTTCTCTGTGCTAGCCAATTGCCCAAGAGGGGGTTGGAGGAGTTGCTTAGCAACCAGTCAGATTGGCATGATACTTCCTGGAATTACTTAAATTCTGATTGGCTGTGTAGTTCTAAGGGAGTTTAATAATAATAATAATAATAATAATAATAATAATAATAATAATTTATTATTTATACCCCGCCCATCCGGCTGGGTTTCCCCAGCCATTCTGGGCAGCTTCCAACAGCATATTAAAATACAATAGTCTATTAAACATTAAAAGCTTCCCTAAACAGGGCTGCCTTAGGATGTCTTCTAAAAGTCTGGTCGTTGTTTTTCTCTTTGGCATCTGGTGGGAGGGCGGGTGCCACTACCCAGAAGGTCCTCTGCCTGGTTCCCTGTAACTTGGCTTCTCACAACGAGGGAACTGCCAAAGGCCCTCAGCAATGGACCTCAGTGTCCGGGCAGAATGATGGGGGTGGAGACGCTCCTTCAGGTATACTGGACCAAGGCCATTTAGGGCTTTAAAGCTCAGCACCAACACTTTGAATTGTGCTTGGAAACATACTGGGAGCCAGTGTAAGTCTTTCAAGACCGGTGTTATGTGGTCTCGGCGGCCGCTCCCAGTCACCAATCTAGCTGCTGCATTCTGGATTAGTTGTAGTTTCTGGGTCACCTTCAAAGGTAGCCCCACATAGAGCGCATTGCAGTAGTCCAAGCGAGAGATAACTAGAGCATGCACCACTTTGGAGAGATAGTCTGTGGGCAGGTGGGGTCTCAGCCTGCGTGCCAGATGGAGCTGATAAACAGCTGCCCTGCATATTTAGCGGTTGAATAGCCTCCTCCTATGAACAAGGCCTGAATGAAGAAAAACAGGGCTCCTTTGCTCCTTCTTCCTTACCTAATACTTTGTTTTGTTCACATTCCCTCAGTAAAGTACAGTGGTACCTCAGGTTAAGTACTTAATTCGTTCTGGAGGTCCGTTCTTAACCTGAAACTGTTCTTAACCTGAAGCACCACTTTAGCTAATGGGGCCTCCTGCTGCCGCCATGCCGACAGATCACAATTTTTGTTCTCATCCTGAAGCAAAGTTCTTAACCTGAGGTACTATTTTTGGGTTAGCGGAGTCTGTAACCTGAAGCGTATGTAACCTCAAGCCTATGTAACCCAAGGTACCACTGTATTTTCAGCTTGCTTCTCTCTCTCTCTCTCTCTCTCTCTTTCTCTCTCTCTCAGAACTCCATCTATGTTAGTCAAGATATTCTGGCTAACGCAACACACAAAATGTGTGAAATTGTCATCCATCAAAATGCTTCAAAAATTTGGAGAGTTTGCAGAGATTACCCTCCAAAACTGGTCCATCACAGCCCACCAGCGCTGGGATATACAAAGCCACTTCCCGCTTGCAGAAGAGGACAATGTAATTGTCTACTGAGAATCATGTTAATCACTTTAAAGTGTCTCAAGCTAATATCAGGTTTCTCAATTGGCAGTTCTCCACACCGCAGTTTCAAACCACTAAAGATATAATTGTTAGCTATTAATAAGATAATGTTTGTAAAGTGATTTGAACATAAAAGCATTTTATGGGCCTACAAGGTATTATTATAACCGCATTCAACAATAAAACATGAACTGCGTCTAAGAGTGCTCAGGTCCACGATGCCCAAATGTTTGACATTTGCCTCTGTAAAGTGTAGCTTTTTTTAAAAAAAAAAAAACACATTTAAAAAGAGGACAGTGACGGAAAAAGCAAAGAGTAGGAAAAATAAAGAAGAGGTAAAGGTTTGGCTAGCAAATTGGCAGAATCCTCTCCAGTCTAAGGAATTACACTACTTTTGTTGACAGTCTTTTTAACTACCCCCATCATTACTTTGCTCCTTGGGAGAAACCCACAAATTTACTATGAATTTCACTTTATTACTATTTTATTTACTATTATTTTTGTCATTTTTCACTGAAGAGAAATCTAAGTGCAGCTCACCGAGAGAAGATATACATGAAAACAATTTTAAACAGAAAAAAACTGAAAGCGGATCACTAAAGCAGGGATCCCCAACCCAGTGCACATGGGCACCAGTATTACCACTGAAACATCCCTACTTTAAACATGCCTGCATTTCATTGGATGCCAGAATTAGACACCCAACATCCCATGTGTTCTGAAATGCTGAAATGCTGTGATCTAGGTGCCATTCCCCCACTGATTGGGCAGCTGATGGAGGGAGGGTGGACTTCTATAAAATAGTAATTAAAAAACTGTGGTGGTGGTGTTTTTTAAAAAAGTAATAGCAGCAGTCACGAAATTAAAAGATCCCTGCTTCTTGGGAGAAAAGCAATGACAAACCTAGACAGCATCTTAAAAAGCAGAGACATCACCTTGCCAACAAAGGTCCGTATAGTTAAAGCCAAGGTTTTCCCAGTAGTGATGTATGGAAGTGAGAGCTGGAGCATCAAGAAGGCTGATCGCCGAAGAATTGATGCTTTTGAATTATGGTGCTGGAGAAGACTCTTGAGAGTCCCATGGACTGCAAGAAGATCAAACCTATCCATTCTGAAGGAAATCAACCCTGAGCGCTCACTGGAAGGACAGATCCTGAAGCTGAGGCTCCAATACTTTGGCCACCTCACGAGAAGAGAAGACTCCCTGGAAAAGACCCTGATGTTGGGAAAGATGGAGGGCACAAGGAGAAGGGGATGACAGAGGACGAGATGGTTGGACAGTGTTCTCGAAGCTACCAGCATGAGTTTGACCAAACTGTGGGAGGCAGTGGAAGACAGGAGTGCCTGGCGTGCTCTTGTCCATGGGGTCACGAAGAGTCGGAAACGACTAAACGACTAAACAACAACAAATAGCACAAAAATGGGGAAAATATACAATTAAGCCAGGTTCTAGAATAATAGGATTTGAGAGTTGGAGGGAACCTTTGAAGTCATCCACTCTCACCCTTCTCAAGGCTGGATCTTTCATCTACAGACACAGGCCTCTGCATCTTTGAATGGGGAGCCATGCACAATTATTCTAGGTGTTATGTACTGAAGTTCTCACCCTGGGCCAGCAGGGAGATACTGTAGATAGTTATGCAAATAAGGGATCGAAAGTGACGTTCAGTGATTGGATAGTTTTAGAAAATTGTTACAGTTACATTGTACTGGAGCTCTATATAAGCAGGGTGACTGAACCCTTCAGTTCAGTTCTGTCCTGGCCTGTGAATAAACAAGAGCTGTTTGAAGAATCGCTGTGTCGTCTGATATGTTCAACCACAACTTAACACTAGGCATCGAAAGAAGTGTTTGGAAAACCCTACATTTGTGGCAAGGTCACATATCTACAGAAATAACCAGGAAGGTTTCCGATCCCGCTACTATCGCTGGCTACTTCTCTCTGTTTCCTAAGGACTGTCAAGATAAATTTGTTGTTGCCTGGTACTGCATCTAAGGGTAAATGTTTTGCAAGAGTCTCAAAGGCAAAAGCGGCTCCAATATTACAAACCTACAAATAGCTTCACAGGCAAAATGGAAGGTGGGTGGGTAGAAATAAAGTGAAGCCATTCCTCTCTGGCCTAACCCGATTAATGCTCTGCTTAAAGTGATGAAGCTGTCTTTCTCTCTTGCACAAATATATGGAACAATACATCTTATCTATTTACTGCGGCATTGCGTAGTGTCTCCAGGGCTCGCTATCAGCCAGTTTAATTGCAAGACAGTTTTATGTGAAGCCTGGGATGATGGGAATTCAGTGGGCAAGGCAGAGTCAAAATAAGGAGTGGAGAAAGTAGCCAGATAGCTTATAAACATACTAGAAAGACAGGCTAATCATTTTAGTTCCTCTTCTCCGGCAGAATTAATGCTAGGCTGGCAGCATGTTATCTGGTACATCTATCTAGTGTATTAAACAAGGAAAGCAACAAATGTCTGGCTGAGAACCATATGGTGATCATATGTTTGTGATGTAGGGATCTGCCGATTAAATGCATTTTAAATTTAATTTTCCTTGCATGCCGTTTCCTTACTCGGTAAACCCTTTCGTGAATCAGCAACAACCAAAGTGACTACAGAGCCTGCTTCTTCATTATTTATCTGAGTGGCAGATATGAAGGAACACCACTGCAGCGTTAGATCATGAGTGTATTAGAAGGGAATGCGATGTATTCTGCCAGCAGGTATAGCACATATCTACATTGCAAGAGCATGTAGTATTCTATGGGTTGTAGAGGGCAAAGGTCTTGCTGATTCAGTCATTGAACAATATTGCTAGGGTTGCTACCTCAGAACCTGGATTCGGTCCTGTCCTATCAACCACCACACCATTAACAGCTGTGGATCACATATGGTCAAGACATAAGACAATCTTGTGGGATCAGGCCATTGGCCCACCTAGTCCAGCATCCTGTTTCACAATCACAAACCTGGTGGCTGTCTGCAAGCAGGACTCAAGTGCAATGGCATTCTCCACAACTTCTCACACTACGCAAAATTTTATACAATACGATAATCTTTATTTTCATTGTCCCATACAGTACAACAAAATTGAAAAAATCTACATCAGACATTCAAAAGCCAACAAGCCTGCTATCCCAACTATCCCAGCCTGGTTAGCCCCTAAAAACTCTGATACCCCATAATTGAATACAATATACTCCCACAGAGACTACCTTACACTGTGTTTAAAACCAAAATCACATTTGGATAGAAACCTGCTTCTCAGGCAGCTAGTCCTAGTCTTTATAATCCTGTACCTTCTTCCAGAAGGCAGAAGCTGAAAGAGATCATTTCCGGGGTGCGCACTATCCTGCACTATCTCTGCAGCTTTCTTATGGCACCTGGAAGCATAGATTTGATCCAAGGTGGGAAGAGTGCACCCAATTATTCTCTCCACAGTCTTTACAACCCTGGACAGCATTGTTTTTTTCCCCTGACCACACTCCCAAACCACACACAGAGACCATAAGTTAATACACTCTCAACAATACAATGGTAAAATGCCATCAACAGGTCCTCTATCCTGTGAAGAACCTTTAGATAGATTTGTGACAGGGAACAACTCCATACTGGCATACCCTCCAACATTTCTCTGATGAAAATAGGGGCCACCTATTCAATCATCATTGTCATTTTATTATTTATACCCCACCCATCTGATTGGGTTACCCTAGCAACTCTGGGCAGCTTCTAACCTACAGTGGAACCTCGTGTTACGGATGGGATCCATTCCAGAGGCCCATCCATAACATGGAACAGATGCAAGCCAAAGTGCCGCATCTGTGCGCAGCGTGATTTAGCGCTTCTGCACATGCGTAAGTGGCAAAACCCGGAAATAACCCATTCCGGTATTTCCGGGTTGCCGCAGGACGCAACACAAAAACACGTAACCTGAAGCGAACGCAACATGAAGTATGACTGTATATAAAAGCATAATATAACATCAAACATTAAATAATTTCCCTACACAGGGCTGCCTTTAGATGTCGTCTTAAGGTTGCATAGTTATAGAGTTACTTATCTCCTTGGTTCGGGAGTCAAACAACTCCAACATTTCTCTGTTGAAAATAGGGATGTCCTAAGGAAAAGCGGGACATTTCTGGATCAAATCGTAAACTGGGGCGTCTTCTGTAAATCTAGGGACACTTGGAGGGTCTGAACTGGCGGGCTGGGGAGTTTGCCCAGGCTTACCTCAAATTGTTTCCAACATTATAATGGGTTAATTCACACCTGAGTCAAGTTGAGCTCAAATTACCGTATTTTTTGCTCTATAAGACTCACTTTTTCCCTCCTAAAAAGTAAGGGGAAATGTGTGTGCGTCTTATGGACTGAATGCAGGCTGCACAGCTATCCTAGAAGCCAGAACAGCAAGAGGGATCGCTTCCTCTTTTGCTCTATAAGACACACCTAGTTTTTGGAGAAGGAAAACAAGAAAAAAATATTCTGAATCTCAGAAGCCAGAACAGCAAGAGGGATCGCTACGCAGTGAAAGCAGCAATCCCTCTTGTTGTTCTGGCTTCTGGGATAGCTGCACAGCCTGCATTCGCTCCATAAGACGCACACACATTTCCCCTTACTTTTTAGGAGGGAAAAAGTGAGTCTTATAGAGCAAAAAATATGGTAAGTTGAGTCGAGCCCACTACAAGTCACGCTGAGGAGGAGCTCATGCATTGCCAAATGCGTTTGGTGCATGAAGTCAAAGCGGCATGAAATCTTCCTTGTTTTTTGTCACTTAGGCAAAGAAAAGGAGAGAGAGAAAATTAAAATGTTTGCCTTGTTCTAAACAACTGGCATGTTATTCTAATACGAGCGTTTGTGCACACTCTCCTAGCGATGCAGTTATCTTGTCTTCTTCACAGATGGAAGCTATTAAATATGGCACTAAAACACACACCTTATTTAAAAATTAAATAGGGCACTAAGAGATTAAATAGGGCACAAATGAAGCACTTTGCTGGAGAAAAGCACAAGGTAGGGTTCTTCTTTCCTATGTGCAACTGCATATCTAGGATATTGTTGTCAAACTTCCCCCACAGTTTCCCTATGAGAAAAGGTTACAGCATTTGGGGTTTTTTAGTGTAGCAAAAAGGTGAGCAAGAGGCGACCAGACAGAAGCTTATGGAATTAGGCATGGCATGGAGAAAGTGGAGAGAGATATGTTTTTTTCTCCCTCTCTCATAACACCAGAATTTATCCATGGTGGAGGCAGAGCAAACTCAGCCTCCTGACATACCCCCAAACTTGGGGAGGGGGTTATATGGCAACTCAGCCGCTGGTGCAAATCCATTCCAGCTCTTTGCAAGTACCTAAGACATTTTCCAGTACTGACCTACTCATTTATTAAGATCTTCTGGAGGTGCCTTGCTTGTTACACTCACTTTAGCTTCCGCTGGGTGGCAATGTGTGACAGGGCATTCTCGGTGGCAGCCCCCTCCCAAATTTTGTTTGGTTGCGCCTCACGTCAGCCTCTTAGAAGCACGAGGCAAAAAGCTTTTGGTGCACCCAAGCCTTGGAATGTAACAAACCCTTCTTTGCTGACACACTGCCACTTTGTATATGCTGTCAACTGTGTCGCTGTGTGTTTTTAAGTGTTGTTGTGCCACGAAGTGCTAGTTGTTCTATATTCCCACTGGGAGGAACGATGGGATTCGAGTATGAAGGGAATTGCGAGTAAATAACCAGGCTGCAGGACGCAAAAATGTAATGCTTTGTTTTAAAAAGTGCTGCTGAAGTTGTTTGACCCATTTAGACCTCAATCTCTCCCTCAGTCTCCCATTTCAGTTCTTTCCTGCCCAATTACTGAGAATACTGTGCCCCTTTGATTATATAACAGGCAAACAGGAAATGCCCAAAGAAGTAGAAAACAGACTGTTTAGAAACGGAATTCCTATCACTGAGTCTGCACTATCAATCTTAGTAAATGTTGGCGGCCGGTCATTATACTCCCTGTGGATGAACTGTGATAAAGAGCTGACTGTCCTGTTTTTGTTTTTTTAAAAATGAAATGAATGATCAGCTTCTGGATATAAGGGCTGAGATGTGGGTCCCATTGTTATTTTGACTTTTGCAAGGTGATAATAGTGGGGGAAGCTAGGCGAGCATGTACATACACAACACAGATACTGAAAGTGTAGGACTGCCATGCTTCCTGTTGTTCCGGGATTCCCGGGATTTCAAAAGCGGAAGTGATGTCCAGGGGGTGGGATCGATTTCCAGAAGGCAGCAAATTTTTTTGGCATTGTCTAGAAAGTTCAACAATTTTTGAGGTGTCCTGGCAACCCTATCAGCATGAGAAACTCTGAAAGAACTGTCACTTACAACAGATACTTGCTTTGTTCCATCAAGCTTTTGGCTTAAATCAGTCTCTCCAGGCTGCTCCCCAAGCCACGCCCCTCTCCCCAAGCCACGCCCCTCCATAGCTCTACTTCCCACCCAGCAGCCAAGGGGGGCTTCAGCCTCCCCCAATAAGATATTTGAGGGGGTTGGGCTCCCAGAAAGTTGATGGGCATTGCCATTCAAATGTGATTATGTGGGGTGAGGTGGGCCTTAAAGGTAAAGGGACCCCTGACCATTAGGTCCAGTCATGACCGACTCTGGGGTTGCGGTGCTCATCTCGCTTTATTGGCCGAGGGAGCCAGCGTACAGCTTCCGGGTCATGTGGCCAGCAGAACTAAGCCGCTTCTGGCAAACCAGAGCAGCGCACGGAAACACCGTTTACCTTCCCGCCAGAGTGGTACCTATTTATCTACTTGCACTTTGACGTGCTTTCAAACTGCTAGGTTGGCAGGAGCAGGGACCAAGCAACGGGAGCTTTCCCCGTTGCGAGGATTCGAACTACCAACCTTCTGATCGGCAAGTCCTATGCTCTGTGGTTTAATCCACAGCGCCACCCGCATCCCTGAGGTGGGGCTTAGCTGCCTCACTATTTTATTCAAGTTAGCCCCCCTGTACTCACTGCTGTTTGCTGCCACTGTTCAACAATATTCCCTTACGCAGACTCCCTCTGTATGGTCCAAGGCATCCCCTGTTAACTGTCTTGCATCCATACTGTGGACTTGCAGGAAAGCACTGGCTAGGCTTAAAAAATAATAATACAGGTAATTATTCACATCTTCCTCTCGCCATCCGCAACTCTCATCTGTATTGATGTCAGAAATGAAGGGCGGGGGGAGACGGTGGGCACACCAACAGCTTCCAATTTGCCCTTTGACCTTCGTAACTGGGCTGGTGGCAGAGCTGAAGCTTAATCAATGCAATGGAAGTGACATTTTGCAGTCAAATCAAATTAAATGGAAATAAAAGGAAAATCTGTGGTCCAACCTAAAGGCTGTTCCCTCTTGCCACCGAGGTCATCGCCATGGCAACTAAACGCTACAAATGTGTCGGGCAAATCCTTAACAAATCTGCCGAAAGCATGTCCAATTGAATACGATCAGGGGTTTTTTTTCTTCTTCCTTCTTCGTCACTGTACTTCGCAGCTTTCAAAATACGTTGCGCCCCCATAAACAAAAGCTTGAAACAGTGTCTTCGTGTAGAAAGTGACAAAAAAGAAAATAAAGCAGTTGACACAGAAAGGGGGGAGGGGGAAGGTCCAGGTTAAATCTTCCACTGTTACAAGATGCCCATGATAATACAGCCAGCTAGAGGTGCATGGGTAGCTCAAAGAAGAAGCCCGTGGTAAAAGAGGATTAGGCTGCAGAACGATTTGTTTCCAACCTTGCCTTGACTTTAAGCTTGCTTCTTTCAAACTGCTCTTTCTATTGCTTGAGGTAAAGGTAAAGGGACCCCTGACCATTAGGTCCAGTCGTGGCCGACTCTGGGGTTGCGGCACTCATCTCGCTTTATTGGCCGAGGGAGCCGGCATACAGCTTCCGGGTCATGTGGCCAGCATGACTAAGCCGCTTCAGGTGAACCAGAGCAGCGCGCGGAAACGCCGTTTACCTTCCCGCTGGAGCGGTACCTATTTATCTACTTGCACTTTGAGGTGCTTTCAAACTGCTAGGTTGGCAGGAGCAGGGACCGAGCAACGGAAGCTCACCCTGTTGCAGGGATTCGAACCGCCGACCTTCTGATCAGCAAGTCCTAGGTTCTGTGGTTTAACCCACAGCGCCACTCGCGTCCCTATTGCTTGAGGTACCCAGGAACAATTCTGCTCACCTTGCTAAAGACTCCGTTATTTCAGAACTAAGTTGCCCCATCCCATAGCCCACTGGGACATTCCTCCCCGATGTTATCCCCCCGGGCTGAGAACAATTCTGCTCATCTTCCAAAGGAACGACGGCTACATCACTTGGTGCCTGGTTGATGGCCACCAACTTGGATGGATTTAAAAGAGGATTGGACAGGTTCAGGAAAGAGCAAGCTATCAATGGCTTCTGGATATGATGACTCTGCTCTGCCTCCATGGTCTGAGACAGTAATGATTCTGGAGAGCATTTGCTGGAAACCATGGGAGAGGAGAATGCTCTTGCGCTCAGATTCTGCTTGAGGGTTTTCCATGGGCATCTAGCTGGCCATTGTGCAAAAAGGATGCTGGACTACATGGACCACTGGCCTGATTGAGCAGCCAGGATTAGGCAGGAGCCTGCATTGCTGATCTGGCATTAAGAGTGACTGAACTAGACTTCCGGGTTGGCGCCTCCGGCAAATGGCGGAATTCCACTGATCGGGAGGAATTAGCCCCGTGGAAATCAGGGTCTGGCCGCCACGGCGAAGGCGGAGACCCACTAAAAATCACAAGCGGGAGAAGCCTGTGAATGTGGGATTCGGCTGGCACCTTTTGCGCCTCCCCTACTCGTGGGGAGACCCGGTTTCGGGGATCCGGAGCGATGTGGGGTGAGTGGCGCAGTGCTTCAAATTGACTGCTTCTTTCACGGAGTGAAGCCGCATTGCTGTTGTCGGAGAGCACTGACTTTTTCCTGTGGACAATTTGATTTTAAACAACTACCCGTAGTAGAACGGAAAATTGGATTTTTAAACGTCTTAATTTGGCACCAAAACGGGGAGGTTTCAAACAGGAAGTCCGCCTTCCCCTTTTGTAAATAGATTGAAGCAAAGAGCTTGTAAGCTAAAGTCTTGGAAAGTCCTCTGTAAAGGATTAAACTTCCATCGGCTAAAATCATTAAACCCCCCTTGGAAGCAGGAGAAGAGGGGAGAAATTTTGGATCGCGTAAGCCTGCAGGAGAGAGTGAAGAAAGTTAAATTACCACTGCTCTGAACCTGGAAACGGGCTGCTAGTAAGACTGACGTTTTGGGAAAGTTCCTTGACTGTGAATAAAACATTTGTTGACAGCTAAGTTAAATAAGAGAAATACATTGCTTCCATTTTCTCCTTCTGCGTTTAAAAAGGAGTAAAAGTAACTGAAAATTGAAACTAATTTTATTGCTTTAACTGTGCTTAAAAGGATTGATACAAATAGAAATTGTTTCCCTCTAGAGGGAGCCTTTGAAACTGTTACAAGAGTTGAGCTGGGGGATTCTCCAGCTGCAAGATAAAAAACATGAGAACCAGGGACTGACCTTGGATCGGTTAAGAATGTCGACAGAAGAAGCCTTAGTGATTGCACTATGTAAGATAAGTGATTCATTGGAACAGCTCCACAAGAAGACGGAAGTGATGACTATTAAAATTGATAACTTGGGACAAAAAGTGACTAATTTGGGACAAAAAGTGAACATCTATACAGAAATTATTCAGGAATCGGTTCAGGAACCTACTTTGACATGGCAAACTGTGGAGAAGGCGAGGGAGAAAGTTGTTGTCGTTGAACCTAAAGTAATACAAGTGGAGAGGGAGAGAGCCCCAGCCTTGCAGAGGCAATTTGATGACTATAAGTTGTTGCCTTCTACGATTGAATTTAGAGAAAGTCAGATTTTGAGGATTGCTTGGACTGGAGAAGGAAAGTTGGACAGATCACCTCATGCAGGGACTTACTGACCTTTGGGACATGGACCTGGGTCAGGAGGAGATTGGAGTTGTGGGGACCTTCAGATTTGGAGGGATTTTGAAACACGTCCTGAAATATCTTTTGGATTTTAGTTTTAACTACAGAGATTTGGCTGACCTGTCGAGAAGGAATAAAAACATTGCTAGGTTGGAGCTTCCCCGAAGTATCAAAGGAAGGAAATTAAGAACAAGATCAGCAGAAGACAAAGTAAACTGCATGTATAAATATGAAGAAGACCTGCAGAAGGGACTTGGAAAAGAGTTAAGAGCCTCGGACAGAAGAGCACCAGGTTGATGGACTACATGGAATTGACAGAAATGACTGGCAGAATCCGAGACCAGGGAAAAGAGATGGTGGAAGAAGATTGGAAAAAGTTTAAAGTCTATTTATAGAAATACTGTAAAATTAATGAGTGTCAGAAAAATGTTAGAATGAAATTATATGGCTTTAGTAGAAATGTTATAAGGAGTTAAGCATAAATAAGTATTATAGTATTAATGGAAAATAAGGTTAAAATAAGTTAAGATAATTATATGACAGAAAATAGAGAAAGATGGAAAGGAATTGCTGAAACAATTAATAGAAGTGGAACACAAAAAGGGAGGTGAGAGGAGGTCGATGAAACAAGGGAATGAAAGATAAGGCATTGAAATGGTATGGTGTATATTTTTAAATTGTTTTTGCTTTGTTTTGTTTAGTCCAATGTGTTAATGTTGCGTTGTGTATTGTTTATATATGGTATTGTATTGTTTTTTCTTTCTTTTGCTTCTTCTTCTTTTTCTTCTTTTTTTTTTTGTAAGGTTTAAAAGTAATAAATATTATTTTTTTAAAAAAGAGTGACTGAACTAAATGACCCCTAATGTGCAAAGATCCCCTTCCGTTTCTGCGATATCCAAACAGCAATAAAAAACAGTTCAAACAACTCACACTACAGCGGTACCTTGGAAGTTGAATGGAATCTGTTATGGAAATCTGCTCGACTTCCAAAACATTCAGAAACCAAGGCACAGCTTCCAATTGGATGCAGGAAGCTCCTGCAGCCAATCGGAAGCCATGTTGGACGTTCAGGTTCCAAAGAATGTTCGCAAACCAGAACACTCACTTCCGCGTTTGCGGCCGGGAGCCAAAACTTTTGATTCTCAAGGCATTCAGGATTCAAGGTACGACTGTACTTATATTAAGAAACCGAGAGCAGAGCAAAAGAAAAATGGGAATTTAAATGAGGAGACAGAAATTCAACCCACACAAAGAGCTCAGCAAAATGAAAAGGTCTTAGCATCTTAAGGTAAAGGGACCCCTGACCATTAGGTCCAGTAGTGGCCGACTCTGGGGTTGCGGGACTCATCTCACTTTATTGGCTGAGGGAGCCGGCGTACAGCTTCTGGGTCATGTGTCCAGCATGACTAAGCCACTTCTGGCGAACCAGAGCAGTGCACGGAAATGCCGTTTACCTTCCCGCTGAAGTGGTACCTATTTATCTACTTGCACTTTGATGTGCTTTCAAGCTGCTGGGATGGCAGGAGCTGGGACCGAGCAACGGGAGCTCACCCCGTCGCAGGGATTCGAACCGCCAACCTTCTGATCGGCAAGTCCTAGGCTCTGTGGTTTAACCCACAGCGCTACCTACGTCCCTCTCAGCATCTGACCTGAAGCTTAAAAGAGAGGGGCAATCAACGCCCATTAAAGGAGACAGGTCTCATATTAAGTCATGGTGGCCACATATGAATGAACTTTCACAGACAGAATACCATAGACTGAGCTGTCCCTTCATATCATGTCCAACTACCAACATTATCACTGGAGAAAGTTCATCTGTACGTTTGGTGGCCATGAGCCGCCAAGTGTTTCTTGTGGTGGACAGGACTATAGCACGCCACACTCTGCTGTAGGCTTCCCTCATCTTCTGCAGGTGAAACCTTGCTAGACTGCAACTCCCAGCATTCCTGATCACTGGCCAGGCTGGATGGGGCTGGTGGGATTGGAAGTCCAAGGACCTTCCAGGGTTAGTCACATTTCCTTTACAGTAATAGACAGCAGGGACCATCCATAAAATGTTGCACATTTGGGGAAAACAAAGATGCAATGGATTTAATAATGGTTAAAACAGGAGCACAGTGTGGCAAGGGCAATAAAGCAAGAGTTTTAAAAGGAGACTTTGAAAACCTGACACGCTTATTTAAACAATCTGCATCACTTGACGTATCCCAGCCTCTTCAGCCCCATAACTCACTCGGTCCCACCGCCATCTCCCTGAGTATACAACTGTTGTCAAGCTGGCGGAAGGATTGGCAGTTTAAGGGTTAAGGGCCCCATTTATTTATAAAATATGTCTGCGAGGCCGCCTAGAAAAAAGAGCATGGAAAATTGATTGTTTCATAACTTCTGTCGTGGCCTCTCAAAGGCTTCCCTGATGCAAAGAAAGCAGGCCCAGGGTTTATTGAATCAGCATCTACGTGGGCTGGCCCAGAAATTAACCTGGCATTGCAACAGTCTGAGGAGTGAGCAGCCTAATTTGCTAACATCTGAACACTGGAATCCAATCGATGCAGCGTTGCTTCATGTGTTAAATTTTCTGGCTGTCGTGCCCTACTTAAAATCAACAAAGTGACTGTCAAAAGAGAGAGAGAGAGAAAGGTGGCATTTCTCAAATCTATCTCAATAGCAATAATGACACCTTCCAAAGAGATACTCTAGAAGATCTAAAATAAGTAATTTTTAAGGGACAGAGTATAAAGATCCATATTCCTGCCAGATTAAGTGCTTTGAGACATCATAAGGACCCCTCAAATTTGTCATAACTGAACTCCCAGAGTTGCTTTGAGCTGATTTCACAAAGCCTAGAACTAGTTGCTCCCATCATGCAAATAATTCCCAAGGTCAATTTATTTTTATTTTATTTATTTATTTATTTATTTATTTATTTATTTATTTATTTATTTATTATTATCTGTAGATCTGTAGATCTCAATATGGTTCACAACATAAAAATGCAAGATAAAAAACTGAAATATATAACAAGAACAAATCACTAAATAATAATAATAATTTATTATTTATACCCTGCCCATCTGGCTGGGTTTCCCCAAACACTCTGAGCAGCTTCCAACAGAATATTAAAATACAATATTCAGTTAAACATTAAAAGCTTCCCTAAACAGGGCTGCCTTCAGATGTCTTCAAAAAGTCTGGTAGTTGTTTTTCTCTTTGACATTTGGTGGGAGGGCGTTCCATAGGGTGGGCACCACTACTGAGAAGGCCCTTTGCCTGGTTCCCTGTAACTTGGCTTCTCGCAGCAAGGGAACCACCAGAAGGTCCTCGACACTGGACTTCAGTGTGCAGGCAGAACGAATGGGGTGGAGACGTTCCTTTGAGTAAACTGGACCGAGGCTGTTTAGGGCTTTAAAGCTCAGCACCAACACTTTGAATTGTGCCTGGAAACGTATGGGGAGCCAGTGTAGATCTTTCAAGACCAGTGTTATGTGGTCTTGGCGGCTGCTCCCATTCACCAGCCTAGCTGCCACATTCTGGATTAGTTGTAGTTTCTGGGTCACCTTCAAAGGTAGCCCCACGTAGAGCGCATTGCAGTAGTCCAAGCGGGAGATAACTAGTGCATGGACCACTCTGGCAAGACAGTCCGCGGGCAGGTAGGGTCTTAGCCTGCGTACCAGATGGAGCTGATAAACAGCTGCCTGGACAGCTGTGAGTCCAGAATGACTCACCCTGTGAGTTTGTTTGTTTGAGGCATATAAAAGCCTCCCTAGAATCAGTTTCATTCACAACAACAACAAAAATTTAAATGCATACAATAAAACTGCGTAAAAGCAACATCAAAACAGTTTGCAGTTCTAAACCCTGATGAGAAAGAATTCCCCTTTGGACAAGAAAGACAGTCTTTCCTTAATATCAGATGTTCTTATTCAAAAATGATGACCAGCTAGAGTCATCATTTATGGAGAAAAATATTATGCAAAGGTTTCCAAGTGCTTTAACGAACTACATTGAAAGCTGGCCTTAACGGAAGCAGTTTGCTCACCAGAGATGCTTGACTAGTGCTAGTTATATTTTCGCTGATATATATTTTAAAAATATCTATTTCTCTTTTCTTTTTGCTAGAGTTACTGCTTCTCAGGTCCTAAGCATGATTTTGCAACTGAAGCTGCCCTTGCATTTGGTTGCCAACTTTCCAATTAGCTGCTGCAGCTGCGCTCTTACCAGAAGCTTGGTGAGCTGACGTCAGCAGGTGATGTTTATCTCTGCGCTACAGAAAAAGATTTGCCAGAAGAGAAAAGAGAACTGGAGACCTGCTAAGAAGAACCTTAAATTGACCAAGGTGAAAGTTGGACTAGTTGGGACATATAGATTTTGGAAACAGTGTTGGAGCACCACCTGTAAACAAGTAGGTCTCATTGGAAGAATCACGGTCAGCACCGACAAAATACATCTTCGACCCTGGGTGTTAAGTAAGAGAGACTTTCGAAGAAACCGGCTGAATGGGACTGAGAGAGACTTGCGTGCCTCGGACGTAAGATTACCAGGCTAAAAAGATGGACCAAATGGCTTTTGCGCTAGGGATGGAAACCGGGGAGGGAAGGGTGGGACCTAACAGTCCGAAGGGGGTCTGTTTTTTTTTTCGCTTCAGGAGTATAAAATTTTTTTATTATTACAAAAATGGGGAATCGGTGGAGGGGAAATAGTGGCAACCTTAGGAAGGGTACATATTTTTTCTCTTTTTTATTATTCTTTTTCTCTATATATAGGGCTAAGGTATATATTTTAATAAATGGCTAAGGTATATTAATGAATTAAAGCTTAATTCTATTATAAAAAATTATCTTAATTAAACTAGGGTTAAGTGATTTTAAATAAATTATGTTTTAGGATATTAAGTGGAAAACTTGCTTGATTAAACAATTGAAGATGGAATACAATAAGGGGAGATGTGGGGAAGTCTTGAAAAGAAGTTAAGGAAAATGAGCTTAAAAGGTGGAAACCTTTTTTGTTGCTTTTTGGTTTTTTTCTCGAGACTTTTTACTTTTTTCTTACCTCTTTTTTTCTTTTTCTGTTCTGTTATTTGTAATCTTTTGAAAATTTAATAAAGATCATTTAAAAAAAAAAAGAAAAAGATTTGCCAGTAGATTTCTGCATTGCAAGCCGCTGCTAAAAGCACAGGAACAAGGCAGGCCATTTCCCTCCCACCCCAGGTCACTTGGTGACTGTGCAGTAACAGATCAATGATACTTGTCAAGTCCAGCCCCCCTGTGGATACATTGATTGCTACACATGACCCAAGGAACAAGAAGAACCTTTATTTATGCAGGATACATGAGAACATCCTTTCCCCTGCTGGCACAGTCCTTTAGAAGCTCTGTCTGTCTGCCTTATCTATCCTATATTTCTTAGGGTTTTAGGAAAATTTTGATTCAGTTTCTGTTTGGAGGCAAATCTATCCAATTCTCTCTATGAGAACCAAAACACAGCCTTCCTTTGAAATTCCAGCAGACCCAAATTTTATACTGCAGTTCTCCAACCAACCAGTGTTTACAAAAATGCACATAAGGTGAAATGGCGCATTAAAACGAATATATTAGTGACAACAGCGTACATATTGGGAGAATTTTGTTTGCAAACAACCCAATGCTATTACAAATCACCTCGTAATAATAGGAGTCATCCAGTCTAGAGGGGAAAGCAACCATTAAAAGGCTGTTTAAATGAGTCATTCTTTACAAGGCATTGCTGAACAGGGAGGGTGGGGTCATATGGGTGCCTCTTGAGCAGGGGTCAACAATTTTTTGTGGCTTGGGCCAGTTCATGGTCCTGAGAAGGCCACGGTGGGCTGGAGTGTGAGCGTATGCATGCGCAAACGCTATTTCCGGAGCGCCTTCCTGCAGCCAATGGGAAGCCGACCAGTTTCGCAGAAGGCGGTCCCCGTTCTGCTCCATGCCGGTTTAGTGTGGCGCACAGGAGCTGACCAAGTGGGCAGCAAGGGCCAGTTAAACGAACCCCCTGGGCCGCTTGTGGCCCATGGGCCTTAAGCTGCTGACCCCTGCTCTTGAGTGACAGAATCTGGGTACCACCATTAACAAGGCCCTGTCCAATGTAACCACTGGTCCATCCTGAGAAACAGGGCAGAGTCACCTCCAAAGATCTTAATGGGAGGGGGCAGGTTCAAATGGAAGCAATTGTTCCTTCAAAGACCTTGGTGCAAACCAGTTAAATCTGATTACCATAACAGGCACATGGTATGTACGTGGGGTTGTAACTGGACCAGAAAAGAAAACAGCTTTCCCCTGTAAGTTGATGTACATTTTGGGATAACACTGGTTTGGCAGGATGAGCCTAGTGCTTCCATCCAGCGGCGTAGCGTGGGTTGTCAGCACCCGGGGCAAGGCAAGTAATTTGCGCCCCCTAACCCGGGGCAAGGCAAGTAATTTGCGCCCCCTAACCCGGGGCAAGGCAAGTAATTTGCACCCCTAACCCCTAACCTGCCTCTGCTGCCAGCTTCTTCTTGCTGCTGCCTGGGCTGGTCGGGTGTGGTTCTCTCCCGCGCTCAGCGCTGCGCTGGGCGGCTGCTGCACTGTCCCTCCCCCAGATAGTCCCTCCCTCGCTCGCTCTCCGCTCCGCACTGCAACGCACGCCTGGCACCCTCCCCCTCCACAGTGGGCGGCAACCCGGCAGCTTGGATCGGATTCCCACAGCCAGCACTGCAGTGAGAGAGAGTGAGTGAGCCAGGTAGGGGCAGAGAGCTGTGAGTGCGAGCGCACCCCCCCCCAAAAAAAATGTTGCGCCCGGTGCAGCTGGCCCCCCCCTGCACCCCCCACGCTACGCCACTGCTTCCATCACAGATTGATTCTGGTTTCTGCAAAAGCATAGTTTCCTGGGTTTCAGCAAACCAGTAAACTGTGGCTTGCCATTAAACCAGGACCAGAAAATTCTAATCACCACATGCAAGGATGGAAGGTTGAGGAAGGGAAGGATGTTTTGGTATCGCATCTGAATAGGGTTGTAATAATCTGCTAATGTCCAAACACACTCAGCTGACATAGAAGGCACAGCCATGAGTGCCAACTTGAATAAAGGGGAGGTGTGAAGGGACCTTGGCCCCTAGGAGTTGGCTTCTATGGGCGCAGCACAGTGGTCAGCTGAACAGGTGGCAGCTTTATACCGAAATCAAATAATGGAAAGATGACTTTTTAGTGGTTGATTCAATTAAGTGATCAAAATAAAAGAGAAGCCATGCAAGGAAAAGAAAGACGAGGCACTTCTTCAGCAAGTTAAATCACTCTTGATAAGTAAAAACATGACATTAGTCATTAAGAAACAATAACCCAGAACCCTAAATAATGCATTCAGAACCTACAGATCTGAAACGGAACATAACAAAGCCCCATAAATCTGTTTGTTCATTAAGTAAGGGGGGGTGGGGAGACCAGACTTTGTGTTGCTATCATGTCAGGCGGCACCAAACCGTACGCAATTTAGTGAGACTACAAAGCGAAGCCCATAGTGTACAATGGCAGAGTTTTTGATCACGCTAATTAACAGCCATTTTGTTTAAAATAAACAGATACGGCTCTAATTGCCTTTTTTACATAAGAAAGGGAAGATCTTAAAAGTGAATGCATGCCAAAAAATATATAAAAGGGGGAGGGGGTGTGGAGGGATATGATCAGACAGACGTCTTTTCAGGCTGATAAGCAAGCTCTATGCTAACGGGAAGCCAAATGAAGTTTGAGATGCTCTTTGGATTTATGGCACGGTGGAAGGAAAGAAAGGAGACCTCACTCCAAAAGGACAGTCTTTCTGGATTGGAGTAATGAGAGGCAAAATCCTTCTGGGAAGCCCATAACTAGGAAATAAAGTCAGAAGCTCCAGCCCACCCCAGTGATGTGGGTTTTCTGGGAATTTTTCTTAGGCAAATTAGTCTCAAGAGAGACTCTTCAGCCCCAGCTCCAGTTCTCTGGTTTCCTTTACATGGCTCCTGCAAACCACTTGGAATTATTTGTATTTGCATTTCTGTATCAGTACTTATTGGGGCTTCACCTGGGTGTATTTCTCAGAGGCCCCATTTGGGTTCTAATCATAGGAGTCAACTCCTAGGAGCTGAGGTCTCTTCACCCTCACCCTCCCAATAAAATAATTGACGGGGCGCACCCCTCAAAGTTGAAGGACATTGCTATTCAAATGGTGTATATGTGCCGTACCTTGTGATCAACTATATGGGGTGGGACTTATCTCCTCCCAATATTTTATCCAAGTTGGCACCCTGGGTTCTGATCCTGGTTCTCAGTCAACCACTTGAGTACTCTGTTTTAGGGGAAATGATTTGGTGCAGCACCAACAAATAAACCAAAAGAAAATGGATTCATTTCCAAGATTATATGCAGGTCTCTGTTGTCTTTGTCCATGGAGTTTTCTTGGCAGGGATACTGGAGTGGCTTGCCGGTTCCTGTTCCAGGTGGATCATGTTTGGTCAAAACTCTCCACTATGACCTGTCCATCTTGGGTGGACCTGCACGGCATAGCTCATAGCTTCTCTGAGTTATTCAAGCTCCTTCGCCACGTCAGCATCTTAAAAAGCTAGACAGCATCTTAAAAAGCAAAGACATCACCTTGCCAACAAAGGTCCGTATAGTTAAAGCTATGGTTTTCCCAGTAGTGATGTATGGAAGTGAGAGCTGGACCATCAAGAAGGCGAAGAATTGATGCTTTTGAATTATGGTACTGGAGGAGACTCTTGAGAGTCCCATGGACTGCAAGAAGATCAAACCTATCCATTCTGAAGAAAATCAGCCCTGAGTGCACCTTTTATCATATGTGGTGGTCATGGTAAGGTGATAAAATATTTCTGGGAAATGATATATAATGAATTGGGGGGGGGGGGATGCTGAAAGTAACTTTTCCAAAGAAACCAGAAGCTTTTCTTTTAGGAATTCTAGGTGTGGAGATCCCAAAGGATCAGATGAAACTATTTATGTATGCGACCACAGCTGCCCAGATTCTGCGAGCCCAGAGATGGAAAGAAGGCACAGTTCCGACCAAGGAAGAATGGCAGATAAAATTGATGAACTATGCTGAAACGGCAAAACTTACAGGAAGAATTAGAAACCAGGAAGAGGCAGGTTTTAATAAAGAATGGGGAAAGTTGATAATTTATTTGAAAAATTATTGTAAATAATTACATTCATTGGTAGGCTTGGCAGAAAACTTGTAGTAAAAATTTGAACCATGAATTGCAAAGGATTTATAACAGTAGAGTTACGGAAGAGATGTACAGGGGAAATCATTTATATGAGGATCCAAAAAGGGGGGGAAGGAGTCAAAGATGATTTAAAGCCCTAAACGGCCTCGGTCCAGTGTATCTGAAAGAGCGTCTCCACCCCCATCGTTCTACCTGGACACTGAGGTCCAGCACCAAGGGCCTTCTGGCAGTTCCCTCACTGCGAGAAGCCAAGTTATAGGGAACCAGACAGAAGGCCTTCTCGGTAGTGGCACCCACCCTGTGGAACGCCCTCCACCAGATGTCAAAGAGAACAACAACTACCAGACTTTTAGAAGACATCTGAAGGCAGCCCTGTTTAGGGAAGCTTTTAATGTTTGATGCATTACTGTATTTTAATATTTTGTTGGAAGCCGCCCAGAGTGGCTGGGGAAGCCAGATGGGTGGGGTATAAATAATAAATTATTATTATATTATTATTATTTCATGTTTTATTGTGTTTATTTATTTTTCTTTTGCTGATTATATGTAAAATTGAAAATGCAAAAATAAATTATAGTAAATAAATACAAGAAGAAAAAATGAGATTAAAAACCCAAAAAGAGTGGGGTAGAAATTGAAAATAGGTGGACCCACCTGGCCTTACAGACTTACTAAGAAAATGCCTGTGAAACATTTTAAATGCTCTACAACTGCCCATGCAAGATGTCTGGTTTAATGGATTTTGATGCAACCCATTTATGCACTGTCTGAACTGCTGATAATCCGAACAGAGAATGTTGATGTAACCAAATGTTAACAGGAAGCAGATTTCAGAGCGACAGACTCTTTTATTAGGGAGATGTGCTCTCACAACTGGCAGAACTGGAACATGATGATGGGAGGAGCTGGAATAACCCCCAGAATGTGTAACATCTCTCCCTCATTTGTCTAGCAGCTTTTGTCTTTGAAGAACTGAGAGTTTAAACACAAGAGCCATCTATGGGGTGGAATGTAGCTGTTAATGTAGCACAGTAGCAGAACCGCACAGCAAGAAGTTTTATATTTGTTTAGTCACTGCCAAAGGTATCCTGTTCTTCCATGAGAAAACTCAGGGATGGTTTACAAGGAGCTCTGGAGTGGGGCGGGGGGGTGAGACTCTCACTGGCTGGCTTGAAGCCTGCTTAGTTTTAAGACTATAACAACAGCATCACAATCCCTCAAGAATGCTCTTTGGTTGTAAGTCTACAGAGTTGCCATTAAACTCAGCCAAAATCAGAGCTGGAGGTGAATACGGAACTGAGTTGGTTAGAGCATGGTGCTGCTAATACAAAGGTCGTAGGTTCAATGCCCATATGGGACAGCTGTATATTCCTGTACAGAGGTACCTCTGGTTAAGAACTTAATTCATTCCGGAGGTCCATTCTTAACCTGAAACTGTTCTTAACCTGAAGCACCACTTTAGCTAATGGGGCCTCCTGCTGCTGCCACACCCCCGGAGCACAATTTTTGTTCTCATCCTGAAGCAAAGTTCTTAACCCGAGGTACTATTTCTAGGTTAGTGGAGTCTGTAACCTGAAGCGTATGTAACCCAAGGTTCCACTGTATTGGGTCCTCAGGGTCTCTTCCATCTCTACAATTCTATGATTCACTCAGCAAACTATGGCATTCTCCCCAGAAGAGGTGGCCAGCAACTTGGATGGCTTTAAAAGACAATTAGACTAAAGGTAAAGGACCCCTGGACGCTTAAGTCCAGTCAAAGGTGACTATGGGGTGCAGCACTCATCTCACTTCAGGCCGAGGGAGCCAGTGTTTGTCCACAGACAGCTTTCCATGTCCATGTGGCGAGCATGACTAAACTGCTTCTGGCGCAACAGAACACTGTGATGGAAACCAGAGCACACGGAAATGCCATTTACCTTCCCACCGCAGCATTGCCTATTTATCTACTTGCACTGGTGTGCTTTCAAACTATTAGGTTGGCAGGAGCTGGGACAGAGCAATGGGAGCTCACCCCATCATGGGGATTCGAACCGCTGTGCTTCTGATCAGCAAGTCCAAGAGGCTCAGTGGTTTAGACCACAGTGCCACCCGCATCCCTAAAAATAGACTAATTCATGTAGGATAAGGGTACCAATGACTGGTAGCCCTTACAGGTATATTCTACCTTCACTGCAGAGGTAGAGTATTTATTGTGAATATCAGTGGCTAGGAATCACAAGTGGGGCGAGTGCTGTTGACCTCAGGTAATTCTTTGTGGGCTTTCCATGGATATAACTCCTCATTGTCCACTGTGAGAAGAGAATGCTGAATTAAATGGGTATTTGGCCAGATCCACCAGGGCTATTCTTGAAACACATAGCAATTCCATCTGTCAAGCTTTCCCCAAATGCACTGTGCATTTCACTAAAGGTGCTCCTTGTTCATCTGCAATTGTCCCCCCTGCAATACCTTTCCCTCATTTAAAGCCTTGCCTTGAACTCGAAGACATCAGCACATTTCTGAACCGTATGCTTTCATATTGTGGTTGAATAAATGCATCTTGATGGCAAAGCCAGCATAATATAACTTCAAACAGGGGAGTAAAAATAAATTAGTGCATTGGCTTGCGTCGTGAGGAACAGCCTATTTTCATATCAAAAGTATAGATGAATCGTTATTGAGCCATGATGACCTATAATATGCAAATCAATAGCACAGACCAGAATATATGAGGAGATGCTTAACTAAACCATCTATCTTACTCATTCTCAGTAATCTGTAATCGTTATGAAGAAAGAAATGCCTTAGTTAGGAGTACGGCTCAGCAGATGCAGAGAACAGAGTCAATAGAAGGATATTGTGCATCTGTGTTAACACCCTAAACTTGACTTCCATATCGCAAAAACCACGCTGTGTAAACTGAAAGGAGGGAGGTTCTTCTCACAAAAACTTACAGCAGTCATTAAAAGCACACTCTGTCTTTGTAATTGTGTCACCAGTCCTGAAATTTAAGTTGTATGGAATATGTGTGTGCACATATATATGGGCTGTGAACAGGATTTGACCAGGGACTGAATCCTAAGCCAACTCAGGCCTATTTGAAGGCGGTAGTTTGAGTCAGCTTGAGGGAGCCCCAGATCTCTACAGGTCGGGCTGAGCAACCTGGAGTCATCTGGCACTCATAGGGCATCAGGCAGGAAGAAGAGGCAGGTGTGAGACAGGACAAACCATGAAAAAGAGAGACCTATAGGGTGGCTGCATCTTTTTGGGAGTTGTGGGGTGCCTTTCACCCCAGATGTCTTCTTTCTGTGTTCTCCCTGACGCAGCACCACACAACATTCAAATTACAAGGAAGGAGCTTCCAACTAAACTTTAGGAGCAATTTGCTCATGATAAGAACCATACAATAAACTATCTTGGAAGCTAGAAGGTGGTGGGCTCTCCTTCATTGGGTCAGACAGCCATCTATCAGGGATTCTTTAGCTGTAGACTAGGATGATCCTATGGAAGTGAGAGTTGGACCATAAAGAAGGCTGATCACCGAAGAATTGATGCTTTTGAATTATGGGGCTGGAGGAGACTCTTGAGAGTCCCATGGACTGCAAGAAGATCAAACCTATCCATTCTGAAGGAAACCAGCCCTGAGTGCTCACTGGAAGGACAGATCCTGAAGCTGAGGCTCCAGTACTTTGACCACCTCATGAGAAGAGAAGACTCCCTGGAAAAGACCCTCATGTTGGGAAAGATGGAGAGCACAAGAAGAAGGGGACAACAGAGGACGAGATGGTTGGACAATGTTCTCAAAGCTACCAGCATGAGTTTGACCAAACTGCGGGAGGCAGTGGAAGACAGGAGTGCCTGGTGTGTTCTGGTCCATGGGGTCACGAAGAGTCAGACACAACTAAACAACTAAACAACAACAAGGATGATCCTTGGGTTCAACTCCAACTCTACAATCCTACGTTTCTTTATCTTCGCAAGACTCACTTCCTCTGCACCTCTCACTTCCCGGACACTGATTTATTAACAACGAGCCTCGGTTCCCCCTCTTCCCCCAACCTGGTAGTGACTGGAAGTTTTGGTTACCCTCCTTCTGCTTTTCCCCTCCACCTCCCTTCTCCCCGACCAATCTTCTTCTTCTTCTCTCTTTGTGAGCCCTCACACACTTCCAGTCAAGACAAAGGCCTCGCATGGGGGTGAACTCATTCTTTTCGCCATTCTGCGACTCTCTCGAGCTTCCTGTTTGAGTGCCGCAGCTGTTTCTGGGGCTGCTGCCGCTGCAGCAGCAGAGAGTAAAAAATAAGAAAGGAAAGAAAGAAAGCCCAACATTTGTGGGGAATCCCCTGCTGTCACTTCTGTTCCTCTTGCTTGCAGAGTGGGGTTGACGTGTCTAACCAGGGGGGAAAGCCAGGCTGCAGGGTGTATGCAGTATTTTAAGCCAGAAAAGGAAATGAGTAAGACTTCTCTTCCACTCATGCTGAGGTGGAGACTGGAGAAGAAGAAGCACACCAAGTCATTGCAGCACCTCACCAGGATCCTTTGAGAGCTCATTTGCAGGGCCTGTTTGTTTTCCTGAATAGTCAGTTACCCCCCACTTTCAGGATGGGAAAATCTTATCAATTTCGGCTCCTCTCAGGTTCCTCATTTCCCCCACCTGAAGTTCATTTGTCTACATTTTAAACATCAGTTTGCTTTTAAAAAATTAAAAAAGGCCACGTGAATATTCAGCAGCGTTTGGGTGTGACTTTCTCCTAATATGTCTGTATGCAATTTTGATGTGCACCTTTTTGCAAAGCAACTTTACACCGAATGTAATGCATGCTGGTATGTTTGTTTAATAATAATAATAATAATAATAATAATAATAATAATAATAATAATGTTTAGTCGTTTAGTCATGTCCGACTCTTCATAACTCCATGGACCAGAGCACACCATTATAATAATAATACATTTTATTTATACCCTGCCCACCCTGGCCAGAGTCGGGCTCAGGGTGGATAACACCAGTAAAATTACAGTAAAACATAATGGGGGGGACCAATTTAAAATACAGGTTAAAATGCAATTTAAAATGCAGCCTCATTTTAAAAGTAGCCCATGGATCAAAACCATAAGGGGAGGGAAAACATAAGGGTCAGACTGAGTCCAAACCAAAGGCCAGGCGGAACAGTTCTGTCTTGCAGACCTGATATCAAGTCCCGCAGGGCCCTGGTCTCTTGTGGCAGAGCATTCTACAAAGTCGGGGCCAGTACTGAAAAGGCCCTGGCCCTACTTGAGTCCAAGCTAACCACCTTGCGACCTGGGACCTCCAAGGTGTTGTCATTTGTGGACCTTAAGGTCCTCCGTGGGGTATACCAGGAGAGGCAGTCCACGTGGGTCCTAGGCCGCATAGGGTTTCATTCATATATGTTTGTTTCACGCTTATATATACATCAGGAAGAACTTTCTGACAGTAAGAGCTGTTTGAGAATGGTCTCCCTCGGGAGGTTGTAGACTCCCCTTCCTTGGAGGTTTTTAAGCAGAGGTTGGATGCCATGGGTGCTTTAGTCCCTTCCAACTCTTCAATTCTATTTTTCTATGATTCTATGCAGCTTTACACACAATATAGGCATTTTTGTAGATGTAAATTGGCTTGAGAACTTCACTGCAAAATTCAGAGAAGTCTTCTTTTGCATATTGCTTCAAAAAGTGTGAAGTAGACCCAACCCTTTGAATCCAAACTGTGTTGATTTCTCCCCACATCTCTGCTCTTAATACGTGTCATTGATTCCTTGTGAAGTGAGGGCTGACCCTAGGCATGTCATCCCTTTTTCTCTCTCCTAGCAAGCCTCTGGGGCTTTATTTTATTTAAGAAATGTGTAGACCACTCTTCATTTATACATACACATATAGCACACATGCACACAGACTGTCCTTTTAAAACTAAGACTGTAACAAGCACTACAAGGAAAAATAGTTTTTCAAATGCAGACACTTTTTACTAGAAACTTATCTTCCCTTTGATAATTGTGCCCTCGTTTTTGATGGCTGCCGCGTGGAACCTGGCTATATTTCCCGCAATCTTAGTGTTGTAGTCTGCCATTAAAATTGGCAGTTTACAACACGGTAACATAATGAACAACATGATTCCTGCACGTAACGCAATACCTATAAAACAGAAACAATTTAAACGGTCCTCTAATGGTTATATAAATAATTGTACAAATAAAATGCATGATAATAAGCAATACATAATTATGTAATAATACATAATAAGCAGCGCTGTGTCACACTATACACAATGCCAACCCAGCAATAAATCCCACAACTTTTCCTCTACCAAGAAACAAACAAACCCTGAATTGCAGAAACAATGTATGAAATGCATATATTTCTCTCTGTGCAGAACTAGCTGTTTGCCAACCACAGCACGACTATGTTGGTGAACCCCTGATGACATTGTTGTGATTTAACGGTGCTGCTACGAACCAGCTTTCCCTACTATTATTGTACTTTAGTATGTCATCCACTGCAAAGCATGCTGTCTGTCCCGACTGACAACCAGCAAAAGCTTCAAAATCACCATAAAAGCACATCACTCGTCTACTTCCTGTTTCTCCACACACAGAGATTTACATCTGTCATTACCGGGCTAGATTATGTTTCAAAGTGATCTTACACAAAGGGTCACTAGATTCAGCAACAGATGGGGACTCTCATACTGTGCAACATCTCATGGATGCAAATAATAAAGTTGAACCCCTCTGATTTTCATGTTGAGACTGAGTCCCTCCAAATACACCAATGCAAGGCCAAAGGCTCGTCTTTCTCTGTCTTATGAAACACTCGTTTACTGTACACATTCATATTCATTTACTGCCAAATTCATTGATGACAGGATGAGGGGACCCTCCAGATGCTATAAGACTACAACTCCCATCACACCTGACCATTTGTCATGTTGGCCAGGGCTGCTGGAAGATGGAGTCCAACTTGCATCATTAAGTGGCTTGAGATAGTGCTTCATTCCTACAAGAACTACTCTCATTAATGTAATTTCCAATTGTTTCCTTTGGAGAGAGTATATAATAGAGTGGAAGACCATTTGGAACACCACTAGCAGCTTCTACAAATGAAATTACACCTCCTGAATTGCCAAGATATTTTTCTGGGGATTTTGAAAGGCTGTGTCCTGGCTGGATCTTGCTGAGAATCTTTTTGGCTGCTTCAGAAGTGACATTAGGCAGAATACATTATTTCCCCCACCCACCCCATTCCCAATAGGCACAGAAAATGAGAGTTCAAACTTGGAGCCTCCTCGTGAACTGGGCTCCATGCAACCCAGCACCAACCGCACAGAACATGAAGAGATCTGTGCACAACATTGTGCTCTGTGCCTATCCCAAGCAGAGGTGCCAGCTTGTGATGGTGACTGGGAGCGCCAACAGCACATGTGTGATGTCAGCACATCATGGTAAGCTGGGGGCAGAGCTGAATGCAATAGCTGCATGGCTTCAATGGCCAGAGGCTCTCCTCCGCATCCTCCTGGCACTGCCACCAGTGAGAGGCTGTTTGACCCTCCTTCCCTTCCACTGAAAGAGAAGGCGCCAGCCACTGGAACAACGCTTGGCTTTGCACTTTTCACCTCTGTGATTTTTGAATGTTGGGGGCAGCCTCCACCCCCCCCCCCAAATATTTGGAGGACCTAAAAGGGTTTGGCCTCCAGGAACCGGCACTCCTGATCCCCAGGAACAGCTCTTTGGACATGCTAAAATTAGTATACTGTGGTACCTCAAGGTTAAGAACTTAATTTGTTCTGGAGGTCCGTTCTTAACCTGAAACTGTTAACAACCTGAGGTACCACTTTAGCTAATGGAGCCTCCTGCTGCCGCCATGCGATTTCTGTTCTCATCCTGAAGCAAAATTCTTAACCTGAGGTACTATTTCTGGGTTAGCAGAGTCTGTAACCTGAAGCGTATGTAACCTGAAGCGTCTGTAATCCAAGGTACCACTGTATTAGCAGTTTTCATCCATGTTTTCTATTGTTCCTTAAAATGCAAATGTAGGAGAAGTATGTAATACACGCTATTGAGTTGTCATTTCTTACCATATTTGCAAGTATTCCTATAATAATTACTTCCGAATAACAGCTCTGAACTGGTTTGACTATCATTTTTGCATTATGTGAAATTCAGTGTATTTCCCTGGCTTTTGTTCCCTGCACAAGGTATTTCAGTTCAACTACCGTATTGGCACTGAATATAAGCCACACTCCCCACCCCCCAATTCCGACCATGAAAAGTTAAAGTGCAGCTTAAATTCGCGACCTTACAAAAATTGGCTTTTAGGATATCTGAAATAGACATACAGTAAAACAGAATGGGTGTGAGTGCCTGCGGAATTTTAAGGGAGCGGCTTATATTCGGGTATTGTCTTCCCCCCCCCCAATTTTAAAGGTGCGGCTTATTTGCGGGTGCAGCTTATATTCCAGCCAATGTGGTATTTTTGCCCAATCCCCCAAACATCAACCTAATAAAACCTTAATATTCAGCCTCACGCCTATTTAACCTTCTGCTGCAGCTTAAAAAAGGGAATGGGAGGATGGAACACTTCCCCAAAAATTATTTAACAGCCCTTTCTCTCTCTCTCTCTCTCTCTCTCTCTCTCTCTCTCTCTCTCTGTGTGTGTGTGTGGAGCAGACGGGCACTATAATGCCTTAACAATTCTCTTACCTCTCTTTCTGCCTCCTCCTACAGTTCAGCCAGCCTCCTTTGAGCAGATGAGAACAAGACACATTGTCCCTGAACACAAGGAAATTGACTGTACGCTGGGTAATTATCAGTGGATATTACTAATCCCAACAGAAGACGAATTATGTACACACAGATAGACACACACACTTACAGTCATGCCAAAGTATGAGAATACACTATTAGTGAACAGAGTGGGGAAAGCAAGAAAATCCTAATTACGAAATAAAGCGGAAGCCCTGACTCCAGTACAGTATATTTATCGTGTTAATGTACCATTTGTCTCCTGGGCAAGTTACTAAAGGTCATTTGTTCTTCACGGCAAGTGTTGAAAATAGTTTATGTTGAGGGTCTAACTTAAAGGAACAATGTCAGAACCCTGGGGCCCAAACTGACCTTTCAGCATCGAGGGAGAGCTCTAAATCTCTTACTGAGTGAAGTGGTGATGTTTGGAGATTTCCCTCCTCCCTGGTCTCCCTCCATCCCCATTTCAAGCTCCCCATTCAGTATGCAATGCTTTATGACAAGGAAATGGACTGCAGAGTTAATGCACTTCTTCCATACTCCAAAATCCTTCCAGTACCATAGTACCATAGTGCAAGAGACCCAGTCACCAAATCCAGCTGTGCAGCTGAAAAACACACACACACACACACGGCTCTAAGCCAGCGTTTCTCAATCTGTGGGTCCCCAGATAGTGTTGGACTACAACTCCCATCATTCCTAGCCAGCATGACCAGTGGTCAGGGATAATGGGAGTTGTAGTCCAACACCATCTGGGGACCCACAGGTTGAGAACCACTGCTCTAAGCCCAGTGACAGAACATCTGCTTTCAGGGTGGGAGGTTCCAACTAGGGCTGGGGGAGAGCTCTATCTGGAATCCCAAAGTGTTGCTGCCAGTCCATGTAGTCTTCAATACTGGGCTAGATGCACCAGTGGTCTAACTCAGTATAAGCCACACTCCTATGTTCCTATAGCATTTCCCATTTATGGGGCTCCAAACATCTCCTACAAAAAGACCAAACAAAGAAGGAAGGTGCTTGAGCCTGAAAATGCAAAAGTATGTCCCTCTGTGTTTCATGGTGCTTTTTCCTTCGTTTGAGTGTTTTAGGATTGCAGTCTTGAAGTACAAAAACAAATTATACACAAGTACTGCAAAACCAGGCTAGCAGCTTAAAGCATATTTATGCAGGAAGAAGGACCGCTGATATTTGACCAATATTCCTTATTCATTAAGGAGGACCACTGTCAGAGTGGTTCTGTGGCTGTAAATGGTTGGTCACTGTGGCAACAGGATGCAAGACCAGACGGGCCTTTAGCCTGATCTAGATGCATAATGCGGCTGCACCTGTTGAACTTCCTTCTTGGGTTTGTTTATTGTGTATTGGTTGGTGATTTTGTTTTATGCCTTAAAAAAAAATGGTTCTAAGCTGCTGCAAGGTTCTGGGAGGGAGGTGTGTGCACAGTGCAACACTGTATGTGTGAACTCAGAAGTGAGTCCCATTGGATTGAATAGGCCTTACTCCCAGGTAAGTAGGTATAGCAGGGCTGATGAAACCTCTAGCCCAGAAACTGAATGCAGCCATCTAGGATTCTCTATCTGTCCCTTGGGGCTCTCTCTCCAAGGCCACGCCCCTTCTTCCCAGGCCACTCCCCTCGCCAGCTCTCCTTCTTGAGTACTGTTGCTGGCTGGAAGGTGTCTTTGAACTGAGATAATGTCTCCTGCTTGTCAGGGTGAAGGATGGAGAGTTGTGTGTGCATCTGGGTGTGGGAAGTGGAGAAGGCTGGAATATAGTCTACTGGTCAACAGCAAGAGTCACATCAGTTTCATCTGTATGTCTGGCTATGCCCACAGCCAGCATGCAATTCCAGTGAGGGACCATGGCCTTCAAGCCATCACTGCAGTACAGGGTTGCAGCCTTCTAAATAGGTAAAGGTAAAGGTACCCCTGCCCGTACGGGCCAGTCTTGCCAGACTCTGGGGTTGGTGCGCCCATCTCACTCAAGAGGCCGTGGGCCAGCGCTGTCCGGAGACACTTCCGGGTCACGTGGCCAGCGTGACATCGCTGCTCTGGCGAGCCAGAGCTGCACACGGAAATGCCGTTTACCTTCCCGCTAGTAAGCGGTCCCTATTTATCTACTTGCACCCGGGGGTGCTTTCGAACTGCTAGGTTGGCAGGCGCTGGGACCGAACGACGGGAGCGCACCCCGCCACAGGGATTCGAACCGCCGACCTTTCGATCGGCAAGCCCTAGGCACTGAGGCTTTTACCCACAGCGCCACCTGCGTCCCAAATTGCTGGTGACTAATATGAACAGAAAGGGTGGTGCTGTGGGTTAAACCACAGAGCCTAGGATTTGCCAATCAGAAGGTCGGTGGTTCGAATCCCCGTGATGGGGTGAGCTCCCGTTGCTCAGTCCCTGCTCCTACCAACCTAGCAGTTCAAAAGCACGTCAAAGTGCAAGTAGATAAATAGGTACCGCTCCAGCGGGAAGGTAAACAACATTTCTGTGCGCTGCTCTGGTTCGCCAGAAGTGGCTTAATCATGCTGGCCACATGACCCGGAAGCTGTACGTCGGCTCCCTCGGCCAATAAAGCGAGATGAGTGCCGCAACCCCAGAGTCGGCCACGACTGGACCTAATGGTCAGGGGTCCCTTTACCCTTTACCCTTTAATATGAACAGATATATACGCAAGTAATTTTTTCCAATGTGTTGGGCGCAAAAAGGCTGCTCTCTCAAACACCTTGAAAAGGCAAACGTCGCTCCCTTGCATTAATGGCTCCTGTTGTCAATTTCCAACACTAAGCTCATTTGGCGTGACACTCTCCGGGTGTCAGGAGAGAAAAATAGCAATGTGACGGAAAAGAGTTGCTGAAGTTGTTCGGGGTTCTGCAGCTCCAAATGTTCCCTGATTTTATTCCTTCCACACACATCCCAGCCTTCCTCCAAAAAGCTTAGAGCAAAATATAGAGTGTGGGTGAGGGAACTTTGCTCCTTGGGATGTGTTTGGACTCCAACTCCCAACAGCCCCAAGCCAAGGGTGGATGATGGGAGTTGGAGTCCGGCAACATCTGGAGGGCCGCAGATTCCCCATCCCTGATCTAAAAATAACCATTTTGTTTTCAGCCCAAAGGGATCATTTCTATCCTTTTCTGTTTGAAGCAAAACACACATAAATAGCCAAGAGGCAAACTTTAGACGCGTTTGTTTTCTTTGCAATCAGTAGCAGAATAAAACTGTGAAGCAAAATGGCTCAAAAAGCTGGAAGCATTTGAAAGGTTTCCTTTTCCTTTTTCGAATGGCCTGGTCTTATAAACTTCTACACCGACATGGCATTGCAACTTGGGTGGGTGTCAGAGTGATAAATCGAGCCAGGACATTTGCGCTGACACAGCAAACATGGGCAGATGTTACTGCCACAGCCTTCATTTAACTGGAGTGGTAGCAAGAAGCAGCACTGGAACAAGGCCATGTTATGGGCAGAGACAATCTAAGCACCCGGGTTAGAATGAAGACATCTTGCCCATACATTGTTCCAAGGGCCTTTCAGCAATTGCAAAGTTTGTAAAAATTTTCACAGCATGGAGAAAGTGGAAATAGAGCAGTTTTTCTCCCTCTCTCGTAACACTCAAACATGTGGAAGCTGATTAAGGATAGGCACATCTTCACACAAAGCATAGTTCATCTATGGAACTCACTGCCACAAGAGGCAGTGATGGTCATCAGCTTGGACGGCTTTAAAAGAGGAATAGACTAATTCATGGAAAAGGCTATTGACAGCCAGTAGCCACAATGGCTATGCTCTATTTCCACAGTAAAAGGCAAAGGTAAAGGGATCCCTGACCATTAGGTCCAGTCGTGGCTGACTCTGGGGTTGCGGCGCTCACCTTGCTATATTGGCTGAGGGAGCCGGTGTACAGCTTCTAGGTCATGTGGCCAGCATGACTAAGCCGCTTCTGGCGAACCAGAACAGTGCACGGAAATGGCGTTTACCTTCCCACCAGAGTGGTACCTATTTATCTACTTGCACTTTGATGCGCTTTTGAACTGCTAGGTTGGCAGGAGCAGGGACCGAGCAACAGGAGCTCACCCCGTCGCGGGGATTTGAACCACTGACCTTCTGATTGGCAAGTCCTAGGCTCTGTGGTTTAACCCACAGCGCCACTCACATCCCTATTTCCACAGTAGGAGGCATCAACACTCCCGCATCCCAGTTGCTGGAAGAGTCCCAGGTTCAGTCCTCACCATCTCCACACATCTCCTGGGATTCTCTCCAGTATGAAACTCTGGAGAGATGCTACCAGTCAG
Source organism: Podarcis cretensis (assembly GCF_951804945.1). NCBI lineage: Eukaryota > Metazoa > Chordata > Lepidosauria > Squamata > Lacertidae > Podarcis > Podarcis cretensis. The sequence goes on from NC_137179.1 coordinate 13,864,736, forward strand.
TGTTGGGAATAATGAACTAGATGGACAAATGATCTGACTCAGGCAGCTTCTTGTGTTCATATGAATGATGGGAAAGACATTTGCCCTGAGCTACTCCCAGTCAGATTACAGATTAGAGAATTCGGCCACTCCCACCATATCTGACCATTGCAGGCTGGCTGACTGGGGCTGATGGGATCTGGTGGACACCAGTGGTCAGTGACAGGTGCTGCAGCAGCAGGTGACTGGAAAGATCTCTGCCTCTAAGAACCTGGGGAACTGCAGACAATACTGGGCTTGATGAACAAATAATCTGACCCAGTAAAAAAGGCAGTTTCCTGTGTTCCAGCTTTTGCTCCAGATCAGAAGACGAGGATGTACAGCTGTGTGTGTGGCTCCCACTATTTTCTTTCTTTTTTTATGAAGAAGGTTATGTGATCTGAAAGGCCTGTTTACTACTAGCCATGTAGGTCAGATTAAAAATATGTGACCACAATTAAAGCTACTGAAATCAAATGACGTGAAATCTTTGCTTGCATGAACAAAACGACAAAGTTCCAAGTCTTGACAAAAAAAAAAAAAAAAAAAAAGATTTCTTCCTCTATCTTTTATAATGGGCTACCCCCCCCCCTTTTTTGTCTTTTTCTTTTTCTTTTTGGTCTATTGAGCTTCATCCTGACCTTTCCCAACACTGAGGAATATTGCCTTTCAGCAACTTTCATGTCTCTGCTATTGGCGACTCTTTCGGCTCCCATTGTTAACAGTCGTTCGCCTTAGTTGTTCTAAATGTGCACCGTGGTTCCTTCTCTCCAAGCAGCATGTGGAAGAACAAAAGCAAGCATTTACTGTACCCTTTGCAGTCTCTTTTCCCCTCTGCAAATCAACACCAAGAAACAGCTTGCTATAAACCACAATGGATGTCAACAAACATACCAAGAATCAAACTTAAGAAATATCTGTGCAGAGCCTCAGTTCCGCAGAGCCTTTTACTCATGTGGCAAATTTGGGAGCTATATTCTGCGATCTTCCTAGGGGCCACTTGATAACTTTTTCAAGGTGTTTGTGTGTGTGTGTGTGTGTGTTCACTGTATTTTTCCCCCTCTGAGGGCACAGAGGTCTTCACTGCTTCTTAGCCCCCTGAAACCCACCTGCGCTCGTGATGTTACACAGTTAACATGGCCTGAGCACGTAGCTGATTTGTAGAAATATCTGTGCTGTTGCAAGGATCCAGGAGGATTTTAGGAAAGTTTTAAGCTTGCATGCCTTCTTTCCTGGAACATCTGCATATCTATGCAACATCCCATGGTTACAAGATGTCCCAGGAACTGTTGCCAGGCTAGAAGCCAGCTTGCAAAGATCTCCATCCTACTTTAAAGACACTCAAGGTTTAAAGGTGCTAAGGGCAAGAGAAACCGCCCCCCAACACAGACACACACACTTGGCCACCTGTCCAGTTAAATGTGGCAAATGCAGCCCACATACCCCCTGGAAGCATTTCTCCAAACTTGACTCTCTTCCCATCCTCTTCACGGGCATCTTTGCTTCGCATCACCTGACCTCTTGAACGGTTCAAAATAGCAGCACACCAAGGTTTGGACCATGGCTTTGAAATAGTAGGTGATATAACTTAATGAAGGCTGGATTCTTTTCTTGCAATGTGCTCTGCAGGGGGCTGCTTTTGAAAAAGTCTCGGAAACTTCAGCTGATGTGAAATGCCGCCGCTGAAGAGATTTCTAGGATGTGCTTTTCAAAGAATGTTCCTCTGGCCTCGCACCTTTGGGGCTGCCTTCCAGCATGTTTCTGAATGAACTCAAAATGCTGCTTGCTTCCCCTTGAAAGGCATAAATGGTTTGCGGCCATTATTTCTGGAGGGTCATATATTACCACGTGAACCTACCCACCCATTGCTCTCAGCATCTAAGGTCTTGCACTGCAACCCCCTGTTGCCATAAAGCAAGGGAAACCAACATGGTGCACCCCAAAACACAATTCCCATAATGCCTGACTGGGGTTGATGGGAGTTGAAGTCCAACAACACTGGACCTTCTCAGTAGTGGTGCCCACCCTGTGGAATACCCTCCCATCAGATGTTAAGGAGATGAGTAATTATATACATTTAGGAAACATCTGAAGGCAGCCCTCTATGTTGTTGTTGTTTAGTCGTTTAGTTGTGTCTGACTCTTCATGACCCCATGGACCAGAGCACACCAGGCACTCCTGTCTTCCACTGCCTCCCGCAGTTTGGGCAAACTCATGCTGGTAGCTTCGAGAACACTGTCCAGCCATCTCGTCTTCTGTCATCCCCTTCTCCTTGTACCCTCCATCTTGTACCCAACATCAGGGTCTTTTCCAGGAAGTCTTCTCTTCTCATGAGGTGGCCAAAGTATTGGAGCCTCAGCTTCAGGATCTGTCCTTCCAGTGAGCACTCAGGGCTGATTTCCTTAAGAATGGAGAGGTTTGATCTTCTTGCAGTCCACGGGACTCTCAAGAGTCTCCTCCAGCACCATAATTCAAAAGCATCAATTCTTCGGCAATCAGCCTTCTTTATAGTCCAGCTCTCACTTCCATACCTCACTACTGGGAAAACCATAGCTTTAACTATACAGACCTTTGTTGGCAAGGTGATGTCTCCGCTTTTTAAGATGCTGTCTAGGTTTGTCATTGCTTTTCTCCCAAGAAGCAGGCGTCTTTTAATTTCGTGATTGCTGTCACTATCTGCAGTGATCATGGAGCCCAAGAAAGTAAAATCTCTCACTGCCTCCATTTCTTCCCCTTCTATTTGCCAGGAGGTGGTGAGCCCTCTATAGGGAAGCTTTTTAAGGTTTAAGGTTTTACTGTGTTTTCATACATGCTGGAAGCCACCCAGAGTGGCTGGGGCAACCAAGCCAGATGGGTGGGGTACAAATAAATTATTATTATTATTATTATTATTATTATTATTATTATTATTATTATAGCATCACAATGGCCTCCCCTGCCACAACACAATAATATAAGTGCAATGCACACATGGGGGTTGATTTCACATCCTCCAGAAGAACATACGGAGCCGCCTTCTTTATTTGCATTATTTTTTAAAATTTGAAACGTTTCTTAACTACCCTTCACCCGAAGATCCCAGAGCAGCGCATAAAAGTGTGAAAACAATTTGCGCAACAATATACTTCAGCAAACAAACTTCAGCAAATAAGAAAAATAAAGGAAAGGCTGAAAGCAAAACCGGTACGGAAGAAAGCAGCCCTGATTAAAACTCCATCTAAAAAAAAAGCAATGCCTAGGCAAAAAGGAGGAAGCAGGCTCAAATCTTCTGCCAAAATGATTAAGAACATTAAAAAAAAGAGCCCTACTGGATCATCTAACTTAGCACCCTCATCTTCCTTTAATTTATTATTTATCTATTTTAACAAACATTATCAACTGCTTAATACTGTGTGTGTGTGTCTGTGTGTGTATGCAGTGTACAGGGGTATTCTTCTTAATTCTCAGGCAGTAGAGATGGGCAGATCAGTCCACTTCCAGCATATGTCAGTTTCACATTAGGTATTGAAGAAGTGTGCATGCACATGAAAGCTTATACCCAGAACAAACTTAGTTGGTCTCTAAGGTGCTACTGGACAGTATTTTATTTTTTATTTCGACTGCGTCAGACCAGCACGGCTACCTACCTGAATCTATTTTCACACTGGGTTATCCATAAATGTGTAACGTCCTGTTTCTGCCATCAATATGCGAATTGGAGAGGAGAACAATCAGATCAAATCTTTAACTATTTTGCCACAAAATACATTTACGTTCGTATTTTGTGTGTGCATTTCTAAATATGTTTCATAAAAAGTACACATTTCAAGTGCATTTTGTTATTTTTTAAAGTGCATTTTGTTACTCTCTTTTGTTTTAGCCAACATCTGTATCACAAAATTCAAAGAAGTGTGAATTACATTCTGACCTGTGTAATAGACCGAGAGGTGCAAATTGCTTAAAATGCAGATTGGACAAAATTTCTCCTCCATTCCCTACTACAATTTTCATGTTGTGCAATGAGTCTGACAAAATTCTTCACAGAAATCAGGTCTACGGCTCTGGACAAACAAAAAAACTAGCAACTGAATTTCTGGGGAGGCTGTGTGGGTTTGAGCATCTGAAACATCTGGCTCCATCTGCACTATTCATTTAAAAGCGTATCATGCCACATTAAGCAGTCTTTGCTTCCCCCAAAGAATTCTGGGAACTGTAGTTTCTTAAGGGTTCTGAGAGTTTTTAGGAGACTACCTATTGCCCTCCCAGAGCTAAAGTTCCCAATGTGGTTTAACAATCAATCCATCTTCCCAGGGAACTGTAGGGGAATTGTAGTTCTGTGAGGAAAATAGGGCTCTCCTAGCAACTCCCAGCACCCTTAACAAACTACAGCTCCCAGGATTCTTTGCTGGAAGCCATGACTGTTTAAAGTGGCATGGTGGTGCTTTAAATCAGTGTTTCCTAAACTTGGGTCTCCAACTGCTTTTGGACAACAATTCCCATCATCCATGACCACTGGTTCTGCTAGCTAGGGATGATGGGAGTTGTAGTCCAAAAACAGCTGAAGACCCAAGTTTGGGAAACACTTCTTTAAATGTATAAAGCAGATGAAGTCTCTATCTTGATTAACGGATTATGGGGGGAATGGTGCAAAACAGAGCCCCAAGCAACTCAAACACAACACAAAGAATCTATTTCAAGCTGCTTCTCTCACCTTAATTCCCAACTGCATTGCATAGAGGGTGAAGTGCAGGTGAGAAGCAGGGGTGGCTGAGAACTGCTTCTCAAATGCTCCCGAGCAAAAACTTCCAACAAGAAAGTCTGGGAAATGGCTAGATGCCTCCTGGTTAGTGGGTATGTTGCTAGTGTTTGGATCTGGCTGGATTCAAGAATGTTGCTGCTCACTTGCTCCTTGATGAGGCAAAGGTCCTCCCTTTCTCTTGGGTGGGTTTAGGACTGACTCCAGTTGTGGCTCCTGGAAAAGTTTCCTGCGACAATACGCAGCACATAGCTAAACTACCAACCTCGGTCCCAGAGGAGACAGCTTGTTTGGCTTTCAAAGAGGAGGAGACAGATGCATGGAGGACAAGGCTATGTTCTACCTCCACTATCTGAGGCCGAATACCAGTTGATAGGAATCACAGGTGGACAGAGTGGACAGGTAGACAGGTAAACAGGTGGACAGGCTGTTGTGCTCAGGTCCTGCTTGTGGGCCTGCATCTAGATCACCACTGTTTACACAGCAGGCTGGACTAGATGGGCCATTGGCCTGATCCAGTCGGCTTGTGTTCATGTTCCTAATAGGGCTGCTCCCACCCCAGTGGGCTAGCTTGCAGTTGCCTGGGGCATTGTGGGCAATCTAAAATGGTGGCTTTCCAGCTGGCATGCTACTGCAGAACGAGGAAAAGTGTGGTCCTCGAGAACTTGCTAAACTCTGATGTCCATCAGTCCCAATCTGCATGGGTAAGGATTATTGGACTTTGACATTAGCATCTGGGAGTGAGGGAGAGCACAGGTTCTCTTTAGAGATTGGGCATGAGGGTGGGCCCAGGGCTGAAAAGCTATTTTAATTTCCTAGGAGACACTGGGGACATGGGTGGTGCTATGGGTTAAACCACAGAGCCTAGGACTTGCTGATCAGAAGGTTGGCAGTTCGAATCCCCGCAATAGGGTGAGCTCCCGTTGCTCGGTCCCTGCTCCTGCCAACCTAGCAGTTCAAAAGCACGTCAAAGTGCAAGTAGATAAATAGGTACCGCTCCGGCAGGAAGGTAAACGGCATTTCCGTGCGCTGCTCTTGTTTGCCAGAAGTGGCTTAGTCATGCTGGCCATATGACCCAGAAGCTGTACGCTGGCTCCCTCGGCCAATAAAGCGAGATGAGCACCGTAACCCCAAAGTTGGCCACAACTGGACCTAATGGTCAGGGGTCCCTTTACCTTTTACTTAGGAGACACTATCAAATGCCTCATGATCATTTCTAGCTTTAAAGCCACTGGTTCCCAGCTGGTGGCCAAAGGGCCAAATCTTTTTGGGGTAGTCCCTGCCCCATTAAATATTTCTCAGTGTTATAATGCAATGGTTACCTGACCTTTTCATTCACAAAGAAAAGGGAGGCGTGTTTTCCAATTGTGAGAAAGAAAGGCTCCACATTTTAGGGGCTGCTTTCCTCTTTGAGATTTTGTTTGCAACATATAAACATATGCACTTGGATGCAATGCTGTGGCTGAGCAGCACTGCAAAATGCATGCTAGGTGGTCACAATATTATATTAGGGTGGTATTCAGTGCTAGTAGTAGACCCATTGACGTTAATGGGCACAGCTAACTTAGGTTCATTAATTTTGATGAGTCTACTCTTTATAGAACTTAGTGGAACACATCCCATAATCTTTAGCAGTTGTATGCAACTTCATATATACATTATCCTTCCAACAACATGAGAGGTAGGACCACGTTATTATTGTTCCCATATTATAGCTGGAGGGGTTGTGAGACAGTGTGACCTGCCTAAGGCCTTCTAATGAGTTCTTGGTCCTGTTTTGAGCAATGGGCTCAAGTGGTACAGAGAAAAGGCTACAATGGTACCCCTGGACAGCTCCATGGAAGGCTAATGCTTGAGACTCCATATAACAGCCGAGAGCTCAGATGTTGTTTCAGCAGCGGTCATCCTCAGATTCGGTCTGTCTCAGTAGCTAACTCCCCCACCTGTGAGAGGACCCTCTTCGTTTAAAGGCCCCCAGCCTACTTTAGCAGGCATTGACACCAACAGTGCAGGGGAGGCTGTGATTCTAACTAAGGGCTCCAAAGTGGATTGAGAAGAGGGAAACACCAACCTCCTCAAGGCTGAAAAGAAGAGGCACAATGAGTTCCTCTCACACCAGTGACTGTGGTTCAGTATGCACATCTGGGGCAAGAGCACATCTGTGCACAATGAGCCTCCCTCCCAAGCAACTGAGATTTAATAATGAGGTTCCACTAAAGATCACCTAGGGAGATTAGATCATCCTCTGCAAAGAACAGGGGCCTTCTCTGATTTGCCCAAGGTTTGTATAGCTGCATTTTTGCTGTCTTTCTAAAGACAGGTCAAAAGGGAGGGCGTGTATTTCCTTCCTATGCTTGTCCTCTCCATCTGTGCCTTACTTCCAAAGAAGCTCTGCATTACCAGATTAAAAACCGCTACTCCTTGGAAGAAGGTTACTCCAGCTCCTCTAATACTATCCAGTTGTTTATCCCAGAGAAAAGTGGCTTTTTGGTCAGGAATCATATTGACTGTTTCACTTTTGCTGACCTATCATCTCTGTAAGGAAGCAGCATTTCTAGAGTCAAAGCCTCTGTTTCTGGAGGGGACGTTCCTACAGCTCATCTTACTCCATCCAATTATTTATGCTAAAGCAAAGCATGGGACCAAGTGCAGCGCCTGACCTATGGTTAGATTTGTCTTCTGCTCAAACATCCTGTAGGTAGCTGTGCACTGCCGCTTTCAAAACCAGTGATGCAGAGATCCTGTATTGCAGCTGCACCATGCATCAGCATGAACATATCAACAAAACGAGAGCAACGCTCTGCACACTATCTGAGTTGCTAAATAGACTGGCAAAGCTGGTGTAGGTTTGCCAGGTGACACAGCCCACAGAACAGTCTAGACAGCTCTGCAGCTGTGGCCAACCCCAGCCCACGTCTCCCTTCCTCTCTTCACCTATCTTCTCCTGCCTGCGATGGGACAATACTCTGACCTGCTTCAGCCCATACCTGTAGACTTTGTAGTCCACCGAGCCCAACATTGCCCACCAGCCATGTATGGCCACTAATCATGGCCTTAGTCAAATTCTTGCCTGTGCCGCCTGCCCACGATTATGAAAACAGGCAAGTTGTCAAATGGACAGAAGGACAGAAGAAGAGCCAGCTGCTTCAGGCCAATGCCCATCTAGTCCAGCATCATGTTCTCACTGTGACCGATGAGATGTCTGTTGGAAACCGCAAGTAGGACATAGCACAAGAGCCCTCCCTCTCCCCTCCTATGGTTTCCAGCAACTGATATTCAGAAGATACTGCCTCCGGCTGTGAAGGCAGAGCATAGCCAACATGGCTAGAGGCCATTGGTAGCCTTCTCCTCCATGCATTGGTCAAATCATCTTTTAAAGCCATCTCAGAGTTGATGGCCATCAGCACCCCTTTGGGGACAGCTTAGCTTAGCTTACGAGCTGTGCTTTCTTTTATCTGTCTTGGGTCTTTCAACATTCTGCTGCATTAGATGCTCACAAGATCCAGGGTTATTGAGAGAGGGAGAAAGGCCTTTCTCTATCCACTTTCTCCAAACACTGCCAAGTACCAGGCAGGGCACAATACATACATCAATACAGAATCCCACTAGGGATTCTGCTCCTCAATTCCCATGCATGTGATACTTACAATTAGTACACTTGACGATCCACATTCTCTGGTTTACAGAGGCCACAGACAACACATTGGTGGGCTATGCTAAGCTTGAATTTGCTCAGAAGTAGCACAGACCTATTTCTTGATTTACTTGGCTGCAATCCTATACACACTTTACCTGGGAATTCAGTGGTGTGGACTTCTGAATAGACATGCATATAAGTGTACTGCAATTTATTTTAAATAAATATTTTATTTGTAATTTTATTTAAAAGACTCCTTAGGGGTGCTCACATGTTACATTTAACAAGTATATAATCTATGTACCTGTGTTCACAAACACCAGGGCTCAATCTTATTGTTAATTTTAATTATCTTTATATGTTTTTTAACTGTTTTCTTGATAGTTTTAATATTTCCTGCAAGTTCTATTACAATCAAATTTTGTTAAATAAAAATAAATACAGTGGTACCTCGGGTTAAGTACTTAATTCGTTCCAGAGGTCCGTTCTTAACCTAAAACTGTTCTTAACCTGAAGCACCACTTTAGCTAATGGGGCCTCCTGCTGCCGCCGCGCCGCCGGAGCACGATTTCTGTTCTCATCCTGAACAAGGTTCTTAACCCAAGGTACTATTTCTGGGTTAGCAGAGTCTGTAACCTAAAGCATATGTAACCTGAAGCGTATGTAACCTGAGGTACCACTGTAAATAAATGCTTGAGCTGTACAAATCAACAAGTTCAAATATCTTTGAATATCTGAAGCGCTGTCACATGGAAGATGGCACAAGCTTCCTTTCTGCTGCTCTACAGGGTAGGACCCAAACCAGTGGCTTCAAGAAAGGAGATTCTGACTAAGCATTAAGAAGAACTTAATGAAGGGACACAGCTACACAGCTGCAAATAAAACATTTTAAGTGTGTTGCAAAGTGCAATGCACAAATGTGATGCGAGGTGGTGACAGTGAGCTATGGTAAATTCAATATATATTTTTTCAAAACTTTTTTTCCCAAAAAGCATTTTCACAGCATTTTTCAAATGTGTGTAGATTCCACCAAGGTAAGAGCTGTTTGACAGTGGAACAGAGTATCTTAGAAAGTAGTGGATTCTATTTCATTTGAAGTTTCTATAAAGAGGTTGGATGGTCATCTTTAGCTGTGATTCCTGCACTGAGGGGGGTGGACTAGCTAACACTTGGGGTCCAGTGTTTGAAATTCACCAGGTGCCAAGTGCCTGATGTCTCCACCATCTGGAGGTGCATGCCTGGGGATCCTTGGATTGTGACTGCTTTCACACACTAGCAACACATCCTGTAGAATTCTACCTGTTATATTTTATCTGCACAATCAGAATGAATTTCAAGAACCAAAAAGTCATAATGAAAATTAAAATCAACAAGTGGCTTTCACGCAAGCAACTGTACATGTGTAGAGGCAGCTTGTGTGTAACGTGTGAACAATCCTCTTATTTTAAACCAGTTACTCAATTTATCAACGGAAGCCAAACCAACAAAATGCACTCAGAACCAATCAATCTTGCAAACACTGTGTTTTCAACAGTTTGAGGAAGCAGAATTCTCCACAGGCCCTGGTCTCAATCACAGTTATGTAATACCTGAACTGGGCCAAGATGTATCATGTATAAGGGGGAGGGGGGAGGGAGGAGGGAGGAAAAAGCAACAGCGACCCACCACCAACGTGGAAAACCTTCAGAGGACAAGGAGGAGGCACCATAGTAACAGAGAAAACACTGGGGGGAAAGGAGCCAGCAAGATGAAAGAGATCAATACAGAATGGCTGATATGATGAAAACTCAACAAGATTCAAGTGGAAGTTTTGTAAGCACCAACTCTTCCCACAGCAGACAAAAGGCTGTGTGCTAAGAGCTGCAGGAACCCACACGCTTTGCTCTTTCTGACTGGATCTCTTTGCGATTGTTTTCCCCTCCTTTTTATATACTGACCAGGGAGGCAGATTATCTGACAGGAAATCAGGAAGATGATCTCTCCTCGTTGCTACACCACATCCTTCCTCCCCTCACTCCTTTCCCACCCTCACAAAATCGCAATCATACCCTGAAATACAGTGGGCGCCTCACAACCCTCAGCACCCTTTACCAAACTACAGTTCCTAGGAGGCATTTGGGAAGCCATGATATGACACTAGTTTAAAAGGATAGTCCAGACAGGGTGAGGTGTTTCTGCTGGTCCAGTGCAGTTTTTACCTGTACCACAATCCATCTGTTTTTGCTGTATTTTTTATGTAACAATTGTGTATTTTGCACAGACATCAAGGAATCCCCCTCCCATTTAGATTTCTTAAGGCAGTACTGGCACAATGGTCTTTGAAGATGAGTACTTTTTGATTCTAAAAGGGACGCGAGTGGCGCTGTGGGTTAAACCACAGAGCCTAGGACTTGCAGATCAGAAGGTCAGCGGTTCGAATCCCCGCAACGGGGTGAGCTCCCGTTGTTCGGTCCCTGCTCCTGCCAACCTAGCAGTTCAAAAGCACGTCAAAGTGCAAGTAGATAAATAGGTACCACACTGGCGGGAAGGCAAATGGGGTTTCCGTGTGCTGCTCTGGTTCGCCAGAAGTCATGCTGGCCACATGACCCGGAAGCTGTCTGAGGACAAACGCTGGCTCCCTCGGCCTATAGAGCGAGATGAGCGCACAACCCCAGAGTCATTCACGACTGGACCTAATGGTCAGGAGTCCCTTTCCCTTTCCCTTTACTTGTTGATTCTAACCTTTAGAGCAGGGGTAGAACATCTGCTTGGCATGAAGAATATCTCAGGTTCAATCCCCTCCCCAACATCTCCAGGTTGGATGCAAAGGACCAGTGGAAGTCACCAGCTGGGGAACCCCCAAGGGATGAAGGTTTAGAGTTCAGAGACTGTTGGTGGGATGACGCTGAGTGGTCAGAGGGAGAAGACTGGGAAGAAGATGTGTCGAAAGCTGAAGAGGTAACAGGGCTTAGTGAGCAGGGAGAATCTGTGGCAGAGAGAAGTCCAGAATCAGAAGGTGAAGCAGGAGAAGAGGACCGCCAGGAGGCAGAGATGAGTTAGGCTGGTGAAGAAGCCAGGGTGTCTCCCCTCCTGCTGCAATGAGCTCCCCTTACCCCTTGTCTCCCAGAACCAGAAGAGGTATGAAGAGGGAGGATCAGAGACAGACACGTCAGCAGAGTCTCAGATTGCCTGGGAAGGACCTGGGAGAGGAAGACTTTTAGGCAGCTGTGGGAAGGCAGGGGACCTCAGCCTCCACATCTGCCTCAAAGGGGCAAGACCTACCAAGAAGAGTTACTGTGTTCATTAGGCCTTGGCTCCCGTGAGTAGGCCTTGTTTCTTCTCATAAAGATTTAAACTTCATGTACTCTGCATGATTTATTGCTGGCTTGCTCCCTGGTAGTAGGGCCAGGAATGTCCCCAGAAAGCTGCTGCCACACACTGTAGACATTGGATTGTCCAATGGTCTGATTTGGTATAGGAAAGCTACCTTTGTTCCTTTGACAAGGATTTATTTGGGATATCCTGGCACTCCATTAATTCCTAGCTTGCGAGTTACACTCATCTGAGGGGAGCCCACAAATATGTGACTACTGCTTTCATGCGAATCAGCTGTTTCTAACCTCTATAAATCTGCAGATGGGGAAAAACATATTTCTTTGAAGACTTCCTTTTGCAGGTTGAGGAGATTCAACCCAACTTTTCAGTCAATGGCTCATTAAAGTGTCATGAAGTACACCTACATGATAATGAACGTCTCTTCATCCATAATAATGTAACCACACTGGTGTTAAATATTTTAACTTAATTGTCAATGCACTGTTTTAAAAAATGAGTTTAGCCATTATTTATTCCTACATCAGGTATTATGCAGATTGACTTTTGTTAAAAAAAAAGCAGCCCTAAGAGGATGTCTTAGAGAAAGGGAGAGACAAAACACATCTCTCCTATAATAAATAAATAGCCATTTAATTTTTACAGAAAACTATTGCATCAAAACTGGAATTTCCATTCTGTTTTCTTCAATTTAGAAGTCAAAGGTATCTTTTTGTTACTTTCTGCTTTTAGCAGCTACAAGACTCTAATATTATTCATTATTTACATAGGGCAACTGGTGTACTTTGGAGATGGATATAATCTGACAAAAGTGTGAGGAGCTTACAAGCCTTATAAAGGCTGCATTCCCAGGGCTGGGGAATGTGTGGCCCTCTGAATCTGGCTGGACTCCACATCCCATCAGCCAGCAGCATCATGGCCAATGACCTGGGATGATGGGATTGGAGTCGCATTTCTGTAGGCCACCAGGTTAGAAAAGCCTAGGTTAGATTAACAGATTTAAAAACAGACTTCCCCTGCCTATAGCTTTCAGATGAACTTCATGGAATCATAGAACTCTGCAATACACCTAGGACTTGTTCCTAGCTGGGAGATTGGAATAGATAGCACTGGCAGAGAAGTAGTGAGCTCACCTGGTTTCTAAGTGTGAGGTGGGATTCTGGAGAGCTTTGAAAGCATGAATGCAGCTCATGAACACTATTGCTGAATATTTGGGGATTTTGCTGTTCTACATTTTTTTAACTGTTTTGTTGTATTTATTGAGCTTTTATTGCATCTTTCTTTGTCATTTTAAATTTGTTGCTTGCCAGTATATAAAGAAGCATTGGCCGCCACCAGGGATCCATAGACCGTCAAACATCCGGGGACCCTGTGTGATCGCCACACCAAGGTTCCAGGATAGGTCACAACAATTTGAAATGCAACACTGAAGTCAGATCAAAACAAATTACAATCACAGGACTAAGGTAGAGCCTCTGTGGACCAGAACTTCCACTCCTGGGCAGGTCCAACCTCAAAGAGTGAGACCCAGAATGGGATGCCAGCTCCCGGCTACCATAGAAACCACTGTGGACCTTGTCCTACAGACAAAGAATCATAGAATTGTAGAGTGGGAACCACAAGAGTCATCTAGAACCCCACCCCCACCCGCAATGCAGAAATATTTTTGCCCAACGTGGGGTTTGAACCCAAGACCCTGAGATAAAGAGTCTCATGCTCTACCAACTGAGCTATCCCAGCTGCACATGAGAGCTCTGACGCCGGTGCAGCTGAAAAGGGGGCATGGCAGTACTTGCTGGAGATGTACCAGAACAGATTAGGATGTCGGCACCTCCATACGACCAAGCTGTAATGGCTACTCCTCCGGCCGTATCTTCGGAACCCCATCCACGCTCTCCTCCGACGGTGATTAACAACCTAAGCCTTTGAATGAGACTTCAGGCACGCTCTCCATTGTGCAGAGTACCCAGACAGCAGCAGAAGGAGCCAGAAATATGTGCTAGATTGCTACTTTATTTCTAACGACGCAAGACAGAAAAGAATATGCGTCTGCTCTCTGTGAGATACAGAAAACAACAGAACAAAGAAACAGGAAACCAGTAAGATCAGCATCCGTCTCCCGTCAGACTTCCAACAGTCTGGAATGTCAACAGAGTCTTGTGACTCCAAGAACTGCACAGTGACATAACAGAAACCTGACACAGGAAAGGGTCACAGGAGAGGGTTCATAACCTTCGGCACACTCCCAAACAAAGGAGGAAAATATGTCAGTCTTTGAGTCGGCACAGTGACTTTTCTTCCCATTGTTTGCTCTGAGAGGGAACCTGATAAATAATTTTAAAAGACCTCTCCTCCTCCCAGAGGGGTTGTGAGCGGAAACTGGTTCCTGCGTCAGCAGGGGGTTGTTTCTGGCCCGATGCCTCAGCCATTCCGGCTGCCACACCCGCCCCCACTGCCAGCCAATCGGCCTGGCTCGGGGGCGGGGTTTAGCCACACTTAAACGGCCACAGCAGCGCTGCCCCCTCACTTTGCTTCAGATTTCATCAGATCACCTGCCGACCACTCCCTTTAGGTCATATCTTTATGGTTGACATTGCTATGGACCTGTGGTTGGTCACCTTGGTTGTCCAAGGAGCCTGGTAGGAATTTTCATCCATTTGGCTAATTGGCTCCTGCCTCTTGGTTTTCCACCTACCTCGTGGCAAACCGTCACAACTTTTTGGGTATTGGCGGTTAGGCATTGGAATATGTGTGGTGTGTCGGCAGGCAGGTTGTGGCCATCATCTACCCCTCACATTTTAGGTATCCCTTTAAAGGGATCCAGTGGTCGTGTATCCTGTTTGATGCCCTGCTGGTGGCTAGGGCCATGGCACGACCCCCGGTGACATCAGAGAGAAGCTTCCAGTTGTATTTGCATCAACAGGCTCCTCCCACTGGTCGTTAACCCTAAAAATGACTTCCCGCTGGATAGGATTGAGTCATGTACAGATTGTTTGATCCATTGCCTAAGCCAATACCACTCACGTGCTGTAACCAATAAAGTTGTGTCCTTATTTAGACCATTAACCTTAAATACTGTATTTTTTGCTCTGTAAGACACATCAGACCATAATACGCACCTAGTTTTTGGAGGAGGAAAACAAGAAAAAAAATATTCTGAATCCCAGAAGCCAGAACAGCAAGAGGGATCTGGCTTCTGGGATAGCCTCTTGCTGTCCTGGCTTATGGGATAGCCGCACGCAGCTTCTCCCGGGCAGGGGGAGGAAGGCTCCCCCAAGAGCCACACTCCCATTAAAGAGTGCACGGAGTTTGTGTGCAGCTCTTGGGGGCTTTTCCTCCTCGGGGAAAAGCTCCCAAGAGCCGCACACACTCTCCACACAGCTCTTTAAAGGGAGCGCTGAGCAGAGCCTCCCACCTGCATTCGCTCCATAAGATGCACACACATTTCCCCATACTTTTTAGGAAGGAAAAAGTGTGTCTTATAGAGCAAAAAATACGGTACATGTGTCCTTGTGTCTTACTTATCCCTAAGCGGGTGGCGGGTTCTCGACTCACAAACCAATAGCAAAGGACAACAGATTGCAAAGGGGGTAGCTCCACCACAGCATCTGCCGTGCTGGTGAGAGATTGCAGGGCACCAGATGTGGAAGTTCAACCACTTTTGGTTCACACACGCTCCCTCTCTGCCGTTCGGTTGGCACTGTAAATGATTTTTGTCCCTCTGTTGTCAGGGTGGACAGACCCGTATAGTACAGCTCCCAGATTAGTGCAGACTAAAACACCCTTCAGGCCAAAGAATGAAAAACTACCCTTCCCTGCTTCTCGGCCTCAAATCTCTTCTAAGGAGGAACGAAGCCAGCACGGAGACATTGCAGGTTATTTACACGCAGTGGCATTGTATGGGATTTTGCAAGGTGTAAATTTTTTAAGAGCTTTAATGAACGTTAATCATCTGGCATTTCCACTGGCAATCTTGCTGCTCAGCCATATGCTTCGCCTTTTTACACCTGTGCATTCCCCCCCCCCACTCCCCAAGCTGGTTCTCTCCTTAAACTGTTTTACCTTTCTAAAGTGGTACAAGTATTAATATTTGGGAAACAAGGCTGCCGCAGCCTAGACAGTATTTCTCCACAGCTTATTTACTGTATGTATTCCCCAGGCTCTGTGAACAAGTGTGAATGAATGCTGTGCAGTTGCGATGAGTTGCCGCACCAGCAGACATCTCCGTTGCCTTTGGAGCATGTTCCAAGGTAGGTTTGAATGTGGAGCGGTGGGTAGACCTCTGAGTGTTCAAAAGAGGCTGCGCTGGGGTCACCTCCAAGAGAACTGGACCTTGTGCAGAAGTAACTCAACCTAAGTGCCTAAGCGACTCTTGAGTCTTCTCTCAAGAGCCCTGAGTGCTCACTGGAAGGACAGATCCTGAAGCTGAGGCTCCAATACTTTGGCCACCTCATGAGAAGAGAAGACTCCCTGGAAAAGACCCTGGTGTTGGGAAAGATGGAGGGCACAAGGAGAAGGGGACGACAGAGGACGAGATGGTTGGATAGTGTTTTCGAAGCTACCAGCATGAGTTTGACCAAACTGTGGGAGGCAGTGGAAGACAGGAGTGCCTGGCATGCTCTGGTCCATGGGGTCACGAAGAGTCGGACATGACTAAACGACTAAACAATAACAAGTGCCTAAGCACTAGCTCAGTTACACCCGTAAATCCAAATATAGGTACGTTGGGAGCTACCTTGTACTGAGTTCCATCTAGGTCTATTGTGCCTACACTGGCTGGCAGGGGTGCGGGTGCCGCTGTGGTCTAAACCACTGAGCCTCTTGGCTTTGCCGATCAGAAGGTCGGCGGTTCAAATCCTCGTGACAGGGTGAGCTCCCGTTGCTCTATCCCAGCTCCTGCCAACCTAGCAGTTCAAACTGAACTGAAGGAGTGTCTCCACCCCCATCATTCTGCCCGGTCACTGAGATCCAGCGCAGAGGGCCTTCTGCGAGAAGCTAAGCTACAGGGAACCAGGCAAAGGGCCTTCTTGGTAGTGCTGCCCATGCCCACCCTGTGGAACGCCCTCCCATCAGATGTCAAAGAAATAAGCAACTATCAGACTTTTAGAAAACATCTGAAGGCAGTCCTGTTTAGGGAAGCTTTTAATACTGGATGAATCATTGTATTTTAATATTCTGCTGGAAGCCGACCAGAGTGGCTGGGGAAACCCAGCCAGATGGGCAGGATATTAATTATTATTATTATTAAAAGCACGCCAGTGCAAGTAGATAAATAGGTACTGCTGCAGCGGGATGGTAAACACCATTTCCATGTGCTCTGGTTTCCATCACGGTGTTCCAGAAGCAGTTTAGTCATGCTGGCCACATGACCCAGAAAGCTGTCTGTGGACAAACGCTGGCTCCCTCGGCCTGAAAGCAAGATGAGCGCCACAACCCCACGGTCGCCTTTGACTGGACTTAACCGTCCAGGTGTCCTTTACCTTTACTTCTTTTTTTTACACTGTCTGGCAGTGACTCTTCAGACAGGCATCTTTCCCAAGTCTAAATTGATGATCTCCTTCTACCAGCCCCAGTAGAAAGTGTCCTTTCATACTGTATTACAGTGTGGTACGCTGGTTTGACAGCCACAGACAGGAAGTCCCTACTGAGGGTGGTGAATACAGCACATGATATCATGGGCTGTCCCTGGAGTTTGTTAGATGATGTCATGGGAGACCACTGCCTCAGGAGAGCGAGGAAAATTATTAGGGACGACTCACACCCTGGCCAGCACCTCTTTAATCTCCTACCTTCAGGCAGGAGATACAGAAGTATAGTCAGCCACACTAACAGGTTAAAGAACAGTTTTTATCCATGGGCTGCCAAATGGAAAAAAATAGCGGTGCAACTGACTTCCGACAAGCACACCGAGCGCGAACAAGACGGAGTGTATGGAGGGGGCTCATTTAATTTCACTGCACACAGGTGGTGTAGTGACAATGTTGTTGTTTTTGTTTAGTCATGTCGTGACCCCATGGACCAGAGCACGCCAGGCACTCCTGTCTTCCACTGCCTCCCGCAGTTTGGTCAAACTCATGCTGGTAGCTTCAAGAACATTGTCCAACCATCTCGCCCTCTGTCACCCCCTTCTCCTTGTGCCCTCCATCTTTCCCAACATCAGGGTCTTTTCCAGGGAGTCTTCTCTTCTCATGAGGTGGCCAAAGTCTTGCAGCCTCAGCTTCAGGATCTGTCCTTCCAGTGGGCACTCAGGGCTGATTTCCTTAAGAATGGATCAGTTTGATCTTCTTGCAATCCATGGGACTCTCAGGAGTCTCCTCCAGCACCAGAATTCAAAAGCATTCATTCTTCGGTGATCAGCCTTCTTTATAGTCCAGCTCTCACTTCCATACATCACTACTGGGAAAACCATAGCTTTAACCATACGGACCTTTGTCGGCAAGGTGATGGCTCTGCTTTTTAAGATGCCGTCTAGGTTTGTCATTGCTTTTCTCCCAAGAAGCAGGTGTCTTTTAATTTCGTGACTGCTGTCACCATCTGCAGTGATCATGGAGCCCAAGAAAGTAAAATCTCTCACTGCCTCCATTTCTTACCCTTCCATTTGCCAGGAGGTGATGGGACCAGTGGCCATGATCTTAGTTTTTTTGATGTTGAGCTTCAGACCATATTTTGTACTCTCCTAAAGGTTGTTTTTATTAATTATTATTATCATCATCATCATCATTATCATCATCATCATCATCATCATCATCTACCTGGAGATGACGGGGACTGAACCTGGAACCTTCAGCATCCAAAAGCAAGTTCTCCTCTACTGAGCAGTCATCCAGGTACCTGGTGAAATGACTACTAGATTCTGATAAATTGCCCACTCAGTTTTCAAACAATTTTGCCAAGGGGAGATTAAAGATCAAAGGCCAAAGAATGGTGCATTTTTCGTGTACTTTTCTTCATCAATTATTCCTGAGAATCCAAGCGACATTCATTTGAAACAGCTGCATTCCCGTAGCGCCCCTATTGCCACCCATAAGTTGCTCGAGTACTTACTGAGCTTGAATTTTTTTTTTAAGGTGGCGGATCTGCCACATTTGCAGTGCAGCCTTTTGAGGTGCGAATTCACTGTATAATTTATCTCTCCCCCCCTTTAAAACATTTCTTTATCATTGTTCATTAAAAAAAAATCAAAGCAGTTCGCAATGCCAATAAAGAATTCATTCAAATATGAGACAATGAATGTAACCATTGTACAGAGCCTGTGCAAATCACACTAAGTTGGTTTACAGGAACAGCAAATGCCACTGTTTTGAGCAGGGAAACAGCAATTGTAATTCTATTGTCCCATCTGAGATGGAAAGGTAGTTATGACTGGGGATGGACAAATTGGTCGATTTCAGTTTCTCTCAGTTTTCATGAGCATTCATCAACATTCTAGGGCAAATTTCTCCTAAATACACACTTTTACAAAACAATTATCTGTGATATTTTTGTATTCCCCCTCACCTAATAAAATAATAATAATAATACTTTATTTATTTATTTATTTATTTATTTATTTATTTATTTATTTATGCATGCCCTGCCCATCTGGCTGGGTTTTCCCAGCCACTCTGGGCGGCTTCCAACAAAATTTTAAAAATACAATAAAAGCACCAAACATTAAAAACTTCCCTAAACAGGGCTGCCTTCAGATGTCTTCTAAAAGTCAGAAAGTTCTTTATTTCCTTGATGGGAGGGTGTTCCACAGGGCGGGTGCCACTACCGTGAAGGCCCTCTGCCTGGTACAAATGCATTTATGAGAACATTTTATCCAACTATGCATTTTGGTGCCCTTTTTTGTTGGAGAACTGCACTTCAGATTTGTGAGCAATGTGGATTTCAAAGGAAATTCTGTGTTTTGGTTTGCCTAGTGGTTCAGGAAGCAGGATTAGCTACGTTTGCATTCAAATGTGAACAAGTTAACTCAACAAATGTCTCCTCCATCCTCAGTTCCGTTTGAACAGGACTAATGCTAGCATAGCATGAGTTTGAAAAGTTGCTTTTGAGTGTCACTTGGAAGTGTTCTAATTGGGTTTCAAACTGACAAAAATGCTCATCTTTTTACCTGCACAATTCCTCGCAGGACTCTCTAATTCCTGCCTTGCAGGGAGTTGGACTAGATGACCCTCGGGTCCCTTCCCACTCTACAATTCTATAAATTTGCAATGCTTATTTTCTGAGCATTTTGCTTCTGCTTAAGCAGCTGCTCTACTGTATACATTGACGCAAAACGATTAAGAACAAGAAAAACCCCCAAAACCCTGAAGCTACCTATTATTAACATTAAATAAAACTGCTGTGGGTTCCCTAGGAATAATCACAAACAGCAGGAAACGAGTTATTTTTATTTTTCAACATCATAAAGCGAATGGCACCAAAAAAAAAAAAAAAGTGTATCCAATGCCCTGCTGCAAACTTAAACTATCACAATTTACATTACTTAAAGTGTATGTGTTGCGGCCAAAAGACAAACAGTTGGAAGAGCAGCGAAGTCTGAGAGAGGTAGACTTGCACCACAAAAGCTCTCGGCAGTCTGGACGAAGACAGACAAAAGGAGCGGCTGTGCGTGGATGGTGCTAATTGCTCCCAAAATATCGAGCCCAATGCCAGCATTGCATATCCATAATAAATGGCGTTCATAAAAGCCACAGCACAATACAGGGGGAAACTTACCAAAAAAAGAGAGAAAACTCACATTAAGCATCTTTGTGGGCTTTCTCAGCAGGTTGCCAGATATTGAACAGTTGGAGAACTGAGATTATTCTAGTGCAGCGGCTTTCAAATGGTGTCCCAGGGAACCTCGGAGCTCCTCAGAAGCTTGCCAGGGGTTCCTCAAGGAGAAAATGAGGAATGGGAGACAGGTTTTCCATTAGACAGTTTGCTCACAATCACTGCTGATATTCCCTGCAATGGGGAGTTGGGGGTGTGCTTTATTATTATATTCTTATTTATTCCTTTTTGCATCCCACCATTTTCTCCAAGGAGCTGATGGAGGTGTAGATGGTTCTTCCCCTCCTCATTTAATCCCCACAACAACCATGTAAGGCTGGTTAGGCTGAGAGGTAGCGACTGACTCAGGGTCACCCAGTGAGCTCCATGGCCGAGGAGGGAATTTGTACCCAGGTCTCTCCCGGGTCCTAGTCCAGCACTCTAACCATTATGCCTCACTTGCTCCTAAGGCGTGCTCCCCATTCACTCTGAAGAAGAAGAAGAAGAAGAAGAAGAAGAGTTTGGATTTTATATCCCGCCTTTCACTCCCTTTAAGGAGTCTCAAAGCGGCTAACATTCTCCTTTCCCTTCCTCCCCCACAACAAACACTCTGTGGGGTGAGTGGGGCTGAGAGACTTCAAAGAAGTGTGACTGGCCCAAGGTCACCCAGCAGCTGCATGTGGAGGAGCGGAGACGCGAACCCAGTTCCCCAGATTACGAGACTACCACTCTTAACCACTACACCACACTGGCACACCACTCTGGACAACTAGAAGGTGAAGCCAATTCCCCATTGGAACAAACTGTGTCCCTGAGTCTTCTGCAGTATCCAGGGATGACGCTGAAGACATGAAGAGGTCCCTCAGCCACAGAGGGGTCCTCACAGGGACCGGTGGGCCATCTCAGCAGTGACACCTTTCCGGTGGAACAGCGTCCTGGCAGATGTCAAGGAGAGAAATGACTATAGAACTTTTAGAAGACATCTGAAGGGAGCCCTCTACCAGGGAGTTCTTTTTAAGGTTTGATGTTTTCTTATGTTTTCATGTGTGTTGGAAGCAGTGAAGGGTGGCTGGGGTATAAATAATAAAATTTTGATTAATGATTATGGTGGGGCAGAGAGTAGGGTGGAGCAAGCTGCAATGACAGGCAGAGACACACCCTGATTGGCAAGACGGAAGGCCGGTAGGCAGGTAGGCAGGTGTGGCCCATCCCATTTTGCTGGTGCTCTCGCAAGATTTCACAGGACTCCCATGAAATCTTGCAAAAACCCCAGTGAGTACCAATGGAATACACAGGTAAAACTGACAACTAAGTAGGTGATTTGAATTCACTACTGAATTCGCTTAATTTCCTTCGCACTAGACCAGCAGCTTAATGTATTTTTAAATTATTTTCCCCCCCCTTCCTTTATCTTCCCCTTTCTCCACACCCCACACCCCAGAGATCACTCAGGCCTTTAAATTCCATGAAGAGATTATAAGCATAAATCATATGTACACCATATATATATATATATATATATATATATATATATATCCCCAAGACCAGTTGGTTCTTTATGACTGCAGACAATAGGATGTAGGAAGCCAACGGGTATCTTCTAAAGGAAATGGTTTGAGAACTCTGTCCAACATGTTTTCACGCATATTCCCCACTGACGCAGTGGGGTAGATGTTCACTGACGTTTCGCTAATGAACTCACACCTAACACCAGCAATCGACTCCGAGGTGCTAATTGAGCAAACGAACGTGTTGGGGAATGAGTGAAAATTTGTCACGAAAAAATTTATCAAGATTTCAAATCCCCCCCCCCCAAGAAACTTCAAACAGACAAATCAAAAAGCAAAAGCCCAGGACCTCTGGCTTTCACTCAAAGGCATCAGTAGCCAACGTGATATTCTCCAGATATCACTGGACTCGAGGCACCATCATCCCTGACTATTGGCCATGGTTTCTGGGGCTCATGCGAGTTGGGAATTCAACAACAACTAGAGACAAGCATGGTGGCTACCACCGATCTAAGATGAGAACAGCACCATAAGGCCACATAGATTATTGACCACCGTGGTAGAAATTAAGAGTTTTTAAAAATTATATTCCATGTGGAGATCACAATCCACTTAAAATTTCTCTACAACTTCTGCCCAAGAATGAGAATAGAGTCCAATTCAAGTGGGACCCAAATGGTATGGGAATCCCCGGGGTTGTTTCTGGTTTTCTTCACTGTGGTTCCACTAAGTTACTGGACATGACTAACCTGGGTTCGTTCATTCCAATGGGTTTACTCCGAGTACAGCTTAGTTGGGCACAGCCCACTGTAACAAGGCTGGCCTCAGGTTCAAGGAGTTAGGGACAGGGAAGTGAGACCCAGTGTGTTTTCTTGATGTATACACTGCATTCATCTATAACATATGGCTTGGATCTGCCATTTTGATTTTGCATACTGCTGTGGAGTGCATTGTGGGAAATTAAAATGGCAGCCTCAAGTCACCTGGCACAGGAGACCCAAGCCCTACTGAAGTGCAGGGACCCTGTCACTGCCCAAGGATGCCACCTACCAGTGCCAGTTAGTGCTTCAACATGGCCGCTTCTCAAACAGCTCAAGAATTGTTTCAAAGAAAGCTATTCCTTGGGGAAATAAATGGGCACAATCGCGTTCCATGCCAGTTGGTCATGACTAACCAGACTGAGGCCAGCATCACAGGTTGCCCCCCACTCCACAAAACTGAGGACACAATGTTCTGTTAGCGCCATCTACTGGGTATTGGCAACATCAGGAGGTTACCATTTCTGTGACAAACTTTGGAACAAGGGTCCAAGCAGGAGGGAGACAGGCCTTGCCTCATACCTCAAAATGAAGATAAAAATTTAGCCATGAGATTTGTTAAGCATCTTAAAAAGCAGAGACATCACCTTGAAAACAAAGACCCATATAGTTAAAGCTATGGTTTTCCCAGTAGTGATGTATGGAAGTGAGAGCTGGACCATAAAGAAGGCTGATCACCAAAGAATTGATGCTTTTGAATTCTGGTGCTGGAGGAGACTCTTGAGAGTCCCATGGACTGTAAGAAGATCAAACCTCTCCATTCTGAAGGAAATCAGCCCTGAGTGCTCACTGGAAGGACAGATCCTGAAGCTGAGGCTCCAATTCTTTGCCCACCTCATGAGAAGAGAAGACCCTGATGTTGGGAAAGATTGAGGGCACAAGGAGAAGGGGACGACAGAGGACGAGATGGTTGGACAGTGTTCTTGAAGCTACCAGCATGAGTTTGACCAAACTGCAGGAGGCAGTGGAAGACAGGAGTGCCTGGCATGCTCTGGTTCATGGGGTCACGAAGAGTCGAACATGACTAAACAACTAAACAACAACAACAGGTCATAATCACATTATGAAGGCAAGTCTTTGGGGGAAATGTTTGGGGGTCTCTTTCTAGTCTAGCATCCTGTTCTCCCAGTGACTGAACAATTGCCCATGGGAAGCCCGCAAGCAGGATTTGAGTACAAGAGTCCTCTCCTCTGCTGTGATTTTCAGACACTGATATTCAGAATCATTGTTGCCTCCAGTAGTGGGGGAAGAGCAGAGCTCTCATGGTTAGTGGCCATCAATAGCTTTCTCCTCCATGACTTAAAGTGAAACAATGCACATGACTATCTAAAGAAGGGAAGACCCTGGAAGGCCACTCAGTCCAGACTCTACCAATGCCTAGCTGTCCATTGCCGTGTCTCCCGTGACTGCTGTGGCTGCCATTGCCTCTGGCTTGTGACAGTCCACAGACAACACTCAAATTCCCTTCCCCCTTCTTGCAAGGATTCTGTACTGCAAGTAACAGCTCTGAGAGCAAGCAGTAAGAAAAACCCAACATATCCATTCAGCTTTCCATAGGGAAGACCATCTTTTTTCCACTGCTATTAAAAAAATATATACAGGCAGTACTGTATCTACACCCAGCCACCCCCCATAATCTATGATTGTGCATTATTGTTGAAAAGCAGTTTCCTTCTGCCCAGGATCATAGCATATTGGAAAATACGCCTGGAAGATAATGCTCCAAAAATGCACAAAACACACTTTATAGATCCACAATACAGCATGCAAATAATTCTGACTAAGCATTCGCAAGAGACAGGCCCATGCTGTGAATGTATATTATGAATAATGCATACAATTTGGCTAAATCTTAATGAGTCCGTTGACATTCCACAGAGTCCAAGGAAGCCCCCTGATTCCTTAGCAGCCCCCTGATTCCATAGCAGCCCCACAGAATCCTCCGATCCTTTTCTCTGCTGAATGAGCACAAATGTCTACACGCAAATAAGGACCTAATTCGTTCCAGAGGTCCACTCTTAACCTGAAACTGTTCTTAACCTGAAGCACCACTTTAGCTAATGGGGCCTCCTGCTGCCGCTGCACCGCTGCTGCACGATTTCTGTTCTTATCCTGAAGCAAAGTTCTTAATCCGAGGGTTAGCGGAGTCTGTAACCTGAAGCGTCTTAACCTGAAGTGTATGTAACCCGAGGTACCACTGTACATGCATGCACCTTGAAAACAGACAGGATGTTCTCCTGCAGATCAGCAAATGTGCATATTCATCGGGGCTGAGCAGTATTGTGGCCAAAGGGTACTTATGCAGTAAAAAAAGGCAAAGGACCGCTGGACGGTTAAATCAAGCCAAAGGTGACTATGGGGTTGTGGCACTCATCTCGCTTACAGGCCGAGGGAGCTGGCTTTTGTCCACAGATTTCCATGTCAAGTCGCCAGCATGACTAAACCGCTTCTGGTGCAATAGAACACCGTGACGGAAGCGAGAGCTCATGGAAATGCTGTTTACCTTCCCGCCGCAGTGGTACCTATTTATCTATTTGCACTATTCAGTATGTTTTCAAACTGCTAGGTTGGCAGGAGCTGGGACAGAGCAACGGGAGCTCACCCCAAAGCAGGTCACCTTTCAACTATGAAATCCCATCTCCACAGGAGGTAGCAACAGCCACTAACGCAGATGGCTTCACAATTTCTCTGATGAATATAGAGATATCCTTTTCAATTTTAATAATGATAATTTTATTATCCATACCCCACCCATCTAACTGGGTTGCTCCAGCCACTCTGGGCGGCTTCCAACATATATAAAAATGTGATAAAACATTTAAAAAACCTTCCCTATACAGGGCTGCCTTCAGGTGTCTTCTGAAGGTTGTATAGTTACTTATCTCCTTGACGCAGGGGTCACATAACTCCATAACCTCTAACATTTCTCCAATGAAAATAGGGATGTCCTAAGGAAAAGCAGGACATTCCAAGATTAAATCATAAACCGGGATGGCTTCTGTAAATTTGGGACAATCTCTGAAAAATAGGGACACTTGGAGGGTCTGGGTTTTAAAAGAGGGCTGTTGATGGCTACTAGCCAAGACAGCTATGCTTCGCTATTGCAATTGGTCCTACAATGAACCAAGAGCCTGACTTGGTACAAGGCAACTTCTTGTGTTGTCTCCAACCATGTGGTCCTCTGAAAAATTCACAGAGGCCATATGGCACATGTGCAACAAACCTAGCCGCTTGCTAAGGAAGGCTCCTCGTAGCCTCGCTGTATTGTCTCTCGGTTGTGCCTTTTCCGATGTTCGTGGCTGCTAAAACTGCACAGATTCTGTGACCTTCGCAAATTACACCCCTTGCCAGTCCCTCACTGTCTCCGTGCTTGACATGAGATGCTGCCCTTGGAATTCAGTACAAGGGAGCAAAAGGTCAGGTGTGCAGATAACAATCCTGAAAAACTGCTTTGCCCGTGATTTGGGCCTACCCGCTTCGCCGTCTCCACAATTGCTCCCTAGATTCCTGCCTCCTCGCTCTCTCCTCCTTCCTCTGCTCCCAATGAGAGAGAGAGAGAGAGAGAGAGAGAGAGAGAGAGAGAGAGAGAGGGAGAGAGAGGTGTCTTTTGGTAACACTTTCCATCTCAGCGGGAGGCAAGAGTGTTTGTGATATCCATTTTGATACAAAACCGAAATTAGGCCTCTGGAAATAGCTAATGCATAAAAAGAGGAAGCATTTTTGTTTGGCGGGAGCATCGTGCGTGTGGCAAAAATTATTATTATAGGTTACCGTTAACCCTTGGAAGATGGAAGTCAGTTCTGCAGCTCCCCGCTGGGACGAGGAAATCGCAGGCGCTCCCTCAGCAGATCTTTCAGGAGTGCTCTCTTTGGAAAAGAGGAAGATTCTGTTGACCTCTGCTTTTCCGAGTGCTAATTTAAGTGAATTTAAGTGAAACAGAGCCAAATGTACCAGCAGTTAAACAAGGTAGGTGTGTGAGTTCTGAAATGTCCCATCACATAACCTGCCTAAGAGTAGAAAGCTTTTCTTAGCTGTTATGTGAACACAGGCCCTTGGTTGCACAGAATTTACACCAAGTGGGGTCTTTCAGCCTTGCATGATCCACCTGTTTCTTTTTAAACTAGGATTCCTGTGATAAATCCGTGGATTTTGAAATTTACACATGTGCAGGGGTGCCTATCCAGGAATGATTAAAGTAGTGCATGTGCTTCTTCCCATGCAAAAGATCCTGGGTTCAGTCACCAGCATATCCAGATAGGGTTGAGAAGGACCCCTTTCTGAAAACCCTGCAGAGCCACTGCCATCAGTGTAGACAACACTAAGGAACATGGAGCAATGGACTCCACATGGCAGCTTACTATGTTCCAAGTCATGAATTTATTACTTTTTAAAAATGAATATGCTGCCCATCTGACTGGGTTGCCCCAGCCACTCTGGGCAGCTCCCAACAAAATATTTATTGAAACATCAACCATTAAAAACTCCCCTGTACAGGGCTGACTTCAGGAAGTACATCCTCGGAGAACATTTCTTTATTTATTATTACAATTATATCTTGCCTTTCCTCCAGGGAGCTCAAGGTGGCATAAATGGCTCCTGCCTCTGAGGTTCAGTTTGGCTGAGAGGCAGGGACTGGCCCAAGTAAGTATTTGAAGCCAGGCCTCTCAGGCCCTAGTCCAGGACTCTACTCAGTAACCCCACACCAGCTTGGTGGTAAAACACCACTATAAACCCTTAAGCTTCTTGAGAATTTGGCCCCACCACATGGCAGTAAACAGAAACAGAGCTAAGTCAGCCCACCATGTGAAAATGTGAGCAATGAGTCTAATTCAGTCTTCATCAAGGGGGTCCCTTCAGATGTTGTTGGACTGCAACTTCCATCAGCAAAGCTGGCTGGCTGGGAGTGAGGGAAGTTTCACTTCAACATCTGGAGAGCACTGGGTTGGTGGGTGCTGGTCAAATTCAGTAATAATAATAATAATTTATTATTTGTACCCTGCCCATCTGGCTGGGTCTCCCCAGCCACTCTGGGCGGCTTCCAACAAAGATTATAAATACATTAAAATGTCACACATTAAAAACTTCCCTGAACAGGGCTGCCTTCAGATGTCTTCTAAATGTCAGGTAGTTGTTTATCTCGTTGACATCTGATCGGAGGGCGTTCCACAGGGTGGGTGCCACTACCAAGAAGGCCCTCTGCCTGGTTCCCTGTAGCTTTACTTCTCGCAGTGAGGGAATCACCAGAAGGCCCTTGGCGTGGGACCTCAGCATCCAGGCAGAATGATTGGGGTGGAGACACTCCTTCAACTCCTTGCTCCCAAGTATTCTTCACTGCAAGCCTATATCCAATTCTGGATGGGGTGGGGAAATCAATTACTTTCATATTTACAGGTAAACCTACCAAATTTGCACTTTCTGAAGCAATATGCAAACCAAAACACAGTTGCCTTTTGGAACATGAACCTTTCTGAATTTTGCAGAGCACTTCTCCAGTCAAAAAATATGTACAAATGTGTGTGTAGTTTGAATAAGCAATGGATAAAAAGGCAGATATTAGAAAATTACCTGAAAATATCTATGATAGAAAGCAGTCAATCTATTTGCTATGCATTAATAAGCAGCTCCTCGTTAGTATAGTGGTAAGTATCCCCGCCTGTCACGCGGGAGACCAGGGTTCGATTCCCCGACGGGGAGAGGCACCAATATTTTGTAGGGACGCAGGTGGCGCTGTGGGTTAAAGCCTCAGCGCCTAGGGCTTGCCGATCGAAAGGTCGGCGGCTCGAATCCCTGCGGCGGGGTGCGCTCCCGCTGCTCGGTCCCAGCGCCTGCCAACCTAGCAGTTCGAAAGCACCTCCGGGTGCAAGTAGATAAATAGGGACCGCTTACCAGCGGGAAGGTAAATGGCGTTTCCGTGTGCAGCTCTGGCTCTGGCTCTGGCTCTGGCCAGAGCAGCGATGTCACGCTGGCCACGTGACCCGGAAGTGTCTCCGGACAGCGCTGGCCCCTGG
Organism: Podarcis cretensis; assembly: GCF_951804945.1. NCBI lineage: Eukaryota > Metazoa > Chordata > Lepidosauria > Squamata > Lacertidae > Podarcis > Podarcis cretensis. The sequence goes on from NC_137179.1 coordinate 13,893,514, forward strand.
CCTCTTAAGTGAGATGGGCGCACAACCCCAGAGTCTGTCAAAACTGGCCCGTACGGGCAGGGGTACCTTTACCTTTAATATGAGATGGTTGGATAGTGTTTTCGAGGTTACCAGCATGAGTCTGACCAAGCTGCGGGGGGCAGTGGAGGACAGGAGTGCCTGGCGTTCTCTGGTCCATGGGGTCACAAAGAGTCGGACACGACTAAACGACTAAACAACAACAACAATGTAATGATTTTTTTCATGACAGCTTCTGAGGTCAGGGAGCAGGTTTTCAGCTATTTTTGCATACCATTTTGAATCCGGGTGGTAGGCTGAACCTTTCAAAACTTCACTGATATTAACCTCCGATTTCAAAACTGCACCAATTTTTTTTTTTTTGGGGGGGGGATTAGTTCTGAAGACTTCCTGAGCAACACTGGTGGATAAGGGTGATTGTGCATTTTATTCAGGGGGAAATGATTTGCAAATTAGGCATTACTGCACACAAAAATTAATATATCAAGAAAAAAATGCACTAAAAAGCTGATGAATTTTCACAGTGACTTAAAAAAAATCTTCACTAACTGATGTGGAAATGTGGAGAACGGAATTGGGGGGAGACTGAAAACGACAGAGTCTCCCCTTTACCTCTAATATATAAACCATGCCAGTAAAGACTAGAATCAAAGATTCCCCCCGCCCACCCCCTTTAAAATGACAAACTTGTTAACAGCTATAAATAAGCTAGTAATTTGCAAGTTATGAATCACTGCGACTGAGGATTTCACTGGCGTTATCACAGCTTTCATGCCTCAGCATCACAGACTTAGAACAATCTTCGCTTTCAGAGCTGTCATTCCAGAAGTTGTGGGGTTTTGTGCGTGTGCTTTAATGTACGTTCCTCATTAAGAAGAGAAGGCACCGGAAGATCTCAGATGAAACCCATCCCTTGCTCTCGCTGCTAGAGCAAGCAAGCAAGTTCACAAGCAGTTGCTCCCGAGTAAGGATGGGTGAATCTGTTCATTTCAGTTTCTCATTTTTCTGGTCTCTAGTTCACCTTTCCACTGCCCTTTGTGTTTAATAAACTTGCTGGCATCCGTCTGGGTCAGGAGACAATGGAAGATTGCACCATTATGGGTAAAGTCAAACTGTCAGAGCTATAGTGCCTCCTGTGGCTGTAGAGACTGACATGGGAGAGACATGTTTTACTGCAGCTGGGGCAGGTGAAGGCGCCCAGATTTGCTAGTTTGTTTTTTTTTCTTTCTTTGCTCCTCCCAGCGGTCATTTCACCTCTGGTCATTGCTGTGAATACATGACCTGACTGTCTGTCTCCCGGCACTATGGTTGTCTGCAAAGGATTCCCACACATTGCAGTTCTTGTTTGCAGACAACTTTATAACACGGAGTTGGTCTGCCAACAGGCCTGGTGCCTGAAGCCAGCATTCCATAATGCACATCCTTGGATATCCTGCCATCTTCCATTCTATGTTCATGCAGGTCTCTCCTAACATCCATGTTTTGATATGAGGTTTTGCCCAAAGCACACATTTTTTGCAAAACATTTCCCCTAAAATTTTTGCATGCTATTTCCACTAATATAGGAACCTCCATGCATACATAGCCCTTGGCTGGAGAAACGAATTGCAAAATTCGGAGAACTGCAAATGTCAACGGCTGTGTTTGGGGGTTGCACGTTCGTTCAAAAAGTGCAAGTTGGGTATCTTTGCCTTTAAATGTGAACTGACTCAAACCCCCCTCCCCAAATTCCTACTCCAGACTGGACTTTCAGCCATTAGCAGAGGAAGCAGATTTTTCGTTCGTTTCTGTTATCTGCCTCCCTGCGTCTCACTTCTCCTAAGCACCTCTCTCGCACTCCTTCAAATGCACAGACTTCAAAGGGATGTGAACTGTGATCTGAAGTCCAACAGTTCCATTTCCCTAGGATTTAAATTGAACTATATCACCTTTTTTTATTAAAAAGAAAAAGTCCCCGCTCCCATTTAAGTCAATCATAGCTCCAGTTGTGCAAACGCTTGATAAGAACAGCTCTGCAGCCTGCCAAGACATGGAGGTGGTCTCTTGATTTTCAGCTTCAACAAGCACCAGTTGCTTAAGCTCACTTTCCGTGGCACAGAAGCAACTCTGGGTACCACGACAGTGGCATGTGGCCCACACAGCAGTAGAAATGTGGGGGTTTTTTGGAGGCAGGAAGGAAGACGACTGCTTCTCTCTCCTCCTCTCACTCCAGGAAATGAATTACTGTATTTTTCGCTCCATAAGATGCACTTTTCCCCTCCTAAAAAGTAAGGGGAAATGTGTGTGCGTCTTATGGAGTGAATGCAGGGGGGAGGCAGGCAGGAAAAGCCCCCAAGAGCCACACACAAGCTCCACATGGCTCTTGCGGGCTTTTCCCCAGGAGGGAGAAGGGACTGATGGGGCCAGTCAGTCCCTTCTCCCTCCTCGTAGAAAAGCCCACATGAGCCGAGCGCTCCTTAAAGGGTGTGTGGCTCCCGTGGGCTTTTGCGGGAGGTGGGGGTATTGCCATAGCCGTGCGCAGCCTCTCCCGGCCGGAGAGGTTGCGTGCGGCTAAAGAGGAAGCCAAGACAGCGAGCGAGATCCATCCCGCTCGCTGTCTTGGCTTCTTTGCTCTTTGGGGCTGGGGGGGAGGGACCCGGGCTTCCCCCGGCAGCCCCGAGAAGCTCTGGGAGAAGCGGACAGGCTGCTCTGGGAGAAGCAGACAGAGGCTCCCCCTCTAAAAACTAGGTGCACCTTATGGTCCGGTGCACCTTAAGGAGCGAAAAATACGGTACATGATGTAACCATGAGAAAGAAAGGGGAAGGGCTGAAATTCAGTGGTGGAGCATCTGCTTTCTGCACAGAAGGTCCCATGTTCAATTCCTGGCATCGCCAGGTAGACCTGCAAAAGACACCTGGTCAGAAATTCTTGAGATATCATTGCTGCCAAGCAACACTACTGAGCTAGAAGGAACCAATGGTCCAACTCAGTGTTGGACAGCCTCCCATCCATAGAATAACCCTTTGTCAAGGAGTGAGCTGGTAGAAAACCACACTATTCCAAGTTGGAGATAACTCTCTGTTAGCAAAAACACAATATTCATAGACTTGGCTGTGTGTCAGGCATAATGAGCAGAGCACTCATCCATGGTAAGTCTTGCCAGTCTCGGATTTGCCACTACAGTGGTACCTCGGGTTACAGGCGCTTCAGGTTACAGAATCCACTAACCCAGAAATAGTACCTCAGGTTAAGAACTTTGCTTCAGGATGAGAACAGAAATTGTGGGGTGGCGGCAGTGGGAGGCCCCATTAGCTAAAGTGGGACCTCAGGTTAAGAACAGTTTCAGGTTAAGAACGAATCTCCGGAACAAATTAAGTTCTTAACATGAGGCACCACTGTAATCTAAACAAGTTATAGCTTAGGGCCCCACTCTCTTGGAGGCCCCAAAAAAATTCAAAGGAAAAAAACCTGGATGTACCTTTCCAAAATATAAGATAAAAAACAAATAAAATAAAACCTACATACAGCAACAGTGTTTTGTGTTGCGTAGGCTCCTATGATGGAAGTCATGGGCCCCGCCTGCTAGCCTGCTCCCTAAAATATCACTGGTTTGCTCATTTCTATATACAGGGTGCCTACATTCTGCATGGACTGGTTGTAACAATTGCTTTGATGAAATACATATTTTGTTTTGTGCAAATGGCTTTAGATACCTATTAGGTCCATAAATTACCACATAGCATATATTCAACACAAAAAACAGCGACAATTTATTGTTGACAAAGGACAGGTGGTCATATAAAGGGCCTCATTAACTTCAGTAGCTTAGAGGCTCCTCAAACCTAAATCCGGCCCCTTTGAATCAGTTTGCCAAGACTGAAAGACCCCACCTACCCCCACTTGTCTAAATTCCCCTCCTTCCAGGGCTTTTTCCAAGCAATTGGAGATTACGCCTGCATTGCTCTGCCCATTTCAGCTCTCTTCTCTTGCCCAACGTGGGGCTTGAACCCACAACCCTGAAATCAAGAATCCCACACTCTACCGACTGAGCTATCTCAACATACACGGAGATAGGGCAGAAAAGAGACTTCACAGGGTGGTGGCTAAGAATAGGCTGCAATTCTATGGGTTTATATTTGGGATTGTATTTGAAATCAGTGGGACATAGTTCTGAAGAAGCCGGGTTGGGATGTGCTTGATAGAATTGCTCTTTTTAAAAAAAGCAGTACACAGCTTGGGAAAAGAAGGCTTCCACTCTGTGGTGATTAATTGCAATTAACATTTTTTAAAAAACACTTTGTACGAGCCTTTTGCCTTGCTTTCCCCTATCTCTCCCATCTTACAGCCTGCTCTAGTTTGGATCCTACGAACTGTTTGCAAGAGCTGCTGAATATGGAACAGGAAGATAGACTCAACCAGAAAACCTTTGCTCCTTGAACCCAACTGAACGATGGCATACACCAGGGTTGAGGAACCATTTTCTTACAGTGGGGTGCATTTCCTTTTGAGCAGCCTTCCAGGAGCTACAAAGCAATGGTGGGGTGGGGTCAGAGGCAAAAATGGACGTGTGTACATCTTGCAGAAGGCCAGTTTCCATGGACACCGACACAACCTTCTCTCCACTCAGGCAAGCCCTATCAGAGTTCAGAGACACATTGCAGCCAGTTAAAACAACTCAAGTAAGTATGTTGCAGGGATCATGAGCTGTGTGGCCTGGGGAAGGTGGGTGTGTCTGGGGAGAGCTCCAGTTGGTGAACAGAGAGGCTTCGGGGGCCACATTTGGCCCCTGGATGTTCCCCACCCTTCTTGGGTTCCCATATGTCCTCTTTTTCCAGGACACGTCCTCTTTTTCAGGGGTAGAGTCATCATAGCAATCCATAGCTAAAAGTAGAAGTTGGCAAATGTGTCTTCTTCAAAATAATGGCAACCCCACAACTCCCCATTTGTCCCTATTTCCCATCTCTTCTTAGGGTGGACAATATGCCAAGGGAGGCAGGGCTCCTATATTTTCCATAAAGGTAAAGTAAAGGTAAAGGGACCCCTGACCATTAGGTCCAGTCGTGACCGACTCTGGGGTTGCGACACACATCTTGCTTTATTGGCCGAGGGAGCTGGTATACAGCTTCCAGGTCATGTGACCAGCATGACTAAGCCACTTCTGGCGAACCAGAGCAGCGCACGGAAACGCTGTTTACCTTCCCGCCGGAGTGGTACCTGTTTATCTACTTGAACTTTGACGTGCTTTCAAGCTGCTAGGTTGGCAGGAGCAGGGACCGAGCAACGGGAGCTCACCCCGTCGCGGGGATTCGAACCGCCAACCTTCTGATCGGCAAGTCCTAGGCAAGTCCACAGTGCCACCCATGTCCTTTCAATATTTTCCATAGGTTGTGTCTAAATATTTATATTCCTCCTTGGTTCCCTCAAGGCAGATTTTCAAAATAGCATTGAGACAAATAGATTATATAACACATTTTATATAATATTATATACTATATTAATTTATGATAACGATGGTGCATTGTATGGTGGTAAGTGGCCGGGACTGACAAAGTTAAAGAGCTTCAGAGGATTAGATATGCACACTAATTTATACCTAATATATTTCTATGTTAAATATGAAAGGATATCTTGTTTGCAAAATAACAGTGTATACAATATATATATATATATATTTTAAAAATCAAAGCCAGTACAACACAACATCTAATAATGCAAAAGAACTTTGGGTGAAACATGATGAGCCAACATTAAATCAATCAAGAAAAGGGCTTGACAAGATTTTAGAAGAAACATTCTCGGGGAAGGGAATTCAAAAGGGGTCACTGTACAAAAGAGGGGTTGTTTATTGGTGCAACTTGGGGTGTGAGTGAGTGAGAGAAGGGGCGCAGGACCCAGCATATCTTTTTCAACACACAAAAATAAAAGTGAAGCAGCTTTGTCCTCCTTTGCTTCTGATTCCCCTTCTCTCTCTCTCTCCCTTTCCTGCTCTTAAAAAAATAATAAAAAAAATATCCAAAGACAGAAAGTAATTGGTCAACACATGACCCTTCATATAGGTCCAAATATCCCATATGAACTCTTGCAGACTCGATATTCTTAAGACACATTTCAGCATTAGGGTCCAGTAAAGAACACGACACAAAATAGTTCTCGCCAACATCCCCATCACCTTGGACCTACGCCATCATTTGCCACCATGCCACATCCCACAGCAATCTGGTAGAAAGTTGGTGAAGGAGGGAAGGGGAATGTGAAAAGTGCATACTCACTCGTTTCTCTTCCTTCTAAGCACCTTTGCCGCCAGACTGTCCTCTTTCCCATTACCTGCGCCACGTCTAGCACTCAATCGGAGTCGGATCCGGCCATTCCTTCCGTCCCCCTGACTGATGCTTCCTTTTATTTATTCCGAAGCTCTCCGATGTAAAACAAGAATGCCACCTTTCTAAAATTGCTCCCATCCACCGAAGTAACATTTACAGGAGGCAATATTCTCCAAAGCTATGAAGCATGTCTTGCCCTAAATTACATTGCGGCGCCTGCTCGGAGCTTGCACATTTTTGAATACGAAAGCGCCCAAGGAATCCTTTCCCCTCGTTTCCATACAGAGAGTGCATTTACTGCTTGAAAACATTTCTTAACCTAGACACTGAAGTGCCAGCCTCGTAGACCTCATGCTAATCCTAGCCCGGGTGGCTGTTCTTGAGGGAAAGCATGCAAAAAATTGTAGCAGAGCATCAACTTTGACCCTTTTCGCTTAACACACGAGACTCCTAAATTCCAGAGGGAACGGCTGAACTCTGACCTGCTTAAAATTAGCTTTGTTTAGTGCCTTGTGTGGTGGTGACTCAACGGGCCAGATTTTCTTTTTTTCTTCCAGGAGAAGAAAAGACTTTTCGTTGGCCCTGAAGATTTGGTGCAAAACGTCCAACGCGAATGGCAATGCAAGGATTACTTTCCTCAATCCAAGGCAGTCTGGTTCAGCACTCTGTTGCTGACTGCATAACTTTAGGACAAGGGTAGCCCTCCAGATATTAATGGATTGTGGCAGGCATCACCCCTGGCCATGGGCTGTGCTGGCTGGGGGAGCTGGAAGTCCTGCAACTTCTGAAGAGGGATGCATTGGCTTTTCCTGCTCTAAGGACTCTGCAAATTAAAAAGTCAGTCTTTTTGTGGTTCCTCTCCAGCAGCTGCTATTCAGAGGTAGACTGCCACAGGACATGTAGGCTTCATTTAGCAAGTGCAATTTGTTGCTTGTTTGATTAAACTTTAATGACGATGATCGATCAAGGAATTGTGAGTAAAAAGAAAAAAAAAGCCAAGGCAGACTGAAAAGCCTGGAGAAATAACAAGGCCTTCAAAAGGTTGAAGGAGTTGGGTATGCTTAGCCTGGAAAAGAGAAGAACAAGAGGAGATACGATCGCCATCTTCAAATATCTCAAGGGCTGTCACATGGAAGATGAAGCAAGCTTGTTTTCTCCTGCTTTGGAAGGTAGGACCTGAACCAATGACTTCCAGTTACAAGAAAGAGACTCCGATTAAATATCAGGAAGAACTTTCTGATAGTAAGAGCTGCTTGACTGTGGAACAAACTCCCACAAGAGGTGGTCGACTCTCCTTCCTTGGAGGTTTATAAGCAGAGTTTGGGTGGCCAGATCTGTCTTATATGCCAAAGTTGAGATACCTGCATTGCAGGGGGTTAAACTAGATGACCTTTGGTGTCCCTTCCTTCTCTACAATTCTATGATTCACCTGGCACCAATTGGCAGACAAACCTCTCTAGGGAGGATATTCTACAACTTGGGAGGGATGTGCCTCTGAGAAGGTTCTCTTTTCTGTTCCCACCCATTGCACCTCGCCCAGGGGGGTCTAGTTGGAGAATGCCCTGAACCCCTGGCCTACCTGGCGGCAAGTCAGAATATCAAGTCTGAAGTTCAGGGGTCAATCCACACAAGCAAAGTCCTCAAGTCAGGAAACACAGTCCAAGGTCAGACCAAGTAAGCCAAGTCCAGCAGTCAGGATACAAGTCCAGAGTCAAACCCAAAGCACGGTCTCATAGAGATCATGGAGCCTCCAAACTGAGGTCCATCAACATGGGCAGTTGAGCAGAAACAGTATCTCTGCTCTGCTTCCCTGTTGCACTTTGCCTGCTGATTGCAGCATCTGGGCTTGATGAGGCAGACGACCCTCACCTGTTCCAAGCCTACCTTAGCTGAGGAAGCACAGCCCTCCTCCCAGAGCTAGCGAGCCCCACATGGCCAACTAGGGAGCTGGGCTGTAGGCCCTTGACTGCCTCTGCCTCCAGGAGACCCCTTCTACTGCTCCCTACACCTCAGAGCCCACCGTTTTCAGGGAGACGGGGGCCCCTCTGGCTCTGGTGATGGGTCCTGAGACTCTGATTCCTGTGCAGTGACCCCCCTCCCTTCGCCATCCTCCGTCACCCTATGAGTATTTCCTTCCCCATCCTCTGCTTGCCCCAGTGTGTTCCAGTCCTGGCTCCACCCCTCGCCAGGATCCTCTTCCTCCTCTTTGTCATCCTGACAATTCATGAGAGAGAAGGGCTATCAAAGAATATCTTGGGATCAAGGTACGAAGAGAGATGGTCCTTCAGGAACCTGGTCCCAAGCCATGAAGCATGATCATTTGAACTCATCAGATGAATTGGATGCCCCATGGGGACTTAAGCCTAAAGTGTTACCTCGAGTTAAGAACTTAATTCGTTCTGGAGGTCCGTTCTTAACCTGAAACTGTTCTTAACCTGAGGTACCACTTTAGCTAATGGGGCCTCCTGCTGCCGCCGTGCGATTTCTGTTCTCATCCTGAAGCAAAGTTCTTAACCTGAGGTACTATTTCTGGATTAGTGGAGTCTGTAACCTGAAGCGCCTGTAACCTGAAGCGTCTGTAACCCAAGGTACCACTGTACTAGTATTATAACATCATCATCATCAATTACTATTATTACAATTGTATAATCAGCATCACCATTTCAAAAAGCCAGTTAACCACCTGTTTCCATTGTATTTTCACTAACACACTATGCCATGGCAGATCTTTGGGGAAATGTTGAGTCAGGGAAACTCAAGAGGGAACTAAGCTAGAGGGCCTGTCTTGAAAGTTCCCCTTTAATTGAGGGAACCATTCACATCCTTTAGGGTGGCCTGGTGAAAAACAGGTCAGAGCTCTTGTACCTTTAGCTGTGCTGCTAAGGGAATTTCAGCAGGTAGAGCTTGTCCTGCAAGTTACACCTGCTGAAACTTCCTCTTCTTCATGGCTATTAGAAGTCCAAGAAGCCCTTCCCTCTTTTGCAGGTGGCTAGCCCTCCGAAACTGCTCTCCTTGAAGGAAATGGCATGGCCATCCTGTCAGTGTTTACTCAGCGGGAAATTCCACTGTACAGTGGAACCTTGGTTCTCAAACTTAATCTGTTCCAGCAGTCCGTTCCAAAACCAAAGTGTTCCAAAACCAAGGTGTGCTTTCCCATAGAAAGTAATGCAAAACGGATTAATCCATTCTTAAAGACATCTTAAAACAACCCCTAATACAGCAATTTAACATGAATTTTACTATCTAACAAGACCATTGATCCATAAAATGAAAGCAACAATCAATGTACTGTGCTATAAAATAAATAAGACAGTATTGTGTGTGATAAAAATTAAAATTATTATTTTTTTCTTACCTGCACTAATGATAGTCATTGTTTGGATGGAGGGCTTTTATCCATTTCCACGGTCACACAATCAATCAATCAGTAGCTAAATTGGGTTCCACACAGTGACAAAAACAAGTTAGCAGAAAAAGCTTCAAAAACAAAAATGCAAAATAAATAGCGAAAACAAAAGTGCTAAACTTAATAGGTTTCGGAAGTCCATTTGACTTCCGAAATGTTCAAAAACCAAGGCGCAGCTTCTGATTGGTGCAGGCGCCCCAGAAACAATAGTCGACAGCTGCATTGGACATTTGGCTTCCGAAAAACATTCGGAAACTGGAACACTTACTTCCGGGTTTTCGGCATTTGGGAACCAAGGCGTTTGATTACCAAGGCATTTGAGAACCAACGTACCACTACACTCCATGGAGTCAGCCCTTCACAAGGATGTTTCAAGAACTACTTTGCTTGGATCACTTCCTAACCATGTGACTGCATGCTGGTCTGCTCAGAAGTAATTCTCATCGAGTTCTGGAGGGGGGCCTTACTCCCAGGGAAGTTGGCATCGGACTACAATCTAGATAGCAGTTTATTCCATTTTCCCTCTTTGCCAGCTGTTAATTTCTGCATTATATTCCCACTTTCACACAACGTAAAAGCTGCTTCTGGAAATTTAGTGGGACGCAGTGCAAGTCCAGTACTCATTTCTGCACCATTTGCTTCCAAAGAAAATCTACTTGCAAGCCTGGAAGCCCAGAAAATAATGGGAGTTTTGTATAGGGCTGTGCACCTAAATGGAGCATCAACAAACACACACACACACACACACACCAGGATCATCCCCATTAACAGCTATTGAGCAGAGGCCCAAGTGAGGCTAGTGGAGCATCACACACACACACGTTTTGCCCCCAACATCCTACTGGTGTAAGTGAAATTTAGCACTGCATGGTGGTATACAGGTATTACAGTTTGAAAGGAACCATATAAACAGGGGCAGAAGTGCTGCCATTACAATCAGTAAAATTAACACAATCAGTGCCATGTCTGAACTCAGCCCAAGGCCGCGCTGCTAACCCTATCTATTTAGAAACACATCTCACTGAATTTAAGGGGGCTTACTCCCAGTTAAGTAGGGTGAGGACTGCAGCCTATGTTACAAGTCCCTTCCTGTATGGAGATAAAATGAAAAATGGCCGCTATTATTCTACCCAATTGCTCAGTAGAAAGCAGATGTTCTACTCAATGCAAGCACTGGGGTGATTGACAACTGCTAAATTCCCTTTTAAAATTCCCTTTTGTTTCACAAACCCAGGGCTTTGGGGGGTGTACCCAAGTGTACACAGTACTGTCACCTTTACTCCTAGAAGAAAAGCACCAGTTAAAAGTGTGGCACTCACTAACAACTTCATGGTGAGGCACCTGTTTTTCTAGAAGAAATACACTGCACAAACCTATTAGAAAACTTGCATTTACAGGTTCTTGTTGGGTATTTCCTTCCACCTTGTCTCAGGCCTCACCTTTAAACAGCTATGTCATTCCCCAGAGAATCATGGAAACTATAGTTTGTTAAGGGTGCTGAGATTTGCTAGGAGACCTTTATTCCCCTTGCAGAACTACAATGCCCAGAGTTCCCTAGAAAGAGGGACTGGCTGTTAAACCGCTGAGGGGAATTAGGCAAAGTCTAATACAGTGGTTCCTCGGGTTACATACGCTTCAGGTTACATACGCTTCAGGTTACAGACTCCGCTAACCCAGAAATAGTGCTTCAGGTTAAGAATTTTGCTTCAGGATGAGAACAAAAATCGTGGTCCGGCGGCACAGCAGCAGCAGGAGGCCCCATTAGCTAAAGATCCATCCAGGGGTGTCTTCGTAAAACCAACCAATGATACCATTTTAAATGCATAATGCAGATGGGCATCATTGTGCTCCCAGGATACCCTGAGGGTATTTTAGCCATGTTGCTTTTATGAAGACAAACCTGGATGGATCTTGTTATGGTTGACAGCATTTGGCTGCTCCCTCAGACAGAAAGAAATGCAAAGCCTGCCCAGAAAGGGTTTAGCATTGCAATGCGCTTATTGCGAAATCCAGCAGTTAAGAAAGGCTTGTACATCTGAGATAAACATTTCATGATAAGCAGCATTCTTGGAGAGTGAACTATGTCATTGACTGTTCCACAGATAGTTCTCAAGCCAAGACTGGCCTGAACATATCTATCATATCAGGAGAAAGTAGCACATACTTGTGTGTGTTGCTTCCTTGGCGTTGGAGAGAGAGAGAGAGAGAGAGAGAAATATCGAAGGTGTCGACACACACACACACACACACACACACACACACACACTTTAATCTGCTCTAGGATTGCAAAACGAATCTGCAGAGTTGTTGTTTAAGTAATCCCCCAACCACCATGATGTATGATTTGCAAGCCATCAGAACTAGAAAGGCGGAGTCTGGTATATTTTCTAAAGAGAATGCAAATAAGATGGTTTGGATTTCCGGCCCCCAAGCCCCAGAGGAGCAAGACTGGCTCTAGCCCTGCCCACATTGCTGCATACCATAACTATATCCTCTTGTTGTTGTTGTTTAGTTTAGTTGTGTCCGACTCTTCGTGACCCCATGGACCAGAGCACGCCAGGCACTCCTGTCTTCCACTGCCTCCCGCAGTTTGGTCAAACTGATGCTGGTAGCTTCGAGAACACTGTCCAACCATCTCGTCCTCTGTCGTCCCCTTCTCCTTGTGCCCTCCATCTTTCCCAACATCAGGGTCTTTTCCAGCACAGCTCAGCCCTAATACCTACCTACATATCTCTAGATACCGGTGTGGCGTTCGCATAGGGGCCCCCGGTCGTTCCACAATTGACCCTGCACCACCATGTCTTATCTCTTCCACTGCTGCCAACCAGGTTTCCCCGGTAATATATTCAGACTCAGTCAGGCTGTAACGTATTAACAAAGATTCCAGTTTATTGTGAACACAAGCAAATTTTAAATACTTTGAAACGCTGTAATCCGATTCACTCTCCTCTGTCTCCCCTCTGTCTCTAACTCACTCTGACTCCTATGCCTCCCACCCACAAGAAACCCACCAAACTAACTGCCCAAACCCCTGTTTTGAGCCTTAAACACAGTTAGGCTCCGCCCCTGGGCTTTCTTATTGGTCAGCTTATTAACCCTTTCTTTCTCTCCCCCAGTACGACATCTCCATAATGAGTGGGCAAATGCCACAACCGGTTTGGAATGTTTTCTTTGGGGCAAGCTGTGGTTTATTGCTATGTCTCCATTTTGCAGACAGGAAACTGAGGCTGAGAGGAGCTCGCTCTGTAAAGCCTTGGGCTAGAGAGAGACTGGACCCCAGGCTTCCAGCCCTGGTCTCTTGCAACTTAGATAGGGATGGGCGCAATCTGTTTGCCTACACACAAAATCTTCCAAATTCTTTTGACCACTGGCTCGCAAAACTGTGTCGCGGCCAAGACGGATTAATTAAGCTGGGCTCCATCTGCACACCGAGCACACCTGAACTCCTCATGCAGATGGCAAAGAGCCAGAGAAGATGGATAAAGGCATCTGTCATTTTTGGCTTGATATCCACAACAGCATTTAACAACTTACTTGTTATTATTCCAGGTATAAAAGTCTTTGTATTTATGAGATTCCCCAAACATGGTTTATTTCCCCCATGTAACTCTGTGGTGTGTGTGTGTGTGTGTGTGTGTATCTATGTAAATAAGTGATGAGGAATTTGTGACCCTCCAGGTGTTACTGAACTACAGCTCCCATCATCCCTGACCATTGGTTATGCTGGCTGGGGCTAATGGGATTTGTAGTCCAACTGCATCTGGAGGGCCACATGTTCCCCAGGCCTGGTGTAAATGAAAGGGATATTGCTGTTCAAGTTGCAGACCTGTGTGTACATACAGTGGTACCTCGGTTTTCGAATGTAATCCATTCCGGAAGACCGTTCGACTTCCGAAACATTCAAAAACTGAGGTGCAAAGGGCGGTCTGTCAATTCAATAGAGAAAATTGTGAAATACAGCAGATACACACAGCAGAAGCCGTTTGACTTCTGAGGCACGTTCGAAAATGGAAGCATTTACCTCCAGGTTTTGGGCGTTCGATAACCGAAACGTTCGACTTCCGAGATGCTAGAAAAGCGAGGTACCACTGAATCATGATTCTGTGGGACCACAGGGGGAAATTGAGGATGTGTTCCTGTGTTCTGCTTCCAAATAATTCTAACCTTTTTCTTTTTAAAGCAAATGTTTAGACCTTATAACTGCAAAGAGAATATCAGAAGCTGGAAGAATGACTCAATAATTATAATATATTAATTATACCTTGCCTTCTTCCCTGACAGAGACCCAAGGCAAGTTTACAGACAAAACAAGAACAGTTAAAAACATAGAAAAAAATCTTATATATGTATATTCCATTAAAAACATACAAACAGCATAACACAAGCCGCCTCATTAAAAGCAGTAGTTCCCAAAAGCCTTTTGGAATAAAGTTTTCAACTATCAACTGAAGGACAAGGAGAAAGTCACTTCTCCAATCTTCTCCTGCCAAGTAATGTGTACATAAATGCATATACCAGGGCAATGTGTGCATAAAAGGCACATGCTGGTGAAAACAGCACAGAAAAAGGTGTTACATTTGTGGAAATCGCTTTGCAAAAATGTGTATATTAGGCAAAATTGCATACAAACCTGTGTATATTAGAATGAATTCACACTAAAACGCTGGTGAATTTTTACAAGCAGCTTAAAAAATAATAATCCACAAACAGAGAAATACCCATCCCATATTTTACATAAAGGTTGTGTCTTCCATGTGGAAAATGCATAGAGTTGGACAGGACATTGTGCAACAGAATGAGATGCTATGCAATGGGATGGAAGAAAACCTATGATCAATTGCCAGGAAGACCAAAACCGGATGAAATCAGCTGCTCAGGCCATCCCTCAGCTTTTTATGGCTTGGAACTAATAACCATTATCATCTGCTAATTTCTGCCAGCCAAACAACTGTCCAAGGGGATATCTCAGGGCTGATTCAGATTTGGCAAGCTTACAGGCCTGCACACACACACACACACACACACACACACACACACACACACCAGGGTATTTCGTGATGTATGCCCCCTCTTCACCCTTTATGACTCCTACCTGCAGGAATGTGGCAACACCTTTGCCACTACAAAGCACAAAGCAGCTCTTAAGACGTGGCAACTTTACATAGGAAAACTCCTTCAAACAAAAGAAATTAATAAAAAGAATTAAAAAAAACAAAAGAAAAAACAAAAGAAATCCTGGCCGATAAGAGAGAGAGGCAGGGAGAGGGAGAAAAAGTCCTAATAAATCACAGACATTTGTAGTACTGCACAAGTGCATTCTCACTCAGTTCAAGAGAAAACAAATCGTTTCATATGCTGGCATCATATGTAACATTACCGCCGTGAAAGGAGAGGTGTTTATTGCTCCAGTCTATCTGAACAGCATTGTCACAGAAGGCTCTTTCCTAACAGGCACAGATGGTCATTGCCTTCTACAGCCTCAAAGTTGGTGTCTGAGACCAACTGGTGGGGGGTGGGAAACCTTTGCAGGTCAAGGGCCACTTTCCATTCTGGAAAACCTTCTGGGGGGCCACATGTAACTGGTGGTCAGAGCCAGAAAGAAGGGGGAGATAGTTGGCTAGATTCTACACAAACTTCCACACCCCTCTCTTTCCTCCATCCTGGGCAAGTTCTGTTCTATATTAATATATATCATTTTATTTCATTGCCTGCCTTTCACCCTAAGGTCCCAGAGCAGGTTACAACAATTCAAAACACAACATCAAAACCAGTTTTGAAATAACATCCAATACAAAGTTTCGACGATTGCTTGCATTACACTTCGCTTTCAAATCTTTCTGCATTATCCCTCTTAAAGGCCGTTTTCTAAAAATATATCATTTCTCTGCTCATATCCAAAGGTATCGTTCAGTTAAAACAGTAAGGATTCCATCAGCAGAACAGGAAGGTTGCAAATTTTTGGTGTTAAAGGGACAGGTGAGTCCCAAGCTGCCATGCACAGACACTCAGCTGATCAGCAATCCAAATCTGCAAAGAAAACGTCTTTGCAAAATGCCATGGAGTTAGCAGTTGACAATGGACCAGAAACCCAGCACGCATCCTGTCTTCCTCCTGCCCCTTTAAGAGGGAAGTGCTCTGCAGAAACCGGCAAGTGAAGCTGTTTAGGGCATGGAACTAAGCTAAACCACCTCTTCCTTGCGGCAGATCAAACTGCTGGTAAGAGGACAGCTACCCAGCCGGTTCGAAAACTGTGAACCCTAACCCTAAAGCCACGTGAAGATTTCCTTCGTTCAGAAAGTAGCACAGTGTTCTTCCCCTAAAAACATTTGCACCACAAGGTAATGCGCAATTGCCTTTTCCATCAATAATTTAGAAGCAACTTTAACAAAAGTAGGCCAACAAGGAAAAGGTGTTAACTTTCAAATTTGAACACGTATAAATATATACAGTTCTGGGCTGTGTCGATAAAGTGATTGCTCTGCATTTGATTTGTCCTCTTCCAGGGTGCATTTTCCCAGAGATGGTTTTCCTTCATCTGCCCAGCAAAGCCTAGAAGGGCGGGTCTTCTTTCTAGAAATATGCAGACTCTTCCCCCAAAATATATATTGGTGGAATTTAAATGGCATCCCTGTAGCTTCCCTTGATATTTTTTCCCAGCTCATTTTCACTTGAACAAAACCTTCCATATCCCCCCTCCAAGTTAGCTTCAGATAAGGACGTAAAAAGAGCCCTGAAGTGGGATCAGGTCCATCTAATCCAAGATCTGCTTCTCACAGTGATCAACCAGATACATATGGGGATCCACAGGCAGGACCCAAGTGCAAAAGTTTTGATTCCTGGCAGCTGATATTGAAACTGATACTATGCGTACTATGTGGCTAGCATGACTCGTAGCAAAGTCATCCTCCACGAATTTGTCTGGTTGTTGATTAAAATCAATGTAACAAATAGAAACAAACCACTGGCAGACCCAGAATCTAGCAGCCTTTCTCAACCTGTGAGTCCCAAGATGTTGTTGAACTACAACTCCCATCACCCCTAGCTAGCAAGGCCAGAGCTCAGGGATGATGGGAGCTGTCGTCCAACAACATCTGGGGACCCACAAGTTGAAAACCGCTGAGGGATCTGGAACAAGATGCCTCCAGTGGCAACCACATCACAGGCCGATTTAATTGTGACTGTCACTGTGGATCATTTTGTAACCATTTCCCTCTGGCCCAATCCACACAACTGCCTTGAGGGAAAGGAGGAAGGCTGTTGTTCATCATTCTTGAACACCGACAACCACAGGTCTAAGAGTCCCCCAAACCTGGACTGGAGTTCAAATTCCACCTCCTGATCTATGTCAGTAATTGGTGAATTAATGGCTGCCAGATTCTTCTTTTAACTGTCTCCTGTGTCCTTAGCAACATGCAGAAAAATAGCTGGCAAAGCTTGTTTTGGCATGCAAATAAGAAATAAGGGAAGTTTCTCCCTTCTATTTTTCTATGCATCACAGACTACTTCAAAAGATGCAAAAGCAAGACCAGTTATGAAAATAAAACAAGGGTAATCCTAGATATGTTTTCTATTTTAGTATATAATATTTCAACCATGGAAGATGTGGTGATGACGTCCAATTTATTTATTTAATTTTACTTACTTACTTACTTACTTACTTACTTACTTACTTACAGGTAGGTAGCCGTGTTGGTTTGAAGCAGCCGAAATAATTTTTTTAAAAAAATAGTCCAGTAGCACCTCAGAGACCAACTAAGTTTGTTCTAGGTCTCTGTAGGTATACAGAACAAACTTAGGTATACCTAGAACAAACTTTGTTTATCTCTGAGATGCTACTGGACTATTTTTAATTAGTTATTTAGTTAGTTAGTTTTTACACGAAAGTGCCTCAAAGTGGCTTAAGAACCAAAAAAAGTTGAAATGGAATATAAGGAGAAGAATATAATAGGAACCTAAAATGCTCATCCATAAAATATATATTAAAAGGAGAGCTCCAGCCCACTCCAAGGTGAGCATAAAAAGAGGTCACAGACATAGTCAATCACCTTCCAAATTAAGGGCCAAATGGTGTGTTTTAAAGCAACAGCAAAGTTTTAGGACATCCCCTTTGAAAGTGCAGAAGGATAAAGCGATCAGTGGTTACTTGTGCAGTGAGCCAGTGTGGTTTGGTGTTTAGAGTATCGGACAAGGACCAACTCAGCAATAGAGTTCACTGGATGACCTTGGGCCACTAATAACAGCAAGAGGGGGATATTGCCCTTGTGGCCTGCTTATAGGTTGTATTATTTTTTTTTTAATGGGTGCTGAGAGTTGCTAGGGGAGGTTAAGCCATACTTTTTAACCCACAATAAAACTAGCATGGCCATTCTTGCAGGGAAAACCACTGTAACTATCCTTCCAAAATTTGGCTGGGTTCGTGCCTTCCAAAAGAGCAACTGTGCTAGCAAATTTCATCAAATTCTGTCCAAAAATAAAAAGTTAAAGTTACCAACCACTTTGTCTGGAATTTTGCAGGCTTTATTTAGTGTGTGTGTGTGTTTGTTTGTGTGTGTTTTCTATCCACTTCTGCCAAAGGGGGGGAGAGAGATGTTACAGTGGTACCTCAGGTTACATACGCTTCAGGTTACAGACTCTGCTAACCCAGAAATAGTGCTTCAGGTTAAGAACTTTGATTCAGGATGAGAACAGAAATCATGCTCCGTTGGTGTGGCGGCACCGGGAAGCCCCATTAGCTAAATAATAATAATAACAATAATAATAATAATAATAATAATAATAATAATAATAATAATAATAATAATTTATTATTTGTACCTCGCCCATCTGGCTGGGTTTCCCCAGCCACTCTGGGTGGCTTCCATAAAAACCAAAAATACACTAAAATATCACAGATTAAAAACTTCCCTGAACAGGGCTGCCTTAAGATGTCTTCTGAATGTCAGGTAGTTATTTATCGCTTTGACATCTGATGGGAGGGCGTTCCACAGGACAGGCCCAACGACCGAGAAGGCCCTCTGCCTGGTTCCCTGTAGCTTTGCTTCTCGCAATGAGGGAACCGCCAGAAGGCCCTTGGCGCTGGACCTCAGCGTCCGGGCAGAACGATGGGGGTGGAGACGCTCCTTCAGGTATACTGGGCCGAGGCCGTTTAGGGCTTTAAAGGTCAACACCAGCTTCAGGTTAAGAACAGTTTCAGGTTAAGAACGGACCTCCAGAACGAATTAAGTACTTAACCCGAGGTACCACTGTATTTTATTTTCCAATTGTTTGTGTGTGGATTTAAATGGACCCAGAGCTAAATCAGGCAGTCCACAAGGTGTCTGAGGCAGAATGTTTCCTGAAGCATCAAATTGGGGTCCACATTGAATCCTGTGGTTTGTGCAGACCCCTCCCACAAACCCTTTCCTCCTTTCCGCTGCCTTCCTTCCTTCTTCCTGTTAAGGGTAAAAATGGTCACCTTTTTTATTACTTAGTTATCAATGGCCATTTGACTTTTGAATTGACCTCTACAGCTGTCTCTATTAGAGCGGTTTTTGTGTGTGTGCAATGATTAGAAAATGATCATGTTTAGATCAAAACATAGATGTTTGGGTGGGGGACTAGGAAGTGGGAAACCTGAATCAATCTGCACATCCTTGAAGCAGACTTCAAATCTCAACAGTCGTGATAACATCTCTATGAAGGCATGCATCAGAAACCTTCATTCTCCTTTTACACAGAGTCAACAACAACACGAAAAGGAAAAAGGAACCTGGCAAGATCTCACTGTCAGATTATGCATAAATATGCAGTTTCCCTAAGGTGTGATCTTATACTTTTCACACATTATTGTTTCATGCTGAGCCAAAACACTAATCTTTCCACAGTTCCAAAATAGCTTGCCCCCCTCCTATTATAGCACAGCCATAGAAGCAATACAGTTAAGTTGGCATGCAGGGCTTATTGGAAACAACCTTGAATAAGCAACTGGTAAGGGAGAGGCAAGGGACGCGGGTGGCGCTGTGGTCTAAACCACAGAGCCTAAGGCTTGCCGGTCGGAAGGTTGGCGGTTCGAATCCCCGCGAAGGGGTGAGCTCCTGTTGCTCAGTCCCCAGCTCCTGCCCACCTAGCAGTCTGAAAACACGTCAAAGTGCAAGTAGATAAATAGGTACCGCTCCGGTGTGAAGGTAAACGGTGTTTCCGTGTGCTGCTCTGGTTTGCCAGAAGTGGCTTAGTCACGTTGGCCACATGACCCGGAAGCTGTATGTCGGCTCCCACAGCCAATAAAGCAAGATGAGTGCCGTAACCCCAGAGTCGGTCATGACTGGACCTAATGGTCAGGGGTCCCTTTACCTTTACTTTACTGTATATACCACTTAATCGACAACAATGAAAACTCCTCAAAGTGGTTCACATCAAATGACAACAAGGACTGATTCAGGAAGAATGCCCTCAGGAAGAGCCTGACAACAGGATCCGGACAGCACCCTCATGTACTGTTCCACAAAGATGAGGAACAACTGCTAGATCATGGGTAGGCAAACTAAGGCCCATGGGCCAGATCCAGCCCAATCGCCTTCTAAATCCGGCCTGTAGATGGTCCAGGAATCAGCATGTTCATACATGAGTAGAATGTGTCCTTTTATTTAAATTGCATCTCTGGGTTATTTGTGGGGCCTGCCTGATGTTTTTACATGAGTAGGATGTTTGCTTTTATTTAAAATGCATCTCTGGGTTATTTGTGGGGCATAGGAATTCATTCATTTATTTATTTTTTCAAAATATAGTCCGGCCCCCCACAAGGTCTGAGGGACCAGCCCCCTGCTGAAAATGTTTGCTGACCCCTGTGCTAGATCATTAAATCAAGTGGCAGGGATCAGTCACTGCCCTGCTCCCAACCCCAAACCTTTGAAATTAGCCTAAAGCTATGAAACTTTGGCTCTATGTGTTGGTAACTTGGAACATCTCAGCAGCAGAGTGTTCTGAGCTTCCACATCCTGTGGGTTGCTTCGGTAATACGTGGTACCTGAAGGCTGATTTGGTTCCCGGAGTAGATTCAGAGGAAATTACTCACACTTATAGCCCCACTGAAATGGAATTTGTCATGACTAATTTGCCCCCAATTAATTCATAGAACCGTAGAGCTGGAAGGGAACTTGGATGCGTCATATAGCCCAACCCCTACTCAGTGAAGGACCAGCAACAGATGAGGTGACTACAGCATCCCTGATGGACAATTCTCCACCCTCTGCCCTCATACACCCAGAGGAGAGCCCATGACTAGGGCTGGGTGATATCTGGTTTTCAACACTGTGATATATCACCATCTAAACATCGTGATACACCAATATTTCACAATGTCTAAAATAAGGATGGAGCTATATAGAGACTTTGGGTGGCTTCATGGTTTTTCCCCTCATTGTGATTTTTGCATAGCACACACACATCATGATTTTTTATATATTGCCAGGTCAAAAATTATGAAACCGATATCACAATATGGATTTCAAACCGGTTTGGGACAATACAGTGGTACCTCTGGATGCGAACGGGATCTGTTCCGGAGCCCCGTTCGCATCCTGAGCAAAATGCAAACTGCATCTGCGCGTGTGCAATTCGCCACTTCTGCGCATGCACATGACATCATTTTGAGCGTCTGTGCATGTGTGAGTGGTGAAACCTAGAAGTAACCCATTGAGTTACTTCCAGGTCACCGCAGAACGCAACCTGAAAATGTTCAACCTGAAGCGTATTTAACCCGAGGTATGATGATATATTGACCCAGCCCTACGTATGACTTCCATGAGGCAGCCCAGTCCCCTGCCAAACTACCATTAGGAAGTTTCTCCTAACATTTAGCCTCAATACAGTCCTCTGTAATTTCCACTTATTGCTTCCAGGCCCACCTTCGGAAGCCTCAAAGAACAAGTCTACTTCACTACAACATCAGTGGGAATTGAAGTATAACTAAATTCCTCTGGATTCAGCAGCTTACATTTACCTGTTGACAAACCCACATGGGTATCTTCCACTCCTGTCGCCCATCCTAACTCAGCCTCTTGGAAGAAACTGTGCAGGCTCCAACAGATGGGATAATGGGAGCAACACAGGTGAGCATGCATGGATCTAGATATGTAGCAAACCTGCGGCCCTCCAGGTATTTTTGGACTCCAACTCTCATGAGCCCCAGTCAGTATAGCCCAGGAGAAATGAGAGCTGAAGTCCAGTGTCATGCACTGGCTAGATGCAGAGGAGCAGTGGGAAGCACCAGATAAGGAACAACCAAGGGAAGAAGGCTCAGAGCCAGGGATTGGTGGTGGGATGATGATGAGGGGTCAGAGGAAGAAGAAGGAGCAGAAGGTGGTGTTGGAAGCTGAAGAGGCAACAGGGTTTCGTGAGCAGGAAGAGGCTGTGGCAGAGAAAAGTACAGAAGCGGAGGCAGAAGCAGAGGGGAGCCAAGAGGCATAGGTGAGTCAGGCTGCTGAAGAATCCAGGATGTCTCCCCCTCCTGCTGTGACCAGCTCCCCACCCCCCGGTCTCCCAGAACCAGAAGAGGTATGAAAAAGGCAGAGCAAAGACAGACAAGGCATCAGAATCTCAGATTGCTTGGGATGGTCCCAAGGGAGGAGGAGATTTAAGAAGCTGTGGGAAAGTGGGAACATTAAGTCCACAGAAGTGCATCATAGGGGCAAGATCTACCAGGAAAAGTTGCTGTGCTCTCTAGGCCTCAGCTGCCTTGTTTCTTTGAATGAAGGGTTAACTTCACTGACGCCATGTGAGTTATTGTTGACACATGCCCTGACATCCATCTGGAGGGCTACAGGTTCATTCTCTCTGATAGATATAGATAAAGATATAGATATAGACATAGACAAATGAATCCACTGGCCATGATTTATTTTTTTCAGATTGAAGCTTGTTATTTTCCATCTGAAAGTACAATAGGAAAGAATGGCTTCATCTATATCTCCTATTAGGAGATGGCTTGCTGATGGGGTCAGTTAGCCGACAATTGTCAGGACCAGTGGGTGCATCAAATAAAACTCTAAAAGGGACTGCTGCGTCTGTGACGCATCCCAGTAGGCAGCAGTGCTCTGGGGCACTCAAGTTCGATTTCCCAGCCTCACTGGAGGTAGGTTTAGGAGCAATAAGAGAGTTCTGTATTTGATACACGGAGCCAAAGTGGCATTCTTACAGTCTCAGGCCTCCTGCACAGATGGAAAAAGCAGCGGGGGATTAGTAAGGAAGAAAGTAATTGTCCTTGAGTTCCTGAAAATCGCCAATATTAATGGATTCCATTGTAGATTACTTGTGGGCTTCCATCTACAGTTTGAGACCAATATAAAAATAGAAGGAAACGGGGAGAGGCAGAAGGGGAAATGCTGTCATAAATGTTAGAGAAGGACCTCTTCAGACTGTCAAAAGGCATATGCTGTCGGCAGGCTGAGAGAAATCTAAGTGCATCTGTGCTCTTGGAGAGAGGAATTTCAGATCAAGGACATGGGAAGGCTTTCGACCAGCAGAGAACAGAGAGGCAGTGGGGTCAGTGGGGGGAATAAAGTGCTGGCCTCAGACAAAAGAGCTGGGGTTCTGGACCTGATGAGGATGCATCGCAACCCAGGGTGTCTGGTGCTGAGTTGCCATCCTTTCCTGGAGCAGTGAATTCTCCCTTTTCCATATCCTGACACCTCCACCAGTAGCCAAGGATTAACCTGTGGGAACCTTCCAGTTCAGCTTGACCTCCTGTCTAGACATTGTTGTGATGTGTGTATACCTGCCCCACAGCAAAGTTTGTCTTGGTGGGAAGCAAGGCAAGTTGGAATAGGATGGGCAACCTGTGGCTCAGGGCACTAGAAATGAATGTTTTTATTAGGGCCAAACAGTTTTATTATGGCCAAACAGTTTTATTACGGTTATTACAGCCAAACAGCCAGCGTACTGGGGTACAGTGGTACCTCAGGTTACATATGCTTCAGGTTACATACGCTTCAGATTACAGACTCCTCTAACCCAGAAATAGTGCTTCAGGTTAAGAACTTTGCTTCAGGATGAGAACAGAAATCGTGCTCTGGCGGTGCGGCAGCAGCGGGAGACCCCATTAGCCAAAGTGGTGCTTCAGGTTAAGAACAGTTTCAGGTTAAGAACGGACCTCCGGAACGAATTAAGTACTTAACCTGAGGTACCACTGTACTAGGCTTACTTACTTTCAAATATATAGCAGAGAGGAGTAAAATGAAAAATAGAGGAAAGATGGCACAGACAGACAGAGAAAGGGTCTCCTTTTGTCTCCAGCCCCACAGCCTCTTGGTCCCAGTTTGCCAACTGGCACCCAGCAGATTATTCCTTCCCAAACCATGAGACCCTTAGTAGAAGGTTCCTGACTCCTGAACTAGATGTCACAGAAAGGATCTTCATAAATGCCCCTCTGTTTGCTCACTGACTGCACCTGATGCTCCATGTTGGTGTGCACCCTGCTTCTGCCTCCTGACTGCCACACTTGGGTTTGCTGATCGGAAGGTCGGTGGTTCGAATCCCCACGACGGAGTGAGCTCCCATTGCTCTGTCCCAGCTCCTGCCAACCTAGCAGTTCAAAAGCACGCCAGTGCAAGTAGATAAATAAGTACCACTGTGGCGGGAAGGTAAACGGCATTTCCATAAGTTCTGGCTTCTGTCATGGAGTGCTGTTGCACCAGAAGCGGTTTAGTCCTGCTGGCCACATGACCCAGAAAGCTGTCTGTGGACAAACGCCGGCTCCCTCAGCATGAAAGCGAGATGAGCACTGCAACCCCATAGTCGCCTTTGAGTAGACTTCACTGTCCAGAGGACCTTTATCTTTACTTTTTACCTTTGCCTCCTGACTGCCACACTGCCCTTGAAAGATCTGGATGGGGAGCCTAAGGACTCGCAGCTGAAATATCTGGAGGCTCAAAGGTCCCCACCTATATATATAGGCTAATGAACTTACATTTTGTTGAAAACAATAAGAAAGGAAAATCTTATTGTAGCAGCATGAGGCCTGGCTACTCAGTTCTTGCTCAGGCAAAAAAATTCCCCAGAAATTTTAAAATGGCTATTTTCTTCAAGAGACCCGAGAGAAGTAGGATTTGATGCAATTGTTCATATGATAAAAGTAAAAGACTGTCACAAAGATTATGCACATAATCTAAAAAATAAAATAAAAAATCTAATCTACCAACCCTTAAGAGCGTTGCAACATTCCACAACAAAAGAAGGGTAGCTGAAGCCAGTGTTTTCAGCATAATGCTGAAATTGCTATTTTCCCCCCATTGCTTCTAAGTGTTGTGACTTTTCACTGGTAGATCTTAAAACTCCAGAGCACATCAGCAGCGAAGAGTGAAAATTATGTTCACAGTACGTGGTGGTATCATTATTAGTACTCCTAACATTCTGTCACACTCTGGCATGATGGAACCAGAGTGGGGCTGTGCAGATATGAGCTGGCAGTAATTTGAGTTGTAATTTGAGAAGCAGTTTGGAGGAAGGGAGGGGATTTCCTCCAGACACCGGAGTCATGAATGATGGGGAGGGACTGTAGCTCAGTGGTAGAGCATCTGCTTTGCATGTAGAAGGTGCCAAGTTCAATCCCCGGCCTCTCCAGGTAAGGAGACTCAAGCACCTGCCTAAAACCCCAGAAGGTTGCTGCTAGTTCATGTAGGCCAGTGGTTCTTAAGCTTTTTTCTCTGGGCCACCGTTTCAGAATAAAAATTTGCTTATGGCAGTTTTTTATTAATATGAAGTACACTGGAAAACATCAAAAACAACTAAGATCATGGCCACTGGTCCCATCACCTCCTGGCAAATAGAAGGGGAAGAAATGGAGGCAGTGAGAGATTTTACTTTCTTGGGCTCCATGATCACTGCAGATGGTGACAGCAGTCACAAAATTAAAAAAAATGCCTACTTCTTGGGAGAAAAGCAATGACAAACCTAGACAGAATCTTAAAAAGCAGAGACATCGCCTTGCCAACAAAGGCCTGTATAGTTAAGCTATGGTTTTTCCAGTAGTGATGTATGGAAGTGAGAGCTGGACCATAAAGAAGGCTGATCGCCGAAGAATTGATGCTTTTGAATTATGATGCTGGAGGAGACTCTTGAGAGTCCCATGGACTGTAAGAAGATCAAACCGATCCATTCTGAAGGAAATCAGCCCTGAGTGCTCACTGGAAGGACAGATCCTGAAGCTGATGCTCCAATACTTTGGCCACCTCATGAGAAGAGAAAAGACCCTGATGTTGGGAAAGATGGAGGGGACAAGGAGAAGGGGACGACAGAGGACGAGATAGTTGGACAGTGTTCTTGAAGCTACCAGCATGAGTTTGACCAAACAGCGGGAGGCAGTGGAAGACAGGAGTGCCTGGCGTGTTCTGGTCCATGGGGTCACGAAGAGTCGGACACAACTAAACGACTAAACAACAACAACAACAACAACACTGGAAAACAAAAAGAAACAACTCCTAGTAGATGTGATGATACACTGGGCTAAAGTTTTTGGATATAATGTTCAATTAGAATCATGGGAAAGGTTATGGAAGGATGGTATTAATTTTACTGCATGCAGTGCACTTAGAGAAAATGTTATGAAAATGATCTATAGATGGTATTTAACACCAGCTGAACTTGCTCAGAGCGGCTAACATCAAATATATAACATATTACCATAAAATCAAGTAATCAGTTAAAATACATCCTAAAATCAAATCAGAATCAAAGTGAAATCTAATCAGATGGCAACCCGCAAATTAGGGATGGGGACCTTAAATGCTCACCAGGCCTAACTGCTTATACTGATCTTATATGAGCCTGTGAGAAAAGTGGGGGGGAGCTACTTTCATGCAAGTTCTTATAAGGAGAGAGTGGGAGTCAGACTGTGCCTTGGCCAAAGGCCTGGAGGAACAGCTCCATCTTGCAGGCCCTGCGGAAAGATGTCAAGTCCCACAGGGCCCTAGTCTCTTGTGATAAGCGTCCCACCAGATCAGGGCCATGGCAGAAAAAACCCTGGCTCTGGTCAAGGCCAGCCTAACCTCCCTGTGGCCCAGGATCTCCAAGATGTTTTTATTTGAAGACCGTAAGGTCCTCCATGGGGCATACCAGGAGAGGCAGTCCCGTAGGTACGAGGGTCCTAGGCCGTATAGGGCTTTAAAGGTTAAAACCAGCACCTTAAACCTGATCCTGTACTCCACCGGGAGCCAGTGCAGCTGGTATAGCACTAGACAAATGTGATCCCGTGGCAAGGAAGTAAGTGGTGAGTACAGCACAATAAAGTACAGCACAACTCTTTAACCCCGTTGGGATCCTCGCAGTATGCTACAAGCCATTTTGCGCAAACGTAATATAAATAACTGCACTTTATAAGTGCAGCAAAGGATCTCCTAGACCACACTGGGCAAGTTGAGAAACCACACAGAGCCCTGAAGTGAGTGAACTTGAAACTGTCAACGTCTCTTCACTACTCTAACCTCCAGTCCACAAAAGAAGTCAGCCGATTGTCAAGTCCTGCTCTGCAAACTTTGCAGCAGGCATTTGAGGCAGCTTACGTTTTGACCAAAAGTGCTAACGAAGGATGCCAATGCAGTGTTCATTTTCAGATCACGTAGGATTATCGAAACACAGCCAATTAATGATTGCTCTTCTTAACAAACCACTTAGCTGAGATCTTGCCGAATATTACCCTATCGGGGAAAAATACCACGAGCATCTTTTTCTTTCCCTGCAACTGCTGCCAAAATAGTTGCAAACTTCTTTTGCAGAATAAGGCATCCCTTCTGCTTTCTTTTTAAAGTGCTTCATCTACCTTTGCAACGTCTAATTGAATTTCCTAGAGAAGAATCTCAGACACAACCTTGTGATCTTTCTCAGGGAAAGATACGAAAGGGATGAGCATGTCACGCTTGCACAGAATCTGGAGAGAAGCCTAGAGAATTGGTTTAAAATACTTCTCGTTGGCTTTAGTGGGGCTTCAGGCAGAAGCTAAATTTAAATCAGCTGGGGCAAGGAACCTGCGAAACTTTTGCTCTACGGATATTCAAATGTGACAGAGATGCTTTCTGGAGCTGAGCTGAGCTTCAGCATCCTGCTGGATCTCTCCACGTCCATTTATTTCAGCTGTTTTCAGATCTGTAAAGTTGCCTTTGGGGTGCCTGTCAGCAGAGCACAAAGGCAGTCTTCCTCGTGGCCAATATTCACGGATACAGTGCCTCTGGAACTGGAGTCTCCATTAGGCTGAGATTTACCATCTCTCCGTGAGGATTGCATTCCAGTTCTTTGAAGCTGCATGTAGCAAACAGTAGCACTTGGGACCCATTTAAAAAGTCAGAAAAAGCAAGCAAACTCTCTTGCGTTCAGACTTGCTACTTTGTCTTTGGACTTTGTCTAAAGTGCTGTGCTACTGTTGCTGTTTTGGATTCCTCTTGCCTTCCTCCCCCCCCCCCCAACTCCTCCTCTAATGACAAACACAGCTGCCTATATCTTAATATCTATGCAAAACTCTTCTCAGTTTGGAAAGGGGAGGGAGGGGAGAGATTCTAACTTATCTTCGGAAAGGTGCAGAAATCTGCTAGCGTACAAGTCACACCCTTACAGTTCACAGTTCATAGGAGACATTTTGCAAAATTCGTTTGCTTCCACGTTTCAAAAAAATAAATAAATTGAAATTGAATTGCAGCATTATATGCCTGCAAATCTCCCCGGTTGGCTGATAGAAGCTTGTTATTAGGAAGCAATGGCAAATAAATAAATAAATAATCCTGGGAGCGTCTTGGGATGTGGCACTTATTTATGAGCTAGGAGGAGAAAACAGCCCCTCCGTCTTCTGCAGATTCCCACAGTCTTCTTATCCGAAAATCCCAGAGATTGCTATTGGGTCTGCCCTTGGCCAGAGCACAGAGTTGAACAGAAATCCCAGGGGGGGAATCTGTTCATGTTGTTCTTGACAAAACAACCTCGGTTATTCTAGGATCCCAGCCGTGTTTGTTAGAATAAAGTCCCTGTTGTGAGTGCGCTTCACTCTCTCGAAAGGCAAAGTTCACTGCTGTTGTGTGTCCCCCATGCAAAGCTTAGCTTTGAGAGTTTAAATACTCATTGCATCCATTGATTTAGGATTACTTTTTCTTTCCTTTCGGACTTTTCTCTCTCCCTTCCTTTTATTGGGGGGGGGGAGAGAGAGAGCAAGAGTAACAGCTGCAAAAAGACAGCGTCTCCGAGTCCTTTCTCAGCGAGCCAAAGCGTTTTAAGGAGGAATGAATTTTTTTTTTAAGTGAAAAAAAGAGCAAAACTTGGAAAGAAGAGCATTCCTAGCTGGAAAGTATGTCAACAATGCCTTTCTACTACTGCTGAGGCTACTACTCTCCGAATGGTAGATCAATAATACTCTGCAAAGTGCAAGCAGACAAACGCATTGATACGACAATGAAATTTCCCCCCCAAAATAAAACAAACCCCACTCCTCATTTTTTCCCCTTAACAGGCTGGTGTGGATGCATAGGGAGGTGGGGGGGACAAGCAAAATACCATCTCCCTCCGAAGGGATGCTTTTCCATTCTCCCTCCCCACACAGGCGTACACAAACAAAGCCGAGGCAATTAAAATAATTTAATGCTTCCTGTCTGAGGGATCCCGGGGGACCAGGAGCCCAGTCCAAGATTCAAGAGCGAGAAAGAGAGATTTTCTCCCCTTCTCACACAGCCGTTCAGCTTTCTAGCAACATGCACAGAGACACCCCAACCCCAAACTCTCCACGCGCTGCAGGGAGATCAATAAAGAGGAGGAGCCTTTTTGGACCAGACCAAAAAAACCATCTCTCTTTCTCTCTCTCTAACCCAGTATTCTGCTTCCAGAGGAGGACAGCTAGGTTTAGCTCCGAGCAGGAGCTGGGCGCTAAAGCAACAGCTTCTGCCACGCTTCCTTCTCTGTACCCCCACGAGGATCTGGGTTTGCAGAGAGGCCGGGGAGGCGGGCCAAACAGAGCCGCAAAGTTTTTGAAAGCGCCTCGCCAAGGGTCCCATTGGCGAGGCGCGCATGGCCTCGCTGGTGCATGCATGCATACCTCTCTCTCTCTCTCTCTCTCTCTCTCTCTCTCTCCAGCACCGTGGCCAGAGGAGGAGGAGGTGGCATGATCCCGGTGCGTGTCTGCCAGGGTGGGGGAGAAAGGGGGCAGCAACTGAGATCTACACACACGCCAAAAAGAGAGAGAATAAAACGCAGGGCAATACTGGGCTCGAATCTTGCGCGCCACTCCTTCGCTCTCCATCCGCCTCCCTTATCTCCTTGCAGCCAGTTGTAAACACTGAGCACCGTTTGATCCGGAGCGATCCTGGGAAAGTGTTGCGGGGTGGAGGGAGGGAACCCTGCCAAAGTGCAGATCCCACCAGCACGGCTGTTTCCCCAGCAGATCCCACCCACCCACCCTTCACACGCTCGCGCGGAGAAAGTTCTCCGTGGCTCCGTCTTTTTTCAAAAACCTACCCGGTTTTCCTCTCTCGGGCCTGGGGAGATTCGGCCGTCAGACGCGGAGATGGCGAAGAGCGGCAGAGAGATATACTGGAGGGAAGGAAGGAGGGAGGGAGAGAGATACCGTCTCTCTCTCTCTCTCTCTCTCTCTCTCTCTTTTTCTGTCTGTGCCTTGATCTGCTGGCTTCCCTTTTTCTCAAGGACGAGGTGAAATCCCTTAGCTGGTCATGAGGCGGTTGGAGAGACAAACACCACCACAAGGCGAGCGCAAATGACAAAAGCGGGTGGGGTGGGGGAAGAGATCAAAGAAGTGGCAGGGGAGGGGGGACGCCCGTGCAAAGAGGGAACCCTCCCGGAGATGCGTGCAGGTTAATTGCGTGCGTAGAGAAGATGCACAGACACGCATGGGCGTTCGCTTGCAAAAAAAAATAATAATCTCGCAATAGATGCTCGAAGTTACTTCCAGCCTCCCTTCCCCTCCACGTGATGTGATGTTTTGTTGGGGGGAGGGTGGCCGGGACTGGTGCCCCCTAAAGATGGATGGGGGGGGAGAGAGAGATGAGTCGCCTTTTTGCACCCCCGGTTGCTGTCTTCCTCTGGTCTTTTTCGCTCTTCCCCCCTCCGCCCAACTTCCAATAGGATCACCTCCACCTTCCAGACCTCCCAGCTGGGGCGAAAGGCAGGCCGATGCCGGGGCTGGGGCTGGGGGGGGGGCGGAGCTGGGGTCTCTCCCCCCTCCGCTCCGCCCCCCGCCCCGCCCTTCCTGCCAACGTGCTGCGGGGGCGGATTGTAAACAACGGAGCTGGTAATTGACGCGGGGCGAAGCGGCGCGCGGCGTGGACGCGGGGGAGGAGAGGGGGCGCAATTGCTTCAAAGTGTATTCCCCCCTCCCCCTCTTCAATGCAAAAAAGGACCGAGGAAGGAAAAGGACAGTAAATGGTATTCCTCTTTCTATTCCTTCCCCCTTCTGTGAGCGTGGAGGGGGTCCCAGAAGGAACACACACACACCCCGGCTCTCAGATTTCCAGCTTTCCTTTATTATTTCATATATATTGTCATGTGGATAATCTGAGACACGTTGCAAAGTGCATCTTCAAATATATATATATTTCGTAAGAAATTAGCCTGCATCGTTTTACTACAAAAATAAATCAATGCCCCTTTTTTGTCGATTTAAAGGATCATCGACAGCATGATGTTCACGCGCGCGCCGTGCAGCAGGATCCTAAACTTGTCTGTTCAGGCGCAAGTGCCGCTGGGAACAGGGGGGCTTACTCCGAAGCAAGTGTACATGGGATCGCAGCAGCCTCAGAGCGCAACCTGCAGCGCGTCTGCTGAGAAAGAAGTGCCGTTGAATTCAGAGGGGCTTACTCCTAAGGCACTGGATCTATACTGGGATCCAGTGCTTATCGGCGAGTCCATCGGGGCTTACTCCCGAGTAAACATGTGTAGAGTCCGGCTGAACGTAGAGATGCGCCTGCTTTCGTCAACTCATTGCCTGTTGCTCTCTTCCTCCACCCCCCCCCCAGTTAGATTGTAAGCACCTCGGGGCAGAGACCTGTCTATTTTGCCTCTCGGTCCGTCTGCAAGGCTCCTTGTAAGCTGATGATCTGGGAGCTATCCCCATCGGATCGTTTCCCCTGATTGCGCGCTTACTTGGGAGCAAACCTCCACTCAGTTCAGCGAGGCTTACTCGCGAGTAAGGGGTTGGTAGGGATTGCACTGAGCAAGCAGCTGTCAAATCTCTGAAAAGAAAAGAAAAACAAAACGATTGCTTTTCGGTTCCCTTCACTTTAATGTCCGATGACTTCTAGTTGCGATTTAAGAGCACAGATTCTGTGCTCGCAAAGCATCGCAAAAGTTGCTCAGGGATTCTTGGATTAACCCTTTGCGGGGTGGGTGCAAAGGCAAAGCGAAGACGGAGAGAGAACCAGCGACATCTCCCAGGAGGAGGAGGAGGCGGTTCAGTGACGCGGCTGCTTTAAAACGAAGCGCGGAGGGGGGCGTCGGAGAAAGGGAAAGTGAGAGAAAGCTGCGTGGTGGGGGGTGTGAGGAAAGACATCCGTTTCACAGGCTGTTCCCAAGAAATCGACGCCCTGTCATATCCCTCTGGCTGTCCCAAGGCTGACGGTGGAGAGGAAGGGGCGGGGCCTGCAAGAGGCTCCTCCCCTCGCCCAGCCTGGGAAGAAGGAAAGTTGCATCATCAGCCACAGAAAGACCTTCGATAATTCACAGAGCAGAAATGAACTAATCAGAGTGCGCTGGCCTTGAAATGCAAACCGGCAGTTGCCGCTGTCACTTTTTGCAGTGCTTGATTCTTCTGTATATGTGTGTGTGCATTAGTATTAATAATGGGTTAGTGCATCTCGTGGTTCCAGCCCACCTGGCTTGGGGCAGGATTTCTGCATTGGAACGGGTTGGACTAGATGACCCGTGGGGTCCATTCCTGATGATGGATCAGTGGGACTCTTTGAGAAAGGCAGGTTTGCAAAGAGAAGGGTATTTATTCTCTTCTCTAGGTGGTTTGTGGAGAGAAGGGGATATTCTGAAAGTTGTTCTTATACCCCGCCCATCTGGCTGAGTTTCCCCAGCCACTCTGGGCGGCTTCCAATCAAGTGTTAAAAACAATCCAGCATTAAATATTAAAAACTTCCCTAAACAGGGCTGCCTTCAGATGTCTTTTAAAAAGAAGATAGCTGCTTATTTCCTTCACATATGAAGGGAGGGCGTTCCACAGGGCAGGTGCCACTACCAAGAAGGCCCTCTGCTTGGTTCCCTGTAACCTCACTTCTTGCAGTGAGAGAACCGCCAGAAGGCTCTCGGTGCTGGATCTCAGTGTCCGGGCTGAACGATGGGGGTGGAGACACTCCTTCAGGTATAAATGTATATGAGGTTTTGCAAAAAAAGGGGGGGAAATGCACTGGAAAGTGTGTGTGAAAATGAGACAGTGTAGTATAACCTCTGCACAAAGCGATCAACATGACTGCTTAGAATCATAGAATTTTATCGTGTTTTTAATATTCTGTTGGGAGCTGCCCAGAGTGGCTGGGGAAACCCAGCCAGATAGGCGGGGTATAAATAATAATAATAATAATAATAATAATAATAAGTCACGAGTTTCATCTAGTTCAACCCCCTGCAATGCAGGAGTCTTTTGCCCAATGAGGGGCTTGAACCCACAACCCTGAGATTAAGAATCTCATGCTCTGCTTAGATCTATATCATCTAAGCTCCCCTAAAGCTTTGTGCAAACAAATCTGGATGGCTGCTCTGTAAACTGGTAGTCTAGAAAGGACCCTAGCATGGAATTTGCCTTTTTCACAGCTGCCACACCCTGGGTCAACATATTCCTCGAGGTATCTACCAGAACCCCAAGGTCTTCCTCCTGGCTGGTCACTGCCAGTTTTGGCCCCATCAGCGTATATGGGGAGCAAGGTAAAGTATTGTGGGGCACTGTAAAAGTGTTGTTGCTGTTGTTGGGGAAATCAGGTAGTGGAAGAATCCTGTTTCATAAGAACATATAAAGAGCCCGGCCAGATCAGGCCAATGGTCTATCTAGACTTGCGTTGTCCAGCGGTTTTGGACTACAGTTCCCATCATCACTGACCATTGGTACTGTTAGCTAGGGATGATGGTTGTTGTAAGTTTGGGACACAAGTTTGGGAAATCCTGATCAGTGCCAGATTTATGTATAAGCTAAACAAGCTATAGTTTAGGGCCCCACTCTCTTGGGGGGCCCCAAAAAAATTAAAGGGGAAAAAACTGGATGTGCATATCCAAAATATAAGATAAACAAATAAAATAAAACCTACATACAGCAACAGTGTTTTGCGTTGTGTAGGCTCCTATGATGTAAGTAATGGGCCCCGCCTGCTAGCCTGCTCCCTAAAATATTGATCAAAAAACAGTGACAATTTGTTGTTGACAAAGGACAGCTGGACATATAAAGGGCCCCATTACCCCCAGTACCTTAAAGGTAAATGTAAAGGGACCCCTGACCATTAGGTCCAGTCATGACCGACTCTGTGGTTGCGGCGCTCATCTCGCTTCACTGGCCAAGGGAGCCAGGGTACAGCTTCCGGGTCATGTGGCCAGCATGACTAAGCCACTTCTGGCGAACCAGAGCAGTGCACAGAAACGCCGTTTACATTACCGCCAGAGTGGTACCTATTTATCTACTTGCACTTTGACGTGCTTTCGAACTGCTATGTTGGCAGGAGCAGGGACCGATCAACGGGAGCTCACCCCGTCACAGGGATTCGAACCGCCGACCTTCTGATCGCCAAGTCCTAGGCTCTGTGGTTTAACCCACAGCACCATCAGTACCTTAGGGCCTCATCAAACCTAAATCCAGTCCTGATCCTGATCCAGAGCATTACATTTTCACAGTGGCCATCTAGATGTCTCTAGGAAGGCCACCAGCCTGAAGATGTCATCACACATCCGTCTCCTGCTAATGATCCATGGCAACTGATATTCAGGGACACACAGCCTCTGATGCTGGAGCCATCATGGTTAGCAGCTATACATCACATTATCCTTTTAAAGCTGTCCACACTGGTGGCTGTTATGCATTGTGGTAGCCAGTTCCAGAGGTCACCTATACATCTCTCTGGGGAAGAAATCTTAACAGAGGGGTGTGTGCAGAGCCCTTAAAGCACATTGCGCTTCCCTCCCTGAAAATATAGATCCTTCTTCTGCACTACAGCTGGGGAACCTGTGGCCCTCCAGATGTTGTTGGACTCCAACTCCCATCCGTCACTCCCAGCATGGCCAATGATCTGGGATAATGGGAGCTGGAGTCCTGCAGCAGCATTTGGGCACTTGGCTAGTTTTACTGATGCCCCAAAAGGAGGGGAGAGGAATTGTGCCAAGGGGACAAGTACACAATCTTAAGAGAGAAATAAGATGTCTTGTTTTTCATTGATTGTTTTGCTCCTGACCTGGAGAAGTGAAAGGGAAAGTGAGTGCCTGGTCAGGCAGGCTAGGGACAATTTTGGCTGAATTGCTAAGGAAGGTAAAGAAACAATTCTAGCACTAGAGTCAGATTGATCAGAGAGAGAGAGAGAGAAAGTTGGGTTATTATTCTATTTTTTAAAAAAATAATATTTATTGCTTTTAAACCTTACAAACAAGAAGAAAAAGAAAAGGGGAAAGAAAAAAAGAAAGAAAAAACAATGCAATACAATATATAAACAATACACCACACAACATTAACGCATTAAACTAAACAAAACAGAACAAAAACAATTTAAAAACATACATCATACCATTTCAATGCCTTATCTTTCATTCCCTTGTTTCATCGACTTCCTCTCACCTCCCTTTTTGTATTCCACTTCTATTAATTGTTTCAGCAATTCCTTTCCATCTTTCACTATTTTCTGTCATATAAATATCTTAACTTATTTTAACCTTATTTTCTATTAATACTATAATACTTATTTATGCTTAACTCCTTATAACACTAATACTAAAGCCATATAATTTCATTCCAACATTTTTCTAACACTCATTAATTTTACCGTATTTCTATAAATAAACTTTAAACTTTTTCCAATCTTCTTCCACCCTCTCTTCTCCCTGGTCTCGGATTCTGCCAGTCATTTCCGTCAAATCCATATAGTCCATCAACCTGGTGATCTTCTATCCGAGGCTCTTAAATCTTTTCCAGGTCCCTTCTGCAAGTCTTCTTCGTATACTTTGTCTTCTGCTGATCTTGTTGTTAATTTCCTTCCTTTGATGCTGAAGAGTAGGTCTCGGGAGAGCTCCAACCTAGCAATGTTTTTATTCCTTCTCGACATGTCATCCACATCTCCGTGGTTAAAACTAAAATCCAAAAGATATTTCAGGACGTGTTTCAAAATCCCTCCAAATCTGAAGGTCCCCACAACTCCAATTTCCTCCTGACCCAAGTCCAGATCCCAAAGGTCAGTAAATCCCTGCATGAGATGATCTATCCAACTTTCCTTCTCCAGTCCAAGCAGGGCTCCAATCTGACTTTCTCTGAATTCAATCATAGAGGGCAACAACTTGTAGTCATCAAATTGCCTCTGTAAGGCTGGGGCTCTCTCCCTCTCCATTTGTATTACTTTAGGTTCAACAACCACAACTTTCTCCCTCACTTTCTCCACCATTTGGCATGTCAAAGTAGATTTCTGTATCAGTTCCTGAATAGTTTCTGTGTAGAAGTTCACTTTTTGTCCCAAATTAGTTGCTTTTTGTCCCAAAATATCAATTTTAATATTCATCACATCCGTCTTCTTGTGGAGCTGTTCCAATGACTCACTTATCTTGCCTAGTGCAATCACTAAGGCTTCTTCTGTCGACATTCTCAAGCGATCCAAGGTCAATCTCACGGTTTTCTCTTGCAGCTGGAGATTCCACCAGCCCAACTCTTATAACAATTTCAAAGGCTCCCTCTAGAGGAAACAATTTCTGTTTGTATCAATCCTTTTAAGCACAGTTCAAGCAGTAAGATTAGTTTCAATTTTCAACTACTTTTACTCCTTTTTAAGCGCAGAAGGAGACAATGGAAACAATGTATTTCTCTTATTTAACTAACTGTCACAGTCAATGAACTTTCCCAAAAACGTCAGTCTTACTAGCAGTCCGTTTCCAGGTTCAGAGCGGT
Source organism: Podarcis cretensis (assembly GCF_951804945.1). Classification (NCBI taxonomy): domain Eukaryota; kingdom Metazoa; phylum Chordata; class Lepidosauria; order Squamata; family Lacertidae; genus Podarcis; species Podarcis cretensis. The sequence continues at coordinate 13,930,314 of NC_137179.1, forward strand.
GGTGATCCAACTTTCTTCACTCTCTCCTGCAGGCTTACACGATCCAAAAATTCCCCCCTCTTCTCCTGCCTCCAAGGGGGGTTTAATGATTTTAGCCGATGGAAGTTTAATCCTTTACATAGGACTTTCCAGGACTTTAGCTTGCAAATTCTTTGCTTCAATCTATTTACAAAAGGGGAATGCAGACTTCCTGTTTGAAACCTCCCCGTTTCGGTGCCAAATTAAGATGTTTAAAAATCCAATTTTCCGTTCTACTCACGGGTAGTTGTTTAGAACCAAATTGTCCACAGGAAAAAGTCAGCACTCTCTGGCAACAGCAATGCGGCTACACTCCGTGAAAGAAGCAGTCAATTTGAAGCACCGCGCCGCTCACCCCACATTGCTCCGGGTCTCCCCGTGAGTGGGGGAGGCGCAAAAGGTGCCGGCCGAATCCCACGTTCACAGGCTTCTCCCGCCTGCGATTTTTAATGGGTCTCCGCCTTCGCCGTGGCGGCCAGACCCTGAATTCTATGGAGCAAATTCCTCCTGATCAGAGGAATTCCGCCATTGCCGGAGGCGCTAACCCGGCAGTGGGGTTATTATTATTCTATGCAAGGAAAATCTTATTTTCTACAAATAGCTGAGACTCAGCTAGACTGGCAAAGAAAAAGTGATTTATATGCATTGTATGTGCGATATAGGGACACGGGTGGCGCTGTGGGTTAAACCACAGAGCCTAGGACTTGCCGATCAGAAGGTTGGCGGTTCGAATCCCCACGACGGGGTGAGCTCCCGTTGCTCGGTCCCTGCTCCTGCCAACCTAGCAGTTCAAAAGCACATCAAGTGCAAGTAGATAAATAGGTACCGCTCCAGTGGGAAGGTAAACGGCGTTTCCATGTGCTGCTCTGGTTTCTCCAGAAGCAGCTTAGTTATGCTGTATGCCGGCTCCCTCGGCCAATAAAGCGAGATGAGCGCCACAACCCCAGAGTCGGCCACGACTGGACCTAATGGTCAGGGGTTCCTTTACCTTTTTATGTGCAATATAACATTGTGCCACCAGATGGCGATGTGGAGTTCTGTTTTTCTCTACCAGTTTTCCTTGTTTAAATGTACAACGCTTTAAACTGAAACGCTTCTTTGATGTGTCTAGATGCAGTCTTGATAGTGACTGAGACCAATAATTAACAGAAGGATCAAACACTCTCCCCGATTTCTTTGGGACTTTCAAGACATCAGCTGGAAGGATTCGTGAGCATTCTGCACTCTGTTTCTGCTTTGGCAGCTCTGTTGCATAGGACAGCCTTTCCTAGCCTGCAGCTCCCATCAGCCCCAGCCAGCACTCCTGTTGGTAGGAAAGGTTGGGGAGCTTAGGAATGCTTAACTTGAGGAAGAGCCAATTAAGAGGCAATCATCAGTGTTTCCCAAACTTGGGTCTCCAGCTGCTTTTGGACTACAATTCCCATCATCCCTGATCACTGGTCCTGCTAGCTAGGGGTGATGGGAGTTGTAGTGCTGGTTTTCAGTGAGATCTTGCCCCAAATTGTGTGAGATTCTGCGCAAGACATCACATGATTTTGACATCTCGCCCCAAATCAGTGCCAATGACAGTGGGGATTCTCTGCCGCTGGGCAGCTTCAGCAACCTGAGGCAGTGAACTCCCCCTGCCTAATGGCTGGGCCGGCTCTGTCAGAAGCCCTGCAAAAGCCAGGGTCCCCAAATTGTGCATACAAAGCCCACTCTTTCCATGGATTCAGAGTCTGTACATTTGGTCACGACTTTCACGGACAACATTCACGGCACAAGCACAATAGATCACATCCATCCTTCACATTTATGCACATTGAACAGTCATGGTTCCATTCCAAGAATCCTGGGAGCTGAAGTTCACAACCCCTAGTACCCTTAACAAACTACAGTTCCCAGCATTCTTTGGGGGGTGAGCCATGTATGCTAAAGTGGTACAAGAGTGCTTTAAATATATGGTACAGATGGGCCCATAGACCGATATGCCAGCATGCAAATACCCTTTTAAGAACACATTAGTTATTTATATGGCTCTGCACAGTCTGCTGGGAGAGCTTGTTTGCAAATATTTATTCTTGTCTTTAGTGAAGATGTTTTTTTATTATTATTTTGCCATGATGTTCCAAACCTTTTTTGTCAAGCCTTTGTTAGTCGTGCTTGGAAGAACTCCAGGCAGCATAAAAGAGAAAACAATGGAGTACTTTACAAAGCAGCCCTGAATTATGGGGTTCACAACCCACACGCAGGTACAATAAGATCATCTCACCCCTGTTTGCATGCAGGAAGCTTTTTATTTCAAAAGCTACCCTGCGGCACCCTCCTCCCGTTTTCTTATTCCTCAAGCCGGTGCTTGTCATTGAGAAAACCGTCACCCATGCTGATGCCCCCAGATGCATTACTAGTTCTTTTTAGTTCAATAACAAAGAGTGAGAGGAGCCAAAGGAGACGTATGCCCATCTCAACATATGCACACCCCAGAATGGATATTCTGTACCTAAACGGGGAGTGACAAAAGTGAGAAACAGGAGGAAATCAAAAACCACTCTGTGCTGTAATCAAAATGCCCATTATGATGATGGATGGATAGAAGTATGGTGCATTTGAATGGAGGGTGGGGTTGAGGGAATGTCAAGCAATACAACCGTGGGGTTTTAAAGCTGGCAGGGATTCCTGGAGGTCGTCTATTATAACCCGCCTGTTCAATGCAGGAATTTTGCAACCACAGCAGCGATGGGGAACACAAACCTGAGGGCCAGGTGTGGCCCTCCAGCCCTCTCTATCTAATGCAGGGGTAGGCAACCTAAGGCCTGGGGGCCAGATGCGGCCCAATCGCCTTCTCAATCTGGCTCGCGGATGGTTCAGGAATCAGCGTGTTTTTACATGAGTAGAATGTGTCCTTTTATTTAAAACGCATATCTGGGTTATTTGTGGGGCACAGGAATTTGTTCATTTTCACCCTCAAAATATAGTCCGCCCCCCCCCCCCAAGGTCTGAGGGACGGTGGACCGGCCCATGTCTGGAAAAGGTTGCTGACCCCTGATCTAATGCTTCGGGGCACTGCCCACGCCACATCCCCAGTGGCCTAGCAAGGTCAGGTGGTACCCGGTGTGGAAAATTTCTTGTTACCCCCCCCCACACACAGATTGATTATTTTATTTTTTATTTTTTTGCCTGCAAAAATGGTTTGACTTTATTTATTTTTTTGGGGGGGGGGAGCCAGAGTTGTTGACCTTCTTTTGAGGAGTCAGAGTTGTTGAGTTTTTTCTGCGGATATCATGTGTCTGGAGGAGTTTGCCTGCCACCCGACAGCTGAGGGGAAGCCTGCATGCACCAAAGCCACAGCGTCTCTCACAGACATTCAGTGACGCACAGCATTTTGTCACACCCCTCGGAGGTGACACCTGGAGCAAAATGCACCCAGCGCACTCATTCGCTTTGCACCCTGTGACTGCTAGGTCATATTTAACTAGAGAGTTTCTGTTTCTAATGCCATGTTTCGTTGTGGTGTGTGATATGCATATATCCGTCTTATATTTTGTCCATTGTAGAGCGCCTTGGGTTTCATTTGGCAAAACATTGGCCTACTATATATATATATATATATATATATATATATATATACACACTGCAAAATGAAATTTGGAAAAAAAAACCATAAACAAGTCTCATTAAAATATTTCAAGACTGGATTGCAACAAATGAACTCTACGTGGGGCTTCCCTTACTCTTGGTCCAGATGCTGCAATTAGTGCAGAATGAAGCTGCATGGTTGCTGGCAGGAACAAGACCCTGGCAGGACAGAGCACTTTTGCTCAGAGACCTGTACTGGTTGTTGATTTGCTGCTGGGCCACGTTCAAGGTGTTCCTATTAGTGTATAAAGTCCTTAACCTCTTGGGACCAGTTTACCAGCAGGATCAGCTTACGCCATATATATATATATACCCGCTCCACTGCTTAAATCTGCAGAACTGTTACAGGTGCCCAAACAATGCACGTTCTGCAGTTGTGAGCCATCAATCTTTTAGCATGTCAGCACCTGAACATTGGAACACTCTGCCTATTGACATCAGGCCTATTGTTTTATATATATATATATATATATATATATATATATATATATAAAATTTTATTGAAGATTTTTTTAAAAAAACAAAAACAAAACAGAAAGAAAAACAAAAAAGACAATTAACATCTTGTAATAACCATATTTTCTTCACTTTTTGGACTTCCTCACATCTCTCGCTCCTGCGTTCCAAAATTATACAATTTTAATCAGCAATTTATCACCTTGTTTAAATACCTTTAGCTAAATCTTAATTACCCAATTTAAACATAGTAATTGTTCAAAATTTATTTTTCTCTTTAAGTTCACTTATTCTCATATTCTTTTCAACTAACTTAATGGGGCCATGTTATTTTCAATCTCGCATCCTTCTTAGCACTCATGTAATTTACAATGTTTTTGTAGATAGTCCTTAAATTTCTTCCAATCCTCTTCCACTGCTTCCTCTCCCAGGTCTCGGAATCTGCCAGTCATTTCTGCTATCTCCATATAGTCCATCAGTTGCATCTGCCATTCTTCCAGCGTGGGCAAATCTTGAGTTTTCCAATGTTTGGCGACAAGTATCCTTGCTGCTGTTGTTTGACATCAGGCCTATTGACATCGGGTTGCAAACGTGATCTGTGGGGGATACACATTCGCAACCCACAGCATTCACAACCCACGTCTGTGTGTGTGTGGGTTGCGATTCAGTGCTTCTGCGCATGCGCAAAGCACAATTTAGCGCTTCTGAGCATGTGCGACCGCCGAAACCTGGAAGTAACCCGTTCCGGTACTTTCGGGTTTTGGCAGTCCGTAACCTGAAAAAACACAACCTGAAACGTCTGTAACCTGAGGTATGACTACTCTTTTCAAACATTTTTGTTTAGGCAAACCTGCCAATATATGTAACATATTGACCTGTGTTTTAGTCTGGTTTTTGGCTCATTGTTAATTTGAATTGTTTAATGTTTAAAATAATTGCTTTTACAATTGATGACTTCATTGCTCCTTTGGTAAAACCACTTTGAGCTTTCATTTTTTACAACCAAGCACTATGCTGTGGGATGTTCCTTCCGGTTTGGCTGAAATTTAAAGCAGCTGGGAGATGAAAGCCACACTGGTTCCGCTGAATGTTCTTAAGTTTGGCAGGATCGTGTCCTGTCATTGGTCGCTGCTCCTGATTGCTCACTGGTCTTGTTGAAATGCACTCATTTAGCCAAGATATGTTCACATAGCTGCAGACCCTCCAAGTGTCTCTATTTTCCAGGGACAGAAGCCGTCCTGGTTTCTGATTTGATCCTGGAATGTCTCTGTTTTCATTAGGGACATTTCGAACCTAGCAGTTCGAAAGCACGTCAAGGTGCAAGTAATTAAATAGGTACCGCTCCAGTGGGAAGGTAAACAGCGTTTCCGTGCGCTGCTCTGGTTCGCCAGAAGCGGCTTAGTCATGCTGGCCACATGACCCGGAAGCTGTACGCCGGCTCCCTCAGCCAGTAAAGCAAGATGAGCGCTGCAACCCCAGAGTCGGCCACGACTGGACCTAATGGTCAGGGGTCCCTTTATCTTTACTATTTTCATTGGAGAAACACTGAAGGATATGGAGCTATGCAACTCCAGAACCAAGGAGATAAATAGCTATATAACCTTTAGAAGACATCTGAAGGCAGCCCTGTACAGTGGTATCTTGGTTCTCAAACTTTATCCGTTCCAGGAGATCATTTGACTCCTGAAACCATTCAAAAACCAAGGTGCGGCTTCCAATTGGCTGCAGGAGCTTCCCGAACTCAAGCAGAAGTTGGACATTTGGCTTCCGAAAAACATGCACAAACTGGAGCACTTATGTCTGGGTTTGCGGCGTCCGGGAGCCAATTTGTTCGGCAACTAAGCCATTCGGGAACCAAAGTATGACTCTATAGGGAAGTTTGTTTATGTTTAATGTTTTATTATGTTTGTATATATATTGAAAGCTGCCCAGAGTGGCTGGGGCAACCCGGGCAGGGAATATTAATGATGATGATTATAAATGGAATAGGACATCTCTGTGGATTATACCACAGAGCCTGGGACTTGCCGATCAGAAGGTCGGCGGTTCGAATCCCCGTGACGAGGTGAGCTCCTGTTGCTCAGTCCCTGCTCCTGCCAACCTAGCTGTTCAAAAACATGTCAAAGTGCAAGTAGATAAATAGGTACCGCTCCGGCGGGAAGGTAAACGGTGTTTCCGTGCGCTGCGCTGGTTTGCCAGAAACAGCTTAGTCATGCTGGCCACATGACCCAGAAGCTGTACGCTGGCTCCCTTGGCCAATAAAGCGAGATGAGCACTGCAACCCCAGAGTTGGCCATGACTGGACCTAATGTTCAGGGGCCCCTTTACCTATTTTCATTGGAGAAATGTTGGAGGATATGTCGTCGTTCATGCCTGAAGTCATGAAGGAGTCGCAAGAGTTTTTTATTGTGAAGCACTTATATTTTCACCTAACTGAGCCTCTTCAATCACACTGGTTGGCTTAAACTCTGCAGGATTGCCCTTGTTGGTGCATTCTTCTAGTTGGCTGCATTAAGTCATCATTCCTCACAGGAAAAGGGCGACTATCGCTCCCTCTTTAAATTATGGTTTCTGGTGACTTGAGCAAAGGAAGCGTTTGCAACCCCCCTCTAGTGGAGAAAGCCTGCCATTGCAGAGGTTGCTTTCCCGATAGATGTTAGGCCTCTCGCCTGCCTGCATAATCTTCAAGTGGTTGATAAATTAAATCCCTTCACTCATCCATCATTTCAAACACAGCATGTCAGAAGTAGGTGCAGCACCACTCGTAATTCTCGTTTCGGGGTGCAGGGAAGTGTCTGCAGCTGAACACAGTGCACTCCAATCCAAGCCTCTCACTGAAGCACACTTAAAACTGAGGGATCCTCAGAACTTTCCTTTTAATTAATTGCTGGTTTAAAATAAAAATAGCACTCTGGAACCATGGATACCAGCACAATGATTTTGTCTTAGGGAGGGATGAAAATTCCTGGAGAGAAAGGTGTGTGTGTGTGTGTGTGTGTGTGTGAATAATATGACCTTAATGGATTTACTGTGGGGTAGGGCTGGTGTGTGTTTGTGTGTATGGGCAACAGTGCAGCTGAGACAGGTTTTGTGAACATTTGTATCGGGTTACCTCCACCAGTTTTTCAAGCATTGCCTCCTGGGGTACAAAACTATCTTCCATGTTCAGGAAGCTTTGCCCTCACTCTGAATGGGCTTTGTTTACTTATTGTGATATTTGCCAGCAGCTAAAGCCAAATGGCCGGGACGCAGGTGGCGCTGTGGGTTAAAGCCTCAGCGCCTAGGGCTTGCCGATCGAAAGGTCGGCGGTTCGAATCCCTGCGGCGGGGTGCGCTCCCGCTGCTCGGTCCCAGCGCCTGCCAACCTAGCAGTTTGAAAGCACCTCCGGGTGCAAGTAGATAAATAGGGACCACTTACTAGTGGGAAGGTAAACTGCGTTTCCGTGTGCGGCTCTGGCTCGCCAGAGCAGCGATGTCACGCTGGCCACGTGACCCGGAAGTGTCTCCGGACAGCGCTGGCCCCCGGCCTCTTAAGTGAGATGGGCGCACAACCCCAGAGTCTGTCAAGACTGGCCCGTACGGGCAGGGGTACCTTTATCTTTACCTAAAGCCAAATGGCTGCATAACTTTAGGATACCCTGCCCACTCTATGAACTCTGACTGATCAGTATCACACATGTAGGTGAATCAAGAAGACTTGTCCTCTGTCTGAATGGACTTTGTGGTCCATGGCATCAGCGCATAGCCAATTCTGATTGGGTATGAGGAACTATGACAAAATTGTGCACCCTACATGTTTTTGACTTCACTGGGAATGAGAAAGAAACATTTTCTCAGAAAGAAAGGGTACAGAAGCAGCAGAATGAGGCAGTGGGGGCTAATGGAAAATAGGTTGGGAAAATTGAACATTGTATCAGTTATATTCCTGGGGGCATGGGGACAGCTGCATTAGCCACCCACCCATCAACCTAAGGTTTCCCATACCTAGAATAATTGAAAACCATTTGAAACAATTACAACCAGCAGGACTTTTTAGTGGTGGCCCCACTTGTATGTGGAACTCCCTCCCAAGTGGTATGAGAAAGGACATACACTTCAAAAACATATGGAAAGGAAGGAAAGAAGATAATACAACTGATTTAAAATACACACAACATACAAATGTTGGTTGTTGCAATCACAGCCCATGGAAAGAATTATTCTTGGTACTGGGAGTAAGAGTAGTAACTCCCCCCCCCCTTTCCTAAATTTTATTTTATGTTATTATATATAACAATATAAACGTTTGAGAGATACAGAAATGAATAATGTTTGGCATCATACGGTCCACAACTTTAAAAAGAGAATGATGCTGAGGGGATAAATGGTTTCGATTTGTGTTTGTGTTATTCTTTTCAATAATAATAAAGTTTTTTTAAAAAAATTCTTGTTTTATTAAAAACAAACAAACCACCCCTTAAGATGGACAGTGCATTCACCAGCCCCATTCTGGCTAAGTACAACGCCAGTCCCTACCCAACAGAGACCTGCTGGTTTTCAGCAGTTGCGAGCCAGGGACTTGAATACAGGGTGAACCATTTTCTACCTGGGTGAGCCTCGTTTTGTACATTTGCCATGCAAGGAGGGGAGAAAATTGAGATCAGCGCTCACAGTGTGCAACACACGGCCTTCTCGACTCTTTCCCCCATGAGCTACTTTCCCTAGCTATCACTCAGCGCATGCCGGCATCATCCGAAGAGCGGGTGAAAGAGCTTCAGAGCGGGACAATTTACAACAGCAGGTGAAGATTGTAACGTCTCTGATCAAAGCAAGGTAGTCACTGCCTATCCCAGCAGCCTCTGCAGGTAGCTATCTATATTTATTAGGTCGTCAGGTGTTTGACACTGTGGGGAATGTTACGAGAATTACCTGCCTTGCTTATGCATGCTTGTCTTACAAAAGCCACATACGTACTTCGTAAGTTCTCTTGCTGAATTTTCAACGCGCCGCGACTGCATTTCTAAGTGCTGGTACCTTGGGCTGCCTTCAAAGGCAATTTGTTTCCTGCCTGATTCTTCGCATGGCCCCTTTTGCTGCCTCCCACTGAAGGTTGGTTCATTTGGGCAAAGGGGGCACTGTCCTGCCGACTTTAGTCTGCCCTCAACCAATGCCCACCTGCTTGCCTTCTTATCTATAGGCAGTCCAAGGGGTAGAATTGTCTACCAGCTTCCTCCTCTATGTTGCTGTTCAAGAATGCAGCAACAAGAAGGATGGGGGCCAAAGTAGACTTAGTTGGCACTGCCTGTCATTGGCTCTGGCGCCACCTACTGTTGGCTCCCAGCACTCCGCCCAACCAGCGACAACGGGCATCTGCCACCACTGCCTTTTCCCCCTGCTTATATCTTATAGCTTAATTACAGGCAACTCTCCATTTACACACACTGTATTTGTGTGTGCAATTCTAGTTTTTATCTGTAAGCTGTCCTGAGCCCTGCCAGGGAAAAAGACTGAGTGTAAATAAATAAAATAACAACAGCAGCAGCAGCAACAATGCACATTTTTGCAAAGCAATTTCCCCGTATTTATTTAAGGATTTCATATACAGTGGTACCTCGGGTTAAGTAGTTAATTCATTCCGGAGGTCCGTTCTTAACCTGAAACTGTTCTTAATCTGAAGCACCACTTTAGCTAATGGGGCCTCTTGCTGCCGCCGCGCCGCCGGAGCACGATTTCTGTTCTCATCCTGAAGCAAAGTTCTTAACCTGAAGCACTATTTCTGGGTTAGCGGAGTCTGTAACCTGAAGCGTATGTAACCTGAAGTTTCTGTAACCCGAGGTACCACTGTACCACCTAATACTAAAACAGTCTCTAAGCTGTTTACCAAGTATTGCACTTTGTATGGTATTTTGCACTAATACGGGCATTTCTGTCCGTACTTTACCCTAGTATATGTGCTATTATATACATTTCTTGGTTGGAGAGCTGCACTGAAAAATGAGTGGCAATTTCAAAGGCTGGCTGTGTTTGGCTCACTTATTGTTTCAAAAGGTGCTTATAAGTGCTACCTGGGTTGAATTTCTCCCCCATCCATAGATACGACCCTTTGCATTGCTTTTTTATTTTATTTTTAAATCTGTTTGTGCATTGCCCTGTAATTAAAAGAATATGAAAGAAAAATATAAATACATTCTGTAAACAAAGCCAGCTTAGGCAAAAGATTCCTGCGTTGCTAGGCATTGGACTAGATGACCCTCGTTGTCCCATCCAACTCTACAATTCAATTATTCTAAATATTAATGGGATTCAGTCTGGATTCTTACATAATGGTGTGTGTTTTTAACCTGCTTGTTAGTTACTCACTTGACTCCAGTGGCAAGCAAAAGGGATGAAACTGTAGTCCATTTTCTTAATACAACAAAGGTTATTTCAATTGAATTAGTTCCAACGGTCACATGACATTTCTAGGTTCAATATCACTGCGAATATTCTGAAGGTTCTCCGACCGTTTCATCAATGAAACAAAGTGAATCGCATGAGAACTGGGTCACTGGGTCAGAGAAAAGTGGAACTCTTACCTTTGCTAGCTCTGTTTTGTTCTGCCTTTGGAAAACACATGTGCACAGCACACCTTGGCTCAATATACATTCTAAATTTAAACAATATCTTCTCCAGGAAAGATAGCAGACCCAACAGAACACCTGGGAGCTTTTGAACTGGTTTAATTCTTCAGTGATTATACACTGGAGTCTCATCAGATTTTATCTCTGTCAGAGTACCTGGCTTCAGAATGGGATTTCCTCCCCCAACTCTACATCGCTCACTCATTTCATCCGCCCCATAGCAATTACGGGTGGCACCATTTTTCTCCCCTTATCACCGCCTAGAGGCAAAAGATGCCATTACCCCTTGTGGAGAACCGTACTTAAAAAGAGGCAGTGACACAAATCAGTCGAAAGCAGCCAGGGTGCTGAGAAAGACACAAATGAAAGTTGGTTAGCAGGAAAAAAATATCCAAATTGGTGCCATGGCATTAAACTCTCTTTCACAGGTCCTCAGATTCGCATAGGACCCCTGCAGATATCATTTTTTGTCTATGTGCATTCATGATGATTTGTGGTCATGAAAGTATCCAGGCACAATCCCATTTTTCCTACCGTTTGTGCCTACAAATGTTCTGGGGTGGACATACTGCTTTATTTCTAATCAGTGTATGTCCTTTGGCTTCCTGCTGAAATCCTGCCTCTTTTCATGCCAGAAATGTTCCCTTGTTGTCCTGCTTTTGTTGTGCTGCAAGAGTGCCCTTCAGAACAGCCATAACTTTGAGGAAACATCTCAGAACAACTAGGAGTGGCATGCTATGTGGATGCTCTGGGATAAACCCACCACTACTTAACTTTTCAAATAGAAGGAGAAGAAATGGAGGCAGTGAGAGATTTTACTTTCTTGGGCTCCATGATCACTGCAGATGGTGACAGCAGTCATGAAATTAAAAGACGCCTGCTTCTTGGGAGAAAAGCAATGACAAACCTAGACAGCATCTTAAAAAGCAGAGACATCACCTTGCCAACAAAGGTCCGTATAGTTAAAGCTATGGTTTTCCCAGTAGTGATGTATGGAAGTGAGAGCTGGACCATAAAGAAGGCTGATCGCCGAGTAACTGGTGCTTTTGAATTATGATGCTGGAGGAGATTCTTGAGAGTCCCATGGACTGCAAGAAGATCAAACCTATCCATTCTGAAAGAAATCAGCCCTGAGTGCTCAATGGAAGGACAGATCCTGAAGCTGAGGCTCCAATACTTTGGCCACCTCATGGGAAGAGAAGACTCCCTGGAAAAGACCCTGATGTTGAGAAAGATGGAGGGCACAAGGAGAAGGGGGAACAGAGGACGAGATGGTTGGATAGTGTTCTCGAAGCTACCAGCATGAGTTTGACCAAACTGCGGGAGGCAGTGGAAGACAGAAGTGTCTGGCGTGCTCTGGTCCATGGGGTCACGAAGAGTCGGACATGACTAAACGACTAAACAACAACAACAACTTAACTTTTATTGCACCAATGGCAGGCATCAGAGACATGGAACAGAATCCAACCCAATTCCTCAGAGCAAGTAGGTACCAAGCATAAAAAAGGGAAAAGGTAAAGGACCCCTGGGCGGTTAAGTCCAGTCAAAGGCACCTATGGAGTTGCGGCACTCATCTCGCTTTCAGGCCATGGGAGCCGCTGTTTGTCCACAGGCCAAATGGGTCATGTGACCAGCATGACTAAACTGCTTCTGGCGCAACAGAACACCGTGGCAGAAGCCAGAGCGCACGGAAACACCATTTACCTTCCCGCCACAGTGGTACCTATTTATCTACTTGCACTGGTGTGCTTTTGAACTGCTAGGTTGGCAGGAGCTGGGACAGAGCAACGGGAGCTCACTCCGCCGCAGGGATTCAAACTGCTGACCTTCTGATTAGCAAGCTCAAGAGGCTCAGAGGTTTAGACCACAGCACCCTCCACATCCCAGGTACCAAGTATGGCAGGGCTAGGGCTGGGCAATGGGATGGAGCTGACTGATGACCAACTGCACATTTATGATAGGGGAATTCTGAGTGCCCCACATCTCCCAAATTCCCTCACCACCTGTATCCATAGCAAACCCTCCGGTGCCCACTGTCCTGATACGCAAGAAGCTTTTCCTCGAAAGAAGCTTGAGGAACTGCTACCATCCAGCTCCCATAATGGCCTCTGATTCCCCCAACCATCACCACTGGGTCCTATGAAGGGCCCTCTTGCCCTGAGGAGAGAGAAGGAGGAGCTTTTCTTAAAGAAACAAGTTGGCTTTTCCATTCTATTGTAACTTTCTTTTTTAAAAAAAAAAAAAAAAGCCAATACTTGTTGTAGTGATCTTACATGAACTGCTTTGTAAGGTCCACCTGAAAAGTGGTAGAATGATTCCGTAAGTAAGCAGATTCGGGAGGTTGCATCCCAAATTCCGTGGAATTTATATTTCCCTCAAATAGTTCAGCTGGCAGAACATGAGCCTCTTAATCTCAGGGTCGCGGATGACATGAAGGCTGGCAACATCAACCCCACCATGCGGGAATCCCTTGCAGATGACTGCAGTGCCTGGAGACAGACAGTCAGGTCGTGTATCTGCAGCAGTGATCAGAGGAGGAATGGCCGCTGGGAGGAGTGCAGAGAGAGTGCACCTGCAGCAGCACAACTGGACACCTTCATCTGCCCCAGCTGCAACAAAACATGTCTCTCCCGTATCTGTCTCTACAGCCACAGCAGGCGCTGCAAATCTCCAACAGTTTGTCTTCACCCCCAAAGGTGCATTCCTCTATTGTTTCCCAAAACAGACAGATACCAACACCTACCTCCATTGCCCAAAGCAGCATGCCTCTGAATATCGGTTGTTGGCAATCGCAGATGATCAGAGTGCTGTTTCTCTCAGGTTCCTGTTTGCAGGCTTCGCAGAGGCATCTCTCTGCAAGAACAGGATGTTGGACTAGGTGGGTGATTGGCCTGATCCAACAGCTTCCTCTTATGTTCTTATTTTTATTTTCTTTCCTGAAAGAGACATATCACCATTAGCAGCTGCACACGAACCAGCATGCTGGCCTTGCATTGGGTTTGGGAGTGGGGAAGAACAGAATTTGGGGGAGGCAGCGTGCAGGAACAATCAGACGTACCCCACTGTCAATTCAGTCTCCCCATTGGCCTCTGCACACTGAGACTGTCATGAGGCTAGACACAAATTAGTCCCATTGACGTGAATCCGATTGGTTGTGGATCAGGCAGTTTTACGGGCCATGAAACGAAATCTGAACTTTTGATGTGCCTATTATATTATGTCACACTTATCCCTCTTCACAACCCATTATCCATTAATAAATTCTGTAGCATGGTTAGTTTCGCTCCTGACATCAAACTGAAAGTGTCAACTATTTTAACAAGTCCCTTTTATCTATTTGAACATCAAAAACATGCACATATTTTTCCTGATGTCTGAGCTGACAAGTAAATCTGTATCTTCAAGGAAAAATAGCATCTGACATAACATCTAGGGATTCCAACAGCAGTTTTTAACTTGATCCAAGCATGTGTCCAGAGTAGCACACATCACTGCTCTGCTGTCTCTCACTGTTCTGCTACTAATTTCGATGCATTCTCTATTCATATGCAACAGCTTCCCCCTGGAACTGGAAGCTTGGCTTTTGTTACCCTCTAAAATAACACTACATTCCCGCAATTGCACACAAGGGTCTGTATTACCGTAGTGAAATAGAATCAGAGATTTGTAGAGTTGGAAGGGACCCCAAGTCCAAACTCTGCAATGCAGGAATCTTTTGCCCAGTGTGGGGCTTGAACCCACGATCCTGAGGTTGAGTCTCTCATGTTCTACCAACTGAGCTATGCCAGACTTGAACTTCTTAAAAGCTCATAATGGCCTTCTTTTCCTGGGAAATCCATCCCCACAGCACCATCCAAGACCACTCTTCCATTAGGCAGTGAAGACTGGTCCGGTAAGGCAAATAGTTTCCTTGTCCCACTAACCTCAGTTTGCTCTCAGTCTCTCACTGCCTGCCTGCCTGCCTGCCTGCCTGCCTTGTTACTTACAAGCACTCCAGGGGGCGGTCCTCTCTGTCAGCTTCTTCCTCCTCCTTGATCCAAGTCATAGCTGTCAACTTTTCCCTTTGCTTGCGAGGAATCCTATTCAGAATAAGGGAATTTCCCTTTTAAAAAGGGAAACGTTGACAGCTATGATCCAAGTTGCCTTTTGTAGAACTCTGCAGGGAGGACAAAACTAGAATTCGTTGACTCTGCCTCTCATTGGCTCTGGCGCCACCTACTGTTGGCCTCCTTACCATCCACCCTACCCATCCCAAGCTCTTGGCTTGGGTCCTATCCTCTGGAAGAGGAGAAAACAAGCTTGCCTTATCTTCCATGGAGCTCCATCATATCATCTCAGTCTCCTCTTTTCCAAGCTAAACATACCCAACTCCCTCAACCATTCATCAAAAGGCTTGGTTTCTGGACCAGATCATCTTAGTTGCCCTCCTCTGCACGTGTTCCAACTTGTCAACAATCTTCTTAAACTGTGCTGCCCAGAATTGGACACAGTGCTCCAGGTGTGGTCTGACCAAGGCAGCATAAAGGTAAAGGTAAAGGTACCCCTGCCCGTACGGGCCAGTCTTGACAGACTCTGGGGTTGTGCACCCATCTCACTCAAGAGGCCGGGGGCCAGCGCTGTCCGGAGACACTTCCGGGTCACGTGGCCAGCGTGACATTGCTGCTCTGGCGAGCCAGAGCCGCACACGGAAACGCCGTTTACCTTCCCGCTGGTAAGCGGTCCCTATTTATCTACTTACACCCGGAGGTGCTTTCGAACTGCTAGGTTGGCAGGCGCTGGGACCGAGCAGCGGGAGCGCACCCCGCCGCAGGGATTCGAACCGCCGACCTTTCGATCGGCAAGCCCTAGGCGCTGAGGCTTTAACCCACAGCGCCACCTGCGTCCCCACAAGGCAGCATAGAGCAGTACTATTACTTCCCTTGATCTGGACATTATACTTCTGTTGATGTAGCTTAGAATAGCATTAGCTTGCTTTTCTTTCTGCTACTACAGTACGTCACACTGTTGTTAAGCTTTTGGTCCCCCAAGACCCCCTAGATCCTTTGGGTGTCTCCCATTTTATATTAGTGCAGCTGGTTCCTTTTGCCTAAGTGTCGAGCCTGACATTTGTCCCTATTGAAATTCATTCTGTTTGTTGGAACCTAGTTCTCCAATCTGTTAAGGTGACAAGAGTGAGACACTGTCAGTATAGAAGTCCTCTGCTCAGAGATTTGTTGTTGTTGTTGTTTAGTCGTTTAGTCATGTCCAACTCTTCATGACCCCATGGACCACAGCACGCCTGGCACTTCTGTCTTCCACTGCCTCCCGCAGTTTGGTCAAACTCATGCTGGTAGCTTTGAGAACACTGTCCAACCATCTCATCCTCTGTTGCCCCCTTCTCCTTGTGCCCTCCATCTTTCCCAACATCAGGGTCTTTTCCAGGGAGTCTTCTCTTCTCATGAGGTGACAAAAGTCTTGGAGCCTCAGCTTCAGGATCTGTCCTTCCAGTGAGCACTCAGGGCTGATTTTCTTAAGAATGGAGAGGTTTAATAATAATAATAATAATAAATAATAATAATAAATTTTATTTATATCCCGCCCGCCCCAACCGAAGCTGGGCTCAGGGCGGCTAACAACAATCAAAATAATCCAACGATTCTAAAAACATTTCATTATAAAAATTAATTAAAATCAAATTGATGGCAACCATTAAGCAAAATTCTGTGCAGATTGCCAGAGGAGGGGGGTCAGGCTGCTCCCTGACCAAAGGCCTGGTGGAACAGCTCTGTCTTGCAGGCCCTGCGGAAAGATGTCAAGTCCTGCAGGGCCCTAGTCTCTTGTGACAGAGCATTCCACCAGATTGGAGCCGCGGCCGAGAAGGCCCTGGCTCTAGTTGAGGCCAGCCTAACCTCTCTGTGGCCTGGGATCTTCAAGATGTTTTTATTTGCAGACCGTAAGTTCCTCTGTGGGACATACCAGGAGAGGCGGTCCCGTAGGTTTGATCTTCTTGCAGTCCATGGGACTCTCAAGAGTCTCCTCCAGCACCAGAATTCAAAAGCATCAATTCTTCGGCGATCAGCCTTCTTTACAGTCCAGCTCTCACTTCCATACATCACTACTGGGAAAACCATGGCTTTAACTATACGGACCTTTGTTGGCAAGGTGATGTCTCTGCTTTTTAAGATGCTGTCTAGGTTTGTCATTGCTTTTCTCCCAAGAAGCAGGCGTCTTTTAATTTCATGCCTACTGTCACCATCTGCAGTGACAGAGATTTGTAGTGGTTGCTGATTTGTTACCGGATCAAGTATTGTTATATATAGCCCTTAACCAGTCCCCTTGTGGGATCGCCTTGTCTTATCTGTGACACCCAATTACTTCAGTCTGCAGAACTGGTACTGTTACAGGTGCTACTAAAAGATATTGGGCTTTTAGCATGGCAGCACCTACACTTCGGAACTCCCTGCCCATTGATATCAGGTAGATGCCTTCACCGTTCACCTTTCAATGCCTACTGAAAACATTTTTGTTTTGACAAACCTATCCAAACACCTAGGTGTTGGTCTGCTTTAATCTATTTTTAGTCTACCATTAGTTTTAATTACCCTTTAAATGTTTTCACTGCTTGTTTTTAACTGGTTTTTACTGACGATTTTAATATTTCTTGTAAACCACTTGGAGGTTTTATTGCAGTCAACCGTTGCATAAATTTCGATTAGATAAAACGAATAAATACCTAAGACCATCCTCCCCACCCTCACCTGCAACTCGAACACTCAAAAACATCCTTGGCGCCTTCAAGGAAAGAAGGAAGGCATATTATCCCTCCCCAGGATAAGATGAAACAAACCAGTCTTGCATTCAGATGTTCTTTGCTGGAATTAAAAGAGTTGCAAATAGTAATTTTCTATGAAAATATCAAGGGAGGTCTGGCCATTTGTCATGTGAGCTAAATTCCTTGATCCAAGAGGAAACAGAAAACGGTCTTGTCTGAGTCGGGTCGATTGTGTTCATTTTACAATATACAAAGGTAACTCGATACAGAGGATGACCTTTCCTAACAGCGTGGGTGGGGAGTCTTCAATACCTGACATTCATTAACAGCAGGTAGCCTGGTGCTGTTTCTTAAGGCCGGCAGCAGTCCTATTGATGCACCTGCTTGCTTAAAATGCTGAATTTTCACTCTCGAGCTTCTGGGCTTAATGCTGCCCAGTGAAAAGGTAGCCGCTTCCCAAGCAACATTTAGCTTCATCTCTTGCACCAATGCCCTGCAAAGTTCCTTTTACAGGATTGTGCCCATGCTCTGGCATGGAGCTGCCCCCTTCACACAGGGGTTGCTGCAGCTTACCTGGGCAGGGTGGTGGCAAAGTCTGGGCCGTGTGGGAGCAACGGAAGCATGAAATTGGCTTCACCGGTGTGGCCAACAGCTCTGACTGCACTGCTCGGGACCCATTGGAGTTGTAGTCCAAAATATCTGGAGAGAGCACCAGGTTGAGGAAAGTGTCTATGCAGCACTCTTGTGCCCATTTGATTGCAACAGACTTAAGCCAGTGTTTTTCAAAGGGTTTGTAAACTTGATTCTCCTTCTACACTTATTGTGTAGTCCAAGATCTTAGGCAAGATGAGACCTTCTGATGCTGCTGAACTACAATTCATCAGCCCTAGTGGTCTTAGCCAGGGGTCGGCAGACTAAGGTCCGCAGGCTGGATCAGGCCCAATTGCCTTCAGGATCTGGCCCGTGGACTGTCCGGGGATCGGCGTGAAGATTCTGTTCATTCGGGCTGCGCCATATTTTCCCCTGCACCATTCCAATTTCCCCTCCCTCCTCCTGGCTTCTCCCCACCCCGCCTAGAGGAGGAAGGGGGCTGGGCTGAGCTGGCTGAGCGCCATTTTAAGCAGCCCCTCTCTGGAGCCCTTTTGTGCCGCTCATCTTCCCTCCGCCGCCGCTGCCCTGATGCTCCTGTGAGCCAGTGAGCAGAGTGGGTGAGCTTGCTCTGCCTACGCACGAGAAGCAGTAGCGGTGGTGGCAGCCCCTGGGAAGGTAAGCACAGCGACTGGGGATGTGGGGTGTGGAGGAGGACTACTTGCCCCCCTCACCTCTTCTTCCAGCTCCCCTCCCCCAGTGCCACTTCTCTGGCTCGCCACAAGGTCTGAGGGGCAGTGGACCAGCCCGCAGCTAAAACTTTTTGCCAACCCCTGGTCATAGCCAATGGTGATGGGTGGGTGGTGATGGTGGCATTTATTAACCCACGCTTCCCCACCAGGGTTACAATCTAAAATGCAGAACTGAAAACATTAGGAGTGTGTTGTGGCACTGTGGGTTAAACCACAGAGCCTAGGAGAGCCAGTGTGGTGTAGTGGTTAAGAGTGATGGACTTGTAATCTGGTGAACCAGGTTCGCGTCTCCGCTCCTCCACCTGCAGCTGCTGGGTGACCTTGGGCTACTCACACTTCTCTGAAGTCTCTCAGCCTCACTCACCTCACAGAGTGTTTGTTGTGGGGGAGGAAGGGACAAGGAGAATGTTAGCCGCTTTGAGACTCCTTCGGGTAGTGATAAAGCAGGATATCAAATCCAAACTCTTCTTCTTATTCTTCTTCTTCTAGGACTTGCCGATCGGAAGGTCGGTGGTTCGAATCCCCACGAGGGGGTGAGCTCCCGTTGCTCAGTCCCAGCTCCTGCCAACCCAGCAATTCGAAAGCACATGAAAATGCAAGTACAGTGCTACCTCTAGATATGAACGGGATCCATTCCGGAGCCCCGTTTGTATCTAGAAGTAAACGTAAGTAGCAACGGTGCATCTGCATGCACGCGTCACTTTTCACCGCTTCTGCACATGCGCAAGCAGTGAAACCCGGAAGTAACGCGTTACTTCCGGGTTGCCGAGGAGTGCAACTTGAACACGCTCAACTTGAAGCATCTTCAGCCCGATGTATGACTGTAGATAAATAGGTACCACTCCGGTGGGAAGGTAAACGACATTTCTGTGTGCTGCTCTGGTTTGCCAGAAGCGGATTAGTCATGCTGGCTGCAAGACCCGGAAGCTATACGCCGGCTCCCTCGGCCAATAAGGCGAGATGAGCGTCACAACCCCAGAGTCGGCCACAACTGGACCTAATGGTCAGTGGTCCCTTTACCTTTACATTCAGAAGAGTAGGGAGTTGTATTTCAGCAACAGCCGGAGGACCCAAGATTCTTCACACCTGTCTTCTGCCATTGCTCCATCTTCACCAGCACTGGGCAAGAATGGCCTGCAGGGCAGAGAAAAGCAACCAGTAGCTCAGCCGTAAATTTATGTAGGTTGCAGGATGTTTGTGTGTTGGGAAGAGAGATCAGGGGGGAAAAGGATAGCAGGGAGAGTTTGAGGAAGAGTAAAGAGAGAGAAGGAAAAGGGGTGCCATGCCTATTCTTGCTCTGGCCATGCCAACCACTCCACCCTATGCCAGCATGCGGCCCCTGATAGATTGTTACTAGGGGAATGTGGCCCTCAGAAGAAAGAAAGTTCCACACCCATGATATACAGGTATCTTTGCTGGAGAAAAATGCTCAGAATAAAGTCAAAGGACCATTTCTTTGATCACTTTTCAAAGCTCAATTTTGACAGCTATCTATGAAAAGGTCCTTTACTTTGTATGTCTTCAATTACACACACACACACACACACACACACACAAACATCGTTTGAACCTTACTGAAGAATGGAGGATCAATACTTGGGAGTGAGGTCTGGAGTTTTCCCAGTTTATGATTTAAACCTTAATGCTACCGTAGCCTGTTGATTGCAACTCTCTTTAAACGATCCCATTTTACAAGATTGCAAATCCATTTCTTTCCTCTACTTGTTCCTTTAAGGTTAACTGTGTGCTTTGTTTGAGGACAGTCGCCACAAGTTTCCCGTCGGAGTGGATTTCCAATTCATATTCTCCAGACAGACTTCCCCTTCCTCCCCCTGAAGCTTTTAAAAACAACCCCATATTGATCCAATTCTTCCTTTGTTAAGAGACATTCGGCTGGGACTGTCAATATCAATGTGGGTTATATTGTCTGCCTCTCGCAAAAGCCCGATGCTTCCTTTGATTTTTGGCTAATGGCCAAGGTGCTTGTTCAGTGTCAATTATGTTAAAGTTAAATTTGTGAAGTCTGTCCTTGCCAGAATTGTCAATGTGCATTTTCCCCCTGAGGGGTGAGAACCGTCTATGTGACATTGTAGGATTTTAGCCTGGAGTTATTCCATGGTAGTTTGTCTGATTTAGTCTGTGCAGCCTTGTAGTAATCATCTGCAGGTAGAGCCACAATGAATATGTGAAGCAAAGGGTCAAAGCAACTGGGTCACCATGGCAGGGAAAACTGGGAGTGATCTCCAGAACTAGCGTCTTCATCCCATCCGAATGCCAGCTCTGCAAACTAGTGTCATGAGTTTGGAGGTGCCAGACTCCCCTAAATTCCTGGATCCCTTAAGTGTTAGAAACACGCTCTACATGAGGCTACCTTTGAAGGTGACTCGGAAACTACA
Source organism: Podarcis cretensis (assembly GCF_951804945.1). NCBI lineage: Eukaryota > Metazoa > Chordata > Lepidosauria > Squamata > Lacertidae > Podarcis > Podarcis cretensis. The sequence continues at coordinate 13,951,488 of NC_137179.1, forward strand.
ATTAATCCAGAATGCAGCAGATAGACTGGTGACTGGGAGCGGCCGCCGAGACCACATAACACCGGTCTTGAAAGACCTACATTAGCTCCCAGTACGTTTCCGAGCACAATTCATAGTGTTGGTGCTGACCTTTAAAGCCCTAAATGGCCTTGGCCCAGTATACTTGAAGGAGCGTCTCCACCCCCATCGTCCAGCCCGGATGCTGAGATGCAGCACCAAGGGCCTTCTGGCAGTTTCCTCACTGCGAGAAGCAAAGTTACAGGAAAGAAGGCAGAGGGCCTTCTCCGTAGTGGCTCCCGCCCTGTGGAATGCCCTTCCATCAGATGTCAAAGGAATTGTCAGGGGCTCAGGAGCAGAAGCACAGGGAAGAGGGGAGATGGAGAGCGAAGGGGAAGAATCTGAGGGCAGCGTAGGAGAAGATGACAGTGGCCCGAGAGATTCCATGAGCCTCTCCAGCGAATCGGAAGATTCACAGAAGGGGGCGCCGGTGGCCAGGGCAAGGGGGGTCCCAAGGGGGACACTCCAGAAGCAAGGGGCCAGCGGGGACTCCCAGAGCAGCAGTTGGAGATCAGGACCAGCTTCCCCACCTGAGCATAGTGGGGGGGAAGAGTCCCAGGTATCGGGGGTAGCGTCTCCCCCAGCAGGGAGAGAAGAGGAATCAGGGCTGACCACGCCTCCATCGGAGAGTCAGGCAACGGAGGGGAGGTCAGGTCCAGCTAGCATCCCGGAAGAGGGAAGCAGTGACAGAAGCAGTGTAACGGTCAGGAGGAAGGTCACTGGGTTGGCGCGAGAGCCAAGTTCAAAAGTACAGGCGCGCAGGGCAGCAGAGAACGAGGATTGGGAACCGGGTCCTAAAGCCCGCCAGAGACAGGGGGAGGAGTCAGGGGACTCAGCGTCAGAAGAGTCCAGAAAGGGGAATTCCCCAGCGGACAGGAGGACCCAGAGGAGAAGAGAGCAGAGGAAGAGGTGGAGCAGGGCTAGAATCTTAAACTGGTGTCAGGGGGGAGGAGATTCAGACGGAACTTCGGCGGTCTAGGGTTTAAGACGTAGAGCTGCGCGCTACGGCTTTGGAATGGAAACTGAACTTCAATAAAGACTTTTGTATATAACGACGACCTGGCGTTGGTCCTCTGTGAGCTGGGACCTTGGGCAGCTCTGACAGGAATAAACAACTATCTGATGTTTAGAAGACATCTGAAGGAAGCCCTGTTTAGGGAAGTTTTTAAATGACTGCTGTTTTAATGTATTTTTAATCTCCTGTTGGAAGCCGCCCAGAGTGGCTGGGGAGACCCAGCCAGATGGGCAGGGTTCAAGTAATAAATTGTTGTTGTTGTTTAGTCGTTTAGTCATGTCCGACTCTTCGTGACCCCGTGGACCAGAGCACGCCAGGCACTCCTGTCTTCCACTGCCTCCTGAAGTTTGGTCAAACTCATGCTTCAAGAACTATTATTATTATTATTATTATTATTATTATTATTATTAAAGCCTCCTGAACCCCTGGATCCAGCAAGGGTTAAAAGCTAAGCCAGGCTAGCTTCCTCAGAAGGTAATCACTTGGGAGATGAGCCATTAAGAAAACAAAGAAGGACAAGAAGGACACTGACAAACTGGAACGTGTCCAGAGGAGGACAACCAAAATGGTCAAAGGCCTGGAAACGATGCCTTATGAGGAACGGCTAAGGGAGCTGGGCATGTTTAGCCTGGAGAAGAGGAGGTTAAGGGGTGATATGATAGCCATGTTCAAATATATAAAAGGATGTCACATAGAGGAGGGAGAAAGGTTGTTTTCTGCTGCTCCAGAGAAGCGGACACGGAGCAATGGTTCCAAACTACAAGAAAGAAGATTCCACCTAAACATTAGGAAGAACTTCCTGACAGTAAGAGCTGTTCGACAGTGGAATTTGCTGCCAAGGAGTGTGGTGGAGTCTCCTTCTTTGGAGGTCTTTAAGCAGAGGCTTGACAACCATATGTCAGGAGTGCTCTGATGGTGTTTCCTGCTTGGCAGGGGGTTGGACTCGATGGCCCTTGTGGTCTCTTCCAACTCTATGATTCTATGATTCTATGAAAGGAAAGGTAATAAGCCAAGGAGAGGGGACTCTGTGCCAGACAACAGATGAATGGGGCCCCTCCTCTAGCTCTGAGATTGTTAGAAGAACAAAAGCCAGAGTTTAGAGTTTTACAATTTGCTCTAATGTGACTTGGGGATAAAAGGTTGCAGGTTGTTAAAGGCAGCAAGCTGGGAAGAGGGTCAGAGCATGATATTTGAATCCAAGGCTGCAGCAATGAGAGAAACACGACCCTCTCAAGTTGTTGATGCTGTGAATCCCTCCATCATAGGCTGAAGTTGTATATATAATTCTTTGTTGTTGTTGTTGTTGTTGTTTAGTCGTTTAGTCGTGTCCGACTCTTCGTGACCCCATGGACCAGAGCACACCAGGCACTCCTGCCTTCCACTGCTTCCCGCATTTTGGTCAAACTCATGCTGGTAGCTTCGAGAACACTGACCAGCCATCTTGTCCTCTGTCGTTCCCTTCTTCTTGTGCCCTCCATCTTTCCCAACATCAAGGTCTTTTCCAGGGAGTCTTCTCTTCTCATGAGGTGGCCAAAGTATTGGAGCCTCAGCTTCAGATCTGTCCTTCAGTTTGATCTTCTTGCAGTCCACGGGACTCTCAAGATTCTCCCTCCAGCACCATAATTCAAAAGCATCAATTCTTTGGCAATCAGCCTTCTTTATGGTCCAGCTATAATTTCAACCTGCATAATTTCAGCCTTACATGAAGGCAGCCCAGTTGAAATTGTGCAAGTTAAATCCAAGCAAGGTAGAGAGCTTAAAGGTGCTTTAGGCGCTGGGCTCTCTTGGGTTACCCAGCATGTAAAGAGCTTTAAAGCCCTCTGCCTTGATAGGGTGGGGGCAGGTTTGCTCAGAGCGCCATCTAGAGATGGAAGGAAGAGACAGCCTCGACCAGAGAAGAATGGCAGACCAAGTTGATGGACCATGCTGAAATGGCAAAACTAACTGGGAAGCTCAGAAATCAAGAAGACAAGAAATTTAAAAAAGAATGGGAAATGTTTACAATGTATATACAAAATCATTGTAAACAGGTCAAAACATTAGCAGGATTTTAAATACACAGAAAGTATTAATAACTTAGGAAGATGGAAAATTGGAGAAGTACTGACATGCAGTTGAAAAATTGAATCAAATGGGGGGAAGTCAGGTGATACAGAGTAATCTCAATATTTGGATTTTGTGTTGTTTTATGTTGTATGTTTATATTTTTGAAAATAAAAAAAAGATTCTTTAAAAACAAAACAAAAGCAGAGTGCCAGCTCTGGGATGCTCGAGCAAGATCTCACGTGGCTATCCAAGTTCCCATAAGATCTCACGTGAGCATTCCTAGCCTCCCAGAGCTCATGTGTCAAGTGGGCCTTGCAATCAAGACACAAAGCTGTAAAGTGTTTTTCGTGCCAGGTCTCCTTTGTTTACCCAGCACAAAAATAGCTTTTAAGCTCTCCGTCTCGGAGTGCAGGGGGTTCTCTCTCTTTCCCCACCTCACCAACTAGCCATAGAGTGGCTCCGAGGGTTTGAGTATACATGGTTTTTGTGTATGCAGGGAATCCTTCAAACTGAACCCCCATGTAAGATGATAGAGTTGGAAGGCACCACAAGGGAGAGGACGTTACAAAACAAATCGACCAACGCCTGTTAACAGGAAATAGTATTTCTCCGAGGTCAATGAACTACTCCCTAAACAGCAGAATGAAAATGGGAAGATTATATTTTGGCCCACACAGTTGCTATGTCAACAACTGACGCCCTACCACACAAACAAAGCTTTAAATAAATTTATTTTCTGGTGCTACACTCAGTGCCAGTTGAACGTGTCTCCATAGCCTCAGTTTTGACATTGTAGAACTCAGCAGGGAGGAGAAGGGGGAAAGCCATCGCTCGGTGGTAGCGCTGAAAAAGAACCTTGCCTAAAACCCTGGAGAGCCGCTCAGACAATACTAAGTTAGATGGGCCAATGACCTGACTCAGTAGAAGGCAGATTCCTATGTTCCTAGAATGGAACCTAGAATTAGCTGGCTCTGCCTGTCATTGGCTCTAGCGCCACCTACTGTTGGTCCTCCTGCCTTCTGCCCAGGCAGCCCCAATAGGCACCATCTGCTATGGCACACATACACTTATCAAGAAAGCTCTGTCTGTGAAAAGCTGTTTCAAACAAGCAGCTACATGATAACTGCAGCCCTTACAATGATAAACTTGCCTACGTGAGTCCATTCTTCCCCCACTGCTGTCCTAATACTCTTCAATGGGAGACAAATTGTTTAAATCCAAATGTTTATTATTATCCAGTATATGGATAGGGATGCTTGTAATGTTATTTGTTCAAGAAGTTTTATTGCACAGCATTTCGACTGCACCTGTCAGTGCAATTTTTATTTTATTTTATTTTTTTGCAAGCACTTCCCACTAACAACAACATCAGCTTTTATTGGCTTAAATGAGTAATTTTTCAGCTGTTGAGTTAAAATCAAGAGGAGAATCAATATGGGCATCTCTGTAATTGAAAACCAGTGGGTGATAATTCGGTGCTGAAAACAAGATAATAAGAACAGAGATGAAACACCATCAGCGGAAAGGGAGAAAAGATTATGGATACAATCTCAATTAAATATCAATTATTAGCAATGCTTGATAAAGAAACATGCATGTTTCATTTTTCCAGTCGCATGTATTTCCTCTCTTTCCAGTTCTGTTCTGCCAGATGTTACCCGATGAAAAAAAACACTGATGTCACTGATGTAACAGATGGATGCAAAATCAAATCTGGATTGCTACTAGTGCTGAAAGGCTGAAGTAGGAATTCCCTGTTCCTTGGCTTTTTAGGGTATATTTGCCTTCCTTTCCCTCAGCGGAGAACATAATAGTTGGGTTTTTACTGTGAAAACAGTGCAGATGATAGGGTTAACCCCATACACCAGGGGTACCTCTAGACTACAACTCCTATAATACCTAACCATCAGCCATGCTTGCTGGGGCTGATGAGAGTTGGAGTCCAACAACATCTGGATTGCATCCCTGATAAACACACACACACACACAGAGAGAGAGAGAGAGAGAGAGAGAGAGAGAGAGAGAGAGAGAGAGAGAGAGAGATGCCCGACAGGACTATGAGGATCAGTCCAAGACATTTTGTAGCCTGAGGCAAAGGATAGCATGACAAACACAAACATTCCATGAACATTGAATGGCATTTAGGGACATAGGAAGCTGCCTTACACTGAATCAGACCATTGGTCCATCTGACCCTGTTCCTGATGTGCATCTTCACTCACCCCTTCTTCCCTGGTGGAGAGGAGGGTGCTATTTTGTGGTTCACCTCAGGTGCCCAAATGTATTGTGCTGGCCCTGCCACTACCGACACCACAACTCATTCACCACCTGAAGCACCTGCTTCACTTTGCCTCATGGTAGGGCTGTCCCTGGAGACTTTTAAACTCATTTTTAAAAAAGCAGGAATTCTGAACATGAGATCCCCAATGTTAGTTGGGGGGCCCTTACAGAGGCAGACCACAGCCAGTTTAAGGCCACAGACTGCATCATTTGATTTTGTGTTCTATTACATAATGGGAAAGAGCTTAACACCTGGCATTTGACTCCTAACATGCAGATAAGAAAGCACCTTGTGGGGGGGCCACTAGGTGGCGCATCGGAAGATGGCTGACAATAACATCTCTCCAACCCACACAAGGTAATTTGGAGGCTATGATGGGAGTAATTAGCCTCCCTACCCCCCACCCCCCAGGATGGTGGGGGGGACTGCCCTTGCCTGCTGTGCCCTATACCACCCCTGAATTTGTGGGGATGGGGGGCACTAGGCACAAAGCCCTCCTGTGGGATTCCGGCACTCCTGGACGCTGTCCCTGATCCGCGCCACTACCTGCAAGAACTTCAAAAGAAACAATTTGGATGAAGGAATGCACATATCTCAAAGAAGGAGGGGGAGTAAAGACTGCTAACAGAAGAGATCTCTGATAAAACAAGACAATAATAAAACATGAGAAGATACGCCAAGATACGGTATGGCAAATGACTGATGGGAGAGGGGGGGAAACTTTCCTTTCTTTCCTTATGTGATTAAACAAGAATCCCCTCCCCTCACGAGTCAGAATTGTCGTTTTAAGGGCCTAAGCTGTGGATTTAAGGCTGTGTGGAGATAAACTTTCAAACCAAAGCATGTTTTAAGAAGAGTGTGGAATGTATAAGAGCTTTGGAATGACACAGTTAAAAATGCCGTCGCCATATTGGGAAGTTCTGTCGGAGGACTTAAGTCTGAGAGGAGAAATAGAGAAATAGAGCTGTTTTTATATTGTGGGTGAAACTCCGCAGTGGGACTTAAGAATGACAGTTATGTAATTAATGATGGAAAGAGCGCTGTTATCTATGAAGGTGATGATATATGGAAACCGTCTCGATTTGAGGATTGGAAGAACGGAAAATTCACACAGGATTATTATTGGTGTTTATCGGCTTAAGGAGACTATCAGAAGAGATCATAAAGAAAAAAGAGAAAATATATGAACAAGATGTGATGTGGAAACAGCAAGATAAGACTGGATAGAATTATGAACTCTGTTTGGACTGATTTGGATTGATTTGGACATTAACGCAGTAGCAAGAAGATGATCAGAATCCCCCTTTGGATCTTGAAATATGGGTCCCCCCCAACAAAATTTAAAATTCGGCTTTGTAATTCGGAATTTATGTGATGTGATTTAATTCAATTTGATTGGCCGGTTAATAAAAATTATTTTTTTAAAAAAGATAAGAAAGCACCTTGTTTTTCCTCTGGGGACCAGCTTGCCATGCTCTCTGCTGTTGCCACAGAAGTCACAGGTCATACAGGCACTTCAGGAAAACATCTGTGCAGCTCAGTTAGGGAGTGAGGTGTTAGAATTCCTACTCCATGATTGCAGTCATGGGATTTTTGTCTTTCACATGACGGTATGTGTTTTGACTCCGCAGAGTGGGAAGTAATGGAGACAGAATGTTTGTGTTACTGTCTTCCATGAAGTGGGACTATTGTCCTTTGTTCTTTTTCTCTTTGCTGTTTGCTGCTAGAGAGAGAGGGAGCCATGTTGCAGTGCTCCGTGTGTGTTTATATGTAAACAAAGTAGATTAGCCAAAATGCTGAGTTGCTGAGGTCTGTTACGCAGTTGCGCAAACTCTGCGGATCCCTAAGTGTGCCGGTGTCAGTTGGCATCGGTCGCTGTGATGTTCGGGCAGAAGAAAGCTTATGAAGCTCCTGAACGATTGACCAGGAGGGAGAGAACATGCCAGTCGGGCATGTGTCTCTGCAAGAGTCCTACTAGTCCAAATCTAGTACCCATCACCGGTGCAGTTTTTTATCAGCAGTGCCTCCTATACATTGAGAGACCACTGTAGAGGCAGCGGTGGAGCAAGCCAATCGGGCGCCTGGTGCGGTGCACATGTCCTGCACCCAGGGGCGGGCCCAGCCACCCATGAGGAGGGGCCAGCTGGGGCAGGACGCTCCATGGGGCCTCCAAGGAGTCTGCCTGCCTCCTCCCGCTCAGCTGCCCTACAGTTGAAGGGGAGGCTGTGGGCGGACCGTTTGGGGCAGCATGGAGCCTGCGGGTGCCCACGCCACCGCGTCACTCCCAGGAGAGATGCATGGCTCAGGCGTGCTGCAGGCCTTGCAGTGAGTGCCGCCAGGCATTTTGTCACCCCCCTCAGTGGTGACACCCGAGGCGCACTGCCTATGCAGAGGCAGAACTGGATGGGCTGCTGAGGAAGAGGCAATTCCAGACTCCAAGGAATTATGCTATTGAAAACAGTATCAAAGCATCACTGATTTGGGTGGAGGCAAAATCCTGCCCCCTTCCAGAGCCCAACCCCATCTGCTGCCCTAACATGCATTCTGTTGCTGGATGGGTTTAGCAATCCAGGTCTCTGCAATAAACAAAAAAAAATTCTGGGAAATGTGGCATTGATAAAATAATAAAAAAGGACCATTAACGCTTACTTTAAGCCCCACTTCTTAATTGGCAGGTTTTAAAACCAATTTTGCTGTTATTTAAATACTCAATTTTCATTGTTCTGTCTGTGTGGTTCTTAATAAGCCTACACTATTTATTTATTTATTTCACATGATGACTTGCAAAGTCCCCATAAAGTGACTTTATGAAGCTCATTCTGAAGTGTTCTATTCTTTCAGAGGATATTTACATAGATGTTTATCATTGGGCTACTTTAAAAAAAAAGTCTGTCTAATTATAAGCAGACAAAAGTTTTTATTACGGGTTTAATTCTGAAATGAAAATGGACCATTGTGAAAGTGCATGTTGAAATTTTAATTTGCGCTTTTTATTTGTGTCGGTGGATTAGCAAACTGTCCTGCGTCGAAATTAATTATAGGGAGAGAGACATAAAACTGGCTGCAAGATAACAGTGCTTTAAGCATGCCCGCATGCTGGAATTGCTCAGAGGTCTCCACCGAAAGTTTACATTTGACCTACACATCGCAGTGGTTGTAAATAAATGCTTCCCTACTAGATAGATTCTTTATTGTCATTACACAAGTGCAACATTGCACAAGTGCAACGAAATTGGATGCCATCCCTTAAAAACAACAAAAGCAAAACAACAACAACAACCAAACAAACCACATTCCAGCCACACCCACACCCACACCCATCAAACTCCCAGGTCACACTATCGAGTTACAGCATTTAAAAAGGCCACAGCTCTTGGATAGAAACTATTTTTCAGTCTATTTGTCCTTGACTTGATGTTTCTATATCTCCTGCCAGAAGGCAGTAGTGCAAACAGACTGTATCCCGGGTGAGATGCATCCTGCAGGATGTTGTTTGCTTTCCTAAGACAACGGGAACCGTACAGTTCTTCCAAAGATGGGAGAGGATGACCAATAATCCTTTGGGCTGTGGTTATGACCTTCTGGAGCACCTTCCTCTTCCTAGCTGTACAACTGGAGAACCAGGCACAAATACAGTATGTGAGAATGCTCTCTATGGAGCCTCGGTAGAAGGACACCAGCAGTCTCTCACTCAGATTGTTCTTCTTTAAAAGTCTGAGGAAATAAATTCTCTGCTGGGCCTTCTTCACCAGAGCAGTGGTATTTGCGCTCCAAGTCATGCCCTGATCGATAGTCACTCCCAAAAACCTGAATTCCGCCACCCTCTCCACCCGTTCCCCTTTGATATACAAGGGCTGAATGTCCGCCTTTTTTTTCCTGTAATCCACCACCAATTCCTTGGTCTTAGCCGTATTAAGAGCCAGATTGTTCTCTCCACACCAAACACAAAGCCGCTCCACCTCGTCCCGATAGGCGGACTCATCCCCTCCTGAAATGAGCCCCACCACCGTAGTGTCATCAGCAAACTTGATGATTTTGTTGCTGGGATAGATGGCTGTACAGTCATACGTATAGAGAGTATAGAGCAGGGGACTCAACACACAACCCTGTGGTGAGCCGGTGTTAAGGCTAAGGGCTGTGGACATATGTGACCCCACTCTAACCCTCTGAGAACGTTCTGACAAAAAATCCAAAACCCAGAGACAGGTGGAGTTGGAGAGTCCAATCGCCTCTAGCTTGGACACCAGTCTATGGGGGAGGATAGTGTTAAAAGCAGAGCTAAAATCCACAAACAGCAGCCTCACATAACTCCCCGGCTGCTCCAGATGGGACAGAGCAGCATGGAGAGTGATAGTGATAGCGTCTTCCGTGGATCTATTTGCCCTGTATGCAAACTGGTAGTTGTCAAAAGTTGATGGAAGACAGGAAATTATATGACGGCGCACCAGTTTCTCAAAACACTTCATGATGATTGGAGTCAGTGCAACTGGTCTGTAGTCGTTCAAACTACTGATTGTAGATTTTTTAGGCAGAGGAACAATAGTTGACGACTTCAGGCAGGGTGGGACAATAGACTGGTGTAAGGACTTGTTGAAGATCTTAGTAAAGACCTTCGCCAGCTGATCCGCACAGCCCTTCAACACCTTTCCCGTGATGCCATCAGGTCCAGCAGCCTTCCTCGGATTCACCATCCTCAATACCTGTCTCACCTCATGCTCCTCTACAGTGAATGAGGGGCCCCTATGGGCTGGTGGCTGTAATACCGGCGTCTCAGGTGGCTCCTTCTCGAAGCGAGCAAAGAAAAAGTTAAGCTCCTCCGCCAGCAAAGGGTCACCATCGACAGCACCAAGGTTAGGTTTGTAGTTGGTAATATGCTGAATCCCCTGCCACATCTGTCTTGTGTTGTTACTCCTTAAATTATCCTCAATCCTCTGCCTATAGACCAGTTTTGCCCGTCGAATACCCCTCTTCAAGTTTGCTCTTGCCACACTGTAAAGCTGCACCTCGCCCGACCTGAAAGCCCTATTCCTTTCCCGCAACAGGCACTGGACCTCTCTATTCATCCAGGGTTTCTGATTGGGATAAAACCGGATGGATTTATTTACTGTGACAGTATCTGTGCAGTGATTGATATAGCACAGAACTGCCGCCGTGTGCTCCTCCAGGTCTGAACGATCGAAAATATCCCAATTGGTTCTCTCAAAACAGTCCTGCAGCTGGTGGATAGCGCCTTCAGGCCAGATTTTAACAGTCCTTGATATTGTGGGAGCCCGTTTCCTGAGTGGGATATATGCTGGTACCAGGAACAGAGACATATGGTCGGACTGGCCCAAATGTGGCAGCTGTAAGGCCCTATAGCCGTGATTTACATTCGAATAAACTTTATCCAGTGTCTTGTCCCCCCTTGTGGGACATTTCACATGCTGATAGAGCGTTGGGAGCACTGTTTTAAGTTCAACATGATTGAAGTCTCCCGCAATGATGTGCACAGCTTCAGGATGCTTGTCTTGCTGGCTGCTGATAAGGCTCTGCAGGCATCCCAGAGCCAAGTTGGCATTGGCATCTGGTGGCACGTACACACCAGTTAGCATAACAGCTGTAAACTCCCTAGGGAGATAGGCTGGTCTGCATTTAACAGCCACATATTCCAAATCCGGTGAACAGTAACTGCCCACGGTCTTAGAATTATTGGACCAGCATTTGTTCACATATACACACAGCCCCCCTCCTTTGGTTTTTCCGAAGTCCATGCCTCGGTCATGACGATGTACCACACAGCCTTCCAACTGAATAGCCGTGTCTGGTATGGACGGTTGAAGCCATGTCTCAATGACAAATAAGACGCAGCAATCTTTTACGAGACTGTTCTTTGCTGCCAGCAGCCTCAATTCATCCATCTTGTTGGCAAGAGATCTCACATTAGCAAGAAATATGCTAGGGAGTGGTGGTTTAGATGGACTCCTCTGCAATCTTACCAGGACGCCGGCCCGACAACCCCGCCTTTGCCTCCTGTCTCTACGCCGCCTTCGCCTCCTCCCTGGAGGCATAGTAATCCATGGAGAGCCCGGTGGCCTGGCTACTCCCACAGGAGCGTTATCTGGGCGAAAATAATCAGCTCTCACAGCTTGTTCACACTGTAACCCGACCTTCAGAAGTTCCTGCCTGCTATAAATCTTTCTTGCCCGGCCAAACATACTCAGAACAAGTAAAAATAATGAAAACAAAACACTGAAAACAAAACAAAACGCTGAAAACAAAAGGAGAGCACTAAGCCGCAGCGTCTCTGCGCGCCGCCATTACAGAAAAGGTACTGCATCGAGATCTACAACGAATGTCTTCTGCAGATGATACATATCCTATTTAATGTTGCCTACTGTTACCAGGGCTGTGATAGCCTTAATATTGTATGCTCACAGCAAGGTGGCAATTAGTGTTTGGATTTAGAGGAAGGAGGGGATAATACGATTTCATGCAGGAACATCTCTTCTTTAATACTGTTGCTGGGCATAAAACAACAGGCAGTTCTCCATCCAACAAGATATATGAACCATCACATTTTGTGGTTTCAAAATCAGAATCCCACCAGGACCAAGGGGTCTCCCAAAGGTCTACGGTTTTTGTGCCGAATTCTGTAAAAAAAAAAAAAAAACCAAAAAAGAGAGATGTTCAGAGACTTCATTATATCATATCTCCATATATATATTCCAAGTCCGGCTTAGGGCTTGCCAATCAGAAGGTCGGCGGTTTGAATCCCCGCAACGGGGTGAGCTCCCGTTGCTCGGTCCCTGCTCCTGCCAACCTAGCAGTTTGAAAGCATGTCAAAGTGCAAGTAGATAAATAGGAACCGCTATGGCAGGAAAGTAAACGGTGTTTCCATGCACTGCTCTGGTTCGCCAGAAGCGGCTTAGTCATGCTGGCCACATGACCCGGAAGCTGTACGCGGGCTCCCTTGGCCAGTAAAGCGAGATGAGCGCCGCAACCCCAGAGTTGTCCGCAACTGGACCTAATGGTCAGGGGTCCCTTTACCTTTACCTACTCCTGAATTATGGGGTGATTTGGGTGAGACTTTCACATTCTCAGTTTGGCTTGTGCTTTTAACAAAGCCCCCCGCTGCCGCCCAATCAGTGCCAGATTTACGTATAAGCTAATCAAGCTATAGCTTAGGACCCCACTCTCTTGGGGGGGGGGGCAAAAAAATTAAAAGGAAAAAAACCTGGATGTACAGTTCCAAAATATAAGATAAAAAACAAATAAAATAAAACCTACATACAGCAACAGTGTTTTGTGTTGTGTAGGCTCCTATGATGTAAGCAATGGGCACTGCCTGTTAGCCTGCTCCCTAAAATATCACCAGTTTGCTCATTTCTATGTATAGGGTGCCTACATTCTGCATGGACTGGTTGCATGGCAACATAAGCAAATGGCTTTAGATACCTATAAATTACCATATACAGTAGCATATATTCAACACAAAAAACAGCGACCATTTGTTGTTGACAGCTAGACATATAAAGGGCCCCATTACCTTCAGTAGCTCACGGCATCATCAAACCTAAATCCGGCCCTGCCCCCAAGGAACGTGCTGGATTCAGGCACCAGGCCCGTTGGCAGACCAACTCTGTGTTACAAAGATGTCTGCAAACGTGACACGAAGGCCGGCAACATCAAGGAATCCCCTGCAGATGACCGCAGCGCCTGGAAGCGGACAGGTTGTGTATTTATAGCAGTGACTAGTGGCAGAAGGACCACTGGGAGGAGTGTTGAGTGAGGAAACACCATCGTACACCTGCAGCAGCACAACCAGAGACTTTCGGCTGGGGAAAACCCAATGGATTTTTGCTCTGATTCAGGGCAGAAGAGTGGGTTTCTCCTGGGGAAACCGCAGGACAAGCAGAAGTGTGGATGAGCCCTTCACTGCATAGCAGTGGAGCATGGCTATTAGGACTCAAAATGGAGGCTCACGCTCAGGAGAAATTCAGCAAAGCTATGCTGGGACCCACTGGTCCCATCACCTCCTGGCAAATAGAAGGGGAAGAAATGGAGGCAGTGAGAGATTTTACTTTCTTGGGCTCCATGATCACTGCAGATGGTGACAGAGCCACGAAATTAAAAGATGCCTGCTTCTTGGGAGAAAAGCAATGACAAACCTAGACAGCATCTTTAAAAGTAGAGATATCACATTGCCAACAAAGGTCCGTATAGTAAAAGCTATGGTTTTCCCAGTAGTGATGTATGGAAGTGAGAGCTGGACCATAAAGAAGGCTGATCGCTGAAGAATTGATGCTTTTGAATTATGGTGCTGGAGGAGACTCCCATGGACTGCAAGAAGATCAAACCTATCCATTCTGAAGGAAATCAGCCCTGAGTGCTCGCTGGAAAGACAGATCCTGAAGCTGAGGCTCCAAGACTTTGGCCACCTCATGAGAAGAGAAGACTCCCTGGAAAAGGCCCTGATGTTGGGAAAGATGGAGGGCACAGGGAGAAGGGGACGACAGAGGACAAGATGGTTGGATAGTGTTCTCAAAGCTACCAGCATGAGTTTGACCAAACTGCAGGAGGCAGTGGAAGACAGGAGTGCCTGGCATGCTCTGGTCCATGGGGTCACGAAGAGTCGGACACAACTAAATGACTAAACAACAACAACAACAATAATGCTGGGACGCCAGCGGGAAACCTAGGAATATGAACAGAGGAAGTGAGAACCGCTTGGAGGTTTTACCTACAATCAAGCAGTGTACAAACTCTGCTGGATAAATAAAATAAAAATGTCCCGTGGGCTTTCTCTTGAGGCATTTGGGTGGCTTTTGTGAGAATTAGATACTGGACTATGATGGGCCTTCTGATCTTCTTGCGTTCTCAACAAATATATTTTATTTTCTCGCTAATAGCTGCAGGCTGTCACTTAGGGAAAGCAATTCATAGTACCAGTTTGTCATTTATCATCATCATCATCATCATATTTTATGTATAAAGCGTCTGGAATTACTAGGTGATGCACAATACATTTGAAAAAGACAATTCCCCCTACCCAGAGGCCACAGTCTAAAATCAACATGTACTAGGTAGGATATGGGGGAAAGGTGGGGAAGAATAGGGGAACGAGAGGGACCATTTCCCACCTTTGTTGGTGTTGAATTAACTGCTGCCTTTTGATAAAACAGAAGAGAGTGCATGTGCCATTTCCCATTGTTTTCTTGAATGCCTTTTCTACATCTCCTGTTATTTGTGCTCCTCTGAATAGATCCATGTCCTTTCATTTCACTCGTCATTCACTTCATTCTTTCTCGAAATATTTTCAGCCGCTTTTGTCTGGCCCCTTCCTTAGTTGTCCTTGAGATGGCATCATCTAAACCTCAAAATAATGTTTCACTGGTGAGCCATTACCCATAGAATCACAAAATCAACTGCAGAGTTGAAGGGACTCCAGAGGATATCTAGCTCAACCCCCCCCCAACAATGCGGGAATCACAGTTAAAGAATCCCCAGCAGATGGCCATCCAGATTCAGATATTTGAAGATGCCAACAAAGGCCCGTATAGTTAAAGCTATGGTTTTCCCAGTAGTGATGTATGGAAATGAGAGCTGGACCATAAAGAAGGCTGATCGCTGAAGAATTGATGCTTTTGAATTATGGTGCTAGAGGAGACTCTTGAGAGTGAAGACTGGAGTGCCTGGCGTGCACTGGTCCATGGGGTCACGAAGAGCCAGACATGACTAAACGACTAAACAACACCAAATCATATCACCTCTCAGTTTCCTCTTCTCCAGGTTAAACTCACCCAGCTCCCTCAACCATTCCTCATAAGGCTTGGTTTCCAGACCCTTTTTATCACGTTGATCACCCTCCTCTGCATACGTACAATTGAACTAATAAACTTAAAGTTAAATAGAAAGAAATATCCACAGAAGGAGGGAGTAAGATACCGTAGGTTTTGAACTCTTAAGGAGTAAATATGTATTGCATTAAGAGTCATCCGGCTGGCATGACCATCACATGATGGCTTTGATGAGGACAGGATCAGAATCTGTTGGATTGAAAAGGGACCCTTTGATCTTGCATCTAAACAAAAGGAGGTGCTTGCCTTGCTCGGGGCAAAAAATGAGGAATGAACACCCTGAGTTTCATGGTCTTGTTAATGGATTTAAGGCAAAACATTTCAGTTGCTGTAGAGAGGAAGCCAGCTTTTGGAGAGAGATACATACATGGCAACCAGCTAAGCTTTCAGCAAAGCATGTGTGCTTTGTTTAGCTTTGGTGTTGCTATGAATTCACACAAATTCCAAACCTTCCTTTTAGAGGGGGACAAAGATGTTTTCTCAATACTTAGTACCTGTATTTGACATTGAATGACAGTCACACAAAGCAAAGGTAGCCATGCTGACTCCTAAAAGCAAACATTTGGCCATTTGTGATGGTTGACAAGTAATGGTATTTAGCATTCAACAGTGTTTGAGGGATGACATGCAATGGCAATTAGCATGCAACAGCTGGAGGGGTGCTTTTTTAAAAAAGCAAAAATTTCATCAATTGGTTATTCAGGATGGGAGCAGGCAGCTTCATTCAATATCCCCACTCCTTCTCTGCCAGGCAGCTGATATGGGATTTCAGCTTTTTAAAAAAGAGCTCTGTTGGATCAGAGCCCAGAGCTTCATGTTGCAAAACAGAAATAACAGATTTTTAAAGATGCACACTTGTTTAAAATGAAAGGGGAAAAGCAATCCATAAGCTGAATTGGACACTGATTGATCATATTCCCAGATTTCTGCCAGAAAGTGTCCTAAACTAATCTACTCCTTAAGTCCCTTATCATAGCATCATAGCAAAATGTCCCTCCAGCTTCATATCTAAGCCAGAAAATCTGGACCTAATGCTAAACTCAACAAAACTTGATATTTTAACTGTGCTATTTTAACTCACACAAAAACATAGACTGGGAATAAATAGAGATCTCCTATTTGGGACTTGGGATTTTATCACAATAGTGAATATTTATCAAGAAAGATCTATGATTTCCAAAAGAAACATTATTTCCCCCCCTTGACCCCTAGAGCATCTCTGTTACATGCATATAAAATATCAAGTCTACAAAAATGAGAGGCAAAAGTACCATTTGGAATGCCTGCTGAGAAAGATTTGCTTTTTACCACAGTTGACATATGAAAAGTTGCTGAATGGGATTTTGTCTGCTTGGTAATGTCAGACCTTAAGGAAGCTATCAAAAGTTGCATATATAGGATTTTTTCAAAAGGATGGAAAAATGCTGAAGCACATAAGCTCATGCAGAGGACCTTTTTGTTGGGAGTAGTTGAAGACACAAAGGAAGCCCCTCTCGTTCTCTGGGTGCGCCTGTCTTATCTAGGGCAATCTTATCATAGGGACACGGGTGACACTGTGGGTTAAACCACAGAGCCTAGGATTTGCCACTCAGAAGGTCGGCGGTTTGAATCCCTGCGACGGGGTGAGCTCCCCTTGCTCGGTCCCTGCTCCTGCCAACCTAGCAGTTCAAAAGCACGTCAAAGTACAAATGGATAAATAGTTACCATTCCGGCGGTAAGGTAAACGGCGTTTCCGTGCACTGCTCTGGTTCGCCAGAAGCGGCTTAGTCATGCTGGCCACATGACCCGGAAGCTGTACACCAGCTCCCTCGGCCAATAAAGCAAGATGAGTGCCGCAACCCCAGAGTCGGTCATGACTGGACCTAATGGTCAGGGGTCCCTTTAACTTTACCTATCATAGGAAGTGCATGGCCAGTTTTCCGGTTTTTAATTTACGGTGCAAAATGGACAAGGATTGCAACACTTTCAGAAGACAGCCTTTTAAAAAAGGGAGTGAAAGCAAAGTGATCTCAGTGAATAAGTGAACCAGTGATAAGATTGCCTGCATAAATATTCCTTAGTGGGGCCAATACTCATGGAACGGGTGGCTTTCATTTGGAAGTGTACAGGGAAATAGTTTGAGTGTGACAATCTTCACTAGGCTGACTCTTTCCCGGCTCTTGGTGCCCCTCCTCTCCAGCTTCTACTTCTGCCCCCGATTCTGGACTGCTCTCTGCCACAGCCTCTTCCTGCTCACCAAACCCTGTTGCCTCTTCATCTTCTGGCAGCTCCTCCTCCCAGTCTTCTCCCTCTGACCACACATCATTGCCCCACCACCAATCCTCTGTCTCTAAACCTTCTTCCCTTGAGGGTTCCCCAGCTGATGCCTTGCCCTACCCCTCTGCATCCAGCCAGTCCATGACATCTGGTTTGAAACAGCCTGAAACTCTGCTAAG
Organism: Podarcis cretensis; assembly: GCF_951804945.1. Lineage (NCBI taxonomy): Eukaryota > Metazoa > Chordata > Lepidosauria > Squamata > Lacertidae > Podarcis > Podarcis cretensis. The sequence continues at coordinate 13,969,158 of NC_137179.1, forward strand.
TCAGCCCTTCCTTATACCAGTACATCATCGGCTTACACAGATGTCAATGTCTCTCACCTCACTAGTAATTTATTGTTAAGGAATGTCTTTTGGTGAGCATAGGGTTGCCATATTTCAAGAGGTAAAAGCCCGGACACAAAAAGTTTTTGAGCTTCTACCACAGCCCATACCAGAGCCCAGGCCACCCAGGCTGAAATATACTCGGAGTCGAGTGTGGATTTCATGCTCTTTATTCAGCTCGTAGTAGCAATGAATGGAACTTTCCCCAAAACGTCTAGCTATATATACATTATTTACACAATGGGCCTTGTGTGATTGGCTAATTCCGGGCTGCTCCTGTAGGCCAATCAGGTTGCGGATTCACTTCCTCCAGAAGCCTGATTGGCTGCTCCTGCAGGCCAATCAGGTTGCTGATTCACTTCCATCTGGAGCTGGATTGGGTGGCTCCTGCGGACCAATCAGACTGCTGCATTCTGGAACCTATTGTTCTAGGATTTAGCTCAGTACAAAGCACAGGTCAAAGCCAGAATCAGAGTCATCCGCACACAAAAAGTAAAAACACAAAAACAAAACCCAAATCTGCTTTAAAATGTGAAATCTGCCCCCCCCATGGGCATGTAGGACCCTCAAAATTCCTGGACATATAGCAACCCTAGGTGAGCAACAAATTCAGGATTATCTCTTTATTTCCTTGGGGGGGGGGTCTTTTGTTTTGTTTTCATTTGGACCATGTTTCAAAAACATTCCACTCAGTGGGCCGCTATTGCTATGGGGAACGAGTAAAAGGTTGCCCCTTCACAGTATCAGAAGGAGCGCTTTGTGTTCCTCCTCTACTGCTGCCTGTTCAAAAGGGGACGGTAATGAACGCAACGCACAGAAAGAGACACAAAAACAAGTTCGTCCGGTTTGATCTCCTCGTCGACAACGGTGGTCAGCGGCAGACATGTTGGAAGAGATGGGAATGATACGCTTAATTGTCTTCTGCTTTTGAGAGAGAAAACTTTCCCTCCTGACCCTTCTCAATGAGGATGCCCTGCCCTCAAGCGCGATGGCAGCTTCTGCGCTTTATACTGTCGGTGTCCTTGGCGATTGTCACCGCAGGTGGAGCTTTGTTCTTTTGTTTTTGCAGGTTTGTCCCCACCTCACAGAAACGTTTAATCCTTTTATTTTCAACTTGCCAAACAATTTGCCTCCGCGGTGTCTCGCAGCAGCATGGCAAGTTCTCGGCTATGTTAATTGTTCCCGTTCCCTGCAATCTGAGCAGAGCGGGGGAGACTGAAGCGAACAAAAAATATTGAAAGGGGAGGGGGGGTTGTGAAAGAAAGAAAACTTAATGGCTGGCACAAAATTGGGGGGCGTAGCATCCAGTCAAGAGAAGCATTTACGTGTATTGCTTATGATAGGAAAGAAGGCCCATAGCTCAGTGGAAGAACATTCGCTTTGCCTGCAAAAGTTTCCAGGTTCAATTCCCTAGGTAGGGCTGGGAATTGAATTGAATTTTATTATTACGGTCACAGACCAGTTCCAGATCACTTACAATACCAGGAAAATCATAAAACACAACAGGAATACATTGGTAGGGGTGGGAAATGTCTGTGTCTCAAATCTTGGAGACAGTGCTGAGCTAGACAGACCAATGGAATGACTCCATAAAAGGAACCTTCCTATGTTCCTGGAGTAAGGATAGAATCAGAGAATGCAGGAGGGGAACCCAAGGAACATGTAGTCCACCCCCTGCAGTGCAGGGAGCACAGCTCAGGTATGGATGAGGCATGACTACAGCCACGGAACTATTTCTCAGTTCCATTAGTGTGAAAAGGAAAACCCTGCACTTTGCTCTCTAATAACAGTAAGGTAAAGGTAAAGGGACCCCTGACCATTAGGTCCAGTCAGGGCTGACTCTGGGGTTGCGGCGCTCATCTCACTTTATTGACTGAGGGAGCCGGCATACAGCTTCTGGGTCATGTGGCCAACATGACTAAGCCACTTCTGGCAAACCAGAGCAGCTCACGGAAACGCCATTTACCTTCTTGCCAGAGCGGTACCTATTTATCTACTTGCACTCTGACGTGCTTTCGAACTGCTAGGTTGGCAGGAGCTGGGACCGAGCAACGGGAGCTCACCCCATCGCGGGGATTCGAACCGCCGACCTTCTGATCGGCAAGCCTTAGGCTCTGTGGTTTAACCCACAGCGCCACCCGCGTCCCCTCTAATTACAGTAAAGGTAAAGGTAAAGGTAAAGGTACCCCTGCCCATACGGGCCAGTCTTGACAGACTCTGGGGTTGTGCGCCCATCTCACTTAAGAGGCCAGGGGCCAGCGCTGTCCGGAGACACTTCCGGGTCACGTGGCCAGCGTGACATCGCTGCTCTGGCGAGCCAGAGCCGCACACGGAAACGCCGTTTACCTTCCCGCTGGTAAGCGGTCCCTATTTATCTACTTGCACCCGGAGGTGCTTTCGAACTGCTAGGTTGGCAGGCGCTGGGACCGAGCAGCGGGAGCGCACCCCGCCGCAGGGATTCGAACCGCCAACCTTTCGATCGGCAAGTCCTAGGCGCTGAGGCTTTAACCCACAGCGCCACCTGCGTCCCTTCTAATAACAGTAGTAAAGGTAAAAAAGGTAAAGGACCCCTGGACGGTTAAGTCCAGTCAAAGGTGACTATGGGGTGCGGTGCTCATCTCTTTTTTCAGGCCGAGGGAGCTGGCGTTTGTCCACAGCGACATGTGACCAAAGGTGCAGGCAATAATCTTAAACCAACTGCACTTTAAAAAAGTTTTTTAAAAGAAACAAATGCTCTGCGACGAACACAAAAACGTGATCTACCAACTTGCTTTAACTAGATTCCTGCATTTCAGTGGGTTGCGCTAGATGACCCTAGGGACCCCTTCCATTGGGCCTGGGAAAGTAGATTGAATCTTCCTGGCCTCTGTGTAAATTAGCTGTGGCTATTTATTTCCCCTTTAATTTGCCATCTTTAAAATTTAAACCCTGTTTCCTCCCCCAGCTGCACGCACACTTCACTCCTCCAACCCCATCCCACCCACCCCCCCTTTTTTTTTTTGCTGTTAAAGAATAATATCAATCTTTTAGGGGCAACTTAAGAAACTGCACATCTTTCAAATGGTCTTTGAAAGGGAACATCTAAGACATTCCAAAGGGAAAGGGTTAATGAGTATCTGACACCTCCATTTTTCTACTCTGCTTTCAAAAGCCTTGTCATCACCAGACTCTCTCTGTCTCTCTCTGTCTCTCTCTCTCTCTCTCTCTCTCTCTCTCTCACACACACACACACACACACACTCCTGAGTAGTGGCTGAGGGTTTCTTGAGCATACAAGACCAAACAATCCTGTGGAACCTATTAAAAAAAAGAGCATTGCAACATAACCAGGAAAGCTGCTTTAAGGTTCTTTCCATTGAATTAGGAATAATATCTACGTAATTTTTTTTTTTTTTTAAGTTTTAGCACAGATTCCCATTATTCAAAGAGCCTCTTGCTCTAAATCCCAGAGGTTATCTTCTTTTGGCATGCGAACAACTCACAAGCACATTAAAGCCAGCAGTTTAGAAGTGACATAAACAGGGCTCCCTTCCCTCCGAAACACCCCACGCAAGATAAAAGGCTAAGCTTTAAAGAACTTTATAGATAAATGTTTCCACAGAAATCATTACAGTGGAAGTTGCTGGCGTCAGCAATCCTTTTGGATCTGGGGAAGAAAAGAAGAGAAAGAGGCTTATATTCAAATGAGCAGGAATCAGAGATTCAGCCATCTACCTGCAAAGGGAAGAAGGGAAAGATCTGTGTCTCAAGAATCATTGAATTGTAGTAGAGTTGGAAGGGACCCTCAGATTCATCCAGTCCAACCCCCTGCGATGCATAAATCTTTGGCCCAATCTGGGGCTCAGACCTACAACCCTGAGATTAAGAGTCTCAAAACTGACTCTCAAAACGAGAGGGAGACATGGTACATGGTTCATGGTCACCCTGTCACTTACCTATAACGTCCCCCACCTACAACTTTTCTCCATCAATTCACCAAGGGAGAATAAAGGGGTCTCCCCCAAAGTGCATTCATGTATGAAGCCCACCTGCTGATTTGTGGTGCATTCATTTTGTACTTGTTTTACGAATCCAAATTTATCAGCAGGGCCTGTAAGACAGAGCTATTCCGCCTGGCTTTCAATTTGAACTTAGCCTGATCTTTTATTCCCCTTCCTTCCCTCCCCTTTTTATGAAGATTACCCGCTCTGGGATCCCACAGCTAATTCTCCCCTGGTCTCATCGCTGGCCCAAATAAGACTAATTTAGCCAGGTGATCGTCTAATGTTTATTGGATGGATTTCCCCCCTAAATTGATTTTAGAATTCTGAAGTTATTGTTACGCATGATTTATACTGTATTTTATGCTGTTTTTTGTTGCATCAATGAAGTGTTTTAAATTTGTTGTTAGCCGCCCTGAGCCCGGTTTTCTGAACCGGGAAGGGCGGGGTATAAATAAAAAAATATTATTATTATTATTATTGTTATTTATTGTTGTGGACTTTCTGCTGTTCTCCACCATGACCTTTCCTTTTCTATTTTTCAAATCTCCGAAGAGTCGTCACACAGAGGAAGCTTGTTTTCTGCCTTTTCCAGAGGGTATAGAATCATAGAATTGGAAGAGACCACAAGGGCCATTGAGTCCAACCCCCTGCCAAGCAGGAAACACCATCAGAGCACTCCTGATGTAGGATGCAAACCAACAGGTCCAAATGGCAAGAAAAGAGATTCTGGCTAAACTTTAGTGAGAGCTTTCTGGCGGTAAGAGCTTTTCCACAGTGGAGCTACCAGAAGCTTCTATGTTAACACCACAAATAACTTTGTGATGCATCACAAATGACTCCATCGTCTGAAACAGTATCCCTCTGAATGGCAGTTGCTGGGAATCGCAAGCGGAAAGACTGCTGTTGCACTCAGCTCCTGGTGTGAGGACAAGATGTTACTCTAGATACAACAGGGCCTTTTCTGTGGCAGCCCCTAAGCTGTGGAAGTACCACCCCAAGGACATGGTCTAGCAGCTTCATCATACAGCTTCTGGCGAATGCTGAAGCTGGGATCTTTTCACCCTGACTTTTTACACTTCAGTTGTATATATTTAGAACCCACCTTATTTCTGTAACTGTAAGTTGCTTAAAGCTTATTTTAATACAGTATGCCCAAAACTTACGGGGGGGGGCAGTTATGATTTGGGAATCTCACCTAAAACCAAAATTGCTAACAGTCAAAACACATAGGGTTCAATTAGGGCTTTTTTTTCAACCAGAACTCAGTTCTGTCACCTCTCAGGTGGGCACCATCACCATTCTAAGAGAAAGAGGGAAGTGTTCATGGTGAGTTCCAGCCCCTCTGTTTCTAGAAAAATAGCACTGGGTTCAATGGCATATGGGATTGCCAAAGTCATTTTCCCCAGAAGCCTGTCCCTTTTCCTCCCTCTTTTTATTTTTATTTTTTTGCCAAGTGCCTAAAGCCGAATGCACACAAGTTAAATGCCTGTAAGTTGTGGGCTTGCTGTTGTTATATGAAAACAAAGAATGGCCCAGACTGGTAAGGATAATGCAGTCAGCAAGCATTATAAGGTATCTTGGCAAACAGGAGACAAGCCACTCTCTCAAATTTCTGTTGTAGACCGCCTCTTTCTGTGATGCATGTTTGATGCTTTTGGGCGGTCTTTGGTTAAGGGGTCGGGCAATTCCTAAAGACTTTAAAAGCTGTTGCACACCTTTGTTCTGGGCCCCCACCACCTTGCAGCAGAAAAATAAAGGTCTGCCTTACTTTCCTACTACTGGTTCCTGTCTCCACTCCATTCTTCTCTGACCAATACTCTGACACCGAATCCCTTGATGGGGAATTGGACTGTAAAAGTCAACCCCAAATTTTCATTTAACACTGTATTGCATTGTAATGTTGTGTTTTTATTATGTACGGAAGTTCTCACCCTGGGCCAGCAGGGGATACTGTGGATAGTTTTCACTCAGGTCCACATATGCAAATAAGGTATTGAAAGTGACGTTCACTGATTGGATAGTTACAGAAAGTGGTTACTCTTGCGTTCTAGTGGAGCTCTATATAAGCAGGCTGGCTGAACCCTTCAGTTCAGTTCAGTTCTGTGAATAAACAAGAGCTGTTTGAAGAATCGCTGTGTCATCTGATATGTTCACCCACAGCTTAACAGTTTTAATGTTTCAACTTGCCCTGGGACCTTAGGGTGAAAGGAATGTAATCAACTAAATCATCTTCCTTAGAAACTCCCCTCAGTTTCAAAAGCCAAGATTGCAGGTTCAATCCCTGAATGGGACATCTGAATATTCCTGCATTGCGGGGGGTTGGACTAGATGATCCTCAGGGCTATGAAAATCAGTCTGCCATGTGGTGTAAGCAAGTGGTCTGTGAACCCAAGGCCAAAGCCCCCACCAGGCTTGGAGAGTTTAATGTGATGCTGTTTTGCTTCCTAGCTGAGATGCTCTTCAAAAGCAAGGGAGGTGGGGAGGAGATGGCAGGCCGTGTGCTATTATAGTCCTGGCCTAAGGAAGCCATGACAAATAGCTACGTACGATGAATATTCACATCTCAGCAGTAATTTCTCTTTCCCTTATAAAAACAAAAGCCTTTTTTTCTGAAGCGAAATGGGCCACGTTTCCACCGATATACAAATGTTTCCATTATAACCAGTCACTGTCATCACCTCTTTTCAAAAGAGAAAGCCTCACTTGTTTCTTTTGGCACGGGGCATTTTTACACTCGCAAAAGACGGCTCTGAGGGGAAGCTGAATAGCCAATTTAACACTCTCTCTCTCTCTCTCTCTCTCTCTCTGTGTGTGTGTGTGTGTGTGTGTGTGTGTGTGTGTGTATTTTTAAACAAGCGCCTTGGAAAGGCATCGCCAGTTGTCTGGCCGCTACACAAGCTACTGAAGTCTGACACTTTCGCTGGAAGGAGCAGAGGCTCCAATAAATAATGAAACTCCCCCCTTTTTGGCATGGGGAGATGTTTGCGTTAACACCTAGCCGAGCAGAGGGGAACTGGATGGGCAAAGGTGGTGTTTTGGACTTCAAAGAGATCACCCCTGGCAGGGTCTGAACACTGGGAGAGGGCTTGGCAGGCACTTTTGGAACAATGGAGGCCATTGGCTGCATCCCGGCTCCCTGGAATGTTGTTAGGAGTGCGTGGGATTTGCTGCGGTTCAGAGGTGTTGCCATGGCACGTTAACGGCTATGTTAAACAGTCAGGGATGCAAAGGAACACAGAGGCCATTCTGATTCGCTTGTCCATTCATACAGGTGAGGACAGTGCTGTTAACATCGCTGCTGAGTTGGGTGAGGAGAAAAAGTCTCTGTGCAGAGTGTTCTTTGCCATGGGGGGGGGGCGGGACACACGTCTGAAATTCCACAGCGTCAGAAGGGTCAGTTTCCAAAGAAAGCAGGCGGCTCAACAGAACAGAGGAAACTGCCGTATACCAAGGCAGCCCATTCGTGCATCCAGCTCAGTATTGTCCAGTCTGACTGTTGCAGGAGTGTTCCGGCCAGCAATCACATGATTCAAAGATGGAGTTAAGACTATTAGCAAAAGCATGACCTCCACAGACTCCACAAATGGCCTCGGCCCAGTATACCTGAAGGAGCGTCTCCACCATCATTCTGCCCGAACACTGAGGTCCAGGTCTGAGGGCCTTCTGGCGGTTCGCTCCCTGCAAGAAGTGAGGTTACAGGGAACCAAGCAGAGGGCCTTCTCGGTGGTAGCGCCCACCCTGTGGAATGCCCTCCCGTCAGGTGTCAAGGAAATAAACAACTATCTGACTTTTAGAAGACATCTGAAGGCAGCCCTGTTGAGGGAAGCTTTTAATGTTTGATGTTTTATCGTGTTTTTAATATTCTGTTGGGAACCACCCAGAGTGGCTGGGGAAACCCAGCTAGATGGGCAGGGTAATGATAATAATAATATTGTGCTGACCTTTAAAGCCCTAAACAGCCCCGGCCCAGTATACCTGAAGGAGCATCTCCACCCCCATCCTTCTGTCCAGACACTGAGGTCCAGCGCCGAGGGTTTTCTTTTGGTTCCCTCACTGCGAGAAGTGAAGTTACAGGGAACCAGGCAGAGGGCCTTCTCGGTGGTGGCGCCCATCCTGTAGATTGCCCTCCCATCAGAATTATTATTATTATTAGTTGAATGTCAGGCCTAATGAGCAGAGCACCTCATTCCCGGTGGTCTTCCTCCAGGAAAATCAGTTGCTGAGACAGAAGTCCCTGTCTCCTCACCAGGGATTTTTCCTAGCAATCAGAGATAGCACAGGTGTGCCAGCCAACCTCTCCTCCATCCCTTTAATGCCACTTCTGGTTCTGGGAGACAAGCAGGGAGAGGATTTTGTCGCAGCAGGAGGGGGCAACACCTGTGACTCTTCATCTGCCTGACTCATCTCTTCCTCTTGAACTCCCACTTCAGCTTCTGCCTCTGATCTGCATTTCTCTCTGCCACAGACTCTTGTAGCTCACTGAGCCCTGTTACCTACTGAAATGTCCCTATAGATCCACCATTTGCTTTGTAAAAGAGTTTTCAATGAAGATGGGGAAGAAATTTGTTTGTTTGCATTTAAAGGCGAGCATACCAAATTCACATTTTCCAAAACAATACGTAAACCGAACGTCAGCCTCCCTCGAAATTTTCACTGCTCTGACTTTTGCAATGCAGTTCTATAGTCAAGTGATGGACACAAGCATGGATATACTGGAGCCAAATGTCCAGAAAAATGCATATATTTCCAAAAATAGTATACAAAATGCATTATATTGGGGAAGATTGCTTTCCAGAAATGTGAATATTAGTCAAAAATTGTTCCAAAATGCTGGTGAATTTTCACTTTTTTAATTTTTAAAAATTGTCTAATTGTTGTGGAAACGCGGAGATCTGAATAAAAGACTGGGGTGTGAAATGAAGAGAACCAAAATTTACATATTCCCTTCCTTAAAGCAGAGTTCACTTTCTCTGGATTGTGCCTCCCAAAAAACCTTTTCAAGTATTTTTATTTTACAAAAGCAGCTAATGTTCATCAAAATAAAGTTAAGTGAAAATGCACACACACATTTATGGAAGGCGTAAAGTGGACTGTGTCACCTACCCCAAAATTTACCCACATGTGTAAATATCAAGAGCCAGCTAATTCCTTCCTTTCCCTCTGGCACCTCTTTCTCCCACACAGTTTAATCTGAGTCAGCTGCAATGACCAGTGCCAGCTTGTCAACTCACTGGCACTGTTTCCCTTCTGGCACTCCCAGGCAAGCGAAGCAGATGCATTGTTTATCATCGGTGTGCTGTCCATTCCAGGAGAGGCTGCCCAGAGGCCTCCTCTCTTTCTGCAAACAGGAGTTGTCACTGAAAAAGTCACACAGACACACACACACCTCTGTTGCATTGAGGCAAGTCCTGGAGGCTTTAATAGACTTTGTCATCTCAATTCCCTCCCCTACGCACACATCAGTGCATTGTTTTCGAGAGTTTCGTAATTAGGAATGACACTCCATACAGTGTGAAATCCGCATGCCCTTCTCTCCATCATATTCCTTGGACACAGCGGCAATGTGACCATCCGCGTGCGGTTAGGAGCAGTGTTGCAAGGTATTGGCATTTATCCATGAAAGTAGGAAAGGAAGAGGGGATGCCTGAAGGTGCTAAGGAACAATTGGTGCCCGCGATGAAAAAATAGGCGCTCTAATTGAAAAATAGATGCACGAGGATCTTGCAACGCTGTTGAGCAAAGGCGCCCGTGATCACGAAAACCACAGCAAAGAGAAATCCATTTCACATTTAGGGATTTTTCTACTCCTCTCACAAACAAACCTGCTGTGCAATGAGATGCCTATCTAATGCCAGTTTCAGCATTATGCTTATTTATGACACTGGAGTTGATAAGTAGCAGATCTCAGCCATGAAAATAGATGGGGCTAAACTGAGAATGGTTTCATGTGGCGATCTTCCAGCATGTGATCAGGGTTGAGGAATCAGGAAAAACAAATGGGAAGACACCAGTCCCAGGGAAGAGATCTCAGGTACATAGGAAAAAGTTTTACTCCTCTTCAAAGGCACTTTTGAATGACATTTCTCACTAGGGAAATGCATGGTGTTTTACTATGTTTTATATATTCTGTAAGATGCCAAGAGTGCCTGGGGAAACCCAGCCAGATGCGTAGAGTATAAATAATAAAATTAGCATTATTATTATAGGGATGAGAGAGAAATCCAACAGCGTTCACAGCAGAGTTCTATCTGAAATATCCCTAGATTCACTGATTTCCTTGTATATGGGTTTTCAATGGGATGGGAACGAAATTTGATTCAGTTTGCATTTAAAGATGAGCCCACCTAATTTGAAATTTCCAAAACAACGCAGGAACCGAAATATAGCCGTCCTACAAATTTTCCACTTCTCTGAATTTTGCGATGCAGTTCTCTAGCTAACTAATGCGTCCATAAATGTATATGCATTGTCGTTACATGTGCATGAAAATGCCTGTATTAGTGAAGATAATATACAAAACTGTTATAGTACGAGAAATTGCATTGCAAAACTGTACGTTGGGCAAAATTGCATGCAAAAAAAAGAAAGCATTGAAAGGCAAACGAAAGCAAACATGAGGGCGTTGTTGTTTTTTATCAGAAGGAGATTCTGGATTCTGGAGCTCTACAGAGCTCTACAGAGCTAACACATAGTTTACTAAGTTAGCCAATATACATAGCACATAGTTAAACTATTTGCTTCCACAAGAGGCAGCGATAGCCATCGACTTGGGTGGTTTTAAAAGAGAACTAAACAAATACAGTGGTACCTCGGATTACATACGCTTCAGGTTACAGACTCCACTAACCCAGAAATATTATCTCGGGTTAAGAACTTTGCTTCAGGATGAGAACAGAAATTGTGTGGTGGCGGCGCGGCAGCAGCAGGAGGCCCCATTAGCTAAAGTGGTGCTTCAGGTTAAGAACGCTTTCAGGTTAAGAACGGACCTCCAGAACGAATTGAGTTCTTAACCCGAGGTACCACTGTACATGGAGGAGGAGACTATTAATGGCTACTGATGCTGTCTTCTACTGTACTGACCCTGATGGCTCTGTTCTCCTGTGTTTTACCTCCATTGTCATAGGTAGTAAATGCTTCCCATTTGCTGGAAACCGAGAGAGGGAGCAGAGTTCAGGTCCTGCTTGTGGGTATTCCACAGGCATCTAGTTGGCCACTCTGAGAACAAAATGGTGGACTAGATAGACCACTGGCCTGATCCAGTAGGCTGTTCTTATGATCTAACTTTGGGGTTCGACTAACAACAAAGTAGTTTTGAAAAGCCTGGAAACGGCCAATCCCTGCATCATTTTCACATCCCACAACTGTCCCCCCAAAAAACAGGACATCCGGTTTTCCCCTGAAAGAACACAGTGGCCCTTTTGGGAACTGTGCTCTCAGGCAATTTCCAGATGTGATCTCGCCCTGACAAAAGTGCTTTTTCAGGGCTACGACCATGCCTCCGAAAGGGCCTTTTTCAGGGCTGCAATCTCACACTTGTCACATGAGTTGTGCAGGGGGATTGGCTCCAGAAGATGACATCCTGGTTTTCCCTCGTGTCACATTGGAGGTTATGCGTTTTATATAACTTCTTCTAAGTCCCCCCACCTCAAGAGTCCTCCTTATTAAAGAGGCCCAAATGCTTTAGTCATCCTCACAGGAAAAGTATGGTCATACCTTGGTTTTTGAACGGCTTAGTTCCTGAATGTTTTGGCTCCCGAACATCGCAAACCTGGAAGTGACTGTTCCGGTTTGCGAACTATTTTTGGAAGCTGAACGTCCGACAGGGCTTCCGCGGCTTCTGATTGGCTGCAGGAGCTTCCTGCAGCCAATCAGAAGCTGCAATTTGGTTTTCGAACGTTTTGGAAGTTGAACGGACTTCCGGAATGGATTCCGTTCGACTTCCAAGGTACGATTGTATACCATCGGACGATCTGCCCAATATTCTTCCCTTTGAAGGAAGAATATCTGAACCACCTAGAACATCAGTTTATTCCTTTTCTTTTTCCTCCACGGAGCCTTAAAACTACCCCCATTGTCAAAACTAAATTGGTTGATTTCTGATGGAATGTAGTTGTTCCATAAGCTGTATATGCTTTAATATTCTGGACGTGATGTGTACATTTGAAGAAAGCTCACTGAGCTTGTCCCTCACTCCTCCCCACCCCCCTTTTAAAAGTGCTTTGGGATACAAAGAGCTACAGAGAACAGCCCAGTAGCTCTGAAAGGGTCCATTGTCTCCCATCTTGTTTGGATAGGAAATGGTTGCTTTTTAGGTCTCCAAGTGGGAATACAAAACTATGCTCACCTCATCAAAGGTGCCCATTCGCATGAAAAGATTCAGATTCCATAATTCACATGGGAGAGCTGGGGGAGAGAATTCTCCAACAAATGAATCATTTTAAAGACTCCATAAATATTGTACCTTAGGCCAGTGTTCCCCAAACTTCAGACGGCTAAGGTATGCTTTTCCCCTCCAACCCTTTCCAGAGTTAAAACTAGAGACATGCTTCACCATTGTGTCCAAAAAAGGGGTTTACTTGTAGAGCACGTAAGAATATGTGTTGTACACCTTCGAGAGAGGGCATCATCGAATGCACTTCGAGAGAGTGCATTCCTGTATGAATCCCTGATCTGCAAGGAGGCAAGGCCGGAATGGAGAGAAGCAGCAAGCTGCCTCTTCTGAATGGAGATGCTATAACTTGTATGATTTGTATGCTGTTTTGTGTTTATTTAATAAATTTTATTGAGGTTTATAGAAAAAAAATCAAAACTTAATATCTCCCCCCTTTTTTTAATCCCAACTAAGACTTTGTTCTAAATACAATAAAAACATAAAAAGCGGTGACGGGTAGGAGGAATAGAAAAAGAAAATAACAACAACAACAACAACAACAACAACAATAATAATAATAATAATAATAATAATAATTTATTATTTATACCCCACCCATTTGGCGGGTTTTCCCCAGCCACTCTGGGTGGCTTCCAACAAAATATTAAAATAGAATAGTCCTTCAGATATTAAAAGCTTCCCTAAACAGGGCTGCCTTTAGGAGAACAGATGTCTCCTAAAAGTCTGGTAGTTGTTTTTTCCTTTGACATCTGGTGGGACGGTGTTACACGGGGTGTAGAAAAGAGGTTAAAAGAGAAAGATAGAAAAATAAAATTCAGAAAGTAAAGAACTTCAGATTCTTCACCTGTCCACTATGTAAAAACAATACTGACTTCATCCAATCCGATATAACACCCAAAACCCCATTTTCCATAAACAAACATTCCCAAAGTCTTCCCAACGTTATCTGGTTGACCACTGTGAATAACAGGACACTAGGCTAGATATAGACCGTTGAGCTTATTAAACAGCTCCTATGATCTTTTTAAAAAAATTGTTAGTGCTAACCCAAACATACCCTCTTCCTTTTATCCACCTCTTTCTATATTTGTCTCCTGTCCTTGTATCTTAGGGTTGCCATACGCCCAGATTTTTCTGGACATGTCCTCTTTTTCAAAGGTAAAATCACCATCTGGACAGATTTTAAATATTTTGCAAAATATCCAGGTTTATATTTTTATTTTTTGTACCACTCTAGGAATCATAGCAGTGAGGCCTTGTGCGGCCTTCCGGGGGCCGCCCTAAGCCTTGTGATGAATCTGGGGGCCGCCAGGCCTGGCACAGCCTCCTGGGGGACGCTCTAGGCTTTCTGCTGTCTCCGGCGGCTGCCTGGCCTTCCCATCATCTGGAGATGCAGCACCTTGTGAGTAGGAGGCCAAAGAAAGCAAAGGTAAGAGAGGGGAGGGAAGGAGGAGGCAAGCAGGTGAGGAAGGGGTCAGCAGTGGGGAGGTGGCGAGCGACAGATGCAGGATGCTGGGGGGGATGCCCCGAATCTTTCTCACAAAATGTTGGAGGGTGTGTCATGTTCATTTTTAATTACCATTATTAATTATTTCAATACACCTTTTTATCTTTTACTGTACACACACTATTACTACTATTTTTCTCTTCCTCCCGGCCCACCTACAAATGTGTCCTCTCTTTTGCTCCTCGGAATATGGCAACCCCATGTCTATCTCCCCTGTATTATCTTTGTTAATAGCCTGGGTGATGAGCCATTAAAGGGGATTAAGGGGCTGGGTGTGAGATGGCAAATGGGTGGCGGCCCCTCTCCCAACAGTTAAGGTCAGAATTTAGAGTAGAATGTTTTGGGGGCAGTGATGTGACTGAGAAGCAAAGCAGCAATCAGAGAATAAATAAATAATTATTATTATTAATAATATTAATACCCCGCCCATCTGGCTGGGTTTCCCCAGCCACTCTGGGCAGCTCCCAACAGAATATTAAAAATACGTTAAAACATCAAATATTAAAAGATTCCGAAAACAGGACTGCCTTCAGATTTCTTTTAGAATTTAGTCGGATACGGTCATACCTCGGGTTACAGATACTTCAGGTTGTGTTTTTTCAGGTTACGGCCCCACTGAAACCCAGAAGTACTGGAATGGGTTGCTTCCGGGTTTCGCGCATGCGTAGAACCACTAAATTGCACTTTGTGCATGCGCAGAAGCGCCGAATCGCAACCCGCGTGTGCACAGACGCGCTGCTGCGGGTTGTGAACGCTGCAGGTTGCGAACGTGCATCCTGCATGGATCACGTTCGCAACCCGAGCGTCCATTGTAGTTGTTTATTTCCTTGACATCTGATGGGAGGGAGTTCCACAGGGTGGGTGCCACTACCGAGAAGGCCCTCTGCCTGGTTCCCTGTAACCACGCTTCTCGCAGTGAGAAAGACAGAGAGCGCCATGTGATATTTCTGCTTGAATCCAAGGCTGTGGCTATGGGAAAAATGAGACCCTTTCGGGGTGTTAATGTTATGAACCCCTCTACCGTAGGCTCAGGTTCCATATAACTGTAAATAAACCATATATCCTAAAGACACCACAGTCTCCTCTGTGCCCCAATCCCGAAAAGAAACTCAAAGCTTGGGCACATGCCTAGAACCCCTGGAATTTCACACCACTTGGAGACTGGAGTGGCGTCCAACAATGCCTTAGTCAAGTTACCTTGAAAAAGTTCAACCACCACTTGAGAACAAAAGAGCACGAAATGAGTACAGTGAAAAAGTAGAAATGCCTCCACTTGCCCCTTGAAAACGCGTCACAATCCTTCAGAAGAAGGAGCAAAAGGAAACCTTTCTCCGTTTGACAACAATGGAAACAGAAGATAAATGTGGTTAGATTTATGCTTCCTGCTGGCTAGAACAATGAGCGTCTTTGCAACAGAACCAATTAGCAGAGTCACTTTCTTGAAGTGAGAGCCATCCAAGATAACAACTGGAGCAATATTATCATCATCATTATTATAATTCCTTAGACTGGCTCTATATCTGCAAGTCTCTGAACGGTTCACAACATAAAAGCAAAAAAAAAAAACCCCCACAAAATACATAATAAAAACAAAAATAAAAACAAGAACCACCCATTTTAAAAGGGCACAGCATGTCAGTCAGCCCAAGGCCTGGTTAAAGAGGAATCTTTTTGCCTGGTGCCTAAAGGTGTATAATGAAGGAGCCAGCCAAACCTCCCTGGGGAGAGCATTTCACAAATGGGGAGCCACTACAGAGAAGGCCCCGTTCTCGTGTTGCCACCCTCCAGACCTCTCATGGAGGAGGCTCACAAAGAAGGGCATCAGAAGATGATCTCAAGGTCTGGGTAGGCTCATGTGAGGTATTGAGGTCCTGAGTCGTTTAAGGCTTTATAGATCAAAACCAACACTTTGAGCAAGCAACAAACTGTCTCTACATACTTGTTGTTGTCACGGTCCGGTTCACGGGCGATTGAAGTCCCGGCTGGGGACATCAGGACCGGGGTGGGAGCAGCAACAGGAGTCCAGAAGCCAGGAGTTAGAAAGCCAAGAGTCCAAGGGTCAGAGAGCTGGGAGTCCAGAAGTCAAGGGTCCGAGGATCAAGAAGCTAGGAGTCATGAAGTCAGGGGTCCAAGGATCAAGAGTCAAGGAGTCAAATGCAGCATGGCAGGGAACGTGTTGCTGTGGCAAAGAGCCAAAGGGAAAATGCTGAGCTTATATCCCTTCCCGGCTCTTGCCACCAGGTGCTGTGAGTTACCAATCAGCCTCACCTGTGTGGGCCTTGCCTCTTCAGAACAAACTTAGGAAGGCCCCAATCCTGCAGAGTCCTATTGGTCACAGGGCCTGGCTCCTGCACGCACACCTGACAGTTTTGTTGTTGTCATCACCACAGCCAATGATGTCTGCCCACTTGCACAACAAAAATTATCCCGTTTGATGGGGCCATTTCCCTTCTCTTCCTCCCAGTAGCTCCCCACATGTCCTACATAACTGCTCAGGAAGGTTTTCCAATCCTCAGGAGGAGATCCAAGAAGGTTCCGGGGGGGCGAGAAGACAGAGAAGCTCTATTACATCAGCAGGTGCCTGTTTGCACTCTGATGGATCTGACCCACTAATCAGTATTGATATTCATAAGGTGCCCTGTAGCATCAAGCCCTCCAAAGCCTGCTTCCAGTGCCATGCCAAAAATACATAATCCACAAGAATAATAAAAAGAACCAGAAAAGTGCAATAATAAAATTTGGTTAATAATAAAATTTGGTGAACTGCTTGATTAAGCCGAGCTTGATGTGCAGCGGTGGGAAGAGTATTCTGTCTCTGTCCACCAGAGGGTCGTTGATGACGTTCCTTTCTTTGCAAGGCACCAATTCCTCCCGCACAGGCCAGTCCTTCTTCGTGTAATGCTGAGCACGGTCCCTACTATCCCACATGCACAGAAAACATGGGTTCTTGGTGAAGCCAGACTGTTGTCCCAACAAAAAGTTCACCATCTTTAGGTCAACACAAATAAACTACTTATGCTGATCATAACCAATTTTCTCCAGCACATACTTCATCGCTTCATAGTTCTCCTTCAGTGTACTCGAGTGAGCCAGGGGTATAGAGGCAAACTGGTTGCCGTTGTGCAGCAGAACACATTTCAGTGATCGCTTGCTGCTGTCAGTGAACAGTCTCCAATCTTTGGGTTCGTACTGTGGCACTCCAAGCTTGAGCAGAAGCTGCGCAATATCTGCACAGTACACCAAGTCCTTCTCTTCTGAGAAAAAACGGAGGTACTCTTGATGCCTGTTGCGCAAGAAGCTGATGCGAGCACTGTCAGAAAGGAGGTTTTTTTCCTTCAATCTGGAAGCCAACAGTTCGGCAGAGTCCTTTGACAAGCTGAGATCGCGAACTAGATCATTCAACTCCTTTTGGGAAAATGGATGTGGAGCACCATCTTCAAGAACCACTTCTTCTTCTTCATGTCCTTCAACACTGGAGGCATCTTCGTCACTAATGTCAGGAAGTTCTCCGAAGATAGGCACTGGAATTTCATCACAATGAGCTACAGGACGACGTGCTGATTGAAGATCAGGGATACTTTGTGGCGCGGCTGCCCCATTAACTTAGTTTTGATCCCCCAACTTTATGCTTTCCTGGACCAATTTATGGAAGATTCCGAGGTTTTATGACTTCAAACTGATCCCTTTTCGACATAATCACCCAGAACTATCGGACCTGAATACTTCTTGTCATTAAAATAACCATTTCCAATCAAAACAATTATTTAACAAGGCATTTTACCCCCACCAACTTCTTCTAAAATGCTCCACACAAGCGTACATGTGAACAAAAACGTAAAAAAGACATGTGGCCATAACTCAAAAACTTGACCTGATTGAGCAAAACCAATGTGATTTTTGGATTCAGCACATCAGATTCATCCTAAATCAGCTGAAAAAACGCAGGCAACAAATTTGTTGTTCACCAGTGTAATAATACCCCGCCCATCTGGCTGGCTTTCTCCAGCCACCCTGGCGGTTCCCAACAGAATATTAAAAACATGATAAAACTATCAAACATTAAAAACTTCCCTAAACAGGGTTGCTTTCAGATGTCTTCTAAAAGTCAAATAGTTGTTTATTGCCTTGACATCTGATGGGAGGGCATTCCACAGGGCAGGTGCCACCACCGAGAAGGCCCTCTCTGCCTGGTTCTCTGTAACCTCGCTTCCCACAGGGAGGGAACCATCAGAAGGCCCTCAGCGCTGGACCTCAGTATCCAGGCTGAATGATGGGGGTGAAAACGCTCCTTCAGATATACTGGGCCGAGGCCGTTTAGGGCTTTAAAAGTCAGCACCAACACTTTGAATTGTGCACAAACCATTTAGTGTGTCAGATGTCAAGGGGATAAATAACTATACAACTTTCAGAAGACATCTGAAGGCAGCCCTGTATAGGGAAGTTTGATGTTTTATTATGTTTTTATAATTTGTTGGAAGCCGCCCAGAGTGCCTGGCTGGGCAGCCCAGTCAGATGGGTAGGGTACAAATAATGAAATTATTATTGTTATTATTTAAAACTTACGGGATTCCATTACACTTGTTTATGAAAGGACTGTCTAAGTCTCTACAACATCTAGCTGCTGCAGATGTAACAGGGACAAGGCTTCTTTAAAATATATGTTCATACAATGTCTTACACTGGTAAATTTTTGGCAGAGGGTAATAGAGATGATCAATGTAAGTGTACGGAAAAATCATAAATTTGCAGAGGAAAATATCCTTTTGAATTATATACCCAATAAATGGAACCTAACAAAGGGACAATATGAATGGACTCTCTGCACCCGAACTACACCAAAAGATAGGTATTGATGAACTGGAAAAATAAAAATGCAGTTCCCTTCAAC
Source organism: Podarcis cretensis (assembly GCF_951804945.1). Taxonomy (NCBI): domain Eukaryota; kingdom Metazoa; phylum Chordata; class Lepidosauria; order Squamata; family Lacertidae; genus Podarcis; species Podarcis cretensis. Next base: position 13,987,988 of record NC_137179.1, read on the forward strand.
GAGTGGATAAAAGAAATGTATAAACTCACAAAACATAGACTTGCAATGGACAAATTTAACAATATTTGGAATTAATTTTTTTAAACACTGAATTGGGTTAAGTTTAGATTAACTACAATAACTTGGAATGCTTATAAGGTGGTTTTTTTTAAAAAAAATGCGTGCTTTCTCTCCGCCCCCATCTTATTTTATCTTGTGCATCAATACTTTTCATTTTTAAACATAGGAAAAAAGTAGTAGTAGTAGTAGTACTAGTAGTAGTAGTAGTTAGTAGCCAGCAATAACACTGAAATAGCACAGTACTGTTGCTCTGCACTACTATGGAACCTGCTACACATTTAAGCTAGCATGAAATTTCAAGGTGAGCGTGGATGTCTTTGCTTAGATATAACATTTGAGGGGTCTTGAATAAAGTTTCCTATAACTGTGACATTTCTTAGCAGGGCAGTGAGAGGGTATGCAATGTTACCTTTAATGTTCTGCAGCAGCTTAACTCATCCTAGAACAGCTCGGTGACATTGGAAGTCTGAGGCCATGGCTGTGGGGAGATCTCAAGCACTCCAACTCCCATCAGCCCTAGCCAGAATGGCCAATGGTCAGGGATGATGGGAGTTGTAGTCCAGCAGCATCGTCCTACTCTGAAGAATAAACCAGTGAGGGGCTGCAAAACGTTCACCCACAGAGAGTGACCATCTTGATCAGGCAATGGCTTTTAGGGGAGGGGAAACGTATTAGTATCCTGCTCGAATGCTTCAAGGTTAAACCTTGGCTTTGAAAACAAATTCCACAGCAGAATCTTGGCTCAAATTAAAGCCCTGAAAATGGCCCAAGGCCTCTCTCCAAACTGCATGATGCTTTAAAAAATAAAATACAGTCTAGGCCGTAGATGAAGCTTCTTTAATGGCTCCACTGTATACAATTATCTAGTCTCCAGCAGCATCCCTAAAGCAGATGTAATTAGGGATCTTCGGAGCCAAGCTGTGCATGGTCTTAATTACAGAACCAACATGGGATACTTATTTGTTCCAACAATTTAAAAGAGAAGAGAAGAGAAGAGAAAATAATCTTTGGGGACACATCTAATTGAACAGAAAAGTTATTTTTACACGCGGCTTGACTCGAGAAGCACACAGCTGGTGGGGCTGCCTCGAAACGCAATGTTGGGCCTGCCGTTTGGGTGGCAGCTTCAGGGTTTGTTTCCCAAAACAAAGAGGGAGGTCTGACGCGAACCAACCTGAGGGACGTGTAGGGACTTCTGGCAAAGAGTTGCATCATCGAGTGCTCCTGCTCACAGGGCCAGTTCTGGGCTCCACCTTTTAAGAAGGATGTTGACAAGGTGGAACGTTGGCAGAGGAGGGCAACCAAGATGATCAAGGGTCTGGAAACTAAGCTTTATGAGGAACAGTTGAAGGAGCTGGTACGTTTAGCCTAGAGAAAAGGAGACTGAGAGGAGATATGATAGCCATCTTCAAATATCTTCAGGGCTGTCACACGGAAGATGGAGCAAGCTTGTTTTTTCTCCTGTTCTGGAGGGTAGGACACAAACCAATGGCTTCAAGTCACAAGAAACTTATTGGCACTTACTGTTTGACTGTGGAACAGTCTCCCTCGGGAGGTTGTGGACTCTCCTTCCTTGGGGGGGCGGGTTGTGCTGGGCCCGGGGGTAACCCTTGAAACCCAGGCCAGGACCAGTCCAGAATTTGGAGGTTCTGCTAAGAGTCAGTCCGACAGGGCCAAGGTAGGAAACCAGACAAGGCAAGAACAGGTGCAGGATCTAGCATACAGCAATATTGCTCCCGCAACCTGGGGTGGGGTCTGTCAGCCTTTTATCTTTGTCAGGGGTAACAGCCAGTCCTGATCCCCCGGCGACTCACCTCCCCATTTCGCCCAAAGGCAAGCACTCCTCCTGCGAGTACTCAGGTCTCTCCTCCTCTCAGACCTTAGGTTCTGCAGCTTGGGAGATGTCGGTGGGTTACTAGACCCAGGGGCCGCCTCAGCCTCCCATGATCCAACTGGTAGTGGAGCAGATGTAAGTGATGGCCCAGCTGAAGGCAACGAGGTAATCCCCGCATCTGGAGCCAGGGCAGGCTCAGGCCCCCAACTCGGCCCAGCTGGTGTTTGCAAGGGCACCTGTGCAGACCGGGAATCTTCAGGATCAAGCCCCAGACTTGGTTCAGATGATGCCTGAGGCAAAGGATCCGGTGCAGATTGAGACACCTCTGGTTCTGAGTCTGAACCTAAGTCCCAGGCCATCACATTTTTAAGCAGAGGTTGGATGGCCATCTGTCATGGATGCTTTAGTTGAAATTCCTGCTTTGCAAGGACTAGATGTCCTTTGAAGTCCCTTCCAACTCTACGATACTACGGTTCTAATTTAACCAAAATACCTTTTGAATTCCCAAGTCATGTTATAATTTTTAAAGCACTCCCCATTTGGGGAATTTGAAAGTTGAAAAGTTCAACGCAATGCTACAAGCAGTAATGCTTCTGAATATCAGTTCCTCAAGAGGGGAGAATGGTCTTGAGCTTAAATCCAGCTTACAGGCTTCCCCTAGGCATCTGGTTGGCCAAGGTGGGAACGGAACACTGGACTAGATGGGCCATTGGCCTGATCCAGCAAAACTCTTCTAATGTTCTTATATTCTTGACATGGTCATTTTGTATATCCGTCACAATAGTCATTGAGAGGTCCCTTCCCTCCATGAATTTGACGTGGAGCATAAATTAATAATGCAGAGTTTTTAAGTGAAAGAATAAGAGCTTTGCTGAGTTAAAATAAACTTCTTCATAAACAACATGGTTCCAAACAGTTTGACTGAGATTACATACTGACTCTGCTCACAACTGAGGCAGACTGACTCTGACTGAAAGCTTACAGAGAACACAGAGAAAATGGCTGCTACTTATAAGGAGAATGAGTCACATGTCAGAGTGACTCAACAGTTAGCAGTTAGGCTTGAAGAACTTTAGTAGGCCCAAATGATTGTGCAGTCCCAGCATTTGCTTTGCTGCTTCTGCTCTCATGTGTCTTTGTCACATGACAGAATTAAGGGGGCAGTTCACAGTTCATTCACTGTGCCCATATTCAGTCTGAGATACTGGGGGCTGACATAGAGCTTGAAAGACCTTTGTGTGTGCACAGACCGCAACCCTTGAAACTTAATTTGGTCCATTGGTTCCCTTGCTCCAGAAATTAAATAAAGGGCAGGATCCAAAGATTTGGGCATCCAAGCTCTCTTTGCACTCACAGGGGTATTGGGCTAGTTCTCAAATAGCACGACAACCTGCTTTTGAAACCCAGGATGCTTGCCAAACCATTTTGTGATATGGCATGGTGGAATATATAGTGTTACCCAAGTTGTGTGCCACCCCAACTCTCTGCAAGATCCCAGGAGGTTCCAGGCACTCACCCAGGGTCTGTGTTCCTTTGGAGAATTGAAACACACACAGAGACTGTCGTAGCCTTAAGAAAAATGGTTTATTCACCTATTTACACTTTCAGTCTGCATGGAGGGAGTCCAGATCTTACAGCCTGGTCATTTCAAGAGGAGCTTGTACCCCACAGCAGTGCAGCCCGCCTTCAGCCAACCTGCCTAAAATGGATCCCAGACTTCTTCTCACCTCTTCTTCTTCCCAGAACCCCTTGCTAAAAAAAAATATATCTTTATTTTCCTGCCAGTTCAAACACACACCCCCATCACCTTGGCAACATCTGTCTCAGGCCAAAGGATTCCTCTCAGGTGGACCATCAACACCTTTTGTCATGTTAACAGATCTGCTCTTCACTAAGGTAGCCAGAGGGACGCAGGTGGCGCTGTGGGTTAAAGCCTCAGCGCCTAGGACTTGCCGATCGAAAGGTCGGCAGTTCGAATCCCTGCGGCGGGGTGCGCTCCCGCTGCTCGGTCCCAGCGCCTGCCAACCTAGCAGTTCGAAAGCACCTCCGGGTGCAAGTAGATAAATAGGGACCGCTTACCAGCGGGAAGGTAAACGGCGTTTCCGTGTGCGGCTCTGGCTCGCCAGAGCAGCGATGTCACGCTGGCCACGTGACCCGGAAGTGTCTCCGGACAGCGCTGGCCCCTGGCCTCTTAAGTGAGATGGGCGCACAACCCCAGAGTCTGTCAAGACTGGCCCGTATGGGCAGGGGTACCTTTACCTTTAAGGTAGCCAGGCTGGTTTGCATAAGCCAGCCCTGGGATTCCTTGTTTGGCACAGTTCTGCAACTTGTACTTTCATTCATATCCCAGTTAATCAAAAGACTACCATTTATTAATTTCTAGGGTTCAGGGGGTCCTACCAATCTACAACGACCACAACAAAACTTATTTGAGGGGAAATTGCCCATAGTTGTTGAGCTTTTTTTTGGGGGGGGGGGGGAGATTGCCCAGTTATTGAGCTTCTATCTTTTTTTGGGGGGGGGGTCACCAGCGCCAATAACTGTACAGCCTGCAGGCCAATGCAAATCACACGCAAAGTCGCAGCCACCAATCATCTGCAGGTTCGCCGCATAGACCACACCTGGACACTCGACGCAAGCACAGCTGATTGCACACACACCTTGCCACTGCCATAAATAGACAGCCCAATTGCCGTAGCTGCAGCCAATAGTCAGCAGGCCTGGCCACAGCAACCAATCACACGCCCAGTCGCCGCTGCCAATCTCCTGCTGGCTGCTGCCAACAATCGCCCATCCCCCTTCTGCTATCCATGTATAAGACGGCCCACAATTTCCCCCTATTACTTCTAAGGAAAAAATATCGTCTTATATAGGGGGAAATATGGTATATGTATGGAAGACGCTGTTGAGACATGGTGAAAGGATCCGCCTACATACCAGCTTCTATATATCAATTTTTGTTCCCTGTCCCATAATAATATTTATGTGTAATTAACTGAGATGATATTTGCAAAGTGCTTTGAATGCTTTCGAGTACTCCAGAAATGCTAAACAGCATCGTTATTTAGTGGCTTGGGTGTGATGGACCTGCTGCACGAAATTCAATATTTCTTCTTGTTTGCTTGGAAGTGCAGATGTTTTAAGTCTTCCCCGAGTACAGAGATGGCTAGTTAGGCTGCCCAAGCCAAGAGGCCTTCGGTCAATTTGCAGCGTACATTATGGGAAATCTATTTACCGGTGCGATCGTCTTCTGCGGACCTTTCCAAACGCACCCAGAGAAACGAGCCTCGTCGCAGTGCAATGCAGCCTCCGTCACCATTCCAGGAGTTCCCTTGGATCCCATCACACTCCGAAGTTAAATAACAACAGCAATTACATAGCACTTTCCGTTCTCAAAGTCCTGTACAAACAGTAATTAAGCGCTGCAGCTGCATTTTAACAAGGCCTGGATAATTTCGTGACAGATAGCGGGAATTGGAAAGGCTGCGACGTGGGAGTTTCCTCACGCTGCTGGGTGAACCGCTGCAATGAGCTATTGAATCCGACTCCTCTTTCCCTTCAGAGAAACGGGGGCTTTTCCAGCAATAGGCCAGATCAGAAGCCACGGGGAAGTGGAGGAACAATTTTCAACAGGAACCGAGAGCATTTAGCTATGTGCCCAGATTGTTGTTGCTCCCTTGCCCGGCTGTTTTGTACATGCCTATGTGCCCTCCCCTACTTCCCCAAGATGCAAGGATTCTTCAGTTCAGTTCTCCACATTTCTGCACCCCAATATATATTTTTTAACTCCTTGTGAAAATTCACCTGCATTCTAGTGGACATTTCCCCTAGCAGATGTACATTTCCTACATGGTTTAGCAGAGAAATTTCCCCATCTCTGATGTGTAAGAAGAACCTATTGGATCATTCTGACGGCCCATCTAATCCAGCAGTCTGTTCATAGAAGTCTAACTTGGTCACATTCATAGAATTGTAGAGTCGGAAGGGACCGCAAGGGTCATCTAGTCCAACCTTCCTTTTGCCCAACATGGGTCTCGAACCCAGGACCTTGAGATTAAGAGTCTCAACTACCGACTGAGCTAGCCTGAGTTCTCACAGATGTCTCTGGGCCTGAGCACAAGAGAACTCTCATCTCCTATGGATTCTAGCAGCTGGTACCAAGAAGCATTACTGACTTCTGCTATGGAGGCAGAACATAATATCCATGGCTGGTAGGCATCGATAGCCCTCTCCTCCATGAATTTGTCTAATCGTCTTTTGGAGCCGTCCAAGCTGGTGGTCATCATTGCCTCCCATGAGAGCAAGTTCCCTAGTTTAAACTATGCACTGAATGAAGAAGTCCTTTTAGAAATCTGAACCAAAGCTTCCAAACCGATGCACAAAGCAATGTAGATGCACAAAGTTTTGCTCCCGGGTAAAATGTCGGCTTTGCTCTGCTCTCCTAGGCAGCACTCAGAGCTGGAGGATCTGCTCTGAATTTCTGACAAAGAGTTCTTTATTGACAAGGAATCCTCACTGGCCTACTGTGTATGAGGCTCTGAAGATTGCTGGTGGAAATATTTTGTGTTTACCTTTCGACAGCCTATATATGGAGCAAAAGGGCTTGACTAAAGGCCCTCTCTTCTCCCCCGTATAATGGCATTTTTTGTGCCTGCTGTTCTGAATGCCTAGTGTGTGTGAGATTTCATAGAGAGCTTATGCCCTACCATATTCTCAGAGCATAAGCACGGCTGTCTTAGAGCAACACCTTCTGGAGTTGGAATGGTACTAAAAACAGCTGTACCGAGGTACTTAGCAGGCTCTGTCTCAGATAAAAGGAGGGGGGAACCTGGGGCCAAATTTACCCCACATTCCAGACTGCAACATTATGTTGCAGATCCCATTTCGTCAGATAGGTTCTGCAAAATGGGTCCTTCGCTTCCAGCATCACTTCCCATTTCTCTCTGGTGTGCGTGTCTAAATAACATTTGCATTTAAAGAGGTGCAAAGATCTGGAGTTTGATCCATCAGGAAGGCCACTTGAGGCGTTCCGAAAGCCACAGAAGGGCTCCTGACAGCTGCTCAGTTCAACGCTCAGGCACTTAACCACCCAGAGAAGGTGGTGGAAGGCCAGGCAACAGCAGCTGTGCCCTGCTCCCTGCACGCGTGTCATTTCTAGAGGAAACAAATTGTGGTTGAAAAGTTCATTTCCACGGCGTGAGCTTAAATCATGTAGCGATAAGCTTTACATAGTGACATCCCTTTTCACAGTGCCAAGAGGTATGGAGAGGGTATCTCTGCACATCTTTAGCCATAGCTATGGACTTCCATAGGGACACGGGTGGCGCTGTGGGTTAAACCACAGAGCCTAGGACTTGCCAATCAGAAGGTCGGCAGTTTGAATCCCCGCGATGGGGTGAGCTCCCATTGCTCAGTCCCTGCTCCTGCCAACCTAGCAGTTTGAAAGCATGTCAAAGTGCAAGTAGATAAATAGGTACCGCTCCGACGGGAAGGTAAACGGCATTTCCGTGTGCTGCACTGGTTCACCAGAAGCGGCTTAGTCAAGCTGGCCACACGACCCAGAAGCTGTACGCCGGCTCCCTCGGCCAATAAAGCAAGATGAGCGCCGCACCCCCAGAGTCGGCCACGACTGGACCTAATGGTCAGGGGTCCCTTTACCTTTATGGTCTTCCATAAACATATATGTGCATATGAAATTGCCACGTATATTGGAACAACTCCCATCTGAGGAAAGGTTAGAACATTTGGGACTTCTTAGTGCCTAGAAACGGTTGTTCAGGGAGGGGTGGCATGACAGGCATGAATTGTACCTAGTGTGGCGAAAGCAGATCAAGAAAAACTCCCCCCCCCCATAATACTCGAACCGGGGTCACCTGGTGAAGTTGAGGGATGTAGCAGACAAAACGAAGCACTTAGGCACACAGCGCACAGCTGAACTTTGGGATTCATTCTCCTGTGAGGTGTAAAACCCTAATTAAATGTTAGCTCTGCCCCCCGCAATTGCTTTGGGGCTGGATTTGGGGCTGTGCATAGCTCTACCTATTACTGTCTCCAAGCAGTGGGTCTCTATCTCGGTAGCGTTACAGCCCTAATAAATTTAAGATTAGCAACCGGGAGAGGGCACTCTTTGTGGTACCCCAAGATACACAATTCCCTCCCCAGAAAGGTGTGCCTGGCACCTTCATTTCACAGCTTTTGACACATGCCAAAGGCGTGCCAATTTGCCATGTCATATGACACCTGACGTGTAGGACTCCCAATTCTTAGAGTAGCTTAACCATCAGTCGTAGACAGTTTTAGGGTAGTGTGACCAGTTTGGCTTCACTGGGTGCCATGCTGTGGCGGACACAAATGGCGAGAGACACCAAAGTTTAGTACAGTGCTACCTTGGTGTACAAACAAAATCCATTCCAGAGGTCCGTTTGTAAATCAAAACAGGTTGTAACCCAAGGCGGCTTTGGCCAATGGGGCCTCCAAAAAAAATTTGTTCATAATAATAAAAAGGGTTGTAATCCAAAAAAAGGTTGCAAACCAGGACACACACTTTGACGTGTTTGTAATGCAAAACATATGCAAGCCAAGACGTATGCAAACCAAGGTACCACTGTATTGGGTTCTTGCTTTTTTCCTTCTCTTTTTGCTTGCCCAGAGACCATCTAAAGTTGCCACTGCAGCTGTTTTTGAACAACAGTTTGTAATACCCAGACTCCGTTTTCCAGGGCTGGCTTTTGCTTTTAAAAGACTCACCGTGTGTTTGTACAGCAAACTCCTCCAGCTGGTTGAAATGACTTACTTTTACTGAGGCTCGCCCTTGATCTGCCCTCCTCTATTGCTGGACCATCAAGAAACCCGTATTTATTGGCCCCCACATAATAATAATAATAATCCCAATGACCTGCTAGCATTGGAAACGTGGGAGCTAAGCGCCATCTACTGTTTCGTTACTGAAACAGCTGCCAGTGGTTTGTGATCGTAACAGGGAGCTATTCACCCTCCCAGGCTAAGACTAGCCACGCAGGTTGGGGCTGATGGGAGTTGTAGTTCAATACGCCTCACTAACTTAATGGGACTTACTTCTGGATATATGTGCATTTGTATGCTGAAAGGAAAAGACAGTGTCAGTGGAAATCAAGTGAGGTTTGCCTTGTGTTGACGGGAGACTAGGATTTGTTGTCATTGCAGTGCAGTTAGTATCTAAGACTCTCAACAACTTGGGATCGGTTTACCCATGATGAGCGAAAGATCCCTGCATTGCAGGGGATTGGATGAGATGATCCTTGTGGTCCTTTGCAACTCCATGATTCTATGATTCTACCTAAGAGATCGCCTTCCCCCGTACACACCAACCCGACTCCTTCAAACTGCAGAACTGGTACTGTTACAGGTGCCACACAATAGCTGTTCCACCTCAATCTTTCAGTATGGCAGCACTATGGAACTCCCTGCCTACTGCTATCAGGCAGGCTCATTCACTGAACTCTTTTTGGCACCTGTTGTAAGCATCTTTGTTTAGACAAGCCTGCTCAGAAGTTTAGAATGCAAGTTGTCATCTTCGTTTAGGTTCTTTGGAGTGGAATGAGGGCATGGGCCAGCCCCCCTATGCTAAAACTATTGTTTTAACAGGGGGTTGAGTTTTAACTTGGGTGGGTGTTGTTTCTGAGGGGTGAGGTTGTTTAAAATTGTTTTTCAATGTTATATGTTAATTTGGATTTTTGTATTTGTGGGCTGCAGGATTGGTTATGCGCTTTTGTTGGAGAGTGCATTTTTTCTTAGTTCGTATACCCTGGTATTGTTAATTGTTTTAGCTATTTTTGTTATGTATTTTGTGCTTTCATTTGTGTTGTGAACTGTCCTGAGACTTATGGATATAGGACGGTGTGCAAATTATTTAATTAATAATACTAATACCGTATTGTTGATTTTGATTTATTTATTTTTTGAACATTTTAAATTACCATGGGGCAGGTAAGGGTAGGGACTTGAAAGAAGGGATCAGAAGCTTAAAGCTCCCATTCTTCCTTTCATCGAGCAAGGTACCTCTTCCCAGGGATATCTGGGAATTATAGTTCCATGAGGGGAATAGGGCTGTCATGGGTCCCAAAGCATAAATCAAATATTTGACCTTAGCACTGTGGAACCAGCAAAAGACTCATGGGCAAGCAGTGCAGCTAAGAGCTCTTTTCTGGGAGCCCACATCCAATGGTACCTCGGAAGTCGAACGTAATTCGTCCTGGAAGGACGTTTGACTTCCAAAACTTTCGATTTCCAAGGCACGGCTTCTGATTGGCTCTTGCAATTGGAAAAGCCAATCAGAAGCCACTTGTCTGTAGCGCCGGACGTTCGGCTTCTGAAAAGCTTTTGAAAACCGGAACACTTCCGGGTTTTCAACGTTTGGGAGCTGAAACCTTCAGCAATGGAGATCATCGAAAACTGAAGTTTGACTGTATTCACACATTTGCAGTGTCCAAGTTTGGATTTGTGTAATATGAGAATCTGGCCAATATGTCACTTGAAAGGGAAAGGGAAAATTTGCCAGGGTGAGTTTAAATTTGTGGTAAACAGCCACAAGTCATTGTGCCCACGGATATCTGTGTGGCTGCCATCCGATTCCTGTGGACAAGGCAGGCTTACAGTATGAGATCAGGAACTTTGGTATTTCTTCTGCAGCGCAAGTACAGGAAGTCAGATTAACCTACAGAAACTGGAGCAAGCACAGGCTACAAAGCTGAGTATAATGTGCCCTGATTGGACAAAGTTTATGGGAGAAATCCCTTAGGAAGTGGGATTACAAAATGGGAACGAATTCTTCAAGTCCCTCTTTGACTCCTTTTCCCCCATCAGTTAAACTATTTTTCTTTCTCAGTGTTTTTAGTTCTTAATTTGATTGTGTCTCGTTTCTGTTGCTGTTCTTAGTTTAGCTATTGCAATGTTTTCAACGTGTTTTTTTTGCAGCAGTTTTTTATTTTAAAAAAAACTTCATGGGGCGGGGGAAAACAATCTCACATTACAGCTCTTAATTCTGCTTTAATGGACACAACCCAGCAAATAGTTGCAACTAGAGGTGAGACGGAATGCAACGTGAAACTCCATGATTTGCTAACAGGAACTGAGAGGATTTAAGTCAGGGAAACAGAAAGGTGGATAGAGTTAAGCCCAGATTTTAAACAAAGAAAAAGATAGCACTTTGGCCTCATCCAGCTGAAATCAATGGAATGGGTCTTAATTCCATCATTTTCAACAGCATGATCAGCCCGTTCCTATACATTTTTACCCATAAGAAAATCCTGCTGTGTTCAGTGGTGCTTACTACCAAGCAGGTGAGCATAATCCTTGACTCTGACTTTTTTTTAAAAAGCCGGCTTACAATGAGACCCCCCCATTTCCTATCAATTTACCCTTCCTCCAATTCAAAGATAAAGAGAAGTCCAAGTGGAACCCTATTTAAAGGTAAAGGGACCCCTGACCATTAGGTCTAGTCGTGACCAGAGCAGTGCACAGAAATGCCGTTAAATGCCGTTTACCTTCCCGCTGGAGTGGTACCTATTTATCTACTTGCACTTTGACGTGCTTTTGAACTGCTAGGTTGGCAGGAGCAGGGACAGAGCAACAAGAGCTCACCCCATCGCGGGGATTTGAACCGCGACCTTCTGATCAGCAAGTCCTAGGCTCCTTGGTTTAATCCACAGCACCACCCGCTTCCCGACAGGAACCCTATTTAGCTAAGTACAATAAGTTTACAATATGTTGTTGGCACTACAGCTCCCATCATCCTTGAGTCCAGCAACATCTGGATTGTCACAGGCTCCCCATCACTGATATAAGATAGCGGTCCACACCTTTTTAGGCAAGCTGTCAGTTCCCTGGGACCTGTCCAAGGTACTGAAGGGTCTCTCCAAACTTGGATACTTGCAAGAAACTATGAAGAATCCTGCTGATTCAGAGCAAAGGCCCGCCTAGTTAAGCATCCTGTTCTCACAGTGGCCGACCAGATGATTATGAGAAACCCACAAGGACACCCTTCCTTCTATGGTGGAGGTAGAACATAACCATTGTTGCTGTCAACCATTGATAGCCTTCTTGGTCCGTGAATGTATCTAATCCTTTTTTAAAGCTATTCAGGTTGGAGGCCATCACTACCTTTTGTGGAATTCGATACCTTGATTTGTGTGAAGACATCCTTTCCTTTCTCCATCCTGAACCTTCCAACATTCAGCTTCAGTAGATGGACTTTTCTCTAGCCACCCACCACAATGCAACTTCTTCATTTTTTCTCTGAACTACTGCTTGGAAGTATTGAAGTAAGTGTTGTTCTGAGGCCACGTGGGGAATTAACACGGCAGCTCCAATGGGATGTTTGGGAAGCTTTTAAATGGTGACTTGATAATTTAATAATAATTATTATATTATTTATACATCACCCATCTGGCTGGGCTGCCCCAGCCACTTGGGGCAGCTTCCATATAACACTGGTCCCGAAACACCTACACTGGCTCCCAGTACGTTTCCGAGCACAATTCAAAGTGTTGGTGCTGACCTTTAAAGCCCTAAATGGCCTTGGTCCAGTATACCTGAAGGAGCGCCTCCCCCCCCCCATTAGCCTGGACACTGAGGTCCAGCTCCAAGGGACTTCTGGCGGTTCTCTCACTGTGAGATGTGAGGTTACAGGGAACCAGGCAGAGGGCCTTCTCGGTGGTGGCGCCCGCCCTGTGGGACGCCCTCCCATCAGATGTCAAGGAAATAAACAACTATCAGACATCTGAAGGCAGCCCTGTTTACGGAAGTTTTTAATGTTTGATGTTTTATTGTGTTTTTAATATTCTGTTGGGAGCCACCCAGGGTATGTATGTATGTATAAATAAATAAATAAATATTATTCCAACACAAAAGTGCCTGCTACTGGTGCTCATGGGAGAGGGGGCACATATAGGACTGGCTCACTGGACATCCCATTGCTGAGGGCTCCCTCAACCCTGGAGCCACCTCTGCTAGCACTTAATTCTCTTGCATAATTTGGGAACATAGGAAGCTGCCTTACATCACTGATCCATCTAGCTCTGTATTATCTCTCCAGGGTCCCAGACAGGAGACATTCCCAGTTCTATCTGGAGATGTTGGGAATGGAATTTGGGATCTTCTGTACAGTATATACCTTCTGTATATGCAAAGCAGCTGATCTGCGGCCTTCCCCTTGCTGGGCCTTGGTGTAGGGTTTCATATGCTGAAAAGTCCTTTTAGAAGTATTAATATACTACAATAATACACCGTAAATAACAAGCACATATTCTGCAATATTAAGGTCACGCCAAGCCACAAAACAGGTGTCCGTTAAACTGCTTTATTGGAGAGAGAATAACGCTGCATAATTACAGATATTATTTGGAAAGTGCAAGCAGCACTGTGTGTTTCTGTTGCCAGCGAAACACAATTATTAAAGCTCTTTTAGACGTACAAATATAAAAGGGTTTCTCTCTGTGCCAGATGGTTTGTGCGCAACGACCCTGTTAGGAATATTTAATTGTACTTCTCCAAAACTTTTAAAAAGAAGAATGAGGTAGAGTTTTCTTTCCTTTACCCAACCATTTCTCTCAACCATCTGCTTCTTTATGGTTCTTATAGGTTTCGTTTCTTTGTAAAAACCCTCTGTTAACTTAAACATTTATAAAAGCAGGGACCTTTCGAAAGAGCTGGGTTCCTCTGTCGGCTTTTCTTCTTCGGGATGCCAAGAATGTCTGTGCTGTACTGGCAAGCGGAAGGAACGAAATGAACACTTCTCAAAAACTTTGGGGATTTGTGGCATTGGTAGTCCATTGTTTCATCTCTGATGCAGCAGGAAATAAGGGCTGTGTGGTACCCAAATCACTCTAGATGAAGGTGGACAACCTGTGGCCTGAAGGGAAGGGCTGTATCTCAGTGGTAGGGCATCAATTCCTGGCATCTTCAGGTAGGTTCAATCCCTGGCATCTACAGGTAGGGCTGGAAGAGACCATTGTCTGAAATCCTGGATGGCTACTTCCCATCAGTGTAGGCAATATTGACCCAGATGGATCAATGGCAAGTTCTGATCTTCCTAAGTTGACACAGGTGGCAAGGGAAGGAGGTAACAGAGAGAAGGAGAGAGTTGGAAGGTCCTTTACCACTCTAGGTTCTGACCACTAACTCTGGCCTTCACCCATCCCTGGCTGCAGCTGTGTACCACCAGCATGCGACCCTCAACAGAAACACCCTTTTCCACTTTAAAACTAAATAGAATTCCTCATTATGTCCAAACTTGAGGGAACTATGGTTAGTTCAAGCAAGCCAATCAGAAAACAAACCCTGGTTTGTTCACTATCCAGCTTTTAAGATGAACCAGAATTTCCTCCACGTGGATGGAAGAAGGAACTCTGGTTATTTTAAAGCAGAAGTAGATGCTTCTGATCACAACCACCCAGAGGAGATAGCAGGGGTCGTCCTAAGCCTGGGGCTTCTGAATGTGGAATTAAAACCATGGTTTACAGCTTAGCTGCTAGGTGGAGATCACATGTATATGATCCCAGGTTGGATCCCTGGCATCTCTGAGTAGGGCTGGCCAAGACCACACCTGAAACCTTGGAGATCGCAGGATTCAGGGCAGACAATATCAAGTCAACGTCCTACATTATATCTGGACGGGGCTAATGTGAACCAGCTATGTGCAGCTGCTGCCCTCCAGCATAATCTTAAGGTAGGGATAGCCAACATGATGCCATCCAGATGCTGTGGACTACAACTCCCATCAGCCCCCGTCAACATGGCCAATGGTCAGAGTTGATGGGCATTGGTGGTCCACAACGTCTGGAAAGCACCACATTGGGATACTCCTGTCTTCCTGGTGCTGTTTTGTACTAATTTGTTGGACCTAAACCTGAAGAGGAAGAGGAAGAGGAAGAGGAAGAGGAAGAGGAAGAAGAAGGAGGAGGAGGAGGAGGAGGAGGAGGAGGAGGAAGAACAGAGCAGGGAGAAAGGACACACACAAACAAAACTGGAATTGATCATCATTGTTTAAATTCCCACCACTTGCAAATCACGCACACACGTGAGAGGGCTGAATCACATTTGATCAACCCAATTAAACATTAAATAATTGCAGCCAATTATGCAAATATCACACAACAATATTAATTTGTTGATTCCTTCTTTGAACAGCCCCAAACGTTTCTAATGTTAGCCTATCTTATGTGTTAAACGACCAATTAGCACAACCATAACTAAGCGATGAAGAATGGGTAATTGCCTAGTTATGATGTACCATCCCCCTTGCTATGTTAATCCACCACAATTAAACAAATAGTGCACAAGGGAAGAAAAGACGCACAGATGTTCTTTTACAATCCATTATTAGCTTGGGGAATTGTGTAGCTTCTGCCTAAGCAGGAAGACGGAGTAGGAATGCGGGACAATGGGGCCTAGTATCTCAGTGTTGTCATTTATGTGTAAATAGATTTATTTGAGGAATTAGTATCTGAAAACTCAATGCACTTCAAGCTATAGAAGAGTGCTGAGAAGAAGAAATGGGAGGGACGGCATTGGCTCAGTTAGTGGTGCCTCTACTTTTCCTGCAGAAGTCCCAGGTTTAATCCCCATTATCGCCAGGTAGGACTAGGAGAGAACCCCTTTCCTTAAACCCTGGATAGCTTCTGCCCATCTGTGTAGACAATCTTGAGCTAGATAGAGCTGCCTGACATGCTACAAGGCCACTTCTATGTTTCTAGTGGTCTCCAGAAATTCACCAGGTTACTTGTGGAGTATAATAATAATAATAATAATAATAATAATAATAATACAAATAATTTATAATCTGCTCATCTGGCTGGGTTTCCCCAGTCACCATCTGATGGGAGGGCGTTCCACAGGGTGGGTGCCACTACCAAGAAGGCCCTCTGCTTGGTTCCCTGTAACCTCACTTCTCGCAGTGAGGGAACTCCAAGAAGGCCCTCAGAGCTGGACCTCAGTGTCTGAACGATGGGCGTGGAGATGCTCCTTCAGATATACTGGGCCAATGCCGTTTAGGGCTTTAAAGGTCAGCACCAACACTTTAATTGTACTCGGAAACGTACTGGGAGCCAATGTACTCGGAAACGTACTGGGAGCCAATGTATGAAAACTGGGGGAAGGGGGCATTTTGCTGAATGCTCTCCACATGAGGAATAGCATTTTCAAGAGTTCAGAAGAAGCTCAGAGATCAAAATACTGTCAGAGAATCGTTTGCTGAGAAATGTCAGTCCACTTAAGGGTGAATGAAACCCTCCTCTCAGTTCATATTGGTGGATGAACGAAACCATGGAGGAAGACTAGGAGGAGGAGTGCAAGCCCACTGTTTCCTTCAGCAATATTAAAAGAATACTAAACTTGCTTAGTATTGCATCTTCAGCTGCCACCTCCTCCCCCCAAAAAATTATATATGGTGATGTATTGCCAAATATCCACTAGCAAAGGAAGGCTTGAAATTCTCCGAACAGTTTGGGGAAAACTCAAAAGGAGAAAACTGGCAAAAATGTGTCAGAAAATTATTTCCTGAGAAATTTCAAATCAGCCCTGCTAATGCATTTCCTCCCCATGAAAGACCCATACCAGTGTGGTAGTGCTCACCTGACTTTCTGACAACTCAGTCACGGCTGCTGACTGGGAGGCAGAGGGCAGAAGGTTGGTGCAGTGCGAAGGCAATCCAGCTCTCCTGCTGATGCGTTTGCACCATGCAGCCTTACCTGCCATTGGGTTTCCATCTCCTTGCCAGTGAAAACAGTGACTCACCTGTGTCAGGAGGTCACACGAGCACCATTGGCCCAATACACCATCCACTACTGACCATAACTCAGCAATAGAGCATACTTTCCATGCAGAATGCGTCCTGTCCAATCCTTGGCCATTCCAATGAAGAGGAGTACAAGTTGCAAGATTGTGTGAGACCTCTGGTTAAGACGTTGCAGAGCTGCTTCCAATCTGGGGAGACAGCACTCAGCTGGTCTGCCTGGACCCTTCTCAGCTTGCACAAAGGGACAACTTGGATACCCAAAAGAATTACAGGACCCTGCATTGATCCCTACACAAGTTGCAATACTGGAAGATCAGAGTTCTAAACCCCAAAGCATAGCTGCCAACGTTTCCCTTTTTTTAAGGGAAATTCCCTTATTCTGAATAGGATTCCTCGCAAGAAAAGGTAAAAGTTGACAGCTATGCCCCAAAGTGATCTGACACATATAGGTTCCCTGCTTTATATGTTACTAGTGGAGAGTGAGTGGTGCTACCTGGGGATTTTTAGAAAGCAAAAAGATGCCATTTTTAAATGGATAGTATAATTGCTAAGTTTGGACCTGTCACACCAAAAACCAGGTGAAGTCACACAAAAGCCACATTTTGGTCCATTATCTTGATTCAAAATGGCACCCGGCACCCAATAATCAGTGAAGGCTGCCACCCAATCTTGGGAACCCTTGTACTGAGTTTGGCGGGAATATGTTAACAGGTGACCCAACCTATGCTGAAAAATGGGCAAAGTTATGTGACAGTCATATTCTGGTCCAGTATCTTGAATCAAAACGGCACCCGGTGTGCAAAGATGGACAAAGACTGCCGCCTCCACCTTGGGAAACCTCATGATGAGTTTGGCAACAATATCCTGAGAAGTGAACAAACTTATGGCAAAAAAAATGGGAGTAGTGCCAGACTAGGACCCAAAATAGGTAAAGGTAAAGGGACACCTGACCATTAGGTCCAGTCGTGACCGACTCTGGGGTTGCGGCGCTCACCTTGCTGTATAGGCCATGGGAGCCGGCGTTTGTCCGCAGACAGCTTCTGGGTCATGTGGCCAACATGACTAGGCCGCTTCTGGCGAACCAGAGCAGCACACGGAAACGCCGTTTACCTTCCCGCCAGAGTGGTACCTATTTATCTACTTGCACTTTTATGTGCTTTCAAACTGCTAGGTTGGCAGGAGCTGGGACCGAGGAACGGGAGCTCACCCCGTTGCAGGGATTTGAACCGCCAACCTTCTGATCAGCAAGTCCTAGGCTCTGTGTTTTAACCCACAGCGCCACCCGCGTCCCAAAATACCAGGGTTCAAATCCCACTAAGTAAAGAAGCTTGCAGAATGACATTGGGCCAGTCACACACATTCAGTCTACCTTGAAGGGTTGATGAGAGGATAAACTGGAGGGATAGAACCAAGTATGAGACTCTGAGCTCCTCAGAAGAAAGGTATGGAATGAATGCATTATTATCCCTGGAAAATAGTTTGATATAATTCAAGACAATGGGATTCCAGTTATACTAATCTCCTGCCTTACAAAGATCTTGTGCATCTTTCTGCTGTGACTCATGTGACAGATTTGTTTTCTTTTATTGTTCATGCTTTCGTGGAAACACTGAAAATACAGACAAGAGAAGGTATAGCTTTTGTTTTATTTTTTTTATAGGATTGTCACGCAATATCAAAATACTCTGCTGGTTTGAGTGTGATCTGATAAACCTCTTTTACATTGAAGAAAAGACCATTTAAAAACCAGGACCCTTCATCAATCACAGTCTAGAAAAACAACAACGGAAAACCTCGTACAGATTTTTTTAAAAACCGATTAACACAGATGATTCCAAGATATTCTAAACACTCCTGTAACTGCAAGGCTAAGACACAGCAGTGCACTCTGGTTAGACGCTGTGGGCAGAGAGCAAAGAGGTCAGTATCGCACGTGTATGCACACAAATCTTCAGGAGCGTGTTCAGCAGTTTCCCCGTGTGGGTACGTCAACTGCTTGTTTTTAAGAGTAGCTTGGGACAGCTGAAGAGGCAACAGACGAGAGGCCTTGGGTGCATGCCTGAGAATTGTGTCTAATGTCCTGGTTATGTTCAATACAGAGCTGTTATACTAGACAAATAGCTGTGTTATCTTAGCGATAACTGAGTAAAACTAGCTTTTAGTGGGTATAAAGGCTGTGTCTGATGACAGACACAGGTTTCTCTTGAGAGCTTCTCTTGCAAAACTTCCCTGCGAGTTTATTAGTGTTGTCCTCAATGAAAATGCACATTATTATATATTTAATAACAATATAATGTAGCGAACACATAACAGACTTTGATTCTTTTCTCCATATATTTTGATTTTCAAAAACCTGCATGCAGTGAAGATGGACGATGCAGATTATTAAATGAATTGTTCTATATTTCTTTAGTGTAACTGGAATACTGACTGATATGACATGCTTTTTTAAAAAAATATCCCTTCCCCTCCTAGTGAATATCTATTTATGACAATATAAGGTATTAATTTATAAGCTTGGGGGTTGGGGAGGAAAAAAAGAGAGAAAAATCCACATTATAGTTACAACTATTATGGATCTTTAGATTCAAATGTAGTTCTCAAGGAGTAGTTCTGGGCCGTTCAATGCTATGTCTCTGCTTTTCAGTAGTAAGAATTTTATCTGATTAGCCATAGGCCATAAGGCAGATAAAAGAAGCTGAGAGTTAAGCCACAAATTTGGCTCTCTATTTGTATTAAATACAGAACCACACATGGTAATGTGATTTTCCTTGTTTAACTGCGAAAAGCACACAAACTCATTTGATGTAACAACATTCTTCCTGTGGCTAAACTCAAGATAGATGCTTTTTTTCAAATAGACCTTTATACAGAGGAACCTGGGTGATACAGTAAACAATGTCCTCTACAGCTATTCTACAAAATACACAAAAACATTCTTCTAACGTTAAGTTATTATTGGGGGCCATTCTGAAAGGCAGAGGACATAACACTGAACCTGCAAGCCATCATCCAGGATAAGCCATTCTATTTCCCATCTCCCTCTGGCTTTCCATCCCCTTCTCCCCACACGTCAGTCCTAGCTGTGCTGTTTTGGGTCCCCACCCCTAGGTTTTCCATCTTTCTGCAACCCTTGGAGATCTCTTAAGCCTGCTGATAGCTCCTCCCTTGAGCACAGGTGGCGCCATTTTGGCAACATAGGTTAAAGGCACTCGCCTCTGAACTCTGGAAATAAAGAGGTGACGATGAAGCAAAATTCTGAAAAAACAAAAGGGGGGGGGGAAACTTCTGACAACAAGCACAACCGCACTATATGAAAGGGTGCAACAACAAAGCATTAAGGTAATTCAAGGCACTCCATAATTGTTTTAAAAGAAGTAGATAGGGAGGAGCAATGGTCAGAAACCAAAGATGATGTATCATGAGATTAGTTCATTGCTTCTAATGACAAGTACTGTGCAAAGCCCACTGGGAGGCAGGAGGAAATGAAATGCAAGGCTAATCTCTCCTCCTGCCACTTCTGTGGAATGTGTTAAGTGGCCCAACTCTGAGCCACATTTTCATCAAAAATCTAGTATAACAGGAGTGCACTGAAGGTGTCTTTCGCCTTCCTACCAGGTAAGAATTCATCCTCTTCATAAACCTCCCCTGTTTGGTACTTCTTTTATTTCGATTTCGTATTATTACAGCAGTTTACACTATTCCTTCAGTCACCCTCAGAGGAGAGCTGGATACAGAAACAATTGCATCTAACACACATTTTATTAACATCAGTGTGGTGCTCCACAGCCATTCTGGCAAAAATCAATGGTTTCTGTCTTCCGTGAACCTGAGATTGGCTCGGTTTTTTTATCTCTTCTGGGCACAGATTCATACCAGTGTAGCTAAACCACTGTCTCTCAGGATAAGAGCACCCCTTTCTCCTTGCCACCAAGTAGCCAACTTCCTTGCCCTTCCAAAGTATTTAAAGTGGCCACGTCTCCTACATACTCGCCAGAAGTGGCTATTGGGATGGGATGGAACTGCAACACTAGCTTCTGGGCAGAGGAGTCGCTGATGCTTATCAGGAGAGAGGGGTGAGGTGGCCGGGAAGGCAGGCCTCACGAGAAAGCCAAGCTAAACCAGCTGGTAAATACTTGGGAGAATGTCTCCAAAACCCAACTGGGAGGAGCCATTCAAAGCACTCACGAACCATTAAGTGAGAGTTCACTCACGTAAATTCTTGTTCAAGAAGGCTTCTCAACACTGGCAAAATCCCAGGTTTGCATGTCTGGCTGGCCTCAGGTAAACAGCATTTCCTTCAGGCTCGCATGCCACGTGGAGCATTTTGTAAGCGTGATGGATTTCTGTGAGAGAACGCATCTTGGGCTGGAGCTACACATTCAGTGGTACACAGTGTGAGTGTGTGTCTCTGGGGGCACGAACCGCCACATTACCCTTGCGAAGCAGCAGAGAAGATGACCCAGAAGAGAACAATGGGCAATGATTGTTGCTTCCAGCCCCTTGCAATCCCTTCTCCTTTTGCCAGCTGCTTTCCCCCAGAAAAGCTGTCTGGGGGAGAAGAGACTGCAGAGGAAGAATAGGGCTTGAGCAAAAGGTTAAGCCCCCGAACCTCATCCGCACCTTCTCCACTGCAAATTACTTCCCGTCCTGCCACTTTGCAGGGGAATATGCAGCATCAGCGAGGGTTCTCAGATCCCACTTCTGCCCAATATGTGAAACAGCAGAGTTTTGGTCTTGGTTAGTGAGGCTGAATGCGGACATGCTCTTCTCTAGTCAAAAGGCACTCTACAGTTATGATAGTGGCCTTGTTCAAGTTATTCCTCTGCTCAACATCGAAATTCCTGGTGCGCCCCATCAAATGCTGCGGCCATTGGTCAAGCAAGAGAGGAACTCGGGACCCTTCACCCCAGTGGCTGGGAATACTTGGAATAAAACCGAACAATGATCAGAGCACAATACACACTCAGGTGTCAAGAAGAAGAAGAAATACACTGTGCTACATCTACCACAGATGGCACAAGAGCTTGTGCTTAACATGTGTATTTTAAAGAGAACACGGTCTGGCACTATCAACTTCAACTGGTCTTCAATAAAGTGGCTTTTAAAAAGACCCAAAAACCTTGCAGATAGAAAAACAGATAGGAAAAAAAAAAACCCTCTCCAGAAATAGGTAGTCCCTTGCTCACCAACGTAGAGCAAAGTCAAACAAAATATTTTGTTCTCCGTTTGAGTGGCCCTGGGCCTCCCTGGGTTTGCACTTTTGCAGAGAAAGGGTAATGTATACAAACTTATCACCACAGATACAACAGGACATTTTTTACTTTAACCGAGATGTCAGGGGGATAGAGAGTCCCACTGCAGTCATGGGAATAGCAGCTCACTGTTACCTAGGAGTTGTAACTAGCAGCTGAACAACCTAATCTACTTACAGGATTTTACTTACAAACTGATTTAAACTTCTTTTAAAAGCACTTGGTATAGCGCTGCTCGAAGCGTATCACTTCAGGCTGCAAGCCCTGAATGCTCCCTGGCATTTTAAAAAAGAACAACTCTTGGACATAAAGCTAGCATATCAGAGAGTAGTCTGCGCTAGAACTCTTCTCACTTTTGGGTGGTGCTAGACTGTTCAGGTAACTGCTGACACTGGGTGGGATTTAAGCAAGCCGTTTCCCTGCCACCACCTGTATTCCAAAGTGGTACAGTCCAGGGAATACTGTGTCCTGTGCTTTTGCTGAATGTTTTAGGCGGTGATAAGACCAGAAAGGGGAGAGATACAGGGCATATTTCTAGGTGTTTATCAAATCACCAGTTAGAGGTAGGCTCTGTTAAAAAAGTGGCAGAGTTTAAAAGTTTTCCAAAATTTCACCCTAACCCTTTATAGGAAAATATACATATACATATATATATATTAGGCTGCAGTCCTATGTACACTTACCAGGTATAGGATTGCAGAGTTTAGTTTCCAAAGCACTGCATTAGTGCAATAGTTCTGTGTACTATTTTATTGGCTATCTTACCTGCACCATTCAATTGCTGCCCTGTGAAACTATGCTAATGTTAACTCAACAGATAACCGGACGGCAAAATTTGAGCACCACTAACAATGTAATAAGTAACTGATTTGGCAAGAGATGTCGTAAAGCAAACTCAGGGTGGGGTGAGAAAGAAGGTGAAAAATCTCATTTTTCAGATGGAAAATTCATTGTGGGGTGCAGGAAAAAAAGCAACCAAAGCTATTAGGGGCACCTCTACGAGGCAGTTTGCTGCAGACTCGATGCTGCTAGCTACATGATTTCATCCTCACTGTCTCATATTGTTTTCCCGTTTAATCCTCGCTGAAAGTTTGCATGGGAAATCTGCATGGGAAAAGCCCAACAAAAACGGTAAATGTGGATTGTGTTTGGATCGGGGTGAGCGGTGAGATGGAAGGGCATTTTAATGAGGATGTCATTGTGTGGAGGTTGCACAAAGCTTGCATCACTGAGTCCGCCATGCACATTCCACATTTAGGTGGAAGCATCCGAATTTCAGAGCCGTGAACATGCAGACAGTACTGGAGAGATGCAGGAGAAGGAGAAGCGGAGAGGGGTGCAAAATGAGAGGAAGGGGTGGTGCAAAAGCAGAAGGTGAACCACTTCTCTTCTGGTCTCCTGCATCTCCCAGCTCTAAAAGGCCCGTTATATGTTAGAGATGAGGGCAGCATGGTCTCGATCAGGATGGTCAGAAAGGAGACAAGTGTTTCTGTCTCCCAATTGTTCTAAGAGAGGCAGGAACCAAATGGCTTTGCATTCTAAGCTAGAATCCCTGACCTGTGGTAGATCAGATTTGGCTCATGGGGTACAGAAGATAGTGAGCTGCTGAGCCACCATTGTGCATCTGCCCCTACGTTGCAACGACCTCTGGACAGTGTACCTTGCGGTTCAAGTTTGGAGACTTTCCAACATCTCAGGATGCTTGAGACAGCGCCTTGTTGGCTCTTCCAGTTGACTAAGGCTGTAGTCAGATGAGCAGCTTCCCTCTTCAACTTGCCTGGCCTTGGCAGTGTTACAGGTGAGGAGGGGAGCCAGATGGTGGAATGAATTATGGGACTCTGCAGCCACTTGCTTCCAGGGACAAGCTGCTGCAGAAACTACACAGAACTGGAACGCCCGAAGGGATTTTAATGTTTGTTGGGCTGTGTGATAGCCACATTATCTGGCAACTGGCTCAAAATGTAATGGATGGGGAAGCCATTGCGCAGTGGAACTTGCTCCACCCAACAGTTTAGTTCTGCACAATACTTCACAGAGCTGGCCCAAGACATTTTGCTGCCTGAGGTGAAGGGCAAGATCCTGCCCCCTTCCTTTGCGGACAAACTGTCGGCTGAATGTGACTTCCCTACTAGTAAGGAAACTGCACACAAAGACAACACGCTAGCTTAGCAGGCACAGCTCTGCCCTCTAGCACTTTGCCAGCACTGCAGCTTGAGGCACCTGCCTCAAGATGCTGAACGGTAGGGCCGATGTTGATGACTGTGGAAATCACTTTCAGTGAGGGAGGAAAAAAAGAGATCATCTGAACCCACTCAAGGCATGGTGGCATTGGGCACCGCAGGGAAATCTGATCCACAGCTATGAGGCATGGGTTTGGTGACCAACACAAAGAAGTAGGAAACATACTAAAGGAGATCCCACTGAGTCTAGGGGAAATGTTTCACGACCCCCCCCCCCAAATGAAGGCAAGATACATCTCTGTCTTGAAGATCAATGTTGTGATCTTCCAAGGCTGGAAACAAAGAGAAGATTCCAGAGACAACAAAGGGTTTCTCTGAGTAATTTGGCAATTGGGTTGCATGGAACAGCCTAGTCTGTGCTTTAGAAGTTAAGTAAAGTCGTATTTGGCTTGCACTGAAGAGCAGTTGAAGAACATTTTTGCTTAAAAACACACCTGTCGACTGTACCAGGGACACAAGCGAAACAAAGCAAACCGTTTGGGGGGGAAAGTGTCTATTGCTTACACTAGCACCTCTACCAGAAGACAGGTTTCTACTCTAGAGCAAAAAATCACAGTAGAAAAATCAAAAACGGTTTGTGTTCACACTCCCTGTCACGTGGAAATAATCACCCTCCCAGCCCAGGGACAAAGTGATAAACACACAGACTACTCTACACGGAGCTACGGTAAAACTGGTCATCGCTCAGGTGGTACTTCAGCCTGCCGTGTGGTGTGGACCGAAGGTCTCGGCCTTCGCCGCTCTTCCCCACTCACGACACGATGACCGCCCACTCGCTGTCTTCCCTTCCGTACTGAAACAGAAGGGAGGAGAGTTATAAGCATCAGCAGGGCACAAGGGTTAAGTAGAGAGGGTCCCCAAACAGCAGGAAAACCACAGCCAATGGGACACATCAGTAGCGTTAAGAGGCAACAAAGGTAATTAATACAACATGATTCAATAATGGCACATAAGGAACACGTGAAACAGACTCATGTTAAGCACACAGAACAGATTCACAGCACGGCCAAGCTCCTATCAACCACCACTACTAATTAGACTGAAAATGCAAAATATAAATACCCTATTTTTTGCTCTATAAGACTCACTTTTCCCCCCCTAAAAAGTAAGGGGAAATGTGTGTGCGTCTTATGGAGCGAATGCCGGCTGTGCATTCTGAATCCCAGAAGCCAGAACAGCAAGAGGGATTGCTGCTTTCACTGCGCAGAGATCCCTCTTGCTGTTCTGGCTTCTGAGATTCAGAATATTTTTTTTCTTGTTTTCCTCCTCCAAAAACTAGGTGCGTCTTGTGGTCTGGTGCGTCTTATAGAGCAAAAAATACGGTAAATTGTGGAACTGAATCTAAGAATAACATATGGTGGAGTTGTTGAGATCTCTGGATTTTATCTTGTTTCGTTGCTTCATGGGAGCAACAACAACGTGGAAATGATGGGGGGGAATAAAGGGGGGAAAATTTCCCCCAGGCGCAGGGCTGAGGCGGGGGAAGCCCGAGCTTCCCCCGACCCCAGCCCCCAGAACGGGTCCCAGAGCGATGGCGAAGGTGCGCGCAGCTTTGGCATCGCTCTGGGAGCTTGCCGGGCTGGGGGGATAGCTTCCTGAAGCCTGGAGATCAAGAGGGGTCGGTGCGCACCGACCCCTCTCGCTCTCCAGGCTTCAGCGAAAGCCTGCATTCGCCTCATAGGACGCACACACATTTCCCCTTCATTTTTGGAGGGGGAAAAGTGCGTCCTATAGGGCGAAAAATTGATCGTAACCCTCTGGGCTGCTTACGTGCCTCTTTTAAAAAAAAAACACCACCACCACACATACGTTGTGTGATGTGAATGGTCAAGAGGAACTTAACCAGCAGGACTGGTCCAAATGGAGTTTGTTCTTCCACAGAAGCTCTTGACACAGAAGTCAAAGTTAAGACGCACGATGGGGATGCTGCTCGTATAGCCAGGGTCAAATACCCACCAGTGCATGGCTTGTATCCCGGAAACTGACATTAGATGCTCTTAAAACTCTGGGCATCGGTGGCTGTTGAAGGCGTTAGGGGTGACAGCGATTGTAGAAGCTCTCTGCCAGCCAGCTTGTTATCTGGTTGAGCTCAGGGAGGAAAATACCACCCCTCCAAAGAAAAAATTGTGTTGGCAAGCACCAGGCGCTTAGAACACTGTTTGGGTTTTTGCTTGCGTATTCACTATCATGTTTAAATATGGCCCTAATCTTGAAACAGAGACAAGGAACCTATCCCCCCCCCCCCCGAGGTTGTTAAGACTCCAGCTCCAAACAGCCCCAGTGGACAGTGATCACAGCAGGAAGTGACCTCTCCAGAACACGGAACGACTCTTTTCTTATTTATTTTTTGGCTGAGATCTCCTGGGTAACGCAGATGCCATTAGGCAGTTGAATGCACCTGCATACTCTTGTTTCCCTCCCAGCGACCCATCCCTTCTGCACAGCCCCGGGCACTGACAACCCATGCTACGTCACTGACCTCAAAAGACCATACCATTTCAGAAAAGGGGTGGGGGAGGGGGAGGAGAGAACACTTTGTTTGAGGGAATGTTTATATCAAAATCTTTCTGCACACGGAGAGCTGTCACTCCCCGTGCAAGGAAAGTGATCGCGTCAGGAAAGAGACCTCCTGCCATGCCATCTCTCTCACATGGTAGTTTTCCACATGCGGATGATGAATGAGCCCTTAAAACAAAGAATCTTCCCAAATACACATTCTGAGATGGTGTATGTGTGCAAGAAGACTGCACCACGTTGCAAACAGCATAGCTGAATCCGCTCCATGGATATTGCTGGACCTAACTTCCACATATTGCAACTGGGCTGTTAAACATGAAAGGAACTACTCAGCCATCCCTCCCTCGCATTGTTAATGTAGAAAATAAACGAGACTCTTACTTGGATATCACTCAGCTGGTTCAAGAAACGAGTAGCTAGTTGAGGTCCGTTTTCCATGGTTGGAATGTGCAAATGCTAAGGGGGAAAGAGAGACTTGTGAGTAGATGCTGGCCGACGCATGCACATGATCTGTCCTCTCCTGCTGATATAAGGGGGAGGGTGTAGCTGGGGGAGGCAGAGAGAGGCTCAGCGTTTGACTGACAGCAGTTGACTTTGAAGGCAGGACTCTGCAGGAGTGTGTACCAAACACACAAACCATCCCTGAAGAGGGAACTGATTGCAAGGCACGTGGGGAATTCATTGGTAAGAGGCGGGAGGTTAACTCCATAAACAAGAGGACATAATTGTGAGAGGTTTTGCAACTAAAAAGGGATGGATAGTGCCAAGGTTGCAGGGCACAGTCCTTCAATGGCTGCGCTCGTTTCTCTCTGGTCGGGGACAGAGGGTGGCACTTGGGGGGGAATTGTCATCCCGCCACTCCTTGGTGTGTGGAGTGCCCCAGGGTGGGATACTCTCCCCGATGCTTTTTAACATCTTTATGCGCCCCCTCGCCCAGCTTGTCCGGAGTTTTGGGCTGGGCTGCCATCAGTATGCTGATGACACCCAACTCTATCTGTTGATGGATGGCCCTCCTGACTCGGCCCCAGACACACTGATCAGATGCTTGGAAGCTGTGGCTGGATGGTTACGTGGGAGCCGGTTGAAGTTAAATCCTTCGAAGACAGAGGTCCTCTGGCTGGGACGGGACGATATGGGATTGAGGGGGCAACTCCCATCTCTTGCGAGGGTGCAATTAGTGCCAGCACCGTCCGTTAAGAGTTTGGGTGTAATCTTCGATACCTCCCTCTCCATGGAGGCGCAGATTGCAGCTATAACAAAGGCGGCATTTTTTCATCTCCGCCAAGCTAAGCAGTTGGCTCCTTACCTCTCTCGCCCTGACCTAGCCACTGTGATCCACGCGACGGTCACCTCCAGACTGGATTATTGTAACTCGCTCTACGTGGGGCTGCCTTTGAGACTGACCCAGAAACTCCAGCGGGTGCAGAATGCCGCAGCGAGACACCTTACAGGGTCTTCGCTGCGAGATCACATTCATCCGGTGCTATACCAGCTGCACTGGCTCCCGGTGGAGTACAGGATCAGGTTTAAGGTGCTGGTTTTAACCTTCAAAGCCCTATACGGCCTAGGACCCTCGTACCTACGGGACCGCCTCTCCTGGTATGCCCCACAGAGGAACTTACGGTCTTCAAATAAAAACATCTTGAAGGTCCCAGGCCACAGAGAGGTTAGGCTGGCCTCAACTAGAGCCAGGGCTTTTTCGGCTGCGGCTCCGATCTGGTGGAACACTCTGTCACAAGAGACAAAGGCCCTGCGGGACTTAACATCTTTCCGCAGGGCCTGCAAGACAGAGCTGTTCCACCAGACCTTTCGTCAGGATGCAGCCTGACTCCCTCCTTTGGCAATCTTTACAAAACTTTAGTTTATGGTTGCCATCAATTTTGATTTTAATCAATTTTTATAATGTTTTTATAATGTTGCACTGTTTTAGTGTTGTTAGCCGCCCTGAGCCCGGCTTCGGCTGGGGAGGGCGGGATATAAATAAAATTTATTATTATTATTATTATTATTATTATTATTATTATTATTATTATTATTATTCGATCCCCTGCATATTCTTGCATTGGACAAGAAGATCCTCAACTGTATGATTCTATGTTCTAAAACCAGAAAACCAAGACAAAACCAAGACCGTCCTGGACAAAGGCAGGAAACGGACTGGGGTTTAGGACAACTAAGCCATGCCTACTTCCTTGACTTGAAGGTGCATTTCCTGCCTTTGGACACCAGGTGGAACCACAGCCCAGGCAAAGGGCTGTACTCCAGGGAGAATTTTACGGATAGCAAGAGATTTATTTATACGTCTATCGCATTTATATGCCACCTTTCTTCCAAGGTGCCCAAGGAGGTTTGTTCGTTTATTTATTTAAATTATCAACACAAGCAAACAATCTGGGAATCCTTAGGGAGGTATGGGAATGGGGGCTGCAGCAGTCAGGAACAATTACTGGAATTCAGGTAGGGGCTGACTTGCAATAGCAGAAGTGCCTTTCTGCTTGCAAATCTTCAGGTGCCACCATATGAAATTGGCATTTTAAGAGCAAGTATGGTACTTTTTCTGTTATAATCAGTTTCTGAGTGAAGAGGTCAACAGATATGATTATGGTGCAAGATGTATGTATCTCAGTACACTTGTGTGGACTTTTTAATTTCTTCCTCGGGATTGAAAGCATTAATTGCTGATTTTTCCTTTATTGGTTCATTCAGCACTGGTTTAAAATGCAGTTGCATAATAAACTGGGGGGGGGGAGGTAATCTGAGTCTTAAGAAGCTGAGGAAACCAGCTCGCTGGGATGGGACAACTTCGAAAACATTCCTAGGGCTGCCTTCCTGATAACCCTCAGCGCAACATGTGTCAAAAGTTACATAACTTTGCCACAGCAAGACGAATAGCATCGTTTTTGGCAGAAGACGAACTGCAGCTGTGTGGAAGCAGTGCTGCGTGCCACATGTAGAGGGCAGAACAGATCATGGGATCGTAAGATTGTTCAGTTGAAAGGGACCATGAGGGTGATCTAGTCCAATGCAGGAATCGTAAACAATGCCTTCTTAACATCCCTACTGGTCAGTGAGATTCTAAGTTAGGAAACAGGGCCTCCCATCTGAGCTGTTAACAGTGTTTTACTAGAGTTCTTCCAAAGTTCCATAAGGAAGCCGATTTGAGAGCTAGATGGTGAAAAGTAAAATATAAGACCAACTACAATTCCTTTACAGATCTCCTTGGGAAATCCCTGACGCATGGTCAACAATCCTGCTTTGCGAAGCTGAAAAAGAGAACGCTCGCCCTCACCTCGCCAAGGTATAATATTGTAGAAATGGGGCACACAATGCAAGCCGTCCCAGCACCAAACATCTCCTTCACTCGATTTTCCTTCAAAGCAGCTATCAGATCGCTCATGGTGACGTATCGCTCAGACACCTTGAATTCTCCCTGTGACAAGGTAGAAAGGGGAGGAGCCAAAGAAAGCATTATTAAATTATGAAGAGCCATTTCCTCTGAGGAATAGCTTACTTATAGAAACACGGCACAGTGCTTCCAAATGGGCGCTTAATGAGGGTTATTTATAGAGAAGGGCTCCCAGATGCACCTGTTGGAAATTCCACAGGTACCCCTAACTAATTCTTTATCAAGATGAGAAAGTGCCCATGAAATCTTACAGGCCAGCTCGATAGGGACTGTGCTGTTTTGGTGTTTGGTTGCTCGCTGGAGGCAAGAGTACAATGCAGTCTCCCTTCTGCTCACCAAACGGATCACAGCTTATAGCTTGAGCAGCAGCTCGGAAGATGTTCCCTGAGTTTGCAGAATGGCTCAGAACAGAGGTCACCACATTTGCAAACTGGGAAAGAATGTGTTGTAGGTACCACGGACATGCTGCAATTGCACACACGTGCACACACACTGATTCCCCTCGTCCCTCTGGCATCCAGACTTGAAAAAAAGTCTTTTTGCTCCCCACCCCACCCTAAGCCTAAAGCAGAGGGTGATCTTCCTGGAAATCGTAGCTGGGGAGGCAGGAGTTTACCTTCCCAAGCGTGATTTCAGTGCCGGAGGCTTGGGGGAATGGGAGCCTGGCTTAAAGAGACTGACAGCTACTACTAGCCACTACTTTGTGGCTTAGGGCCCTTGTATTTACAGCACCGCCTCTCCTGGTGTGCCCCGCAGAAGACCTTAAGGTCCATGAATAATCATAGTTTAGAGGTGTTGGGCCCTAAGAAAGTAAGATTATCCTCCACCAGGCCCAGGGCCTTCTCAGTGATGGCTCCGACCTGGTGGAATGCTCTGTCCCATGAGACCAGGGCCCTGCAGGATTTAACTTCCTTCTGCAGGGCCTGTAGAACTATTCAGCCTGGCTTTCAATTTGAACTTAGCCTGATGTTTTATTCCCTTCCTTCCCCCTCCTCCCCTTTTTATAAAGATTACCCACTCCGGGATCCCACAGCTAATTCTCCCCTGGTCTCCTCACTGGCCCAAATAGGACTAATTTAGCCAGCTAGCCCTGGTGATCATCTAATGTTTATTGGATGGATTTCCCCTCTAAATTGATTTTTGAATTCTGAATTTATTGTTATTCACGTTTTATACTGTATTTTATGTTGTTTTTTTGTTGCATCAATTAAGTGTTTTAAATTTGTTGTTAGCCGCCCTGAGCCCGGTTTTCTGAACCGGGAAGGGCGGGGTATAAATAAAAAATTATTATATTATTATTAGATAGATGTCAAAACCTGGAAGCAAAAGACACAGCGGACACCTACCCACTTGCTTGCCAAGTCCAAAATGCTCTGTCTTGTCACGCCAGGAAGAATGATGCCGTCTAGGGGTGGGGTCGCCAGCTCCTCTTCTGTCAATACAAAACACAGTAGATCAGCATTGAAACAAACAAGTGCCCAAACGTGACTGGATAGCTCAGTTACTTAGAGCGTGGTGCTAATAACGCCAAGGTTACAGGTTCGATGCCTGTCTGGGACAGCTGTGTATTCCTGTGTTGCAGAGGGTTAGGGCTAGATCTTCAGGGGCCTTTCCAACTCTATACTGAGGTGTGTGTTGTGGTTGTGGTTGTTTTAAAATAATGACAATAGAAAAAGACATTGGAAGGAGGAAACATTTTGACTATTGGTATGGATGGGTGATACCATGAAATCCTTGGTTTGTCAAGCAGAATCTGACCCCAACCCACCTTTCTCCTAGATTTCTGAGGGTTTATTATTGTTATTTAATAAATTTGTATACTGCAACTTCACCCGCAGATCTCAGGGTGGTTCGTAACATAAAATACAAGACAAAAACACAAAATACACAATAGAAACAAGAACATACACACAAACCAGTATCACCATCACCCAAACCAGTTCAGATCCATGGGGTGATTCCTTACAGTTAAACATAAATGACCATCTTACATACACTTGGCTCAGTCCCCTTTAAGCCCACCCCCCTTTGCCCAAGAGAGCATGTAGTGGCGGGGGAGAACCTCAGGCCCAGAGCCCAGATATGCCCCACCCAGGCTTCTTTGTCCAGCCCTTGAGACTCTCCCCAGGCCTCGCCCCTCAGTGGCCTGGTTTCACTTCCTTCTTTGGCGTTTTCATCTGGCTGGAATTGGTCCCTGGACTGTGACTTCATCTGCTTGTCTGGATGGAGTACAGAGAGAGGTCATATGCATGTGTGTAGAAACTAAAGACTCAGCTACGTTAGTAAAGAAACAGAGATTTGAATGCGCTATAAACATGCAACACCAGATGGCGCCAGAGAGCAGGAAATTTTAAAACGCGATTTTCCATAGAGTTTTTTTCTTTTGTAATAATGATCTGATTACAGTGGTACCTCAGGTTACAGACGCTTCAGTTACAGACTCCGCTAACCTAGAAGTAGTACCTTGAGTTAAGAACTTTACCTCAGGATGAGAACAGAAATTGCGCGGCAGTGGTGCGGCGGCAGCAGGAGGCCCCATTAGCTAAAGTGGTACCTCAGGTTAAGAACAGTTTCAGGTTAAGAACAGACCTCTGTGGTACCTGAGGTACCACTGTACTGACTTATATGTAGTGACTTATATGTAGTGCTTTCCCCCTGTGTTTAGAACCACCCCAGAATACTGTACAGAGATAGCATTCTTATTCATTGCTTAGCTCAATTCTGCCTAAGGCCCTGCTGGCCACTGCTATGTGGCCCCTGGAAGGCTGCCTTGAAAGCAATGCGGCCCTCTGGTTGAAAGAGGTACAGTGGTGCCCTGCAAGACGAATGCTTCACAAGACGGAAAACTCGCTAGACGAAAGAGTTTTCTGTTTTGGAGGTGCTTCGCAAAACGAATTTCCTATGGGCTTGCTTCGCAAGACGAAAATGTCTTGCGGGTGCCTGCGGGTTTTTCCCCCTTTCTCCCCCCTTTTTCTAAGCCGCTAAGCCGCTTATCCGCTAAAAGCCGCTAAACCGCTAATAGCGCTAATCCGCTAAGCCGTCAATGGGCTTGCTTCGCAAGACTAAAAAACCGCTAGACAAAGAGATTCGCGGAACGGATTCTTTTCGTCTTGCGAGGCACCACTGTATATATGTGGTATATATGTGACTGAGTTGGAACCATGTGGTTGAGGGTGATCACGAGGCCACTGAAACAAGTGAAGACACCGATTCCCCAGCTGCTGCGACAGACAAATACAAATACCAGTTTCTGTGCCTTCAAATCACAAGCCCCTGAGTGCTCCCACAGCCTGGAGGGGTGGGAAGCTTCTCACGTTGATGACTTTGGCAATTTTGCCAACCCCCAGAGAGGTTGGGAGATTGTCGTCGTTGGCATCCGTCTGTCTCGGGAGACAATGGAGGAGTGTGCCTTTGGGGGTGAAGTCAAACTGTTGGAAGGTTACAGCGCCTGCTGTGGCTGTAGAGACCGATGTGGGACAGACATGTTTTGTTGCAGCTGGGGCAGAAGAAGGTGTCCGGTTGTGCTGCTGCAGGTGCCCCATGGCGTTTCTTCTCTCTGCGCTCCTCCCAGCGGCCATTTCTCCTCTGCTCACTGCTATGGATACAGGACCTTATTGTCTGTCTCCTGGCACTGCTGTCGTCTGAAAGGGATTCCTTGATGTTGCTGGCCTTCATGTCACTTTTGCAGACATCTTTGTAAAACCGAATTGGTTCGCCAACAGGCTTGGTGCCGGAAGCCAGCTCCCCATAGAGCAGCCTTTCTCAACCTGTGGTTCCCCAGATGTTGGGACTAATAATAATAATAATAATAATAATAATAATAATAATAATTTATTATTTATACCCCGCCCATCTGGCTGGGTTTCCCCAGCCACTCTGGGCAGCTTCCAATAAAACACTAAAATACAATAACCTATTAAACATTAAAAGCTTCCCTAAACAGGGCTGCCTTCAGATGTCTTCTAAAAGTCTGGTAGTTGATTTTCTCTTTGACACCTGACGGGAGGGCGTTCCACAGGGTGGGTGCCACCACCGAGAAGGCCCTCTGCCTGGTTCCCTGTAACTTAGCTTCTCGCAGTGAGGGAACAGTCAGAAGGCCCTCGGCACTGGACCTCAGTGTCTGGGCAGAACGATGGAGGTGGAGACGCTCCTTCAGGTATACTGGACCGAGGCCGGACTACAACTCCCATCATCCCTGAGCTCTGGTCTTGCTAGCTAGGGGTGATGGGAGTTGTAGTTCAACATCATCTGGGGACCCACAGGTTGAGAAAGGCTGCCATAGAGCATGTCCTTGGGGATCCTGCCATCTTCCATTCTACCGACATGACCAAGCCAGCGTCGATGCCGCTATTAAGTTAAATTTTCTTGGCCAAGGAAGATTTGCTAGGTAGGGACCTTGTTTCCACCCTGCGATTCCCAGATCAAAAGCTTCCACTAACTTCCTTTATCGTGCAATTTGTTCAGGCAATCATGCGGAGAATCAGGACAACGAAGCGACTTGAAAGCCAATCTACAAGCTTTGGCTAAATAAGAAGCTCACTTATCTTTCTTTAAAGGAGAGATCACCGATGTCAGATTAAAGAGGAAGAACATTAAAGTGCAGAGTCTCGTTTTATCGCTTACGAAGTTGAAAACCTCTTTCTTTTTTCCTTGCAAGCAAAGCTGTGGGCTGCATTTTCACCAAACTGATTAAAATTCACCATTGTGCAGATAAGCACTGCTCTGGAGGGCAGAAATGAGGTGGCCTAAAACAGCGGTGGGAAATATTCTTTTTCTTCTGGAGGGCGGCATTCACTTCATGCACAACTTGGGGGGAGTGCAAGCCAGCAGGCGGGGCCAGGTGTATAAATGGGCAGAGCAATGGATGTGACTCCTGCTTCTGTTGTTGTTTAGTCATGTCTGACTCTTTGTGACCTCATGGACCAGAGCACGTCAGGCACTCCTGTCTTCCACTGCCTCCCGCAGTTTGGTCAAACTCATGCTGGTAGCTTCAAGAACACTGTCCAACCATCTCGTCCTCTGTCGTCCCCTTCTCCTTGTGCCCTCAGTCTTTCCCAACATCAGGGTCTTTTCCAGGGAGTCTTCTCTTCTCATGAGGTGGCCAAAGTATTGGAGCCTCAGCTTCAGGATCTGTCCTTCCAGTGGGCACTCAGGGCTGATTTCCTTAAGAATGGAGAGGTTTGATCTTCTTGCAGTCTATGGGACTCTCAAGAGTCTCCTCCAACACCATAATTCAAAAGCATCAATTCTTCGGTGATCAGCCTTCTTTATGGTTATTTATGGTCCCTTCATGGATCACTGCCTTGCCATGGCGAAGGGGCTTGAATAACTCAGAGAAGCTATGAGCTATGTTGTGCAGGGCCACCCAAGATGGACAGGTCATAGTGGAGAGTTTTGACCAAACGTGATCCACCTGGAGCAGGAACTGGCAAGCCACTCCAGTATCCCTGCCAAGAAAACTCCATGGACGAAAACAACAGGCACTCAGGGCTGATTTCCTTCAGAATGGATAGGTTTGATCTTCTTGCAGTCTATGGGACTGGCATGTTCCCTCCCTCCTGGTCGATCGTTCGGGAGCTTCAAAAGCTTTCTTCTGCCCAAATATCACAGCGACTTATGCCAACAGACATCGGCACACTTAAGGATCCGCAGAGACTTCGCAGCTTGCGTGACAGACCTCAACAACTCAGCATTTTGGCTAATCTACTTTATTTACATATAAACACACACAGAGCACTGCAACATGGCTCCCTCTCTCTCTCTAGCATCAGACAGCTAAGAGGAAAAACAAAGGACAATAGCCCCACTTCATGGAACACAGTAACAGAAACATCCTGTCTCCGTCACTTCCCACTCTGTGGAGTCAAAACACATACCGTCATGTGAAAGACAACAATCCCATGACTGTAATCATGGAGCAGTGGCTTGGGGACATGGGTGTGGCCAGAGAAGGGGGTGTGGCCTAGAAAGAATTCCAATAGCCAGATAGTGAGGTCTGGAAAGCCCCATTGGGCCCTGGTCCTTCAGTTCCCAAACTCTTGCCTATGCGCTGTGAAAGTGATCCAGAAAGGGTACACTATGGAAATGGAAACACCTTGCAGGAAGTACTTAAAATCTCGGAATAATATTTTGGCAACCGATGCAGCCGCCGCCTGCGGAACACACACAGGGGGTCTCAAGCTCATTTGCTGCTTCCTTCCACTCTCCTCCTCTGGTGTGGCTGCTTTCGCTTCCGATTTCCATTAGCCACTTTTAAGTGCTGCCCAAGCCTCAAACCAAGTATTAACTATGGATTGTTTGAAGAAGCACAAACCATAGTTAAGGTCAGGCGCTGCAATTAATGGACCTTAGGCATACGGAAAGTAATTTCTCACCATGTTACAGTTTAGTGCTATGTCCAAACTGGTCCTTAGTGTACTCAGGGTAGGGAACTGTGGCCTTCCAGGTGATGCTGGACTCCCCCAGGAATCAGCCCCAGGTGGTCATGAACAATGGGAGTTGTAGTCCAGGAATACCTCAAAGACTATAGGTTTCCTAGCTGTGGTGCATCTTCTCTTGAGGAAAAAAAGGACTTGGTTATCTTGCCTCCTTTGCTTGATGCCCACACCGAGATCCCCTGCTTTGCCATGCAGCCAAAGCTGCAAACGAGCTTTCAAGGGGCTTGTGCTATTTCTATGCCTCGCCAGACCAGCTGCCAGAGAGCGGGGAGCCCGAGAACCGTTAAAAAACCCCTTTGATAGGCAAATTCTCACTGACTGAGCAAACCATGCCCCCCAGCCTAGCTCTGACTGGAGCAGCATCTGCTTCCTTTGGTACCAGCCCGAGAAGGTGGCAATGTGTGTTGGCTGGTGAGCCAAAGAGCGCTCGGTTTCCCTGTGATCTGCAGCCAAACCTGTTCCCCATATGGCTTCGTTCGCTCATCACTGCTAAAATGTGGGCAGCAGCCGTCCACACCCCACATGTGCTTTGGGGAGCCAAAGGCGTTTGGTTCCACTTTTGCCAGTACAAACAACTCTGCACTGATGTCCCCAAAAACCTTTCTTCAGGCTCAAAGGAAAACGGCACAGGGGAGAATTAAGAATTTTTAACTTATTGTGCTCACTGCGGCTGGTGAGCGCTAATAGTTCAAAGTGTCAGGAGTCCAACAGGATAGGGATGGCTGATCTATACTAATATTGCTGCTCCCCCAAAACATTCCTGAAACTGCTTTGCTCCAGAGGAAACTTCATGGCCCAAACAGGCAGAAGACACAGCACTTGAGGCTCAAGGACCAGGCGGCCATTTTATTCGCCACAACTATGCCTGTCAGGGCTGAGCGAAAACATATAGTGTTGGTTAAACATGGCTGGCCACTGTACCTCCATCTTCATTTCGCCAGTACAGGAAGAGATTCATGGTCCCGACTTCCGTAATCTGATGGTCGTCTCCATACAACCAGAGAACCTGCTGGCAGCCTAATTCCATGGCTTCCCGCTGGGCATAGATTGAGGAGCCGTAGTTCCTTTTGGAAACATGAGGGAAACAGCAGGATAGGGTCAGGGCCTTATTTCAGCCATAATTCACTAGAACTCAGTTCCGGCACCTCTTAGGTGGTTGCCATTATAAGAAAACAGGGTAGGCCTTCACGCCACAGCAGTTAAGATTAGGTTCATTAAAGTTGCATATCGCTTCCCACTAAAAAGTTCCAAAGTGATTTGCAAGCAAGGAAAGAAATACAAAATTACAAAAACTGGTTTGACAATATAATCTATGGTAATCCCACAATTTATGAGGGGGTTACGGTTTGGGAATTGCAGCCAAAATCATGTATATTCAAAAGCCACTGGGTTCAATGGCAGGTGTGATTGTTCAAGTTATTTTTCCCAGGACCCCGTCCCCTTTTAAATTTTAAACATATTTTTTTGCCATGTTCATAAAGCTGAATGCACACAAGTTAAATGTGCTTACTGTACTATCATCGCTGCTGCCCCAAATCCCAACAAAATAAACATGTCTTTGCCAGTGCTGAAACGATCACTAGGTTGAGGTCCTTGTTTCCAGAGTAGTTTAAGATTAAATCCGTCTTCCCATACTCAGCTCGGATATTGACAACCTTGTAACTGGAGCGGAGAGGAACCTGGGACCTCTTGCATGCAATGATATGCTCTGTGACTAAGCTATGTCCTCTCTTCTCCAACCTAAACTTAAGAAAATGGAATCTAGGACCTGCAGGAATCGCTTCCTCATATCAGATTCACTGTTGTGAATTTCAGGAATGGCCAAGCCACCTTTCCCAGGACAAAAACTTCCTGTGTGCTCTAACAAGCAAGCTGTGCTGGCTAAATCAACAGCTGGGCCATTCTATAGCCCAGTTCTTCTGGCTGGAGCAACAGGCTGCTGTCAGGCATGCTGCCAGCCATGCCTCTGAAGCTATAAAATGCATTCCCGAAATGCCTGCATTTTGCTAGACGGCCACAGATGCCTTTGCCCTGAGCCAAGGAAGAGAGAGAGAGCATTTGCAGCCAGGCTTGTCCCCTCAACTTGGCAGAAGCGTGCTGATTCCGATGAAAGCAAAGAGTGTCGTTCCAGGGATGTCGCCAGCTTCCGGGGAACAATGCCGCCAAGCCATTACACGGCTGCTTCTCAGAGTTCCCGTACCCTGGGACGGGCCGCACAAAGGACGCCTGCCAGCTGCGAGATCAGCTTGTGATTAATGTGAACCGAGAAAATGGGCGGCCCATTTTGAGCCGCGGTCCTACCCGACAAGAACAGAGTTCCCAATTATGGCACGGCAAACAAACAGACCCTGAACAGACCAGTCCCATTGCGATGTGACTCAGATCTGGAGACCCTGTCCGGAACCCCCACCCCCACTTTGACTCGTAGGTTCAGGCTGGCTAGACCAGGTGTTGGGTGAACCACACTAATGAGCTCATTGTGAAATTAATAATAAAAATGCACTGTGTTTTCATTTAGTGCAGAGGTCGGCAAACTAAGGCCCGCTTGGCAAGTCCCCACACGCTGCGCTAAACCAGCGCCGTGCGGCTCGTGGACTCACTTCCACAGCGCTGGCGGGGCTTCCTATCAGCTGCAGGAAGCTCCTGCAGCCAATAGGAAGCTGCAGACGCCTCCTCCGCGCCAGAAACAGCATCTGTGCATGCGTGCACACATGCAGGCGCCTCCTCGGTGCCGGAAATAGTGTCTGCGCATGCACATGCGCACACAGGCGCCTCCTCCGCGTCAGAAATAGCGTTTGCAAATGTGCGCATGTGCGCTCGCATATGATCCAGCCTGTGGAGAGATCTCCGGGGGAGTGGACTGGCCCAAGCTCCGTAAGCTTTTCTGACCCCTGATTTAGTGTATGCAAAGCACTTCACTTCCCAGTAATTCTTACAATGAAAGATGATGTTGTGGTCCATT
Source organism: Podarcis cretensis (assembly GCF_951804945.1). Lineage (NCBI taxonomy): Eukaryota > Metazoa > Chordata > Lepidosauria > Squamata > Lacertidae > Podarcis > Podarcis cretensis. The sequence goes on from NC_137179.1 coordinate 14,027,469, forward strand.
TGTTTTAGTTAGGAAATGTTTTACAGTGGTGCCTCGCAAGACGAAATTAATCCGTTCCGCGAGTCTCTTCGTCTAGCGGTTTTTTCGCCCTGCGAAGCAAGCCCATTGACGGCTTAGCGGATTAGCGCTATTAGCGCTTTTAGCGGCTTATCGGCTTAGCGGATAAGCAGATAAGTGGCTTAGCGGCTTAGAAAAAGGGGAGGGGGAGGAAAAAAAACTGCAGGAACTCGCAAGACATTTTCGTCTTGCGAAGCAAGCCCATAGGAAATTCGTTTTGTGAAGCGCCTCCAAAACGGAAAACCCTTTCGTCTAGCGGGTTTTCCGTCTTGCGAGGCGTTCGTCTTGCGGGGCACCACTGTATCTGCCAAAAGAAATGGCCAATATAGGGGATACTAGCAGGATTTTTGTTCTGGGGGGTGTGTGGAGGATTAATACATAAGCCATGGGGTGGCTTGCCCCATAAGTAGGGAGAAGCCTGCGCCTGGGACTGTGCACTGCTGCCAACTGCAATGTTTTCAGAGCAGTTAGGGATGCCTGCAAGGCACAATGACTATGGAAGAAGAAGCCATGGTTCACAGGTATAACCCATGTTTTGCATGTAAACTGTGTTTGCTGATCTCCAGGAGATCAGGTAGCAGGTGATGTGGAGGAGCTCTGCCCAAGTCCTAGGAGAGCCACCGCCCATCAGGGCAGAAAATTCAGAGCTAGATGGATGGAACAATAATCTGTTCCTTTGAAAATGCACGCAGCTTGGAGCTCAAAAACTGGTTTTGGCCAACAGCAGTATACTGTGTCCCAGAGGATTCTGGGACATGTTTTTGATGCAGTCTCAGATAAGCAGCACGTGATTTCCAGCCTAGTTCACATGTCATGAACTGAGACTAGCAATGTCCTAGTCCCAACGCTGACATCTCCTCCAACTCTCTGGTGACGAGAGCTGTGAAATATCTCTGCCCAAGAAACAGAGAGCTGCAACCAGCTGGAATGGACAATGAAGGGCTAGGTGGGCCAATGGCATGAACCCAAATGACCCACCTGCCATTTTGAAAATGAGAATCCAATGCTCTCATGCCTACAAGAAAGAAGTCAGGAATGCTGAGCATTGGCGTCACATGGGTGTTACTTCATCAGGATGATCTTACCCTCCCAGCTTGCAGTCCCCGGTTCCTCCTTTCCAGGCTCGGACGTATTTCGGATCTGCCCACAAGGCTATGGGATTGAAGCTGCCACTCGAAAAGTACGGGCCCACAGGACTCAGTATGACGTAGAGGAGGGCTTTTGACGGCTTCTTGACTCCAAGGGACGGCTGAATAGTGGAAAGAGAGGCAACGTTAAAAGCATAAGGAGGGACCTACTGGATCAGACCAGAAACCCTGTCTCTTCTCAGCAGTAAAACAGAAGATTATGGAAAACCCGCGAGCAAACAGCAACAGCATTCTCTTGCATGGGATTCCCTGCAGCCGTTTTTCAGAGGCAAACTGCCTGATACTGGAGGTAATACTGTACAACCATCATGACTATAGCAGCCACTGATGATACCCTTTACTTTCATGAATGTATCAAACTCCCCTTTTAAAACGACCAACCCACCCCGGGCAAAATTTGGTTCTTCGGTGCCAATTCGGTTCAACAGTGGGTTCATTTCTAGTTAACTGCATAATTTAAAAAAAAAAAAGAGGTTCTGAGATAGCTCCGTTGGTAGAGCATGAGACTCTCAATTTCAAGGTAGTGGGTTCGAGCCCCACGTTGAGCAAAATATTCCTGCATTGCAAGGGGTTGGACTAGATGGCACTTGTGGTCCCTTCCAACTCTATGATTCTAGAGAACCTGATAGGAATGAAAAGGGCCAAAAATGAAGTAGGATGAGACCCAAACAATCCCAGATTGATGGATGGCAGGCAAGGCTCCCTTAGCTTAAGGTTCTGGATGGTGAAGGTTCCTTGCAGCGGACTTCCAAAGCCAACCTTCCAATAGCAGTTTGATCTGCAGCAATGAGGAAATGACAATCGAAACTTAGCTCTTTGCCACTGAAGAGGAAGCCACTATTAAAGGAGGAAGGAGCAGGTCAGGCTTGGGGAGGGGGAAGCACCAGTTTATAATTGCCTCTGGTTTACATACTACTGCTACATGTTCCATATTGATTTAAAATCGGCTCACCTTCCATACCGATTTTAAATCATATTGATTGTGGAAGGAGGGGATATATTGGTTTGCTTTTGTTCTTATTTTAATTAAGCATTTTGCATTTTTTATAGTGAAATTTTATGTCGCGAACCACCCCAAGATCTGCGGGTGCAGGGCAATGTACAAATGCAATAATAAAAATAAATAAATATTAATAATAATAGAGCACTTCCTATGCAACACAAAGGGACACATATTCTGCAATGCCACACCTGAGCATGCACAACCAAACAGAAGAGAACCTAGGGCTCCTTCTGGAGAATCTGAATGTTCAAATGAAAAAGAATGGACAGGTTCAAGCTGTGCAATGAAATGAGAAAACACTTCCACTAGGTGGCACTATGGTTATCTCTAAATACAAAAGCTGCAACTTTACAAAAGAGAACATCACACTTGGTCTCTTCTCCTCTGTGCCACACACAATGATTTTCCTACAAGAGTGCCATTTCGGCTATAGGAAAGAGTATGTATGCTTTATTCTGTTTTTAGTGTTCTGTTGGGAGCCACCCAGAGTGGCTAGGGAAACTAAGCCAGATGGACGGGGTATAAATAAAAATAGAATTATTATTATTGTTACTACAACTACTATTATTTTTACTATTATTACTACTACTATTATTATTATTAGCACCTCTTCCTTTACATGGAAAGAACCACAAAGGCGCTTTTGCGTGAAGTAGGACTTATGCATTCACATAGAGCACATTAGGATTTCTCTGCCGGCAACTGCAAGTTGCAAGGTTAAAAGCAGAACCTTGCTCTTGCACAGAAATCCTTTATGCTCAAACAATGCACAGACATTACACCTTCCCAGGACAACAGAAAACATCAGCGCATGTCGGATGCTCTTTAGGCCATACAAAGGATCTGTGCATGTGAGCTTGGAGCTGTTAACTTCCATTTGAACACACAACACCCGCTTCTAGGTGCATCAAGTGAGGACTGGGCTACAAAGCAACGAGGAGGCAGAATTCGGGACATGACAGAATAGACTGTCTCAGAATGCAGGTGGCGATAGGAATAGATGAACCTTTGCAGGGTTTTCCTTTTTTTAATGACACAGCAAGAAATAGGCTGGACTGAATATTTCTTTTTGATGTGCTCTTCCCCCCCCTTAAAAAAAAAATGCACAGAGTTATTTTCACAGGAGGGGAAATTCTGAAAACTGCTCCCCAATCCTGCAGTTTTAATGCGATACAACTCATTCTGCCGCCTCTGGATTCTGCTGCCATGCTCAGAGCAGGCCTCAGTTAGCATGCTGCCCGGTGCAAAAATGAAGGAGAACAAAGAACAAGGTTAGTTTTTCCACACACCTCTGTCCCAATTAACGTAGGGCGAATGTACAAGCTAGCAGCGGTCGAGTACGGCACCCACTCCTTTTCGACTTCCACGAGTTTCCGGATGCACTCCAAAAGCTCTTCTTTGTCAAATCCCTGAAAGCAAAAGCAGAAGAAGGCAACACTTAGAATAACCTTAATGTGGTTGGGAGCACACTTCAGCCGCGACGTTTAATTAGCCTATTAAGCCAGAGGCCGTGACGTTCCAACTCCTGTTAGTGAATGAGACTCCAGGGGAGGTCATATGATTCTAAACACCCAACAAACAAAACAGTTTAATTGATTTCATACCAATTGTGCAACACATCTCTAAAGCACGAGTTTGGGCTGGACATTTTAAATGCCTGCAGGGTTTTTTTGGGGGGAGGAGGGTACGGGGAAGGTTCTTTGAGTCTCACATTTCTCCTTTATTATGGATTTCCCCCTTCCCAAGCAAGAGATGTATTAAAGCAGGCATCCCCAAACTCAGCCCCCCAGCTGTTTTGGGACTACAACTCCCACCATCCCTAGCTAACAGGACCAGTGGTCCTGAAGTGTTGCCATTCTGGAGCCTCAGACTCTTAATCTCAGGTTTGTGGGTTTGAGCCACGCACTGGGCAAAAGATTCCTGAATCGAATGGGGTTGGACTAGTTCAGGCATGTCCAAAGTCTGTTTGGGGGGTCTAATTCAGCCCCCCGGCTGGTTTAATCAGGCCCCTGTGGCAGTTTATTTCTTGGGGTCAAATCCCCCCAAAAGCTCGACATCTTGGGTCGGCCTTCACACATGTTCACTTCATCTGAGGTGGTTGGAGGATGGATGGCGGCTAACAGATTGAGGTTGAATCCTGACAAGACAGAATTACTGTTTTGGGGGGACAGGGGGCGGGCGGGTGTGGGGGATTTCCTGGTCCTGAATGGGGTAACTGTGCCCCTGAAGGGCCAGGTGCGCAGCCTGGGAGTCATTCTGGACTCACAGCTGTCCATGGAGGCGCAGGTCAATTCTGTGTCCAGGGCAGCTGTTTATCAGCTCCATCTGGTATGCAGGCTGAGACCCTACCTGCCCGCAGACTGTCTCGCCAGAGTGGTGCATGCTCTGGTTATCTCCCGCTTGGACTACTGCAATGCGCTCTATGTAGGGCTACCTTTGAAGGTGACCCGGAAACTACAACTAATCCAGAATGCAGCAGCTAGACTGGTGACTGGGAGCAGCCACGAGACCATATAACACCGGTCTTGAAGACCTACACTGGCTCCCAGTATGTTTCTGAGCACAATTCAAAGTATTGGTGCTGACCTTTAAAGCCCTAAATGGCCTCGGTCCAGTATACCTGAAGGAGTGTCTCCACCCCCATCGTTCTGCCCAGACACTGAGGTCCAACTCTGAGGGCCTTCCCTCACTGCGAGAAGCCAAGTTACAGGGAACTAGGCAGAGGGCCTTCTCGGTAGTGGCACCCGCCCTGTGGAACGCCCTCCCACCAGATGTCAAAGAGAAAAACAACTACCAGACTTTTAGAAGACATCTGAAGGCAGCCCTGTTTAGGGAAGCTTTTAATGTTTAACAGGTTATTGTATTTGGGTGTTCTGTCGGAAGCCGCCCAGAGTGGCTGGGGAAGCCCAGCCAGATGGGCAGGGTATAAATAATAAATTATTATTATTGTTTTGGGCACCCCTGGACAAGATGATTCTCATAATCCCTTCTACCTCTACAATTATATGACCTTATAATGGTCGCGTAGGAGCTTGTTCGACATTTTATGAATACAGATAAACAGCTCCGTGTAACCCAAGATCTAGCGTCCTCTCTCACTGATTCCATCTCTGAGGAATCTCCTTGGCAGAAACACTGCTTTCGATCTTGGAAAGGTTTTACCAGTTGGGATGAAAACACTGTCCAAAGTCACAGTGGGGCAAAGAGCAAGGGGAAGAAAAGTAAATGCTTGTATTACGCACTGGCAAAGTCGCCCGCAGAGCTGACCGCAGCATCCTGTCCATGTTGAGTCCCGGACGGAACAAGCGGATTTTGCCATCCACCCCTCGGTACGCCTTCATGCCTTCGAACAGCTAAAAGAATCAAAAAGGGAGGAATCGGAGAAGTTGAGCGTAAGTGGCAGACAGCGGTGAATATCGCACACACATGAACATGCACACACACAGGTAAAATAAAATACTGTAATAATAAACGCATGTGCATTCCAAATGAAATCACTGATAGCTTTACATGTTCAGAACGTTAACATTAAATAAAAACTGAGCAACTTCTGCATCATTCCACACATGAGGTTTGCTGCTTCCTATGCCCACCTCTCACATTAGAAAAGAACTATCTAACGCATTATTAAGGGGCTGCAAAAATGTACCCGACTTTTTTGAGGGGCACGCGGACTTTCCAGTACTGGCACCATGACTGACATTCTGTTCCCTCTAGGGCTGTGAGCTTCAGCTGGTTAATCAGTTAGACAGTCACATGGTTAACCTGCCAATTTTCAATCAGTGCCTGCCGATTTTTAAACAGCGGGGCTGCTAAGTTGTATATATGTCCCTTGTTCCACACCCTCCTCAAGTGCTTTTGCCTTGCTGGAATTTGCCTAGCTGAATTGTGACAGTACCTCCTGCTTGGCTGGAAGGAGAGAGGAGGGAATGTGTAAGAACCTCTGGGTTTTGCGAAGCTGGAATGTAGTCAAAGGTAAAATTCGCGTCCATTGCTCCCCTCAGTTTTGCCTTTGTCCACCCCTACATTTGCCCCTGCAACCTCTCTGGAATATTACCCTCAAGGGAATGTGTGCCCCCACCCCACTGTTGAAAGGTTTCCCGGCCTTATGCCATCCCACAATGAAATCAGGATTTCAAACTATGGATTGTGCAGTTTTGCCATGGAAAAAGTAAGCCAGGAAATAAAATGGGAGAATGCAAGGGCAGGAGAGGGACTGCAGTTTGTACACACATTTATGTTATGACCGAACTAAATATTGTGATTTTATCCTGTGAACCTCCCTGAGACCTGTGGGTTTAGGGTGGCATATATATTTTAATAATAATAATGCGTTTACTGAGAAGTAAGTCCCACTGTGTTACAGGGACTTAACACCTAATATAATATGTTTAGAAGTGCAGCTTTTGCTTACTGGGGTAGCAAATTCTCGTAATCATTTTCATATCTCACCTTCAAAACACCAACGTACCTTCACCTTTTTTAAAAGCACCACAGTTTCATATCTATCCTAGCAATCATGACAGCGAGAAACGTATTTTATTTGGTAAGAAACGAAAGCTGGCACATCTCGCCTTTAGGCCGCGCCCCAATCTACAGGGAGATAAGCTAAACTTTCAAGTGGAGAGCAGCTTGTACTAAGATTGTCTTGGTGTCCCTGTTCTGAAACACTGCCTGCCTAGATTCTTACACAGACCCATAGAGCAGAACAGCTATTTTATTTTATTTTACCCTAGATGCACTGTTACGGAAGATGCCCCAGACTGCCTATTATTATTATTATTATTATTATTATTATTATTATTATTATTATTATTATTAGCTTTTGCTAAAAAATTTCGCAGAGTTTGGAGGCAAACCAAGAATGAAATCATTGCACAAGGACAAAAAGGCCTTGCCAATGCCTTTTCTTGTCTGTTCCTGGAAGGACGGGAAACATCTCGAAAATCCCGCAGTGCCCAAGTCAGCCTTTCAGTAGCTAAGGGGAAAAACCAGTGGGGAGTTCCGGGCAGGATGACTAAACTGAAAACAGCAGAAAGAGGGATTTTTCCACTGCAACAAAATCAGAGCTGGGCATGAGAGCTGGTGAAGTGTCCTGGCCAGGTCACAGAAGTCCCACAGACAAATCTCACTTCAGATTGGAACAGCCTGAACCTTTCCCTAGATTACGAGTTGTACATGTGAAAAGGATCTAGGGGTCTTAATGGACCACATGCTTAACATGAGTCCACAGTGCGACGCAGCAGCAAAAAACCCCAGCTAATGCTATTCTAAGCTGCATCAACGGAAGTATAGTGTCCGGATCAAGGGAAGTAATAAAACCACTCTCTTCTGCCTTGGTCAGAACACACCTGTGGTACCGTGTCTGAAGTTATGGCCACCACAATTTAAGAAGGATGCTGACAAGCTGCAATGTGTGCAGATGAGGGAAACCGAGGTGATTAAGGCTTTGGAAACCAAGCTTTATGAGGAACAGTTGAGTGGGGTATGTTTAGCCTGGAAAAGAGGAGACTGAGAGGAGATATGATAACCATCTTCAGAGATCTAAAGGGCTGTCACAGGGGAGATGGAGAAAACTCATTTTGTCCTACTCCAGGGGCTAGGACTTCCATTTGAAGGCACCTTCTACTGAAGGGCTGCCTGGTCCACCTCCAGTTTAAAGATAAAGAACTATAAGATGGAAGACCAGCATGGGCCCTTGAGCTTGTCCATCAACAAGTAGCACATAATAATAATAATAATTATAATAATAATAGTTATTGGCCAGCTGACTGAGCAGCCACACAGTCAGCTGAGCACAGCTTTCTACAACTATGGTAAAATGTATTGTGTTTCTGGTTTTGTTCTGGTTTTCTCTAGAAGAGAAGACTGAGAGGAGATATAGCTTAAGGACTGTCACATGGAAGATGGAGCAAGCTTTATTCCTGTTGCTCCAGAGCGTAGGACCCAAACAAGTTTCAAGTTACCAGAAAGGAGATTTCGACTAAACATCAGGAAGAACTTTCTGACTGTAAGAACTGTTTGGTAGAGGAACAGACTCCCACGAGAGGTGGTGGACTCTACCTTCATTGGAGGTTTTTAAAGAGGTAGGGTGACCATCTGCCAGGGATTCCATTATTATTATTATTATTATTATTATTATTATTATTATTATTATTATTATTATTTCTATACAGCCCTTCTTCATCTGGGGATTACAAGGTGGTTTACAGTACACAAACACAAAAATACATAATGTAGTAATGAACAAAAACAGTAACCTCCCTCCCATTTTTATTTTTTTTAAAGGGCATAGATTGTTTAATGAGTCAAAGGCTTGGGAGAAGAGAAATATTTTTGCCTGGCACACAAAGATAAGTAAGGAAGACATCAGGTGAGTCTCCCTGGGAAAAGCATTCCACCAATGAGGAACTGTTCTCATGTTGCCACCAGTTCATATGGGTGGAGGCCTTGCAAGGGTTGGACTAGATGACCCCTAGGGTACCTTCTGACTCTACAATTCTGTGCATCTATTTCAACCAGAGTAACTGCTGCTCCAGAGAAGCGGACACGGAGCAATGGTTCCAAACTACAAGAAAGAAGATTCCACCTAAACATTAGGAAGAACTTCCTGACAGTAAGAGCTGTTCGACAGTGGAATTTGCTGCCAAGGAGTGTGGTGGAGTCTCCTTCTTTGGAGGTCTTTAAGCAGAGGCTTGACAACCATATGTCAGGAGTGCTCTGATGGTGTTTCCTGCTTGGCAGGGAGTTGGACTTGATGGCCCTTGTGGTCTCTTCCAACTCTATGATTCTATGATTCTAACTATTCTTAAATTATCATCATTAGTAGATTTCTTCACCACAAAAGTCCCAGGGTGGATTACAACTTGTGAAAATTCTTACCAAAATCTTATTTTAAAAAAGGAGGGGTTACAACAATTTAAAAAATACAATATTAAAAAATAAGTTAAAATGGGTTAGCATCAAAATAATAAGGTGCATCCTCAAAATCTCTCTCCCTTTCTGAGGTGTCAAAGGTTAGAGAGGGGCGTCCCAACACCTGAGAGAGTCCGCAAGTGCAGGTTCTCTTTTGAAGCGCCACATTTCCTCTGTTTTGCAAATCTGCAAGCGCCCTGCCTATCTGCAAGCAACCCCTTCCACCTTTTTTTTTGGGGGGGGGGGTGGATAACAAACAGAAATCCCCAAGGAAAGCTGTCATTTTGTTATCAGACAAACCAGTTTGTGCAGACCCTGCTCCTGTGGAAATTAAGCAAGTGGCCTTCTTAGTTATGACACCCGGATCAGGCCAGCCATTAAAGAGGAGCAACTTGCTATTTAATATACAGTGGTACCTCGGTTTACGAACTTAATCCGTTCCTGAAGTCCGTTCTTAAACCGAAACCGTTCTTAAACCGAGGCGCGCTTTCCCTAATGAGGCCTCCCACCACCGGTGCCCTTCCACCGTTCGGATTGCGTTCTTAGACCGAGGTAAAGTTTGCAAACCGGGACACTATTTCCAGATTTGCGGAGTTCATAAATCGAATCGTTCTTAAACCAAGGTACCCCTGTATAATGTTTCTACTGTCTGGGAAGGGCAGTCGCCTGTGGGATTTTCTGCCTCAGGTGCCAAAATAACTTGACAGGCCTTGAGTATTATGTACCTTCATTTATTTGTGGGTGGGGGTTTTTTTAAGGGGGGGTGCCATTTAGTGCTGTGTCTCAGGTAGCAATATGTCTCGGCCAGCACTGACCCCCGTTGTGGAATCATCTCTCTGGGAACAACCATCCTGCTCCTTCGGTGGGGCTGTTCTCACGTTACACTGGACCTGGGGACAAACTGCCCCCTATACATCTAGAGTGTAGCGTTTGTGTGTACCCTCTTTGCACAGCTCAGCTATTGTTTACAAAGGCACAGCCACCGAACGTTGCACATGAAAATATAGTATTTGTGTACAGCTAAACCATTTGTGTACACAGATACCTTTTTTTCGCCCTATAGGACGCACCGTCCCATAAGGCGCACCTAGTTTTTTGGGGGGAAATAAAGGGGGGGAATTATTCCCCCCCAGGCGCAGGGCTGGGGCGGGGGAAGCCCGAGCTTCCCCTGACCCCAGCCCCCAGAACAGGCAACTCTTCGCAAGCCGCAGGAGCCCAGCGCAGGGCTCCCGCGCCTTGCGGAGAGCCGCGCGAAGTCTCATGCCCAGCGCGGGCTCCCACGGCTTGCGGAGATCTGCGCGAAGCCTGGAGAGCGAGGGGGTCGGTGCGCACCGACGCCTCTCGCTCTCCAGGCTTCAGCGAATGCCTGCATTTGCCCCATAGGACGCACACACATTTCCCCTTCATTTTTGGAGGGGGAAAAGTGCGTCCTATGGGGCGAAAAATACAGTACATCTGTAATGTGTGAACAACTCTACTGTTAGGTTTTAGGTTCCCAATGAAGACAAGCTTATACTTCCAGGTTTTTTATATTCTAATGCCGCTCTTTCATACTGTTTATTCACTTTGTTTTTAGTAGGTTAGAAACGCTTTTAAAATAAAAATACCATTAAGGAGGTGCCCCTGGTGTATCTCTCTATGTTAGGCCAAAGCCTGTTATGATCCTAGCTTGTAAACAGCTACTTGCATCGTTGCCTAGGCAACCAGCCAGAAAAGCTCGGAGTTATTACTTTAATTTTACACAGGGCATGCATGTTTACTTGGAAGTCCCCCCACTCAGGTCCTATTCAGGCGTTCGTTCCTAAGTCTGTGGGCTAAAAGTGGGGAGAGGATTTGGGCAAAAGATGGAAGTCCCACCTCACCATCCCTGGGCATGCCAGCTCCATGTTCTAAGCGAGGGTCCGAAACAGGATTTTCAACGCACAGAAACTGCCTGCAGGCCTTCGCTTTCAATTTCTAGTCTCCCATCCCCCTCCCCTAATTTTTAGTTAGGGGAAAAGGGGAATCAGTGGGGTATGATATAGGTGCAAAAAAGTATGTTGTGAAGAAAGTGGCTAGAGATAAGATTTTAGGTAAAAGGTAAAGAACCACTGGGCGGTTAAGTCCACTCAAAGGCAACTATGGTGTTGCGGCTCTCATCTCGCTTTCAGGCCGAGGGAGCCGGGCGTTTGTCCACAGACAACTTTCTGGGTCATGTGGCCAGCATGACTAACCCGCTACTGGTGCAACGGGACACTGTGACGGAAGCCAGAGCGAAAGGAAATGCTGTTTACCTTCCCGCTGCAGTGTTACCTATTCATCTAATTGCACTAGTATGCTTTCGAATTGCTAGCTTGGCAGGAGCTGGGGCAGAGCAATGGGAGCTCACCCCGTTGCGAGGATTTGAACCACCCACCTTCTGATCAGCAGGCCCAAGAGACTCAGTTGTTTAGACCACAGCGCCATGCGCTCTGGCACTCGTGACAGACCTCCGTGCGCCAATAGCAGTTTAGTCATGCCGACCACAGAAAGCTGTCTGTGGACAAACGCCGGCTCCCTTGGCCTGAAAGCGAGATGAGCGCCGCAACCCCACAGTCGCCTTTGACTGGACTTAACCGTCCAGCGGTCCTTTGCCTTTTTTACCTTTAAGGTTTTAAACCCCCCCCCCTTTCAATCCCTCTTGCATAATACTAGAGGCTGTGGCTACCCAATGAAGGACAGACAAAATGAAGTGGTTCTTCATGCAGCCTACAGTTAAAATGTGTGGAATTTACTCCCGCGAGGCGCAACTACGGCCATCAACTTGAACGGCTTTAAAAAGGGGACCGGACAAATTCATGGAGACTACTAGCCATGCCAGCTATGCTCTCCTGTCTCCATGGTTGGCGGCATAAATCCTTCTGAATTTCAGCTGCTAGAAGCCACAGGAGAGGAGATCTCAGATCCATAGCTGTCAATGTTTCCATTTTTCAAAAGGAAATTCCCTTATTCTAAATAGGATTCCTCGCAAGAAAAGGGAAAAGATGACAGCTATGCTCAGATCCAGCTTGCAGGTTTCACGCAGGACCTTTGGCCTCACACAGCAGGCATCTTCTTATGGGCCACCAGCACTGTTGGGGGTGGGGTTTGTGTCCATGCCCCATCCCCACTTTGGGCTCATGTGCTTATGCCTGAATAGGACTTTACTCATCACATATGAAAAGCAGCCTAGTTGGACCTGTCAGATGCGCCAAACACCTCCTAAAAAATCAGTTGTTCACCAAGGTCTAAGTGGATGTTTGTGTGGCTTATCCTGTTCAGTTGTTGACTTTCCTATAATACATGATGGGGCTTTTCCTGCATATTGAATGTATTCTGATCTTTATTTCTATTATCTGATTGTACTGCATTGGTTTGAATAAAGGCCACCACTAAAACACACCCCTAAAATGCGATCTCTTAAATTATGGCTTCTCCTATCTAAAAGAGCACCATTACAGTGATACCTTGGTTTACAACCATAATCCGTTCCGGAGGTTCGGTTGTAAACCAAAACAGGTTGTAACCCAAGGCATGCTTTCACCAATGGGGCCTCCCAAAAAAGGGGGGATGTAATAATAAAAAAAATGGGTTGTAATCCAAAAAAATGGACACAGACTTCAGGGTTTGACGTGGTTGTAATCCAAAACGGTTGCAAACCAAGGTACCACTGTATAGGTTGCACTCAGGTTTCATGGAAGCCAGACGTAGGGATAAAGAGTTTATTGGATTTTGATTTTAAATACTTAAGCTTTTTTACCTCCCCCCCCCCAAAAAAAATACCTCCTTAAGCGGTACATCTATTTTCTAAATGAAGACAATATTGGAAAGGCTAGTTTAGGCTCATTCTTGATGGCGGCATCCATACATTCATTCACACACACAAACAAACAGTAATAATCTGACATCTGCTGTGCGTCTGCAACACACGAGCTAGACCACGTAGCCTGCAGAGCCAGGATTATCATGGCGGGGGGTCACGGATCACAAGAAATGCAGAGAGACGTGGGTGGGGTGAGATGGGGGGGAGGAATACCAAAAGCATCATTGTCATGTTGTGTTATACCCACTGTATATTCATTGAGCCATAGCATTTGGAGCAGTTTCGCCTCTGTCAGTCCTCTTGGCTAGAGGAAACATGGTGCAGCAAAGGTAAAAACGGGAAAAAATAAAATAAAAATAAAAAATAGGGGGGGGAAATATGTATATATTAAAAAGAGCATATTGGTTATTAGCATGAAGATTTAAGAGACAGCGTATTACAGCAGTAACGCTACGGCGAGCGAGACAAACATCCAGGATCCGACTGTGGCTCCTTGCTCCACATAAAAACAGGGGAGTCATTATCAACCCGGTGACCTCCAGAACTTTTGGGTTCCAACTTCCATCAGCCCCAACTGCATGGCCGACAATCAAAGGTGACGGGAGCTTTAATACAAAACATTTGGAGGGCACTAGGTTGGGGAAAACTGCCTGACTGCATCCAGATCTCCTCAGTCTAAAAAATTCCTCCCACCCCCCAAAAAATAACCCCCACAGAGTTCTTCTTTGGGAGACAAGAGGTTAAAATGTTTAATTAAAAACAAAAATGGATTTTTAAAAATAGAGCCCAGTACTGTCTTCCTGAGAACTTAGAAGTTTTTCAGGTGAAAGGGTTTGGGGCCAGATTCTCTTTCCCACCTAAATCTTTGGAAAGCATAGAAGTTCAGCAATGCCAGAACAAATGTACATTTTTAAACGTGTCCAAGAGGGAGAGGACTTTACGGCCACATTTTCTCCACATGCTCTGTGGCAGCGGAAATGTGCACTTGCTGAGGCTCTGACACCAATGGTGGCATAACATATTCAGTCTCGTTGGACATTTGGTGCCTTAACCGTTAACCATCCTGGCTTCTGGTCCAGCAGAACGACTGGCGTAGCTTGTTTTGCTTGCGAAGTCGAGGGGCTGATTAACAAACGCAACCAGTCGCCTTTTGCAGTATTGAATGATGATTTGTGTGTGCAAATGAATCAGCATGGGCCAGACATCACAGACAATACTTCCATAGTGTCTGTGTTTGAACATCACAAATAAACCAGAGTTTATCATGATGCAAATGAGCCTATGCAAGCCTTCCATGTTCCCCCTTCTCATCTGGTATGGCTCAAGAGGAGACTGGAAACTTTGGCTTCTGTTTCTATTATTATTATTATTATTATTATTATTATTACGCAACCCAAACTGTCGATATAGTCTTAATTTGGAGTAACTGAAGCTGGCCAGCTTCACAAACTATGGCTTGAAGTTGGTTTGTTTCTGACAAACCACAGTTAAGCTAACCATAGACGGTTGAGTTCAGGCAACACTGCAAGCCACTGTTAATCAAAACAGAAATGAAATCTTCTAAATTTATCATACCCGTGCTGGGGAGAAGGTGAGTACAAGTCTGATGATTTGGCAATCTCGTTCCCATCATGATAAACCATGGCTTATTGTGATATCAAAATGTGCAGTCATAATCTAAAGTGCAATACTTTTCGCGGCAGTCAGTTCATTCATTCAGCTGCAAGTCATTCATTTTTTTAATAATGTACGTACAGGTCTGAACCTCCCTTAATATGCTTGCTTATTTATTTCACAGCATGCATTCTTGAAACCCCAACATGCAGCACGGCTAGGAATGTCACCAGATGCAACGTGTGTCTTGGAGGCATTCACCATTTTGAGTATATCTCCAGAATAAATCTTATTTTATGCCTGCTTTTTTAAAAAAAACTTAGCTCAACTGCAGGAACAGTGGGCAGGGATGATGGGAAACATGGGCAAGGCATGCCTGTTAGAATTCCTGCTCCATGATTGCAGTCATGGGATTTTTGTCTATCACATGACGGTGTATGTTTTGACTCCACAGAGTGGGAAGGGACGGAGACAGGATGTTTGTGTTACTGGGTTCCGTGAAGTGGGACTATTGTCCTTTGTTCTTTTTCTTTTTGCTGTCTGCTGCTAGAGAGAGAGGGAGCCATGTTGCAGTGCTCCGTGTGTGTGTATATGTAAATAAAGTAGATTAGCCAAAATGCTGAGCTTCTGAGGTCTGTCACGCAAGCTGTGAAGACTCTGCAGATCCCTAAGTGTGCCGGTGTCGGTTGGCATCAGTCGCTGTGATGTTCGGGCAGAAGAAAGCTTTTGAAGCTCCCGAATGAAAGACCAGGAGGGAGGGAACATGCCAGTCGGGCATGTGTCTCTGCCAGGGTTCTACTCGAGTGTAGGATGAGCTCCTGACATGGGGCATGGGGTGGCTATTGTTACCAAATTAGAGAAGACAAGAGTTAACCCTAGAAATGTGGGTTTGTTCCACTGCCTTATGGTTGAGCAGTGTTCTCATCTGGCTGGCTATTCTCGACATGACTAAGCTGTCTTCTCAGCTGCAAAGAACTGGCGGCTCCCAATCCCACCAAGAAAAATGGAGGGTGGAGGCTTGGTACTTCACAACAGCTGCTCTCCACCTGGCCCCCCTCCCAACTTTCACTGTGGCACTACACGGATGTTTAAAAATGGCAGAAGTAAACTGCTAAGGTCTTAAACAGTTGTCACAAATAAATGAATGGTGCTAGTGGCAACCCCCACCCACAAGGCTTCTGACAGAGTAAACATGACTTTCTGAAATCCTACTGAGTCGGTTCTTAATACCCTACGTTGAGATCGTTGGTCTTCAACTGGAGGGTTGGGACTCACTGCAAGGTCATACCTCAATTGAGTCAGAACAGTAGAAGTGCTACCATAAATATATTGAAAGATGAAGAAATGGGTCCTCAAATGTATGTTTGGACCAAAAGGTGAGTCCCAGGTTGAAGGTTATTGAGCTAAACTACATGTTTTGCAGAAGGGCACGGGTGCCTCCCCATAAGAGAATTCCTGTCAAGATATGACAGAGGCCCACTATCTACACTTTCTTTATCATCATCATTATTTCATTTCAATAATTTTACAATCATTTCAACATTTCAAAACATGACTTCCTTCCCCCCTCTTTCTGTGGTTCCTTAACGTTATTTTTAATATTTTCTGCAGATCCAAATTAACTTAATTTACTCATTTATTCATCTACTTTAAAAAGATCCTCTTATAAAATTGCAGGTTATTACAGTAATCCTGCCAGTGCTCTTATCCATTTACATCTTATTTGTAAATATTCAATAAACCATTTCCATTCTTTTATAAAAAGTTCGTTGTCTCGATTCCCCCCCCCCAGTAAGTTTTGCCATTTCTGCATATTTCATAAGTTTTTGTATCCATTCTTCTTTTGCTGGGACTTCTTTTCATTTTGGGGAAAGTAACATTCTTGCCACTGTAGTCACATACTTGAATAAATTTATATACAGTTTGGGTTGTTCTGTCCCTTAATTCCCCAAAGGACGGCTTCTGGGTTTTGTTTTGTTTTTACAAACGTTATTTGAAACATCTTTTTCAATTCATTATATATCATTTCCCATCATTTCCTATCTACACTTTCCTGAAACAGTTGAAGATATTTTTGTACCAACAGGCTTTTTCCAGCTATATAAATGGGTATTTATCATGAGTGCCCACTTGTTAGGGTTTTTGTC
The DNA here is from genome assembly GCF_951804945.1 of Podarcis cretensis. Taxonomy (NCBI): domain Eukaryota; kingdom Metazoa; phylum Chordata; class Lepidosauria; order Squamata; family Lacertidae; genus Podarcis; species Podarcis cretensis. Next base: position 14,044,173 of record NC_137179.1, read on the forward strand.
TTTAAATATATCTGTTTTGCATTTTTAACTGTTTTTAATTCTTTTACGTGTAAATAAATTTGGGTGATTAATAAATCAAATGCAATAATAATAATAATAATAATAATAATAATAATAATAATAATATCATTAGTGGCCAACCTTAAAGCTTTAGAAAACTAGCGAAATGATGCAATCCTGTGGACATGTCCCTGTCTTGACGCAAATGGCAGCCAATGAAATGGGGATGAGGACATAGGTCATCATACATTTCCTCCTAACTGAAAAAATGGTTGCTGGAAAAATGGGGTCAGCAATGTTGCCATCTCTCCCTCTCTGCATTCCTCTCCCTCCGTATCCGATTATTCTAGAGCTACCCTCAGTAATAACAACAGAGTAGGTTGTGGCACCTTGCGTTTTATCACTGAAACATAGGTGAAAACATTTTACAAAGCACAAGAAGAAATATTCTGTTTCAAAACAAACCCACACTCAAAACCAAAATCCAGTTGGCGGGGGGCTAATGTTTATTAGACCGAATATCACAAAATAGTGAGCAAAGGGTGTGCATTGGTTTTTTGTTTTTTTTTTAAGTTTTCCAAAAGTGTTCATCGATCTGGATGTTAAGCAAAGCAGGGGATAGATATGAGGGAGGGAAGGAGGGAGAGAGAGAGAAAGAGAGAAGCAAGCTTGGTGTTAAAACCCTCACCTGCATTATACAGCGGACACTCGGGTTGCGAACATGATCCGTGCGGGAGAAACGTTCGCAACCCGCAGCGTTCACAACCTGTGTGCCTGCGCACGAGCGGGTTGCGATTCGGCGTTTCTGCGCATGCGCAATCTACCGCTTCTGCGCATGCGCCAAAACCCGGAAGTAACCTGTTCTGGTACTTCCGGGTTCGGCGCGGAGCGCAACCCTAAATCGCGCAACCCAAAGTGTCTGTAAACTGAGGTATGAATGTACATGTAAAGCAGTAGTTCTGCATGTAAACCGTCGTGAGTTTCTAAGGGAGCTGAGAGTTGTTAGGCAACGCCTGCTCCTGTTTCAGAGCTACAATTCCCATAATAGTTTAACGACCAATGCCGCTTCCCAGTGAACTGTAGCTCTGAGAGGGGAGCAGGGGTCTCCAAACAAATCTCAGCACCCTTAACACACTAACACTTCCCGCGACTCTTTGCGGGAAGCCAGGGTGGCTTAAAGTGGCATTATACTGTTTCGCTGCTTCTCATACTGTCGCTGTACTCACTTCTACGGCGTAGTGAAGAGCAGAGATAGAGGGGTGCAGCGAGAGGTTTTCCAGAGGTTTGATGTGAGGCTTCTCCCAGCCAGAAGCAAGCGACCATTCGATGAAGAGCATGTTGTCGGTGAAGACTGTCCCAAACACCAGGCCTTTCGGGTCTGGCTTCTCTTTGAAAGTTGCAGACGGGGTGATGATTAGGTCAGCAGCCTGGGCAGACGAAAACAACAGTAGCACATGAAAATACATGTAAAGCTATATTGATGGTGTCCAGCTGAAACTACCCCGAGACTAGATTTCAAAGATGGCTCCGCAAGAAACTAAGTGTGTTTTGGTTTGGGGGCTTGCCCACATGGCCTGTTTATTTAGCATTTAGACAGGTCTGCTTGTACAAAAATTCTTCTTTGGCGATCACTCACAGCAATTTAAAACAGGAGTTCACAGCCAGTCGCCATGCGAAGCCATCCAGCAACGCTGGCGCATTCTGCCAGGGCATGTGGACCCTGTCCATTGGCCAAGGATATTAAGTGCTGACACTGGTCCTTTGAACCAGTGTTGGTGCTGACCTTTAAAGCCCTAAACGGCCTCGGTCCTATACAGTGGTACCTCGGGTTAAGAACTTAATTCGTTCTGGAGGTCCGTTCTTAAGCTGAAACTGTTCTTAAGCTGAAGCACCACTTTAGCTAATGGGGCCTCCCACTGCCGCCGCGCCACAATTTCTGTTCTCATCCTGAAGCAAAGTTCTTAACCCGAGGTACTATTTCTGGGTTAGTGGAGTCTGTAACCTGAAGCATCTGTAAACCGAGGTACCACTGTATACCTGAAGAAGCATCTCCACCCTCATCGTTCAGCCCAGACACTGAGATCCAGCGCCCAGGTCCTTCTGGCGGTTCCCTCATTGCAAGATGTGAGTTTTACAGGGAACCAGGCAGAGGGCCTTCTCGCTAGTGGCGCCCACCCTGTGGAACGCCATCCCTTCAGTTGTGAAGGAAATAAGTAGCTATCTTCTCTTTAAAAGACATCTGAAGGCAGCCCTGTTTAGGGAAGTTTTTAATATTTAATGCTGTATTGTTTTTAACACTCGATTGGGAGCCGCCCAGAGCGGGTGGGGAAACTCAGCCAGATTATTATTATTACCAGCAATTTTGATTTTTGGAAAACAAGAAAATGCCACTGCAATCACATGGCACACGCTGCCCTAAGTAAGCACAGGACTGCAAGCTGAAAAACAGAATTAACATTCATCCTGCACCAAGACACGTGCCCCCCAAAAACCCCACGAGAGAATAGGGTGGAAAACCGCAGGTTCATTTCCTCGATGCAAAACGTCTGCGTTGAGGAAACGTTGAGGAAACGTTAACGCTGACTTGTCAAAATGTAAAATTGGCTCCAAAGTCTTCTACGTAGGCAGGCGGGGAAAGCACTGCATGAAATGCTGTCCTTACAGAACCAGCAGTGGCTGCAAAAGGACAAAAGCGGCTGTGTGATTGTGCTGGCATTCAGAGCCACCATGTGGGGAGCCTGGTCTTTGTGGGGAGCCTCCACAGGTGGCAACTTGGGAGGCTCAGAAAGCGAACGAAATGGGACAATACGTACATATGCAACAGCTATTTTAGTTTGTCGGTGCCTGTATCTAATCTCCGGGGGGGGGGGCAGACTGGGGAAAGGCGGTAGCTCAGCGGTAGAGAATCTGCCCTGCATGCAGAGGGTTCCAGGTTCAATCCCCAGCATTTCTAGATTTGGTGGGGAGAAGCTGTTGTCTTAAATTGTGGAGAGCTACTACACGGGTGGCGCTGTGGGTTAAACCTTGCCAATCAGAAGGTCAGCAGTTCAAATCCCAGCGACGGGGTGAGTTCCCGTTGCTTGGTCCCTGCTCCTGCCAACCTAGCAGTTCAAAAGCACATCAAGTGCAAGTAGATAAATAAGTACCGCTCTGGTGGGAAGGTAAACGGCGTTTCCGTGCGCTGCTCTGGTTCACCAGAAGCGGCTTAGTCATGCTGGCCACATGACCCGGAAGCTGTCTGCAGACAAATGCCAGCTCCCTCGGCCAGTGAAGTGAGATGAGCACTGCAACCCCAGAGTCGTCCGTGACTGGACTTAATGGTCAGGGGTCCCTTTACCTTTACCTTAAACACATGGGGTGGTAGTTACAGATAGGTAGCCGTGTTGGTCTGCCATAGTCAAAACAAAAAAAAATTCCTTCCAGTAGCACCTTAAAGACCAACTAAGTTAGTTCTTGGTATGAGCTTTCGTGTGCATGCACACTTCTTCAGATACACTGAAACAGAAGTTTCCAGACCCTTCTATATAGTGAGAAGGTGGGGAGGGGTATTACTCAGAAGGGTGGTGGGAATGGGTGATTGGCAGATAACTGTGATGAGCCTGTTGACGACTCTCAACGACTGCAATAGGTCTTACATGGGGTGGTAGTCAGTGCTAGGCATATTGACTTACCTTTTACCTTGTGTTCTCTAAGTACAGGACGGCATTTTCCAGGTCTGTGCCTGAGTGCTATCATCATCATCATCATCATCATCATCATTATTTACACTAGTGGACAAAATTGTGGAAACCTTTTGGAAAAAGTGTCTTTCTGAGGTTTGATGGCTCATGACACCACTTTTTTTTTTAGTAATACCGTAAAATTATATATCAATTGAAACATAATTTGATGAAGAATGTAATGCAAAGTTTGTTCAATTATCTGCATTCTATCAAAGTTATAGCCAAATAACCAGAAAAAAGGAAGCACAACTTGCTTAGGTTGATATGCAATAGCTTTCCTTCATTTGAATGTAGCCAATGAGCAGGAGTGTTTAGAGAGCCAATCAGGTGTTATGAGCCATCAAACATCAGAAATACACTTTTCCCAAAAGGTTTCCACAGTTTTGGCCGCTGGTGTATTACCTGATCCTTACTGCTGAATCGGAGCAAACAGCAATTCAGATTTTCTACAGTATGCTACGATTCAGTGATGAAGAGTTGGTTTCCATGGGGAAAGCGGGGGGGGGGGGGGGTGGGGGTGGAGGAAGAGAAAAAGTGCTCAGACATAGACCTGGGAAGCCCAGGTCTGTGCCTAGAAATGTAGAAGAAGGGGAAGAATGGATGAGCCCTCAGACCCATTGAAAATAATGGACATGACCAACTTGGGCCAATTAATTTCAGTGGGAAGTGTTCAATGCACTTTTTCTGCCCCTGTGCTCTCTCTTAGATCTACTCTGAGGACTGTTTCCCTGGGGGCAGTTTTGGGAGGGCACTGGGTACGTACAGGGACAGAGGCGAGGAGTTCCATTGCACAAATGCAAATCCTTGTGCAAACTAGACAAGTGCACTGGATACTGCCACCTGGGGTTTACATATCCTCGGTATGTCGAATTTCTGTGCCCAGCATAAAATTCTGTGGGTTGCATTCCACTAATGTTTACTCAGAATAGTCCTACACTGAAACCAATGCACGTGGCTAACTAAGACATGTTAATTTCAGTGGGTCTACTCTTGAGTACAGTGGATGCTCGGGTTGTAAACGGGATACATGTGGGAGGCACATTCGCAACCCACAGCGTTTGCAACCCACAGTGCCGCATCTGTGCATGCACGGGTTGCTATTTGGTGCTTCTGCGCATGTGCAAAGTGTGATTTAGTCCTTCCGCGTATGCGCCAAAACCCGGAAGTAACCGTTCCAGTACTTCTGGGTTTGGCGTGGTGTGCAACCCGAAAACGCTCAACCTGAAGCGTTTGTAACCTGAGGTATGACTGTAAAAGCTAAGCTGAATGTAGCCCACGTACACAGTACTATCCCAGCAGCCCACATGCACTAAGAAAGAAAGAAAGATTACAATAAGGATTTGCTGAATTAAGAATCTGAATTGGAATACAAAAGGGGGAGGTGAGAGGAGGTCCGGGATATAAGGTAATGGAAATATTATTATTATTTTTTTAAAATAATATTTATTAACATTTCCAATAAAAACATACAAATACAAACAGCAACAATAAAAAAACAAACAAAAAAAAACAAGTATAATTTCAAACCTTAAATTTCTCAACCTATTTTCCCCGACTTCCTCATACCTCCCCGTTTTGTATTCTAATTTCATTATCCAATCAGCAAATCCATTCCCTTGTTTCCCAAAAGTTTTTTACTAATTCCATTCCTTTTCTTAATCAAAGTCTCTGAAAACCACATTATTTTTAAACCCCTGTCAATCTAACATTCACTAATCTTATAGTATTTATTAAGGTAGTCTTTAAATTTCTTCCAATCTTCTTCCACTGTCTCCTTCTCCTGGTCCCGGATTCTGCCCGTCATCTCTGCCAATAAGGTAATGGAAATAAGAAATGGGAATTATACTTGTTTTGTTTTGTTTGTTTTAATTGTGTATTTTTGCTTTTTTGTCTGTTGCTTTTTCTTTTTGTATTAAATTGAAAAATTTTAATAAATATTTAAAAAGAAAGAAAGAAAGAAAGAAAGAAAGAAAGAAAGAAAGAAAATGGCGCGCACACAAAACATTCGCCTGATGTTAGTCATTTGGTAACATGAGCAGGCGCACCAAAACTGAAGTACATTGTACCCTGAAGGTGACCACAAACACCTGCAGAGGCTTATAATTTGTGGTTTTCCACTTAATCCGGAACTGTAACAGTTTTCTTATACGGTACTGTCGGAAGCCGCTGCCACAATTCAGACAATTTTCCTCTGACTGCCAGGGGAAAGATAAGAAAGCATTGGAGGCCAGTCCGTTAGGGCATATGGAGAACAACACCCCCCCCCATCCTCCCCGCCTCAATTTGCCTACGGTGGTACCTCAGGTTAAGAACTTGATTTGTTCCGGAGGTCTTAACCTAAAACTGTTCTTAACCTGAAGCACCACTTTAGCTAATGGGGCCTCCCGCTGCTGCCGCGCCGCCGGAGCACAATTTCTGTTCTCATCCTGAAGCAAAGTTCTTAACCCAAGGTACTATTTCTGGGTTAGCGGAGTCTGTAACCTGAAGCGTATTTAACCTGAAGCATCCATAACCCGAGGTACCACTGTATTTACAAGCAGTCTAGGGGGTAGTACTCACTACCTGACTGTTAACCAGGACGCTGGTGGTTCGAGACTACCCAGTGAAAGCAGTGGGCGGGATTCTTGCACTGCAGAGGGTTGTATGATTCTTCCTTCTTAGCTTCAATATTGCCTTAGCATAACTGCCTGGAGGAGGAGGAGGAGGAGGAGGAGGAGCAACTATAAATAGTTGCTCCTGCCTTGTCACTGGCTGTGGATCTACCCAACTGCTGATCTCCTCTGCCCTTTGCCCCTCTAGTCCCAATAGGAAGGGACCACCCAGGAAATGTCAGAAGCAGGGAGGGGGAGAAGAGTGTTAATTTGTGGAATAATAATAAAATATTAATAATAATCTTTTAACCACATCAGTTAACAAACATGGATACATATGCTATAATGTTACTGTTTCAGTTAAACAAATTGTTTAAATTGCTATTCAGGAAATGATTATTTTTATCCTTCCAACAAAGTACAGCAGAACAGTTGTCCAAATATAAACAGTTAACTTATTAAACCTCACAATAATTTCATAATTATCTGTAATAGAATAACCAAATCAGTAATTTTTGATATAACTGTAAAAAGTACTCTGAAAATTTATTATTCCAAAAATGAAACCTTCATCTGGTTGTAAATATTAAGATTATACCAGCAAGAATGAGTCTTTCTGGGAGGGGGAGACTTACCGCATTTTTTGCACCATAACACTCACTTTTTTCCTCCTAGAAAGTAAGGGGAAATGTCTGTGCGTGTTATGGAGCGAATGCCTGTGGGTGGCCGGGGGGGGGGGGGGATCTGCTGCAGTCGTGAGCAGAGGATCCATGGTTCCCCTTCCTTCCCTCCTCCGTGGTTACAAAGCATGGATCCACATGGATCCTCAGGATTTTTGCATTGGGCTACTCCAAACTCACTGTCAGATCACATGTCTGTGGCCACAGCATGAACCACAAAAATCATATATCCACTATTTCGTTTAGAATTCTTTTTTCTTGTTTTCCTCCTCTAAAAACTATGTGCGTGTTATGGTCTGGTGCGTGTTATAGAGCGAAAAATACGGTAAATCAAGTCTTACTGACTAGTGATTTAAATCATGATTTAAATCAATTTGATTTAAATCAAATCCACCCTGCTTTCCCTGCTTCTTCAAGCCCCTCCTGGTCCCTCCTCCTCTTGTGACGGATCCTGCACCTCCTTGTCTCCGACTGCTCCATCTCTTCCCTTTCGTCCATTCCTGGCTCTTGCTTCCCGGGTGGCACAAAACCCCATATATTGCTGACCATTTCCCCTCAAACAGCCTCTGCCCCCTTCCTGCCTTTGCTGCACACTCGTCGCAACCATGCCAGTCCCGGACAATCAGGATGTGTTCCCCCCAAATGACCGTGCGCCTTAAGCAAAAAAATTTCTCTAAGCTGCGAGGAATCTTTATGCTACCACATCGCTTGGAACGACAAGCTCTCGAAGGCAGACACTGTACGATGAGCCAAAACACGTCTGTAGCCGGAGTCTGCGCTCCGACCAAGTTAAGTAATTGTGCCATAAGGCATGGCAGTGCTTACTGCTAAGACTTTAGTGTGACCTGGCTTTTTCTTCTTCTTTTTTTAAGGGCTTGTTCCTGCAGGGCCATCTGCTCCATCTATTGGCCTGCTTATCTCTCCCTCCGCCTCCCCCCCACCCTCCAGCTCCCTTTCATTCAGGCAGATGGAAGACAGAGAGATGGGCCTTTTGAGGAACGGTTGAAGGAGTTGGATATGTTGAGCATGAAGAAGATAGGACTGAGATATCTCCAAATATCTAAGGAGTCTGAAGATGGAGCAAGCTTGTTTTCTGCTGCTCCAGAGGGTAGGAACTGAAATATTCGATTCCAATTACAGTGGTACCTCAGGTTAAGAACTTAATTTGTTCCGGAGGTCCGTTCTTAACCTGAAACTGTTCTTAACCTGAGGTACCACTTTAGCTAATGGGGCCTCCTGCTGCCACCGCCAGAGCACGATTTCTGTTCTCATCCTGAAGCAAAGTTCTTAACCCGAGGTACTATTTCTGGGTTAGTGGAGTCTGTAACCTGAAGCGTCTGTAACCTGAGGTACCACTGTACAAGGAAGGAGATTCCATCTCGATAGAAACATGGAATTGCAGAGTTGAAAGGGACTAAAACTTAGGAAGAACTTTCTGGTGGTAAGAGCTGTTCAAAAGCAGAAGGGAGTACCTTAGAAGATGGTTCACTCTCCTTCATTGGAGGAGGTTGGGTGGGTTATCTGTCAGGGATTTTTTAGCCGTGGTTCCTGCATTGCGGGGGGTTGGACTAGATTACGCTTGAGATGACCATCCCAACAATTCTATGATTCCATGTCTAGCAAAGAAACAGGAATTCTGGCTCCTGTAGAGCAGGGTTGGCCAACTCCCAAGAGACTCACAGAATTAAAAACTGACAGTAATCTACCGCCTTTTGGGGGGTTCAGGTCGAAGTTGTTAAGCTTGTCTTAGGAAGGAGGAAAGCACCGTTTTTTGTGAGTTAAAGGCAAAGCTGTTCAGCTTTTTTTTTAGAGAGGAAGGGGAACAGCCACTCACCAACAGATCAGTATACTCCGTCTTCGATTCTGCAGATCGTGGACGGTACGCCAGGGGGGCGGGGCAGGATTCTAATTTAACAACGGAAAGGGACCCAGCGATAGACCGCGATCCACCAAAACCTCCCGGGGATCTAAGAGTAGATCATGATCGACCTGTTGGACATCCCTGCTGTACAGCATTTCAGAATGTCAATGCTGAACTTCATGGACTCAGTAGGCATAAAGGAAACGATCTATACTCCACCTAAACACAGATTTTAATGCAAAGAAATGCAGCCTTCCTCCATTCACAACACTCCTTTAAATGGTTCCGGAGTACCCTCCACATATGGGGTTTTTTTTGGGGGGGGGGAGATGCAGAGGGAAATCACTAACCCTTAATTGTTATGGTTTGGATCTTTGGAACCAAGCTACAATAAATGAATAAAACAAAGAGCATGAGACTCTTAACCTCAGGGTTGTGGTTTGAGCCCCACGCTGGTCAAAAGATACCTGCATTGCAGTAGGTTGGACGAGATGACCCTCATGGTCCCTTCCAACATTATAATTCTATGATTGTAGCATAGAAGCAATACCACAGGGATGGGGAACTTTGGGTTCAGAGGCCAGATGTGGCCCTCCAGGTCTCTGTCTGGCCCTTAGACCTTTACTGGCACTGTGTGGCACTCAACTGCTTTTGCCTGGGATATGTCCTGGATTTCTGATAATGCCTCTTCCAGATTTAGATGGGGGACAGAAATGGATGTGTGATTGTGTGTAGACACTAGCCCGCTGGAGAAAGGTAACATTTGCATCTGTTGCTCCACCCACTTTTGCCTTGGACCCCGCCCATGTTTGGTCCCCAGAAGGCTATGCAGCCCTTGTCTCTCTACCCCCAACAATACTGATTAAGAGTCCTCTGTGCTACTTTATTCTGGCTCTATTTTTCCATTTCATGTTTGTTCCTGGACAAATCTAATAGGAAACAGACCACACACGGATACGCAACAATCATGTGCACCGCAGCAACCTTGGATCCATATCAAGTCCGATTCCAAGAAAACCTAAGCAGTTTCAGCAGAAAGCCCATCAAGACAACAGGAAGGGAGATTACTGTGGAAAAAAACAAACTGCCTGTTTATATCTCTTGTGTGTCTGCGAAAACCAGCTCATTCATGGTTTTTAGAGCGAGCTTTTGTAAGAACATATTAACTTGTGCCAGGGTAATTTTCCTTTCCCACCCAAGGTACTCTGAAAAGCACACAGCCTTCTTCACAGTAGTATTCCTGCCATAAAGATACTCCCAATTACGGCAGGATTTATTCCTTTCTTACACGTTTAGACAATTTGATAGACACACTGGCTCCCCAAGCCTCTTTACAACAAAATTATATTCGATGCCTTCAGAGAAACAATTTAAAATCTGAAACAGAGTCACCAAAGCTTTTTAAAAATCCACAGTAAGCGAGAGCGTAGATAAAATCTGCAAGGTTTAGACAAGGTTCACTGCAAATATTACAAAACAGATGCTAACATGAGCTATATTCAGACTGTACTCAAAGACTGTCCACTTTCAGACATTTGATGAAGGCTGGTTGTTGTTTTTTTTAAGTCAGCTAGTTTTTGAATTTGGGATGCTGGGTGCTACCAAACTAAAGTTTATTATGGGATGGGGTGCTCCTCGCGCATGTGAGATTTTTGTAGCATCCGCACTATGTTATTATCATGAGAATAACAGTCTGCATTTCCTCCCCATTTAATCTAGATTAACCCTTTCACCAGGGCAGGGGGTGGAGGAAATAAGCAAAAAAGCAAAACTGAAAAAGCCCTGGTGCTAACAACTTGCTTGCGATATCTCAATAACTGATTTGCAAGTAAAGTCACTATCTGGGAGTTCCTTCTCTATTCTGTACTTAAAATTAAATTGAGGTTTGATGAAGATGGCGGACTTGATGCCTCTTGTCGACAGTCTGTTGTCAGAGATAATTATGTGGTGCTTAATGATAGCCAGGCCATAAATCCTGGCTATCACATTCTCTCTTGGAAAACAGAGAGAACAGGGGTTTAACCTCTGCTTTTCACGCTGGAAGACCAATAAGTTTCAAGGGACCCAACTGAGAGATGAGTGACATAGAGCAAAGGGAACCAAAATCATGCCCAAACACCACAGAATAGTCCTGAGGGTCAGTCCTTAGGGCATAAGGTCAGCAAAACCTCCCTTTTTAAAATTACGTTTCAGGCTGTTATAAATTACGACTGAGATGACCCATCTGTTGACTGAAATTTACACCTGGAATGTGAGCTGGCTGCCGGCTTAAGACGAAGCGATCATTAAAAGGCTGAAAGCAAAACAAAATTTGCCAAAAGGAAATCAAAAATTAAAACCATACACATCATGGCCTGGAAGGATACAAAGACACAGCTCAACTCCAAAGGGGTAATAAATTGCAGTGGGGGCTGCTCAGGACTCCTGTTTAAGGTTCCACATCCCCTTCCAGGATACTCCATTATAGTGGTACATTGGTTCTCAAACTTAATCTGTTCCAAAAGTCCGCTCCAAAACCAAAGCGTTCCAAAACCAAGGCACACTTTCCCATAGAAAGTAATGCAAAATGGATTAATCCATTCCAGACTTTTAAAACCAACCCCTAAAACAGCAATTTAACATGACTTTTACTATCTAACAAGACCACTGATTCATAAAATGAAGGCAATAAACAATGTACTGTAGTCACACAATCAATCAATCAATCAATCAATCCATGAGTAGCTGAACTGGGTTCCACACAGTCACACAAAAAAGAGAGCCACAAAAATGCAAGACAAATAGCAAAAACAGACAGACCTCAGTGTAACACTCAAAATGGAAGTATGGAACTCAAAACGGAAGTGTGGAACTCAAAACGGAAGTGTGGCACTCAAATTGGAAGAGTAACACTCAAAACGGAGCACATTTCGACTTCCAAAAAAAGTTCGCAAACCGGAACACTTCTGGGTTTGCAGTGTTTGGGTTCCAAGTTGTTTGAGTACCAAGGCCTTTGAGAACAAAGGTACCATTGTATACCCACTTCTAAGTTTTCACTTACAACTATCTGCCAGAATTCTGAGGAAGGAAATGAAGCTGTTTGCTTCACCCCTAAAAATCTCTGAAGTTTAATTGCTCCAGGAGATGCAGCCTTCTTGTCACCCAGACCAAGACTGAAGTGTTCACACACATCAACAGCGCTACAGGCTGACTCCATCAGCGTGCATCTTAAGGACAATGCTTTGCGCAGGGCAGAGAAGTGCCACAGGCACTCCTGCTTTAGCAAACAACATACCTTGAAAGATTCGATCGCATGCTTTGTGGCTGCCTCCATACATCCAGTGGCACAGTCATTTTGACAACCCTGCAAGAAACAAAAAGGCAACATGGTTTTGAAGAATTTAAGCATATGTTCTAGGGACTCAAAAATGGGGAAAGGAAGTCAATTACCGCTTTGGGCAAGACTACCTGAGGGCTACAGTTTTTGCAGCTTGCCAGCGTACAAGACATCTTGTTCTGTGCCTTCGACTCTTTCTGGCTCACAAGAGGATTGGTGAAATCCTACTTTGTGCCCAGCGCTAGGGACCCTGAGACCCCGAGGAACAACAGCACAATTGTTTCAAAATTAAAACCTGAACTAGGACTTGGCAGCAGCCTGCAATTCTATCTGTTCAATCAATCATCCATACATTTATTTATTTATTGACATTTTTTAATGACCCCGCCCCGGCCCTTTCTCTAGGATGAAAAATCAAAACCAAATGCTAGTTGTGTTCCAAAGTGCAGCCCTGTACTCCTGGCAGCAGTCTAGAACAGCAACTTGCAACTGGGGACAGGAAAGACATTTGACTCAGCTCGCATTTAAAGGAGAACCGACCTATTCCACACTTTCCAAAGCAATCTGCAGATTTAAAACACAGCACTTGCCTCTGAAATTCCCACTTGTGCAATTTTGCATTGCAGCTCTGCAGGGAAGTAGCGTACACATAAACTAGGGTAAAGTGTGCAAAAGAATGCATATATTAATGGGGAAGAGATTGAACTGGACAGAAACGGCAAAGCTGACAGCGAAATTAAGAGATCCAAATGATGAAGAATCGAGGCCTTCCATACAGTCAAATGAAATCACGGGCAGGATTTGAGATCAAAGTGGCAGAAGAAGGACGATAACATAATTGCAATAGAAAAAACTTTGTGCAATAGATAAAAGATATAATGTTGTAGAAAATGTTTTGAGTAAATGGGGGTGGGAAGTCAATTCATGAAATAATGTAACTATTTGATTCAAAGATTGTTGTGAAAACGTTTAAAAAAACTGATAAAAAAATTATACGGCAAAAAAATTAAATGAATGAATTGCAAATGGATGTGTAAATCTGGAGAACTCAAGGTAAGACTGGGAAAACGAGAAACCAAGAGAGAGAAAAATGGTCAGATTTACCCTTTACCTTTACCTGCAAGAAAACCAGTGACTTAGCAGTTCTCTCTTTCTTTTCCTAAGGATGGAGTGAATGTAACTCTGTTAACAGAACCTGCTTAGTCTCTGCATGTGTTACTAAAATCCTGTGTGCATTTACTAGCACTAACAGGAATTTCACGATTCGCATATTGCCTTTCAGGTCAACTCGAGGTCAGGATGATTCAGAGGTGAGCAACTGGAGTCTCCTGAAGGATCCAGCAGTCCATCAATCTTCCTTTGATATTCTATGCCATTCCTGAGTGACAACCAACCTTTCAAATGCAGCAAGAGATTAGGCAGCTTGGCAAAATGCCTGCAAGCAGAGTCCTCTGCAATGCAACAGATAATACAGTTCTCACCCCTCTTTAAGCCCCAAAGGAAAGGGAAGGCAGCATCAGGGTGTGCCTGGCAAACCCACCCACCCCACTCCCTGTTTGTGCAGAAAGCAAAAAAGAAAAAGCTTCACCTGGGAGTCTTAAATATGGTTGGTGTGCTGTGTAGGGCTTAGTGGCTCACTAACGCTGCCAGGGCTTGTTTCAGCCTAAGTTTATGGGGAAAGACCTTTGTGTGTCGAGGACCCCCAAGACACCCCTGAATAAAAACACGTTCACACATCATTTTTTGTTTTGGTTGTTGGCATAATTTTGGCCACAACTTTATTGAATTACAGTAAGTGAGTGGCTGCTTAGGCAATGGTTAGCGACTATCTGTTCCCACTTGGAGGTAGGAACAGAACTGACAACCACACCCATGCAGAAGTCAGTAAGTGTAAGTAATTTTGGGGAGAGAAAAAGCTGGGTGCCAGGCTCACACCTCTCCCCAAATGCTCCCAGGGGCTCTTGCATGGCCCTAGCCCTTTGTCAGGGATACAGACAAAAGATGGCAAGCCCCTGGATTCCTTTAACGGAATACCCTTGCAGCAGCAGCATTCGAGGGGCAGGCACAGCCAACCTCATCCCCTCCACCAACCAAAAAATTAACCAATGTCTAACCGCAACTTACAAGTTCTGACGATTTGCTACGCAGTAGGCAAAACCCAGTGGGACGCAGGTGGCGCTGTGGGTGAAAGCCTCAGCGCCTAGGGCTTGCCAATCGAAAGGTCGGCGGTTCGAATCCCTGCGGCGGGGTGCGCTCCCGCTGCTCGGTCCCAGCGCCTGCCAACCTAGCAGTTCTAAAGCACCTCAGGGTGCAAGTAGATAAATAGGGACCGCTTACCAGCGGGAAGGTAAACGGCGTTTCCGTGTGCGGCTCTGGCTCGCCAGAGCAGCGATGTCACGCTGGCCACGTGACCCGGAAGTGTCTCCGGACAGCGCTGGCCCCCGGCCTCTTGAGTGAGATGGGCGCACAACCCCAGAGTCTGTCAAGACTGGCCCGTACGGGCAGGGGTACCTTTACCTTTACCTTTTTAGGCAAAACCCAAATGGCACCAGCCAATCAGCCAAATGGTAAAATTCCTACCAGGCTCCTGCTCCAAAGCGGACGACCCCATGACAGGCATAGCAAGGACAGCGCAAACAAACCCTAAATAAAGGGAAGGTGGGCGGGTAATCCGATGTGCGCAGTGAAAAGAAGAAGCTCAACGCTGCACACAGGGACCTATATAGCACCCCCATCCATCAAATAAAATTGCAACAATCAATTTTCTCCAGCAACATTGGAGGTGTCCAATCAAATCTGTGGCCATCCAAACTAACCCGCCCAGCAACAGGGAATGTCATGGTTGCTCCCACCGCAACACGTGCTCTCCATGAAGGAGAACCCGCTTTGCCAGACAGCATGGCAGAATGTGCCCCATTGTGCAGGTGTCAGCTGGACACTGGTCTTCCAAAAAGCTCATCTGCAATGGTGCGAGTGATCGCCTTCAGAACAATAGGAACTGTCCAGTCTGACCATCCTGCTCCATCAACCACAACGTTCTTATTAACTAAGACAAAGGATGTTTGCAAAGGGCTCAGTTGCGGGACCTACATTGGCTCCAAGTACCGGTACATTTCTGAGCACAATTCAAAGTGTTGGTGCTGACCTTTAAAGCCCTAAACAGCCTCAGCGCAGTATACCTGAAGGAGCGTCTCCATCCCCATCGTTCACTGAGGTCCAGCGCCAAGGGCCTTCTGGCAGTTCCCTCACTGCTAGAAGCAAGGTTACAGGGAACCAGACAGAGGGCCTTCTTGGTAGTGGCACCCGCCCTGTGGAACGCCCTCCTATCAGATGTCAAAGAAATAAACAACTGTCTGACTTTTAGAAGACATCTGAAGGCAGCCCTATTTAGGGAAGTTTTTAACGTGTGATGTTTTATGGTGTTTTAATATTCTGTTGCAAGCTGCGCAGAGTGGCTGAGGAAACCCTGCCAGATGGACGGGGTATAAATAAATTTCTTATTCTTTTTCTTCTTCTTCGCAACCGAGACCCTTCCAACTTCCACCCATCGCTTCTAAAGCTAGAAGGCTCAGACCATGGGCAGTTCCTCTGCCTATGAACCTAGATCACCTCACTGCTAGAAGCAAGGTTACAGGGAACCAGACAGAGGGCCTTCTTGGTAGTGGCACCCGCCCTGTGGAACGCCCTCCTATCAGATGTCAAAGAAATAAACAACTGTCTGACTTTTAGAAGACATCTGAAGGCAGCCCTATTTAGGGAAGTTTTTAACGTGTGATGTTTTATCGTGTTTTAATATTCTGTTGCAAGCTGCGCAGAGTGGCTGGGGAAACCCTGCCAGATGGACGGGGTATAAATAAATTTCTTATTCTTTTTCTTCTTCTTCGCAACCGAGACCCTTCCAACTTCCACCCATCGCTTCTAAAGCTAGAAGGCTCAGACCATGGGCAGTTCCTCTGCCTATGAACCTAGATCACCAATGCTAGCTGGAATAGACAAAACTGGTGTAGACCAGAGCTTGCCAAACTTCCTGGGCCAATGAACCGCCCGGCAAACCAGAGAAATTGTCGTGGGAACTACACATATGCACTGCAACCAAGCACACACTACAATACAGTGGTAAAGGTAAAGGTACCCCTGCCCGTACGGGCCAGTCTTGACAGACTCTGGGGTTGTGCGCCCATCTCACTTAAGAGGCCAGGGGCCAGCGCTGTCCGGAGACACTTCCGGGTCACGTGGCCAGCGTGACATCGCTGCTCTGGCCAGAGCCAGAGCCAGAGCCGCACACGGAAACGCCGTTTACCTTCCCGCTGGTAAGCGGTCCCTATTTATCTACTTGCACCCGGAGGTGCTTTCGAACTGCTAGGTTGGCAGGCGCTGGGACCGAGCAGCGGGAGCGCACCCCGCCGCAGGGATTCGAACCACCGACCTTTCGATCGGCAAGCCCTAGGCGCTGAGGCTTTAACCCACAGCGCCACCTGCGTCCCTTAATACAGTGGTACTTCGGGTTAAGTACTTAATTCGTTCTGGAGGTCTGTTCTTAACCTGAAACTGTTCTTAACCTCAAGCACCACTTTAGCTAATGGGGCCTACTGCTGCCGCTGTGCCATCAGAGCACGATTTCTGTTCTCATCCTGAAGCAAAGTTCTTAACCTGAGGTACTATTTCTGGGTTAGAGGAGTTTGTAACCTGAAGCGTATGTAACCCGAGGTACCACTGTATACGTATTCTATTGGCTACAACAGAATGCCATGAAGCCTAATTGAAGCAGGGAGAGTGGCAGAAAAGAACATCCTATCAGAACCAGGGGAAGTCTCTGAGAGTGCATGTGAGCCTATGGGTGCCATGTTGGAGACCCCTCCCATAGGCAGACAAACAATCTGACCGGGTCTAAGGCACCACCTCCTGGCGGTGGAGCAATAAAACTGCTAGCACATTTGCAAAGCTAAGCAGGGTCTGGTATGGTTTCAGACTGGAAGGGGGACTGCATGTTGAGATTCCTGCATTGCAGTGGTCAGCAAACTTTTTCAGCAGGGGCCCGGTCCACTGTCCCTAAGACCTTGTGGGGGGCCGGACTATTTTTTTTTGGGGGGGGGGGGATGAACGAATTCCTATGCCCCACAAATAACCCAGAGATGCATTTTAAATAAAAGGGCACATTCTACTCATGTAAAAACAGGCTGATTCCTGGACCGTCCATGGGCTGGATTTAAAAGGTGATTGGGCCGGATCCAGCCCCCCCCCCCCCGGGGCCTTAGTTTGCCTACCCATGGACTACAGGACCCTGGGGGTCTATGATTCATATGTCTGCAGTAGCAAAATGGGAGCCCCTGGGTCAATGGCCACAGCCCAACTATTTCCTCCCCACACAAGTCAAGCAGCCCACAGGCAATCCAGAGGTCCATCACCTGTGCAAACAAATGCTAATTGCATGGATGGCACATTTAATTAAAATGCAAAATAAAAGGAAGTAGAACTCCCATCACAATGCTTTTGCAATGTTGCCTTCAAAGCTGGAGATTTTCAAAGCAGCATTCTGTGCTGCCATTTGCAATACAACATCCTTTTAAAAATTACTACAAACAGCAAGCTGTCGCAGAGCCATTTAAATATATATATATATTTAAAAATAGAATTAATAGTGTTACTTCAGCCAGGAAGCGACGAAGAAGATTACTTGAAAAGCAATAATGGTACCCACTGGGGAGTTTGTGTTTTTTTCTTTCCTTAAAGAAATAAATAATCCGCTGCTATTTCATCAAGCAGAGAAAGTGATGTCGCTGAACGGCTGAGTCACTCAACTCTATTTTTAACACCAGCTGAAAAGGCTTGCAACTCCTCGTGACCTTTCCGAAAAAGGATCTGAAGAAGCCCAGGACTACATCCAGGTTACTGCAAAGCTAGACCCAGATGAATATCCTCCCCCCAATTCCATTTGACATAGAATGGGTGCAAAAAGAAATATTCCAGGGGGGGGAAATCCCAAACTGTGCAGTAAACTGATGGTGTTTGCTGTGAGATGCTGATTCAAGAGATCTATTTCCCCCTCACGTCAGCCCAGGGCTTGACGCTTGGGTGGAAAATGTCACTTTGGATCGAAGGCCTACCTCACAGGGTTGGCGTGTGGATGAAATGAGGAGGAAGGAAACTGGGTATGCCACCTTGAATAAACACAGCAAAGGTGCTTTGAAGTTGAGAGAAAAGGTGAGGAGGATAGACGTTTATGTCTTGGGGAAAGTAGATAGGAAAAAAAGCTTGTCTCCCCTTCTCATAATATCAGAATTTGAGGACATTCAAAGAAGCTGAATGTTGGAAGATTCAGGAAGATAAAAGAAAATCCTTCCTCATGCAGAGCAGTTAAACTACGGAACGCCCTCCCACAGGAAGCAATGATGGCCAACAACCTAAAGGTAAAGGTAAAGGGACCCCTGACTGTTAGGTCCAGTCATGACCAACTCTGGGGTTGTGGCGCTCATCTCGCTTTATTGGCTGAGGGAGCCGGCGTACAGCTTCCAGGTCATGAGGCCAGCATGACTAAGCAAACCAGAGCAGCGCAAGAAAACGCCGTTTACCTTCCCACCGGAGTGGTACCTATTTATTTACTTGTACTTTGACGTGCTTTCAAACTGCTAGGTTGGCAGGAGCAGGGACCGAGCAATGGGAGCTCACCCTGTTGCAGGGATTCAAACCACCGACCTTCTGATCGGCAAGCCCTAGGCTCTGTGGTCAACAACCTAGATGGCTTTAAAAGCGGCCAACAACCTAGATGGCTTTAAAAGATTAGACAAATTCACAGAGGAGAGAGAACTATGGATGGCTATTAGGTGCTGGAAACCTACTGGAGCAGCAGTAAAACTGAGAGCGCCTTTGCAAAGCTAAGCAGGGGCCAGTATGGTTTCAAATCGGATGGGGGACTGTGTGTTGAGATTGCAGGGAGTTGGGCCAGATGACTCCTGGGGTCCCTGCAATTCTACATTTCTATGAAAAACCACATCACAATTTCTTCCATCTCTCCCTACCTCAGCCTATTTAATTAATAACGTCAAGAATGGATTACAGAATTATGCAAGCCCTAAATCTTTACAAGCAGTCTCAGCAGTTATTCAGCACAGCAATTAAGTTAAGCAGACAAGGCCAGCCAAGAAAGTGTTGCCTTAGAGGAAATTAATATTGTTGTGAGGGGTTGTTTTTTTTAGGGGTGGGCAGGCGGCGTTTAGGCTGTAAGGTGCCTGAGGCCCTTTAAATCCACTGGACCCAGCAAGGGTTAAAATCGAATGGGTGATTCCATTGTCAAATTGGACAGGCAAAGGTCTAAGTATGGCCACTGGTCTGACAAAGGAAGCTGCTCTGTGCTGGAGGGGAAGTGGCTAGACCCAGTCTCTCACCTGACGGGCACTAAGGAAGACAAAAGCCAGAGAGATGGGTGGGTGAGCTAGGCTAGAGGCCGGCAGAAGGCAGAGAGGGAGAGCCATGCTTGATTTCTGCTAGAATCCAAGGCTGTGGCTATGGGAGAAACCCAACCTTCTGGGGTGTTAATGCTGTCAGCCCCTCCAGCGCTCAGGTTTATAAAACCAGGCTCAGGTTTTATAAATGTGCAAATAAACCATATATCCTAAAGACACACAACAATCTCCGCTGCCCCCCTCATTCCGAGGAACCCGAACCCTGAGAAAGAGCCTGGTGGAACCCCTGGAATCTCGCACCGCTCGGAGATTGGGGTGGCATGCAACAATATGTACGTTGCTTGTTATCTGCAAGTTGGAAGGAGGTGTGCAATTAGTGCAAGAATTTGTTTATTTTATTTAAAATTTAATTTTTGGAAGAAAATTCCCTTCATCCAAAAATGGAATCGAAGGCAGTATACAAGGGAATTTAAAAATGCAAATGAGTTATGAAAACCAAGCCAACAGTTATGGATAAAGCAATTTAGCTAGTTAAAAAATACCATACTCTTAAAATGCCTGGGCAAATCCAGTAAATCCAGTACTGAAAAGGATGTGGTGTCAGCACCAAGCCAAAATGGCAGATAGACGTTCTGTTTTGGTGGCTGCAACCTTGGTTTAAGGAGCCATTTGGCACTAACTTATAATATCTGAGTTTCTAACACTGGACTCCGAAAACTCATGCATTGGTTGTCCTCCTTTGGCATCAGCATCACTCGCTTTAGAATTGCTGGGGACAAGTCAGTGGCGGCAGCGGCAGAGAGAACGAAGTGGCCAAACGAGACATTTCCACTCTTCTGAACCGCAGAACAGAGCCTCTAAGTGTCTCTTTTGTTGACCTGCTTGTCAGACCCGGCATTAATCCATTTGCTTAACAACTGCATTGTTTGCCAGTGTGACAACAGGGGAAAAAACAGCAACTATATTAAAGCTGCTCGCTGCATCCTGTTGGCCTATAAATCTCACTTCCTATATGCAGATAATTCTCTCTTTGTACCACTGAGCGACAAACCAGACACGCTCCTCCTCTCTTAACAATTCAGAACAAGAAACAAAAAGGCAATAAGGACCAGGAGTCTTTTGTTGACACTAAGAGTGAACTCAGGTACAAGCTGCCTCTCAACATGCACAAGTGTTTGTGCAAAAGGATGCACACTTGTTGACTTGTGAAGCTCAGGCACACAGACAGCACACTTGTTGAATGTTTGTTGTTGTTTAGTTGTTTAGTTGTGTCCGACTCTTCATGACCCCGTGGACCAGAGCACGCCAGGCACTTCTGTCTTCCACTGCCTCCCGCAGTTTGGTCAAACTCATGCTGGTAGCTTCGAGAACACTGTCCAGCCATCTCGTCCTCTGTCGTCCCCTTCTCCTTGTGCCCTCCATCTTTCCCAACATCAGGGTCTTTTCCAGGGAGTCTTCTCTTCTCATGAGGTGACCAAAGTATTGGAGCCTCAGCTTCAGGATCTGTTCTTCCAATGAGCACTCAGGGCTGATTTCCTTAAGAATGGATAGGTTTGATCTTCTTGCAGTCCATGGGACTCTCAAGAGTCTCCTCCAGCACCATAATTCAAAAGCATCAATTCTTCGCCTTCTTAATGGTCCAGCTCTCACTTCCATACATAACTACTGGGAGCTGAATGTTACATGGGAACAACAGCCCATAGGAACATAAGGACACTGTCTTATTCTGAGGTTGGGGAGAGGATGGGAGAAGAGAGGAAACAGGATTAATGCAGAGAGGAGATGGCTGTCGATGGCTACTAGCCATGACAGCTATGCTCTGGATCTATGGCTGGAGCCAGAAATGCTTCTCAGTACCAACTGCTGGAAGTCACAAGAGGTGAGAGGGCTCTTGAGATCAGATCTTGCTTGTGAGCTTCCAACAGCCATCTGGATGGCCGCTGTGTGAACAGGATGCTAGACTGGACAAGCAACTGGACTGATCCAGTGGATTTTTCTTACGTTCTTATGACTCCATCAGAACTGGTAGGGGGGAACTACTTCTGCAGTGTACTTCTGTCTCCGAGCATGCTGACATGACCCCTTATTCATCGGCTGCCCTGTTTGGGCAACAATTATGTCGTCATTTAATCGGCTGAGTCTGCTATTAGAAGGAAAGATACGATCGTCAATAACAACAAATGCAATCTTTGGAGCAGCTATCAGGGCAGATCTCCACCTTCCCTCCGTAAAGATTTGAGTTTATCTTTAAAGATAATAAAAGAGTCGAAGTTGCAGGCACAGTCCTACCACCATTAAAATTCCAGGGCAGCAAAACATCTTGTACCCAGGAGTATTGTTTGCAATACACCTGTCAGAGGCAGGTGAGGGACGGATTTATGATCATTCCAGGCTGGGTAGCTCATGCAACCAGCCAAGCACACTAATCCACGGAGCATGAAGTCAAACAAGAATGGCTGTGCAGAGATGCCGAGAGCCCGTCTTCGCGGACCAGACTGCTGTGTTTATTCTGCTAGAATGATCCTTCCAAAAAGAGTTAAATTTTTATTGCTGTGGGAGAGGAGGCCATAAACAAAATGGACTGGCTGCATTTATGTCTGCAATAACCCAACAGGAAGTTTGACTGGGTAGCTACTCCGTGCTCTGCCCTAGCACTAAAAGGGCCCCCTGTTATAAAAGCATCTCTGCTCAGAGAGCAAGTGTGTTTTGAAATAGGATAGGGCTAACTTCAGTCTCTCAAGTAAACAAACCTAGAATCGTGGTGCACCAATGTGTTTTAACAAGGCAATAAATCCTATGCATGTTTCCTTGGGAGTTGTGTTCAGTGGGGCTTAGCTACAGGTGAAAGCAGTGTTTGAAATTCGCCAGGCACATTTTGCACCTGGCTTTTGGCTACTTGCAATCAAGTGAAGATGACCGGGTGCCAGGATGCTGCCTGTGACGTCTCCACTATGTAGAGGAGCATGCCTGGCGATCCTTGGATCTTGACTGCTTTTGTAGCACCCTGCTTGTGGTTAACGCTTAGCTGGAATGAAATATTCAACGCAGCAATAGAGAAATTAAAATAGTAATTTATTTGTCAGACAAATAAATGAGAGGCACAGTGGTATATGGTTACCAAGCTCTGGCCTGGCCTCCTGCCATTCTGGCCAGCACTTATATTTCCTTAATCCAGCCCCCTTGCTCCTCCTGTGGCTGCCTCTGTCCAATCAGCCTGGTTGAAATTCCTATTGGCTATTTGCTAGAACCAATCACAAAAGATACACCCATTTCCTCTTGCCCTTTTATGCGAATCAAAAAGCTATATATTCTTCTATCTATAAATGACAAATAAGTAGTAATATATCTTACATGTGTCTCAACAAGGAATCTTAATTACCAGCTCACCTCTTGCCCTCCTTGCCCTATTGCCTTCCAAAACAGATGGTTAATCTTGAATTTTTTTCTTAAACACATGTCAAGGATTTTGAGTTCACATCAACATTGAGAGATCTCCTTCATTTGAAGGTTTCTAAACAAAAGGCCTGACAACCATATATCAGGAGTGCTCGATGGCGTCTCCTGTCTGGCAGGAGGTTGGTGGCTGATGGCTGACTTAATTTCAGGATAGTTACAACTCTTACAACTATATGAAATAAGAATCTAGCATTTCTTAAATCCTTTGCATAATTATATTTAAACTAATATATTTAATACATAAATAACCTTTTAAAAGGAAAAGAAATCTTAAAAGGATCTTAGTTTAAGAAAGAAACAGCTTTAGAAAAGACTTCCCAAAAATGCTCCCTTTCTGCCAGCTAGATGCTTTTTCACTGCTCTTGACCTTTTTAACCTTAGGAAGAAGATATGGCTCATTTTACTATTTATCCACCCTTGATTTGTAGGGTCAGTGTAACCTTGGCTCTCAGCCTGTAATTCCCTTTTTACGACTTTGAGAATTGTTTTCTGCTATAAATCAGGGGGCCCCCTTGTCTAGGAGTAAAAACATTGCCAAGGTTCTTAGGCAGCTGGTCTTCTGCCTGGCATAAAACATTTGAAAATCTTTAAGCTCATTTTAAAATACAAGCCCTGATTAAACATATAAGCTTTAATAAAAATGCAAGCTTATGATTAGATGCCTCACTTTCACACGCAAGCAACTCATCCTGTAGATATTTTATCTGCACAATCAGAATGAATTTCAGGAACCAAAACGTCGTACTGAAAAATAAGCTGTCTGGCCCCAAAATGGCAACTAACCCTGGTTTAAGAAGCCATTTGGTGCCTAGCTTATATGCCTGAGTTTCTAACACTGGTTCAGTGGGGCTTAGTTGCAGGTGAAATTTCCTGAGCAACCATGTTTGGCCCATCTCCCTTTCGTAGTTAAGGGACAATTAGTTCTGTAATGCTCAGGGCCTTGGTGGATCAGACTGAGTTCAACAAACAAGAACAGGAGCAACCAGTGGAAACTCCTTCAGCAATTTCCCCATCCCTCCACTGCCTTGCTAAGCATGACTCAGTGCTCAAGTCTGGGTGAGTTTTCTACAAGCCGCATCTATGGGGTTCACTGGAAAAATTATTCCTATGCGCCTGACTCACATGGCGAAATGTACCCTGGGCACCAATGGAGAAGTGTACTAAATCAGGGGCGGGCAATCTGAGGCCTGTGATCCCATTTCATTTGACCTTTGACCCCATGTGGGTGACAAGGAGGAAGAGAGTAAAGGGGGGGATCACACCCACCTCTAGCTCTGCCCCTACCCAGTTTCAGCTCCAGACCCACCTGCCATGAGGCCCCTGACAGATCATTCCAAGGCAATGTGGCCCTGGTAGAAAAAGGTCACCCTGAATCATCAGGTGCTTACTGGGGTTTTCCCCCTCAAATATCACACACCACAGCAGAAAAAGACTCAGCCCTGGCAGACCAGGCAACCATCTTATACCCACAGCACTATTTGATCTTGCATTTAAATTCTGTGTACAAATGGTAAGCATCAAAGGACGGCAACTCTGAGATTTTGGAACGTAGGGCATCAAATGCAGAAAGACATGGATGTGCTAAGATTTTTTAAATCAGCTAAGGCAAGCTCGTGAAAACCTTTGATTATCCCCAAACACTGTTTTCGCTGGATTGATGTGGGAAAGGAGAAGGAGACGCACTTATCTTTCAGATAAGCAAAGCCAGTGCGTTTTCATTTTCAGCCGCATATGGCAATATTTGCCAAAGTCCTTCTAATGGAGGAAAGTCAATTTAACCTCTAATAAAAATAATGGCTTATTTAAGAGGATGAGCGCCCTGCGTTTTACTCCATCGCCTGGTTTCTTAATGGATACTTTTGCGAGACAAAGCAATTAATTCCAAGGAAACTGGGACTTGCTGGTCCTTGTATAACTGAGACAGGATTCTTGGATTTGCAGAGGGCAGAGACTCAGCTGGGGTTTTCATGTAAATATCATTTCTGCTATCATTCTGAGTAAGCAGTCATAATAAGAGAGAGAAACTGACTGCAATTTGACAGGCATGGTTTTAGCTTGTCATTTTTCATAATTGTGTGATTGTTTAATATTGTCAGGAGGGTTCCAAATTTATTTTGTCAGCACCTCTGAATTTCTGGATGAGAGCAACGATGCTTAGCATTCATACAGCAGTTTTCCAAGGGCTCAGAGTCCTTTGATATACGCTGGATGCTTTCAGACGAAACACTAAACCATGGTTTAGTGCTATGTCAACAATTCTAGCCTCCAGCCAGATTTTCATGCACCTCCTCCTCTTAAGTGCCCAGCAGGACTTCAGAAGCTGTTGCTTTTCGTTGATGGACAAACAACAGCTAACACAAAACGACCTTCCCCTTCTTGATGCTCTCCAAACGTTCTGGACTACAACTCCCATGAGTTGTAGTTGCCAACCAAAGCATCTGTGCCTCATGTATGCAGAGGCAGCTATTGGTTTTGAGACTCACGTCTCCAGTGGTGGACTTTAAGGTTCAACCACACACACAAAGTCAAGTACAGTACATTCCCACAATCCTAAATTCTCCCCCACCTCTCCAAAAACCTAGCGTCTATTCTGCTGAAAATCCATTTGTGTACCTTGCGTTTCATGCAACCCTGCATTCCAAAGGAGAAACACGTGAAGCACAGCCATTGAGCTTATGGACACAGATCGGGGCTGTGGTTCTCTAAATAGAATACTAGAATCATAGAATTGGAGCCAAACCCTCTGCAATGCAGGAATATTTTGCCCACTGTGGGGTTCAAACCCACAACCCTGAGATTAAGAGTCCCATGCTCTACCAGCTGAGCTATCCCAAATGTTGTTGGACTCTGGCTCCCATCAGCCCCTATCAGCATGGTTAACGGTCAAGGATGATGGGCACTGGAGTCCAACAACACAGCCTCTCCGTCCCTGATATAGATAGCTGGTAGCATTTGGTGCCTGTTGTCTTTGTCCATGGAGTTTTCTTGGCAGGGATACTTGAGTGGCTTGCCAGTTCCTGCTCCAGGTGGATCACGTTTGGTCAAAACTCTCCACTATGACCTGTCCATCTTGGGTGGCCCTGCACAACATAGCTCATAGCTATGTTATTCAAGCCCCTTCGCCATGGCAAGGCAGTGATCTATGAAGGGACCATAAATAACCATAAAGAAGGCTGATCGCCGAAGAATTGATGCTTTTGAATTATGGTGTTGGAGGAGACTCTTGAGAGTCCCATAGACTGCAAGAAGATCAAACCTCTCCATTCTTAAGGAAATCAGCCCTGAGTGCTCACTGGAAGGACAGATCCTGAAGCTGAGGCTCCAATACTTTGGCCACCTCATGAGAAGAGAAGACTCCCTGGAAAATACCCTGATGTTGGGAAAGATGGAGGGCACAAGGAGAAGGGGATGACAGAGGATGAGATGGTTGGACAGTGGTCTCGAAGCTACCAGCATGAGTTTGACCAAACTGCGGGAGGCAGTGGAAGACAGGAGTGCCTGGCGTGCTCTGGTCCATGGGGTCACGAAGAGTTGGACACGACTAAACAACAACAAAGCATTTGGTCCCAGGGAATTAAGGTCTAGGACCCAGCATGCAGCAATATATTAAAAGCAAACTTCTCTTGGTATGATGTTCTCCCCAAAACTTCCAGAGGGAGGGCATTCTACATAGGTGCTTCAAAGAGCAATGGCAAAAATGGGAGTACTTTGCAGCAAAAAAATTGGCAATTTCTCTCCCAAACACTTTCACATAGCTTTTCTTATCCTGTTATCTTGTTGGCAGGACATTCCATCACAGGTAACCCAAAGTGACTTCTGCGTCGTTTAAAACTATTTCTTGGTGCTGTTGGCACTTCACCCTGTTGTGACCGTACCAAAGTTGGTATTGCCACTACAAACGCTAATTAATGATTCTCAAATTTGATGACTTGTAGAGATTAAAACCTGAGCCTGTTAGGACCGGCTATACCTGGGCATACCTACATCCATTGGGTTGCTGACAAGAATGATTGCACCTTGTGAACTTCCATTGTTTTCATTCAGAGCGGAATCACAGATTATGTGCAGCCCCATGATTCTTCCAGGATAATTTTTTAAAATGTAAAAATCACAACGCAGATGCAATTTTAAGTGAAAGGACAGTGGGCCATGTACAAGGAAGCTGTTGCTCCCGTGGAATATTTTCCCCTCTCTCCAAATATGTTCTAGGGGTTCTTTGGGATGGGGGGTTGGGGGGAGAGGAAAGCACAGTGGGTGCAGACAAGGAGAGGAAGCTGAATTGCACAGGTGGAAGTCCTTTTGCTCGCACAACGACCCTGTGAGGGAAATCAATCCAACCGAGAAGAGATGGCTGGGGGAAAACAGTTTCTTCCATCCTTCCCCTCTTGTGCTGTTTTACTGCAGAATACCTGTATGCTTCCCCTCCCCCCATCCTTAATCAGTTTACTAAACAATATTTCTGTCATAGCGCCTTTAATTATTTTTTTAAAAATCCTAGGCAGCGTGTACGATATTAACAAAAAACAAGAGAATAATTACTGGTCTGTAGAAAGGACTTTATGGTCTGAAAACAGAGACGCTGTGTGTACTTTTGTAACCCAAGAAAATACTTAATAAAAACGTTTTTAAAAGAGAGGAAAAAACAGCATGCAGTACAACTCCTGAGATCCATGCAAAATGCAGGAGGTGGGTGGGAATAATTGCTAAAAAATGACACCAACGAAAAGCTGCTTTTTGTCTCCACTGGGGGAAAAGATACTGGGACTAGAATCTTTTCCTCTGGTAAATGCAATAGGAGGTGGTACTGCTCAGTAGAGAAAATCAATGGAAGAGGAAAGAGTTTCTCTGTGGGAATCTTCCGAAGTGTAAGGGCATCAGGAGAGTCCTGCTGGAGCATATCAGAAAAGCTCATGTAGTCCATCATCCTGTTCAGCTGAGGCAGAACACCACCTCAACCTCCATGAATTATAGCAAAAAACAAAGAATCACATAACATGCACTTCTGCCCTCATGGATGGATATGGAACCTCTGCCTTATGAGCAGATGCTGATTAATGTTAACTCTTAAGCTCACTTTGCAAATTGATTTATTCACAAAAATGCCACCCACTTCACAATCTCATTTCACACAACTGACAAAGTTGAGCTTTAGTCTACGCACTGTTATTTCCTCTGCAAACTGACTGGTTTGTGCTTATGATAATACTTTTATTTCTCCTGCTGGTTTGCACTGCTTTCAACGTGCATTATTGTACTTCCTTTAGAAATGTTTTCTTTTGAAATGTTTCTAAGATAATTTTGCTGTGCTAAATGTGCATTCTGTAGTTGTGACCTCTGTCACATTTTATTTTGATAATATTTTGGTTTCCAGTTAACTATGTTGCTTTGAATGTAGACTTCATATTTGACTTTCAGTTGTTTTATTCTGGACTGTTTTATTTGATGTCTTAATGTAGGTGGGAAACAGGCTTTGGGATTCGTTTCCCTAAAAATATATAAAGCGGTATAGAAATGAAATAAATAAAATAAAATACATTTATGCCAAGGGGTTTCCTATTCCTTTGACTGGTAGAGATTAATAGAGCTATTCTTTGGGAACAATTTCTTCCATTCCCCCTTTGCAGTGGATGAGGATCCTTTTAAAATATTGGAAGACTTTTGACTTTCAGATAACAAGTCCTCATAAACGGCAAATCAGGGAATAAGCCTGATCTGGTCTGGACCGCTTCAGATTCAATCACATCATGACCAAATGCTCTTTGAAGCAAACAACTATTTCCAGTGCTTGTTTTTGGTAAAAATAAAAGGAGATGCCAGCAATTCATATCTTGATAAAAAGTGCCGTGGGTGCCAGCACAAAATGGATGCCAAGGGCAGCAAAAAAGAGATGTGATGGTACTCCCTGGAAAAAAACAACCTTGCCTTTCCCCCTGTATTTCCATGCTTCTAGAAAGCTAGCTGTTATGCAGCTACCTCTCTGATACACAAAGTTTTCTATGTGTATGAATATTATTGGGCTCCCTCCCCCCCCACATTCCAATAAATGGCACATTCCATCATGCAAGCACCTACGACAATCTGTAATGGTACAAGTCCAGTCCTTTGGTTAGATAGCATATCACCTTGACACATAGCTGAGCCTGATGAAGACTGCAGGCCAACTGAGCAGTGCCCAAATAATATATACCAGAAATAGGCAGCCCAGTGCCCTCCAGATGTTGCCAGGCTCCAAACTCCCATCAGCCC
This sequence comes from Podarcis cretensis, assembly GCF_951804945.1. Taxonomy (NCBI): domain Eukaryota; kingdom Metazoa; phylum Chordata; class Lepidosauria; order Squamata; family Lacertidae; genus Podarcis; species Podarcis cretensis. The sequence continues at coordinate 14,073,445 of NC_137179.1, forward strand.
AAGCCAGTCTGGTCAATGCATAAGAGAAACCAGGGTTCTATAATATTTGGACAGCACCAAGTGAGCTACCCCTGAATATATACTCATAAAAGTAAAGGTAAAGGGACCCCTGACCATTAGGTCCAGTCGTGGCCGACTCTGGGGTTGCAGCGCTCATCTCGCTTTATTGGCCGAGGGAACCAGCGTACAGCTTCCAGGTCATGTGACTGCCATGACTAAGCCGCTTCTGGCGAACCAGAGCAGCACACGGAAACACCGTTTACCTTCCCGCCGGAGTGGTACCTACTTATCTACTTGCACTTTGAGGTGCTTTTGAACTGCTAGGTTGGCAGGAGCAGGGACCGAGCAACAGGAGCTCACCCCGTCGCAGGGATTTGAACCGCCGACCTTCTGATCAGCAAATCCTAGGCTCTGTGGTTTAATCCACATAACTCCCAAATCTGCGGGGAGCCAAGAAGCACTGTACAACCACCAAGGGGTGGTGGCACTGTGTTAGCAGGCCTAGGGAGCCCCTAAGCTCTGCAGAAATGGCAACAAATAAAGAAAGGGAGACCCAAACAACTGAAGGGAGAGTCGTAGCTCAGAGCCAAAACATTTGCTTTGCATGCAGAAGGTCCAGGTTCAATCCCCAGCAAAGCCAAATAGACCCAGGGGAGACACACCTGTCTGAAACCCCAGAGGGCTGCTGCCAGTCAGTGCAAGCCACTATTCTACTGATCAACACAGCCTGATCCAAGGTGTGCTGCAACAGGAGCACTGCCATGCAAATATATGGGGGAAGAGTAAGAAATGGGTCCCCGAACACACGTTTGGGTTAAAAGGTTGATGATACCTGGCGCAGACAATACCAAGCCAGGTGGGCCCATGGCCTGACTCTGTATAGGACAGGTTGCTAAGTCCTATGAAGGAGGACTGGGGATGCTAACCAACTGTAGAAGGAGTGCTGGGGGGAGGGAAATGGAATGGAGTAGTCTGGAAGAGGGCATGGCCGGCTGGAGCCCTTAACAGGAGTACTCCACACGGCAACATTCTGCTGCAGGTCCGATTGGTCACTTCTGCATTCCGTACTTTGCATATGCGACGCTGCATGGTTGCCAGCCTTACCCTAGCCTTTGGCAGCAGCCTGGCAGGCTGAAATTCAACAAGCAAAGCTTTTTTTCCTGGATCTGAGAAGTTTGGGAGGAAAAGCTTCAGCAACTTATTAATGCCTCTCAACCAGCTGCTAACGGCACAGGAGCACAGCCCTTAAGAAAAAGAAGGTGGCAACCTTTATTTTCTAGCTTGTGTGGCTGTCATCAGACGGCAGAAAGGATCCCAAAAGTGAGTCTGGCTCAGGAGCTAGCTTTCTGGCTGCAAGGCCCATCTTGCCAGGGGAACGACACGCAGCTCAAAGTTGCAGTGACACTTATGTGAATACAGACCCTTTCTCTGTATTCTCTGTCTCTTACTTGCAGGCTCAACCCCCCCCCCCAATACTTCCTGGGGTTCAGCTGTTCACTAGGGTATAAAGTTACTGCCTCCTCCCTCCCCACCCCAAATACCCACAAGGCATCCTGGAAGTTTAAAAGGTGCACATTAGCGGTTTAGATGAGAATTTCTTCCCCTTCCCTTCAACAGAGCAGAGGAAATGTGTGAAAGGAAACAGGATCTGGAACACATCTGTTACAGAAGCTCGGTTGCAGGAGAAGATTGAGTTGGGGGAGGCGGGAGAAAAGCGAAATACGTAACTCGCAGGGTCTCACGTCTGCGGAGTGGACAGCTCACATCTTCCCATTTACACGGAGGGTGCCCGTCAACAACCAGTGACTCTCCCGTTCCCCGATGACCTGATTCGGAGCATGCAAATTGACTGCAGAGCTAAGATCTATAAATAAACTCCGGGGGCCCCACAAATCGCAGCATCCGACACAAATGCATATGTATCACACACACAAACAAACTAAATCACACATATATACAATATAGCTCTTTCCAGAACAAGCCACAAAAATAAACCCTGGAACCCTCCAGTCCGAATTAGTCATTGCAATTGCCTGCTGTTTTTCTGCTGCTGTATTTGGAGGGGAAGCCACTGAACGTGCAAGATGCCAGGGGGAAAAAAATGAATAAATGCAATTCGGGGTTTTAACCCTTAAACTCCCGCTACTTTTTTTTAAAGGAACCTTCAAAATCTTAACGAACTAATGCAAAAAAAGCATTCCTATAAATAAATTGCGGGTGGCTCCCCCGTTTCCTCAGAGCCTATACATTTTTCAGCACTGGCCCATATGGATACGACTGGGGAGCAAAGAAGCGCAATTGGAACCGGATCATCGGCCCAGAAGCTGCAATCGTTCTCTGCCTCCGGAGCCCGAAACGCGTGAGCTGGCTCCCGTGTGTGTGTTTGCAAACGTGGCCGGGGCTCCTAGACGCGCATCTCCCACCCTCCCGCGATGCAAAAGCAGCAGCTGCTGCTGCGCACGATCGCTTCCTCCAGATCTTACCTTCATTGCGCTGGAGAAATGCACCCCAATCCCCAAAATTTAAAGGTGGGCAGAGGAAGAGGTGGACGGCTTGCAGAGACGTGTGTGCGCTGGGGGGTGCTTCTTTCCTTCTGGCGTCTCCAAAAGATGCCGCTCCCGAAGCAGAGCTCTGCAAAAAAAAAAAAAAAAAAAAAAAAAAAATAGCCCAGCAAAGCGAGCGCCGGCGGGACACGTTGCAGCTCCGGCTTGCAAGCGAGTTTCTCCAGCAGCGGGCGGCGACGGCGGCTTTTTTCTACCCGCGCCGATTGCATCACAGGCAGGAAACGGCGCTCCCCGCAGCCGCCGCCAGGGGGCAGTGGAAGGGGAGGAGGAGCGGCAGATCCCCACGGCGGCGCTGTCATCCCGGTTCTCCATCCGTGCATCTATATCCCCATCCTTGGAGGAAGGCGCAAGTCCAGCGCTTGCAAGGGACCAGGACGTGCGTCCTCGCGACCGCTTGCACTTGCTTCTCATCCCGGCCCTATCTATGCATGTACTGTACTGCCCTAGGCAGCCGCTTGCGGGGGGCGGACATGCTTTTGATTAAGCAGCTGAAGGCAGCCCTGTTTAGGGAAGCTTTTAACATTTGATGAATTATTTAATATTATTTAATTTAATATCTAATATTTTGCTGGAAGCCGCCCAGAGTTCTATTTATACCCCGCCCAGATGGGCAGGGTATAAATTATTATTATTATTATTATTATTATTATTATTATTATTATTATTTTGTTATTGTTTATTATTATTATTGGGCGCTGTGGGTTAAACCACAGAGCCTAGGACTTGCCGATCAGAAGGTCGGCGGTTCGAATCCCCGCGACGGGGTGAGCTCCCGTTGCTCGGTTCCTGCTCCTGCCAACCTAGCAGTTCGAAAGCACGTCAATGTTCAAGTAGATAAATAGGTACCGCTCCGGCAGGAAGGTAAACGGCGTTTCTGTGCCTGCTCTGGTTTCACCAGAAGTGGCTTAGTCCTGCTGGCCACATGACCCAGAAGCTGTCTGCGAACAAGCGCCGGCTCCCTCGGCTTATAGAGCGAGATGAGCGCCGCAACCCCAGAGTCGGCCACGACTGGACCTAATGGTCAGGGGTCCCTTTACCTTTTACCTTGGGTTACAGACACTTCGGGTTACAGACTCTGATAACCCGGAAGTAGTACCTCAGGTTAAGAACTTTGCTTCAGGATGAGAACAGAAATCGCACGGCGGTGGCATGGCAGCAGCAGGAGGCCCCATTAGCTAAAGTGGGACCTCAGGTTAAGAATGGTTTCAGATTAAGAACGGACCTCCGGAACAAATTAAGTTCGTAACCAGGGGTACCACTGTATTATTAGCAAGGGCAGGGGTGCAATTGCAAATCGAGTTTTTAAGGAGGGAGGCTTCTTGGTGGTGGCTCCCGCTATGATCTGTCAGGAATGCTTCCATGGAGATTCCTGCAATCCAGGGGGGTTGGACTAGATGACCCTCAGGCCCCTTCCAGCTCTACAATTCTATGATTCCACAATTCTAGCATTCTATGGCTATGTGTCACTCTCCTCCAGTTTTTTTTTTTTGGGGGGGGCATACCATTTAGGTTCCCTTAATGTAAAAATGATTTTGGGTCACCCCTTTTCTGAACCTTTCCCCAGCTGCGCAACATCCTTTTCTGGGGTGAGGCGACACAGATATTCCCAGGGCTGTCATACCCTCAATTTGTACAATGGCATTATTAATCTTCCATTCCTTTCCTAATAACCCCTATCCCCTAGGAATTAAATTTGCCTTCAACACAGCCGCTACACACTGAGCCAAGATCTTCAGATAGACTGCCTTCGAACCTGGAGGTTCTATTTAGCCAACATGGCTAACAGCCATTAACAGGGCTATCTTCCCCCATCCCCTTTCTTTCTGATTCAAGTCTTCCCGTGCACAGGAGAAAAGTACCACCAGACTCAGGGTAACCCCAAGATTTTCAGATGCAAAAAATTATAATAAACATAATAAACTTTAGGGCAATAGTAGGGAAGCTTTGGCCGCCTGGTTAATGCTCCTGTCCAGCCCAGTGCCAGGGATGATGGGGATTATAGTCCATGCAACATCCAGAGGGCCAAAGGTTTCCCTCCCTGGTTTTTAGGGGGTATAAAAATGCAGCAACGAAACCGCTAGCACATTTGTAAAGCTAAGTAGGGTCTGGCATGGTTTCAAATGGGATGGGGGAACCATGTGTTGAGATTCCTACATGACAGGGTGGGGTAATATACTTTCTACCTCTACAAAGTCTCCTTCCTGGTCAAGTTCACTACCAGTTCAGAACCATGGGCATGTATATGGAATTTAGATTTCCACACCCCACCCCACCCCCCAAAAACCATGCATCCAATTACATTTCTTACATTGAATTCCATTTGCCAGTTTACCACCCATTCACTGAGTTTGGAGAGATCCTTTTGAAGATCGGTTCTGTTTTACCCTACCTGCCTGCGGACTGTCTTGCCAGAGTGGTGCATGCTCTAGTTATCTCCCACTTGGACTACTGCAATGCGCTCTATGTGGGGCTACTTTTGAAGGTGACCCAGAAACTGCAATTAATCCAGAATGCGGCAGCTAGACTGGTGACTGGGAGTGGCCGCCGGGACCACATAACACCGGTCCTGAGAGATCTGCATTGGCTCCCAGTACGTTTCGGAGCACAATTCAGTGTTGGTGCTGACCTTTAAAGCCCTAAACAGCCTCGGTCCTGTATACCTGAAGGAGCGTCTCCACCCCCATCGTTCTGCCCGGACACTGAGGTCCCACTTTAGCTAATGGGGCCTCCAGGGGCCGAGGGCCTTCTGGCAGTTCCCTCATTGCGAGAAGTGAGGTTACAGGGAACCAGACAGAGGGCCTTCTCGGTAGTGGCGCCCACTCTGTGGAACACCCTTCCTTCAGATGTGAAGGAAATAAGCAGCTATCTTCTTTTTATAAGACATCTGAAGGCAGCCCTGTTTAGGGAAGTTTTTAATATTTAATGCTGTATTGTTTTTAACACTTGATTGGAAGCCGCCCAGAGTGGCTGGGGAAACTCAGCCAGATGGGCGGGGTATAAATAATAAATTATTATTGTTATTATTGTTGTTGTTATTATTATTATTTTAATAATCCTGAACATTCAGCAAACTCAGCTACCTCATGGCTCCCCTTCTAACCCGTAGTAATTTATGAATACGTTTAAAAGCCCAGGTCCCTATACCAATCTTTTGGGGGAACCCCACTTTCTACAACCCTCCATTGGGATAACTATGAATTTATTCCTACTCTCTACTTTGTGTTTCTTAAGCAGTTGCCGATCCACAAAAGCACCTCTTCTTTCATTCTGTGACAGCTAAGCTTACTCAGGAGTCTTGGGCATTGTACTTTGTCAAAAGCTTTTTGAACACTGGCATCATAATAAAGGTAAAGGTAAAGGTACCCCTGCCCGTACGGGCCAGTCTTGACAGACTCTGGGGTTGTGCGCCCATCTCACTTAAGAGGCCAGGGGCCAGCGCTGTCCGGAGACACTTCCGGGTCACGTGGCCAGCGTGACATCGCTGCTCTGGCGAGCCAGAGCCGCACACGGAAACGCCGTTTACCTTCCTGCTGGTAAGCGGTCCCTATTTATCTACTTGCACCCGGAGGTGCTTTCGAACTGCTAGGTTGGCAGGCGCTGGGACCGAGCAGCGGGAGCGCACCCCGCCGCAGGGATTCGAACTGCCAACCTTTCGATTGGCAAGTCCTAGGCGCTGAGGCTTTAACCCACAGCGCCACCTGGGCCCCTTGGCATCATAATACCTCCTCCTCATTTCACAGTGGTGCTATTTGGGTTCTGTTGCTGTTGGTCCTCACCCCCCGAGTTTGCTTTTAGAGGCAGACATTCATGTATGCATGTATTACACTTTTTATTGCATTAGTGTAACTTTTATTTTCCCAGACGTTCTCCTTTTGTTTTCAGATGGAAATTGTTTCCATGTTTTACGCTGCTGCAGCTCCAGTTGCTTTTAGACTTTTTTTATTTTTATTGAAATTATACCGCTTCTTAAAATGATTATACTAATTGCTTTTTAATGCTTTATGTATACCACTTCCAAGAGATCAGGTGAGCTGGAAGAGAGGGTTGCAAGTTTTTAAAATAAAAATGAATCCAAAACCAGGCACAGCTCCAAAATATCTCATCTGAATTCTGGACCGCTGCTGCATTTGAACTGGTGCAAAATGCCATTTTGGCTGATCTGCGCAACAGCTGCTTGCAGCTTTGAACTCATCATCATAGCAATTCATTCTCTCTCTCTCTTTTGGGAGGGGAGGGTGAATAGGCTGTAGCCCTTACAGCACAGAAAGCCAACATGCAAGTTAAGTCTTTGCAAGATCAGAAGGTAGAGTGTGAGGGTTGTCATGGAAATGCTCAAATAATAACCCAGCAGTGAATGATGATGCTAGAATCCATTTGCTAACCCGCTTTCGCAAGGCTTTTAATAAAAAACAATCTAGAATCAACTTGCTAGGGACGTTGGGCGGGGGCTCAGTTCACAAGACACCCGCGTCCAGACCCCAGTGCTCGTTCCAGGGCATCCTTTCAGGTTTCCGAGGGATACAGGTTAAATTCATTGCAAAGTTCAAAAAGTTTACCCCTAGGCACATTCAAGGTTAGATGGCAAATATACAGTGGTACATTGGGTTAAGAACTTAATTCGTTCTGGAGGTCCGTTCTTAACCTGAAACTGTTCTTAACCAGAGGTACCACTTTAGCTAATGGGGCCTCCCGGTGCTGCCACACACAATTTCTGTTCTCTTCCTGAAGCAAAGTTCTTAACCCGAGGTACTATTTCTGGGTTAGTGGAGTCTGTAACCTGAAGTGTCTGTAACCCGAGGTACCACTGTATTTTAACAGTCCTTGTGGCGGTTGTGTCTCTTGACCAAAGTAATGCCTTTAGGAACATAAAGCTCTGTGGGATCATATAAAATGCTCCATCTAATGCGGCATTTGCCAACCAGATACCTCCAAGAAGCCCACAAGCAAGGCTTGAAGGTAATTAGGTTTAGACTGAGATAGACTACCTCTGAACCTGGAGGTTCTGTTTAGTCAACATGGTTAACAGCTATTAAGGGGGCTATCTTCCTTTATCCCCTTTCTTTCTGATTCAAGTCTTCCCAGGCACAAAAGGAAAGTATCAGCAAACTCAGGATAATCCCAGGACATTTAACATTTAGAGCAGCGGAGAAGAAATTGCTGAACTCCTGTCCACCCCAGCGTCAGGGATGAGTTCATGTAGCATCCGGAGGGACAAAGGTTCCTTGTCGCTTAGAGGGTAAAAAAAATGCCAAATGCTGTCCAAAGAAAGCAAAGGAGGAATCCAGGATTTTAATGTAGCTGGGAATAGATACAAGTATGCCCACACAAACACACCCTAAATTGCAAACAGGTCATGCTCAGTGGGCACAAAATGCTAACTGTTGGGAGGAAATGGGGAGAGAACAACAACCCTGTGAGGTAGGTTAGGCTGAGACAGGGTGACTGGCCCAAGGTCACCCAGTGAGCTTCATGGCTGGGTGGGGATTCAAACCCTGGCCTCTCAGGTCCTAGTCCAGCACTCTAACCATTATGCATGAGGTCCTTCCTTTTTATGTGTCCTGGGTAACCCGCAATAAGAAATATCCATCCATCTGTAGCATGTACGTAATTTGATATTACAAGCCTCTTATCGTGTTCCCCCTCCCACACACAAACTCACCTGTTTGCTGTTGCAGGTTAGGAAGAATTCAACTCTCTCTGCATTAAGGTACAATACATTTCAGTATGTATGATTACAGCGTTGTTCTCTTTGATGTTTGTGCACGCTATTGACTATTTTCAAAGGGGTCTCACCACAAAACTTAGGTATGTTTACAACTGGGCTTCAAAATAAGGAGACCCCCCAGACAACCGATTCTTAAGGCAGCTGCATGCGTGCCAAAACTCTCTTTTGTCTACTTCAGGGATGGCCTGAAAGTCGATACAAAATGAAATGGTACTTTGGGTTTGATTTGTTGCGCAGCAAATGCTTCCTGTCAGCCTTGCCAGCCGCCAGCAAATCTGCATCAGTTCAAGAGCTGCTTTAGGAAACCTAATAAATTATCCTGAGGCAGCTGCCACAGTAGCAGGAGGGTCTCTGGCAGAGGGGACTCCCCCAAAAGAAAGCTTTACTATTAGGAAAGATAAATGGAAGAGTATGTCTGGCTGCTTTTAGATAAGCTCTTTGCAGGATCATTGACCAGATTAATCCTGCCTATTCTAAAAACCACACCTTATTTCTAGGGCACTAGTGCCAAAACTGCTGTAGACAAACAAGTCCAAAATTGAACCTTGAAAATTTAGTGAAATGTGCTTGTGTGGTTTCTGAAATGTAGGGTTTTTTTTCTTTTTTCTTTTTAAAGGGACAAGGATGTTAATGAAGCAAGCTTGCCAGGTCCTTTTAGAGACACTCCTAGAAACATATGCAACTTTCAATCCTGTCCACTCATGCTCCACAGCAATTATTATTTTTCTTAGCTTCTTAAAAAACTTTTTTTAAGGCTTCCCTCAAAATTTCAGGGTGAAACACGACTGTGTGCTGCCTTAAGCTAGGAAGAGTGACTAGCCCAATATCAATCACCCAGTGAGATTTGTGGCTTTGTATGGATTTCAATCTGAGCCTGCCTGTTCCAAACCTGTAACCCTAACCACTATATGGCACTGCCTTTCAGCTAACAGGCAGCAATCAGGAGGAAACACTTCCCCATGTGAGTTGTCTCCATGCTGGGTTATACTTTATCCAGTGCTTTTTCTCTGGGGGGACGCAGGGGTACGCATACCCCTAAACATTTTGTGAATCTAAGTTTGGCCTCATTGAGGGGCAGTATTTCAGTATGAGTAGGAAAATGAGAGTACCCCTAAACATTTTTTTAGAAAAAGCATTGACTATATCTAAGAGATGGTGAACCTGTGTCCCTTCAGATGCTCTATTTTTTAAAAAAACATTTCAGGTATTTATATACTGCTTAATATTCAGAATTTCTAAGCAGTGTGCATAATATATTAGATAATCATGCAAAGAACAATTAAAATGCAACATAGGAACAGAAAACTATCTTAAAATGCCTTTGCTCCATCTAATCTCAGGGGCAAAGGTTAGCCACCTGTGCTTTATTTTGTTTAACTTCTGAAACTTGATCCAAGAACTTCACAGCCTGACCAAAGTGACAAGAGATGTGCAACATCAGCCCCTGTGATTGGCAAGAAGCACAGTGGCTCGATAGACACATTCTTCGAGTTGTTTCTCAAAGTATCTGGGTAGCAGTGCTAATCCCATTGATTTCTTATTAATGTGATGGAAAATGGGTTATAATTTTCAGTCTCAAAAGAAAAACCCCCACATACCTTAGGGGAACAGAGAAACAAAACTGCTCAGGTAGGTAAATTCTTTTTTATAACAACAGCAACAAAACAACAGCATTTAAGGAGTAAGATTTAAAAGAGGACACCATTGCCAATTAATAGAAAAAGTACCCATTTATTCAAGGTATGACAAGTGTATTTACAGTATTTTTTCCCCCAGGACAAGATTCTCATGTGATTCTTAAAGCAGCAATAAAGAATTACATTTAAATGTGAGAAAATGTATTTTGTTGTTACAGATTGTTTTTTCTGCGAAAGAGTACAACACATGCAGCCCAATCCTATGCATGTCATACTTGAAAGTAAGCCCCACGGAGTTCAGTGTGCTTACTCCCAAGTAAAAGACACAGGATAGTGGCCTTAAGGCTAAGGAGTCGTTCTGACCTCTATCATAATACCAACTTTGCACAAATTAATTTTGACCTCTATCATAATACCAACATCACAAAATATCTATATTTTGTATCTGCCAAGGAACATTACCTTGGAAACTGCAGGTGTTATTTCTGCTCACAACCCAACTCTGCTACCAATTACAAGTCAAAGCCTTGAGAAGCTTCAAGATGTTGCCCCAATGTAAGATCTTCGGAATCCTCTGAACTCAGCATATTAGTCAGAAGGGAGCTAACTTTTGAAGAACTTTCCATTTCGCTGAAGGGCAGTGAGAGAGGTACTACCCATTCTTAAAGACTTGCAACAATTTTTGTGTGCAGAAGTAATCTGCATGCCTTTCTAATCATACAGGGCTGTGGGAAGTCAAAACAAGAATTGTACTGGGTGTTTGTGTGTCTTGACCACTTTTGCCCATGCTGTCTGTTTAAAGAGGCGCTTAAAGATTAATGCAACACTCACCACAAAACGGCAGGATTTCTATCAAATCGGGCCATTTTAAGAAGTCAATTGTCTTCGCTTTTACTTTCTAGAGGACTACAGAGCTACCACCATTCACTATTTAGCAACATAGGTCCATCCTACTTGCAAGGAAACCAGAAACCAGAGCCATGAGAACATGACATGGGCATGATTAATCTAAGGGTGCATTTAGACAGTATTTATCTATGAGATTGTACCCAGAAGGAGCAGTTTCCTCCTGTTCCCCAAACTACAGGAAGAAAGGAAGAAAATTTGGCATTTATCTGAACATAGGAGCAACCTAACTTGGTAATACCTGGCTGAATCAGGAGCATAGATGATTCTCCTCTGTTCATTTACTTCCTGCTCCTCATAAGTGAGGGGCAAGGAAGAGAACACAGAAATCTGTGACCTGCTCCAGAACTCTTCCTAGGTAGAATCCCAAAGTCAAAGCAACATCTGAACAGGCCCCTATTACAACTCTAGGAATGATGTATGAATTGCTCAGTTGCTCCAAAGCTTAAGCATATCCCTTGGAGCCCCAAATATGGGTCAATTGATTTCAGATACAGGAATGACTCATGAATGCACTCCTGTGCAGTTAAACCTGCATGTGGGGATTATCAAGCATATGCCAGAGGTGTTCTGCTTAAACAGTAGTGCATACACAGCACCAGGAAAAAAGTTTGAGCTGCAAAACTTTATTTCATGAGCGTGTCCTATTTGATTCAACAGGATTTGCATTTTTATTTTTTTCAAAATTGCAGCTGGAACCCAGGAACCATTTTTTTTTTTTACAGGCAGCAACATCTGTCACAGTGAGATTGATATGGGGGTACACAAATGGCTTCAGGACTGAAGAAAACCAATTTCAGCGCTTTTTGGCAAAAAACAAAACTCTATTGCATTTCCTAAGAGCCAGCTTTCTTTCTTCAAGAGGAAACCAGCAAAATGGGGAAGCTCATGCAAAGTTTGCTCTTTCAACCAGAAGCATCAATTACTTTTTCAAAGTTTTTTTTTTAATAAAAAAACTGGCTTACCACAACTAAAAATGTCTATTTAAATAATCATTCATTCGATTAAAATGGCTACTTCTGGCATTAGCAGACAAGAGTGGTTTATACCAGTGTTTCAAAATCAGTCTGCATCAACACAAACGCTCACGCAAGTCAGATGATAGATGTTCATCTTGATGGGGGCTTATATGCAGCTTTGCCTACAAACACCAGTTTGAACTAGGTATTTGTACAAGAGCCACAATCAGACATTCCACAGATGTGGTAGGAAGCAGAAATAGCTGTGCTTCCTTTCCGTTATATGTCTGCATCTTCTTCGGAGCAATGGGGACAAAGCAAGTTCTGTCCTAGTGTAAGTCAATTCACACTTCCATACTGGCCACTTCAGTGGAATGCCTGAAGTGGCCTAGAAACTATTCAGGTGCTGAAATATGCATCCTTCCTAAATGCTGGGATAGGAAAAAATTAAGCCACAGCAATAAAAAATGGCCTTGAGATGTGGCACTTGATCAATGCTGCTATAATACAATTCTCCAAGACTTCCTCCCAACATACTTAATATTTTTTTACTTAGTTTTCCGAAAAAGTTATTTACATAATAAATTAGCTTTGTAACATGCTCTCCTAAAACAAGGATAGGATGCCCAAATCTTAGTGCCTTTACGGCATAACCAGGTGCTTTGCCAGTGTACAAAACAGGATGTTACATGCTGCAGGATGTTACACTGGCTGCAGACAAGAGAGCAGGAATATTCAGGAATGGAGTGTCTTTTCAGAGGTTCGGCTAGCTGAGCAGGTCCAAGTTCATAAAATGTGCCGAGCACCTTAAAACAAGTCATTTTAGGAGCTAAACATGATGCACACAAAACCTATTCAGTAAGAAAGGGTTCTATCCTTTTTGTGATAAATAGATGTAACATGTATCAAGGAGAACCAGTCAAAAAGGAGTGTAAAATTGGTTCCCATAATCCCTGCCAAACTAAATGGATATTAAAACCAAGAGTGGTTTAAGACTGACGTTTAGTACAAAAAATCATTAGTTTTTGCATATTCCAAAAGGTAAATACACACCTAATCAGAATTTACCTTTGGCTTTAAACATTTTCCTACAAAGCAGTATTTCAGCCACACATTTACATGGTTTATACGGCATGTTCGTGCAGTGGAATCCTCTGCTATCGCACACAGTTAAAGACGACAATCCATCTTAAAACACACTGCGCATCATGCTTATGGGAACTCTTGCTTTCAGCAGAAGAAAGAAATGTAGGAGGGGGTGATTTACCTTCTTTCAAGAGAGGGGAGGAGTTTGGCAGGAAGAAAGAGAGAAGGGTGACTCCTATTTGCTCTGCTACACCTTCAAAAGTAGGAGGTAAAAGTTACAGGCACTGTTAGTTCCATGGGGGAAGTTGCTGCATTTAGCTCATATCCCAAAAGCATTAAGTAGTCTTGAACAGTTTTAATACCATGGGTTTCCCCATGACTTTTTCTTCAGTTCAATTCACAGAATTCCTGGTGCTTAAAGTCCTGGCTGCACACTTGCTCTTTGCTAAAAATGTATTTTGCAGACTATGGTGTAAATTAAAAACTTACGTCAAGACCGTTACAAACTTTGCCTTTGTACACAAGAGAATCTTTGTGCTGATCTTTTCTTCAGAAGGACCTTATAAATAATATAAGTTTAGAACCAGTCTTCGGCACACTTGCCATTATACCATGCTGTTGCTTTCTCCAACTTTATCTACAAGCTGCCAGGAAAAGAGAGAAAGGGGGTGGGAGCAGAGGAGAGAGAGTAATTAAGGTGCAAGCTACTTCAAACAACATGTAGGCATTGCTGAGCTTTTAAGTAGATGGCCAGGTGTGATCATATTCAAATAGTACACACCAAAGTCTCATGGGAGACCTTGTAATGCAATTTGCATTGCAACAGTGTTTAGGCGTGGTATGTTTTTATGTTGACACAGAGCAACATGAAGATGCAACAGAATGGGGAAAAAAATCCGAAAGAAATGCAAATATAAAAAACTGTTAGCTCAATAACCCGAAGAAAAAATAAAAACATCAGCCATTCATGCATTAATAGACTGAATATGATATTTTCAACTAACCATTACTGGGGACTGTCTCCTGAGCCTACGCAGGCTTTGAAGAAAACATCAACAATTAACTTTTCAATAAGGATTTAACTCCATGAAAACCGATTTATAAATGATATTCGTAAAGACCGAGAATGAGAAAGATGTAAAGCCAGATTATCAAGGGACTGAACACAACAATGGTTAAATAGATGTAACATGAGAAAAAAAATCCATCTATATTAATTGGGATTTTGGATCAACCCTACAAATTACGGCATTGGCAAGGAAGTGTTTAGGGTGGGGATGCTGAGACTACTGCGTCAGCATAAGCCAGATGCACAAGCTGTGAAAGGGCACACTACCAGGCAGAGAAAGGACATCATGGAGCAGAGATAGATTTGCTTCTGCCCCACCCTAAACCCATTGTGGCCACAATGAAGTCAGAAGTCACTGTGCAATCTCATACACCATACGTTTAGCACTGACAGTTTATAGTGAGTTGCCTATGATCAAATTCCAGTCTCTGTGTTTATGATACCACATATGTTCAAGCATGCATAATGCAAAAACAAAACCGGCCATTACAGGCACAAACAAATACGGCAGCACCCACAAGGAGGACACCATGTTTGTTTACATGAATGGGCCTTTTAAAAAAGTATGTGCTATAACATAATGAACATCATGGCCAAAACAGGGGCTGAGTGGCTGGCAGGAGCAGTCGGTGAGCCACAGAGATGATGGTCCTCAACAGCTTCTCAGGAGATGGGCCTGCCCTCTTCCTTTAATTCAACACTGAACTGCCTAAACATTGAACAATACAACTATGGTGTTTGCTCAGTTTTAATGTGGTGTACACATAAAACTAGCTTTCAAAATTCAGTGATCAATATTAAAACTACTGGATCCAAATTTAAAGTGTCCATGAATACAACAGTTATCTGAGTGTCTATTGCAAAGGACTCTAGGGATTGTTCTGCAGTGCGCAATAGGGGCTCTTAATCATCCTGAGTGAACAGAGCATCCTAGAAAATACCCCAAACTTATTTGCAGTGGCACACCACAAGGGAAGAGAAGTAGTGGTGGGTAAGTTGTCTTGTGGAAAAGCTTCCCTGATCTTTTAATTGGGAAGTCTGAAAGCCACTAACGTAAGACATCCCAGCCTTGCTCAACATGGTGCCCTCTGGGATTTTTGTACTACAATTCCCATCAGCTCCAGCCAGGGATGATGGGAGGTGTAGTTCAAAACATCTGGAGGGTACTAGGGGCTTTCAGACTGCATATTGGGGAAACCTACAGTTTCTCAGAGCGTTAGTGTTGGAAGGCTTAACATTTAGTCAAGTTTGGGGTGAAATCGCTTTTTTTTTAAAAAAAAAAAAAAGTTTAGCAGATGGCAAATCTTTTGTATTGGCACAAGTCACCTGGACAGGTGCTTATAAATGACATGATAACCTATGGGTACCAACATGCTCATGTCAGAAATACGAGATCCAAACAATTTCTTTACTAAAACTGGTATTAACCTGAAGCTCCAAAACCAAATTCAGCTAATGGTATAAGAAACCATGATTCATTGTGCCTAAGGAGCACAATAATACGACACTCATTCTCTACAAGTCACAGGTGGAATTGCCAAATTATTTGGCAGCATATACTGAAGGCAAGGGAAATCTGTGTCTGTGAGTGGGATGAGATTGAAAAGGCAGATCCCAAAGACAGACAAATTGTTAGTGAATCATCCTCTACAAATGTTTGGAAATCATGATGTATCGTGAAGATTTGGCTAATACTGTGTTGCATTTGTTTATATGGAACCAGCATAATTTAGAATTCCACTCATATTTTTAGGTACGGAGTCACATATGCTGCACATTCAGGTATGTGATAGCTCATATGTTGAATACATGTCTCTGCACAAAATAACAAGAAGGCAATACACCCCCCACTGCCCCAGATTCTTTTAAAGAGTGTGTGCAACTTTATTCTAAAAAAAAAAAAAAATCTAAGATGCTCTTCGGGACATAAATTAAAATATTTTAAGATATTTGCACACTCAAAATATTAAAAAGTCAATTATTGTATCTGTGCTGCATTTCACCTCCCAAAGTCTACAGATGAAGTGGGCTGGCAAACAGGACAAACAACTTAGGAACTTCAGAGCAGGGATCCCAAATCTTATGTGAATTAGTTTTAATACTTACTGAGCTAATGCCAGGTAAATTCAAGAGATAGCCAAGGACCGGCACTCTTCTAATAAAACCAACCACCACAGGGAAAAAGCCCCTTTAAATAAAGAAAGTGTCACAGGTTAGATATGGCAGCATTACAACTCTCTCTCATACGGCATTTGCTCCCCCCTTTCTGGCTAAGTAATATACTCTTAACAAAATCCTTATACATTTCCGGCAACTTCAAATGTCAATAGACTTCCTACACGGAAACAGCTTCTTATAGGAAAATGCATGAAAGCCATATATAGATGGCATAAATATACGGTAATTTTGCAGGAAGTATACCTGCATATACTGTACACAAGTAACTAAACAAACCCCTGTGTTGCAAAGAGAACGTCAGCAATGTCTAGGCAACACGATGGCCATGTACATACGCAATAGACAATCTTTTCTAGAATTCCTTCAAACCATAACAAGTCCAAAATGAAATCTTAAGTCTCAAAGTCTCTGAAAATCTTTAAATGAAGCGAGGGACCAGACTTTGTACGGTGAAAGACAAGCTGAAAATCTTTGTGTATTCAGCAAATATGATGTCCACTGAACAGTGATTCCGTATACAGACTACTATATCTGTACACAAAGAAGCATGGTTATGTGAGAAATAAGTTATGTGCAAGAATCCAATCCTAGTGCAATTTTCTAGGTTCTTTTCCTCTATATGGAAAAGCAATTGCTGTGTAAAGAGCATGAGAGGTAAAATATCAAATCAAGTAGAGTAATATTAATAACTGGTAGGAATCCTAAGGCAAACCTATGCATCTGCCGTTGATGCATCCCTTACAAAGAAGGATTAAGGGATTCATGTGAATGCTTTTGTTCTGGTTAACCTCTGTTGGGATTCCCATACATGCTCATCATTTGATGTCTGCAGCATCAAGTGTCAGCTTGTGTGAATGAGCCATCACATATGCAATCAAGATGCAACAACACTGATTCATATGCTTCTGTCCCTGTGCTGAGAATCTCCCCTTGCTGACCTGAGCCACACATACTACCTCTAACTAACAGTAGTTGGCATTTACCAGGCTCCTGGTTAACAAACCAATTTCAAACCTGTTTCCAATTCCTGCTGAAGAGGGAATTCTGGCTAGCATTTGTACCAGTGTCAATACAAAACTGTTAAGACTGGATGGTGAGTTTTGAAGGGACAGGGACAATTTCCTCAAGTGTTCTGCTTGATGAATCTCTCTTACACACACACACACAACCTGTCATGTACAAAACTATTTTTTCATTGACTGTCAAAAGCACTCCACATTAGAAAAAATCAATACTGCCCCAAACAAAAGCGAAGACCAGCAAAGAAATCTTACCTGAATAAGAGGAAAAAGCCATAAATTTCAAGGACCATTCCTATCAAGGGCCAGCCAATAAGAACTATAAGTACACCACCCAGAAAGAAGCCTGTGGCTTTCACTTTGTGTTTCTGGAAGAAGAATCTGAATGTCCTTTCTAAACCAATCACAAAAGCCAGGCCAGCCACGAATAAAACCTACAAAAAAATAAATTCACAATGAATAAAAAAGTATTTGAGCACACCTTCAGAAACTATATTTTACTAAAAGCAGATCTGTTTAAATTAATAACCCTGACTTAGTCATATTCATTTCAATTTTTCAATCGGTTTATGTTGAGTAAGACTTAGCTGAATTCCACCCTGGGTTTTCATAGAACATAAAAACAAACAAACCAGATGTCCAAAACCAGAATGCAGTCTCTTATTACCACTATGACACTAATTAACTCTGGAAGAAAGCATGAATGTGTCAAAGGGATTTTTCACAATGCTGGCACAATACAAAAGCAGACTTCATTGCAGCAGATAAATTAATTTGTAAGCACTTAATGTGCGTGGTAGTAGCATGACTTTAAGAACAATTTGTGCTGGAAAACAGGAATTACATTGAAAAAAAAGTTTGTGATTTAATCAAGCAGGGGGGAAAACTGATGCACCTGGACTTCATCAAGGCGTCCAGCCTAGTCCCAAACAATGTAAGCTTACAAAACAACTGCAGGGTGGTAATTAACTATGTTGAAACATGGTGGTAAGAAATGTAACAATAAAGTAATGATAATCTAACTGGATCAAAGGATCTACTGATATTCTGCAGGGTCAATCCTGGTACCATTTTTTGAAACCCAAATTACTGGCCAGGTTCTGGAATAGCAGAAATCCATATTGAATAGGGAGTTCTAATCAGTTTGATCAATCCTCTATTTATCACAACAAAATACGCACTTTTATTGTGAGTGCATTCTCGTGATAAAGAAGGAAAGCTAGAAATCAAACTTATCTAGAAATGAGTTTCTGGCATATAGGAGCTGCACCAACTGCCAAGTGGAAACAAGCCTTTTAACAACAGATACTTTTAATTCACTACCTCTAGCTATTTGTAGAAATTAAATATTTACAATACTAATTAATGTGGCTAACTCATTAGGTGGCAGGCTGGTGCTTAAGGCTCCATAACCTAATGTTCTACTCAATTACACTGAGATAAATGAAGCCTTCTTGGTGCTGCTGCTCCTGGGTGCTGATCTGTGACGGGGCCTTCTTTATAACAGTAACCCGCTTATGGAATGCCCTTCTTTGTGAAATGTGTCTGTCCCTCTCATTCATTTTTAGGCAGCATTTCAAAATGTTATTGTTCATCAAAGTGTTTGGTGGTTGAAAGTAATTCTTTTCTACAGACTTAGACAATATTAGTTCTGAGGATGTTTGGTTTGTTTTTAGATGTTTTAAACATTTAGAATTGTTAGATACCACCTAGGGTACAAAGTTGCTGACTGTTCAACGTTTTTCACTTTGCTGTGGAGAGTAAAGGCATCAACCAAGCTACACCATCCTCAACTATACATGGTCAAGGTGATCCTATGATTCTCTAGTGTGCCCTAGACTAGGTGTTCCTCAAGATTTAACTCCCCGTCAAGGTTATCCATCCCACTACACTGTATATTCAAAGAGAAGCACATTCACAATTCATGTAAATATCACTCATGCAAAATATCACTTACATTCCCAATAGCCAAAAGTGCTTTGTCAAAAAATAGGATCATTCCAAAGAAAAGGAAAAACACTCCAAAACCTGTGAGACCCATTCCAATTTCTGCAATAAAAAAGGAGTGTGTTAGTATTATGTAGCCCCCACCCAAAGCACATAATAATAAAATACACAGAACTTTCTTTTGCAAGCTACGGTCACAACATTCGCCGATGTGTATTTAAAACCAGCTCTCCCCCACAGCTGCACATGACATTTGCCCTCTTTCAGGCAGGAAACTTGCAATGATGCAGGGAGCTGCTTCATAACATAAGAGTTTTCCTGCTGGATCTAAGGGTCCATCAAGTACAGTGGTACATCAGGTTAAGTACTTAATTCGTTCCAGAGGTCCGTTCTTAACCTGAAACTGTTCTTAATCTGAAGCACCACTTTAGCTAATGGGGCCTCCTGCTGCTGCCAGAGCAGGATTTCTGTTCTCATCCTGAAGCAAAGTTCTTAACCTGAGGTACTATTTCTGGGTTAGCAGAGTCTGCAACCTGAAGCGTATGCAACCTGTATGTACAACTGTATTGTACTCTGGGCTCATTCAGACTTCCTTTTGCGCAAGGTATCTAGGCACAGCTCTCTGTTTTAAAGCTCTGCGTGCTTTTGCTTTTTTAGCCCTGGTGCCTTCCCCATTAAAATCCACTCTTTACCGCTGAATTCACGAAAGAAAATCCACTGAGCTTCAAAGTAAGAACCTGTGCCTAGAAAGTGCAGGGCAAAAGGTAAGTGTAGATGAGCAAACACCCTGGGTTAGAAATTCAGCTGTGATCATACTTTTTCCTTATGTTTTCTGCTTCACACCCACAACACCATTAATTTGTTTGGTAACTGTATTATGATCTCTTCAGGAGAGTAACCAGGATGCAGTTTATACATGATTGAAGTAAAAACAGATCATCCAGTGCATTCTCTTTCAAAATAGAATTGACAATATCTTGTTTAAAGAAAAAGTGCCATGTCTTCTCTTCTCTCTCAAAGCCTTGCTAAATGCACAATACTACTAGTAAGTATGACTTGGAAAAAGGACAGAACACCTGCTAGTCACAGGACTGCATATGTATGTACACAATTAACAGATATAATTTATCCAGTTTACCTACTTATATGATTTTCACACAAACCTATCTGATTAAAGAGGAGATAAGTTAAGTGGCTAAGTTTGAACCATTAATTTGAGAACCTTGTTTCAAACTGCTGGAAACAAAAAGGCTGCACTATTAGGGACATTGGCAACAAGTAGAACGGATTTTTTCCCCAGAAGATTAGTGTCAAGTGTATTTATGTACCTGCCCACAGCAAAATGGAAATAGTCCTTACTGAATAAGCTGAATAACTTATAAGTATCAGTTTCACCAGAAAGCTAAATCTCCGTTTAAAAGAAATTGGATTTCATTTTCAGCCAGAGATTATTTTTGCAAGTTTCATTCAGTCCAAATACTCTACAGGATAAATTCAAAGCCTCTGCAGTCACTATCTCATCTAAACAGCTGTACAATGACACTGTCAAGAACCAGGTTTTTAAAAATTATTAATGAATTGCTCTATGAATCACAACAAAAACAAGATGGATCATGTCTTCTGTCTTGGAAAAGTTACGAACAGCTCTTAAGAGAGGGTCTGAACCAATACCCTAAGAAAAAATTTAAACTATTTTGATTTTTCCAATCAAAAAATCTAAATGGAAAAAATATGCCCTGCAAACAGAAGTCTGACTTCTTAACACATAATGTATGTGTTAAAACAGACATAGTTCAAACAGTTCAAACAAGATCTATGATAAATTTTGTATTCAACGATTACCGTCTTTTTCCATATATAAGACTATATTTTTTTCCTAAATTTTTGAAGTTTAAAATAAGGTGTCATCTTATAGACAAATAGTGCATGGTGCATTTTCTTAAATATGGTATATCTTATTAAGGAGTCCTCAGTTGATCAATATATTACACAAAACAGCAGTGCTCAAATCATGGAAGAAAGGTAAGCAAGCCCCTGATGGAACCCATATGTCCTAACCCATAGTACCCAAAATTTTAGTCAAATCTCAGTTCCGCTGAAAGCTAAAAACAGTGATTAAGGGGGTAATCATAAGTGGTAAGGGATGCAAACCTTCTCTGACCCATGTATTAGAGCAATGCAGAAAGGTTTTTGAGGTGTACCCCTCTGAAACCCCAAAATTTAAATTAAAAAACAAAACCCACTGTGATGCCATGATGCCAGAAGATGGCCTCCCCACCCTCATGCCTTACTTTTTTTAAAAAATGCATTGTTTACTGACTTCAGCCATAAGGTCTCCTGTTCCTAAACTCTTAATGCCAAAAGTGTTTGCGTCCCCCAAATTGTGTTCATTTTAAAAATAAATAAATGACCACACCCACTTTTACACTTCAGCTTGAGGATTAGCTGTGGGTCAGTATGGCCATTGGCCCAAAAAAGGTCAGCCACCCCTGAGCTAGGCAGTGCTTTGAGGATATTATTTTTCTATGCAGCAATAGTACACACACTATTCCAACATTCTTTGCCATCCACAAATAACCAATTACAATTAAAATTAAGCTTCAACATTTTCATCTTTGAGGATCACCCCATCCTTAGTGGCATCAACCAACTAGTGTTCTACAAGAAACCTATATTACTGCTGTACCACATAAAGCAATCCAACGCTTATAATCTCCCCTCAGGCAAAAAGCCAACATTTACCGTAAATACTGTATAAGGAAAATGGTTATGTTTTTCTGCATTGTTATAAGAATATACAAATGCTTCTGAACAGTTCTTTAGTTCTCACATGACTATGCAAGATATTTGTGCAGAACTGAAGCATACAAAGATGCCTCTATGGCAATTGTGCATAATTTTAAATCTTGGCTTTAGCTGGCATAGCAAAGCAGATGCTGGCTTGGGCTTTCATATTTATGAAATCGCTCCTTTCAACATGTTTCAACTGTGTCATTGCATCACAAGCCTCACCACTTTCACATTAATAGTGTACGCCTCCTAATTATGCAACATCTATGAGTAATAATGGGATAGATTTATTTTAGAATAAAGCATCAATCAATGCAGTAATAGTTTGTTCAACTGAGAGAATCACACACTGTACAGAAAAGCTTGCTCCTCTGAAGTTTTTCAAACTGCGGGCAGTGTAAAATATATGTCTACAGTGGTACCTCGGGTTACATATGCTTCAGATTACAGACTCTGCTAACCCAGAAATATTACCTCAGGTTAAGAACTTTGCAATCATTCTACTTGGAATGGCGTTGGAGAAAATTCAGAAGTATGGTGAACAGGTGACTACAGCAGTTTCGCTGGAAGCTATAATGAAATCTTCTAAAAATCTCTCCCCTAGTATGTGTCAGAGAATGTAGTGTTGGAAAGGACTCCAAGGTTCAAAACAATTAAAAACTTTATCAAGAATATGTATATCCCACTCTGAGTTGTTAGTATTTTTATAGCTTTGATGTTTTTGATTCTAACAGACCTGAACCTCTGCTGTCACGATACTAAAGCTTGATCACTAACTTGGGAAGACCAGGGTTATTACTGTCCTCTGGGCAAATGAATTCCCACAAACTCCACACATGAGAAATTGCCCATTCTGTTAATCTTGACAATCCATACTGCAGTACAACTCCCAAACTGCATTTCATTTGTCAGAGTAGACTTCCAAACCACAACTATGCTCCAGGCAGACATTCCTAAAACTCCCAAATTCTTACACTCCTCTGCCCCTTCATTCTACGTTCCCCAAAGCATTCTATGCCAGATCCCTGCCCTAAAGATTTTTCTCCAAAGGCATTTGACTTCTAAATAAATGTGGCATTTGCTCACATTCTTATCAACTGAACTTTCTCTTTCTTTTCTCACTTAGTTCAATTTATCATTTTCCAGCTACCTGAACGTGCACAATATATTGAGATGTTTATTGTTCCAAAACAAAAATAGTAAAATACAGCAAGAAGTTACTTTCTCAAGCTTTCTTTTAAAAAAAATATTGTTGCTGCCATTTTTGTAGGGACATCTATTGGCTCCCTGTATTTGGCAGTCACAGGTGACAAGGAACTTCATGCAGGTGAGTGAGAAGGCTGGCAGAGAATGGTCAGAAGACCCTCCCAAGTGCTCAGTTTAAAAACTAAGCAGGCTGGAAACAGGAGAAAAGCAATGGGCATTTCTCCCATCATGGAACCCAAGCTGGCATACATGGGGCTCCCAGGCAACCTAAGCACCGAGCAGACCCAGATCTGCTTAGTTTCAGGTCATCCCCTGGGCTGATAACTTCATGACAGTGTGGTGCAGTGGTACAGAGTGCTGGACTAGGACCTGGGAGACCAGTGTTCAAATCCCCCATTCAGCCACTGTGTGTGATGCTGGGCCAGTCATTTGCTCTCAACCTAACCTACCTCACAGGGCTCTTGTGAGGCTAAGGTGGGCTGAGGAACTACATGGGCTACCTTGAGCTCCTTGTAGGAAAGGTGGGATATAAATGCAATTAATAACCACAGAATCCTAAGATTGTAGAGTTGAAAGGGACCCACAAGGATCTTCTAGTCTTTGCAATGCAGGAATAGGCAGGTGGCCCATTTGGATGACAGGCAACTAATAAATCTATTAATAAAAATAAAAATAATAAACAGTATGTGTAACAAACCCACCCACCACAAATCAGCACCACACTCTAACCATCTGAGCTAACTGGCGTGACCTACTGTATAATAGGAGTAACAGCACAGTAATTCAAAGCTGCTTTATTCCACAAACCCAAACACATGTCCTATCGCTATCTTTAAACAGCATCCTTACTTGCAAGGCTGCTCTATTCCCCAAACCTGAAAATATTAAGTTATATTTCTCTCTCTCTCTCTCAGGAACAGCAGCAATGTTTGCTCAAAGTGTGTGCTTTGGGTTTGACGAGGAGAGGTGCGTCCCCCCCCCCCCACTCCTGAACTCCCCCTACCCAAGTGGCTCTAATAATAGTATTGTAATGACACTAATGGTGGGAGATTCATTGGCTGAAGGGTCTCCCCAGCCCCCTCCTCCCCGGCCCGTGACATAACTCTGCGCCCGTCCCCCTCAAAGACAACCGTAACTCTTCCTTCCCCTCCCCTCCCCCCACTCCCCCTCCCCAGGCCCCTCCACACACCCCTTCACCCACTCTGAGTGTCCGTGAGGGAAATCATGGCGACGGCGGGAGCAGCGCGTTGTGCGCGCTGACAGGACTCTTAGCGGGAGAGGCCGGCCGAAGAGCGAGCTGACGAACGGAGCCGCCTCAGTAGCGAGCAGCGGTAGCAGCAGCCGCCACGTCTTCCGGAAACACGCAGCTCCGCCTCGCCTCGCCTCGCTTCCCTCAGCTCAGGGCTGCCGGACCCTCCCGGCTGCCGCTCCTGCCGCCGCCGCCGCCGCCAACGAACCAAAGCGCCGTCCCATTGGGCAGGGCGCGCTGAGCCAATCAGCGCCCGGCTTATTCCTATCTCCCCGCCCCCCCCGCGCCTCCGCCACCTCAGAGCCGCCGAGATGAGGATGACGACGGCGACGGAGGAGTACTGAGAGCGCGCGCGTGGCGGCGGCTAAGGGTGGAAAGGGGCGGAGCGGGGCCGCCTCGGGCCAATCCGGAGAGAGCGCGGCTCGCAGGCGATTGGGTTGGCTGCGCCGGAAGTGGGAGTTCGAGAAGGGAGCGAGTGGGCGGGGCGAAGCCGGCTGGAGCTTCCGGAAAGGAGAGCAGTCAGTGTCTTGAGGAGAAGGACAGAGGGAGGAGTGCAGGATGCTGGCTCCTAGGTTGGTAGGTGCGGGCGGGCGGGGGGGGGGTCGCTGGGAAGGGCCTCGTCCTTGTGGGTGGAGTGGTCTGAGGGAAGGGCGGAGCGCCTGCTCTGCCTGTGGAAGGTAGTAAAGCAGCTTCCTATGTTTCTAGCCTGGTGTTTTGTTTCTCTTCCCTTTCCATCCCCTTTCGCTTTCCATGGAATTGCAGGGTTGAAAGGGACCACGAGGGCCATCTAGTCCAGGAATATATATTTTTTGCCCAATGTGGGACTTGAACTCACGACCCTGAAATTAAGAGTCTCATGCTCTACTGACTGAGCTGTCGGTGTGCCTCTTCTATTGTTTTTTTTTATAAAAAAATAGTAATTTTTATTAGTTTTCAATTACATTCCAATAATAGCCTCATTATAACAATACCAATTTAATGCTGTATTGTTTTTAACACTCGATTGGGAGCCGCCCAGAGTGGCTAGGGAAACCCGGCCAGATGGGCGGGGTATAATTAATAAATTATTATAATCACAATACCAAATTATCGTGTCTCTTCTAATGTTAAGCCTGTGGACTTGGGTTGCTTCTGTGTATTGGTGATACACAAGCCGCTTTAGGAGATGTTAGCTGGGCCGAAAGTGTTCCTTACCATTGTAAAGAGGGCTAGAGGGAAACTCAGTCCAGTCCAGGTTAGCGAAGGCTGACCCAGCAGGACAATTGATTAAAAGCTGGCTGTGGGGATATGTTGGAAAACCTGGTGCTGGAAAGACTTTTGGTTTCATGAGTGGCAAGTTCTTATTAGGAAAGTATTTCACGTATAGCAGCGATGGGAATCCTGTGCCTCCTCTGATGTTTTTGCACTCCCAATTCCCATCATCCCTAACATGTACGTGCTCGGTGGGTGTGGCGGCCCCCTTGACAGTTGCCTGATGTCACCTGTCAGTCATGTGACATCCCTGTCCCTGCAAACTCTGCTTTTTTGCCCAGGCAGGTTGAAATCAAAACACATTGATGAGTAACAAATTTATTACGGGATACATTTCTCTATATACATAATAATAAATAATTTATAAAATAGTACAACAGGAAGTTTTATTCAGTCGAAGATGTAGTAAAATAAATAGCAATGTAACATGAATAATGTACTGAATAACAAATTTATTAGTCTCTTAAGATGTAGCAAGACACTCTTGTTCTTTTGTGTAAGATAAAGCATGTCTGTTTAAAAAAATCCTTGCTTACCTTAACTATTGGTCTCTCTGTGTGATGCACTCTAGTGGCTAAAATATATTCCATAAAGATAAGACAATTTTATATCTGTGGGCTAAGCAAATCCAAGTATAAATGGGCAAAAATAGTCGAAAGCAAAAATCTACAAAAGGCACCTTGAAGGCATTTTGTCCCTGAGCTCAGGGCAGTATAAATTTTGCTCATAATAAATTAAATTATGAGTGACTGGCCCTAGATCATGAGCAATACAATCCGATGCATGTTGATACTCTGAGTTTAATGGAGCTGTACTCCAAGATAAGCATACATGGCATTGCAGACTCAATGGGTGAGTGGCAATTTGAACATGAGCCTATCCTATGCCTACATAAGAAAATGTGACTATAGTCCATAGAAATGGGAGGTGGACAATAATGACATATTGAGTGTGGGTCCATATTGGAGTGGGATCTTAGCTTGGCTCTTTCTAGTACAGATGGAAGTGTTTAAAGGCTCCCTAAGAGATTTATATGCTGCTAATGAACACAGAATTTCTGCAATAGAAGCTATTCTGCTTGCCTGCCGGCTTTCATAAAATTAATAATATGCTTTCAAAATTACCTTTACAGAAATAAATTATTAGAAAATTGCTTTGGTCAATATTTCACCAAGTGAGGTGCCTTTCTATCTTTGAAGATGACAACAACACTGTCAGGTAACCAGATCTTTGGCTACAGTTTATTTGTTCCATTAGCAATAATCCTATGTTGTTCCTCTGATTTCCTCCCCCATTTATTTTCTGGATAAAACTTGTGTGCATGGGCCATTTTGCTTGTTGTTCTGGCTGTGTAACAAATGGTTTGAATACGAAGGCAGTGCTTGGGGTACCTGGTAGTTTGGGATAAAGAGCTGGTCATGGAAGTTTCATAAGAGCTCAGGAGTTCAGCCCCATGAAGCATTATTCTCTTCAAAGGTTCTTAATAGGAAGAGTAAAAAGGCTCTGCTAAACTCCTTTTGAGTCCTGGGGTGGGTTAATGTGGCCTAGCACAAGGGAACAAACATATGATAGAATGCATGGCAATCTTTCTACCTTAGTGCTGGAAGAGGAATTGGCATCTGTTGACAGTGAACTGCAGGCTCTGGAGATCCAGGTACAAGAACTCCTTGAACATCAGCAGGAGCTCATTCAGAAAAAGACAGTGCTAAAGAAGAAAATAAAACAGTTTTCTGACACAGAGAGCGGGAGCAGCAAAGATATTGAATCAGCAGCGGAAGACTGGAACAAGGAAGGTCGGTACTTACTATTTTTAAATCCTTGGGCTGTCACGAAAACTGTTGTCGAACAGTTCAAATCATTACTGTTGCTTGCTGCTAAAATAGCATGAGATGTGGCTTTACAGCAAGGTAGTTTCTTGTAGCTTATTTTGAAGGGGTGTGTGTGTAAATATGTTTTTCATTATTATTATTTTTTAAATGAACATCTGTTAAATGAGATAAAAGCATTAAGGTTGCCATGGCTGCCAGAATAAATATTCTACAGATAGCATGACATCATCTTCATTTCTTCACTTACGTTTGCAAATTCTTTCCCAGTACACCTACCTACTATAAATGAATTACAGATAGATAGCCGTGTTGGTCTGCCATAGTCAAAACAAAAAATTCCTTCCAGTAGCACCTTAAAGACCAACTAAGTTAGTTCTAGGTATGAGCTTTCATGTGCATGCACACTTCTTCAGTACCTGAAGAAGTGTGCATGCACACGAAAGCTCATACCTAGAACTAACTTAGTTGGTCTTTAAGGTGCTACTGGAAGGAATTTTTTGTTTTTACCATAAATGAGTTTGGCCCACAAATGGCCAATGGAAAGCCTTCCACTCAGCCATGCTCTTGGCTTGTAGCAGGTCTCTTCATATTTGTCTTCAGGATGGTGGTTACACTGACATAAATGTATGTCTCCTGTATTTCCCCTCCACTTCCCAAGAAAGGTTTAGCCTGCTGGTCTTAGGGCTCCTAGTATTCGCCCCCAAATGAGCATTTGAATTGCAAGGGGAAGACAGAAATCAGATCCCAGGGAATTCAGGCTGCATTCCTACACACACTTACCTGGGAGTAAGTCACATTGAACTCAGTGGGACTAACTTCTGAGTAGACATAGGCTCATTTGTTGTTCACCACAGACCTATGTATACTCATGCTGGCAACACTTACAATTTAGGGGATTAAAGTCAACTTGGAAGACAATGTTCACCTTGGTGGGGGTGGGATTCTGTGATCAAATGAACTCCAGTGTTGTTTTTAAATGTACGGCTGCTATTTCCTTTTCACAGATTTTTCATGGTCTGCAAACGTCAGAGATGCATTACAAAATAACTTTAAGCTTCGAAAATTTAGGCCTTTGCAATTGGAAACAATCAATGTTACAATGGGCGGAAGGGATGTCTTCCTTGTCATGCCTACTGGAGGGGGAAAGAGTCTGTGTTACCAGCTGCCAGCAGTATGTTCTGACGGTATGTACTTGTGCAAAATGACATTAGTTAAAGTCGTTCAGCTTGTTAGTTATACGGGGCTACAAGAGGAGGGGTGAATTTGCAAGAGCAAACCATGGTTAAGGCAGTTTTCCTGCCTCTCTTGTCCTATCTGCTTTCCAAGGTGACTAGTCCTGCAAATGACATCCTTTGAGGCTGAGAGCTTAGCTTTTCAAGCTAAATTGTGGTCTTGCTGTATATTTGTAACCGATAACAGATTGTGTTTAGCACTAATCGTGGCCTCAGCATGACTGAAGCTAGACATATCTGCCATTAGAGGTGTGTGTGAAGAATCCTGCTATTTGACATGTGCTGAAACAGAACTTTTCCGGTGACTTGAGACGAGGGGTTATTTTTCATTTCAGGCTTCACACTTGTGATTTGCCCTCTGATCTCACTAATGGAAGACCAGCTAATGATGTTGGAGCAGCTGGAAGTTTCTGCGACTTTGCTAAACGCCTCAAGCAGCAAGGTATGGCTGGCTGCCCAGCAAGGTGGCTGGCTGCCAAACATGGGCATCAGTATTTTTTTTTTATATAAAATTTTTATTGAGTTTTCACATTTTATATACACAGACACACACACACAGACAAAGACAACACATATAAAGTTTCATATCCTTACTTTCCTAACCCCAGTTCTTGACCTCCCCCCACCCCCCCCCTTCATACATCCTAATTCAATTAAATTAGCTCAGCAAGTTCATATCTCTCATCCTTTACATATTATTATTATATATATATATATTTAAAGAAATACTTAATTCTTATTACTTGGCCAAATTTTACTTATCCAATTTTCTTATAAATATTAAATCCTTTTCTAAGGTCGACTCAAATTCCTTCCACGAATTTCCCTTTTATCTTAAAAATAGGTCATAATAATCAAACACAAAGGTCATAAACATTTTTTTAAAAAAAATTCTTCCCCCCCCCGCCCCGGTTTCTGTCCCTTCCCAGTGTCCCCATGTCCACAAAAACAGTTTTTAGCCTGGATTCCTCACATCTGAGGCCTTTAAATCTCTGTCAGTCTCTCTCTGCCGATTTTGTTGGTAGCCCTCTTTGTTGGTCATCGGGTCTCGAAGGAGTTCTAGCTCAGTCTCATCAGATTTTCTTCCGTCCAAAGTACTTGGTACCAGCTGCTGCGAAAGGTCAGCTAATCTTCCATACTCAAAGAGGAAGCCCCAATCATATTTCTTGCTTCTTTTAAATTCAAATATTCCAAGTGTTCCAGGGGCTTCCTCCCTCCTCTTTCGCATCTTTCGCAGATTTATAATCCAAAGGTCTTCTTCTTTATGTTCTGACAATGTAGGCTTCTGGTTGGTACTCTCCACCTGTACTGGCCCTTGTTCCCTCTCCTCCTGTTCCGAAGTTATCTCTTCTAATTCAGCTGTAGATTTTTTCCCGGTCAAATCCATTGTGCATTCAGCAGAGTCACTTATTTTAGAGTTCAAGGTTATAAGTTGTTTATTCATAGCCGTAGTCTGCTCCTGCAACTTTCCCACGAGAAAAAACATTCTGTCTATCTCTGCCTGTAGTTTTCCATCTGCAGCCATTGTAGTGTTTCAATGTTTCCCCTAGGGGGATTCTGGTTACTTAATAGTCTTTTTCCAACAGTCCGTTACTTCCGGGTTAGCGCGATCTGGTTAATGGCGGATTCCCTCCGACCTCCGGAGGGAATCGGCTCCGCTGGAGAAGGGTTCTACCGCGACGGCGACGCGGGGACCCTCAGAAACCGCAGGCGCTGAAGCCTGCGGACTTGGTGACTCGGCGGGCACCTAAAGCGCCCCCCGACCCACGAAGAGCCTTTTTAAAGGCTGCAGAGAGGGTACGGGGAGCGGCGTGGTGCTGTGAGTGGACCGCTACTGCAGTGGAGCGAAGCCGCGAGCCATGGCCGGAGACCGCTGACTTTCTTCCCTGAAATTCGGACTTTAATTAATCCGTGAGTAAAATGGAATTTGGACTTTAAAATTTCTACCTTTGAATTCGGTACGATCGGGGGATGTGCTAAAGGGAAGTCCGCACCCCCCTGCTTACAGAAGATTTAAAGCAAGGATCGGAGAACTAAGGTGGAGAGTTTTTTCTTTTTGGTGTTTTTTAAAAGATAATATTTTCATGAATTTGACAGAAGAAGATTTGTGCTGGAGAGTAAGAGTGGAATTTTAGAAGCCTTTGTCTAAACCACCCCCCAGACCCGGGAGTGTCCTGTATGTGAGCTGGAGAAAAAGGAACAAGGAAAAGGAGCTGTCAAACGGGCAGTGAAAGTTAAAAATCTTATTATTTAACACCTTTCTGGACTAAATTTGTTATATTTGAATTAAACTGGTTGGGAACAAAGTAGTGAAATAACATGGGCATCAGTATTTGCCATCTGAAAGAAATGCTGACATGCTTACCTCATATATTAAAAGCTGCGGCCACAAGTCACTGATGTCCATTCTGCTTATTCGTATGACTTGTACAAGTTGCATGTGAAAGGGCAAAAAAATTCTCTGAAATAGAATATTCATGAAAACCCTCTCTAGAATGTTGATATTGAAGGGGTTCAGTTCACCTGTTCTTTTGTACACAGTCTCAGTGGGGTTGGGTTCTGTGCTTAATTTCTGGAATGGGATTTGCTGTCCTGGAAAGGTTAACTTTTGACTTAGAAGGCGATTAGCTGCCTCCAGTATCCCAGGTATATGGAGCCATGCGATAGGAACTCATTGAGAAGAGAAGGGCATTCTGCCTGTCTGCACTAAAGCTTTACAGTCTGGACTGGCTATAGCTAGTTCGTATCTGAATCTTAGATAAACCTCCTTTAAGGCGTCATTCTGATTAGAGCAGGTCAGCCCAGGAATGAAAGCCAATGGGGACAGAATTGAACTTGAGTCTAGGAGTATTTGATTAAGTTGCATGGTTCAAAAATCTTTTTAAAATATAAAACCCTATATTCATCATTTGGTGCACCATGGCCACAGGTGGTTTTTGAACCTCAGTTTGACAAACGACTGGTGCTTAGATAGACGCATGATGCATGTATACCCAATTTTGTGGGTTTTGATAGGGCAGAACTGGAAGTTGTTTGCATTACATTTTCTGAAGATGCATAGACATGCATTCCACAGCTGATGAAATTGATCATAGCTTGGGAACATAGTTTTCACCTCCATAATATGAACAAGTCAGGAGCTTTCTTGATGACTGTAAGGCAGTGAATGTTCCTTAAAGCTAGGGTACTTGTTCTTGAGTGTTTATGAAAGGTTTTCCTACCCTTAGAAGAGGTTGTCTGCTGCGATGGGATTCTAGATTTACATACTTGTAGAATTTGTATCGCACCCTTCGTTGCCAAGTGATCTCTGGGTGGGTTGCAACAATAAAAACACACCATAAAATACACCAGTAAGCTTTAAAACGAAATAAGCAGCATATTTCTGTACAATTCACATTGTCTGTTCTTCCTTGGTGCAAACAAAGTGCAGGACTGATACATGTCTTTGAGTTGCCAAGAGAAATTATCTTACCACTTTGCAAGGGGTACTTAAGAAAGGAAACCGCTGTTTTCACTTTTCTTAAGGCCTTGTTTAAATGGAATGAGGATTTGTCATGGCTGTCACTCAGCTTCTTTAATACTGGCATATGTTGCCATCTTGTTCTTGCTTCTCCTGGCACAATTCCATAAAGCAGCCCTCCTCCTTCCGACTCAGGCTGATTTGACCCATAAAAAGCAGAGTTGTTAGCTGCCGCTAAAGTTTTGTGATGAAATAATAATGATTTCTATACCGCCTTTCATCCGAGGCTAACAGCAGTTTACAACATAAAAATACAAAAATACGTAATATAGTAACAAACAAAAACAATACCCCGCAGTTTAAATGGCCACAGATTTTTATAATTAGGCAAAGGCCTGGGAGATTAGAGAAGCGGTTGTTGGTTATTACGCTGCGTTGCCATTTTGATGCCCCTGGTATCTGTGGCAAGCACACTTTTTTTCTTCCCAAATAGGAACACGTGAAGTGGGTTCATGCTGAAATGTTGTCTCGCAGTTCGCAACTGAAACTCATTTACGTGACCCCAGAGAAGATTGCGAAAAGCAAGATGTTTATGTCAAAGCTGGAAAAAGCTTACCAAGCAGGAAGGCTTACGCGCATTGCAGTGGATGAGGTTCACTGCTGCAGCCAGTGGGGACATGACTTCAGGCCTGGTATGTCTGTCTAGAAGGAATTCCATGTTACCAGGAAGAGCTTTGACTCTTCTCCACTAGAAACTATTAAGCCTCATTGCTCTTCTCACTTCATTTTTTTAGTTGCCTTGATCAGTTCCCTGTGCCCAAGGTTCTTTCTCCCTCCCTGGACCACATCTATCACTCTGCCACATGGAAATATTGGGGGGGGGGGACTGCTTTTCAGAGAAACACATCTGCCATTACTGTTTGTTGTTTTTAAAAGGGATTTTTTAAAAATGTGTTGTTGTTTTTTTAAAAAAGGGTGATTGATTTCTGCAGTGTTGAGATTTGCCTAGTTTATAACTGCAAAATGATTTTGTCACTTACAAGTAGCTTAAGCAGAGCTAGACAGAATATAGTGGCAGCAAATATTAGGGGTTTTATTTATATATTTAAATTCCTGCTTTTTTGTCTTCCACTTCTGTTCAGATTACAAGCTGCTTGGTATCTTAAAGCGGCAGTTTCCTAATGCTCCATTGATTGGGTTGACGGCGACTGCAACAAGCCACGTTCTGCATGATGCTCAGAAAATTCTTTGCGTTCAGAAGTGCATCACTTTCACCGCATCATTTAATCGGCCCAACCTATATTATGAGGTATCCTTGTTGAGTCTGTTCTTGCCTTCGGGAAGATAGCCTTTTCTAGGAATATTTAAGAAGCTCGCTAAGAAACCAAACATGGATGTGTAGGATTTAAGCTGGTTTATCATATTCATAGAGAGTTTTAGTTTAACTCCACCATTCTTGTACTGCAGAGAGTCATGAATTCTGGACAATTTCACACCTAACACACTAGACTATCTCATTTATAAACTTTCATTGTTACAGTTGCTTACTTTTGTTGTAAGTCATGTTGGGCACATGCATGCTTTTCTACAAAACTTACCAATTCAATTTCTTAAATACTACTGTAATGTTGGGAATTAAAAGGCAGAGTCTGAAATGATGTGTTGCTTTTCAGAAGTGTATATAAACATGGATCTGGGTGCATTGTAGCAAAATAACTCAGTCCATCCCCGCATAGTCTGAATATAATATGGAAATAGGCAGAGTTGCTCAGATCACAGGACCAGATGAGCTAAGAACTTGGACTTCCTAGTTGAGAACTTCTTTAAAAAAGAAAACAAGGGGTTTGGGGTGTGATGCACTGTATAGCATTGGTGGGGAGATGTGGCTGCCTGGATATTTCTCCCATCATCCCAGGACATTGGTCATGCTGACAAGGGCTGTTGGGAGATGGGATTTAATGTTTGCAGAACACTGAGTTAAGGTGGCCTCAATCAGTCATAGCAGGGAGTGTTTCTATTCCAAAAGGTAAAGGGACCCCTGACCATTAGGTCCAGTTTTGACTGACTCTGGGGTTGCGGCGCTCATCTTGCTTTATTGGCCGAGGGAGCTGGCATACAGCTTCCGGGTCATGTGGCCAGCATGACTAAGCCGCTTCTGGCGAACCAGAGCAGTGCACAGAAACGCCGTTTACCTTCCCGCCAGAGTGGCACCTATTTATCTACTAGCACTTTGACATGCTTTCGAACTGCTAGGTTGGCAGGAGCGGGGACCCAGCAACGGGAGCTCACTCCGTCGCAGGGATTCAAACTGCCGAATGTACACAAGGCTAAAATCACTTAGCAGTTTTCTGAAGAGATGAAAAATTTAATTTGTATATGTGTGCTATTGAATGCCTGTTTCTCAAAATTTGCATTTTAGGTTCGACAGAAGCCATCAGCTGCTCAGAATTTCATTGAGGACATAGTTAAACTCATCAATGGAAGATACAAAGGCCTTTCAGGTGAACTTTGTAATGAAAATGAGTGCTGACTTCGTAAAGCACGGTAGCATCTTGTAAGGTAGCGCTCCCAAGTCTTCCCAAGCCCTGCTTAAGTACTGCATAGCTTGGAGCCCATTTGTTGATTTCATTGGTATAAAATTATTTTGATACAGGAATTATCTACTGCTTTTCCCAGAAGGATGCTGAACAGGTTACTATGAATTTACAGAAGCTGGGGATTAAGGCAGGTGTCTACCATGCCAACATGGAACCCAAAGATAAGAGCAGAGTTCACAAGCGATGGTCTGCCAATGACATTCAGGTGAGCTGTGCGAGAACTCCATCACTTCCTCCGTTCAACTTGCATCCCTCATGTCCTGATGATCCTCATTGCCTTTGTCTTTCAGGTGGTAGTGGCCACCGTTGCCTTTGGCATGGGAATCGACAAGCCAGACGTGAGGTTTGTAATACACCATTCAATGAGCAAATCCATGGAGAACTATTACCAAGAGAGCGGGCGTGCAGGTATGCTCAATGGAGATGAGATTCCAGGTAGATGTATGTACTCATATGTGCCTATGCTTCTGACGGGGGGAAATAAAAATCTGCTTCTTAATATTTCCTTCTAGGTCGGGATGACCAGAAAGCCGACTGCATCTTATATTATGGTTTTGGGGACATATTCAGAATCAGCACAATGGTGGTGATGGAAAACGTAGGGCAACAAAAATTGTACGACATGGTTTCCTATTGCCACAACATGAGCAGGCAAGTGGTTTTGTCTGAGGTTGTCCTTTTTTTTGTTTTAAGCTACTTTTTTCTCTTGAGTTTACTGTAAAATGTGGTGTTGGCCAGGATGTTGAAGTTAGTATCCGAAATACCAAGCCTCCAAATATATTATTTACTGTGAAATTTTTTTTAAGGAAAGCAGGGTTGTGCAGTTGGTCATAGGGTCTCCTTTTGCCCTGTGAGGCATCCTATGCTCTTTTGCTGTCTGCCAGTATATTGATTTTATATATATATATATATTTTAAAATTCTCAGTGGTCCAACAGAGTCTAAGTGGTTGCAGAAATAACTTTTGCTATTAAATGTTTTGTGCTACTAGACTATGCTGCCCTGGGTAGGAAGAGCAGGATATAAATTTAATAAATGAAATGTTAATCTCATCTCATCTCATCTCTGTTTTGTTTTTGTTTTTAAAAACCCAAAAGTTAAATGCCAAGCACCATGTTTTCCCAGGTCAACAAGGTCAAGCCCAGACCTACAGATGCCTGCCGCTGAGACTGGCTCCTTATTTGCAAAAACATGGTATTCAGAGTGCCAATGCTACATTTGTATCAGAACTGCCAAAACTTTGAGAAAATCCAAACTTGATAGCAAGGAAACTTAATTTTTCCAGGGTGACAGATTTCTTCAATTCAGAAAATATCCATAATGTTCACTTTTCATATTTTAGTAGCTGCAGAAATATTTCAGACATTTTAAAAAAATGACTACAGGCTTGCTTGGGTTGTATCTATGTGTCCATTTACACTGTTGTTTCTCTCTGTAATCCCATATTAAGGACCGTGCACAGAAAATTGGAATCTACTTCTCATGTGTCAAGTAGTCCATCTCCACCTCAGAAATCTATATATTTCAAGTGCATGCTTAATGTCTGTAGTGAATTTAAATTGCTGAAAGGCAGTGAGTACCAGAGAAATTAAGCTCCTATTCAAATTAATAGACTTTAATTTCAGTGAGACTTGTTTATCCCACATTCTTCCATCCATTCGGTTATTGAATACAGCACATGTCTGACTTGCAAAGTTTACGCTGCCCATTGTCTTACAGCCTTTCCATAGGAGCCACATGCATTGGGTTGCATCCTAACCTCAGTATTTGTACTTGCAGATGTCGCCGAGTTCTCATAGCACATCACTTTGACGAGGCCTGGGATTCCGCCAACTGCAACAAAATGTGTGATAACTGCTGCCGAGAAGAGTGTAAGTAAAAAAGATTTCAAACCTGGAAGGTTTGAAATAAACCAGACTGGCTCCCTCTTATTGCAGCTCACTTCCGAGTGCATTGCAAGGATTTATGTTCTCCTGCGCCAGCTGCGCTGAGGAAGGCTTTCTTGAGCATAAGCTACCCATGACTGGCTGTTGTTGCAGAACAGCAAGTGCCCTTTTCTTCAGCCACATTGGCTTGCACCAGGCCACACCCACATGGGTGGGACTTGGTGCTCACACCAAGGAACAACTTGTACAGCTCTGTTATTACAGTTCAGTTACAACTTACCTTTAACATGCATGCCAATGTTGGTTGGCCCAAGGAAGGCAAGTGTACCATGCTGAAGAGAGCCACATTCTTTCTGCAGTCGTACCTTGGTTCTTGAACGCCTTGGTACTTGCAAGTTTTGGCTCCCGAACGCTGCAAACCTGGAAGTAAGTGTTCCGGTTTGCGAACGTTTTTCGGAAGCCAAACGTCCAACGCTGCTTTCGCTTGACTGCAGGAAGACCCTGCAGCCAATCAGAAGCTGCTACTTGGTTTTCGAACAGTTTCAGGAGGGAGTCAAATGGACTCCCGGAATGGATTAAGTTCAAGAACCAATGTACCACTGTAATGTCCACGTTTTTTGTTTCCTTTAGCTTGGCTTCACCATTCACTGAGAAAGCTTTGCTAATGGCAGTAGGTACTCGCATCCTCCAGCTATGGGTTGAGAGGTTCAAAGCTAGATGTTTTTCATATGTGGAAGCCTGCCTGGGATAGGTTGAATTTGATGGCTGTTTTGGTCTCTCCAATTCCTGCAGCTAACAGTTTGTGCTTTGTTCCGTCTCTTCCCCCCACCTCCCACCTGGTGACACACAGCATTTGAGAAGATGGATGTGACAGGGCACTGCCGGGATCTTGTCAATATTTTAAAGCAAGTGGACCAAATGAGAGAGAAATTCACTCCTCTGAAGCTGATTGATGCCTGGTTAGGGAAGGGTTTGTCAAAACTGGGAGTAGATGTTGTCTCTCCCAAGCTTCCCCGTGATACACTGGAGAGAATTGTTGCCCATTTGATACTGCAGCAGTACCTGAAGTAAGTATTGAAACAAGAAGCCTATTTACATACCTCCATGCCTTGTATAACACCCTCCCCACCCCCGGAATTTTATTACAGCTAACCTGTGGCCCTATAGGTTTCGTTGGGCTCCAACACCCACCGGTCCTAACCAATGTAGCCAATTGCTAGGAATGGCAGGATTTGTAGTTTCAGCAACATCTCTGTTCTGTTAGCTCAGTGTTAACTGTGCAAATTCAAAGGAAAAGATTTTATGGGGCGCTAGGCTTAGCAATAGACCCCAGAATACAGTGGATGCTCCCCCATCCCATTTCCAAAGCCAAAGATCCATAAAACATGAGCCTCTTTTTTGCTCTGTTTCAGTCAAGTATTCCCCACCCTTTTTAAACTGCTCTACCTCTCCCCTTTTCATACGCAAAGGCTTAATTTCTTTCAGGGAAGACTTCAGCTTCACAGCATTTGCTACAATATCCTACGTGAAGATAGGACCCAGAGCTGATCTTCTGAGAAACAAGACTCATGTTATCACGATGCCAGTGGTAATGAGCAAAAACAATATTGCTAAGGTATATTAATAATAATAATAATATTCCTGTTATTTTTCTAGGTTTAATACTGTGTTAGGCATCTAATAGCAGTAGCTTTGTTCCCTTTTCTAATTTTCATGGGAACTTGTTTTGTGTGTGTTAGCAAGTGACACAAATCACAGAAAGACAAATTAGAGCTTTAAAAGCTTTCTTTCCAAAATAATTCTGAGCAGGCAGCACAGTGTTTTTGTTAATGCTGACCCCCCTCCATGCAAGGGGGAGTTGAATGTTCCATGATAACAAAAGATAAGGTTTGTTGCTATGGCTGAAATTTTTCTTTCAGCAGTGACATTATGGATTTTACATGGTCTGTTTTGTTGTTGTTTTTTATACCCACCTAGATCACTGTACTCCTTCCACTCACCCTTGGGTTGGGTTTACTTGTGTGTGATTGCGTGTGTGCTCTGTGCAGATAACTGTGAGTGCACTACATGAATGAGCAGTATAGTTGCTGTGAAACTATGGTGTCCACGCTCCAACGTGGCACTGCTCGCAAAGCCCTGTTCTACCAAAGCGGAGCCATCAGGAGAAATAGGAGCAGCATTAGGAGACGATAGGTGCAAAACAGACTGATAGAGCTTCATCAGTGCTAGGATGCCTGACAACCAAGGAGCCTGATGTACTCCCCACTTGCCCCTTCCTCAGTTGTTCAAGTGAACATTGATGAGTGGGGAGGGGCAATAACCTGTGACTGCTGCTGCTGCATACATCCTGTGTGGGCAAGTGTGTAAACTGTGGGATGTGAAACACAAGAGCAGACAAGTACAACATTCCTAGAGTGAACATGTTTACACATGGGGAGGAATGTTTGTCCAGCCAGCAGATAAACTTCCTGTTTCCTTCTGGGCTGGAACAGACTTCCTCTGCATGTGACTAGAAGTGGCCGTGGCCTCACCTGTGCGGGTAACAAAAGCATAGGACTGGCCATCTCTCTCTCTATGACTACTTTTGTCGAAGAAGCAACATCTGCTTAGCCAAAGATGCTCTCTTGGCTTCCAGCCAAGAGAGGACAAAGAGACTGTCTCCTTATGAGAGAGTTTCCAGGTGTATGTCACTTTTCTAAGATAAGTCTGCCTTCTGGGATCCGATTGTGAACAGAATGTCAGTAAACTCTTTTTATAATTTTATAGAAGACTGTGTCGTGTCTTCTCTTTTATGAGGGAATAAGGGGAAAATACCGGTTGGCGCCGGCGCTAATGGCGGCTCGCTCTCCGTTCTCCGGAGAGAGAGCTGCTCCGCGAGTTCGGGTCTGACCGCTACGGCGAAGCGGGGACCCCTAAAATCACAGGCGCGGAAGCCTGTGAGCAAGGAGACTCGGTGGGCATCGTTTGCGCCC
Organism: Podarcis cretensis; assembly: GCF_951804945.1. Classification (NCBI taxonomy): domain Eukaryota; kingdom Metazoa; phylum Chordata; class Lepidosauria; order Squamata; family Lacertidae; genus Podarcis; species Podarcis cretensis. The sequence continues at coordinate 14,113,006 of NC_137179.1, forward strand.
CCTTTTACTGCGAAAGAGCCTTTTTAAAGGCTCCGGAGGAGCATCGGGGGAGCGCAGAGCTGAGAGTCGCTACCCAGCTCGTGGAGTGAAGCCGCATCGCCATTAGCGGAGAGCGCCGACTTCTTCCTGTTATTCGGACTGAAAGAGATTCCCGTGAGTAGGATTGGCAACCTTTTCGGGACTTTAAATTCAACTTCTTTTAAAATTTGGCCGAAAGTGGGGACGGTAAACAAAGGAAGTCTGCCTTCCCCAGATTGCATGACTGCTAAAGCAACGGACTTAGTAAGCTGCAATTGACATCTTTTAAGGGACTTTTTTAAAAAAAGGATTAACCCCAGCATTGACTTAAGTCCTCCCCCCTAGGGAGCAGGAACGGGGGGGGGGGTGAAAAAGAAAGGAAACCTGCAGGAAAACTTTTTAAGAGACAATCTACCGCAGACTCTATCTCTGGGAACGGACTGCCTGAGTGATACACTTTGACAGGGAGCTGTCAAAGACATTGCAAAGAGGAGACTTTATTTGCTACAATTTATTGAGACTTTGTAAAAATTATATGGTTGCAACTAAAAGACTGAGAGAAGTTTTTTAGTAACTTTTCCCTCTGAGGGCTTTTGGATTCATTGTTTCCTTGCTATATTGAAGGTCTCAGCTCCCTCTAGAGGATTGGAAGTAACAGTTGCAACACGATTGTTAGTCACTGGCTTTTTCCATTCAAACCTGTTCCTGTGAGAACGACCTTGGGACATGAGCGGCCCTGGAGACGAGATAGCAACAAGATCCAAGTCTAAGGCAGCACATAAGAAAAGGGGCTCTTTATCAGGACTATTGCCAACAGGCCCAGGTGGACAGGAAAAGGGAATAAGTGCATTCATGGAGTCAGTGACGCAGGCATTATTGAAGATAAATGAATCTTTAGAAAGGTTGAACAAACAGAGTACAGAAAATACCAAGCAATTGGCAGATCTAACGGCAAAATTGGAATTGAACACGAAGAGCGTAACGTCTAATACACAGATTATACAACAGCTGGTAGAGGAGAACGCCACAATAAGGAAAATTGCAGAAGAGGCTAAATCTACTGCGGAATCTACACAGGAAAATTTAGTTCCTGTTTGTAGGAGGCTTGACCAGCATGAGGCGACCCTTTCTTTATGGGACATGCAGCGTAAGGAGAAGAACTTAAGACTTAGGTTGGTTCCTGAGAGTGAGGGGGACAACCTAGTGGACTTTCTCACAAAAGAAATTTCAGGCTTTGGGCAGGAAAATCTAGAGGGAACAGAATTTGAGATTACAACCGCCTTCAGATTGGGTAGAAGGCAAGGCAGGAAGATTCCAAGGGACTGCCTGATTACATTGAGGTCGAAAGAGGAGAGAGACAAGATACTTAGTCTGCATTACCAGAAAACACTCCAGATTCAAAACGTCTCTGTGCAAATCTACAGGGATATCCCAAAATATATTTTGGAGGTGAGAACTCAGTTCAAGACTCTGGTGGACCTGCTGAAGAAGAACAACATACCTTTCAGGTGGGAATTTCCACAGGGTTTGTCTTTCAACTTCCAAGGAAAGAAAGTCAAGATAAAGACTGTACAAGATAAAGAACAGTTCCTACACAAACACGGAGAAGACCTGGTGAAAGGGGTCCTCAACTCAACTGCAGATACAGACTTGGGGAATTTGACATTTGGACTCAAATCACCAACGGACGAAGAACAGCTGCAGGGTGCAGTTGGAGGTAACTAATTAACAATGTCTCTGAGAATTTTAACTTGGAACTGTAATGGACTGAACCTTCCCAGGAAAAGGCGTGAGGTTTTTCATATTTTGAAGAAAGAACAATTGGATCTGATTTGCTTGCAAGAAACCCACGTGACAAGAGCACATAGAAGATTACTTATAAATAAAAGATTGGGACAAGAATTTATTTCATCAGATAAAGTTAAGAAAAGAGGAGTGGTGATATACGCAAAAGAGAAATTGGCTCCAAGACAGATTTTTAAAGATGAACAGGGCAGAATCTTGGCAATTGAGATACAGATCCAAGGAGAAAAAATTTTGATACTTGGAATCTATGCACCAAATGAAGGGAAGGCAGAATTTTATAAGAAATTACATGAGACATTAACAAATTATCTGGATTACAAAGTGATTTTATTAGGCGATATGAATGGGGTTGTATCTACAAATATGGACAAAGCGCAAAGACAGGTGATCTCCAAGGACGGGAGACTACCTAAGACTTTCTTTGAAATGACTGATAACTTGGACTTGATCGACATTTGGAGAATAAGAAACCCCCTTGAGAGGGAGGGAACATTCTTTTCAGAATCACAGATGACCTGGACAAGAATAGATCAAATATGGATTACTAGTGGGATGGCTCCTAAGATAAAGAAAGTGGAAATCTGCCCAAAGACATGCTCCGACCACAATGCAGTAAAGATGGAAATGAAAACAACAACAGCTGGCTCTTTTAGATGGAGAATGAATGACACCCTATTTAAAGATCCAGAGGTGTACCAAAAGGCCCAAAAGACTTTGAAGGACTATTTTGAGATAAATCTAAGGACAGAAGTGGAGAAACGAGTGATCTGGGACGCAAGCAAGGCCGTGATGAGGGGTTTCTTGATACAGCAGAACTCCTTGAAAAGGAGGAAACAACAGGAGAAGAAAGACAAAATTTTGGAAAGGATAAAAGACAGTGAAAAGAAACTGAGATCCAACCCAAAGTCACATGAGATTTTGAGACAAATCAAATTGTATCAGAAGCAATATATGGAATTGATGAACCAGGAGATTGAATGGAAAATTAAACGAATGAGACAAAAGACATTTGAATCGGCAGATAAATGTGGGAAACTCCTGTCATGGCAATTGAAGAAGAGACTGAAATTGAACACAGTTACAAGTTTGGAGGTAGATGGAAAGAATATTTCGAAACCAAATGAGATCAGTAACTGCTTTCAGAGCTATTTCAGAAGACTGTATGCACAAGGGCCGGAAAACGAAAGAGACATTGAAGAATTTCTTAAGAAATATGGATTACAAAAAAATTCCCAACAAAGTATGGCGTTTTTAAATGAGAAAATAACTGAACAAGAAATTGAGGGTGCCATTCAAAACATGCAACTGGGGAAATCTCCAGGGCCAGATGGACTAACCTCCAGATATTACAAAGCCTTGAAAGACTGGATAATTCAGCCACTTAAGGAGGTTTGCAACGAGATATTAGAGGGGAAAAGGGCACCTGAGACGTGGAAAGAAGCCTTCATCACACTTATACCAAAGACTGAGGTTGATAAAAAACAGATCAAGAACTACCGCCCTATATCACTACTTAATGTGGATTACAAAATTTTTGCAGACATTTTGGCAAAAAGACTAAAGAAGGTGCTGGTGGAGGAGATTCATAAAGACCAGGCAGGCTTTCTCCCGGGTAGGCATATATCTACTAATGTAAGGAATATAATTGACATTATAGAAATGCTGACAGTGAACATTAATACGAAGGCAGTTTTAATTTTTGTGGACGCGGAGAAAGCCTTTGACAATATATCTTGGAAATTTATGAAAAAGAATCTCCATGGGATGGGGGTAGGCCAAAGGTTTGAAAATGGTATAAGTGCAATTTATTCTGAGCAAAAGGCGAAGTTAATTGTAAATAATGTGGTTATGGATGAACTACCTATAGAAAAAGGGACACGTCAGGGGTGCCCAATATCCCCATTACTTTTTATATCGGTCCTGGAGGTCCTGTTAAATATGATTAGGGGAGATCAGCTGGTAAAAGGGATTCAGGTCGGAGCCAGACATTACAAATTAAAGGCTTTTGCAGATGACTTAGTACTGACCTTGCAAGAGCCAGACACTAGTACCAAAAGAGCTTTGGAATTAATTCAAGTATTTGGCCAGGTCGCAGGATTTAAGTTGAATAAACAAAAAACCAAGGTATTGGAAAAGAACTTAACAAATGTTGAAAGGGATAGATTCCAAGAGGAAACTGGGTTAGTGGTGGCAAAGAGTGTAAAATACCTGGGGATTAACATGACATCTAAGAATGTGAACTTATTTAAGGACAACTATGACAAGTGCTGGACTGAGATAAAGAAAGATTTAGAAATATGGTCAAACCTGAAGCTTTCCTTGTTAGGTCGAATTGCTGTGATCAAAATGAATGTATTGCCTAGAATGTTATTTTTGTTTCAGACATTACAAATTGTTGATAAACTGGACTGTTTAAAGAAGTGGCAGAAAGACATATCTAAATTTGTCTGGCAGGGCAAAAAGCCCAGAATTAAGTTTAAGATACTTACCGACTCTAAAGAAAGAGGGGGGTTTGCCCTGCCGGACTTAAGACTTTACTATGAATCGGCAGCTTTCTGCTGGTTAAAAGATTGGCTACTTCTTGAAAATGCAGACATTCTAGATTTGGAAGGATTTGACAATAATTTTGGTTGGCATGCATATATCTGGTATGACAAGGCTAAAGTGTATAAGGGTTTCAAAAATCATATTGTCAGGAAAGCACTATATAATGTATGGATACGGTATAAAGATTTACTGGAAAACAGAACTCCCAGGTGGCTTTCACCTATGGAGGCTAAGGAAGTAAAGAAACTTAATATGACAACCAATTGGCCGAAATACTCTGAGATTTTAGAACAAGAAGGTGGTGAATTTAAATTACAAAGTTATGAGAAAATAAAGTCCAAGGTACGAGATTGGCTCCATTATTTTCAAATAATGGAGGCTTTCAAACAAGACAGGAAAATTGGTTTCCAGGTGGAGAAATCGAAATTGGAAACAGAATTGTTAGAACCCAATACTAAGAATTTATCAAGAATGTACAACTTGCTGTTGAAGTGGAATACAATAGATGAGACAGTGAAGTCTGCTATGGTTAAATGGGCACAGGACATAGGTCATGACATTATGTTTGCTGACTGGGAGTAGTTATGGACCACAGGTATTAAATTTACGGCATGCAATGCCTTACGAGAAAACATTATGAAAATGATTTATAGGTGGTACATGACCCCAGTCAAGCTTGCGAAGATTTACCATTTGCCCAATAACAAATGCTGGAAATGTAAAGAGACTGAGGGTACCTTTTTCCACCTTTGGTGGACCTGCCCAAAGATTAAGGCCTTCTGGGAAATGATTTATAATGAAATTAAGAAAGTGCTTAAGTGCACCTTTAACAAGAAACCAGAGGCATTTCTCTTGGGTATGGTCGGCCAGTTGGTGCCGAAGAAGGATAAGAATTTCTTTTTGTACGCTACTACGGCAGCAAGGATTCTTCTAGCAAAGTATTGGAAGACACAAGAGCTACCCACGCTGGAGGAATGGCAGGCGAAAGTGATTGACTTTATGGGACTGGCAGAAATGACCGGCAGAATCCGCGACCAAGAGAAAGAGACTGTGGAAGAAGATTGGAAGAAATTTAAGATGTATCTTAAGAACTATTATAAAACTGAGGAGTGTTAAAATGCTGAGGGAAAAGAAGACGTAGAATTGCAGCGATAATTGGGTTTAAAAATTTAGGGTGGAATAGAGAAAGAGGACAAATTTATATTTAATTGGGTAAGATAGGTTGCTGAATAATGGTACTAAACTAAGGATGCAAAAAGGGAAAGGTATGGGGAAGTCCGGGAAAAGAGGGTTATGAAAATAAGGTTAAGAAAATATGAGTTTGTTGTTTGTTTGTTTTTATGTTGTTTTTTTTGTTTGTGATAAAAAATTGGAAATTAATAAAAATCATTAAAAAAAAAAAAAAGAAAATACCAGAACTGTTACTATAGAGGCTTTAGTGAGCCTGAGCAAACGTATGCGTTGTGAGTTTAAAAAGGGGAATATTACTCTGCTAAATTGTGAACTTATTTACACAGGTTGGAAAGGCTATAATCAAACAATATATCCTCTCCGGCATCCCTGAACCTTCCCATATAAACTTGGCAACACCCACTTTTGTGCAGACCCCCAATGTCCAAGGACAGGTGACCTTGCTGACCCCACCCCAAATTAGGCGCTCCTGCAATACTGGAAGAGATAATGGGGGAAGAAGTAAAATTTCTACATCTAGTTTGAAGTCAGAGAGCATGCATGCTAACAAAAATTGTTTTGATTGTCAGGTCAAATCTCCATTATCCAGCCGAGGAAGCTCATCTGGAAAGAAAACGGATGTTGCACGTAAAAAAAGGGGAAGTGAACATAAACCGCCTCATTCAGAGAAACACATCCAAGCAAAAAAGATTAAAATGGAAGAGGATGACGATGATGACGACTTGCTGTTCATCGATGATTCCTAGAGGATTTTGTTTGTATGTTACTTTTCAACTTCAGAATAAATTGGGAACTGCAAGAAATGTCAAGCAAGCGACGGGGCTGGAGAAGGGCAGAATTTGCCCCCAAGGCTACTAGGTCCTAACTCATCACATCGCCAGGCTTCTGGCATTATACTGGGTTTTCTAGGTCTCCCTTATCCTAGCCCTTGCTTTGGATTATAACGCAAGCGTGATGGCTTGGCTGGGCAGGGAGGTGATGGGTAGAACTCTTGCTTTCCACCAGAAATAAATGGCAATATGAGTTTGTTCTTAAAACCCATCATGCAACCTTTTAAACTGCCTTGAATATCTTGTTCTGAGTCGGGATGTAAATAATACACATTCACCACAATTCATGGTATTTGTAAGGACTAAGATATTGCATGACTTTACATACTCAAAAATGTTGTGTATATATGCTATGTATTAAAATGTTTTTTGTCCCACGAAGTTAGCCTTGCCTCTCCTGCTGTGATGTATGTGGAGCAGCTTGGTGGCTGGAGGTGCCCACCATAAAATAGTCTGTTTCGGGGGCCTAATCTGGCCTGCCGGTCAGTTTAATCTGGCCCCTGTGGCAGTTTATTTCCTGGGATAAAATCCTAAAAAAACCTCAACAACTTCAATCCTGAAGGTTAACAACTTTGGTTGGCCCTTCACTTCATCAAATCTGGCCCTCTTTGAAAAAAGTTTGGACACCACTGAGTCATATGGTGTTTGTAAAGTTATGGAACCCCCAAGCTTCACTGCACTCTTCAGCGCTAGCTAAAAACATTCTTGTTCAGGCAAGGGTACCATGATACTTAGAAAACTGAGGTAATTAGAATTGTCTTAGTATTTTAACTTTTGTATGTCTTAAAGTATGGTTTTGATTTTTTTTTTTACTGTTTTATCCTTTGTGAACTGCTTTGAATTTTTACAGTCAAGTGGTGTATAATTTTTCTGAAAGGAAAATGAAGAGAGTGTGAATAAGTCCATCAGCAACTGGAGCATGACAGTTAAATATAAGTACATAGTAATTCAAAAGCAGGGTATTGGTACCTGCAAGGGCATAAATGTCTCAGTACTAGAATTGACAAATGGGGCATGGCAATGTTTTTGGCCACAGTGAACTGAATGGACCTTGGGCTGTTTCCAGAGGCAGCTATATTGTAAAACCTGGTGACAAACTGCAATAGAGGCAAAGTGCATAGTGGGAACCTAACTACTTCCAACGAAGCAGAACAGTTACTCTTTTTAAAGTGACCTTCATTGGGTAGCTTCTTCTCCCAAGCAAAGTTACTTGACCAACCCAGAACATTACAGTGCAATTCAATTTATGGGAAGTTTTTTATTTTTTCAAAATAAAAATACGTTTTAAATTGTCACCCCAGCATTACCCAAGTCCTGAAATTTCATTTTGAAAGCTGACGAATCAACAGATTCACTTACCATTTACATGTCCTGGGACTCTACTAAGCAGACCCTGAGGAACCCTATGTTTAGTTCTGTATCACTGGCTGCAGTATTCCAGTATTCATGCCTGCCAGGGGGTGGGGATAAAGCCCATCTGTGTGTAAGTGAAAATGGCCTCCAGCATAGTTAGAAAAATAATTTAAAGAAGCAAATAGATAGTCACAATCTATCCAAAGTTTCAATATTTTCAAACCTTTTTTTTTTGGGGGGGGGGGGAGAAAGAGAGAGAAATAAGCACTGCTGTTTTTAAAAAAGCATTTCAAAATGCTTAAACTTTGGCTAAATTATGCCTAATTTTTTTAAACTGGAAATAAATTGAATCTTTTATTTTACATCTGTTTATGTAAACTGCTTTTGCGTGATGCAAGTAAAATACAAAATATTCAATATGTAAGCCTCGCTGAACCTTATATTGCACAAGAGGTGGCTTAACCTTATCCGGTTGAACTTTACAATGCCTCATCTTAAGTCTGTACTAGATAATACACTTCCCCACAGTTCAGTGCTTGAATGTTGGTAGACCATGTTTAGCAGGAAAGCCTGAAAGCACCCATAACCATGCTTTTCAAGGAAATTACAGACATCTATCTTTATGTGTGTAGTCTGCCTAGGGGAACCTTATCTCTTTTTATTTCTAAAAAAAGTAGTCACAGACACTTTTTATGTTCAGTCAAAGTAATCCTCTATGTCTATCCTTGGATCCAAAAGATCTTCCCCATAGCGTGACAGATCCATTTGGTTGAGAATCAGGTTTTCAAAGGTTTCTTCTAGGTCTGTTTCTCCAATCAATACTGCTCCCAGCATGCGGCCATTCTGCATCACGACTTTGACGTACTCCTGCCCTTTAGTGCACCTGAGCATCAGTTCATGGTCTGAGCCCAACCCTTGCGCATTGTACTTTCCCAGCAGCACCACCTGGAGGAATGGGAAAAAAATAAGTTGTAGTCTTGAGAGTCCAAGTAGTGCAGAAGAGAGCCCTCTGCCTTAATCTAGTTACTCTAGTACTGATTTGCTTTGCATCTGCCTTGAGAATAGCATCTACATCTTTTACAAAGGATGCTCCGTGTGGTGAAATTAGTTTTTAGCTACATAAATGTACTCCTGAGATTTGCTATGGCAAGGAATTGAGCTGTGCATATTTCCCAAGTGAGACAGTGATACAGCACCCACAAATCATGGCCTACCTATGGAAATCTAAACTTACTGCTGTTGAAGATTAGGCGATATTAGTAGGGCAATTTACAGTGGTGCCCCGCAAGACGAATGCCTCGCAAGACGGAAAACCTGCTAGACGAAAGGGTTTTCCGTTTTGGGGGTGCTTCGCAAAACGAATTTCCTATGGGCTTGCTTTGCAAGACGAAAATGTCTTGCGAGTTCCTGCAGGGTTTTTTTCCTCCTCCCCCCCTTTTTCTAAGCCGCTAAGCCGCTTATCAGCTGATCCACTAAGCCGCTAAGCTGCTTAACAGCTGATCCGCTAAGTCGCTTATCAGCTGATCCGCTAAGCCGCTTATCAGCTGATCCGCTAAGCCGCTAATGGGCTTGCTTCACAAGACGAAGAGACTCGCGGAACGGATTCTTTTCGTCTTGCGAGGCACCACTGTACAATCATACCTGCAGTAAATAATTGCAATAATTTTGGAAGTGGAAGAATTTGGATTACAGTGTTTTGAGGCAAGCTATATGAAGACACTTCAAGGATAATAACTGGTAGAGACTACTCTGCATTTATTAATTCCTAAACATGGTAAGTTCAGTGCTAACCAGACACTGCTGCTTATGGGTGGACTTCCTTGAGCTAAGTTACTCATTTTGTAGGATCATATACTGTACTGACAGAAAGCAGTCTCTGGACATCTTGCAGTCCAGTATTTTACTCTGAAACAGTGTGCGCTACATGCTGGGGGGGGGTGGGAAGGAAGCCAGTTAGTGTGCAACTCATCAGTGCAGTGAGAAATCTAGGTGTGGTAGCTTTCTGCAGAATTAAAATGGAATCGCTTGCAATCAAGCCATTCCAAAACAGTGAATCATTGCAGTCGTTTATACACAGTTCATTACCTTGTAATTGAAAAACTTTGTCACATGAGCAAAGAGTTCAAAGCAAAAGTCCATGTCTGTAGGTTCCCCTAAAGTATCAGCAGCCATACATTTTGCAGCATACCATCCCATCTGCCTAGCTTGGGTCCAAAGCCTCATCTGAAAAAAAAGAAGGATATGGTAATCAATGCACCAAGATTGCAAGCGTTTTAGAAGAATGAGCATGTTTTCCTAGAGCCCAATCTCAAGTGCTCAGCTTATCAGAGAGCTACTATAAGGTACAGCCCTTGCTAAAAATATGGGAAGCATTGATAGTTACCCTTATATATGGGATCCACACACAAAAAGACATCACTGGCTAAAGTGATCCTGTTTGGCATGCCTTTCCCAGAATATTCAAATAAATAATAATCCTATTCCTCTTCACTTCCAATTTTCCAGCCCCAAGGACACATGGAAGATGAATGAAGATTGTAGATTGACAGACAACAGACGGATAGAACAGGAGTTTCTGCAGGTGGCTGTAGAAGCCGCTACAACATATCACTGCTACAGTCACCTGGAGACTTCTGGCAGCTCGAGATACTTTATTTAGTATCCTCTGCAAACTGGGGCAAAGTCCTTTGGCCAGCTGTGGATTTGGCCAACAATTCCACCCCTAAGTTTGATACTTAAGGCAGGTGTGCATTCCCTTCTATTCTGTTGTTTAACTGAACTGCCAGATGTACAATGTGTTTAGGACCTGAACAAGGAGAAAGCCCTGGCTAATTATATACCAGCAATACACTGATGGGATTAAATTACCATGGGGAAATCTCGTTAAACCTACACAGGGATCACCATCTACATTGCCTTACTTGCTGCCAAACCGGACTAGGCTCCCATGACGTAGTGCAGATGTCCCCCGCCGCGTAGATATCTGGTAGAGAAGTGTGCATGTATTTGTCCACTGTCAGGCCCCCATCTCCACCTAGAACAAACTAAACATTTAAGAGGTAAATGCAGATTTCTGCAAAAAAAGTGGGTGGGTGGAAAACATAACTTTGCTGGTCTTAATAAGATCTGAGGTTGGGGGCTTGTATGTGTCTTTTAAGGGTATTGTTATGAAGAAGCCACACCCTTTGTGGCCCATCCCAATTTAGCTATCGGTACCCCAGTCCTTAGAGCTGCCGCGCTTGGAAAGATCTCAAGTCTCTGGCCACACATCCTCCCCAATCAAGGACTCTTGAGACAAAGATTAAGTGTAAGGTATTGGTTGTGTTTAGAATAGATTTATGAAAGATTTAGAAAACTTATTGATTAGAAAATTTATATGAGATTGTATGGGAAAAATATGGAACAACAGATACAATTTTGCTTAAAATGTATATAGGAAGTGCAGTGTAAGCGATGGAAGTCAATCAATGAAATTTTATTATTGAGATATTTGTAGAATAAATTTGGAAGAAATTCTTCCAATTTTTTTTCTTTTTTCTTTTCTTCCTTTTTTCTTTTTTTTTTATATATGTGTGCTTATCTGAAATTTACATGTATGTATGTATTTGCAGTATTTTCCTTGTATTTTGTAATCATTATGTTAAATAAATTACCGTATTTTTCGCACCATAGGACGCTCCGGACAATAGGACGCACCTTGTTTTAGAGGGGGGAGAACAAGAAAAAAATTTCTCCCCTCTTTGCCCAGCGCCCCTTCAGCGAAGCGGCAGGAGGTGCTGCGCAGAGAGGGGAAGAATTTCCCCCCTCTTGTTTTCCCCCTCTAAAACAAGGTGCCGTTTAAGGTGCGTTCAGTCGCCTTCAGGCGGCTACCTTGGAAGCCTGGAGAGCGAGAGGGGTTGGTGCGCACCAACCCCTCTCGCTCTCCAGGCTTCAGGTTCTTATCGACCACCACCAGCCCCAAAGAGCAGGTCGGGGAGCAGCAGAAAGGCGCGCAGTGGAGAGGCTGCTGCCATAGTCGCGCGTCACCTCTCCAGCTGGGAGAGGGTCGCGGGGCTATGGCTTCTTTAGCCCCGCACGCGCTCTCCCAGCTGGAGAGGTGGCGTGCGGCTAAAGAGGCTCCTGCCATAGCAGCGTGTCACCTCTCCAGCCGGGAGAGGGTCGCGGGGCTATGGCGTCTTCGCTCCATAGGACGCACACACATTTCCCCTTCATTTTTGAAGGGGAAAAAGTGCGTCCTGTAGAGCGAAAAATACGGTAACTGCCCCAAATATTCAGACCGCAGTTTGACAAACAAGAGGCAGGGCTTACTAGCACCCACACTGCAGTGAGGACACAGAACTTTGAGTCTACAAGCAAAGATTTCCCAAACGCAGACTCCCAGAATGAGGGGGTTTGTTAAGTTCCACACGCTGCCCTCTGGTTCTCAGTTGGCAGAGCACAAGACTCTTAATCTCAGGGTTGTGGCTTCAAGCTCTACATTAGGCAAAAGAGTCTTGTATTGTGTGGGGTTGGACTAGATGACCCTTGGTCCCTTCTAACTCTACAAGTCTATGATCCCACGGGACTCTACTCAAGCCAGAGCCCTCACCAGCCCTGTTTCATACCCTTCTTGAGTGTCCTGAAGAAGAAGAGGAGTTTGGATTTGATATCCAGCCTTTCACTCCCCTTCAGGAGTCTCAAAGCGGCTAACATTCTCCTTTCCCTTCCTCCCCCACAACAAACACTCTGTGAGGTGAGTGAGGCTGAGAGACTTCAGAGAAGTGTGACTGGCCCAAGGTCACCCAGCAGCTGCAGGTGGAGGAGCGGGGAAGCGAACCCGGTTCACCAGATTACGAGTCCACCACTCTTAACCACTACACCACACTGGCCTGGCTGGAATGTGTCCTTCAACTCTGATAATGCCTCTAGCTTGCCGGAATGGAGGCTACAAATGGGGTGTGCAAGTGTGCAGAGACTCTAACCTATGGTAAAGGTAAAGGGACCCCTAACCATTAGGTCCAGTCGTGACCGACTCTGGGATTGCGGCGCCCATCTTGCTCTATTGGCCGAGAGAGCTGGTGTACAGCTTCCGGGTCATGTGGCCAGCATGACTAAGCCGCTTCTGGTGAACCAGAGCAGCGCACGGAAACGCCGGAGCAGTACCTATTTATGTACTTGCACTCTGACGTGCTTTTGAACTGCTAGGTTGGCAGGAGCAGGGACCGAGCAATGGGAGCTCACCCCGTTGCGGGGATTCGAACCGCAACCTTCTGATCAGCAAGCCCTAGGCTCTGTGGTTTAGACCACAGCGCCACCCGGGTCCCTTAACCTATGGTACAAAAGTAAAAAGTTACATCTGTTGCTCAACCCACTTCTGGCATGTGGACCTCGGATGACTTTCCAGAAGGGGATGTGGCCCTTGGGAATGGAAAGATTCCCCTCTCTGTTACACTGATATTATGTACTAGGAAATGGGTGCTATTAATGGAGCTAAAAGTAAAACACAGCAAGCCAAATTCTACAAGATATGGGGATCCTCTTAAGCTGCATAACATTTCGTTCATTCGGTTCAAATTAAGGTACCCATAAACTGCATACTGCACAGCTCAATCTCTCGGGGGACTTACTCACCCCAAATTTCAAATTAATAGTACTTTAAATGGGTTGGCCCTTTTTTTTTTGTTGTATCCTTAAAAGCCTTGCACAGAAAAACAATTTCATATTCTCAGTTGTTAATCCTTACATTATTGCCGTCAAGGAATGGCTGGACGTTTGGAACAACCCCGGTCGCACTGACAATGAAGTCGCAGCCATATATCTTCCCGCTGGTCAACTCAACATACACCGGCCACCTCTCTGGAAGAATGGAAGTTCAGGCATGTGAACACACACAGTCCAGGTTACGTGGATTAGGCACAGAATCAGCAGTTTCCAGGTGTTAAGATTCATTTGTTCCTCTACTAGGATTGCCCTGGATTGCAAGCAGGGGGAACTATAATTCTTCTAGTGGCCTCCTAGAGCCTCCTTAAGATGATATACTTGGGAGAGTGACAGCTGGACACCAGGGATCATGAACCTCTTTCACCCGGAGGGCCATGCTCCATTCTGTTCAACTTTTGGGGGCCCACCTGCCAGGTAAGGCCAGGCATAAATGGGAGAGGAGTTTGTAAGCCATGCTTTCATCTGCATATAAGATTAAATATATATATATGAAGAGTGCAGGACAGCTCCGGGTCGTGTGTGTGTGTGTGTGTGTGTGTGTGTGTGTGTGTGTGTATATATAAAATTAAATATATATTATCTCCAGGAAGATAGATTATAGATATAATTAAATTAAATTTTCTGTTTTGCAATTTAAAACATTAATTTTACATCCTTAATATATCAATGACTTCCCTTCTTCTCTTTCCATGGTTCATTTTACATATCATAAATCCCTGCATAATTTACAAAAACTATACCATTCAGTATTCCATTATTGCATCCATCAAAACATATTTACACTGTTGAATTTATCTTGCTGCTGCCAGCGTTTTCAGCTGTACACAATTATTTCCCATATATTCAATAAACGTTTTCCAGTCTCCTCTAAACGTATGTTATTCATGTTCTCTTATTCTATATGTTAAGTCTGCGAGTTGTGCATATTTTGTCATCTTGGGTTGCCATTCTTCTTTGGTTGGGACCTTGCTCGTTTTCCATTTCTGGGCTAACAAAACACGGGCCGCAGTAGTTGCATACATTTTAGAAAAAAAAAAGTCTTGCACTCTTCTTGACACACTATTTACCTTCATCCATTTCTGCATTCTTCTCATCTGGCTGATCTATGGGGAAAGCCAGAGACACCTTCTCTGACTGCTGGAACTCTTCCCGGAGATAGATCTTCTTCACTTCGCAAAGGCTTTCAATGTGAACTTTGTGGGACAGCTGAAAGATAACAAATAATTGCATTTGATAACACCTTTCCTACTTAAGTTATGTGCGACTCCTACAGTGCGAGCCTTAACAAACTCATTTGTTTCGTGCCAAATTTTATTAACGTTTTTGATGCTGTGCTTTCTGGTCAATTCAGCTTGCTGCAAACTTTCAAGTGATTTTTTAATGGTGTGATCCGGCACGGTATTAGTTGCAAGCTTCTATTCTGAAAACTTTCTTGGCTTATTGGATTTAAAAGTTGTCTTCTTAATGTTGGTTATTATCCACTATGTAGGAAAGGGCTATGCCCTAAAAGTCACTCTGCAAATCCCTAAGAAAGTACTAAATAAGTAAGAGGTCTGGATAAACTCCTCTATGGCTCCTGTCCAAAAATGTATCTCTGTTGAGTCCTGGTTGATCGTGCCTCTAAATCAAGGAGGGAGCCTAGGAAGCAGACTCCCCACTTCAGACATAATTGCCCAAGGTATAGAAAGCCAGCAGGAATGAAGCGGTAGGACCAGGGTCCCACTGCCTCCCAGTCACATAATTCCTTTTTTAAAAATATAGTTTTATTAATTTCCAATATATAACAATTACAAAAAAGAGACAAAATCTAGTTAAGCTTGCCAAAGTACAATCTGTGATTTTGGTAGTTGCCATTCTTCAGTTATCAGTAAAGTATTTTATTTTAACTTTATAACAAAGGTCAGGTTGCCCTTCTTTAAAAATGGTCAAGAAGCCCATACTTGGGCTATATTCTGCATGTTGACTTGTAATGTAGTTTATTTCTGTAAACACCCTTGGCCAGAAGGGCTTTATATAAAGTTCCTGATTGTTAATGGGGCACAGGGGAACACCCGAAGGGGGCTTAGGATAAGCAGCCATACCTCTTTTGCTCCCTTAAGACATAAGCCTTCGTGCCAGTCAGGGCCTAAGGCGCTGCCGATTTCCCCTGGGTTTGCTGCAGCACTTTGTTCTATCTCACTTCCTGGGGGACAAGGAGGAAAGAGATAAGGACATATGCTATAGAGGAAGTACAGGCAGCCTATATATTTTCTGGGTACAAAGACAATACAGCCTCTCTTCAGCCAGGCAAGGTTAATAATAATAATAATAATAATAATTTTATGTATATACCACCCATCTGACTGGGTTGCCCCAGATGAGGTCTTTACAAGGTCCTTCTTCTGTACAAGGTCCTTCTGTACTTTTTTTTAAAAAAATATTTTTATTAGCAATTTCAACATAACGAATTATCAAACTGTATAATCGCATACATTATTTCCCCCCTTCCTTCCATCTCTTCCTCCCCCCCACCAGAGACTTCCCTCAGCTCCTCTCTCTGATTTCTCAGCACATATTATTCTCTGCATGTTATAAAATTGTGCGTATCCTTACATTATTTATCTAAAATGCCAAGGAGTCCAGTTCATTTTGTTGTCTTTTTAGATAATTTGTAAAAAGCTCCCATTCTTCCTTAAAGTCACAGTTGTCCTTGCCCCGCAATTTATACAGTGGTGCCTCGCAAGACGAAAAGAATCCGTTCCGCGAGTCTCTTTGTCTTGCGGTTTTTTTGTCTTGCGAAGCAACCCTATTAGCGGCTTAGCGGCTTAGCGCTCTTAGCGGCTTAGCGCTCTTAGTGGCTAAGCGGCTTAGAAAAAGGGGGGGAAAGCGAAAAAAATCGCAAGACTCGCAAGACGTTTTTGTCTTGCGAAGCAAGCCCATAGGGAAATTCGTCTTGCGAAGCGCCTCGAAAAACAGAAAACCCTTTCGTCTAGCGGGTTTTTCGTCTTGCGAGGCATTCGTCTTGCGGGGCACCACTGTATGTCAATTTAGCCAACTCTGCATAGCTCATCAATTTTTCTTGCCATTGTTCTTTCGTTGGAATTTCCTCATTCTTCCATCCTTGTGCTATCAAGACACTTGCCACTGTTGTAGCATACATAAATTCTTTGTTTTTCTTGGCAGGTCTTGTCCTACAATCCCAGGTCCTTCTGTACTTCTTATTTAGTCATGCTGGCCACATGACCCGGAAAGCTGTCTGTGGACAAACACCAGCTCCCTCGGCGTGAAAGCGAGATGAGCGCTGCAACCCCATAGTCGCCTTTGACTGGACTTAACCGTCCAGGGTTCCTTTACCTTCACTTATTACGAGTGCAACCCAACTTCCCACCCTGTTCTTGCAGCAGCTATTCCCACTCCACAAACTCAGCCCCAATGCTACCTCATCTCTTACAGTTTGCAAATATCTGAAGTGTGCAGGGTTGGGCCGATGCAACGGTTTTCATACAATGTAAGCCAATATACAAGCAAGAGCCACTTTATAATGCCCGAGATGCTCTACAGTACCTGGTATTCCACCTGCCGTCGTATATTTTGTTCTTTTACAAGCGATCGGAGGCTCCGGTTTCACGGCACTCAGCTTTGGGATCAGGAACTCAGCCGCTCCTGCATCAAAGAAAGTATTCCCAATCGCTTTGTCTTTGATGGCCCAGATGACTTCGCAACCTTCGATTTCGTACCTAAAAAGAGTTTTGTTATTATTTTTAAGCTATTTTGTTTCTGGTGTGTTACTGCAATTAAGGTGGGTTTTTTAAAAAAAAAGAAAAGAAAAAAGTTTAAAAAGCAACCTGGTTTACATGTCATTATTTTTCACATGAACAAGCAGTGGCTAGTGATTACTCCTGAAATCACAGGTATTTTGCTCCTCCTCCACGGCTGCTACGTTGCTAGGAAATAAGTCACGGCCTGGATTGGTGTGTCATCCAAACCTGGCCTCCAAATTTGTTTCTCTCCATACAAACTATAAAATTCTAAGCCAAGAGAAACCCTAGCTTCCACTCGTGGTTTGTTTTGGAGAGGGACAAGCCATGAAGCCAGTGTTTGGACAAGTGAAAAAACACCCCAAAGACCATGGCTTGTTTCCTTGCAGGAACAGGCATGGAGCAAAGTGGCCATGATTTCAGCACTGCTACTTCACATTAAATCATAGTTCATTTTAACTACGGTTTAATGTGACGTGCAAACCTGGCAAATTAAAAAAAAAAAAAATTGTTACGTTCTCGCACTGCATTCAGCGTTCCATAAAGGCATGGATGCACAATAGCAGCACAAATTAGATCTATAGCTAAGATAGTAGTAGTAGTAATAGTAGTAGTAGTAATACTAATAATAATAATAATAATCTATTATTTATACCCTGCCCATCTGGCTTTGTTTCCCCAGCCATTCTGGGCAGCTCCCAGCAGAATAATAATAATAATAATAATAATAATAAAGCTCTTAGCTTCACTTATTTTTCAAAAGAAGGAAGATTTACGTACGCTAATTCCAGGGCAATGCCACCATTTCCCACAATGGTTATTCTTTTTGCTCTTGCCAGATGTTTCTGAAATTCCTGCACTTGACACAGAGACAGACAGAGAGATCATTATAGTAACATAAGAAGCTGCCTTCTACTGAGTGATGCAGTTGGCCTGTCAGGATCATCAACCTTGACTGGGAGTGACTCTCCAGGGTTATGAAAAACAGCCTCTTCTGGTCCCACAGGAGTTGCCAGGAACTGAACCCAGGACATACTACGTACAAAGTAGATGCTCTACCATTGAACTGTGGCCCTTCCTCTGTTATTGCAACAGAGCTGACCCCATTTGACCCCAAAACAAACCAAATTTAATTACCAGTTAAAACAAAGAGGGAGGGGCACTACTCGGCACCCCATTTGGGGGCAATATAGCTCTCTGCTTTTAAAGTCTGAGCTCCCTTCCACTCCCCTGCAAGACTATATAGCTGAATAAAAGCAGTGCTATCTATCTATCTGGGCTACAAGTATGTGCAAAATCTTCTTTTCTCTCTCTTGTGGTTGTCTTTCTTTCCACATTTTACATTTCTTTCCAATTTTTCTGTCCCATTAAGCAATGCTGCAGAACTCCCCTGCTTAGAAATGCCTGTCAGAGGTGTTCCCTTTTGACTTTTTGAAAGATAGTGAAAACCCTCTCTCTTTTTCTGTGTTCTGGGAGAATGACCCTGGCACACTTTGTGTTGCACGGTTATTTCTGGCTTAGACCTCACCAGATTTATAAATCTATATCTGCGTCAGAGACTGCTGAAAGCACACAAACAGCATTACCCCTGCGCTGTCTGTATCGCGGATTCCCAACACGAAGGGGTTTCTTTCAGTAATCAGCTTTGGCCTTGCTCCAGCACACAGACAAAGTTTTTCGTAGATGTACTCCTGACCGGCTTCTGTGATTATTTTCTGCAACCATGTTATAAAAAGAAAGAAGAGAGGGACATCTTTGAAGGGTCCAGTATAGCATGCCATTTATCATTTTTTTTTTTAAAAAAAAGACTCATAGAATTGTACAGTTGGAAGGACCCAAGTTTCCCCATCCTCACTCTACATTAATTCAGAGTCATGGGTTCGAACCCCAGGTTGAGCAAAACATTCCCGGATTGCAGGAGGTTGAATTAGAAGACCCTTGTGGTCCCTTCCAACTCTACAGTTCTATGATGGGGCGGTTTCACATTGAAACAAGGAAGAACTGCCCCTGTCCTGTGCAGATTGGCTTCAATGCTTGTTGAGCTTAAGCAACAGAAGCATTTATGCACAGGAGGATGGAATGAGAGAAGCTAGGAAAAAAAGAACCTGAAGCAAATTTCCCACATGTTCTCCAAAGAGCTCCAGAAAGAACAGCGAGAACTTCATGCCTGCGATACCTTGCACCATTCCCCTTCTTGTCGTCCACCAACAATCCCTCCAAAGCTACTTCTTCAGTAGGAAGTCTGCAAGCTAGCCGGCTTCCAATGCAGCTGGATGAGCAAACACTTAAGATTCAGGCTGTCAATTCACACAGAGGAACACAAATAGGAAAACCTTTCCTCTGGGCGGCAGCGTTGGACTTTCTGCAAATGTTCTCCAAAGCACTCGACTATGCTCCTGGCTCCTAAGAGCTGGTTTGATGCAATAAAATGGATCCCCTCCTCTCACTCAGACATCACTTGGGTATTAAAATTCAACAAGCGCTGACTGGCGTATGAACTGCTTCGCCAATATCTGCTCCCGACAACAGCAGTTTCTCACACCGCATCAAAGACCTGCTCTGGAAACCCCACCCACAACTTCCTGGCCTGGGGCGGGGGTGGGCCTTGCCCCAGTGTGCATGCATTAGTTTCTGCCACAACCAGCTTAATGAAAAGTCAGCTCCCATCTCATCTTTATAGGTTGTAAACCAGTGCATGTGTAAGTCCTACTGACAGGGCCATACCCTAGTAGATTAGAATCACCTGACTCCACTGGTGCAGGAATATCTGGAGGTGACCGTGTTGGTCACCTAGTCTACAACATGAGACTTGATTTTTCATATCAAGACATCTCCGCTCTCATCCTGGAAAGGGAAAGCCATTTCTCATTCCAGATAAAGACAAAAGGATGAAGGGTCCTCTTACATGTTCTTCACTCTTCAGCTGTTTTACTCCAGACTGAATAACCTTAATGTTAGGGTAGCGTTTTTCTAAGATGCTGCTTGCTTGTTCTTCAACATCAAATTCTTCTAAAGTCCTGGAAACCTGTCAAAAACAAACAAACAAAAATATCCTTCAGGTGCAAGACAACTTCCTAACCAAAATCTACTGCTGCACAAAAGCACCAAAGAACCCCTCGGGTTCTTGTCAACCCTGAAGGCAACCTTCATAGATGACACTCCCTTAGGTCTGGTTCGAAAACACATACCCCTAACCCAATAGCTGGACCGACAGCTGCAACTGCAGTGGGATGCTGCTACTGATTACATGTTAACTGGGGAAATTCAGTCTTTCCCAGTCCTAGATATTTGCAGGGACCTGCAAACAGTAGTAATAGCTGCAATGGAGAACACACACAAAAACAACCTTAAATCCAATCTCATTCAGCAGCCTGTTATCCCAGGGACCAGCTAGCTCTTAATGGGAAGCCTGCAAGCAGAACGAAGTGCAACAATGCTCTCCTCACCTGTGGTTCCCAACAACAGTTATTCAGAAGCATACTGCCTCTGACAATGGAAAGAGAAAATAGCCATCATGGCTAGTGGCCAATAACTTTGTTCTCCGTGGATTTGCCTTTGAAAGTTGTCCTGTAGCCTTATGAGGCTTCGCCCTCCTCCTTCAGTCCAAGATGGTGGCCGCTGGAAAATCCAATGGGAGCAAATTTCCTACAGCTCATCTATGTGCCATGCAAAGAAGAACTTTCTTTGAATGGCCCTAAATGCTAGTATTAAAAGTGGGCACTACTACAGGAAAACTGGGCCTGCAGTGGCCTTTGAAACAGGGTTACAACAGCAGAGTAGATTACTTCACCTTACCCCAAATCCCCAAGAAGCAGTTATTAGTTCTCTTCTCACCTGCTTGAAGTTCGTTACTGCTTTTATAAGAGGAGATGCTGTGACTAATAAAATATCATCAGAAGGAAACTCTGTAGCCAGCTGTTCAAAGGGGTAGAAAATATTAGAAGTTATTTTTAAAACGAGCAACTCACACCTACATTTTTCCAAACAGGCAATTATTTAAATTCATCTACCCCCCCCTCCCCCAAATAACTGGTATTCGCATCCTACCTCTGAAACAGAAGTCCTATTTAGACAACAGTGGGAAGTTTTTAGCTTTCTTACTGTTCAAGGAACAAGCCTATGTTAAATCAGGCTGTGCCATCAATTGGACCATGGTAGATCTTGTCCTAGGGATGGGGAATGGGTAGACTGCTGCTTAATCAAAGTTACACTAAAATGCTTGCTTTCTGCGCTGTTGCTTTTAATTGGGAACCGTGGGAAGCCACCTCGGAAGCTACGCACCGCATACCCATCTTCTCATTATACGTCTATGAAACAACCAGGAAGTTTCCGTAGGGAAAGGGCGTGAAAGGGAAACGGCCAGAGGGCGCATGCGCACAGACGAAAGGACGGTACTTCAGCCGCTCAGCAAACGCCGCTACAGAGGGCGCATGCGCATAGACCGCGTACATGGTTTCTGAGGCGCAGGGACAGTACGTTACCCGCTCAGCGCACGTCACTCCGGCAATGCCACCTCCCACCACAACGAAGCGGCTCCGCCGGGCAGCGAGCTGGGGCGACTGGGCTGCCATAGCCGCGTCTCCGGCCTGCGAGACTCCGGCCTCCTCCTCGTCCGGGCGACTCTTCACCCGCCTCGTTGGTGTAGCCTGGCTACGGGTCGCCGCGTGGCTCGTAAAACTTCCGTTTGGCGTTTCCCACTTGAGGAGGCGTGATCAGAAGAACAGATACGACTCTCTGCTGCCCCCTATGGGCCATGCGTTTATATTACAACTAAAGGAGAGCAGAAGATTTATGGCTTGAAGCCAAAGGGAGATTTAAGGGACTGGATTTATTTATTGACTTTGGAAGCCGAGCTTTGCATTGGAGCTGGTGGTTCTCATGTAATTCCCCACAACAATCCCAGGTTAGGCTGAGAGGCAGTGATTGTCCCAATGTCACTCAGTGGGTTTCATGGCTGAGTGGGGATTGGAACCCTGGTCTCCCAAGGTCCTAGTCCGGCACTTTAACCACTACGCTACGCTGGTGTAGATGACTTTGAAGGGGTGTCAGATGAATTCAGGGTTCTTCTGTTGCATGATGGCAAAATGTGCCAGAATCCTAAAGGGCGTAATGTATGTGTTACGTCCTGAGTTGAATAGGATCCAAAATGCAGCAGCCTGATTGGTCTTAGAACAATAGGATCCAGAATGCAGCAGTCTGATTGGTCCACAGGAGCCACCCAACCCAGCTCCAGGTGGCAGTGAATCTGCAACCTGATTGGCCTGCAGGTGAATCCCTGAATTAGCCAATCATTGTGTAAATAATGTATATAAGGCAGACATTCTGGGGGAACTTCCATTCTTCCTTACCACTATGAGCTGAATAAAGAGCATGAAATCCACTCTCGACTCTGAGTATATTTCAGTATGCATGATGTGTGGAGGGGTGGTCTTGAGCTCCAGGGCAGGAAATTTAAAATCTCTATATAAGGGCAGGCACACCTTGGTTCTGGGTCCTTCTCCTTTCCTGCATGTGAGGGGAGCATCCTGTTGCAACAGTTCAATAAAGATCAGGCTTACAAGCTGCTTTGCTTCTTAATATTCTCTGGTTGGCCTCTGTTCTTTTCTCCTTTTTTTAAAAAAAATAATATTTATTCAGAATTTTGAAGATTACAAAATAAAAAATAAAAAAGACAGAAAAAATACAATCATTTAAAAAAGAAAAAGAACCGATTAAACTTTACATAACTTTCTTCCTTTACTTATTTCCTTGACCTCCTCACACCTCCCTTTTTTGTTCTCTAGTTCAAATTGTTATTTCAGCAAATCCTTCCAACCTTGTTTTTATCTTAATAATTTAATTTAATATATTGTAATTTTACATTCTCTCTTTCATCAATTCATTTTTACTTAATCCTTTATGTCATTTCTACCAAAGCCACATAATTTTCTTTTTCCAACATCTTTCTAACAATCCTTAATTTTACAATATTTTTGAAGATATACTTTAAACTTTTTCCAGTCTTCTTCCACCGACTCTTCTCCTTGGTCCCAGATTCTGCCAGTCATCTCAGCCAATTCCATATATTCCATCACCTTCATCTGCCATTCTTCCCGGGTGGGTAAATCTTGTGTCTTCCAATACTTTGCGATGAGTATTCTTGCTGCTGTTGTGGCGTACATAAAAAAAGTTCTATCCTCCCTTCGCACCAATTGGCCGACCATGCCTCTGTTCTTTTCTCCTACCAATAGGGAACCCACGTAAGGACTCTATACGGACTCTTGGATACCCCATAAGGGATAAAGGAGAGATTTTGTTTAAAACAGGCGTGATGTGTTTGCGTTTCCTTTTGCTGAGGTTCACAAGGCATTTGATTAGATGAACCTTACCAAATGCAGCCCAGAGTTCCTACCCCCACATTGCAGGGAAATAGATGTTGGAAAGACAGTGGCTTACATCAACCCTGCATCGTATATCAATTTGTTTTTTATCTCCTCGCTGCAGTTTCAGGGGGTAGATGGTCACATCCTATATTCATGATTTCCACATATTAAGAGGCAGGCTGAGATTGATAGCATTGCTTACCATGCATTTTCCCGCAAATGGGAAAACAGTACAAATTATCAGACTCATCCTCAGGATATTTAGATTTAAAAGTGAATCTTCCTAGATCAGACTCTGCAAACTTGACACTCTAACCATTATGCAATTGGGCCAAAAGCTGCATGGAAGACAGAAGATTGTCAGGGACAGCGTCTCATTTCATTTAACAGGAGAAGCTGCACTTTGAAGAATGTTCCCCTTCATGTATCTATTGGCAAGAAGATGCCGGAGTAAAATATTTAGATATGTACAATGGCATTTAGTGTTAGTTGGGAAAGAAAAATAGGTAAATAAAAAATATAATTCCCTGGATGCCAAGATCCAGGTTTGGTGAGAGAAACCCCGTAAAGATTTAAAACAGCATGACATGCATTATTCCAAACAGACCACAAGTCTCTAAAGAAAACTTGCCCAGTAGAGGCAGAAGTTTTTACTTTTCAGAGGTGGGCGAGTGGAAAACAATATCAGGAAATGAGTTATGGCCCTGGAAGCGACAGCTGTTAGTCATAAATGGCTTTTCCTTTGTTTTCTATTATTTAAAGAGCAAGTTTGCTTTCCAGGGCTGAATGCAATTTCCCAATCCAAGAAACTGCTAGACAGTTCAGCCATAAACTAAATATTACTCTTCTACACTTGCAGCCCCTGCTGCCAGCACAAACGACCCGACCTGAATAATACAAGAAATTGGACAGGCATGCATTGTAAGAGATGAAATATACCTCTGAAGTTTTTCTCATCAACATAGGACAGTCAAAAGAAATTTCATTCAAGGGCAAATTGATGCATTTCAGTCCTGTATAGGAACCTCTATCATAGTGAGTTGTTTGCGGTTCTGTCAAGTTTGGGCAAAAAGAGCCTAAGTCAGACCTCCTTGGACAAAGCTGTACAAGGTGGGCTTCGCTGAAAGCGGACCCTTCAGACTTGCAAGGGCTGAATCTGGTCTGCAAATATGAAAGCTAAATGCACCTTTGTGCATAGAAAGGCAGACAAAAAATAAGTAGGCATTTTAGTCTGACAGCAGCAATCAGCCAAGTTTTTCTCTTAAGAGAGCCAGTGTAGTGTAGTGTAGAGCGGTAGACTTGTAATCTGGGGAACTGGGTTCGCGTCTCCGCTCCTCCACATACAGCTGCTGGGTGACCTTGGGCCAGTCACACTTCTTTGAAGTCTCTCAGCCCCACTCACCTCACAGAGTGTTTGTTGTGGGGGAAGAAGGGAAAGGAGAATGTTAGTCGCTTTGAGACTCCTTAAAGGGAGTGAAAGGCGGGATATCAAATCCAAACTCTTCTTCTCTCTTGTCTTTTTCTGTTTTGCCATATGTTTCAGCAGTAGCTCTCTTCCATAGCAAACACACAAGCTCCAGATGCACAGGGGGCCTTCCTTGCCTCGCCTCTCCCCACACATCATGAAAACTACTGCATACGGGAAGTTTGCTGTGACAATAGAACAGTAATACTGATAATGGCCAATAGCCATTATACCTGAAGGAGCACCTCCACCCCCATCGTTCTGCCCGGTCCAGCGCCAAGGGCCTTCTGGCAGTTCCCTCACTGCAAGAAGTGAGGTTACAGGCAACCAGGCAGAGGGCCTTCTGGGTAATGGCGCCCTCTCTGTGAAATGCCCTCTCATCAGATGTCAAAGAAATGAGCAACTTTCTGACTTTTAGAAGACACCTGAAAACAGCCCTGTTTAGGGGATTTTTTAATGTTTGATCTTTTATCATGTTTTTAATGTTCTGTTGGGAACCGCCCAGAGTGACTGGGGAAACCCAGCCAGATGGGCGGGGTATAAATAATAAATTATTATTATTAGTAGTAGTAGTAGTCTTCTAGCTCTGGTCTTCTCAGGACACGCCATGTAAGTATTCCTAGTGCAGTTCCTCTCCCCCACCTATTGATTCAGATACCAACAATTAAAAACAATGGGCTTTCTCACATATAGCCCTCTTCTCTCAGAGGGAAAGCAATGCCCAACCAGGTGAAAACAGAATAAATGAGGAAGGGAGGGAACTGCAGCCCAGTACAGTGATACCTCGAGTTACATACGCTTCAGGTTACATACGCTTCAGGTTACACACTCCACTAAGCCAGAAATAGTGCTTCAGGATAAGAACAGAAATCGGCCTCCGGTAGCGCGGCGGCAGCAGGAGGCCCCATTAGCTAAAGTGGTGCTTCAGGTTAAGAACAGTTTCAGGTTAAGAACAGACCTCCGGAACGAATTAAGTACTTAACCCAAGGTACCACTGTATAGGAAAAGAGGTGGTATGTGAACACCTAGCTACTTTAAATGAATTGAAATCTCCAGGGCCTTAAGAGCTGCACCCAAAGGTACTAATATGAGCTTGCAATCTCCAAGCCTCTGTTTATAATCTTTGAGAAGTGTTGGAGAACAGGTGAGGTCCCCACAGACTGGAGGCTACCAGTTGTTGTCCCCATCTCAAAAGGTGTGGGGACGGAGAAGACCCAGGCAGCTACCAACTAGTCAGCTTGACACCAGTAACCAGGAAAGGTCCTAGAACAGATAATTCATTGGTTGGTCTGTGAGCATTCAGAAAAGGATGCTGTGATTACTAAGACCCAGCATGGGTTTCTCAAAAACAAGACATGCCAGACAAATTTCATTTCTTTTTTTTTGATAGAGGTACAAGCTTGGTGGATCGGGGATGCTGTGGACATAGTGTATCTTGATTTCAGTAAGGCTTTTGACAAAGTCCCCCATGATATTCTTGCAGAGAAGCTGGTAAAATATTGGTTGAAGAGGTAACTGTTAGGTGAATTTGTAACTGGTTGAATGGCCGAACCATTAGTACTCACTAATGGTTCCTCATCATGTGACTTGGACAAAGCAATTGAGGAGATGCTCATCAAATTTGCAGATGACACCAAACTGGGAGGGTTAGCTAATGTTTCAGAACACAGAACCAGGTTTCAAAATAACCGTAACAAATTAGAGAACTGGGCTCAAACTAAGAATAAACCTTCTGTTCTAAATTTAGGTATGTATTATCAAGTTTGGGAAAACCCAACTCGCTTTCTTTTTGAATGCATGTAGTACAAAATTTAAAAGGTGTCTCACTTCAATAAAATGCAAATCAGTCTTTTTTTTTTAAAAAAAAATGCTTTTTATTGAGTTTTTTCACAAACATAAATAAAACTTAATCTTTTACAATCAACATTTTGTATTGTCTTATTTACCCTGCACAAATTCGCGCCCAGACTTCCCTCCTTCCCTGTTTCAGTTTCCCTAATTTACCTCTTCTCTTGCAGATTCCTATTTACCCTCTATTCACATCACAGGATTTATATTAACCCTGCTACGGTTTTTAAACTTCTACAATTAAGTCTTATATATGCAACAAATTTACTCCACTCTTCTTCAAACTTTGTTTTTTTTTAATGATATTTTATTAAATTTTTGACAAGAGAAAAGTTACAAAACAATAAACAAAAAACACAAGAAAAATACAAAAACCAAAATTTAACATAGAACGAAAAATAAAAAATAAAAAATAAAAATCCCTCTTTTTAACTTCTCACCATTCATTTACTTATTTTCCTGACTTCCTCACACCTCCCTTTTTCGTATTCTATTTAAAAATTGGTTCAGCAAATCCATACCCTCTTAATTTACCCTTAATTATTTATCCTCACATATTATAACTTCAAATTTTTGTCTAATATCAATCCATTCTTGCATATTCTTATTTTACCTTATTACTAGAACCACTTCATTTCATTTCAACGTCATTAACATTCAAAAATTTTACAGTGTTTCTGTATAATTTACCCTTAATTATTTATCCTCACATGTTATATTTACAAATTTTCATCTAATATCAATCCATTCTTACATATTCTTATTTTACCAAACCTTTCTGCTAAAGCCAATTAATTCCTTTCCAGCACATTCTTATATTTCATTAGTATTACACTAATTCCAAAGATATAAAATATATATATATATATAAAGAAATTCTCATTCTAGTTTTATCCAACGTCCCTTCTTCCTTTGTCCCTTTTTGTTCTCTAATTTTATAGGTCATTTTAGCCAATTCTGTATATTCAAAGAATTTGGTCTGCTACTCCATTATGTTTGTAGGATGGATACAATTCATATTCCCAAAATGAATAAACAATGATCTGGCTTGGTTCTGCGCCCCCATGAAACTCTTAAAGTTGGGGGGGGGTGCAAACAGCTTCTCCACTCCTCATTTAATGTTTCCTGGTTCCCCATCACTGGTCTTAAGTGCCCCAATTCCACCAAGCACCCTGTGTTCTTTTAAGTGCTTTTTGCCCAATAAAGAATTCTGAAGAATCAGAAGCATTGCAGTATTGGGTGACATTTTCAATGGTCCTACTAAAGCGGGCAGGGAACGTTCCCTCCATGTGTTGCTGGACTCCAAAGCCCATGAGCCACAGCCAGCATGTGTGATGGGAGTTGTATTCCACATCAACTACCAAAGGGATTACCCATACCTGTATGTTTCTTTTTTGTTCCTTTTTTGCCTACCGCTGAAGAAGCAGCGCTGTTGTTGTTGTTGTGGCGGCTGCCCATCTTCTCTCCAGTTCCTTAATTAATTCCCTGCCTGCTTCTGTGCAATCTTGAAACTGTCAGTGTTCAAAGGGAATCTCTCCCTGATATTTTGAAGCACGAAATCCCTGGCACCCTGGAGCGCCTTTGCCATTCTTATTTGCAATTTCCTTTTTGTTTTTATCTGCCCCTCCACCGCCACCAATTCTCGGCCCTTTCACCGGAGACATTCCGAAGCAGAGATGACATCATCTATCATGTTGTGAGGAGGCGGCGGCTCTTGACAGTTCTATTTTGCTCTTTGTTATCAAACTGCACCAATGTCACTTGGCATTACTTGTTTCTGTCTGGGGAAACTCAAATTGATTCTGCCAGCAAAATTTGCAATACATGGACTCGGTCATTGCTCTTTCCCAGGTGCAGTGGCGTAGCGTGGGGGGTGCAGGGGGGCCGGCCGCACCGGGCGCAACATCTGGGGGGGCGCACTCGCCGCCTCTGGAGTCGCCGAAGAGCCTCGGGCACAGAGTTTAACTCTGAGCTGCCTGTGATGTGGGGGGCACGACTGTTCCGCGGGGGGCGTGGGGTGGATCTGTACCGTTCGCTGCTTTGATCTGGCGCCTTTTGCGGAGAGCACAAGACGGGCACGTCGCCTTGCGGGAGCCGAGGAGAGGCACCTGGTTCAGTCCCACGGGGCACGCTTCTCTTGCGGGCCCCCCCCAGCCGCCTCCCAGTGCCCACGCCGCGCTTCTCCGCCCCCGCCCCTTAGCCTCACTGTCAGCAGCCGTCTGTGTATGATTCGAGAGGAGAACGGAGGCGAGGCGAGGCGGCTGCAGCCAGCGACCCCCCTCCGCCACCCACCCCGGGGCTACCAGAAGCCCCCCTCGGCTTCGGCTGGGGACAGAGAGCACGCCTGCTTTTCCCTGCGCGCTGCTGCCCCATTGGAAGGGCGGTGGAGGAGCTGCAAGCTGGGGTGTGCACCATGAGCCTCAGCCTTGGGGTTCAGGGGCCAGTGGTGAAAGCAGGGAGCGGCTCCCGCCCCAGGGCCTGGCCAGTCTCAGGCCGGCCGGCCTGGCCGCGAACCCCCCGCGCTTGCCTCGCCCGGCGACTAAGGGGAGCGGATGCGAGGCGGCAGACCCACAGGTGGTGCGGCGCTTTCCCCAGGTTGCTGGGCGCGGGGAGCCCTCGGGGTGCGGGAAGAGGCAGCGCTCCTGGCCGCAGGTCCGAGGCCCGGCTGCTGCCCGCCTCTCGCGGCGGAGGGAGTTGCGCTGCCACCGGCGCCCGCAAGGAGCCAGCCACTCGCTGCCCGCGAGGCTTCTCTCTGGCCAGCCTGCCAGCTGGGCTCATCCTCCTTGCCAGCGCAGGCGGCAGGCTCTGCTCCTAGGGGACCTCCCGGGGGAGCGCAGCAAAGGGGCGCCCTTCTCAGCCTCCCCAGCAAAGGGGCACAAGCAAAGGGCACGTCCCGGCGCCGTGGTCGTGCCCTTTGCTCCGCTGCGAGCCACGCTGCCGCTCGCCTTCGCCTTTCACAACAGCCCCGCAGGGTAGCCCAGGCTGCGAGGTCAACCCAGCGAGAACTCTCCGAGGCTTCTCTCGGGCCCCAGACCAGCCCTCCAGCGCCGCAACGGTCAGTCTCTTGAGTCCGTTGCCAGGCCATGGAGGGCCAGCAGCCAAGCCTGACAAGCGCAGAATTTAGAGGCTTGGGGGGGGGCGCCACAGCGTGGGGCGCAAATTACTTGCCTTGCCCCGGGTGCGGACAACCCACGCTACGCCGCTGCCCAGGTGCTCATCTCCAGTTCCCAAGTGGGTGTTGTAGGTTGACCAACACTGCTATCTTCTGTATGCCTACTCAGATGTAAGCAACACTGAGTTCGTTCAGACTTGCTGCCAAGTATGAATGTCTAGGATCGTGGCCTAAGCTGCAACAGATCAAAAGCAAAGAAGCTATGGTACAAACACACCAACATGTAGTTTCTGCCTTGAAAAACATTTCCTTTCATTGGGAAGAAAACCCCTTTTACTTGTTCTATTTTTAATAGCCATTCAATTGGATCTAGATGTATTTACACTTATTTTGCATAGAAGTGAATGGGCATGAAATCATGACCAACTTCTCCCACTGATTTCAGCGTAATGTAAGTTCAACGAAGGTTGCAATTCTAAGGACACATATTCGGGAGACAATGTCATAGGAACATAGAAAGTTGCCTACCAGAAGCATTTTTGTTAGGGATTGTAGGACAAGACCTGCCAAGGAAAACAAATAATTTATTTATGTATGCAACAACAGCGGCAAGAGTCTTGATAGCACAAGGATGGAAGAATGAGGAAACCCCAACAAAAGAAGAGTGGCAAGAGAAATTGATGAATTACGCAGAACTGGCTAAACTGACATACAAACTACGAGATAAGGACAACTGTGACTTTAAAGAAGAATGGGAACTTTTCACAAATTATTTAAAAAGACAACAAAATGAGTTGGACTCCTTGGCAGGTTTTGAATAAGCATACACAAATTTAGCGATTGATAACATGGTACATGGATAGGGTAAGGATTTGTACAAATTTATAACATGCAGAGAATAATATGTGCTAAGAAATCAGAGAGAGGAGCTGAGGGAAGACTCTGGGGGAGGGGAGGGAGCGTTTGGGGGGAAAGGGGAGAAAATAATGAATATGATATATTTTGATATGTTGTTATGTTGAAATTGTTAATAAAACCATTTATTAAAAAAAGGAACATAGAAAGTTGCCTTATACTTATGTCTCCTGCTCGGACTACTGCAATGCGCTCTATGTGGGGCTACCTTTGAAGGTGACTCAGAAATTACAACTAATCCAGAATGCAGCAGCTAGACTGGTGACTGGGAGTCACCGCTGAGACGATAGAACACCAGTCCTAAAGGATCTACATTGGCTCCCAGTATGTTTCTGAGCACAATTCAAAGTGTTGGTGCTGACCAATTTAGAGTAGGCCCACTGAAATCAATAAACCTAGGTTAATAGTCAGGAGCAGCCCATTTTGCTACCTGAGGGGAAACATCGAACTCCGTGATGGTGATTGCATTCCTCATAGCCTTGGTACTTGTCTTCTCTGCCCCAGGAGTGGGGAAGACAAGCAGCAATGTCTTGCATTGGAATGCTGAACTCGGTTGGCGGGGGGGGGGGTGCGTCTGCAAGGTCCTGGTGATGGTCTTCACCCCAGGCGCAGAGAAGATGAACGGCAACACCACACACCACACCACAGCACCTCCCTGTCACTGAAACTCACTGAGAGTGGGGTGTTCCAGCCACGGTGGAAACAGTGGGGGTCTCTTGTGTTTCCACCACCTGAGGCAGCTGCTTCATCCTGCCCAGTGCCATATTTATGTACAGTGGTACCTCAGGTTACATACGCTTCAGGTTACATCTGCTTCAGGTTACAGACTCCGCTAACCCAGAAATAGTGCTTCAGGTTAAGAACTTGGCTTCAGGATAAGAGCAGAAATCATGCTCTGGCAGCGCAGCGGCAGCAGGAGGCCCCATTAGTTAAAGTGGTGCTTCAGGTTAAGAACAGTTTCAGATTAAGAACGGCCCTCCGGAAGAAATTAAGTACTTAACCTGAGGTACCACTGTATAAGCTAAACAAGCTATACCTTAGGGCCCCACTCTCTTGGGGGGCCCCCAAAAAAATTAAGGGAAAAAACTGGATGTACATTTCCAAAATATAAGATAAAAAACAAATAAAATGCATATTTTGTTATGTTCAAATGGCTTTAGATACCTATTAGGTCCATAAATTACCATATAGCATATATTCAACACAAAAAACAGAGACAATTTGCTGTTGACAAAGGACAGCTGGACATATAAAGGGCCCCATTATTTTCAGTAGCTTAGGGCCTCATCAAACCTAAATCGGGCCCTGATCCTGCCTCGTGGGTGGGTCTGCCCTTTTAGTCATAGTTTACTCTGCTGAGGACTAGCACTAGATACAACCCTAAGGAAGAAAACTTCTGTAATACTTAGGTGGTGATTTCTGGTTTCCAATTTTATGGGGATTTTGTGTGTGTGTGTACTTGTAAATTGCTTTGATTTTAAAAATAAAACTGCGCTTATAAGTTTTTTAAATAAAAAAATAGAAATAAATCATGCCGTACCCAGTTGACATGCATTTTCAAGACAACAAGACCCTTCCCTTTAACTCGGCAGCAGTTTGGTTTCTAGGAACGTTAGCGGCCATCCCATTTGGGTACACCGGGGGGGGGGGGGCAGGGAGAAAGAAAGAGCCTTGCTGGGAAACTGGTTGGCTTCACCTGCAAATTATCTCCTCCATTCCTAGCACTGTTTTTTTGTGCCTTAAGGGGCAAGGTTAACTATTTGCACACGCAAACAGACACCCAAATCGCTGATTTCCAGCTTTCAAAAACAGACGTCTTGTAGAAATGGTAAAGGTAAAGGGACCCCTGACCATTAGGTCCAGTCGTGGCCGACTCTGGGGTTGCGGCACTCATCTCGCTTTATTGGCCGAGGGAGCCAGCGTACAGCTCGCTGGTCATGTGGCCAGCATGACTAAGCCGCTTCTGGCGAACCAGAGCAGCACACGGAAATGCCGTTTACCTTCCTGCTGGAGCGGTACCTATTTATCTACTTGCACTTTGGCGTGCTTTTGAACTGCTAGGTGGGCAGGAGCAGGGACCAAGCAACGGGAGCTCACCCTGTTGCGGGGATTTGAACCGCCAACCTTCTGATCGGCAAGCCCTAGGCTCTGTGGTTTAACCCACAGCGCCATGTTCTCCAAAATATAAAAGTGAAGTAGTATCATCAATTTATACGATACAGCAAAAACTAATCTGTATAAATCTGTGTCCTTCAAAGGTCAGCACTGGACCCCTCTAAGGTCTGAGCCATAGTCTAGTTGGCTCTGACTGTTTCCATCAGTAGCTATTCCATTTGGCTGTACCCAAGGGAAAGGTGAGACAATGACCCACCCTGTTGGCTTAGCTACTGTCCCATAGCTTCTCTCAGAACTGTCTGTCCGTGTCATCGCCATTCAACCCAGATGCATCAGAGGAAGCCCAGGAAATTAGATAGCTGGGGTGGGGCCACATCCTTAGCTTGGCTGGACCAACTCTCCCCTCCCAGAACTGTCTCATGCAGTGAGCGTTCCAACTGGTTACTGTATAACTGTTATGGGAGAATGCAAAGGAGTCAGAATCTACCTCTCCTTGCCCTCTATCTTCCTTCTCCCTTTGGCATCAGGTCTCATGAGCCATTATTTTAAAATGTAAACCATCTTTTAGTGCTTTACTGGAAAGTTGGAAGGTGTGTTGTGAATAAGTAACTTATCGTTCAACTTGGAAAAGGCTCCACAAGGAGCAGAGTTAGTAACTCAAATGAACTACCATCTGTGGTGGAGTTATAGTCCACTGTGCTCTGTGTTCAGTCATTTTGGCAAGCCTTATCCATTCACCTAAATAAACGTGTAAGGGGAATCAGCTGGTCCCCCTTGCCCACACTGCGTTAAGGATCACGTTAGGAGAATCTGCTTGCTCAGACTGCATTAAGAATGTTTCAAGAATATTTGTGCTGGAAAAGCTCAGCCTTGAGCTAGCCTGATAGAAAGTTTGCACCCTGTTTTTCTTGCCGAATCTGGCATCCAGCTCTGATAATGCAGGCATGCTTTTCCTTGGAGAATGTGACTTAATTTCAATGTGTGTGTAAAGCTAAGCCAAGGGAATACCTCTTTATCCACCTGTGTAATTTAAAGTTCTGTGGACTCTACTTTTGTGAGTTCCTCAGTGGCTGCTTTTCTAAGTAAAGCCACCTCAAACATCACAGTGGTGTGTTTATTGAAGAAATCACTATGTCTGAAAATTTGGGTTGTCATACAGAAAGTGAAAATCCGGACACAAAAGTTTAGCTTGGGGGGGGGGAGTTAAACTCTTTTATTGGGGGGGGGCAAAGCTTTGTTGTTGTTGTTGCTGTTGTTTAGTCGTTTAGTTGTGTCCGACTCTTTGTGACCCCATGGACCAGAGCATGCCAGGCATTCCTGTCTTCCACTGCCCCCCGCAGTTTGATCAAACTCATGCTGGTAGCTTCGAGAACACTGTCCAACCATCTCGTCCTCTGTCATCCCCTTCTCCCTGTGCCCTCCATCTTTCCCAACATCAGGGTCTTTCCCAGGGAGTCTTCTCTTCTCATGAGGTGCCCAAAGTATTGGAGCCTCAGCTTCACAATCTGTCCTTCCAGTGAGCACTCAGGGCTGATTTCCTTAAGAATGGATCGGTTTGATCTTCTTGCAGTCCATGGGACTCTCAAGAGTCTCCTCCAGCACCAGAATTCAAAAGCATCAGTTCTTTGGCAATCAGCCTTCTTTATGGTCCAGCTGTCACTTTCATACATCACTACTGGGAAAACCATAGCTTTAACTATACGGACCTTTGTCGGCAAGGTGATGTCTCTGCTTTTTAAGATGCTGTCTAGGTTTGTCATTGCTTTTCTCCCAAGAAGCAGGCGTCTTTTAATTTTGTGACTGCTGTCACCATCTGCAGTGATCATGGAGCCCAAGAAAGTAAAATCTCTCACTGCCTCCATTTCTTCCCCTTCTATTTGCCAGGAGGTGATGGGACCAGTGGCCATGATATTAGTTTTTTTGATGTTGAGCTTCAGACCATATTTTGCGCTCTCCTCTTTCACCCTCATTAAGAGAGTCTTTAATTCCTCCTCACTTTCTACCCTCAAAGTTTTGTCATCTGCATATCTGAGGTTTGATATTTCTTCCAGCAATCTTAATTCTGGCTTGGGATTCATCCAGCCCAGCCTTTCGCATGATGAATTCTGCATATAAGTTAAATAAGCAGGTAGACAATATACAGCCTTGTCGTACTCCTATCCCAATTTTGAACCAGTCAGATGTTCCATATCCAGTTCTAACTGTAGCTTCTTGTCCCACATAGAGATTTCTCAGGAGACAGATGAGGTGATCAGGCACTCCCATTTCTTTAAGAACTTGCCCTAGTTTGCTGTGGTCAACACAGTCAAAGGCTTTCGCGTAGTCAATGAAACAGAAGTAGAAGCTTTTTTTAGCTTTGCCCAAAGTTGTTGAGCTACTTTTTATGAAATGCGCCAAAATCAACACTCCCAACATGTACTGCCACATGTCTGGATTTTTAAAGTAAAAAAAATATATATACATGTTTTCTTTGGCATTTCTTTCACATTAAATTGTTGGTTAATTTGTCCTAATTTACGTTGTGCAGTGCAGAGCTCTCAATCGCTAAGACTGCTGAACTCATTGAATGAGCTTGAGAAATAGTAGAATGTAAGTAATTTTGAATTCTTAAGGGTGTTGAACAATCATTTGATAAAAAATGTCTTTATGTCTAGAAGTGTGACCCTCAAACCACCAGTAATTAGCTGGCAAGGTGTGGTGGGAAACTGATAATGAAAGAGAATTAGGCTACAAAGCAACATCATTAATGGAAGGAACCTCTTTAAAAACTATGCTGTTTTCAGTTACGGCAGAGGTATATTTGCACCAGACATAGTTGTATTTTCTACATCTCCTTTACCTTTAAAACTAACTGAATGAGCTACATCACTTGCATGAAGTTGAGGGTCCAGCCTTTCCCTTCATTTTTGACTTTCACTAGTTGTAGCCTCTGCAGCATCTGTTTCTTCCAGTGTCTCTGATGCTTCACGAACCTAATGAATAGGTTTTTTTTTTTAAAAAAAAAAAAGACAAATAAGCTATCTTTCTGTTTTTCTTCATGCTTTTGTATTGCTCTCTTTTTCCACTTTCCACTTCCTGATGATAATGATGTTTACTGATATGCATGAAATCACTTTTGGGAACAACGCACAAATAACAGTCAAAATAAGAAATAAGAATGAATAGATGGAACCCTAGTCGACTGCAGTCCTGGCTCAACTCTCACCTTCCTATTCAACCTGGTCTGATTTCATGCTTGCTGAAATACCCTTGGTAATTTCTCTCTGCTTGTCCAGACACTTATTAGAACAACCACAAGCAAGTTCTGGAAAGCTCGGGAAAATAATACACTAGTGCTATAAAGCACATTGTCTTGCAACTTGATGTCACAGATGTAATCAGGGAGTAGGAAAAATGAAGAGTGGATACAATACAGCAAGCTAAAATACCAGAATTCAGCAATTGCAATATATTATCATCTTGTTTTGAAGGTATCTTCTCAGTTGATGATATATACTAATAACTCAGAGGAGCATCAACCACAAAGGCCTCTACTTCTTCACATACCTATAAATCTACCACTGGCTACCATCTTTCTCAAATGCTTTACTTGCCTTGGGCTGAGTATCTAATCATGCTTCTAAATTTGGGGTAGGGATCCTAACTTGGACTCCAACTCCTATTGGTCCCCAGCCAGAATGGCCAGTGGTCAGGGATGATGGGAGCTAGAGTCCAATAACCTTTGGAGACCCACTGGTTCACTGGTCTAGGTGATGAATTTGGACATTCTGCTATACCCTTTGCCTCCCTGGTTAAGTCACTCATGCCTAATCTCCACTGTTCTCTGACATCAAGGGCAGCAGAACTGCAACATGGTGCCAAGCTTCTGAGGCATTTGTGAACATCTGCTTTATAGCGTGGAACTATCAGAAGCAGTTTCCTGACATGCCGCATGCGTTACATGAAAAGGTCAGCTTGCTGTTAACCTTGTGGGGAAATGTGCAAAAAATAATAATAAACAAAAATAAACCCATACGAGTCCTCAACATTTCAAATTGAGATTTCGTTTGGCAGGAGGACAGTAAGCTTAACATTTCCATACTTCTGCATTTTGTTGTTGTAATACACCCTTATGGAAATGATATATTTCTTCTCTCAACTCGATGGGGCCCTCCAACATCTTTTAAAAAGCACACAACCAATTTCAGTTTAAATGTTTGAATTAAGTTTGCCCCATTTTTTTCATTTATCTCACCATTTATGCCAAACCCCTTTAAAATAAAAATTTGTCAAGATGGCTTACATAACAAACCAATAAAATCATTTAAATTTATAATTCTAAAGAGGGAGAATGTATAAAAACCACAGCAGCATAACAGCATACAGGTTAAGAACCTCAGGTTAGGAACTTAATTCATTCTAGAGGTCTGTTCTTAACCTGAAACTGTTCTTAACCTGAGGTACCACTTTAGCTAATGGGACCTCCTGCTGCCGCTGCACAATTTCTGTTCTCATCCTGAAGCAAAGTTCTTAACCCGAGGGACTATTTCTGGGTTAGCAGAGTCTGTAACCTGAAGCGTCTGTAACCTGAAGTGTCTGTAACCCGAGGTATACAAGAGGTATCAGGACATTTTGGGTTTTTTTTTAAAAAAATACAGTGTGAAATAAAAATGACTTTAAAACAGGCTGGGAGGTGTGTGTGTGTGATTGGCACATCTCTTTTGGAAAGAGTTCAACAGTTACTAACATAGGAAGGGGAGTGCTGGATCAGACCAAAGGCCCATCTTGTCCGGCATCCTGTTCTCCCAGGTGGCCAACAAGTTGCCCATGAGAAGCCTACAACCAAGAACTGAATTCAACAATGCTATCCAGAGGTGACTTAGGCTCCCTTGTGCTCTTGGCAAGGAGACATACCAGCGCCACCTCCGTCCCTTGTATCCTTGGCAGGGAGCTGTATTGGTGCCAACCGTCCCTTGCACCCTTGCCAGAAGAGTCTGTGTGCCTCGCTTGACCTCCCAGAGCAGCAAAGAAGCAGCCCAGGAAGTACATGAATGGGCAGGTGGTCTCCTAGCCACTTTCAGCCACAGTGAAAAGATGTAATTTTTGCGCCTCCCCTGCCCCCCGCCTGCCTCCTTGGTGGGGGGCCAACCTGGCCAGCCCCCTAGGTACATTCCTGACATAGTCCCCACTTGTAATTCTCTGTATCTGGTATGCCCTCCCCTGAGTCTTCAACTCCCCAATCTCTTCCCCGCCATCTTCAAGAGCCACCTATCCCCTCCATGACATCGCCACAGGACTCATGACAATTACCACCAATAAGGTATTTTCTCTGATACTCACCTATCTGGGCTTTACAGTCAATGAAATTCAACGAATGTAACGTTGAATCCAGTTGGGACTACCTGTGTTCAATTGCTAATTAAGAAATTTTAGTCACATGAGGAAGTGTGTGTGTTGTTGTTGTATCAAATGTTAGTAGTACTCAGAGTATACCCATTAAATTAATGGACATGTCAAACTTAGATTCATTAATTTCAATGGGTCTGCTCTGAGTAATCTTTATACAGTGGTACCTCAGGAGTCCTGAATAAATTCTGCCAGTCTGTTTGCATAGTCCTGAACTTCCCTCTGCCTCTCCCTCCCAGTAAGCAACGATGATTCACCTACAGTGGTACCTCGGGTTACATACACTTCAGGTTACATAGGCTTCAGGTTACAGACTCCACTAACCCAGAAATAGTACCTCGGGTTGAGAATTTTGCTTCAGGATGAGAACAGAAATCGTGCTCCGGCGGCACGGCAGCAGCAGGAGGCCCCATTAGCTAAAGTGGTGCTTCAGGTTAAGAACAGTTTCAGGTTAAGAACGGACCTCCGGAACGAATTAAGTACTTAACCCGAGGTACCACTGTATATCAAATCAGCAAAGTCTTGGGTAAGAAAACTACAGTGACATCTGCATTCTCCCTCTGGTCGGGTCACTTTGCTGGTATGAATTAACCTCTACTGAGAGACTGGCCTTATACTTTGCTAACTGTTTCTCATATAAACTTGATGCAATGCCCATAGCCGGCCACCATCCATCAGGTAATGCCATCAAATCTGATTCTTCTAGCACCATCCAAACTCTTCTAGATTGGTTTGTGCTTCCTTTGGCAAAGATGCAAGGCCAGTTAATTTCTGTCCATTCACTTACCGGCTCAGTATGTTCTCCGATCAAATATACCATGAATACTGAAGTTCAAAGGTCATGTACTGAGATAATTGTTTCATTTCCCCCCTTTCCTCAAGAAATACCATAGTAACCTGATGTCGTATGAGGTTTGTCGATGGCAATTTTTGCTCAAATAATTGGTCACAGTGACCATAGCCCATTATTCTTTTTCGTCACTGAAGACTTGGTTGGTACATTAAAAAAATCGCCACCTCTAGCAAATGGAACACTAGTCCAGAGCTTCCCAGGAAAGTGTGAAGTTCAGCTCATTTGAAAGATGGGACTGCATTAAGCCTCCCAGATGAAGGGGCTTAAGGGGAAGAAGAAAATCCCATTAATGAGTAATGGGATGTATCATGTAATGAGTGGGTGCATAAGCCATGAGCAAGCTCAATTGTTTAATTCACGATGTTGAAGTTTCTTGCTTTACAAAGTAAATAACTATGCAATTTCCAATGATGACTAATTGAATAAAACAAAATGAGACCAATACCTTTAGGCTCATTTCTGATTCAGACATAATTTGCAGTGATTTATGACAGCATCTACTTACCCATCTTTAACTACATCATACCCTGCCACGATAGGTCTGCATCTCTAGGAGCATATTGGCAATGGCACAATCTCTCAAGTGAGGCTCCCATTTTATTATTAAACTGGAACACCCTGGCTGCTTAGAAAAGCATTTGTCAGGGAGTTATGATCTTGTTCCCTTCCACTCAGCATCATCCAACACAGAGGAGAGATGCTTTAAATTAATTCCCAGCTGGTACCTGACTCCTCACCTGACCCTAGCAGTTTTTCAGGTAATGACATTAGCATTAAATGAGTGAACATATGTCATCAGCCAAACGGGATTCTAACTTAAAGTGCTTTTGTGTTGAGCAATCTCTTTCTCCAGCTTCTTATTGTTCTGTCTTCTTGAAGACCACCAGAATGGTGTGCTCCCATGGTCTCCCGTGCAATGCCGAATGAGACGCCACACTTGGCATCGGCCGTTGTGTGTCATCAAAGCTTAAACCAAGGCACTGTTTTAGGCTGCCATGGCCTTTTATGCCTGGGAGAAGATGGGTGGCTAGTCAGCAGTTGGTAAGGAGAGGCCGAGGTCCCAGAAAAGCAACAATCTCCAGCCACACCTTCCCAAACACACTCCCAGCCAGGTAAAAACAACCCGTTGTGATGGAAGGGGTGTGGAGAGTTGGGTGTTCCTGTGCAAAAAAATGGGGTATTTTGTGGCAACTGTAGCAGTGTCAGTTCCACAGATTGAAGTCATTGTGTGGGCATATATGGGGTGAGGTGTTCTCCTAGGTGAACTCTGCAGGTAAAAATAGCCACTGCCTCCATATCATCTGCAATAGAATATGGTCCTGAGGTAGGAATTCGAAATAATTGCTTTCCCTCACGGCGGTAGAACCACTCTCCCTTTCAAGCATGTCAGCGAGAGAAGAAGGGACAGGACAGTTAACAGCAGAAAGCAGAGAGGAAGGGGAAAGCAGCTGTAATCTGAGCTCTGACCAAAGGGACAGACAGATGTGTGAGAACTACGATAGTGGGCAAGACATTGGAATGCAGGAAATATGCTCTGCCAAATCTCATAGGATTTCAAAAGTGGCAGAGACCCGCGAAAGATACAGGAAGAGAAGGTGGGGGCTTCCGTGCTGGGGAAGGGGGAGGAGCTCAGTCCGGGCAACTCCACCTTCTGGGGAGGACGATGAGTAGAGGAGCTCTGTCTTAGTTTGATGTTTTAGCAATAAATCTGAAATAATTAACAGCCAGAGTCGTCTTGCGTTTGTGGGAGAGACCAAGCCGTAACAAAGCATCATATTTCCACATCAGTGCAGCACAGCTGCTAACCATCACGCCAGAGGCAGAAGATTGACTAAATCCAAGGGCTGGCATGAGATGAAAGCACTCACAGAAGAGGTGGCAAGTATGTCACTCCAAGGCACATGTAAAGGGGACCTTGGGATCCTGGAGCTGTCCAAAGTGCTGATCTGAAAAAGTGGCCCTGAACCTCTATAGTGCTGAAGTTTCTATTGTGACCTTGAATGAATTGAGCACTATGTTTACACCACAGAGGAGAAAATTACAGGAAGAAGCAAATAAAGCTGCCATATACATAGTCCAACTGCATACATATACATAGTCTTTCTCCTTCAGTGAATGATGCCTTTCAACCGGGTATCACATAATGAACGTGTGGACATATTGGCAGCCGACAGCCAGCCAGTCATCACCTGATGATGACAATGAGTGGAAACAAAACCCCTATTCTGCCGTGACTCTGAATGGGAGTGGGGAGAGACACATGTCCCCATTATCAAGGCAATCAGGATGGCAGCCTCTGTCTGACCATGTCTGACCAGCACTACATGGTGAGACTTCAGCCATTTTGCTCCTCAATCCTGCCTCTTGGTCTATTCTCTCATTCTGACTTGCTCTTCAGTCCTAACTGCTGGCTTGCCTCACAGTACAGTGGTACCTCAGGTTAAGAACTTAATTCGTTCTGGAGGTCCGTTCTTAACCTGAAACTGTTCTTAACCTGAAGCACCACTTTAGCTAATGGGGCCTCCCACTGCTGCCGTGCCGCCGCCGCACAATTTCTGTTCTCATCCTGAAGCAAAGTTCTTAACCTGAGGTACTATTTCTGGGTTAGCGGAGTATGTAACCTGAAGCGTCTGTAACCTGAAGCGTCTGTAACCTGAAGTACCACTGTATCATATGCTGACCCACAGTGGGTCTACAGGAATTCAGACAGGAATCTTTCCTAGTCCTACCTACAGATGCCAGGGATTGAACTGGCGACCCTTGGCATACAGAGTGTGCCCTCTTACCACTGTGTTATGGCCCCTGCCTCTAATTATACCATCAAATCACCATGTTGGGGAAAATGTATATTCCTATGTTCTTTTATTCTTTCTCCCTCTCCTCTCCTTTTTATCCTTTTCCTTTTCTTTTCCGTCTTTTGCTTAACATCGCAGGTGAAGTTCTGAAGAACTGAAAAGCTTGTTCACCATTTTGTGAGACTTTAAAAAGGTAAAGGAACCCCTGACCATTAGGTCCAAACGTGACCGACTCTGGGGTTGCGGCACTCATCTTGCTCTATTGGCCGAGGGAGCCGGCATACAGCTTCCAGGTCATGTGGCCAGCATGACTAAGCCACTTCTGGTGAACCAGAGCAGCGCACGGAAACGCCGTTTACCTTCCCGCTGGAGCGGTACCTATTTATCTACTTGCACTTTGATGTGCTTTCAAACTGCTAGGTTGGCAGGAGCAGGGGCCGAGCAATGGGAGCTCACCCTGTCGCAGGGATTCGAACCGCCAACCTTCTGATCGGCAAGTCCTAGGCTCTGTGGCTTAACCCACAGCACCACCCACGTCCCTTTTTGTGAGACTAGTTACTCCTTAAAAATATATTATATTATTGCTACATTTGGATTCCCCCACCCGCTAAAAAATCAATATATTTCTAAAAGCAAATTAATTTCAGCAGCTGTTATTAATTTCAGCAAGTATTGAAGTCAAATAGCGATGGGGAAACAAGTGAAATTCTGGTTAGTCATCCGGCCTTCATCATCACAGGAAGTCCCTGTGTGATGTACCTATCTATATTGTTTCCCCTCCGCCCTAAAAAATGTGAAATTCCAGTGATGAAAATGCAGGGGGAGGGCAGGGAGAGGGGAGGAGAAGGAGAAGGAGGTGCTGCCAGGCTTACAAAGTCCTTCAGATATGACAAGCATTTGCTTTCACCTTCATCTTCTTAGTGATTTGCAGGCATAGCATTAGTCAGAGCTATCCAATCTCGTCGCCCCTGCGGCAAAGAAGGCACCGCAGAAATAAATCTAACATGATCGAGGCAGCTATACATTTATGGGTATTCTTTTGGAACTCATTGGAATCTCCTTGGTTAACGCTGAATGCGTGCGGGACCTGCACAACTCAATAGGGCCACTGAGAAATAGGAAGTTTGCTTCCTTCCACCTCAATATGGGGCTGAGCATCAGGATGGGATGGGAGGCGGGGGCCATGATTCTAGAAAGGGATGTCCAGATTCTCCTCTTCTCCCCCAGAAGCAAACTAGGCAGGCTAAGTGTCCCCTTTCAGCAAAAACCAAATCCTTTCCCCTTTTATCTCATGCATTGTGGGGTTGGACTAGATGACTGACTCTACGATTCTGTTTATTCGATTCCATGATTCTCTGTGTATTAGATTGTAATTGTGAGGGCAGGGACTGTCATTGCTGACATAGTAAGCTGGTTTGGGTGCCTTTTTTTTGGCTGAGAAGAAGGTTTAAAATGCT
The DNA here is from genome assembly GCF_951804945.1 of Podarcis cretensis. Classification (NCBI taxonomy): domain Eukaryota; kingdom Metazoa; phylum Chordata; class Lepidosauria; order Squamata; family Lacertidae; genus Podarcis; species Podarcis cretensis. The sequence goes on from NC_137179.1 coordinate 14,156,495, forward strand.
TAAAATCTGGGATGCCTAACAAGGGTTATGCAAGGCACACAGACCCCAATTCAATTTGGGGGCCCAATTTAGCAATCCTGATTGGGCCCCAAACTGAACTGGGGAACTTGCACTGTCCTAAGTTTTAATTAGGTTTTTTGGTCTGAATTTGGTTTGGAGTGCCAACCCCTAGCTGGGCTATCCCCTAGTACTGAGGGAACTGGTCTTACCTTCCCCATAACAATTTTTTTCTGGCCCCTCAAGATTTTGGTGGTGGGTGGTAAAAACAACAGAAAAAGAAGAAGTTACAGGTAGGTAGCCGTGTTGGTCTGCTGTAGCCAAAACAAAATAAAAAAAATCCATCCAGTAGCACCGTAGAGACCAATTAAGTTTGTTCTTGGGATGAGCTTTTGTGTGCATGCACACTTCTTCAGATACACAGAAAAAATTAAAGCAGAAATAGCACAGCCTTGGGCAGAGACCAGCGCATTAATGAAGGAGCAAACCACCCCCTCCTTGGCCATCAGAGAGTTCATTTTGTGAATGGAGAGCGTCAATCCCTTTTCTTAGCTGATCTGAAGAGAGGAGGGGAGTTGCCTACCTGTGTGCGACCTATGTGTGTCTGCATAGGAGTATGCCTGACTAATCAGCTGCACATTATTCTGCATGTTGATTTTAATATTGACATTGTTTAAATTGTTATACAGTTGCCTCGAGATTGAAGTTGTAGGCAGTATAAAAATAGTTTAATAAAATAATAAATACAGTTATTAAAGGTTAAACTGCTGGGAGTTAGAAACACTTGCTGGTCTGCGGCAAAGCATCCCGAGTTTGGCCAGTAAATCCCAAAAGTACCTTCTGTAAAGTGCATCCAAGCACAGGCGAATATATTTTCTGAATATTGTTACGCTGCTGGCCTGAGTTATTGGAAGCAAGAGAAACAAACCTCTTCTTTAAGCTTTCTGTCTTTTAGCATATTCCTGATTGCAAAGGGATTCTGGAAGATGCTTGACTCAGCAGCTGAGACAACACACAACTGAGAAGTGGGAACCAGAAGTGTTGGTAGACAGAGATGCTGAGAGCATCCCTCGAAAGTTAAAGGGTAGCCCCTGACAGCATCTGCTCCAAGTCCTGATATGGAGGAGAAATAGGAAGGGGATTGGAGCAACAGAAGAGAAGGAATGATGAAGAAATCAGGCTAGTTCAGAGATCAAGAAGAGAGATTTAGAAGGGAAGGAGGAGAGGGAGACAAATTCATAGGGGAGAGGGCTTTCGATGGCTGCTACCTATGATGGCTATGGTCTGCCTCCACAGTTGGAGTCAACAATGCTTCTGAATAAGAGTTTCTGGAAACCACAGGAGGGGAGAATGCTCTTGTGCTCAAATCCTGCTCATTGGTTTCCCACAGGCAACTCGACTGGCCACTGTGAGAACAGGATGGGCAATTGGCCTAAACCAGCAGGCTCTCCTTATGTCCATATATTCATCTTAGGCAATGGAGGGAAAACAAGCGAGCTGAATTAGTGGATGGCTTTGGTGAGGACAACAAAGAGGGGAAACAGGAAGTACCATAGTATAGAATGGTCTGGGGCTCTCATCCCTAGAAAGGAAGGAGGAGAAAAGACAGACAGGAGAGGACCCTGTACAAGAGGAGCAAGGAGAAAAACTGTATCAGGGAAAACAGGAGAAAACATCAGAATGTCAGAAGAGCTTGTGGGATCAGGCCAATGGTTCATCTAGCCAAGCACCCTGTTCTCACAGTGGCCAACCACATGTCTGTGGGGAGCTTTTCATGCCCCTTGAAAGACCCCTCTTCACAGATGGGAAGTTAGTCCAGCCCTAGTTTAAACTTGGAGAACATTAACTCTTTCCATCTTTGTACATATAAAAATCTTGCTGCTGTGATCCAGGCACGGTCTGCAATTTAAAGCTCTCTGTCTGAACAGCTTTTTCTTTTTTGCTCCAGAGCTTTCCCCACAAAAAACCACTCTTTAATTGGAGCAAATGTCAATCCACAGAAAACCCAAATTCAGCTTTAAGGTGGATTTTCATGGGGATAAGCCCTTAGTTTCTTGATTTTAATCTGCAGCCTTTATATTATTCAACTGTATGCAAGAATTGCTAGTCTGCCAAGTGCAGCCAGCAGGCACAAGCGACAGGGCCTTTTTAGTGGTTGCCCTGTTGATGTCGATGATAATGATAATAACATTTGAATTTGGAAGCATTGCTGCCACCAATTGTAGACGCAGAACATAGCCATCAGGACTTATTAGTAGACATGTATAGAATTGCACAGAGCTTTTGAGGACTCCTGGGGTCAGAGACAAAGCTGACACTGGTGCTGTCAATGGCATCAACTGATGGTGTTATAGGAAGAGAAGAAGAAGAGTCCAGAGTTTGGTTCTCAGAGTGGCCAATCAGATGCCCATGGGAAACCCAGAAGCAGGACTGTGTTCTCCTTATTCACAATTCCCAGAAGCTGATATTCAGAGGCGTATTGCTCCAAAGGTGGAGGTAGAACAAAGGCATGTGCTCTAGGTGTCAAGTGGCTGCCAACTCTGTACACCTCAAAGCAATCAATGTCAAAAGAAAGTAGTGAGATTCTGGTGCAGACATTTATTGCTCTCTCTCTCTCTCTCTCTCTCTCTCTCTCTTCCACTAAAATATTACTCCAAATGGAAATTGAACTCTTCTCTTTAATTTGAGGATTCAAACAGGAACAGATCATGCAAAGCAGTTCAGCATTGTCCCACAATAGCGACGCAAACCTGCATGCGCGATGGAGATAATTTTCATATATTTTATTGTTAGAGCACCTTTAGCATGACAAAGGGAGAACAAAGTTGCACAACGATTAGCATTTTAAATGGTTTATCTTGCCCTGAAATTTGACTTCAGCCTTTTGTCGGCTTTTCAGATTAGCACAGCGCGTAATGACTTTTGTGAAGATGATCCTTCTGATTTGACTGGCGCACGAAATGTAATAACGCAGCGTTCCCGGGCTTGGAAGAACAGAGTTTCCTTTCCCCCCGCAAGGAAGGGCAAAACCGGTTTGCAACTCAGAGGAATACTTTCAGCTTCAATCAGGGGTGGGGAAGTCCTTCCAGCCCAATCTTCCAGGGGCCACTTGCCATTGGCGGTAGGGGCCAGAATCCAAAGGTGGGGAAAACAATGGGTGCAAATCTTACCTTTGTGCTGTTGGCTGCATTCCAGCAGCCACTCACAAATCAGAGGTTTTTTCATGCAAACACTCCTAGATAAAGGTAAAGGGACCCCTGACCATTAGGTCCCTCATGACCGGATTTGGGGTTGCAGCACTCATCTCGCTTTATTGGCTGAGGGAGCTGGCGTACAGCTTCCAGGTCATGTGACCAGCATGACTAAGCCACTTCTGGCGAACCAGAGCAGCGCACGGAAATGCCATTTACCTTCCCGCTGGAGCGGTACCTATTTATCTACTTGCACTTTGATGTGCTTTCGAACTGCTAGGTTGGCAGGAGCAGAGACCCAGCAACGGGAGCTCACCCCATTGCGGGGATTCGAACCAGCGACCTTCTGATCGGCAAGTCCTAGGCTCTGTGGTTTAACCCACAGCGCCACCCGCGTCCCATGCAAACACACCTACTGTGTCTCTATTCAAGCAAAAAAGAAGTATTATCAGTTCAAGGATGCATTCCAGCCAGGTTACACGACTTGGAAGGGTACTGAGGAAGGTCAAAGAACCATAGAATCACAGAACTGTAGAACTGGAAGAGACCACAAGGGCCATCTAGTCCAGTCCCCTGCAATGCAGCGATCTTTTTGCCCAACATGGGGCTTGAACCCTCGACCCTGAGATTAAAAGTCTCATGCTTTACTGACTGAGCTATTGAGGCCTGGAGAAGAGGTGTAGCTTGGTGAAAGACCTGTGAGCCTGCTGGAGGGCTGCATCCATCCCCTAGGCCCGAGGTTTTCCACCCCTGGCTTAGATGGAGGCCATTATTATTTGTGACAATTGATGCCGAAGGTCTAAGAGGGTTTTGAGCTAGAGCTGCAAAAGATTTATTCTGGGATCTCTTTGCTGTGCCTGCTGGAGTAGCCAGTTCACACATGACTTGTGTGTGTTTATTGTTATATTTGGATGGCTTTTGTAGTAAACTGTGGAATAGGCTCATTAAATAGAAATATCCTTTTGGCACAAGTGGAGTTGCTTGTAGTGAGGGGTTGGCAGAGTGATTGGCGGGAGCAGGGCAACAATAACTCACACGGTGCCAGTGTAGTTAACGGTTTATTCAAAGAAACTAAACAGCGCAGGAGATCAGGCCTCGTGAGCACAGCAACTATTCCGGGTAGATCTTGCCCCAGTGAGGCAGTTGCGAGGACTGAAGGTTGAAGGTCAGAGACTTCCCACAGCTCTCAAAGTCTCCTCCTCCTGCAACACCATCACAAGCAATGTGAGGCTTCTTTGCATTGCCTGTCTCTGCTCCTCTTCCTTCATACCACTTCTGGTCCTGGGGGACCAGGGAGGAGGGGAGCTGGTCACAGCAGGAAGGGGAGACCCCCTGGCTTCTTCAGCAGCCTGCCTTCACTCTGTCTCTTGAACCGCCCTCTGCTTCTTCCCTCTACTCTGTACTGCTCTCTGCCACAGCCTCTTCCTGCTCACGAAACCCTGATGCCTCTTCAGCTTCTGACACCTCTTCCTCCCAGTCTGCTCCCTCTATTCCCTCTGACCACTCATCCTGAGGGCCGAATAGAGATGTCTGAGGGGGGCATGTTCTGTTTCCAGACCCAGGGCTAGAGGCAGACTTAGGTGCTATGGTGTCCCGTGTGAGCCCAAAGGCGGGTAAGGAGGCACTTGGCTTTAGGAAGGAAGCGGGAGGGCTTCAGGACGCTGTCAGAGCCTCCCTCCTTCTTCCCAAAGCCCAGCACCTCTCTTATCTGGCTTTCAGAGAGCACCCCCTTGGCTCAGCACCCGGTGCATGCACCTGATTCACACAACCCTAAATCCCCTCCTCCTCGCTGCCAGGGCTCTCCATCCCTGGTATATGGAGCGGCTTAAGGCACATTCAACAGGTAGACCATGGTGTTAGGATTCTTTTCCCGTGCTGCAGTCATGGGATTGTTTTTATCACATGATGGTGTATGTTTTCATTCCACATTGTGGGAAGTCACGGAGACAGGATGTTTGTATTACTGTCCGTGATGTAGAACATTTGTCCTTTCTTCTTTCTTTCTGCTGTCAGGTGCTGAAAAGGAAGGAGCTGAGTAACTATGCTCCGAGTGTGTATATGTAAATAAACGTAGTTTAGCCAAATGCTGTGCTACTGAGTCTGTACGCTGACTGCCTATACTCTGCTGGACCCAAAGTGTGCTGATGCCCCTGAGGCTGGGATGTCCAACAAGTCGATTGCGATCTACTGGTCAATCCCTGCGAGGTTTTGGTCGATGGCGGTCAGTCGCTGGCCCCCTTCTGGCCCCATCGCCTCGTCCCGCCCTCCATTGTTGGAGAATGGAAGATGGAGTTTACAAACCCAGGCTGTGCCCCCCCCCAGCAATCCTTCGGTGAGTTGCTGTTTCTCTTTGACCCCAAAATAGTGTAAAAATGTTGCAACCCCCCTCCCGAAGCTAAGCCTAAAAATGGGGCTTTTCTCCTCCCTAAAAGAAGCTCAACAACTTTGACCTGAACCCAACTGGTAGATCACTGCCTGTTTTTAATTTAGTGAGTAGGTCTCTTGGAAGTTGGCCACCGCTGGTCTTAAGGTATCAGTCACTGTGATGTTCAGACTGGAGAAAGATTTTGAATCTCCCGAATGAATGACCAGGAGAGAGAGAACATGCCAGTCAGGCATGTGTCTCTGCCAGACTCCTACTCATGTGTAGGACCTCCTGACATATGGTTCCACTCAGATGGGACTACAAGGACATACACCTTGCATTTCGTCATTTTTTAAATCATTTTAATTTTTAAAAAAATGAAAGAAAGAGAAACGAGTGGCTGTCGCACTTTTACATTTCAGGTTTTGTGGCATGGGCGCGTGAGGTTTATTTTCTTTTGAAGGGAGGCATTTCACAACCACATTGCAGGAGTGCTACGTGTTTCATCCTTCACACACACAGAGGCATGGCGAATCCATGAAAGTCACGTACATCAGATACCACACAAAGAAAACAAGGCACTCTGAAGGATAGACAGGTATTCAATGACCAAAAGGGAGAGGGGTCATGTGGGCAGCCAAATCCGCAGGCTGCTTGCCCGAGCGGCAGCTTCGTTCAGACAAAGAGAACTTGGGTGGAGGACTTTTAAGGATCAGGTCCTTGTACATTAAAAAAACAAACAAACAGAGGGAGGGAGGGAGGGGGAATCCCTAAGGAGGACCTTGATCCTCACCATCTTGCAACATTAAAGTTGTAGATAGGTTGGAGGCTCTCTGTCTCTCTTGCCGTAGGTGTTGGACCCCACGTTGGTCGGCGAATAGATCGCACCGATGGAGTTGCTGGACCGGACCAAGAAGTCTGCCAGGCGCTGTGTCACGCACGTGGCCGTGTTGCACTTCCGTTTCTCTAGGCGGTGGCTGGGGACATTGAAAAGAAGAGACACACCACTGTGAAAACCTTGGGACAGGCACTCCTGCTGCCATGGCTGATTGCAACACTAAGCTGCTTCACTAGAACATAACTGGCCCTGAGACAATGAATGGTGGTAGATAAATCTAATCAATAAATAAGTGCATAAGAAGGGCCCTGCTGAATCTGGCTAATGGGTGGTCCAGCTTCCTGTTCTCCCAGTGGCCAACCAGGGAGCAGCACATGAGCACAAGATCCCTCCTGTGGTTTCCAGCAACCGGCCTTCAGAAGCATGACTGTGGAGGTAGAGCGCATGATCATAGGTACAGCTATCGGTGGAACAGCTAGCTGGCTGTGATGGCTCTGCTCTGCTTCCATGACCAGAGGCAGTAATGAATTACCAGTTGCTGGAATCATAGTACCAAAGGGTTGACAGGGACCCCAAGAGTCATTCAGTCCTACCTTCTGCAACGTAGGAATCACAGCTAGTCAGCAGAGGTCATGGCTGGGGAGAAGGCATGGTCTGGGGAAAGCCCCCAAGGGCCAGGTAGACAGTCGTCAAGGGCTGCATCTGCCCCCCTCCCCCAGCCTGAGGTTTCCTACCCCTGGTGTAGGCTGTCAGCCTCCTCTTTATTTATTGAACTTTGCACATTGCGTTGTTTGACTCTGCTGTGTTGTGAAGTGACTTTGGACTCTCACACTTTCTTCATTAACCTAGAAATAGATTATCTCAGAAAGAAAGTTCTCTGAACTGTCATGAACCTTATGTCTAAAACTCGTGGTAGAGGACAAGGATCTAGAGATCACGCTAAGGGTGGCCAAATTCTGTGCGACTGCCATAAAACTTAGGGAACAAGCTGTACTACCAAAATGATCAAGGTTTTAAATGACAATTTTAGGTTATATTTTAGTGATCAAGATTTAATGTATATTTTTAACTGTCACTATATCTGAATTGTCTCTGTTATACCCAATTGCAATTCAATGTATTCCTGTTGTGTTTTATGATTTTCCTGATATTGTAAGTGAGCCAGAACTGGTTTGTGACCATAATAATAAAATTCATTCAACTGTCATGAACCTTCATGGCTAGAGCACTTGTTTTTGCTGACCTGGATGGCATGGGATAACCAACAGACGATTTGTGATGGCCTGGGATTCCGATTCAGAGGCTGAACCAGAGGAATCCCAGCCTGCACAGGAGTCCCCACCTCCAGGGCCGGCTGAACTGGGGCAGGGCCTTGATTCTGAAGCGCCTGCACTGGATCCTCAGGAGCAGGCACCAGGTGATTCCACTCTGGCTCCAGAGGTGGTTGAGGACTCAGTGCCTGCAGGTAAGTCTCCCCCTGGGCCCAGTAACCCTTCAGCCTCTCCTGAACTGCAGAGGCTCAGGGCAGAGAGGCGGAGGGAACTGGTTTCTCCCAGGAGGAGTGCTCGCCTTAAGGCCAGGAGGGGCGGGTCTCCTGGGGGCCGGGACCGCCCCTGGCCTCAGAGAAGATAAAGGCCAGTCAGCCCGGTCCCAGGTTGCGGGAGCAACGTCGAAGAAGAGCTGTTTCGGCCAGCATCCAGTCCTGTTCCTCCAGTGTTCCTGTCCCCGCCCGGCTTCCTGCTTCGGACCTCGCCCCGCTCCTTCGGAACTGTTTCCAGGCTATTGACCCAGGACCGGACTTTGACTACGCCAACGGTAACCTTCCCCCCGGGACCAGCACACGATTCTACAAATTCTATCAAGAGATCTAACAATCAAGCAAGGTATTGTCCCTCTTTCTCTTGACATTTACATCTCCAGCTATTTGTACATCTAAATACTACAGAGATCCCCATCTATTAAAATCTATGTTTTGTTCAATGTTTTGTCGAAGTTGCAATCCTAATGGATAAAAGATTGAACCTTCTGTCTGACATAGAGATATATTGTTCCATGTTGAATTTGAAAAGTAAACTCATCTTGCAAACAACTATGATCCAAATCTTACATACTAAAGTTTATTCTCTGAGTGTGGATCTTTATGTAGCTGAAATCAGGGCTGGCCCATCTACTGTATATGGGCCTCTTACCAATCCGAACCAGTTAGGCATGGACTTGTGGGTTTTTCTTCTTCCTTTCTTTTCCAAAAAAGTACAATTGCCTTTTCTTTCCGTTACAATCCCACATGAAGCAATTTTTGAAGATTGCTCCTAGTGGAACAAGAATGAAAAGATTCTTCTAGCTGTCAAAGAAGCACAATAACAATAGACCTAGTGGATTTTAATCAGACACACAAACCCTTGCAGGACCTTTCCAGATCTTTTCTTCTTAAAGCTGAATGAAGAGGTTAATAAATAACGAAGCTCAATGCATGAAGCCAATATCTTGGTTGCACTGAAACCATATAACAACATTGTACCTTGTTCCGTATATGGGCTGATCTCACTGACAATCATGGATGCTTGAAAATGATTCTTCAAGCCATCTCTTCAGGAAATAGGTTTCAGCTCAGAGAGACAAGGGCCAGATTTTCTAAGGTATCGGGTTGGGAAGACATGATGTTTCTCAGCCTGAGGTTTGCACTCCTATTTGGGAAAATGTCTAGGGGGGGGGTCACATGGCAGTGATAGGCAGGGCCAAAAGCAAATGTGGACTGAGGTGGAAATTCTGACAGGGAAACTGGAGAAGCTGGAAAAACGTGGGCTCGATGAGGTTATTTTTAGTGGATTTGTTAGGTTGGCTGAACCCAAGGAGTGCTCATTAATGGTTCCTTGTCATCCTGGGGAAAAGTGACAAGTGGGTGCTGCAAGGTTCTGTCCTAGGTCTGTTGTTGTTCAACATCTTTATAAACAACTTAGATGAAGGAATTGAGGGGATACTCATCCAATTTGCAGATGACATCAAATGCCACAGAAGACAGAATCAGGATTCAAGATGACCTCAACAGATTGGAGAACTGGGCCCAAACTAACAAAATGAATTTCAGTAGGGTTCTACACTTTGGCAGGAAGAAGCAGCTGAAGAAATATAAGGCAGGGGACACCTGGCTTGCCAGTCGTAGGCATGAAAATGATCTAGGGTTTTAATAACTTAACATGAGTCAACAGTGTGATGCAGCAGCAGCTAATGCTATTCTAGACTGCATCAACAGAAGTATAATGCCCAGATCAAGGGAAGTACAGTGGTACCTCGGGTTACAGATGCTTCAGGTTACAGACTCTGCTAACCCAGAAATAGTACCTCGGTTAAGAACTTTGCTTCAGGATGGGAACAGAAATGGCGCGGCGGCAGTGGGAGGCCACATTAGCTAAAGTGGTAGCTCAGGTTAAGAACAGTTTCAGGTTAAGAACAGACCTCCAGAACGAATTAAGTTCTTAACCCGAGGTACCACTGTAACAGTACCGATCTATGCTGCCTTGGTCAGAGCACACCTGAAATACTGTCTCCAATTCTGGGTGCCACAGTTTAAGAAGGATGTTGACAAGCTGGAACATGTGCAGAGGAGGGCAACTAAGATAATCAAGGGTCTAGCCTTATGAGGAATGGTTGAAGGAGCTGGGTATATTTAGCCTGAGACTCCTCTGAGATATAATAGCCATCTTCAAATACCTAAAGGGCTATCACATGGAGGACGGAGCAAGCTTGTTTTCTCCTGCTCCAGAGGCTAGGACTCAAACCAATGGCTTCAAGTTACAAGAAATGAGATTCCAACTAAAGCATCAATGACAGATGACCTTCCATCTGCTTGAAAACCTATAGAATCATAGAATAATGTAATGTAATAATATAAGTCAGGGTGGGGAAATTCTAGGCCACTGGCCATCTTGGCCCACATGTCATCTAATGGTCAGGAGGATATGGTTAAATCCTATTTTGGCTACATGCACCTGTTCCCTTCTTTTGGCAGGGGATTCTGTTGAAAACTGCTTTCTGATTCAGAAGGGGTATGCATGCTAAAACGAAGAGGGGGAACCCTCCATTTTAGCAGCACTTCCGACCTGATGCCATTGTGATGTCAGGTGATTGACAAGAGGGCAGCCTATCAGGCCAATCTACATAAAGATTTGGCCCATTGGAGCCACAAATCACAGAGCAGACTCAATTCCAGGTTAGGTGTAGCTAACACATAGGCCAGCAACTTCCATCTTTGTTGGTTGGACCAAAGAACAGCTGGTGACTAGGGAAGACGTTGGAGGAAAGTATTTTAGGGGGAGCAGTTGCCACTGAATGGAGCTCTTCTCTTTCTTCAGGAGTAGCTGATGGGAGCAAGATATTGTCATGCTAATCATTCTCATGATATCAGCAAGTTCTCTAAATAGCCTTTAAAAAGTGCGTCTGAAAGTTAACATTGAGTCATTGTTGCTGCTTAATGACTTAACTATACTATAATTATCTTTCTCTGAAGATACCATGAAGCTGCTGCTCAAATCGATTGAATGACACCTAAATGGGGGGTCTTTTGCATGTAACTTACAAGGGTTATTAACATTCATACATTTACAGGGCATTTTGGAGAGGATTTATTCCCCTCCAATTCCCCTCCTACCAGGCATAAAGCAACTGCTGAATGAATTACTCTGAGGAGCAGCTAGTCCCACCCCTGCAATGTAGGAATCTCAGCAATTGGCCACCCAGTGTGGTGTAGTGGTTAAGAGCGGTGGACTCGTAATCTGGTGAACCGGGTTCGATTCCTCGCTCCTCCACATGCAATTGCTGGGTGACCTTGGGCTAGTCACACTTCTCTAAAGTCTCTCAGCCTCACTCACCTCACAGAGTGTTTGTTGTGGGGGAGGAAGGGAAAGGAGAATGTTAGCAGCTTTGAGACTCCTTTGGGTAGTGATAAAGCGGGATATCAAATCCAAACTCTTCTTCTTCTTCCAATGAGAGAGAATTCACCTTCCAGGTTAAGCATGCCCAATTCCCTCAACCATTCCTCATAAGGCTTGGACACTATACTTCTGCTGAAATCAAGTGATGTCTGCCTGTTTGCACAAGAACTCACACAAGTGGAAGCATGAGAATCGATACCGAGTAAGACTGTTGTTCTGTTGAGGTCAGAAATGCCTAAACCAATTGGCGGCAGCACTCCTTAGATTTCAGATGAGAGCCCTCCCTGGAGATGCTGGGGAGTAAACCTGGGACGCAGGTGGCGCTGTGGGTTAAAGCCTCAGCGCCTAGGGCTTGCCGATCGAAAGGTCGGCGGTTCGAATCCCTGCGGCGGGGTGCGCTCCCGCTGCTCGGTCCCAGCGCCTGCCAACCTAGCAGTTCGAAAGCACCTCCGGGTGCAAGTAGATAAATAGGGACCGCTTACCAGCGGGAAGGTAAACGGCGTTTCCGTGTGCGGCTCTGGCTCGCCAGAGCAGCGATGTCACGCTGGCCACATGACCTGGAAGTGTCTCCGGACAGCGCTGGCCCCTGGCCTCTTAAGTGAGATGGGCGCACAACCCCAGAGTCTGTCAAGACTGGCCCGTACGGGCAGGGGTACCTTTACCTTTACCTTTAAACCTGGGACACAAGGCTGAGCTATGGTCCATTCCTAAGAGAGCAGTGCAATGCTTCTCACTATTCTGAGGACAGTTACAGGTGACTGGTCAGCCAACCCTTGAGCATCACAGTCCCTACTTGTAAAATCTGCACTGTGCATTCACTCCTTATGTCTCTCACACAAAGAGGGAATTGCAGCAAAGAATTTCAAGAGCACACCTCCATTCACAGCTACCTGCATAGTTGTTGTTGTTGTTGTTGTTGTTGTTGTTGTTGTTGTTGTTTTAATTAGCATCCTCTGACAGGTAATCATCTCCCTACAGAAGGCATGGTCTGAGGCTGTGCACGGTTCCCTAACTAAAATTAGGAAACTGATTTAAAACTAGCTAGGAACTTAGGAAGCCTACCAAGGCCTGCTGCCCTTTATTATATTGTTTCATTTGTTTATATCAAAATTGCTCTTTTTATAGCTGTTTAATAAGACAGTATTTATGGTTCCTTAAATGAAAATGCTCCCGGAACTCACAAAGAGCACACAAACCCAGTAACTTTTTACATGGTTGTTATTTTTTAGGCTGTAAGGAACATTCACACATTACATTCGACGAATGCACAATCTGTGTATGAAAATAGTTGAGCTGTGCACACCCGTACAGTAATTCACAAGCAATGTTCAACGAGTGAACAGTCACCTGTGTACAAATGAACAAGGGCTCGCTTTTTTCACCCCAACACTTGTACGTGTGGAGTGACAGCTTATACTTGTGTGCAGTGTAATGTGTGAACAACCGTGTACATTTATCTGAGCAAGGAGGACTTAAAAACAAAAGTCTTATTTCCATGCCTGCTAACACTCTCTCCTGAAGATCTTTTTAGGATGGGAGGAAAGAAAAATCCTATGCAATAATCCTTTGAGAAATCAAATAGCAGTAACTCCATGCAAAACAAAACCTTTACAAAGTTTGAAAAGTATCAAAAGTTCGAGTCATACTTCTTGGTGGCTTTTCTGATATTTAATATGCCCCCCAAAATATGTCAAGCATTCCTCCTTTTTTTATTTCATTAAAATGGCCTTGGGGGTCAGTTTGATTCTAATTAAAGCAAATGGGAAATAATGAAATACTGCATACTCAAGGTATTAGGGACCTAAATAATCTTAATACTCTTAAATCTTCCCACTTGTTCACCCCATAGCTATTTCTTATGGATTAGAGTAGTTAGGATAAATTGCTGACAGCCATTCAGTATTTGTATTTTTCTTTTCTACTTCCAAGATAGTTTATGTTCAAGGAAAAAGGTGACCTCTAGGAAATAACACTGGAGTTCATGAGACACCCCAGATCTATAGCTATATCCTTGCTGTATCAACAATAACACTTCATGCAATTTCATAATGAAATTGGCATCATTGTCAACTTCACCACATAAAAAAATAAATAAATCCAAATTGGTGATCTATTCGATCTTACCACCTGATTGGTAAAGTGCTTTTTAGAAATAAATTCAAGGAGGGTTGAAATCTTAGGCAGCTAGGAGAGACTTGTTAGCAGAACTTCTATAAAACAGAAGCAATGATATACTATTCACTGCCAAATATGCTAGCAGTGGAATGAGCGAAAGTGCAAATTGCATCTGAAGGTGTGGAGCTGGAGAATATTGCAAACATTGTCTGGAGATATGAATAACCACAGGAACTTGAACAGAAACGCAATGCCTAGGCGAGCCTCAAATGCAGTTCACAACACACTGTCCCTCTGTGCATCTTTTGCATTTGAATCAAAAGCAATCCAAACAAATCTGGTACCTTTTGGGCTTTATCGCTTCCTCTCCGATCAGTGCACTGTTAATTCCCAAGAAGCCGCTACTTCGGGAGACGATGGGTAAGAGCCACTCTTGTCTGTTGGGAGTGCCATCGGATAAATCATCAGCCAAGGAGAGAAGTCTTTAAACAAGGATAAAAAGCAAAAATGTTCTTTCTTTTCATGCTTCTCCTTCTTCTCCTTCCCTTCCTCTTTATCTCCTTCCCTCCCTCTGCCTTTTGCAATTGATATGGCCAAAAACAACAACACCCAAACCCCAACATCCACATGTGCAACACTACAAAAAATATATATCATTTGACTTCTTTTTAAAAAGCAGAATATGCTTAATGGTTACTGACCTGTCGACAGGCGTCGCTTCCAGGGAATTTAAAGTAATAGACAAAATGATGAAAAGGAAGGGTCCTTTGAGGCTGCACATCTCTCCTCTGGGTCTTTCTGGGAGTGGTGGGGAAAGAAATCACACAAGACAAACTTCAGCCAGAAACATTCACTGAGCACTACAATTGCATCCACACCGAATATTCAGTCAGAACAGGAAGAATAACCCAAAGATCCCCGTTCCAATCTAAACGATTAGAAAACATCTCCTCTGTTTCCCCAGATGTTTTAACAGAATTCTGCCTTAACAATTTGCCATCAATCCCGGCAAAATTTCCAGTTTGCGTTACTTTAAAATCCACCCCTCTTTTCTATACTTTTTTCTGATTTCGGTTTCCAAAGAAGAACCCCGTTACCTGTCAGTGGCTGAGGAAGGAGCCGAGGAAATCTAGTAAATGCCAGTATTGGAAGCAATCGTGCAGGGAACAATCCCACACTTGCTTCTGACTCTGGGTTACCTTTTTCCCCCCACCTGCCTTGTTCGCAAGCAATACAAGCACTTATATACTCTTCATAGCTTTCTCAGCTCTGACATCAGGCAGGGAGAGAGAGAGAAGAGAGAGCGAGAGAGCTTCTGTCATTAACTTCTCTCCCTATAGATAAAAAGTGCCCCCGTAATGAGCAGAGGCTGATGGGTCATCCCTCCATTTACACGTCGGTAAATCTTAGCCAGGCCAATTCGGGAAGCTCTTGTGAAGGGATGCTAATAACGCAAGGCATCGCGACATGAGTACCAACACCAGCATTTCAAGAAGAGGTCTAATAATTTTGCCGAGAGTTGCTGTCCCCTTTGGGCGTTAACTGCCGCTCAATAAGGCAACAAAACAGATTTTCTTTAAAAAAAGGAATTGTGAGGCAAGGAAGAGGAAACGAAACGCAGGGTGAAGAACTAATGAAATTCACATAGTTGGGCATTCTGTAAGGATTTGTTTATTATTATTTAGTAAATTTGTAGACCGCCCGCCATCCGAAGATCGCAGGGCACTTCGCAGCGTAAAAATGCAAATTGAGAGCATAAAGTACATAATGACACAAAACAGCAAAAGGGAACCAATAACCTCCCTCCCACAAATACTTTGGTTTAATTAACCAAAGGCCTGGGAGAAGTGGAATGTTTTTGCCTGGAGCCTAATGATATGTAATGAAGGTGTCTGGTGAGTCTTAATGGGGAGAGCATCCATAAATGGGGAGCCACCATAGAAGAGGCCTGTACTCGTGTTGCCACCCTCTGTCCTCTCTTGGGGAAAGGCACACAAAGAAGGGCTTCAGGTGATGATTGCAGGGTCCAGGTTGGCTCATATGGGGAGAAGTGGTGCTTGAGGTTCTTAAGAAAGGAAGAACTATCAGTGTGTGTGTGTGTCTTTCATTCATCCATCAATGCATTTATCCATCTATTCCCACTAAAACTGACTGCAGAAGCTTTGCAGCCAAAACAGGGCAATTCAGAAATATGGGAGGCTGTCAGTATGCTTGAGAGAACCCAGAGTTTTGCAGGAAGTAGGGGAAAATTCTCTTAAAGCAGGCATCCCCAAACTCGGCCCTCCAGATGTTTTGGGACTACAACTCCCACCATCCCTAGCTAACAGGACCAGTGGTCAGGAATTATGGGACTTGTAGTCCCAAAACATCTGGAGGGCTGAGCTTGGGGATGCCTGCCTTAAAGGATCCTTCCACTTCGGGGAGAACAAAAAAATACCCATTTAGGACTGAGCATGCTCACTGGCCATGGAATGCTGAATGTCTTTTGGGCGTGGAAAACAGAAAACGGCACGCCCTGGTTGAAAGCCTGACTGGCTGGCTGGAACCTGAACAGGAAAATTCCACACAGAACTAATTTGGTGCAGATTGTGTTTGTGTGACAGACAGTATAGTGGTACCTCGGGTTAAGAACTTAATTCGTTCCGGAGGTCTGTTGTTAACCTGAAACTGTTCTTAACCTGAGGTACCACTTTAGATAATGGGGCCTCCCGCTGCTGCCGTGCGATTTCTGTTCTCATCCTGAAGCAAAGTTCTTAACCCGAGGTACTATTTCTGGGTTAGCGAAGTCTGTAACCTGAAGCATCTATAACCTGAAGTGTCTGTAACCCGAGGTACCACTGTATTGAAATGAATAATCAGAACTCTACAGTAAGACTGAATTGTTCTCTATGCACCTTGCAACCATGAAGTGAGATGGTTCACAGAGAGGGAAAAGTCTGAGTGCACCATTAGTGTTAGTGCACCTGCATAGTGTCAGCAGTCAATTGGATGGCGCTGACTCTGCAGGGTTGTGTATGAACATAGGTGACTGTTTTGGATTTGGACAATGGTGGCAGGGGCTATTAACCTTTCAGATGAAAACCATCCCTTTAAAAACTGACTGCTGCCCTACAGGACAAATAGCTTCAGCAAAGGTCGCTCAGCTCCGGCCCTCCAAATGATGTTGGGCTACCACTCCCATCATCCCTGACCATGGACTACATCATCTGGGGCTGATGGGAGTTGAAACCCAGCAATATCTGGAGGGCTACACATGTTAGTGACCCCATAGCATTTGGATGTGGCAACGCTTGTACTAGGGAAAACACAGAAAAATGTGTGAGGAAAGGGTTAACCTCCCTCCCCCAGTAACATGGACCTGAATTTGAATTAGGCTGCTCATTCATTTATCTTTTAAAGTAGGAGCTGCAGCTGTCTCTAGTTGCTTACCAAATACTCTTCACATTATTCCTGCATGATTAGGAATAGGGTGATGGCTGTGCTGAGAAGCGAACCCCTTCCGCCTTTAAAAAATGTTCAGAGCAAAACTTACTGGGAAGAAATCTGGAGCAGAGGCTATTTGTGTCCGTCCATCTCCGCTCCTGACTTTCAACCATCTGGATTCTTTTCCAGGCTTCCCTACTTCAACAAAAGCATGCACCTCTGAAAATGGCAGGAATAAAACGAGAGAGGGGGACGATAACCTGCCTTTTTCATTAGGTTCTCATCGGATGACATTTGCTTGACAGTTCTGCTATGAATAGTGACACCCACCCCCCAAGTATTTGGGGAGCTGAGCCTAACCAAGAATTGAGATGTTCGTAATAGTTTTCTCCAAGGTGCAAAGTTGAGCATGCAAATAAACAAATGTGCAGCCGTTCATTGTGTAGGTGGGCTTACGGTGCCAAGAATGACTGGCTGTAGGAAGTTCCATTTATGGGCTGAGAGGAAGTTTTTGCAGTTTGAATGTAGGAAGGCAGAGTTTGGAGCTTGCTGGGAGGAAAGTGGCTACTATGTTTTTGACTGGCAATGGCGCTGTGGCTTAAATCACAGAGCCTAGGACTTGCCGATCAGAAGGTCGCGGTTCGAATCCCCACGATGGGGTGAGCTCCCGTTGCTCGGTCCCTGCTCCTGCCAACCTAGCAGTTCGAAAGCACGTCAAAGTTCAAGTAGATAAATAGGTACCGCTCCGGCGGGAAGGTGAACGGCATTTCTGTGCGCTGCTCTGGTTTGCCAGAAGCAGCTTAGTCATGCTGGCCATATGACCCGGAAGCTGTACGCCGGCTCCCTCGGCCAATAAAGCGAGATGAGCTCCGCAACCCCAGAGTCGGCCACGACTGGACCTAATGGTCAGGGATCCCTTTACCTTTACCTAGTAGACCTATCTGCCAGCATGCTTGATTCCTACTTGCTCAACCTCTACATTTGAAAAGAAACAGTTCCAAACAAACAATCCTAAGTCTCCAGGATGTTCTAGTATTGTCTACCTGCCTGCTTCCCATCTTCTCAACTTAGACATTAGCAAATAATCAGCGCCAGGTAAAAAGCACTTGTTCCTGTTGGCATGCATGTCTATATGTGCAATTGATCACACATTATGAAATCTTTAGATTTTTAGCACGCAAACCCAGAGTCGTCCGCGAGTGGACCTAATGGTCAGGGGTTCCTTTACCTTTACCTATTTAAAGAGAGTAGTTTTGGTTCAATATACACCAGATAACATACACCGGTATACAGGGGAGTGCAATACTATATAACAGTAAAAAAACAAAACAAAAACAAAACCAGACTGGAACTTAGAATACAAGAATAATCAGTTCTATGGCAGAGATGAAAATCTGATTAATTGTAGCCATTGTTACAGGATGAAAAGTGGCTGGTTAGGCAAACAATTCAAATCGGATTGGAAGCTTAGTTACAACTAGGGATGCGGGAGGTGGGGTCAATTCAGTTTGCATTTAAAGGTGAACTTGCATCATTCCAAAACAACACGAGGACCGAAACACTGCCAGCCCTTTGGAATTCATTGTCGTCTGAATTTGGCAATGCAGATCTCCAGCCAAATAATTTCTACAAAAAAAGAAGCAGCATATACTAGGGTAACGTGTGCATAAAAAATGAGACATTAGTGAAAACAACATACTAACATGCATTATATTAGGGGAAATTGCTTGCAAAAATGTGAGTGTTAGGCCAAAATACCACAAAATTGCCATTAAAAGGTGTATAAATTAGGAGTGATCTGCGCTGATGTGTTTTCCTGTGGCATTTTTTTCAAAAAAAATATTTTGGCATTGCAAGCTCATGTTTAAATGTAGAGGTCTAAACTTAAGAGTGGGAAATAAAAATGGAGAGAAACCGAAATGGATAGATTGACCCCACTCCTAGTTGCAGCTGGTCCCCTTTGAGGTAAGAAGAACAACCTACCAAATATGGAGAAATTGTAAAATATGTCAAGCAAATAAGAATAGAATGTTTGGCAGAAGGAAGGAAAGAGACCCTGCTGCCAGCAGACATGTGGCTAAACCTGGAAACGGAAGATGCTGCCAGGATAGTGGCCATGGACACTATGTTTGCATGCTTGCTATTTCCTGGCCACCTTTTGACTCCACAAAATTGAGGGGGGGGGGAGAGGGGGTTGCTTGGTGGACCATCCATGGTGATCAACTAATTGCCGAAGCTTGCAGAGAGCCATGAGTTGAGCAAGACATTGCAAGCGCTGCCAATCAACTTGAAATGTCCCAACCGAACCTCAGCTTGTTGGTTCACCATCCCGACCGTCCCCAAGGCAGCCCTGTTTCCCTTTTGCAAACACTTTGAGTAAGCAAGGAGAAGCCTGATGGGACTCTCTCGCCTTCGAAGGACCTCTCCGCTGCCTGCTACCCCATCCACACTTACCATGGTGAGTTCTTTGCTCCTGGAGGGATGGAGTAGAAAGTAGAGGAGGACTATGTCTTCCTCTATTGGCTGCCCAGTGGAGCATTATTGCTCAAGTTTTCGTAACAGCCCTAGTGGGCTCCCGCTTCTGATGCCCCCAATTTTAGCCAGTCTTGTCTTCCCTATAGCCTTCTAAAAATAGTTGAAACAACAAACACAACATCTAATGGTATTTCTGGCCAACTACCTTCATTCAGAACAACCCCCCTTTTTAAAAATAAAAATAAAATCCCCCTTGCATTGCTTAGAATCTAACTAGATACAATTGGCAGTTTCTGCCCACGGAGAACATTGGTGCCCCACTTCAAGAAATGGGACCTGATGGGTAACCAAATGGAAATGTTTTTGGGTTATATAAAGCATTGATTGATGAATCACATAGTTAATGGCATTTTCGGGAGAGGAAGAGGACTCGGGAGATGCAGTGATGCCTTTGAACTGTCAGTCAAGCTGCCACACATTTGTTCATGAACCATTTTAACGACACGCACTGCACCTCGTAACAGGGGATCAAGCAGACCCCATAACAGAGGCATGAAAAGATCCCTCAAGGACCTTCCATTAAAGGCCTTGTTTGCCTAAAACAGGGTATTTTGTTATTTTTGTTTTGATACACTATGGGAAAAAAGAATCAAACTGAACGATAGAGCTGCTTTAGACAACCAGAACATTTGATGTTTCCTAACATTCAGAAATGGATGTTTTTGTAATAAGATGTCTTAACGAATTTACCTCTAGACCAGGAGATATCCACCTGCTTACATTTTTTTTAAAAACCAACCAAAAAATGAATGCACAGAGTTTCAGAAATAAGATGCTTGTGATGACCTTTGTTTTGGGAAGAACGGATGGAATAATATCATTCAGGGCTTTGAAGCTGGAAATAAGGGTGATCGCTTATATATTCTGTTGGCAGATTTAAGACAGATAAAAGAAGCTGTATTTTTCGCTCCATAAGACGCACCTGACCATAAGACGCACCTAGTTTTTAGAGGAGGAAAGGGGGAAAGCCCCGTTTTAGGGGGGATCAGCTCACACTTGTGCAGCTTCTTTTGCAAAGGGAAAAAATCCTGTTTTTATGGGGTTCAACTCACAGTTCTGCAGCTTCTTTAGGAAAGGAAAGGGAGCTGTTTCTACAGTTTCCAGATAGATAACCTAATCAGCCAGTCACATGTTGCTGGGGAAATAAAAGGCCTCCGTCTGCAGAACATTCAACAATGGAGACTTGGGCAAGGGGCCGGACCAGAAAGGGAGCCAGCGATTGACCACACATTCGCTCCATAAGACGCACAGACATTTCCCCTTACTTTAGGAGGAAAAAAGTGTGTCTTATGGAGCGAAAAATACGGTATTTCGCACAGCACATAGTCAAATTATGGAACTTGCTCCCCCAGGAGGCAGTGATGACCATCAACTTGGATGGCTTTAAAAGAGGATCAGACACATTCATGGAGGAAAAGGCTACTAGACATGATGTCTATTCTCTGCCTCCACAGTCAGAGGCAAAGGCTTCCAAATACATCTGGAGCTTGAATCCCGAATGTCATGCGAGTTGAACATTTTGGCTCCCAAACGCCGCAAACCCGGAAGTGAGTGTTCCGGTTTGTGAACATTCTTTGGAACCTGAACATCCAGCATGGCTTTTGCGGCTTCCGATTGACTGCAGGAGCTTCCTGCAGCCAATCGGAAGCCGCACCTTGGTTTCTGAACGTTTTGGAAGTCAAACCAACTTTCAGAACGGATTCCGTTTGACTTCCAAGGTACCACCGTACCAGATTTTGGGAACAAATACTATGGAAACAGAATGCTGGACTATATGGGCCACTGGCCTGATCCAAAAGGCTATTCTCATGGAAGCAAGGATATCTCAGTTGATTAGATCACAGTGCTTATAATACCAAATGCACAGGTTTGATCCCCAAATGGGACAGCTGCATATTGCTGCATTACAGGTGGTTATGGTCTATGTTCTTAAGCCCTGTTGAGACAATCTAATTAGGAGAGCAGCCAGTATGTTGGAAGAGATATTCAGTTTCGTTTGCATTTTAATGCAAGCTTCCCTAAAGTTTTCTGGGGAAAAAAATATGTAAAGCGAAATATAAGAAGCCTTCACACTTCTCTGAATTTTGCATTGTAGTTCTCCAACCAAACGGTCTGTACAAGAATGCATGCATTAGGAGAAAGTGTGCATAAATGTATATATTTATGAAAATAACATGGGAAAATGCATTGTATTAGGGGGAAATGCTTGTATTGGGGGAAAACATAAAGTATGCAAATCTGCATGCAAAAATATGTATAGCAGGAATAATGTGCAGTAAAATGCTGGCAAAATTTCATGAAGACTTAAGAAAAATACACAAACCAATATAGAAAACTAAACTGATGACTGTGAAGATAGGAAAATGAGGAACTTGGAAAAACAAATTTGATAGATTCACCCATTCCACATTTGACCTCTGGTTCACAGAAGCAGAGTGCCCTTAACAGCAGCCCAGGTAAAGCACAATGAATGTAGGAGGTTTGGGATTGGAGGGAGGAAATTGATTCAATTCATGTTTAAAGGCAAACTTACCTTATTTGCACAGTGTGAAACAATACACAAACTGAAACACAGCCTCCTTTGAATTCTGCGCTTCTCCACCTTTTGCAACGCAGCCTAGTAATGTGTGCAAAATGGCACAGGGTACTTATGAATTCATGTTACTGGCGAAAACCACAATGTAAATTCATTGTATCAGGGGAAATCGCTTTGCAAAAAGGTCTCCGTTAGCCAGAATTACATACAAACACTTGTGTATTAGGGGATATTTTCACTTAAAATGCTGATGATTTTTGTGAAAGCGTTAAAAAAAATGCAGAAACTGAAGTGGAAACACAGAGGACTGAACAATACACCAGAAGAAAGAAAAAAAAGAGAAACTGAGAGAAAACCAAATTGACAAATCTGCCTCTCCCTATTTGGGCCAGTGGGCCCCTTGCTAATAAAATCCCGCTTCTGCAGGCATAAAATGCCATATCTGCAGACCATGAGCCTCGGGTGAAGGGCAGTGTAGAAATTCAAAAAATAAATAAGATGTATGAAAGCAATTGCAAGCATACATGTTCAAAGACAAGCAACAACTGAAGTATCAAATTCCATATCTGTGTTCTGCACCAGCCTTGGCCATTGATGAAAATTACAACCACTGCAAATTCCTAACTGCTAAGGACATTATGTATACAGGGGGCAGGTCAGGCTGGGTGATCAGGCATGCAGCTGTTCACACTCAGGGGAATGCCCTCTGCAGGAGCACCTCTGTTAAAACCCCTTCCTGTTTTGTTTGTTTAGGTTCTGTGTTTTTTTTCCCTGGCATGCAACATGCTTGACAAACTTCACCTTTGACACCACTCATTGATGCCTTGTGTCAGCCTGTGGTTATGGCTGCCAGTTTTCCAACCAGTCACCGGAGCTGCACTTAAACAGCCGCTCGATCTGCCAGTGGCACACATGCCCATCGCTATGAATCAAGACATGGTTTGAGGAGCCTTTTCTATCAGCTGCCACCCAACTCAGGGTAGACAGGAAGTCAGTAACATTTGTGTGCTTGTGAAAGTTCAGATAGCCAAGTTTGGTCCTGTGCCTTTTAACAGGTGGAAGGGGAGTTGGCCGGCTTGCCCTGCCCCCACAACTCCACCCCCAACCTTTGCCCATTGAAACTGAAGCTCAGCAGTTATGCTAATGTCCCTAACAACCTGTTCTTCTCCCTGGATAGAAAAGGCCATTGATTCCAACAGAAGCTATAATGGTGATTTACATTTATGAACCACCTGATACAATAAAAAGTCTTCAAATGACAAAATAGAATCCAATGCATAAATGCAATTTAAAACCTTTTTTTAAAAAACAACAACGACGAATAAAAATACTTAAAAAATGCTTAAAATGCTCATCCAGCATCATATCAATAAGGGGAAGTCCTTATTTCCCAGTTTGATGGGACCTCAGATGTCATCTATTCCACCCCACTGTCAACGCAGGAAACTCATGATGTGTGAGAAGAAGATTGCTATGATTGCTATGACCCAGATAGCTGTTTATGTGCACTTGAAATGTATGAGTCAATTATAGCCATTAAGTAGTGGCACTGGTTTCCTTTAACTTCTGAACTGAATTGGGCCTATTTAGGTGGAACCAAGCGTTTAACCAAGTTGGGAGGACAGCTTCAGATCACCCCAGCTCCGGACTGCCAGAAGGCAATGCGGGCAGGCAGCAGAGGGGAAGGAGAGGCAGGCTGTAAGCTGGGCTGGGCTGTTTGCAAAAAGGCTTTCAAACAGCCTTGCACTGTGCTTTGGCAGAGTGGAGGACCATGCTTCACCAGCATATTCCCTGCAGGGATTGCACTGGTGAAGTACTGGGGAGGAGACCCTGCGTCCCCTTCTTTCCCAGCCTCCCCACCCCCTCCTCTGCATTTTAAAAACCCACATAAAATGTGTGATTGGGAGACAGTGGAGGAAGAACTGCCCCCTCCCACTGAATTGATTCAGGGACCAGTTGCAGGTCATGTCAGCTGCAGATTAGCCCTAGTGAGGGCTGATCCAAAGTCCCATACTGCAGAGCCGTACTCCATACAATAAGGTAAAGGTAAAGGACCTCTGGACGGTTCAGTCCAGTCAAAGGTGACTATGGGGTTGCAGCACTCATCTTGCTTTCAGGCCAAAGGAGCCGGTGTTTGTCCACAGACAGCTTTCCGGGTCGTGTGGCCAGCATGACTAAACCGCTTCTGGCACAATGGGACACCATGACAGAAGCCACAGTGCACAGAAACGCTGTTTACCTTCCCACCGCAGTGGTACCTATTTAGTATTTTTATTAATTTTTCAACAAGAGTAACAAAATATAATAAAAAACAAACAGTAACAAATGCAATAACATCCATAAACAAAGATAATTATACATAAAACCATATCAATTCCATAAAGTGGGATTCTCTGAATCCTATGACTTCCCTCCCCCCCCCCATTCCTGGTTCCCTAAATTTCTTATCAACTGCATATCATTTCTACTCCAATTTTCTTCTAACTCAGATTTACTATACTATTTCTAAAATTACAAGTGTTCTTAAAATCCTGCCAATGTATTTATCTGTTTACAATACATTTGCAAAAACATAATAAACATTTCCCATTCTTTTTAAAATTTCTTGTCATCTTGATTTCTGAACTTTCAGTTAGTTTCGCCATTTCAGCACAATCCTTTTTTTTTTTAATAATTTTTTTTATTAATTTTCCAATTTTTAACAAACACAACAAAAACAACATGGAAACAAACACAAAAAATCATAATTTCTTAACCTTATTTCCATAAGCCTCTTTTCTCGGACTTCCCCATACCTTCCCCTTTTTGCATCCTTTTTTTTTTTACAATTATTCAACAACCCTTTTAGCCAATTAAATATAAATTCATTCTCCTTTTCAAATTCACCCTAAATCAAACAAAATTTACCGCTGTAATTCTACGTCTTCCTCTCCCTTAGCATTTTAGCACTCCTCAATTTTATAGTAACTCTTAAGATATATTTTAAACTTCTTCCAGTCTTCTTCCACAG
The DNA here is from genome assembly GCF_951804945.1 of Podarcis cretensis. NCBI lineage: Eukaryota > Metazoa > Chordata > Lepidosauria > Squamata > Lacertidae > Podarcis > Podarcis cretensis. Next base: position 14,181,433 of record NC_137179.1, read on the forward strand.
TCTCTTTCTCTTGGTTGCGGATTCTGCCGGTCATTTCTGCCAGTCCCATAAAGTCGATCACTTTCGCCTGCCATTCCTCCAGCGTGGGTAGCTCTTGTGTCTTCCAATACTTTGCTAGAAGAATCCTTGCTGTCGTAGTAGCGTACAAAAAGAAATTTTTATCCTTCCTCGGCACCAGCTGGCCGACCATACCCAAGAGAAATGCCTCTGGTTTCCTGTCTTGTTTATAGGCCTCCAATGGAGCCAATCCCGTACCTTGCACTTTATTTTCTCAAAACTTTGTAGTTTAAATTCACCACCTTCTTGTTCTAGAATTTCAGAATATTTTGGCCAATTAGTTCTCATATTAAGTTTCTTTACCTCCTTAGCCTCCATTGGTGAAAGCCACCTGGGAGTTTTATTTTCCAGTAAATCTTTATACCGAATCCAAACATTGTATAGTGCTTTCCCAACAATATGATTTTTAAAACCCTTATACACTTTAACCTTGTCATACCAAATATATGCATGCCAACCGAAATTATTATCAAATCCTTCCAAGTCTAGAATGTCTGCATTTTCAAGAAGTAGCCAGTCTTTTAACCAGCAGAAAGCTGCCGATTCATAATACAATCTTAAGTCCGGCAGGGCAAACCCCCCTCTTTCTTTAGAATCAGTAAGCATCTTAAACTTAATTCTGGGCTTTTTGCCCTGCCAGACAAATTTAGATATATCTTTCTGCCACTTCTTGAAACAGTCCAATTTATCAACAATTTGTAATGTCTGAAACAAAAATAACATTCTAGGCAATACATTCATTTTGATTACTGCAATTCGACCTAACAAGGAAAGCTTCAGGTTCGACCATATTTCTAAATCTTTCTTTATCTCTGTCCAGCACTTGTCATAATTATCCTTAAATAGGTTTACATTCTTAGATGTCATGTTAATCCCCAGGTATTTTACACTCTTTGCCACCGTTAACCCAGTTTCCTCTTGGAATCTCTCTCTTTCAACATTTGTTAAGTTTTTTTCCAGTACCTTAGTTTTTTGTTTGTTCAACTTAAATCCTGCGACCTGACCAAATACTTGAATTAATTCTAGAACTCTTTTGGTACTAGTATCTGGCTCTTGCAAGGTCAATACTAAGTCATCTGCAAAGGCATTTCAGCACAATCCATTAACTTGGTTTGCCACTCTTCTTTCGTCGGGACTGCTTCTTCTTTCCATCTTTGGGCTAACAGCATTCGAATGCAGTATCTATTTACCTACTTGGACTGGGGTGCTTTCGAACTGCTAGGTTGGCAGGAACTGGGACAGAGCAACGGGAGCTCACTCCTTTGCAGGGATTTGAACCACCGACCTTCCGATCAGCAAGCCTAAGAGGCTCAGTGGTTTAGACCACTGAGCCACACTGGCATTATTTACTCAGCTAGAGCGAAGCAAGTTAAAATGTGAGGCTGCAAATATTTGACAGAAGCCTATCATATAATGGCCGCCACATGCTAGTTAATTTTCAACACGTTGGGAAATAAAAGATCAAAGGCAAAATCAGGAAACATCATTCCACATGTTCCTAAACAATCGCAGCGGTAAGTGAATGACAGCATCTGTTTTACTAAAGATCTTGAGTGTGGGTTTGTTTTAATATTCAAGTGTGGTTGCTGACAGAGCAGGAAAAAGGGCCATCTCAGCTCTTCTGCCTTTGACTGTGTCACTTGTGTCAGAAAACAGTGCAGCTTGCCATGGTGTGGAGATGAACACGATCGCCTGCTAGATTTCTTCATGCCAAGGTGCTATTGCAGGTTTCGTTACACGGTCTGGTTAAAAACTTGGCAACCCTGTTTTTGAAGGGTTCCGTCTGCAGTGCAAAATGTACAGACTCCTGTGGGTTCCGGAATAAGTGATGTTTCTGCAAATTAATTCTCTTGCTCTAGGCAGGTTCAAGCTATACCGGGTAGCACTGCCAGGCCTAGGGCATGCCAACTGCACCTCCTTGTTGCTTGTCTCTTTCCCTGTTGTCGACTTTTTCAGGTTGGTTCCATCCATCTGCTGTAAGTGGACTTGGATAGGGTGGAGGGGGGAAGAGGAGCCAGAGGGGCTTGAAATGCACCAAAATGGGGCAGGTTGGCAGAATATGGACTAGAGACCTAGTCCTGGTTTTAGAACAGAAACAGTAAGTGTCAATCAAATGGATTTCCTGTTAAATGGCAACATATGAAGGCGTACCTGATTAACTAATAGCAGTGATCAATTTACGTGTGACCTACCCATATTTGTTTTGAAAATTTTACAGATTTTATCTGTGTTTTAGTAGTGGTTATTTCATACGCGCGCACAAAATAGTTTTGCAGATTATAGCTGTGTCTTATCTACAGTTTTATTGTGTACAATGCTTACGAGAGGTCTTGTTTAGGCAGCTTATACAGTGGTACCTCGGGTTACATACGCTTCAGGTTACATACACTTCAGGTTAAAGACTCCACTAACCCAGAAATAGTACCTTGGGTTAAGAACTTTGCTTCAGGATGAGAACAGAAATTGTGCTCCGGCGGTGTGGCAGCAGTGGGAGGCCCCATTAGCTAAAGTGGAGCTTCAGGTTAAGAACAGTTTCAGGTTAAGAACGGACCTCCAGAACGAATTAAGTACTTAACCTGATGTACCACTGTATAGCTTTGCACATAAAACAGTGATAATGAGATTATGACAGTCTATCACATTTCCCTTCCCCTTCTTCTGTTGGTGGCGGGGTGGGGTAAGGCGAACGTATTTGCCACACCCTCCACCCCTGGAAGAAGAGGAATCATAGAAATGTAGGAGAGACGTTATCTTCTATAGGGGAGCGGTCTGGGCACCACATGGGGGCATTTTGCCCAGTAGGAGAGAAGTGACACTTAGGCTATTTAAGCCTATTTAATCCACATTCCCCCCTCTTTCCTTTCTGGACACCCACCCTCCCACCCTTTCTGCAGTGTGGGGTTTGCTAGCTACCCTTTCTTTTAGGGAACTGAGTAGGATTTTTGGGTAGGGACACAGATTGCCTTGCACTGGAGAGCCAGTGTGGTGTAGTGGTTAAGAGCGGTAGACTCCTAATCTGGTGAACCGGGTTCGCTTCCCCGCTCCTCCACATGCAGCTGCTGGGTGACCTTGGGCCAGTCACACTTCTCTGAAGTTTCTCAGCCTCACTCACCTCACAGAGTGTTTGTTGTGGGGCAGGAAGGGAAAGGAGAATGTTAGCCACTTTGAGACTCCTTTGGGTAGTGATAAAGCGGGATATCAAATCCAAACTCTTCTTCTTCTTCCTTGATTTCACCTACTCCACACTGCTAAGTGCTTCCCATAGGGCTGGAGTAAAGGTAAAGGTAAAGGGAACCCTGACCGTTATGTCCAGTCGCGGACGACTCTGGGCAGTGCTCATCTCGCTTTACTGGCCCAGGGAGCCGGCGTACAACTTACAGGTCATGTGGCCAGCATGACTAAGCTGATTCTGGTGAACCAGAGCAGTGCACGGAAACACCATTTACCTTCCCACCGGAGCGGTACCTATTTATCTACTTGCACGCTGACGTGCTTTTGAACTGCTAGGTTGACAGGAGCAGGGACCGAGCAACAGGAGCTCACCCCGTCGTGGTGATTTGAACCGCCAACCTTCTGATCGGCAAGCCCTAGGCTCTGTGGTTTAACCCACAGCGCCACCTGCATTCCTTTCAGGCTGGAATAGTGTATAGCAATTTGGCTTACTGGCATTTGTTCCAGGCAGGTGAGCAGATTTAAGATAATATGCGGTCAATATCTGAGTCGTTTGGGGCGTTTGGCCTAGTACGTGCATCGGGTTGAATTTCGGCCAATGAACCCAAGGTCTATTCAATGGAAGGGTGGATAGGAGTTTATCAAACCTTGCTGTGTGACCATAGCAAGCTGTAAGCTGGCTCAAGCAATGGGAGTGATTGGATCCTCCCATTTGCTTCGCTCACATGCCCAGACTTATTTGATTGGACTCCTTGTTCTTGTTCTGTTGACTGGCAGATCCTTCAGCGGTTTGGCAGTTCTGGGAGCCAGTGTGGTGTAGTGGTTAAGAGCGGTAGACTTCTAATCTGGTGAACTAGGTTTGTGTCTCCGCTCCTCCACATGCAGCTGCTGGGTGACCTTGAGCCAGTCACACTTCTTTGAAGTCTCTCAGCCCCACTCACCTCACAGAGTGTTTGTTGTGGGGGAGGAAGGGAAAGAAAAATGTTAGCCGCTTTGAGACTCCTTTGGGTAGTGATAAAGCGAGATATCAAATCCATATCCAAACTCTTCTCTGTCCCAGCTCCTGCCAACCTAGCAGTTTGAAACCATGCCACTGCAAGTAGATAGAAGAAGAGTTTGGATTTGATATCCCGCCTTTCACTCCCCTTCAGGAGTCTCAAAGCGGCTAACATTCTCCTTAATATAATATAAGATAAGATAAATAGGTACCACTGTGGCGGGAGGGTAAACAGCATTTCTGTGCACTCTGGTTTCTGTCACGGTGTTCTGGAGCGGTTTAGTCATGCTGGCCACATGACCCAGAAAGCTGTCTGTGGATAAACACCGGCTCCCTTGGCCTGAAGCAAGATAAGCGCCACAACCCCATAGTCACCTTTGATGGGACTTAACCATCCAGGGTCCTTTACCTTTTTTTAAAAAAAAAAAAACTTTAATAAATATAACCTGTTTCCCCACATTCGTGTTGCCCTGCATCTTCTTTTGATGTGATAGCAATAGCTGTATTTAGATGGCAGGTGAAATGTGCTTCTTTGTCCAGGCTTTTTGGAACCTGAGGGCGTTGATGTTGGTTGGAGTTGAGACTTAGGGCTCAGCTATACAGCTGCAAATATAACGTTTTAAGCACGCTTTAAGTGCATTATACAAATGTGACACTAGATGGTGACGGTTAGCTAATGGCAAATTCAATATATATTTTCATTATTATTTTTTTAAAGAAGCATTTTCACAGTGTTTAAAGAAATATATATGTGTAGACTCAGCCTTAGTGTTCCTGTTTTGCCATGGAGGGATGGTTCTCTTTTATGTTTTGCATTACTGTTTATAGTATACATGTTGCTGTTAAGCTGCCATGCACTTTGAGCTGCAGGAAGGAGCAGGGGCAGAAAGACTCTGATAAAATAAATAAATATTACCACTAGCTAGCACCAATTTCTTTCTTACCTTTCCATTTATTATAATTCATATTCTGCCCTTCTTCGCAAAGTTGCCCAGGGTAGCAAACACGAAAAGGTGTGTATTGGAGGTGGGGATATAAGAGAATTTAAAATATTGGGGCTCAAAACACAGCTTTCCATAGTTATATAGTTTAAACAATCACACTCAAGAAAAAAAGTTTCCCAGGAGCTAATGCGGCTCCTTGAACAGCCAAAGGTTGATCACCCCCTTGCTGTAGACTGAGGAAAGCCTGCAGATAGGTTCCTTAACCTGGGAGACCACATTATGAGTTCTGCACAAAGGGGACCAGCGGCGAATTCAGGTGCTCCCAGACTGGCAGTATTTTGCTGGAAGGATTCTGGGTCATCCTGGAACTTTAGGTGGATTAAAGCTCTGTTGCGAAGTTCAATAAACTTGCTTTGAAAAAAGGGAAAGAAACAAACTTTTTGCCATTTGGAAAAGTGATGGGGAAATGCACTGCAAAGCGTGGGACTGATGAATGATTAACAAGAAGGTTTGTAAAAAAAAAACAACTTGCAGGCAAATGAGGTTCAGGATGCAGGGTGATGGCGCTGCAACTGCTCTGTAACCAAAGCAGAACAAATGCTTAGTACAGACCAGACATAAGGTAAAAAGGTTAAGGACCCCTGGATGGTTAAGTCCAATCAAAGGCGACTATGGGGTTGTGGTGCTCATCTCGCTTTCAGGCCGAGGGAGCTGGCGTTTTTCCACAGACAGCTTTCTGGGTCATGTGGCCAGCATGACTAAACTGCTTCTGACACAACAAAACACCGTGACAGAAATCAGAGTGCACGGAAATGCCGTTTACCTTCCCGCCACAGCGGTACCTATTTATCTACTTGCACTGGTGTGCTTTCGAACTGCTAGGTTGGCAGGAGCTGGGACAGAGCAATGGGAGCTCACTCTTTCACGAGGATTCAAACCGCCGACCTAGCAGTTTGAAAGCACGTCAGTCACTTCCGGTCGGCGCCAGCGCTGAATGGCCGCTCTCTCCCCGAGCTCCGGAGAGAGGGCTGCTTCACGAGTTCGGGTCTTTCTTGGAACTTTATGAAAAAGAATCTCCATGGGATGGGGGTAGGCCAAAGGTTTGAAAATGGTATAGGTACAATTTATTCTGAACAAAAGGCAAAGTTAATTGTAAACAGTGTGGTTACTGATGAGCTTTCTATAGAAAAAGGGACACGGCAAGGGTGCCCAATATCCCCATTACTTTTTATATCAGTCCTGGAGGTTCTCTTGAATATGATTAGGGGGGACCAGCTGGTAAAAGGAGTTCAGGTCGGTGCCAGACAGTACAAATTGAAGGCATTTGCAGATGACTTAGTATTGACTTTACAAGAGCCGGACACTAGTACAAAAAGAGTTTTAGAGTTGATTCAAATCTTTGGTCAGGTGGCAGGATTTAAGCTGAATAAACAAAAAACAAAAGTTTTGGAAAAGAATTTAACAAATGTTGAAAGAGAGAAATTTCAAAATGAAACTGGGCTAATGGTGGCAAAGAAAGTAAAATATTTGGGGATTAACATCTAAAAATGTGAATTTATTTAAAGATAATTATGATAAATGTTGGACAGAGGTTAAGAAAGATCTAGAGATATGGTCGAATTTGAAGCTTTCCTTGTTAGGCCGAATTGCAGTGATTAAAATGAATGTATTGCCTAGAATGTTATTTTTGTTTCAGACACTACAAATTGTGGATAAACTAGATTGCTTCAAGAAGTGGCAGAAAGATATATCTAAATTTGTCTGGCAGGGCAAAAAGCCCAGAATAAAATTTAAGATACTTACTGATGCAAAAGAAAGAGGGGGGTTTGCCCTGCCGGACTTAAGGTTGTATTATGAATCAGCAGCTTTTTGCTGGTTGAAAGACTGGCTACTTCTTGAGAATGCAGACATTCTGGATTTGGAAGGATTTGATAATAGGTTTGGTTGGCATGCATATTTATGGTACGACAAGGTTAAAATTCATAAGGGATTCAAAAACCATATTGTTAGGAAATCCAGTGTTTGGATTCGATATAAGGATTTGTTGGAAAATAAAACCCCTAGGTGGTTATCACCTATGGAAGCCAGGGAGGTGAAGAAACTCAACATGGAATCTAAATGGCCAAAATATTTTGAAATTTTAGAACAAGAAAGTGGTAAATTTAAACTACAGAGCTACGAGAAAATAAAGTCTAAAGTACGAGATTGGCTCCATTATTATCAAATAATGGAGACTTTTAAACAAGACAGGAAAATTGGATTCCAGGTGGAGAAATCGAAACTAGAAACAGAATTGTTAGAACCCAATACTAAGAACTTATCAAGAATGTATAACCTGTTGCTGAAGTGGAATACAGTAGATGAAACTGTTAAGTCAGCTATGATTAAATGGGCACAGGACATAGGTCATGACATTATGTTTGCTGACTGGGAACAGTTATGGACCACCGGAATTAAATTTACAGCATGTAATGCTTTAAAAGAAAATATTATGAAAATGATTTATAGGTGGTACATGACCCCAGTCAAGCTTGCGAAGATTTATCACTTGCCCAATGATAAATGATGGAAATGTAATGAAGCTGAAGGTACCTTCTTTCACCTTTGGTGGACATGCCCAAGGATTAAGGCCTTCTGGGAAATGATTTATAATGAAATTAAGAAGGTACTTAAATGTACTTTTCACAAGAAACCGTAGGCATTTCTCCTGGGCATGGTCAGCCAATTGGTGTTAAGGAGGGATAAGACTTTTTTATGTACGCCACTACAGCAGCAAGGATCCTTTTAGCAAAGTATTGGAAGACACAAGAACTACCCACACTGGAAGAATGGCAGATGAAAGTGATTGACTTTATGGGACTGGCAGAAATGACCGGCAGAATCCGTGACCAAGAGAAAGAGACAGTGGAGGAAGATTGGAAGAAGTTTAAAGTATACCTTAAGAACTGTTGTAAAATAGAGGAGTGATAAAATGTCAAGGGGAAGGAAGATGCAGAATTGCAGCTAAAACTGTTTGATAATTTAAGGTAAAACTGAGAATGACAATGAGCTTAAACTTAATTGGCAAAAAGAGTTGTTGAAAAACTGTAAAATAAGGATGCAAAAAGGGTGAGGTATGGGGAAGTCCGAGAAAAGAGGTTTATGAAAATGAGGTTAAGAAATGATATTTTTGTATGTGTTTGTATTTGTTGATGCTTGTGTGTTGTTGTTGTTTTGTGTTAAAAATTGGAAAATTAATAAAAATTATTATAAAAAAAATGAAAGCACGTCAGTGTGCAAGTAGATAAATAGGTACCACTCTGGCGGGAAGGTAAATGGCATTTCCATGCACTGCTCTGGTTCGCCAGAAGTGGCTTAGTCATGCTGGCCACATGACACGGAAGCTGTACGCTGGCTCCCTCAGCCAATAAAGCGAGATGAGCGCCACAACCCCAGAGTCAGTCACTACTGGACCTAATGGTCAGGGGTCCCTTTACCCTTTACCTTTATACAACCATTTTTAGCAGATGCAAACAGTGTTTTAGGGTTTTGTAAAGTTTATTATTATTTCATTTTATAATAAAACAGAAACAAGAGTTGTGAAAACTGTATTGAATACAAGATCGTGTATGTGCCCTGGTGCCATCATGAAAAGGATGCCTGGAGGAGTCCATAGTGGTGCCCACTCAGCTGCTGTTAGACTCCAACTCATCCCTGACAATTGACCATGCTGGCTAGGGCTCATGGGAGTTGTAGTCCAGCAGAAGGCGCCATATTGGTTGCCCCAGGACTCCAACTGCTGTGTGAGCTTTATGCAAGCAAAGCAAAACAAATGCTCAGTTAAACAGTTCATCTAGAGGAGCCAGTGTTCATTATCTCAGTTTCACTGTGTACATATTTTGCCTTTAATGAGCACATCAGTGCAACATTTTGGATCCTGTTAGGGGTTAATGGCAGCCGACTGGCCAGAACTCAAGGTAATCAAAGACCTGCAGGGATTAAAATTGTTTAGGGAATTACCCAGGACTCAAGTCTTTTTACAAGCTTAGCTGAACAAGGAAGAGAGAGCAGAGGAGACATTCAGGTAGTGTGGTCTGATCCTGGTCTGAAATGGAAACGGAAGCCAAGATGAGTGATAGCATCAAGGTAGGCAATCCAAGGCTGTGCCTAGTTTATTGTCTGAAACGCACTTGCAAGAATAGAGAGGAGAGCTGTAAAGAGAGATATGACCATGTCTTGAAATGGGGCAGTTTTCTGGGTTATTTATTTTGGCTCAAGGTCCCCCTGTTTCTTGTTTCTTTCTCCCGCTCAGCAGGTCACTGCTGAATATAACAAAAGTTTCACTTAGACTTCTTCTAAGAAAGAAGTACATTCAGTCCCGTTCTTTCACCCCGTTGTCTTGGTTTTGTGTCTCTCGTAAGAGATCCTTTCATTGCTCCAAAACTGCAATGGCTTCATCCCAAAAGAAACTCCGATATGGGTTAGATTTGAGGAGAGAAGCCAATGGATTTGCCACTAACAGGATCACCGAGGTATGGATAGCAATAAAGCCATAAAGATGCTGCAAGACGGAAAGAGATGGGAGGGAAATGGGGAGAAAAGTCATCTAATGGGAATGTTAAAAATAAACAATCAGAGCTTTGGGTTGATGCTTTGGGAAGCTTGCTTGGCACAGGGAATATATGATGTTACATTTATCTTACAGTCATGATGACTAGAAGAGTCCTTTTTCAAAAAACATTATAAAGAATGTTGGGATTTGCAAGATTCTAACTCTCACACACACAGCCTTTAGGTTGCATGCCATCAAATCCTAGACTGTAGCATCTTTTGGGTTGTTTTTTGTTTTAGTTTTTTTGCTGGCTCACTTTGAACTAACAGATCAAGCGATTAAAAGAGCCGCACTGTACAAGCATTCTGAAAATGCTGCTCCCTTTAATGACCTGAAGAAACGTCCAAACTAATTGTGTAACCAGAAGTTGAGGGAAATAAAACACCTGACGCTCTTTTAAAACATTCCTTGGCACGGAGCTCGCAGGACTTTTGTGTATTGTATTTTCCGGCAAGCAGATTTTCATAACCGACGACGCTGCAATGGGGATGGTGTGTGTGTGGCGGGGGATTGGGGGCATGATATCTCTCCCGTGTTGCACCTAAAACTTTTCCTAAAGGAACAGCCAGCACTTCCAAATCGCAGCACTCGGTTTGTATATTTGAGGGCACATCAAGTTAACTAGCAAAATGCCGGTCATCATTTTTTGTGTGTGTGCATGCACATGTGTGTAAAGGGGGCTTGAAGCTGCTGAGAGGCAAACTGTACACCTCTGCAAGGCATTGCCATAGAATCAGAGGATCACAGCACCATAGACAACTCTTTGCACATCAAGGACGGAGTTTGGTATTATGGCACCTTGAGCTTGCCCAAAATTTGGCTCTCCTCCCCCATCCTTGCACCCTGCCAGGCTTTGGGAAGGAGGTGTGAGGGCTCTGGCAGGGTCTTAGAGTCCACTGACCTCCTTCCCAAAGCTGGGCAAGTATCACCTGGGCTTTGGGAAGGAGATGGGTGGACTCTAGGACCTTGACAGAGCCCTCACGCCTCCGCCCTGTAGCCAAGCAAATGCTTTGCAGGTGCCCTCTCCGCTCAGCGCTCAGTGTGGGCGAACTGGTTGTGCTGCCCTAAAATTACCTCTCTGCTCAGTGTGGGCCCTTCTATGCATGATGGAGGAATGGCACCTCTAATAAACAGCTGTTCAGACGCCACTTAAATATCTTGAGTGAAGGAGAGCCTTGCCACCAGCTCTTAGCATAGGACATTTTGCCTGATGTTCAACCAAAATCTGCTTCCTTTTACGGCTCCCGCCTCCATTTGCCCTGCTGCTTTCCCTCTGGGAAACTTGATCTTTAGTGCGGAATTGGAACAAACAGCAACCGGGTTTTCCTCCAGACTGCTGTTAGTTCTGATTTAGCACTAAAGAATGGGTTTCCCAGGGGATGGTGGCTGAGCAAAGGCAAAACCACTTGGACCCATGTATAGATAGTGGGAGTCAATGGAAAAAACCCCACTTTCTAGGTGTGGGACAAGCCCATAGTCCCCACCCATTGGGCCTAAGCTGGAAAAGGTTGCCCACCCCAGTGTATAGTACAGATTTTTCAACTATGGCCAAACTGTTATGGTACATGTGTAATATTCCCATTGGGGAGAACAGTGTTGCCCTGCTCTCTAAGCAGTTCCTGGGGCAGCTCTACACTCTTGGGAAGAGAAAGTGCCAGTGGAAGCCAACACTGCCCTACCAATCTACGTAGCTGGTCAGGCTTGCCTAAATAGAAATAGTTTTAGCAGGTGCCAAAAAAGAGTACACCTACCTGTTGTCAGTTGGTGTTGTGGACTGGCTGGATGCAGAGGAGTGGTGGAAGGAACCAGCCAGGGAATCCCCCAAGGGACGAAAACTCAGAGCCTGGAGATTGGTAGTTAGAGAGAGAACAGTGGGAAGAAGAGGTGTCAAAAGCTGAAGAGGTTACAGGGTTTAGTGAGCAGGGAGAGTCTGTAGCAGAGAGAAGTCCAGAATCAGAAGATGAAGCAGGAGAGGAGGGAAGCCAAAAGGCAGAGATGAGGCAGGCTGCTGAAGAAGCCAGGGTGTCACCCCCTTCTGCTGCGACAATCTACCCTCCCTGCCCCCAGTCTCCCAGAACCAGAAGAGGTATGAAGAGAGTTGAGCAGAGACAGACAAGGCAAAGAAGTCTCAAGTTGCTTGGGAGGGACTTGGGGGAAGAGGAGACTTAGAGAGCTGTGGAAAGTGAGGTTCTTCAGTCCTCGCAACTGCCTCATTGAGGCAAGATCTACTGGGAGGATTTGCTGTGCCCATTCGGCCTGAGCTGTTTTGTTTCTTTGAATAAAGAATAAACTTCATTGAGACCTTGTGAGTTATTGCTGACCTGCTCCTGACTCCCGCCTTGACAGTTGGCAGGGAGTCCCAATGTGCAGGTGCTGCCACATGGAAATATTGATTCTTTACAAAGGCAGAGCAAGTATTACTTGGCACCTGCAACCAGCTCTGCAGATTGAAACGGTCGAGTGGGTAAGGTAAACTGGTCCCGAGTTGCTAAGAGCTTTACATACCGATAATAACAACTTGAACAAGCAGCTGTCTCTCCTGCAAACCAGCAGACCTTCTCCCCAGAAATTGGCACTGCAGTCTCAAGTTGCCTTCAGCCATCATCTCTCTTTCCTCCTCTCTCCTGTCTCTTCTAAAGTGGAAACTATTGTTTGACAAACCTAGACAGCATCTTAAAAAGCAGAGACATCACCTTGTCAACAAAGGCCCATATAGTTAAAGCTATGGTTTTCCCAGTAGTGATGTATGGAAGTGAGAGCTGGACCATCAAGAAGGCTGATCGCTGAAGAACTGATGCTTTTGAACTACGGTGCTGGATGAGACTCTTGAGAGTCCCATGGACTGCAAGAAGATCAAACCTATCCATTCTGAAGGAAATCAGCCCTGAGTGCTCACTGGAAGGACAAATCCTGAAGCTGAGGCTCCAATACTTTGGCCACCTCATGAGAAGAGAAGACTCCCTGGAAAAGACCCTGATGTTCAGAAAGATGGAGGGCACAGGGAGAAGGGGACGACAGAGGACGAGATGGTTGGACAGTGTTCTCGAAGCTACCAGCATGAGTTTGACCAAACTGCAGGAGGCAGTGAAAGACAGGAGTGCCTGGTATGCTCTGGTCCATGGGGTTACGAAGAGTCGGACACGACTAAATGACTAAACAACAACATTGTTTGATTCTCATTCACAATCCTGTGCCCTCCCCTTCCCAACACCCAGTTCTGATAGGTATCTTATTGCTCAAACTCAACAGACAGATGGCCAACTAACTCCCAATCACAGATAGGTAGCCGTGTTGGTCTGCCATAGTCAAAAAAAATAAAAAAATTCCTTCCAGTAGCACCTTAAAGACCAACTAAGTTAGTTCTTGGTATGAGCTTTCGTGTACATGCACACTTCTTCAGATACACTGAAACAGAAGTCACCAGACCCTTCTATATAGTGAGAAGGTGGGGAGGGGTATTACTCAGAAGGGTGGTGGGATTGGGTGATTGGCAGATAGCTGTGATGAGCCTGTTGACGACTCTTAACGATTGCAATAGGTCTTACAGGAAAAAGCAAGGGGTGAGAAGGCGAAAAATGGCTTTGTCATGTATAATGAGATAAGAATCCAATGTCTTTGTTCAGACCAGGTCTCTCCATGGTTTTAAGTTTGGTGATAAGTTGCAATTCAGCAGCTTCTCTTTCCAGTCTATTTCTGAAATTCCTTTGTAATAGAACAGCTACTTTGAGATCTTGTATAGAATGTCCTGGGAGACTGAAGTGTTCTCCTACTGGTTTCTCTGTCTTGTGGTTCCTGATGTCGGATTTATGTCCGTTTATTCTTTGGTGTAAGGTTTGGCCTGTTTGTCCAATATAGAGAGCTGAAGGAAACTGTTGGCATTTGACTCCCAATCATTAGCTCTCCTCCCCTGACCATTATAGGCTATTATCCTTACAGCAGGGTTATGGGATGCCACCTCACATCTTTTTCAGGGGGATCTGAAACTTCCCCACTTCTTTTCAAGGAATGTAATTGAACCTAACCTTAAATAAAGCTATCCCACTTCCTTTTCCTCTTCTTCCTACGTCAAGCAGCTCCCAGCAAACAGAAAAGCCAGCAGAAGCCGTTATGCTTTTGGACTAAATAAGAGAATGAGCTTGTATTGTTAAGAGAAAGGGGGGGGGGGAATCTCGAATGTATTGAGTCCAGAGATGTACGTGGGTTTTGTATTTTAATCCAGAATAAAGAATCTTGGTGTGCTTATTTAGGCAAGACATGGGTGGCACTGTGGTCTAAACCACAGAGCCTAGGGCTTGCTGATCAGAAGGTCGGCAGTTCAAATCCCTGCGAGGGGGTGAGCTCCTGTTGTTTGGTACCAGCTCCTGCCCACCTAGCAGTTTGAAAGCACGTCAAGTGCAAGTAGATAAATAGGTACCGCTCCAGTGGGAAGGTAAACGGTGTTTCCGTGCACTGCTCTGGTTCGTCAGAAGCAGCTTAGTCATCATGACCACATGACCTGGAAGCTGTCTGCAGACAAATACCAGCTCCCTTGGCCTATAGAGCGAGATGAGCGCACAACCACAGAGTCGTCTGCGACTGGACCTAATGGTTAGGGGTACCTGCAGGATCAAGACATGGAGAAAATAAAGCCGTTTCAGCAGTGTACATGCTTTGAAGCTCAGCATATTTCCTGTCTCTTTCTGGGTGGGGTTCTCTGCGCACATATTAAGATTAGTGATGAACACATTGAGCCCAGTATAATTTGCAATGTGCCTGTTGAATTACAAATCCACTGGCATAAACTTGGATGGAAATTAGGAACAGAGAAAGCAGCCTTATACTGAGCCAACCTGCTGTCTCATCAAGATTCTTGTGAGTTTGGACAGGATGTGTTTGTGTTAGGCTGTATGCCTCAGCCCCTTCTAATTCCTGAATCCAGCAAGGGTTAAAATCTAATGGAGGATACAATTGTTGGAATCGCCAGGCCAGCTCCTTGGTGACTTAATGGTCCTCTAAGTATGGGTAACAAAGGAAGTGGCTTTGTGCCAGAGGTGTGTGTGTGAGAGAGAGCTGGGCTAGAAGCAAGGATGCAGGCAGAAACCAGAGCGGGAGAGACATGCTTGGTTTATGCTTGAATCCAAGGCTGTGGCTATGGGAAAAGCAAGACCTTCTTGGGGCCTCAGGGTCTTCATAGGCTAAGGTTGTATATGTGTGTAAATAAAGTATATAGCCTAAAAACGCTACCATCTCCCTCATTCCGGGGAAACTGAATCCCGGGTAAGTGCCTGGAAGCTCTGGAATTGTAAACTGCCTGGAGATTAGGATAGCATGCAACAATATTCTGGCAGGGTTTCAGGCAGGGGGCACTGTCCGTCACTGAAATTCCACTGGTGCAACAGACCGACGGAATGCTCTCTTCATCATTTGCCCCTTCCACCCCTCCATGCACCCTCCAAATCAGGTCCAGTTTCTGGGACCCTCTGAAGTAGTTTGTGGAAGCAGGCAGCAGGAGGAGAGGAACTGGAGGTCTCCTTGGGCAAGCAAAACTCTGCCTTCACAGTGTTAGATGCAACCCAGCCCAACCTAGAGATGCTGGAGACCTTGAACTTGAGACCTTCTGCTATGAAGTTATTTGTTACCACCAGATTTCAAAGTGTCTGAATTATTGCACATCACCGAAGTGCATCTGGGGAATGTGGCGTGCACAATGCAACATTCTTTCCCAACACACGCATCATGGTATCATGGCATTTTATGATCGGTTGTGATCTCATGTTGTTTGCTCATAATCTCATTGTTTCAAACTAAGAAAACGTTGTAAAAAACCATTGGATCAGGGCTCACAATGCTTTGAAGAATTATGAAACTACAGAGTTGACTTATGAATGCG
The DNA here is from genome assembly GCF_951804945.1 of Podarcis cretensis. NCBI lineage: Eukaryota > Metazoa > Chordata > Lepidosauria > Squamata > Lacertidae > Podarcis > Podarcis cretensis. The sequence continues at coordinate 14,197,062 of NC_137179.1, forward strand.
CTAGTTTTTGAGTGGCATCATTAATCAATGGGTTGTCGCTGATGCTAGTGGCACTCAGAGTAGACCTATGGAAATAAATGGATATGGCCAACTTAGGTTCATTATTTTCAGTGGGTCTGCTTTGAGTAGCTGGATATAACCCAATGTGTTTTAGCTATATATCTCTATTTCCCTATATTGTCATATTCAGGAATAACGACTTGATTCGTTTACTCAAAGTATCATCTTACCCCATATGTGTCCACACAATCGCTTTGATCTGCAGAATTGGCACTTTTCCAAGTGAGGCCCTGAGGACCAGCTGTCTTCCTTTGTAGCTTATAAAAGCAAACCAACATTGGTGGCTGCCCTTTTTACTACAATAAATAGTTCTGGTATGATTCCTTCTAGCTGGAAGAGAGTAGTAGTAATGCCCATTTTTAAAAAGATTCAAGCCAATGACCAAGGAAATTATAGACCTATCAGCTTGCTGTCAATTACAGTGGTACCTCAGGTTACATACGCTTCAGGTTACATACGCTTCAGGTTACATACTCCGCTAACCCAGAAATAGTGCTTCAGGTTAAGAACTTTGCTTCAGGTTGAGAACAGAAATCGTGCTCCGGTGGCGCGGCAGCAGCAGGAGGCCCCATTAGCTAAAGTGGTGCCTCAGGTTAAGAACAGTTTCAGGTTAAGTACGGACCTCTGGAACAAATTAAGTACTTAACCCGAGGTACCACTGTATGGGTATTTATGCATGAACCAAGATCAATAGTTTCTCTGTGTCCTACGTACATCAGGTGTGCCTAAGAACCCAATCCTATGCATGTTTTCAGACGTCAATCCCATTGATTTCACTGCAGATTATTTCCAGGTAGGTAAACTGAAAGCACCATGCATCCATAAGCAGTTTCCTGTTTATGCAAGCTGTCTGACAGATGAGTCCCTGTTGCTTATCGGGAGGGAAGAGGTGGCAGGGAAGTCATCACAGTGCAAACACACTGGCGGGAGCAATGGATTGGCTTCGATGATGGGTTTGCACCTCGCTGACTTCCCTGCCACCTCATCCCACCCAGTAAACAATAGCTACCCACATGCAGGGAATGTAGTTTATTAGCTGTGTACCCCACCCGCAAACTGTTTTTGCATACCACTCTATAGTATTTTTAAACTTAGTCTTGTTATGTTGTCATCTTTTCCTTTAAAAGGATGCTGGGACAGATACAAATAACCACAAGGAAGATTCTGCAGCCGATTCAAAAAGCACAATGAAAGGAGCTAAGGAGCCATCTATATTCTGTCTGACCAAGCTAAAGGTAAGAAAAATGCTATGATTCTTTTGTCAATTAAAAACTCATTCTTTGCGGATGGATCTGCGCAGACCCCTTAAGAAAATTGCCGAGCACCTAGGAAGGTTGGTTGACTTTCCTTTAAATCCTGTAAATTAGTGAATACTTTTGAGTTTCTGCCTCCTTTGCAAAATTTACACACAGATGGTTGTGTGACCATTATCCAAATACCTGAGCACGTAGAAATTGGATCCGAAGGCATGTTAAAGGGGAGAAAGGCCGACGTCTTTTATCTGCCCTCCTATCTCAATTAAGGGACGCAGGTGGCGCTGTGGGTTAAAGCCTCAGCGCCTAGGGCTTGCCGATCGAAAGGTCGGCGGTTCGAATCCCTGCGGCGGGGTGCGCTCCCGCTGCTCGGTCCCAGCGCCTGCCAACCTAGCAGTTCGAAAGCACCTCCGGGTGCAAGTAGATAAATAGGGACCGCTTACCAGCGGAAAGGTAAACGGCGTTTCCGTGTACGGCTCTGGCTCTGGCTCTGGCCAGAGCAGCGATGTCACGCTGGCCACGTGACCCGGAAGTGTCTCCGGACAGCGCTGGCCCCTGGCCTCTTAAGTGAGATGGGCACACAACCCCAGAGTCTGTCAAGACTGGCCCGTACGGGCAGGGGTACCTTTACCTTTACCTTTTTATCTCAATTAAGCAGCATTAAGCAGAACAGTCAGTGTGGGCTAGATAACCCAAGAAAACTTGCAGTACTCAACCCAAAGATTCTAATTTAAGATACTCATTAACAATTCAAGAGCAAAGCAAGCGAGGAAAATGGTAATTGTATTAACATAAATCAAGCAGCATTTGCTAATCAGCCCTTACATTGGATAGGTAAAGGTAAAGGGACCCCTGACCGTTAGGTCCAGTCACGGACGACTCTGGGGTTGTGGCACTCATCTTGCTTTATTGGCCAAGGGAGTCGGCATACAGCTTCCGGGTCATGTGGCCAGCATGACTAAGCCACTTCTGGCAAACCAGAGCAGTGCATGGAAACACCATTTACCTTCCCGCTGGAGTGGTACCTATTTATCTACGTGCACTTTGACGTGCTTTCGAACTGCTAGGTTGGCAGGAGCCGGGACCGAGCAATGGGAGCTCACCCCGTTGCGGGGATTCGAACTGCCAACCTTCTGATTGGCAAGCCTAAGAGGCTCAGTGGTTTAGACCACAGCGCCACCAGCGACCACCCGCGTACATTGGATAGACAAGGAGTGAGGAACCCTTCACAACCAAGGGCCACATTCTCTGATTGGTAACTTTCCCATGAGCCACATGCTGATTGTGGGCAGGGCCAGAGGCAAAAGTTGGTGGAACCTTGGCTGTGGTCCTTCTTACTTTATATGGTAGGCTGGTCCCATTGGGACCAATGGGGTGGGAGGCAGGGAATAGATGGAGCCAGAACCAATTGTAGATGGAGCCACCTCAACCTAGTGTTGCCTGCCTCCTTTACATGGTGCAAGACTGAAACCAAGACTATGCCTGCCCTAGACTGGTTGTAAGAAGGCAGGTAGGCACAGGCTGGATTTACTTGTTTAGTATAAAAGTTGGGCTTCTAACCATTTGTGTCCATAAGCCTTAGCTCATCTTTTAATCCCCCCCCTTTATCCTTTAATTTGTTTATATGAGAATACCAGAGGAAGGAGCAAAGACCACAGTTTATCCGGTTTCCTTAAGGGCACCGCTTCTCGAGATTTAAGTGCTTGGCATTGACTCCATAGGCATGGGATAAAGGAAGAGAAAGACAGCCAACTGAATTGTGTTCTGGGTGTCAGGTTTATGGTCTGTCTGTGGTCCCAAGCAGAACTAATGGGATTAAAGTTTATCAGTACTGGATTTCCATGGCCTCTTTAAGTCTTGGGATTAAACATGACACTGTTGTTTCTCACTTTGTGTCAAGTAGATCCAGGGTCGTTCTCAGTGTCCTATTAGGGAGGACAGGAAAGGGGGCAATATAACACAGAGAGAAAGGGTCAATCAGACTCAGAGAGAAGAGGTAATTTTGCATGCACACATGGAAGGGGGCAATCACACACATAGGGAATGAAGCAATCACATACCAAGAAAAGGGCAATTTCACATATACCTATGGAAATTGTTCATATGCACAGAGAAAAGGGCAATTATATACACATGCACACTCACAGAGCTTGCCAACTGTCAGGAGCTGGAGTCAGGAGCAGGTCAGCAATAAAGCCACTGCTGTCAGTGAAGTTAACTTTTTATTCAAAGAAACCCTGTGATCACAGCAACTCTTCCCAGTAGGTCTTGCCTCAAGGAGACAGTTGCAAGAACTGAAGGGCCACACCCTCCCAGCACTCTCGGAGGCTCCTCTTCCTCAGACTTTGTCGCCTTGTCTCTCTTCGCTCTGCTCTCTTCATTCCTCTTCTGGTTCTGGGAGACCAGGGAGGAGGTGACCTGGTCACACCAGGAGGGGGAGATTCCCTGGCCTCTTCAGCAGTGTGCCTTCTCTCTGCCTCTTGACCCCCCTCTGCTTCTGCCTCTGATTCTGAACTGCTCTCTGCCATAGCCTCTTCCTCCTCACTAAACCCTGTTGCTTCTTCAACTTCTAACACCCCCTCCTCCCATTCTGCTCCCTCTTCTCCCTCTGGCCACTCATTCTCATCCCACCACCAAGCCACTGGCTCTAAGCCTTCTTCCCCTGAGTGTTCCCCAGCTGGTGCCTCTCACCACTCCTTTGCATCCACCCAGCCCATGACATTGACCATCAAGATTTGCAAGTGTTGCAAGGTTTGTGTGTGCATGTGCCTAACCCCATTCCATTTGGCTACGATTGGATGTAGTCAGGAGGTGGAGCATGTGAATATTCTTGCCCCTCTCCATACCTTTGCACCCTAAACTACACGATAACATTTTCGCCAGCCCTTCGTTTTGCAATTTCAAGAGCTCCACCATCTTCGAATCCCCCTAACAAGGTCCTATTGTTGATTTAATGAGTTCTCCACATTCTCTTCTAGGTCTTTCTGGTGTCGCTATCTTTTGCTTATCTCGCCAAGACCATGTCTGGGGCTTACATGAACAGCATGCTCACACAGATTGAACGGCGGTTCAACATCCCTGCCTCGTTGGTCGGTGTGATAAACGGAAGCTTTGAAATGGGTATGCAAGTGAAAAGGTTGATGAGAATTCAATCATAGCTTAACAGGCATGTCTAAATGCATAGAAAGACCAATCCAGGAATAGTGGACATCCTTTTTTCCTGGCAAGGTCCACATCCCTTCAGTTGTAACCTGTTGAGGGCCACATGCCTTTGATTGGCAGACTCAGAGCAATGATAGGTGGAGCTAGAGACAAAAGTCTTCTGAAGTATCTAGAATAAAGACCACTCTGCTTTTATCTTCACCATGGCTACCTTGCATTCCCAAACTTACGCAAGTCTTTACAGAAGTAAATCCCATTGAGAATGATGGGGGATCACTCTCAAAAGTATATGCAGGGTGTATAAAAAGATTAGTACAACAGACCAATAGAGCTACTGTTCTAGAAAAGAAATGAAAGCTCACTTTAGTGAGCTACATGCTAGGACGGTGCAACTCAGAAAAGTCCAACCTTGAACTGAATTGAGACAATTTGGGATGAATTCAGATCAGGTTGAAGAAAGTCTGGATTGTTCTGGAGCAGGTTGGATTGACCCAAATTGATCCAGAGTAATTGGTAGCTCAAAACACTCTCTCCGAGAGCCAGACAGGTTGTCACCAAATTGTTACAAAGCGTGAGAATAACACCTTATTAGGAGAACACTATTAGCTTATTCAATGGCTAGTAGCCACGATTGCTATGTTCTTCATCCACAGTCAAAGGCAGCATGCTTCTGAATGTGAATAGCTGGAAACTGCAGGAGGGGAAAGTGCACTTGCACTCAGTTCCTGCTTGCACACAAGAAACAGAATCCCCATCCTGGACCCAACAAGATTGTGGAGGCAACTTCAAGGGGGGAGATTGAATGAGGTGTTTAGGGCAGCCAAATAGCTTGGACTGCCTTTGCCTAACTCTCCTACTGATACTCATGGGACTGAAGAGTGAATAACTTTGGACGGATGATAGTCTATGTTCTCTATTTCCACAGGCAACTTGCTGGTAATACCCTTTGTGAGCTACTTGGGATCAAAACTCCACAGACCACGCATGATCGCCATTGGTTGCATAGTTATGGGTTTTGGATGTTTTCTGATAGCGCTACCTCATTTCTTGATGGGAAGGTAAATCCCATTACTCATACTTCCGAGGTATACCTGTCTATCTGCTCCTGTTGGAACCTTGGGCTCTTCTCCTTGAAATAACACGGAATATGCAACCCCACCCCATTCATCCCATGCACACCTGAACATCAAATTAAAGGGGAAGAATTAAGAAATAAATCTGCAGAAACAGTTAGTAAGGGGCCTCTGATTAATAAGATTTTAATTGTAATATCAGTGTTTTTATGGTGGGAGAGTTGTATGTATTTGTATAAAATCAGTGTAAACATTTAAGAAATACATTTGCAGATGTTATTAGAAAGGTATCTTTAATACGAGTTTTTTGGGGCGAAGCTGTATGCATGTTGGTATCCGTCTCTCTTGAGAGCAATGGATTGCGCTCCCCAAGTTGAAGGCAAACAGCTGCAGAATCATAGCACCTGCTGTGGTTGCAGAGACTGGTAACTCACCACTGCTGCCTCCCATGTTGTTTTTGCTGCATTGGCAGCACAGAAGCAGTTTGATCATGGAAGCAGAGAGAATGAACAATGTCCCAGAACACATCACATCACAAGAGAAAATACCGTATTGGCCTGAATATAAGCCGCACGTCCCCCCCCCCCCCCAATTCCAACTGTGAAAAATTAAAGTGCGGCTTCAGAACCAAGCGCTGGCGCTGGCTTGGGGAGCGGGGCGCCAGCTGCCCCCCATTCAGGGCAGTAGTGCCGGGAAGCGGGCCGCACCCACAATTAGATCTTGAATTTTAAAGTTGCAGCTTATTTGTGGGTGCATCTTATATTCAGGCCAATACGGTATATGGAATGTTTGCACATAATGCAGGGAGTTGCACAGGTGGTTTTTGAAGGCTGATGCAAAAGCATGTGGAACTACCAACAGTTCATTGCAGCCAATCATCCAAAGGGATCTTCTCAGTTATGGATCTTCTCAGTTTTGCACCCCCTTGATTCGGCACCTTATGGGGGGGGGGGGAACTGCCCATGCCATCCTAAATGCAGGGCTGGTTTTACCAGATAGGTTTTCTGGAAGATGGGCACCTGAGCATTGCTGATCAGTAAATCCAGTGCTTTTTTTTTTCTTAAAAAAATGTTTAAGGGTCCTCTCATTTTGACTCAAGAAAACCACCATTTTATAGTTCAAATCGGGAAAAATAAATACAGTAAATGGACAAAAGTACAAAGATTCACAAAATGTTTAGGGGTATGCGTCCCCCCAGAAAAAAGTACTGAGTAAATCTGTATAAAAGGATGCTACTCTCATCACCCATAACTACTGATCTGTTTCTGTAATGTGTAGCCACAAGAACATTGGAAGCTACCGTATACCCCATCAGAACATTGATCTGTTTAGCTCAGTATTATCTATTCATGACTGGCATGAACTCTCCAGGGTCTGAGACAGAGATTCTCTCCCTACCAGACCTGGAGACACCAGGAAATGAACCTGGGGCCTTTTGCATGCAAAGCAAATGGTCTGCAACTGAGCCACACTCATTTCATGTGCACATTTTATTCTGACTCCACAGGTACCGCTATGAAAACTCTCTTTCTGTATCTGAAAATTCTTCAACCATAGCTGTTTGCCTTGCAAATCATAGCCAGTTTTCCATGGCGACCGAAGAACCCTCGGAAGGTGAGGTTCCTTCCTAGATTCATTTTTCACTGTCTTTCTTTCTACTGTATTACCTTTGTAGATGCCAGCTTTTGTAGTGTTTTTGAGGCCTACTCTACCTGTGTCTAGGGATGGCCAAATCTGCCATTTTGGGTTTCTCTCGTTTTCTCCAGCCTTTTCTAGTCTTCAGCTGAGATTTCCACATTTCTACATCCATTTGCATTTTTTAATTAAAAAAAAAAGTCCTCATGAGAATCCAGCATTTTTGTGCTAATTTCTCCTGCTATACATACACGTTTGCGCACAATTTTGCCTAATGTATACATTTTGGGCAAGCCATTTCCCCTAAAATAATGCATCGTTGTATGTTATAGTCACTGATGTATACACTTACATGCACACTTTACCACAGTAAATGCATTTTTGAACATATCACTTGGCTGGAAAACTGCCCTGCAAAATTCAGTCTATTGTTTCAGAAAATGCGAATTTGGTTAGGTCGACTTTAAATGAGAACTGAATCATATTTCTCACCTACCCTCCTGTGTGACTGGTGGCTGAGAGTTGGAATGGGTGTGGGGACAGACAGTGCCATAGCACCAGCACGTATATTTTCTTTGTGTGTGATTCAACGGCTCCACTGCAGGGCTCAGGTTATTTTGCCGCCTGAAGATTTAACCCCATAAAATAACTCAGACACTCCAAGTGTCCTATTTTTCAGGGACAGTCCTGGCTTTACAGAAGCCATCCCATTTTCTGATTTCATCCTGGAATGTGCAGGTTTTCCTTAGAACGTCCCTATTTTCATCAGAGAAATGTTGGAGGGTATGGAGTTATGCGAGATAAATAATTATACAACATTTAGAAGATATCTGAAGGGAGTTTTTTTAAAAAAATAAATGTTTAAAGCTTTGTTATGTTTTTATATATGTTGGAAGCCACCCAGAGTGGCTGAGGGCAACACAGGCAGATGGTTTTGTGTGTGTGTGTGTGTGTGTGTGTGTGTGTGTGTGTGTATGCACACATATAAAATCCTGGAATAGAACATCCCTATTTTCATTGGAGGGATGCAGGTGGCGCTGTGGGTAAAACCTCAGTGCCTAGGACTTGCCGATCGCATGGTCGGCGGTTCGAATCCCCGCGGCGGGGTGCGCTCCCGTCGTTCGGTCCCAGCGCCTGCCAACCTAGCAGTTCAAAAGCACCCCCGGGTGCAAGTAGATAAATAGGGACCGCTTACCAGCGGGAAGGTAAACGGCGTTCCGTGTGCTGCACTGGCTTGCCAGATGCAGCTTGTCACGCTGGCCACGTGACCCGGAAGTGTCTGCAGACAGCGCTGGCTCCTGGCCTATAGAGTGAGATGAGTGCACAACCCTAGAGTCCGTCAAGACTGGCCCGTACGGGCAGGGGTACCTTTACCTTTTACCTATTTTCATTGGAGAAATGTTGGAGGGTACACTAAGCCAATGGAAGCCAGATTGGCAGTGACCTCCTTAGGAGAGAGATGGATAAATTGTGGCTTCAGGATGCCCCTGCACTCCAAATGCCACCAGCCACAGTCAGCATGGTCGCTGGCAATAATAATAATAGTAGTAGTAGTAATTATTATTATTATTATTATTATTATTATTATTTATTTATTTATACCCCGCCCATCTGGCTGAGTTTTCCCAGCCGCTCTGGGCAGCTCCCAATCGAGTGTTTAAAAACAATACAGCATTAAATATTAAAAACTTCCCTAAACAAGGCTGCCTTCAGATGTCTTTCAAAAAATAAGATAGCTGCTTATTGCCTTTACATCTGATGGGAGGGCATTGCACAAGGTGGGAGCCACTACCGAGAAGGCCCTCTGCCTGGTTCCCTGTAGCTTTGCTTCTCGCAATGAGGGAACCGCCAGAAGGCCCTTGGCGCTGGATCTCATTGTCCAGGCTGAACGATGGGGGTGGAGACGCTCCTTCAGGTATACAGGCAAGGGATGTTGGAAGCCCAGCAACATTCTGGGAGGCCACAAGTTCTCTGCTTCTGCCCTAGCACAAAAGGGAATGGGGGAAGTAAAACAATATGCCGCTCAATCAGCTGATTTAACTTCTGAATTCAGGGACAGGAACGAGTCATCTTGCCAGGAGCATCTGGTTACGGATGAATGGGGAGCATTAAAGTATTTCATTACCAGCAAAAATCCTCCATGGAGATTTTTCTTTCTTTCTTTTATGCCCAGAATGTCGAAAACAGGCCGGATCCTTGATGTGGGTTTTTGTGCTGGTGGGAAACATCATCCGTGGAGTTGGTGAAACTCCCATCGCTCCTTTGGGGATTTCGTATGTGGAGGATTTCGCAAGGACAGAAAACTCTCCTTTCTACATCGGTAAACCTGAAAAAGGCCCCTCCTCAGTATTGTGTGTTGGATTTAAAAATCAAACCAAGCTCTTATATACACTTGGACCACATGCACAGCATACATTTTAAGCACAATGATGCTTTAAGCAACCATAGCTTCCCCCAAAGAATTCTGGGAGCTGTGATTTGTCAAGGATGTTGAGTGTTGTTAGGAGACCCCTATTCCTCTCACAAGTGTTTAGAGAGGAGTTGAATCAATCCCTATTCTAAGGGATCTCTGGGAACCGGGAATCTCTTCTCTGTGAGGAGAACAGGGGTTGCCTGACAACTCTCAGCACCCTACAGTTCCCAGAATTATTTTGGTGAAGCTTAAGGGACACAGGTGGCGCTGTGGGTTAAACCACAGAGTCTAGGACTTGCCGATCAGAAGGTCGGCTGTTCGAATCCCCGCGACGGAGTGAGCTCCCATTGCTCGGTCCCTGCTCCTGCCAACCTAGCAGTTCGAAAGCACATCAAAGTGCAAGTAGATAAATAGGTACTGCTCCGGCAAGAAGGTAAATGGCGTTTCCGTGCGCTGCTCTGGTTCGCCATATGACCCGGAAGCTCTATGCTGGCTCCCTCGGCCAATAAAGATGAGCGCCGCAACCCCAGAGTCGGTCACGACTGGACCAAATGGTCAGGGGTCCCTTTACCTTTACCTATGGCCGCTTAAAGTGGCATTAAAGAGCTTTATGGTGTGGATTGGTTTCTTCCATAGAGTCATCCTGGCTTTGGATCAAAAGGGAGACTACAAATGCCTTAGAAAAAGTACATTTTGGGGGATGCTCATGGTGCAGTCCTCTGCATATTTATTCAGAAGGCAAATCCCACTCAGTGGAAGTTGATCATTTGGAGCAGGTAAAGATATACCTCTTTACCCTGGCTTTTAATGCTTGAGGTATATATTGCCATGACCTACCTCATTTTTATGGGTGTAAATTGTGTTTTAATGGTGTAACTTGCACTGGGACCTTAAGGTGAACAGAGGGCAATAAATAAATGAATAAAGAATACATAAATGTTGGAGCCATAGATGGTGCTTTCCAGCAGATAGTGTATACCACAGATTTCAGTGTGTTGCTTCCATCTCCCAATAGCCAGCCAGCATTCTGTGCACGTTGAGCTGTTCTGGTTCCAGACTGAAATATACTCGGAATCAAGAGTGGATTTCATGCTCTTTATTCAGCTCATAGTGGTGAGGAGGAATGGAAGTTCGCCCAGAATGTCTGCTTTATATACATTATTTACACAATGGGCCCCACGTGATTGGCTAATTCCGGCATTCACCTGTAGGCCAATCAGGTTGCGGATTCACTTCCACCTGGAGCTGGATTGGGTGGCTCCTGTGGACCAATCAGACTGCTGCATTCTGGATCCTATTGTTCTAGGACCAATCAGACTGCTGCATTCTGAATCCTATTGTTCTAGGACCAATCAGACTGCTGCATTCTGAATCCTATTGTTCTAGACAATCCTATTGTTCAGACTGCTGCATTTTGGATCCTATTCAACTCAGTACATAACACAGACAAACTTTTGGGTTCCCCCCTTAAGATTGCTTTTGCACTTCTAACCTTTGGGTTCCTCCAAGCCTGCAGTTGCCTCCATTTTGTGCTTTTGCTTTGTTTTTTGACTATGTAAGGATAATGAGTTCACTTTTAATACAGATGATGATGGTGCATGGAGGTCTATTTTATGTTTCAGTGCTGGTGAGATCCTGCATTGATATTCTAAAAACCAGTCCTTCAGAGGTTGAGGACAGGAAGCCAAACAAATGTTGGACAAGAAGCTGCGTGAAATATGACAATAACTTTTTTTTTTTATATTCTTCTGCCTCTCCCTCTGCTGCTAGGCTGCCTGCAGATAGCAACCGTCTTGGGCCCTCTGTTTGGTCTACTGATAGGCTCCTATTGTGCCAAGCTGTATGTGGATGTTGGTTTTGTAGACCCAGGTAATGCACTGGAAATGGTCAAAACCCATAAGGGCTACTCCTGTTTCACGCTTCTTAGGGGTGGGATACGTGGACAGCATTCAGTTCAGGAGGGACAAATCTGTCAATTTCAGATTCTCATTTTTAGGAAGTTCGATTCACCCCATTCTACACACAGTTGCAAATTTTTTATTTTTTATTTTTTAAAGTTGCCTGAAAATTTGTGGACATTTATCCAAAGATATTCATTGCTGATGCAATTTTGCCTGGAGTATGCATTTTTTATAAAAGTTTTTATTTATACTTTTCAAATTTCATTTTACAATCATTTTAACATTTCAAAGTTTGACTTCCTTCCCCCTCTTTCTGCGGTTCCTTAAATTTATTTTTTAAATATTTTCTGCATATCCAAATTCATTTAATTTGCTCATTTAATTATCTACTTTAAATATATACTCTTACGAAACTGCAGGTTATTACAATAATCCTGCCAATGTTTTTATCTGTTTGCAATTTATCTGTAAAGATTCAATAAACCATGTCCATTCTTTTATAAAAAGTTTTTTATCTTGATTTCTTATTCTTCCGGTAAGTTTTGCCATTTCTGCATATTACATAAATTTTTGTATCTATTATTCCTTTGCTGGGATTTTAGCTTCTTTCCTTTTTTTGGTGAGTAGCATTCTTGCTGCTGTAGTAGCATACATAAATTTCTATACAATTTAGGTTCCGTATTTTTCGCCCCATAGGGCGCACAGTCCCATAGGACGCACCTAGTTTTTTTTGGGGGGGGGGTGGAATAAAGGAAAAAAATATATTCCCCCCCCCGGCACGGAGATGGCGCAGGGGAAGCCTGAGCTTCCCCCGACCCCCGACCCCAGAACAGCCTGCTATCCGCAAGCCTAGGGAGCCGCGCTGGTCTCCCCAGGCTTGCAGAGAGCTGTGCGAAGCCTGGGAGTGCAGGCAGCTCTGCGCAACCCTTGGGAGCCCTGCGCGAGGTTGCGCCGGTCTCCCAAGGGTTGCGCAGAGCTTCCTGAAGCCTGGAGAGCGAGAGGGGTCGGTGCGCACTGACCTCTCTCGCTCTCCAGGCTTCAGCAAAAGCCTGCATTTGCCCCATAGGACGTGCGCACACATTTCCCCTTCATTTTTGGAGGGGAAAAAGTGCGTCCTATAGGGCGAAAAATACGGTAGTTCTGTCCCTGTAATTCCCAAAAGAAAAGCTGCTGCTGCTGCTGCTGCTTCTTCTTCCTCTTCTTCTTCTTCTTCTTCTTCTTCTTCTTCTTCTTCTTCTTCTTCTTCTTCTTTTACAAAGGTTATTTTGAACATCCTTTTCAATTCATTATATATAACGGAGTATGCATTTTTGCAAGAAAAAACAACGTACATGCTTTTCGATTGGCAAATTGCAAGGCAAAATATGGGAAAGGACGGATTTTGAAGGCGATCTGTATTTTGGTTTGCACATTGGTTTGGGGAGTGTGAATGTCCCCCTCATCCTTACATCCTTCCCCATTCTGTTTTGCTCCAAGCACTAGCCAGCAGAACCCAGTTTCTTGAATCTGGTTTCCAGATGTCCCAGGTCAAAGGGTTCAGCTGTAGGTACTTCATGCATGTATTTCAATTTTTAAAATATATGCAATTGTTCTAACCATATGCAATGGTTCTTCGTTTTTTCACATATGGAACAGCTTAACTGGTTTTATAGATGCAATAGTATTATTTCTGCTTTTATTATATTGCGAAACCACTTTGAGATGCTTCATCCAGACCTGTGTGTCCGGGACAGTGACTAACTTCTACTGTTTGAAACTAGTAGTATCTGCTCAAGTTTACCACTCATGCCTTAAGAAAAATCATAGACCTGTAGAGTTGGAAGTAATCTCAAGGATCATCTAGTCCAGTGTTCCCCAACCTTGGGCCTCCAGCTGTTTTTGGACTACAACTCCCATCATCCCTCGCTAGCAAGACCAGTGGTCAAGGATGATGGGAATTGTAGTCCAAAAACAGCTGGAGGCCCAAGGTTGGGGAACACTGATCTAGTCCATGGGTAGGCAAACTAAGGCCTGGAGGCCAGATCCGGCCCAATTGCCTTCTAAATCTGGCCCACGGACTGTCCGGGAATCAGCGTGTTTTTACATGAGTAGAATATGTCCTTTTATTTAAAGTGCATCTCTGGGTTATTTGTGGGACACAGGAATTCGTTGATTATTTTTCTTCAAAATATAGTCTGGCTTGCCACAAGGTCTGAGGGACAGTGGACCGGCCCCCTGCTGAAAAAGTTTGCTGACCCCTGATCTAGTCCAATCCCTGCAATGCAGGAATCTCAGCTAAAGCATCCATGACAGTTGGCACTATGGGTTAAACCACAGAGCCTAGGACTTGCCGATCAGAAGGTCGGCGGTTCGAATCCCCGCGACGGGGTGAGCTCCCGTTGCTCGGTCCCTGCTCCTGCCAAGCTAGCAGTTCTAAAGCACGTCAAAGTGCAAGTAGATAAATAGGTACCGCTCCGGGGGGAAGGTAAACGCCATTTCCGTGCGCTGCTCTGGTTCGCCAGAAGCGGCTTTGTCATGCTGGCCATATGACCCGGAAGCTGTACGCCGGCTCCCTTGTCCAATAAAATGAGATGAGCGCCGCAACCCCAGAGTCGGCCACGACTGGACCTAATGGTCAGGGGTCCCTTTACCTTTAACAAGTGTTTATAAAGGCATCCTTTTATTTCTTTCCAGAAAAGCCGTGTTCACATTCGAAAGTAACCCTGCTTATTGCAATCAAACAAGCAAGAAGAGGAGAATCTACCACTGAGAATGATGCCTACCTTGGTGCTACTAATACAGTCCTCTCCGTTAATCTCTCTCTCCAGAGGATGTGACTTTGAGCCTCCTTGATGCTCGCTGGGTCGGGGCCTGGTGGCTGGGGGTCTTGATTTGTGCCGCCGTGAGCTTCATCGTCGCCATCCCTTTCTGCTTCCTGCCCAAGTCCCTTCCGAAGGAAGGAGAGGAAAACAGTGCCGAGTTAAACACAAAGGGCAACAAAACTTTGCTACCAGCAGAAAATGCAGCTCATGCCAGCACAACAATTCGAGAAATTGCTAAAGGTGAACAGATTTTTTAAAAAACCCTTTCCCCGCCAATGTTTTGTAATACAGTCATACCTCAGGTTAAATGTGCTTCAGCTTGAACATTTTCAGGTTACGCTCCGCAGTGACCTGGAAGTAACGGAGTGCGTTACTTCCGGGTTTCGCCGCTTGCACATGTGCATGCGCTCAAAATGACATCACACGCATGCGTGGAAGCAGCAAATCGTGACCCGTGCATGCGCAGACATGCGGACGCAGGTTGCGTTCGCTTCAGGATGTGAACAGGGCTCCGGAATGGATCCTGTTCACATCCAGCGGTACCACTGTACTGTCGTACCTCCCCTTATGTATCCCTCTAGATACATAAATTTCGGGATGCAAACGCGGCAAACCCAGAAGTATTTTTCCGGATTTCGCTGTTCATGCATACGCAGAAGCGCTAAACTGTGCTGCCTGCATGCGCAAAAGCAGTCCTCTGGTTGCAAATTCCTCAGGATGCAGCCATACCTCCAAAACGGATCCCGTTCGCAACTGGAGGTACCACTGTATAGTTTTATTATATATGTTTTTTTAAAAATGTTTTTAATAACACACCATAATTAAAATGCACAATAAAACAATCCCATTATAACAGTAATATATAAATGTCCATAATTAAGATTGCCCATAGAAAAATTCCACCAGCATCTTTTGTAAACAGCTTTGACAGAGCTAGCATCTGGGTACGTGCATATACAAACCTAAAATGTATTTCAAAGAGCCCAGTCCTCCATTGTGGGTAAAATAATTGTCACAGGGCCTTCTCTGTTTGCCGTTGCCAAGGTTGGTGCTGACAGTGGCTCATGGGAGGAGGGGTCTTTCCGGTGGTGGCTCCCTGCTTATGAAATTCTCTCCCCAGGCAAGCACAGCTGGCCCCATCACTGTCCGCCTTTAGACACCGGACGAAAACATTCAAATGTCTCTTGTTATTCCTTAATTTGTAAGTTTCTTTGAGACGCTTCAGTGTAAATAGCAGTGAAACAATGTTACTACTAGTAGTAGTAGTACCAATAATAATAATAATGCAGCTGAGACTAACTGTTCTGGTTCTTTCGTTTCTAGATTTCATCCCCTACCTGAAAAGTCTGGCTTACAATCCAGTTTACATGCTTTTTCTTTTGATCACTGTGATCCAGTTCAGCGCTTGGATTGGGATGATTACATTTATGCCAAAATATATGGAACAGCAGTATGGGATATCTGCGGCAGATGCCATCTTTTTCATAGGTAAAATGTGTGTGTGTGTGTGTGTGTGTGTGTGTGTGTGTGTGTGTGTGTGAATGAAGGGCTGATTATGAACTTTATTTATTTAATATTACACTTATACCCTCCTTGATGAGTCCTACAACCATGAGCACACATAAATAGGAGGGGGCACACCTTGAAGGTAGGTTTGTTGTCCTTAAAACACTCGTGGACAAGGCCATATCTCAACCTGCTGTTTTGTGTTTTCTCTCTAGGTGTTTACAATTTACCAATTATATGTGCTGGTTATTTCTTTGGTGGCCTCATGATGAAGAAATTCAAGATAAGCACCTATAAAGCTGCCCACATTGGTTTTTGGAGTTCTATAGTGGAGTATCTCATCTACTTCTCTGCTTTTTTCATGGTCTGCAAGAATGCTAAGGTTGCTGGCTTAACCATGTCCTACGAAGGGTATGTTCTTGCTTTTACCTAAGCCTGATTTCACCCTATTGGGTGGTGCTGGTTAGATTGCATAAAGACAGGAATTTTGGCAGAACCTTGCATCCATCCCTGAGGAAATTAATTTTGTTAGTTTGGGCCCAGAACTCTAATCGGTTAAGATCATCTTGGATCCTGATTCTGTCTTCTGTGACATTAGCTACCTCTCTCAATTTGGTATCATCTGCAAATTTGGTGGACACCCTCTCAATTCCTTCATCCAAGTCATTTATAAAGAGTTTGAACAACTATGGGGCAAGGACAGAACTCTGTGGTATGCCACTTGTCAAATAATAATAATAATAATAATTTATTTATACCCCACCTCTCTGGGTTGTTCCCAACAGAATATTAAAAACACGATAAAACATCAAACATTAAAAACTTCCCTAAACAGGGCTGCCTTCAGATGTCTTCTAAAAGTCAGATAGCTGTTTATTTCCTTCACATCTGATGGGAGGGTGTTCCACAGGATGGGCGCCACCACTGAGAAGGCCCTCTGCCTGGTTCCCTGTAACCTCACTTCTCACAATGAGGGACCTGCCAGAGGCTCTCAGAGCTGGGCCTCAGTGTCCAGGCTGAATGATGGAGGTGGAGATGCTCCTTCAGGTATACTGGGCCAAAGCCGTTACCTCATTCAATCCACATTTCGCCAGCTTCCTTGCAAGAATATCATGGGGGACTTGGTCAAAAGCCTTGCTGAAATCAAGATACACTATGTCCACAGCATCCCCCTGATCCACCAAGCCTGTAACTCCATCAAAAAAAGAAATGATTCAGATTCAGGCATCTCTCCCAGCCCTACTTGGAGATGACAGGGATAAAAAACATAAGAAAGTAAGAATAGCCTGTTAGATCAGCTTCTAGGCCAGCATCTGTTCTCACAGTGGCCAACCAGATCGCTGTACGAAGCCTGCAAATAGGATTTGAGCGCAATAGCAC
This sequence comes from Podarcis cretensis, assembly GCF_951804945.1. Classification (NCBI taxonomy): domain Eukaryota; kingdom Metazoa; phylum Chordata; class Lepidosauria; order Squamata; family Lacertidae; genus Podarcis; species Podarcis cretensis. Next base: position 14,214,246 of record NC_137179.1, read on the forward strand.
ACTCCCCTCTTGTGGCTTCCAGCAACTGGTATCTAGAAATGTTGCTGCCTCTGACTGTGGAGGCAATAAGCATAACTATCATTGCCAGTAGCCATCGATAGCCGTCTCCTCCATGAATTCATCTAATACTCTTTTAAAGGCATCTAGGTTGGTGGGAGAGTTTAACTACCGTATTTTTCACTCCATAAGGTACACCTGACCATAAGGCACACCTGCTTTTTTTTGGGGGGGGGGGGAATTCAAGAAAAAAAATATTATTTAACGGGAGCGCTGAGCAGAGCCTGTATGCATCCCAAGCTCTGCTCAGTGCTCCCTTTCATGAGTTGAGTGTGTGTGGCGCTTGCAGGCTTTTCCCCGAGGAGGGAGAAGGGCAGCCCGTCAGTGATGGGCTGCTCTTCTCCCTCCTTGGGGAAAAGCCTCCAAGAGCCACACACACACTCGGCGCAGCTCTTAAAAGGGAGCGCGGCTCTTGGGGGCTTTTGCGGGAGCTGGGGGAAGTGAGAGAGCCTCGCTCTGTCCCTTCCCCCACCTCCCGCAAAAGCCAGGGATAGCTGTGCGAAGCCTCCCCAGGGCAGGCTCCCCGCTGCCCTGCGGAGGCTTCCTGGGCTACCTCAGAGCTGCTCAGGAGCTTTTTGGGGCTGGCGGGGGAAGTCCGAGTTCCCCCCCCCCCCAGCCCCAGGGACCACACATTTGCTCCATGAGACACACAGACATTTCCCCTTAGATTTTAAGAGGAAAAAAGTGCGTCTTATGGAGTGAAAAATACGGTATGTGCTATGTGTGAAAGAGCACTTTCTTTTATCTGTCCTGAAACTTCCAACATTTGACCTCATCGGATGTTACCAAATTCTAGGGTTACGAGAGAGGGAGAAAAAAACTCTCTCTATCCACCTTTTCCCATGCTATGCATCATTCTATCTGCATAAACTTCGTCCAAAGAATCCTGGCAACTGTAGTCTGTGAAAAGGTGCTGGGAACTGCAACTCTGTAGGGGTAAACTCCATTTCCCAGGATTCTTTGGGGTGGCGGCGGGGAAACCACATGCTTTAAATGTATGGTGTGTATGCAACTTCAGACAATCTACAAATAAACTCCTTTTCTGCTGGACGGCCGCAGAGCTCTCCATCTCGAAGAGGGGGCTCTGGGTTTGTTTATTCATTTTTCTAATTGTTCGCAGGCTCTTTGCACACCTTTCTGGGTATTTTTCAGGCTCGAACAAGTCTCCTACATGGAAACAAACTTGTACGCGGACTGCAACCGGCATTGTGGCTGCTCCACTAAGGTGTGGGACCCTGTTTGCGGAGAAAACGGCATAGCGTATATTTCAGCATGTCTTGCAGGATGCGACATCTCAAACGGAACTGGGAAAAATATGGTAAGGCAGGTGTTCCAGGCAGCACAAAACTGTCCCCCATCTTTCTCTCTCTTTCTGATACCACCTTCTCGACATCTCCATTTGCACCCACTTTCCCCCCAATGGGCTGTTTGGGCAGGGAAGATAACAATAACAATAACAATAACAATAACAATAACAATAACAATAACAATAACAATAACAATAACAATAACAATAACAATAACAATAACAATAACAATAACTTATTATTTTTAGCCCACCCATCTGGCTGGGTTTCCCCAGCCACCCTGGGTGGCTTTCAGCAAAATATTAAAATACAATAATTCATCAAATATTAAAAAGCTTCCCTAAACAGGGCTGCCTTCAGATGTCAACTAAAAGTCAGATAGTTGTTCATTTCTTCGACATCTGGTGGGAGGGCATTCCACAGGGTAGGCGCTGCTACCAAGAAGGCCCTCTGCCTGGTTCCCTGGAAACTCATGTCTCGCAGTGAGGGAACTACCAGAAGGCCCTTGGCGCTGGACCTCAGTGTCCGGGTTGAACGGTGAGGGTGGAGATGCTCCTTCAGGTATATTGGACTGAAGCTGTTTAGGGCTTTAAAGGTCAGTGCCAACACTTTGAATTGTGCCCAGAAACATACTGGGAGCCAATGTAGGTCTTTCAGGACTGGTGTTATGTGGTCTTGGTGGCCGCCCACAGTCACCAGTCTAGCTGCTACATTCTAGATTAGTTGTAGTTTCCGGATCACCTTCTAAAGTAGCCCCACGTAGAGCACATTGCAGTAGTCCAAGCAGGAGATAACCAGAGCACGCACCACTCTGGCGAGACAGTCTGTGGGCAGGTAGGGTCTCAGCCTGTGTACCAGATGGAGCTGGTAGACAGCTGTCCTGGACACAGATTTGACCTGTGTCTCCATGGACAGCTGTGAGTCCAAAATGACTCCCAGGCTGTGCACCTGGTCCTTCAGGGGCACAGTTGCCCTATTCAATAGATCACTTACAGAGGTCAAGCATGCTACCAAAAGGCCACAGGCTGCCCACCCTCTTCCTTAACTGATTTCGTCTTATGTTTTGGCAGGTATTTAGAAACTGCTCCTGCATTTCAGCCTTCGGAAATGACACGGCGGTCCTGGGCCAGTGCAACAGAGAGAACTGTGGCACAATGCTGCAGTACTTCTTGATTTTATCCTTAGTCTGTTGTCTAATTTATTCCTTCGGAGCCATGCCGGGTTACATGGTCCTCATAAGGTACTAACTGAAGGGAGGTGGGAATAGCAGGATATATAGGTCTTGGGAGTCAGAGGAGTCCCATTTGCGATGTTGTTGACTCAGAACGGCACATTTGTCTCCTCCCCAGAGTGTCGAAGTTTATATTTCATAGCAGATTTGGTCAGCTTAGTAAAACGATCTTTCTGCCCGCCTTCAGTTTTGGCGAATAATGCTCTGTGCAAAAGACGAGGATTTTCTGTGTGACAATGAGGAGCAAAAGCTGAAGTCCAGGTTGAAGTACCTTTTCTGTGGGAAACGGCCACACAGATGCTCTGAAGTGTGGTCACGTTATTAATACACGTGCCCTTTGGAGCGTGGGATCACACTGAGCAGAAACAGCTCCCAAGCTCTCCCCATATAAACCGTCCCAAACTTTCCATTCATCTTCTGAGGCCTTTCTTTGTGTGCCTCCTCCATGAGAGGTCTGAAGGTGGCAACACGAGAACAGGGCCTTTTCTGTAGTGGCTTCTGAAGTGGGATGCTCTCCCCAGGGAGGTCCACCTGGCGCCTTCACTGTATATTTTTAGGAGCCAGATGAAAATGTTCCTCAGGCCTTTGGCTGATTTATATCCTACAGCCTTTTGAATGTGTCTGTGAGATGGGGAGGTTATTGTTTTGCTGTTTTGTTTTACTTATTTTCAGGATTTTATTATGTGAACCATCCTGTGATCATATGGCAAATAAACTAAAAATTAAAACAAAAGCAGTTGTGCAGGGGTAGGAAACTAGATTCAGTTGGGGGGGGGGCTGCATCCAGATGCTGCCAACCCTCCCTGAGGCCACTTTGAAATATAGTTCTCATATGATTGTAATTTCATATGATGCCATAGGACTGCAGCATCAGTTTGCAGCTGGAAAGGAAGAATCTTTCAGCTGCAAAATGTGTCCCTTGCTCACATACGATTAACGGAGCGTAAGAGTTAATTGTTTAACGCTGCAGTTGAACAGCAATGTGATGGATAGTGCTTTTTTCTCATTTATTGGCTTCATGGAAAATTCTCTTCTTCTCCAGGTCTCTAAAACCTGAGGAGAAGTCATTTGGTGTGGGTCTCCACTCCCTGGCAGAAAGAGTTTTTGGTAAGGTGCTGGTTACTTTAAATTTCACTTCAAAAAGATGAGCAGGCACATCCAAAACATACATTTACAGCATTATTACATCACTTTAAACAACCATAGCGTCCCCAAAAGAATTCTGGAAGCTGTAGTTTGTTAAGGGTACTGAGAGTTGTTAGGAGACCCCTGTTCTCCACACAGAACTACAATTCCCAGAGTGTTTGAACAGTCAATTTCTCTTCCCAGGGAACTCTGGGAATTGTACCTCTGAGAGGCAAATATGGGCTTCCTAACAATTTTCAGCAGTCTTAGCAAACTACAGCTCTCAGGATAGATGGATTTTAGGATATGGTAAGCTGACAAATGGATCACTTCATAAACCTAAACAGCATCTTAAAAAGCAGAGACATCACCTTGCCAACAAAGGTCCGTATAGTTAAAGCTATGGTTTTCCCAGTAGTGATGTATGGAATTGAGAGCTGGACCATAAAGAAGGCTGATCGCCGAAGAATGGATGCTTTTGAATTCTGGTGCTGGAGGAGACTCTTGAGAGTCCCATGGACTGCAAGAAGATCAAACCTATCCATTCTTAAGGAAATCAGCCCTGAGTGCTCACTGGAAGGACAGATCGAGAAGCTGAGGCTCCAAGACTTTGGCCACCTCATGAGAAGAGAAGACTCCCTGGAAAAGGCCCTGATGTTGGGAAAGATGGAGGGCACAAGGAGAAGGGGACAACAGAGGACGAGATGGTTGGACAGTGTTCTCGAAGCTACCAACATGAGTTTGACCAAAGTGCGGGAGGCAGTGGTAGACAGAAATGCCTGGCGTGCTCTGGACCACGAAGAGTCAGAAACGACTAAACAACAACAACAACAACAACAAAGCTGACAAATTATGCAGAGGTTACATTCCAGGGACCACGCCTAAAGCCAAAATTGCATCTAGTCAAAACACACTGGGTGCAATAGCAGGTGGAACGGCCAACCCCCCCCCCCCCGGATGCCCATCCCCTTTCTGCCCCTTTTGAATTTCTTTCTTTCTTTCTTTCTTTCTTTCTTTCTTTCTTTCTTTCTTTCTTTCTTTCTTTCTTTCTTTCTTTCTTTTTTGTTAAGCTCATAAAGCTGAATGCACACAAGTTTAATGTGCTTCAATTGCTGTCTTACTGTATATGGTTCTATTTACACATATATACAGTCTAGGCATAGGATGGAGGGGCTCACAGCATAAACATTTCAACGAATCTTGCCATAGCTTTACGGCCAGCACAGAGCAAGACGTGTCTCTGTGTCCCCAGCTTACAGCATCAGCCAAAACTCACACACACATGCAGCCCTGCTTGGCCTGTTGTTCTCCATACTAGCATGGCATGGCAGTCAGCCAGGTGAAGTGGGAGCAGCACCACTTCTTTGTTTCCATGGCAACAGGGCAACCTCTTTGGACATGTAAATGCCAGTACTCAGCTGGCCAACTTGGGCCTTTGTTTTTCAAAGAAACTTGTCTGACCAGTTCAATGGCCTCTTCTGCTAGATTGTAAACCTCCTTGGTGCAGAATCACAGGCCTGGGTGTGACCCCCCAAAAAACCCACCCCCATTGTAACAGCGTACTGTTTACAAAAGCCCCCCAAATGACCCTTCTTGTCTTCATGTCGTATTCCATGTAGCTGGAATCCCATCACCTATTTATTTTGGAGCGATGATTGACACTACCTGTTTGAAATGGGGAACCAAGAGCTGCGGTGGTGAAGGAGCCTGCCGGATGTATGATTCTGACACATACAGGTATCGCTGGCAGATCCCTATCTCTCTTGCTTTGTGCTATCTCTAGAATATTGTAGAGCAGCTGGGAGGGCAGCCTACACAGTAGCCTCTAGGTCAGGCTTCCTCAACCTCGGCCCTCCAGATGTTTTTGGCCTACAACTCCCAGCATCCCTACCTAGCAGGACCAGTGGTCAGGGATGATGGGAACTATAGTCTCAAAACATCTGGAGGGCCGAGGTTGAGGAAGCCTGCTCTAGGTGTTGCTGCACTTACATCTCCCATCACCCCAACCTGTGGCCATGCTGGCTGGAATTGCCTCCAACAACATCTGGAGGGACACAGCTGCAAATGGATGCAGCTGATGCCTCTGGGTTCAGTCCCGTTTATTCTGCAGCATCACATATCAGGCTGAGTGAATGAATGAATGGAGGGGTGGGAAGCCTGTGGCCCTGCCCAGATTTTGATGGGCTGCAACACCCAAATCCTTGACCATTCTAGGTCTAATGGGAGCTGTACGGGCACTGCATTGACTAGGTCTACTCCAAAGCCTTGGAAGATACCTAGTCATTCTTTGGTATGGTGCCTTTTGGGGATATAAAGGAATCTGGAGTTCAGAACAAGCAGGGAGAGGAGAGGTCTTTGAGCCTTTTCCTGCCCACTTCCTTTCTGCCACACCATACCACCTAAACAGCCTTGCCCACTTCACTTTTCAGGCTTCCAAAAGCCCCTCTATAGCTGTAAAATGCTAGAATGGCAAGGATTTGGAATATGAGCCCCCAAGGTTTTCTTCCAATATGTTTCCCACTCATTCTGGGTGCCACATAGGGGATTTTCCCCCTTTAGCTCTAGACTGGAAGCGTGTTTCAGATTAACCTCTTTTTGTATTAAAAGCACATCTGAAGAGTGTGCAGGCAGCCCTGCCTCCTGTCATTTTCCCTATCAACACCACTGACCTCTCACAACTGTATTTGGCAACTGTGAGAAGGCATACTACGTTCATTCCGATGTACACACATAGTGCTCTTCCCAGGGGACCAATGATTTTCTTATGATGATTGCTAAATGCATGGCTGTGGGTGGGCGTGGTCAATGGGAACCACAGAAATGGAGGTGTGGCTAGTACACACAATCCTGCAGCACCCTCATATATGCTTTGGTTGTGGGAGGGGGTTTGTCTGGAATTTCCCAGTGAGAGTGCTTCCGCAAGAGAGTTGTAACAAATCAACAAGTTCTCTGGTGGCACCAGTGGCATGGAATGATGTCCCTTTCTGAAATAAGAAAGGCTCCATCAGCATTGGCATTCCACCGGCTCATGAAGATACATCTGTTTAGATAAGCATTCCCATGATCTCTTGACTTGAATCTCCTGTTGCTGCTTTAAGTGCTTCAGTTGTTCAGCTGGTGAGTTGCTGCTGCTTCCTGGGAAGGGTGAGACAGCAGGGAGAGTGGTGTGGTGGATACGCCCCAACAAAAGCTCCCGATTGGCTCAGAAGGTGTGTTTGCACTGCACTAACCTCACTGCTCCCTTGCCCTTCTTTCTCCTTCGCCCAGTAAGCAGCAGCAAATCACCTGCCAGGTGGTCAGTTGAGCATCCCCACCCCTGCTTCTGCCTCTTATAATGGGCTTCTCCTTGTCATTGGCTATCTTTCCAAGTGGAAATGGCTTTGAAGCTGCCACAGCCACTAAGTGGTGTATGTATCTTCTTCTTTGGCGATCACTCGTAGCCGAGTAAGATTGTCTTCCATGAACATGGTTTTAACAATGAGTTCGTAAGTGGCTGTGGAGGCCAATTCTGGACCCACACGTCCTTCCACAGTGGGGACATTGGTTCCCGGGCAGGAGTTGATCACGGTGTGGATTTGCCAAGCGTGCCTTCCTCTTAGCATGTTTCTCCCTTGCGTTCTGGGTTCGAGTGTCTTCAAAGTCCATGACACCTTTGGTAAAGGTGTATGTATAACGAATACATAACACACAGTTTCACACAAACACTGGCACACGCATAGAAGTGTGTATTTGTGTTCAGCGTAACCCGCAAACAAGCCTTAGGTTACCAAGAAGGCCAATGAAACTAAGCTCCATCAGTGCATGGAGGCGACTTGATTCTCCTTGGGAGAACTTCTGGAGCATGGGAACTTCTGGATACGGTGCTCTATGGCTGCTCTTTACTGATGGTGTCCAAATTGCATTCCAGGCAGCTGTACCTGGGTGTGCCCTCAGCCCTCCGCGCCGTGTCCTACATCCCGTGTGTGCTTGTGCTCCTCATTTTAAGGAAACAGAACAAGACCTTGGTGCAGGAGGACAAAGAATTGGAAGCCAGAGAAGAGGAAAATGGGTCAGTAGAACAGAAGGATATACCTGCAGCCCAGAACAGCATACATTTACATCAAGAGACAAAAGACTTGTAAAAAGCAGACTTTAAAGAGGACTGGTGGCTTTATGGTTGTACGTCAAATGTAGGTCATTATCACTTTTCCAAGTCACCTCTAGAGATCTTTCCAGAATACATATATTACATACAGCAGAGTATTGGGTGACTAGTGTGGCTCATTCTTCATGACTAAAGTTGTAAGTACTGTGTGTTCTATACTATCATAGCTGAGCCTCTGGGTTTGTGCTTTTTTTTCCTTTTTGGTGTGCACATGTTTCTGTAATAATTGTTTCCACATATCATTTCAAGATTTCTACAAAATAACAGAAAGGAGAGAAGGGGCCATGGCAGCTTTCGCTCGCTCCAGTTTTTCACTTAGGCTGGATCTAGAACCATCCAAAAAAACATTTCAGGAAAACACGTTGTAAACCTCATTGGCGAAAGACGGAACTCTACAGCGCCATTTGGTGTCACAGTGTTATAACACGTTTAAAGCGCTTTTTCTTGACTAATGTAGCTGAGTCCTTAATACATTTGTTGCTCTGTCCGCACTGTACATTTTAAGCAGTATGATACCGGTTTAACACAATCATGGCTTCCTCCAAAGAATCCTGGGAACTGTGCTTTGTTTAGTTTTTAAAAATAATTTTTACTAAGTTTTCAAATTTTACATTTCAAAATAGGCATCTTTCATTATACCCATGCATTCAATGACTTCCCTCTCTCCCCTTCCAAGATTCTATTGATTTGCTTACATATTTTTATATATCTGTCTTAATTCAATTCTCCCCTCTTGCATCCTTTTTAAATAGGTTATACTGTCGAATTTACCTTAGTGCTGCCAGCGTTTTCAGAAACTGTGCTTTGTTAAGGGTGCTGAGAGTTATGAGGAGACCCCCGTGACTCTGCAAAGAGGATTTACTTGTTAAACTGCTCTGGGAATTGTAGCTCTGTGAGGGGAAGAAGGGTCCCCAATAACTGTGTCATGGCACCCTTAACAAACTACAGTTCCCGGGATTCTTAGCTCCCGACTAAGGTCTGTCTAAAGTGCAATGTCTGCAATGTCTGTCTGAAGTGGTATAACAGTGCTTTAATGTATAGTGTAGATGGGACATTCATTCATGATGGATCTCAAGAAGACATACAGAGCATTCCCAGGTGGTGGAGACCCAGACCTGCTTGGCCTCAGGCAGGTTGCTGGCAACTGGCACAGTGCAGAGGCAGAAGATGCTTAATGGAGCTTGGCTTTCAGCAAAGCTGATGGAATGAGCCCTGCTTTCAATCTCAGACCCTCCAAATGTCCCTATTTTCCAGGGACATCCCTGATTTAGTGAAGCCGTCCTGGTTTCTTATTTGATCCTGGATTGTCCCACTGTCCCTTAGGGTGTCCCTATTTTCACTGCAGAAATATCGGAGGGTATGGCGTTATCTAACCCTAAGACCCCTGGGTATAGGGCGGTATATAAATTCAATAAATAACAACAACAACAACCCCCGAGCTGTCTGAAAGCAGTCCTGTACAGTGAAGGTTTTTATAAATCTTTTATTATGGTTTTATATATGTTGGAACCTGCCCAGAGCGGCTGGGGCAACCCAATCAGATGTCTGGGGTATAAATAGTAAAGTTATCATTATGGAATGGGACGTCCCTATTTTCATTGGAGAAATGTTGGAGGGTATGCCATCTTTCCTACTGAGGCAGCCTGATGGAATGGTTGCATCCAGGTGAGAGGAAGCCTGATGGAGCTAGCCTGTCACACCAGAGCTGATGGAGGACGTGGGTAGCTCTGTGGTCTAAAATACTGAGCCACTTGGGCTTGCCGATCAGAAGGTGCGCGGTTCGAATCCCCACGACGGAGTGAGCTCTCATTGCTCCGTCCCAGCTCCTGCCAACCTGGCAGTTCAAAAGCATGCCAGTTCAAGTAGATAAATAGGTACTGCTGCGATGGGAAGGTAAATGGTGTTTCCGTGCGCTCTGGCTTCTCTCACGGTGTCCCGTTGCACCAGAAGCCGTTTAGTCATGCTGGCCACATGACCCGGAAAGCTGTCTGCAGACAAACACCGGCTCCCTCAGCCTGAAAGCGAGATGAGCGCCGCAATCCCATAGTTGCCTTTGACTGGACTTAACCGTCCAGAGGTCCTTTACCTTACCTTTTACCTGATGGAGTAAGCTTGGCTTCCCAGCTCTCCAAATAATGCCAGGTGCTGGTACCAGGCCTGCTTCAACACGACAACAAGCATAGCGCAGTGTCCTCACTCAAGAAATGCCAGGGGGAGCCGTCTGCCTCTAAGCAAGAGTTAAGAACCTCTTCTGCATTTCTCTCAAGTTCCTCTCCTTGCGCCAAGGTAACCCGGGAAACTGAAAGGATACTCTGCGTTCAAGTCCCACAGCAGGGAGAAAACAAGAAGCCTTTGTTAGTTAATCAGTGGATTTGAATATCATCCTGGGTTCCGTCTCTCTCTCTCTCTCAAGTTGCCAAGTGTTTCCAGACTTACTTAAGTTGCATTTTTCATATCTTAATGGCAGGAAGGAAATTCATTGACCTCTCCACCCCCCACCCCCGGATCCTACAGAACGAGACTCTTAACCTAAGGGTTGTGGGTTCGAGTCCTAGAGATTCGAGGCAAGAGATTCCTGCATTGCTAGGAGTTGGGCTAGATTATCCTCGTGGTCCTTTCCAGCACTATGATTCTATGATTCTGTCCTATGCATCTGATCATTTTGGGAAGACAAGTGGGAGCTGCAACGCAGTGTTGCAGCACATCCCCACTTGCTTGGTGGAGTGTTCTTGTTCAGGGCTTCGGCTGTTCTGGTGTAGCAGCCTTGCCATGCTATTCAAGTCACTTCAGAAGTTGGGAAAGGACAAATGATGCCTTTTCTTTCCCCCCCCTCTCACCCCCCTCCTCTCAGGGACTTCCCCTGCTCTGCTATATCCTGTAGGTATCCTGATTAGAATAACAGACTTGATTAGAGACCTGCAAGTTAAACTGACAGCTCAGGTCTCTCACACGCATCTGTTCTTCACAGGAACATTTCCAAAGCGGGCAAGCACAAAGGACATGGAACAGCACCACCTTGTGGTAGACCGTAGGGATGGACAAGTCTGTCAGTTTCAGCTTCTCATTTTTCCTATTTTAAGAGCATTTCACTGCGTTTCCACATCAGTTTTCATTTTTTTTAAAGCCCTCACACAAAAAAATAAATTGCAGAATTTTAGTGTGCATTTTGTCTAATGCATACATTTTTAACAAGCAGTTCCCACTGATATTCTGCTGTTTTTTGTTTGGTTTTTGCTTGGCTATCATGCATTTCTAGCTACATTCTCCTCTAATTTACACATTTTTCCATGCCCCCCCCCCCGTTGGAGAACTGCATCACAAAATGCAGGGAAATGTGAATTTCAAAGGGCAGCTGTGATTTGGTTCACATTTTGTTTCTGTAAGTGCACTAAAATGCAAACCGAACCAAATTCCTCCCCCACACCTAGTTAGCGCTCTTGCTTAGACAAAGACTCTCCTCCCTGAAAGAGAGGGGAGTGGTTGTGGGCGGGAGCCCGAGCACCGCCCAGCAGGGGGCATTTGCCCCCTGCCTCCAGCTCACCTGGCTGGCGCTCACGCCCCCCCTGTGGCCATCCAACCAGGTGCCACGGAGGGGGCGTGTTCAGCAGCCTTTTGCTGCATCGCCAGCCTTTCCCTGGCCTCATTCCTCGTCGTCCCGTTGCGAGTCACCCACCCTCCACTCCCTTTTAGTTAGGGCCTAGGTCATTGGCCTTGCTATGGACCTTAGGTTGATCGCCCTGGTTGTCCGGGGGGCCTGGTAGGAGTTTTTCCATTTGGCATTAGGCTTTTTGGTTTTTTCGCCTACCTCGTAGCAATCGTCACAACTTTTGTGGTATTGGTGGGTAGGTTAGGCATTGGAATAATGTGTTGTGGTGTGTCGAAGTGCTAGGTGTGGCCATCGCCTATGCCTTCAATGTTTAGGGGTATTCCGTTAAAGGAATCTGGCGGTCGTGTATTCCGTCCGAAGCCTGCTTGGCGGGAGGCCATGGCACGACCCTCGGTGACAGCAGGAGGTGAGCCTATAGTTGGATCAGCATCAACAGGCTCCACCTACTGGTGAATAAACCCACTTGTTTCGATCCAATGCCTAAGCCAATACCTTTTCATTGCTGTAATCAATAAAGTTGTGGCCTTTTCTAGCCCATTAACGTGTCCTTGTGTCTTCATTTCACTTCGCGGGGTCGGGTCCTCGAACCACAAAATATATTAGCCATTGCCATACATTATATATAGCCATTACAATACCATAGCAGTGGAAGGCTGCGAGATGCCCAAACCTGATAATTTTATAGCCATACAGTGGGGCTCCTAACAAAATTCTGGCAAGTGGGGAAGGGAAAATTGTATCCCTTTTCTTTCATTCATTCCTCTTGAAACATTAGGCTATGCAATGCAGGGAATCATAGAATCATAGAATCATAGAGTTGGAAGAGACCACAAGGGCCATCGAGTCCAACCCCCTGCTAAGCAGGAAACACTATCAGAGCACTCCTGACATATGGTTGTCAAGCCTCTGCTTAAAGACCTCCAAAGAAGGAGACTCCACCACACTCCTTGGCAGCAAATTCCACTGTCGAATAGCTCTTACTGTCAGGAAGTTCTTCCTAATGTTTAGGTGGAATCTTCTTTCTTGTAGTTTGGATCCATTGCTCCGTGTCCGCTTCTCTGGAGCAGCAGAAAACAACCTTTCTCCCTCCTCTATGTGACATCCTTTTATATATTTGAACATGGCTATCATATCACCCCTTAACCTCCTCTTCTCCAGGCTAAACATGCCCAGCTCCCTTAGCTGTTCCTCATAAGGCATCGTTTCCAGGCCTTTGACCATTTTGGTTGCCCTCCTCTGGACACGTTCCAGTTTGTCAGGGAGGGAGAGTGTAATCTTGAGCAGAGGCACAGCCTATGTTTAAAGCACACCTGTGTGACTTCCCTCAAAGAATGCTGGGAGCTGTAATTCCCCCCCCCCCCGAACTACCATTCCCACAATTCTTTGAGGGAAGCCATGCACTTTAAATGTGCTTCCTATGACATGCATCCTCTCCAACTCTAATTCCACTGCCCCTTTTAGGATACAGTGGGACCTCGGAATTCGAACTTAATCCATTCTGGAAGTCCGTTCGACTTCCAAAATGTTTGGGAACCAAGGAGCGGAAGCTCCTGCAGCCAATCGGAAGCTGCGTCAAACATTTGGGTTCCAAAGAACGTTTGCAAACAGGAACACTCATTTCCGGGTTTGCGGCGTTCAGGAGCCAAAAGATTCGACTTGCAAGGCGTTTGCGAACCAAGGTACGACTGTACTGACCACAAGCAATCATAGCTTTGAGCGGGTCAATGCAATAATAATAATAATAATAATAATAATAATAATAATAATAACAATAATTTATTTATACCCCACCCATCCGGCTGGGTTTCCCCAGCCACTCTGGGCGGCTTCCAACAAAGTATTAAAATACAGTAGTCTGTTAAACATTAAAAGCTTCCCTAAAGAGGGCTGCCTTCAGATGTTTTGGGACTACAATTCCCATCATCCCTGACCACTGTTCCTGTTAGCTAGGGATGCATCTTGTCTCTTGCCCTTATCCTTTCGCCCCACCAGATGAACTGGCCCAAGCCCCGGGGGGGGGGGGGGGACTGCACACCTTTGTGCCACGTACGAAAAGGGCAGGGAGCCTCTCTCACATTTGATCCGGCAGTGGCGCATCGCCACACAGATGCAGTTTCTGTCAACCGCCCTGAGACCTCTGGGTATAGGGCGGTATATAAATTCAATATACACCATACACTCCTATGTTAGGAACATAAGAAGCTGCCTTCTACCAAGGCTGGCCATTGAGTCCATCTTCTATCTACCCTGAGAGGCAGTAGCTCTGAGAGGATACAGACGGCTGATATTCCCAGCCCTACCCAAAGATGCACAGGGCTGGACCTTCTTCATCCTAAGCCAGGCACCCCCAAACTCAGCCCTCCTGATGTTTTTCGGACTACAGCTCCCATCATCCCTAGCTAACAGGACCAGTGGTCAGGGATGATGGGAATTGTAGTCCCAAAAAAACATCTAAAGGGCTGAGTTTGGGGATGCCTGTTAAGCTAAGGGCTTGGTAAGCTAACAGTTCCTCTTGTCCTTTTGCTTTCCCCCAGGGAAAACTGCTCTTTAGCACTCTGTTGGAGCAAACAGCCACTTGGGTTTTCTCCAGATTGGTGTTTGCTCCAATATACCACTAAAGAGCAGGTTTTCCATGAGAAAGGAGCAGCACAAGGAGAAAACTGCTCAGACCCATTGCTTTCTAGGCATGGGACAAGCAGGCGCACAGATAAGCCCTAATGTTCTACTACTGAGCTGTGGCCATATCTTGCCATGAGTTCAAAAACTGCAAATGTAAAACAAAAAACAGAAAGTTGGCAAGAAAGGGGTTCTAGAGACGGGTGGACAAAATGGAGAATTATGAAGAATCGGAATCTTGAGCAAAAAAGAAAAAAAAGAAAAGGTAAAGGACCCTGGATGGTTAAGTCCACTCAAAGGCGACTATGGGGTGTAGCACTCATCTTGCTTTCAGGTCGAGGGACCCATCGTTTGTCTACAGACAGCTTTCCGGATCATGTGGCCAGCATGACTAAACCGCTTCTGGAGCAACGGGACACCGTGATGGAAACCAGAGCTCACAGAAACACCATTTACCTTCCTGTCGCAGTGGTACCTATTTATCTACTTGCACTGGCCTGCTTTTAAATTGCTATGTTGACAGGAACTGGGACACAGCAAAGGGAGCTCACTCCGTCGCGGGGATTCGAACCGCCAACCTTCCGATCGGAAAGCCCAAGTGGTTCAGTGATTTAGACCACAGCGTCACCCGCCTCCCTAGAGCGTAGATCCTGGAGCATGGAATGGGTCGCTGGCACCCAGGGCGGGACAAGTCTCTTTGCTGGCCAACGTCTAATCAAGGGAGTCTGTCCTTTAGTGAGCCAGTGTGGTGTAGTGGTTCAGAGTGGTAGACTCGTAATCTGGTGAATTGGGTTCGATTCCCCGCTCCTCCACATGCAGCTGCTGGGTGACCTTGGGCTAGTCACACTTCTCTGAAGTCTCCCAGCCTCATTCACCTCACAGAGTGTTTGTTGTGGGGGAGAAAGGGAAAGGAGATTGTTATCTGCTTTGGGACTCCTTAGGGTATTGATAAAGCAGGATATCAAATCCAAACTCTTCTTCTCTTCTGGAAGGCCTGGAAACGATGCCTTATGAGGAACGGCTAAGGGAGCTGGGCATGTATAGCCTGGAGAAGAGGAGGTTAAGGGGTGATATGATAGCCATGTTCAAATATATAAAAGGATGTCACATAGAGGAGGGAGAAAGGTTGTTTTCTGCTGCTCCAGAGAAGCGGACACGGAGCAATGGATCCAAACTCCAAGAAAGAAGATTCCACCTAAACATTAGGAAGAACTTCCTGACAGTAAGAGCTGTTTGACAGTGGAATTTGCTGCCAAGGAGTGTGGTGGAGTCTCCTTCTTTGGAGGTCTTTAAGCAGAGGCTTGACAACCATATGTCAGAAGTGCTCTGATGGTGTTTCCTGCTTAGCAGGGGGTTGGACTCGATGGCCCTTGTGGTCTCTTCCAACTCTATGATTCTATGATTCTATGATTCTATGATTCTTCTTCCAAACTAGTCCCAACCCTGGAAATAAGGCAGAGAAACATGAAGCCAGGAGCACTGCTGTGTCGCCCCACTCTCCTGTCCTTGCAGCAAGTGCAGCAAGGCGCTCTGGGCAATGCACATAATAATAATACTTCTCCAGGGCTCTGGGCAATGCACATAATAATAATAATAATGGGCTTCTCCAGCCACTCTGGGCGGCTTCCAACAGAATATTAAAATACAATAACCAATTAAACATTAAAAGCTTCCCTAAACAGGGCTGCCTTCTGGTCTTCTAAAAGTCTGGTAGTTGTTTTTCTCTTTGACATCTGGTGGGAGGGCGTTCCACAGGGCGGGCACCACTACCGAGAAGGCCCTCTGCCTGGTTCCCTGTAATTGGCTTCTCACAGCGAGAGAACCTCCAGAAGGCCCTCAGCACTGGACCTCAGTGTCCAGGCAGAACGATGGGGGTGGGGACACTCCTTCAGGTATACTGGACCCCCCAGGTATACCTGGGGGGCACCCTTGCCTCCACCCTCTTGGCTGGCCCATGGGCAGTGTGTGCCTGGGCATCCCTTTGCTGGCCACAAGGAGGAGGAGGCAACACTGCCCCAGCCCCAAAGGCCTGGCGTGGGCGCAGTTTGCTTCCCTGTGGCTCCAGTCTCGATGAGGAAGCTCATCATGGGGGCATCTTGTTGTGCCCCCTTGGAAATTTCCCCCCAGGGCCATGGTCCCCTGCCCCCATACTATGCCACTGATCTGAACTCATGTACTAGGAATCCATTTTAAAATATGAAGTTTGTCTAATCACTGTTCCGTATCAAAGTTTAGATGCCGTTGTTTAAGTGAGCAGAAATATATTGCCCATCTCATCCTGATGGATGGGGAAGCGGAACAATGCTGTTTGCAATGCATCTTTTCTATGGGCTCATTGTCCTGGCGCAGTTTTCTGGAAAGTTGGATCAACAGGTAGGACGGTTGCTACACATCGTTTACGCTTCGTGACCAAGCCTTGCCTCTGCAATACTGCGGACAAAGGCCATTCCTGTAGCCAACTCCTGCCTTGTTGCTTTTAAAACTTCAGAACTTAAAACATTCAGATTTTAAACACCTGATGCTGGCTTCACATTTTCAGTTTGGTCCACATTTGTTTGGCAGTGATAATGATGAGGAGACAATTCACTGTTAACCATTAAACATCTGTGAAGGAACCCAGGCTTCTATTTATCGGTCCCTTTCACTGACACTGTGCTGTGGGTTTAGCAGGGGATTAAACAGTAAGCAAATCAGTTATGTCACTGGTTTAAATGAGTTGATAATTTAACACATTTCTGAGGTGAGGGTGGCAAATGTTACATGGGTTCAGTTTCATGTCACTGAAGGTTTCTGAGGCTGCGCTAACACTTCTGTTTGCAGGGCACTCTCAGCGCTGGGGTTTTAATCTGTGTTCACACTTCCAAAACTCATATATATCCTTTACCTTGTTGTGAAATGCTTCTGTTTCATACCTTGTTTCACAAACCAGTTTCACACCAATTAGCATCCCTAATTCATCTCTGCCAAGGTGTGAACATGAGGCAAATGCCTCCTGGTGTGTACACAAACAGAAACAAATCGGTAGGCATTCATTTGATCTGTATTTTGATCATATTGTATGCCAATCAATCCCCCTGTGTCTGAGAGTTTTTCTTGTTGTTCCATGGCTATGCTTTGCAAAAAAATCCAATCTCACTCCCTGAACTGAAGCTCAGTTAAGCAACACCTCTCTTTGGATTTTCTGCACATCTGGTAAGATCCGATCCAGCTGGTAAGATCAGCAGCTGCGGAACACAAATGGTACACAGTAACATCAAAAATTGCAAAAGTACAGTGGTACCTCGGGTTACAGACATTTCAGGTTACAGACTCCGCTAACCCGCTAATGTGGGGGAGGAAGACAGTGCTCCTGAAGGTAGGAGTCTATCAATTGATGAAGATGACCATCCAAATGTCATAGACCAAATGGAGCAAACAGCACGCAGACCTAGTGGTGGGAGGAAAAAATCCTTAAATAAGAGACACGGGGGAATGATTAATGGACTTCAATGTCTGTACACTAATGCGCAAAGCATGGGTAATAAGCAAGATGAGCTTGAGCTCTTGGTACAGCAAACTAAATATGACATAATAGGCATCACTGAAACCTGGTGGGATAAGTCCCACGACTGGAATGTAATAATGGAGGGTTACAATCTATTTCAGAGAAACAGACCAGACAAGAAAGGAGGAGGAGTGGCGTTATATGTCAGGGATGTGTATACCTGTGAAGAGATCCAAGATTTAGAACCTCAAAGCCAAAGTGAGAGCGTTTGGGTCAAAATTAAGGGAGAGATGAATAACAGGGACGTCATTGTGGGAGTTTACTATAGATCCCCAAGCCAAACGGAGGACATAGATGATGCCTTCCTGGAACAGATGGCCAAGCATGCAAAAGGAAGGGAGATAGTAGTAATGGGGGACTTCAATTACCCTGATATTTGCTGGATGTCAAACTCAGCCAAGAGCATAAGGTCAAACAAATTCCTCACTGGCCTTGCAGACAACTTCATTGTCCAGAAAGTGGGAGAAGCAACAAGAGGAACAGCCATTTTAGATCTGGTCCTAACCAATGTTGATGACCTGGTTAGTGGGGTAGAAGTGGAAGGATCATTAGGCGCGAGTGATCATGCTCTTCTGAAGTTTACTATACAGCGGAAAGGAGCAGCCAAGCATACTAGGACTCAATTTCTTGACTTTAAGAAAGCCGACTTCATAAAACTTAGGGAAGTGCTGGGTGAGATCCCATGGACAGTAATACTAAAAGGAAAGGGAGTTCATGATGGCTGGGAGTTTGTTAAGAGGGAGATAGTAAAAGCACAACTTCAGGCAATACCAATGAGACGGAAACATGGAAGGTCCCTAAAGAAGCCAGGGTGGCTATCTAAAGAACTTTTAACTGAGTTAAGATTAAAAAAGGATGTGTACAAAAAATGGAAAAGGGGGGAAACCACCAAAGAGGAATTCAAACAAATAGCCAGCACGTGTAGACACAAAGTCAGAAAAGCTAAAGCACAGAATGAACTCAGGCTTGCTAGAGAGGTTAAAAGCAACAAAAAAGGCTTTTATGGGTATGTTCGTAGCAAAAGGAAGAACAAAGAAACAGTGGGGTCACTCAGAGGAGAAGATGGTGAAATGCAAACAGGGGACACAGAAAGGGCTGAACTCCTCAATGCCTTCTTTGCCTCAGTCTTCTCCGATAAAGAAAACAATGCTCGACCTGAAGAATTTGGAGCAAATGATTCAGCAGAGGAAACACAGCCCAGAATAACTAAGGAGATAGTACAAGAATACTTGGCTAGTTTAGATGTATTCAAGTCTCCAGGGCCAGATGAACTGCATCCAAGAGTATTAAAAGAACTGGCAGATGTGATCTCAGAACCACTGGCAGTCATCTTTGAGAATTCCTGGAGAACAGGCGAAGTCCCGGCAGACTGGAGGAGGGCAAATGTTGTCCCTATTTTCAAAAAGGGGAAAAGAGAGGACCCAAATAATTACCGCCCAGTCAGTCTGACATCAATACCAGGGAAGATTCTGGAGCAGATCATTAAGCAAACAGTTTGTGAGCACCTAGAAAGGAATACTGTGATCACCAATAGTCAGCATGGATTTCTGAAAAATAAGTCGTGTCAGACTAACCTGATCTCATTTTTTGACAGAATTACAAGCCTGGTAGATGAAGGGAATGCAGTGGATGTAGCCTACCTTGATTTCAGCAAGGCATTTGACAAGGTGCCCCATGATATTCTTGTAAAGAAGCTGGTAAAATGTGGACTCGACTATGCTACCACTCAGTGGATTTGTAACTGGCTGACTGACCGAACCCAAAGGGTGCTCATCAATGGTTCCTCTTCATCCTGGAGAAGAGTGACTAGTGGGGTGCCACAGGGTTCTGTCTTGGGCCCGGTCTTATTCAACATCTTTATCAACGACTTGGATGATGGACTCAAGGGCATCCTGATCAAATTTGCAGATGACACCAAACTGGGAGGGGTGGCTAACACCCCAGAGGACAGGATCACACTTCAAAATGACCTTGACAGATTAGAGAACTGGGCCAAAACAAACAAGATGAATTTTAATAGGGAGAAATGTAAAGTATTGCACTTGGGCAAAAAAAAAAAAAAAATGAGAGGCACAAATACAAGATGGGTGACACCTGGCTTGAGAGCAGTACATGTGAAAAGGATCTAGGAGTCTTGGTTGACCACAAACTTGACATGAGCCAACAGTGTGACGCAGCAGCTAAAAAAGCCAATGCAATTCTGGGCTGCATCAATAGGAGTATTGCATCTAGATCAAGGGAAGTAATAGTGCCACTGTATTCTGCTCTGGTCAGACCTCACCTGGAGTACTGTGTCCAGTTCTGGGCACCACAGTTCAAGAAGGACACTGACAAACTGGAACGTGTCCAGAGGAGGGCAACCAAAATGGTCAAAGGCCTGGAAACGATGCCTTATGAGGAACGGCTAAGGGAGCTGGGCATGTTTAGCCTGGAGAAGAGGAGGTTAAGGGGTGATATGATAGCCATGTTCAAATATATAAAAGGATGTCACATAGAGGAGGGAGAAAGGTTGTTTTCTGCTGCTCCGGAGAAGCGGACACGGAGCAATGGTTCCAAACTACAAGAAAGAAGATTCCACCTAAACATTAGGAAGAACTTCCTGACAGTAAGAGCTGTTTGACAGTGGAATTTGCTGCCAAGGAGTGTGGTGGAGTCTCCTTCTTTGGAGGTCTTTAAGCAGAGGCTTGACAACCATATGTCAGGAGTGCTCTGATGGTGTTTCCTGCTTGGCAGGGGGTTGGACTCGATGGCCCTTGTGGTCTCTTCCAACTCTATGATTCTATGATTCTAACCCAGAAATAGTACCTCGGGTTAAGAACTTTGCTTCAGGATGAGAACAGAAATTGTGCGGCGGCAGCGGGAGGCCCCATTAGCTAAAGTGGTACCTCAGGTTAAGAACAGTTTCAGGTTAAGAACGGACCTCCAGAATGAATTAAGTTCTTAACCCGATGTACCACTGTATTAGAAAATTTTTGCAAACTCTATTTTTCCTGTATTATATAATACAGGCTATGCACATGACACAAAACGTTATACAGTTACATATACAAATATCAATCTATTGATTTTGGGGTGACCTTTTTTCAAAAGATTTGGAAATGACAGTTCATTCCTTTGTTTTTAGGCAAAAGTTTATCTAACTAAGCTACAGGAACATGAGGTTGTACCAAAAAAAAAAAAAGTTATAAACCCTTTTCTACACACAGTGGCGTAGCGTGGGGGGTGCAGGGGGGGCCGGCTGCACCGGGCGCAACATCTGTGGGTTAGGGTTAGGGATAGGGTTAGGGGGCGCAAATCCAGGGTTAGGGGGCGCAAATTACTTGCCTTGCCCCGGGTGCTGACAACCCACGCTACGCCACTGTCTACACATGCCACTCGCAAGCCCCCATGCAGGCAAGCGAGTGCAAATCCACTTCAAGGACACATTCCAGCCAGTAAATGACAGTTACAGAGAGGGTGAAGCAGGAGCAGTAAGGGGTATAGCTGAGGAGGGGACTTGGGGGGGGGGGCAGGAGATCTCCAGCACCAGATAGAGGGGCTTGGGAAGTTGCATTCACACCCCAGGGCTCAGTTTCCCAATCCATGGCTTACTATCCAAAACAGACACAGGGAAGTCACGAAAGAGGTGGGGGCTGTTTAAGTGTGCAGCGACGCAGCAAGAATGCTTCTAGCCCAGAGATGGAAAGATGGAGAATTACTGACCAGAGAAGAGTGGCAGACGAAACTGATGGAGTATGCAGAAATGGCAAGACTGACAGGAAAGATCAGAAACCAGGTAGACAAAGTATTCTTAAAAGACTGGAATAACTTTTTAATATATTTCAAAGACCACAGTTGAAATCATTGGCAGGGATAACAATGACACTAGTAAAGTGAAATGAACTTTGGTTAATGTTATATATATGATTATATAGTAGACTGATAACGGTAAAAGATGCAGGAAGAAAGGTTAAACTTTTTGAAATGGAACCTGTGGAGGGAGGGAAGGAGGTCTGAAGGTTCAAAAGAATCTTCTTTTATTTTTATGTTTTGGAACAATTATGGCAATTGAATAACTTTATGTAAAATCAATAAAAATTTATTTAAAAAAGGAAAGAAAGAAAGAAAGAAAGAAAGAAAGAAAGAAAGAAAGAAAGAAAGAAAGAAAGAAAGAGGTGGGGCTGGGGAGAGGGGGGGGGACAATGACCCACCTCCCCATTATACCTTCTGAAACTGGCCCTGCAGATAATTCTTCCTTCCAAAAAAATCCAACTGCCGACACATCAGATTAAACCATAATAAGGGAAGAGCTCTTTTCAATGGGTTGTAAGCGATTTGATAAGATAATAACCCAAACAATGCTGGTATTTGAACATGGCAAATCCTGGCGCAGTTTTATTGCTATGTATGACAGGCAAGACTCTGCTTCCCCCTCCCTTTTGTTCAGCATCTGTCTGGAGCCACTGGCGTTGTAAGGGGTTAGGGCGTACGACTAGGATCCAGACATCCAGGGTTCAAACCCTCACTTGGTCATGAATTTCACTGGGTGACCCTGCCTAACCCACTTTGCAGGGTTGTTGTGGAGATTAAATTGGGGTGGGACCACGTACTCAACTTTGAGCTCATTGGAGAGAGAAAGGTGCTTTATAAATGCAATAAATAAATAAATCTGGAACAAGGGGCCATCACAATGCATACATCCATAGCTGTTTCTCTGGGTCATCTAAATCTGTGCAGACCCTGGAGCGGTACTTGCACCCGCCCAGTAATGGGCTGGATACAGAACAATCAACTGAGGCGAAAGCCTAACAAGCTGTGTCTCACACACACCAGGGATTGACCTCAGGAACTAGGAGCCCAGCCTTAGGAGATAAAAATCTCTCATGAAAGGGGAGGGTTGGACCGCCAGCCAAGCCGAAACAAACCACAATAAGCACAGAGAAACCGACTTGATCCTGAGAAGAGGGTGGGCAGCGGTCCAAAATCAATATCACAAGGAATTCAGTGACAAGGGAGGTATTAGCTTCAAGTGGAGGGCTGTGTTTTTCCCAACACTGGAGAAGGCTCAAGAGGAGAACCTCATACATTCTGCCCTCCCAGGCCACACCTGAAAAACAGCTGCAGGTAATGAAAGAGAGTAATCTACTTGATTACTCTCAAGTAGGCATCTCTCACACAAGTCGCATGCTGACTCCATGTCTGCAGACACATGCCCTTCAGCCTGGGCGTTTGAGGGGCCTTCTCAAGAACTGTGGCCCAACTCCACCTCCTGATCTGAGGGTGTCAGGAGTTCTTCAGCAGGAGCACTCATCCAGGATATACTCAGGAGGTCATGTCTAACTCCTCCAGACCCTTGCCCTGTGAGGTGTCCGGTTTGTCCTTGGAGGACTCCAGACCAAGGCTAGGTGTGATGATGATCATGACGACAAATATTAATGATACAGTGGTACCTCGGGTTAATTCGTTCCGGAGGTCTGTTCTTAACCTGAAACTGTTCTTAACCTGAAGCACAACTTTAGCTAATGGGGCCTCCCGCTGCCGCCGCGCCTCCGGAGCACGATTTCTGTTCTCATCCTGAAGCAAAGTTCTTAACCTGAAGCACTATTTCTGGGTTAGTGGAGTCTGTAACCTGAAGCGTATGTAATCTGAAGTGTATGTAGCCCAATGTACCACTGTATTAAGTTAATACCCCTGAACTACAGCCCTTCCCCAAAATTATTGGGAGTGGGAACAGCTGTGTTCTCTAAAGTGGTGTGAATAAAATATACATAGGGACGTAGGCAACTGTCACATCCCAGGTCCCTGTACCTCATAGACCCCTGAGGGTCATCTAGTCCAACCCCTGGCAATGCAGGAATCTCAGTACAGTGGTATCTCGGGTTACAGATGCTTCAGGTTACAGACTCCGCTAACCCAGAAATAGTACCTCGGGTTAAGAAATCGTGCTCTGGCGGTGTGGCGGCAGCAGGAGGCCCCATTAGCTCAAGTGGTACCTCAGGTTAAGGACAGTTTCAGGTTATGAACGGACCTCCAGGACAAATTACGTTCTTAACCTAACCTAAGAGCCAATGTGGTGTAGTGGTTAAGAGCGGTAGTCTCGTAATCTGGGGAACCGGGTTCGCGTCTCCACTCCTCCACATGCAGCTGCTGGGTGACCTTGGGCCAGTCACACTTCTCTAAAGTCTCTCAGCCCCACTCACCTCACAGAGTGTTTGTTGTGGGGGAGGAAGGGAAAGGAGAATGTTAGCTGCTTTGAGACTCCTGAAGGGGAGTGAAAGGCGGGATATCAAATCCAACTCTTCTTCTTCTAACCTGAGGTACCCCTGTATTGACTTACACTGACTGGCAGTGGCTCTTCAGGGGCTTCAGACGGGGCCTTCCCTGCTCTGCTGGGGATCAAACAGCGGACCTTCTGCATGCCAAGCAGCTGTTCTGCCACTCAACTGCCACCCTTCGATTCCCACATTACCGAGGGTTGGGCTAGATGACCGCTGGGGTCCCTTCTAACCCTACAATTCTACGGTTCCATTCTCTCCACCTGCTTCTCTTTCCGATAGGGTTCGGCTGAACGGCACAGCTTGCTTTGAGGTCCTTGGCAGGCATCTCGCAAGCCACAATTGGGTCACAAGGGCAGCGTGTTAAAACACGCCTGAGAGAAGGCTGTGCCTTGTTGCTGCTTCAGATACAATTTAGTAAGCTTCATCTTACAAGCCGCAATTGATTCATGTGAGCAAGAAGGCATGCCTGCATCTCTCCTGAAACCACATGACCTCTGGCTCGCAATGTACTCTAGCAGTGCGATATGCTCCCCAAACTCTAGACGTGAGTCTTTCTGCAATAACTTCTGCCTACTTAAATTTTGTTTGCTCGTTTTTTTCTTCTCTGGCCTCCAGCCAGGGTGAGGAATACACCCGTTTGCTGTGGATTTCATGAGACGATCACCTGTTTTTGTAGAGGGAACAGTTCCACCTTCTCTTCCACCTGATGACTGAAGAACTTCCAGGATCCCACCCCTCCTTCCCTGCCTTCTCTTCTCCTTTCCTTTTTCAAAAAAGAAAGGAAACCTTGAAAACATGTGGTTTCTTTGGAATAACTCGGCTTGCTAACTTTGTGGGCAACTTGCCAGTTTAGCAGCCGTGCGATAATCTGCAGTTCATTTAAGCAAGCAGCAGCAACAATAACAGAAAATGCCTTTGCGTTGGTGGTTATAGGGGAATTTGGGAAGCCAGCCGTGTTGCAACACAGTGGGCCGGTCTCCACCTTTTAAAGGAGGTCGGTCCCTGACAGTGACGTCGAGCTCTCTCCTCCTTGCTCCAGAAGCAACAAGGAACATTGCTTGACTGACCAGGGGTCCAAGTAAGTTCTCTCTCTCTCTGCTTCTGCCCAGCTCTCTCTTTTGCTTCCATTTAATGCTCTGACACTTTGAGGAATGTGTTGCTGAGCAAATGCACGATGACCTCTTGACTGAGCTTCGCTTTAAGTGCACAGGGGGCTGTTGTTCTTTCCATCCTGCAAAAGCCTCTTTTTTTAGCACGCTCATGAATTGTGACTTGTTCAGGCCTCTCGGCCACTGTTTGTTGTCTTATTTTTAAATGCCTATTTTTATGTTACTTGCTCAGCAGGGGCAGAACCCTTGCTTTGCATGGAGAAGGTCCCAGGTTGAGTTCTCAGAGACCCTCTGCCAGTCAGTGCAAGCTATATAGAGCTGGGTGTTCTCTGTCTAAGGGAGCTCCCCATGTTCTTTGGAGGGAAAGACCTGTAGCTCAGTGAGAGAGAATGCAGGAGATCCTAGATTCAATCCCTGACACCTCCAGCTATGACTGGGAATGTCCCCTGCTGGAAACCCTGGAGAGATGCTGCCAGTCAGTGTGGACAATACTGAGTTAGGTGGACCAATGGTCTGAGTCAGGATAAGGCAGCTTCCTTTGTCATGAATATCGATGCAAACTAGAACTGCTCCAGTTTCCAGTCTGTTCAGTTCAAAACGTAGGGGCTTATCTTTGAACCTGAGACCCAGAGACCTGCCAGCTGTGCTGAGGAATTGCAATTCTGTGGATAGAAATGCACAAATTTGCAGATCCGGGATGGAATCATTCTTCAGATTTTGCATTTGTTTGCACTTTCTGATGCAGTTTTTGGTGGGAAGGCATGCGCACAAAAATGAGAAAAATAAATAGGCAACGTTTTGGAGAAAAGAAGGAGAAAAACCGGCTGAGTTCTGTTGGCCAATCCCCTTTAAATCATGCAGGATTATTCATTGACTGATAATCTCTAGATTCAGGGGGCAGAATGACCCTGGAACCTGATAGTTGGGGCACTGGCATGATCAGGTAAGGACTTTGGGGCAGATGTCCAGAGTCCAGCACAATGAGTAGGAAGGCCACCAAATTAATTGGTTCTGGTTTACCACTTTTTGGAGTAAGTTAAAAAACAACAACCCATCTAAATCAGGGGCATGAAACCATGCAGTTCAAAGTTTGGAATCATAAAGCAAAGAGGGGAGGAGAGAAAGGAAACCGAAGGTGGTTGAACCAGCCTTGCGCCAGGCAGATGTAGGGCAGAGCAGTATTTTATTTCCTATTTATTGATTTCATGAGATTTGTATCCCGCTAGATTGTAAAACCGACCAACCGCAAAGCAAAAAGAATAGAGCAATATTATTAACTGAAACAATCAAAACATTCAAATAATTAAAACCAGCAATAAACTAAAAACACATCAGCACTGTAAATATCTAGATAGGTTTGTCTAAACCAAAAAGTTTTTAGCAGGCACCAAAAAGAATACAGTGAAGGCTCCTGCCTACTATCAAGTGGCAGTGAGTTCCAAAGTGCTGCTAGGCTAAAAGATGGGTTTCTTATACAGTGGTACCTCAGGTTACATACGCTTCAGGTTACATATGCTTCAGGTTACACACTCCAGTAACCTAGAAATAGTGCTTCAGGTTAAGAACTTTGCTTCAGGATAAGAACAGAAATCCTGGCAATGCAGGAATCTCAGTACAGTGGTATCTCGGGTTACAGACGCTTCAGGTTACAGATGCTTCAGGTTACAGACTCCTCTAACCCAGAAATAGTACCTCGGGTTCAGAAATCAGGCTCTGGCGGCGCGGCGGCAGCAGGAGGCCCCATTAGCTAAAGTGGTGCTTCAGGTTAAGAACAGTTTCAGGTTAAGTACGGACCTCTGGAACGAATTAAGTACTTAACCCAAGGTACCACTGTAGTACAAAGTGACTTTTGAACTCCTATCCCTTCCCAGGGATTGTGTGCAGTGGTGTCCATTGGGAGGACACCAGTAGGTGGAGCCAGAACCAATGAGAAGAGAAGCCAACTGATTTTAGTTTTGTCTCCATCCTCCTCGCCTGCTGAGTTCTGCAGAGGGCAATCTGCAGGGGGCAGGACCCCATCCCTGGACTTGCTGAAAGTAAGAAGGCAGGCAGCAGTTGGTGGGGCAGAACCTTGTTCACCCAAGTAGTCCAGCCTCCATGCAATGATTTCCTCACTACTGGCAATGGCGGAAGAGATATTCACTATGACAGCTCCAGGGTTGCTGTGGTTTCCTTCTTGATTTGAAGGCAGGTTTAGGGGAAGTTATAGGTACTTTATAGAATCATAGAATTGCATTTTTGGAAGGGACCCCATTGGTCATCTAGCCCAACCTCCTGCAATGCAGGAATATTTTGCCCAACATGGGACTCGAACCCCTGGCCGTGAGCTTAAGAGTCTCATACTCTACCAACTATCTGCTTAATTTCTTTCTCTGCATCCAAGGAGGGAGGTCTAATGCTACATTTGGCCCTTGCGACACCCTCTCAGGAACCATGGGTTGAGTTACCTAGATGTATCACCATTTGTAAAGCACTCACATGATTATTTGATTAAGCGGTATACAAATCTTGCTTGTGTTTGGGTATTGCTTGCTGGCTTCCCACAGGCAATTGGTTTGTTATTGTGAAAACAGGATGCTGGACTAGATTGGAGCACTGGCCTGATCCAGCAGGGGTTTTCTTATTTCTTATTTTCTTACCAAAGTGCTGCACCAATAAGTACAAAATAACCCCTCTGCAGCACCACAAATCCAACTCAATGGTGTAATGTTGGAAAATGTCAATCACTTCTCCTACCTAGGCAGTTATCTTTCCACTAGAGCCAACATTGATGGTGAAATCCAGTGTCACCTGAGCTCTGTGAGTGCGGCTTTCTCCTGATTGAAGTGCAGAGTGTTTGAGGACCAGGACATTCGTAGGGAAACCAAAATGCTTGTTTACAAAGCTGAAGTACTGCCAACCTTACTATATGCTTGTGAAACATGGACCACTTATAAATGCCATCTCCAACTCCTCGACAGATTCCATCAACAGTGTCTGTTGAATTTTACACATTACTTGGGAAGACAGGTGAACTAATATCAGTGTACTGGAAGAGGCAAAGATCACCAGTGTTGAAGCAATGATTCTTCAACATCAACTTCGTTGGACTGGTCATGTTGTGCGGATACCTGATGATTGTCTTCCAAAGCAACTATGTAGCACCCTGCTTGTGGTTAACGCTTAGCTGGAATGAAATATTCAACGCAGCAATAGAGAAATTAAAATAATAATTTATTTGTCAGACAAATAAATATGAGGCACAGTGGTATATGGTTACCAAGCTCTGGCCTGGCCTCCTGCCATTCTGGCCAGCACTTATATTTCCTTAATCCAGCCCCCTTGCTCCTCCTGTGGCTGCCTCTGTCCAATCAGCCTGGTTGAAATTCCTATTGGCTGTTTGCTAGAACCAATCACAAAAGATACACCCATTTCCTCTTGTCCTTTTATGGGAAACAAAAAGATATATATTCTTCTATCTATAAATGACAAATAAGTAGTAATATATCTTACATGTGTCTCAACAAGGAACCTTAATTACCAGCTCACCTCGCCCTATTGCCCTCCAAAACAAATGGTTTAATCTCAAATTTTTATCTTAAACAGATGTCAAGGATCTTGAGTTCACATCATCATTGAAAGATCTCCTTCTCTTGAAGGTCTTTAAACAGATAACCATATGTGTGCTCTAATGATGTTTCCTGCTTGGCAGGGGGGCTGGGCTGGTGGCTGATGGCCCCTGTGATCTCTTCCAACTATATGAAATAAGAATCTAGCATAAGGATTTAACATTTCTTAGCTTCTAATTCCTTTGCATAATTACATTTAAGCCAATATATTTAATACATAACATAGATAGCCTTTTAGAAGAATAAACCTTTTCAAAGTAAAAAAGGAAGGAACAGTTTCCAGCCTCAAAATAAGATAGAAAGAAAACCTCTCTTCTCCAGCCAAGCCAGTTGCCTTTTTCACTGCTCTTGACCTTTCAACCTTAGGAAAATATGGCTCACGTTTAATGGGAGGCACATGGTTTTATTTTACTATTTATCCACTCTTAATTATGTTTATCTCTTTTTTTATCTTCTGTAATATGAAGGGTCAGTGTAACCTTGGCTGTCAGCCTGTAATTCCCTTTCACTTTGAGAATTGTTTTCTGCTATAAATCAGGGGGCCCCCTTGTCCAGGAGAATAAACATCTTGCCAAGGTAGCTGGTCTTCTGCCTGGCATGAACATTTGAAAATCTTTAAGCTCATTTTAAAATACAGGCCCTGATCAAGCCTTAATAAAAATGCAGGCTATGATTAGATGCCTCAACTACAGTGGTGCGTCGCAAGACAAAATTAATCCATTCCGTGAGGCTCTTCGTATAGCGGTTTTTTCGTCTTGCGAAGCAAGCCCATTGACAGTTTAGCGGATTAGCACTATTAGCGGTTTAGCGGCTTTTAGCGATCAGCTGTTAAGCGGCTTATCAGCGGATCAGCTGATAAGCGGCTTAGCGGCTTAGGAAAAGGGGGGGGGGAGGGGAAAAAACCCACAGGAACCCGCAAGACATTTTCATCTTGCGAAGCAAGCCCATAGGGAATTTTGTTTTGTGAAGCGCCTCCAAAACGGAAAACCCTTTCGTCTAGCGGGTTTTCCGTCTTGCGAGGCGTTCGTCTTGCAGGGCACCACTGTACTCTATTCTGAACTTAAAAATGGAAAGTGTAATGCTGGTGGTCAACAAAAGAGGTTTAAAGACTGTCTCAAGGCAAATCTAAAGAAATGTAGTATAAACACTGACAACTGGGAAACACTGGCCTGCGAGCGCTCCAGTTGGAGAACAGCCTTTACCAAAGGTATCATGGGCTTTGAAGACACTCAAACTCAGGACGCAAGGGAGAAATGTGCTAGGAGGGAGAAGGAACACTTGGCAAGTCCACACCATGATCAACTCCCACCCAGAAACCAAGGTCCCCACTGTGGAAGGATGTGTGGATCCAGAATTGGCCTCCACAGTCACTTACGGACTCATTGTTAAAACTGTGTTTATGGAAGACAATCTTACTCGGCTATGAGTGATCACCAAAGAAAGAAAGAAGACGCTAAATAAGAATAAGGAAATAATATTATTGACAGGGGGAAGCGAGCAGCAATGGGAACTCTCACTTCATTTAGAGAAAAAAATAGAAACTGCTTAATTGATCAAACCAACAAACCAACTTCTAAGTGGTTGACATAAACCAATTATTAATAATACACAAATGCACAAATAATACACAAATATTTAAAACAAGCATAAAGAGCTAAATTATAACACTTGCCTTTGTGCCCTCCTTGTGGGAGCCCCAGAGGCATTTGGATGGTCATTATTGGAAACTGGATTAGAAGGGCATTTTGTCTCATTTAGCTGCAGTTTTATAAGTGCAAGAGGTTCCTCCTTGTTTTTTCCCCTCCACACCATTCATGATATTTATAGAGATTTTTAGAACTTGACAATTGGATGAAGAGGAAGAATGACTTACAAGGCATGTTGGAGAATTCTGAAGAAAATAGAAAGGGAAGTAGATGTTGGCTTATTCTCTCTGAAGGCCGCCCTGTTTAGGGAAGCTTTTAATGTTTAATAGGTTATTGTATTTTAATATTCTGTTGGAAGCCGCCCAGAGTGGCTGGGGAAACCCAGCCTGATGGGCGGGGTATAAATAAGTTGTTGTTGTTGTTGTTACCAGAGCAGAAATCAGTGCAGGGAATATGAACAGTATTTTCTGTGGTGTTGCTTTTAGTCTGCAAACGGTACAGAGTTGATTGTGTTCCCCAACCCAACCCGACCCCAGATCTGCATTGTACTTCCTTTGCGTTGTGTTGGAAGGGGTGCAATAACACAAAGACAATGTAACTTGCACAAATCGAGCCATTTTGCCATAGTGGACAGCGAGATTAAGAATGCAGGTTTTTTGCCTAAGACGAACTGCAGTAAAATGGAAACGGCGCTGAATGCAATGAGAACATGGTGGAATGGAAACATGCCTGCTTAGGAGACTACATGCAAGTCCTAGCAATGGTCATTTGGGTCATCCCATTCACACACGCAAGCTATTTCACAATGCAGTGGCTAACCTGCATGTGGAAAGCTGGTCTTTTTAAAAATAATAATAATATTTTATTACTTTTAAAGCTTACAGAAAAGAAAGAAGAGAAAGAAAACAAAAAAGAGAAAAAACAACACAATACAATATATAAACAATACAAAACACAACCTTAACACATTAAACTAAACACAATAAACAAAACAAAGCAAAACAAAAACAATTTAAAAACATACATCATACCTTTTCCATACTCTATCTTTCATTCCCTTGTTTCATCAACCTCCTCTCACCTCCCTCTTTGTATTCCACTTCCATTAATTGTTTCAGCAATTCCTTTCCATCTTTCTCTATTTTCTATCATATAGATGTCTTAACATATTTTTAATCTTATTTCCATTAAAACTAGTATACTTATTTAAACTTAACTCCTCATAACATTTCTAGTAAGGCCATAAAATTTCATTCCAACATTTTTCTATCACTCATTAATTTTACAATATTTATATATATAGTTTTTAAATTTTCCAGTCCTCTTCCACCATCTCCTCTCCCCGGTCTCGGACTCTGCCAGTCACTTCCGTCAACTCCATACAGTCCATCAACCTGGAGATCTTATGTCCGAGGCTCTTAACTCTTTTCCAAGACCTTTCTGCAGGTCTTCTTCATATTCTTTGATGCTATAGAGCAGATCTCGGGAAAACTCCGACCTAACAATACTTTTGTTCCTTCTCGACAGGTCAGCCAAATTTCCATAGTTAAAGCTAAAATCCATGAAGTATTTCAGGACATGTTTCAAGATTCCTCCAAATCCAAAGGCCCCCGGAACTCCAGTCTCCTCCTGGCCCAAGTCCATGTCCCAAAAGTCAGTTAATCCCTGCATGGAGGGATCTTTCCAGCTTTCCTTCTCCAGTCCAAGTCAGGCTCTGATCCTCAAAATCTGACTTTTTCTAGATTCAGTCATAAAAGGCCTCAACTTATAGTCCTCAATTTGCCTCTGTAAGGCTGAGGCTCCCACTTGTATTACTTTAGGTTCGACAACAACAACTTTCTCCTTCTCCTCCACATTTTGTTCTGCTAAAGTAAATTCCTGTAGCAAATCCTGAATGATTTCTGTATTGGTGCTCACTTTTTGTCCCAAATTAATCTCTTTTTGTCCCAAATTGTCAATTTTAGTAGCCATAACATCCGTCTTTTTGTGAAGCTGTTCCAGCGAATAGCTTATCTTGCATAATGCAGTCACTAAAGCTTCTCTTGTCGACATTCTTAAATGGTCCAAGGTCAATCCCTGATTCTCACAGTTCTTATCCTGCAGCTGGAGATTCCACTCTTGTAACAGTTTCAAAAGCTTCCTCTAGAGGGAAACAGTCTCCACTTGTATCAATCCTTTCAAGCACAGTTCCAAAAGTAAAGTTAGTTTCAATATTCAGTTACTTTTCCTCCTTTTTAAATGCAGAAGAGGGCAATGGGAACAATATATTTCTCTTATTTAACTAGCTGTCAACATGTTTTATTCACAGTCAATGAACTCTCCCAAAACATCAATCTACTGGCAGCCCGTTACCAGGTTCAGAGCAGTGGTAATTTAATTTTTATCACTCTCTCCTGCAGGCTTACACGATCCAAAACTTCCCCCCTTCTTCTCCTGCTTCCAAGGGGGGTTTAATGATTTTAATTGATGGAAGTTTAATCCTTTACATACGACTTTCCAAGACCTTAGCTTGCAGCTTCTTTGCTTCAATCTATTTACAAAAGGGGAAGGCGGACTTCCTGTTTGAAACCTTCCCGTTTCGGTACCAAATTAAGACTTTTGTAAATCCAATTTTCCGTTCTACTCACGGGTAGTTGTTTAGATTCAAATTGTCCATAGGAAAAAGTCAGCGCTCTCCGGCAACAGCAATGCCACTTCCCTCCGTGAAAAAAGCAGTCAATTCGAAGCACGTGGAAAGCTGGTCTTGGCTTAGGCAGAAAAACATTTGTTTTGATCCAGCAAAGCCTTTGAGGCTGTAGTATACATGTGTGAGCGCAGGCCCACCTAGCTCTTGGCTGCAGTAACTTTCGCATCCCCTATTTAATCCCGCTTGCACAAACGCTTTGCTTGTGCATGAAAACGTAGACAGGTTTTAGGATCTGAAGCAGTGACTTGCCCCAGGCAGCTTGTAAGAATTGGCTTGATAGCATACACCAAGTGCAGCCTTCCAGATTTTGCTGGACTCCTCAACTTCCATCACCCCCAGCCAGCATGGCCAGGGATGATTGGAAATGGAGTCCAGCAATATCTGGCACCCTCATTGGAGGAGCGGGGAAGTGAACCCGGTTCACCAGATTACAAGTCCACCACTCTTAACCACTACACCACACTGGCTCTCCACATCAGTCTCTATCTAGCTCAGTCCTTCTATACTGACCGGCAGTACCGTCCAGGATTTCTGTCAGGGAACTCTCCTCTCCCTCCTTGGAGATGCCATGGAGTGAGCTGGGCACATTTTGCATGCAAAGCACATCCTCTGCCTCCTAAAGAGATACCCACCCCTTATTATTTGCATCTAGGGCTGTAAGGTACACTGCATCTGAATGAGGAGGTTCTACCTAGGACCCACGTACCTACCTGGTATGCCCCGCAGAGGACCTTAAGGTCCACAAATGACAACACTTTGGAGGTCCCAAGTCGCAAGGTGGTTAGATTGGTCTCAACTAGGGCCAGGGCCTTTTCAGTACAGGCCCCGACTTGGTGGAACGCTCTGTCACAAGAGACTAGGGCCCTGCGGGACTTGACATCTTTCTGCAGGGCCTGCAAGACAGAGCTGTTCCACCTGGCCTTTGGTTTGGACTCAGTCTGACCCTTATGTTTCTCTCCCCTTATGGTTTTGATCTGTGGGCTACTTTTAAAATGAGGCTGCATTTTAAATTGTATTTTAACCTGTATTTTAAATTGGTTCCCCCCCCCCCCATTACATTTTTATTGTAATTTTACTGGTGTTAGCCGCCCTGAGCCCGGCTCTGGCTGAGGAGGGCAGGGTATAAATAAAATTATTTATTATTATTAATTATTATTATTATTATTATTATTATTATTATTATTACCGAGTAAGACGTTTTGCTGCCACTGGGCTGGCAGCTGAATCTTTCTGGCAAGATGGGGACATTCTCCACCGCACCTGAAGCAAAATGCTAGTTTTTTGTTGTTTAGTCGTTTAGACTCTTTGTGACCCCATGGACCAGAGCACGCCAGGCACTCCTGTCTTCCACTGCCTCCTGCAGTTTGTTCAAACTCATGCTGGTAGCTTTGAGAACACTGTCCAACCCTCTCGTCCTCTGCTGTCCCCTTCTCCTTGTGCCCTCCATCTTTCCCAACATCAGGGAAGTCTTCTCTTCTCATGAGGTGGCCAAAGTCTTGGAGCCTCAGCTTCAGGATCTGTCCTTCCAGTGAGCACTCAGGGCTGATTTCCTTCAGAATGGAGAGGTTTGATCTTCTTGCAGTCCATGGGACTCTCAGGAGTCTCCTCCAGTGCCATAACTCAAAAGCATTAATTCTTCGGTGATCAGCCTTCTTTATGGTCCAGCTCTCACTTCCATGCATCACTACTGGGAAAACCATAGCTTTAACTATACGGGGGGAACAGACCGACCATATGACATTCACACCTCTGTTTTCCTACAGAGGAACATCTTGGGGTGGGGGCACTCAGGAAGAACAGTAGCGGGGGCTGCCACCCACACTCCTCAGCATCTTCTGCTAAAGGCAGGTCACTTCACTTTGGCTAATGGTAGGGGAGGCCCTGGTTATCATGATCCTGAGCCGATCTAATCCCTCCCAGTCCCATCCCATGGAGAGATAAAACAGTCGCTCTGCAAATCGCCCTTCTGAGTTGCTGCAAGGGTCAGGGCACTTTGCACACGGTGCTGTTATGGGAATGACTGTGGGTGTTCCCTGGTGAGAGCAGGGAGGTCCAGGGGTGGGGAGAGCTAGCTTTTCCTTCTTTTTAGCCTGAGCTTCATTTGAGAGCGAGAGCAGCAGAGGAGAGAGCAATACTACTCCCTATAAATACATGCTTGGCATAATTAGTAGGTAGAAGTGGTTCTCGCTGAAATTTCTGTATTTCGGGTCTATGTTATTCCCCACATGTTTTCTGCTTTGGTTTCTATTTACGTTTAAAGAGATACTTATATAATTGTAATCTGTGGGACTTTTAAAATGTGGATTCCTTTGCTTGTACTTTGTGTATTATTTGTGATTTTCTTTTTAGGGTGTTGCAAATCCTCTCAGAGATTTTCTGTGCAATATGGAGCAGATTCCTAAATAAAGAATCCTGCTTTTCTAGTAATAATAATAATAATAATAATAATAATAATAATAATAACCCATCCAAGTCAGCAGTCATCATATAACATCTTGCGTCAGTTGTTACTATTTGTTAGATGTAGCTTGTGTTTTTAGTTGTGATAATATTTTGTTTGCTTTTGAAACGTTTAGAGTTTGTTTAATTTTTTTAAAAAATACTGAGTTCCTTTGGAAGGAAGGGCTGGACAAAAATCTAACGAAACAGAAGTCCTGAAGAGTTCTGTGAAGCATCTGAACCTTGCCAATTTTTTAATTTTTTATCTTGAGCAGAATTCGAGTGCATTCCTGCCCTCTGCCGAAATGCAGTGACAATTGTGCTGTCAAGCCATTCAAACAAGGGGAGGAAGGAATTGAAATGGGAAGAAAAGGAGGGCTGGTCAAAATGTTTAAAAATAAAAAATTAAAAAATTTTAAGAGGTCAGATTCCCTGGCTGGTTAATCATCAGCAGGAGATAAAGTGATCCAAAGTGTGTTTGCTCTGCATTGCAAGTGAAGTTTGTTTAGAGATCTTGAGCAGGGCTTGCTTAAAAGGTTAAAACTCTTGCATACAAAATGCTGACGTGGCTGAAATTTGAAGGCACAGAACTGTGAAGTCAGGCCTTTTTTGGCTACAAGCAGAATTATAAATAGTTGTTTTTTTTAAGAGATCTACTTGGCAACAGGAGCTGGTCAAAATAAACCCCAGCACCAGAGCTGAAACTGACACAAGCTCAAAAAAGAACAGTTGGTATCTTGGGAACTTGCTGCCGTGGGATACTTTAATGGCAATTTTTAATGCTATCCTATGCAGAACTGAGTCTTGACTTTTAGCTATTGATATGACGGGTTTTTTTTTATGTAATACATCATACACCCAAAGGCAGAAGAGAAAAGAGAGTACAGGGATACCTCCAGTTACGAACGGGATCTGTTCCGGAAGCCTGTCCATATCCTGAAAATTTCGTAACTGGAGGCACCCTTCTGCACATGTGTGTGGTGCAATTGAGTGCTTCTGTGCACATGCACGGTGTGCAGAGCACTTCTGCGCATGCAGTGAAACCCAGAAGTATACACTTCCAGGTATGCCGCGTTCGCAACCCGAGGATTATATTGCGTGTCAAGGTCCTCAGGGCCACCCCAATAACTCACACATCACACAGAATTTTTTGTTTAAGATTTTTGGCATAATTTTGGCCACAACTTTATTGAAATACAAATTTGTGAGTGGTTGCTTAGGCATTGGTTGCGACTATCTGCCCCCACCATGGGGGACAGACTGACATTCCGCACGATGCGAAAGTCAGAATAAGGGAATACACTTGGGGGTTACGCGGAGCAGGGAACCTGCCCTCACCCCAAATGCAACCAGGAGCTCATTGCTATGGCCCAAGCCCCCTTGACAGAATAGACAAGCAACAGTTAGCCCCCAATTCCTTTAACGGAATCCCTTGCAGCAGCAGCATTAGAGTGGCAGGCACACAACCTACCAAGGGTAGGCACTCAACCACTTCCCCTCAACCAACCAAACCATAAACCAATGCCTAACCGCAACCTTACAAGTTGTGACGATTTGCTACGCAGTAGGCAAAAACCAAATGCCCCAGCCAATCAGCCAGATGGACAAAATTCCTACCGGGCCCCCGCTCCAAAGCAGACTACCCCATGACAGGCATAGCAAGGTCAAAGCGAACAACCCTAATTCTAGGGAGGGGGGGGACGGGCAATCCGATGCACGGTCGAAAAGAGGAAGCCCTAGCCTCGTGCAAGGAGTTTTAGCATTTCTGGCTGTCAGTCAACAAATGGCAACATTAACTTCTTCCCAACAACAAGGGAAGCCCCAATTGCATCAGTGGCCAACGATCAATTAGCCTGCCCCCAACTTTGGAGTGTCTGGCAGCCCCCACCACAACACGTGCTCTCCATGAAGGAGAACACGCTTTACCCGAAGGTAACGTAACCCGAGGGCCCACTGTACACTAGCAGCATGTGCCGAGTCTATTACTTGGACATCAACAGTCCCATACTGTACTGTTAAAATAATTACTGTACCACAAAGTTATCCAGAGTTGCATTTGTATCTCAGGAGGCAAACTTGGTGAGAGAGAGCAATCAAAACAAATTTAGTTGGAATTAAGGGTGGCAAACAGTTCTCCCTTTCCCATAAAATTTTATGGAAGCTATTTCATAATTCAATATGGTGGTACCTCAGTTTTTGAACGTAATCCGTTCTGGAAGACGGTTCGACTTCCGCAACGTTTGAAAACCGAGGCGCAAAGGGCAGTCTGCAAATTTAATTGAGAAAATTGAGAAACACTCAGCGGAAGCCATTTGACTTCTGTGGCATGTTTAAAAATGGAAGGATTAACTTCCGGGTTTTCGGCGTTGAAAAACCGAAACATTCGATTTCCGAGATGTTCGAAAACCGAGGTACCACTGTACTAATTTAAATAAAAACAAAAAGGGAAAGGAAAGAGAAAAGAAAATGCAAAGTCTTAACTCTTGTCTCACACAGAAAGGGGTGGAGCCTCACAGCTTTCACTTGGGAGCTTCCCTTTCTTCTCCCGGTCTCCCACCCTGGAAGATCTTCCCCTTCCTTGCGTCTTACCTCCTAAGGGTGACAGGGAATTAAACTGAGCAGTCAATAATAACAAGATTCCTTTTGTGCTGGGGATTCTTCCAGGGTCTGCTTGCCAGTGGGGAGCAGGGCTTGACCAAACGGCGAGGGGGTGTGCAATCAAAAAGCAAACAATTGCAAAAACAGACAACAGGTACAGCTCTTACCTGTGTCCAGTAAGCTACATTCCAGCCACCCAAAAGTGGCTGCACATCTCTGTGTTCTCTATCCAGGCAAGCATAAACCTGACACTACCAGGACCTCTGACAGAGGCAGCCTGTTGATGTGACATTGCTCTGTGTAAACAGCTGAGGGGGCTCAGATCCAAATCCAGATTGCTGGTTCTCCTGTTTTGCATCCTAAACTGAAGCCATGCTGAAGGTTGGGACTCAGTCCAATACATGAAGTGCTATCACTAAGGAAATGACATAACTGTTGTTCCTATTCCCCCCCCCCCCCAGACAGAAAGGTCTGTGTTCCCAAACTAGAAGATCGGCGTCATGGATGGAAAAATGGTTATGCAGCAAGCTAAAGACAACCCCCCATTCTTGGACAAAAGCCATGGGTCGCACCTGGTGAAGAGAGCATGTCTCCCTGTTTCAAAGCTAAAGGTAAAAACCTCCCTTTCTCTGCAACAAATGGCCAAAAAATTCCAGATGGTTCAAAAGCATGGTCCCTAGCCTTGTCTCCCTCTATTTTCCTTCCATATATTAAATTGTAAGCTCCTTGAGGCCAGAGACTTGTCTGTTTTTATCTCTGTGGTTGAGATGTTATATTATCTTGAGACAATAGCTCCTTTGTCAGCTCACGTTTTCCTTTGTGTTCACCCCAGATATTCCTCGGGGCGCTGTCATTTTCCTTCTTCTCCAAAGCATTTACGGGAAGCTACATGAAGAGTGTGATGACTCAGATTGAGAGGAGATTTGAAATCCCATCGTTTGTGGTCGGACTGATCGATGGAAGCTTTGAGATAGGTATACCTGTCCCCCCCCCCACAAGAGGTAACCTACTGTAGTTTCACAGTGGAAAGGCCTTCTGCCTCTCCCTGCCCCCTGGAATTCATCACATCTCTTCTCCTGATGTAGGAAACTTATTGGTGCTGATCTTGGTGAGTTACCTGGGCCCGAAAGTTCATCGTCCAAAGGTGATTGCGGTTGGGTGCCTCATCATGTCCCTGGGATCATTTGTGTCAATTGTGCCTCACTTCATAATGGGGCGGTAAGTACAGCATTAACAATTACCAACATTAGCATCCTTAGGGAAATGCCTGTCACCAGGGAGGGTGGTCCATGGGCCAAGACAGATGAGCATCAAAAAGAGGACCAGAGTCTTGTGAATGCTTTGTAGAGGGAAGGACTATAATTAAGCAGCAGATCAATTCTCAGCATCTCAAAGTTGGACTGAGTGGAGTCAACCATATCTGAAGCCTCAGAGAGTTTCTGCTGGGCAGCGCAGACATTTGTTTTGGCCCTGTGTCGTTGGCAGGGAATGCTTGGATATCACACACTTCATTGGGCCTCTGCTGGAGAAGTTTGGGCGCACCAAATATCAAGGATAGCCGTTGGGCATGGCAGCGTTTGGGCTGTTGTCGAGAAGCCTTGGTTGTGAGGTCATGGGCATAGGCCCCAAAGTCTGGTTGTGATGGCACTGCTCCCGCAAGGAAACCAGGACATAAAATTAGTAAATAACTAAATAAATAACATTTCCTAACTTTTTGGAAAAGAGCAGTGCATCATTCTTATGACATTGCACCATTTGCCATGAAGCAACCATCAATTGTCTCATTGCCTCACAAAGCAGCTGCCAATAGGGTTGTAGTAGACCATCTGCTTCGCATGTAGAAGATACCATGTTCAGTTTTCAGAGGCATTTCCGGGTCGGGCTGAGAGGAACACCCTGCCTGCTGAGCTAGATGGATACAATGCTTTAACTCAATATAAGTTAGCTCCTGTGCTCCTATGTACCACTCAGAATTAAAGGGTATTAATAGTATCATCATCATCATCATCATCATTATTATCATCATTGTTATTATTAACAAATATTTTTAAACCCTTCCATGTTTCCATCACACGGCATTTATTTCTTCCTTCTTTTTAAAGTTACAATTACAAGAGCATTGCGGTTTCTGTGACCAATTCTTCTGCGAGTGTGTCGGCTTGCTCAACAACCGTTCCTCCCCACCATGTGATAGACGACTTGGAAAGTTTTCAAAATGCAAGTGCTCTTGGTAAGCAAAACTTTGGTGGCTCCCGAGGTGAGCTGTGCCCTAGTCTCTTGGTGTGCACATGAAGAGATGCAGGACATAGTTTCATCATGTAGACTTATAGTCTCTCTCATGCCCCGACACCTTTTGGGCAGGTTGCTCTATGGCCTTTTGCCACCAACACCTCTTTATGTAGCAACTGGTACTGTGATTTTCCAGGCTGAACAATTCATATTCTCTCACAACAGCCCTCTAATATCAGTCTCTATTGTAGCCATGTTCCCAATAAGAGAACTACCCCTGTATGAAACAATGGCTGCATATGCACCATTCATTCAAACCAAACACCTCCCAACCCCCCAAAAAAATCAAGGGAACTGTAGTTTACCCCATAAAGCTACAATTACCAGCACCCTTAACAAACTACAGTTCTTGGAATTCTTTGGGGTTTTGAATGTGTGTGTTTTGAATGTGCTTTAAATGTATTGCTGAACGCACATTGATCTCTGAGCAGCAAGAGACTTCAGCGATTTCTGTGCTTACCCAGGTGAAGGCCAATGGAAATGCTGGTGTCTTTGGGACATATGCAGTTATTTGCACATCTATACAACCCAAGCATAGGATGGAGGGGTTAGCCCCAAGCCTCTACTTTGGGTCTCCAGCTTGCAGCACCAGCCAAAACTCACACAGCTCCACTTGGCCTATTGTTCTCCATTTTAGGATTGACGTGGCTTGAGCCAAGTGAGGTGAGAAAAGGCTCACCCATTTGTCTCTATGGCAACATGTCTTTGGACATGTAAACTGTGGTACTTAACTGGACAGCTACAGTATGACCATTCCCTTAGCAAAGGAACTAGATAGACCTGTTTACCAACTTTCCTCTTATACATCCTACCTGCACAGGATACAGGATTGCAGCTTTGGAAGGGACTGCTGGGTATCATCCAGACCAGCAGTTACAATCGATTTGTGCCCTCTGCTGCTGCTGCAGTTGCTGTCACCGTTGCTCCTCTTCAATATTGCTTGCCAGACCAAGGCTTTCAGTTTTCAGCATCCAGGTTTGGCTGCTGTTGAACATCTGT
This sequence comes from Podarcis cretensis, assembly GCF_951804945.1. Lineage (NCBI taxonomy): Eukaryota > Metazoa > Chordata > Lepidosauria > Squamata > Lacertidae > Podarcis > Podarcis cretensis. The sequence continues at coordinate 14,255,508 of NC_137179.1, forward strand.
AGCTGAAAAATCTGTTTCCCATCGTCATTCTCTTTAACTGAGAACTCAGCTGGTCGAGTGTCCACAGTGCACTTTGCGAGCTCCCTTTTTCTAACAGCAAACTTAGATGGCTGAGAGCCGGCAGGATTTAAGCCAGAACCAGGTCACTGGGGAACAAGCAGACTTATGGGGAACTCCAAGGTTTACAGGAATATAAAAAAAAAAACACCAAAAAAGTTGGGAAACAGATCTGCAGGGGGAAACAAAAGCAAAAGGTTCAATGAAGACTCAGCACATTCAGTGCTCATGGAATAGTGATAGTACAAGGAACTTTTCTTCTTCTTTGTCTCTTTGACTTTGTTTTTGTAGTTGTTCTTGCTGCTATCCCAGCTGTTGGCCACTAAGCAGAAGCATGCAATTGAGTGGGTGAGGCAAAAGAGGGCAGAACAACAAATGCTCATTGCACCTCTGTACAGTAGGCTAGTTTCTACACGCACACCAACACACATCTGTATCCTCACCCAGGCAAGCAAGAAGCATGATCAAAGTTCAAGGACACATTCCACACAGGCAAAAACACCCATGGATGGTGCAAGGGAGACAGCAATGGGATGTGGCTTGGGGAGAGTCACTTGGAGGGCCACATTTGACACCCAAGTCAGTCATTTCCCATTAGGCTAAGGGGCTAACCCTACACAGGGATCGGCAACCTAAGGCCCATAGGCCAGAAGTGGCCCACAGAGACTATTTATCTGGCCCACGAGCTGTCCCCAAACTGAGCCACTCGCTCGGCAAGTTCCCGTGCGCTGCGCTAAACTGGTGCAGCGTGGGGCAGGGACTCTCTTCCGCAGTTGCGGAAATTGCTTCTGTGCATGCCCACATCTGTGTGCACGTCTGCGTATGTCTGTGGCCCCAGAAATCTCTTTTGCGCATGCCCAGATGCCAAAAATCGCGCCTGCAATTTTCAGGGTCTGGGCATGCGCAGAAGCGATTTCCGGCATCACGGTCTTGTGCAGACGTGATTTTGGGCATTGCGCTGTGCTGGTCTGGCCCATGGAGAATCTCCACAAGAGTGATCCAGCCCACGCCCAGTAAGCCTTGCCAACCCCTGCCCTACGCAAACCCAAAGTCCCTAAGCTGGTTGGATGGCGCCTTGTGCGCCTCCTTCCGGCAACTCCTGCAGCCAAGTTGGTGCCAAACATCTTGCTCTGCTTTCCTTTGGACCACGTCAGTGATGCTGAGAGGGGAGTCTTGTTATCTGGGCACCCAGGACCTCCATACAGACTGCCCAGGCTTGCGCCCAGGGGAGGTCACTTTGGTGATGCTAAGGCAGCAAAAACAACATGGGAGGCAGCAGTTATGAGTTACAGGTCTCTGCAGCCACAGCAGATGCTGTGATCCATGGACTCTCCTTGCTTGGATGTTTTTAAGTAGAGGTTGGGTGGCCATTTGCCATGCATGCTTTAGCTGAGATTCCTGCATTGCCCCATGGGGTCCCTTCCAGCTCTACAATTCTGTGAGACAGGTGCTCTAGATTTAATTGGTGCAATGGCACGGCAGTGGCACTGGTGGTGGAATCTATCTACCTTTTGCTCTGTGCCACCTCTGTAGTTTGCATCTCAGCCCTCATGACCCTTTGAAGCTGCCAATAGCCCTGCAAGGGAAAACGAATAGGGCACAGAAGATTCGTTCACCAAGCTGTGTGCCATCCTTTGCCCGCAGGCTGTGAAAAATCGACGAGCTCCTACCTGTGGCTGTTTGTCCTTGCTGGGAATATTCTTCGTGGAATCGGTGAAGCTCCCGTGATGCCCCTGGGGCTGTCGTACATCGATGATTTTGCCACGGAACAAAACTCGGCCTTTTACATAGGTAAAATAAGCGAGGCGATCCCATCCCATTAAAGATCAGAACTGGGTTGAAAAGCAGCCTTCTGAAGGTCTGCATTGTCTTACCAGCTCTTGGCTGTTTCTTGGTTGCTTTAAAATATCTTAAGGCTGTTTATGTTCTGGTTTAAAATATTTGTGCCTTCTCAGTCACAAGGCAGCTTAAGAATGCATATCAACCACCAAGGCAAACTGAACAGATAAAAAAGTGAGCAAAATTTGTGTGAAGAGGAAATGGCCTCCTCCCTGCCTCATTTGCAGGTTTTGATCAAAGAAAGCATTTTGTCAGGTTTTGGAAAAATAAAATTGGGGGAACTATCATTGGGTAGCAGTGGAGAGCCTCACAGTGGCCTGCAATTGCTAGCTGCCATCCTTTCTATCCCAGAATGACACATGGTTTCCCCCAAAGAAGCAGCCATTCCCAACACATTGAAAAACTGCTTCCCTAAAAATAATAATCAAGGGAGGAGTAATGTATGGTGTGGATTAGATCCGAGTCATGGCATAGCATTGCTCCAAGGTGGGGTACCTGGGATTGGAGCGAGATGATGGTTTTTAGTGGAGACTACCATTCTTTTTAGGGATGCGGGTGGCATTGTGGGTTAAACCACAGAGCCTAGGACTTGCTGATCAGAAGGTTGGCGGTTTGAAACCCCGTGACGGGGTGAGCTCCCGTTGCTGGGTCCCTGCTCCTGCCAACCTAGCAGTTCGAAAGCACATCAAAGTGCAAGCAGATAAATAGGTACCGCTCCGGCGGGAAGGTAAACGGCGTTTCCGTGCGCTGCTCTGGTTCACCAGAAGCGGCTTAGTCATGCTGGCCACATGACCTGGAAGCTGTACACTGGCTCCCTCGGCCAGTAAAGCGAGATGAGTGCCGCAACCCCAGAGTTGGCCACGACTGGTCCTAATGGTCAGGGGTCCCTTTACCTTTACCATTCTTTTCCCCCAGAACCCCAGTTGCAAAAAAACACTCCCCGTCCCAAAACACAACAACACCTGTGTAATTGGATGGAGATTCACTCCACTTTTGAAGGTCTCAACACAGCCTTTCCCAAAGACTTGTGGCTGCATTCCCACTCTCACTTACCTGGAAGAATTGATCCACTGAACTTCTAGGGCTTCTTTCAGATGAGACATATATAGGATTGCATTCTGGGTCTTTGATCAGGTTGGGATTGCATTCTGGTAGGGCAGAGAGGGGCCCTGGCAGGCCGCTCTGGTTCCCCACCCTGTTCTTCTGCAATGCAGACAGCAGATGACCCAGACTTTTGCCCAGCCTTCTACCCTGGCAGAGAGTAGCATGCCCAAAGATCACCTCATCTCTTCATAGATAATCTTCTTCACCATGCGCTGTAAATAAGTCACTGTGCTGCCGTGTGATCTTTTACAGGAATAGTGAGAGCGCTGGGAATGTTTGGACCCTCAGCTGGCTTTCTGCTTGGATCCTACTGTGCTAATCTGTGGGTTGACATTGGACTGGTAGATACTGGTAAGGAACAAATACCCATAATCGTATCCAGTGTTTCGTCTCTGTTAACGTTGACTCTCCTGTCCAGCGAGTGCTGAGTGCCAATTGTCCTCTTCTGCTGTGGCTTGGTAGCAATTGTCAGGCCAGACCCTAGACAATCCCCAGTAGGTCCTTCTGGAGCCCTGAGCTCCGGAAAATATTGTCTCAGCAAAGGACCACAGCCATCAGAAGACTGAAGAAGGTGGGCAAGGCTTTGGGTTCCAGTGACTTCATCCCATGATGCAGAAAGGGCCTGTTAGGAATTCACAAAATTAAGGTTCTCAGAGAGCTTCTCCATCTGCAGAACCAAAATGTGGATTTGCACCTCTTTTCTCTCACCATTAATGTGGGGGGGGATGTAATCACAGGACGCTATTCCCCATCCCAGTTTTGTCCCAGGCCTCCCTGGGAATGTGGGCTTTTCCTATCCTTGGAAGATCTGCAATGGCCAAGATTGAAAAGCCCTGCATTTAAAGGGTGGAAGTTCCAGGACAACACTGGGGTGTGTAGGATGTCTTGTGGATGTCCATACATTAGTGGGGAGACAGGAAGGTGCAGTTCCACATTTTGCTGTGGTGTGGACAAGCCTAGCATCCAACCAGCTCTCTTCCATCAGAGGAAAGCTGTGTATTATCATCCATAGACACTTCCTAGAAGATTTACTATTGCACACAAATAAATTTCAGGCTTCCTGCCCAGACTCCCTGTTAAACTAAACTAAACTCCCATTTGTGGTTTTAAGTACATTCTCCTACAATCTCTCCAGTTGCCGGATATTACCCTCTTAACCCTTCTCTGGCGCTAACACCCTCCATCTCCTAAATTCCTCACTTCCTACAGTGTTACCTCCACTTAGCTTGTCTCTTAGGCCCCATCTGCCCCATGCATTTGAAGCAATATTATAGCACTTTAAACAGCCATGGCTTCCCCTAAAGAATCCTGGGAGCTGTAGTTTGTTAACAGTGCTGAGACCTTCATTCCCCTCCCATAGCTACAATTCCTATTGTGGCTGAATGATCAATCCCTTTTCCCACTGAGACACTGAAAGAATATTTCTGAATATCAGTTGGTATGGATCACAGCTGGAAGGGTGCTATTGCATTTGTGCCTACGCACCCAGAGACATTGGGTGGGCCACTGTGAGAACAGGATGCTGGACCCAATAGGCCCTTGGTCTGATCCAGCAGGATTTTTCTGAAGTTCTTACAATATGCCTGAAAAATCACCCATGGTTTTCATGACTGAGCTGTGATTGCAGTTTAGATCTTTTAGGTCCACATCTAACTTTTTATCAGCTGGACCATACAGTGGAGAGGTGAAAGGTCAAACTGGGAGCCAACTGAGAACTGCAGTGATGAATAAGCAAAGTAGAGCAAAAGATATAGATCATCTTTTTTTTTCCATTTAAAGAGGCTAAAAGTTCAATCTCTGTCCTTTTCTCCCAGATACATTGACAATAAATTCTAAGGATGTGCGTTGGGTTGGTGCCTGGTGGCTTGGAATACTTTTATGTGGAGCCATCAGCGTTGTGGCCTCCTTCCCTTTCTGGTTCCTGCCTTACTCTTTGCCAAAACAAGGAGAAGAAAGGATAATTAAGAAGTCGGGTGACGTTTACGGAAACTCCAAGGATAGCTGTGGCAAAACAGAATCTCCAAAACCACCACGGCTGAAGATCTCCAAAGCAACAAAAGGTTGACTGCTGAATCTCCTCCTCCTCCTCCTCCTCCTCTTCCTCTGGCTCTCCTTCACTAGTTAATGTTGAGCTTCCTAAGAGCAATCGGCTCGGTGGGTGGCCCACTTTTGCAATGCGCTCATCTCCTTAAACAAAATAGAACAGGACTAGGGAAATTTGACTCTCCAGATGTTTCTGGACTCCAGCTCCCATCAACTCCCACAGCATGGCCAGTGCTCAGGGATGATGGGATTTGTAGACCAGAAACACAGTGTCCTTATTCTGGGGTGATTGCAATTTAAAGCATAAACATACACCCCAATATTATTGGAAGGTTACGATCCCTTTTATTAACAGCTGGCACTCACCCCTACTATTTTGAAAACAGACGTGATCTGTGGTGAAAAATGTGTGGTGATTCAGATAATTGGTCTCCATGGTCTCTTTTTGTAAGCAGATGTCCATGTAAGCATGTCAGGAAGGAACACAGGAATCTGCCTTCTACTGAGTCAGAGCACTGATCCACCTAGTATTGTCTACACAGATTGGGGGTAGCCCTCCATGGCTTTCTTCCTGCTCTATCTGGAGATGCTAAGGATTGAACCTGGGACCTTCTGCATGTAAAGCAGATGCAGGAGCAGTAACTTGAGTCAGGGTACATACAGTCACCCAGTTCCGCTGGTTTCTTGGGTGGGGTACCTTCATGAATTGTGGTCCCAGGATTCCTCTCAAGTTGCCCTGGTTCCCGGTACATGCTGGTATCTGCCATGGGCTCCATCCTCCAAGGAGGTCTTCTCAGATTTTGACCACAGACCTAGATCATATCCTTAACATTTTTCACTTAAAACTCATTAAGAAGAGTTAACTAACAATTTGCTGAATGGGAACCATTTTACACACTGCGTTCCTCTCTCCCATCTGTACAATTCGCAACTACAGTGGTACCTTGGGTTACAGACGCTTCAGGTTACAGACGCTTCAGGTTACAGACTCCGCTAACCCAGAAATAGTAACTCACATTAATAACTTTGCTTCAGGATGAGAACAGAAATTGCGCGGCAGCAGTAGGAGGCCCCATTAGCTAAAGTGGTACCTCAGGTTAAGAACAGTTTCAGGTTAAGAACGGACCTCCAGAATGAATTAAGTTCTTAACCTGAGGTACCACTGTAGATCTGAAGTTACAAATCTGAACACACACACACAAATCTAGGCAATGTAAATTAGGCTCAGCAGTAGGCAGAATCAGCAATGGCTTTTGATCCCGTGGGTGACGATAGAGATGACCATAAGCCTTTCCTCTGTGAATACACTTGCTGATGTTTATTTTAGATATGGATATATTATATTTCCTTTCCAGATTTCTTCCCCACTTTGAAGAAGCTACTTGGAAACACTATCTTCCTGGTCTATTTACTCCTCATTGTCCTTCTGTACAATTCTGTCGTTGGCATGATAACATATGAGCCAAAGTTTATGGAACAGCAATTTAACATACCTGTTTCAAACGCCATCTTTTATATTGGTACGTAAACTCCTCTCTTTGTTGTTGCGTTTCTGGCTTGCTGGGGTAAGTGTGTGTGTGTGTGTGTGTGTGTGTGTGTGTGTAAGCAAGCACATGCAACCTATGTCAATGTTCCCTTTTCTTTTTCTAGGTGTGTTGCTTTTACCTGCTACAATTGTGGGACTGTTCCTTGGAGGTTTTATCATCAAGAAGTTCAAGATGCAAGTGACAACTATGGCGAAGTTTGCCTGTGTCACTTTTCTGATTACCTTCCTACTTAATCTGCTTTACTTTGCATTCAACTGCAATGACCTTCAGGTGGCTGGCTTGAACATCAACTACTCTGGGTAAGTTGCCTTATTTATTTTTGGGACTGTGGGTGGGGGATTCTATATTATACTGACTCAGACCGTTGGTGCATTTTATGTTGTGAACTGCCCTGTGATCTTCAGATAAATGGGTGATATACAAATTTAATAAAGAATAATGATCTAACTGAGTACCGTCTGCTGGGGATGTCTCTTCATGCCTGCTCCTCTGCTGTCTACTTGTTGATCATCTACTCATCTACGGTCTCCTGAGTCCGCATTTAATGGTGAATCTACCTGCCTGGAACTTACCCAAACATACACGAGAACTAACATGCAGCCATCATAGTGCCACTCTGAATTTTACAATGCATTTCAGTATCATTATTATTATTATTATTAATAATAATATCCCGCCCTCCCCAGCCAAAACCGGGCTCAGAGCATATAGGAGGGTAAAATGTACATAAGAATGCATGCTAACTATCTTTTACTGATGTTTTGCTTTTTGGTCAACCACTTTGCAGCCTTTCCCAACCTGTGGGTCCCCAGATGTTGTTGAACTACAACTCCCATCACCCCTAGCTAGCAAGGCCAGAGCTCAGGGATGATGAGAGTTGTAGTCCAACAACATCTGGGGACCCACAGGTTGAGAACTGCCGAGGTTTCATCGCTATCAGGTGGTATATGAATTTCGTTGCATAAAATAAATTGGTGAAACTAACATGCAAAAATGGGTTATATTTGAGAAAACATGCTTAGCCAAAATGCAGATATAACAACAACAACAGCAATTTATTACTTGTACCCCACCCAACTGACTGTGTATACGTGTGTGTTGGCCTTCTTTTCCTTTTCCCTGAAGGCTTTGCTTCTGTTCCCTTTAGCATGAAAGAACCATCCATCTCTAAGGAAGTATCGTTAGCTGCCTGCAACTCTGACTGCAGCTGTGATGCAAGCCACTGGGATCCCGTTTGTGGAAGCAACGGGGTCACCTACATGAGCGCATGTTTAGCTGGCTGCAAAGCATCAGTGGGAAGTGGAAAAGATATGGTAAGCGCAGATATCTGTTTGTAGGTTTGCTTCTTAAGAGGTTCATGTGTTCGTAGGATTGTATAGAGTTGGAAGAGACTACCGGTGTCATTTGGCACAACCTCCTGCAATGCAGAAATCACAGCTAGAGACTCCCTGACAGATGGCCATCCAACCTCAGCTTAAAACCTTCCAATGAAAGAGAGTCCGCCACCTTCTGAGGTGCAGTCCATTTGACTGCTAAACAGCTCTTGCTGTCAGGAGGTTCTTCCTAAAGTTTGGTCGGAAGCTCCTTTCTTGAATTTTGAATCCTTTGTATTGGGTCCTACCCTCTGGCAGCCCTGCTGACTTGCACCATAGTGAGGGTCACTTGGTCCGGCGGTCCAGCATGAGGACTTGTGCCAGAATACCAGACCAAAAAAAAGGGGATATCTTGGGATGCAAACAGAAGCTGGGATTGGCTTCTGTGATTAAAACAGGACAGTTGGCAGATATGCTGTATAGTTCTCTCTATTTTGGCTCTGGAATATGTCAAATATTAACTTGCACCTTAATATCAGCAACACAAAGGAGATGGTGTTGGACTTTTGGAGGAAAAGAGGAGAACTAGCCTCACTGTACATCGGGGAGGGCTGTGTGGAGAGAGTCTCTTCCTTTTAAATTCCTAGGAGTTTATCTCAGTGAAGACCTTACTTGGAAAATCAATACAACCCAGGTGGCTAAGAAAGCCCAGCAGAGACTCCATCTCCTCAGAGTATTGCGGAAGAACGATGTCAATCAACATTTGATGATCTCCTTCTACCACAATAGAAAGTGTCCTTTCATACTGCATCACAGTGTGGTATGCTGGTTTGACATCAACTGATAGGAAGTGCCTACAGAGGGTGGTGAATACAGCACAAGATATTATGGACTGTCCCGTGAATCCACTGGATGACACTGCAGAAGAACGTTGCCTCAGGAGAGTGAGGAAAATTCTAAGGGATGATTCACACCCTGGCTGGCACTTTCTTGATCTCCTGCCCTCGGGCAGAAGATATAGAAGCATGATTAGTCGCACCAACAGGGCAAAGAACAGCTTCTATCCATGGGCTGTTAGGCTGCTGAATGAAAAGATAACAACAGGGCAACTGACTTTTGGGTTTGGTGGGTGTGCGTCAGTAAATGAGGGGAATTAAGACTTAGAGAGCTGAGTGTGGGGTGCTTGTGTAATCTCACTGTATACAAGTTGTACAAGTGACAATAAAGTATTTCATTTCAACTAGATAGACTGCAGAGGGTTCAGGACATCTTGTACCACATGTTTTGCCCACAGGGGAAAATCCACAGGGAGTGGAGGTGTGGAATGTGAAAAAATGCAAGACACCCTGATAATGACGCACACCCTCTTCTCTCTCGCAGGTATTTCACAATTGCAGTTGTGTGGGAGTTTCGGGTCCTGGAAATCTATCGGCAGTTTTGGGTCAATGCCCAAGGGATAGTTGTACTAAAAGCTTCCCTTATTTCTTAGCCTTGACGTTCTTATTTGCGTTTGGTTTTTCCTTGGGAGGAACTCCGACGTACATGATTATGTTCAGGTGAGCACATTTTTTTAAAAATCCCCCTGTTTGTCTCCATCAAGTTTTGGGGCAGGTCAGCTCTGCAGCATAGTTCATCAAATCTCCTGTATTTCAGCAGTTGCTTTTGCAGAATGCCCCTGGATTGCAAAAAAGGTGCCAATTTCTGCTTGAAAATAATAATAATAATTGTAGCCAACATTGGCGGGGGGTGCATCACTGAAAATCTGAATGCTTGCAGCTGAAATCTAGGACAAAATAAAGCCGTTTTGCTAGAAGAAAAGTTTGGATTTGATATCACTACCCTAAGGTGTCTCAAAGCGGCTAACATTCTCCTTTTCCTTCCTCCCCCACAACAAACACTCTGTGAGGTGAGTGGGGCTGAGAGACTTCAGAGAAGTGTGACTGGCCCAAGGTCACCCAGCAGCTGCATGTGGAGGAGCGGGGAAGCGAACCCGGTTCCCCAGATTACAAGACTACCGCTCTTAACCACTACACCACATTGGCTCTCTTTTTCCTAAAGGCATTTACAATCAGGATTCCAAAAATCTTCTACAAAACTACCAGGGCCCCAAGGTTCATATTCAAAGGTGCTCTTTTAGAGCATAGGATTGAATTGCTGTGCAGCACATCTTCTTCTGCCATGCACAACCGAGTGCAGGCCTCCCCTTCCCAGCTGGCCACTCACTCACCTCTTGCTACCTGTGTGCTCACAAGAAGTTTTTGCCTGCCTGCCTGCCTCCTGCCCCCACTGCATGCTTCTCCTACCTGTCTGTCTGCCTGCCTCTCCCCAGCTGCCCCGGCTCAGACATGCTTGGAAATAGCACCAATAGTTAAGAGGCAAGCCAGGACAGGAGGCTTGCGACATGAGACAGGGCCTTTTTAGTGGTGGCTCCCAGCAAAGAGGCCCACCAGGTGTTCACTTTGACATCTTTCCTGGGCACTGGGCAGAGCCTTTTGCTTCAAGCCTTGGAATGATTTTAACATCTTTTATTTGCTACTGCTGGTGGTGGTATTCTTCAGTCTGGTTCCACTAATGTTGGCTGTCACCATGGTGCTTAGGCCTATGGTGGGGCTTCCTATTGCTGTTTTGGCTGTTTTAAGCTGCCGGTTTGCTGTGTTCTGTTTTTTATGTTTACTTCTATTCAAGTATGTATATTGGGTGCTTTGGTCATTTTTAGTTGTGTTCTTCAAGGCTCTGGCACAAGGCAACGGCTAAATTGTTCTCTGTTCCATTACACTTGGTCTGGAAAGTGTAGTTAGCGTGGAAGGCTGCAGTGGGAACATATTACATCTCTGCTCTCAAAGATTTGCAGTGTCTGCCAATTTGCTTTGTTGCTGTTTAATCGTTTGGTCATGTCCGACTCTTTGTGACCCCCTGGACCAGAGCACGCCAGGCATTCCTGTCTTCCACTGCCTCCCGCAGTTTGGTCAAACTCATATTAGTAGCTTTGAGAACACTGGCCAACCATCTCATCCTCTGTCATCCCCTTCTCCTTGTGCCCTCCATCTTTCCCAACATCAGGGTCTTTTCCAGGGAGTCTTCTCCTCTTATGAGTTGGGCAATTTGCTACTGAGCAAAATTCTAGACTGGCTGCTGCTTTGTTACTGGGACAAAATCAAGATGTTACTGCTAATGTATAAAGACATCAAGAGCTTGGAACGAATGTGCTGGAAGGATTGACTTATCCCACACATGCCTCTTAAAGCACTTTGATTTGTGGAATTAACACTTTTACAAGTGCCACGTAATGTATCTTCCAAGCCTGGGAGGAATCTGTTTGAAATTTCATCATAGACCTTTCTTCTCAAAGCTGTAGATTTTATCTATATTTTGATAATTTCATTACGCAGACTTTTTTTTTAAAAAAAGTGTTTTATTTTATAATAACAATATTATTACCATTTTGTGTAAACCACTTAGAGTTGGGGGTTTTATAAATTAAGCATTATATAAATCTTGCTAAATAAATACATGGAACAAAACAACAACAGCATTATCGAAATAATTTCTGTGGATTTTCAAATTCTGCACATTTGGATCAATCTACATTTGGGCCTCTTTAATTCCAGTGGATTGATTGGTTTTTAACAAGAGAGGTGTAAGTTTTGCCCTTGAAAATTTGCAGTTCCAGTTATTTAACGCTCTGCAGCTTGCACAGCCCCCTATCCTTTTGAGCCACGACATTCCATTTATTTCAATGTTTCTGGACTGCAGCCATTGTAGCAAAGTGTATCTGATTAATGTCGAAGGGAATTTTTTGAACTTCTGCATCCTGTTTTTTCCCAGATCGGTTTCTCCAGAATTAAAATCCCTTGCTGTCGGCTTCGAAGCTTTCTGTGGAAGGACACTTGGTAAATGTTTCTTCCCTTTCCTTTTGTTTGAAGATCAGAAACAGAGGAAGGAAAAAAGGGAGCTGCCTTCTACGTTGGCCAATATACCTCAGTATTGTCTACACTGACTGGCAGCTGCTCTCCAGGGCTTCAGGCAGGGTTCTGACGTCCTACAATAGACTGCTTTTTGGAAAGCTAATTCCGGGGGTGGGGGAGGAGGGCACACTGTGGGTGCCAGGCAAGGCCTCTGAAGGCACAAAGGCACCCACTGCTTTAAACAGGCTTCCAGGTAGTGTGTTCTAAAGTTAAGGGCAAAGACGACACAAAGTCTGTAGAGCAGTGGGGATGGAGTTTTTCCATATATATCACACTGATATCAAAGATTCCTTCTCTTCCGGGTCAGCCTCTGTTGTACTCTATCTCCCTTGTTGTTGTTTTTTTAAAATAAACTGGATAAGTAGCAAATTACCGTATTTTTTGCTCTATAAGATGCACCCGACCATAAGACACACCTAGTTTTTAAGAGGAGGAAAACAATAAAAAAGAATATTCTGAATCAAATGTTGTTGAAGAGGGAGGAGGACGGAGGATCAGACTTACCCCTTAAGGAGCCCCTTATTTTCCTCCTCCCGCTTCGCTGAAGAGGGACTGCGCTGCTCTGCTGAACCCAGCAGAGCAAAAGGGAGAGCTACACAGCGCCTCTTGGTCTGCTGGCTTCCCAGCGAAGCAGGATGAGGGATGGAAGGGGCTCCGTAAGGGCTCCCTTCCGTCCCTCATGGTGCATCGCTGGGGAGGCATCACAGCAAGAGGCGCTGCGCAGCTCCCCCTCTTGCTGTTCTGGCTTCAGCGATAGCTGCGCAGCCTGCATTCGCTCCATAAGACGCACACACGTTTCCCCTTACTTTTTAGGAGGAAAAAAGTGTGTCTTATAGAGTGAAAAATACAGTAAGTCTCAAGACTTTCTGCATGTGAAGTTCTACCACGAAGCCCTGGCCGTTTTCTGACTCTTGCTGAAAAAAACCCACGTTGCCAAGATCGAGCCAGGCTCCCGTCACTGCTGGTGGTTCTTCTTTTCAGGCGGACTTCCCGCGCCTCTTTATTTTGGAGCTCTGATCGATACAACCTGCTTGAAATGGGGTGTGAAAAGCTGTGGCGAATCGGGGTCTTGCAGAGCGTACAGCACAGAGATGTTCAGGTGAGTCTCAACGGGAGCTGAGATTCCCTCTCTGTTTTTGTGCAAGCATTCTCAGCGTGAGAAAACCGAGAGGAAGAGTTTGGATTTGATATCCCGCTTTATCACTACCCGAAGGAGTCTCAAAGCGGCGAACATTCTCCTTTCCCTTCCTCCCCCGCAACAAACACTCTGTGAGGTGAGTGGGGCTGAGAGACTTCAAAGAAGTGTGACTGGCCCAAGGTCACCCAGCAGCTGCATGTGGAGGAGTGGGGAAGCGAACCCGGTTCACCAGATTACGAGTCTACTGCTCTTAACCTCTACACCACACTGGCTCCTTTCTCAGGGGGAGAGGAAACTCCTACGGCATTTGTTTAAGACGTGAGGGTTGGTTCATCTTACTAATATGCAAGGCAGTTGAAGTTAGTTTCCCTCCCTGTTTCTAAACCTCTTAAATGGTCTCAATCATATAGCTTGCTTCTCCCAGCCTGTCCCAAGAAAGAAGCTTCAAAAAAACAAAACACTTTATTCTCATTTATTTATTGGGATAATATATTAAGATTCTGCCTTTCATACAACTTCACAATGCAGAGAACAAAAATCCTCATTTTATCCTCATAACAACCCTGTGAGGAAGGAGAGGTTGTGGGTGAGCAGTAGGTAAAGGTGATTCGATGAGCTTCATGGCTAGGTGGGAATTTGAACTCTGCTGTCTCTGGTCCTGGTCCAGCACTCTAACCACTACCCCACATTGGCAGCTGCTGGGTTAATTGCATATAGAAGAAACCAACTGGTCATTATAGAATCATATTGTAGAGCTGGAAGGGACTCTGAGGATCATCTAGTCTAACCCCCTGTAATGCAGGAATATGGAGTTGCGTGGCGAGTTCCCGCCTCCCCCCAATGGAAATAAAGACACATGACACAATTATTTAGGTTAATGGGCAAAAAATGGTTACAGGTGATGAGCGGTATTGGCTTAGGCATTGGTCCTACAGACTATCTGGCTTCAGCCTGTTAGCTTGAAGACTGGGAAGGGTTAACCACCAGTAGGAGGAGTCCTGCTGATGCACATCAACTAGGAACTCCCCCGGGGTCACTGCTAGGGGGCGTGCCTTAGGCCCTCACCTCCATAGGCTTCAGATAGGGCCACGCCCCCCGGAATCCTTTATCGGACTAACCTTCAATATGCAGGGGAGGTGATGGCGCTACCTCCCCCCTTCATCTACATAACAATACCCCTACCAATGCCTAACCGCCAATCCGAGAAAGTTGTGATGATTTGCTACGAGGTAGGTGAAAAACCACATGGCTGGTGCCAATTTGCCAAGTGGAAAAAATTCCTACCCTTTAACAGCGACCAACTGAGGTCCATAGCAAGGTCAAAGGAAAACCTTAAAGGCCGGGAGGGTAGGAAACTGGAGAAGCTGAAGCAAAAGAGGGAGATCCCCGGCCGCGCCGGAGCTGAATAACCCAGGCCACTCCCCCTAGGCCAGCCGATTGGCTGGCCAGGGGATGACATAGCCGGGGAGTCCCTCAATCGTGCGGAGGCTGAGGGCCAGCCCCTGCACACTTGGAGAGGGCATGAAGCCCGCAACTCCACCTCTTCTCTAGTTCGGAAGTGGCTCTGTCCCATAAGAGGATCGAACCTGCAACCTTGGCATTATAAGCACCACACTCCAACCAACTGAGCTATCCAGAATGAGTTCCTTTGATACCTTCCCTGCCCCACTTTCTCCAGGGTAGATTAACCATGAACTGCTTTGAATTCTTAAGTATGTCACCCCTCCCCCCAAAGTGCTAAATGGCTTGTTTTGTTCTTCCTTAAGTTTTGTTGCACTGTTTGTGGGTCAAGGCCCTGTAACCACCCGGTTCTCTGGGAGTTAAATAACTACACCAGACATTTTCAACCTTTTTGAGTCTATGGCTACCTTGACCAACTACATCCTTTCTGCGGCACCCCTGTGGGGCTCAGGAGCCCAGTTATGTCACCCCTTGTCTGCAGAGCCGGCAGCCCCTCACCCCTTTTCAAACACCCTAGAGCAAGGGGTCAGCAAACTTTTTCAGCAGGGGGCCAGTCCACAGTCCCTCAGACCTTGTGGGGTGCAAGACTATATATTTTTTTGGGGGGGGGATGAATGAATTCCTATGCCCTACAAATAACCCAGAGATGCATCTTAAATAAAAGGACATATTCTACTCATGTAAAAACACGCTGATTCCCAGACTGTCTGCGGGCCGGATTTAGAAGGCGATTGGGCCGGATCTGGCAGCCAGGCCTTAGTTTGCCTACCCATGCCCTAGAGTGTTCCCTCAGCCCCCTCTCCTCTCCCCTCTCCTTGGGAGTTCTCCGGGCAGCCACTGCTGCCACCCGTGGTCTCTGACCTCCCCCCCGCCCCAAAGAGAGGTGCCTCCTCACACTGCCCCACAGGGGCCTGGGAAGCACCCCCTGGCCAGCCCCAGAGGCACCATTCGCCTGGCAAGCTTGTAGTCAGGGCTGCTGCAACAAACAGCCAAGCTAGCCTTTGGGGGGCAGAGATATAAGAGGAGGGCAGAGATCACAGGAGGGAGGGAAGGAAAGAGGGATAGAGACCAGCGTTGCCCACGGCAACTCTGACCATCATTCAAGGCACCCCAGGGTGCCACGGCACATTGGTTGAAAACAGGATGTTGGTTGTATGGGATCAAATAAGGCCACAACTTTTTTAGTTACAGATGTGTAGGTTTTGGCCATAGGCATTGGGATAAGCCACGCAAATAGCACTCTGGTGTCTCTAAGGGTGAAGCCAACCAGCAGAGAACACCCAAGACCTACATCAAATTGGGGTGTCCCCCAAGTGATCTCCATTGGAGGAGTGGAATGGCCCTAGCCTGGCTAAATGACATCTTTTGTTCTTCCTTAAGTTCTGTTGCACTGAGCTGTTCTGTCTACCCTACTCCTAGGAACGTCTATGTGGGATTCCTTCTCTCGATAAGAGGTGCAACCTGCCTCCTGTACATCGTCCTCTGCGTTTTAATTGCGAAGCGATTCAGACGAGGTGGGGAAGAGGCAACGGCAACCCAAAACTGTGAGCTGTCTGCCGCCAAGTTGCCAGCACCTGAACTGAACAAAGGAGAGACCTCTTGCGTAGAGGCCTCCATCAACGGCGACACCCGCTTGTGAGAAAGGAAAGCTGGTTTGGATCATTGCACGAGCGGCTGCTGTTTGGGCATTCAGGAGCAATCCATAGCATGAGCAGTTCCTCACCCAGGCCAAAGCCCTATCCAGCGATCAGAGCTCGATACATACAGCCCTGCTCAGATAACTGGAAACTGCACCAATCGCCCGCAGGCAAAGGCACCAGTTATTTGTAGCAGATCATTGTGGCAAGAGCACCAATCACCTAGAAGAGGGACAAGAGAGAACTGAATGGTTGGTGCTCTTGCCAATGATCCACCCAAGACTGCGATGCAGCTGCTGGTTTGTGTTTTGTAATGTCAGGAAACCTTAAGTGTGGCACCTGTTTACATGTGAAGTTCCTCATGCAGCAGAGCACTATGGAAGCTGGAAAGGAGGCTGCGAGTTTTAAAATACGGAAGAGAGACTAATATAAAACAAAGGGAGCTTGCTTGTACCATGTGGGACCACTGGTCCATCTAGCCCAGTACTGTCTGCGCAGACTGGCAGCAGCTCTCCAGGGTTTCAAGGCAGGTGATGTTCCCAGGCCTACGTGGAGGTGCTGGGAATTGAACATGGAACATTCCTCATGCCCCGCCACTGAGATACCGCCCTTCCTTCTACAGTCCTCAACAGGGTTGGAGTGTAACGCCCCCCCCCCAAATCAAACCTAGAGGGAAAGCTATATTTATCTTGTTAAGCTAAAGAGCTGGTGGGTAGGATTGCGTGACCCTGTATTTGGGGGGCATTTTCCTCCCTCCTCACAAGCACTCATTGAAAGTCCACAAACCGGTTCCCTGTTATCTCTGAGCAACCTCCGCGTGCGTGGGGTTCTTCTTTTTAACTTTGCCACTGGGGCGAAAACTCCTTGTGCTATCTGTTGCCGTTTATAGCACGAATTATCTGTGCAAATCGGTCTCTTGGCTTGACTATCCAGCCGCAGAAGTCTGATGCTTTTTCTTTCCTTTTCGCTTTTTGGAAGGGAAGCAATTTCCTGCCATATTCAAAGCATTCTCCAGAGATCAGCAGTCATCATTCAGCCTCATTACAGTGGTGGGAAATAGGGCCTCATAAGCCGTATTATAGTGACCCACTGGAAAAGCAGCTGCTTCTGTCAAGAAACACCTCCATTTCCTGACAAATTACCGCCATGTGCTAAAAGCTCTCCAAATAGACCAGCTTCCAAAAACAAGGAGGTCTATTGTACAGATAGAGGCTTTTTACTTCTTGTTATGGGGCCGGGGGTGGGGGGCAGGAAGCCCTCTTCCCTTTCGGAAAACAGTAAGCCAGATAATGACAGGAACACCCCCTTGAAGCCACAAAAGAGAATGTCTGTAGCTTTTAACGGAGAGTGGATTTTACTCACATGGTAAATGCTTAGAAATGGGTTTCAAGTATTATCTCTCACGCAGTTACTTGGTTTGGGGTGGGGTGGGGTTGGTGTTACAAACTCCCTGTTCCAATGTGTTTTTCTTTTTAAATACCATTGCCTCCTTCAAGGAGGTAGGCACCATTCTGTCCTGCAAGACAGATTACTACATTGGACCCACCTGATCAATTCCACCCCCCACAACCCTACCCAGCTAGTTCATGCCAGCCACAAAGGTGTTTGAGCTGATTCAGTGTTGATCCTCTCTGTGGAGGTTTCATGGTGCATTGCAGGAGTGCTAACTCGCCCTCAGGGTTGTGGGTGCCCACCACCGTAATGTGGACATACGACGTCACATGCACACACTTGCACATGCCTCTGCCTCCATGTCTGAGCCTCTGCTCCTCCCAGGAAAAAGGTGCCTCACTCACTGCTTGCGGAGGGCACAGTTGAACTGCTTCTCTCTTGGAGACAGCACTGCTGCCGCTGGCAGCTTTTCTCATTGACTTTGTGGGTGCCTAGCCCCCACAACTATATTCATGTGACTTCTGAAGCACCCATGTCTCCTGGAGTTAGCGCCTATGGTGCAGTGTCCACACAGAGCCAACATATTTTGAAAACGGGTTACTGTGTGGATACCTTCGAGCACAGGTCTCCACCTCCTTTTGATCCTGTAACTTCTCTATGTGCATAATCACCTCCTCAATTGCTGATCTCTCTCCCTGACCCATTTCTGTTTATAATACACAACTGTGTCACAGTTGACAGCCACTGGCCTAGTTACGCTAGTGTCAGAGAGAGATGCTGGACAAAATTGCATCTGATCACTGAATTATATGACAAGCATGGGGAATGGATTTCCATGCGCATGATTAACAGTTGTTGGAGACAGAAACTGCTGAGATGCTAGACCTAGGTCCGGTGTTTTTTTATATAATATTTTGGCAGAGCTGGAAAATCTGTGGACCTTCAAATGTTGTTGGACAAACACACACAAGCTACTACTTAGTTAGCCCAAGTCCTCTCTACTAAAATGAGCTTCCATCCTTCAAATAGAAGACCTCCCTGGGATAGCTCAGTCGGTAGAACATGAGACTTTTAATCTCAGGGTCATGCATTTGAGTCCTGATTTGGGGCGAAAGATTCCTGCTTTGCAGGAGTTCGGACTAGATGACTCTAGTGGCCCCTTCCAGCTCTGCAATCCTATAGTTCTGTGAAATAGAAGACTTCTGGGGCATGACTGCATCCTTTTTCAAGGCTATGCAGAACTGCCTTATATGGAGTCACACCAATGGTTCTTCTAGCACAGATAGCAGGGGTGACAAAGACCACCTGAGTGAGATCCTTATAGCTAAAGGGAACAGAAGTTCAGCCTGGGACCTTGCACATGCAAAACACATGACCTACTCCTGGGCATTGTCCCCTCCATCAAGGAGAGACAGGAGGTTGCTAGAGTAATGAGCAGGCTTCCCTTGACTCATCCCACCCAGAATCAAAGCTAAGGACCTGGCTATGCATCAGACATAGGGATGTTGCCCAAAATGGCAGCCCTCAACTGGAATTTCCACCACAATGGGTATCAGTACTTTTCCATGTTCTGACTTCTTCACATTCAGCATTTTGCTGTCCCCACATCACATCATAAAAATTGAGCTGTTATGTGTTCAGTAAACAGGAGTGGGGAGTGGGATTGCATCCACTGGCATAAGAATACAAGAAGAGTTTGCAGGATCCGGCCGATGGCCCATCAAGTCCAGCATCCTGTTCTCTCAGTGGCCAAACAGATGCCTGTGAGAATCTCGCAAGCACAAGAGCACACTTCCCCTTCTGTGAAACCTCCTTTGTCTTGCTCCTGCTAAGCAGATGCACTTTATTAAAGAGCAAAATATGTGCATGAATAAAACCCTTTTGGACAATATGGGGAATGTTTGCATGGGTTTGTTTCAGTTTATGCCAAAGAAGAATGCATCTTGAGCATGCCTTTGCACCGAGAACAGAGTAAGCTGAAAGCGGATGTAAAGAAAACCAAGAAAGCCTATCATTAGGATGTTCCTGGGTTGCTTCACCAGAGAACCAAAACATGGGAGGTTTTTAGCAGAAGGCAGAAATCCTACTCTCTCTGCTGCCTGAGTGGCCTCAGGAAGGGGTGTAAGTGCCACCTCCTCATTGCTGAACTCTGATTTCTCCAAAGTCGTCTTCCCATTTCAAAGAGGCTTTCGGCCCTTTTCCATCAAAGGTGCAATCTTTTCAGAATTTCAGTCCTTGCAGTGTTTTGAATTTGGCTTCCCATTGTGTGGTGGCCGAATGTGAGTGTGTGTGTTTCTTTCTACTGAACTTTCTGTCCGGTGCACTGAGGCCTCCCCAACTGCTCAAGCTTCCTGAGTTGAAAGACCCCCATGGGAGGAATTACCTCATCATGACATTCTTTCCAGGGCTTTCATCAAAGCATGGGCACCTAGGAAGGCTGCAGAGTGCAGAGCACAAGAAAGAGGCTTTGTAGAATGAAAGGACACCCACAAACACCTCCCAGCCACCGAAAAAGGCAGCAAGGCAAAACAAAAAGCTTGCATGCCACCCATGAGACTCACACTGACATTTTCTCTTTCCTTTGATAATTTCCTAATGCATTTTTTTAATTGATGGGGAATGGTTAGGAAAAAAATACTGTGATTTTTACACTTAATCTTAGCTGAAAAGTTATTGAAAACCAGTGATTTTGCACTGCAGGAGAAGTCTAGAAAGCCATAAAACTAGACTAGATAAAGGAAGGTGGGAGATGTAGCTGGCCAGAAATATGTTGTTTTTTAATGGCTTATGCTTTTCTCGTGCCATATTGCAGCACTCATGGTAATCAAAGAAATATGTGTCTTGTCATATGAATGTGTCCTAGCCTAGACATTGCAAATAGTGTTCCTTTGGCCTAGTCAGCCTTAGCCAGAATCCAACATGGTGGCAGCAACTTAGCTGTGACCCTCTTGGTGAGGCCTCACAGGCCACCTGTGGCTCCTGAACCACCAGTTGAAGACCTAGGCCATTAAGGGCATTCCAAGAAATATGAATCAACCATTTTATACTGATATTGAACCTCATAATCTGATGTTTTAAAGATGGGTGCATTCGATTCTGCCTACTTAATTTTTACTATATATGTTGTTCATTTAATACTTTCCTCACACAGTGCTTGGCAAATATTCATTGGGAGGCAGTTTATAAACGCTTGAATAAATAAGAGGAATAGCGCAGGAGGAGATGCCTCCTTAAATCTGCTGGACTGTGCTGGTAACGGTAAGAATGTGGAGTGAGATTTATTAGCCTGGAATCCACCCAGGACAAAACACAAGAACTATTGGAACCAACAGTCATATTTATCTAGGGAACGTTGCAAGAAGGAACATGCAATCATTCAATGAGGAACAGGAGATCATGTTCCCGACTCAACGTACCCAACTCCTCTGCCTACTGCCTGTCTTGACCTCCTTCCACCTTTCCCCAGGTCTTTTTTGAGAGCCTCTTCTAATTGTCCTTCTCAGCAGACCCCCCCCCCATCTGTCCCTTCCCTCTGACCCTGTTCCCCCTCTCAGGGGCGGACTTTGGTATGATGGCACCCTGAGTGAGGACAAAATTTGGTGCACACACACACAATTTTTCTTATTTTCACAATAATATATTTTGGTAGTTGCTTTTTAAATGGATCTTCTCAGCAGGTACTACTTTTGTTGTTGTTGTTGTTTAGCCGTTTAGTCATGTCCGACTCTTCGTAACCCCATGGACCAGAACACAGCAGGCACTCCTGTCTTCCACTGCCTCCCACAGTTTGGTCAAACTCATGTTAGTAGCTCCAAGAACACTGTCCAACCATCTTGTCCTCTGTTGCCCCCTTCTCATTGTGCCCTCAATTTTTCCCAACAGGCTACTGAGGAAGAACGGAGGACAAGTACAGGTACTACGACTACTACTAATAATAATATTTTGGGACCCCTCGGCTCGACTCCCTGTAAGGAAACCACTTGCACTGCCCTGAATCCAGCACTTTTACCGTATTTTTTGCTCTATAGGACGCACTTTTTCCCCTCCAAAAATTTAGGGGAAATGTGTGTGTGTCCTATGGAGCGAATGCAGTCTCCTTGGCTTCAGCGATAGCAACTTGAAGCCTCCAAAGCGCAGAGGGAGCACTCCCTCCGCGCTCTGGAGGCTTTGCGTTGCTTTCGCTGAAGCCTGGAGAGCGAGAGGGGTTGGTGCGCACCGACCCCTCTCGCTCTCCAGGCTTCAGGGATAGCCGCCTGAAGCCTTTCGAGGGCAGTGGGAACTTGCGCTGCACTCCAAAGGCTTTGGGTTCCTTTTGCTGAATCCGGGAGAGCAAGACTCTCTTAGCTTCAGCAGAGAGGAAGAGCTGCGCAGCGCCCCTTCAGCGAAGCAGGAGGAGAAATGGAAGGGGCTCCGTTTCTCCTGCCACTTCGCTGAAGGGGTGCTGAGCAGAGAGGGGGAGAATTTTTTTTCTTGTTCTCCTCTAAAACAAGGTGCGTCCTATGGTCGGGTGCGTCCTATAGAGTGAAAAATACAGTACTTTCCATCTCCTCCTCCTACAGCCCCTTTCCTTCTATCATTCATTAATTCCTTCTCTTACAGATGCCTTAAGAGTTGTTGTTTTTTGCAGGGGTGGGGTTGGGGTATCAGACAGTTGGAACAGAAATGTTTAAAAATAAACAATGGTTGAGTTCCAAAGGGTGTCTTGAGCGATTGGAAAAGGACTTCTGCTCTGCTCACACAATGCAGACCCTTGTAATGGCTTTAAAAGAGGATGAGGCCAAATAGAGAATTCACCACACGGCATCTCCAAGTAGACATAGGGGAGACTCCTGGTCCAAAGACATGGAAAGCCGCTGCTAGTATAATTCGAAAATTGCACTTCTCTGAGTTTTGTTGTGCAGTTCTCCATCTGAGTTTTAGGGGAAATTGCTTTGCAAATATGTATTATGAAAAATTGGGATTAGGAGAAATTCGCTCAAAAATACTGATGGGTTTACATGAAAGCTTTTTTAAAAAATCACTAGCTGACATGGAAATGAACTGAAATCAATGTTGAAAAAAATGAGGAAGTAAGAGAAACTGAAATTGACAGATCCACCCCTCCCTCCCTGTAAGACCCCAGAATGCCCCACAGAAAACACTGTAGTGCAAATGAAACGTCCTGTAAAATTCGGAATGTTGTTTTTTAAAAAACACAACATTGTACGATGTGCACACAGTAGGCTGAATGGAATGTATCCCTCTCATTAGTAACTTGGAAAAATGAAAGAGCCTGGAATTTCCTCTTGCACAAGAGATGCCGGCAGGAGAGCTTGAACCGAGAGAAAACCAGGGGCAAGGAACAGTCTTAAAGAACATTTATTCATTGGTTCAATGTCTAGCCATCCTTTGTTCAGTAGCAACCCAAAGAAGTTACGAATCCAAAACCAGAAACTGGAGCAGGTTACAAAGGGGGTGAGACCAAAGGTAGTTGTATTGGTTATCTACCACTTTACCAGACACAGCTCCCCTCCTCACATTCTGATGTATTGCAGTTCTTAGAAAGGCTTAGAATGGCCAGTTGCAAATTGAAAACTTCCTTTGCTGTGGAATGACAATGACCCAGTAGCGTAGCATGGGTTGCCAGTGCCCGGGGCCACATGGAGGTGGGGACGAAGGGAAACAAACGGAGTACACGTGTGCATTCAACTGCCTAGCGGTGTCTGCATCATCCAGGAGACTGCAGCAACAGAGATAAGAAAAGTAGAGTCGTTCCATTGTCTGAAGAGGTCACTTCCTGGTTCCTATGGAGAAGCCGTTTTCAACAGAGCCCAGCAATGGAAACACACAGCTGTATTGAGGCAGTACTAGGTGTTTAGATTTTGCACCGCCTAACAATTTTACGCCCTGGACAACCACCCCTGCAACCCCTCCCATGCTACGCCACTTGATGGACCCAGGCTCTCTTCAGACTTTGTGTGAATGCTGTTAGTAGCACATACATCCCAAAGAAAAGTGGATTGGCATCTGTAAAAATATAACCTCCCCAATGCTATTTTGGAGCAACCATCAGAAGACTTTTTGAATTCTATCTTGACAGTCTGATGGCTTGTTTCTGAAGCTATCCTGATGTTCTGATAGATGGAGCTCATTTCAAATCAGGATCAAGATCTATAAGGATGTAAAGCTGCTTGCAGAGAGTGTGACTTCTGTCTCTAGTCTGCAGAGAGTTGTTTTTCTTTGTTTAATGTTAGTGTGGATGTTTCCTGCAGAGGCTCCTAATGGCTCATTAGTGCTAGTGCAAAAGACAGAAATGCCAGGATGTCAACTTTATCATTGGATGGAAGTTACTCATCAAAATAGATAAGACTCCTCACATAAGAGCATTAGGCTACAAATTTAATTGACAAGCCCAGGTGAAGCAGTCCAGATTCCACTGAAGGAGTTGCCTGATACATGTGACTAAATTAGAACAGGGATGTGGGGATCCTTTGGCCTTCCAGATGCTGTTGAACTACAGCTCCCATCATGCCTGGTCATTTGCCAGGCTTGCTAGGGCTGGTGGGAGATGCTGTTCAACAATATCTGGAGGGCCAAAGATTCCCCACACACATGATCCATCTTTCCAAGGTGTCTTAAGAGAACTTAAAAAAAACAAAAACCTTACCATGGGGCAGTGGGAAATATTTCCCCAAGTTTCATTTCTTTCTTTCATTGCAAATTGCAGGTGGGTGTCTTCCTAGCACGTAGATGGAAAGAAGCTACTTTGGATTTTTAGCGATACACCAAATATATAATTCCAAATGTGTGCCAAGACCGATGTATGAGAACAACATGCATGCATTTGCCAACTAGTTTTATTATAGAGGTAGACTCATAAGGGAGACCCAAATGGCTGCAGATCCCTATCCGAAGTGCATCAGTAGTCAACCTGGATTTGCTGCATTTCATGTGTGAACTCAGCTCAGATGTACTGGCTAGTAATACAGGGGTGTACATGGGCTCTGCAGAGGGCCAAAATGAGGCAAGTCAGGGTGATTTCGAGTTATTACCACCCTTCTAAGTTGAAGCTCGGTGTGACGTTAACATATGAGCGTGCTGGAGGTGAAATAGTTAAACAGGTTACCCAATCAGAACCCAGGGGGTGGAGTCAGAGGGACTATAAAACCAGCTCTGGGAGGGGCAAAGGGGAGAGATCGTTGGGAGTTGGGTGGTTGGTTGGAGTGGGAGTGAATTGGGATAGAGTCTGTGGGGAGGTTGAGTTAGTGTAGCGAAATAAGCTGAGTCAGGAACAGTTAGGAGCTAGGAAGACAAGTAAATATCTAAGAGGTGGTTTAGTGAGTGAGAGCAGGTAGCGGAAGTTATAGGTCTAGATAGGCACCCTATGATTGTAATTGACCGATACCCTTTATGAAACCACACACTTGTTAAACTGCAATAAATAAACGGAAGTTTATGTTCTGATTTAAACCTGACTGGACTCAGTATTGTACCAGGTAGGGCCTGGGTGGTGGCAGCGAGAAATAAAGTGGTGGCACAGAGATCAATAGACGGTGAAATGTCCAGGGACCCTGTGTGATCGCCACACTCGGTACCAAATGAGAGCCCTCACAAAGCATCATTTTGATCTGTTGCTTCCATCCTTTACTGTTCCTTATAGCTTTCTATATAGCTGTCCCCCCCCCCATACGCCCTGCTTTGTGGGCTTTGCATAGGGCTCCCCCACCCCCAGCTGGAATTCAGTTCCGGCGCCACTCAGGTGGGCACCATTGCCATTATAAGAGAACAAAGGAGGCGTTCATGGTGAGTTCTGGCACCTCTTTTTCTGGGAAAATAGCACTGGGTATCTGGATGGCCATTGTGACAACAGAATGCTAAACAGGACATTGGTTTTATCCAGCAAGGACCGCCTTATGCATACAGAAAGTAATGACAACAAATGCTATTAAATAATTCACTGCTGTGTTGGACAATGTAATCTTTGATATAGTCAAGGTGCCCCCCCCCCTCCAATGGTCTGTGCATGGTTGCCTAAGTACAGTGTGATGCTTCATTTGCGCTATATGCAGGTATCCATTTCTGCATCTGAAAGGCCTGCCATATGTTTGGCGTCATTAAGCTTTGTTTCCCCATTCAGAGCATCTTCTTTCCTCTTGGTTTCGGGGGAATCAGCCTGTTTTGCTCCAAAATCTTTCTTCACGAACAAGAAGAAGACTATGCCCAGCAGATAGGATGGAGCTCTTAAGACAAATACTAGACCGAAGAAATAATGTCTGCATAAGAGAAGGAATTGTGTTTATATTTGACTTTTTCATTCCTGCTTTTTAAATCTATCTATATATCACAAACACAAAAAAAATCCTAAGAGCAGCTTACGGTGTAAGTTGCAGCACAACATAATAATTTGAAATTGAAGTGTGATAATGTGCAAAATATTTAGCAGAAAGCAAAACAGATAGTAGCAGCCACAAGGTTCAATTGCTAAACAAAACAAAAGATCACTGGAATAAATTAATCTTGATTAGGGGGTGAACCCAGTGTTCCTCCAAATATTGCGGCCTCATTAAAGCAGCAAAGTGGGGGAAACTTTGCTAATTTTGAGAAAATGCACATTCAGATTCATCTGCCAAGCCCACTATTCAAATCAGCCTATCCATGGCAGTCGGGGTGGGGGTGGGGTGCAGCTTGGGGAGCAGACCTGAGGGACGCAGCCTTCCCTCAGGTCCGCTCCCCAGGCATAAATTAGCTTGCTGAGGCAGCCCTCAGCAGTGCAATCAGCCAGGAGCACGTCTCTGTCCATAGAGCCGGAAGCGGGTGGCTAACGGGCCATAGAGCTTCCTCAACGCCTAGGGTCGGACCATCAGTGTAAACCTGTGTTTTGCCACAACCCCTTCTCTTCCCCCTCCCCCCCCCGCCCCAAGCAGACCCTGTAATACTCCATACCCCCACTAGGAGGCTGAGAGGGTTTACACGTCCAATACCTATGCCTACCTACCTCTTTCTGCCCACCTAGCAGTTCGAAAGCACGACAAACTGCAAGTAGATAAATAGGTACTGCTCTGTCAGGAAGGTAAATGGCATTTCCATGCGCTGCTCTGGTTCGCCAGAAGCGGTTTAGTCATGCTGGCCACATGACCCAGAAGCTGTACACTGGCTCCCTTGGCCAGTAAAGCGAGTTGAGTGCCGCAACCCCAGAGTCGGCCACGACTGGACCTAATGGTCAGGGGTCCCTTTACCTTTACCTTACCTATTTCTTTAAATGGGACGCAGGTGGCGCTGTGGGTTAAAACCTCAGTGCCTAGGACTTGCCGATTGAAAGGTCGGCGGTTCGAATCCCTGCGGCGGGGTGCACTCCCGCTGCTCGGTCCCAGCGCCTGCCAACCTAGCAGTTCGAAAGCACCTCCGGGTGCAAGTAGATAAATAGGGACCGCTTACCAGCGGGAAGGTAAACAGCGTTTCCGTGTGCGGCTCTGGCTCGCCAGAGCAGCGATGTCACGCTGGCCACGTGACCCGGAAGTGTCTCCGGACAGCGCTGGCCCCTGGCCTCTTAAGTGAGATGGGCGCACAACCCCAGAGTCTGTCAAGACTGGCCCGTACGGGCAGGGGTACCTTTACCTTTACCTTTTACCTATTTCTTTAACCAATAAAGTTGTGGCCTTTTAATCCCAGACAGTTGGGGTGTCCCTTTATTCATATACCCTAGTCGGGCACACTCGGTGGCGATGGGGACTCTGCGGCTGGGCATGCAACTGGTTCAGAAACTACGGCCAGTACAGAATGCAGTGACTAAACAGCGTGTGTCATCTTTCCTAAGACATCTGCCCTGGCTGTCCATATGCTACCAGGCCAGGTTAAGCGATTCCTCCTCCAGAACCGGAGGGGGAGATAAGAACATAGAAAGCTGCCTTATACTGAGACAGACCATTGATTACACTGCCTGGCAGTGACTCTTCAGGATTTCAGACAGACATCTCTCCTAGTCCTGCCTAGGGGTGCCCAGAATTGAACCTGAGACCTTCTGCATGAGACCTTTCAATTCTACGATTCTATGGTTGCACCCCAAAGCTCTAGTTCATTAATCAACGTAATTTAGCCAACGATAACTTGAAGCCCTGTTGTTCTCTTAACAAATTGCCCAAGAGAGATGGATCCTGGCGCCAGGCATTAAAATTAATTGACAGAGAGATGGCTAGGCTCAGAGGACTCCACCTGGATGGCTGCCAGGCAGGAAGTCATCTAGATTGAGCCCAGCCATTGCATTAAGTTAATGAGACAGCTGCCCTTGAGATGACAGAGAAGCTGTGGGATTCCAGTGGAGCTCACCTGTATACTGTCGCATCATAAAGCATGCAAGCTCCTCGCTTGCCACAGCTGCTGCTTGCCCACTTCAAGCAAGCCCTGTCTATCACTGCTCCAAAATAAACAGGGGCTGGAATTCCAGCTGAAAAACATCAAGCACTAAATATAGGTTGTCATCTAAAACACATTTTTAGACAATATTCTTGGGTAGGGTGATAGTAGAGACAGGGTGTTTGTATGTGTGTAAGTCTTAGAAGCCCAGTAACCCAAAATACTAAGCAGATCATTGCAATAATGTATGGCCTCCCTTGCTCAGGTCATTTTCTTTCCAGCAGTGGTCAACTAGTTGCCTTTAGCAGGGAACTGATGGTCCTTATCGGCTTATACATCCACGGTTCTGAGACAGACACCCCCCTCCCAACCCCCAACCCCCACTTCTGAGCATGCAGGTTTCATAAGCCACTTGGGGGATTGCTCAACCGAATCATCTTAACAGATAACAGCAAACATTCCTCAGGTATGGAGCAAAACTGGCAACAGCCACAAACAAAGGGAGTGATCTTAGTTAGATAGGGGAAACCCCAACATTTGCAAAAGTACAAAAGTTTTGGGGGGTGGGGAGAAGACCAAAATCAGCCTGATGATGAGCAATCTCAGTGGCATGCACAGACTGTGGACACATACCTCCCTCTCCTACCCTTCCCTCACCCCCCATACATCTCTTTCACAGAGAGACCAATCCAAATCTTCTTTACATCGGACTGGGTCCTTCTGCCCAACCCAGCTGGCCTAAATCAGAGTAATGTCAGTGTCGCTCCAACAGAAGCCTGCCCCCCCATACTGCTTGCTCACTTGCCTGTGTGAGTGTGTGAAGAACTGGGGCGGGGGGGGGGTGTCCAGTGATATTCAGAAATGACCAGAATGGTGATGTTTCTTACCTAAAGCTCTCATAACAAGCGTATAGAGTCCAACTGCAAGTGACTTCAATTCTGGATCTACGCACCTAAATGATGGAAGAAATCAGCGTTGGTGGAAAATATGCTTCTATACATTCCTGCAAGCCTCTATAAGTTATCTGTGATGTTACTAACACAGTGAGCAATCCATTGGTAGTGCTCGGGCTGTATTATCATCTATTATTATTTGCTTTCCGCCTAAGCATCTCAATGTTATGTGCAGTAAACTGACAGCAGATTCCTCCCTTCCTAGCATTTAAGCAGCAATTGTGGGAGGAAGCTCACTGGAAGCGAGCACAATTTGCATTCTGATGGTCCCAGATTCAATTGTGAGCCTCTCCAGTGCAACGCAAGGGTCAGCAAGACCTCCAATCAGCGTGGAAAATCAGTGTGGATAATTCTGAGCTGATGGACCAATAACCTGACTCAGAATAAGAGAGCTTCTAATGTTCCCTCCAATCTCATCGACATAGTCATTGCAGAGCATGATGGGATGTTGGAAAAGTGTGACAAAAGTGAGCCTGGTGCAAAAGGTGAGTTCAGGAGTTTGCCCGATTCAGCAAACTTTATGACCATGGAGGAAGGGCAGCTGTGTGAACTCAAGCCTTGCCTCCAGTGAATTTAGACAGCTCCGAAAGGCTGGGATTTGGGGTAAAGAAAGAGGAATTGCAGTGTATTATTGGTACGACTCCCTCTAATACTGAACTCGGGTTGTGAATGCCAATAGAAATGGGGTCCTGATGGAAGACTGGGCCACTGTGAAAGAAGAGGGGGGAATCTCAGGATTTGGAAAAAGTATAATTTACCACCCTGGCCTCCTTTGGGACACAGGGCAGGATAGAAACTGAATAATTAAACAAATAGGTTCTTTTCTCTTTTTTTTAAGTACCGTATTTTTCGCTCCATAAGACACACTTTTTTCTTCCTAAAAAGTAAGGCGAAATGTCTGAACATTTTATGGAGCAAATGCATGGTCCCTGGAGCCGAACTGCCCGGGGGCAAAAAGCAGATCATGCTTTTTTTAAAAAAAGAGGGAAGTGGGTGTTGAAACAAAGCTGCTGATCGGCAAGTGATCGGGAGGTAGATAAGGGACGCTAGCAATAAAGGAGACTGCCTGGGAGGGGGGAGGTAAAGACAGCGAACTTGCAAGGAGAGGAGACAGGAAGGCTAAAGCAATGAGGAGAGAAATTAGAAGAAAAGGAGGCGCAAAAAACTGCTCCAGGTAAGTTAAAGACACTAAGGCAAACAAGAGGGAAGGAAGTGTTGAAAGGAAGCAGCTGATTGGTAAGCGATCGGGAGGGAGATAAGGGACAATAGAGATAAAGGAGGCTGCCTGGGAGCGGGGAGGTAAAAGCCCATGGATCTTCAGGATTTTTACATTAGGTCACCCCAAATTCACCATCAGATCACATAGCATGTCCATGGCTACAGCCTGCACCAAAAAAATCATGCATCCACTGTTGCGTGGGGCCGCAATGGTGCTAAAACGTGGTTACAAAGCACGGATCCACATGGATCCTCAGGATTTTTGCATTGGGTCACCCCAAATTCACCATCAAATCACATGTCTGTGGCAACAGCATGAACCACAAAAATCATACATCCACTGTTTTGTTCTGAATATTTTTTTTCTTGTTTTCCTCCTCTAAAAACTAGGTGCATCTTATGGTCAGGTGTGTCTTATGGAGCAAAAAATACAGTACATAAGTAGGCAACAATTGAGAAATTAGCATGCTCAGTTGCCACAGAATACTAAGGGTCTCTTGCCAGGGGTTGGAAATCTGCAGCAGAGGGCAATGGAATTACGGTATTTGTTTTCAGGGAACTTTTAATATGAAACAAGGACAGGAGCGGATATTACCTGTATGGCCTTTCTTGTGGCAGGCACAACTTGTTACTTACCGAATCATGATCATGTAAAAAGGAGTCCCTCCCAGAGCATAGAAAAAGGAAGCCACTGTTTTGATCACTGCGTAATAAATAAAATTTCTTGAGCAACTGTCAGTCCTTGGACATTCTCCCAAAACTGCTGAGGAATTCCTCAGCCCAGAATCCCCTTTTTCAATGCAGCTACAATTCTGAAAAACCTGAAAAGAAGGTTAAAAGTTTTTTGGGCATAAGGTAAATAAATGAATAGAAGCTAAATCCTGGACTCCATATGCCTATCTATTCTGCCTTTGCCCACCTTTTTTGAAAGAAAAAGAAGTAGTAGACACCAGAAATTCCTTTAAAGAGTTCATTTCTCTTCCCCCAATCCCCTTTCAAGGTAAAAGGCAGCACTGCCTCCGCCGAGACATAAAACACCAGTCCTGAAAGACCTACATTGGCTCCAATAACATTTCCAAGCACAATTCAAAGTGTTGGTGCTGACCTTTAAAGCCCTAAACAGCCTTGGTCCAGTATACCTGAAGGAGCATCTCTACCCCATTGTTCTGCCCGGACATTGAAGTCCGGCTCCGAGGGCCTTCTGGTGGTTCCCTCCCTGTGAGAAGTGAGGTTGCAGGGAACCAGGCAGAGGGCCTTCTCGGTGGTGGTGCCCGCCCTGCGGAATGCCCTCCCACCAGATGTCAAGGAAATAAACAACTATCTGACTTTTAAAAAAACATCTGAAGGCAGCCCTGTTTAGGGAAGTTTTTAATGTTTGATGTTTTATCGTGTTTTTAATATTCTGTTGGGAGCCACCCAGAGTGTCTGGGGAAACCCAGCCCAAATGGTGGGGTATAAATTTATTATTATTATTATTATTATTATTATTATTATTATTATTACTACTACTACTACTACTATTATTACTATTATTATTATTATTATTTTCAGGAAAATAAAGATCTTACTGTGTCTTTCCTGGATCCTGTCACAGCTTTGCATCCAGCGAAACAGGGCGACACATACGTCATCCCGTCTTCTCCACAGACCGGATCCCACTGGTTTGTGGCACAGTTGCAATTCAGGTTACAGGCTGAAGATAATGGAGTTGCGCCCCGTGCAACCGCTTGCCTTGTGGAATAAGCAGGGAAGTTTTCCTTTAGTTCATCCTAAGGCACATCTAGCACAGGGGTAACCAACAGGGTGCCCTCCAGATGCTGGAAGAGTGTTCTACAGCATGGGACTAAATACTCAACTTCT
Organism: Podarcis cretensis; assembly: GCF_951804945.1. NCBI lineage: Eukaryota > Metazoa > Chordata > Lepidosauria > Squamata > Lacertidae > Podarcis > Podarcis cretensis. The sequence goes on from NC_137179.1 coordinate 14,287,364, forward strand.
AGTGATTTTGGTGAGAGAAGCGAGACAGCAGTAAATTACACTGAGCAAGTTGGTGTTAACTCTTTATTAGCAAAAACAGAATCTGCACAGGAGTGGCAGGCCTAATGAGCGCAGCAGCTCACCTCCAGCAGATATTGGCCCCATGAAGCAGTTGTACAGACTGAAGGTCCCCACCTCCCCACAGCTGCCTAAGTCCCCTGCTCTCCAGGGTTTCCCCCCAAGCAATCTGAGACTACACCTATGAGAAGTAAACTTCTTCTTGTCCCCTTTCATGCCTCTCTTGGTTCTGGGAGATAAGTGGGGAGGGCAGCTTGTCACAGCAGGAGTGGGAGACACCCGTGCCTCTTCACCAGCTGGACTCATCTTTGCTTCTTGGTTTCCCTCCTCTCCTGCTTTAGCTCCTGCCTCTGATTTTGGAATTCTCTCTGCCACTGACTCTCAGCTCACTAAACCCTGTTGCTTCTTCAGCTTCCAGACCCCCTTTCCCCAGTCTTCTCCCTCTGACCATTCTTTATTGTCCCACCATCAATCACTTGCACATTCTTCCCTCAGGAGCTCCTCAGCTGGTTCCTCCCACCATTTTTCTGTGTCCCTCCAGTCTATGACGCACAGGGAACAGCAAACAGCTCTCCTCCAGAGGATCTCACGGATCCTTAAGGTACCCTGGACCCACCCAGGTTGTGCAGAAATTTGTCTCTGAACATGAGAACGTTGAACCTGGCCTGGTAGCAGAGCTGGCATTACCCATAGGCACACTGAGGTGAATGTCTTAGGAAGTGAGATTCCATTGGGATCCAGAGGTGGCAAACCCCACTGCTGTGTCTGCCCTGCCACCAAGCCCACCTGCTGCCTCTGCTGCCAGAAAAGCGAGGAGAGGACCAGGACCTCGGCTTCAGCAGGGGGAAGGAGGAGGTGGAGCCAGCAACTCCCCATTTTGCTTCAGGTGGCAAAATGTGTTGGGCCACCCCTGCCCAGTTGTCAATTTGCATTTCTAGGTACAGAAAGTATTGATCTGATGTGTAGAGATCTTTCCTATTCTAATTAATTCAAGAGGGTTCTGGAAGCGTCTCTGCGTAAAAGAAACAAGCAGAAGGTTCATGATGTTTGGGTTATTCCCTAGAGAAGCTGAGCACAGCTGGCTTAAACTGCTTTTGTTATCTCTTCAGTCAAGGTCATGCTGACTATAAAAGTAAGGCCAAAAGGAGCCTGCGTTTTCACTTTCTCTTTCTGTCTCTTTTCCTTCTGGTGTGGTGTTCTGTACCAGTATGCTTAGTGTTATGGTTTAGTCTTATTATAACTTATTGTAAATTTAAGTTAAGTCTGCTGCAACTGGATTTCTTATGGACAGTGCCAATCCTGAATGTATTGGATTCGTGACCGTTATGCTCATTTGCCTTCAGTAGCAGTAAAGCTCTTCTGGATGAAATATTAACTGCCTCTGGTCTATTTTTGGGAATCCCACATGGGGGAACCAGTGGAGATGTTTTAGCAGAGGTGCCACACGTAGTCTGCTCCCACCAACAGTCTAGCTGTTTCATTTCCCACCAGCTAGAGCTTCCAGGCCAGGCCTGAGGGCAGCTCCACACAGAGCACATTGCAGAAGTCCCATTTCAAGGTTACCAAATGCTACAATGGCCACATTGGCCAGATATGATCATAGATGGCGTACCAGAGGAAGCTGGTAAAAGACACTCCTAGCTGCCAAGGTCGTGTGGGCCTCCAATGGCAAAGACGGATCCAGGAATACAATGGTACCTCAGGTTAAGTACTTAATTTATTCTGGAGGTCCGTTCTTAACCTGAAACTGTTCTTAACCTGAAGCGCCACTTTAGCTAATGGGGCCTCCTGCTGCTGCCGTGCTGCCAGAGCTCGATTTCTGTTCTCATCCTGAAGCAAAGTTCTTAACCTGAAGCACAATTTCTGGGTTAGCGGAGTCTGTAACCTGAAGCGTATGTAACCTGAAGCGTCTGTAACCCGAGGTACCAATGTACCTCCAAAGCTATGTACCAATCTTTGCAACACACACACACACACACACACACACACACACACACACAGTGCATCTGTATCACATACCCATCATAAGATACTGTCAATCCAGCCACTGTGCGGTTCTCACAGCCCACTATTAAGTAGAATAGCGAAATGACAAATGCTAGAAATGACAGTACATATGCCATTTTGGTTGCGGCGACTATGCCAATTTTGTATTTTTTCATGATGAAGCCTCCTAGGAATATACCAAGGCAGACTGCTGGTATGGCTGTGACGGCTGGAATAAAAGACAAAGAAGGAAATAAGGATCATGTCCTATCCCCCCCCCCAATTGCAAATGACTTAACAGGGACAGCAAACGGGTGGGAAGACTGAAAGGATACCCTGGAAATGTTAAAAGGGGGAAAGGACCAACATTAAGAATACAGTATTGCTCCTCCTCTTTGTGGGAAATGGATTGCGGATTAAATCTGTAGATTTAGATCTTAACCTCCTGTTAGACACATGTGGGAGAAATACAAAAGTAATCTGAATCGGGAACAACAGAGAGTGGTGAAAAGGGGCTGGACTGCCTTCTTCCTACTTCTTCAGGTGGGCCATGAGGATTAGGCAGTGTTCCAGAAGCAGCCTGGGGTACAAAGACTGCGTGTTTCTTGGAGAGCATGCATACTGACTGGATAATCTGCAAATTGCCTGGAGAATGTACAAAACACATGTGAAATATGCACATTCCCCAATACCGACTGGCAATTATTGCTGCTGCTGCTATTGTTATTAATGAAATTTCATCCGAATACTTCATCCAAAGGTCAGTGGGTGGTTGACAACATAAAAATACAAAATGAGAACCCAAAATGCATAATAAAAACAAGAACCAAAACAAACCAATCACCTCCTCCCACAAATCAAGGCATATTGGCTAGAGAATGTACAAAGATCACTCAGGATATGCACAGTGCCCAAAGCCTGTTGGAGGTTATGTATATTGACTGGGAAATGTACACAGCACCCTCTTCTAGGAAGGGTTATGTGCACATTCATCATGAGGCCTGGTGAATGTGCACAATGGCCAGTTACTATGCACATTTACTGCTCAAGTCCCTTTCATTAATACACACACACAGGACTCACCTGTTACAAAGTTAGACCTGGACACTGGCTGACCGTACTGCTGCTCTATGTATTTCGGGCTGTATGTAAAGTAACCAATAAAGCTGCTGAACTGCAGCAACGATGAGCACAATAACATAAAGAACATTCGGTTGCCCAGTGTTCTCTTCAGGGATGTAAAGAACTCTGAAAGAGAGAGAGATGTGGTGCTTAGTGCAGGCCAGACCTGCACATTTTATGAATGATCTGCACATCATTTTATAAAACATCAAATTCAAAGAATTGAGAGTCACTACCCAGTCATGAACTGATATCCTAGTTTATTTGCTGCTGTTAATTGTATCTCTGAGCTGCGGCAGCAGTAAGTGGCAAAACTGCAGCTCACTAGCATTTTTTTCATTTTTTCTGGTTTTGCTTTTATTTGGTTTGTTTTTAATTGCATTGTATTATGGAAAAAAAACCTGAATAAAAATTTATGAAAATAATAATAATAATAATAATTTCCCCTCTCATTTCTATTTCTCTCTAACATCCCTGCCCACCACTGCCCAACGGCCTTCCTTTGTTGCAGTGCTTCCCCTTCTCCATTCAACTGACCACCCGGAACCTGACACGACTGAATAGGTCAGGGGTCAGTAGACTTTTTCTGCAGGGGGCCCAGTCCACTGTCCCTCAGACCTTGTGGGGGGTCAGACTATATTTTTTTGGGGGGGAATCCCCCCACAACTCTCCCCTCCCTTCCCCACAGCACCGGACAAGCCCCGGTGGCTGCTTACCTGTGCCTTGCGAGCGGCAGGGGCTGGCGGCGGGATAATGAGCAGCGCGAAAGGGCTGGCTCCAGAGAGGGGCTGCTTAAAATGGCACTCAACAAAGCCCAACCCCCTTCCCCCTCTAGGCAGGGCAGGGAGAAGCCAGGAGGAGGGAGGGAGGAGGCGCCGCCATGGTGTGTGTGAGGGAGGGGGGGAAATGGCACGGCCCGAATGATCAGAATCCCCACGCTGATCTACACGGTGATTCCTGGACCATCCGTGGGCCGGATCCAGAAGGCAAATGGGCCGGATCCGGCCTCTGGGCCTTAGTTTGCCAACCCATGGAATAGGTCCTGGGCCACCAGGGCAGATCTTTCACCTTTCAGTTTTGAGAAGCGAGCTCCTCGTTGACTTTCAGGCTTCTGTATATGGCTTTCATCAGCATGACTTTCCAGTTTTTTCTTTTCAGGATCACTCGCTCCTTCTTTGTCCAGGCTTTTAGGCAGGAAGCAGAAAGGGATGCCGGAAATCAGATTGAAGACACCAGCGAACAAAAAGCCCAGCCACCACGCGCCAACCCAGCGGGAATCAGTCGGAGTTATCGTTACCGTATCTAGAGTAAGAGACAGGTCAAATTCCATCTGTGCATCAACTATCCATGGTAAGAAACGATAAGGGATAAAGCGCTTTCCCAAAAAATCCCAGAGTCCTTTCTGTTGGGGATAATTCAGACTGAAATTCCCAGGTGTCAAAAAAGGTTATTAATGTATGCCACTACTGCGGCCCGTGTTTTGTTAGCCCCAAAATGGAAAACGAACAAGGTCCCAACCAAAGAAGAATAGTGACTTAAGTTGACAGAATATGTGCAGCTTGCAGACTTAACATATACAATGAGAGAACAAGAAGAACATATGTTTAGAAAAGATTGGGGAACACTCATTGAATATATGGGAAATAACTGTGTACAAACGCTGGCAGCAGTGCCAGATATACGTATAAGTTAAACAAGCTATAGCTTAGGGCCTCACTCGCTTGCCCCCCCCCAAAAAAAAATTTAAAAGAAAAAAACTGGATGTACATCTCCAAAATATAAGATAAAAAACAAATACTGTATTTTTTGCTCTATAAGACTCACTTTTTCCCTCCTAAAAAGTAAGGGGAAACGTGTGTGCGTCTTATGGAGCGAATGCAGGCTGCGCAGCTATCTTAGAAGCCAGAACAGCAAGAGGGATCGCTGCTTTCGCTGTGCAGTGATCCCTCTTGCTGTTCTGGCTTCTGGGATTCAGAATATTTTTTTCTTGTTTTCCTCCTCCAAAAACTAGGTGCGTCTTATGGTCTGGTGCGTCTTATAGAGCGAAAAATACGGTGAAATAAAACCTACATACAGCAACAGTGTTTTGTGCTGGGTAGGCTCCTATGATGTAAGTAATGGCCCCCGCCTGCTAGCCTGCTCCCTAAAATATCACATATTTTGTTATGTGCAAATAGCTTTAGATACCTATTAGGTCCATAAATTACCATATAGCATATATTCAACACAAAAAAACAGTGACAATTTGTTGTTGACAAAGGACAGGTGGACTGTTATTACAACAGGAAGCCCAGTACATTCATTTACTTAAGACCATGGCCCCTATGGGTCTGAATAGTTATCAGGATTATACATCATTTCTTTAAGACCTTTAAATCAAACTGCAACTGTCCTCTGAACTTTAGAACTCTATGCCTTTAAGAAGATCTAGGGGGATCCCATTTACACCTTTAAGTGCATATAAAAGGTAATAGGCTCACTTCTAAAATGCAAACACACAGAAAAGCTCAAAATACACGTTGATCTACCCATACTTAGATGAGGAATGCCCCTTCCGACCTTCAGGAGGAGGGGGGGTTGTGGGATCACGACCCCGCCCACACTCTGCGAGGCTGGCGTCAGCCTCGCAGGAGACAGGGATTCACCCAATTAGCATACCCTGTGGCGCCAGCCAATTGGCTGGCGGCAGGGGCGGGCCTTCCTAGGGCCACTTAAGGTCAGGGCAGCCCCTGGCTCACCCCCTTTCTTCCCTGGAGACGACGCAGTTTCCCACCCACCCGCCCTTTAGGTTTTGCCACTGACCTTGCTATGGGCTTCGGCTGGTCGCCGCAAGGGGCCTGGTAGGAGTTTTTCCATTTGGCTAATTGGCTGGTTTTGTGAGCCACTTGGTTTTTTCGCCTACCTCGTAGCAAATCGTCACAACTCCCTCGGTTTTGGCGGTAGGCATTGGCCGGGGTATTATCATGCAGATGAGGTTGGGGGGGAGGAACGCCATCACCTCCCCCAATGCTTGAAGGGTAGTTCGTTAAAGGACTCCGAGGGGCGACGCCTCGTCCGAAACCTACGGAGGCTAGGGCCTAAAGCGCGCCCCCGAGCGGTAACCCCTTGGGGAGCGCCCAGGGATATGCATCTCGGGTGGCTCCCCCTGTTGGTGTTTAACCCTTCCCGGTCAGACCGGATAGTCGGTTAGGGCCAATGCCTAAAGCCAATACCCTTCTTTCCTGTAATCAATAAAGTTGTGGCCATTTTTCGCCCATTAACCTAAAACTCTGTGTCCGTTGTCTTCATTTATTCCACCTGTGGGGGGGAGGGAATAGCCACACAATCCTATGATTATATGCTGCCCTAGAGTTTTTAATTTGATTCAACACATGTAATTATTAATATTCATTATTTTCAGTTGTTATCTCTGAGAAATGTAGAAAATAACAGGATATATTTATACGAATTCTTCAAACTTACACAACCCCTTAAAAATTAGGTAAGGAACCAAATGTTGTATAATACTGTTTTATAATTTATGACTGTTTTATAATTTATGATAATTTAGAATTTAAATATATTCTCATGTAATATTTGATACTTCCAGCTGATGAAGGTGAATACATTGAAGCAGGGCCCTGTCCTGGTTTCTGATCCATAATTGACTTCTGACTTCTTCTCAATGATTGAAACTAAGACCTTCACGTCGAATCTGACTATGCACTAACATGAACTTATCTCTACTCATAAACTCTTATCTTTAATTCTGTAACGAATTATTGTGTTATACGTATCTGTCAGAGCTGCCTCTAGGTCCCAGCTCACAGAGGACCAACGCTAGGCTGTAGTAATGTACAAAAGTCTTTATTGAAGTTCAGTTTCCATTTCAAAGCCACAGCGTGCAGCCCTACGTCTTAAACCCTAGATCGGCGAAGTCCCGTCTGAGTCTCCTCCCCTATGACACCAGTTTAAGATCCTAGCCCTGCTCCACCTTTTACGCTGCTCTCTCCTCCTCTGGGTCCTCCTGCCCGCTGGGGCATTGCCCTTTCTGGACTCTTCCGACGCTGAGTCGCTTAGCTCCTCCCCCTCCCTCCGGCAGGCTTTAGGACCCGGTTCCCAATCCTCATTCTCTGCTGTCCCGTGCTCCTGTACATTTGAACTTGCCTCTCGCGCCAGCCCAGTGACCTTTCTCCTAACCGTTACACTACTTCGGTCACTGCTTCCCTCTTCCGGGACACTGGCCGGATCTGACCTCTCCTCCGTTGTCCGACTTTCTGATGGAGGCGTGGTCAGCCCTGCCTTATCTTCTCTCCCTGGTGGGGAATGCACTGGCCCCGATCCTTGGGACTCTTCCCCCCCACTCTGCTCTGGTGGGGAAGCTGGTCCTGATTTCCAGCTACTGCTCTGGGAGTCCCTGCTGCCCCCTTGCTCCTGGGGCATTCCCCTTGGGAACCCCCTACCCCTGGCCACTGGCGCCCCCTTCTGTGAATCTTCCGATTCGCTGGAGAGGCTCATGGAATCCCTCGGTCCACTGTCCTCTTCTCCTACGCTCCCCTCGGATTCTTCCCCTTCGCTCTCCATCTCCTCTCTTCCCTGTGCCTCTGCTCCTGAGCCCCTGACAGTATCCTTATGAGTTTGAGTTTGTAATCTCTGTTTGAGCTTGTAATCTCCCACTACTGAAACTTATATTGGCCTGAGTTCTTGGTGTGCTTTTTTCTTGGTATATTTAATAACAAGAACTCCGAATCTTTCCAAAGCATCCCACTTGGGCTTGGGAGCTATCCAAATGTGAAGGCTACAGAGCTCACAGCTCCATATGATTCAAAGCCGTAAGTCAAGCTATGCTGCATGCCACATGTTACAATCACCAATCTTCAGCTTGCAACTCACCTAGATCCACGAAGCCAATGTCAACATACAGTCTGGCTAACAGAGATCCCAAAAGGAAACCAGCCATTGGACCAATCATTCCTATTGTGTGCAAACAGCCTGCAGTTATAAAGAAAATATTATCAGTATATTCCAGTGCACACAAGCTTCAGAGGAGGTTGGGACTGCAGAGCAGGATGGGATATCCTATATTTCATGCCCTTTGAAAGACCACTCTTCATGGATGAAAAGGTAGCACAGCCCTAGTGTTATGTACTGAGTTCAATAGGATTCAGAATGCAGCAGTCTGATTGGTCCTAGAACAATAGGATTCAGAATGCAGCAGTCTGATTGGTCCACAGGAGCCACCCAATCCAGCTACAGGTGGAAGTGAATCTGCAACCAGATTGGCCTACAGGTGAATCCCGGAACTAGCCAATCATGTGGGGCCCATTGTGTAAATAATGTATATAAAGCAGACATTCTGGGGGAACTTCCATTCCTCCTCACCACTGTGAGCTGAATAAAGAGCATGAAATCCACTCTCGACTCCGAGTATATTTCACCTAGTTTAAAGAATCATGTTATGAATAATTGGGATCAAGCTTGCATTTCCGAACACACATTTAACAGTACAATTCTACACATGTCTGCTAATAAGTAAAGTCCATAGACTTCAATGTTGTTTACTCTCAGGTAAGTGGTTACAGGGTTGCAGCCTTATCAACATAGTGTCCTTCAGCAGGTGTCATAATGCAAGGGGGATTCGCAAACGTTTTCCTGAGTAATAAAGCATTGTGATACTGTTTTTATGACTTTTTACCTCATTTGGTTCCAAAGCTTGATAATTTTTTGAAGAAATTGTACACTTCTCAGGTCAAAGCAGATTTTTTAAAAAAATCAAATTGTGAATGAGTCAAATATAATGACAGAAAGTTCAAATTTAGACAACATGAATGCAAAATGCTTCTAACTCTGCTGATGACTGAAGCCAGATTTTACTATAAAGAATCTTTTTGACATGCTATACAACTCAGGAGCAGGTGCAAAATCTGAGTGCTGCAGCTTGAAAAATCTGCCTTTGTTTTTGTCAGGCACTACTTAGTACATGGGACGCAGGTGGCACTATGGTCTAAACTACTGAGCCTCTTGGGCTTGCCAATCAGAAGGTTGGCGGTTCGAATCCCCGTGACAGGGTGAGCTCCCGTTGCTCGGTCCCAGCTCCTGCCAACCTAGCAGTTCAAAAGCACATCAATGTGCAAGTAGATAAATAGGTACCGCTCTGATGGGAAGGTAAACGGCGTTTCCGTGCGCAGCTCTGATTCGTCAGAAGCAGCTTAGTCATGCTGGCCACATGACCCAGAAGCTGTACGCCGGCTCCCTCGGCTAGTAAAGCGAGATGAGCGCTGCAACCCCAGAGTCGTCCGCGACTGGACCTAGTTGTCAGGGGTCCCTTTGCCTTTATTTAGTACTAGAGATGAGATTTTCCTATGAGACGTTACCAATATAAAAAGGAGCGTCTTCTTCTCTCGAGAAATCATCCAGGTACGATATGCCCAGTGGAGTTATTGGTGTTTCACCTATTCCACGTAGTAGATTCCCCATCAAGACATAAATCCACGCATAAGATACAACTTCTTTTGCACAGCCTGCAAATAACAGAAGTTATAGCAGGAGTACGTAGTCATACCTTTTGCACAGAAACACATATCCTCCCAAGCAATCCCAAACAGGAGATGTTCACCAAGGATGTTCTGGAGGTGGGATGTCCAATTCCTATGCTCCCGGTGCAGTAAAGTTAGTACTCCCCTAGTAGCTATTCTTTGGTCAAGTGGAGAGTGAGGCTTTGTGGGAAACCAGTAAGGAATATGAGAGCTGTCCTGTTGCTTTAATTTGTGGGCCCGCTGGCTCCAAGGGCGTGAGAGGACTTCTATGGGAAAGGAATTGTTGGGCTAATTTGAAGGTTAAACAAGAACAAGAGTGGGCAAATACTGAGTAAAGGCACCGGCTCTGCTCCCCAAATCTCTGCTCCTGCCTGTTCAACCCCTGATCTCCCCACATTGAATGGAAAGGTTGGAAGGCTACCAAATGCATTCAAGTGAGCACTATTAGAAGCTCCCCTGCCCAAACTTCATGCTTAATGCATGGATATTGGGATCAGGGCCAGCATATCTCTGCCCCCTCCCCAGCACTTCTGATGGGCTACTTACAAACTTCCATGGAGAAACCACAACCTTACCCGACACAGACATCCCTGGTGATTCTGGGACTGTTTGGTTCAGTAAGCAAGGAGAGAGGTTGGATGTCGAGTTCTCAGACCCTCGTGATAATGTCTCGTATTTATAACTGAAAAGAAAGGTAAACCAGAGGTTCATCCCACAGTTCCTTTCTAGGCACAGGTCCACACTTTAAGGTTCTGTGACAAAATGAGCTACCCGCTTTCTCCAAGAAAACACACTCTTTAATGCTGAATCAGAGCAAATGGCAATTCGGGATTTCCACAGATTGTTGAGCGGGTTTTCATGGAGGAAACACTCCCCCCCCCCCAAAAAAAAGGTGTTTGGATGAGGAGTGTTAAAACAAGAACCTGTGCCTAGAAGTGTGATACAAAAGCAAGTTTGGATAAGCCCCTAATCATATATACCTGAAGGAGTGTCTCCACCCCCATCTTTCTGCCTGGACACTAAGGTCCAGCACCAAGGGCCTTCTGGCAGTTCCCTCACTGCGAGAAGAGAGGTTACAGGGAACCAGACAGAGGGTCTTCTCAGTAGTGGCACCTGCCCTGTGGAATGCTCTCCCATCAGATGTCAAAGAAATAAACTATATGACATTTAGAAGACATCTGAAGGTAGCCCTGTTTAGGGAAGCTTTTAATATTCAATGCTGTATTGTTTTTAACACTCAATTGGGAGCCGCCCAGAGTGGCTGGGGAAACCCAGCCCAAATGGGCGGGGTATAAACTATTATTATTATTATTATTATTAATGAAGAAAGATGCAGAGAGATGCCTTGGCACTGGAGAGTGGGAATAGCATGGTGACCATTTGCAATTATAGACAATGTAGATAAGGAGAAGTAAAGAATGGGGATTTCTTTCTAAATTTCAGAACTATTTAATGCATCGTCAAGAGTTGCTTAGTCAAAGTGGCTGGAAAGAAGTTTGGTAGCTCTAGCTGACATTGGCCATCTTGGAGATACACCAAAAGCACTTATCCAAGACATAAATGGGATTACTTTCTAAGCAGACACAGACAACATGGGAAGGATAACCAAAAAGGATTAGGATTGCAGTTTTATCCTAGCTCCAATCTGCTACATTTCATTATTGTTTCGGCAATGTTATTTTTACTGTATTTTGCGTTTTGATTGTTGTAAGCTGCCTTGACACGTTTGTGTCTGTTAAATCGGAACCAGCGAAGGTGGTGAATGTCCTGTATCTCTACATGTAATTATATCCTTCTTATTTCGCATTTCACTGAATTTTGCAATATAGCCTCAAGCTTCTTCTTTTTGGGAAAAAGTACAAAAATGCATATTTTAATATTAAAGGGTTTGTACCTAATGAAGTTCTTCTCAGGGTAAACCCGATAGAATTAATGGACCTAAGTTAGGCATGGCCGTTCATTTCAATGTGTCTGTCCTGAGTTGAACCAGCATTGGATACAAACCAACATGTTTTGAAACGTTTATACTGGGATGAAACATGTCCCAATACATATTTGAAATTGTTATGAACCAGAAAGGGACATATATGTTCACCTCTACCGTTCATCTTTATATATGTTTCATTCTGCATCTCAAATAATGTCCTTCAGAGACAGCGGTGTGGCCAATCTAACAAACTAAATGTAAACATGCTTGTACTTACTATCCCATGAAAAAGTGAGGCATTGCTGTTAAGAAACTCCCAAGAGACATGATAAAACATCCAAGAGCAATCACCCTTGGCCGATGGAATTTTGCCCCAAAGTAACTCACGAAAGCAATCACCAGCAGATTCCCTGGAAAACAATGTAAATAATGATAGAGTATTTATTCATTGCTAAATCACTTAGCACTTGTTCCCAGAACCCGCTGGTGTTCTTTGGGGGGGGGGGCACTGCAAGGAAACAGGGATAGTAAAGTTATGGTAAAATTGGTTTCCCTACACAGTTGGTCAATGACTGGCTACCATTGTGGATGAGGCTGTTGCATCACATCCTACGGCGTGGATGCACTTCCAGATGTTCTGGGACAGCAACTCCCATTATCTCTGACCACTGGCCATGCTGCCTGGGGCTGCTGGGAGTTGTAGTCCAGGAGCATGAGGAGGGACACGGGTTCCCTGCAACAGTCACAAAGGGTCCTAATGAGCACAGCAATTCTTCTTGGTGGGTCTTGCCCCATGAAAAAGTTACAGAGGCTGAAGGTCCCCACCTTTCTACAGCTTCCTAAATCTCCCCCTCCCTCAGGCCCTTCCCAAGCCATCTGAGACTCTGCCGGTATGCCTGTCTGAGCTCCTCCCTCTGCACACCTCTTCTGGTCCTGGGAGACCAGGGGGGAGGGGAGCTTGTCCCAGCAGGAGGGGGTGACACCCTGACTCTTCTTCACCAGCTGGACTCATCTCTGCCTCTTGGCCTCCCTCCTTTCCTTCTTCTGCCTCTGATTCTGGCTTTCTTTCTCCCACAGACCCTTCCCGCTCACTAAACACTGATATCTCTTCAGCTTCCAATGCCTCCTCTTCCTAGACCTCTCCCTCTTCTCCCTGTGACCACTCATCATTGTTCCACCATCAATCCCCAGGCTATGAGCCTTCATCCTTTAGGGGTTCCCAAGCTGGTGCCTCCCACCATTTCTTTGTGTCCAGCCAATCATGAAGAAGAAGAAGAAGAAGAAGAAGAAGAGTTTGGATTTGATATCCTGCCTTTCACTTCCCTTAAGAAGTCTCAAAGCACCTAACATTCTCCTTTCCCTTCCTCCCCCACAACAAACACTCTGTGAGGTGAGTGAGGCTGAGAGACTTCAGAGAAGTGTGACTAGCCCAAGGTCACCCAGCAGCTGCATGTGGAGGAGCGGAGACACGAACCCGGTTCACCAGATTACGAGTCAGTCACTCTTAACCACTACACCACACTGGCTCTCATGACAATGGGCCTTTGTTGTGAACCAGCAAGACTCTCTTTATGTCCCTATCACTCACGATCCTTTGAATCAACATCCACCAAGAATGAACCTTTCTCACCCAGAAGGTGTATATAGTGTTCTGAGGAAGAGCAAGGAATGGAAGATGGTGATCCACGTTATTCTCAGCTCACCTCTCCAAGGGCTTTCTCCCCTCCTGCTCCCCACTACATGGCTTCTCTCTGACTACTTACCCAGTTCAAAACTTCCATCCATGAAGCCAGCCGTAGAGGAAGAGATGCCGAACCTCCTTTCCATTTGGGTGAAGGAACTTTTCATCATAGCCCCAGAAAACACTTTGCTGAAGTAGGTGAATGCCAGGGCAGCAAGGAAGGCCTAATGAAAGATGGGAAAGGGGGAGGGATTGGGGAATGTCACATCATCAATGAGCTTTCTCCAGGATAATGGAAGCCATGCTTCCCTATTCTCTGAGAGATCAAAGTCCTTCTAGAAGTAACCCTTTGTCCTTCAGAAGAAAAAGTTTTATGTAGTCGATGGCTTATAGCCAATGTCAGTCCTATGCAGAGTAGACCCATTGAAATTAATGCATGTGACAAACTTGAGGTCATTCATTTCAATGGGTTATGTCTATCATCTCCAACAGCCTTGCGGTTAACACAAGAAAAAATACGCAAACAACTGAGAATCAATCTCTCTCTCCTGCTCATTAGCATAGCCCTGCCCTGAGTTCTATTTCTTGGTAATGGCACAGTGTGACAAAGAGATGGAAGTCAGAAACTCTTTATATGCAATCATTGATGGTGCATTTCAACTATGCAAGAATGCTACAACATCCTTATTTGATTGGCTGTCACAAGACACTTCTGATGTATTTTGCAAGCTAGTAATTCCCTCTCCCAGAGAGGCACAGACACTTATGCAAAACAGAAGCCAATATATGTTTTGAGCTGATTTCTCTCCAGTGCCAGTTCAGGCGGGTAGTCTTGGGTTCAATGTTTATCCAAATAGTCTCCAGCTTTGTCAACACAGCCCTCTTGGTATTTCATCTGGTCCCAAAACAAACAAAGTCCTGATGCACTGGTTAAAAGTTAGAAGTGCTTGAATAACATAGTTACAAGTGAGTAAACAGCATGGATTGGGTTTTGAACTTTGGGGCGCTGTTGACTTCTCTGTGCAAAGGGAGAAGAGAGTTTGCAGTCAAAAGGTCATAGGCTTTTTCCCCCTCAGGCAGGTTTATTTTTCGGTTTATTGGAACGAAAAAATATCAGGAGACAAGCCGTCTTTCAGATGTTCCATGAGAATTGTGATATGTCGAGATCCTTAGATTCCAGAGTAGTCCCTCAATATCAAGTCTTAAACAGGTGTGGGACAGGTCTTAAGCCACTACAATGACCCCTAGATTTGTTACTCCTCCTCCCGGAAAGAAATAAAGGAACTAGGCTCTGCTCCAGCAGCAGAGATATGAAGTAGTTCCTCAACTGTATTTTCCCAGGATCTGATAGGCTGTGTGTGACTTAAGTCATCTGCAAATGCTTCTTGAGCAGCTATCAAGCCATGCCCAAGAAACTGTATTATGAAGAGCCATTTAGGAAGTTTAGTGGGTAGTCCTCCCTCTCAAATATTTCACACCACAACAATATTTTTTGTTATTGTTCTTGGAATCACAGAATCGTAGAGTTGGAAGGGACCTCAAAGAATCTCAATTAAAGAATCCACAACAGATGACCACCCAACTTCTCCTTAAAAACCTCCAAGGAAGGAGAGTCCACCACCTCTCATGGGAGTCCATTCCTCTGTTGAACAGCTTTTACTGTCACCGCTTTAGATATTTGAAGATAAATATCTCAGTCTCCTTTTTCCAAGGCTAAACACACCCAACTGCTTCAACTGTTCCTCATAAAGCTTGGTTTCCAGACACTTGATCATCATGGTTGCCTTCCTCTGAACTTGTCAGTATCCTTCTTAAACAGTGGCACTCAGAACTGGACACAGTATTCCAGGTGTGGTCTGACCATGGCGGAACAGAGTGATTCTATCACTTCCCTTGATCTGGACGCTATACTTCTTTTGATACAAGCCTGGAACAGCATTAGCTTTTTTTCCTGCTTCCTCACACTGTTGCCACAGGCTAAGCTACTAAGACCCCCTAGATCCTTTTCACATATAGTGCTGGCAAGCCATGTGTTCCCCATCTTATATTTGTGCAACTGGTCCTTCCTACTTAAGTGCAGAACCTTAAATTTGTCCCTGTTGAAATTCATTTTGTTAGTTTGGGCCCAGTTCTCCAATCAGTTAAGGCCATCTTGAATTCCGATTCAGTCTTCTGCAGTGTTAGCTACCCCTCTCAGTTTGATGTCATCTGCAAATTCATTGGCCTCATCCTTATAGATCATATTGATCAGTTCTTTGCTGATTATCATTATAAGCCAGTCTTCCCCCCAATGTGGTGCCCTCCAAATCTTTGTGACTCTGGCTTCCACCAGCCCCAGCCGGCATGGGCAATAATCATGGATGATGGGAGTTGTGGTCCTGAATGCTTGGAGGGACCCACATTAGGGTGAGGTTGTTGTAATGATGCTTTGGGGCACTGAGGGAAATGAAAACCGCACTCTTAGTCCCCAGGGAACCTTGTGAAAAAAAATATTTATGGCGTGGCGGATAGAGCCTGCATCATGAGTGGCTGGCAGTTGCTCAAGGCTGTCGTGTGCTGATGATGCCATGTCTGGGAAATGCCTTGGCAGGGTGCACAGAGCTAGCCTTGACATCTAACGATCCTTTGCGTTAATGATTCCCATGCGGTCATTCTGCATCTCACGCCTAAAGCAACAAGATGTGCAACCAGGGTTATTTGGAGTTAGAACAGAGATGGGGAACATGTTGCAAGACAACAACCATCATCGTCCCTAATTATTGGCCAAACTGGCTGCGACAGATGGGAGTTTGAACCCAACACCATGGGGAGGGCACCCTGGTGGCTTCCTTTGATGCCTATGTCCTGAAATTAACTCTACCCCCTTTCATGTTTTCAGGAGAACAAGAGAAGGCATAACGTGAATAGAGGAGTGGCTACGCAGGTACCAGCTCCCCCCCCCCAAATTTGAAAACACCTGGAGAGTCATTGACTCCTCATCTGTAGCTTAGTAACTCCCCAGGTCTATGAAACTGAAAAAGGCAGAACCCCAACCCTATCAGTGGTGGATATCAAATGAAAACCATACACTTCCAAATGGAAGAGTCTTTTTTAAAAAAGACTGTTGCAAAGCAGAAAATTAGACTTTAAAAAAGAAAAGAAATAGTAATAGTAAGGAATTCACTGGACCTTCAGCCCTTTGCAACACGAGGTTTTTGTCCTGGCTGTGAGTTCCTTGGGACCTTCATCCTCCTTAGACAGGTCTGCTGCTTTTGTTTCCACAACGACGCCATTCACATTTCCTGACTCAGCAACCTTCATGATTGCGATTCCTTATCTTCAGTGATTTCCCCGTTTCCTGCAAAGAGAACATAAGACACACCACATTTCCCCTGTTCTTTTTATTTCACATGGAATGAAGTGGTGGTCTTCGAAACCATTCAGTCAGGCATTATTTGTAATTGTCTCATCCCAAGAGCTTTTCTTCATACTAATGCTGAATAACGTGAAAACTGGGAGGGGAAACACGTGTTGACTTGTGTTGTGAGCAACCAATTACTGGATGCTGTAGAGCAGTGAGGGAGGAAGTCTTGAACCAAGCATCTTGGCAGTTGGACTGTGGGGCCCTTGCATGACTGCAAGCTCGGCAAACTTTGCTTCCGGGGCCGGCCCTACCTTAGGCAAAGTTAGACCACTGTGCAAGGGAGTTGTTTCTGTTGAATCCTTAGCTGACCCTTAAACTCCCTGCCCTTGACTTTTGGTAGCCAAGATTTCATAGTACATGAATGCTTGCTTTTAACTTCCTAAAATAAAGTTGATGGAAAGAAGCCTACCCCATCATGTACAACCATAGTCCCTTCTTGCTGTGGATGTAAGAACACCAAAAGAGCATCATCTAGTACCGTACTTGTCTAGCCAACTAGATGCAAATCCAAAGCTCACAAGCAGGACATCAGCACAATAGACCTAAACTGTGATGGTTCCCTAGTGCTGGTTTTAAGATCTGATTATTATCTCAGCATCATGACTGAGATGATGCTCATAGAATCATATGGCTGTAGTGCTGGAAGGTATTCTGAGCATCATCTAGCCCAACTTCCTGCAATGCAGAAATCTCAGCTAGATCATACATGGCAGATGGCCTTCCAATGTCTGCTTAAGGAAGGAGAGTCCACCACCTCCCAAGGGAGACTGTTCCACTGCCGAACAGCTCTTACTGTCAGAAAGTTTTCCCGAATGTTTAGTCAGAATCTTCTTTCTTGTAACTTGAAGCCATTGGTTTGAGTCCTACCCTCCAGGGAAGGAGAAAACAAGCATGTTCCCTCTTCCATGTGACAGCCCTTCAGATATTTGAAGATGGCTATCCTATCCCCTTCTCAGTCTCTTCTTCTCCGAGCTAAACATACCCAACTCCCTCAACCATTCCTCATAAGGCTTGGTTTCCAGACCCTTGATCATCGTGGTTGCCTTCCTCTGCACACATTCCAGCTTGTCAACATCCTTCTTAAACTGTGGGGCCCAGAACGGGACACAGTACTACAGGTGTGTTCTGAACAACACAGATTAGAGTGGGACTTTTGCCTAATCCCAAGGAGGAATGGGCGCATCGTGTCAATTTGAGTTTCTCATTTTTCCCCCAATCTTAAATTCAGATCTTCACATTTATTTTTATTTTAAAAAAAATATATACCGCTTGCTTGTAATTAAACCTCAAAACAGTTTACAGAAAAATAAAGCTAAATATTAAAGTGATCAATAAAAGACAGCCTAATGCACAATGTCAATAAAGGATTCCAAGCTGGATCAGGGACTGTCACATGGAAGCTGGAGCAAGCATGTTTTGTGCTGCTCTGGAGGGTAGGACCTAAGCCAATGGATTCAAGTTACAATGGTACCTCGGGTTACATACGCTTCAGGTTACAGACTCTGCTAACCCAGAAATAATACCTCGGGTTAAGAACTTTGTTTCAGGATGAGAACAGAAATCTTGTGGCGGCAGCAGCAGGAGGCCCCATCAGCTAAAGTGGTGCTTCAGGTTAAGAACAGTTTCAGATTAAGAACGGACTCCAGAACGAATTAAGTACTTAACCTGAGGTACCACTATATAAGAAAGGAGATTTCAACGAAACATCAGGAAGGACTTTCTGACAGGGAGAGCTGTTTGACTATGGAACAGGCTCCCTTGGTTGTTGCAGATTTTCCTTCACTGGAGGTTTTTAAGCAGAGGCCATGGATGCTTTAGTTAAGATTCCTGCATTGCTGGGGGTTGAACTATCTAGCCCTCGAGGTCCTTCCAACTCTAAGATTCTATGGGTCTATGATTTCAGAGCTCTTCAGAACTTTGCAGGCAACATTCTAGGTAAGCCTGGAACTTGCAGCAGTGAAGGCACACACTTGCTCTCTGTGTCAAAACCAAAGCTATGGGTAGTATTTATTGCTAGCCCTGCCGTCTTATGATCAGGTTGTACATATTTGCAAATAAAGCTAGATTTCAAAAAGACACTACAGTGGTACCTCTGGTTATGAACTTAATTCGTTCCAGAGGTCCGTTCTTAAGCTGAAACCATTTTTATCCTGAGGCGCGCTTTCGCTAATGGTCCTTCCCACTGCATGCGCCTCTGACACGCAACTTCCACTCGCATCCTGGGGCAAAGTTTGCAGCCAGGAGCAACTACTTCTGGGTTAGCGGAGCTCATAACCCGAATCATGCGTAACCAGAAGCGTTCGTAACCAGAGGTAGCACTGTATGGTGTTCAGTGACCTTCATCCCAAGGGACTCAAACCCAAGGTGAGTGTTGGCACCTGCGAAATCTCTCTACTCTTGGAGATTAGGGTGAGCATAACAACATTTCAGCCAGGAAAAGGCTTCCTATTTAGAAGACACGACACAGAAGGGGGGGGGGGTATGGAAGTGTTTGGGAAGGAAATTTGGGCATCTGTTCTTTAAGTTGGCAACCCACACTACTTTTTCATGGAGGTTGTTCACACATGGCATGCAGAAAGGCAACCAATGAGAAGCCATCACATGATGACACATCAAGTGTTGAACATGCATGTCGTGAATCAGCCTATTATCCTCTGTTGCTCTCTTGAACCAGAGGAACAAAAGAACACAGTCTTTCTTTCTTCAGCAACATAGGTCACTTAAGTATTTTTTGAAGCCCACATGGCTTTGCCATTTTCCCAGAGAGAATCAGTGTACTTCATCATGCCCAATAGGAAGCAAAGCTTAGCCTACCTGCGTTGTGGATCCTTGTCAGCAGCAGCTATGGCATCATTCAATACAATACAGCATTTGCCCCTAAAACAAGGTGGTTCTGAGGTCCATATGGGAAATCATTAACTTTCCCGA
Source organism: Podarcis cretensis (assembly GCF_951804945.1). Classification (NCBI taxonomy): domain Eukaryota; kingdom Metazoa; phylum Chordata; class Lepidosauria; order Squamata; family Lacertidae; genus Podarcis; species Podarcis cretensis. The sequence goes on from NC_137179.1 coordinate 14,306,983, forward strand.
CTTCCTAAGCAAACAAAAACCAATTTGTGTTTAGGGTACACTTGTGTAATCCCAAGCCTTCTGCGCTCACTCTTGGAAATTCATGCATTTCTCTCTGGTATCAAAAGAAATGATTTAGGCAGAAAATGTTCTGAATGTGATCCTGGCGTATTTGCAACCTTGCTTTGAAAGCGCCCTGTGGTTTGTTTGTAGACAGAAACACTCATTGTTTCCTATGGCTAAATTCTTCCTTGCATCCAAGTGCATAAAAAGATGTATCCATCTAATCACTGAAAAAATAAATAAAGATGAGAGCATAATGTCCCATTTGCCTAAACAAGTGTTTAAACCAGCTACTCCAGAGTACTCCCCTACTGACTTTGGAAAATGTGTTTTTGCAGCAGTTCATAGCTTTTTAAAGTTTACAGTCCTGGCAGGTAATCTGTTGCATTTAGAGTGTTTTATTGAGTTTTATGCTTGGATTTCCTTTGCTTTATGTGGGAATGTGAGTGCTGATGTTTCTAGAGACAGAAGATAAAGAGGAATGGTATTTTAAGCAGGAGCAATGAAGGTGAGGATAGAGAATTGCCCACCAGGCATCTATTTCTGGACTCCCCTCAGGCTCCTCCTCCTCTTCCTCAGCCACACCCCTCTCCTTAGGCCACACCCCCTCACCAGACCTGCACCAACCTTCAGAGTTTTTGTCTGTCTGGAATACGTCCTTGCACTCTGAAAATGCCTCTTGCTTTGCTGAATATAGCAACTGACACAAGATAATACCACCATCTGTAAACAAACAATAAGCGTCCATAAAAATGGGGAAAATAGTTTCTTTCCCAAATAATACACAAGAGAAGACAGTATGTAAATGACTTAAAGCAGGGGTATATTTGTCCCCATCTGCATGTTTCCATCGGGAGGAGCATAGAAAGAGAACGATGTCGTTCAGTTAGTTAAACCTCCTAAGTTGTATATTATTTACTACAAAGCTCGATGACTAAGCTCTTTAGCAACGAAACGTCTGATTACTGGAAAGACATCCGAGCACTGAACCACTGGTATATCACAAGTGGACTATTTATTACTGTGTTTGCAATTGTTTAAGATAAGATCTGTTTTGGAAAGAGAAGAAATGAGCACTGAACCACTGATATATTAGAAGTGAGCTCTTTATTTACTGTGTTTGCTATTGTTTAAGATAACACCTATTTGGGAAAGAAACAACTTTTGCCATTTTTATGGGTGTTTATTGTTTGTTTACAGATAGCTGCTTTGGTGACATTATCTTGTGTCGATTGCAGTAGTTATTGTATCACCACCCTGTTCATTGCTTTATTGCTGGATGACAGAGGGGTGCTTCACTATAGAACTACCCTACTGTACAGAGGTAAAATCTGTATCTGTTGCTCCACCGACTTTTGCCACTGGGTGCACCCATCCCTGGTACGTAGTGCTTGGTTTGAAAAAAGTTCCCTACCTCCCCTATTAAATATTTTGCCCCAAATGACTATTTATCGGCAAAGTCCTGGTTTGGTCAGTCACAGTTCCTATTTGGGATGGGAGAGGGAGTCATTTTGGAGCATAGCTGTCAAATGTCCCTTATTTGGCAGGACAGTCCCTTATCCCAGGGCCATGTCCTGCTGCTGTCCCTTATTGATGATGTCCCTTAAATAAGCTACTGAAGGTAATGGGGCCCTTACTATGTCCAGCTGTGCTTTGTCAACAACAAATTGTTGCTGTTTTTTGTGTTGAATATATGCTATATGGTATTTTATAGGACCTAATAGGTATCTAAAGCCATTTGCATGCAACAAAATATGTATTTTATCAAAGTAATTGTTGATCCCTTATTTTGGCTGCCGATCCCTTATTTTTGAGGCTGCTGGTCCCTTATTTTCAAATCTGTAAGCTGACAGCTATGTTTTGGAGTCACTTGCTAAAATAAAACAAGAAATGGGAGAATTGTAGAGTTGGTCCACCTGGTCCAACCCCCCCCCCCCCAGCTCAATGCAGGAAAATCCAGAGCTGGAGCTCTTCAAGAGCTCACCCTGATAACTACAGCATAATCCTGTGCACACTTACTTGACAGCTGTCACCACTGAATTCAGCAGGACTTGCATAAGGATTGTGCTGCCTAGCGCAACCCTGTAGCAGAATGGCCCTGTTCCAACTAGACCACAAATCACCCTTTTAGAACATCTGTGATTAGTACAATCCTCCAGCCAGAAGGTGGCATCGCAGCCCTACTGAGAGAGGTCACCAGAGCCAGCAGTTCCCCCACGCATACTTCAGCGGGCTTGGAAGCCGATCACGTTCACGACTGCAGTCTCTAGCCAGGCATTGAGAGCGCCACAGTGAGCAACTTGGCTCCTTTATTTAGGCCATTCTTAAAATCCTTCTGGAACTAATCCCTAAACAAAGGGAAAGCAAGCCGACTGAAAACTTTAACTCACACATGGAAAACTGAAGGAAACTGAGAAAAGCAGTTTCAGAACAGAGGAGCTTCTGATGACACAGAAGGATCCCAGATATGTTGCTGTTCCACTGAAACATGTTGTATCCATAGCCTATTCCTGAATGGGGTCAGTTTGCATATAGAAACTGAAAGCCAAGCAGGACAATGGGTTGGGGGTATCAATCAAGCAACGGTCTCAGGTGGTCTTTCCATCTTTCTTTGCTTCCAAAGCTTAATGGGTGTCTGAGGCCACTTTCACCTTACACCTAAAGCAGTATGGTGCCACTTAAACAGTCATGCTTTCCACCAGAGAATCCTGGGAATTGTAGTTTGTTAAGGGTGTTTGGGTTTGCCTCTATGGAATGGAATCCCACCAGAAAATAGCCGCCGTCTGGTAGCACCCTTAGTTATTTTCTTGTGGCCACAATAAACTTCTTATTGTCCACTTCTTTTTTGCTCCACTTCTGTGGCAAACGCATCCCAGACTGGCCCCAATTTACAAGGTTAATGGTGCTCGAATCCAAATACTATAGATCACTGACAAAGTCAACATCCCCTCCATTTTGCAGAAGAAGATTAGATCCATGCTTGTCACAAACTTGCTCTCGTGCAAGGAGACCCACCTTCTATCCTGCTGAAGGCTCTACCCTGTTGGTTCACTTATTTGCAATATCCCATTCTCCATGGACAGAAAAGCCAAGGAATCTAATGGAAATTATGCGTAAGTGTCAGACAAAAGGCTACCATGGTTCCAAACATACCCCAACACTTGCTGTGTGCAAAATGGCAAGCAGCAATGCACCACACTGACTTCGTGTACAAGGCACATGTTGCTTTAGCGTTCCTGCGCATGCATGTTTGTGAATGTGCATCAGAGACAATAATGCGTCTTCTTTCTAGGGCTGCTGCTGAATGCTTCACCAGAAAAGAGGCACCGCATCACCAAGAAAGAGGACAGTGAGCGTAAGAGAAGGATGGGCATAAGCTCTGCAGGTGCTAAACGCTAGGTATCAATGTGCATTTTGAAAGAATAAGCAAGATTGAAATAGAAATGCATCTCACCAGAGTAGAGAAGCTTGTGACCAGGGGGCTCAATCTGATGTCCAGGTGCCAACTGTTGATGGTGGGATGATGGGCAACTTCAAGGCCCCGGCTGCTCTCCCTTCTGATGGTCCTGATCTTGAAACTGGACTTGGACCAGACAACTCTTCAGACAGATGACTCATTCAAATAAAGGACAGTCCTTTGTAAAGTAGGGCATTACCACCCTGAAACACTCTCTCTCTCTCTCTCTCTCTCTCTCTCTTTCACACACACACACACACACACACACTTCTATCAAAAATATATAAAGTTATGCCCCAAGGGCGCAGGGGGAATAGAAATGAAGTCCAATCTCCCAGGAACAAGGATGGGACTTCCTCCCAGTTCAAAGGCCTTTTGCAGTTTAAGACTCAAGGCCAGCAGGCAAATATTTAGCTGTCGTCCCTTGTCCTGAGCGCTGCTGTTTAGTGTGTTATGAAATGAGAAGAAAAGCAATTATTTTATGCAAGGGCAAATACGGAGTGCAACCTAATGGCCCCTTACTTCTTCTGTAACCAGTGGGAGGAAGAGGAGGTGCCAAAGGAGGGTGTTTGGGGGAGGAGGGGGAGGAAGGTTTTGAGCAGAGACCTCAAAATCAGTTTTACCTTTTGCGTTTTTCTGTGGTGGTAGTAGTGGTGATGGGGGGCAGGCAACACCCGGCCGTGTGTGTATACAGAGGCCCTCAAACGAGAGCAAAGCACTTGTTTTCGCCAAACGCCCCCCCCCAAAAAAAATCTGAAGCTGCTTTTGGATTAGCTGAACTTTTTCTAAGCAGAAGACTGGGAAGGTAGCCAGACCCCTTTGGCCTGGAAACAGGGGGTAAATTAATGCCTGGCATTCTGAACTGGGAAGGCTGCCAATGTCTGCTGCCCTGACTGAGGCTGGGGGTAGGCTGAGATTAAACGTGTACGAGGTTGGGACCCGAAGCCCAGGACTGTGTCGTGCCAGAATCTGCAAGTGTTCGGGATTACCTGGATAGTCTTCCTTCAGCTGCAGAGTGGGCTATTTTTCACCTTGGAGGAATTTCAGTCTCAATAAGCTGGCTGGCAAATTAGACGACAGGCCAGATATATACGAGCAAATCTTTTATTAGGGATGGGGGAATTTTGGTTTCTCATTTTTCCAGCCTTACGTTCAGTTCTCTACATTGGCTCGCAAATCTTTTTAAGTTGCAGGTTTGATGACTAATTAAGTCATCAAATTGCAGATGACACCAATCTAATCACAGGAATAAAGGTAAAGGGACCCCTGACTGTTAGGTCCAGTCGTGACCGACTCTGGGGTTGCGGCACTCATCTCGCTTTACTGGATGAGGGAGCCGGCGTACAGCTTCTGGGTCATGTGGCCAGCATGACTAAGCCGCTTCTGGCAAAACCAGAGCAGTGCACGGAAACACCGTTTACCTTCCCACCAGAGCGGTACCTATTTATCTACTTGCACTGGCATGCTTTCGAACTGCTAGGTTGGCAGGAGCAGGGACCGAGCAACGGGAGCTCACCCCGTCGTGGGGATTCGAATCGCCGACCTTCTGATCGGCAAGTCCTAGACTCTGTGGTTTAACCCACAGCGCCACCCACGTCCCTTAATAATAGGAATACTGATAGATTATTATTACCTTTAAAGCTGAGAGTTCAAATTGCAAATCTAAAGACTAATTAAGTCATCAAATTTGCAGATGGCACCAAACTTATAACAATAATAGTACTGTCAGGGACTCAGTGGGAGCGCAGGGAGGAGAAGAGATGGAGAGCGAGGGGGAGCAATCTGAGGGCAGCGTAGGAGAATATGACAGCAGCCCGAGAGATTCCATGAGCCTCTCCAGCGAATCGGAAGATTCACAGAAGGGGGCGCCGATGGGCAGGGCAAGGGGCGAGCCAAGGGGGACACCCCAGAAGCAAGGGGCCAGCGGGGACTCCCAGAGCAGCAGTTGGAAATCAGGACCAGCTTCCCCACCAGAGCGTAGTGGGGGGGAGGAGTTCCAGGTGTCAGAGCCCACATATGCACCACCAGCGAGAGAAGATGAGTCAGGGTTGACCACGCCTCCATCGGAGAGCGAGTTAACGGTCAAGAGGAAGGTTGCAGGCTGGGCGCGCGTGCCAAGTTCAAAGGTACAGGCGAGCGGCACAGAAGGTAGCCCGGATAGGGAACCAGGTCCTAAAGCCCGCCGGAAGGAGGGGCAAGAATCGTCAGGGTCAGCGTCAGAGGAGTCCAGGAAGGATGAGACCCTAGCGGGCAGGAGGGCCCAGAGGAGAAAGGAACTTAGAAAGAGGTGGAGCAAAGCGAGAGTCTTAAACTGGTGTGGAAGGGGAGGAGACTCAGACGGGACTTCGCCGGTCTAAGGTCGAGACGTAGAGCTGCACGCTGCGGCTTTAAAATGGAAACTGAACCTCAATAAAGACTTTTGTACATAACTACAGCCTAGCGTTGGTCCTCTGTGAGCTGGGACCTGGAGGCAGCTCTGACAAGTACATTTAAAGCTGAGAGTTGTTAGGAGACCCCTATTCCCTCCATAGAGCTGCAATTCTTCTTGCCTTGGAACTCTGGGAACTGTAGCTCTGTACCTCTGTACTCTCAACACCTTTAAAACAGCCACAGATCCAAGGATTCTTTGCAGGAAGTCATGATTGTTTGAAGTGGTATGATACTGCTTTAAATGTACACAGGTGAGGGCTGTATGCATAGGCTCTGCTCTCTTCCAATATGTGCCCCCAACTACTTACCCTAAACAAATATAGCCCTCAGCGGGTGATTGGAAAGATCTTGCACTGCCTTGTCAAAGTTGTAGAAAATACTGGGCTGGGTAGAGTGTTAGCCTAACTGGATATGACAAGCTCCTATGAAATGGCTTGATTCAAGCTCAGTTCCAATCTTTTCAATGCCATCAAATCACTCTACCATTTTAGGGAGGTTTTTAATGTTTGATGTTTCATTGTGTTTTTAATATTCTGTTGGGAGCCGCCCAGAGTAGCTGGGGACGCCCAGGCAGATGGGCAGGGTATATTATTATTATTATTATTATTATTATTATTATTATTATTATTATTATTATTATTTTCCATCCAGCTGTTCAAAGGAGATTGTATTTGGCAAAGGAGATTTTACAAATTTTAGGGAAAGGTGAACTGCAAATATAAACAGACATTTCAGTGTATATTAGTGTAAAAATTAATAAAAATGAAACACGCGAATTGAAAGAAAAAGAAAATCATAGGCATTGCTCTTAGAATATATTTTAATTTGTTTCCAAATGATTTTTTCAAAATCACTTATTACATCATAGCTAGAAACTGTATACAAAAAAACCCCAAGATGTGGAATTATGTGGCCAGATCTGTGTGCATTCTTCTGTCATGGTTCCAAAGTGCAAGAATTGGTACTGAAAGCTGTACCAATTCCTCATATTCCATAAGCGAAATTAGGGTTTCCAAAAGTGGTGTATACCAACCACAAGATTTTGTTTGGATCCCAGTTTGGCACTTCATGAAACAGTCCATCTTGGCCCAAGGCACTTCGTAGGCTGCCTGATTCAGCTTTGGGTCTGTCCTGTCCCCCTTCACTATTGAGAAATTACGGGTGAACAGAAGTGGATTGAATTTTCAGAGATACTAGCCCATCCAGGGTACATAAAGCCTGCCAAACTGAAAGCATATAGTTGCAGGGGCTTCTGTTCTGGACACCACTAAAATGTGCCTCCCCCTCCAAAAAATGAATTGTCTATAACTTTATTTTGGGATGGCAGAATTTGATGAAATTTGCAGACAAGGTCACAGCTTCTAAAGGCATATATCCTGTCAGATTTCCCAAGGATAGCTTGCAGCAGTTTCCGCACAAGGGCAACCATCACTGAGTCCACCATTTCACACACACCCCATTTACAATTGGGAAATCTGAAAATGGCTATAACTCCCCCTTCCTTTAGACAGAAGTGGATGAAATTCTCAGGCATACTACCACCTTCAGAGTGGATAAATCCTGCCAATTTATATGCAAATAGCGGGTTTTGTGCAGGGCAACTGTAAAGTTTCTTTAAAAAAACAAAAGGAAATATGGATAACTTTTCTATGTTGAGGTGGTATTGGACAAAGGACAGCCATTGCAGTTGTAGGGTGAACAAAGGATGGAAGCCATTCATCTTCTCATGGGTTTTGTGGGCAACTGGTCTGAAAATTACAGACACGAGGTGCCCCTGAGTAAGAAATGTATGAGCTGAGACAAATAAGTCCAGGAGCTTTTGTGATTGCCACTTTTAAAATAGATTTGGGATTGGAAAGTACTAAAAGGGATTCACTTTCCAAGTAAAATTATTCCCTCTGATTACAAACTTTGTTGATCAGTCAGCAGGGTTCCTCCACGACTTTCTCCTCGTTGTGACATTTACTCTCCTTTCCTTCAATCACTCCACCTTGGCACAATGGTACGTTTAGAGAACCACAATCACTTTGAGCAGACACTTGCCTGCAACATTTAAAAAAATGTCTGGATCACTGAGGGGCCACAAAGCACTTCAGGGCTCTCTATTTCAGTGTGTGCTATCTCATACAGATCCCACTTCACCTCTGACAAGCCCAAAATCTCTCGGAGGTGCCCCACGGCACCTTGGAACTTATCTAAATCTGATAAACACCACTAGTTTACAAAGAATCATGGAAGCCTTATTATTTCCTGCTCAATTTTCATGGGACCATTTGTCCCCTGTGAAGTTGGAGAGTAAATTTTGGTTGCTTTGGGAAAAAATTCTGAGAATTTTAGAGACTTATGGACGCAGGTGGCGCTGTGGGTTAAAGCCTCAGCGCCTAGGGCCTGCCGATCGAAAGGTCGGCGGTTCGAATCCCTGCGGCGGGGTGCGCTCCCGCTGCTCGGTCCCAGCGCCTGCCAACCTAGCAGTTCGAAAGCACCTCCGGGTGCAAGTAGATAAATAGGGACCGCTTACCAGCAGGAAGGTAAACGGCGTTTCCGTGTGCGGCTCTGGCTCTGGCTCTGGCTCTGGCCAGAGCAGCGATGTCACGCTGGCCATGTGACCCGGAAGTGTCTCCGGACAGCGCTGGCCCCTGGCCTCTTAAGTGAGATGGGCGCACAACCCCAGAGTCTGTCAAGACTGGCCCGTACGGGCAGGGGTACCTTTACCTTTACCTTTATGGAGTTGGTAGGCTTGACTTACCTTGCTTAGTATGATAGACAAATGAATAATAATCGGCAAGAGGTTGTGTTTATCTTTACTTTCTAGGATATTTTTTTAAAAAATAAAAAGCATCCTAGCTGCTTGGAGCAACTACAAAGCTTTAAAAAAAAATGTACAAAAGGGGGGATTTATTGGGCACCCCAGGTCACCCCACTCACCAAAATGTTCTCAGTCATTTCCTACCCCCCAATCAGAAGATTCAGTGATCTAGTGGCTTCCTGTCCCTCACAATGATTAAGGCAGCAATCCTATGAATAATTGCTTGTGAATAAGCCCCACTGACCTTCATAAGAATAAACATTATGGGATCAGACTGCAAATTATGAAAGTACAATCCTTTATATATAATAGCAAAATACGTGCAAATTTGTGTTACTGACAGAGGCTGTAGAACGCAACTTTTCTTAGAAAGAAGCTGAGTTACTTTGAAAGAGAATTGTGTTGCTTATTTATGTATTTGGAGTAAAGTATATACTGTACACAACCCAGATTGGAAATTGCATTGTTAGTTAGCAGCCGACACCCCCATCCCCCAATAAACCACACCAAAAAGTCACCCAAACCCTTCCAAATTTCTGGAGTACAATAGCTCCCTTCAAGCTGCCTGTAGGAGAGTCACAGAAGTTATTTCCTCATCAGCCTGACCTAGCCATGTTCACTTACAAGTTGGTCCTTACTTAATAGTAGATAGGCTTGGGATTAAAACGCCAGTCTTCTTTTTTCAAAGAGGAGTAACTTTTCAATGACGACCTATTGCAGAAGAAGGGTTGATACATTGCAGCTACCCTCTCCACAGAAGCTGCTCATCAGGTGGGGTGGAGCTGCAACGATAGCTTCTGGGCAGCGGAATTGCTGCAGCTTAGTGGGACGATGAGCTATGAGGTGTCGGAGATGCTATTGCGGTGCAAACACCCCAGTGGAACCAAGCCAGTGCTCCTGTCAGTGTGTTTGCACCGCACTGACCTCCCCACTGCCTTGCCCCTCCCCATCTCCCTCCTGGCCGCCTTACTGAGTGCTATAGGAAACCAAACAAACAAAATAAATTGATTAGACAGCTAAGTAGTCCACCATAGGCTGAATTCACTCAGACACAGAAGGCTTCTAAGATGCTTGCCCTACCTTTTAAGTGTAGCGGTGAGCAATCGTCATCCTCTGAGTGCCTCAGAGTTGACATTTTGCCCTGTAAAACAGGGGAGTCTTTAGCGTGCCAGATATTGTTGGACTTCACTTCCCATCACCCCCATGGTCAATGGCCAGGGATCATGGTAGTTGTAGTTCAACAACATCTGGAGCACTGGAAGTTTCTTGTCCCTGCTCTAAACGTCAACAGAATAATAATAATAATAACTGGAAGCAATTGCTACAACGGCACAATGGCTTCTCAGTCATGCTGAGATGGCAAACCAGCCACAACCACTCCAAATGGAAGATTCTCTCAAGGAATGCTGCATACATCAAAAGCCATATTTTTGTTCCATGTGGAGAAGGAAGAGTTTTGTTCTGCATTTTGAGAAAGGCAAATGCAATATTGCATTTTTTAATGGCCTCTACAAGTTCTAGAAAGGTGTTTGGAAGGTTATTGTATTTAGCAAAAAGTTGTGCCCGCCCGCCCAGCTCTCTCATTCAAACACGTTAACTTATAATGAAACGTAGGCCAGAATTTTCCACGTTGGAAGAGAGACCGCTTAAAAATACACCAAGTCTTCCTAAAGCCGAGTTTCTTTCTCTGGCCAGTAGGTTGTCTGAATCACGTGGTCACTATTGACGAAGTCGCTTTTCCTGCTTTTAACAGTGGTGCTCTCTCGCTCTCCAATGGCTGGGATGGTTTCGTTGTGTGGGGTGTATCTTTTCTTCAGGATGATCAAGACAGCGACACTTAAGAAGGTAGACATGGTGCCCAGAACAACAGTCAAGCCCAGATAGATATACCTGTGAGGCAAGAAGAATTTTGAATCCATTACTTGCACTGGTGCTTCTTTGCTTGATTGTGTTGCCAAAACTCATAATTACCTGAACTACCATAAAATATGGATTTGCCTTAGTGCTAATTCTCAGATGCGATATTAGAATCATAGAATCATAAAACTCTAGAGTTGGAAGGGACCCCGGGGGTGTTCTAATTCAACCCTCTGCAATGCAGGAATCTGCAATGAGAGATGACCAACCAACCTCTGCCTAAAGGTAAAGGTACCCCTGCCCGTACGGGCCAGTCTTGAAAGACTCTGGGGTTGTGCGCCCATCTCACTTAAGAGGCCAGGGGCCAGCGCTGTCCGGAGACACTTCCGGGTCACGTGGCCAGCATGACAAAGCTGCATCTGGCGAGCCAGAGCCGCACACGGAAACGCCGTTTACCTTCCCGCTGGTAAGCGGTCCCTATTTATCTACTTGCACCCGGAGGTGCTTTCGAACTGCTAGGTTGGCAGGCGCTGGGACCGAGCAGCGGGAGCGCACCCCGCCGCAGGGATTCGAACCGCCGACCTTTCGATCGGCAAGCCCTAGGCGCTGAGGCTTTAACCCACAGCGCCACCTGCGTCCCAACCTCTGCTTAAAAACCTTCAAAAAAGCAGAATCACCAGCTTCCAAGGGAGTCAGCTGTACCATCGAACAGCTCTTACTGTCAGAAAGTTTTTCCTGATATTAAGTCAGAATCTCCTTTCTTGTAACTTGAAACCATTGGTTCGAGTTGAATATATAATATAACGTATGGTTGTTGCTGCTGTTATTAATTATTATTCATAATTAACAAGCATTCTTTATTATTAGTTAATGGTAATAAAATTGCTATTCTTTATTGTGCTTATTAATTATAAACTAATTTTAATATAATTGTTATATTTTGTTGGTTGTGATTATTATTGATTATGAACATTATTTTTATTATTATGAGAATGGGCTTCTGAGAAGTTTACAAGTAGAAAAAACCCAATTACACAAGCATCAAGAAGTAAAGATCCATGTTGAAAACATGCAATAAAACAATTCCATTGTTCTATATATGGTCTGAATCAACATGAATTGAACTCTGTTTTTCTTGTAAGGTCATTTACAGCACATCCTTCCATCAACTCTGCTGAGAGACCAGCTTCATCAGGCACGCTCCAGGAAATATGAAACATATTCCACATCAATAGAATTAAGCAAATGCTTGCCTGTTAAATGGCTTTCCCATGCTATTTGTAAGGCCATGAACTCGTGTGGTGGTTAGGCATTGGTAAGAAGGGGTTAAGAGGATGTGGGGGGGGGAGGAACGCCATCACCTCCCCCCAGAGAGCGAAGGGTGGTCCAATAAAGGACTCCGGGGGGCGTGGCCCTGTCCGAAGCCTATGGAGGTGTGGGCCTAAGGCACGCCCCCGAGCGATGACCCGGGGGAGCTCCTAGTTGACGTGCCTCAGCAGGAGACTCCCCCTCTATGGTGTTAACCCTTCCTGGTCTTCAGCAAATGGGCTTGAGCCGGATAGTCGATAGGACCAATGCCTAAGCCAATGCCTCTCATTCCTGAATTCAATAAAGTTGTGACCTAATTCGCCCATTTAACCTTAATTCTGGTGTCCGGTGTCTTTATTTATCCTTGGTGGGGGGCGGGAACTTTCCACGCAAGGCCATGAACTGTGGGCAACCTTTAATTTAGCAGAAATTGTTTGTTGACCTTAGAATTTAGAGGCAAACGTCCTCCAGGTCTCTATCAGCATTTAGCTGGCTTAGATGTAGGCTGCCATGCCCTTCTGTGACTTCAGAGCAGCTAAGCCAATGGCAGCGAGAGGGGACTCCTCTTGCTTATTCACATCCTCTATAACATCAGAGGCGACCAGCAACCGACTGACGGCTGATTCCCAAAGGATCTAGGTTCTCCAGTTATTACTAAACTAAGAGAAGTTTCTGAAGGGACGTGGGTGGAGCTGTGGGTTTAAACCACAGAGCCTAGAACTTGCCGATCAGAAGGTCAGTGGTTCGAATCCCTGCGATGGGGTGAGCTCCCGTTGCTCGGTCCCAGCTCCTGCCAACCTAGCAGTTCGAAAGAATGAAGTGCACATAGATAAATAGGTACAGCTCCGGCAGGAAGGTAAACGGTGTTTCCGTGTGCTGCTCTGATTCACCAGAAGCGGCTTAGTCATGCTGGCCACATGACCCGGAAGCTGTAGGCCGGCTCCCTCGGCCAATAAAACGAGATGAGTGCCACAACCCCAGAATCGGTCATGACTGGACCTAATAGTCAGGGGTCCCTTTACCTTAAGAGAAGATTCTGAAGACCTGAGGGTTACAAATGCAGAAAAGAAATCTGAAACGCAGTTACCTGAATGCATTTGAATCGTACAGTCTGCAAGCCCCCTGACCTCCACACCTTTTGCTTCCCCATTTGAGGCATGTTGTGTCTATTGAGACTCCAAAGTACACTGGAGCCGGGATTCCTGCTGTACAAAGAAAAACAGATATATATTAGGGGTCATGTCCCGGCTCACTCTGCCCATCAACTCCCCTACCATTCATAGAGTCATGTGTAGAATTGGAGAGTTGGAAGGGACCGTGTGGATCATCAAATCCAAGCCCCTGCAATGCAGGAATCTTTTGCTCAATGTGGCACTTGAACCCACAACCCTGAGATTGACCCCCACCTAGAGCTTCCCCCTTCCCACCCCACGCAGCCACTAAGGTGACTTCATGCCAATCCAGAGTCATGATGTGGCACTGCATATCCTCCAATGGGCATAGCTGTCAACTTTTCCCTTTTCTTGCAAGGAATCCTATTCAGAATAAGGGAATTTTCCTTAAAAAAGGGAAAACGTTGACAGCTATGCCAGTGGGTGCTGTTGCGAATTGCCCTGAGGCCTGTGGGTGACGGGCAGCATGCAAATTAAATTAACAACAGTGATAAATGCAACAAATGAATAAATGCCAGTGAGAAGCAAATTCTGACTCATACTTACCAAGAACTCGGATGGCTAAAGTGTAGATGCCCAATGCAAAAGATTTGAGGTGTGGGTTGATGCATCTGAAATACACAAAGCACAAAACCTTCGTTCAAAACAAATTGTTGCGGGAACTTAGCTGCAAAGGTGTGCTTATCTCGAGGAGGAACTGCCTGTACTTTTTTACAGGACAGTTGTGACTCAGCAAAGAAAGTGAGAGAGGTTTGCAGAGGTGGAAAGAGGGTTGGAGAAGCTAGTAAACTCTAGCCCAGTGGTAGGCAGGCATCAGGCTTTTTGGATCTGCTTTATATTGTATGTGTGATTCCTTTTCATTCTAATTTTTAACCAATAATTTATCGGGGCGTTTACACTTCTACGTCTGCATAAACCTTTTCACATACGCTATATCTTTAAATAAAATTTCCTCCCCTTTAAAAGTCCCAGGAGTTAGTCTTGGCATTATACTGCCACCTTTAGGATTCTAAGATGAATTACACTTGGAAGTTCAACATTATTAACCCCCCCACACACACACCTTCTCAGATCTAATATGAAGAAATATTTTCAGAAACAGGCTTCCATCAGGTGGTCTGCTAGTCTTTTTAAAATCCCAAATGCTTAATTTAAAACCAGAAAGCTTCCACAACTGAAGAAAGCCTTCAAATTTAAAAGAGGAGGGATTGGGGCATTTCCCAATCTTGCAGATGGTAACAAAAGAAATGTACCACTTGCAGTAAAACTTTGATCAGCTTATCAGGTGCACCTGGCAAATCAGGGACCTAGGAAACAGCACATATTCAACAATGCAGATAGAATGTTGGTATCGCCCAATAGAGGCTCAGATGCGATATAAACCCAACCCCCCTTGCAAATCCCAGTAACAGAAACTCAGTGAACCTATGATTTGTCTAGTTACAGATAGGTAGCCGTGTTGGTCTGCCATAGTCAAAACTGTAAGACACTTGCATGCAAAAGAAGACTAAGGGATCTCCCTCTGCCCCTAATGTTGCACTTGGCTAGCTCCACCCCGATACCCATACATTTAGTGAAGGCCTATAATGAGAGACTTTGACTTGGTAGGTTCAGCCCTTGTTCCTACAAATGCCTAGGAACGTGGGTGGCGCTGTGGTCTAAACCACTGAGCCTCTTGGGCTTGCTGATCAGAAGGTCGGTGGTTTGAATTCCCGTGACGGGGTGAGCTCACATTGCTCTGTCCCAGCTCCTGCCAACCTTGCAGTTTGAAAGCATGCCAGTGCAAGTAGATAAATAGGTACCGCTCCAGTGGGAAGGTAAATGGCATTTCTGTGCGCTCTGGTTTCCGTCACAGTGTTCCATTGTGCCAGAAGCAGTTAATCATGCTGGCCACATGACCTGGAAAGCTGTCTGCAGACAAACACTGGCTCCCTTGGCCTGAAAGCGAGATGAGTGCCGCAACTCCATAGTCAACTTTGACTGGACTTAACCATCCAGGGGTCCTTTACCTTTACTATAAATGCCTGGCTTCCACTCGGCAGCATTGCTTTCAAGTTCGCAGACCTTATTTGCATCACAGGCCCACAATGTTCCGCATTTGTAAGAACTCAATCATTTAGTGTGTTGTTGTTGTTTAGTTGTTTAGTCATGTCCAACTCTTCATGACCCCATGGACCAGAGCACGCCAGGCACTCCTGTCTTCCACTGCCTCCCGCAGTTTGGTCAAACTCATGCTGGTAGCTTCGAGAACACTTTCCGACCATCTTGTCCTCTGTCATCCCCTTCTCCTTGTGCCCTCCATCTTTCCCAACATCAGGGTCTTTTCCAGGGAGTCTTCTCTTCTCATGAGGTGGCCAAAGTATTGGAGCCTCAGCTTCACAATCTGTCCTTCCAGTGAGCACTCAGGGCTTATTTCCTTAAGAATGGATCGGTTTGATCTTCTTGCAGTCCATGGGACTCTCAAGAGTCTCCTTCAGCACCATAATTCAAAAGCATCAATTCTTCAGCCATCAGCCTTCTTTATGGTCCAGCTCTCACTTCCATACATCACTACAGGGATAACCATGGCTTTAACTGCAGGCCCTAAACCTTGGAACTCTCTGCCTATTGACACCAAGCAGGCTCCTTCACCAACCTCTTTTCTGCACCTGCTAAAGACATTCTCATTTCAACAAGGCTACCCAGATGCTTAGAAAGTTGAGGTAATCTTAATCAGCTTCAGTATTTTACCTTCATAGGTAGGATTGTAATTTTCTCTCAGTTTTCTCGTTTTAGTTTTCAGTCTAACGCTTTGAGGGGTTGCTGTTTTTGTTTTGTTTTTGTTTTTTGCAGTCAAGTGGCACATAGATTTTGTGAAATAAAGAAATAAATACAAAATGTTTTGTGGTTTCCTGCCCCACTTTCCACTGATAGCCACTTATATGGAATGCTGGAAGCGCTGTAACTCAAGTGGTAGAGCAGGGATGTCCAACCAGTAGATCTTGATCTACCGGTAGATGCCCAGCTGATCCCGGTAGATCACAGAATCCTTATCATGTACAAAAAGTCACAGTCTCTTGGGAGTTCGATATGCCTGTGGTAGAGCATCTGTCTTGCATAAGGAAAGTTCCAGGTTCAGTCCCCAGCATCTGCAGGTAGGGCTGGGAGAGAACCCAGCTTGAAATCCAGGGGAACCACTTCCAGTCATTAAAGGTAAAGGGACCCCTGACCATTAGGTCCAGTCGTGGCCGACTCTGGGGTTGCGGCACTCATCTCGCTTTATTGGCCGTGGAAGCCGGCGTACAGCTTCCGGGTCATGTGGCCAGCATGACTAAGCCGCTTCTGGCGAACCAGAGCAGCACACGGAAATGTGGTTTACCTTCCCGCCAGAGTGGTACCTATTTATCTACTTGCACTTTGACGTGCTTTCGAACTGCTAGGTTGGCAGGAGCAGGGACCGAGCAACAGGAGCTCACCCCGTCGTGGGGATTCGAACCGCCGACCTTCTGAGTAGCAAGTCCTAGGCTCTGTGGTTTAACCCACAGCGCCACCTGCATTCCACCAGTGTAGATTAGAGTTTCCCAAACTTGGGTCTCCAGCTGTTGTTGGACTACGACTCCCATCACTCCTAATTAGCAGGACCAGTGGTGAGGGATGATGGGAACTGTAGCCCCCAAAAACAGCTGGAAGCCCATGTTTGGGAAACCCTGGGGTAGATAAGTGCTGAGTTGATGGACCAAAGGTCTGACTCAACTTCTCATGTCAAAAATGCAGAAAACCATCACGTCAACATCAGGCAAGTTTCACTAGATCCCGGCTGGAAAACCAGTTGCCCTCCAGGTGTTGCTGGAGCCCACCTCCCATCAGCCCCAGTTGGCTCAGCCAGATGGTGGGAACTTAAGTCCAACAAAATCTGGGGGACCTCAGGCCCTCTGCTAGACGCAGATCAGGTGCTCTACTTCTGGGCTAGCTATTGAGGAGGGGGGAATTGACACCAATGGCAAAGGATGCTTAAGGAATTTGATTTCTGATCCACACTTCCTGGGTGGAAAAAAAAGTTACTACAAAGCATTAAAGCACACATTTTAGGATAAAATATGTTGAGAACTGTGTGCAATGAGATACCGTATTTTTTGCTCTATAAGACGCACCAGACCACAAGACGCACCCAGTTTTTGGAGGAGAAAAACAAGAAGAAAAATATTCTGAATCTCAGAAGCCAGAACAGCAAGAGGGATCGCTGTGCAGTGAAAGCAGCAATCCCTCTTGCTGTTCTGGCTTCTGGGATAGCTGCACAGCCTGCATTCGCTCCATAAGACGCACACACATTTCCCCTTACTTTTTATGAAGGAAAAAGTGAGTCTTATAGAGCAAAAAATATGGTATTTTTTTTTACATATTTAAATTAAGGTTTTTGAAAAACTGGGTATGCATGTGAATGTGTGTGTGATATAAATAATATATATAAATATGACACACACAAAATGCAGACTAATGCTGAAATAGGATGGAATCAATGAGCACATGAGACAATGACACAGCCATAGACTGATCTGTCCACTCCTGCTAAATTTCCATTCCTACATAATTCCCTTTAGCACTTGGGGATATGTATTGCGTTCAGTGGAAACGACTAAGCTATTCACCGTAGGAGTAAAATGTATCCAGGAGTCCCTCCAATGGACAGGGTGAAAGATGTGATTACTGATACAACCAGAAAATAGAGGAACATTTTGGGGCATTCGTTTCCTTTTTGGCATGGTCCCATCACAGCTGAAGACTGCCTTGACGACAATTCCGTGATCCCCACACAGCTGCAGTTATAAAATATCTGGAACGAAGCACGTAAAAATGTATGGTAAATATGACATGCAAGGCTAATCGTGGACCAAGTTACAGAAAATCAAGGCCTTTAAAAAAATAAAAATAAAACCAGCACATTGTTCCTAACAGTTTAAAAAGCAAAACATTCCCAAACACTGTGAGAAGTTCTTGAATGCTAGAAGGGCCACAGCGACGACTTCAGGTAGCAATACACATTTGCAAAAGTCCTGGCATTACAGCTTGACACCATCACATTTGACTAAGGTCAAAACGGGTTGGATTAAAAAATGTCCTTCTATTGAAGAAAGTTGTCTTTCCAGGAATGAAATCAGGTTTGATACAGCAGAGGTGCTGTTTCCATATTCCTCATGAATGCCATTTCCAACACTGTTTGAGGTCCCCTCCATTACAATTTTTTAGGGGCATAGAGAAGTGGGGAGCAGAGATTGACACCCACTCCATCCATTCACAGGAGCTGACTGTGTCTTATCCATGTCTCTGGATCCAACCAATGGACTTGCAATGGGGAGAGGTGCCGAAACAAGCACAGATATGAGCTACATTGTGCCGAAATCATAGAATCATAAGGGGTCCCGAGGGTCATGTAGTCCAAACCGCTGCAGTGCAGGAATCTCAACTAAAGCAACCATGACAGATGGCCATCCTGGTCTGGGCAGGGCCAGTGCCACTTGTAAGGGATCTTGAGCAAGGTGTCCTCTAGGTCTAACCAACCTCAATATGGTGGATCCTACATCCTATTCCACTTTGATGGGTACCTCCCCTCACTAATAAAAAACCTTATGATGTTGCATCAGCAGACATGGACAACCATTTTTCTTTCCTTTCTTAACTAGGTGTCAGGCTTCGGGGAATTCTATCCCTCCCCCAGTGGCAGCCAGAAGCGGAGAAAAACAAAGAAGAGTTCTTACTAATGAGTTTATTCAATCATCACAGTGAGAGACAAAGGAATGCAGTTAGTCTCCCGTTAATGGCGTTGCCCCCTCCCTTCCTAGCAACAGCACTTCCCCTTACGGTGGCCACCAGGGGCTAATTGTCTCCGAGTCCTTTGCTCTTGCACTCTCAATGAATGCCGGGTTCTGGGAGAAGGGGGGTCAGAAGTACTCTCCAGTGACAAGTTGTCAGCTGGCTGCTCAGCTTGTCTTCTCCCAACACCTCCCAACTCTTCTGTCTCTGCCTGTCTCTGAGCTGTGACCTTCCTCAAACTACTGTAATTCAATACTGCCTTCATCTTCTCTGGAAGCTTCGGGAAGAGAAGTGAGGCAGGTGCATTCTCCACCATTCCTCCTCAATCTTGTCACCTTCAGTCCAGTCCCTGACGCTAGGGCAGTCGGGCTGGTGGCATTTATAAGCAGAGCACAAAGACGACCAAGGCAGCAGACTATGGAGAGGACGTTCTGGAGAACAGGAAATGTGTGTGTGGGGGGGTGAGCTGCAGTCTCACTCTACCCTCTGTATCTGACTGCTACTGGTTCAACTATTCTTGTAAAAAAGGGGGGGCTGTCAGCCCTCTTGAGCCCTGACGTTTGCAATTCCATGTTGGCAGCTAATACTTGACCTGGAGCCAGCTTGATTCCACCATTGCAAATGAGCATGAGAAGGGTTGTGAGAATTGTTCCTTTACTTTAAAAAAATATATATTAAATTGAATTTAAATACAACACATGAAAAGCGGTGTTTTGGTTTTTTTAGTGAAGAAAGAAAAATGCAAAAAGGTGTATTAGATCACTATACCAATTGTTAACAGTTAACAATTACCATTTTCACCTACTGCATTTCATATAAATGAGTTCCAAATTCCATTATACTTGTCCATGGAAAGTCTAGGTCTATAAGCAATCCACACATAGGTGGCAAGTGTAGTCATGCCTGCAATCCACTGAATAAATGGAGCCAGACACTTTTATTTTTCCAATGCAGCAACATTGACCTTTTGACCACAGTAAGGTTATATAGAATCCACTGACATTGTCCAGTTGTCAGATTCGATATAGCAGGTATGTAGTTCAAAAAAATATTATCCTCTGAAAATGTTAGCTTTTTTTTTTGGTGCAGTCATATTTATATAATTCACCCTTTTCTCCCAAAACTTTGTGAGTATAGGACATTGCAAAAACACGCGAATTGGTCCTTTACTTATCAAAGTAGAGGAAGGACCAGCCACTTACCATGTCTTTCCCACTTCCATTGGATGTTTTGCAACCAGCAAGGCAAGCCGAGATGTAGGTGATTCCGTTTTCCCCGCATATGGGATCCCATTCATTCTTGGAGCAGATGCAGCCCAAGTTGCACTCCGAAAACAGAGTTCGTTCCACCTGTTTGTGGCTGGAGAAAGGGGAGGGGAAATAATTAGGAGAGGCTTTTTGGAGGCTGCAGGAGGCTGCTGTGGGGACAGAAGCAGCTCTGCAGGTGGGGTGCAGCCACTATGCAAACTTTTGGGCTCTCCAGGAAGGAGAGGAGGAGGAAGAGGAGGAAGACAGCAAAGAAGTCAGCACGGTGCAAATGCACTGGAGAAGCCAATCCCGCAGTCCTCCAGGTGCTTTTGCACCACGCTGACATCCCCACAGCCTCCTCCTGGTAAGCAACAGGGACTCACCAGCCAAAAAGATAGCATAGCAGCTATGCCCCACTCAACAAGCTGTGTCTGTGTAGGGAGGGAGGAGGGGAGAATTCTCCTTGCCACTAATACTCCATTGGATACAACACAATAGTCACTGAATTTCCACTTATGTCACAGAAATAAGTGGGCAACCACAAAGATGAATGGGTAGTCAATTGTGTGAGTACTTGGAGCTCACGAAGCTGACAGATGCAATAAGAGATAAACCTAAAAAGATGGTGAGAGAAGAATGGGAATGTTTAAATAATTATCTAGGGGATAAGGGTTCATCAATAAAGACCTGGTTATGTTTAGAATGATACCGCATAGGGAAATGTTCTCTGATACCAAGATGAGGGATTCTATGGAATGCAGATAGAGAGAATTGATAAGAATAATGATCTGTTGTGACCTTGATGGAAGCATACAATAGATGAGCCTTCTTGTGTTTTGGCTCATTCCCCCCCCCCTTTTTTCTTTCCCCTTTTTCTTCTTCCTTCCTTCTCCTTTTCTTTTTCTTTTTTCTTTCCCATAATGTCTTATGTTCTATGCCATGTACTTTGATATTTTTTGTAGTTTTTTAGCCTTTTCCATTATTATTATTGAGGATTTTTCTTTTGTAATCTTGGTTTTTTATATTTATCTTTATTTGTTTAAAGCAAAATAAAAATTATATTAAAAAAGTAGACAACATTGCAGACTCCAGTAACCATTATCCCCAGCCTGCCTGGTCAACGGAAATGTAACTGATTAATATACAGTGGTGCCCCGCAAGACGAATGCCTCGCAAGACGAAAAACCCGCTAGACGAAAGTGTTTTCCGTTTTCCGAGGCACTTCGCAAGACGAATTTCCCTATGGAAATTTTCTAAGCCCCTTTTTCTAAGCCGCTAAGCCGCTAACAGCACTAATCTGCTAAGCCGCTAATAGGGTTGCTCCGCAAGACGAAAAAACCGCTAGACGAAGAGAATCATGGAACGGATTCTTTTCATCTTGCGAGGCACCACTGTACAGAGGAAGGTGTCTCATATGGAGTCAGGCTATTGGCCGATCTAGATCAGTACTGTCAACACTGGCTGGTAGTGGCTCTTCAGTGTTATCTTTCCCAGTGCTACCTGGAGATGTCATGGATTGAACTTGAACTTCTGCGTCCAAAACAGACACAGCTATAGTCCTTCACCCAAAGGCTGGGAGCAGTTTGCAACACAAAACCACATCCTAACTGTACAACACAAGAACTGAAAAGCAAACTTTTCAATACAACCCATAACAACAGCAGCAAACTATTCATAAAATTCCAACCCTTGACGTTCTCCACATCCAAAAGCCTGATGGAAAAAAGCATGTCTTCCACCTGTTTTCTAAAAGAAAACAATGATGCGCTTTGTTGTTGTTGTTGTTTAGTCGTTTAGTCGTGTCCGACTCTTCGTGACCCCATGGACCAGAGCACGCCAGGCACTCCTGTCTTCCACTGCTTCCCGCAGTTTGGTCAGTTTGATGCGCTAGGTGCCCATAATTTCATCGACGGCCCCATTCACACCATACATTTAAATTGTGGTGATACCACTTTAAACAGTCATGGCTTACCCCAAAGAATTCTGGGAGGTATAGTTTGTTAAAGGTTCTGAGAGCTGTTTGGAGGCTCCTATTCCCCTCACGGGAGTACAATTCCCAAAACTGTTTTAACAATCAGTGCCTGGGGACTTCTGCCCCTTGTACTGCGGTCCCCAGTTGTCCACTAAAGGTAAAGGTAAAGGTACCCCTGCCCGTACGGGCCAGTCTTGACAGACTCTGGGGTTGTGCGCCCATCTCACTTAAGAGGCCAGGGGCCAGCACTGTCCGGAGACACTTCCGGGTCACGTGGCCAGCATGACATCGCTGCTCTGGCGAGCCAGAGCCGCACACGGAAACGCTGTTTACCTTCCCACTGGTAAGCGGTCCCTATTTATCTACTTGCACCCGGAGGTGCTTTCGAACTGCTAGGTTGGCAGGCGCTGGGACCGAGCTGCGGGAGCGCACCCCGCCGCAGGGATTCGAACCGCCGACCTTTCGATCGGCAAGTCCTAGGCGCTGAGGCTTTAACCCACAGCGCCACCTGCGTCCCCCACTAGGTTGTCCACTAGGCAGTGCCAAATCCACGCAAGGGATTTTTATAGTATTTGTTGTCATGATTGACAAGTAGGTTTTACAGCCCACCTGTCAGTGTTCGTCTGTGGGGTGGGAACCGGTCTTTATCTAGTTAAAAAGTTTCCTTACCCCGGCTCTAGGTGCACAGGGCTATGAATGACTAGGACTAGGTTGCAGAGGTTATCAGAAAATACTCCAGAAATAGTGCTTCATCGAAGAATGGCCAATAGCAGCCAGAAAAAGCCACGTGACACTCTATATTAGTCTCTTTCGATGGGGTCATTGCCAACAGTGATTACCACAACCTTTCAAAAGATTACAGGAAGGCCTATGGACTGGATATTGATTCAAGCTCTGTTTCCTTGTCCCCTGCCTCTAATGTCGAACATGCTCAACAAGCCTGCTTTCAAGGACATGACATCCTTTTATCCGAGAAAAGCTTTTCCATGTTTACTGTTCCAGGCGCTGTCATCAACCTCTCTGAAGGCAAAGATGTTAACATCTCCTGTATGCCAGAGGCTGTGTTTATGAGACCAGGGGTTGGATGAGGAAATCATTTTTCCTTTTGGGATACTGATCCCGGAGTCAGAATTTTAGAAGGCTTATATAATGTGGGGGGGGGCATCTTTTGAAAAGCTATTTACCATCTGACTAAAGCCGCTCCTGCTCTGTAAATTTAAAGCAATGTCATACCACTTTAAAGAGTTATACCTTCCCCGAAACAATACAGGGAATTGTAGTTTGCTGAGAGTGCAGAGAATTGTGCAGAGGCCCCTATTCCCCTCACAGAGTCACAATTCCCAGAGTGATTTAACAATCAACCCCTCTTCCCAGGGAACTCGGGGAATTGTAGCTCTGTGAGGGGAATAGGGGTTTCCTTGTAGCTCTCAGCAGCACCCTTAACAAACAACAGCTCCTAGAATTCTTTGAGGGAAGCAGTGACTTTTTAAAAGACATCACCTTGCCAACAAAGGTCCGCATAGTTAAAGCTATGGTTTTCCCAGCAGCGATGTATGGAAGTGAGAGCTGAACCGTAAAGAAGGCTGATTGCTGAAGAATTGATGCTTTTGAATTATGGTGCTGGAGGAGACTCTTGAGAGTCCCATGGACTGCAAGAAGATCAAACTTCTCCATTCTGAAGGAAATCAGCACTGAGTGCTCACTGGAAGGACAGATCCTGAAGCTGAGACTCCAATACTTTGGCCAACTCATGAGAAGAGAAGACTCCCTGGAAAAGACCCTGATGTTGGGAAAGATGGAGGGCACAAGGAGAAGGGGACAACAGAGGACGAGATGGTTGGACAGTGTTCTTGAAGCTACCAGCATGAGTTTGACCAAACTGCGGGAGGCAGTGGAAGACAGGAGTGCCTGGCGTGCTCTGGTCCATGGGGTCACGAAGAGTCGGACATGACTAAATGACTAAACAACAACAATTGTTGGCATCTGTCTGTCTTGATAGGCAATGGAGTGAGCCTCTGAGGGTGAAATCAAATTGCTGCATTAGCAGCACCAAAGTGACCTTCCTGGGGTGCAAGTCTTGGCAGTGTGTATGGAGGTCTTGGGCTGCCCATATGACAAGACCCCCTATCTCAACCTTGCTGATGTGATCCAAAGGAAATCAGAGCAAGATGTTTGGCACCAGCTTGGCTGCAGGAGTTGCCGGAAGGAGGTGTACAAGGCTCCATCCAAACATTTTAGGGACTCCACTCCAGATTTGTGCAGAGTTTACTCCTTAGATATCCCACAAGGCGAAGGAGGTTGAGAATTAGAGTTTTCCTTCTCCTAGATGGGCTACACTTCCAGGTTGACAAGCCCCACCTGCCCCTCATTTCTCTCTGCAGGATATGCAAAAACCACCCTGGGAGCCAGTGTGGTGTAGTGGTTAAGAGTGGTAGTCTCGTAATCTGGTGAACAGGGTTCGCGTCTCCGCTCCTCCACATGCAGCTGCTGGGTGACCTTGGGCCAGTCACACTTCTCTCAGCCTCACTCACCTCACAGAGTGTTTGTTGTGGGGGAGGAAGGGAAAGGAGAATGTTAGCCGCCTTGAGACTCCTTAAAGGGAGTGAAAGGCGGGATATCAAATCCAAACTCTTCTCTTCTTCTTCTTCTTAAATGTTGGACCCACTATTGGTCTCATCCACTCAATCTGCCATGCATGCAGGGGAAGCCCCTAACTCAGGCACCCCCAAACTCGGCCCTCCAGATGTTTTGGGACTACGACTCCCCATCATCCCCAGCTAACAGGACCAGTGGTCAGGGATGATGGGAATTGTAGTCCCTGGAAAAACTGTAGCCCTGGGGATTATCTAATTGATTTTTGATTTTTATTGTTATTCATGTTTTATACTGTATTTTATGCTGCTTTTATAATTAAGTGTTTTTAAGTGTTTTAAATTTGTTGTTAGCCGCCCTGAGCCCGGTTTTTGAACCAGGAAGGGCGGGGTATAAATTATTATTATTATTATTATTATTATTATTATTATTATTATTATTACAGTGGTGCCTCGCAAGACGAAAAGAATCCGTTCCGTGAGTCTCTTCGTCTTGCGGTTTTTTCGTCTTGCGAAGCAAGCCCATTAGCGGATTAGCGGATTAGCGCTATTAGCGGCTTAGGGGCTTAGCGGATCAGCTGATAAGCGGCTTAGCGGATCAGCTGATAAGCGGTTTAGCGGATCAGCTGTTAAGCGGCTTAGCGGAATTTGGGGATGCCTGCCCTAACTCATCAAGAGTTTAATACCTATCAGCTACCCTCACTTGATTAGCTGCCAGTCGAAGCCCTTCCTGTGTTGTTGTACGCTGACAGCTTCTAGGAGCCACAGGTGAGGGCTGAGCTGAGTGCAGGATGGGGACCAAAGGTGGACAAACTACCCCAGAAGGAACATGATGTGTTTCCCCTTAAAGTGGCACAAGAGTGCTCTAAATGCATGGTGCTGGTACTACGACTGTCTGAAAAATTCACATGGCCGAGAAAACAACCGGCAGATCACACACATATCGGCTCTGTGTGCTGCAGTTCCTGAAGAAAACTTCAGGGGCAGTGAAAAGCAGCACATTAGCTGCAGTATATTTTCAAAGCTTTTTTTTTATTTATTTACTAAAATTTATATACCACTGAATCAGAAAAAAAGCAAATCCCTATCTCTAAGCAGTTACAAAATATTCATTAAAAGTAGCAAGAAAATCATAAAATAATAAATATAGATAAAATCCACAGATTTTTTTTAAAAACACATGTGTAATAAAAGCACATGTATTAGTAAGCTAACCTGAACCGTTTTTGGCAGACATCAAAAACACCACAATGAAGGCACTTGCCTAATATCAAAAGGCAGGGAGTTTGAGAGAGCAGGTGCCGCTACACTAATGAAAAACAAGTTCTTGCCAGTACAGATTGAAAGTGATGAGGCACTTGGACAGCTGTGAGTTCCCTAGATCAAAGCGGTCAAGTTAGTCCATACAAGTACAGTGATAACTCATGTTACGTCTGCTTCATGTTACGTTCTTTCAGGTTACGTCCCATGGCGACCCGGAAGTACCGGAAAGGGTTACTTCTGGGTTTCGTCGCTCACGCATGCACAGAAGTGGCAAATCGCAACCTGCGCAGACTCACCGCTGCGGGTTGCGCTCTTTTCATGTTGCGAACGGGCCTCCGGAACGGATCCCGTTCGCAACCAGAGGTACCACTGTATAAGAAGAAGGTGCTCTTGCAAGTCCATTTCGAACAGCATTTCACCAAAGCCACTCCCCAGCCTGGTTGAACATACCCTTTGTAGGAGACGGTCAGGCCTGCCACTTCAGCATTCTTGCAGCCAATGGCAAAGAGCAGCAGGAGGAGGAGGTAGCCAAAGAAAGAGGATCCCAGGGACAACTTGGCCGCCCCCAAAACGTTCAGCCTGAATCTCTTCATGATCAGCCCTCCGGAGAATATCCCCAAAGCCACAGCAGGGATATTGATGAGACCTACAGCCCCTCAAACAAAGATGAAAATCAATACGGCGTGGTCTCGTTTTTAGCGACCTACAGAATTCCCCTGAAAAATTCTGGATTTTTAAAAAGCAGCCAGTACCAGTTATTGCTCCTTCTGTTGGAACACAACACAAAGGAATATAGAGAAATACAGAAACACAGCTCACATAACTCTGTATGTAATTATATAGGATTTCCCAAAGGCAAAATGTAAAAATAAGACATTTACATTCCACCAAGTGTCCGTTTCGTTAAATATAGTCTTTACCTAATGTATGCAATGTCAAAATCAGGTACAAGTGTATGAGTGTTATTCATTCCATAAAGAGCAAAGAATCTCTACAAGTGTTGTTGTTGTTTAGTCGTGTCCAACTCTTCGTGATCCCATGAACCAGAGCACAACCGGCACTCCTGTCTTCCACTGCCTCCTGCAGTGTAGTCAAACTCATGTTGGTAGCTTCGAGAACACTGTCCAACCATCTTGTCCTCTGTTGTCCCCTTCTCCTTGTGCCCTCCATCTTTCCCAACATCAGGGTCTTTTCCAGGGAGTCTTCTCTTCTCACGAGGTGGCCAAAGTATTGGAGACTCAGCTTCAGGATCTGTCCTTCCAGTGATCACTCAGGGCTGATTTCCTACAAGTGTACTTGTTGCTAAAGGATAATCCGCAGACTGGGTGGGAAAAACCTATTCACATCCCCGGGAGTGTTGTACTGTTGCCCTCAATCACCCAAATTGCAGTAGCAGTGCCTCAGCTGTGTAAAAATCATTCAATTCTCTTTATTGAATGAATGGTCATTTGGATGGAACTTTGGCTTTGAGACACATTCCGTATTGCACTTGTACATGATTTTGGTATTCCATACCTTCTGAATTGGAACCAGAGGGAAACACTCGTGGAGCAAATCATGTCAGTTTTGCCTTTATGCAATACAGTGGTGCCCCGCAAGACGAACGCCTCGCAAGACGGAAAACCCGCTAGACGAAAGGGTTTTCCGTTTTGGAGGCACTTCGCAAAACAAATTTCCCTATGGGCTTGCTTTGCAAGACGAAAATGTCTTGCGAGTTCCTGCGGGTTTTTCCCCCTTCCCCCCCCTTTTCCTAAGCCGTTAAGCCACTTATCAGCTGATCTGCTGATAAGCCGCTTAACAGCTGATCGCTAAAAGCTGCTAAACCGCTAATAGCGCTAATCCGCTAAGCTGTCAATGGGCTTGCTTCGCAAGACGAAAAAACCGCTATACAAAGAGCCTCACGGAACGGATTAATTTCGTCTTGCGAGGCACCACTGTAGTCGAGTTCCTGCACACACTCAGAGGCCCTTCTCTAGTCTCTACCCTGGCGAGCAACAAGCAATATCAGAGTTAAGATACATTCCAGCCAGGAAGAAAGGTTCAGAGAGGGTATGAAACACAGCAAGTAAGAAATGTGGCCTGGGGGAAGTTCTCAGGGTCAAATAGAGAAGCTGGGAGGGCTGGAGTTGGTTCCTGGGCCTCATAGGTGCCAACTGCCCGGGGCTCTGGGTGCTCTTGCATTAAGCCACCCACAAATTTCAGAGCTAGGGCCATGAACGCTGCATGGCACCCATGGCTCCAGGCACCTACAGCCACAGGGCCAAGCTGGCACTCGTGCCAGGTCTCATGTTGCCCACATCTGGTTTGAATTAACCCTGATATCCACTAAAGCAGGGGTGTCCAACAGGTTGATCCCCCCCCAAAAAAAACCTCTCAACAACTTTGAGGGGTAGATTACTGCCAGTTTTTTTAAAAGTGGGAGTAGAACGCAGTCTCTTGGAAGTTGGACGTGCCTGGACTAGAGGATAATTGAAGTTTGGATGCCATTTTGATTCAAGATGGTGACTTTGGTCTGACTTCACCCCTTTCTTTGGCACGATGGGTCCAAGCTTATAAATTACTGTATTTTTCGCTCCATAAGAAACACTTTTTCTCTCCTAAAAGGAAGGGGAAATGTGTGTGCATCTTATGGAGCGAATGCAGGCAGGAGACAGGCGGGAAAAGCCCCCGAGAGCGTGGCCACATCAGTCCCTTCTTCCTCCTTGGGGAAAAGCCCACAAGAGCCGCACGCTCTTTAAAGGGTACACGGCTCTTGGGGGCTTTTGCGGGAGGTGGGGGAAGGGACAGAGGGCAGCCCCTCAGTCCCGTCCCCCACCTCCCAGAAAAGCCCCCAAGAGCCACACTCCCTTTCACGAGCCTCGTGGAGCATGTGTGCAGCTCTTGGGGGCTTTTCCCCCGGGGAAGGAGAAGCCTACAAGCGCCACACACATGCTCCACGCGGCTCGTGAAAGGGAGCGCTGAGCAGAGCCTGGGATGCATACAGGCTCTGCTCAGTGCTCCCTTTAAAAATATTTTTTTTCTTGCATTCCCCCTCTAAAAACTAGGTGCATCTTATGGTCAGGTGCATCTTATGGAGCGAAAAATATGGTCCATTTAAAAATCACAATATGTTTTGGTAGCACTGGGCAACCCCCTCTAGTTTTAATATACAGCACTGGGCACCCCCTCTAGTTTTAATATACTTTTATAGTTGCTGAATGTGGAAATATCTGAGGTGGACCATTTTTTCTCCACCCCCCATCCCCTCTCATTTCCCTACTGCCCAAAGACAACATATCGGGACCTGTCTGGGTGTCTTGCATTATTATGCTATAGCAGTCTTTGCCAAACTTGTGCCCTCTGGATGTTTTGAGCTATAACTCCCATCAGCCCCAGCCAACATGGTCAACAGTCCAAAAAGTCTGGAGGGCACCAGATCAGTGACTGTTGTCCGATAGTAACAGCAATAAACCTTTTGCCTATTCTTCTCAAGTGGCACTTCCTCTGCTTTGCATAATCTTAAATTGTTTCACACATAGCTAGAGGCTTAGCACTAAGAAAAGCTTGACATACAATGGAAGGCACTGTGTTATGGGCAATAATTGCTGCTGAGTGCCTTTTCTCCTCCTAAACAGCATTCGCAGATTATACTAGTTGAATAGGTGCCATGCCAAGAAATTCCAACTTCCATCTTCGAGGAACGAGAACAACAAAGTGTAATGCAATTGGTCCAAAAATAAAACACTTGGGCTGCATACAACTAAGTTCTGCTCAAAGCAGATCCACTGAAATTAATGGACCCAAGTCCATCAGGGATATTAATTTCAGCTGGGTATATTTTGAAGAGAACTAGCATGGGCTTCAACCCTTGGTATATATAAGAAGCTCCATGTTTGCCTCGCAATTCTGCAGCCTTTGACATACCCAAAGAAAGCTCTGACCTGAAAATCATGTTTTATTTCCATACCTAGCTTCCACTTAGCAAAGCTAGCACAGAGTGGCATCTATTTACATGCCATACTTTTCTGTGTATCAGACGAGGTGGTTTTTTTTACTAAAAATAAGGTTCAAAATTTGGTCTCGTCTTATACACAGACAGTGCATAGGGGGGACATGCAATTGGCTGCTACCTCGATCCAGAGATTCTCAGTGGATATTGGGTGTGCTATTGGTGGCTGCGGCAAGGCCTGTTGTTGATTGGCTGCTGCTGTGTCAATTGGGCAGACAACTCCCGGCTTCTGCCAGCGAGGGAAAAGACGGTAAGCGGCTATTGCGACACATGTGAGTGGCCGTGCAGATCATGTGGGTGAGCTATTTTCTGCAATCCCCCCTAAAAAAGCTCAACTCTGGGCAATCTCCCCTCATTTTCTTAATTTGTAGTCCCCAAAAACAGGGGGCGTCTTATACATAGGGGCATGTTATACACGGAAAAATACGGTAATCATTTTTAAAAAGCATGGCATTCATACCTATGACAAAATTCGTCTTTGAAGATGATTGCCCAAACTGCTGCTCAATGTATTTTGCTTTGTAAGTCACCATACCAATGAGAGAATTGAACTGGGTGATGCTGGAGCAGAGGTATAAAAAATACACTGGATTCCCAAAGAGGCTTTTCAGTGATGGCAGGAAATCTGCAAAACAAAATGGTGACCTGCTGTTGACAAAGTGACTGGAAAACAACATGCAATGCAAAATTGTTTTCAAAGACGTCGCAGGGTTCAGAATATTCCAACACACACTAAGCTCAATGCAATGTTCAGCCACATACTCAATGTGCTCATTTGATGGTTCATCACCCAAGGGTAGGAAAGCAAGGCAAGGTAATTAGTAGAGACTGTTA
This sequence comes from Podarcis cretensis, assembly GCF_951804945.1. NCBI lineage: Eukaryota > Metazoa > Chordata > Lepidosauria > Squamata > Lacertidae > Podarcis > Podarcis cretensis. The sequence continues at coordinate 14,337,737 of NC_137179.1, forward strand.
CCAAACTAGCTGATTTGAAAAAAAGAGATTTTATAAAGTCTGAATGTGACTCAGTTCACCAGCCACACGGCCTCACCTCTAGCCATCTCGAGAAACTTCACTTGCTCTTGGTAGGTGATGCGGTGTTCTCTGTTATCTTCGTTGATGAACTTGGACTGCTCAGAGGAAGTGCTAGAATCCTTTCGGGTGTCTGGTCTTGGAAGATGTTTCGGTAAGAACCAGAAAGGGATAGCAGCAAGGATACTGACTACCCCGGCAATTAAATAGCCAAGCCACCAAGCTCCTACCCACTGGGAGTCCTTGTGAGTTATACTTATGCTGTCTGCGGAGGGAGGAAGAAATGACGACATCAGCCACCAGTAGGAACGGTTAGTGGTCAGAGTGTCAAGACTAGGACGGAGGTTATTACACCAGTGAAATTAGCTAAAATGTATAAGACAAATAATAAATGTGGGAAATGTAAAGGAAAAGAAGGAACATTTTATCATATGTGGTGGGAATGTAAGAAAGTAAAGAACTTCTGGGAAATGATATATAATGAGATGAAAAAGATGTTGAAATATACATTCTTAAAAAAAACAGAAGCATTTTTACTTGGTATTATCGGCCAAGACATTAATAGGCAAGATGTACAATTGTTCTTATATGCAACAACAGCGGCAAGAGTACTGTTAGCCCAGAAATGGAAGCAAGAAGAAATTCCGATGAAAGAAGAATGGAGGACAAAATTAATGGACTATGCAGAATTGCACAAAATGACAGGAAGGATTTGAAACCTGTGGGACCAGAGATTTACAGAAGATTGGACGAACTATATGAATTATTTGAAGAGCAACTGTAATTAAAAAAAAAAATATGCTAGTAGGACTACAAGAAGTTTTGTAAGGAGAAATATGAGAAGTGTTACAAAGTAGAAAAAGATAGAGATATTGGTTATGAGTTTGAAATGTAATTGGGAAAATAAGAAATACATACTAAGAGATTAGATAGGAAAATTTTCAGACAGGACTGATGGAAGTCAAAGAAGTTGAATAAGATGTAAAAGTATGTTTAATTATTGTTGAAAATGGTATGTTAAAAAACTAATAAAAATTTATATATATAAAAAAGAAGACTAGGACGGAGGTGACCAGGGTTCAAATCTCCACCTGGCCACGAAGCTTGCTGGACGACCCAGGGCCTTTCAGCCAAACCCACCTCAGAGATTGGGATGTGTTCAACAGACTCATTGCAGCCTTGCTCAGACTCACCCATGTCTACAAAGCCAATGTCAACATACAGTGTGGCACACAAGGAGCCCAGGAGGAAGCCAAAGATGGGGCCTATTATTGCAACCGTCTGCACACACCCTGAGAAAAGGAAGCAGAACAGGCACATTAGACTGAAAAGTTACACTTTGACCTGGTCAATATAAAGGTAAAGGGACCCCTGACCCTTAGGTCCAGTCGTGGCCAACTCTGGGGTTGCGGTGCTCATCTCGCTTTATTGGCCGAGGGAGCCAGCGTACAGCTTCCGGGTCATCTGGCCAGCATGACTAAGCCGCTTCTGGCGAACCAGAGCAGCACACAGAAATGCCATTTACCTTCCCGCCGGAGCGGTACCTATTTATCTACTTGCACTTTGACGTGCTTTCGAACTGCTAGGTTGGCAGGAGCTAGGACCGAGCAAAGGGAGCTCACCCCATCGCGGGGATTCGAACTGCTGACCTTCTGATCGGCAAGTCCTAGGCTCTGTGGTTTAACCCACAGTGCCACCCGTGTCCCAGACCTGGTCAATAAGAATGGACAAACCATCTGGTATGTCAGAGGGAGAAATGAGAAGAAATACGACCTGGTTTGAAAAACAAAATACCAATGTAAAAGGCTGCGCTCTCTTCTGTGGCGTGGTCATCAATGTACGCAATCCCCAGAGGCTGGATCGGGGTTTCCCCAATTCCACGTAGCAGATTTCCCAGCAAAACGTAAATCCACATGGAAATTCCAGCTTCCTTTTCACACCCTGTTCACACAAACCCAAGAGACCGACGTTTGTATTTTGACATCATTTTCCCCCCAATACACTCAACTAATGGGACTTTCAACATATACACACCCTTTCCCATCAAATCACACTAAAGCAGCTGCCAAAAAGAATCATTGCACCAACATTATATTTCCTGGAGCAGTGCTGCCATTATTTTTTTTATCCTTACCTGCATGGATTTGCGCCTGAGCTCTTTCCAAGACTGAGACCGGCAGCTGGTTCTGATCCTGGAGACACGGGGAGATGCTGACAGTTGAATTGGAGGAGGAAGAAAATATCTCATACCTATAGCTGTGTAAAAACCAACAGTTTCTTTACAGAGTTACCACCTGTTACACGGTGGAGGGGGGGGTATATACTTAAGCTTATTCCAGGCTCCTGTTGAAGGCTACCTGAACTGAAGGCAAGGGCTACACTGAAATGAATAGTTCATATATATCAACTGTGGTGAACCTCATTCTGCCTAATGGTAGAGCCGGCCTGAGTCTTGGTCGCCATATTGTACCCTGTACTGAATTTCCACAGCTGTCAACATGAGCTGCATGGTGCCACAAGTGGCAAAACTGGAATTCCACAGGGATAGAATCTTATTCTCCATTCTAAGTCACCCTCATATAAATTGCGTCCTATGAAAAGAGTGCAAAACATTGCAGTATGAAATGCAAGCCAGCCAGACATGCCCCCTTTTAAAAGAATACTCTATTCCATTTATTTTTCCACCTGTTTTTCTGGGTGGGGGTGGGGGTCCCTCCAACAGCCACTCAACGTTACATGGCCATTCAGCACTCTCAGACTGTTCTCTGGCTCCCCCTCCCCGTAGATTTTTTTCAATTTCACTGTTCTGTCTGGGACAATGACAATAAAGATTATCGTATCGTATCATATCGTATCGTGCCCTTTCCCCCAAGTTGCCCATAGTTCTGCAAACCTTGGAGTTTCTCTAAGCATGAATGGTGCAATTTTATCTACACAAGCAATGGCACCCACCCCTGAACTTTGGAAACAGAAGGAACGATCAAGCTTTACACATTTGTTTGCGAAACGGCAGCTACAAATTGTGGCGTACTTACTGTCCCATAAAGAACTGCGGCATGGCTATCAAAAATGTTCCGAATGACATGATCAGGCAACCGGCTCCGATGATCTTTGGCCTATGAAGTTTGGCTCCAAAGTAGCTGACCAGGATTATTATTAAAAGGTTCCCTTTAAGAAGCAAGGAGAGACTGACTTAGGCACACTTAGCTCGTCATCTGCCTATATAGCAACAAAATCTTGGTGTGTGTCACATACCAATTTCAAAGCTGCCATCTATCAGGCCAACCAGGGATGAAGGGATATCAAATCTTTTCTCTATTTGGGTGATGGTACTTTTCAGGTAACTTCCTGACAGAGCTTTCGCAAAGTAAACAAACGATAATGCAGCAAGAAAAATCTGCAACGAGCAAACAGACGAGGCAGTGCTTTAAAAATGTTTCACCAGTGTTGGATTGATTGATTGATTGATTGATTGATTGATTGATATACCACTTAGATGCCAGAATGGCTTCTAAGTGGTTCACAGCTCTAAAATCATTCCATTTTTTAAAAAAAATTCAAAATAACACTTACATGATCACATCAAAATATCCTCAATTTAAAAATAACCATGAAAATTCATTGGGATTTTAGTGTGAATTTATTGTACTATATGAACATTTTCCCATATGTAATCTTCCCTAATATGCACAATTAGGTACTGAATCTTTGTCATTCTTCCAGCAGCAGGAATTAAATTAAATAAAGGTCTGGTATCTGAAGGATGCCTAGAAGCAGAGATTCCTGGGCACAGGGGGCAGATCCAAGAGCTAAGACCCAGCGGCAAATTCCCCAGGTTTCCTGGGGTATAAAGCCCAGTTTCCCCTGGGTCTGGTGTGGAGTGGGGTTGAGAGCAGGGCCAGTGGGGGTGTGTGGCCTGGGGAGAAGGGGTGTGGCTAGGGAAGGGGTGTGGTATAGGAAGAGTCCTGAGGGCCAGATAGAGTGGCTTGGCCGCTGGGCCTGAGTTTCCATGTCCCTGACCTGTTAAAATAGCTGAAATCCATTGACGACAACAACAAAAAGCCTCCTTTCTTTCTGGTTAGCCAGCAATCCTATATGCAGCGCAGAGAGAACGCCAACCCTGGGGAAATTGCTGGCGCTTTAATATGATTGTCTGTCTATTTTTGGAGGCAATAAGCCGCTTCCTTAATGGCTCAGTGGCAACTGAAGGTTTATTCAGTGAAGGAATCGGATTACCTCAGAAGCAGGCAGAGGGGGGAATGATCTTATTTGTCTCATAATGCAAGTTTAATGAACACAACTTGCTTTTAATTCTCCAAACCGGGGAAGTAGTTAAGTGGCACTCTGCACCGAGACTTGGACGAGATGATTTGGTCTCTTTGTGTCAGCGTGTGCTCTGGTGCCGGGAAAAGGTGTTGACCTCTGTGTGCGAGTTTTTGTGTGCATGTCTTGCAATACGACTCAGCCGCACCAACGATAACGCAAGTTCAGAGATGCCTTGATGCTTTTCAAAGTCTGAAGTGCTGTTTTGCGTCGGCCAAGCTGAACACCTGACAGGCACTGAACAATTCTTTCCCCCAACTCACTTCTGTAGTACCAGACTGGCAGCAAACTTCAGTTTGGGCTCCATTTGTATTGGGACAGACTTAGGCCGCTCTCACACCATACATTGAAAAACTATGGTACCAGTTTCGACAGCCGCGACTTCCTCCAAAAAATTATGGGAGGTGTAGTTTGTTAAGGGCGCTGCGAGAACTTAGGAGACCCCTATTCCCCTCACAGAGCTACAATTCCCAGGTTGGTTGGGAAGCATAGCTCTGTGAGGGGATAAACAACAGTACTGCAAGAAGAAAAGGCTTGGCTGAAAAGTATCAGGGAAATAATGTGCCCAATGACGAATTCTCAGCCCCTTCAAATGAGCCAAGTCCACAGTCCACAGCTCTTTTATACTATACCTTCATTCCTCCACAGATTGTTCCTTTCTCCTTCGAAGCTGAGGATTCTGATCTTGAAGAAGACCTGTCAATGGGCAGGATTGTGTTTTTTGAAAAAAGCTGAGTGTTTTCTTTGGATGAATTCTCCATCTGAATTTTCCCTTTCAATCAATCTGAAAGACATAAATAAATGGTTATATAGGCCCTTTTAATTATTATTGCTTCCAGGGAGATCTTTCCGTAATGTGAAAGATGTTTCCTAAGGAATCACATTATCAACTGAACACCTGGAAATGCACTTCTCAGTATGTATAGGAGGAAGAATGACCTGCCCCCAGGGGACACTCTCCCTGTCGTGTTTCTGCAGGAGTCACAGACTGGAAGACTCATTCAGAGATCCAGGGGGCAACCTCCTCAGAGGGCAGACACTTCTGCTGCAGCTCTGCCTTAGGAGTTATGGACTAGTTGGACACAGAGGAATGGTTGGAGGAACCACCAAGCAAAGATGGCTTAGAGCCTGTGGAGTGGGGAAATGACGAGTGATCAGATGAGAAGAGGGAGAAGGCTGGGAGGAGGAGGTGTCGGAAGCTGAAGAGGTAACAGTACTTAGTGAGCTGGGAGAGTCAGTGGCAGAGAGAAGTCTAGAATCAAAGGCAGAAGCTGAAGCAGAAGAAGGCCAAGAGGCAGAGATGAGTCCAACTGGTGAAGAGGCATGGGTGTCTCCCCCTCCTGCTGTGACAAGCTCCCCTCCTCCCTGGTCACCTAGAACCAGAAGAGGCATGAAGATGGTGGAGTAGAGGTTGAATCCACATAGGCACAGTCTCTGATTGCTTGGGGGGGGGGGAAACCCTGGAGAGGTGGGAACTTAGATGGCTGTGGGGAGGCAACTGATCCATGGGGCAAGACCTACTGGGGGTGAGATGCTGTGCTCATTAAGGCTGACACTCTGATAAGTCTATGCAGAGTTCTTGCGTGGCTTGCTCCTGTCACCTAGTCACACTGGATGCAGAGATGGAGACAGAACATCTTGTCTCCAGCCGAGGCTGATAGGGAAGATTCAAAGCCAGAGCAGATAATCATGCAGAGACACAGCAGACAGGCTCCTTTGCAGGGATCATAGCTCAGTAGTAGAGCACCTGCCTTGCATTCAGAAAGGTCTCGGTAGCCATCCCAAGTACTCAAATTAAAATAAGGTAACAAGTGATGAGAAAGGCTTCTTTTGAGACCTGATAAGCAGAATAGACAATACTGAAATAGGTGGATATATCATATTATTGGAATATCTATAGGCTGTGCTTTCATAAAAACACAGCAAGGTGGTATAGAGCATACAAAATTATAATGTCAATAAAAACACCAGTAAAAACATCAATAGATAGCCTGACAAAAATATAGCTGTTCTGTCCCTTCACAAAAACTCTGGTTCATACCATGGCCACTTCTTGCTAGACTACTGCAACCTTCTCTTCCCGGGTCCACACACCTTCACTTCTCAAGTCTATCCAGCACTCTGCTGAAAAGATAATTAAGCCTCTCTTGCCACTCTGAAAATGTGGTGTCCCACCTAAAGTCCCTACCCCAGACGTTCCCAAACTGTGGTTTGAATGGGAAGCGGTTTCGCCAAGAAGCAAACATAAGGACAGAGGGCCTATGAACATTCAAAGAGTGAAGGAGCTCCATGGGGTTTTGGGGGGTTGTTTTTTTAAAAAAGAACCTTTAACAATTTAAAATCCCATTATTATTATTATTATTATTATTATTATTATTATTATTATTATTCACAAAGTAAACTTCTCTGAATAGTGCCATCTTTTGAAAACATAAACATTAATAATAATTGTTAAAATATTGTGGACCGTGCTGTGATTTTTGTAAGCATCTGTATTTTCTTAGGCATTTCTTACTATAATTGCATCTGATTTTTTTGTGTGTGTGTGTTAAATAGATACTGTGTTTATGTACTGACTTTTGAGTTCTGTGTTGTAAACCTCCCTGCAATCTTTGGATGAAGAACTGGAATGCAAATTTAATAAAAGAAGAAGCAAATAAATAATTTGTGGTTATAGGTGTTATTAATTCTAAAGGAACACTTCAGAAGATTGCAGCTAATAGTGATAATAATAATAATAATAATAATAATAATAATAATAATAATGCAACCATTATCAAGATACATTTCTAAAGTGCCATCAACGTACACTGCCCTTTAAAGGATAACAGGATTTTTTTGTTTTTGTATTTGTTTAAAAATAAATTTAAAAATTGTTCTAAAAAAAGAAAGGAAGCAGGTCCCTGCCTCCAAGGAGCTTACCATACAGCAGTGCTTTCGCTAAAAATTTTAAAGTATCAGTGAGAACGCCAAAGGCACAGGAGCTTTCCAATCATGCAGTGGCTTTCACATTAACCAGAATCATTTTCAAGCTTTTGCCACGACCAATAAACGACTGCAAATGATAGCTTCCCCATTCCCTCCTTCTCATTCTTCGGCACCAGTGTGACAACCATTCGTTTCTTTGTAAGCACTGACATTATAGAAAAAGTCATATTTCTAGACAGTCCCCTTAGTTGATTGATTGATTGAATGAAATGAATGAATGAATATGTGTGTGTGTGTGTGTGTGTGTTTTCTTACTCACAGGTGATGAGAGGAGAAAGGCCTCTGTCCACAAAGAAGACAGACAACTTTTGAGAAGAGGATGAAGGGAGAGCGGATGAAGACACAACCTTACCTTGGCAGTAGCGACCTCCAGTCCCTGGTAGTTCTTTTCTGGGGCTGAACTCAGAAACAAATATGTATCTCTTCTCCTAGCCTTAAAATGGAAGAATCTCGAGCGAAACCCCAGTCTGAGACACGATGCAGTGAGGTAGATCTTATATCTGGAGGTAGAAAGAGGAGACAAGAAAGACCAAAGGGGTGGGGAGAACAGTTCTTTGTTTTGCCTGTGTGGTCAGTATCACTCTCTCACTCGGTCTTTTCTTGTTTACTCCTCCACCTTCAAGTCTGGTCTTTCTTCTCCCCCACTACAAATTCCGGGACACACAAAGGACACGAGCAAAGCAGGAGCTGGAATTCTTCACAGCAGAAATGGTTTTAAAAGTTCTTGAGATCTTTCTTAGCGACATGCAGCAAGTTGGACAACATGCATGTGATAAAGCTTTCTTTCTTTCTCTCCCTCTCTCTTTTCCTTCTAAAGCCCTGATCTTCTTAATTGCTGGTTCCCAGGAAATAAAAGACTTCATGGGGGGGGGGGGAACCTGCCAACCAAAGGGGAGGGCGGATGGTGTAACGAAGAAACTTTCTTCTGCCTACACGGAAATCTCTCTGCAAAGCCAGCACACACACACACACACCCCGTTATTTAATGGGAAGCTTCCTTATTAGGTCTTGTAATGTTTTGAACAACGTTGCAGCTTTTCTTTCTTTCTTTCTTGGGTAGCGGGAGAAATCAGGACTAGAAAATGTGCATATCTCCATTACCAGTCATCTTCTCCAGTGTTGATACCATCCACTCACTTAGTTATTCCCGAGAATTTAGATGGTGGTCCCCTTCACCCCACAAAAAACCATGACCTTTATATAATCCTGCTCATTTGCTTTTAATTGCTCAGTTATAGTTTTTGGAAGCTTACATAGCAGGTGCAGTTCGATTCTTGAACTGACAGGGTGGTATTTGTTTCACCTTCTTTAGAGTGTGTGGATCGCAACAGGTTTTACGATGCTGCGCCACACCGATGTGTGATCCATTACTCCACCACAGCTCGCCTCTTCATATGGCTCCCTAAAGTGAAAGTGGTAAGATCACTTGCCAATTACTTGATAGACCTGACGGAGCCCAATTTGAGAAGAGCGTTTACCATGGCCCGTTTCCATTCTATACCCACGGCCTTCCTGCAGGGGATTTACTCTAAGACCCCTATTACTCAGCGTCTATGTTCATGCACAATGAATGAAGTAGAGGACTTCATACACTTCTTTTTCTACTGCCCTATTTATGAGCCAATAAGATCTAAGCTCCTCCGCTTGATCCCGTCCACCATCACATCTAAGGAAGACTGTTTGAAATCGCTTCTTGTGGACGCAAATCCCCAAGTTTCACGTGGGGTGGCAATCTTTATAGTGCAGGCCTTGAAACTCAGGGCTACTCTGACTGGGTAGTGTGTTCTAGACCTGGACCGGTTTTAATTCTTTCATTACCTTTTTAACCTAATGTGCCGAGCCTATTTTGGGGCCATTAAATGCTTTATATTCATCCACATTCTAGATTCCCGGCACCGGCAACTAAATTTTTACATTATTGTCTTAGGGTAATTTATATGTCATAACCCAGTAATATCGTTTTGAATCTTGTTTGGTTGCTTGTCTATACCATTTTTAGTTTGTTTTATCCTGCTATGGCTGTATGCTAATGCAATAAAGGTTTTTGACTTGACTTGACTACTCCATCTCTCCAGTTCCTGACTGGCGACATGGTGTGCAACAACGCGTTTTGGCTGTGACCCACTCTGCAATTCAGTCAATGATGTCTGAGTAGCCATACAAACCTAGAAAGGTGCCTGACATCAGGTCAAGCTAACTACCCCATCTCAGTGGTAGAACATCTACACTACACGCACAAGGCTCCAGGTTCAGTCGCCAGGTAGAGTTCTGGGAGATGTCAGTCTGAAACCCCATAGACCTACTTTGTTTATCACTGTTGTTCTGACCATAATAATATTTTTTTATTTATATCCTGCCCTCCCCAGCCGAAGCCGGGCTCAGAGCAGCTAACAACAACAGTAACACAGCATTCTAAAATCAATTCAAAATCAAATTAATGGCAACCATTGGGCTAGAGTTCTGTGAGGATTACCAAAGGAGGGAGTCAGGCTGTGCCTTGGCCAAAGGCCTGGTGGAACAGCTCTGTCTTGCAGGCCCTGTGGAAAGATGTCAAGTCCTGCAGGGCCCTAGTCTCTTGTGACAGAGCGTTCCACCAGATCATGGTCACAGAACCACAGAAAAGTCGCCATCATGCATACATACTGTCAGGGAATGGTCTAAAGATGAGGACTGGGGAAGGCATTCTATGGCAGACCAGCTTCTCTCTGATGGAGAACTGGAGGGGGAAGAGTCACCCCCCCCCTTGTCCACAGCATGTTCAGAAGCAGAGAGACAGAGACAGAAGCTGAACAGCTTAGGGAGGAGTTACCCAGTTTTGAAATAATGGCAAGGGAACCAAAAGGGAGGGGGCAGCTAGTCGAGACGTCACTTTGAGAGTGTGGGGGACCCCCCTCCCCATGGACTCAGAGGTCTGAACGTATTAGAGAGCAAAGGAGTCAGAGGGAGGGAGGGACTTCCTGTTGGCGCCTAAAATGCATTGGAAGTCGGAAGGAGGGTTTAGAGTTGCCAACTGCTCTCCTTGCAGAGAGCTGTGCATTTGTGCTTGCAACATGATGCTGTAATAAAAGGACAATAAATATATCAACTGCTCGTTAATTCTTATCTGTGAAGTTATCGAAGGGAGAGGAGGACTCTCCAAGCCTGACACACATACATACAAAATTGAGTAACAATGGTGACCAAAATATGTCTTTACATTAAAATGCATACAAAGTACTCCTCCTACTACTACTAATACACAATGTAGAAAAGGTTAGGGGGAAATAAAACAAAATATATTCTAAAATGCAAACTGTGAAGAGAACCAATACATTTAAAAGCATCCAAATTGTTTTTTTTTTTAATTAAATCACCCAATTAAATCTTTGCAATTTGACATATTCACCTCCATAAAATTTTCTCATCAGCTTTTGGGCAGCCACTGGAAATCTTGTAACTCTGTCAGGGATATGTCAGAGTCAAATGTATAATTTTTGCTTGATCATCCCCATCAGGTATTTTAATCAATTCAGAATAAACTTTGCCATTGCTTCATAATACAAGGAGCAGTGCAGTAAATACAGTGGCACCTCGGGTTAAGAACTTAATTCATTCTGGAGGTCTGTTCTTAACCTGAAACTGTTCTTAACCTGAAACACCACTTTAGCTAATGGGGCCTCCTGCTGCTGCTACGCCGCCGCGCGATTTCTGTTCTCATCCTGAAGTTCTTAACCCGAGGTAATATTTATGGGTTAGCGGAGTCTGTAACCTGAAGCCTATGTAACCTGAAGCGTATGTAACCCGAGGTACCACTGTAATGATATAGGTCTTCTACTGCTTGGGCACCATACCTGCACAGATGATGTTCCACCAGAATTTTCCTGTAATGTCCGTCTAAACATTCTGAAGGCATAGCCTGAAACCGCGAAGTCGCACAAACTAACTGGCAAATCATGTCAAACCCATGTTTGTCAAACCCAAACACAGCTGTGTAGAGAACATCGATTTCTAGATTGCCTGTGGATCTTACTGAGCCTAGAAATCACCCAGCTTATTCCTTATATATCTCCAGGTCTGAACTAGGGACCAGTTCTTAATAACCTGCGGAATTATATCAAAAGCTAACATTTGCTCTTCGAAGTGAGCATCATTAATAACTCATCCAGACTTCCGCTTTCTCAGCCGCTTTTCCCCAGGGGAACTGCTCAATTGGAGCAAACATGAATCAGGTTTCCTCTGACATTTGCTGTGGTTTAGCGCTAAAGAGTGGGTTTTCCAGGGGAAAGCAGTGGGACAAGGGCTAAACCAGTTGGATCCATTTTTTTCTAGGCATGGACAAGCAGAAGTGTGGTCGAGTACTAAATGGTGGAGAATACTGACATGTAGCAATGGCCACAAGCCCACGGAGTACATGACTACCTATGGTCATTAGCCATTACACCAATGTGAAACATCCATATTCAAAGGCAACATATCTCAGAATATCAGACAATGCAGACCAGCAGCATGGCAAGGCACTTAGGTCCCTGTTCCACTTTTGATCTTCTGAACCCAGACAGCCACTGATGCATGTGGATTTCCCTTAAGAAGGCTGGCATGCTCTTAATCTCAGATTTCGCCTCCAGTCACTGTCTTGGTGTTGCAATCTGTCCATTTCTATGCCCACAACAACGTATTCTGAATCATTTAGAAGGTGAAAATGGGGGGGGGGGAGTGGGCCCCACTATGTCAAAATGTGAACATTTTCTAAGGCACCACATGCACGTTGCGTGAGGCATAATAAAATTCCAGCAAGATTAGGGGGGAATGATTAAAGAATGGATAATAATTTGTATTAAATCTAGTTGGGATCTGTTCAAGGTGTTTTATTTCATTTTTGTGTGGGGTTGGCTCTCAGTCAGCCAGAGTCTTGCTGTGGTTTTAGCTACTTAGTCATTATGGAGGAGGGGAAACAGTATGGGACAGAAGGAAATATTGACCCTGATGTTTTTTTCCTCATTTGTACAATTAAAACCTCACATGCTGAGAGAAAGAAGCAGGATAAAAGCTGCATCCACATGCCAGTTTATTGCATTTCTCTGACGTTTTACTACCTGTTAATTTCTGCATTATAATTGTGCTTTTGCACAATGTAAATGCCACTTCCGGAACTACAGTGGAATATGGCACAAGTTTAGCACTCACTTCCACGTTATTTGCAAACACATTATTTCTGAAAGCAAATAACATGGAAATTAAGCACTAAACTTGCCCTATATAGTTCTGGAAGTAGTTCTTAAAAAGGTAAAGGTAAAGGTACCCCTGCCCGTACGGGCCAGTCTTGACAGACTCTGGGGTTGTGCGCCCATCTCACTTAAGAGGCCAGGGGCCAGCGCTGTCCGGAGACACTTCCGGGTCACGTGGCCAGCGTGACAAAGCTGCATCTGGCGAGCCAGAGCCGCACACGGAAACGCCATTTACCTTCCCGCTGGTAAGCGGTCCCTAATTATCTACTTGCAGAAGTAGTTCTTACGTTGTGTGAAAGAAAGCTCAAACATAACGTGGACTGCAACAGCTAGGGAAAAGTCATGAAAAAGAAATTGTAGAGTTGGAAGAGAATCTAAGGATCATTCAACCCAACCCCCTGCAATGCAGGAATATGCAGCTGTCCTATATGGGGCTCGAACCTCCAACCTTGGCAGTATCAGCATCATGCTCTAACCAACTGAGCTATCCACGCTGAATAAATTGCCAGGTGAATGCAGCCAAAATAGTCACTTCTGTTGTTGTTGTTGTTGTTTAGTCGTTTTGTCGTGCCCGACTCTTCGTGACCCCATGGACCAGAGCACGCCAGGCACTCCTGTCTTCCACTGCCTCCCGCAGTTTGGTCAAACTCATGCTGGTAGCTTCGAGAACACTGTCCAACCATCTCGTCCTCTGTCGTCCCCTTCTCCTTGTGCCTTCAATCTTTCCCAACATCAGGGCCTTTTCCAGGGAGTCTTCTCTTCTCATGAGGTGGCCAAAGTATTGGAGTCTCAGCTTCACGATCTGTCCTTCCAGTGAGCACTCAGGGCTGATTTCCTTCAGAATGGATAGGTTTGATCTTCTTGCAGTCCATGGGACTCTCAAGAGTCTCCTCCAGCACCATAATTCAAAAGCATCAGTTCTTCAGCGATCAGCCTTCTAGAACACTAATAGTATACAGGCTGTGTTTAGCATGTAATTTCCATGTTATTTAGAATCATAGAATCATAGAGTTGGAAGAGACCACAAGGGCCATCGAGTCCAACCCCCTGCCAAGCAGGAAACACCATCAGAGCACTCCTGACATATGGTTCTCAAGCCTCTGCTTAAAGACCTCCAAAGAAGGAGACTCCACCACACTCCTCGGCAGCAAATTCCACTGTCAAACAGCTCTTACTGTCAGGAAGTTCTTCCTAATGTTTAGGTGGAATCTTCTTTCTTGTAGTTTGGAACCATTGCTCCGTGTCCACTTCTCTGGAGCAGCAGAAAACAACCTTTCTCCCTCCTCTATGTGACATCCTTTTATATATTTGAACATGGCTATCATATCACCCCTTAACCTCCTCTTCTCCAGGCTAAACATGCCCAGCTCCCTTAGCCGTTCCTCATGAGGCATCGTTTCCAGGCCTTTGACCATTTTGGTTGTCCTCCTCTGGACACGTTCCAGTTTGTCAGTGTCCTTCTTGAACTGTGGTGCCCAGAACTGGACACAGTACTCCAAGTGAGGTCTGACCAGAGCAGAATACAGTGGCACTATTACTTCCCTTGATCTAGATGCTATACTCCTATTGATGCAGCCCAGAATTGCATTGACTTTTTTAGCTGCCGCGTCACACTGTTGGCTCATGTCAAGTTTGTGGTCAACCAAGACTCCTAGATCCTTTTCACATGTACTGCTCTCAAGCCAGGTGTCCCCCATCTTGTATTTGTGCCTCTCATTTTTTTTGCCCAAGTGCAATACTTTACATTTCTCCCTGTTAAAATTCATCTTGTTTGTTTTGGCCCAGTTCTCTAATCTGTCAAGGTCGTTTTGAAGTGTGATCCTGTCCTCTAGGGTGTTATCCTAGAAGACATCCATTCGCAGCCCCCTTAACCCTCCCCCCCCCCAAATTGCAGGATTAAAGTGACAACATTTGGGCAGGATATCGGCATACAGTTCTCAGTTCATGTTTAAAGGGGAAGCTTACCTAATCCACACTTTCTGAAACAAGATGTGGAACAAAACTGCCATCCTTCCAAATTCATGCTACTGCAGATTTTGAAATGAATGTTTGTGTGTGCAAAAAAGTGCATAGACTGGGGTAAAGTGTGGATAAAATTGCATACATTAGTGAAAGCAACATTTAAAAATGCACATATTGAGGGAGATTGCATACAAAAATGTGTATATTAGGAGATATCTACACTAAAACCCTGATGGATGTACACAAGGGATTTTATACACACACACACACACACACACACACACACACACACTCCCAAACTGATGTGGAAATATGGAGATATGGAGACCTTAATATAATATTGGAAAAACAAGACACAGAGAGAATCAAAAATTGACAGATTCGTCCATTCCAATTCCGATTGTCTGAAAAATTATTCAGACAAGAAAAGGTGTTTAAAAGACAAAAGCAAGAAAGCAACAGACTGTCATCATATTGGTTTTGGGTTGTTGTTGTTTTTTTAAATGCAATTTCAGCATCTTAAGTGTAGCAACCCTGTGTCATAAAACCCTGAGTAGTAATTTCATTATGAATAGGAGTTCTTTTCATTTCACTTATATCTATTTAGGCTTCCTTTGTATTTTCAGGGAGACAGAGACAGACCACCTCTGTTTCCAAAGAAGGGGGGGGAAGCAGACTAAGCCCCAAATTAGCCTCCTCTGAATGGCTTGTTTTGGTGATCTGAAACATCAAGTGTTACTCCGTAGCAGGTTATGCGCAATATTGTTAGCAGCGAAGTGTTTGAGAGGTCCAGGCCTTCTTGGTCTCAGATATCGAACTAAATAAGTTAGGAACAACTTTAATTAACAGCAGAGAACAGCAGAATTAGGTGCTGCAAGTGGATCATCTAGCTTTTAATTTATGTTTATCATTTATTTTATTTTTATTTTTTTACAAATTCTTATTATTTCAGAAGCTTGCTTCTTTTGGTGCAGACCCTCCAAGTGTCCCTATTTTCGAGGGACAGTCTTGGATTTACAGAAGCTGTCCCAGTTTCTGATTTGATGCCGGAATGTCCTACTTTCCTTAGGTCGTCCCCATTTTCATTGGAGGGTATGGTGTTATGGCGACAACCAAGTCAAGGAGATAAGTAACTAGTTGTTACGTTTTGTCACCACTTGTCGTGATAAAAAGTTACATAAATCGTAACAGCTTTGCTTTGCAAAGATTAACTTAACACTTGCAAATCTTACTTAAGGCCTCACGGACACAAAAAAGGGAGGCTGTAGGAGAATGTCGCAAGAGAACGCTGGCTAGTTAGAAATAAAAGCAAACTGAAACTACAAGAACTCCATCTCCTAGCCTTCCTAACATTTTGCAACATTGTCCCGTGTATATCCTGGTGTGCAATTTGTGCTATAGCTGGACCATAAAGAAGGCTGATCGCCGAAGAATCGATGCTTTTGAATTATGGTGCTGGAGGAGACTCTTGAGAGTCCCATGGACTGCAAGAAGATCAAACCTATCCATTCTTAAGGAAATCAGGCCTGAGTGCTCACTGGAAGGACAGATCGTGAAGCTGAGGCTCCAATACTTTGGCCACCTCATGAGAAGAGAAGACTCCCTGGAAAAGACCCTGACGTTGGGAAAGATGGAGGGCACAAGGAGAAGGGGACGACTGAGGACGAGATGGTTGGACAGTGTTCTTGAAGCTACCAGCATGAGTTTGACCAAACTGCGGGAGGCAGTGGAAGACAGGAGTGCCTGGCGTGCTCTGGTCCATGGGGTCATGAAGAGTTGGACATGACAAAACGACAACAAAGCCAGAAAAAGATGGGTGACCTGCCTTCTTTTTTACCTTCAATATCACACATTGTGCAGGAGTGCCCTAGTGGATGGGGGAGGCCCACACTCCTGTATTTCCAAACACATGCAATTAGTCCTCAATAGGTCTAAAAAATAATCACAAATAAATACTCTGAAAACCCCAAGAACACTGCAAAATCGGAAGACACCAGCTGACTCAGATCTGAGGCCAATGTGCTCCAGCATCCTGTTCCCACAGTGACCAACATGATTCCTGTGGGAACCCCACAAGCAACACCACTCTCCCAAAGGCATATTGCCTCTGAATACCAGAGATAAGATATATACAGTCAACACGATGAGCAGCCACAGATAGCCTTATCTTCCATTAATCTGTTTAACTTCCTCTTAACAGCTGCCCAGGTAGGAGGACATGGCTACACCTTGCGGAAACAAATTCCAAAGCTTCTCTAAGCTGTGAAGAACTTCTATTGCCTTAAATGGCTCAGGACTGCAACACCTCAAGGACCGCCTCTTTCCATTTGAACCTACCTGGACCCTGAGATCACCTTGTGAGGTCCTCCTTTGTGTGCCTCCTCCTCGAGAGGTCCAGAGGGTGACAACACAAGAACAGGGCCTTCTCTACAGTGGCTCCTTGCATGTGAGATGCTCTCCCAAGGGAAATTCGCCTGGCGCCTTCATTATACACCTTTAGGTGCCAGGTAAAAACGTTCCTTTTTAACCAGGCCTTTGGTTGACCTGATCGACATCCTATGCCCTTCTGAAATGTGGCTCTTTTTTTGGTGTGTGTGTGTGTGTGTGTGTGTGTGTGTGTGTGTGTGTGTGTTATTGGGTTATTGTTTTTATTTTGATTTTATACATTGTGATCTTTTCTGTGAACCGCCCTGAGACCTCCGGGTATAGGGCGGTATATAAATTCAATCAATCAATCAATCAATCATGCTACAAAAGACCTTTCTCGACATCATGCAGAAACCTACATGCCATTATCATGCCCCTCTCATTACGTGCCACTTTACAAAAATAAAAGCCAACATAGAGCCGATTGCCGAATTTTTCCTCATGGAGTTACTCCACTCCCCCGAACACAATATTCGCTCTTCCTTAATTTTCTTCCTTCCTTGATTTTGTCCTCCAGATTGTTTCTAAGGTAAGACATTTGAAACCATGGGTAGGCAATATAAGGCCCGCGGGCTGGATCTGGACCAATCACCTTCTAAATCCGGCCTGTGGGTGGTCCGGGAATCAGCCTGTTTTTACGTGAGTAGAATGTGTCCTTTTATTTAAAATGCATCTCTGGGTGGGGCATAGGAATTTGTTCATTTCCTGCCCGCCCACCCCCAAATATAGTCTGGCCCCCCACAAGGTCTGAGGGACAGTGGACAGGCGCCCTGCTGAAAAAGTTTGCTGACCCCTGTTTTAAACCTTCCCATGAGCTGTGTTCCCCTCAGCCCACTGCAGCCAAAGTCCTTGGGGCCCCTCTCCTGCTTAGCCCACTGAAACACTCAGGACAAGGTGCTCCCCCTCTCCTGGGAAGATCCTAGGTGGATTTGGGATCTTGTCTCTGTGACCGGTTTTCCATATTAGCAAAGGACGGTTATCTGTGTGTGGTCCCTTAATGGTATCCAATTGGCTTTCTTCCCAGGGTGGTCCAGCTGTTCCGGCAAGGCCGTCTTGCAGCAGGGAAGGCCTCAGAAAAACAAATGCAGAAGAGTGTCTCATTAAGCACTCCTTTCACCTGAAAACGGTTCCCACTTGGATGTGTCGTATCACATTTCTGGTATATTTAGCGATCTAATGAATCGGAGGTGCACTTCATTGTACGCCTGTTTTCCACCTAGTTAGCTTGGCTTTACGCTCCGATGTACCTCAAAGCAGGTGTGTATATAAATATCAGCTTCTCAAGCCGATTTGTGTGTCTGACAAAATACGGCTGTTGGCCATGAAAGGCGACAGCACAAACTATCTCCCTACAAGGCAACCCTAAACACTTTTGCTCAGAAGTATTGGATTCAATGGGGGCATATTCCCAGGAAAGTGACTGTGATCACATATCCAGAAGAAACAGCTTGGGGGGTGGGACTTGGTGTAGCTGGTAGGTGAATGTCTGCATGTGTGAAAGAAATGGGGTGGTTGGGTAGTTTTGTGTCATTTTAGGGCGTGAAACTTAATTTTTGCAAATTTCTTCAGTGAGGTTTTTTTTTTTAAAAAAAAAAATGCTTATGGGTTTGAGGAATTCAAATCTGCTATTATTTTCATGACTGGACAATATTTAGCTTGGCAAGTCTACGTCTGATGAAGAAGCACATAATCTGCTTTTGGAAAACCAAAGAATTTTGATTTTCCCTTCTGAAAATGTCAGGCGATGCTAAATAAAAGCAACAATAAAAATAATATTAATATGGAATATAACTGCAAGTACTAGGTAATCATTTCTAAAGATGTCTATGAAATTTTACACACATTTTACTTCCCAAGCAAAACTCAGTTAATTTAACCAAATTTTTTTTTTTTGAATTCACGAATCGTGCCACAACTCTTTGGCACCTCTCATTTTGGGAATTTGAAAGCTGAAAAACTCAACACACCCTAATTATTGTGGGGTGGGGGAGAGAGAGATTTGAAGAGGAAGGAACAGAGAGATGAGGGGAAGGCTGTTGAGATAATAGTGGGGGTGGGATGTGGAATGTGGTCCTTTTATCCGAGGAGCAAGAAGGAGATGTAGGGGCCGAGCCACAAAATGGAGAACATAGAAGAATGAATTTACAAGATGGAATTTGGTCAACTGCCTGCCACTGAGTCTGGGACGTGACATGTTCCTGTGGTGCAGAATGAACTTGCTTTGTGCTGAGTTCAAGTCATACACAGTCTTGCCAGGGATTCTTTAGCTGTGATTCCTGCATTACAGGATCCCCTAACCCCTAACATAAGGATCAAAATTAGGCAATGTCAAAGTGCTATACAAATGCTGTATTGTCACCATTATCCTAGCGGCATTTGTAGCCTTTATTTTTTTTCCCCTGCAGAAAGTAGCATCAGAGAAAATTGTAGAAATAATAACACAGTGAGTCTAATTGGAAGCCAAATGGTTTTGTTTTGTTTTTCCTTTTCTCCCTTCCCCTCATCCCCCCCTTCTTCTTCCTCTTCTTTTTTTTCTGTTTTGTGCCTCCTTTCTTGGTCTTTCTCTTTTTCATATATTAAGAAAGAGATAAAGAGATAAAAGTGTAATATAACAAGTTCGGTAAGTTAAAAGTGATGTGTAATTTTTCTATTACTATTTATATATTGTTAAAATTGGTTAATTGTGATGAATTGATGTAGCAACTGCTGTGGTTTTCCCCCTTGTTATTGTTGAATTCTAAATAAAGTATTATTCTTTAAACAAAAAGAAAAAAAGAATGTAGCATCAGAGAACCAGCCTTCAATAATAATAATAATAATAATAATAATAATAATAATAATAATAATTTATTTATACCCCGCCCATCTGGCTGGGCTTCCCCAGCCACTCTGGGCGGCTTCCAAAAAAATATTAAAATACTGTAATACATCAAACATTAAAAGCTTCCCTAATCAGGGCTGCCTTCAGATGTCTTCTAAAAGCCTGGTAGTTGTTGTTCTCTTTGACATCTGGTGGGAGGGTGTTCCACAGGGCAGGTGCCACTACTGAGAAGGCCCTCTGCCTGGTTCCCTGTAACTTGGCTTCTCGCAGTGAGGGAACCGCCAGAAGGCCCTTGGTGCTGGACCTCAGTGTCCAGGCAGAACGATGTGGGTGGAGACGCTCCTTCAGGTATACTGGACCGAGGCCATTTAGGGCTTTAAAGGTCAGCAACAACACTTTGAATTGTGCTCAGAAACGTACTTGGAAACGTTCAAAGGAAAGAAAGAACAGCAAACCAATATGATACCACAGAATTATATTTGTTTTTCTTCACATTGCAACATCCACATTGTTCATTTTTTGTGACAAGTTTTATCTCTAATAATTCTGAATACATATTTACTATTATACATTTATACCAAGAGGCACTTCCAGTAATTCTGGCAAAAAAGAGGAGCATCATTATAGTGTCTAACTTACAAAAAACAGTAAAAATAAATAATGTTTATCTAAAAGATTTCTCTCTTTGTTTTTTGTTTTTGTTTTTTTTTTGTTTAAATCCCTGTACAGAATCTATTTTGTACAAAACATTTATCAGCCATTAACTAAAAATCACTTAACAAATACTTGTGAAGGGAATATATTAAGTATTGCTACATGTCTTAAGTGCAAGGATATCAGTGAAAGGTAAAAAAAAGATTTCCGCCGGTCCGTGAAAGAGCATCATCTTTAAAAAAAAAGAAGAAAAAAAGAAAATCACACACACTCACACACACAAAATACAAGGCCTTGTTCTTGAAGTGTTCAAAACGAAAAGAGGAGGCTTGGTTATTACAACAATATTGACAATATATAAATATAAATTAATGAATGTAGTACTTAGTGAAAAGAACACCGTGTTTAAAATGGACCAATACTGATGGCACGTCCCCGTCCACCTTCCTACTTTGGTTGGCAGTTCCCTTTGGGCACGAGTCAGCCAAAAATGAGGCACTTAGTCCCAATTTCAAGGAGAAATCTGCAGCCCAGTCCCACTCACTGACCTCAACAGGACTGGCTCCCAGGTTCATCTGCATAGAATTGCAGCCTCAAGGGGGAACGTTGTGTGTTTCTGAAGCCGCTAGCTCCCCACTTCCCACCCCCAGTTCTCCTTTTTCAGCAACTTCAGGGACTGGGAAACAATTTTCAGCCTAATGGCCGCACCCCCCTTCTGGGGAAAGGGAGAAATCGCATGCCGGCAGTGGGCGGAGCCAGAGAGAAGAGTGGGAGGAGCAGCAAATGCAAATTTTACCATTGTGCAGGTATGGAAGAGGCACGGTCTGAGGTCAAGGAGACATTCCCACTTGGCAGGAACTCTCAAGGGGGGGGGGGGAATCAGGACCAGAGAGGAGCATGGCCTGGGGTGCTGGACAGAGGGGGCTGAATTGACACATCTGGCACCTTTGCCACCCCTGAGCTTCATTCTCATGCTCCAAGACCTTATGAAATAATAGTTTCTGAGAGAAATAGCAGCCAGGCTTTGATGGCATGCAGGAGAGGCAGAGTGTGAGGCTGAACACTACCTTTAATATCAAGCACTGGAAGTGCTGAACTCTGGTTGGCTCATGCCCTTATGTTTTCGTAGTTTTCTTCTTTTTTAAAAAAGAAGTGGATAGCTCAAGATATTGCTTTAGAGGAAAACCTGCAAGATTTTAGCGCCCGTAAACTCTGCAAAAGGACTCTTCTAAAAAAGAAAGGTGCAAAACTATGTAATGGAACATTGAGAATGCATTCTTTAACAAGTAATAAACAAGGACCGCCACGATCTGCCGAAGGCTCAGGTTGATTAGAAAACATAGCCTGTGTCATCAACAGACACACCTCAGAGGAGGAGCTCCACACCTTGAGTGTTGGGAAGCAAAATGATTCGCTGGGGAGACAAATGGGCGTGAAATGCTTTTACAGGGTGTGCACACCCATTTGTCCCAATGTGAATTTTGCACTAACAAAGGAATCGGCTTCAAGTCTTGTGACAGTCAAGTACATCATCATCTTTCAAAGGGTCGCCTAGGGCACCATTTTTAACCTCGGAGGATTAGTCGGATCAAAGCTGGACGTAGTTGCAGAATGTATTTCAAACGTGGGGATGTGCGATTATGCAAATGACGTGAGGCTATATGCTTGCATCTGGGAAACAAACGGTTAAGCATCACCTGGTGTGGATGCTGTGCACCAGAACGAGCGCAGGCAAATCGGCGGGGATCACGCGTATGAAAAGGCATGCCTGGGACAAAATAGTGTGGGCCAGGAATTGGCAACTGAGGAGCCTGTGGGCCAAAGCTGACCCCCTGAGTAGCAGCATCTGGGTCTTCCAGTTGCCAAACAGAGACAAGAGGCCTAGCAGATCCCTTCTGTGGGTAGGCTGGAACCTTGGCCTTCCACACAACACCTCCTCTCTTAATAGGCCTCTCCAGTAAAATAGGATCAGGCGATATCAGGAATAATAACATTTGAGCCACTGGGACAGGTTAACCAGAGGTTCAGATAATGCAAATGCTTGAGATTTGAGTTGAAATACAAAGGCCACAACTCTTCTATCGCTCACATTCAGATGCTCTAATCCAATTATAATCTGATTGAAGGCTGGAGCTCCAAGGTGTGTATGGAACTCACCTACCTGCAAGGGCTTTTCTATTTGTTTCAATTTACTTTCCAAGACATTTTACTGTTTGAGGTGAAGGTCAAGATGGCGCCCTGCTCTCCATTCCACTTTCAGAAGCTGACTGGGCTGGCAGATGAATCTTGCTTCGATGCTGGCCAGAGGAGAGTGTTCTCCACCATACCCGAGGCACTAGAGTAGATTTGTAGAGAGGGTCCAGAACAGGCCGTGTGGCCTGTCCTCCTCAGAGGGGAGCAGTTTGTGGAGGCTTATGAGGAACAGCCAGAATGCTGTGATCACTGCTCCTAGCACCTGCCTGCTCACTCTGCTAAATGAAAGAGCCGGTTCTGCTGTTCATAACTTCCATCAACATGCATGATGGTATGAACCCACCATTAGCAAGAGTTTCATTGCCTGGATGGAACAGTTCCTTCCATCTCAATCCAAATTTTCCTCTAACAATGTCCACTGCATCTTTAGCGATATAAACAAACAAAGCATGCTGAATTTTTTGACTGCCTCAAAGGGCTTACTTCCTAATTTGTAACTAAGACGATCCCAAATTCAGTGCATAATGCAGATCTGGAACTTGGCCGAGAGTTTCAAAAGCAGACATAAGAGTTTGAGTGAGGTGGAAATGATTTTGACACCCATTCCCCGCCCTGAAATTACATGATCTCTTCTCATTCAACCATTTGAGTTCAAAATCCCATCAGTTCCAAGGCTAATTATGCTGGAAACGTGCTTGCCAGCTGGGGGACACCCAACTTTTCAAGAAACCAGAAAATGGCACGGCTCTTTGGTGTCCAATTCCTAGCGACACCATATACAAAATCTCTCCCACTGAGCATTGTCAATGAAGGGCAAAACTGAGTTGGCGTTTGATAAAGCCACTTATATTCCTTTCAGCCAAACAAAACCGAAACCAAAAATCCTGTAAGTGTGTCATAACAATATTTTCCAAGGGATTAGTCCTTATCCTGAAATGGATACTTTTTAAGAGCAATCCGCCACACCAAGGAACAAAAAATTCTGGGCTGTGTGGGAGCTGCAACTATGCCATGCCATTTTATGTGTGGTGTAGCAGTTAAGGGATTGGGATTGAACAGGGTTCAATTCCCCACTCAGCCACTGTGATATAAATTTAGGGGAGGACAAGGCTATCAATGGCTACTACTAGTTGGTCTGTGCACCTGATCCTGCAGGGATCTTATTATATAACTATGTCTATTTTTGCCTTCATCACTGTTCTTCTCATCAGTTTGGGTTGAAAAATGCTCTTCATTCCTGATCCTGATCACTCAGAAACTCTTTAGGCTTATAAGGAGGTTGGGTTAGCTACTGCACTTGCAAGAAAGGCTTGTCGAGTTAAGTTAGAAACAGTCACACCAACGCTACAGAAACCAACAGCACAATGGAAACAAAAGCAGATCTAGTTCTAATGACCACCACTGGCAAAAGACAATATCTGGATTTTACCCTGCTTCCAAAGTTACTCCCTCCTTTCAAATATTCTCTTTCTTGCTCACCTAAGGATTCCCAGGAGCTTTCCAGCAGAGCTAGTTTTTAGGAGCAGGCAGGGGCCTGGAGTTAGGAATGTCTCTCTATTAAAACAATTACTGTGAAGCTACAGACAGCTCTGAGCTGTGATTTCAGGGTTGCAAGCCATGCAGACTGTTGACCTGTGCATTTATTGCAAAAGAAATCTTGCTGATGAAGAAAGGCCCAGCGAGTTTACCAAAATACATTAAAGGGCTTCCGGACACCATGAGAAATGTGTTTGGGCACGATACGCAGAAAGGTTATGCAAAACACACAGCTTTCCCCACAAAAAATGCACACACCCTGGAACTGGAATTCTGGTTAATTTTTTTGGGATATGGGTTTGGACTGCAGTCACTGATTGTGCTTCAGAGAAAACTGCAAAGAGGAATATTCCTTTGACCACAAGCATTTCGTTTAACCCATGCTTGGTGAGGTTAACAATTTATTTATTTATTTTTGTAAAATATCAGCAGCTCAGAGCAACCCTTGCATTTTAGTACAGAATGGTAACCCTCCCCAACTCTCTTCCACCAACCCAGAGGGCTGTGTAGGTAGCACTCTGTGCATGAAGGGACTTTGGAGTTCCCCTCCAAGGGAGCCTCGTGGGTTTCCCAGAAATCTTGTCCTCAAATTACAGATAAGGTGGTGGGAGGGTGCTGGGCACAAACTTTTGGGTGCATAAGCCAGAGATTTCCTGGCGATTTTGAGTTGTATTAAAAGAACTAGAGGAGGCCAGAAAAGTCGGGATAATATGAGAATGCAAGCACTCCTGAAAAGGAAGACGGGCTTCATTGAATGCAGGAATTGTGGGAACAAGAAGACAGGAAGCAGGCAGAGAAACAACCTCTCCCACAACAGCGCCAAGCTAGCTGAAAATACAGCCAGATTCAACCTTGAGGGGCGAAGAGGCCATAAACAAAGACAAGGATAAGCACTGAGAAAAATCACAGAAAGGGCTGTGATCATGACATCACACTGGCATATATATCACAGGCCTGGGATTCTTAAGTTTTGAAATAAGGGTCATTTCACACACCGACAAATCCAGACGTTAAGGGCGCACTCAGTAGGAAATCATCATTGGGGCCAGCCTTACTATGAGGTAAAGTGAGGCAGTGGGAGGGGGGAAGAGATGAGGAGTGGTGGCAAGCTATTGGAGAACAGAGCTGTACCTGCTAAACTATCTGGCTGACCTGAGTTTTGGTGGAGGATGCCACAAGGTGGCGCCTAAGAAAGATCGAACTACTAGCAGAGTTGGATTCTGTCTATGGAATCGAGGGAGGGCACCATCTTGCCATTTGCCTCAGGAAGTGAGATGTCTTGCGCCAGACCTGACTGAACTAATCCCAGTTCTTTGCATTTATACAACACGTGTGTCTGACATCTATCTTTTACATTTCAGGACAACCATGGGAGGAAGTGTGTGTGTGTGTGTGTGTGTGTGTGTGTGTGTGTGTGTGTGTGTGTAAAGAGATGGTCATTTCTGTGATTCACCTCAATCTCTATTTTTTGGTCTACTCTTGCCACTTACAGGACATTACTAAGGCCACATCTGCACCCATTCACTTAAAGCACTGTTATACTATGGTACTTTATTAAACAGCAATGGTTTCCTCCAAACATTCCTGGGAACTTAAGTTTGTTATAGGTGCTGGGAGTTGTTATGAGGTCCGTATTCCCCTTCACAGAGCTACAATTCCCCAAGTGGTTCAACAACCAATTCCTCTTCTCCGGCATCTGTAGTTCTGTGAGGGGGAACCGGTTTCCCCTAACTACTCTCAGCACCCTTAACAAACTACAGTTCCCAGGATTCCATGGACAAAGCTGTGACAGTTAATATAACCATGCTATAAATTGGGTGAGGATGTGGCCTAAAACAGCGTGAGAGACAACAGCCCCCTAATCAAGTTCCCTCTCCTTTGCCTTTGCCTTTTTCCTAGCACAAAGGAGTCAGGGACACTGAACGACTAGACTCTGATGCTGAAGATGCGTTTCCCTGGAAAATGCTTAACTTGCACATGACAGCTGATGCTAGTAATCCTGCAGGGTGTGGTACCTAGAGGCCACTGAGAAGCAAGATTGGGAAAAGAAGGCAGGTAAATAACCACCGTTGAAGCATCATGCACGAGACCTAAGGTACTGGGTCTCAGGAAATGGCACACTAACTTTGGCACAATTTCTGAGCACACTTTTAAGTTATGCAAGCAGATCCCTCTCCACATACAGTGCTACTGAAACTCAAGTTGGGCAGTGATCAATGGCTAGACTCTTGATACTGAAACTCAGTTATCCAATTATGCAAGATCTTATTTGTCGAACGAGCAAATGGCTACATTTTATTTTTTAAAAATAGCTTTTTTTCTTTTTCTCTTAAATTATCTTTACAAAAATGCCCCACCCTTCTTTCCCCTTATTATCTACAAGGCCCAAAAGGCATTTCCATATTTACATATAGATAAGCAAATCATGGACAAGGAGATTAAAAAAAAAAAAAAAATTCAGTTAAGCGACCAAAGAAAACATACTGCTGAAGACCTGATCTTCTGTTTGCTTTTCAAAACAGCAAAACTGAATTCCAAAGTAAAAATAAATAAATCCTTCTGTTGGATCAAGGAGGATCTAAACAAGCTATTAATTACCAATTAATAATGCGGAATGACATGCTTTGACCTCACTTCCAGTGGCTGCTCTCTCACACACAAGGGGTAGGGCTCTGTGCTCTTCAGTTTAAGCACTGCAAAGGTCCTTTGACTTCAAAGATCCTGGATGATTCCACATCTCTCATCCTGCTGCTTTTAAAGAGTGAAACCTCCTTTTAAAAATAAAACCCCACATGACCAACATTAGGGGCTGTGAGTAGAATGAGAACAGAAAAAATAAACACTTACAATGTGCATTTGGCTCCTAAGTTCATATCATTTTCTACACTGGGTGTGAGGAACTGTCAGTTCTCCAGCTGTTTCTGAACAATGACTCCCATCAGCCCCAGCAAGCATGGTCATTGGGAGGTGTGGGTCTGAAACATCTGGAGGGCCAAATTTTCTCCACACCTGTTCTGCACCCACCCAGTCACAATGCCTCCTTAAAGGTATTTTGAGGGGGACTTGAAACCTAATGCATGCATTTGCCAGATTATTGTAGCCCTGCAAGCATACCTATATTGGAAAAGTTAAATTATAACTTATTCTACATAAGATTTTTTCCAGCGGACGTCAAAGGCTACATCGGAAACCACCTTCACTGAAAAGGAGAAGCATGGTTAATCCCTGTCCTGAAAGAGGAGCAGAAAGATAACCCCACCCTCAAAAGTCCCCCCCCCCAACTTTTGAACAGATGCTTTCCACAGGGGCTTTTGCCAAGAGTTAGACTCGTCAGTAGTTTCCCAAACTGTGTTTTGGAGAACTCTGGGGCTCTTTGGAAATCTGTCATGGCTTTTTCAAGGAAGGGGACTTATGTCCCTCCAGATGTTGAAAGATTACAATGCCTATCATCCTTGACCACTGGTTACTCTGGCTGGCACTGATGGCAACTGGAGTCCCTTTTTTCATAAGCCCACAAGACATCTGGAATCATGTGATTATTATCAAAGGAGGCATTGAAGAGTGCCATGCAAATCTCTCTCCCCAGCGCTTTCTGATTCAAGAGACTGGGAATACCTTTGGACATGACAGATGAGCGCCAGTGGTTGGATGTGCATTCCCTTCTGCAGGCGACTGGTGTCGGCCGTTTGCAACGTGTACAAAGCAAACGCGTGGTCCAGTGTAAACTTGTACAGTCTGCAGATGTGAATACAGCCAGTGTTAACTTGCCAATGGATGCCCCTTTTAGGAAACAAGCTACCAGCCAGCTGCAGAAGAGATTGCTCCAGCCATTGGCTGCCCTTGCTTTGCAGAGCCCAAAGCTGCCCCTGGGTTATGCCTGCCCGAATTATTCTGAGTTGTGCGGAAGAAGAAAGACAGAGTGCTTCTAACACAGGCTTCCCGAGGCTGAGAAAGATAAGGAGGTCACATTTGCAGACAAAATTTACATCCCATGCTGGAGCCATTTTCTTGACATTCTGGGGTCGGAACCTTATGCGCATGTGCTGAGATAACATACTCTAGTGTCACAGCCAGCCTCAAATGCAACATCCATTTGTTCAGGGATGCTATGCGTATCACCTCACATGTGTATCTATACTGGCAGAACAGAACCAATATTTCACAGATAAGATCACTGACGCCATATCATGGAGACAGAAGAACAAAGGCAACCGCCACTCCCTTCACTGCGAGCAGAAATTTCTCCTCCTTCTTTTCTCTTTCATTATCAGTTACCATAATATGCCATCATTAAAAAAACGAAAACAAAAACAAAACAAAATGAAGCTGATAAACCCAAGCTAATATTCCCATCCCATACGAAAGTCTGTAAAAGTTGGTGTTGCAGTGTGAAAGCTTCTTTGAGCGGAGGAGTTTAAAGGTAAAGAGAAACAACTTAAACAGCTGTAGGTGCATTATCCCGTATTTCTACAGTGTTGTGTCTAAGTGTTGTGCTGGCTTGTAAAAAGGAACAGGTGCGCAAGTCATCCTTGTCTCAAAATACTGCTCAACATTCTATCCTTGTCATTGGTTTGTCTCGGGAGCTTTGCATTCCTCTTCCCCTCTGGGCTTCCCTTTTTCTTCCTCCTCCTCTTTTATAGCCTCAATCTCTTCGGAGGGTTGCTTTTCTGCCCCAGCTTTCCGTTCCTCCTCCGCAACGACTTTCTTCCACATCTGATGGTTCTCAAGTAGGTGCTGAGTGATTTGGCAGTAGATTTTCCTCCTCTTCTTCCCTGCAAAACACCACAGGGGAAAATGATGCCTTAAGCTGCAACCGTGGGCAGAGTACGAATAAAAAGGGAAGGTTCAGTGGTAGGTGGGACCTGTTTGCACGCAGGGTGCCCCAGGCTCAATCCCAAACACCTCCATTCAGGGCTGGGAAAAATTCATTGTCTGAAACCCTGGGGAGTTGCTGCCAATCAGTGTAAATCAGTAGTTTTCAACTTTTTTAGACTCAGGACCCACCTTTAACCCAAGCAAGCATTTCTTAATTTCTTACTATATAATATTTATGCAAGGTGGGAACGTGCATCACGCTACAGTTCACGTGGTTGGCAGCAGGGGGCCACGTGATCTGCAGTGTGACAACAATGGGCGAATGAAGCAAGCAGGCTGGTGGCACAAATGAACAGGCACACAAAGCAAGCAAGTTGACAGAAGGGCCTTACCACATTACCACTGCCATTGTCGTCACCACCGCCTGCCTGCTCACTCACTCGCATGCACAGCAGAGGGAGGGAAGCCTGGAGTTTAAGCAAGCAGACAGCCCAGTTGAGTGAGCCAATGGGGGAATAGTCCAGTGGACTGAGCAAGCAGGCAGCCAGGAGGCCAATCCAGACAGGACTTCCTGCGCTTCCCATAGTTGTTGCTGCAGTGTCGGTGAGCAACATGGGCCGGGGCGGGGGGCACCTCTAGTGTTGACATTTATTTGCACGTTGGCGGAGCTGCTCCCCTGACCCACCAGCTGAAAGTCAAGGGTGCAGAGACCAGGTCTGGTCTTCCTAATGTTGCTGAATGACAAGGTCCGTCACTCCTCTACTTTGGTCTGGTACTGACAATGGTAAGCTAGATAGACCTAAAGTAGAAAGCCTATGTTGCTATGCTCACAGATGGGGATTTAATATTGCAAATGGATTAAGCTATCTCAAATGGGTCGTTGTCACCAGGTTGTTTCATTACAGGATTTTCTCCAGATCAAATTTAGGGTAGGGGTGGAGAATATAGCTTAGCATTTGCCCATGCATTGTGTGGACCTTGCAAAAAATCTGAATGCATCAAGAGTACCCATCCCACGATGGACACCTCTCTGGAAGCACATTAGGGCTTATTTCTGGGTATACACAGACCTTAAAGGTAAAGGGACCCCTGACAGTTAAGTCCAGTCATAAACGACTCTGGGGTTGCGGCGCTCATCTCGCTTTACAGGCCGAGGGAGCCGGCGTTTGTCTGCTTCCGCAGACAGTTTTTCCAGGTCATGTGGCCAGCATGACTAAGCCGCTTCTGGCAAAACCAAAGCAGTGCACAGAAATGCCGTTTACCTTCCTGCCGGAGCGATACCTATTTATCGACTTGCACTGCGTGCTTTTGAACTGCTAGATTGGCAGGAGCTGGGACCAAACAACAGGAGCTCACCCTGTCACGGGGCCTCGAACCGCCGACCTTCCGATCGGCAAGTCCAAGCAGCAATGTGGTTTAAACCACAGCGCCACCCGCGTCCCATACACAGACCTTATCTGCACCATAAATTTAAAGCATGATTACATTACTTTAAAAATCAACCTGCCCACTGCCACAACCCTCCCAGTAAGCAACAGTGATCCAACTGCTGGGAAGCTACTGGTGTGGCTCCGCTTCTTCATTTTCTGGTCCCCCCCCCCCTTTTATTTACAGTTGAGGTCACATTTGCACCGTACATTGAAAGCCCTATTGTGTCACATGGAGAATCCTGGGAACTGCAGTTTACAAAAGGTGCTGACCCACCATGCTACAATTCCCAGCACCGTTAACAAACTACAGTTCTCAGGGTTGTCCATGATTATTCCAGTGGCAAGACAGTACTTTAAGCACATGGTGTGGCTGTGACCTGAACAAATTGACAAAAATGTGCACATCATAGTACCCCACCATAGGTACTAAAGTAGCCTTCTTCAAGCTAAGTTGGGACTGCAATTCCCATGATGGGAGATATAGTCCAAAACATCTGCAGGGGCCCAGGCTAGCAGAGGCTGTACTGAAGGCACTTAGACATAGATTAAGATTGAATTATCAAAAACTACTTCTCATTTCCCCACACTTTGGAACTCCATGACTTGACAAATTCATTGTTTCTGTTCGGCACCTGATGAAAACTGTTTTGTTTAGGCAAACCTATAGACACGTAGAATGCCGACACATGTTTTAATCTGGTTTTCATCTTATTGGTTTTTGTGTGTCTGTTTTTGAATGTTTTAAATCGCTATTTTACACTGGTTTGTTTTTTAACTGATTTTACTGTTCCATTCTTTTTACAAACCACTTTAAGGTTTTATTATAGCCAAGTGGTATATAACTTTTATGAAATGAATAAACAAATGCTGTAAGAAAACATATTAAGTCTTTAAATATTTTTGTTTTCGTATTACAATTTGCCCTAATCTCTGACCAATTAAAACCAGCCATCGCTGATTTATCAACTAAAAAGTTCAGTTGACTGATCTGTACCACTTGAGCAAATGAACCATGTGCTGTACAAATGATAATCCCACATGCTTTTGTGGAGGTTTCCCGAAACAACTGTGTGCTGAAACCTTCTCACGCCACAGAGGCAAACGTATCCACTCTGGGCTCCAGAACCACTGAGCTGAAGTGGCAAGAGTTCTCAAGCTAAGAATCTTAGCAAAACAAACACTTAAAAGTTGCTCCTTTGCAAACTCCCCCATCACCTATTCTTACAAGCAGCAGCTACAAGCTTTAGCAATATGAACCTCTTCAAGGTTTTAATGAAGAGCCGGTGGGGAAGGGGAAAAAAAAATGACGTAGAGGAATGTTTTGTCGCAAAGAAATGTGTGCATAGATTAGCGTTTCCAGGTGGCCTTAAGTGTGTGTCAGGAGCCAAGCTTTTCAATGGCAAACAAAGAGCTTTTCACTGTGGCACAGCCCAAATCCAGTTCAATCCTTCATTAGAAAGCTTTCACTCCCCTGTAGGAAACCTGAAGGTTTAATCAGGAGAAAACTCTATTCCGCACAGCGCTCCGTGTTAGAACATTCTATCCCTGGTTTCCTGGGAGACAACACCCCCCCCCCGCCACCCTCCCGAGTCTTGCAGCTCTCTGCAGAGGTCATTAGAGCATTTATCACCACCTGAGATTCTGCTCGGAACCACTGCAAACCTAATCAGGCTAACCGATGCAACTGTACTCATTTGCTTTTAGGGTCAGGGGGTTGCACCAGGAACTGAGGAAGGGGTCTTGGGGTCTGAACTGGAGGCAATGGACCCGAAGCGAGATCTTGGGGTCAAAATAGTAGTAGCTCAAGGAAGGTGCTGACCCAGTGTGTGGCGGCCGTGGAAAAGGCACAATCCGTGCTAGGGATCATTAGGAGAGGAATTGAAAATGAAACAGCCAGTATCATAATGCTGTTATGCAGGTGTGGCTGCGTTTGAAGTACTGTGTACAGTTCTGGTGGCCTCACCTCAAAAAGGATATTGTAGAGAGTTTGAAAAGGTTCAGAGAAGGGCCACCAGGATGGGCCTTTCAAGGGAATGGAGGAACTCTCCTATGAAGAAACATTGAGGGCTCTGGCACTTAGAGCAGTGGTACCCAGCTAAGAACTGTGGACCCCGTTTTTCAAAAGCTAAGCCCTGAATCCCCTACTTTTGGAAATGTTGATGTCTCAGCACAAAACCAGGATCCACATCTTCTGGGTGGTCTCCTGTGCAAGTCATGTGACCTGTGAGAGAGCACAACGACCCCCCCCATGTGTGTTTCTTGTTGCCACAATCTTGTGCGTTTTGGGGGCAGTGTTTGAAACTTCCATTGCTCTAGTGCCAGAGTGCTGTCAGCGGCTCCCGGCTGGTTGCCCAAGAAACTATAAAGACAAGCAAAAGTTTCTTACAGTCCTTTTTTATTTCAGACATTACAGAGAGAGGCTATAGAAAACAGCCTCTTGGATAATGGTTTTGTCCCGAGTGAATCTCCAGCCTGTCTCTTCCACTTCCTCATTCGTCATCATCATCACCTCCTCTATGGGTGCTGCTAAGTGCCCTCTGTCTTTGAGCTCTTTGCTCTCCTACTTTCTGGGAGATGGAGGGTCTGGAATGCTTTCTTGTGACAATGTGTCAGCCAGCTGCTGCTCCCCTCCCATGATATCCCAACTTTTCCTTTCATCTGCCTCTGAGCTGTCACCTCCCGCAAACCCCTGTTGTAAATCTATACTGTCGTCGTCCTCTTCCTCCTCCCTGGAAGGGTCAGGATGGGGAGGTGGGAGGTGGTCTCCACCATTCCTCCTCTGCCCAGCCCAACCCCCAGGTGCATTTTGCGACAGGGAATTTCATTAGCGCGAGCAGTTTCTGAGCTCTGGGCGCAGTATTGCACCTAAGATTTCAGATTAAAACTGCAGAGTGGAAGTAAAGGAGGACCTTATTCTGCCTCCCCACTTCCAGCTACTCTCTGAAGACTGGAGAAGAGACCCTCTTAAGAATATTAGGGGGTTGGGCAGGGGAAGGACTAGACCATGTGAGAAATGAACATAATATTTTAGCTGCAGTTCATTCATTTTCAGTTTTGTATTCTTGTTCTAAGAAAGCAAGCCTAGACATTCCATTGTTGCGCCCATAACCTAGGTTTAAAGTGCCATGTAGCTCCTTGCTTTTGTACCTCACTTTCTAACACTGTTTGGGGCATCATGCTATCACGCAATGGCTCAGCTATTTCCTTTCTTTAAAAACCCTCTCTTTCTGCTAGCCCTTCTTGATAATTCCAGGTATCTGAAAACTAAGAATTTTGTTCTTTTTGTACCCATGAGCCATACAGTAAGAGGAATTAGTAGACCTTTTGAGTTCCACTGAGAGCTTTTGATGGTGGCATGCCCGACTGAACTTGGAAGAAGATGGAAGAGATTCTAGGCCAACGTTTCCCATGTACTAAGTGAGGAGAAAGTGCCATCTGGCACTATGTTGTCACAAAGAGAGAGGGCTGCATTAAAGAGTCATAAGCCATGAATGTTTGCCCAAGTAATTGTCTGAGGGGTAGGCAGGGACCAGAAAATATGTCCTCCTTTGCACAGCTTATCCTTTTCAGGTTTTGTATTTTTATGTTGTGAACAGTGCTGCGATCCTGGGGTGAAGGGTGGTATACAAACTTAGTAAGAATGAAAGGACCTGATCCCTGTTGTTGCTGTTGGTTTTTTGTATCTTCATTTTAGATCGTGCGATTTATGTGGAAATTGCCCAGTTTGGTTGTGTATTTTTTATATTTTTTTATTGTTGATGACTACTTTTGTTACGTTGCAGTTATATATATATATATATATATATATATATATATATATATATATATATTCGTGTTGTAAGCTGCCTTCAGCATGGTTTGAACTGTGGAAAGGTGGCATACAAATGTATGTATGTATGTGATTGCCCAATGCAGCAATCGAAGGACTTCCCCAGCAGCTGTGGCCTCCCTCGACTCAGGTGCTTATGTAGAAGCTCATCTGGCCTCGAATGCAGGGGAAGGTGGGCCTTCGCAGCCACAGTAGGAATGCCATCCATGTGGTATGTTACTGTGGAAGAGGGTTTTTAAAAAAACCAAACCAAAAAACCTCTTCCTTTGTACCATTGTCCCAATTAAAATGACCAACTGAAGTCGCTTATTTTCCCCTAGGGCAAATAGCAGCTTTGGGGATGAGCTGACTTTTAACTAGGAACACCACATGGCAGGGGGAGAGGGAAGTGTGTTGAGTCTGCGGGAGCGAGCACACACAGAAATAACAAACTTACTTGACTCGGGGTTTTCATAGGTGTCCATGTCTGCCGCATCTTCCTCCTCCTGTTCATCAGTATCGCCCGACTCATCGTTATCTTCGACCCACTTCCCTGGCATCAGCCCTGCTGAGTCATAGGAATTGCACAGCGGTCCCACAATGTGAGAGATGAAGGATTCCTGGAGGTTTGCAAGCTGAGGGGCGGCGCGATCCATGAAAGGGCTGATGGGGAGGCCTAAGCTGGCTTCCTCGTCACCCTTAGAAAAAGGAGAGGATCTGTTATAATGCTGTCTTGATCCCTTAGAACAGAAATGCACATTGGGTCTCCCACTGTCATCTTGACCCGTGACTCTCACCAGGTGAGTCCAACAAAGTGAGGACAGAGACCTGGTGCATTTGACTCCCTCCTTAAAAACAACAACAACAGCAACAACTGACAGGGAGCTATCTGTTAGAGTCATAGAATCATAGAATCATAGAGTTGGAAGAGACCACAAGGGCCATCGAGTCCAACCCCCTGCCAAGCAGGAAACACCATCAGAGCACTCCTGACATATGGTTGTCAAGCCTCTGCTTAAAGACCTCCAAAGAAGGAGACTCCACCACACTCCTTGGCAGCAAATTCCACTGTCGAACAGCTCTTACTGTCAGGAAGTTCTTCCTAATGTTTAGGTGGAATCTTTTTTCTTGTAGTTTGGATACATTGCTCCGTGTCCGCTTCTCTGGAGCAGCAGAAAACAACCTTTCTCCCTCCTCTATGTGACATCCTTTTATATATTTGAACATGGCTATCATATCACCCCTTAACCTCCTCTTCTCCAGGCTAAACATGCCCAGCTCCCTTAGTTAGAACTTGATCATGTGCCTATCTGACACCAACAAACTGCAGAGAAAAGCAGTGTAATCCAGTGTAATCCAGAGATAAAGCAAACCCTAACTCTAACCCAGTGGTTCTCAAACTTTTGTCTCTGGGCCACACTTATGGAATAAAAAATTTGCTCATGCAACACCATTTTTTAAAATAGATAAATACATTGGAAAACAAAAAGAAACAACTCCCAGCAGTGCTTGATTTATAGCACAAAACACAACTAATTTATAATAAGATCACAGGACATCGTAAGAACACAAACCATTCCCAAAATAGAATTATAAGCGAGCCTCTTCCATATGTACCTTAAGTATGTCTACAAACTCAACGAGAGGTGTGAGCTTGCTTTCGCCAGGTAATCTCATTTATATTAGGTCTAATTTGAGACAAACCAACTCTCATCTCCTCATCAACACAAAGAAGGCTTTCTCTTTTCTGATCTTTCATATTTGTCAGAGTTGAATATTCCTGTTCACAACATTAATTTGTGGAGAACTGTAGAAGAATAGCTAATGCTCTTGAAGAGAGGTATGCATACATATAGTTTCTGGCTATACACCCACAATACACTGAAATGTTCAAATGTTTCATTGTCCTTGAATCTTCACGTCATGCTTGCCACCCTCTCCTGCCACACCAGGGTGATGCGCCACAACCTTTGAGAGCCACTGTCCTAACCCCATACCCTAGAGGTTTGTGTGTCCCCTTCCTCCTTCCAGCAACAACTTAAGGCTAGTTACCTGTTCATAAAATTCGTTGACAATGCCCTCCGTCCACTGCAGGTGCAATTCTTTGCATTTCGCAGGCCCATTGATGTCCGCCAGCTTGATGCACATCTGGCAAACCAGCAAGCGGTCGTTCTCGTTCGTCCAATCAATGCCAACGTCATCATTGACCTGACAGACAGATGTGACTAAGGTGAGCGGGGCGATACTGTCGCAGCCATGCATAAAGCAAACGAGGATGCGATATCAGCTGCACAGAACAGCACTGTCGGGGGTGGCGGCTGACGTATCATTTATATTTGCTTTACAGAAATTATATTCCCATTACACACATATACTTATAGAGCTTAACTTAAGGAAATCCAGTGGCATCTGTCCTCACCAGCATATTTGACTGAGGCTCTGGCTCCAATCCACCCAAGGGTTGGCAAACATTTTGAGTCAGTGGGCATGTCTGGAATTTTGAGAACGTGCCAGCCATGGGTGCCTGCCACATAAGGGCTGCCATGGGGGAGTGGCAGAACACCAAAGAGCAGAAAGAGAGACAGGACTGCAAAATGGCGCAAGCGTGCCCCCTACCTACCCCAGGAAATGGGAAAATGGCACCCACATCAGGAACTGCTGCTCTTTGGACTCTCCTCTGTTCCGAATGGAGGGGAGGGTGAATGCCCAATCCTGGCATCCAGGGGAATATGGGTGTGTTTGAGGAGCAGGGCTCAATTTAGGAGAGGTCAAGACTGTGAGATCAGGAAAAGAGCAGGAACAGGAAACTCTTTCTCCTATACAAGTCGTACCTTGGATCTCGAACGCCTTGGCTCCCAAATGATCGAACCTTGGAAGTGAGTGTTCTGTTTTTTGGATGATTTTCGGAAGCTGAATGTTTGGTGTGGCTTCCGCAGCTTTCCAAGTGGAAGCCATGCTTTGGTTTCCGAATGTTTTGGAAGTCGAACGGACTTCCGGAACAGATTCTGTTCGACTTCCAAGGTACGACTGCATTGTGAACCTGGGGGGAGCTGCTGAGCTGAGACAAAAGGAGATGTGATGTGTTGTCAACTCTTGCCCATGCAGATTCGAAATCTGCCATTTTGCAGGCAGGACATGCATCCTTGGTCCCAACTAGCTGGCAATTTGGGGACAGCCTTCTTTGTTGTTGCTGATTTCCAATCTGAGTTGCAGTAGCGGATCCAACATTTAATGCCAAGTAAAGGTAAAGGGACCCCTGACCATTAGGTCCAGCCGTGACTGACTCTGGGGTTGCAGCGCTCATCTCGCTTTATTGGCCGAGGGAGCAGCTTCCGGGTCATGTGGCCAGCATGACCAAGCTGCTTCTGGCGAACCAGAGCAGTGCACGGAAACGCCGTTTACCTTCCGGCCGGAGCGGTACCTATTTATCTACTTGCACTTTGACATGCTTTCGAACTGCTAGGTTGGCAGGAGCTGGGACCCAGCAACGGGAGCTCACCCTGTCGCAGGGATTCGAACCGCCGACCTTCTGATCGGCAAGTCCTAGGCTCTGTGGTTTAACCCACAGTTTGGTATTAATGCCAGTTTGCAGGGAAAATATAATCTGTTGTCACCTGAAGCTCACTCTCTACCCATCAAAGTGCTGGGACTTGAATGACAGTGCACTGTATTCGTGTAACGTTTTGCCTGCTGTATCTGTAAGAGTCAGGGGTGGTCAAAATACTTCTTTGTCTTACAGCCAAAACAACTGGGCGCCCCCAATTTCATTTCAGGCTGTAGTGACTGGAAATGGGAATTTACATGAGATTTGAGCAGCATGACTTCTAACTGAATAACGGAAATCACCTTTTGTTGATTCAAGTCCCAGAACCACATGATATTGTTCCTGGGGCACCATCCTTGCAAAACATTAGGACGATAAAACCATTACCTTTCCCCCAGCCAACTTGGATATACA
Organism: Podarcis cretensis; assembly: GCF_951804945.1. Lineage (NCBI taxonomy): Eukaryota > Metazoa > Chordata > Lepidosauria > Squamata > Lacertidae > Podarcis > Podarcis cretensis. Next base: position 14,375,913 of record NC_137179.1, read on the forward strand.
AAAGTTTGAGCGCAAAGGACATACATGGAATCAAGTTTACCTTGGCATTGAACTTTGCTACAAAGTCAAAGTGCTTCTTCAGATCAGTGGCCAAGATTGCCTCAATGACAAGGAACCGAAAGTGCTTGAACTCCACGTGATCGAGGTTGACTAAGAAGTTATATTCTGGTCTGGACATGAAGAGGTTCCACGCAGCCGCTGCATGATGGTTTTCCAAAACAGAACGGTCATTATACAGAACAGCCTAAACAGAGAGAAGGATAGACAGTTTGGCACAATTTATTTTATTTCTACTAGCCCCTGAGAGGCATAAAGGGCCACATATAGAACTGAGGGCCTATCCAAGTTCTGGAAACTCTGCTTAGATCCCCTCCACCTCCTGGTATTTAACTAGGCCTTGTGAAGGGACGGACAACCTCTTTCAACCTGAAGGATGGGTTTGTACACTGCCAACCGCCTCAGGGTCAAAGGGGTGGGGTCAGAGGCAAAGGAGAGGAAGTGGGTGGGGCAAAAATGCAAACAATGTTAAAGATGTCTCTCTACACACTGTTTGATTTAGTCATGAGCAAGAGGGAACAAACATACATTCACACACACACAGGCAATGGGCGTCCCCTTTGAAAATGCCCGATTGATTAGTGACGGGTCATTCCATATCAAGTCATAACTGAGGTATTTCAAAACTAAAAATACCAATCTCTTCAGAACTTCATGGGCTTTAATGCAGGGGTCAGCAAACTACAGCCCATGGTCCGGATACGGCCCAAGGGGGTCGTTAAACTGGCCCCCGGCCCTTGCTACCCGCTCGGTCAGTCCCCGAGCAGAGCTAAACCAGCGTGGCGCACCAGTTTAGCTCTGTGTGGGGACTGACTTCCAGGACGCAGCCACGGCTTCCTATTGGCTGCAGGAAGCACGGGTGCACGCGTGAGTACGAGCGATCTGGCGCACCAGTGGAAATGTTTGCTGACAACTGCTTTAATGCAATATGGCACATGACGGACTTACTTTAAATTTTAAAGTTAAGTTACAAAATTTTAAAAAGTGATTTTAAAAAACCATTATGATTAAAAAATTCCAAAAAATATTTATTGATTATTTCATATTACCAAGAGCTCCCTGCAAAATTTCATCTTGGGATCTCAATGAGATCCCATTTAAAAAACTGTGCATGCATGTCTGCCTTACAGGGCTCTATTTAGGATAAATGGGTGTGGCAAAATATAAGAGAATAAATAAGAAACCAAGCAATAATATGTTACTTGAGGCATTTTTTTAAAAAGTAATTCATTTAAAAAGTATCTGAGAAGGTTTTTCATTTAAAAATGTATCCTGAAGCGGAGTGTGTTGCATGATAACACTGGTTTTGGCTTGTTTGTACCAGCACTGACTGGCTTTGACGTGTGTGGACAGGCTGTGGCTTGTTGTACAAGGGCTCAGTGACGACTTGAGATTCACTCTTACGAGAATTCTGTCAAAGCGTCAATTCTATGGACCCAAGTCAGGGTTGATCTCAGCCATCCTTACCTGAGGAGCGCTGGTGGCAACCAAGAAGGCGTTGGTTCTCCCCGGGTGATCGTAATCGTGCATGGCAGCAGCTACATAAAGGGCCATCAGTTCGAGGGCAGGGATGTTGCCCGCCAAGCATCCATGGCCATCGTCTGTTGGTGCGTATGTTTTCGACAAGACGTAACCCAGGTGGCCATGAGTGATCCCACTATCTGAATCTGAGCAGAAAACCAGGACATTTGCTGAGTTTCTTGTGAGGACCAGGGACAACCAGGGTTCAGTTCTATGCCCCGTTGCCACACTTAACCTAGATCACTTTCGTATCCATTACTCATTTGTTTTTTAAAAAATATTACTATACCGCTGTATGTATGTATGTATGTATGTATGTATGTATCTATCTATCTATCTATCTATCTATCTATCTATCTATCTATCTAATCACAGCGGCAAATCTACTACAGTGGTGCCTCGCAAGACGAAAATAATCCGTTCCGCGAGTCTCTTCGTCTTGCGGTTTCTTCGTCTTGCGAAGGAAGCCCATTAGCGGCTTAGGGGCTTAGCGGATCAGCTGACAAGCGGCTTAGCGGATCAGCTGATAAGCGGCTTAGCGGATCAGCTGTTAAGCGGCTTAGCGGATCAGCTGATAAGCGGCTTAGCGGCTTAGCAGATCAGCTGTTAAGCGGCTTAGCGGATCAGCTGATAAGCGGCTTAGCGGATCAGCTGTTAAGCGGCTTAGCGGATCAGCTGTTAAGCGGCTTAGCGGATCAGCTGATAAGCGGCTTAGAAAAAGGGGGGGGGAAGGAAAAAAAACCTGCAGGAACTCGCAAGACATTTTCGTCTTGCGAAGCAAGCCCATAGGAAATTTGTTTTGCGAAGCACCTCCAAAACGGAAAACCCTTTCGTCTAGCGGGTTTTCCGTCTTGCGAGGCATTCGACTTGCGGGGCACCACTGTACTTCCCATGATGTTCAGTACCCACACCCAAAAAGCAGCACCAGCAACTGAGAACTCTGGGCACTTGCGAACCCAGGCATCTCTTGGGTCCACCCCCGGGCAAATAAATTGAGACCAGCCCATCACTCCTCTTCAGTTTTTGAGGGCATGAGGAGTTGGTTGAGGGCATGAGAGGTTGGGTGGTTGAGAGCCTTGGTTGGCTCAGTTGGTGGTTATGCACTGGGTAAGCGCTGTGGGTTAAACCACAGAGCCTAGGGCTTGCCGATCAGAAGGTTGGCAGTTCGAATCCCTGCGACAGGGTGAGCTCCCGTTGCTCGGTCCCTGCTCCTGCCAAGCTAGCAGTTCAAAAGCACGTCAAAGTGCAAGTAGATAAATAGGTACCACTCCGGCGGGAAGGTAAACGGCGTTTCCATGCGCTGCTCTGGTTTGCCAGAAGTGGCTTAGTCATGCTGGCCACATGACCCGGAAGCTGTATGCCGGCTCCCGGAAGCGCCACAACGCCAGAGTCAGCCACGACTGGACCTAATGGTCAGGGGTCCCTTTACCTTTAAGCCTTAGTCTTGTTTGGCAAGGAGGTTGTAGCCTCTGCCTGACTCTCCCTGGTTAAAGGGCTCCATGAGGAGTTGCTTCTGTCCAATGCCCAGACAGAGGCTAGGACCATAGAACTCCAGTGGAAACCCCTTGGGGGGTACCCCTATTTTATATAGGTCATAGCCGCCCCTATGGTGTGGTTTACCCTTAGATACACCTCCAGCAGATGGGCTGGGGGTAATTAAATGGCTTCACCCAATGCCTATGCCAAACCCTTCCCATCTGTAACCAATAAAGTTGTGGCCTATTTGAACCCCAAACTCCATATGCTGCTGTCTTGTCTGGTTATTCCGTTACACAATGAGCAACTAGGGAGACAGAACTAGTAGCCTCTGATAAACTTATCCTCCATGAGTTCAGGGATATTTCAAAAGATAATTTTATAAACTGTGTGTTCTTGTTTCTCAATTTGATCCTACATGGTTTTGTATGCCTTGTGGTATTTTATGCATTGTTATTTTTATTGATCATAGTTTAGTAATTCTCTATTGTAATTGTTAAGTGAAAACTGTTTAACTATTATTTGCTGATATTTAATTTTACTGTTTACTATCACATTCTAATGGATTATTGAAAATTGCTTTACTTGCTATAAGTTGTTTAAAGTTATGTTTTTATTCTGAATTTGTCAGATTGTCATTAGTTGTGCAATCTTTGCTGTCTTTTTTGTTGTTTCTTCAGCTTGTAAATCGCCTCATGTATAGCAATACAGAAAGGCAGTATACAAATTGAAAGTGAAATGAAAAATGAAATTTGCTTAGTTCTCTTTTAATGCCATCCAAGTTAGTGGCCATCACAAGCCTCTTCTATGTGCTTCTTCTAAATGCATCAGGTAAACATGTCCAGTTTCCTGCAGAAATAGACACTGGGCCAAGAAACCAGCTTAAGGGCTCCCCAAAATCACCTGCTAATAAAATTACCTGAATCACTTGCTGACCCGTGGTCATTAATCACAGTTGAGAGTCCTGGTATAGGCTGCGTTGAAAGGTACCAAACAGCGTGGAGAACATCAGTGGCATGGATCCTGTTGTGATCTGTTAAGAAAGAGGCAGGTTACTTCTGCTGGGGGGGTCAACAGCACCATCTGTTGGACAGAGAGAATCAATTCCCTTCTCGTGGCTCAAATCTCTCGCAGGAACTAAGGTCAACTGCTGAGCTAAGGAAAATGCTGAAGGTGGATAGGCATATTCATGTGCTATGATAAAATTACAGGTGTTTCCAACCTTCTCAAAGTGATACACACACACACACACACACACACACACACAGTATTATTTGCATTAATCCATAACAAATTCAATAGCTTTATAGGGGTTCTTCCGACCCCTGGACTTCCCCCCCCCCACTCCTCTCTCTGGTTTCCAATAATTGTCTCTTCTCTTTTCTGTGACTAAATACTTTTATCCAATCTATTAAACCTCCTTTTTCAATACCCTTTATCAAATTATATTGCAAGTGCCAATCCAAACCTGCTAACTTTTTTCAATGTTTACAATGATCCTTCAAATATTCTATAAAGTTAACCCATTCATTTCTAAATTTATCGTCCTCTTGGTGTCTAATCTTTCAGGTCTCAAAGTGAGTTATATACCACTGCTCATTTCAGTAATACATGAAAAGATGGGAGAATCGAGTGGGCAGTGGTTAAGGGCAGACAGAATGACATCTGCTATTGTTTCTGATCTGTTTTGGTTTGTACTCTACTTCGGTATTGTCTACAAATGGGCTACCACACCATTAACCCTGATCCCCAATGGTAAAGTGAAGTATCATTCGTTATTCTGTATAATTTAGAAAGCCTTGTGTATGAGAATGGGTGGGAGACACCAGGTCTGGGGAACTGATGCATTTTTTAAAAACATGTCCCTTCCAATGAAAATGCACTGAAATTCATTACGTATTTAATTAGGTTCATTCTGGCCATAGTGGGTGGCAAGATGAATAATGCAGCAACAGCAAGACAGAATGGAAATCACTGCCACCTTACATCTCTGCAAGTCTAGTGAACTCAATGGGACTTGCTTCTGAGTAGACATGTAAACTGCACTGTGAAAGGTTTACTGTGTGCATTATGGATTTGGGGCTGTACGCATCACTGTTCAAAGCAGATTCACTGAAGTTAATGGGCACGACTAATAGGAATATCAGTGGGTCTACTCTAAGCAGGACTTGGTAGAGTTTTATAGGTTTCTGTGGCATTTTTATCGGATTATCTGGATTTAAATTATTTTATTTGGAGGGATTGTGCTGTGCCTTAGGCATTCTCAGCCCTGAAAAAAGGTTCATTACGGAAAAACAGGAATCAGCGGGTATCGCACTCTTGCTGTCATACTTACAAGGTATCTCTCGGTATCCACACTCCAAAGCATGGAAGTAGTTCATAAACTCTCTCATGGGAATTTTAAAGGTTTCAAATAGCCCCATATCCTCAAAGAGCCTGTAGGACACCTGGAAAAACAGAGCAAAACACAGAGCTTGGCATGGAAGAATCCACACAGCTCTGCAACACAGAAGATGGCCTCCAACAACTCCAAAGGCCTCTGTGGAAGGCTTTCCATCATAGCCTGCAAGCCACTTCCTCTGTTTTGGACTCTATCCATTTCAAGAGCTTCATTTTTAACCTCATCCATACAATCTAACTCACAATCCTGTGAGGCAGGCGTGAGGAAGTTGTGACCCTCCAGATGCTGTTGGATTCCACCAGCCCCAGCCAGTAGGGCCAGTACATTTCTGAGCACAATTCAAAGTGTTGGTGCTGACCTTTAAAGCCCTAAATAGCCTCAACCCAGTATACCTGAAGGAGTGTCTCCATCCCCATCGTTCTGCCTGGACACTGAGGTCCAGTGCCGAGGGCCTTCTGGTGGTTCCCTCGCTGCGAGAAGCCAAGTTACAGGGAACCAGGCAGAGGGCCTTCTCGGTAGTGGCACCCGCCCTGTGGAACGCCCTCCCACCAGATGTCAAAGAGAAAAACAACTACCAGACTTTTAGAAGACATCTGAAGGCAGCCTTGTTTAGGGAAGCTTTTATGTTTAATAGGTTATTGTATTTTAATATTCTGTTGGAAGCCGCCCAGAGTGGCTGGGGAAACCCAGCCAGATGGGCGGGGAATAAATAATAAATTATTATTATTATTATTATTATTATTATTATTATTATTATTAGCCCACCTAGTCCAGCATCCTATTCTCACAATGGCCATGCAGGATCCAAGCACAGGAGCCCTCTCCCCCACTCCTGCAGCTTCCAGCAACCGGCATTCAGAAGCATTACTGCCTTCGTCAATGGAAGAAGAGCATAGCTGTCATAGTTAGTACCCATTGATAAGCCTTTTGCTTCATAAATTTGTCCATTCCTCTTTTAAAGCCATCCAAGTTGGTGGCCATCACTGCCTCCCTGTACCCATATGATCCCAACAAGTTGAAGCAGCCATGGCTTCGCCCAAAGAATTCTGGGTGTTGCACTTAAGTTAAGGGTGCTGAGAGTTCTTAGGAGACCGCTCTTCCCCACGCAGAGCTACAATGGCACAGTTCCCTGTGAACTGTGGGATGTGATACATAAGTAGTAGACAAGTACAACATTCCTTGTTTTCCTAGAGTGGACATGCAAGGGGATGTTTGGACCAGCCAGGCGAAAACTTCCTGTTTCCTCCTGGCTGGGACATACTCCCTTTGCATGTGAATAGAGGTGGACATGACCTTACCTGTGCAGGTAACAAAAGCACAAAGCACGCAGGCACTCCTTCCCTCTTTTGGACTTCATCGTTGGAGCAGTAGCTTTTTAGCTAGAGATGCCCTGTTGGCTTTCAGCCAACAGAGGACAAAGAGACTATCTCCTTATGGGATAGACGCACATGTATGTATCTGCAACTAAGTCTGCCTTCAGGGATCCATCTGTGAACTGACGGTGCGGTGAGTAAAATACTTTTATATATCTTAAATAAGATTGTGGTGTGTTTATTCTTTTAAGAGGGAAATAATGGATCTTACTAGGAATCTACAGTGAGAAGCTTAAACAAGCTTGCAACCAGCTACTTGCTGTGCGCTTAAAGGGGAATGTTAAAACTCGGCTAAATTACAGAACTTGCTAGTGTAAGTTAGGAAGGATATTAAAAAACAATATATCTTCTCCTGCCTCCCTGTACATTCCCACATGAACTGACCGTCCAGCTTCCTGGATTGATGGTTGAACCGCTCTGGGAAGGGAAAGGGATGGTCTCCTAACAACTCTCAGGAACCTTAAGAAACCAGAACTCCCCTCTCTTTGGGGGAAGCCATGGCGGTTTAAAGCAGGCTTCCTTAAACTTGGCCCTCCAGATGTTTTGAGACTACAATTCCCATCATCCCTGACTACTGGGTCCTGCTAGCTAGGGATCATGGGAGTTGTAGACCAAAAACATCTGGAGGACTGAGTTTGAGGAAGCCTGGTTTAAAGTCTTTTAAATGCATGGTGCATTGGAGGCACTTGCTTCCTCAATGGCCATCTGTCGTGGGTCCTTTAGCTGGATTCCTGCGTTTCCGGGGATTGGACTAGATCGCCCTTGGGGGTCTCTTCCAAATGTACAATTCTATGATTCAAACTGTGGCATCGTATGGTGTGATTGTGGCCTAGATGCCCCTTTGGTCTGGTCCTGCAAAGCTCCTATTGTGTTCTTATGTTTTGCTGCTATTAAACATTATAACGATCCATTAATAGCAACAAAATAAGTATTGCAATGCTACTGATAATGTGTTGAAATGAGTAGGGCTTCTGCTCTCACCATCACAGCTGCTCCCAGAAAACTTTAATAAACCCTCTCACTAAATGACAGGAAGGCAACGCTTTCTAACACCTTCCTAAGTTGCTTAATTTTCTTTGTGCGCAAAGAAGTTAATAGCTCTTATTTAGCAGGCCTGGTCGTGAAACACCTCCCAAATTCTCATTTGCAGCTATAACCTCCTGGGGCCGCATCTTAACTGGTTTTCCTAGAATCTGACCCCCTGCCCAATATATTGTTTTTCAATCCTTTGACCGATGTAGCAAGGGGAAGGAAGCTTTAATTTTAAACCAGATCTGGTCTTTCTCTCCCTTAATTGCAGCCTTCAATTCCAGCTCCTCCTTTCCAAGCAAAACCTGATTTATCCCGACAGGGGTTGCCGTTAAGCAAACGGAAGTCATAAATTAAGGCATTACCCATGTACACAGCTTGCTACTGAACTGCAGTGCAGATTAGAAAGGGTTTGCTCTTCCATTCTGAGTCCAGAGTCTCCCCCCAGCCCCTTTGCATGGATTACTGTCTGCTGCATTTTGTAATTTGCTGGTGCTGTGTTTGAGTGCTTTCTATTGCACCTCAGATGGATGCTTTTAGCTTACTTCTAAAAAAAGAGAGAGAGAGAGAGGAATCTAGACCATTTTAGCATCCCTCTTAATGTACGTAGATGGCTTCTCAAATATTCCTCAAGGAGATCCATTGGTTCTGCTTTCCAAAGGCATATGCTTCCCCCAGGGGGTGGGGGATATGTCAACTCTTCTTTATTCCATTTCATAAATTTCAGGCTATGTGGCACACATCGGTAATTCATTCTGCTAATTTCTTTCTCCCTCTCACTAGGTTTAAATCAGGAAGGCAATGCAAATTGCAGAAAGCTAAGAATGAATCACTCCAAACCCCAGAGGTCCTTTGCTATGCACCATCACAAGGCGTTTAATTTTTTCTTGCATCAGGAAGCACAAATATTAATTCTCTAGGCTTTAAATAAACGGATGCATCCATTTCAAAAGCCTGGTCTGATCTCACGCATTTGGGCCAAGTGCAGATATTATGCTTCCCAATCTCCAAACCATGGTTAGCACCTCGCCCTTCCTCTGGCATGTACATTCCATCTCCTTTCCTTCTTTTGGTACTAACCAAGGTTAACTTAGCATCTGCCCTGACACAGCTCCAAACCACAGTCTGTAAACATGGTTAGTGAACTGGTTTTTGAGTAAACCATGGTTAGCGCCAAGCAGAAAAGCTGCTGAACAAAGCTAGAAGTATGTGTTCCTCCAGATATCCCTGAATGCCAACTCCCATGAGACCCAGCCGGCATCAGGAATATTCTGGGGTGACAGGAGTTGCAGTCCAGCAACATTTGAAGGGACATGGGTTTCCTTCCATAGGGCAGGGTCTGCAAATTGGTCAGAAAATAGATGCAGTGCAAGAAATAATATCATGTGGTTTCCAATAAAGGAGAGGGGAATTACCCCCACTACTCTTCCTAAATAGCAACCATAGTTATAAAGACATTTGTGCTCCCCTTTCAGGATTTCAACTTGGTACGGTGGGACCTAATTCTCTTTAAGCAACAAGAATTCCCTAAACTCAAGCAGGTGACTTTGTTGTGTGTATGGGAGCTCTGTGCATGTAAAGAGATGTGGATCAAAGTTCTTGTACTTCCCCCTAACCAGGAACACACTTTACCCAAGCTGAGGCCCCAACCCAAGTCTTCAGTGCACATTTTCTTACCTGACTGAGGATCCGACCACATTTCTTGCCTATCTTCTCTACCAAATCGAAGATTGGGAAATTCCAATTGTTTAGCTGCTCCATAAGAGGGTCCAAATTGTCCATTATTAGAGGCTCTGGGGCAAGAATAGGCTTGTCCTGTATCAAGAAACAACACATGCTCTGAAGGTTACCAAAACATTGCAAAACACATGGGTTACTAAGCCCCTCTCTAAATATACACACTGTGCCATTATTACTGACACATATCAACCCCAGGTTGGCTGGGATCAAGCGGGGGGGGGGGGCACTTTTTGACCTGGCGGACCAGAACTTTATCCACCCATCGCCACAGGGGGCAAACTTTGGCAGGTGGGCAGGTTCCTTATGATGGAGTCGGCTGACTTGATAGCTGGACAGCCCTGCCCACTTGTCAAAGTTGACCCACATAGGTTGGGGTCAAAGTTTGCTTCACCAACATATTCCCTGGAGGGGAAGAGTTTTTCCATAACTTAGTGAGATTTTCAGGTGAGGAAGCCTGTAGCCTTCCACAAGCTGCTTGGCTCCAGCTCCCGCAGTAAATCACACGACGAGCCCGCAGTAAATCACACAAGTTAACTGCTTATTAGAAAAGCAATCTGCACAGCAATGTCAGGCCTAACGACCACAGCAACTTTCTTTGGTAGGTCTTGCAGAGACTAAAGTCCTTTGCTTCCCACAGCTGCCTAAGTCCGCTCCTCTTCAAGGTCCTTCCCAAGCAATCTGAGACTATGCTGGTATGCTTGCCTTTGCTTCTCCCACTTCACGCCTTTCCTGGTCCTGGGAGACCAGGGCTGAAGGGGAGCTTGGTGCAGCAGAAGGGGGAGACCCCTGTGACTTTTCACCACCCTTACCCATCCCTGCCTCTTGGCTTCTCTCCTCTCCTGCTTCTAAACTTCTATCTGCCACAGACTCTCCTTTCTCACTAAACCCTGTTACTGCTTCTGTTTCCGACACTCCCTCCTCCCAGTCGTCTCCCTCTGACCACTCACTGTCATTCCACCACCAATCCCCTGGCTCTGAGCTTTGTTCCTTTGGGGGGGTTCTCTGGCCAGTGCTTCCCAGATAGTGCCTGCTGGGCAACTCTGTGCCGAACCAGTCCGTGACATCAGTCACAGCCAGCATGGCCAAAGTCAAGGATGATGGGAGATGTAGTCCAGCAATATCTAGATGGGCACATATTTCCACTCTTGTGTAGATGCTTGCAACTCTATGCTTTCTGCAAACAGATCCCCGCCCTGGTCTACAGGGCTAACTGAGCTGGAAGTGAAAGTTACCAGCTAGCATCTGATGAGGGAAAGTTATTTGCTTTTTAAAAAAGAACTCAAACTGGCTTGGAGGGCCCTTGGCAGTGAGGAATTCTCTTCAAATCTTCAGCTTGGACTCTTTTGTACCACCCCCTGGGGGGCTATTAGTTATGAGCCAAATGTGGATATTTAAGAGCTTAATTTAGGCCACATCTGCACCTTGTTGCACAATCATTCGCAGCAGCCCTGCTCCATTTCGCTCTCCGTCTCCTAATGTTTTTCTTGGTTTGCGCGATACGTTTGATTTTCACTTAATTTTTTTTTTTAATGGATTTTGCTGTTTTGGAGTTCTTCATCTGTGCCATCAAAAATAGAAAGCTGCATGGGAGTTCTCATCTCTTTAGAGGGTAGTTTGACTCTTTCTAGCTAAGTACAACGAGATATGGGATGGTGATAATAAGAGTTTATACACACCCGTGGGGGCGGCTTGCAGCAGAACATTGCAGTGTGGGGAGTTTCTGTACAGGATTCCAGACTTCCTAGTCCTTTCCCCTTCTTCCCCATGGTTTTCCATCTCCCTACCACCACCCCTAACAAAATCAGCATTCCATGGCCATTGAACATATTCAGTCTTTAACCGACTGGGTTTTCTTTGGGGGAGGGAGTCTCCCATGCTTAGCGTTCCTCCACCCTAAAGGTTTTTTTGCACATCTACAAACTTTTGGATTCCCTTGAGTGTGCTGTCGCCACCCTCTTTTGCATAGGGCAACATAAGTAATGGCACTCACAGCCTGCATGTTGGAAATATAGGGGAAGATAGTAATAAATAATAAGCACTCATGGAATAATGTTGAGCTTCAAGCTGCATTGGTTCCCAGTTTTTTTCGGGGCACAACTCAAGGTGCTTCTGTTAGTGTTTAAAGCCCTCAATGGCTCAGGCCCCAAAGACTGCCTCCTTCCCTACAGACCCTTTTGGGTGCTGAGATTGGGAGAAGGGGCCCCCTTGGCAGTTCCTCCACTCTATCAGGAGCTGAGGTCAGGGGTAAGTAATGAAGCATTTGGTATCTGTGAAATTAACTCCTTATTCAAAGAAACCAAAAGTGTGCAGGCCTAGCAATCACAGCTGCTCTTCCCAATGAGGCAGTTGCGAGCGCGGATTGGAAGAAACATTGACAAGAAAGTACCTGGACCAGCCCTGAAAATATATACCAGTTGGTTCAGGCCACTGATTCATTTGGGGCTTGCCGATCAGAAGGTCGGCAGTTTTAATCCCCACAAAGGTGTGAGCTCTTGTTGCTCTGTCCCAGCTCCTGCCAACCTAGCAGTTCGAAAGCACACCAATGCAAGTAGATAAATAGATACCGCTGTGGCGGGAAGGTAAACGGTGTTTCCGTGTGCTCTGGTTTCCATCACAGTGTTCCGTTGCGCCAGAAGTGGTTTAGCTATGCTGACCACATGACCTGGAAAGCTGTCTGTGGACAAATGCCGGCTCCCTTGGCCTAAAAGCAAGATGAGCGCCGCAACACCATAGACGCCTTTGGCTGGATTTATCCGTCCAGGGGTCCTTTACCTTTAACTCTGACAGGTAATGGTTCTCAGAGGACACCTGCTGCCCGAGCTTCTCTTAAAGGAGGATTGTGTGGGGCCTTTCTCAGCCTAAGGGCCACATTCCCTCATGGGCAACTTTTTTAGGGAGACAGGGTAGCAGTGGGCGGGGCCAGAGGAGAAAGTAGGCGGAGCAACAGACTCCCAGCTTTGTACAGTTGTACCTCGGGTTACATACGCTTCAGGTTACACACTCTGCTAACCCAGAAATAGTGCTTCAGGTTAAGAACTTTGCTTCAGGATAAGAACAGAAATCATGCTCCGGTGGCGCGGCAGCAGCAGGAGGCCCCATTAGCTAAAGTGGTGCTTCAGGTGAAAAACAGTTTCAGGGTAAGAATGGACCTCCGGAACAAATTAAGTACTTAACCCGAGGTACCACTGTATAGCAAAAGCTACATTCCAGCCACGTTAAACCTAGAAGTGGCTGTCCTTCAACCAGATGACCAAGAGGCGTCATCGCAGTTCAAAGGGCCACTGAGGCTTGTGGCCTGGTGGGAGTCTTGATGGCTGAGTCTGTCTCCTGTGTCTGTGGCCCCACACTCCACACCTTAAGCAGAGATGTTATGGATTGAGTGCGAAACCTTCAGTGTGGCTCAGCCACAGAAATGTGATCCAAATGGGAAATTATTATTTATTTACTTTTGCAAACCTTGCGGCAGTGCCTCCCCCCCCCCGCCCGCAACAGGCATGCTAGAAACACACAGGCAGAAAAGTGAATGAGATACCTCAGGCGGCAACAGAGTATGCAGTATGATCGTTTCTGGCGTGTACGTCCTGCAGATGGACCCCACGCGCTCCCGTTCCTTGGAGCACTCCGTCTCGTCGTCATTCTGCAAGATGTCGCTGCTGTCGCTGTTGTTTGTTTCATAGTCGGAGGTGGCTTGTGCTGGGTCCTCTGAAAATGCAAGCCCAGCTGCCTGTTAGTTGCTGTCAGGGATCAAGCTGGTAACGGAAACAGCTCCTCTGAGCTGTCAAAAGCTGCTTCCTACGCTGCTGTGTGGCTCACTCTGCCAATCTCTAAATTCGCTCAGGGCAGAGAGACAGACAGGGGCTCCTTCTATACCGTGCATTTAGAGCTGCACCAGGCCACTTTAAACAGCTGTGGCTTCCCCCAGAGAATCCTGGGAAGTGTAGCTCTAGTTGATGTACATCAACAGGGCTCCCCCTATTGGTAGTTGATCCTTATGAGACTACCTGCATGGTGGGCAGGAGTCAGATATAGTTGGTTCCATTCCAATGCCTAAGCCAATACCACTCACATTCTGTAACCAATACAGTTGTGGCCTAAATTTTCCCATTAACCTAATATATTCTGTCCAGGTGTTATTATTCAACATAAGGGGTCTTGAAATGCAAGTGGCAAATGCTTGGATAAAAACAAACAGCAGTGGCAATAAATTGTCAATTTTAGTGATTCTTTTTCCCTCTTAACTTCAGACCCAACTTGCCCACCTGTTCTGTTCAGGGTGTGCGTTCCGCCTTCCCGTCTGCTCAGAGATCCTTCGCTGGGTTCTGCTGGGTTATACGGTCTGCCGCAGCTAGAGCACAGGTCAAAGGACAGACATTGTGTAAAACTAGAGGGGTGAAAATACGTAGCAGTTGCCTGCTTCACGCAGCTCACAAAGGACTGTGCCCTGTATGCAGAGAGCTGGGTGCGTGAAATAGGAATGGAAGAGGAATCTGTTTTAAGCGGATTCATACAAGGAAACCAGTGTATTGACGTTCACCTGCATCAAACTCTTGCACTGAGCACCCATTTATGTCTGAGCTGCTTGTGCATTTTTTTTAAAGCCCAAATAATTATGGGCAAAAAAATTGTATAACACAAATAAGGTCCCATGCAGAACTATATTTCTATAGCATAACTACAAATATTAATGCATATTTATTTTAATACCGTTACATAAATTGTTGTAGGTTATCTTTTTCTGCGCTAGTTCCTTTAGGAAACCTGGATTATATACAGTGGTACCTCGGGTTACATACGCTTCAGGTTACAGCCTCTGCTAACCCAGAAATAGTGCTTCAGGTTAAGAACTTTGCTTCAGGATGAGAAAAGAAATTGTGCTCCGGCGGCGCGGCAGCAAAAGGAGGCCCTATTAGCTAAAGTGGTGCTTCAGGTTAAGAACAGTTTCAGGTTAAGTACGGACCTCCGGAAAAAATTAAGTACTTAACCCGAGGTACCACTGTATGTGCATAATGTTATACAGTGGAACCTTGGTTTTCAAACTTAATCCATTCCAGAAGACTGTTTGGCTTCTGAAAAGTTTGAAAACTTAGGATCAATGGGCTGGTTGCAAAGCCAATGGGGAAAAATGAAAAACGTGGCTCAGAAGCTGTTCAGCTTCTGAAAATTGTTCGAAAACCAAAGCAGTTACTTCTGGGCTTTCCAAAATGGAGGCGTTCAGGAACCGAGGTTTAACTGTATCCAATGCAACTGAAGATTGGGAGATTCAGGGCAGCTAAAAGAAAGCACTTCACCATACAGCACAGGGTTAAAACTATGGAACGCACTCCCACAGGAGGCAGTGATTGCTATGGCCTTAGATGGTCTTCATGGACTCATGGAATTGTAGAGCTGGAAGGGACCCCAAGGGCCATCTAGTCCAACCCCTCTTGCAATGCAGGAATCTCAACTCAAGCATCATCCATGACAGATGGCCATCTATCTTTAAAAATAGATTGGACAGATTCGCCGAGGAGAGGACTATCAATGGCTACTAGCCACAATGGCTATGCTCTGCATCTACAGCTGGAGGCAATAATGTTTCCAAATCCCAGATGCTGGAAACCACAGGAAGGGAAAGACGCTTGCCAGTTTCCCACAGGCATCTGGTTGGCCACTGTGAGAACAGGATGCTGGACTAGATGGGACCCAGCAAGATATTTTTATGTTCTCAAACATATAATTCAATTCAAAGTGTTGGTGCTGACCTTTAAAGCCCTAAACAGCCTCGGTCCAGTATACCTGAAGGAGCATCTACACCCCCATCGTTCAGCCAAGACACTGAGGTCCAGTGCCAAGGGCCTTCTGGTGGTTCCCTCATTGCGAGAAGTGAGGTTACCAGGAACCAGGCAGAGGGCCTTCTTGGTAGTGGCGCCCACACTGTGGAACGCCCTCCCACCAGATGTGAAGGAAATAAGCAGCTATCCTATCTTTAAAAGACATCTGAAGGCAGCCCTGTTTAGGGAAGTTTTTAATATTTAATGCTGTATTGTTCTTAACACTTGATTGGAAGCCGCCCAGAGTGGCTGGGGAAACTCAGCCAGATGGGCGGGGTATAAATAATAAATTATTATTATTATTGTGCATATAATATGTGAGAATTGTTGATATTTTAAACTAGACAATGCCGTTGCAGTCAACATAATATAAACTCATGTATGCTGGCTGCTTGGCATGGCTTAAAATATCACCCTTCTGACTTTCTTTCCCACCAGAATAACACAATGGAGAGAGACGCAGCGACAAATGAGCCTGCTGTAATGCCACACAACTTTTTAAAAAGTGCAATTTTTAAAAAGCGAAAACTCAAACCTGGACACAATTAGGAGTGTTACATAATAGCATTAAGAAAACACAACCTATTGCCACTGAGCTTTTAAGCAAGACCAAAACAGCCTGTTTCTTGGAACCCTTTGTTTTCTTTTTTGGATGTTGCCATGGATCTAGTTCCAAGAAGTCAAAATATAGGACGCAACAGAAAGGCAAGACCGCCTGGCGACGGCCAAAGGGACTTGATATTGTCCGGGAGACCTGATGCAGCTGGAGTGAGCCGAAACAACGCGTAGAGCCTTAGCTCAACTCTTCAAATACTTTAGGGGGACAATCCAGGAACCCCAGGACCTTGCGCACGCAAGCTGAGCCACGGTCCCCTTTGATACGGTGGAAACGGGCAAAGTTATCCCAGCTGCGGTTCTCCCACTCCACCGAAACACACACATACTGGGTTATGGATAATACGATTGCGTTGTGCAGAACAGAGCCTTGAGGACAAGGATGGGGAGAGGGAAATCAAAGACGGTTCCAACAAGTGTCAGAGAAGCATCTTACCTGCTGCAAATGACAGGTGTGGCCACGACAGGCTCCGAAAGGTTAGGGGCGCTCTGGGTGCAACCCAAGACCCTATGGGGCTTCAGCGTTTGCTTAGTGGCAGTGACCGTCGACTCAGGGAATTGTTCGCTGGAGGTCTTGCTGATGGGGCTGTTGGCTGGAGTGCCGTGGATGGGTGAATGGCTTGGGGAGGTAAGAGGCGAAATATTTGGCGGGATACCTAATAGGAGGAAGAATGACAAAAAATTAAAGGGGTGTGCATTTAAAGCATTTATATTCTATCTTTCCTCCAAGGAGCTCAAGCAAGGTTGGTGCTCCTCCTCCCCATTTTATCCTCACAGCAACTCTGAGGTATAAAAGGCGAAAGGTAAAGGAACCCTGGACGGTTAAGTCCAGTCAAAGGTGACTATGGGGTTGTGGCACTCTTCTCGCTTTCAGGCCGAGAGAGCCGGCGTTTGTCCACAGACAGCTTTCCGGGTCATGTAGCCAGTATGACTAAACCGCTTCTGGCACAACGGAACACCATGACAGAAACCAGAACTCCCGGAAACACCGTTTACCTTCCCGCTGCAGTGGTACCTATCTATCTACTTGCACCGACATGCTTTCGAACTGCTAGGTTGGCAGAAGCTGGGACAGAGGAACCCCATCGCACAGATTTGAACCGCCAACCTTCTGATCAGCAAGCCCAAGAGGCTCAGTGGTTTAAACCACAGGGCCACCCGCTCCCTAAAAGGTAAAGGACCTTCTGTGAGGTAGGTAAGGCTGAGAGACTGTGACTGGCCCTAGGTCACCCCATGATCTTCATGACTGAGCAGGGATTTTAACCCTGGTCTCTCCCAGGTGCCACTTGCTTTAGGCAGACCAAAGCTTCTCCAACAGAGATTTCATTGGAAGTTCTTACAATGCACAAGACGGTAGCCAGGACAGGGAAGAAGTTCCAGTTACTGCTTTAAATACTCCATATGCTAGTAGGATGAGCTCAAAATGGGAATTGCATTAGCTGGCATGCTTAGGGACCCAACACACACATTCATGGAGCAGGGGGGAGACAGAGTCAGCAGCAGTTTCAGGGTGCTGCCAAATTTTCACATAGCACAGGGCGCCGCTGAAATCTGAGAGCCCCAAATCTGCCACTGACAAAGTGAACTACATGTGGTTGTCTTGGGCTTCTTTGGAAAAGGGTGAGATCTAAAGATAACAAACTAGTATGCAAAACATTTTAAAAACTTGTTGTGAATCTTCATGGGGAGCTCCCCTCTCAAATTTGACAAGCTGGGGGCAGGTAGGAGGTGTTTAAACCTTCCCTGCAGGTTATTTTTCTGATCAAAATCACTCTCCTGTTGGCTGCATTTCCAAAAGGTATTGCTGGTTTTTTAAACACACAAATGCACTGGAGAGAAAGGTTTTTTTTTCTGCTCTTCCCTCCCTTCTTCCTGGCCTGCTGCTGCTCTGATGAAATCTAGAGGCTTCCTTTGGTTGTCTTAAATTTAAAACAAAAATGCAGAGAGATGCGTGTCTGCTGCATTGCTCCTGAGATGCAAAAGAATGGAAGGTCTCTGCTAATCCCCTCTTGCAGTTCATGCTGGGGACCATAGGAAGCCAGACCATTGGGTCCATCTGGCTCAGAATTGTCTACACTGACTGGCAGCACCTTCCCACGGTTTCAGGCAGGGAGCATTCCCAGCCCTACTCTGGATATGTCAGAGATAGAACCTGGAACCTTCTGCATGGAAAGCAGATGCTCTACCAACAAGCTACGGTCCTTAACATAGGATGTAAAAGAGCTCTTTGCCACTCAGCTTGCAGGGGAGTAAGTCAGCAATCACAGCCAATACTTCTGGTCTTCCACCTGTGGCTCAATTCAAAGCGCAGTCTGTGCTACAGGTGCAAATTTAGCGCAGCTAGGTAAGAAACACA
This sequence comes from Podarcis cretensis, assembly GCF_951804945.1. Lineage (NCBI taxonomy): Eukaryota > Metazoa > Chordata > Lepidosauria > Squamata > Lacertidae > Podarcis > Podarcis cretensis. Next base: position 14,394,291 of record NC_137179.1, read on the forward strand.
ATCTTGGCTGTTCCCCACTGAGTGAGTTTAAACACAGCACACTTAAGAGAACATCCCTAACCCATAACCTCACAGCACATCTGTATGCCCAAGAGCTAACCAACCTTGCCGACTTGGCCGCTTGGAATTCAGATGGTTTGCAGCAGACATTGCATAGGAGGCGGAGAACGACCTGCTTTTGGTGAGGTTCATCAGGAGGGAATTGTTCCACGCGTCGGAGCTGTGAAAAGAGAGCAGAGATCAACCGAGGGGTTATAACCAGCTGTTTCTGCTTGGACCAGAGGTGTTAGGACAGAGTGGGGCTCGCCATCTCCAGGAACAGCTCTGCCTAGCCCATCAGCATCTCACAATGGCCAACCCCAAAGCAGGACCAGTGAGACATTTCACCATCACAATTCTATTGCACCCATTATAAGTGCAGGCCAAGATGTTTGACTTGGGAGTTTATCATAGCTATCCCATGGCCATATAATTCATGATGTTGTTTTGTGAAAGAACCCGAGACCAGTGCTATCTCTGACCAAGGTAAACTACTTTTCAGGGGTGGGGAGTGGCAGGGGAAATTCCACAGTTGCTTCCCCAGATGATTGCATATGTTCTCCATAATGTTCAAAGGAGGAAGACTAGATGAACAGATGTACCTATGGATATCAAATACAGCTGGCTAATGCCCCTTGTCTGACAATGAATGTCCAATTTAAAACACTGAGAAATACACTCTTGCCTCCAACCTATCCCTGATATTATGCCTCTGTGCCTGGTGTTCTTGCTCCTCTGCTGCTGTCATAGATATTAACCCCTGCAAGTTGTGGATCATGGACTTACTTCTGGCCCAACTGGATTAGCAATCCGTTGCTCTTCTCCAGCTCTCCCACTCCTCCTCTAGCTATCTGATATCGCCTCCCAATTGTGGAATGGGTCAAGGCAATGGCTGGGACTCAATGTTTTAAAAGCATGAGAGCACTACTTAGACGTATGCATGGGAGTGAAGAATTTTAGAGATGATTGGTTAAACTTTTTTTTGCAGAAAAGGATTTCCATTCCCAATCTGAGAATAGCATCTGTTCCTTTTCATTATATGCCGAAAAAGCATAATTAATCCCTCAACTACAGGCTAAAGATATCCTTTTCAATCAGATCTGACACTTATAAAGCAAGATTTGATGGATGAATCAATTTAAAGTGTGATAACTGAATGCTCATTTAATTGGTTAAGATTTTTCAATTTTATGAAATTGTCCATGAGAGATTATCCAATGGTTTTTATCACCCTTTTTATTTTCATGTTTCACTTTCTTAGATATACAGTGAGGTTATTTACTCTCTGGTGTCGTCAGTCATCTGAATAATTCCCTCCTTTATGATTATCTGGGAGACAAGGCCAGGGATGGAAAAAGGAATTGCAGAAGCACTTGAGGACTTGACTCAACTTTTCACCTTTGCTGGAGCAACATCTGAGCTAGTTAGTTTCTGTCCAAGGTCCTGCAGGAGATCTATGAGAACGGTGGTCTTTCACGAACTATATTCTTTCACGAACTATATCTGATCACAATGCGGTTTCCATTGAGTTAAAAGGTAAGGATATCAAAACAGCCAGATGGAGAATGAATGAATTTTTATTTAATGACCAGAAGATTGTGAATAAGGCAATAGAGACAATAGAAGATTATTTTAAATGGAATTTAAACGGGGAAACTGCTATAGAGACGGTGTGGGACGCAGGAAAGGCAGTTATGAGGGGCTTTTTAATACAGAAAAATAGTCAAGTAAGAAAAGAAAAAGAGACAAAGAAGGAACAGATCCTAACACAGATTATGGAAAATGAAAGAAAGTTAACTATCAACCCCAGTGAGGAGACCGCGAAGCAGAATATAAAGATACTACAAGCTAAATTTTCTACAATAATTGACCAAGAGGTAGAATGGAAAATTAAAATGATGAATCAGAGGACGTTTGAATCTGCAAATAAGATAGGTAAATATTTGGCGTGGCAAATAAGAGAAAGAAGAAAACAAAACACGATTAGTAAGATAAGGGAAGGAGAAAGGATTGTGGAAGAACCAAAAGAAATAAGAAAGATATTCCAAAAATATTATAAGGATTTACATAAAGGAGGAAAGGAAACAAAACAAGAAATAGACTGCTTTTTGCAAGAACATCACCTAAAACAAATTTCAAAAGAAGAAAAAGATATTAGACCAGACAATTACTCAAGGAGAGATAAAGAAGGCCATTAAAAAGATGAAAAGTGGGAAAGTGCCAGGGCCAGATGGCCTTTCGGCCAAATATTACAAAACGCTAAGTAACCAAATATCCCCAGTGTTAGGAGAAGTGATGAATAATATATTAAAGGAAGGAAGGATCCCGAATACCTGGAAGGAAGCATACATCACCTTGATTCCTAAAAAAGATGCAGATACCTTGGAAGTGAAAAACTATAGGCCAATTTCATTATTAAATAATGATTACAAGCTATTTGCAGATATAATGGCAGAAAGATTAAAAAAGGTCCTGAACAATAAAATACATAAAGATCAAACGGGCTTCCTCCCAGGGAGACAATTAAGGGAAAATGTAAGGAACTTGATAGATATTATTGAATATTTGGATATGAGTATAGATAGACAAGCGGCCTTGGTGTTCATAGACGCTGAAAAGGCGTTTGATAATATCTCGTGGGATATCTTGAAGAAAAGTCTGGAAACGATGGGAATGGGAGAGAAATTTAGAAAAGGCATAGAAGCAATATATAAGGAACAGAAGACAAAGTTGGTAATAAATAACACCACAACAGAATACTTTAGTATATATAAAGGAACTAGACAGGGCTGCCCCCTGTCTCCTCTATTGTTTATAACAGTATTAGAAATACTGAGCGAGAGACTAAGGGGGGCAACAGAAGTTAAAGGAGTCAAGGTAGGAAAGAGGGAATATAAAATCAAGGCCTTTGCAGATGACATCGTATTAACCTTAGAAGACCCAAAAAATAGTGTAAAAGAAGCTTTACAAAAAATTGACGAATTTGGAGCCATGGCAGGACTTAAGGTAAATAAAAATAAAACCAAAATGTTGGTCAAAAATTTAACAAAGGAAGAAATGATAGATTTAGAACAAAGGACGGAAATTGCGGTAGCTAAGAAAGTGAAATATCTTGGAATATGGGTCACAGCTAAGAACATAAATTTATATAAGGATAATTATGATGTCACCTGGAGGAGTATAAAGAAAGACATGGAAATTTGGGGGAGGATGAAACTCTCCTTTTTGGGGAGGATAGCTGTTGTTAAAATGAATATTCTGCCTAGAATGCTATTTCTATTTCAAACTATCACCATACTTAAAGGCTTAAAACAATGTAAAGAGTGGCAGAGAGCCTTGGCGAAATATATTTGGCAGGGGAAAAGGCCACGGATAAAAATGAAAATTTTGATAGATAAAAAAGAAAGAGGGGGCTTTTCTCTCCCGGACCTAAGTCTATACTATGAAGCGGCTTGCATACTCTGGTTAAAAGATTGGATAAAACTGGAGAATAGAGACCTATTGGACCTGGAAGGTTTTAATAATTGGTACGGATGGCATTCGTACCTTTGGTATGGGAAAGTGAAGGTCCACAAGAGCTTTTTAAACCATATTTTTAGGGGACCGATATACCAAGCATGGGAAAGGAATAAAAACCTCCTTGAAAGAAAGACTCCCTGGTGGATTTCACCAATAGAGGTTCTAACGGTCAAGAAAACAAACATGGAGGAGAAAAACGCCACCTATGAAGAAATGTTAAGAAAAACAGACCAAGGGCCCAAACTCAGACCTTATGAAGAGATAAAAAGCTTATTCACTGGTTGGTTGCAATACCACCAGGTGAATGATTTGTTAAAAGAGGATAAGAAAAAGTTGGGTTTTGATGATAAAAAATCAAAATTTAACATAGAAGTAGTAGAAGGCAAAACCAAAACCCTATCCAGAATTTATGATATACTATTAGAGTGGTATACAAAGGACGAGGAGGTGAAGGGGGCAATGATTAAATGGGCAATTGACTTTGGTTATAACATCGATTTCGAAAGGTGGTCAGAAGTGTGGAATTGTAACATAAAGTTTACAGCATGTATGGCACTGAGAGAAAATGTTTGGAAGATGTTATATAGGTGGTACCACACCCCTGTGAAATTGGCCAAAATGTATAGATTAAAGGATAAGAAATGCTGGAAGTGTGGTGAGGTGGAGGGTGATCTATATCATTTATGGTGGACATGTAAAAAGGTGAAAGGCTTTTGGGAATCACTTTATAATGAGCTTAAAAAAATACTTAAGTACACTTTCCCCAAAAGACCTGAAGCCTTTTTGCTGGGAATGACGGGCAAAGAAATCAAAAAGGAAGACAAGACGATATTCCTCTATGCCACCACAGCAGCGAGAATTATGTTGGCACAATACTGGAAAGTGGAAACCATCCCCAGCATAAATGACTGGCAGATTAAAATGGTAAATTATGCTGAGCTTGATAAATTAACAGGTAAAATAAGAGATCAAGATGAACAGAAATTTCTGAAAAATTGGAGTAAATACTGGAACTATATTGGAATAAATGTCTAATGTGAACTGGCGGGGTTAGAACAATACTACCAGCGAGTGAATTTAGGATTATAGATTAAAAATCAAATACGTAATGGAAGTAGATATTCGATACTTACCAAAAGAGTAGAAGGGAGTCTAGGGTGTTTTTCTTTTCTTTTCTTTTTTTGGCTTGTATATCTCTGTTGTAGTGACCCCTTTTTTGTAATCTTTTCTGTGTATATATATATATATATATATATATATATATATATATATTTCTTTTTTATATGTCTGTTTTGTGTATAACTTTAATAAAAACGTATTCGGGAAAAAAAAAAGAATACAGAAGGGGGAGGTGTGAGGAGGTCAGAGAAATTAGGTATAGAAAAGAAGGTTTGAATTTATACTTGTTTTTGTTTTGTTGGTTTGTGTATGTTTTTTACTGTTGTTTGTGTTTATATGTTTTTATTTGAAATCTCAATAAATATTATTTTAAAAAAAAAGAGAGAGAGAACGGTGGTCTTAGTCTTTGTGATTACACCATCAAAAGACGAGTCATAATCCAATCCAAAACATCTACTGTTTCCAGGAAGAAGTCAACCCTCATAAGGTTCTCAGATGCTACAGAGAATCACAGGACTTTTTGTCATTGAACCACCCCCCTACACACAATTATTTCCTCACCCGGATGATGAAGTATCATGAAGTTTGATGCTAGCACTGCGGTCTCTTCTCACTGGAGCTGGCTCCAAAGTGGGCAAACCAGTTGCAGATGTGGTTGTTGTCCAAGTGGACGACACTCGTCGCAAAAGACCTGGGGGCAGACTTTTCCGGAAGCGCTAAGGATAAGACAGGAAGACTTTTCAACTGGGTAGTATTTCGTCCATGATTGCCAGCAGTTACTGGCAGTCAGTTTGCAAAGAAAACATTGTGAATGGGGTGGGGAGGAGAGGGAAAGAATTATTTTTAAATGAGTAGCCTGTTAGCTTTTTCTTGTAGCTTGTATAATTACAAGATTACAATATAAACTTAGAAGGGGGTTGAGTGGCTGTGACTATTACAAAGGGACCCTGAACATCTGAATTTCCCATTACACTACTGACTGATAGTCAACAGCACTCGGGGTGGCCTTGGGCTTGCATGTGAGCCCTTGTGGAGTAGTGGTTTGAGTGTTGGACTTATATTAGTGAAACCTGGGTTCAAATTCTGACTCAGCCACAAATAACAAGGTTATTAGATGACTTTGGGCCAGTCCTTGTCTTTCAGCCTATATATCTCACAGGGTTGTCATGAGTATAAAAGGTGAGGGGATTGTGCATGCTGCACCCTGAAGCATCTATTTCACACAGAATGTCTTTTCTTACAGCCACAGAATTAACACCCGAGGAAAAGAAGAACCAACATTTCCCACAACCTGAAAGAGGGACGCTCACCTTGGGAATAGTCAGCTTTTCTCCCTTCTCTGAGCATTCCTCTGAGTCAGAACAGGTGTAGTTCTCATTGAAAGATGCCAAAGGGTTGATCCTCGGTTTGTGGATGGCTTGGAAGGTTAGCTGTGTGTTGAGCAGGTTGCTCACCGCCCGAAGGGAGGTGCAGACGTTTGGTGGTAAGGAAGGATCTGCCAGGAGGTCTGTAATAAGTCCGTGAGCCTCTCCCATGACTGCAATGTCAACTGTAATACTGGTGCCCGAAGACTGGAAGTAGAGAAAGAGTGAAGCTTCAGCAAAAATGAAAGTCAGGAAATGGCTAAATCAGAACCCAAACCAAGGTGATCTCTGCACTGCAAAGTTTGCCCTCATTTATGCCATATTCAATACTGTGCTGGAGATTTAAAATTTGTTATGTACAATGCCCTGAAATCCATTTTTGGGAAAGGATGTGCTGCATACATTCTTAAAATAAATATTGCATATCTCAACGCTCTCATATACCACTGAAAGAGGAAATGTATACCTTGCCAATGCAATTCACAGGATTTGCAGAAGCTGTGTGTGTGTGTGTGTGTGTGTGTGTGTGTGTGTGTGTTTCGCAGATGAACAAAGATGACAAACACTTCTTTTCCTGGTGCAGACATACCAAATGTTTAGTAACTGAAGGGGGTGTACCAACAAGTAGACAATAGCCCTCCTTATTGCTTTCATACATGCAGAAACTCGGCACAAGAGTCATTTCTCCTGGTGCTATGTTTACCTGTATGTTTTGCAAAACGGGCAACTTGACTCCTGCCCATCATAGAGTAAGGTTCCCCACCATTGATATGGATTGGGCAGGGGAAGCTCTTTGGGTGATGAGAAGGACACAAGTTGTGCAGTCAGCTGAATGCTACAGGTGAGGTAGGGATGGAAGAAGCAAATTTAATGACCAGAGTCCCCCATGCATGTACACACACTGCTCTACTTTATCATGATATACTTTATCATCTCCTTGGTGTGTTCTCCAGGGTCAAGACACATCTGACGTGACATCTAGCTTGGTCCTTTGTACAGGGGCAGCTTCATAAGCTGCAGGTTATGTGGATCCGGCAGTGCAAATGCAGTCATATATTGTCGCTTGCCCCAGATTTGCCAGTATAATCCAAGAGTTGATTAGAGTGTGGTGCTGATAACACCAAGGTTGCAGGTTCGATCCCTGCACGGGACAGCCACATATTTGCAGGGGGTTGGACTAAATGATTCTCAGGGTCCCTTCCAACCCTATTTTTCTCTGCACGTCCAAAGGATGTTACCGTAGAGCTGCAGGAAGCTGTTTTCCTTCCTCCCACCTTGGCAGAACCCACAGTAGCTTTAGCCAAAATTGGTCGATTCATTTGATTGGAGGGCTTGCAACCTTTTCCCAACATGAAACAAGTTCACCAAGCAGACAAGGAGACCCTGGTCATTCTACATGTCCTATCAATCAAGCTCTCTGGCAAGCCACAGGCCGCATGCAAGCACACACGCGGGTGCACACATAAACACACACACAGAGAAAAGAAACAATGAAAAGGGTTAAGATAGACTGCAGGTTATTGGCATGCAGGGTGCAAACTGAGGAACAGGCAGGCAGCTGTGCCTGGCTTGTCTTTGCCCTTTATAAAATAACAGCCCGGCCATAAATCATGATTCGATATAGTTTCCAAGTCACATCATGAACTCTCTGGCCAAGTGTCTTAAAACAAAATTAAAAGTAAACACAGCTCCTTTCTCTCCTCCCCCTGCTTCCCGACTCTTTTAATTTCCAAAAAGCCTTGAGCAGCACATGCCGGCAGCTTCGGTGGAAATAACAGGTTATTTTAGAATTTGCAGACAAGTCTCCGTAGGGATTTCTATCCCCAAGATTAAGCAGGGATGAAAAACATGCTCCATATACTTGTTTGACACGTTTCTCAGAAGGATGGGGGCTCTTCTGCAAAAGGCAAAGAAAGGCTGTTGACTTTGGAGACCTTATAAGGATGATCTGTAGCTTTGCCCAAGGAAGAGTTTGTGTGCCATCTCTGTAACTCATGTCAAGCTGACCCAGCTGTACCGTTTGGAAACTATTTAGGTGTTTGTTTAGTTTTTAAAAATTGGTATAGTATTTACCTCATAAGAACCTCTTAGCAGTGCACGATCTCCTCCTGGACTCCATTACCTGACAAAAGAGGGATCTGACCTCTAGTCCCTGACACTTAACCAGGGTCAAGGCAACAAACCAAAGAGAGTGCTAACCAGGGTTAACAGTCATGTCTGCACCAGGATTGTGCCATCAGAACTTTGGTTCTTTGAAATTCTGTGTTCCAAAGATCGGGAGAAGTTTCACTAATAAGACTGCAATCAATCAATCACGCCTTACCGTTGGAACAATTTTCCCCACCTCCACTTCCTGGGGATGTGACAATGGGATGGGACTTCTCAGAGAGAACATTCCCTCCAACTGATCTGTAAAGGTACCCAATTTTGGCTTCAACTGACATTTCACTTAAAATTAATATCTAAGGTAAAGGTAAAGGACCCCTGACAGTTCAGTCCAGTTGCGAACAACTCTGTGGTTGCGGCGCTCAGCTCGCTTTACTGGCCAAGGGAGCCGATGTTTGTCCGTAGACAGTTTTTCCGGGTCATGTGGCCAGCATGACTAAGCCGCTTCTGGAGATACCAGAGCAGCGCATGGAAACGCCGTTTGCCTTCCCGCCGGAGCAGTACCTATTTATCTACTTGCACTTTGGCATGCTTTCAAACTGCTAGGTTGGCAGGAGCTGGGACTGAGCAATGGGAGCTCACTCTGTTGTGGGGATTCGAACCGCGATCTTCCGATTGGCAAGCCCAAAGCTCAGTGTTTTACACCACAGCGCCACCCACCTTTGCTAATAAAAGGACTATGCAATGATTTACTTTCCCTCTATCTGCAAAGGAATCTGTGTGTACGCTTAAAGATGGAGTTAGGCCACTGGTCCATTGATCCATCTCGCTTACTGTCTACATTGATGGACAGGGGGTCTCTCCCTGCCCTGCTTGTAGATGCCAAGGAATGAACCCAGGACCTTCTACATGTGAAGCAGATGCTGCATCATTTCCCTATTTTTTTTGCTTTCCAAGAGATCTGATATTTACACAGAACCTAACACAGCCTCATCTGAATGTCTGCTGCCTCCTCTCACCCTCCATCTTAACAGGGCAAGCCTAACACAATTTAGCTTGAAGTAAGCCCCATTGAATTCAATATGGTGTACTTCTGGGAAGACACTGTACAAGACTCTTACAGTGCAGAGAATAGCCCCCCCCCCAATTTTATTTTTATTTTGCATTGCTTATCATCTGGTCAGATTAATAGTTCTGAAGAAACTCAAAAGCTTGCAAATGGTTTTCTTTTCTTTCTTTCTTTTCTTTTTACATTTTGGTTGGCCAAATAAAGATTTGGCCTTAATGTGGATTTTGGGATAATTTGGACTCCACATTGGATTTTTATGTTCTGGTTATTTTTGGGAAACAGCAACAAATCATAACGTTTCCAGTCTGACGATCTCAAGCCTTGTCCCATTTTGAGATGAGACGAAGAGATTGTCAAGGGTTAGGAATTTCCTGTGTAGCAGAAAATGCAGTTGCTATTCAACCTTCCTTAATATTTGGCATCAGAGAGGGACTGATAAAAGAATCAGTCACACACTGTGTGTGTGTGTGTGTGTGTGTGTGTGTGTGTGTGTGTGTAATCTTGTTTCACTTTTATTACAATGTAGAGGACAGAAGGGATTGTATATCCATAATGGGACTCAAGATTGCTTTAAATCAGGCATCCCCAAACTCGGCCCTCCAGATGTTTTGGGACTACAGTTCCCATCATCCCTAGCTAACAGGACCAGTGGTCAAGGGTGATGGGAATTGTAGTCCCAAAATACGTCTGGAGGGCAGAGGTTAGGGATGCCTGCTTTAAATCATGCACTGAATTTAGAATGATTCCCTCTTTGAGAACCTGGCCTTGGTCTTCTTCGCAGCCCGTTCAATTTGTAAAAATTCAGATGGTTATAAATTGATAACTTGAAACGGTCAAGCGGGGATGGTAAAGAAAAAGACAAGAGAGAAATAATGGCAACTTATGCTTGTTCTAAATTTGAATTGGGCTGCCTAGCAAATGTTAGCCTAGAGGAGATGGAAGAGGGGGCTGCTGATCGAGACACAGTTGCCCCGCTGACTAACACAAAACCCGAAAGACATTTGCTAGCATGGGGCAGGGTGATGGAAAGGACATGGGAGATGTTGATTGGGTGGGGGAAGGTACATAAGAAACTCTATCCTGGGGCAGAATTTTAACATGTTACATTTCCATTTCAGAGATCCCATCACTACAATATTCATCTAACACCATTTACCATATTTTTTCGTGCATAACACCCCCCCCATGTATAAGATGACCCCTGTTTTTGGGGGCTCCAATTTAAGAAAATGGGGGGAGATGGCCCAGAGTTGTTGAGCTCTTTTTTTGGGGGGGGGGGTTGCCAAAAATCACTGACCAGACTGACAAACGCTGTCAATCGCACATGTCACAGAAGCCGCAAAGCATCTGTCTGCTCGCCACCAGCACCTGGCAATCACACAAACAATTGCCACAGTGGTAGCCAATCCACAGCAGCCCTTGCCACAGCCACCAATCACCCACCCTATCACCGCTGACAAGCTCCTCTATTTTCATATGGACAGCTTGGACTTTGGTGGCAAAAGGGTGGAAGGAAGAAGAAGTCCCGACAATAACGGATTGGCATAACAAGCTACAAGAATTTGCTGAGAGGCAATTCAACAAGAATTTATGGAAAAGTGCGATAGATATAAGATATATGTTCAAAAATACAGTAAAGGTTCATTATCTATGCTAGCATTCGATTGACGTTGGAGAGAAACTGAGAAATAAGACCAAGGGTACATATTGATATAGGAATGTATTAGATAAAATGTAAAAGAAATATACAATAATAAGAGTACATTCATTTGTAAATAAGGAATATACAATGGGATAGACAGGAAGTCCAAAGTGTTGGTACATATATGATTTTGGAATGGTTTTTTGTCCTTGTTTCTTTTCTTTAGGTATATAAACTTTGTATATAAACTTTGTATACATGCTGAAAATTATATTATAATAAGCCTTGTGATGTAATATGATAATGTTTACCGATGTAACATAAGAACATTAATAAATAAATAAAACTCAAAAAAAGAAAGAAAGACAAGCTCCTGCTTGTGGCTGCAACCGATTTTGAACATTATTTTTTAGAGTAAAAACCCTTGTCTTATACACGGAAAAGTACGGTAACTTGGGAACCCGAGGATCTGCCTTCTACCGACTGAAACCACAGGTCCTTCTCTCTCAGTGTTGTGTTATCTATACTGACTGACTCCCGAGGGTTTCAGTCAGTATAGGTCCAGTCGCGACCGACTCTGGGGTTGCAGTGCTCATTTCACTTTATTGGGCAAGGGAGCCGGCGTACAGCTTCCGGGTCATGTGGCCAGCATGACTAAGCCGCTTCTGGCGAATCAGAGCAGCGCACGGAAATGCCGTTTACCTTCCCGCCGGAGCGGTACCTATTTATCTACTTGCACTTTGATGTGCTTTCAAACTGCTAGGTGGGCAGGAGCAGGGACCAAGCAACGGGAGCTCACCCCGTCGCGGGGATTTGAACCGCTGACCTTCTGATTGGCAAGTCCTAGGCTCTGTGGTTTAACCCACAGCGCCACCCATGACCCGTTTCAGACAGGGGTCTTAAGCCCAGCCCTACCTGGAGATAATTGAGCCTGGGACCAGGCCTGGCCCACCCATGAGGCAGGGTGAAACAGTGGCCTCAGGTTGGTGAAGAAGCAGTGCCAGAGGCCGGTGCAGCAATATCAGGGCGGTACTTTCTGTTTCGCCTCAAGCTGCAAAACGGGATGTGCCACCGCTGCCTGGGATGTTCTACTGAGCTAGGACCAGTCCCTTATGAAAGACGGAGAACAAAATAAATCAAGTTTCCTTTCCTACCTAACCATAATGTTTAATTCCAACTTCAGGCTTCAAAAATGTCTTAGATTTTGCAGCGGGCCCCAGCCAACTTAACCCAAGCGGCACTATTTACAAGCGGCAATATTAATAGGGGCACTAAAGAAACACGATTATAATCACTTTTCATTATTTATTGAAGAGAGAGAATTCTCAAGAGTCTCATTTTCTCTCTCCCAGGAATGTCTTCAGGCATCTCAGATGCCCTGGCATCGCTGAACAACACAAGCAAAATAATAATAACAACAACAACAACAACAACATCCCAAAACAAATGCAAGCTTTGAAATCGGATAAACAAGCCCTTTGTTTTGCATGAAGAATAAGAAAAAGAAGAGTGTGGAGAGGCTTTTCTCTGCAAAGATACAAAAGCAAGAAAGAATGACTTTATTTAGTAAAGGTTTGAGAAAACTTTGACTCATCTCTCTCACAGAGTAAATGTTAAAATGCCCAAATTGGCTAATGAAGCTGCTAAGTGATGGCTGGTGTTTTTGACACATGGTTTAGAAGGATAATTAAGAACAACGGGTCAATGGAAAAGGCAGAATAAATGCCTTTGTGATGCCTTTTACAATGGGAACCACCAGATGGAGCACTTGAACACAATATTACCAGTTCCAGTAAAACCTCTCTTTCATTGCTAAGTTGTTTGCTGGACAGAAAGTGGGGGGAGATATTTTTTAAAAAATAATAATTAAAAACTCATTTCCAGTTCACTCTTTCTGAAAATTAACCATCAGTTACTTGAGAGTGAGAGCACAGGTTTGTAAATCTGTTAGTCTTTTAAGATTCACATCTGATGCCCTTTTAAAATGTGCTGCGGAAGGAGGGATTCCTGGGTTGTCCTTTTGTTTTTATTACTCTTTCGTGGGGCTGCAATGGTGCAAAAATGTGGTTACAAAGCACGGATCCACATGGATCCTCAGGATTTTTGCATTGGGTCACCCCAAATTCACCATCAGATCACATAGCATGTCCATGGCTACAGCCTGCACAAAAAACACATGCATCCACTGTTTCATGGGGCCGCAATGGTGCAAAAATGTGGTTACAAAGCACGGATCCACATGGATTCTCAGGATTTTTGCATTGGGCTACCCCAAACTCACTGTTAAATCACATGTCTGTGGCCACAGCATGAACCACAAAAATCATACACCCACTGTTTCGTTCAGAATATTTTTTTTTCTTGTTTTCTTCCTCTAAAAACTAGGTGCGTCTTATGGTCAGGTGTGTCATATGGAGCGAAAAATACGGTATGTATTTTGTTTAGTTTTGTAATATTGTGATTTTATGTTGTGAACCACCCTGAGATCTATGGGGATAGGGTGATTTTATTATTAATAAAAGTTTGTTATTAATAAAACAATTTATTTTAATAACAACAACAACAATTTTAAAACAATAATGTTATCATTAATAAAATTTGTTGTGTTGTTGTTATTGATGGGAGAGACAGGAGCTATGACTGAACACTGGGGAAACTGAAACAGGACGAAATAAGACTGTTCATAATTCCAGGAGCATCTGCTTGGTCACTGAAGAAAAGCCAACGCTGGACCAGGTGGCCTATGCAGGAGAGTTTGTATGTTCATGAACTACGAACTGGCGGAAAGGATGCTGTACAAAAAAGCATGAAGGTTTCTACGGCCACGAAAATCAATGGGAAAATAAACCTTGCTGCTCAAAGATGAACGAATTACTTGCACCTGCACCGTTTCTTGCTTGCAACCGTACATTTGTGGTGTTTGCAAGTGCACCTTATGTGAACTTGACATTCTGTTCCAGTGGAAAGGAAAGAGAAAAGGAGAAGGGGTGGAAGTGATTGGCGGGACCCCCTAGCTCTGGAATTCGCTCCCTCGTTGCACAACCATGTGCTATGATATATACTTGGGTAACTGAAGGACATCGTGTTTTTGGTGGTACGAACAGATGTTGCAATCAGCCAGCCAGATGTGCTTGAATGAGTCTTTCTGTTGACCCTGATCTAAACATTGCTGGCCCATCCTAATATACCCAACCAACTCTTGTCCGCAAGTCTTTCCTCTCTCGCACTCACACACACCCCAGCCGTGAACGGAAGTGACGACACTGGGAACTGTACCAAGTCACACCTCTGTTCTGTCTAGCTCAACACAAACCCGCTTATAAACATGTATCAGGAGTAAGTAAATAATTAAAAATGAAGAAAAGCCCACGAGTGACAACTTCTGCAGCCACTTTTCCTCTTGGTTGTTCCTGAATCAAACTTGCGTGAGTTAAACCTCCCAACAAGGAAGACTCTTAAGTCAAATGGACCAGAGAATCATAGAATTGGAAGGGACCCTGAGGGTCATCTAGTCCAACCCCCTGCGATGCAAAAATCTCAACTAGATCATAAATGACAAATGGCCGTCCAACCTCTGCTTGAAAACTTCCAATGCAGGAGAGTCCACCAACTTCCACGGAATATTCTGTTTCACTATTGGACAGCACTTCAATATGGTACTGAATGGCAGCTCCCACCATCTGCCTGTCCCCCACAAAAACTTTCCGGTTAGGAATGCTCACTACTATGAGCAATAATGGGGTCTCTGGCATATGAGCTCTGATAGGCTGCCTTTACCTTACTTTTGCCTATCTCCTGTCAGGAACTCATCCTACACTCGAGTAGGACCCTGGCAGAGACACATGCCCTACTGACATGTTCCCTGGTCTTTCATTCGGGAGCTTCAAAAGCTTTCATCAGCCCGAACATCATAGCGACCAATGCCAACAGACACTGGCACACTTAGAGATCCGCAGAGTCTTCACAGCCTGCGTAACAGACCTCAGCAACTCAGCATTTTGGCTAATCTACTTTATTTACATATAAACACACACAGAGCACTGAAACATGGCTCCCTCTCTCTCTAGCATCAGACAGCAGAGAGAAAAAGAACAAAGGACAATAATAGTTCCACTTCACGGAACACAGTAACACAAACATCCTGTCTCTGTCACTTCCCATTTTGTGGATTCAAAACATACACTGTCATGTGAAAGAAAACAATCTCATGACTGCAATCATGGAGCAGGAATTCTAACATCTCCATCCCCATCCCCTCCTCCATATTTGACAAGAACTGGGTCAGACAGCCACTCCCTTTTGATGTAGGACCTGTATTTTATGCTTCTCTTCCCTTTATGAGTACTTCCCACACTCTTACATAGCAAAGAAACACAATCCGTATGTTTAAAACAATGGCAGGGAACTACAGGCCTGAGGGCCAAATGTCGTCCTCCAAATCTATCTGGCCCCTGGCATTCTATGAGCACTACAACTTTTTCTGGAGCAGCACACCCCCCTCTCCGGCCCTGCTCTAGACCATCATGCTGTGTTTTCTCCTGACGAGAATGTGCCCTTGAACCCTGGTAAAGCCTCTTCCTTGCTTGGATGGAGGACAGAGAGGCTTGTGTGAAAACTAGCCTGCTGTAGGAAGGTAAAAAGTGCATTTATTGATCCATCCACTTTTACAAGTGCCCATGCCTGCTAATGGCATGTGGCCCACAAACGGTTGTCCATGAGAGAAGGTGGCCCTCAGCATGAAAAAGGCTGCCCACTCTTGGATTATAGGATCAACTGCATGGCAGGATCTCCATGAATTGCTAAAAGGATTCTCTGCTAGAAAATAAAGCATTTCATAATAAACAGCAGAGCTGATCTGATACGTACCCTGTATTAGAACAGCAACACAAGCAGGTTGACCAATAAACAAAACATAAAGACTCTCTTCTTCTTCTTCCTCCATCTCTCCCAAAAGACAAACTGTCCAGAGTCTATGGTGCAACTTTTCCCATTTAAAGCTCCCAGCTGCAAGATGTTGCTTTCCCATAATGGCGGTTACAGAAAGAGGGTCATTGTTTTTAGGGCTGGGTGGTCGAACCTGACAGGCTGCAGGACCCTGCGACCAGCAAGTGGGATTATCTGCCTCCTCAGCTGAAGGAAAATGCTTGACGTCAGTGTTTCATAGGTCCAGGGCCCCTCTCGCAAGCAGCAATGCTTTGCTTTGGGCTTAGCACCTGGAATGGGCACCAGGTGAGGGGCAGGAAGCGGGGAGCACTCTGCCCTGGGAGTCCTGGTAATTTAAGATTGCACAGAAGGCAAGGCAAATAACCGTGTCTGCAGATTCCACACACCAAAGGTCACCCGGAGTGTCACAAAAATCTTAATATTTAACTGCGGCAAAGGGAAAGACTCGAGATGAGGCACTGAATTCCAAATGTTGCCATTGATTCTATCTTCTTTTTTAGGTCAGAAATTTAACTAGGTTAAAAAGAACTCCTCGCCCTACATATCAACACTGATGCATCCTGAATGCACAAAATCTAAAGGCTTAAGACAGGATGTTGGTTTCCATTGGGAATTCACGGTTAGGCAGATGGATTTTGTGCATGCTCAGAGTCTGACAGAACATCTTAGTTGCAGGCATGGAGGAATTTTCCTCTCAGGCTGGATCTGCAGAGGCCCTGGGATCCTTTGTTTTATTTTTTAATTTCTTTGTTTTCTGCCTTGGCTCACTGGATGAGTCACCTTGAGCAAATCTGCTATGTAAGCATCCTTCTATAGCACAAAGGCATGTAGGAAGCTATGGTTAACATAAGAAGAGTCATGCTGGACCAAACCACTATAGCATCTGGTTCTCACAGTGGCCAACCAGGTGACCATGGGAAGCCCACAAGCAGGACCCGCGAATTGCACACTTTCCTTACCTTCAAATGGAAAATAGTCCCAACCCCACCTAGAGATGCTGATGAAGGAACCAGAGACCTTCTGCACCCAAAGCACAACCACCAGGACTAAGCTATGGTCCTTCTCCATCAGGTGGCTATTTGAGCTGGACCAAGGAGAGCTGGGAATGACCCCAAAGCTACTTTGCCTGCCTGAAAGAGATGTCTCTTTTTTCCACCAGTGGCCTTGAGCAAACTTGTGTGGACCTGAATTCCCTGTGGCAATAACCAGGAACAGATGGCTTGCAAAAAGTTGCGACTGGAGGAGACAGTTAGCCTAGCCCCCTGCTAAGTAACCGAGAATGAAGACCAAGTTTCTCTGCAGTTAGTCCCCTTTTTATCACCAGGACCTGACAAGCGAGCTGCAAACCTCTTCGCCCCACAAGCTGCCACTGCAGCACCAAATCACAAAAGCCCTTGGCACAGGAGATGTTGCAACAAGACCAGAGCGGAGGTCATCGCTCAACAGCAGTGACAGCTATAAAAAGGATGCTTTTATTTTGACGGGACGCAGGTGGCGCTGTGGGTTAAAGCCTCAGCGCCTAGGGCTTGCCGATCGAAAGGTCGGCGGTTCGAATCCCTGCGGCGGGGTGCGCTCCCGCTGCTCGGTCCGCTTGCCAACCTAGCAGTTCGAAAGCACCTCCGGGTGCAAGTAGATAAATAGGGACCGCTTACCAGCGGGAAGGTAAACGGCGTTTCCGTGTGCGGCTCTGGCTCGCCAGAGCAGCGATGTCACGATGGCCACGTGACCCGGAAGTGTCTCCGGACAGCGCTGGCCCCTGGCTTCTTAAGTGAGATGGGCGCACAACCCCAGAGTCTGTCAAGACTGGCCCGTACGGGCAGGGGTACCTTTACCTTTACCTTTACCTTTATTTTGACAGGTTGGATGGGAGATTATAAAGAATGACCTGCAAGATACATTGCATCGTCCATCAGCATCGCCTTTTGCACCAAGATGCCTGAATGGGAGACAACAGGCGCACCGTCCCCTGCAGGCGAGATTTACATTTGTAAGGCAGGAGGGGATCTAGATTGGTCTATAAGTCTACATGAGCCAGTGTGCTGCAGTGGCTTGAGTGTCTGACCTGGGAGACCAGGGTTCAAATCCCCACTCGGCCATGTAGCTCACTGGGTGGCCTTGGGCCAGTCCCTGTCTCTCAGCCTAACCTGCCTCCCAGGTTAGGATAAAATGGCAAGGAGAACTATTTACACCACCTTGAGCTCCTTGGAGGAAAGGTGGGATATAAACGGAACACACAAGCACACAAATATTCCTGGTCTGCGACAGCTTCACACACATTCGGTCTTCCGATTCAGCTACTCCACAACTGTGCTGAGCCCTCATCACAAAAGCTCTCTGCAGGCTGAGGGAAATTCATCTGCGCAGCAATTTCGCCGGCTAACACAGGCAAAGTGAAATTAGCTCAGTGAACCTGAGGGAATGAATTTTTCCTTGAAAAGAAACCTGTGCCCTAGTTTCTCCCCACCCGCCCTTCTCTCTTTCCCTTGAACATCCTTGCATTTTGTCACGTTGCTGCCCCTGGGTCTTGGGTGAGGGTGCTTTTGGGTAGCTGTTCCTCTGTGAAATTAAATTTAGGCACCAGAGCACAAGGGCCAACTCTTGCTATAGGGCTAACATGCGGCAAGCAGCATCCATCACCCTAGGTTTCTCTCATTTGACCAAAACTGGATCCATTCACATTTCTGTACCTTCTGTTGGGTGAACTAAATCACTGTGTAAAAGCCGGGGGGGGGGGGGGTAATTTCAAAACGTGGCTTTCTCCTGCTTGCCACTTGACAACACTCCCTCTGCAGCCATTGGATGAGTAGCTGTGATGTCACAGAATGTCAACAATAGAGCTTTTGTGACGCACAGAAAAGATAACTCTGTCTGTGGCAAGCCATCTGTAAACATCTATCGCAACACAAAGGATTTGGTTACTGGCATGCTGAGAGAATTGGTATTTGTTGAGCAATTGCCAGAGTTACCCACAAAGCGGCAGTTGTAAATGAGGTGAAGGCCACTCATGAGGATTGGGAGGTGGGAGGACATAGGAAGAGACTGGTCTATTTGGCTCTGTGTTTTCTATGCACTGAGTGGAAAAGGCTCTCAAAGATTTTTTGGCATGGCTACCTAGATGATTTCAGCCTCACTACTGTGGCGTTTCCGTGCGCTGCTCTGGTTCGCCAGAAGCAGCTTAGTCATGCTGGCCACACGACCCGGAAGCTGTACGCCGGCTCCCTCGGCCAATAAAGCGAGATGAGCACCACAACCCCAGAGTCGTCTGCGACTGGACCTAACGGTCAGGGGTCCCTTTAGCTTTACCGTGATCCAAAGAAAAGCAGAGCAATATGTTTGGCACTAACTTGCCTGCAGGAATTGCTGGAAGGTGACACACAAGATGCTCTCAAACTGTCTTAGGGACTCCAGTTTGGATTTGTGTAGGTTTTACTCCTTAGCCTTTAATTCACCTGAAGATAAATCCTGCAAGGCAGTGGAGGTTTAGGATCAGTGTTTTCCTAGACAGGCTACCTTCCCAGGTTGATAAGCCCCACCTGACCCTGACGTCCCTCTACAGCAGAGCAAAAACCGCCTTTTGACTGATGGACCCACTGATGATGAAATACTTTATTGTCACTTGTACAACCTGTATACAGTGAGATTACACGAACACCCCCCACTCAGCTCTCTTAGTCTTAATTCCCCTCGTTTACTGACGCACACCCACCAAACCCAAAAGTCAGCTGCCCTGTTCTTATCTTTTCATTCAGCAGCCTAACAGCCCACAGATAGAAGCTGTTCTTTACCCTGTTGCTGGGACTAATCATGCTTCTATATCTTCTGCCTGAGGGCAGGAGATGAAGAAAGTGCCGGCCAGGGTGTGAATCATCCCTGAGAATTTTCCTCACTCTCCTGAGGCAACGTTCTTCTGCAGTGTCATCCAGTGGATTCACGGGACAGCCCATAATATCTTGTGCTGTATTCATCACCCTCTGTAGGCACTTCCTATCAGTTGATGTCAAACCAGCATACCACACTGCGATGCAGTATGAAAGGACACTTTCTATTGTGGTAGAAGGAGATCATCAAATGTTGACTGACATCATTCTTTCGCAGTACTCTGAGGAGATGGAGTCTCTGTTGGGCTTTCTTAACCACCTGGGTTGTATTGATTTTCCAAGTAAGGTCTGCACTGAGATAAACTCCTAGGAATTTATCTTATTTATTTATTTACCCCACTGTTGGTCTTGTCCGCTCCATCCACCCAAACCTGTCTTCACATGCAGAGGAAGTCCTCATGGAAGGTTTGGGACCACATCAGCTACCCTCACCTGGTTTAGCTGGCCATTCAAAGCTGTTTCCTGGTGTGTGGCTGCTGCCACATGCTAACAGCTTCTAGAAGCCATAAGTGATTGCTGAGTGCAGGGTGGGGACTGCAAGTGGACAAACAACCCCAGAAGGAGCACAATGTGGTCCCTACCAGAGGTACTATCCAACACCCCACAGCTAATATAAAGCTGAATAAATGTGGCTTCAAAGAGATGTTCTATTTTCAACCAGGAATGGAAAACAGGACTCTTGAGCATTGATGCTCTGATATATATTCTTTGAAACAACACTTAATAAGTGTGCACACGCATTCAGCACCCAATTCATGTTCTCCAAAGGTACCGCTCTGCTATTATTCCATCACAAAAATTGCTCCTGTTCTGTCATACATTCAACAATAATAGATAGTTTCAGTACTAAAACTGTCAACATATCATCTCTTTGCTCAGTGCTCCGCACAGCCTCTATTGAATATGTTCAGCAAAATCACCTCCAAAAGGAAAATCTGGATCAATTAATCTGGAACAATGAGCAGACCTTGGTTTTCTAGAGATGCACCTGATACATGGAAGCATCCACTCTCAATTGCTTTGATGGGGGAGCCCAAAAGAATAAACTACATGTATAAAACAAAACAACAACAGATTTGTACATTACATATGTTCAGAACGGTTGGGTGGGTGTGAAAATAAAAGTTCAAGTGCTCATGATTCTGCCCTTCTGAAATATAAATTCATACTCAATGAAGGAGGAAGGCTTTTTCACTGGGTAGCAATAGGGCTGTGGCATGCTCTCCCCTCTGAAATATGGGGCGCTCTATGTGCATCCTGCCAGCTCTTGAAGACGTGCTTGTTTAGACATGCATTCCCCTGATCTCCCGACTTGAAGCTCCTCTTTTAATTGCTGATTTAACTGTTAGCCAACACTTTACATATCTGGGATGGCAACACATGAGTTCGTATATACCTGCTTGATCTAACCAGCTTGATCTAATAAGACGGAATTATGTCTGGATGGCCTGTCCACCACTAATACACTATTACTGTGCCAACAAAACAACAACACCCACAAAACAACAACAGTAACAACCCATTAACCCGGAGGGCAGACAAAAAGGAAGTCTTATGGGTTGAAGCTTTATGCTCCAGTTGCTAAAAAATAGAAATAAAACCTGCAGCTGAGGATGCAGCAATTCTGTTGGAAGTGCTACAGCATTAAAGGCTTGCAAAGACTCTTAATTAACTTTCCTTGCCTAAAAAGCACAAAGGAGGCTTTCTCTTTGGCAAAGTTTCTGAGTAGAAGTGCATGCCATCCTTCTTTGTCAAGTCCCCAAGATTTGGGCTTTGTACAGAGCAGAGTGGATCTCAGAACGGCAGCTAACAAACTGGCCTTTTGTCAAGAGTTCTTTTGCTTTGATTCCTGCATTGTAGGGGGTTGGATTAGATGATCCTTGGGATCCCATATATGTGTGAGAACTAAAACAGGGATGGAAAAATCTATCCTTTTCAGTCTCTTATAAGATAAGCTATAAATGCCTATAAATAAAGATATCTATATGCACACATATAGTTGCTGCCTGATGATGGTTGTGGTTCAATAACAGGACATCTGCTTTGCGTGCAGACGGTCCCAGGTCCCATCACCAGGTAGGGCTAATAAAAGATACCTGCATCAAGTCCTGGAGAGACGCTGTCAGTCAGTATAAGGCATCTGGCTGATGTGCTGAAGTGAAGCACCAGAACATTGTCGGAGGTAGCCTGCTTCTGAGCACACCAGTTGCTGGAACAGTGCTGTTGTGCTCACCGGTCTTTGGTTGGCCACTGTGAGAACATGATGCTGGACTACATGACCCACTGGCCTGAGCCCTCCTGAACTATTCTTATGCTCTCATGTTCTCAAAGCAGTTTCCTATGCTCCTAAGACAGTTAATATATATTTGTGAATGGAGGACTCGCACCAGAGGGGAACCAACTAACCCGTTCATTCACCTGTTGTGCTTTTCAAATAGAACTCTCTCCTGTACTGACAAAGACTCTTCAAAACTTGGGAACAAAACAGGGAAGTCATTTTGCCATTTGCACACATATTTTTTTTCTTCTCTCTCCTCCCCGCTCCCTTTCTGGCCGCCCCTCATTCTCCTACCGGTATTTATCCCTGGTGATGACTAACAGAACAACTTTTACAGTGATTGTTATGATGATGGTATTACGCCTTTACATGGAGGCTTTCTTTCACAATAGTCTCATTTTATCATCTCTGAAGAATCTCTTTCTGTCGTGCTTGTTCCCAGAAGATTACTTCTATTCTGAGAGTTGTGTGAACTGCATCCAATACCCATTTCCTGTTTTCACATTAACCTGATCCATCTGCCACGCGTTCATCAATTTTGCTTTTAATTAGCAGGGAGCAGGCTTTTATTGAGTCCACGCTTCCTTGAGTCAACTGTTTGATGGTTCCATTTCCCTAGGCTCTGAAGATCTTCCAATAGAGGTGATGCATCTGGGGGTTAAGGTGTCCTTGGAAGAAAGGCTGACAGTTGTGAGGGGCAATGAGACATAAGAAGAGCCCCAATGGATCAAAACGAATGGGTGTAGTGGTCTCTTCTCACTGTGACAGCTTGATGACCCCAAGGAGAGACCAAAAATACAGGCAGCTATGTGGTTTTATTACAGCTAAGTTGCATCAAATGCTAGCCATATTCAGACTAGACAGGGCATGTTCAGGGTAGTATGGCCATAGACAAATGCTAGGCATGTTCAGAGTAGATCCAGTGAAGTTAATGGACATGACATAGGTTGGTCCAATTCAGTGGGTCTACTCTGATTAGAACTTAAACGGATACGACTGAATATGTTCAAATAACAGCAGCAAGCTTTTACTTTAAGGGTTATTTGGTGTTAAGGGCTTCCCATATTGACTTGAAAATGAAGGGGAAATTGCACAACTTCAGCAATGCTGATATGGTACTGTATCTGTATGCTTTCAGCTTCATCACTCACTACCTTGGGGCTGGATGGCTGGGGGTGGCAGAGTGGTGGAGATCTGAGTCTGAGATTTGTCCTTTCCCTTGAACGCTGAGGGGAGTCATCCCAGACTGAACCTCCAGGAACAAGGTGAGGGGGCGGAGAGTCTTCTCTCTATTCGATTTATTCACACCACTCATCATTTGAACATGTCCCCACCTTAAAAAATGAAAACAACCAACCCAGAAGCCCAAGGGGTCTTATTCCAGCCCCCTGATCAACATTATTATCATTTTGGTTGCCCTTTCTTGAAACTTTTCCAGCTCCACTATATAGATAAAGATCTGGCGACCGGAACTGTACAGAGTACTGTACAAAGGAAAATAAAACTCTGATTCAGCTGTGGGCTCTCATGTGGAAGGTGTGTTGATTGAAATCCTAGCTCCACAAATCAAAGCAACCAACAGATACATTACCAAACACCTCTCTGAAAACTAGGTTAACAAACTAAGTAGCATCAGCCTTGTTGCTATGATGCTTGTTTTTGAGCTTCTAGGACTTGATTGTTTTCTTCTTTGATACATTAACATTCTTTCCCCTAAAGGGCTTGTAGCCTCCATATGAAATCATGATCTCTCATTATGACTCGAGACAGATTATTAGCTCTTTTCAGAGGTGAATGCATTAGAGCCATCACTGACCATTGGTATATACAACTCTCCATTTACCACCCCACTACAATCTTTCATCAAATGGTTTCGTGGTGTATGTGTGCATACGCTGGTATATGTATTTCTAAAGAAATGTATGGTGGCACCTTTTTGTCTATCATTCCAAAAACAATTCTCTGAAAAATCCTGGTCTGTATCCATTGCTTGAGTCCCTGACCCAGTTTGGGGGGGGGGAATGGTTTTGAGATGTCATTATATGTGGTTTATGAAACTGTGAATGAGCACCAGGGCCCCAGCAGTCATTCACTTGCTCCTCTTCCTGCTGTACAATCCTGACTTGTATTAAGCCAGAGTTCGTGCTACATCCAAACCAGGGAACTCTACTTTAATGCCATTTAACAAACCAGGAAAAAAGCCAGGCTCACTTGACTTCCTGGTCTATTAAGTAACATTAAGCCAGTTTCCCCAGGACCTGCACACAAAACGTGGGCATGTGGTGTGAGCAGGGGAAAGGAGAATGTGGAGCACTTGGCCCTGGCTTCCTAAACTTTCTTTCTTTCATTCATTCATTCATTCCATAAAATTTATACACTGCTTGGTTGTAAAAATAACCCAAAGCGGTGGAAAGTTTTAAGCAATGGTCTCAGCAGATGGAGCACCCTGGACAGCTCCGTCCAAGCTGGAGGCTCCATAAGAGCCAAGCTCAGATGTTGTTTCAGCAGCAGCAGTCATCATCAGACAGAGCCTTAAATAGGAGATGCAGCAGTAAATATCACGGCTGCTAGTTCTGCAATTGCTGACAATCGCAAACGTTCCAAGTGTGTTTCAGCAATCACAGAATGGGGAAAACTGTAGAGGGAAACACAACATCCTCAGGTTGAAGAAGCACTGGCTCAACAGATGCCTCTTGGGCAAGTGTTAGGAACATCTGGGACTAGCCCATAGGGCAATTCCTTCTCCCACTAACCCAGGCATTCCCAACTTTAGGCCCTCCAGATGTTTTGGACTACAATTCCAAACATCCCTGACCACTGGTTCTGTTAGCTAGGGATCATGGGAGTTGTAGGCCAAAACATCTGGAGGGCCGCAGGTTGGGGATGCCTGCTCTAACCCGAACCTCAGCATACCCCCTGAACAAAGGGAGCACTCTCTTTTTTGAACACGTCAAAGAGAACTCCAACGCAATTAACAACCAAAAAATAGCTTACTGAAGGTACAGCTTCTTTGTTTCTTTTTGCCCCCCCCCCCTTTTGTGGAGGTATTTTAGGGCTAAGGAAACACCACCATTCATCACAATTGCACTGCACGCCATTTATATTTTCCTTCCCACACCACATTCATTAACAAGAAGAGCATTCTTATCTTCTGATCATAATCTCTTTTCACCGCTTTGTCACACTATTTCCTACAAGAGTTGAGTTCTCTCAATTGAAGTGTTTCACACAAATTTATGTTCCCATATCATAAATCATGATGGGGGGGACGACAAAAACACCTCCCAACTTTCGCAAACGAAGATTTATGGGCTCCTATGTATTTTTTAAACAGCCAAACCATGAAACTTGCCAAGAGACCAAAGGGGGAAACAACTGCATTACGTTGGGTATGGAACAAGAGTAAAGAATAAATCATTCTTTATATTTGGAATCACTAACCATTAAAAATACTGTATGAACAGACTGGCGAGAACAGAAATTTGCAGCTTTACTCTGGGAACCTAAGGAGCATTTCCTGAGCAGTCCTCAGGAACATCTTGATCTGGCCACAACCATTCACACCTGGAGGAGAAACCTCTACAGAACATGGCATTATGCAACATCTACTTCTTTTATAACATATGTGACACGTACGTAGAGAATGGCTATCACAAACTATGTTGTTCATCATAAACCCAGATATAAAAGGCAAAGTTCAGCACAAAGTGTAAAGCATGCTATCTTAATTATTGGAACTGCCAAACATTTGACCACATACTTGCCAAGAACTTATCAGTTTTTCTTCTACTAGCCAGTTCAGTCCTTGATCTTTCCCAGGGAAAGAAGAATGTAAAGGTGTCAGGAGCCGTCAAAGACATGACCAGGAATTCTCAGCAGCAACCACATGCAGAGAGATATCACAATTGCAGCTTGATGCATTTCCTGGTGGTGAGGTATTTTCATGTGCTTTGCTGCCCATGCCAACAAACCAATCATGGTCTAACTTAGCATTATGTACAAACCCAGGTTCATGGTTTGTTTCTCTAGAAAACAAAGGTAAAGGTAAAGGTACCCCTGCCCGTACGGGCCAGTCTTGACAGACTCTGGGGTTGTGCGCCCATCTCACTTAAGAGGCCAGGGGCCAGCGCTGTCCGGAGACACTTCCGGGTCACGTGGCCAGCGTGACATCGCTGCTCTGGCGAGCCAGAGTCGCACACGGAAACGCCGTTTACCTTCCCGCTGGTAAGCGGTCCCTATTTATCTACTTGCACCCGGAGGTGCTTTCGAACTGCTAGGTTGGCAGGCGCTGGGACCGAGCAGCGGGAGCACACCCCGCCGCAGGGATTCGAACCGCCGACCTTTCGATCGGCAAGTCCTAGGCGCTGAGGCTTTAACCCACAGCGCCACCTGCGTCCCTCTAGAAAACAAACCCCTGCCCAAATGTTATAGCATAGGCTCTCACACGCAAATAAGATAGGAAGAAAGCTTGACTCAAGGCTAAATTGCCAAAGGCATGGCTAAAGTGTTTAAAAACAGCACCAGGGGTCCAAAAGAGGAGGCAAACATGTCTCAACAAATGGTCATGCCCCTCTCACCAGCTTATCAAGGCAAGTTGTTTCACACTCCCTTGCGAGACTATTTCTCCCTATGAAACTGGAGACATGTGGGGGGTTGGATCTGTTGCCAAAAAAGATAGTGCTGCACTCTTGGCAATGGGACAGAGGTCAGCCCCTTTGGCTCCCTCTGCCCTTCCTGGGTGTTGCCTTCACCCATTGTTAAGGAATCTCTGCACACCATGCATGGGCCACGACAGCGAGCTTCCACAGCAGGGGTAGGCGGGCCATCCTCCCTCTTGGGCTGCTCCCTCGGCATCCCCTTCATCTGAAAGCATCCACCACTACAACCCCGAGCCAATCAAGGTTGTGGGACTCACAACATTATAGTACAACTCCCATCACCCCTGACCGCTAGCTATGCTGGCTGCAGCTTACTGGAGTCCAATGGGATCTGGAGCACCACGGATTCCCCTTCTCCGCCCTGGAACATTGGATTAGGTGGAACAAAAGTACAGTGGTACAGTCATACCTCATGTTACGTTTACTTCAGGTTGAGTGTTTTCAGGTTGCGTCCCGCAGCAACACGGAAGTACCGGAAAGGGTTACTTCTGGCTTTTGCCGCTCACACCTGTGCAGACGCTCAAAATGACATCACGCGCATGCGCAGAAGCGGCGAATCGTGACCCACACACGCTGCGTTCTGCTCATGTTGTGAATGGGGCTCCGGAACGGATCCTGTTCGCAACCAGAGGTATCACTGTACCTTGGTTGTCAAACTTAATCCATTCCGGGAGTCCGTTCAATTCCTGAAACCATTCAAAAACCAAGGCAGGATCTTATTGGCTGCAGGAGCTTCCTACACTCAATCGGAAGCTGTGGAAGCCAAGTTGGATGTTCGGTTTACAAAAGACATTTGCAAACTTTCAGGTTTGTGGCATTCAGGAGCTGAACTAAGCTGTTCGAGAACCAAGGTACCACTGCACACTTTTTCAACCCTTGTAAATGGAAAGGTGTACTAAAGATAGTTAAAAAACAAAGGGAGTGGAAAAAGTAAAATCCCTGCTTCTCCTTCATAGTACTGGTGACCAGCCCAAAAGATTATTATTTGAATAGCAGAGCCTGAAATGAATGTTTGACTCACAATAGTTCTTGATTTATGACCAAACTTAGAACAAACTTTGGGCCTTCAAGGGGACGTTTCTTTCCTGTTTGGGGAATTAATTTTGTTAAAATCCCAACATGCTGCAGTCTTGACACTGAACAGATTTAGGACGGCATTGTTCAGGAAGTTCAACAGCGCTGTGTTGACAGCAGATCACATGAGTTAAATGTTGTCTATGGGGAAACTTCCAAAGTTTACTTTCTCATGTAATTCATCTGAACTAAGCCATGCCTCTCCACCTTGCTAGAGGAACAAATGCAACAAGAAGAATGGAACTAGCTTTTCTCTGTCCCTCCCTTGCATTTCTGTACATCCAAGTGCAAAATTAATCTAATCGACGTAACAGCACATCTATTACGTATATACACATTTCTGCTCACTGAAGTTGCACTTCCTACTAAAAAGGCTTCTGGGGGTGGGTTAGAGTGGGGGGACATGCCCAATGATAGCGTGTCACAGTATCCACCTAAAAGCTGGAGTTCACAGCAATTTGTGCAACCAATGCAAATGTTTCCTAATTAAAGCCAGGGCATAATGTTTAATGGATTATGCACTGAAAACACTGAGCCGAGTTGAAAGATTGTGTAGGCAGCAGAGACACTGAAGTATTGCTCTCTCATTTCCCTCAGCGCTTCTGTCAAATACTAGCCCCAGAAAACTTATGTAGATTAATCCTTCTTTGGCAGGGAAATGCAGTGGGATGATCTCACAGGCAGGGCTGTGAAGTCCTATGCGCCAAAAGGAAAGGAAACAAAGGGGGGGAGGGCATTAGAAATCTATACTCTGTACTAATCCTGGAAATAAACCATAAGCTTGCAAAGGACCTAAGGCTCATCGCAGTGAAAAATGCTGTTTTTGACCTATAAGTCCCACAAGGGTTGGGACACTGATACCTGGAGCAGCACCTCTTTTGACATGTACCTACCTTTGCCCTAAGATCATAAACAGAGGCCATTCTCTGAGAGCCTCCTCAATCTGATGAACGGATTGAACGGTGGCTATGAGAGAAAGGACCTCTTTGGTGGTGGCCTCTGGGTGTGGAAAGCTCTTGCCAGAGAGGTTCACCTGGCACCTACATTAATGTATTTCTGTTTCCTGTCAACAACTTTAATTCTCCCAGACCTTTAGCTGCCATTCAAACCAACCAAACATTTTTACTATTAGCCTTTAAAGGTAAAGGTAAAGGACCCCTGACAGTTAAGTCCAGTCGGAAACGACTCTGGGGTTGTGGCGCTCATCTCGCTTTACTGGCCAAGGGAGCCAAAGTTTGTCCACAGACAGTTTTTCCGAGTCATGTGGCCAGCATGACTAAGCCGCTTCTGGCAAAACCAGAGCAGCACACGGAAATGCTGTTTACCTTCCCGCCGGAGCGGTACCTATTTATCTACTTGCACTTATGTGGTTTCAAAATGCTAGGTTGGCAGGGGCAGGGACTGAACAATGAGAGCTCACCCCATCGCAGGGATTCGAACCGCCAACCTTCCAATCAGCAAGCCCTAGGCTCAGTGGTTTAGACCACAGCGCCACTCGCATCCCAATTGTTCACCTTTACTGTTGACTAATTCATCCATCCCTAGTTAGCGGACATGCTCACCTTGTTTTGCCTGCATGTTCAACACGGTGGAAGAAAAATGTGTCTTACAAATGGGGAGGAGGTGGATATTTGTTTTCAGAATGGACTTGTGCAAATTCATTTGTGCTGAATTCTGAATGTTTGTGATAAGAGATACACACACAGGGAGAGAAATGACTATATTTCAATGGGGCTTTGTTTAATTTAAAAAGAGGGGGGGGATATATTGTTTTCACTGTCTTTCTCTCAGGAAGAGTAATACCAGGTTTTTTTGGGGAGGGGGGAGAGAAAGAAGTATCTGTGGCTCAGCGCTACACGTCAGATATTTTACTGGAGTGTCACTGAGTGTTTCATTCACTGGACAGAAAAAAATCATCAGGAAAACAATCATCTGTGTATGTCATCCTGCACTTGAAAACCTCTTCTGGAACTTCTGCTCTTTTCATTAAAAAGAACTGATGCAGCAGGACAAAAAAAAAAAAAAAAACTCCAGCAAAAATATGAAAAGGGAAGAATCTCATTCTCTCTCATGAAACCGATGCTCTTCCAAAAACAAAACATTTATGCCACTCTCAAATAGGGATGGGCTGAGAAGCTAATTCTGCTATGGTCTTGTGGGCACTCAATCATAAGCCCATTTTCCCCCATTGGGTGCATTTTCTACACATGCTGTTGACACTTTTAACACAAAAATTCACTTCCACAATATGTGTTTTGTTTGCATCATTTATGTAAAAAGGCTGCCAACCACTGTAGACAATACTAAATTTGATGGACCAATGATCAGGCTGTTGTACCTTGGAAGTCGAACGGAATCCATTCTGCAAGTCTGTTTGATTTCTAAAACATTCAGAAACTGAAACGCAGCTTCTGATTGGCTGCAGGAAGCTCCTGCAGCCAATTGGAAGCTGCAGAAGCCCCGTCGGACATTTGGGTTCCAAAGAACATTTGCAAACCAGAACACTCACTTCCAGGTTTGCGGCATTTGGGAGCCAAACATCCATGTATGAAGGCATTCGGGATCCAAGGTATGACTGTATATGGTAGCTTCCTATGTTTCCAACACAATGGGGAGGGGGGGTTGCAGTGATTTTTAGGAAGTTATTAGTTTGCACCAGGCGTCCTATTGGGAAGACCCAGTTTTCCGAGTGCATGTTCTGGAAGTTGGGCAATAGGGGCAGTACAGGATTCCTTTTGGTGTACCGACCTCCCCGCTGCACCAAGGATTCCCTGCCCGAGCTGCTTCAGGTCGTGGCGGATGTTCTCCTGGAGACACCTAGCTTGGTCGTCCTAGGGGATTTTAACATCCATGCCGACACGACCTTACAAGGGGCCGCTCGGGACTTCGTGGAAAGCATGGCCTCCATGGGGCTGTCCCTGAATAAGTCTGGCCCAACCCATAGCCGCGGACATGCCTTGGACCTGGTGTTTACCTCTATGGATGTTGGTGATCTGACACTAAGTAAAAGCAAAACGAAAGAAGTGCCATGGTCAGATTACTTCCTGGTGCAACTGGACTTCTCTGCGACCCATCCCCTCTGCAGGGAGGTGGGACCAATTCGGATGGTCCGCCCCCGCCACTTAATGGATCCAAATGGTTTCCAGAGAGTGGTAGGGGATGCTTTATCCCATGTGGATGGCCTTTCAGCCGATTCCCTGGTGGCCCGCTGGAATGTGGAGTTAACCAGGGCTATTGACTGTTTGGCTCCAAAGCGCCCTCTCCGATTGCATGGAGCCCGGACAGCCCTGTGGTTTTCCATGGATCTGAGGGCAATGAATCAGTCGTTGAGACGGCTAGAGCGCCGGTGGTGGATAACTCATTCCGAATCTGACCGGACACAGGTTAGGGCTCAACGTTGAGCCTACCAAGTGGCGATAGCGATGACGAAGAAGAATTTCTTCACCGCCTCTATTGCATCTGCAGAAAACAGCAGCAGGAGAGTTTTTCAGGTGGTTCACAATTTAGCGGAACCACTTGCAACATCGGGGCCCAGTACGGGCCACGTGTTCTCCTGCAATGATTTCACAAAGTTTTTTGCAGATAAAATCGCTCAGATTCGGGAAGAAGTAGACTCCACCGTGGGAGCAGGGCTGGGGCTGGATAGTGCTAGAGTTTTGTCTAGTCAAGTTGAGTGGGATCAATTCCAATCTGTTACCTCCGAGGATGTGTACAGGTTGCTTGGACGAGTGAAACCAACCATCTGTCTCCTGGATCCTTGCCCATCCTGGCTTATAAAAGCTAGCCGGGAAGGACTGGGCGATGGGCTTCGTGGGGTGGTGAATGCTTCCCTCTGTGAGGGAGCCTTCCCAGACCCACTAAAAGAAGCGGTTATTAAACCGCTTCTTAAAAAACCATCTTTAGATGCGGCCACGATGGCCAACTATCGCCCAGTCTCAAATCTTCCATTCTTGGGCAAGGTGATTGAGCGAGCGGTTGCTGAACAACTCCAGGCACGCCTGGAAGAAGCGGACCATTTGGATCCCTTCCAGTCGGGATTCAGGCCTCATCATGGGACTGAAACTACCTTGGTCGCACTGGTTGATGATCTCCGGCGGGCTAGGGACAAAGGTGAGAGCTGTTTCCTAGTTCTGCTGGATCTCTCAGCGGCGTTTGATACCATCGACCATAACATCCTTCTGGACCGTCTTGAGGGGCTGGGAGCTGGGGGCACTGTCATACAGTGGTTCCGCTCCTTCCTCCTGGGCCGTGTTCAGAAAGTGGTGGGGGGGGATGAGTGTTCAGACCCCTGGGCTCTCACTTGTGGGGTGCCTCAGGGTTCTTTCCTCTCCCCCATGCTTTTCAACATTTACATGCAGCCACTGGGAGAGATCATCAGGAGGTTTGGGCTGGGTGTTCATCAGTATGCGGATGATACCCAGCTCTACCTCTCTTTTAAATCAGAACCAGTGAAGGCGGTGAAGGTTCTGTGTGAGTGTCTGGAGGCGGTT
Organism: Podarcis cretensis; assembly: GCF_951804945.1. Classification (NCBI taxonomy): domain Eukaryota; kingdom Metazoa; phylum Chordata; class Lepidosauria; order Squamata; family Lacertidae; genus Podarcis; species Podarcis cretensis. The sequence continues at coordinate 14,426,471 of NC_137179.1, forward strand.
GGAGGATGGATGGCGGCTAACAGATTGAGGTTGAATCCTGACAAGACAGAAGTACTGTTTTTGGGAGACAGGAGGCGGGCAGGTGTGGAGGATTCCCTGGTCCTGAATGGGGTAACTGTGCCCCTGAAGGACCAGGTGCGCAGCCTGGGAGTCATTTTGGACTCACAGCTGTCCATGGAGGCACAGGTCAAATCTGTGTCCAGGGCAGCTGTTTACCAGCTCCATCTGGTACGTAGGCTGAGACCCTATCTACCTGCAGACTGTCTCGCCAGAGTGGTGCATGCTCTGGTTATCTCCCGCTTGGACTACTGTAACGCACTCTACGTGGGGCTACCTTTGAAGGTGACTCGGAAACTACAACTAATCCAGAATGCGGCAGCTAGACTGGTGACTGGGGGCGGCCGCCGAGACAATATAACACCGGTCTTGAAAGACCTACATTGGCTCCCAGTACGTTTCCGACCGCAATTCAAAGTGTTGGTGCTGACCTTTAAAGCCCTAAACGGCCTCGGTCCAGTATACCTGAAGGAGCGTCTCCAACCCCATCGTTCTGCCCGGATGCTGAGGTCCAGCGTCGAGGGCCTTCTGGCAGTTCCCTCATTGCGAGAAGCAAAGCTACAGGGAACCAGGCAGAGGGCCTTCTTGGTAGTGGCGCCCGCCCTGTGGAACGCCCTTCCAGCAGATGTCAAAGCGATAAACAACTACCTGACATTCAGAAGACATCTTAAGGCAGCCCTGTTCAGGGAAGTTTTTAACGTGTGATATTTTACTGTATTTTTGGTTTCTATGGAAGCCGCCCATAGTGGCTGGGGAGGCCCAGCCAGATGGGCAGGGTATAAATAATAAATTATTATTATTATTATTATTATTATTATTATTATTAGTTTCTAGGAAGTGACACCCCACATAAAATGAATCTACATATGCAACAAGAAAATGTAAAGGAAAGCTGGGGGCTTTGCAAAATAATAATAATAATAATAATAATAATAATTATTATTATTATTATTATTATTATTATTTATACCCCGCCCATCTGGCTGGGTTTCCCCAGCCACTATGGGCAGCTCCCAACTGAATATTAAAAACTTGCAAATTATATCATCCAAAATAAAACAACAACTTAATGTACAAAATCAGGTTCACATGAAACTATGAATGTGAAAAGAGAAAGGTTTTTCTGCCTCTCCCACAAATAACACTAGAACCTGTGGACATTCAGTGAAGCTGAATGTTGGAAGATTCAAGAGAGACCGTTAAACGATGGATTTTACTCCCACAAGAGGCAGTGATGGCTATCTATTTGGATGGCTTTAAAAGAGAATTAAACAAATTCATGGGGGATAAAGCTATCAATGACTACTAACCATGATGACTATGTTCTACCTCCACTAGAAGACTCAGAAATACTTCTGAAGCCATAGTTGCTTGAAACCATAGGAGTCGAGAGTGCCATTGTGATTAGGTCATTGTGATTAGGTCCAGCTTGCGAGCTTTCCAGAAGCATGTGACCACCGTGGAAAGAAGATGCTGCCTAGATGGGCCTTTGGCCTAATCCAGCAGCATCTTCACAGACACATACAAAAACAGTATTTGTATTTTACTCTCAAATGTAACGAACCAGTAAACAAACAGTAAACAAACAAACAAAAGTGCAGATAGCCATATACGGTGCACTAAGAAAAATGCCAATGAAAGTCTGGTTCTACTACACTGAGTCCTTTTTCAAGTCTATGTGTGATTAACTTCTGGTTCACTGGGAAGAATATGTAGGAAGTGCTTTGTTTTGTATGCAATCACAGCTGAAGACATCTTCCTTATTGGCAAACAAGAGAGCTACAGCAACTTAATTGGAGTTTGAGGGAAAACAACATCTTATCTAACAGAAAACTACCCCATTTGAACTCTGGGCTCTTCACAAAGTGGGTGTAGTCTGGGAGGTGTAGTCTAGTCTAGAAGGGATAACAGGATTTAACAGGGAGCCAGTTCAATTTGGGGGCAAGTTGTCTGCTTGGAGCTGTCCAAGGTACTGCAACACTAGCCTAACTTCACTCACCACACAGCTGGGGAAACCTGCTGCCCTCTAGAGACTGTTGGACTCCAACTCCCATCAGTCTGAGCCAGCATGGCCAATAGCTAAGGATGATGGGAGATGGAGTCCAATAGCATCTGGAACACCATAGGTTCTCCATTCCTGCCTGTGATCGGGACAGGACTCCGCCACACAGGTGGGGTGTTCAAAGAAGATGGTCCTTCCATGGTTACAGCCAACACTTCAAGCAGTAGCTGCATTGCAAACGGTAATCCGGTTCCATCTGATATATGTAGGTGAAAGGAAAGGAATCAAAGGTACGTAACAGATGGAACTGAGGAGATGAAAAGAAGAATACAAAGACAGGAGGTAGCCAGTACAGGAAGTTTGCAAATTCCATTTACTCGATTTATGGGCAGGCTATTAAAAAAAACCAAAAACTTTCTGAAGACTGGAAGTTGCCCGTTGCCAGGCACATGCAGGTCAGCTGGAAGCAAAGGAGTTTAACTAACAAGTAATGCAATTAATTACCATATTTCCCAGTGTATAACACGTCCCCGTGTATAAGACACCCCCTATTTTTTGGGTACTAAAATTTTAGTTGTTGATGAGCCCGGAGTTGAGCTTTATTGGGGAGGATTGCCCAGAGTTGTTGAGTTTTTCTTTAGGTAAAAGGAGTAAAAAATACACAGAAAAGTATGGTGAAGTAGAACTCAAAGAGGGACAGAATGAGATCCCGGAGGTATTCTGTTTAAAAGAAGTGGGAAACTTCCCTTTAAGTCTTAATGTGATAAGAAAAGAGGTAAATTGACACCTTATATACTGGATCAAGCCTAACTACATATAAAGGCAACAGCAGATAACGAAACCTTTATAGTATTTTGTTTGTACATGGAAAAAACACACTAAGCAAGATTGATTTGTAATGGAGAAGCAGGGGAGGAGATAGGGATATCACTCATTTCCCATTTGCCTCTTCTCCATTCCAAATTGCCACAGAGAGTTGTGTTTCTTCCCACTGCATTCAAACCATATATTCACCCTTTGCAAATATGTGTTTGGAACACATGCAGAGAGAGAGAAGAAAAGCAACACAAGGAAATGAGTACAGTGGTACCTCAGGTTACAAATACCTCAGGTTACAAACGCTTCAGGTTACAAACTCCACTAACCCGGAAGTAGTACCTCGGGTTACAAACTTTGCCCAGGATGAGAACGGAAATCACATGCCGGGGGCGTGGCGGCAGCAGGAGGCCCCATTAGCTAAAGTGGTGCTTCAGGTTAAGAATAGTTTCGGGTTAAGAACAGACCTCTGGAACGAATTAAGTTCGTAACCCGAGGTACCACTGTATTTGGTGCTCAGAAATGGCAGGTGGGGAAAGGGTTAAGCATACCTTTCCCTCCTCGCTTCTTCTGCAAATTGTGAAACAGCTTTTCCTTCAAATAAATTAAATTTTAAAAGGCATCCAGGGTTCTGTTGTTTATTTACTTGTTGTATTAATCAGTTGGCTCACAAAAAGGAGCAACTAGGTAACGTAGAATACATTATTGAACAAAAAGTAATGCATATCAAATTACCAGCAAAAACTCCAAACGATTCTGAATAGCACAGTCAATCAACAAGTACCAACACTACTACAATCAAATAAGTACTTAAACCTCAAATGCAAGCGAAAACTAATCATCCTCAGATCAAGCAGAGACAAAATTTAACCACGTTAAAATAACATTAAACAACTTAAAAGAGGGCCTGGAAGAAGGAGGTGTTGGTCAGGCAACAACAGTACATTAAAGGAGGCATCTGGTGAGCTTCATCGGGGAAAGCATTCCACAAACAAGGGGGCCACCACTGAGAAGCCCCACTCCATTCCCACCCTCTGTGCTGCCAAGGGGGTCCTTGGTGGAAGATCTCCAATAGATTTTCTTAGGGCACAAGTGGGTACATCCGTGCACAATAAAGAATTAAGCATGGGTACAATCCTGCAATTATATTATGCTGATAAAGGGAGATTGGGAGCAGGATAAATGCTATCAATCAGAGAAATCAAAGGACTTCCCCAATAACAATGTGCGTCAAAACTCTTTGCTCCGAACGAGACTGATACCACAATTTCTCAATACTTGACGACATTGTTTCTGAGAAAGGCTAATTCTAAAGCACAGAGAACCAGCTAGATAAGATAAAGGCTGCATGGGGGCTGTCATCACACCAACAGTTGCTCTGGACAACTTTGGCTTTTCAGTAAGAGAAATGGCCTTTGAGGACCCTTCCGACTCTGGGATTCCATAAAACACATCCACGGTGCTTAAGTACAGCAGAGAACATGTTCCTCTCCTGGAAAATTTCTCTGAAGGAAGAGAGAAATAAGATGTCCAGTAATTGGTTCAAGACTCCTGGGGCCTAGCGCTGAGACCGGCAACTTGCTCCCAAAATACGCTGCCACCATATATCACTTGACACATTAATCATGTGCTTTTAAACAAAAACGAGAGAGAGAAAGAGAGAGAGAGAGAGAGAGAATATCTCCCCCTACCCTCTGCTTCTGTAGCGATGACTTACTAAGAATTCCTGGGCTTCAGAGCTTTAAATCTTTCACAATAACTCGTAGCAAAGATGTTGGAAGAACATTTTGTAAATTCACGATGCAGTAAAAATAGACTGTCAGGGTGTCTTCTTAAAATATCCCGCTGTTCTCTTAGAATGGCTTCTGTGTGGCACTAGAAAGATCTAGAAAAAGCGCAAGATGTGGGGCAGATCAAATCCTCACTGAAAGAAAGCAAGAAAGGGTGCAATGGCAACAAAAAACATGTGTGTGTGTAGAAATGGCTATCGAAAGCCATCGCTGAAAATTTCACCAGAACACTTCTGATTATAGAATCACAGAACTGCAGAGTTGAAAGGGATCCTGTGGATCACCTTCTACTCCAACCCCCTGCAATGTAGGAATATGCAGCTGTCCCTTATGGGGATCAAACTTTCAACTTTGGTGTCATCAGGACCACACTCTAACCAACTGAGCTATCTGCAAAGCTTATAGTGCATGCACATTTCAGACCACATGTCTCCCCAATTCACACTCTCTGAAACTATCTGAGAACTGAAGCACAGACATCAATCAAAATTTGCACTTCTCCAAATTCCGTAATGCAGTTAAATAATGTACACAAAAATGCATATATCGGGCGGAAATGCGCATTAAAATGCATATACTGTGCAAATAACATACAGATATGCGCCCCATGGAGGATAATTTGTTCGCAAAAATGATAGAAAACTGTGTGTATTAGGAGAAATGTTGATAAACTTTCACAAGGGCTGCTTTTTAAATAATAATAATAATCACAAACTGATGTGGAGAACTGAACTTACTGAACTTAAGATTGGAGAAGAAACTGAGATAAACAAAAATAGACTTATATTATCTGGGACGATTTCTCAGGAAAGGGTGGAGAACTTCAGCTCCTTTGCAAGTTCCCTGAGCTGCCTCATTGCAACAGCTCCAAGCTATAGCCTTCCTGATTCCTGATCTCAGGAATTGGACAAGTTCCCTACAGCCTGCTGATACCTCTATCTGGCACACGGATGCCTGAACATTGGAAACAGAAGGAATAATGTTCCAGCAGCAGAGGAGGAAGAAAGCAACTTGATGCGAGACACTGCAAAAAGACAATCCAAGCAGCTGAAGGCACTATCGTAACGTAAATCCCTGTTTTCAGAAATGCCAGCTTTCGTATTTGAAACCCTAAAAGTGGAGCGCCGTCTGGGGTGAGATATATGCTGCAGATAGCATGGTGGCATTTCCTGGCAACATCATACACATAAATATTCAAGTCTGGTTCTGCTCAACCCCTTATTCAATGCCTTGGGTACTACATACAAATAGCCAGAGGCCTGACACACTGGTTAGCTCAGCTGGTTAGAGCTTGGTGCTAATAACACCAAGGTCATGGGTTTGATTCCCGTATGGGTGCATATTCCTGCATTGAACTACTACTACTACTACTACTACTACTACTAATAATAATAATAATAATCTATTTATACCCCACCTATCTGGCTGGATTTCCCCAGCCACTCTGGGCGGCTCCCAACAGAATTAAAAGCACAATAAAACATCAAACATTAAAAACTTCCCTAAACAGGGCTGCCTTCAGATGTCTTCTAGAAGTCAGATAGTTGTTCATTTCCTTGACATCTGATGGGAAGGCGTTCCATAATTCACGAGGTCCCTTTCAATTCTATGAGTCTACAATTACCTCTGGGAGCATTCAAGGCTCCCAGAGAACATGCAGCCTTATTCAGACCCATGAGGAGGTACTGGCTGAAGAAACTCCACACAGGGACTACATCTTAAGCCTTGAAAAATTGTACAGGGGCCTTTAAAGAAACACAACACAGTCATACAAACCACAGTGGCCATATGCATAGACCCAACGATGGAAGTGTACGTCAGTGTTAACAGCATCTGTTTCACATGTAGAAGGTTTCAGTTTCAATCTGTGGCAGGGCTGATAATGTCCCCAACCCAAAGCCCTGGATACCTACTGTGAGTCAGTGAAGTCAATACTGAGTTAAATGGACCAGTGGTCTGACTCTCTAAAAAGCTTAGAAAATAACGATTTTCACCACATCATACCGGGACATGTGCTTCAGCACATGGCTGCATGGGAGCTACTGAATCAATCAACTCCTTTGTTAACCAAATTCACTGTGCATTCCAAGATGTTTCATGGCATCCATGAGTCTATTTGAATATGACTGGTTAATGACCAAGTTTCACATTATTTCTAGCAGGAAAACGTACAAGCCCTGTGCCCTGCACACCCTTCAAGCTGATTGCTTGTTGGTCGCCACTTGTTTGAAGCCGTCCAAAGAATGAGAAGTCTCATACAGAGCCCTGAGCTTTTGGGGGAATGGCAGGATAGAAATGCGCTTAATAAAACAAATAGATGCTCAAATAAATAATCTCAATTCTCTTGTTGATGATTTCCAGATTTCTTGGGTTCATTGTGCAGAAACAAAGACTCATCTTGTAGTAGACTTGTGTCCTACTCAATAATTGAGCAACTCTGTCTTCTTACACAATGAGGCCACGATCTGGAAAATACAACACAATAGGACATTTTCTTCTTTTTTAAAAAAAGGAAAAAAAGAGAGAGAGAGCTGAAGGCTTTATTTCAGTTCTGCCTGATTTCCAAATCTCTGTGAGCCTGTTCCAGTCAATTCATTTCCCCCCAGCCCCGCCCACTAATATTTCGAACACAGATCCATCATGACTAAGTCAGTACAAAATTGTGGCTTCCATCTACAGTAAAGGAGAACATCTGGTGAGAAAGCACAGCCCATCAGCCACAAGATCTCCCAACGGGCAATGCTTAAAAAAAAAAATGAACTACTAGAGCCTTTGGTTTGTGAGTCTCGGGGGGGGGGGGGAGAGAAATGGTGAAAACTTTCACTCATTTAAACTCTCTCAGCCCAAAGCAGCTATATCTGAAGAGTACCATCCACCCCCATCCCACCAACACAGGCCTCCAGGAAGCAGAGAAATATGTCTTGCAATAAAACCATTTCCAAAATGTTCTCCCATTTCCAAGAGATTGCTGTTCTTTGCCATTCTGAACTCTTAATTGTTCCTTGCTTGTCATGGAGCTGTTCCTGCTAACAGCTGCCCAGATCTATTGGCATGAAAGCATGTCATGTAGCAACACAGCTGAAGCTAAGCAGGACTGGGAATAGTATGAATGGTGGCCTTGGACCGGGGGTGGTGGTTGTCCACATGCCACAAAGCAAGTTCTGCTCCAAATGGGGTATGGGGTCCAAATGTCTCTCCCCTTACCTGGGGACTTAAGGGAAGCAGTGAGAGGAGGGGGTGTTACTGGGTTGTTTTATTATGTATTTTGTGTTTTTATCTTGTATTTCTATGCTGTAAACCACCATGTGATCTATGGATGAAGGGCAGTATGCTAATTTAATAAGCTACAATGAAAGGACTGGACAGGGTTTTATGGTTGGTAGAAGAAGCCAAGGGGACGCGGGTGGCGCTGTGGGTTAAACCACAGAGCCTAGGACTTGCCGATCAAAAGGTTGGCGGTTCGAATCCCCACGACGGGGTGAGCTCCCGTTGCTCGGTCCCTGCTCCTGCCAACCTAGCAGTTCGAAAGAATGAAGTGCAAGTAGATAAATAGGTACCGCTCTGGCAGGAAGGTAAACGGCGCTTCCGTGCGCTGCTCTGGTTTCGCCAGAAGCGGCTTAGTCATGCTGGCCACATGACCCAGAAGCTGTACGCCGGCTCCCTCGGCCAATAAAGCGAGATGAGTACTGCAACCCCAGAGTCAGCCACGACTGGACCAAATGGTCAGGGGTCCCTTTACCTTTACAAGAAGCCAAAGGTATGGATTTCATTATTTCCCTTGGATTTCATCAGGAGAGACTACAAGACAGGACCTCCAAAGAGCTTCCCAATGATGCAAAAGATGCAATTGGAACTGGTCCTCCAGGTCTATCTAGTCCTCCATATCCTCTCCATGTTACACCACCTCCTGGATCTGCTTCACCCCCCAAGTGCTTTTGCCTGGCTAGAATGTGCCCTTAATGCCTCTCACCTGTCTGGATGGAGGATCGAGAGGGGCGTTTGAGTGTGTTTGGGAATCAACCTACTGTGCAATGGTGAAATTTACATCCATTACTCCACCCACTCTGGCCTCTGGCTCTGCCCACCACTGCCACCTGGTTATCGGGATGTTGTCCACAACACTTGGCTGAAAAGGGTTCCTTGCTAGGGCCAATGATTCCTCATGGACATGCTCCTCAAAGTGGGTATCTCCACAGTGTATCTAAGACGCAACCCTGGCAATTGCTTGTTGGCCCAGCATGAAATTATCAAGCTGCTTCCAACGACTATTCCCCAGGAAAAGCAACCCTTATCCTGCTATAAAAGTATAGTTCTAGCTAAGGTGAAATGATTGATGGATTTCTTACTTCAATGTCATATCAGAGTGAAGCCTTTTTATGGCTTTATGAACTGACTGCAGCAATTATTGATCCTTTACAGCATTCATTTAAACCCAGCATCCTGCTACACTTACACAAACACACACAAACAGAGAGAGTCAACAACAGCTTTCCATCAATGAGTAAAGGGCAAAGATTCAGACTGGTAGTAAATCTTGTAAGCCAAGCTTTGATGGGAATATATAAAGGCAGGCACAGATTTTTAAAGATGCGGGGATGTGCGTTGGAAAACTGGAGCGCAATGAAACAACAGGCACCAAAGTGTAAATGAATGTCAGGTCAGAATGAAGCACCTTCGTAAATCCCTAAACACCACTATGCTCCATGTATCAGTGAGCACACTGCTGCTACAAGCCCTGTTCCAATTATAATAGTGGTAGATATTGCTTTTACTGGGTCCAATATACCCAACAAATGTGGACACAATGAGGGCAAAGGAATTTGGCTCGTGGGACTGTGCCTGCTTGATTTGGTGTGCCAAAATACCGTATTTATTGCTCTATAAGATGCACCAGACCACAAGACGCACCTAGTTTTTGGAGGAGGAAAACAAGAAAAAAAATATTCTGACTCTCAGAAGCCAGAACAGCAAGAGGGATTGCTGCGCAGTGAAAGCAGCAATCCCTCTTGCTGTTCTGGCTTCTGGGATAGCTGCGCAGCCTGCATTCGCTCCATAAGACACACACACATTTCCCCTTACTTTTTAGGAGGGAAAAAAGTGAGTCTTATAGAGCAAAAAATATGGTAATGGTTTTGCAGAGGGAAAGACATGCATTTAAACACAACCGAACCTCACAACCCATACTTATTGGGGGGCTTCAACCAATCCCATTCAATCCCCATGATACCTTTTAAAAAATCAACTTTGTCAAATTGTCATATCGAACTGACCTGATTGGCACATCCCAGATTAATTTGCAGACCAGAACTGAGGTATCCAACAGTGTTTACACTTCCAGTACCTCCTCTGCTGGAAGCAGTATGCTTCTGAATTCCAGTTTATCAATGCATTCTTAAAATGCATGTTTGGGAGAAAATACCTTTAGAAATGTGTGTTTAAAATGAGAATCTTCGTGCAACGTTTGCAAGCTGCACATAGGACTCCTGCTCTGACCCAGTAAAATCTGTCTTTTTCCAAAGTACCTGTTTTTTGTTTGGCCTCGCTTCCTGCTCTGATTTTGCCTATGAACACAAAACTGCCCGTCACCTGGAAGCGCTCTTGGTGATCCTCTTTAGCAAACAGGAGAGCTATGAAAAGGAATTCCAGCCAGCAAGCCCGCATTTCCTGCCTTTTAGGCCCGTAATGCAAACCATTCATACAAAATCTCTCAAATCAAAAGACAGGACCAAATGAAAACCACATTACTAATATTTCCCCTTTCTGTTTCCTCTTTCTGTACTTTCACCTAAAAACACAAACACCCCCCCCCATGGGACTTTTCAGTAACAATATTCTTCTTAATGCCAGCTTACAATCCATTTCCACAGAACAGTAACATTGAAGTGAAAGCATAAAACTATATTGTTTACAATAATTGGAATTATGTTCACACACACACACAACCCACTGCCAAATCTCTGTTCAATTTGTTGGATCAGTTTTGAGGGTTGCAATCAATTTAGATTTTCAATGTGGAGTTCAAGAAGCAAATAAAGAAACATGCTTTTAAATACAGTGGACGCTCGGGTTGCGAACGTGATCCGTGCGGGAGGCACATTCACAACCCACAGAATTCGCAACCTGCAGCGCCGCATCTGCGCACGTGCGGGTCGTGATTTGGCGCTTCTGCGCATGTGCAAAGCGCGATTTAGAACTTCTGCGCATGTGCGAGCGCCGAAACCTGGAAGTAACCCATTCCGGCACTTCCGGGTTCGGCGCGGTGCGCAAGCCAAAAACGCACAACCTGAAGCATCTGTAAGCCAAGGTATGACTGTACTTATTTACAAAGCTTGAGGAGATGGTACTATTTATTTACGGGGCCAGTTCAAGATATTTTGCTGCCTGAGGCAAAGGAGAAGATGGCACCCTCCCCCAAGGCACATACAAAAGCAAATTGAACTTGTGTCAATACTAGTGAGAGTGTTTTCCCATCCCATTGAGGAGAGCAGGCTAGCGTAGAGGATAGTTCTGCCTCGGTAAGGCGTCCCAGATTCTAGGAGCAGCCACCGAGAACCCTTAATGATACAATTTCATGAAATGCAGACCTTCATAGAATGGTGTCCTTTGGAAGACAAACAATTCAGGGCGTGCCTGGAAACAAATGAGTTCACAACGGTCCTTAAATCAAAGAGGATCTGGAAATAGAGAACCTGGCAACTGGCAATGTACAAGAACAGCTCCGGAAAGTAGGAATGCTGGGCATTTGCCAGGGCCCCAAGAGCAGTAAAGGACCCTGTGCCCTGATGGAGCTATGATTCCTACTATTAACAGAATATTCAAGGAGATCAGCCTAAAAAAGCATTCTTGATTTTCTTGTCCCTTCTCTTCCAGCTTTAGTGGGTTCTCTGGTAGCCCCTGAAATTCTGGGACCAGCGGTCATCCAAAGAATCATAAAACTTTAGTGTTGGAAGGGATCATGATTGCTCATGAGGCTCATGTTCAACTGACTGAGATACCCCTCCCAGCAAAATAGATGGGGTGCAGATAATATTAGTGAACAGAAGAGCCAATCGACATGGTTAGCAATTGCAATATATACCAAGCCACTTTAGAAAGATCTTTGACGAGGGAGAATTCAAACATGCAATCTCATTGCCAGCATGAGGCTGCTGACTGCGTGCTTCATCCCTTGGCTGAAGAGTTTGCATCAACAAGAACATTTGGGACATTAAGAGAGTAGCTCCACCGCCCACCATGTATGGAAGAGACTTACGGATTAGGCAGGGTTCTCTTAATTAAAACACAGACACACACATGCACGTACCTTGCTAAATCCCGATTGCAGCAATGGCTGATATATCAAGGTATAATGCAACGACGAGTTTAACGTCAAGGCAAAAAAAACCTGCGACGGTGCCAAATAAAAAAGAGCTAATAATCAAAATGCAATTTTATGGAGCCCTCTCGCATGGCCAATTGGTATGAAAGCCAAGTATCTGTCTCAGTCCCTATGCGTGTGGAAGAACCTGATGTTGGAATGCAGCTATCTTCTGAGACCACGATGGTCTCGCTACAGCCTCTTAATGTAATCAAGATGATGAAGGAATGTTTACTTGACTCTCTTTTGCCAGGGAACCTGGAGGTAAGTCAGTAGGAAAAGGAACCATTTGAAAAATCCAAGCTACACGGCGGATAATAAGAGCTTGATCTGTCTTGACAACTTTAAGAACTGCAATTGCAGATCTCCTTTTTCCAAAGTTTATTATTTCAGGTGGTTTAAAATGCAAACATAGGTAAAAGAGGTCCTTGCTTTTTTTACATTTTACAGAAAACACATTTGATTTAACTCTAAAAGTAGTACTAAGCAGATCCCAACAATTTAGGGACGACCCCAATTTTTTCAATGTCTTTTCTTTTAAATGGATCTGCTGTATGGGTAGGGTAGGGCACCCTCCCCCCAAAATTCACACAGCTCTTTTCCCTTGAAAACAAGCAATTATAAAAAATCTTGCTACCACCAATAAGTTTCTGGGATCGAAGCAAAACACTTTAGCTCTCCTTACTACTTTCCCTCTCTTCATCTAAAACAGGGGTCAGCAACCTTTTTCAGCCATGGGCCAGTCCTCCGTCCCTCAGACCATGTGGTGGAGGGGTCTGGAAATGAACAAATTCCTATGTCCCACAAATAACCCAGATATGCATTTTAAATAAAAGGACACATTCTACTCATGTAAAAGCACCAGGCAGGCCCCACAAATAACCCAAAGATGCATTTTAAATAAAAGGACACATTCTACTCATGTAAAAACACACTGATTCCCAGACCGTCCGAGGGCCGGATTGAGAAGGCGATTGGGCTGCATCTGGCCTTAGGTTGCGTACCCCTGATCTAAAACATGGAGCATGGTCCTTAGAGCTCCACAGCTGGAATTACCTTTTGAGCAATCATCAGAGCTTAGAGCTGCCCCTTGAGACAAGCTTTGCGGGAGAATTACCCGCGATCTGCTCACCTTCGCTGCAATTCCTCATATGACTGCACTGATGGTTAAAACAAGTGGACGAGTTATTAAACCCAGATCAGTTCTCCGTAAGAAAAAAGAAGCATTTCCCCAAAGCTCTCAATCAACACTTTGCGGCTGTTCAAGAGAATTGAAACCTGCACACAAGTAGCTTTTTCAAGCCTTCTTTTTTCCCCTCACGAGATACAGCGGATCGATAAGCAAGATTCCGCCCCCCCCCACTGCTCCCTGTGATGTGATTCTGTGCATTTAGATGAACAAAAAAACTCATTCAATTGTTTTAGACTGCAAGAGGTGGCGTCAATTACTACCCACACAAGAAGCACACTCCAGAACAGGGTGGAAAAATACCAAGCAAAATAAATAAATAAATAAATAATCATCGTTTTCTACAGTATATTTTGGAGGCTCATTTGCCCCCAGTGGTGGCTGGTGCCCATTGGTCCATGTAGGGTCGAAAACAGTAAGCGCCGACTAGAGCCAACTAGTTCTAATTTTCTCCCTATCCTTCTCCCTGCTGAGTTCCTTAGCCTAAGTATTGACAATGTAGGACTCAGAGGAAGATGATAGGCAGTGCCACCCCCCTGAACTGGTTCTAACTAAGAAGGCAGTCAGGTGGGGGTTAGCTAGAGGTTATCTCAGGGTTGGCAAAACCAGCCCACGCTGGGGGCACAGGTCGTGCAAAAAGCACCCACTAGACTATGGAGTCTGTGACACATATTTGTGTGGCGATGAGACACCGCTGTAGCGAGAGAAACTGCCCATTCTTCTCGTGCTGTGGCACAAAAGTGTGCAATTTTTTCTGCCTTTCCTCCTCACTTTGCCCTCACTCTGGATGCTTCAACTACTCAGGACACATAATATGTAGTGATTTCTAATGTGCCTAGTGTGGTAAATTGATTTTTTTTTGGGGGGTGGGGGAGGAGAAACAGCTGCTTGACAAGGGTACAAGGGACCCTAGGGATGCCTCTGGGGTTAAATATATTAACACTACAATATAACTAGAGAAGTATGTGTGGAAGGGAAATATAAATTCCTATCACTTTATTCCTATCACTTCACTCCAGTATACCTGAAGGAGCGTCTCCACCCCCATCGTTCTGCCCAGACACTGAGGTCCAGCACCGAGGGCCTTCTGGCAGTTCCCTCACTGCGATAAGCCAAGTTACAGGGCCTTCCCAGTAGTGGCACCCACCCTGCGGAACGCCCTCCCACCAGATGTCAAAGAGAACAATAACTACCAGACCTTTAGAAGACATCTGAAGGCAGCCCTGTTTAGGGAAGCTTTTAATGTTTGGACTACTGTATTTTAATAATTTGTTGGAAGCTGCCCAGAGTGGCTTGGGAAACCCAGCCAGATGGGTGGGGTATAAATAAATTATTATTATTATTATTATTATTATTATTATTAGCCTGTTTTTCAGAGTCTGCTCACCTGCATTTTTCTCCTGTGTACTGTAATGGCTGGTCTGCCCCATTTCTGACACCCCAGTAGGGCCACTTTAATAAAACTGCTCCACGAGATGGCTGATAGTGCCAAGTGGCAGAGTCCAAGTGCTAGCAAGATCCAGCCCTCAAAGGGCAGAGAGATGGCAAATAATGGGAACAGATGGTAAACCGACCGGCAGGCAGCAGAGAAGCTGGCTTGCTTGCCATCCGTTTGGACATGTAGAGAGACAGCCCCATAGCTTCCTTCGGCAAGTTGCCCCACTTTGACCAGAGCTCAGCAGACGACATAGTTGCACAGCAGAGACTCATAGAACTGTAGAGTTGGATGGGACCCCAAGGATCATCTATTCCAATCCCCTGCAAAGCACACCTGATAGGTGGCCATCCAACCTCTGCTTAAAAACCTCCAAGGAAGGAGAGCCCACCACCTTCCACTGTCAATTTGCTCTTGCCATCAAAAAGTTATTCTGAATGTTTAGTTGGAATCTCCTAGTCATTTGAATCCATTGGTTTGGGCTTCACCCTAGGAAGCAGCAGAAAGCAAGCTTGCTCCATCTTCCAGCAGGAAGAAACACGGGATCATCAGCCCCCCTGATCAGAACAACTCTGTTGTTGTTGCGTCCAGGAGTCAACTGCCTGCAAGTCCCTCTTGCAGAGGGAGAGTGCCATGTGGTGTGGTGGTTAAGAGCGGTGGACTCGTAATCTGGGGAACTGGGTTCGCGTCTCCGCTCCTCCACATGCAGCTGCTGGGTGACCTTGGGCTAGTCACACTTCTCTGAAGTCTCTCAGCCTCACTCACCTCACAGAGTGTTTGTTGTGGGGGAGGAAGGGAAAGGAGATTGTTAGCCGCTTTGAGACTCCTTAAAAGGGAGTGAAAGGCGGGATATCAAATCCAAACTCCTCTTCTTCTCTGAACAGACTTTGTGGTGGTGCAGTAAAGCAGAGTTTTGAATGAAGCAGAATTCCTAATTGACTCCAGGTCTTCCTGCTCAAACCCTGGGAAGCCTTGCATGTAGTAAGCTACTGATCTGGTGCTCCTCGCGCACACTGAATGTTCCCCCCCCCCTGCCAGGCTATTGAGAACCTTATACAAGAAAACTTTCCAATCAACTAAGTAAGCCGCTCCACAAGTATGGCTTACCACATGGTAAATGCCACCAAGTTGCAGATCTGAAGAAGCCTCCACCCAACAGGTGTTAACACAGAAAGTGGTAGCTCAGTGGGTCACTTTAGATGTAAAGTTCCTGGCTTAATGAACCATAACTCTGATGCTTTCATTCCCCACAGATTGCCAGTGTTTTGATTCTGGTTTGCTTAAACTTCAGCTCCTCCAATACATCTGAATCAGGGAGCTGTGGGAAGACGCTGGTTTAATCGTTAGGATCTTAAACTATGCAACAAACCAATGCCTTTTTCTGGGTTTAAAAATCTGGTTCATCAACCAGCATTAAACACCCCAATGTGTGGTAGCACTGGGGTTAGGACATGGGGGGAGCAGCAAAGGAGGTTGAAGGAAGCTGGGGATGTTGCATCCAAAAAAGGACCCCGTGCTTGCCTGTCTTCTCCTGGTATATAAAACAAAAACTCCACTCCTTTGAGCACATATGCCCCAACACTCTTGCTGGCAAGAGTGATGCAATCTCCACCACAGAGCTAAGAAAGCTCAGGTAATAGATGAAGCTTAATGGAGCCAGGAGCAACTTTTATGAACCAACTTTGCACAGGGATTTTTTTAAAAAAGAAGTCAACATTCTTAGATGTTTACAGCAATATTTTAAGGGGGGGTGATGAATACTTGGGATTTTTGCATTTGTACTAATGCCACAAATGTGCAATTATATTTCGCAAAGGATAATTGAGTCTGTCATGCTGAGTTTTAACCAAAGGTCTGCATGCAAAGTAACATCCTTTGAAGAATAACCATATGCAGTAAATTTATTAATTTGTTACCATTCAACCACTACCAAAACCCCAACAGCCTCTGCTGTGTAACAGTTTTCAGAATTTCTCAGGAACACATAAGCCACGAATTCACCGGCACCAGCTAACAAATTATTCATTGCTTAAATGTAGACATATATAAATGTGCAACTCACACTACCCCTAATATTTAGGCTGGGGTTCCTTTCCAAAGGCTACCCACCAAATCTAAAACTATTACACTATTTGCTGACTCTCTGCAACTCTCTTCAGATCTTGCCTTGCAGATTTGCTATGTGCTGTGATGAACATGATCTTTCTCAGCAACCAAGGCATCTGGCTTCTACAGCTCTAAGAGAAGCACCAACTGCAATTCTGAAGCCAAAACATTAATAACAAGCTTGAGAGAAACGACAGGCAATGCCCACCAGTTTCCTAGAACCGTAAGAACAATAACTGGCAGCTCTTTGTGCCGTTATCACCAAGAGATGAAATTATAAAGAAAAGCCCACAGTACCTGATCGGTAACAGGGATAGACTCCCACCGCCGCTTCAACAAGAGCAAAGGTCGGCGCTTCATGATTCCCAGTTTTGCTCAAGAAGGCTCTTCCTCAGAATAATTTCAAACCAGCAGCAAAAAATATTATTCCCGATCCTTACGTTGCATCGCTCAAGTCGACTTCAAGGATCCCAAAGTTTTGTGTTTGCAAAGGTGTTGCAAGGAAGCCGTGGGGGAAATGGTGGATTTGTTTGTTTGTTTGGTCCAAACTCTTCCCAGTTTTGCATGCCTTGATCTCTCTATAGGAAGCAGGCACAGGAGAGATAGTGGGGTGGAGGGGGGGGGAATCAACCCAGCAGCATTCGATGATGAATTACCTCATAGACGCATGAAGTAGGTAGACAACACCACCAGACACACTCAATCTGAAAATAGCTGTTGCTTAGGAACTGGAAGGGTAAATTGCAGCACCTCAGCTATATATAATTGAGAGCTTTTACATTTAATGTGAATTAAAACACACCGGACCAGTGCGCCTGCCTGCCTGCCTCCTTCCCTCCCTCCCTCTCTCTATATGAGCATCATCTCATGGAAGTCTGCAAAAGGAAGGACTGCCTGTTCCCTGAAGACCAGGGGTTATGCCTCAACACCCACTCAACAAACCAACAGCACCAGAACTGTATCAGCAGCAAAATCCTGTCCATATGGCATCCTCAATAAACTGGAGTCTTTTTTCTATCTCTCACTTTCTCGTAAAAAAACACAAACAAAAAACACAATGCTTTGCAAGTCTCCCACAGAAGGGGAAACAGCTTAGGAGTGGAGCATTACACAAAAGAACCAATGGAAAGGTGTACTCTTTTGCAGGAAGCACACCTCCACAGGTGAAGATATGTGCACCTGCAAGAAAAGTGTGTGATGCAAAGTTTTAGATTTCCAACAGAGGCAGCCTTGCTGGCCAGAAGTCATAATGCCAATATCAGAGTGGAACTGTACAAATCTTTGGTGAGACTGCATTTGAAATACTGGGTGATATGATAGCCATGTTCAAATATATAAAAGGATGTCACATAGAGGAGGGAGAAAGGTTGTTTTCTGCTGCTCCAGAGAAGTGGACACGGAGCAATGGTTCCAAACTACAAGAAAGAAGATTCCACCTAAACATTAGGAAGAACTTCCTGACAGCAAGAACTGTTCGACAGTGGAATTTGCTGCCAAGGAGTGTGGTGGAGTCTCCTTCTTTGGAGGTCTTTAAGCAGAGGCTTGACAACCATATGTCAGGAGTGCTCTGATGGTGTTTCCTGCTTAGCAGGGGGTTGGACTCGATGGCCCTTGTGGTCTCTTCCAACTCTATGATTCTATGATTCTATGTATAGTTGTGGTTGTCTCACCTCAAAAAGTGGAAAAGGGACATGAAGCCACCTCCCCCCCACTCAGTGAGGAAAGGTTCCAGCA
The DNA here is from genome assembly GCF_951804945.1 of Podarcis cretensis. Classification (NCBI taxonomy): domain Eukaryota; kingdom Metazoa; phylum Chordata; class Lepidosauria; order Squamata; family Lacertidae; genus Podarcis; species Podarcis cretensis. The sequence continues at coordinate 14,444,957 of NC_137179.1, forward strand.
TTTGGGACTTTTCAGTTTAGAGAAAAAAGCAAGAGGTGATATGATAGAAGTTTAGAAAATGATGCATGGCACTGAGAAAGTAGATAGAGAAAGGATTCTCTCGTAACACACTGGACCTTCAATGAAGCGGGATGATGGAAGATTCAGGGCATCTGAACAGGGCAGGTTCATCTATGGAACAATTGACAGTTGAGGTGGATGATGAAGTGGCTGTGCAATTGAGTCTTCTCGTGAACAAGTTCAACCCACATTGATCATGCTGTTACGAAAGGGTGGAGTAGAGTTGTGAATCAGGGAGTCAACAAAGCCAAAGAGGTCCAAACAGTTCTGCAGTAAACATTGGCCTATCCAAAGACACACAATATATCATCCATGAAATGCCAACTGGGTCTTAAGATCTGGCCCTTAGCCTTCCCCATGATTAAAAAAACTGGCACAGAAGGCTGGTTAGATCAGTAGCAGCAGAGGAAGAACAGCTGTTGGTGCTTAATTTCTCAGAAATGGCCCCACCAATCCTCTGGCCTCATACAACCTCCTTCAGCCTCTGAGACTCAAACTGGGCCTTGAGTATGACCAGGCCTTCTATATATATATATAACATCAGGTGTCAAGTGTGCTCTTTAGGTCTCTTGAAGATACAGCTATGCCTTTCTATCCTGTGTAAGATACATCTGCTCCTCAAAGTCCTGGCTGGTGCCCAACCTGCAAACCAAGCTTCAAGCAACACTAGCCAAAGTCTCAGCTTGAGCTTAAGACCAGACTACCAGCATCTCAGCAAACTCCCCAGAAAAAGAGTAAGCTCTGTTTTTCCAATAACTGTTATCACAGTCAGTCCAGAGAGCCAGATCCTGAGAGTGATGAGAAAGTTGATTTATGCCACTGGTCCTCACCCGAGCAGTTCCTGACCCATATATGGGTAACAATTAGGGATTGGAGAATCTGTCCATTTTGGTTTCTTGCATTTTATCTCTCTCTCTCCCTTTTCTTTGTCTCGAGGTCAGTTCACATTAATTTGCAATTCCTCCCCCGTTTTTAAATTCACATGAAATTTCATCAGCATTTAAGTCCACATCTTTACATGCAATCATGCCTAACATATGCACTTTTGCAGACTAATTTCCCTAATATAATTGTGAATATGCCATTTTCACAAACACATTCATTTTAATACACACTCTCTGTTTTATGTACTTTTCTGTACACATTATATGACTGGAGAACTGCATAGCAAAATTCAGAGAAGTGCGAATTTTGGAGAATGGCTGTCTTTCTGTTCCCTTGTTGTTTTCGAAAGTGCAAAATAGGTAAATTGGCCTTTAAATGCAAACTGGATGAGATTGTTCTTTCTTCAAAGAAGAGTTGAAGAAAGGCTGATAGAGGCCAACAAATGGAAACCCAAAGGATAAAGATGACATACATGCTATAAGTGAGTCTCACATTCTGGGTTGGAGGTAAAGGTCCTATGTCTCAAAAAGCTGAAGTCCACAGGTCTAATTTCATGGTAGATTAACCCATCCTTGTGAAGTCCGAATTATTTCTCCTTGGGCACATCTTCAAGATTACTTAAATCTTTAACTTAATACTCAAAATTATTTAATATAGGTGATATATCCTATGAAACATATTAACTCAAGAGACAAATTTCCCACTTGTTTTGGTTTGAGGAAGAAGATTTCAACAGTACGACCATTCTGCAATCCATGGTAAATCTCACAGCAGTCAGCATCATGGGGGAAAGTTCAGAAAATGGAAGAACTCAACACCTCTCTCTCTTCTCTTCCCTTCCTCCCTTCCTGACTCTCCCATCAACACTTCTTTCCATTTTCCTCTGCTCTCCTCCTTGAGGGCTTCTCCTTCCATAAGTACTGGGGTTATTCTTTTAAAACAACCAAGTTCATTTCAACTTTACAAACCTGAGGAGTTTTTCACTGATCACGAAACAGACAAGCATAACATTAGTCTTTATAGTACAGTGGTGCCCCGCAAGACGAACGCCTCGCAAGACAGAAAACCCGCTAGAGGAAAGGGTTTTCCGTTTTGGAGGCGCTTCGCAAAACGAATTTCCCTATGGGCTTGCTTCGCAAGACGAAAATGTCTTGCGAGTTCCTGCGGGGGGTTTTCCCCTTACCCCCCCTTTTTCTAAGCCGCTAAGCCGCTTATCAGCTGATCCGCTAAGCCGCTAAGCTGCTAAAAGCCGCTAAGCTGCTAATAGCGCTAATCCGCTAAGCCATCAATGGGCTTGCTTCGCAAGACGAAAAAACCGCTAGACGAAGAGAATCGCGGAACGGATTCTTTTCGTCTTGTGAGGCACCACTGTACTCTTTATTTTATTTTAAAAACTAAACCTAGCAACTCTTCAATCACATAGTAGTTGGAGATGGACCACACTTTTTGATATGCAGATGATTCAAATAAATATGGAATTGGCAACCTGATTGTGTGACAAATCCCCCAAATCTGTTGCGTTTCCATGGCAGCAAAGCCAAACAAATAAATACAAATAAAATAAAAGCACACAGTATGTCGGCGTTATAATTCAGCTCAGTGTTGTGGCCGAAAATATGTTTATATTTCCTTGGGAATAAGATTCCATTCTTCAGCTTTCATTCCTAGTGTCTGTCCTTTCAAAAACTAATCAAGGTATGCAGAAAACAAGGAGAAGCTGGTTCAACAATTGGGCAATATGTCCTGTTCCCACTCTCCCAGTGGCCAAAGTATAATAGATTCTCTCTCTCTTTCTCTCTCTTCCATCTTGTGTTAACCAGATGTCTCAAAGGTCTTGTGCCATTCTCTCTCCTTTCTCTATATGCTGCTCTTTCACTTGACACTTGCCAATTCTCCACTGTGGGCTACCACTTCTTTCCCCTAAGAGCCCCTCGCTCTTGTAACACCCTTTCATGTGACTTCTAACTCTTCCTTTGCTTTTACATTAAAATACTTTCTTTAAAACATACATGTCTTCTGGTCACGTGCAAAAACAAAGCAATTTCGGAAGACACCAATGGATATTATACAAGAAAATGGAATGTACTACTTTTTAATGAACCTATATATATATATATATATATATATATATATATATATATATATATAATACAGACAGATAGGGATAACGGGTTCTGCCCAACTAAGTTATACTTGGCATTAATGAATTAATGGCATTAATATATATATATAGGGTGAATATGAATTCATAAATAAGCAGTAGCGCCTTGTATCCCATGGTAGTCCTACTCAGAGTAGACCCAGTGAAGTTAATAGACACAACCAGCGGTAACTTAAGATTCATTAATGCCAAGTATAACTTAGTTGGGCAGAACCCGTTATCCCTATCTGTCTGTATTATAGGACAACAGCCCAGTCCTATGGATGTTAATACAATGGTCCCAGTGAGTTCAACAGGACTTAGTCCCAAGTAAGCATTTTTAGGATTACAGCCTTACAGCACAATCCTAATCATGTATATTCAGAAGTAATCCCATTGAATTCAATGGTGCCGGCTCCCAGGAAGGCTGGGTTAGGGTTGCACAGCACAAACATATGCTAATATTGCAAAGCAACACTCAAATGCAACAGCAGATGTCACCAAGAAGTCAACAGCCTTAAACAATTGAAACATCCGTGATGACACTTCGTTATTGATTAATTAAAAGCGTGTGGTTCTAGCTCCTCAGACTAAAAATGTAAAAGCCCCACTGTTTTCACCAAGAGATGCATGAGAAACATACACAGTATTTCCGATATAAATTAGAGGGATGCATGCAAAGCAAATACGCAAAAACCCGCCATCTAAAGGCTTAAAGATGGCCACGCTTAAAAAGCTTTGAAATTATTCCATTCAAATAAATTTAAACTGGTAATTTGACACCATGTATATAGCTTTGAGGAGAAGTCTAACCAGCTGATTGGCCAATAGTTACGTAGATAACTCATCCCTGTATCCTTTCTTATACACATTGGGAAAATGACAGTCATTTTCCATGCAGAGGACATTTGGTCTGTGTTGTTTATGGTGTTAAATAAATATCCAGTCAGGGATAGGTATTCACCATTCTATATATTCCTTGTAGAGCTCAAGTGGAACTACAGTCATACCTTGGGTTACAGGCGCTTCGGGTTGTGTACCGTGCTGAACCCGGAAGTACCAGAACAGGTTACTTCCGGGTTTCGGTGCTTGCGCATATGCAGAAGTGCTAAATTGTGTTTGCGCACACGCAGAAGCGCCAAATCGCAACCTGTGCATGCACAGCTGTGGCGCTGCGGATGCTGTGGGTTGTGAACAGGCTTCCCGCATGGATCACGTTCGCAACCCGAGAGTCCACTGTATATATTCTGCAGGAGCTTTATCTGATTTCAGGAAGGAAATAAGGACCGATATCTCATTACAGGTCACCATTCAGATAGGTTTGAGAAATCCCTACACACTGCTGGTACGTTTGATTGCCCAGATAGACCACCAAATATATTGGAGAAATATTTAACCCAACGTAGACTCACATTCCCAAACAACCACATTCCCCAACCCTCCTTTATACCAGCTGTAGAAAAACCTTGCAAAAACTCACCTGAGATCCTCTGGGTCCTCGTTTGTGATCCCAATCAGAATGTCCCATGATCTGAAGAAACATAAAGGAGAGATTACCATTAATATGATCACAAAATCATAGAATTGGAAAGGACAGCAAGAGTAATCTAGTCTAACCCCCTACAATGCAGGAATCGTTCACCCAATGTGGGGCTCAAATCAATGACCCTGAGAATTAATAACAGTCTCCTGCTCAACAAACCTACCTAGGTATTAGGAGCTTTAGAAGAAGAATAAAAAAGAGAGATCTCTGCCCCAAGGAGCTTGCAATTTTTGGGAAAGGGGATTTGCAATTAGTTTATGGTGAAATAAAAGGGACCGATGAACTTTCCCCATGCTTGCTAATAGTAAAAAAAAAAAGAGTGTTACAGTATCAATGTTTATGTTTTATTATTTTGTTCTAAGCCAGATTGAACATTTTATATAAAGAGGGATTATATATATAAAAAAATCAAAAACCATTCAAATGCCACCTAACATTAAAAAAGAATAAAGCAATTTACAATACACGCTCATTAAAATCAACACAATAACCTATTATGAATAAATATGGCAGAATCCATAAAATCAATACATCAAACAATGAATAAAAATGGCAAAATCCGTAGCTGAGTAAAAAGCAGCAAGTCAATCTAACAGGCCCGAAAGATCTCATTATGGTGATGTGCTTCTGGCGTTATATCATTTCTGAGGGGAGGTGGTTTTCAAAGAGTGGGCACCGCAACAGAATAGACCCTCCCCCTAACCACAGCGCTATCAAAAATAAATATTTACTGCGTTAAAGGAAAATGTTATGAAAATGATTTATAGATGGTACATCACACCTGTGAAACTGGCAAAAATGTATAAAACATGTAATAAGTGTTGGAAATGTAAAGAAAAAGAAGGAACATTTTATCATATGTGGTGGGACTGTAAGAAGGTGAAGGGCTTCTGGGAAATGATATATAATGAGATGAAAAAGATGTTGAAATATACGTTTGTTAAGAAACCAGAGGCTTTCCTTCTAGGAATAGTAGGAAATGAAATAAATAGAATGGACTGTAAACTTTTCCAATATGCAGTAACAGCAGCGAGAATATTATTGGCCCAAAAATGGAAACAGGAACAACTGCCGACGCTCGAAGAATGGAGAATGAAACTGATGGAGTATGCTGAACTGGACAAACTAACAAGAAAGATCAGATATATACGAGATGAAAAGTTCATTGAAGACTGGGGAAAATTTTCAGACTATCTGAAATGTGTATGTGATGAGCAAATAACGCTAGTGGGATTTCAAGAAGCTCTGTAAATGTTAGAGGACTATTGTATTGATGAAAACTAAGTGTGTGAAGGTTTATAAAATGCAATATAAAATTAGGAAATTTAAAATTTAAAATTAGGAAATATAAAATTTAAAAATTTGAATAATGGATGATTGTCAGAGAGGTTGAAAGAAGTCTAAAAGAGAAAATATGTGATAAATTTAGATTGGATACTATAAATGTATGTTGGAAAATTAAATAAATAAATAAACAAACAAACAAACAAACAAATAAATAAATATCATAAGCAGCTCACCAGCCACGATGCCCAATGCTCAGAAGGTGGACTGTGACTGCTTACCAGGAAACAGAGAGGAAGGAAAATTCTGCATGGTGCAAACTCAATCTAGAACAGTGGTACCTTGGATTACAGATGCTTCAGGTTACAGACGCTTCAGGTTACAGACTCTGCTAACCCAGAAATAGTACCTCGAGTTAAGAACTTTGCTTCAGGATGAGAACAGAAATCGCACAGTGGCAGCAGCAGGAGGCCCCATTAGCTAAAGTGGTGCTTCAGGTTAAGAACAGTTTCAGATTAAGAATGGACCTCCAGAATGAATTAAATTCTTAACCCGAGGTACCACTGTACTGTATTGGCTCTGTTTTGAACTCTCCGCCCCCTCACCTCTCCCAGAAAGCAACAGTGACCCACCTGCCTGAAAAATATCATGGCAGCTGCATCCCATCTGGTGAGCAGCTTCAGATAAATAATTCTTAGTAAATTACTCAAGTTTTTTCACTTTTTTCTTTCAAAAACCGCCTTTACAAATGGCATTTTGGTGTGCAACTAGAAACACCGAATTCTAGTGCAGGTAAGCTTCTTGCAAAAGACCAAATGAAAATATGAAATGAAACCAGTTGCAGGAGTTTTAACCACCAATGCAGCACTTCTGGTCCACAACCTGGTGTCCAGAACTCACTAATGAACTGTGCTGGCACCAAGCACATTTCAAATTCCTACTTCGACGATCAACCCACAAGCAAACTGCTTATGTAAAGCATCCAGCTGTGTGATCTGAGTCTACCTTGTCAACGCTGCATGTTTAACATTGCCACAATCTGACCGAGAGGCATTTTTGCCTTAATGCAGAGATTTCGCAAATTGTGAAGGTTGCAATCAAGAGACTCCCAGATGAAGTCATTCCAATTGTGCATCATCCTTAACAAACGGCTTAATGCTGTCCGTCCAACTCTCAAAGGAGACACAAGGGGTTCAATCGAAGGACTGTTTTGTAGATTGTCATAAGCAAACATTACACAGACGCAGGAAAAGCGCTTTGTGGTCGCCATCCATACAAGCACACTGAGATTTCTGCATGTGAAAATCAACACAACTACCAACAAGGCTGCCCCACGCTTTTTGTTAGCTATCCAAAAGACATTTTAACTGAGGAAATCACTCTGGATGGACATCAAATAGTTGCATTTTCTCTAATATGCATCTCTCTGTGTTACTTTCATTAATCTGTGTATTTTTTTAAATGTACACTTTACCCTAGTCTATGTATCCTTTTACTAATTACTTGGCTGAAGAACTGCCTTGCAAAATTCAGAGGAGTGTGAATTTAGGTTGGTTATGTTCTGGTTCTGGAAGCGTTTCGAAAAATCAATACAACTCTATATTTTGTGGTTTTATATTTTGATTTTTACTATGAACCACCCTGAGACCTTTGGGTATAGACAAATGATGTGCGCTCCCAGGAGTGAAGTCAAACAACTGCCTTAGCAGCACTCACATGGGCAGTGTGCTGCCTAGATGAGAAGACCCCTCTCTCGGCCTCACTTATGTAGTCCAAAGGAAAACAGAGCAATACACTTGGCACCAGGAGTTGCTGAAAGGAGGCGTACAAGGTGCCATCCAGCCATCTTAGCATGGAATCTCTAAATAAAGGGAAAGACTTTTGGCTGAGGATCGCGGAGACCCTCTGATAGTCACCGCAGACAATGCTGAGCTGAATGGGCCAACAGAATAGCTTAAGGGGCTTAGTGCACTTGGAAACAAAAAGTTTGACACTTTTGCTTTGGAACTGGAATATTTTGGAGTCCAGAGACTCCATCACGTTTTTGTGAATAAGTTACAAAGCTGCACCCACAGATTTCTTCTCAGATTACAGGAAAATGTCCACTGCTGTGCATTCCCCTAGCAACATATGCACTTACATTATTTATTATTAATGTATATATTGATAATGCCCACATACCTCCTAAGCAGCTAAACACTAAACAAACTCTGGTACCCATTTCCCAGAGATAGCTATCTCTTTTAATTATCGAATTTGGTTTCTCACCAACCCCTTATGAAAGGAGCATTCCTGTACTCTTTGTTCTTGCAAAAGAACAAGTCCCCCCGCCTTTGTTTTGTCCTGAGACCATCTCCCTCCGCTCTCACAACATCACTCTAAAGTTTGTTTCCTGAATTTGGAACACATTTCCCAACCCAGAAAAAAATAAAACTTTTAAAAGCCCATTGAGAACAATGCTGCTGCTGCTGACGCCAGCAATAAACTTGGCACAGAGTCTCTTGCTCAAAACCATCATAATAACTCATAGTAGCAAACTATAGCACCCATATGTCTTCCATTTCTCTCCCCCCCCCCCCCCGGAAGAATCATGTCTTTTGTGAAATCTGGCATAGCCATCGCCTTTTGTGGCTGCAAAGCAAACAGTGCAAAACACTGGGGTTTAGCCACACCCTCAGAATATAATCTGTTATCGCCAATCACAAAATTAACACAGTACGGCAAACCCAAAGGTGTGAGACGGAATTCCGGAAACCAATGTATTATATATGAGAGGCTGATACCTTTCTTTCGGAATTAAACCCATGTCCAAACTTTAACACTGAAAAGCTTTACTTGCAGAAACTTATAACCGAGTTAAAGCCTAATAATTACAATCACATGCTTCTCCAAGCATGGGTTTTTAGTCTCGTCTTCTAACTTCCAAGCGACTATATTTTCCCCTTTCCAGAGCTCCACACTTAGCCTTCTGTATCTCAGTTAGGCCATGCCTTGCAGCTCCTATGAGAGATTCCCACTTTTCCTCTCTCCTGCAGCTTGGCTCTTTTTTTCAAGCAGAGAAGAAACACCTCAACACTCCATTTGACTTAGCAGTGTTCACGGTGGATTCTAAAACACAGTAATCTTGCTGCACATAAAATGGAGTCTCTTCTTCACTAAATACCTCCCATGTGAGCCTTCAAATGTGCAGGAGCTCACTCAGTAAAGTATTCTGTATGCACTCCGACCAGAACTGTCTACTGCAACTGATATTGCTTCCCTAAGTCCTTGGCTCTTTCCATTAAAAAGTTCAGCCAGAAGGTATATTCATGGCAAATGTGGTAGGGTTTGCACCCTAGGGAGCTAGTCAACTGGCTGGTCAACTGACCAATGTATTATTGTCATTATTATTTGACCAAATTATGTCAGAATGCAGTTTGCTTTAAAGGTAAAGGTACCCCTGTCCATTAGGTCCAGTCGTGGCTGAGGGAGCCAGCATACAGCTTCTGGGTCATGTGGCCAGCATGACTAAGCCGCTTCTGGTGAACCAGAGCAGCACATGGAAACGCCGTTTACCTTCCCGCCGGAGCGGTACCTATTTATCTACTTGCACTTTGACGTGCTTTCGAACTGCTAGGTTGGCAAAAGCAGGGACCGAGCAACAGGAGCTCACCCCGTCGCGGGGATTCGAACCGCCGACCTTCTGATCGGCAAGCCCTAGGCTCTGTGGTTTAACCCACAGTGCCACCCACGTCCCTTATTATTTATTTACTAGTTACCTAAAAAGTCTCCTAATGTAAACTTAAATTTTAAAAAGTTCATTAGTTTAAAATTCATTAGGCTATTTTTATGTGTAAAACACACCAAATGCAGCTTACACAAACATTGTGTAACTTTATTCATTTTCATGCATTATAACAGGGTTGCTTGTGGAATTCAAACCGAGTGAATTCTGATGCATCTACACCTCCTGAACTAATGCGAAAATTGGAACAAACGCTAAAATCTGGGAGTTAAGTTCCACTGAATTCAATGGGACTTACTTCTGAGTAGATATGCATAGGATTGAGTGGTTACTGATAGCATTAACACTTCCTGAAAGTTTCAGTGCAATTATTGACTTAAAAAATGTGTTGCTGGTTTTGTAAGTGTTTATTTGGAGAGAAAACATGTATAGATCATGCATTTTAGGATAAAATAGATTTTGGAATACATATTTAAATACAATGCCTGTGCTACTGGGTTTTTTATTTAAAAAAATATATGTCCACATGTGTGAACATATGTGAAATTGACATGGTCCAGTTTGTCCAATGCCTACTGAATTTTTGTGCAGGGAAACCTAATAATTCAGGCATGAACGTTAAAGGAAGCTGAATGTTCAAAATGCTACATGAACAACCCAAATTAAAAACAAATAGCATCAAGTTGTAGTTGAAGATGAGGAACAATATATTTTGAGGGGGGAAGAATCCCTCTCCATCCGGAAGGTTGTTATTTTTAAGAATCTGGGATACAGCAGCAATGTATAAGCTAACTTTCTACATCAAATCAAGAGAAATTATAATGTACGAAAGCAAATTTGTTGATCGATGGGTGATTTCTATTTCCATGTGGAATGAGGAATTTGGTGATGATGTGAGACCATATTCATTGTTTTCTTTAGTCTAATAAGATGAGATCAAATCCATGTTCCCACCCTTGGTTTAATGATTTTTACTCTTCTGGTTTTTTTATTATTATCTTAAGTGTTCAATTAAAAGAAAAGAAAAATAAATAAATATTAGGAACAAAGATAGGGCACATGAGAAAAGGCTCTGGTTGAGTCCAGCAGTTCATGAGAAACAGCATAAACAAGAAATGCAAGCATTTGTATGCTTCATGGTGAAGAAATTGTCTCCAGCTCCGAACTGTGATCTTGGTTCCAAAGAAAGTCAAGGGATGAGATCATATTTGGTGCTGGAAGAGACGGGAACAGGGAGGGGAGAGGGGAGAGGAAGAGAAGACTACATATTTTAGGACTTTTCTCATGGCAGCATATGACCTTTTTATCCTATTTCCAAGACGTAAACTGTTTGACTTCAGTAGGAATCCGAGTTCCTGTGCGCGGGGGTGAGAGACACTAAGAAACATTTGGAGGAAGGCATGAGCTGTCGGCAGTAAACTGTTTGAAGGGGATGTGCTACACTGATTGCTCAACCCATTGCTTGCAAAAAAAACAAAAAACAACCCACATGCGTGTGCACTGAACTATGCATGCTTTAAATAGTCTGGATGATCGACAGAGCACTAGCAGAGCCTAGTGAATTACCTGTCAAGCGTCTCTGTCCTAGGATATTTCTTTAATCCCAGTTTTCTGTATCGGACCCACGTTTCATCCTTCTAGCCTATATCTGAATTGCTTCCCGAGTCTGGTACCCCCGATTTCTTCTTATCTCCATTCCTCCAGCTTTCTGTTTTACCAGAGACGCCCAGAGGGCTGCATTCGGGCCCCAGGCATAATGTAATAATAACAAACAAACAACTAAATATAATTAATGGAGGAGGGATGAAAGGCATATTAATTCTTACCAAGCTCAAGTGTATCAAAAGGGTGTGTGTGTGTGCCAGTAATCATAAGAGGCTAAAAAAATGACATTTCCAGATGTTGCAGTTGGGCATTGCTAAGTGTTTACTGAGCTTCAAAACAGTCAGCAGAGACGCCCCCACTCAACATCATTTTCATTCATGATGTGTAAAGGTTATGAAGTGCTGAAGTATTCAGCACCAATTAGAGATATTCATTTGTGGCACTTGTGACAGCAAGAGTGAGGGAAAACACTGAGGGAAAACTGTGGCACTTTGGTCCCATTCCCGAATTTGAGAAAGTTGTCTGAGGCCCACGAAAATGCGGGGCTGAGCAAACCCCACTAGTCTTGGAGGTGTCCTCAAGTCCAATAAGTAATTAATTAATAAATAATAATAATAATACCCCGCCCATCCGGATGGGTTTCCCCAGCCACTCTGGGTGGCTCCCAACACATTAAAAACAGAATAAAACTTCAAATATTAAAAACTTCCCTAAACAAAAAGAATCTAGACCAAAACAATTCTTGATCCCCACAGGCATGCTGTCTCCAACATGGAACAAAGTCTACTGCAGAACTCTTAGATCAGTATTGTAGGACTGTACGGATGGCAAAACGCAAAAACCAAGTCTCTTCACTGCCCACTGCATGTTATTTTCAAATCAATGAAGACTTGGTATTTTCTTTCATTCATCAGAATTCATTCATTAGACTTCAGAACATGAGAACAGGCCTTTTCTGCAATGGCTTCCCGTCTGTAGAATGCTCTCCCCAGAGAGGCTCACCTGGCACAATCATTACATATCTTTAGGTGCCAGGTGAAAACATTCCTCTTTAACGAGGCTTTCGGCCATTAAATACCGCATTGACCAGAAGACGCACCTAGTTTTTAGAGGATGAAAGGGGGAAAGCCCTGGTTTTTGGGCGATCAGCTCACAGTTGTGCAGCTTCTTTTGCAAAGGGGGAAAGCCTCATTTTTTGAGGATCAGCTCAAAGTTGAAACAAAATTAAAAAAATTCCTTCCAGTAGCACCTTAAAGACCAACTAAGTTAGTTCTTGGTATGAGCTTTCGTGTGCATGCACACTTCTTCAGATACACACGAAAGCTCATACCAAGAACTAACTTAGTTGGTCTTTAAGGTGCTACTGGAAGGAATTTTTTTATTTTGTTTTGACTATGGCAGACCAACACGGCTACCTATCTGTAGCTCAAAGTTGTTGAGCTTACAGTGGTGTCTCGCAAGACGAAAAGAATCCGTTCCGCGAGTCTCTTTGTCTAGCGTTTCTTTCGTCTTGCGAAGCAAGTCCATTGACGGCTTAGCAGATTAGCGCTATTAGCGGTTTAGCGGCTTTTAGCGGCTTATCGGATAAGCGGCTTAGCGGCTTAGAAAGGGGGGGAGGGGAAAAACCCGCAGGAACTCGCAAGACATTTTCATCTTGCGAAGCAAGCCCATAGGAAATTCGTTTTGCAAAGCACCTTCAAAACGGAAAACTCTTTCATCTAACGAGTTTTCCGTCTTGCGAGGCATTCGTCTTGCGGGGCACCACTGTACTTTGCAAAGGGGGAAAGAAATCCTGTTTTTATGGGGTTCAGCTTACAGTTCTGCAGCTTCTTTAGGAAAGGAAAGGGAGCCGTTTCTACTGTTTCCAGACAGATAATCTAATCAGCCAGTCACTTGTCTCTAGGGAAACAAACAGCCTCCCTCTGCAGAACATTCAACAATGGAGGCCTGGGCAAGGGGGCAGGGCCAGAAAGGGAGCCAGCGACTGACCACACATTCGCTCCATAAGACGCACAGACATTTCCCCTTACTTTTTAGGAGGAAAAAAGTGCGTCTTATGGAGCGAAAAATACGGTAATCTAAGGGCTGTCAAATGATGAATTATGCTTTTATTATTATGCTGTGTAAATTATGTTCCTAATGTGGTACACCACCCCAGGGTCTTTGGATAAAGGGTGGTATATAAATTGAATCAATAAATCATCATCATCATCAGAGCCCATCTAGTCCAGCATCTTGTTCTCACAGTGACCAGCAAGATGCCTGTGAGAAACCCTCAAGGAGGACCTGAGTACAAGAGCACTCTCCTTTCCTGACATTCAAAAGCAGGGCACAGCATTCTGTGTCCAGGGCAGCTGTCTACCAGCTCCATCTGGTATGCAGGCTGAGACCCTACCTGCCCGCAGACTGTCTCGCCAGAGTGGTGCATGCTCTGGTTATCTCCCGCTTGGACTACTGCAATGTGCTCTACGTGGGGCTACCTTTGAAGGCGATCCGGAAACTACAACTAATCCAGAATGCGGCAGCTAAACTGGTGACTGGGAGTGGCCACTGAGACCACATAACACATAACACCGGTCTTGAAAGACCTTCACTGGCTCCCAGTCCATTTACAAGCACAATTCAAAGTGTTGGTGCTGATCTTTAAAGCCCTAAATGGCCTCGGCTCAATATACCTGAAGGAGCGTCTCCACCCCCATCGTTCTGCCCGGACACTGAGGTCCAGCTGAGGGCCTTCTGGCGGTTCCCTCCCTGGGAGAAGTGAGGCTGCAGGGAACCAGGCAGAGGGCCTTCTCATAGTGGCGCCTGCCCTGTGGAACGCCCTCCCACCAGATGTCAAGGAAATAAACAACTATCTGATTTTTAGAAGACATCTGAAAGCAGCCCTGTTTAGGGAAGTTTTTAATGACTGATATTTTAATGTATTTTTAATCTTTTGTTGGAAGCCTCCCAGAGTGGCTGGGGAAACCCAGTCAGATGGGCGGGGTATAAATAATAATATATTATCATCATCATCACTGTTGTGACTGGTAGCCATTGATAGCCTTGCCCTCCATGAACCTGTCTAATCCTCTTGTTAAACCATCCAAGTTGATGCCCGTCACTGTGGCTGCAAGTTCTGTGGTTTGACTACGTGCCCTGTGATGCGAGACTTTCTTTTACCTGTCCTGATAAAAGGAGTTGCCCATCATCAGTTAGCACCTGGTAGCAGGTACGCAGCTCACCTGGTCACACTATGGTGAGAAACACTGCATTTCTATTTAAAACATGGCAACCATTTCTAAATATGCATTTGCACATATAAAATAGCCTATTCACAGTTTATGCAAACATGTGCCCTCTGTTTTGTGGTTTATTTCTGGCTTTGCGGCCACCCTAGACTTGCTTGGAGTCATCGGGGTCTCAGGCAGATAATGCTCTTTTCCTATCGTCTCCTACCTGAGATTTAACTGGGGATGCCAGGTATCAAACTTGAGACCTCCTGCACCGCAAAGTACGTGTTATGCTACTGAGCTACGGCTCATCATTTGCTATTTCCCATCCTGAATGGAGGAACCATCCTGCTACAAGCCCTAACGTTTAACGGCTGCCTGCTAGCTCGCTTTAAACCCTCAATGTCAAATCTCACAGTACATTCAGTTCAAACATGCCCTCGGGGGTATTCCCTGCTAAGTACTTGCTATTTTGGTCCACTCACTTTCAAGTTCAACCAGCAAATACTGCATCACTCTTGGGGATGGGGACAAGCTCGCCTCTCCTCCGTTCAATCTCAATCAAAACGACCAAACTAATTAGCACTCTGCACAGAGAAGCATCTGGCTGTGTGTAGCATTGACCAGAGCAAAAGTGCATCCCCTGAAACACAGCTAATAAAATCGGTCCCGTGATTCGCCTCTAGTGTGACACATCGCTTCTTCGTTTTCTCGAGCAGAAAAGACCAGCCTCCCAACTCCATGGGCTAAACAAAAGCCCTGTGGCTCAGAGGGATTTCTGGTTGTGCTGAGCCTGTACATTAGGGGTGAAGAAATTCATGCCCGGGGAGCAAATGCAACACCTCTCTCTGCTCAGTGGGCATCTTCCTATACCTCAGCCACAACCCCTCTAGCCAGCCTTGCTTTGCACCCTCCTGGCTCAAATACACCTTTGATCCTTTCTTTCATAATGCCTCTTGCTTGTCTGTATGGAGAACAGAGTGTGAGTGTGTGTGGAAACTAGCCTACTGCAACAAGGTAAATGCACTGGTTGCTGTGTCCACTTTTGCCTCTGGCCCCTTCCTCCACTGGCATGCAGCCCCCGGAAAGCTGTCCAGAAGAGAACACAGCTCATTGGCTAAAAACGTTGTAGGATATCTTCCCTCCAAATTCCCAGCTGCACGTTGGCTTCCACACCCTGGAATAAGAGCCTGTGCATATTATGTCCAAACTGCTCAAGCGTTACCCCACAAAATTATTGGGAGACCATGTGTGCAGAGATCAGAGCTACACAAGCTGGAATTTGTGCATGTAGGCACACATTTCGGTGAAAGGTCAAAGTGGGGACGGCCCTACCATTAGGCAGAAGGTGAGGAAAGGTGACTTTCACAGGTGACATAAGTCAGGGTGTGGGAAGCAGCAGTGTTAGAAACTCAGATATCTAAGCTAGATACCAAATGGCTCCTTAAACCAGGGTTAGGTAAAGGTAAAGGGACCCTTGACCATTAGGTCCAGTTGTGGCCGACTCTGGAGTTGCGGTGCTCATCTCGCTTTACTGGCCGAGAGCTGGCGTACAGCTTCTGGGCCATGTGGCCCGCATGACTAAGCCACTTCTGGTGAACCAGAACAGCGCACGGAAACGCCGTTTATCTTCCCGCTGGAACAGTACCTATTTATCTACTTGCACTTTGACGTGCTTTCGAACTGCTAGGTTGGCAGGAGCTGGAACCAAACAATGGGAGCTCACCCTGTCGCGGGGATTCGAACCGCTGACCTTCTGATCAGCAAGTCCTAGGCTCTGTGGTTTAACCCACAGCGCCACCCGCATCCCTTAGAGTTATAGTCCCTTAGAGTTATAGTTGCCCAAATGGAATGTCTAGTTGCCATTTTGGGGTCAGATGGCTGTTGCATTTTTCAATATGACCTTTTGGTTCCTTAAATTCATTCTGATGGTCCAGATAAAATATAACTGACAGAATTCTACAGGATGTGTTGCCCAGGCATGCACTTCCAGATGGTTCATCTGGTGCCCCTGGTGAATTTCAAATGCTGGCAGTGAGGTGTTTGAAAACAGAGGTGGGTGTGCCACACAAAAGCCTGCCCTGCAACTCCTAAGCTGGCCTGTTGCAGACAGGCCTGGTGGGGGGTGTTCTTCCATCCCCACTGCAACTGCCTGGGTGGTCAGATCCTGTATGTGGAAGGGAGAAGATGGTGAGACTGTGTCCTCCTTCCAGGCAACCAACGGTCTTGGGGCAGCTCTCTGACGGTCCTCATGGAGGTTGGGAGGTAGGACAGATGTACCAAAGGGTGGGAATTGCACTCTCAACTCCCACAATGCATAGGCTGAACACATGCAAAATTGTGTGTCATCTGCAATGACTAAAATGTGTGTCATCTGCAAGGATAATAATCATTTGCCGCACAAATCTCTCTCTAACCAACAGAAAAAAAAAAGATAATCTGTGCTTGCTTCCTATAAGGAGTCATGCTTGTTCTTACTGAGAACAGATTCAAAACAGCTATGTTTGCTTCCTGAGGGGTGCAGATTCAAAGAACTGCGCCCTGGTCCCTGTTGTAGCAGGCAGTAATATATCTGGGATGGGGAAGCTGAGGTCCTCATGGGGATAAAGATAATAATGAACAGAACAGCTATCACCCCTAAGTTTGGGAAATTGTGCTCTAGACAATGAAAATGCCACCCACAACCAGTGTCAGTTCTGGAGTGCCCCTATACGGTTGTTTTGCCCTTGGAGGCATTGCGTGCCAAGGCCCTGTGACCCGCAGTTCCCTAGTGGATAATAAACACATGGACACAAGTATTTAGGTTTATGGGTTCAAATAGGCCACAACTTAATTGGTTACAGACATGAGCAGTTTGGCTTAGGCATTGGGTGAAGCCAGGCTATATCTTGACTCCCACCTGTCTCCAGGGAGTCCATCTAAGCGTAAACCACCAATAGGGGAAACCCTATGACTTAGATCAAGTAGGGGCACCCCAAGGGGTCGTGGAATTACCCCAGCCAACGCCTGGGCTTCGGACATAATCCACACCCCAGGATCCCTTTAACAAGATATCCTTAATGAGCATGGGCAGGCAGAGGCTATAACCTCCCTTCCATCCAAATAAAGGCTTACCCAATGCCTAACCTCACAAAGTTGTGACGATTGCTACAACGCAGCTGAAAAACAAATGGCTGGTGCCAATTTGCCAAGTGGGAAAAAATCCTACCCAGCCCCAACAATATGGCAGTCGACATTTGTCCATAGCAAAGTTGTGTCATAGACATACCTCCCACCAGCACTGATGGGTCACTGGGGCCACCCATGGGCAGGTCCCCACCCAGTGCCAGTGACATAACCTGAACAGTGATGTGGAGGGTGCCAATCCCTGCCCCCCGCCAGATCACTGCAGGGGCCTAGATGGCTGGCCGCAACGCCGCCCACCTGGAAAAGGTGAGCAGATCTGCCGGACACACTCTGCCGCTAGTCCCCACAATGACATTTCAACCTGGTTGAGTGTTCCAGAAAGAAGCAGAGCTAGGAGGATTTCTTGGTACTGATACCAAATGGAAATTGTGGACAGGAGATCAACTGCCAGAAACGTCCAACTCCAGCAGAATCTTTTCACTTGCTCATTTACACATCAGCAAATCGCCCTGACAATTTACCAAGTTAGGTGTCCGGAGGGACACAATTCACACCAAGCTGTTTCTCTTCCAAGAACATTTGTTATCACCATGTGGATTCCAGCTCCGCTGAACTGCACACAGCTCCTTCGATATCAAGAGGCAAATGTCAGGAGAGCAAATACTAGATATGTACCCAGGGAATCAACAAATCAACACCCTCCCCACTCCCTTCCTAGAATTAAGATGAAGTAGGCAAGTGAAGACTGCTGTCAAACAAATTAACAACAGACTACAGGCTTGTAGCCAACGATCCGTGCTGGAAACCAACATGCAATTTGCCACCTCTGCAGCTTTTGGTCATGACACCTCTGCCTATTTCCCTTTCAGATACCTTGCTCCATCTTTCCGCACTACCCGTCCTCCTATTTATTCACTTAGGTAATATGCACACTCCTCCAAACCTCCGCTGCCTTGCAGGACATCTTCAGAGAAGAAAAGGCTCAGGAGTAAACCCTACCGAAATCCAGAGTTGAGTCCCTAAGACAGTTGGACGGCACCTTGTACGCCTCCTTCTGGCAACTCCTGCAGCCAATCTATTGCCAAACCTTTGACACCTGAGAGATTGTTATTGTTGTCTTAGCTAGCTGACAGTACGCTTGTTCAGACACCACACTGAACACAGGCGCAAGTGCTTGTGTGAAAGAGTGTACACTTGTTGGTTTGCACAACTATTGTGTTCAGAGGTGCAAAGAATGTACACTTGTTGAATGTTACTATGAGTAACTGTGTACAGCTCAACGAGTGGTGTATCAACTTTGTATACTTGCTGAATGCTATTTGTGGACACCCCTCTATTAACCTTGTTATCCATTAAGAAAACATCTCAGGCTTTATCACAGGGAGGCTTCGAAGAAATGGCCACTGTCTCCCCCAAGGAGAAATTGGAATCTCAAGAACTTTCTGCTGTCCATACAGAACATGGAAACAGGTGGATCAGTGGAACAGAACATGGACACAGCTGTCTTCTGGCACCACAAATCAGAGATGGGGAGGGAAGAGGACTAACTTCAAGGGGCTAGAAGTGCAGAATACTCTGATACGACTGCAACCAAAACACCTAGAATGGTCCTTCTCGACAGACACAGGACCCTAGGGAGATGCCTTCTACTGAGTCAGACCACTGGTCTATTTAGCTCAGTATTGTCAGCAGTTCTCCAGAGTTTCAGGTATGGGGCATTCCCAGTCTTTCCTGGAGATTCCAGGGATTGAAGCTGGGACTTGTTGCATGCACAGCAGATGCTCTACCTCTGAGCTACAGCCCTTCCCATGATGGTATTTTTATTCCGGGATGCTGCATGCAGGTTTCTGCAGCATCCACATAAAAAGACACTGCAACATTTTGTTGCAGGCTCAAACTCCCTCCCACTCCCTCTGTGTGTTAGAGAGAAAGACAGTGCACACACATCAATATGCAAAAACATGTTCCTTAGTATTTCTGAATCTGGCGGCAGCAGAATTCCAAAAAACTTCCACCAACGTTTCCACTTTCCCATTTTTAAAAACTGCACAGTGGTCTCACACCAGTAAGCAGGAATGCCTGGGTAGACCGCTCCATTTTGCTTCCTGAAGCACTACTGTTCTGCAGTGGCGTCCAAACAGAGGGCAGCCTCTTAATGCAAACAGGATGCCTTTGGGATGGCGAGAGCAGAAGGGGGGTGAAATTCAACAGGGCTGCCTTCAGTGCACCCACATCCAAGATAAATATTGAAAGTTTCCCTTCCTCCCAGATGTCAGGCATTCAGATGTCCCACCACTCTTGTTACCCAATTAGAAGGTTTAATTAAGGAGACATATTTTCAGTCAACCCAGAAGTTCCACCCAAACCCTAAAGTGGGGATTATAAGAGAGTTCAATCAACTCTGGCTACGCAATTATTGGCTGCAGCTTTCAGCTTTCAGTCCTGAACCATTAAAACGCCACTGGAAAGGTTACTAATAGAGGGGTTATTATAACCACGTCGGTCAAAAGAACTTGATTCTCTCAAAATTCAGAACCCCCAAACCCTGTGGAACTAAGAGTGCGCATCCACAGTCACGCACATCACATATTATTTCAGTTTTCGTTTCCCTCCCTGCACCAGTACTGCCCTTAGGGCAGCAGTAGCCAATGTGGTGCCATTCAGATGTCGCTGGACTACAATTCCCATCATTCATGACCATGGGGTAAGCTGGCTGTGGCTGATGGGAGTTGTAGTCAAACATCAAATCAGGCAAAAGGCCCGTTTAGCTTAGCACTGTCCACACCAGAGGTGGGCAATCTCCCCCCCCCCCCCTGTTCAGAGCTGTGTCTCCTTAAAATAATCTGTTAAGCGGTTGGCATGCCAGTGCTGGGCGGAGCCAAAGTCATGGATGGGTGGAGTCAGAACCAGCAATGGGAGCTGTCAAATACAAAAGTGTTCCGGATTAGCTAATTTGGAATAAAGGATGCCCTGGTTCAATTTGCACCATGACTACTCCCTCAGATTAGTGTTTGCAAACATATGAAGCTCAACTCAGAAATGAGCCCAGCTGCATTTGAGAGGGTTACCCTCAAATAAGTATATAGAGGATTGTGGGGGTACAACTACTAGTACAACTACTTTTCAACTGGTGGCTCTAAGCTTCTGCCGCGCCATCACCCATGTCCAGGTAAATTAACCAGGATCTCCTGAGTTAGTGGGTCCCCACCAGAGAGCACTAGCAGAGGGGTTGTGTAATACAACTAGACTGTAGAACGGGAGCCACCTTTGGTGATCATAGCTGGACTTTTTACTTAACGGTTAACTTACTAACAACATGAGCATTCAGCAAGTCTTCTGCTTTTACCTTCCTACAAGGAGAATTAATTAATTAAACTCACCAGGCACTTGCTACCTAAAAGATCTCCTGGCGACTTGCATTTAAAAGCATAAATGCATTACACCATAGGGAGGGGAAATAATGCAAAACAATAATGTTTTCATTGAACACCTACAATTCATTCATATATGCCACATGAATTTAGCAAGCCTTCCACACCTGATGAGAAATCTTTGGAATGAAAAGTGGGGTAAAGTTGACCTCAACCTTTGGTAGATGATATGAAGGTCCCACCTCCTACCTACTACCAGTAGCATCAGACCTGCTCCCACAGAGGATGCTATTCATGCAACCACATGGGTGGGGCTGGTGACCTTGGTTCCTTCCCTACAGTTAGGTCTGCCTCCCTTCCAGCTGAGCGTATGTGGGGAAAACCCTTGTGATTAGATTCATGTGTTGCATTCCCAATGCACCCTGCAAAGAAGGATCACAGTCCATAGAAATGTCAGGATAATGTCTGCATTATCACCCAGTAGTTATCTACCTCCAGTGGAAAGTTACCAACGGGTAATCAAGCAAGTTGCTATTTATAAGTTGGATTTACTAATGAATTTTTATATATAGATATATATATAGATCATCTTCAGGGAGAGAAGCTTCACACACACACACACACACACACACACACACACTTTAGGTCAGAAAGAACTAACAGAAGCATTGTGCTTGGGCAGGTGGGCTAGTAAAATCTGTTTGTGGGCAAACACTTAGCCGCATTGACCCAGCACAACCTTCCCGTGTGATTTTCCATAGCAAAACCACTGGCCTCAATGCACGCTAAGACACTCCGTAAACGTACAGTCTGGTTCACAAACCACCGGGGCTCTGGAGCATTTGGTTCCCAGCCCAGCAGAGGGACTTGCACAATGGCTTCTTTCGTCATGAAGCGACTTTTGCATCTGTCTCACGGGCAGGGAGGGGCCCAAGTGCGGAAACCCGGCGGACGAGACACTCGGCATTAGCACAAGCAGAGGTTATGCATTGTAAAAGGAGGTTTAACAAAATCGAACCGGCCGTTCTATTTCTCTCCCACACCCATCCCAGCAAGGTGTCCCAAGAAACATCCACTACAGACAACCAACTCACGGCTACAGCAGCACAGCCTAATTTTATAGGAGGCTATAAAAACGCTTTGGCAAATGTGTATTTCTGGATCTTCTGGCTGAATGGCAAATCTAGACATAGGCAAATCTGTCCATTTCTCAGTTTCTCATTTTTTCTAAACTTCAGTTCAATTCTCCACATCGGGTTGCTTTATTTGATTTTATTTTATTTGAAGTCCTGAAAATTCATTGGCATTTCAGTGCAAATCTTTCATAATCTGGACATTTTGGGAAAGCGCTTTCCCCAAATATTATGCACTTCCCCCTAACCTATGTATTTTATGTATCAGCCCGAGGAAGATTCCTGGCTTCTCCCCCACCCATCTCTCCCAGCACTTCTCATCTCCCAAAGTCCTCCTTGTCAGGCCACCGCCTCCCGGAAGTAACCTCCCCACAATGTGCATATCAAAAAGTAGAGCTGGTGTCGGAAGTAGGAACAGAGAAGGGGTGGGGTTCTCCACCTTTTCTGCAGAACAGAGCATCAGAACTTATAAGGGTGGTAGCCAAATCTTAAAGTCAAAACACACCAAGTAACTTACACTGAACTAGACCTTGGTTCACTGAGCTCAGTACAGTGGTACCTCGGGTTAAGAACTTAATTCGTTCTGGAGGTCCATTCTTAACCTGAAACTGTTCTTAACTTGAAGCGCCACTTTAGCTAATGGGGCCTCCTGCTGCTGCCACGTCGCTGGAGCACGACTTCTGTTCTCATCCTGAAGCAAAGTTCTTAACCCGAGGTACTATTTCTGGGTTAGCAGAGTCTGTAACCTGAAGCGTATGTACCCTGAAGCGTATGTAACCCGAGGTACCACTGTACTGTCTACACTGCAGCTATGCAGAGTTTAAGACATGAAGTCTGTTATGTACTGAAGTTCTCACCCTGGGCCAGCAGGGGGGAAACTGTAGATAGTTTTCACTCAGGTCCACATATGCAAATAAGGGATTGAAAGTGACGTTCAGTGATTGGATAGTTACAGAAAGTGTTACAGTTGCGTTGTAGTGGAGCTCTATATAAGCAGGCTGGCTGAACCCTTCAGTTCAGTTCTGTTCTGGCTTGTGAATAAACAAGAGCTGTTAGAAGAATCTCTGTGTTGTCTGATATGTTCACCCACAACTTAACGAAGTCTTCTTCCCAGAGATGCCAGGGATTAAATCTGGGACTTTCTGCATGCAAAGCTGATGTTCTGCCCTTCCCCAAGTTCTTATGTAGCAGGAGAGGAGGTCTTAAAAAACCCTTGTCTTCCCTAGTGCTGCTACGGAAAAATAGAGAAAGTGGGTTGGTGAGTAAGGACCCTTTTTGTACTTTTTGAGCCTTCTGCATCAAGCCAGGAAACAAACTCGGTGCACTGAAGATTTTCTGGGAATGGCTGCAAAGAGGTGTGCTTAGGTTCACCACTGGGGGGGGGGAGGAACTTCCAATCTGCCTGTATTGATCCTGGTCGTAATGGACCAAGCCTGCTCCTGCTTGCAAAGCCCCAACCTGAGCTTTTCTGCCTGGGGTGGGTGGGAAGGAATGTTGAGAGCTGGCGTTTATAGATGCAGATAAGCCACTAGAATATTCTGACAAATGGGCAAACTTTCCTGAAAGCAAGATTCTGTGCCCAGAAAGCCAGATGCCACGATCTGAGTACAATATTCAAAACAAGTCAATTTGCATATATTTGCTTTTGGTTTTGTGGGCTGAATTTATGTTGCTTCCGATAGTGCTGGGACAGGCCCTCTCACCGTGCTCCGTGTCTCCTTGGACACAGCTCTTGACTTCCAAGGTTCCTCCAGGTATCGCCACACACTTTCCAATTTGTCTTTGCAGCCTTAAGAGCTGGTTTGCTTGTTGACACAGAAGCCAAGATCCACCCAGTGGCAACCTATAAGCTTCTAATAACCATACTCTGAAACATACACACACAACCCTGGCTATTGTTTCTGAATTATTGGAGATTGGGGTGCAGGATCCTTGACACACTTGCCCTGTGGATTGCTCTCCTGTCAATCACTTGATGGCACAAATGTAAACAAATCAAACCACACACTCAAAGGCGCAGCATTTTGCAAGGAAATAGCAAACACAGAAGCACTGGCAACGAGGACTTTGTAGGGGCCTCTGAACAGCTGATTGCTGGCCACTGCATACCTTCCCTTTGGCCCACTGCCACACACACAATATTATATGTTGTCTATCGGCATACCTGACATCACAGATGATGTCCAGTGTAGGGCAGGTGGGTGTGACTTGGCCCCATGGGCCAAATGGGAAGTTCTATGCTATGCTTGCAGGACTGACGTTCGGCCATCAGCGATGTAGACACAGCCTGTGACAAAAGGGGACATCTTTCCGAACTGCAAAAAAAGCATATTCATGCTTTCTCTGCCCCTCCCCTCCCCCCAACTTGAACACATGCGGCAAACTGTGGCTTGAGTTATGTAAGCTAATGTGTGAAGGATCTTGGATTTTCTACCTTGGGCATGGGGCTCAGTGGCCTTCTGCTTCCTTCCAGCACGATGATGCCAACCATCTGTGCTGTGGGCACATGGCACAGCAGAACAGAAGCGCTCAGTGGGAGGGTGCAACAAACGTGTGTATTTTTAACACTGGGTGGCAAGCATCTAGTACAAGGCTGCGTCTATGTCAGGATGCTAGAGAGGCACTGGAGGAAAATAGTAAGACTCGCTGAGGTGTGGCATTGGGTAAAGAGCTGAGACTCCAGAAAAAAATCAGCTTTCGTTCCAATAAAGTTACTAGGGCTAAGATGAGTTCCCCCCTTCTCTAAAATACCCCCGTCTGGTGAAAACAGGAGACAATTCTCTACTTCTTTCTGGGGGAAAGGACTTTCTCTGAAACATCAGGGTGGGAAGCTGCCTTATATTGAATCAGATCATTACCCCACCTAACTCTAGCAACGCCGACACTGACTGGCAGTGGCTTTCCAGGGTTTCAGGCAGGGGGACATTCCCAACCCCAACTGGAAATCTGCCAGATACTCTGTCATTGAGAACTTTCAGGTTGCTTACATCACTATGACACCCTTACATTCCACTCACCACACTTCCTGGAATGAAGCAAGACACAGCGTCACTCTCAAGGCGTATCTGGAGGGAAGGTTAGTTGAAAACTGCAAAGAGAGCCTTGCACCATGAGGTTATTTTTTGGGAGGGCAGTTTTAAAGGGGGGCAGCACCGAAGAAAACTCTTTCTAATATTATTATATTTATATCCCACCTTTCTTCCAAGGAACTCAAGGTGGCATATGTGGTTCCCATTTCCTCGTTTTGTGCTCACAACCGCCCTGTGAGGTAGGTTAGAGGTAGGTCACCCAACGAGCTTCATGGCTGGGTGGGGATTTGAACCTTCTCCTTCCAAGTCTCTCTTCTTCCATGTCCAGGTTAAAGGTAAAGGTAAAGGGACCCCTGACTGTTAGGTCCAGTCGTGACCGACTCTGGGGTTGCGGTGCTCATCTCGCTTTATTGGTCGAGGGAGCCGGTGTACAGCTTCCAGGTCATGTGGCCAGCATGACTAATCCACTTCTGGCGAACCAGAGCAGCGCATGGAAATGCCGTTTACCTTCCCGCCAGAGCGGTACCTATTTATCTACTTGTACTTTGTGCTTTTAAACTGCTAGGTTGGCAGGAGCTGGGACCAAGCAACAGGAGCTCACCCCGTCGCAGGGATTCGAACTGCCGACTTTCTGATTGGCAAGCCCTAGGCTCAGTGGTTTAGACCACAGCGCCACCTGTGTCCCATGTCCAGGTTAAGAAAGTGGAAATTCGCTCTCAAAACCTCCCCACTTGAACTACGCTGGTTTGGGGTATTTTGTTTTGTTTTTGGTAGGGAGTGTCGCCTACCCACCCAACAAATGGTAAAAGAGAAGCTCTTGGCAGTGTTTCAAAAGGAAACTGCATGTGCTATCCAAAAGAAGTGTCTTAATAAGATTTGAGTGAGTTGTGGCCTTCATTATCTCTCCCAAACTGAAGCTACTATGTAAAATAGTAAACACTGCAGGATGATGTTAACTTTAACAGTTTAAGAACCCAACATTTCATGGTATCTAATATGAGCTGAACGAGTGCAAAATTGTGCCAGTTTGTATATGGCTATCTGGATAGAAAGATAGCTAGATAGGAAAATGAGTTTATACGGCAGTAAAAGGAATTCTCGGGGTCCTTCTAGAACCAATAAAAGCTATACAGCTAAAAAAATCTGCCTGATTAATCTGTAAACCAGACGTCGAATTATGCATTTTAATACAATGATCTCAGGCCTGCAACTGTACTTTAGATTTGCAAGGATGTTGAAAAGGACAAACAAATAGCATTCACCACAATCAAAGGGCAAAATTAAGTGGTCACTAAAAATAACAGCAACTCCTCTCTCTCTCTTTCTCAGTATCTTAACAGGACAAATTATCTCGACTGCCCTTTGAGAAAAAAAGCAGGAGCCACATTACAAGGCCAGGGAGCAGTTGTACCACATCCAAAAAACTATCTGGCATGAAGATATGCACTTCTGTAATTGTACAGATTGGGATGGAAACAGCCCCAAGCTATGGCAATCCTATGCTTACAAGGATGGAGTACAAATAGGCAACCAGAGACCATACTGTAGAATGCAGATGTTGCATGGTTCGGGGGGTCACGGGTGGGTGAAGGGTCATGTGGGATCTTCTTGAACACCCATCCACGCCAAGCTAACCGCAAGGGCCAGAATCTTGTGACCAGTATAAGCATCTGGTTTACTTACACACACACACACACACACACACACACACACACAAACAAACACACACATATATTCCAGTGAGGCTAAAGCATGGTCTGTGAGCACAAAATGTGGCAGAATATTTAGGGGAAAGGAAGACTGGAGTCATCTGGCTGAGTTCGTGGTTGGCTTGATGGCTGCAACCCTGACAGGAGCACAGCAGTTCGTCAAAACCCGCACTTCTCTGAATTTTGCGTTCCAGCTCTTCAACCAAGTACCATGCAAAAAAAAGACATCCACCAGGGCAAACTGTGTGTAAAAATAGCCGATATGAAAATTGCATTGTATTAAGGAAAGTTGCTCAACAAAAAAATGTATTAGGCAAAAGTACATACAAAATTAAGCATTTCTTACGTAATATTGATGAATATTCACGAGGAATTCTTTTCTGAGGGGAAAATCCACAGATAAGGAAATGTGGAAAACTGAATTTGAGATGGGGGGAATGAGAAGCTAAGACGAACAGGAATTGACAGGTGCACTTGCCCCTACTTAGGTACAAAGTTGATCAGAGGCAAAGTGCTGCAGCTTCCCTGCTCAGAAGCTGTCAGCTGACACAGCGTGACCAATAAGAGTTCCACCTGCTATGTAACACCTCAGACTCTGGCTCAGGTCTTCAGTTCCTGTGATTTATGGTATGGGCAAAAACCAGGCTGCTCAGACAAGCCATACTTGCCTAGTGCTTGTTTTACCTTCAGATACATCATGATCCGAAGACACTCTTCCACCTTCCTCTTTCTTCTCTTCCCCCTTTTGTGAGTTCTGCCTTGGAAGCAAGCATCTGGTTAGCAGATGCTTTGCGTGCCAACTATACATAAAGTAGCAAGGGGAAAGATTTTATTTTCATGGGCTGCTCTTAATTCAGTCAGGCTCGCAGCTGGAGCGTCACAGTCCTCACACATAACATAGGGAAATTCCCAATATTCGACATGGCCTAGCCGCTGGGGTACACACAACGGCACTGGTACCAGCCGTGGTGTTTGTGGCAACAAAGCCTTTGGCACTGGTTGGCCAACCTCATTCCTCGGTCCACCATTTTTGTCCCTGGCCCTGCCTAACACTGGAATGTGGCCCCTGGAAGGCTACCCAGAAGGGAATGTGGCTCTCAAAAAGATCCCCCACCTCTGTTCTATACAGACCCTTTAATTAACATATAATGATAGACACACACTGTGCAGATTCTGTCAAATTGATAAGGGAGAAAGGTGCTCTGGAGGAATATAATGCCATGAAAAATAAACACGTGTGTCCATTTGAGCAGATATTTCTGCCCTTCTCAAATGGGGAAGGAAAATAGCAATACAAGTGCATAGGGCATGAGACTCTTAATCCCAGGGTTGTGGGTTCAATCCCCACATTGGGTGAAAAATTCCTGCCTTACAAGGGGTTGGACTAGATCAATGTTTCCCAACCTTGGACCTCCAGCTGTTTTTGAACTACAATTCCCATCATCCCTGACTGCTGGTCTTGCTAGCTAGGGATGATGGGAGTTGTAGTCCAAAAACAGCTGGAGGCCCAAGGTTGGGAAACACTGGACTAGATGACCCTTATGGCCCCTTCCAACTCGACAATTCTATGTTTTCCGTAGCAGGTAGATCACAAAAAGCCTGGCTGTCTGAACGGACAGGAGGTACACGAGTTTAGAAATCCTGGTCTACAGTTGTTGTATTCCACAATTTCACGGGTCTCCACTTGGAAAATTAGCAAGCTCCCCTGTATGTTGCCTATCTTCCCATTTTTGCTGAGTCAGGCTGACCTGCCTCTGTGTAGGCAGTTTACTAGGTAGTCAGAGAAACATCTCTGACAAAGAGTATTTCTGTTGAGCTAACTGTCCCGTTGGCCAAGGATGCCTGACCTGGGAAGGGTGGGGTATATTTGCAGAGGAAGAAAGCATGCAGGATTGGCAACAAGATCGGGGAGCCGTGAATGAAGTCAATCTTCATACAGGGCGATGTCGCCTATGTCCCGGCTCCCAGACCACCAACACCTGAAGGCCTACAACTGGACCTAATATAGGGCAGATGGTATTTAATAAGGACAACTTGGACCCGACTGAAGTCAAACAGGGGAAGGCTTTAATGAGAGGACACTGAGTTGCTGGTGAGACATTTAGGGGAGGAAGCCGGGTGGGAAGACAAGGAAATTTAGGGTGGGGGGTGATAGAAACTGCCAGGTCAAAATTAAAACAGAAGCCTAGAGGCTCTTCGGAAGCAGAAGTGCATAAGAAATTAGAAATTTAGATTGATTAAAGATTATCTTTTATAATCGGACCCTGTGGAACTAGTGCAGAATTCACCATCAATCAGGATGCCCCCAATTCAAATTCACCCTCCGAAAGCTAATGAAGGCCCACCTTAGCTGACTCCACTGTCCTGGGTCTCCAGATATCCAGCGTCCTGTTTTGGCCAATCTGATGTTTACAGGAAGACCAGAGTAGATCTCCAGGCATCTACCATGGTAAATACTGAGATGCTATATTATTCCAGGGCCCTGTGGCGAAATGCAATGGTAGCTGCCCATCAGAGGAGCTTCACTGTGCTTCTACTCTGCTGGTAAGCCCATCCACTGGCCCCTATGCTGAGAAGTAAGATAAATAGGGACAGGGGACAGTGAACAGGTGCCACAACTTTGAGGGCATGCAAAGCCCTCCCTTTCTGCCCTGTCTATGTTCAGCCCTGGTTTCATCCCTCAACAGTACAGTCAAACCTCATTCTGAGTCTGCCTCTGGCGGACATCCGTGGCAAACCTCGAAGTACTGGAACGGGTTACTTCTGGGTTCGCCACTCCCGCATGTGCAGAAGCGCTAAATCGCGCTTCACGCAGACGCGGCACTTCAATGTGCGTCATTTCCGGGTTGCAATAGAGCCTCCGGAATGGATCCTCGCCGTAACCCGAGGTTCCACTGTATTATCATTTCTGCTTTGCTGATCTCCACTGCAGTAATTCTGCAAGAACTGCTGAGATAATGCTTTGAACGCTCAAATGCTATATAAAGGCCAAGCATATTACTCTCTTATATCAAGCGACTGAATTTGAGAAGCTACAACCCCAAGCAGTTTCACTTGGAAACAAGTTGAAGTGACTCTGCTTTGGGAGCAGGGTGTAAATGCAATGCGTGTAAATATCTGAGGGGGGGGAGTTAAGTTAGTTTGGTGCAAGGGAATAGTTGAAGGCAGCCCTGTATGGGGAATTTTAATGTTTAATTATGTTTTTATATATGCTGGAAGCTGCCCAGACTGGCTGGGGCAACCCCATCAGATGGGCCGGGTATAATAATAATAATGATAATAATAATAATAATAATAATAATAATAATAATAATAATAATAGGACATCCCTATTTTCATCGGAGAAATGCTGGAGGAAATGCAATTCATGGAGGATAAAGCTATTAATGACTGCTAAGAGACAGTGCATAGCAGTTTCTGGGAACAGCAAGGAGGTTGAGGGGTTGCTTGTGGGTTCAGGTTTTCCACTGTGAGAACAGGATTTGGACCATGGCAGACCACTGGTCTGATCCAACAGGGTTCTGGTTATATTCTGATAGATAGCACAGGTGGAGGGGGGGAATCAGAGGCTTTCTGGCAGGGTTATATGGATGGTTTGAAGAGGAGACACTTTTCCTTCCGTAGGATGTTAAGTCCCAGAAACTAAGCTGGAAAAGAAGCCAGTCTGCCTTCTACATTTATAAGACGTGCAAAGGAGTCTCAGGTTCAAGCCAGATGAAACCAAAGGCAAACTTTTTAATAAAAAACAAACCCCCGGCTCTCACAACTTCCCCCTTGAGTTACGCTCTGGGCGCCAGCCTTTTCGAGACAAAATAAGGGATGTCTTTCAAAAATGAATCAGACACACTGTGCATAAAAGAGACCCAGTCACCATGTTAACTATAGAGCAAAAGCAGGGACCAAAGATAATAACACCTTTGCATCCAGAGGAATCAATAAAAATAAAAATAAAAAAGTTGTATGAAGTGTAGATTCCTCTCCAGTGTCTGTCCCCCCCCCCCAAAAAAAATCCCACACTTTTGCCAGTTTATGGTGTTTCCACTGCCAGTCTACCCTATGACTCTTCCTTATGAGGGGGAAAAGTCTCTCTCTCCCCCCTCCCAAATTCTCACAAATCAAAAGGTATGCAGTTTTTTTTTACATTCTGGCTACAAAGACTGCACTTTGTGGAACTGAATCTCGCTGCACAGCTGGAACGGAGTAAAAACTGAATAAAACAAAAACCCCAATTAAATCCAAGTTGCCCACACCACCCAAAGCCTGGCTGCTGAATGCCAGCCTAAAGAGAGGACAGCTTTAGCTGTTTAGGAGAACGTATTAAGGCTTGGACTTTGATGCATCTCTGCAAAAAGGGACACCTGTATATTACAGGCAGTGGCAGCAACATGAGGTATCCCTGCCCCCGCCCCAGTCGACCTTAATGTTAATCTTTTCCAAGCCTTTTCATCATCAACCTCATTTTTCACCATTGCATTAATATTACGATAATATTTCAACTTGTTCAATTGGGCGAGACTGTATTTTAGGTAGGATATATGTACGTGTGTAATGTGGGTATTAATGCAGAAAGACAATAAGAATAGATTTATGAAGAAGAACATGCAAAACTGGAAATGGACTGATATATAGATATACACACATACCTCTCTCCACATGTACACAAGTACGTTGTGGAAATAAACAGCAAACTTTAATTAAAGGAACAGCAATAAATTTAGATAACCTTTATAGGAACATTGAATTATTCAATACTACATTCTCATGATTTGTATTATCTCTCTCTATCTCTCTGGGATTGCACTGCAACTACCATAATAACTGGAGATAACAAAAGTATCTTTCCTGAATTCACATTTATTATCTTGCTCAATCCCGGTAAATAGTTATACCATTGAAAATGGTAGCAGAGGTAGGATTTATTTTTCTAAAAGTAAAAGGTAGCCATGTTGGCCTGGGGGGGAATCCACACACATCCCAAACCCCTATTGGGATGATGCCTTCATTTGACCAACCAAAATATCATAAAGCAGCATGTAAGCTTTTGAGTTCAGTGTGTCTGGCTGTTAACCAGAAGGTTGGTGGTTCAAGCCCAACCAAGTGTCAGGAGTCCAGGTCCCGGCTTGATAACACAGTAAGTGCAGGTAATTTAAAAGGAGCATTTATTGCAAAAACAAACAAATAGCTCTGGACGGCTCCAACAAAGCAGCCGACATTATCATTCAAGATGACCCTTCTGAAGACTTCTTCCGGTTCCTACAGAAGATATTGAACCTTCGCCCCTTACATCTCTTGTTTTGCTTCCTGTCCAGCAGCCCTCCCATTCGCTGACTCTTCAGACTTATTGGATCAGCTCCAACCTCTTCCTGTTCCGAAAGACTGTGTCTGTTTGCGCCTGCTTGAGCTTCCTGAGAGCTTTGGCTGTGTTTCAGCCTGCTCTCAGTTGTTCTCTTGGCAACCAGCCGTCCAAGGTCAGAGGGATTTGACGCTGTCAGCTCTGGCCTCTGCTCAGCCTGCATCAAACCTAAACCTCTCTGTTCCTGCCCATATTCTGCAGCTGGCTGTAAAGTTCCACTTGGAGCTGGCTCATTCCTGACATCAGGGAAGAATTGCAGGGGGTTGGACTAGATGACTTTTGGGGTCCCCATTCTACGGTTCTATGATCAAGCTAGATGGCAACTGTATGATGGTGAAAGCCTGATGGAGCCTGCATTTAGCTATGGTCTCCCTCTCTCTCTTTTTAAGATGCAATGAGGTGTAACAAATACTTAAACGAGGCTCTTTTAGGTGGTATGCAGATATTGTGGTAGTCAGGACTGTTGTGAAGAAGAAGCAAAACAACATCTGATTCAAGAAAGCATGCAATACCTAATAAAAGTATTGCCTTAATATAGATTTTGGAGTTTATTTTTTTCTAATATTTCACCATCTGTTTGAAGAGTTCTGCAGAATCCCAAAGCTTGCAAGCTATTTTGTGGGATTTGGGTTGGTCTAATAACATTTTCACCCTAATATGGAATTTGGGATAATATTAAGAACCATAGCTTCCATTTACGAATTCTGACTTTGAGCTTTATGGACTTCATGCTTTTACAAATAGAAAGAAGAGACTCGATATGTCGATTTGCCCGTGGATTTTGTGCTTGTGCATATTACGGGGTGAATAAAGTTTTCAAACATTAATTCACTTCACGCCCGAGACAGAAGAATCCAAGGCCAGTGAGAAGCAATAGCGGTTAGAGGCCTTGTCTCCATACTGCAGGAACAGCAGACTTAGCCTTGGCAAACAACCAAATTGCCCTCTTACATAAAACACCTGGAGCCGTTCCGTATTCTGCAATATTTAAAAGCGATTTTTCAACACCGCGTCCTAAGAGTGTTGCTTGTTTAGCAACACAAAGGGAATGCAATCACTGCTAGAGCATGGCTGCTTTTGAAACTTGGATCAAAGAGATTTACAGAAGCATAAACTAGAGGTGGCCCTTAAAAACAATAATGTAAGAACTACGTTACTTTGACAAGGATTCAAGCTAACGGGAGAACTTTAGAGGAGGAACGCAGTACCAAAGTTCCTTAATTTTGCTCCTGACAAAACTCTCCTTTGATTGCTAACAACCGGATAACTGCATCACCTGAACAATAAATCTTCTGTTTTGTGAGCATCTTGTCTCCTTTGGGGTCATGTATCTGAGTTGTTGCTTGAAAACATTTAATGTGATCTTTCACAGAGGATAAGAAGAAGAGGAGGAAGAGGAATTTGGATTTGATATCCTGCTTTATCACTATGCATCTTATGGAGTGAATGCAAGGCCCCTGGAGCTGAATTGCCCAAGGGAGAAAAGCAGATCATGCTGTTTTGTTTTGTTTTTTGAAAGAGGAAAGTGGGTGTTAAAAGGAAGCAGCTGATCGGCAAGCGATCGGGGAGGGAGATAAGGGACGCTAGAGATAAAGGAGGCTGCCTGGGAGGGGGGAGGTAAAAGCCCATGGATCCTCAGGATTTTTGCACTGGATCACCCCAAATTCACCATCAGATCACATAGCATGTCCATGGCTACAGCTTGAACCACAAAAATCATACATCCACTGTTTCGATCAGAATATTTTTTTTCTTGTTTTCCTCCTCTAAAAACTAGGGGCGTCTTATGATCAGGTGCGTCTTATGGGGCGAAAAATGCGGTACTTGTGTGGCTTCAGCAACACAGATGTTCCAACATCACAAGCTGGGAGAGGACTCTCAGAAATTTACAAGCTTTTCTCTTTGGAAGACGTGCCAAAAAACAACAACACTCAAGCCAATTCTGAATTAGGCAGAGTTGAGCCACCATACTTTTCCATATCTCTTGAATCTGTAGTTTCTTTCAAGGGAGAAAGGGGGTGGAGGGTGAATTTTAAAGTAGCAATACTTGAGTTTTAGGAGTGAAGATTTAAGACAAACAGTGAATACTCTAAGAGATAGGCGAAGTTTATAAAAGTGCTGTATCTGGCCTTATTATAAAGGAGTTATAATTAACAGAAAGCAGCTGTTTAACGTCACATCCCTAACAGGAGCCTTCAATTTTCTTGTAGCTGGCTTCCAGTGGGAACCCAGGAATATTCCTTTGCTTCCAAGTATAAATGTCCCATTATTCTGCTCTCATGGGGATAATTTATTCATTTCATTTTTAAAACTTGCATTCCACCTACTCTCTGAAGAACACAAAGCGGCCAACAAGTCAGAATAAAAAAAATATTATTTCAAAATATAAAAGAACCCCCTAAATTAAAATGTGTGTTAAAGCTATGGTTTTATGGTTTTCCTAGTAGTGATATATGGAAGTGAGAGCTGGACCATACAGAAGGCTGATTGCCGAAGAATTGATGCTTTTGAATTATGGTGCTGGAGGAGACTCTTGAGAGTCCCATGGACTGCAAGAAGATCAAACCTATCCATTCTGAAGGAAATCAGCCCTGAGTGCTCACTGGAAGGACAGATCCTGAAGCTGAGACTCCAATACTTTGGCCACCTCATGAGAAGAGAAGACTCCCTGGAAAAGACCCTGATGTTGGGAAAGATGGAGGGCACAAGGAGAAGGGGACGACAGAGGACGAGATGGTTGGACAGTGTTCTTGAAGCTACCAGCATGAGCTTGACCAAGCTGCGGGAGGCAGTGGAAGACAGGAGTGCCTGGTGTGCTCTGGTCCATGGGGTCACAAAGAGTTGGACACGACTAAACGACTAAACAACAGCAAATTAAAATGTGTCATCCTGGGGTATGGTCTGAAGCTAGAGGCCACAAGGGCTGGGCGATATCTGGTTTTCAACGCTGTGATATATCACCAGCTAAACATCGCAATATACTGATATATTACAATATCTGAAATAAGGATGGAGCTATGTAGAGGAACTGGCTGGCTTCATAGATGTTTTCCCCTACCTTGAGATTTTTGTATAGCTCACGCGCGCGCACACACACACCATGATTCACACTATATTGCCAGATCAAAAGTTATGAAACCAATATAATGCTACAGACTTCAAACCAGTTTTGGACAACATATCAATATATCACCCTGCCCTAAAGGCCACGCCATGTTGCTGAAAGTAAAGCAGATTTGGGACTGGTCAGTGCCTGGAAAAGAGGACACTTGAGAATCACATATGTGCCACCTTGGGATCCATGACTGAAGAAAGGGTGTGTGTGTGGATGGATAGAGAAATAGAGAGACATGAAAATAAAAATTCACAAACAGAAGGGTGAATAGCCTGAATGAAGTGGTTCTCAAAATTCTTCCTCTGGGCCACACTTTCAGAATGAACTTTAGCAGGAGGTACCAAAGGTTATTAAAACACCTATTCAAAATTCTACTCCGTTATCCCTTCTAATATGTGGGCTGGTATTATGAAGACATTTTGCCAAAATAACCTTTTGACATGGATGCTAGCAGCTCCCAGGATCTCTACAATGCAACAATGGACATGGTTAGGGGGGAAATACGACCATATCTTTGAGGTATGAAAATATCTGGAATTTACTGACTTCATGAGGATAAAAAAACACACCACATAATCTACAGGCCTCTAAGAGACAGGATGAACCTGATCACTTCTATTCCATACCGGCAGCTCCCAATTGACGCGGGGGTTACGCTCCAAGGCACCATGCTTTTAAGTGAAATATATCCGAATATATCTGAATATTCAGGATATATCTGAAACACCACTGAAAAAGCCTGCAAGTGCCCCATTCTGCCCCCACCCCTTTTCGTGAAGTTTTTGGGTCACTTCCTGGGTTTGGCGCAATCGTGCCCATATCGGACATACCTAAAACAGTCTCTGCCTGTATGGTGGGCTTTTCTTTCTTATAGTTTAGTTTCAGATTTGCAGGTTATCACTATTTGGATGTTGTGTGAGGTTGACAGCTATGCCCCCATTTTCCCTTCTAGCGTCCAACAATCAAGAGGTACGCTGCCTGTAATCAAGGAAGCTACTGTAAAATACTTAAGTCTTGCAAGCTGAAGACACTGGTCAGAAATTATCAATGCCCTGTTTGTCCTCAGCCTCTTGGCGACTTTCAGTACTGAACTCAGTCTCATTAAGGGCTACGACAGACATTTGCAAACCACCCTGGCAGCCTTTCTTCAGATGAATTGTAATGGTAACACACACACACACACACACACACACACACACACACACCGCTTTAAATAAAGAATAATAAACATGTGTTACTTAAAGCTAAAGTGATGTTAAGAATTCCTGAGGAATTATTGGTGCTGTTTTGGAACATTGTGAATATGACTGAACTAACACATTAGACCGTGTTTCTGTTGGAGCATAAAGCATCTTTTCATCCATTTATGGGACCGCTTGGCGATTCACTGAAAAGATTACCAGTCATTCTGTGGTACAGTATCTGCTAACTGATATTGGTGAATCAATTTAATTCAGCCTTTTGCCTCGCATCTTGGATTGTAGATTTGTGCACAGTGACCCTAGAATAATATATTTTTTAAAAAATAAATAAATGGAAAAATATATGAAAGCTGGTACACTCAGGGGGGTGGGGGAATGCAGTCTTCCCTTAAAGAGATACTGCTTGTCTGGACAAGTATATTCAGTCATCCCAAATGGAAGCAAATTTAAGTCCAGAGTTGCAGTTGAATTTGGACCAAAATGAACACTTTGGAGATCAGTATGTAGGCTTCCAACCTGGACAAGACATGGAGGGGCTGCTGAGATCAGAGAAGTAAGCCTTGGGATTGCCCAACATGAATTTTGAATACTCCCGATCAGAATCACACACCGCCCCAAGCTGTCCCCCAAAGCAAAATGAAAGTGAAGGAAGAGAGTCTATAACCAGATCATGACCACAGTAGGAGGAGGGGAGGGAAAAGCCTTCCATCCATGCCACAGTTCTAATCCAGCCCCCACACCCAAGGGCAGCTTCCTTACCCCCCACTCAAAAAAAAAAAATCTATATAGCACTAAACTGGGTGATGAACCTCAACATCTCTTAAGCTATCAGAATCAAATTTTGGATTCCTGAGATAAAGGAGCAGGCTTCTCTTCTAGGTCTGGATACAAGTGGACCGGGCACCGTTTTAAATCAAGATTTCAAATTGAGTCTTTCAAAACTGCCCTGATTTTAACCACCAATTTAAAAACTGCCATGATTTCTTACTATTATTTTGGTTTCTTTGAATTCCCGAGAAAGGATAAGAACAAGGTATTTTTTTTAATTTCAAAAAAGGACTTCCGAACGAAAAACAACACACAAAAAACCCTCCTACATGTCAACATAAGAACTGACAAGGTTTGAACAACTATATGAAGCATAAGTGTATCTGCGCACGAAGCCGGGGCTGGGGGCTGGGGGAGGCGCACGAAAGAAAAGAACTGAAAGAAGCCATGCCCCTGGCACCCTCTAACATAAACAGAGAGAAGTGCCAGGATAAACCTTGATGGAAGAGACTGGGTTCTTTGTCAGACGGAGCCTTTTCTTCCAAAACTTCCTCGCTGCCATATGTCTGTATGCAGCCAGCTGCAAGATCTAATAAGAAAGTTTTTATTCACAGTGTATAATGTTCTGCAGGTTTGCCACGAGGGTCAGTCGCAGAGAGGCATTGACGTCACAGTTCCAACAGACGAGGAGCTGAACCAAGCCAAGAAACGTAGGAGAAGGGGGGGGGAGAGGGAGGCTGGGGGAAGCAGGGAGGATGGGGAGTGAGAAAGAAAGAAAGAAAGAAAGAAAGAAAGAAAGAAAGAAAGAAAGGGCAAGCACATCATATTCAAAGCCGTACAGATGATGTTAACCCTAAATGCTAAAAAGATTGTCTCACCCTTTATGTATCCAAAGGAATACTGTGCTCTGCAGAAGAGAGACGTCTTTACTGTATTTCTGAAGCCCACTAAATGCCATTTTTCAACAAGCAGAAAATCTGTGCCCATTCCAAATTTGGTACTGGTTTTAATAGACACGAAATCGCCTCAGGTTGTTGCTTTTAAAATATCTGACATCATTTTGGGTTTCTTTGTATAGAATTGTCTTGTGCATGTTTTTATTCTTGATGTTCCTGTTATTAAACTGCTCAGAGATGCTTTATAAGAAGCGTGTCATAGAATCAGAAGGGACCATCTAGTCGAACCCTCTAGCAATGCAGGAATTGCAGCTAAAGAATTCCTAGCAGGTGGACATCCGACCTCTGTTTAAAAACCTCCAACGAAGGAGAGCCCGCCACCTTCCGAGGCGAAATGAAATGGATGAGATGAAATGCATAAGACGCAGTCCACATTTTCCATGTGAAAGAAAGACTTGTTTCGGAGCAAACCTCAGTCCATGAAGCTTCAGAACTATGATTGCTCCAGGTTATCCTGGAGCAAAGGAGCTCCAAAGGCAGCCGGCAGCCTTAAACCACTGAATTACAATTCAGCAAGAGATTCTGTGCTACTGCTGGTGGACTGAACTGATGCAAAGGATATTTACTACATTATATTGGCTCGCTAATGCCAGGATGCCTGTGCTATCGACAACCGTTTTGTGAACTGCCCTTGTTAATTAAGTGCTTGCCTCTGTCTGTACATCTCTGTATTTCATTTTCCTCTCACCTCACTGTTCACAACCCTTTCCACACCCCCTAATACTAGTAACTTAGGGTAACACTTCCTGTGTCTAATGATGTAATCCACGAAATATAATGCTATTATCAACCTCAATCTTTAAGGTGCTACAAAGCTCTTTATTATTTTTCCTGCAAGGCTAACTTAACCATATGTCCCACAAAACACGGGACATGGTTGGGAGGAATAGACAACCACCTTAAGGAAAAGACAGGGCTCCCCGTTCATTTCTTTTTGGAATAAATATCTAAGCAAAGGCATAACTGAAAAGCACTTTTCCCCTCCCCACCTTTTTAATTGGATGGTAGCTTGCTGTTTTTGTGTTTCGGCCCCACATTGTATTTTTAATATCTTCATATTAGGTTGACTGTAGAGTTGTTTGGTCTTCCCTCATTCAGAATTTCACTTAAATAAATGTTGGTTTAGGAAAACACACCACAAAATTCTGACAGCAGGGGAGATCTCCATTGTGCGATTGGTGATGTGTTCTCCTTTGAAGAGGTCACTTGGATGTTTAATGTGCTTTAGGTGAAGCCAACGAGGAGGAAATGATCCTTATATGTACTTTTGCAATACATTGGCTGTATGATACAGATTTATAAACTTATGCACAGTGTAGAGATTTGTGTAGCACTCGTTGTTCAACGAAAGTGATTTCCTATAAATCACGGGTGGCTCCAGTAACAAATTCTTCTAATGTGCAAAGTTGTCTCTCCTCCATTGACTGCCTTCACTACAACCTTGCAGGGCAGGCCATTTCGACACAGAATGAGGAGCTGAGTTCCGGAAACACAACTCACCAGCCCCTTCCAGGTGA
Source organism: Podarcis cretensis (assembly GCF_951804945.1). Taxonomy (NCBI): domain Eukaryota; kingdom Metazoa; phylum Chordata; class Lepidosauria; order Squamata; family Lacertidae; genus Podarcis; species Podarcis cretensis. Next base: position 14,484,689 of record NC_137179.1, read on the forward strand.
CCCATGGCTCAAACAAGGATTTGAACCTATTTTCCTCAATGGCACATCTCTGGGTCTTCAAAACGGCACCTTCTCTTTGTACCACCAGAAGCCAGAATGGGTCCTGCTGCAAAGCCCTTAAATTCAAGTGCTTTTGTCACCAAATTTTGTCCTTGTCACTGATCCTGGCATGTGTCAATAGCAGGGTACATACTGACAGCGCATCCATTTAAGAATGCAGAACAACAAAATAACCATGCCTGCATCTTCCGCCAAGCATATTCAGCTGATGGTGTACAGTAATTTCAAAGCCATTTGGACTATTTCTGACCATCTTTTGTCAACTAAAAATAGGCCTTTCGGTAACGTATTGCCACGATCACATTCAAGATTTGCAACACTCCCAGTGACAGTTAAGATGTTCAGATTTTTCATGCTTTAGGATAGTTGTTCTTATGCTGGTAGTAGCCACCGGAAGTTGCGGGAAAATGCATGATGGGGATAAGTGGGAACAATCAAATCAAAATTTAGGGGAACAATGCTTCAATAGTCACATCAAAAGTCCCCAGATATAACTTTTATGCACATTTTCTGCTAATACGTGCATTTTCGTGCATATTATCCAGTTGGAGAGAAGCACTGCAAAATTCGGAGGAGCGTGGATTTTAAAAGGACAGTGTGTTTCGAAGGGTTTGTTGGTTCGAGAAGTGCGAGTAAAGGTTGTTTCTCCTTAAAACACCAAACAATAAATTCCCTGCCTCATCCCTGCAACATGCACACCATTCTCAGAACAGACCACAGCTTGGAACCTGGTCCTATTGACGCCAATAAGCTCTTTCCAGAGCCTGCTAAGCGAATAGCCTGCAGCTAGAAAGTCTTTCTCAAGGCGATGGAGGCTGCCAAGCTGCAGAAGAGAGACAAGCCTCAGGTCACGTGGCGTCCCCGAAGGGGTGGTCTCCAACGGGGTCATGCCCCTGCCACAGCTCCTCCAAAACAAACACTGCCCCCCCCTTTTGCAGGGAAAATACAGAAGGCTTTATTGCTTCACAAGCAAAGCCACTAAAAAGGGCTTCTGCTGCCGTTTTGCGGCTGTAACCAACCAAAAGACCTACAGCTGGGAGCACACATGGGTTTTGGGAGGAGTTCAGTACGTGCAGTTCTGGTCTCAGCCACCGAGAACACAAACGATGTAAAACTAAATAAAACACAGCAACTTCCGGAAGAACCCGACGCAGCACTTTTCCTTGGGGGCCAGCACATTTTAAAGGAGAGCACTCTTTTCTCCTGGAGAGCAAATTTCAATGCTCATTTGTTTTGGTTTCCCCCCCAATGGCTTTCCCTTAGATTTTCGCCAGTTGCCGTAAGCAATGTGGGCTACATAATCTCATTAGTCTGAGCAAAGGACTTCCAGAGAGCATCGGGCAAATCCAGCGTTCTCATAAAAAACGGAACGGCAATGCATTAAAATTCTGAATGAATGCACACCCTGGTTGCAAGTTACAATCCCCACCCCTGAACACGCACACACAATCCAGCTAAAGTTAGTCAGGATTAAGTCCCGGTGCTTAAGCACTATGCAGAAACAAACAAAGAAAAAAAACCCCACAGGTTGTACACTCAAGAGTTATAAGCAAAAAGAGCACGACAAAAGGATGGGGAAGTGATACGGAGAATTTACAAAGCGTGGCAAAAGGAAGGCAAGTCAGCAACCAAGGAAATAATGTCTTGTCATGCAAACTGTCAAAGCTGAGCTGAGTTTTTACTAAATAATGCCTCCTCGCGCCCACCCTTGCCATACCACATTGCAACAACACACACCAAATATCTCCAGCCAAATTCAAGACCGGCTATTCTGAGCAAACTTAAGCAAACCAGAACTTACTTTTGATATTCTACTGATCTAGGACACGCCAAGGGAAATCTACAGCGTGTCATTTCAAGAAGGGCTCTGCTGGTTCAGACCAGTGGCCCATTCAGTCCGGCATCCTGCATTTTGGAAATGCACGAGCTGAACTGGAGTGGAATAGCTCTCTCACTTCCCACGATTCCCAGAATCTGGTGCTCAGAGGCATCTTGCCTCCAAAGGTAGTTTGAAACATAGCCATTCTGGCCTGTAGCCACTGATAGCCTTATCCTCCATGAATGTGGCAGGGAGGACAAATTATATTCTTGTCTTCTTAACCGATGCAGCACAGAAAACACATCTGAAGACTTCACGAACACTTTTGGTTTTAAAACGAGAACGGGCCTTTTCTGTAGTGGCTCCCCATCTGTGAAATGTTCTTCCCAGGGAGGTTCACCAGGCACCTTCATTATACAGTGGTACCTCAGGTTAAGAACATAATTCGTTCCGGAGGTCCATACTTAACCTGAAACTGTTCTTAATCTGAAGCACCACTTTAGCTAATGGGGCCTCCCGCTGCCACCACGCCGTCGGAGCACGATTTCTGTTCTCATCCTGAAGCAAAGTTCTTAATCCAAGGTATTATTTCTGGGTTAGTGGAGTCCGTAACCTGAAGCGTATGTAACCTGAGGTAGCACTGTACACCTTTAGGTGCCAGGCAAAAATGTTCCTCTTTAACCAGGCCTTCAGCTGATTGACATCCAATGCCCTTTTAAAATGTGTTGGGGGGGGGGTTATTGTGGGATTATTCGGTTGCTTTCATTTTTATTTTTACTATGCATTTTGTGTTTTTATATTAGGACTTTATTTTGCTTGCATCCATCCTTAGACCTATAGGTATAGAACAGTATAAAATTTAATAAATAATATCACTATTATTCTTATTCTTCTTATTGTTTCCATCAAAAATTCTGGCATATGCATATATATTATTTGACCTGGGCAGGATGCTTCGCTTTCAGCAGAATTGGACAGTGGATTAGGGAGGTGTAGACTTTTGTAATTATGTAAATCTTGTGTTGTAAGCTGCCTTGAGCATTGTTTTTAAGTGTGGAATGGCGGCATACAAATTAAATCATGATGATGAAATTGGACAATGGATTAGGGAGTTGTAAACCACCATCTGAGAAACATTGCTAACTTTTTGCCAATGGTATTTTCACTTTTTGCAAATTTTGCATGGGCATTATTATGTGTACTGCTCCTACAGTATAGGCCAAAGAGGGGCGGCGGTAGGGGGGAATGCATCACAGCTCACACTTATAAACAGTTCCCCCAACAGATGCAGTGTTTGGATTATGATTTCACGACAGCCTGCCGTGGTTTCGCTAGCATCTGTGTGCAAGTACTGATAGTTCAGAAGGAGTGCTTCGCTCCTCATGACCCTGCAAGACACTGTCCTATCTACCAAACACACACCATTAGGAGGAGGAACCCCGCCTAAGTTTGCATTTACGCATTTCCGAGATCACTGTGGTTTCCACTGCAGGAAGCCAACGACGTACAACGCTTATGCAAAACCACCAGTATTAAGTCACTTTAGGTCAAGTAGCTTAACTGCTATCAGGGAAGCAATGCTGGAGGAAGTTCCACTGCTGGGCCACAGCTTGCAAGCTATGCAACTGGAAAAAGGCACTCGAGTTCTTGAATTTATGCAATACCCTGATGTGTATACTGATGCAAACATTTGTGATCAAGTGGGTTTTATTAAGCCATGAGTATAAGCAATGGGCAAATTGGTCAATTTTGGTTTCCCTCAATTGCTTATTTTCCCAGTTTTAAATTCAGCTCTCTACTTCCGTCTGCAATTTTTTTTAAAAAAAAACTTCACAAAAATTCACCAGCATTTTTGAGTGAATTTCTCCTAATTGTACACATTTCTTCATGCAATTTTGCCTAACATACAGACTTTTGCAAACTAATTTCTGAATGCCATTTTCACGAATATATACATTTTAACGCACATTTCGCCCTTGTATATGCATTTTTAAACACCTTCCTTGGCTTCAGAACTGCACTGGAAAATTTGGGGAAGTGTGAATTTTGAAGGATGGCTGCATTGCAGTCTGCATATTGTTTGGACCGTGCAAACTAGGTAAGTCCACCTTTAAATGCAAATTGAATTGAATCTCTCCCCTCCCCACCCCCACCAGATTGGCTATTTATTGAGCAGTCATGCTGACATGTTTGCACAAAACGTGTATGGAGGTTATACAGTGTGGCCTGTTTACTGAGCATTCATCCTGATACATGCACATGGAGGTTATACGATATTGCCAGCTAGTGTTTGCTATTTTGCAATGAAAATTCTCACTGCTTTTCTTATAGGAAAAGGACACCCCGCCAAAAAAAAATTAAAAAATTGGGAGTGCGCGATAGCAGCAAAATTTTGTGCGAATAATCAGCCTGTCTGGAAGCACCCTTAAACTTTCTTTTTTAATGCCACTTGGAGATCAGCCCAGATCCAATGCATAGCTGTCAACTTTTCCCTTTTCTTGTGAGGAATCCTATTCGGAAAAAGGGAAACGTTGACAGCTATGATCCAATGCAAAATGAAAATAAGTGCAAATGTCAACAGCCATGCTCCTTTTTCCAATTCAGAATGTTGAATATTGGTAATGAAACTTCAGATGAACAAGCGTCTGCTTCCTTCCGAAAAGTATGAAAGGCATTGCATTGATGGCATAGGGAGGAACTTGAAATGTTGGGACCCTTTGCACAGTAGCAAAGCTGGAGGTGTCAGATATTGAATCTGAGACCTCTTGCATGGAAAGCATGTGCTCTTACCACTATGCAACTTCACTCCCACCCCCGGGGCAAAATAAAACAAAAAATACACCAACCATCTTCTCAGAAGATGAAATCGGTTTGTGGCAATCCTGGTGAGAATATTTGGTTTCTGTTCTCCAGCAGGTGTTTCTTCACAGTCCACCACAGCGCGGGGTCTGACACAGGACATTTGCAATGCAAAAATGCATACGGGTGTTACTAAAAAGAGATGTATTTTCTGCAAAAGAAAAAGAAGAAACCACCCTCGTGCTGCAGAATGAATACCCTCCTGACTTTGGCTTGCATTCCATGTTAATCCTACGCAGCGTAGACACACAGAAGTGAAAGTGCATGAACTCTCAGTTTCACCAACTTCAGTGGGTCTACTCGGAAGAGCAATTAGTTGGAGACAACCCAATGCACACAAAATGAAGCAAATGGTATAGCTGAAAGAGAGAGGGAGGGAGAAGGCAGCACAGGAACATTTCTGGAGAAGAAATTCACAACTTTCCAGTATAGGCATTATTTTATTTTTCTTCCTCCGAATCTCCTCCGGTGCAGAGTGGGAGGGGCAGGCGGGTAGGGAGAGAAAAGAGTCAAGAGGCATTTGCAATGTGTCAAAAGACGCCAAGGTTACGCCGAGTGCTTCTGGCTGCCGCCGGTGCACCTGTGAATATATAAGCCTGAACACATCCTCTGAGCCTTTTGTGCAGGCTTGGCGCACAAGCCGAGAGCGAGGTTTTGAAGAACGGCACATCCACATTTTTCTCCTCGCTACGTCACCCGCAAGCAAACTCTCGCAGGGCAAAAGGAGGTTGAATGATGCAAGCTCAGCTCTGCAAGAGGAAGATCCTGTTTCTCTTGGAGCTTCCAAGGCCAATATTTCCAGGCCAATAAGGAGAAAGCAGGGAAGGAGAAATGCAAGTGTGAATTACAGCTGTGCTCAGCCAGCCATTCTCGCTATCCAATCATCTGGTGAACTTCCTGAGTCCTGACTGACTGGTTTGGAGGCATTACAATCGGCTTTTCATCCCCTACTTGACACCCAACAGACGTTTGAGCCCCGAGAAGGGATTCAGAAAATTTATGCTCAGGACTCACATTTCCAGGAGTGCTGGGTTCCAAAGTCTGTCCCGCGATCTTCCCATAGCTCCTTCGTCCACAGCACCAGGGACTTGGGGAGAGTTCAATCTCTTCTCCACCCTCTCCTCCTGCGTCTGTTGACGCAAATGCCTTTGAGGGAGTGTGTCTTATCAGGCCACAGATACTCAAAGGGAGCTTCCAGATCAGCTCTCGACTGAGGATCCCCTTTGGCAGAAAGGGCTGTGATTCAGTGATAAGGTTCAATCCCCAACATTTCCTGGGAGACACGCCTAGAACCGTGAAGAGCTGCTGGCAGAAAGTGAAGACAATATTGAGCTGGACGGATTAATGATCCGATTCTCCATAAAGCAGCTCTCTTGTGGTCCTATGCTTCCTATCCATATCAGCTCCAACACAATTTGTTTCCACCACTGCTTGTTTCACTGTAATTTCTGCCTAGGGCTGCTTTTTCATCTTGCCACTGGCTTATTCATTCACTTATTTACACTGAATTTCAACTGAGGGTCGCAGGGCGTTTTACAGCATAAGAACACAAAAATGCACAACGCAGTAACAACAACAACAAACAACCAACAACACACACAAACACACACCTGATTTCCAAACTGCATGCATTTGTGGAGCGAGCAGGGTTTGCCAAATGCAAGAACTACAGAAAATTAACCCCAAGGCAAATATAGGCAGATGGGACTATGGGGTCATGAGCCCCGTGGAAATATATTGGTGGGAGTGGTGAGATGTGGAGAATGAATAGAAAAGAGATCAGGAGCTGGAGGAGTCAGGCCCAGGGGAGGGGTCCTGAGATGGCAGACAGGGAGCAGAACCTCTCGGAGGAAGGGCTGAAAAAAGTCTCCTCAGTCCTTCTTTCCACAACAAGTAGGTATAGGTAAATCCCCTGGACAGTTAAGTCCAGTCAAAGGCAACTATAGGGTTGCGGCGCTCATCTGCTTTCAGGTCAAGGGAGCCGGCGTTTTTCCACAGACAGTTTTCCAGGTCATGTGGCCAGCACGACTAAACCTGGCACACAGAGGACTGTGACAAGTGCCAGAGCGCATGGAAACACTGTTTACCTTCCCGCCACAGCGGTACTTATTTATCTACTTGCACTGGCGTGCTTTCAAACTGCTAGGTTGGCAGGAACTGGGACTGAGCAACAGGAGCTCACCCGGTCGCAGGGATTCGAACCGCCGACCTTCTGATCAGCAAGCCCAAGATGCTCAGTGGTTTAGACCACAGCACCACCCACGTCCACAAGAGGGAATAGGTTCTCTATGTGGGATGAAAAGAGGATGAAGGAGCCTTCTTTTGTTCTGAGCAAAATTCAATAACGTTGAGTCTCTGGTGCAAGGAATTCTGAACCGATAGTCTGTAACAGTCCTCCGAACAAGATTGGGAGGGGACAGTGGGCTTCTTGAGTTCTACTGGTCTTATTAACACAAAAACAGATCACCAGACAGCTTGATTCATGTATGGTTCTTCCTCAGCAGTAGCAGCTGCTGAAGGGTTTTGGTTTTTTTAAGTGCCCTGCGTGCCCATACTTGGCTAGCTCGTAGCCACTGCAAATGAACACAAGAACAAACAGAAGTAAAATATAAGGACAAAGGAGTCACGTGGCTTACACCGAGAGCAATATAAGCACAGACGGATTGGATCTTTTCCCACTAAAACAGAGCTCTTTTGCAAAGGTATTTATTTCAAACAGCAGACCACATATTCTGTGTGTGTTTGCGTTTAATAAGAAACGCAACTCGCCAGTAATTGCATATCCAGAAGCTACACAGTAAAGAAACATTCAATACGGCAGGTCTCGGAAGGCTCCCTTTTTCTTTTTTCCTTTGCAAAAGCATTAAATCATGTGCCTAGTAATTAAAGTAATCCAGAATTACAGTTCTGTCACATTTTCGAAAAAGAATACTTCTCACAGAACAGAGGAACCTGCCAAAATTGCAGATGTCGCTTTTCTATTCCAGTGGCTGCCTGCAGTGATCTGAAAACCAAATGTGCTCTGATGCTTGCTGGACCTGTACTGTACTAAGAGAGGACTTGTTCACATGGGTTTTTTAAAAATAAAAAAAATGTACACACACAAAGAGTAAAATGCCGTGTAGCAAACCATTGGGTTGCAGCCCTCTCCTACATAGACTGAGAACACCCCTTCTTGATAACAGCATCTGCATGCATCTATTAATTCAATAAATACCATAAGGAAACCATGGTTAGCAGACACATGGCCAAATAAACCATGGTTAGCAGATACACCAACAAACCCTCCAAATCATGGTTAGCAGATACATGGATAAACCACAATCACTCTCTACCTCCTCGTGTTTGGCATTTCTCTCAGTATCACATTGCTGCTCCCCATAGCTTTCCACAGCCCAGGTTTGTACAGTGGTACCTCTGGTTACGTACTTAATTCGTTCTGGAGGTCCGTTCTTAACCTGAAACTATTCTTAACCTGAAGCACCACTTTAGCCAATGGGGCCTCCCGCTGCTGCTGCGCTGCCAGAGCACAATTTCTGTTCTCATCCTGAAGCAAAGTTCTTATCCCGAGGTACTATTTCTGGGTTAGCGGAGTCTGTAACCTGAAGCGTATGTAACCTGAAGTGTACGTAACCCGAGGTACCACTGTACACTGAACCAGAATAATAAAATTCTGATTTGGAGGGAAAGCGCTAAATCGAGTTCAGCCATTTGGACACCACAGCTTTGGGACCCTTGGACTAAGCGCACTTTCTGAGATATCTGGGGTGCTCATTGCTGGGATGAAAACAGCCGTTTAATTTTATGAACCTCACTAAAGCGTAATATGATGGTGAGGATTATTGCATGGCTGGAAAGATAATCGATTTAGCAATTCAGGCATCCCCCACACCCTTCCCTGTCTCTCCAGCCCCATGGGGGTGGGGAGAAAAGCCATTGTTGAGAAATTACAACATCTTGAGTCTCTACAGTAAAAGCTTGCCTTTGAAGGGTGTTTTTGCTAAGCTCACAAGACATGGATGGACTCTGCAGCCGTGCTCCTTTGCTCCCTAATGACCTGCCACCGAGAATCAGCCAGTGGTCCCACGCCTCAGAAATAATTACAAGCACAGCTTTTTTTATTCTCCCATGAAGATGTGCAGGCTGACGGCTCCAATTCTGGTTTTTGCTTCTCTGTCTCCTTTTTTAATTTCCCCTTTGGTCACAGTAACTAATTGAGATCTAACTTCAAAGTTAGCAGGGGTAGTTTAATAAGGTGATTTTAGTGACCCAACAGAACTCTGTTTTGTGCACCCAAGCGGATGTATCATGAATATATTTGTTTATTTCAACTCTCCACAGTCCACAAAATATTATGCAGCACAAGCCCCTTCCTTGCTTTTTAGCTCCACAGGGTCCTTACAGCAAACCTTTAATAACAAGTCCAAATTCGATCGTTACTTGCCCTGACAGAGAGGAAACACCCATTAAAAAATCCCCTGATCTTCAAGGTCATTCATCATGGTTTAGTAGTTTCTAATGCGGCATGAAAGGGACGCGGGTGGTGCTGTGGTCTAAACCACTGAGCCTCTTGGGTTGGTGGTTCGAATCCCTGCGATGGGGTGAGCTCCCGTTGCTCGGTCCAAGCACCTGCCCACCTTGCAGTTTGAAAGCCCCTAGGTGGCTCTCACCTATGGAAGCAAAGGCCTTAAAAAAGCTTAATATGGAATCTAACTGGCCAAAATATTGGGAAATTCTGGAGCAGGAGGGAGATAAAGTGAAATTGCAAAGCTATGAGAAACTTAAGGATAAGGTGCGAGACTGGTTACATTATTTTCAAATAAGAGAGGCCTATCACTTGGACAGGAAAATTGGTTTCCAGGTGGAAAAATCAAAGCTGGAAACAGAATTGTTAGAACCCAATGCTAAGATATTGTCGAGAATGTATAACCTGCTGTTGAAGTGGAATACTGAGGATGAAACGGTAAAATCTGCTATGATAAAATGGGCACAAGACGTTGGTCATAACATTATGTTTGTTGACTGGGAACAGTTGTGGACCACCGGTATGAAATTCACGGCATGTAATGCCTTAAGAGAGAATATTATGAAAATGATATATAGGTGGTACATGACCCCAGTCAAACTTGCAAAAATCTACCATCTGCCCGATAATAAATGTTGGAAATGTAAAGAAACTGAAGGGACATTCTTTCACCTTTGGTGGACGTGCCCAAGGATCAAGGCTTTCTGGGAGATGATATATAATGAACTGAAAAAGGTATTTAAGTATACCTTCTTGAAGAAACCAGAGGCCTTTCTTCTGGGCATGGTCGGCCAATTGGTGTCAAAGAAGGACAGAACTTTCTTTATGTACGCTACAGCAGCAGCAAGAATACTCATCGCAAAGTATTGGAAGACACAAGATCTACCCACTCTGGAAGAATGGCAGATGCAAGTAATAGACTATATGGAACTGGCTGAAATGACCGGCAGAATTCGAGATCAAGGAGAAGAGCAGGTGGAAGAGGACTGGAAGAAGTTTAAAGTCTATTTACAAAAACACTGTAAAATCTTTGAATGTTGAGGACATTGAAAAGGAAAAGAAGGGGTTCTAGTGACTGAGTTAAATAAGAGCACAAAGGGAGGGACCAAGAATCAAAATGAACAAAGATTGAGCTTGCTGAACTAATTATTACATAGAATACAAGATCGGGAGGCGGGTGGAAGTAAGGAAAATAAGGTTTTGAAGGTTATAATTGGAAAGTGAGTTTATTTTTATGTCAAAATCTTCTTTTTCTTTTTTTCTTATTTTTTGTCTATGTTTTCCTTTTTTCTTTTTTGTGTAATGTTTGTGAAAATTTTTCTTTTTGTAATGTTTGTGAAAATATGCTTTTTTGTTCTTTTTTGTGGAAAATGCAATAAAATTATTATAAAAAAAAAAAATTGAAAGCACATCAAAAAGTGCAAGTAGATAAATAGGTACCGCTCCAGTGGGAAGGTAAACGGCATTTCCATGCACTGCTCTGGTTTCGCCAGAAGCGGCTTAGTCATGCTGGCCACACGACCCGGAAAAACTGTCTGTGGACAAATGTCTGCTCCCTCAGCCAGTAAAGCGAGATGAGCGCCGCAACCCCAGAGTCGTCTGCAACTGGACTTAATTGTCAGGGGGTCCTTTACCTTTACCTTTTTTAATGTGGCATGACCCACCAGACCGAACGCCGGGCTAGCAAGGCTTGTGGATAGCAGCCTGTTCTGGGGGCTGGGGGGGGGAAATATTTTTTTTAATTATTATTTCCCCCCAAAAAAACGAGGTGTGCCCTATGGGCCAGTGCGCCCTATAGGGCGAAAAATACGATATACGCAAGGCTCCACTTCCAGGCTTGCGAGTTGTGCTCAGATGAAGTGTCCAAGGATGGATCAGGTCGCAAGTGCACCACTTTTTGCCACTATCCTACTATCGCTTGAGAGGGACATAGGAAGCTGCCTTGTTCTCCACCAAATCACTGGTCTGTCCGTCTCAGTCCTGTCTACAACAGGAGTGAGGAACCTGGAGCTCCCCAGATGTTCCTGAGCTGCAACTTGCACCATCCCTGGTCCAGCTCTACAATTCTATGATTCTAGCAGAGGACACTATGCAACCACAACAAGTGTCCTGTCACACTCCGGCCGCAGGGTTCGAAAAGGTGTAGACCACGAACACCAGATGCATTAGGGCAAAAAAGACCTTCAAAGAATAAAACTTAGGAACCCTTGAATGACATGAGTAGTCCAAGGGAGGAGAGGTGGTGGTTGAGGGCATCTCCAGACATCACCAAAAATGCAAATAGTACAAAAAAACTCTGGATTCATTGGAACTCCATAAAGAGACCTGGTAGTAGAATACTGTGCAGAATTAACAGAGTCCTGAATTATCAGGTTCTTAAATTCACAGCATTTGGCTGTACGCATTGATCGTCACTTCTGTAGCTGCAAACTTTCGCAGCTATTATAAAGCACTCTGCAACGATTAGCTACTCATGTAATTTAATACCGATTTTCTACAATGAAACATCCCCTTCAGTAATAACAGACTCCTTTGTTCGAACGGCTTCCTCCTTTGTTATAACGAGGAAACAACTTCTTCAGTTGTGTGTGCGTCTTTCTTAAGCACAACACAGCCAGAATGCAGGATGAGGGTCTGGTTTTTGCACGTGCAGTCTTCACAACTTACGTGCATTGGGCATGACACATCTACCATGAGAGACAGAATGTCTGGATCGCATCAAGCACTGTTTTCGCAGGCCCTAAACATAAAGGTAAAGGACCCCTGACAGTTAAGTCCTGTCGCGAACGACTCTGGGGTTGTGGCACTCATCTCACTTGACTGGCCAAGGGAGCTGTTTGTCCGCAGTTTTTCTGGGTCATGTGGCCAGCACGACTAAGCCACTTCTGGCGAAACCAGAGCAGCGCACGGAAACGCCATTTACCTTCCCGCCGGACTTGCACTTTGACATGCTTTCGAACTGCTAGGTTGGCAGGAGCTGGGACAGAGCAACGGGAGCTCACCCCGTCGCGGGGATTCAAACTGCCAAACTTCCAATCGGCAAGCCCAAGAGGCTCAGTGGTTTAGACCACAGCGCCACCCGCATTGGACAAAACGAGGAAACTGCTTTAGGCAGCAGATGCTAGGGGAGTGGCATCAGTCCCCTAAATGTTCCTTTGAAGCTATGGGACCATTCACCACTTATGGAGGACAGAACCATGGCCTGTTGATGCAGTACATGTTTTGTATCAGTGGTACAGAATCTCATATTCAATCCCCAGTATCTCCAGGTAGGGCTTGGAGGGAAGCCTGGTTGAAACCCTGGAAAGCTGGGGCTGGTCAGTGTTGGCAATTCTAAGCTAGATGGACCAAAAGTCTTATTCTGCATAAGGCAGCTTCCTATGCTCCTGGAAACGCTGGGCTGGGATGAGCGGGGGGTCATTTCAGCTTCCAAGGCTTCCTGCCTGCTCCAAAGTAACAACACATACCCTCCGACATTTCTCCAATGAAAATAGGGACGTCTTATTACATCATTATCATTATTATTTTATTTATGCTCCACCCATCTGACTGGGTTGCCCCAGACACTCAGGGAAGCTTCCAACCTATACAAAAGCACAATAAAACATTAAACTTTACAAAAAACTTCTCTTTACAAGGCTGCCTTCAGATGTCTTCTCAAGGTTGTACAGTTACTTATCTCCTTGGCTCGGGGGCCACATAACTCCATACCTTCCAACATTTCTCTGATGAAAACTGGGACATCCCACAGAAAATTGGAATCAAATCAGAAACCCGGATGGCTTCTGTAAATCGAGGACTGTCCCTGGAAAATAGGGACACTTAGAGGGTCTGACAACAAGCCGATCCAGCCCATTTTAGGGAATAAGCTAGAAGATTTCTTTTTTAAAAGAACAAGCTGGTTTTCCAGCGGCAGAGAGATGCCCGTTCATTTTAGTTTCCAACCTGAGCCATCCCTGATGCTCAGGATGATTAATACAATGTCAACACACCGTAAAACCTGTAACGGGATATTTCTTTATTTATTGGCAAGGTACCTGCTCGTTAAAAAATGCTCAGATGAATCACAGGCATGTGAGTTCGCTTTCCTGGGGAAATTAAATAAATGTGGGGTTCTCTCAAACACCCTGTTTACATCTGCCACTATTGGGCATTTGAAGTGCCTTTCCCTGCAGTGTCTTCTGCACTACCAGAGTGTGTTTGAATTAGGCCTAATCAAAAAGTTCTCCTAAGAGAACTTGCATTTGTTGCATCCTTGAACTATCTAAAAGTTCTCGAGAACTTTTGAATCGTTTCAACAAATGCCAGTTTGGTCTTTCTGGCTTGCCTTATTTAGTCACTCCCATTCCTGTTTCTCCTGTCTCAATGCAGAAACAGGGCTCCTGGAAACATAGGAAGCTCCAGACTACTGGGTCCATCTCGCCCAGGTTCTCTCCCAGCCCTACCTGGACCTACAGTGGTGCCTCGCAAGACGAAATTAATTCGTTCCGCAAGTTTTTTCTTCTTGCGAGTTTTTCGTCTTGCGAAGCACGGTTTCCCATAGGAATGCATTGAAAATCAATTAATGCGTTCCTATGGAGACCGCTTGCCAGGCTGGCGGTGCGGAGAAGGGCTTTTCTCCCCACCGCAAGCCTTCAGGACAGGTACGGGAACAGAGGGGAAGGCGCGCAGCGCTTCTCCTCTGTTCCCGGGGCTTGTGGTGGGAGGAGGGTTTTTCCTCCCCACGCCAACATTCAGAACAGCATTCTGAAAGTTGGCGGTGGGAAGGAAAACCCTCCTCCCACCGCAAGTCTTCAGGACAGCCATCCCAAGGCTGGCGCGGGGAGAAGGTCTTTCCGCCCCACTGCCAGCCTTCGGAGCAGCCATCCCAAGGCTGGCGGCCGGAGCAGGTCTCTCCGCCCCACCGCCAGCCTTCGGAAGGCTGCCCTTCCCTGCTGTCCCGGAGATTTCCCTATGGGCTTTCGTCTTGCGAAGGAAGCCCATAGGGAAATTCGTTTTGCGAAGCGCCTCCAAAACGGAAAACCCTTTCGTCTAGCGGGTTTTTCGTCTTGCGAGGCATTCGTCTTGCGGGGAACCACTGTACTAGGGATAGAGCCCAGGGGCTTTGGCATGCAAAGGAGATGCTCAACCAATTTCTCCTCCTCCGCCAGCCTCTAAGAAACACGACATCATGACACAGCACAATGGCACGGCCTGCTGAGAAACGCTCAGAAGTGGGAGGGGCCTGTGAAATAAATGGCACCCACAGCCACCAATGGTTGGCCATTCGTTCTCCTCGACAGGAAGGGCTACAAATAAGGGAGCAAGGTGGGAGATTTTGCCTCGACAGTTATAAGCTTCCTTGGCAATAATTCCCAGTCCCAGCTTGCTCTGAATCCTGGGCTCTGACTTCCTAGTTAGGCCTCCAGCTCTCAGCACCCACGAAGGTTTTCTATGGCACAGATGAAAACATGCCTGGATAACTCACTTAGTTAGAGTGTGGTGATGTTAACGGCAAGGTTGCAGGTTCAATCCCTGCATATTCCTAATGTAAAAAGAAGGAGGGTACTTTTTACCATATGTGGTGGGCATGTACGTTGGTAAAGGCTTTCTGGGAAATGATATATAATGAACTAAAGAAAATGTTTAAAAATACATACCAGAAGCCTTTTTACTAGGTATAATAGGTGAAGAGTTACCAAGAGAAGACAAAATACTTTTTATGTATGCAACAGCAGCAGCGAGAATGCTACTAGCCCAGAAATGGAAGGAAGGAGAAGTACCAACAAAAGAAGAATGGCAGATGAAACTGATGGAGTATGCACAGATGGCGAAACTGACGGGGAAGGTCAGAAACCAGGAGGATCAATAATTTTCTAAAGACTGGAGTAAATTTGTAAATTTATTTAAAAGACCACTCTAAACAGTTAAAATATTTGGCAGGGATGTAATGATTCTTGCAATATGGAACTATTTATGATAATTATGGTTATTTAACAGATGGATAATGGTAAAAGACGCAGCAAATTTAATCTTAAACATGGAGCCCATGAAGGGAGGGGAGGAGGTCCGATAGTTCAAAAGAACCTTGTACTTTAATGTTTGAAATGGTTATGTTTAAATGTACTAAATAAATAAATATGTTTTTTAAAAAATCCCTGCATAGTCCTGTATCGCAGGGGGTTGGACTAGATCAGGCATTGGCAAACTTTTTCAGGTCCACTGTCCCTCAGACCTGGGGGGGGGCGGACTATATTTTTTTTTGGGGGGGGGTGAACGGATTCCTATGCCCCCAAAAAACCCAGAGGTGCATTTTAAATAAAAGCGCACATTCTACTCATATAAAAACACCAGGCAGGTCCGGCCCCACAAATAACCCAGAGATGCATTTTAAATAAAAGGACACGTTC
Organism: Podarcis cretensis; assembly: GCF_951804945.1. Classification (NCBI taxonomy): domain Eukaryota; kingdom Metazoa; phylum Chordata; class Lepidosauria; order Squamata; family Lacertidae; genus Podarcis; species Podarcis cretensis. Next base: position 14,500,341 of record NC_137179.1, read on the forward strand.
TACTCATGTAAAAACATGCTGATTCCCGGACTGTCTGTGGGCCGGATTTAGAAGGCAATTGGGCCGGATCCAGCCTCCCAGACCTTAGTTTGCCTCAGGTCCCTTCCAGCTCTACGATTCTATGATTCAGCTCCGACACGCAATGGCACAGAGGCACAGAGGGCCGGTCACATGCACAAGCGATGGCTTTTCAGCAAATGCTAGGATGCTTGGAAAAGCGTGGGCCTAACCAAACACCCCTTTCCCTTCCACCGCACTCCCCAACCCCTTTCAATAAACCCTGCCGCAGCCTCCCCACATAATAATAATAATAATAATAATAATAATTTTTTATTTATATCCCGCCCTCCCCAGCCGAAGCCGGGCTCAGGGCGGCTAACAACACTAAAATAGTGCAACATTATAAAAACATTATAAAAATTAATTAAAATCAAAATTGATGGCAACCATAAACGGTTAAGCATGCAAAATATGCCACCTGAATCCAGGTTCTTTGCAATCGAACGACTCTGGAGCATTCCCTGCACCACCTGGGGCAATAAAATTTCAGCTCCCTTTGAAGAGAGGCTGTGGTGTTTCCGACACAAACTCTGAAAGGGTCTTGTAAACTGTGAATGACCTGACATAGCATCTTGCATTGTAGCTCCTAAGTGTGTTGCCAGGGTGAGCTAAGGACAGGGTTTAAGGCTCCGCTCTGAATTTACTCACTTTTGTCAGCTGACGTCAGCCCTTGGTAGCTATTATTTCCACAGAAGAGGGAGTCTTTCGGCAAGAAGGAAAAAGGAGTCGCGCTCTTATACCTTCAAAGCTTCCACCAGTAATTCCAAAATGGCGTGCTTGGAGGCATGGTGGTGTGCCAAGAGAGAACTAGCAACGTTTGTTGATAAGTATATTTATTAAGTAATTTAAAGCCCCAAATACCGGCCACATTGGAGGTTCCAGCCATCTCTGTATGATTATCTGGCCCAGTCTCCTTCCAATCAGCTGTGGGTAATTCTGTCCAATCGGTATCAACCAACTGCTTGACTGACTGCTCTCAATCCGCCCAATGGGGAGGTGGCGCAGAATTCCCCACCCTCTGAAGAGGTTGCCTGTTGCATCCCTGAATGAGTCAGGGAAGGCTAATCAGAAAGAAACATGACTCACAGAGAAACAATTATAAGCTGGGACAGAGCAGAGTTCTTATTGTTATACACCTAGAAGTAAGGGTGTTTTCTGTTTTGTTTTTTGTTTTGTTTTGTTTTGTTTTGTTTTGTTTTGTTTTGTTTTTAAATGGGTCCAGTTCTAATTCTGGAGAGGGTGTGAAATGTCTCAACATAGGTTCAGAGAATGCTGACTTTCTGTGTGCATGCACTTTGCAGAGATTCCTCTTTTTGGGAAAAATAAATGGTCCCATGAATAAATCAATAACGTGCGGGTAGAAAATGGTTATTTTTATTTTTTTTAAAAAAACTTTGCTTCAATCTCAAATATGCAACGTGAGTTAAGGGCCAATTTTTAAAACAGTGGTGTAAGGGGGGGGGGGAATCCAGTTCCTGATACTTGCAAAATTTATTCAAGGAACAGCTTTTCTTTTTAAAAAAGAAGAAAACCTCTGGTGTGACACAAAACTTCAAAGCCCCAGCTAATCACACAGTGTTTGCAGAACATACCATGTTTGCTAACTTGGGGGGGGGGGGGAGAGAAAAGAGAGAGAGAGAATAAAAAGGTGAAGTCACTGGAATGATTTATTGCCCCACTGATTATGTTTAGATTAGGAGAATTTACTCAAGATGGCCAAAGTAAACCTTGTGGCCTTTGTTTGGGATACTTCAGTTTATGAAACTGTCATTTAGGCGAGCCATTAGAAATAAACAGATATGTAGAGATACAATCCGCTTGACAACACTATATATATATATATATATATATATATATATATATAATCACACTCAAAAAGGATGCAATTGGATGCTCACCCTCCTTACCAAATTGGAAAATGTCTCATGTAGCTTGTTCATTAAAAGATCATTAATTACGAGTGCAAACACCATGGGGGGGGGGGACCATTTGCTTTTAATAGGAACGTCTATTTGGAGACCTGTCCAAAAAAGGCCCTTTAAAAACACAAATGGGAGGTTGTGGGAAAACACAGCCAACACATAGTTTCAGCAAGAGATGCAATCTGAAGCTGACTCATTAAAACAACAGGCTAGGGACCCGTTTAAAAAAATAAAATAAAATCAGGATTAAGGGCCAAGAACGGCTGAATTTTGCATCGGGACTGGAAGAACCGATAGCAGAAGATGGGACTGCCGTTTGTGGCACTCCACAGACACCTGCCTGTTTATTATTATTTCCAATTATTTATTTATTTCGCAAAATTTGATTGCAGGGGAAAAACAAACCCGAAGCAGTATACAAAAAAAGAAAAAAGAAACAAAAAAGAAAAACCCACTTTTTATAATTCAAATCATACAGAAAGCTGAAACCGCAATAGAATTGACTGAAACAAATTAAAACTCATGCAAGCTTTCTAACCATCTGGGTTGTCTTGTCTAAATAAGGACGTCTTCAGCAGGCGCCAAAAGGAATATTACAACTACTACATTTCTCTCCCACGCTTCCTCTTAGGACCGCAAGTTGCCATACATGGTTCTCTCCCGCCTCACAACAACCCTGTGAGGTTGTCTAGGCTAGGTAGAAATGGTGATTGGGCTCAGCTTCATAGGTGAACGGGGATTCGAACCCAGGTCTTCACTCCTCTATGAGCTCACACAGTGGTGTGGTAGGTGCCACTGAAGCTTTCTCGCTACCGCAATCAGAATAATATTTCAATCGCTTTTTTCCCCTTGCATTCCACTTTCAATTTGTATGCCACCTTTCTATATTACGATACGCAAGGCATTTTAAAAGCTAAAGAGACAGCAAAATAAGGCAGAAAAGATCACACCTAAAAAACAATTCAAAAGTCATAATAAAAACACAGCTTTAAAATAAACAACTTATACCGAATAAAGTAATATTCAATCATCCATTTGAATATAATGGTAATCAGCAAAATTAAGTATCAGTGAATACTAATTGAATGGTTTGCACTTAACAATTGCAATAGAAAAAATTACTAAACTATAAAATGAAAATAATAAAATGAAAATAACGGCAAGTCACAATGCACAAAAAACCGCAAGAAACACAAAACTGTGTAAAAGGATCAAACTGAGAAACAAGGACACACAACTTATAATATATATATTTTTGGTAAATACCCCTGAACTCATCTTCAAATACAATGTCATTTTTCATCTGCAAACCTTCCACAACCAGGCGCCCTTCTTAAGTTTTCAGTTACAATTCCCATAAGCCCCAGCGGTCAGGGGCCATTTTTACGGATAGTGGGAACATTGTTCAGGAAAAGCCTTGCCTAAAGATATTACTCTGTCTGTCTGTCTGTCTGTCTGTCTCATAGCGATTAAAAGCTATGCTATTTTCTGCGCTGTCCAAAACTTCCTAAACAAAACAAAGAATAGTAAGTTTGAGCCCTGAAAGTTATAAATACTTGAATTGGGAAGGAGAGGGGAGAAGAATCTGCCTCAAGACTCCTTAAAAAAATAACGAAACAGAACTATTGGGAAGATATAACGGGGATATTTGCTGTATTGAAGCCCTGTATAATTTGGCCCCTTTCCATTTGACGGCCGAATCCTGAGTTTTAATTAAGTCAGCAAAAGTAGTGCAGGCTTCAAACGGCTGATTTTTGTCCCAGATTATTCTGTCTTCTTCTTCTCTCTCCTCCACCCCCCCACCCCCGTTTTGGAGCCCATCCAGAGAAAACATATGGAGAACAGGATGTAGACCAGAAAGTGGACTTGTTTCTGAGAAACAGTTCGAAACATTGCTACGTAGGCCATTCAGAAATAAGTGGCTGGAGACTGTTTAGGGAACATTTGAATCTAATAATAATCATAATAATAATAGCAGCAATTCTTGCTGGTTTATCATTTTCATATGGTTTAGTACTATTTTCAACAACAATTTATTACTACTACTCATGTTAAAGACTTCACTCCAGGGTCTACATTGACCTTGCAGTTTTTATTCTGGTCAGAAAGGCTCCCTTCTCTATCTCCAGCTGCCTTGCGAGTGATTTACGGTCCCGTTATCTAACACTTGCCATTAGGAGGCGAGAGGATTTCCAGAGGGACCAGAGATCAGTAGTGAGAATCTACTAAGCAATCCCAGATGCAACAGCCACCAGTCCAAAACAGCCACTGCATAATCGGAATCTCTCTCTCTTTCTCTCCAACTGCACTTCTTTCAGGTTGTGGGCCAAAATAGTAAATGTGAGATGTGCTCGTTTTTGGACATACAACCCGGGAACGGCACGGAGCAAGGAGAAGCAAATGGTAAGATTCCCTGTGCATGCTCCCCGTCTCTCTAAAATAAAGTAGAGCGGTTTGCCATGTCGTACAGGAAAATCGCTTCTTAAAAATATGCATACGCTGCCGTCGGGGCAGCCAAGCAATTTGGATACTGCCTTAGGAACATGAGAACATAGGATGCTGTCTGATACAGAGTCACACTATCGGTCTCTCTAGCTCAGTATTGTTGACCAAGAATTACAGGCTGGTTTTGATCCTTACTTGGCGATGCTGAGGATTGAACCAGTAAAGCAAACGTTCTGCCACTGAGTTATAAACCTTCCAGATCCTCTGTCTCTACCACTTGCCTTGCAACCCCATGACAGACACAATTAGGGATGGAGTGGAAATTCAATGCAGGCAAACCTACCCGCTTTGCAAAACAATATCTACCTGCTTTTTCAAAACAATACGCAGACTAAAACACTGCTTCTCTTTGAACACATCTGTGTTTAGGGGGTATCTGTCAAATATGGTGAGTGAAGAATAAATAAAAATCCAGGCTTCAAGCTTTTGAGAACAGGCATGAATTAAAAACAAAGCAAAACTAGAGTCTCAAGTCAGTTTTTAGGTTACCAAAATTGAACAATTTAGTCACCTGTATCTAACACAACCACCTCCCAAACTGAAAATTCTCTCCAAATCTGAACTTCAAATTTCAAAATTAAATTGTACTTCCAGCTGTGTGTTCCAAACCCAATTCTCCTTTTAAAAGCTTCTTCCTGTGCTTGGAAGATGAACCAGATTTCTAATATATACATAGTTGATGTGTGCATATGTTCCTGCTATTCCTGCCTTTTCCTTGAGACACCAATTCCTCCAAGGATATAAAACGGCTATTAAATTAATGTGATACAGCACAATACACAAATGGTGGAATTTTAACATGCATATTGAGCGTCCTGCTTTTCTAACTAACGATAACAACATCACAGTAAAAAACTGTTTCCAATTAAATAGACACACACGGAAAATAATTGAGTCACTACAGCAGCGTTCCAGTTAGCACCCAAAACTAATATTAAAACTCCCCTTGCAGAAATTGCATACCTTTCTTAGGATCAAGCATTGTGACATCTGGAAATGTACAGTCAGCTGCTTCCATCCGGTTTTACACACCATATTTCCTGCTAAGGAGGGATTTTTCTCAGTTTTATTCATTACTTAGCAAACGCGTGGCAGCAACTTCAAACAGGAGGAACTCCCAGGGAGCCGGGCTGCATAACCTCTCCCTTATTTCCAGTGTGTCACAACTGGAAGAATCCCAGCTGCAACTACAGAACGTTCTGATCGGTCCCACGTCGGCAGAACCTGAGCCAAATTTAAGGACTGCTTACCGATAAAGCTATGCTTTCCTCTCCGACAATGGTCACCTACAAGGATGGGGAAAGACACATAGCCAAGCTGAGCAGTTGGCTCCTTACCTCTCTCGCCCTGACCTAGCCACTGTGATCCAAGCGATGGTCACCTCCAGGCTTCATTACTGTAACTCACCCTACGTTGGGGTTGCCCTTGAGACTGACCCAGAAACTCCAACGGGTGCAGAATGCTGCGGCGAGACTCCTTACGGGGTCTTCGCCGCGGGATCACATTCGTCCAGTGCTTTATCAGCTGCACTGGCTCCCGGTGGAGTACAGGATCAGATTTAAGGTGCTGGTTTTAACCTTTAAAGCCCTATATGGCCTAGGACCCTCGTACCTACGGGACTGCGTCTCCTGGTATGTCCCATGGAGAACCTTACGGTCTTCAAATAAAAACATCTTGGAGATCCCGGGCCACAGGGAGGTTAGGCTGGCCTTGACCAGAGCCAGGGCTTTTTCGGCCGTGGCCCCGATCTGGTGGAACGCTCTGTCACAAGAGACTAGGGCCCTGCGGGACTTGACGTCTTTCCACAGGGCCTGCAAGACGGAGCTGTTCCGCCAGGCCTTTGGCCAAGGCACAGTCTGACCCCCTCTTTTGGTAATTCTCATAGAACTCTAGCCCAATGGTTGCCATTAATTTGATTCTGAATTGATTTTAGAATGTATTTTAATTAATTGACTGTGTGATTTTATGTACACTGTGCTATTTTTACTTGATGTTAGCAGCTCTGAGCCCGGCTTTGGCTGGGGAGGGCGGGATACAAATAAAATATATTATTATTATTATCATCACCATCCTTATCATTATTAATTCACACAAGTAAGCACCCTGCCTTTCCCATTCCAACCAACCAAATTTCACCTTCTCCCTGAAATCTTTTATGGTACTGCACATCTGGGCAATAAAGAACCCATTTAAAATAGATCCCTGCCCCAAAGCTAATTGACTGTATGCAAATCATTTCCTTACATCTGCCTGTCAGCGGACTCTCATCCATACTAATGGCCAAACCCAAATCCATAATAAATGTTGTTGTTTTTAATAGAGGTGCAATAACACTCAAGTGTGTGCTATTTTATTTGTCCAAAGAAAACTGACTTTAAAAAAAAAAAAAAAAAAAAAGCTGCCCTAAGCTTCTCACAACTAAGGAAAGAGAGGAAACATTAAACAATTACTACACCATAAATTTAAAGCACCTTTCTATCACTTTAAACAGCTATGGCTCCCCCGCAAAGAATCATGGGAAGTGTAGTTTAAGGGGGCTGAGAGTTGCTAGGAAACCCCTCACAGAGCTACAGTTCTCAGCGCCCTTAGCAAACTACAGTCCGCATGATTATTTGGGGGGAAAGCCGCAACTGTTAAAGCTTTAAATCTGTGGTGTGGCTCCAATAAGCCGTGGTCTCCTGCCACCAGCTCTCCAAATTTTCTTCCCCTTGGAAATACGGCCACTCGCTCCACATCCCAAGAAAAACAAACGGTCGCCATTCCGTGAGCTGAAAAGAATTTGCACCGTATTATAAATTTGACAGAGGGGCCTATCTTGCATTTCACACAACGGTTAAACCCGGCACTGCAAAACAAATCCCGCTGCAACAGTTGGGATGCTTTTGTTGATGTTGGCCAGTTCATGTCGTCACTAACGTAATGAGCCTGTGTTTTATGTCCCAATTCCTAGAAACCAATACCTTGAGAAAGGAAGAGGGGATTTTAATCTCTGCCTAATGTATTGCTATTTTGACCTCGTGGGGGCAAAGCCAAGTTGAGGAGCTGGAGCCAGGCTGCTTATTATTTAACTTAATTTATTACACTTACACTCCATGCTTCCTCCAAGCTCCTCAGAGAAGCTTACAGACAAGCTCCCTTGAATTTTCCCATCCCAACGGGCTTTTTCTTGTGTTCCTATTGGTGCAATTTTACCCACCCTTCTCACTACGGTCCCAAGGAAGGTTGCAACAAGAGACTCTTGAGAACCACCAAGGCTGGGAGATATCTGGTTTTCAACATCATGATACATCACCAGCTAAATATCGTGATGTACTGATACATCATGATGTCTGGAATGAAAAGCCTTCCCATGTCCCAGCTGAGCAAGACCCCATGCTGCTCACAACAGAGGGGCAAGGAGGGGGGCTTCCTTAAATGGACTACAGTGGTACCTTGGGTTACATACGCTTCAGGTTACATAAAATTCAGGTTACAGACTCTGCTAACCCAGAAATAGTACCTTGGGTTAAGAACTTTGCTTCAGGATGAGAACAGAAATCGTGCTCCGGCGGCGCAGGAGCAGCAGGAGGCCCCATTAGCTAAAGTGGTGCTTCAGGTTAAAAACAATTTCAGGTTAAGAATGGACCTCCGGAACAAATTAAGTTCTTAACCTGAGGTACCACTGTAATTCAGTTTGATTAGCAAGCTAGAGGTTAAACTAACCCCTTTCCAGCCCTGGGAGGAGTGCAGGGAGCATTTGCATGACACATCTACACCCTGCAACCGACATACTAATGGGTGGCGACACACAGTTTGGAAAGCTGTGGGTTAGAGCAGTGGCGTAGCGTGGGTTGTCAGCACCCGGGGCAAGGCAAGTAATTTGCGCCCCCTAACCCCTGGATTTTAGCACTCGAGTGCGAGCGCCCCCCAGATGTTGTGGCCGCCCCCCTGCACCCCCCACGCTACGCTGGGGGCAAGCGAAGGAGCCAAGGACCCCCCCTTAAGGCTCAGCAGGAATTTATTAAATTTATTATTTGCGGAGCCCCCGCGGGCCGAGGCAGCCGAAGCCCCCTCCCCTCGGGCGCCTCCCCGCCCCCTCCTCTCCTTGAGCTGTAGATGGAGCCTGCGCTCCGAGGCGCTCCAGATCCAGGCTTGGCGAGCGCCTCTCCTCCCCCCGGCCTGGTCTGGGGGCTTCCAGCCGCGCTCCGTCCTCGCCCGACCCCCCCCCCCCCGCGGCTGAGACTTGCGCTGAGAGCCGGAGCCAGCGGCGCCCCCTTCCGCCGGGAGACTCTCGCCCGCCCGCCGGCTTCCTCTCGGAGGGTTTTGGGGAGAGCAGGGCGCGGCGAGGCCCCTCGGAGCTCTCTTCCCTCCCAGTCGGCAGAAGCAGCCGCCACCTGTGGCTGGGCCGAGGGGATGTCGGCGGGGTGCGGAGGCTGCCCGTGCCCGGCCAGGCGTTGGTGGCGGCGTCGGCGCTGCTGCAGCGGCTGCTCCTCCTGCGAGCAGTGAGTGGAGCGCAGCCGCAGCGGCGGTGGCGGCGGGGGGCGCGCATGCGCTAGGGCACAAGGCTGGCGGTGGCAGCGGGGAGCCCGGCGGAGGAAGGAACTTGTCCCTTCCCTCTGGACTCGCGCCCCCCCCAGATGTTGCGCCCGGTGCGGCCGGCACCCCTGGCACCCCCCACGCTACGCCACTGGGTTAGAGTGTCAGGCTAGGACCTAGAAGATCAGGTTAAGAACAGTTTCAGGTTAAGAACGGACCTCCGGAACAAATTAAGTACTTAACCTGAGGTACCACTGTATACCAGAGGTCGGCAAGCGAAGGCCCATGGGCCGGAAGCAGCCCATGAAGGTCGCTTAACCAGCCCATGAGCCGCCCCCGAACCAAGCCACCAGTGTGGGGACTCTCTTCTGTGGCTCCAGAAATCACTTCTGCGCATGCCCAGATTCCGGAAATCGCTTCTGCACAGGTGCATCGCACTGCACCGGCCCGGACCACGGAGGATCTCTGCAGGTGAGATCCGGGCCATGCCCAGTAAGCCTTGCCGACCCCTGGCCTATACCCAGAAGTAAACTTCACTGGAGGAAAAGAACCAGTTTTGGGGGGACTGCAGGAAGTAGAGCAGGAGGTGCAAGGAGGATTCAGCTCCCCTCGCCCACTTATGTTTCTGCTCAATTAACTGAACCCTCACAACTGTACTTGCAAAACCGGCTTCCACCATTGCATCTGGCCTATGCCTAGTTCAGTCAGCTCGACAATTAGCCAAAAGCGTCATAACATCAGATCCGCTTAATGTACACACCAATACAAAATTTCCCGTATTGGTAATGTAAACCAGTGCCACATTTCATACAGGATCTGGGGTTACCTTCGTGCATGAAAACTAAAATAAAGAAATTACAACGCATTAGGCAGGCTTGGCTGTGGCTGAACAACACGCAGCAGTTACATACGCTAGGATTTTCAACTTATAGTTTAATCAGTTCCGGCACTTTCCTGCCCACAGATTTGCAGGAATTTAGCAAGGGCTATAATTTTGTTGCTCTACGCTGGTTCTTGTGTGGGAAGCCTCACTGCCCAAACCTCAAGGCTTCTGATTTGTGTCCCATGTGGGCATCAAACAGCATCTGCATCTCCACCCAACTACTGGGTGCAATCTGTTCTGGGAGGCAAAGCAGCCCCATATAGTCCAGACTTCGCCAACATCACACAGAACAGACATTTTGCACTGCGATGCGCATCAGCTCCTATAAGTTGTGGAGGGTGATCCAGTTCTGGAGTCGAGGACTGATTGCCTGATGCAGACCTAAATAATCGATCTCCTCGCAGTGTCCAGAATATGCCTAATACAGTGGTACCTCAGGTTACACACGCTTCAGGTTACACACGCTTCAGGTTACAGACTCCGCTAACCCAGAAATAGTGCTTCAGGTTAAGAACTTTGCTTCAGGATGAGCACAGAAATCGTGCTCCGGTGGCGTGGCAGCAGTGGGAGGCCCCATTAGCTAAAGTGGTGCTTCAGGTTAAGAACAGTTTCATGTTAAGAACGGACCTCCAGAACAAATTAAGTACTTAACCTGAGGTACCACTGTACACACACAAAAAGCTGAGAGCCCAATGACAAACATACTATTTATTTTTAATTTATTAAAACTTCCATTTTTAAAATATCTGCATTGCTTGTATTTGGGTTCCTGCTGTTTTCCCATCGAACTGTGAGAATCTGAGTGTGCATTGTTACTGGGAAATTTCCACTCACTAAACACACACACACACCAAAAATGCTTTGGGTCATCTTGGAAAAGTTTCAAGAATGAAAATTCTGGCGAAGGGGGCAGAATAAAGGAAATATCAACTTGAATTTGTAAGATTCACCTAAGCCTGAACTTCAAATTTGTACAGCGTCCTGCTTGATTGGGCAGCTACACGTTAAATCGAAGGCCAGGGCCTTTTACGTACTTGGTCACTGACTCTGGGCATATTCCCTAAGCAGCAGAGATTTCAATACAGCCCATTTATCTTGAGACAAAGGATCGACTGTACAGCACCTAGAAAGGCACTCCAAACCAGGTTTCCCCTCAATTAAAATTGGACAGAAAGAGAGAGAGAGAAATAGAGAGGGAGAGAGAGATCACCATCTGAAAAACTGCAGCGCAATGGTCAGGGAATTCATATTTCCCCAAGTATACCCCAAAACAGAAGGAACTGGGGATCAGAATACTGTACACATGAGGAATGGCAAGTAGCAGTGGCAGATTAACAAAAAGGCAGAATAGGCACTGGCCTATGGGCCCCATGCCTTCTAAGGGCCCTGAGACAATGGATCAAAATAATATTGCATAATAAAATTGGCTTAATAAAATGGTTGGCTGCTAAAATAAAATAAAAAGTATTAAGAGATAATTCGTGAGTCCCCAAGATTTCGACTGCCTAGAGGCCTCCACAGGGTTTAATCTGGCGCTGGTGAGTAGTCCACAAAAACACATTGCAGCCTCTCTTGGGTCTACTGAGGTTTTGGCTGTGCAGCTTAAGACTGCTGATACAGCCCCATATGACTGAGTATTTTTCCATAGCAGTGAATAGTTGCTGAGGAACCCTCCACATAGGATGCTATCATCCTGAATGGGACACGGGTGGAGCTGTGGTCTAAACGACTGAGCCTCTTGGGCTTGCCGATCAGAAGGTCGGCGGATCAAATCCCCACGACGGCAGTGAGTTCCCGTTGCTCTGTCCCAGCTCCTGCCAACCTAGTAGTTCAAAAGCACACCAGTGCAAGTAGATAAATAGTTACCGCTGCAGAGGAAAGGTAAACAGCATTTCCATGCACTCTGGTTTCCGTCACGGTGTTCCGTTGCTCCAGAAGCGGTTTAGTCATGCTGGCCACATCACCCGGAAAGCTGTCTCTGCACAAATGCTGGCTCCCTCTGCCTGAAAGCTAGATGAGCGCCACAATAGTTGCCTTTGTCTGGACTTAACCATCCTTTACCTTATAATCCTGTTGTTCACATGTCACAGTCGCCTTTTTTAAGCAGGGATAGACAGGCCCAACTCAAAACAATTGGCTCTTGGTCTCTTCCTAACACATCTCCTTAACCATCTCTACTCTGGCTTAGTGGCAACGCCATCTACTTTGCATACAAAAGGTCCCAGGTCCAATCCCCCAGTATCTCCAGCTCTTGTCTGAAACCCTGGAGAACAGTGACTATTTAATGTCAACAATACTGGGCTAGATGGACCAATGGCCTGACTTGGGTTTCTTTTTCTCCAGAATATCCAATAAGATTTAGCAGCAAAACCAACTAGGGTGCAAATATGCAACCACAAGAGTGTTTGCGAAACCTTTGCATTTCTTCATTTCCCCCTTGTCTTGCTAGAAGAGCAGCAGCCAACATGGTGCACTCAAGATATTGCTGGACTCCAGCTTTCATCAGCCCCAACCAGCATGACCAATAATGATCAGAGATGGCAGGAGCTGTAGACCAATGCCATCTTGTCGATACCATGTTGGCTAGAAATTCAAGATCAAGACAGGACGCACTGGATCTGAATTTCAATCCCACGGGGCCACAGTCCTGACTCACTGCGTCAACATTCCTCAGCTGCCTTTCTGAAGATAAGTCCACAGTTCTACACGTTTGTTATGTACTGAGCTGAATTCTAGAACAATAGGATCCAGAATGCAGCAGTCTGATTGGTCCGCAGGAGCCACCCAATCCAGCTCCAGGTGGAAGTGAATCAGCGAGCTGATTGGCCTGAAGGAGCAGCCAATCAGGCTCCTAGATGAAGTGAATCAGCAACCTGATTGGCCTACAGGAGCAGCCAATCGGGTTTCTGGAGCAGGTGAATCTGCAACCTGATTGGCCTACAGGAGCAGCCCAGAATTAGCCAGTCACGCGAGGCCCATTGTGTAAATAATGTATATATAGCTAGACGTTTTGGGGAAAGTTTCATTCATTGCTACTACAAGCTGAATAAAGAGCATGAAATTCACACTCGACTCTGAGTATATTTCAATGTTTCTCTCCAACTGGCTTTTCCTCAATTCCCATCTTTGTCTTGTTTGTTTGGCAGGTTTATGTAGTAGGGATATGTTTGTGGGGGGTATTAAAAAAATCCTGGGAAATTTCACTAGCCGTAGCAAAATTCATTTTACTTTCAAACTGCCTGTGCAACTGTCCTCAATTTTTCCTTGCAATGAAATTTGGTGGCTGCTCTCTTCCTAGAGAAGATGGGGAGGAGAAGGGGAGAGGTCACATACTAGGAACAAGGGCTGAATGTCTTGTTTCTATGCTGTTTATCTGGAGGCTTTTAAAAAAGGAAGGTAAGAAACAGCATAAATCAATAATGACAACACTGAGTACATTTTAACACAACTCTTTCATCCCAAGACATGAAAGTGCTTTCAAACATTTATTTAATAAACTCCGCCACACTTCAAGAGATAGCTCTACAGCTTGATAAATGAGGTAAAGACTGCGCTCAAGGTCATACAGGGTCCAGCTCTGGGAATATCCAGCAGATGTACAACATTACACACAAGTGTCTTGTATGATTTATCCAATCCTAATATAGATATGTAAGGGGAGGAAATGGGAGAGTGGAAATAGGAGTTCAACACTGGTAAAATGTTTTTTTTTGGTGGGGGGGAATGGTCTTCATGTAGAAATTGTTCAGCTAGGTTGTGTATTTTTTGACGTTTTATTGTTTATGACTGCTTTTGTCATGTTGCAGTTGTGTATTGTTAATAATAATAATAATAATAATAATAATAATTTATTACTTATACCCTGCCCATCAGGCTGGGTTTCCCCACCCACTCTGGGTGGCTTCCAACAAGCGATTAAAAATACATTAAAACATCAGTCATTAAAAATTTCCCTAAACAGGGCTGCCTTCATTGTTTTGTATGTGTTGTGATACTTTATTCATCATAGGTTAGTAATTATTTACTGTAATTGTTAAGAGTGAACTTCTGCCTAATTATTATTTGCTGATGTTTTGAGAGTTAAGGCTATCGATGGCTACCAGTCACAACAGTAACAACAACAACAACAACAACAACAACAACAACAACAACAACAACAACAACAACATATTTATACCCCGCACATCTGACTGGGTTTCCCCAGCCACTCTGGGCAGCTTCCAACCAAAGATTAAGAATACATTAAAACATGAGTCATTAAAAACTCCCCTAAATAGGGCTGCTTTCAGGTGTCTTCTAAACATCAGACAGTTGTTTATTTCTTTGACATATGATTGGAGGGCATTCCACAGAGCGGGTGCCACTACCGAGAAGGCCCTCTGCCTGGTTCCCTGTAACCTCACTTGTCGCAGGGAGGGAACCGCCAGAAGGCCCTCAGAGCTGGACCTCAATGTCCTGGCTGAACGATGGGCGTGGAGATGCTCCTTCAGGTATACTGGGCTTTTGGGGCCGTTTAGGGCTTTAAAGGTCAGCACCAAGACTTTGAATTGTGCTCAAAAACGTACTGGGAGCCAATGTAGGTCTTTCAAGATGTTTTCATGTTGTTAGCCGCCTTGGGCAGGGTTTGAAATGTGAAAAAGCAGAATTATGCATGTACGCATGATACAGGGTGTGCTTTATTTATCTGTTTAGAGATGACCATAAGAATTTACTGTTTAAAGACACACTAATTTTTCCATTTCTGCAGCCAGAAATATATTAACACAGCACTGGAAAACAGCTACTAACTTAACTCTAGAGGCATGGTGTGATAGACTATGGAACATAGCTGTTTTGGATAAACTAATGAAGCATCTTAGAACACTAAAGACACAAAGACTACTTTAAAACTGTATTGTACATGCTCATTCAGAACACTGGAAAGGAGAAAGTTGTCCCCCTGTCATCAGGTACCATAATATGCATTTATTCCAGGAAAATAATCATTAACACCCTACCTTCCACATTATTATTATTATCTCTGCTATCACTGGAAAGAAAAAAACCTATCTCCTGGAATCTCATATCTCTCCCCTATAAAAAGCTCTCCCAGTTTCATCAACTGTCCAGCCACAGGGGTGACACAACTGTCAGCAAACCATCGCAAGCCAGAGGCTCTCTCAAGTCACAAGCTGTGCAAATTATATGTAGTAATACTTTCTCATGGAGTCGGGCTGCTAAAGAAGCTGAGACAACAGCAATAAAGGCAAACAAACCCCATATTCCATTTTAAGAAACCCATCTTCAGCACAACAGAGGTGAAAGGCATATGCATTATTCATGTTACACAAATTTCAACTGTGCTTTTCCTTGTGTGTTTGTTAACTGCATTCCAAAGCCCTTCTCCAAAGACAGAGGTCAAGGGCTCAAGGGCTTCACTTGGCCTACCAAGGCTTTCTGAGTGGCCCAACAGACCCCAACCCATTACCCTGCCAGTGGCAGCAGTTCAGAACAAGGAAGCGTCTCTCCTTGGCAACATTCACAAAGGATGGTAGGTCAGCGGTAGAGCATCTGCTTTCATTTCATCCCACTTTTGATTTGTATACAGCCTTTCTATATTACTCTACAGGAGGCGGTTTATGGCAACTATGTATACAACAAAGAGCACACACCTTATAACAACCTGATCCAATACAAAAAGTCAAAATAAAATGTAACTTTAAAAAGGAACGACATATCAAATAAAGTAATATCCAACAATCTATTAGAATGTAATAGGGCACAATAAAATTAACTCTCAAAACATCAGCAAATAATAATTAACGGTAGGCAGAAGTTCACTCTTAACAATTACAGTAAATAATTACTAAACTATGATGAATAAAGTATCACAACACATACAAAACCATGAAGGCAGCCCTGTTTAGGGAGGTTTTTAATGACTGATGTTTTAATGTATTTTTAATCTTTTGTTGGAAGCTGCCCAGAGTGGCTGGGGAAACCCAGCCAGATGGGTGGGGTATATTATTATTATTATTATTATTATTATTATTATTATTATTAGTTTTGCATGCAGAAGTTCCCAGGTTCAATCCCACATGTCTCCATCTTTGTCCCCTACCTGACACCCTGGAGAGCTACTTCTGTCCAGTGAAGACCAGTGAGACCCACATTTGACTCCCAAGCTGCAACTTGGGACCCACAATTTCACTTCTGAGTCATACTTAACACTGCCTAACACAATGCATTTAATTAATCCTAAAATGGCATTTCACACAGCAATATGCATCGTGTCACCTCAGGATTGCTGCTAAATGCAAACTGGTCCTGCGATGTGGCAGGAGAAAGGCATGACCCTGTGTTTGGTCAGAAATAATTTTTTAAAATGGCTTGTGCCTTTTTCTTGCCGTATTGCAGCACTCACGGAAACTGATAAAATGAAGATCTGACCAGAAGAGCATGTCGCAGTCCAGACTTAAGCTGGAATCTAACATTGTGGCATCAGCTTTGCTGAGAGCCACCTGGTGTGGTGTTGCTAATCACTTGTGGGTCCCGATCCACTTACTGAAGGCCTATGGCCCAGAAAATACTGAGTGAGATGGACTAACAGTCTGACTCAGGACAAGCAGCTTCTTAGATTCCCTTAGAGAACTCCAGAAAAAGGAAAACATCATAGCAGATCAAAAGATGCTAAAAAGAAATTCACAGCTGGGCCACCATTACAGTACAGTGGTACCTCGGGTTAAGTACTTACTTCATTCTGGAGGTCTGTTCTTAACCTGAAACTGTTCTTAACCTGAAGCACCACTTTAGCTAATGGAGCCTCCCGCTGCCGCCGCACTGCCGGAGCACGATTTCTGTTCTTATCCTGAAGCAAAGTTCTTAACCTGAAGCACTATTTCTGGGTTAGCGGAGTCTGTAACCTGAAACGTATGTAACCCGAGGTACCACTGTATGTTTGTTTGTTTTCTGTAAGCTAAATAATATAGACAACTGATTTGATTTTATATTTACTTTGTTGGTTTTCATTCTGGGAGGCAGTAGCCAAAAAGGGCTGTCCTCTATGTGCAGGGCCCAGAAATACATTATCATAGACCAGGGGTCTGTAAACTTTTTCAGCAGGGGGCCGGTCCACTGTCCCTCAGACCTTGTGGGGGGCCGGACTACAATGGGGGGGGGATGAATGAATTTCTATGCCCCAAAAATAACCCAAAGATGCATTTTAAATAAAAGCATACATTCTACTCATGTAAAAACACCAGGCAGGCCCCACAAATAACCCAGAGATGCATTTTAAATAAAAGGACACATTCTACTCATGTAAAAACACGCTGATTCGCGGGCCTTAGTTTGCCTACCCATGTCATAGACTCACCAAACACAGAGACATCAGAGCCAAATCTGGTTGAATGGGAGTATACATCTTCTCCAGTAATGCTGGCAAGAATTGTGGTGTTTTTTTAACTACCCAATCTCCACAAGCCATCCTGGGAACCCTTTTCCTCTTCTTCTAAAAATGCTTCAGATAAGTAAATATTCATTTATATAATGTTTACAGAACCATATGCAGTAGCAAGTCTATAGAGTGCCTTGTGCCGTGCCACTAGCATCCATGGCAAGGCTCACCAAGCCTTCCCTCTGGGTGCAGGATTACAGATGCAAACATTTCAGCAGCCGAAGCCCAGGCCAACAACGGCACCGTCTCACAACTTGGTCGTTTGCCTAGAAATTCCTGGCTGTTACAGCAACGTGGGAACCCTTGATACTGGCCAGCAACAGAGCTTTATAGCTTAAGTCCATCCTCTTCCCCCAGCCCTATTCTCTTTAGTCTTTGTATTATATTACAATGGTTATTATTATTGTTATTTAAAGAAGACTGCAGTCATTGTGAACAGGAGGGAAAAGAGGCAGTCAGCAAAATCAGCCTGCACTGATTATCTGGTGTATGTGTGTGTTTTGATATACTCTTCCTGGTTGGTGGATGGAATAAAAATACAGTCCCAGTGTTTATCCTGGCCTAGTCAAAAAGATAAAGGGACGCAGGTGGCGCTGTGGGTTAAAGCCTCAGCGCCTAGGACTTGCCGATCGAAAGGTCGGCGGTTCGAATCCCTGCGGCGAGGTGCGCTCCCGCTGCTCGGTCCCAGCGCCTGCCAACCTAGCAGTTCGAAAGCACCTCCGGGTGCAAGTAGATAAATAGGGACCGCTTACCAGCGGGAAGGTAAACGGCATTTCCGTGTGCGGCTCTGGCTCGCCAGAGCAGCGATGTCACGCTGGCCACGTGACCCGGAAGTGTCTCCGGACAGCACTGGCCCCTGGCCTCTTAAGTGAGATGGGCGCACAACCCCAGAGTCTGTCAAGACTGGCCCGTACGGGCAGGGGTACCTTTACCTTTACCTTAGTCAAAAAGATAGCGCCTTTTGGTTGAGGAACTAGCTGGGATGGGTAGCACTGTAAGTTCTGGGAAGGTTTCATTCCGGCAATATTTTGATCCACGGGGTGCTTAATTGCCTGGGCTATGATCACAGTTAAGCTAAAAATCATAGATCACCCCACTGCAAGGATAATCCAGCCTCATATAGTGGATACTTTCCCAAATGATTTCCTCACTGAAAATAACACATTTCAATGGCAATGATTCCTTAATTTGCTCTAGTGCTGTTTCTCTCTGATGACTTAAAGGTTTGTAAGTTTCCCGTAAGAAATGTATAGGAGGCAGCTATTGTACAAAAGCTCACATACTGTAGATGCCACCCAATATTTCTCATTACAAAGCGAGTGTTCGCAGACGCAAGTCACTTGTGCAATTTCAGGGTCTGGTGGAACATGAGACCACCAACTTTTTGAAGCTAAGTAGGTATGGGTATGGTCAATATCTGGATGGGTGACTGCCTGGGAACCACAGGTACCCTACCTTGGATTCCATGAAAGAAGAAAAAGAACCTGCGCACCTCTTTTCCTCGGGTGCTATTCTAGCCTGACGGCTTAATCCCTGGGCTGTGCTATCTGCCTGTACATAAGATTTGCAACCACTGGTACCTGCTAGCATAACTCATTGCTGTTGTGCTGCCCTCTTGCTATAGAAATGCTTTAAGAATGCAACAGATCTACAATGAAATCATTCAGATTGATTTGACTAGGATTGCATAGATCATGGGCAGGAATCCTTTTGCTATAGTACTTGGTTGGACAGAGGCTGGGGACAGAGATGAACGAGGATTTACGAAATTGATTTGCACATGAAATTTGGTGGTTCAGACCTGGTTGAACTTGCACTGCCTTGGGTCACTTCTTGTACCCATCCCCCATTTGCACATCCCAGCCGCTCACACATTTTTTTTGGGGGGGGGGCAGGGTTTGCTGAAAAAATGTAATTATATGCAAAAAAAATTACTATATGTGTGTGCATGTGCATGCAACATATTAAAGAGTCAAGTCCCATGCTAAACTATATTTGTGCAACAATTTAATGCGTACAAACTTCTATATAGCCATATGCATTCTTGTACATTGTATGCAATTTATGTGTTGGATATTTTAGGAAACCTGGGGTGTGGGGTATATAAGGTAAAGGTAAAGGGACCCCTGACCATTAGGTCCAGTCGTGGCCGACTCTGGGGTTGCGGCGCTCATCTCGCTTTACTGGCCGAGGGAGCCGGCGTACAGCTTCCGGGTCATGTGGCCAGCATGACTAAGCCGCTTCTGGCAAACCAGAGCAGTGCACGGAAACACCATTTACCTTCCCGCTGGAGCGGTACCTATTTATCTACTTGCACTTTGACGTGCTCTTCTGATCAGCAAGTCCTAGGCTCCGTGGTTTAATCCACAGGTCCCTGTGGAGTGTGTATATTATTATAAATGTACTAATGTGCATAATAATCCACATAAAACAATATCCTAATGCATATAAAATGCAGGAAATGTTTTTATTTTTAGCGGAATGGGGGTAAGAATCACAAATGTTACCCTACTTTTGCCTCAGGCTACACTGGCCTCTTACCTATGACCCCGTCCACCACTGACATGCCCTCCCCCAACTGGACAGTGTACGGGCTACATTATTTGGATCCCTACACTGCTACAACAAGGTGGTCAAGTCAAATCCACTTTCTGATATGGATATGTGGACACAACCCCTGGAAAGTGGGGCAAAGAAGGCAAGTAAATGTCTTGTGGGGTCCATGGTAGAAACATCCCTCAAACACACGCACACAGGATTCAGTCTAGACCTGATCTGGATCCAACCCACACTGGACCACAAGCTTCTGAAGGAAACTGACGCAAGACATAAGCCACATGGTCCCGGCTGTTCTCCTTGATAAGATGAAAGTGCACGGCTGTTGTCATCATGTGACTGAGTCACTGGAGACCACTTATCTGTTCCCACTTCTTCAGGCAGTTACACATCATCAGAAGTCAATGTGTGGTGGTGTGGGGAGATGACACAAAACTACTGCCCATTCGCAGAGACTTCACGAGCCCTTAAACTGAGACACATATAGTGCCTCCCTCAACAAGGAAAAGGTCTTTGGATCTTAGATAGAAACTAGTATCTCGCTGTGAACATTATATCAGTAGGCAAATAAACTAAACTGTTAGTTTATGAGTCGCTGTGAGTGAAATTTCAATTGGTGAGGGCACATTCATTTGTTGGAGATTTTTGTTTCCTTCTGCTAATGCAAAAGAGAATGAAAAGGACAAGGTTGTAAGGCAGCCATTCCACCTAAGAGTGAACGGTTATATGAAACTGGAAGTTATCTTACACTTCCTTCCAGTACCTTAAACAGGCACTTATAGTGAAGATTCGATAAGATGCATGTTTGTTTACATTTCTCAGTCAGATAACTAAAATACAGCAGCTCTCCTAACCCCACTCTTAGGGGTACAGTGGACATTCCGGTTGCGAACGTGATCCATGCGGGATGCACGTTTGCAACCCGCAGTGTTCGCAACCCGGAGCGGCGTGCCTGCGCAAGCACAGGTTGCGATTTGGCGCTTCTGCGCACGTGCAAAGAGCGATTTAGCACTTCTGTGCATGCGCGATCGCCAAATCCTGAAAGTAACCCATTCCAGTACTTCCGGATTTCGTTGGGTCCGTAACCCAAAAAAAACCCGCAACCTGAAGCGTCTGTAACCCAAGATATGACTGTACTTTGCCCCAAGGTACTGCTCTAGCAGCTAAAAAGCACTGTGTCAGTGGAGAACACAGCCATAAAAAGTAGCAAAGCAAAGCAAAGCAAAACAAAAACCTCAACATTTAAAGGCAGCATAAAACCACAAATAGAATCAACATGCTTTGCCAGAGACTTCTGGAAATCAAGGAAGGTTTTTTAATGTTCTTCTTAGAAAGGACTAATTGTGTGGTCAAATGTGAGGCTTTTCCCACAGCGAAAGTCGGGGATGCAGACTACCTCCCCTTGCGCAACCCAAAGCTTGGTAGTTTCAGCTCCTCTCAGCCTGCTGATGTCACGTAAGTGCAAACATGGTTTTCTCTGCACACGCACAGAACACACTCCCTCGTGGGTTCATGACCCACATTCTGACACAGTAAAAATATTTTTTTGTGCTCAAGTGCATGACTGTACTGTTTACTTAAAACAGCACCCTCTTATGCACCCATGCACATCCCAGACACTTAAAAGATAATCCACCGCGTATCGTACTGGAAGTCTCAACAGCTGCAGACTTAGCCTTACAGCAGGCATAGGCAAACTCGGCCCTCCAGAGGTTTTGGGACTACAATTCCCATCATCCCAAACCACTGGTCCTGTTAGCTAGGGATCATGGGAGTTGTAGTCCCAAAACATCTGGAGGTCCGAATTTGCCTATGCCTGCCTTACAGCATTGCTGTTGCAGCACCATGGAACCAAATCAGGTTTGGATCATTTACAAAGGTGTCAGCGCTTTAAACTGTCTTATCCAAGCAAAGTTAGAAAAAAATACTACCCAATTTACAAAGAATAGGAGGAGGAGGAGGAGTTTGGATTTGATATCCCGCTTTATCACTACCCTAAGGAGTCTCAAAGTGGCTAACAATCTCCTTTCCCTTCCTTCCCCACAACAAACACTGTGAGGTGAGTGGGGCTGAGAGACTTCAGAGAAGTGTGACTAGCCCAAGGTCACCCAGCAGCTGCATGTGGAGGAGCAGGGAAGCGAACCTGGTTCACCAGATTACGAGACCACTGCTCTTAACCACTACAGCACGTTGGCTCGTCCCGTCCCCCCACCCCAATGCTCAGTTTCCTAATTATGGCAGCAGAGAAAGTAGTGACATGTATCAGATTTGCACAAGCCCCAATCTGAACCAGAGTGTCTCAGAAGTGCTTTGGGCTTGTCAAAGGTGATGTGAGATGTGTGTGAGGTGACAAGTCAAAACGAAAACCCCTGAAGGACTCTGTGGCACTCCGGTAGTCGAAACAACTGCAAGACGCTGGAGACAAACATCTTCTAAAAGTAATGTTGCTAAACTTACCATAAATGGAATAATGCCAAGGTAGGGAGACGGACGAACAGACAGCAAAAACTAGAGTGGAAGGAAAATTGAATGAGAGCTCCCTTGTGACCGAAAGATCAGGCTTATAATCAGAGGGAACAATTTTACATGGAAAACAAATTCAGTTTAATGTTTGCCCACTCCCCTGAAAAGCCAAACTTTAAAGAGGTGCCTGTCCAAAGTCCCTAAACCGGTTTGTCTGCCATTTCTCAGGTTTCTTACCTAGGTGTATGGCTCTCATTCCTGCAGTTTTCAGAGCAATTGCCCATAAAACAGGAAAGATGAAGTGATTTATTTTTTTACCCACCCGCAAATTGGCTGCCCCTTTTGAGAAAACCACTGCAGCCGTTCAACTGAAATTTGACAGGATGCCTGCTTGCAGAAAGGGTGCAAATTTCAGCCAATTTTGTTCAAAACTTTAAAAAGTTGCAATGTTTCCTTCATTCTCACCTTATTCTGCCAGCTCAGAAGAACTGAAGATATGTTTCCTGAGCATTTCTCACGCCAGAGGTTGGGAACCTATGGATCTCCAGGTTTTCTTGTCTATCGCCTCCGACCATCAGCCATACTGGCTGCAGTTGATGGGATTTGGACTTGAACCGCAAGTGCCAAGAGCAATCCAACGTAGAGAGAACCACAACAGCTACCTGTGATGCGGGTCAAAATGAATACCCTAATTTTTTTATGCATTGCATGCTCTCCTTTCTTTTTATTTGTCCTACACAAATCTGTTTCAGTGGAGGACCCTGATGTTGAGCGAATTACGAAACATTCTATAAATATTTTTGCAATTTTTATGCAACTTTAAGAGGAGACAAGGAATAGTAGTGGAAATCTCTGATTCCCAAAGAAACACACACACACACACACACACACACAACGGGCTTCTGCTTGCCTACATGGGCCATTTTAAAACTCAAATGCAAAAAGCAGTCAATAAGCAAGTTTAACTTTGCACGTGTCTAATTCAACTAACATGCATCAAACAATCAATGGCTTTCCACCCCTCTGGGGAAAATGGATAGCTATAGTTTATGGGAGTTTGAAAATAAATCCAAGTCATATTTCATTGCGTAAGTGGTTCAATCTCTGGGCTCAAATTACATTGTCCAAAACATTCAGCCACCGCTGTTGAAGGCAACAGCCACATGTCTTATTCTCCGTCCTCTGTTATTTTTACTGCAATTCATATTGTGTTTTGATTAGACAGGTCACCAAACTTTCCCCAGCTTGCTACATAAACCCCAGTGGCTTGGAGCACTCAACGTTTTTCAAACAATATCACAAGGTGAGCATTACAACCCTCAAGTTCTTCTCTGACTTGGATTTTAAGCAGGGCCAGAGAAAACTTCACCTTTCCTCCCACAACATGTTGCACTACTTGTTCCGAGCAAATAATTTGATTGCTCTTGGCACATTTTTTGCAGGCTACTAAATTAAAGGGGGCTTAGTAACAAGGCTGCTGTTGTGCACCTGCATCTTCCATCCTTGAAACTCTTTTTACTAGATAAGCCAGCTTCCCATATTAGGCTTTGCCATCTTGACGCTGAACATATATCATACATTGGCAGGCCTGTGTGTGTTCATATGTATGTGTGTTTGTGTGCTCAAAAAAACTGCAACTTGGATACATTATACATTATACAAATGTGCCTGAACCTCTTATTCTACATAACACATTGTGAGAAGAAGCAAGGATATCCTTCTGGTCCATGTAAATTCAAATATTTTTGCAGTCATGAAAGTCAGAAGCTTGCTTTAAAAGATCAAATGAAAGCTCACATTCTCCGAAAGTTGAACTTTGCACCCAGACTTGAAACCCTGCCCTTTTCCTGTACACCTGTGAAATCAAAAAACACACACAGCACCTTTCATCATTTCCATGTCCACAAACAGCTTGCACTGATATTCTTTCCAGGTCAAGAAAGTACCCAGGTGGGATGGAGGTTTGAGCTTCTGCTACAAGAATTGTGATTTTGATGCTTGTTAAACCACCCTCCCTCAGAGTCCCACTTTCCTCCTAAATCAACCAATAAGAAAGAGAGAGAAAGACAGAGGAGAGTTCAACATTGATTTCTTAAGCTTCCACAAGTCAATTACTACACTGGGACTTAGCCCAATTTGATGCCATTTGCTTCTATTTTAAACTAGAGCCCAGTCTTTCCCTTGCAATCCTGCCCTGCCTCCCCCCCCCCATGCATTCTGAGGGAAGATCGGTCAGCGGAAACTCAAAAAAGCTGCTTACTAAAAAGTACAAAAGGGTATTTTTAGCTCCCGAGTCCAAAAGGTGGGAACCTCGGTCCACGCTGCAGCGACGGTGACCCTTCCCAGGGAATGTCAAGCTTAAACAGGACTTTTTCAAGATTCCTTTGGTCCCAAATGGCAGTCTGGAGAGATCGCTGCCAAGACAAGAAGGAGAAGCAGCTGTGCTCCTCCAGCACCGGGTCACTGCTCTGCCAGCCACCACCATCTCCGAAGCGCGTCCCTGTAGATTTCCCTATGACCTCGGTCCTCTGCAGGCACTGTGAGATTTCACCCAGTGGGAAACGGCAGCCTTCCCTGCTCTCTTTTTGCACGGTGAGTGAGGCAACTGAGCCACGAACTAGGGAAGGGTCGCCAGCTCAGGGGATGAACAACTGCTTTATATTCAGGCTTCATCTCTCACGTCTCCAGGTGGGCTAGGGGAAAAGTCCGACCTGAAACCCCAGAGAGCATTACTGAGCTAGAGGGACTAATGGTCTGACCTGGTACAGAGCAGCTTCCTATGTACCTCTCTTCGAGGGAAGGAAGTTTAGTAACGAAGGATGCTCAAAGATGCTCCTGTAATTTTTGCCATCACTGAATCCAACTGCTATCAAGCCAACTGCCTCTTGAGAAAACTGTGGGGTGCGTGTATAGATGATTTGCAATGTCCAGACTCTTTATATTCAAAATAACTCTACACACCCATGATGGTTGAGGTAAAACATAATTGTATACCAGCCGAACAGATTGTATACCAGCCGAACAGAAGCCAAGTAGTTTCCATACACACGCCACCAAACAGGCAGGCAAAAGGCATCATCGCAGCTCAAGACACACCGCAGCCATGCAAAACGTTAGAAGAGCCCAGTTCCTTTTTTACTTTTCACCCTGGAAGCAATGGCGGACCTTGGCATCTCAAATTTCAGTGCCTGCCTCTGCCTCTCACCTTCCATTCTACAACACACTGCAGCACCCTTGAGGCTCTGCATTCAGTGCAACGGAACAGCTCATGCACCATTCAATCCACCTCTGATGAAATGTGGTGGACGTCCCTCGACTGCAGGTTCTTAAACAAAGGTTGGGTGGCCCTCTGCTATAACTCCTGCATTGCAGGACTGGATTCCCCTTGGGATCCCTCCCATCTCTCCAAGTCTACAAATCCCCAGCAGCGAACTCATGGAGAGGCTCTCACACATTAGGAAATCTTCCTGTGTATGTGTGTGGCAGTTGCTCTGGGATCCCGGATTATTCGCGTCCCAACGCATTCATTTGTTGTTGCACCCCAATAGCAATGCTGGAAGATGCCTTATGGGCCACGGGTCCATCTAGCTCAGGGTCTCTGCCTGTTTTTGGACTACAGTTCCCATCTTCCCTGACCACTGGTCCTGCTAGCTAGGACTGATGGGAGCTGTACTCAAAAAACAACTGGGAAACACTGGTTTAGAGAAAAGGTGAGTAACAAGAGGTGATAGAGGTGTCTTTCCTAATACTAGAACTTGAGGACATGCAATGAAGCTGAATGTTGGAAGATTCAGGACGGGTGAAATAAAGTCCTTCTTTGCTCTGCAAACTATGGAATTCTCTCCAGAAGAGGCTAGTGATGGCCAACAACCTTGTTGACTTTGAAAGGCAATTAGACAAATTCATGGAGGATAAGGTCATCAACGACTGCTAGCCATGATGAGTGTATTCTACCTCCACTGCAGAGGTAGAGTATTATATATATATTTAATACCAGTTGTTGGGAATCACAAGTGGGGAGAATGCTGTTGACCTCAGGTTTAACTTGTGCGCTTCCCATTGATAATTCATTGCCCACTGTAAGAACAGAATGCTGAATTAAATGGGTATCTCTCAAGTTTGGGAAACCCTGATCTGGCTCCACACTGTGGGTGCTGCCTGGCAGTGGCCCTCCAAGGTTTTTGGCAGGGCTTTCTCCCAGCCCTACCTGCAGATGCTGGAGATCAGACGGTCTGCACACAAACCGAGGCACAAACCCAATGACCCTCAAATGTGCTCCGTTCAGGACTAACTGCTCTAAGGTACATAGCAGCAGTCCTGCACGTGCACCATCCTCCAGTTCGCTAAGAAGCGGGAAGACTCTTAAATGCCTTCAGAGTCTCGTGGCGGCGGCTGCTTTACTTAGTATCTTCAAAGCTTTGTGACCTAGAAAGGAGATGTACTGCATGAATGAGACTCACGGAGTCTGGGGAGCGCAAAGCGTCACTGTGCTATTTATACCTATAGGCTGAGGGGAAAAGTGGAGAGGGTAATATCTTTATACTCCATTTAACAGAAGCCTCATATTTGTTCCATGCAAGGCTAAGAGGGATTATCATCGTGTGTGTGTGTGTGTGTGTGTGTGTGTGCGCGCGCGCGCGCGCGGCACAAAGAAGCCACAGATGCAGGCCACAGCTCGATTTCCTCACTTGTGGCAAAGGTCACTGATCTGTTCAGTTCCCAGGAAGGGTCTCAGCGCAGTGGCAGAGACCATGCCTTGCCTGCAAATGTCCCAGCTGCAAATTCTGGTATCTCCACAAAAGGAGACACCTCTGCCTGGAACCCTGGAGAGACACTGCCAGTAAGTGCAGACAATGCTCAATTTGATGGCCCAGTGGTCTGATTCAGTAGAAGGCAGCTTCCCACACTCTGGCAACCAGACAGGTGCCAAAATCAGTAGAGGCTACTGTTCCCTGAACCAGAAGCCTTGATCGGCCTTCCTATTGGCAATAGCCAATGGTCAGCCTGGGTGGGAAGAGCCACTCCGATACTGGCTCCAACCTCCAGGCATCTGGGCACTGAGCTGTGGGATGCCTGCTCCAGTCCTGGCACTACCTGAAAATAAGGTTGGCCACCAATGTGAGAACGTAACAAGAGCCATGTTGAGATGAAGAAGCTAAATGCAACAGTGCTCTCCTCACCTGTGATTCCCAGCAACTGACATTATCTGCACTCACCCTTCCTTGGTAACACTGTGTTTCTGGCCCAGAGCTGCTTCCACTGCCATCTTCTGTTCCACAGCATGTTCTCGAGGTCCAGAGGCCAATAGGAGAGGTTCCAACTTCTCCAGCCAGCTGCAGGATTCAAACATGCCCGCCTGCAATTTGGACCAATCACAGGTGGGATTGGAGGCGTGGCCACTGGAGTGGGCCAGCAGGCCTGAGGCAGGTTCCTGGGGAGTCTTCACTCAGGTCTTCTTGGGAACAAAAGCTGGCCCAGCCTTCATCCGAGACCGCGGTCAGCTTCAGATCTCCCTCCCCCATTCCCATAAACCATTTATGATGTTTATAATGTTCTGCTCTGCAATTACGCTGTATCTTGGTGGACGTTGCTATGGTTCTTACGGTCGCCATATTCAGGCCAGGGAGAATTTCTTTCCCCCATCGGATGAATTGGGCCTGACTGAGGGTTTCGCTTACCTCGTATCAATCATGACAACTTTGGTGAATGCAGCATTGGGTAAGCTCTTAGTCTTTGGTGAAAGGGAAAGCCTTTGTTTCCCTCTCCTTGGTGGTGGGGGAACCAATTAAAGGGATCCATAGGGAGGTGCTTCTGTCCACGTGGGGGCTGAGGGCCATAGCACCCCCTTGATATGGCAAGTCTGTGGGGGTTGCATTTAACTGATGTACATCGCAGGTCCGTTATTCCTCCAGCACATGGGCTGCAGGAGAGGGTGGCTACCCCAATGCTAAGCCAAACTCACATCTAAATAAAAAAATTCCTTCCAGTAGCACCTTAGAGACCAACTAAGTTTGTTATTGGTATGAGCTACAAACTTAGTTGGTCTCTAAGGTGCTACTGGAAGGAATTTTTTTATTTTGTTTCGACTACGGCAGACCAACACGGCTACCTACCTGTCACTTATATCTGTAATCAATAAAGTTCTGGCCTGATTTCAATCCCACTAAATGTTGCCTGTGGTCCTCAGTTTCACCATTGTGGCCCGATAGTTCCACGGTGTCCGGGCATGTAAGCAGAGGCACATCAGCTCCGAGAGTGGAACATCGCCATCGCGACTAGATTTCCTGAGCAACCCTGTGGAATACTGCTCTCAAGTATGATTCCTGCTACTGCAGGAAGAGAAGATGTTACTAAGTTTGAGGAAGAAAACAGATTATGGGAGGTGGGGGGGGAATAAAACCCCAGAAGTCAAAACTCAAAACACGAAGCCCAAATAGCAAGATAATTCACTTATTTATCGGAACATTAGTTCACACAGCTGTGACTCTGCTCTCCAGATCTTCTGCAGAAAACATGGGCAGGAAGAAGCCAGTCAAGGGACCCCAATGCACAAACACACAGCCCACAACATGTTAATGAGCCAAGGGAGCTGTTTTGGCCCCACTCCCCAAGAAAAAACACGGCCACATGCAAAACCAATTATCAGCATTGCCTTTCTGAGCCTATGAATCTGAGTGGACACGGCCTCCAGATCCCCTCGTGTCACGACTGTTTGCATGAGAACTCTAAAACGTACCAGCACTTTGTCATGGTGAAAATAATAAAAAAAGGTGGGGGAGAGTGGAAAACATTTGTTTTCTGTATCAGTTGTCATCAGGAAAGCTTTTCTCCTGGTTTGTTGAACTGAAAATCTCATTGCTTGGTTTGGCTCCAAATATCTTTCCCCTTGTACTTGCTACTGGCTTTTAAGCAGCAATTGCTTTTAATGGACCAAGCTATCGCTTCTTTAAAAATAAAAAAACAGAATGGAGAAAAAGAGATATCGTGAAACTTGCAACCCCTGCTTTCAAGTGAAAGCTTCCCTAGGCTAGCAGCTCTTTTCTGGGCCGATTTTATTAATAATATTATTACTCTGTGTATTTATTTTTGTGTTATTATAAGGTGTGGCTGTATTTGGAGTTTTAAATGGTATTTTATTACCCTTCAGTGTTCGAAATTAGCCAGGCGCCAGGCACATTTTGCAACTGGCACGGGTCCAATGCCAGGTTGCCGGGTTGGCGACTGGCGAAAGCAAAATGTCACTTAGAGAAGGATCTGAAATATTTTTCCTTGAAGCTTGAATCAGTTTTATTCTGGATTGTTTTATTTTGTGTTTTAACGTGTTGCAAAGTGGTTTGAGATTTGTTCTTTAAAATACAGAGTGGTGTAGAAATGAACATACAGTCATACCTTGGTTGTCAAACATAATCTGTTACGGAAGTCTGTTTGACACCCAAAAATGTTCGACAACCAAGGCGCAGCTTCCGATTGGCTGCAGGAGCTTCCAAAGAATGGCTTCCACAGAACGTTTGCAAACCAGAAAACTCACTTCTGGGTTTGCGACATTCAGGAGCCAAAAGGTTCGAGTTGCAAGGTGTTCGGGATCCAAGGTATGACTGTGATTGTCAGGGGAATGCCATCAAGAGGGGGGAGGGAGGGAGGAATGTACAGAGAGCCTCCCATTTTGATCAGCAGTAACACTTCGTCAGAGACTGGTGTCAGCAAAGTTTCAGGGGAAACAGAAGAAGAAAGGTAGAGAGAGGGGAGGCAAAGGCTCACAGACTTATCAGCGAGCCCCAGCACCGATCCCAGGGAGGCGAATAGGGACGCAGAGATGCAACTTCCGTCGCCTAGTTGTGGCAGGGTTGTCAAGCGTAAGGAAAAAAGGCAGAGACGGGGGGGGGGAGGAAAAGCCCACTCTTGGAATCTGCTAGTGACTGAGGGAGACATGAACTTTGGATGTCTGCACTGTACATAGTTTGCACCAAATAAAAACTGTAAAAAGGCAGGTCCGAGTCCTGGCTGCTTACTCATGAGCAACCATACTCAGCCCTCACAGCAATCAATCAATCAATCAATCAACCAATCAATCAATAAAAATAATAGTAATAATACCCCATGGGGGAGGGACAGAATGCATGACTTAGTGTGCACTACTTTATTTACAAACTGGTTGGATTTAACCTAACTCATGGAGCAGCTGTGAGGAAAATAATAGGAAGGTAACATAAAGGTGAAGGGACCCCTGACCATTAGGTCCAGTCATGACCGACTCTGGGGTTGAGGCACTCATCTCGCTCTATGGGCCGAGGGAGCCGGCATACAGCTTCCAGGTCATGTGGCCAGCATGACTAAGCCGCTTCTGGCGAACCAGAGCAGCGCACGGAAACGCCGTTTACCTTCCCGCCGGAGTGGTACCTATTTATCTACTTACACTTTGACGTGCAAACATACCTTGACCTCCTTAGAGAACCACACATGCCACCTTGGGAATGCCTGCAGCTCAGTGAGAGAGCATGTGGTTTGCATGCAGAAGGTCCCATGTTCAATCCCAGCATCTCTAGGTAGGGCTGGGAAGCACTTCCTGTCTGAAACCCTGGAGAGTCACCACCAGTCAGTGTAGACAATATTGAGGCAATATTCAGCAAACTTTTTCAGTAGAGGGCCAGTCTACTGTCCCTCAGACCTTGGGGGGGGAGAGACTATATTTCGGGGAAAGACAATGCAAGAGCACCACAAGCCCCGGTGGCTGCTTACCTGTGTCTTGCGAGCAGCAGAGGCTGGCGGTGGGACGATGAGCGGCGCGTGAAAGGGCTCCAGAGAGGGGCTGCTGAAAATGGCGGCCACTCAAGTGCTGCTGCTGGCACCAACAAAGCCCAGTCCCCTTCCTCCCCTAGGCAGGGCAGGGAGAAGCCAGGAGGAGGGAGGGAGGAGGCGCCAGTGCCACCGTGTGAGGGAGAGGGAAAGAACATGTGTGCTGGCGATCCACGTTGTGATTCCCAGACTGTCCGCGGGCCAGATCCAGAAGGCAATTGGGCCTGATCCAGCCTGCGGACCTTAGTTTGCCTACTCATGAGCTAGATTATCTGACTCAGCTCAAGTCAACCTCCCATGTGGGATCTCAATGTAGTAATTAATTCAATAAGCACCATGATTGCAGGGTCCTGCTTCTTTTGGCGTGACTGTCTGCTTTTGTGGGATTTTACAAAACTAGAACAACAACACTGGGAACAAATGGCCTCTGTCCAGAAGGAAGTCTCACAATTAAAAGCTTATTTCATTGTTTTGCCGCACAGTAACTTTAATCAATAAGTACCAGCTCTGATGCATCTACTCACAAATTGTTTTCCCAATCGAAAGAACTGCACCAAGTAGCTACCCCCATCCAAAAAAGAGGGGAGGAACACTCCTTAACAATATACTTCAGCACAGCTAAAATACTCCATTAAAAAAGCACAGCTAAAATACTCCATTAAGAGCTGTTCGACAGTGGAATTTGCTGCCAAGGAGTGTGGCGGAGTCTCCTTCTTTGGAGGTCTTTAAGCAGAGGCTTGACAACCATGTCAGGAGTGCTCTGATGGTGTTTCCTGCTTGGCAGGGGGTTGGACTCGATGGCCCTTGTGGTCTCTTCCAACTCTATGATTCTATGAAATATTTGAACACCAATTAAAATAGGAACGCAATAACCTCAGCTTTGCTATTCATTACGAAAACTAATACAGCTTCACATGAGCGCCAGTATCTAGACCTCTACACAGACTACACCTGAGAAAGCTAACACAGTGTCCTATAGCTTCATTGAACTTCAGCTCCCATCATCTCTGACCATGCTGAGACTAAAGGGAGTTGGGGTCTGACAATGTCTAAAGGGTACCTATGGTCTACCCCAGCTTACCCCCAACCTGCTGCCCCCTCCAGATTTTTTTGGGGGAGGGGGATTGCAACTCTTATCAGCCCCAACCAACGTGTCAGGGAAGATGGGATCTGTAGGTCAACAACATCTGGATGCTATCAGGCTGTGGTCTATACAGTGCTGTCAGAGGTGATCTTTCGTTTCCGATAATTTCTTTCCTGAATTGGATGGGGTTTAATCCAGGATCTTGCAAGTTCCCCATTCCCCCGCCAGCATGATACAAATCTGTTTCACTGAAGTGCAGCAATACTCTATTAAGACAGTGGGGCTTCCTCTGTGATTTCTAGTACAGTAGAGGGAAACTCTACTGTAAATTAAAAGACTGTAAATTAAAAGACGCTTGCTGTAGTGGTTGTGAGGGGGTTACTTGTGCGTAAATTGCCTTCAGATTAGTTAGATTGCTTGCTCAATCATGTTTAGGGTTAGAGCTCGCCCTCCGTGACCTGTTAGTCACTTGCAGAATCCGTCAGTGGGCGTTTCTTGAATCTCTTCCAGCATAAAAGCTGTTTGACCCCAAGTCTCCTGCTTCCTGGGAGGAAAGCAATGACAAACCTAGACAGCATCTTAAAAAAAATCACCTTGCCAACAAAGGTCAGTATAGTAAAAGCTATGGTTTTCCCAGTAGGGATGTATGGAAGTGAGAGCTGGACGATAAAGAAGGCTGATCGCCAAAGAATGGATGCTTTTGAATTATGGTGCTGGAGGAGACTCTGGAGAGTCCCATGGACTGCAAGAAGATCAAACCTATCTATTCTGAAGAAAATCAGCCCTGAGTGCTCACTGGAAGGACAGATCCTGAAGCTGAGGCTCCAATACTTTGGCCACCTCGTGAGAAGAGAAGACTCCCTGGAAAAGACCCTGATGTTGGGAAAGATGGAGGGCACAAGGAGAAGGGGACGACAGAGGACGAGATGGTTGGACAGTGTTGTTGAAGCTACCAGCATGAGTTTGACCAAACTGTGGGAGGCAGTGGAAGACAGGAGTGCCTGGCGTGCTCTGTCTGGTCCATGGGGTCACAAAGAGTCGGACACGACTAAACGACTAAACAACAACAACAGGGGGAAACTCAAAATACTACATGCACAGACTATGGAAGGGGGGAAATTGGTTCCGTTTGCCTTTAAAGGTGAATATAAAATCCACACTTTCCCAAAAAACTTGAGAATCTAGACATGGCCATCTTTCAAAATCCAGACTTACACGAATCTTGTGATGGAGTTCTCCAAACAATAAATGTTTACAGAAGTGCATATATTAGAGGGAAAGTGCACATAAAAATTAGCATAACTAGTGAAAATAACATACAGAATACATTGTGATAGGAAAAATGGACTGCAAAACATGTGTACATTTGTGAAAACTACATTAAAAATGGGATAATTTTGCACTCAAATGCTGATGAATTTTCATGAAGATTTTTTAAGAAAAAAGAACAAGTAATTCATAAAATGTATCAGGAATCTGAAGAATAGAATAAAAGGCTGGAAGGAAGAAATAACCGGGAAAGCAAAATTTAACAGATCCTTCCATCTCTAGAGTCTGGCTTACTCTGCTGCTCATATCATTATTTTTATTAATCCCATGGCATGCCCAGATAGTTCATTTTTAACAAATAGCAACCATAGCTTTTCGATGCAAGGCTAGAAGGTCTGGTACCATGGGTACAGTGAATCTGCAGTTCTTCCTACCATGAAAGCCTGTGGTCTGCTGGGACACTGTTTGCAAGCCAGGTACTCTAGGAAGCAGGCCTAGCCCGGCTGGCCTCCAGTGCCATCATTTGCACCCCCAAGCAGAGCAGCATTAAACAAAAAGAGAACCATCAGAGTGGCACTCATCTTATGAAACGGAAACAGCAGAATGTGACAATCCTGCTCTGTTACTAAGAGAGTTTATGAGGAACGCTGAAAAATTCTCAAGGAACTTACTGAGCCCCATGTAATAATTAACCAAGCGGTATCTTTATTGCTCAGAAAGAAACAAGGCTTCAAATCTGAGTTTATTTTAAAAATATTAACAGCTCCAACCTTAAGCCAAACACACAATTTTCCAATCCAGCTCGTTATGTTTTATTCTCGGTTTCCATTACGTAGTAAATGCCATTCTTCCCAGCTCCACTTTCCATCTACCTTCAACATTTGTTTGTCCCAACCTAGCAGGAATACGCAACTCCTGTGCTTTCTGGAAGAAATGTTTCTGGGAGAAAGTAAGGAAGGCCTCATCCTCTCTCTTTTTTTGAACCTAAAACCCTACATCACAGAGGGAGAACTGGGACTTTGCATCATGAATAGCGCATGAAGCCCTCAGAGATTACCAACAGTTAATAATAATAATAATAATTTATTTTAAATTGTTGGTAAACTCTGAGGGTTTCATGCGCTCTTCATGATGCAGAGTCTGGAGACAAGCAGTAAAACCATGCCATCACAACAATGTCCATTCTAGGGGTGCCTGGCTGGTCTCTGCCGAAGAAAATATGCTATACAAGAAACATACGTGATCTGATTCTGCAATGTATGACTTATGCCCTTACACTCTGTAAATGTTCGAACCTGAATAACCACCAACAGATCTAAAAACTAGAACATGAGAAACACAGACCCTCCGAGTATCCTTATTTTCCAGAGACAGTCCTGGATTTACAGGAGCCATTGCAGTTTCTGATTTGATCCTGGAATGTCCCACTTTTCCTTAGGACGTCTCTGTTTTCACTGGAGAAATGTTGGAGGGTACAGAGTTATGCAACCCTCGAGCCAAGGAGATAAGTAACTATACAACCTTTGGTATCTGAAGAAGTGTGCATGCACACGAAAGCTCATACCAGTAACAAACTTAGTTGGTCTCTAAGGTGCTATTGGAAGGCAAACCAACACAGCTACCAACCTGTATATACAACCTTTAGACTACCAAGAAGGGGGATCTGGAGACCCTTCCCTTACCAGTACAGATGTAAGGTCATTAAGGCAGATGTTTAAGAGTGCTAGTTAACCTCTTTTCCCATATGGACATGGGCTCAGTCCATATTTTCCACAAGTCTATGTATTGGTCTCATGCCCCTCACGCAAAGCTTTGCAACTAACACCAAAAAATACAAAAGAGAAGGCAAAGATCCATAAGGTCTAGAGCCCGGAAGCCCTGGGCTTCAGATTAAGAAAAAATAAATAGACACTCCTTGTTGAGGTTAAAAGGTAAGATACAAAATTCAAAGTACATAAATAAATCAGAATTGCCACCTTCCTTATAAAGAAAAGCACTTCTTGCCAAGGCAGCTATATGTCATTTGCCAGTGAGTGAATTATGGAGGGAGGGGTAGGGAAGTCTTCCACAAGCCTCACCCCATACTGTACTATCCAAGTTTTGATCCAAAATATGTCCCCTGTAACCTTCTAACAAGCAGCAGCTAACAGGACTCTCAACATCCCCAGTGATCTTCATCAAGATCTTCCTAACCATCCACAGCAGCAGCTGTACTGAAAACCACCAAGTTGAGAGCCCCTCCAGAGTGGAAGAAGATTAGGCAAGCTTGCACCTGTAAAACTCTCGGTACTTAAAATCCCCATGCAAAGATGACTGCTATTACGATTACTAATGTTTACCCTGCTGTCAGACTACAATGGATGGTTGCTGGAGGCAAGGAAGAGAGTTGAGTCAGGGTTCTCTGCATGCAGAAATTCAACAGGGGAAGGTTTTGTTGCTGTTTTTTAAGGGTGAGAGGTGCACTTACAAGGAAGTCTTCCCTTGTTAAATTGCTCTCTGTCATCCAGCAACAGGAACACTGCCAGAAGAGAAATGTGTCAACCTTAGAGATAAGCCCTTATCTCCAAGGGGAAGGAAGGGCAGCAATTCAGTGGGAGAACATGCACTCTGCATGCGTTGGGTCCCAGATCCAAACCCCTGACATCTCCAGCTGGGGGCTCGGAAAGACCCCTGGCTAAAACCCCAGAGGGCCATAGCCGATCAATGCAGACACTGATGAACTAGGTGAGCCAATGGTCCAACTAGGAATAAAGGCTGCTTCCAACGTTGAGAGCATGTGCATTATTTTGGCAAGTCCCTCCTCCCCACCTGAACTTTGCCACTCAGTATCTAATCCTTCTATATCCCTACTTCCTCACAGAGACAATTCCTACAGCACCCACATTCTTCCTAGAGGCAATTCACCCACACCAAAGTTGCCGTTTGCACAAGCTTCTATGGCCAGTATTGTTACTATGCTCTGAAAACCTGACCTGCCACTGGGAGAGGTTCAGTTGGTGCATTTGCACCTCCAGGTCTGTCTTGGACCAAGGGGTTTAGCCAGGACTGGGACACACAAGGGCAAGCTGGGGATGGGGAAGGAGAGGCTGGTGTAGGAAGTACTCACGGGGTGACGAAGGATGATAGGAGGATGGGGGTCAGTGCACAGGAACCAGTATAGCAGGGCCCATCGCCAGAGGGGTCCCTGTCTCCATGATCATGGTGGGCTCTGAGGCATAGGGAGCAGCAGAAGAGGTGCTCCAGGAGGCTGAGACAGGCAAGGTCCCACAGCCCAGCTCCCTAGCTGGCCAGGTGGAGCTCGCTAGCTCTGGGAGGAGGGATATGATTCCTCAGCTGGAGTAGGCTTGGAACAGGTGAGGTTCACATGCCTCATCAAGCCCAGATGCTGCAATCGGCAGGCAAAGTCTAAAAGGACAGCAGAGCTGAGGTGCTGTGTCTGCTCAACCGCCCATGTTGATGGACCTCAGTTTGGATGCTCCAGAAACTCTGTAGGACTGTGCTTTGGTTTTGACTTTGGACACATGGATTGACCCTGGACTGGGGACTTGACATACTGACTTGCCGCCAGATCGGCCAGGGGTTCAGGACAAGGTCGCTGCTGTACTCACCTGCAGGATCTGGCCCTTCACAAAGCAGAGCAGCTCTCCCAACCACTCCCTGATTGGCAAAGCCCGGGTGACCTCACAGAAGTGCAGCCTGCTCAGGTGTTGCCACCCACTTCAGGGGGGAAACTACTTCCCTTGGACTCTTACATGCTTTTATCTCTCTCAAACTTTCCTCAGCGCTCGTCTCCCAGCAGGCCTTGTTTCAATATTATTTCCAATGGCTCGTTTCCATTGTCCCGAAGTACAAATTCCCTCCATCCACAGCAAGGTATGCCTTTCTTGGGAGCATCTTTCTCTCTATTGTGCTGTGAGCCCAGGAAAGGGCTTTTTCTTGGGCAAGATCACTAAACTCCTGTTTATGTGCTTCAGCTGTGAGAACAGCAGGAGACACCTGAGGTGAAAACCTTAAAGGCTCTGGCCTTTGGAGCACCTGAAAACATACGCACCGCCACTCCCACCACCGATTCAGAACTATTCAACCAATCCGAGTCAGTAGACGTTCGCCTGGGACAACTGTGGCAACGCAAGAAGTGGGAGGGTATTTATACAGATAGGACTTTTATCAGCAAAATGGTCGGCCTTGGGGAGATATTTCACAGGCTCCATCTGTAAATCACAACCGCCTGAGATTGCTTCCCACAGCAGGTTATAAAGGTGTTTCAGTGACCCGCCTCCCTTCCACAGCAACATTTGTTGACCTACCTTCCAACAGAAAAAAGAGAGAGGGAGAGATTGGTCACCCCACAATCTCTCCTGCAGTTGACATAACTTCAATAGGAAGGCCATAAAATAGGCCCGCAGAGAGATAAGATAAGGCTCCCATGCAAACCAGGATGTTTTAAAACATATTGTTCTCTCCTCTTAAGCTAGGGCACTAAATAAATGAAGTGTCTGTTGATATTCTGCTATCAGGCGCTGATTTCCCCCGCCATATAAACATTCCTCCGGGTGTTGTGTAAGCTCCCAAGCTTCTTCTCGGGGGGGGGGGGGGAGGCTCTCCTTCATTTGCACTTGAAAGGGAACCAGCCTCTGGAGTTTAATCCCATCTCTGTGGGTTGGCTTCGTATAAATAAATAAATAAAGCGACAAAGGATGTGGTGTGCATTTCTTTGTTCAGTGGTCCAGAAAGATCCTTTGGCTTCTGAGCCAGGCAGGCAACAAGAACGGAATGTCGATGGCAGAGGTTCAAGGCCAAGTATCCCAACTTATTTATCGGTGCCACCATAGCCTTCTCATCTCAGGGAACAAATGTCATCAAGAAATGTCTCTGAATCTGGCCCTCCAGCACATTCTCCAGGCCACACAGGCCCTCACCAGTTCTGCTTCACGCCTTCCTTGAATGCTTTCTGCCTGGCTGGATGTGTCATTGAACTTTTGCCACTGGCCCCACCCAACAATGCCAGGCGATACCCAGAAGGTTGCACTGGGAAGTGAGATGGCTGGGGAAAGGTTCCTCAATCCTGCATTGCACCCAAGGCTGCTTAAAAACAAACTTCTGCTAGTGCAACTGATGAGTTGGCTTCATATTGCTCAACCACAGACCCTCCAAGTGTCCCTATTTTCCAGGGAAAGCCCCAGATTTAAAGAAGCCGTCCCAGTTTCTGATTTGATCCTGCTTTTCCTTAGGATGTCCCTGTTTTCATCAGAGTAATGTTGGAGGGTATGGAGTTGTGGGACCTCAAAGCCAAGGATATAAGTAACTATATACCCTCTAGAAGACATCTGAAAACAACCCTGTATTAAGTTTTTTAATGTTTAATGTTTTATTATGTTTTTATATATATTGGAAGCCACCCAGAGTGTCTGGGGCAACCCAGTCAGATAGCCAGGGTATTATTATTATTATTATTATTATTATTATTATTATTATTAGGCATCCCTATTTCATTGGAGAATTGTTGGAGGGCATGCAACCATAATTCCCACTCTACACTAGCACAACAGCTCTTCGACTGACAGTCAGGGAATGTTAATTGTGGGTCTGGGATTTGAATTCCTGCTCATCTGTGAACCTCACTGGGTGACTTGGGGCCAATGACGGCTTCTCAGGCTAACCTACACCACAGGGTTGTCGCAAGGATAAATGTGGGAGAGGGATAAGCATAAGTCAACTCACATTGACTCAGTCGACCCATTGAAATTACTGGCCATTCAATTTAATGTGTGATCCACTCTGAGTAAACATTGCTTTGAATACAGCCTCCACGAATACCACCATGAGCTCCTTCATTGTTTAATTAAATAAATAACCAAATGTTAAGAACGTAGCAACATCCTGTTCTCACAGTGGCCAACCACTTTGGGAAACTTGCAAGCAGAATTCGAACACAAGAGCACTCACCCCGCCTGTGGTTTCCAGGAACTGGCATTCAGAAGCATTGCAGTCTCTTAACTTTAGAGTGCAGAGCCTAGCACCATGGCTAGTAGCCATCAAAGGCCTTCTCCTCCATGAAGGCCTTGTCTCAGAATAGGCAAGACACATCAAAGCACTTTTATAGGGTGGCAACTGGTTTTTTCATGGCTTAGCTGGAGTCTAAGCTGGAAGGAACACAGAGATCCTGGAGGACCAAGGAAACCCATGAATGGCATCAAGTGACTTGACACCATGCGCAACTTTGATCTCAGGGTTTTCGGTTCAAGCCCCACATTGGGCAAAAGGGATTCCTGCATTGCAAAGGGACTAGATGATGCTCGCGGTCCCTACAACTCTGTGTTTCTGCAGAAAAAGCCACTGTTTAGGCAGCTGCCCCATTTCCATTTTGTATTCTAAGCACGCACCAAAAAACCCAGCCATGAAAACTTCAGCCTTTCCTTAAAAACAACAACAAACAAACAGAGTATTAGGAGCTGGGATGGAAAAAGAAGAGACACTCTCACAGCAAAAGGTCAGAACAGGCATTTAGAAAACACCCTCCCCCCCCCTTCTGCTTTTCATGGAAGAAATACAACAAGGGATGGAACCTGAATCTCTCAGTTTTGTCAGCAAGGCTGCAATCCCATGCCTGATAACCTTGCAGCAAGTCTCACAGGAGTAAATGAGTAAATGGGGCTTACTTCTGAGTAAACATGCTGCACTGCATGATATAAACTGGTTGCGCATTACCGTTTACTCTGGCTCCATTATGTTTCCTCGGACGGCTTCTGAATCAGTGTACACACAGCATGACCTATCATGCAGTTAAGCTGAGGTATGGAACCTTCATACAGCTACTGCACATGCGTAGATGGCAACACATGCACAGGTAACAGCTTCATGAATAGGAACCGCAATCTCTTCTTCTTTTTCTCGGCACACAGTTTGGGAGTAAACTAGAATACACCTGATCTGGACTTTTGTAATGAAGAGCGGTTACGGTATACCAGCATGAGTTTTACTTTATTTTTTATTGAAAGACAAGTTACAAAACGCGGCTCTAGGACATGAGGATTAGGAAAAAGAGAGGGGGAAGCAGTAAAAAAAACAAAAACCAAGAGGATAAAACAGCTTAGGCGAGACTTTACTGTACTAAAAGCAAAAGGCAATAAAAAAATGTCTCTTTTATTCAATTATCCATCCTTAGAAAGGCATCCACGAAGCATCGCGTGTCGCCAGCATACCAAAAAAATGAAAAGCCATTTATCCTAGACAGCTGCGAAGCAAGGAAACTGTATACGAAAAACCACTATCCTTGCAATGATTATTCTTCACTTCTCGGTGCCCTGTGGGAGGTAAGATGGCCAAGTGTATACCTGATTTAAAGGATGCTCTATCTCCTGCTCTGACACCAGATATCTTGATTTCGGCCTGTGCTCCAAGTCCAACTGAGCTGCAACGCACCTGAGTTCCTCAACAGGAGATGAGCAGTGGTGCAAAGCGCAGACTAAATAAGTTGCAAATAGATCAGCTCCCTTCCCCTTTTTTTTCTGATTTTCAAAAGTGGGCAGGTACACTTGAGGCACCACATGGCCGCTTGAGGTGAGCAGACTTCTGGGATGCTGTTAAAGCCAGATGCGTTGTTTGTAGAGAACAAGGTTTTGGCCCACCTATCAAACTGGCTGCCTCTTTGAGGAATCAGAGAGAGATGAGACGAGCACAGCATGATGCCCAGTGCTGCCTAGACTTTACTTGATGATGTGATGATTTTTGAGAGAGGATGTCCAGGAATGGACTGCTCCAAAGGGAAAACTGGAAAAATCAAGGGACCCAGTCAAGGTTGGTGTGTGTGTGTGTGTGCCCATTTTCAGCCAATTTGCCACCACGGACTGGTGCATCTTTACTTAGAGATAACATAGTTGATATATGAGTAAGAGCTGTTCAACAGCTCTTCGACAGTAAGAGCTGTTCGATAGTGGAATTTGCTGCCAAGGAGTGTGGTGGAGTCTCCTTCTTTGGAGGTCTTTAAGCAGAGGCTTGACAACCATATGTCAGGAGTGCTCTGATGGTGTTTCCTGCTTGGCAGGGGGTTGGACTCGATGGCCCTTGTGGTCTCTTCCAACTCTATGATTCTATGATTCTATATGAAGATTGCATCTCTAGGTGTCAAGACAATCCAGCTCAACATTGTAGAAGCCAGAAAAGCGTAGTGCCAGGCTATTTTTGTTGCAGTTGTATGTTTTCAATAGATGATATACATACGTAGGTATAGTTTTAATTCTATTGATGCCTCATTTTTGTTTAATGGTCGTTTTCCCGCCCCCCAAATGTTTTTTAGCTGTTCTTATTTTATCTGTAAGCTGCCTTGAGACTCTGTCAGGGGATAAGGTGGGAAATGAATTAATGAATAAATAAATAAATCCCCTTTACAAATATTTGTACTTTATATATTTATATAAAAACGCTTGCTTATTCTACTGCTTGTTTTGTAAATCAGCCTGACCTGAAAATTGACCTTCCTTTTTAAAAAGTGATATATGTATGTGTGTGTTTTGTGTTTGTGTGTGTTTGTATACATACACACACACACACACACACACACACACAATATTTTAAAAGGGAAAGCAATGGCATTTCAAAACCGCTCTGCATTTTTAACCCACTCGACAAATAGTCTGGCCCTGTTACTGTTTATCTCGGAGCTGGGCATGGAAATTTCCTGGAACGTGATGTCTGCCGTGCCCGTTAGAGGGGAATGGCTGGGAACATTTGTTTGGTGACATATGGTATTCAGATGAACCACTGACAGAGAACAGAAAGGCCCTCTGGGGCCTCCAGAGGAGCACACGGCTCACACAGCTTTCCTGGCATCACTGGCCACTCAGTTTTCTCGCATGGTCCCATGCCGACACGCACAAGGGCCTGCTCACCACTCTGCGAGCCGCGAGCCCAAGGGGGGCCAAGTCGGTGGGATGACCGAAGGCGAGTGGGTGCAGCAGCAGAGTCCGCCCAAACCACCACCACCCCTATCCCTTTGCGTGCAGTTTAGTTCGCCGTACTCTGTGTCCTCTGATCTGATGCAAATTGCCGCTAGAGGAATACTCCACGCACAGCAGTTCCCTTTCCAAATAAAGCAGCAATTAAAAAAAATGATAACATCAAAGCAATGCCAGGAGGCAGGCTAATGCTCCAAAGTTGCAGTTATTAAACAGTTCCGGTTGCAACTGCCGCATTGTTCTCTTACAAAGAGACGTCATAGGGCCCAGAATTACTTGCTCTCTGGTGCATTTTGCTTCCAACTACAATACAGATAATCCCAGGCGTGAGCGGCAGGTCCCAAGTGCGTACAGTATCATGCAAAACTGCTTAGAAACAAGGGGGGGGGCATCCAGAAATCCACCTTGTCCGAATTTAATTGCAAGAGTTAACGTTTTGCTCCCGGCACAAGAGGTGGACTTCCTCACAGCTGGAGCATTGTTTTTCCGCAATCAGCTGGGATTCAAAGGGAGCTTCTTTGTGACGCGCTGCTATATTATTATCCAGAGATGCCCTTCCCCCAGGCCAACGTCCTCCTATAACATATAATCACCAATAAGATCCATGCAACAAAAGGGCCCTTTTTAATGCTAATTGAAAGCCTCCGGTTTGCAGCGCTATCCCACTCCCGTTTTTCACTTCCTGTTGGTGCAGGATGGGTGGCGAGTGACGAACGCCCTCCCTGAACTGCCCCTTGGAACAAGCACTCTGAATTGTAAACTGCTTCGGGGTTTTATTACAATTGGGCTGTTAATAAGCGCTGCAAAATACAGTGGTACCTCGGGTTGAGTACTTAATTCGTTCCGGAGGTCCATTCTTAACCTGAAACTGTTCTTAACCTGAAGCACCACTTTAGCTAATGGGGCCTCCTGCTGCCACTGCGCCGCTGGAGCCCGATTTCTGTTCTTATCCTGAAGTAAAATTCTTAACCTGAAGCACTATTTCTGCGTTAGCAGAGTGTGTAACCTGAAGCGTATGTGTCAGAGCTGCCTCTAGGTCCCAGCTCACAGAGGACCAACGCTAGGCTGTAGTAATGTACAAAAGTCTTTATTGAAGTTCAGTTTCCATTTCAAAGCC
Organism: Podarcis cretensis; assembly: GCF_951804945.1. Classification (NCBI taxonomy): domain Eukaryota; kingdom Metazoa; phylum Chordata; class Lepidosauria; order Squamata; family Lacertidae; genus Podarcis; species Podarcis cretensis. Next base: position 14,543,897 of record NC_137179.1, read on the forward strand.
ACAGCATGCAGCCCTACGTCCTAAACCCTAGATCGGCGAAGTCCCGTCTGAGTCTCCTCCCCTATGACACCAGTTTAAGATCCTAGCCCTGCTCCACCTTTTACGCTGCTCTCTCCTCCTCTGAGTCCTCCTGCCCGCTGGGGCACTGCCCTTTCTGGACTCTTCCGACGCTGAGTCGCTTAGCTCCTCCCCCTCCCTCCGGCGGGCTTTAGGACCCGGTTCCCAATCCTCATTCTCTGCTGTCCCGCGCTCCTGTACATTTGAACTTGCCTCTCGCGCCAACCCAGTGACCTTTCTCCTAACCGTTACACTACTTCGGTCACTGCTTCCCTCTTCCGGGACACTGGCCGGATCTGACCTCTCCTCCGTTGTCCGACTTTCTGATGGAGGCGTGGTCAGCCCTGCCTTATCTTCTCTCCCTGGTGGGGAATGCACTGGCCCCGATCCTTGGGACTCTTCCCCCCCACTCTGCTCTGGTGGGGAAGCTGGTCCTGATTTCCAGCTACTGCTCTGGGAGTCCCTGCTGCCCCCTTGCTCCTGGGGCGTTCCCCTTGGGAACCCCCTACCCCTGGCCACTGGCGCCCCCTTCTGTGAATCTTCCGATTCGCTGGAGAGGCTCATGGAATCCCTCGGTCCACTGTCCTCTTCTCCTACGCTCCCCTCGGATTCTTCCCCTTCGCTCTCCATCTCCTCTCTTCCCTGTGCCTCTGCTCCTGAGCCCCTGACAGTATGTAACCCAAGGTACCACTGTAGATAAAAATAAAAACTGCCTTGATATTACTTAGCTCACCGGAGGTTGGGCGATGGAATTTAATTACAGGCATCCCCCAATTTGCACGGGGGTTGCATTCTGGGTCACTGCGCAATGCCAGAACATGCCTAAGTCTGCTTTGCCCCGCCTCATTCTGCCCACTTCCAAGTTGCCACAATGCACACATTCGCAATCGTGCGCCAATTGGATGTCTTCAAATTGGTTGTTGCCTATACTGGTTTCTTTTTACCACCACCCCCCCCCAAAGCATATGCATGCATACATACACACCACAAACACACCTATTTTAAACAATACACTCTTTTAGCAATACACAGACAGTAAAGGAAGGCATTCACCAACATGCTCAACTTGTCATTGTGACACCCCTGACATCCTGGTTACTACTATGGCGGGGCGGGGAGTCAGATTTAGATGGATGCAAGCAAAAATCTCCTTAAATTCTCTAAATGTATTGTTACACGGAACCCCTATTTCCATGAGCGGTGCAAAGATTCCAGGCACACTTACTAGAGACTGTGTTCGCTTTGGGAACAATGAGGCACAACAGAGACTGCAGTGTTTTTATGATGTATGGTTTTATGCATATACCCAAACTGTACCTAGATGGAGGGGCTGCAGAACATGCGCATCCAAGAAGGTCTGGCTTTCCCCATAAAGGCAGCATTGAATTCAAAGGACAGCAGAAAACCATCCTCTGTGTCTCTTGGTTCCAGCTTGTTACTCCTGGCTCAAGTGGAGCTCTGCCCATCCTCTTCACTGCTAACAGACTCATCCAAAGTTGAATCCCTAAACCACGGCCTTTGCCTCTGCCCAATAGGGCCCCCACTTCCTCTTGCCTGGCGGCCTTGCCCTCTGACGGTTTCCTTGATGTGCCATTACTGGCCTTTGTCCCCTGCTAATGGCCCGTCCAGCTAGCTCTGCCTAAATCCAGGGGGTTTCTATCTTTTTATTTGTACACACACACACACACACACCACACAATGGGGAGCAAAATCACTTCTCCAGAGCAACCTCCTACTGGTCCAAGTGGGAACAGGTGCAAGTGTAAGCAGGGAGGATATTGAACAATTGATTGCCTGCCATTGTCTCTGCAGACACTGGGGCTGCTTGACATAATTGCAAAGAACAGTGAATAGAGCAAGTCCCTCTTTTATCAATGATTTAAAATTAACACAGCCATTGTGGAAAAGAGGAACGCTTCCCCCTCCCCCCAAGCCACTCTCAGCCACCCCACTCAGCTTCAAATCCGGCTAAAGAGAAGGCAGAATTGCTATTGCCACACTATGTAAAGTTACAACAGAAAACCAAGAGAAGTAAGTAAATGTATGCAGTTACAGTTGGTTAGTTTTGCCATTTTCAGGTGTTGTCAGCGAAGTTTTCAAGCTTTTAGGGGAGGGAAAAGGCAATGGCAAATTACCTCCTAGCTTTGCTTGTTGCCTCTGATAGTTCTGCAGCCCTTTATTTTTTGGAGGGGTCTTAGCACAGTGGTTAGAGCATCTGCTTTGCATGGAGAAGGACACGGGTTCAAATGCTGGCACCTCCAGGCAGAACTAGGAGAGATTCCCCGTGTGAAACCCTGCAGAGTCGCTGCCAGTCAGTGTAGACAATACTAAGCTAAATGGACCAAGGATCTGACTATAAGACGCACCAGACCACAAGACGCACCTAGTTTTGGGAGGAGGAAAACAAGAAAAAAAATATTCTGAATCTCAAAAGCCAAAACAGCAAGAGGGATCGCTGCGCAGTGAAAGCAGCAATCCCTCTTGCTGTTCTGGCTTCTGGGATAGCTGCACAGCCTGCATTCGCTCCATAAGACGCACACACATTTCCCCTTACTTTTTAGGAGGGAAAAAGTGAGTCTCAGAGAGCAAAAAATACGGTAGGTTTTGGTTAATCTTCTTGTTCTTGTTCTTGTTCTACAAAGAACAAAGATGGAGATTCTGGCGGGGCGCAGAAGTATTTTTTTCACTGCATGTTTACAGCATTCCGAGGAATCTGTTTCAAGAACAGAGAATGTGTGTTAAAACGCACACGCTCTTCCATCATGGTTGGAATGTCTGTCTTCTAAAATTTCTTTTAATTTGGGTCATACTTCTTAAAATCAGTAAAAGATGCAATCCCCCCCCTTTCCAAGCTTTCAAAAAGATATTTTGAGACTTGCCGACGGCTTCATCACTCAGCCTCAGTTCCATCCTATTTTTCCTTTTGAAAAAAATGGGGGGGGGCAGGGAACATCAACAACACCCTACCCCTAAGGGGGTGAATGAGATAAGAATTGCAAAGTACTTTGAGCATTAAACATACCCCGTGAAAAATTATAAACAACAACACTGCTGCTATGAGACCGCCACTCACTGGCCAGTTTTTCGCATTCAGCGCTCAAGTGGTCCAACATCTTTAAAAGATTATTCCCACCGTTGCTTTTGGGCAGTGTGCAAAGAGAAGCCCTACCATGCAGTAGGGTTTAAAACAGCAACAACTGGTGTGCAGTTTTCGCTACGATTTCTGGTGTATCATCTCACAGCAATCCACTTCTCAGCCAGGCAGCGAACTTCTCCTCCTGTCTCTCTAAGTAGGGATGCAAAACTACAACTCGGCGACTCGGCCTTTAAATGCACAGAAGATGCAACCGCTCCAACCCTGGAATTTTTGTTCGTATGGTACACCTGAAAGCCCTGCTCCCTATAACACCTGTGAAAGCAGACAGGGGCATACAAAAAGGGTTGGGTGCAAGGCAGGAGAACTGTTCCATCGCCTGCTCCATCAATAGGTCCTCTGGCCTAAGCTGCTGCTATGAGACCGCTGGGCGGTGTGTGCTGCCTCGCAGTGAGCTCTTATGGAGCCAGACACTCTTTGCCTAGCATGCAAGCAGAACTCAACTTGACAGCAACAAGCAAGAGGGAGAAATGAGTGAAGGGAGAAGCAGGAACTAACTCAAGCCCAGGAACGGCAACATCAAAGGCTGTCAAGGAGGATGAGAACCAGAGGGGAAAGCTGGAGGAGGTTGGGAGAGCCAGAGGCAATTGCTCTTGTTCATACAGAGATCTCATCACTTTTATTTTATTCCTTTTTATTCAGGCAGTTTCTATACCAGAACTGGGTAGGTGTTTCATCCCTATCGGGAACCAAAGTAAAAGGGCCAGGGAAGAGGGATTTGCGGTGTGTGTGGGGGGGGGGGAGGTCCAACCCTCAACCAGCCTATAACTTGCCCTAAAAGCATGAAGAAGCCAATTAGGAAAGAAGCAGAATTATCCAAAAGGAGTTGCCTCCAATCGTCTTCAGGAAACAAACAGCAGCAAATAGTTAAATACCAAAGGATGCAACAAGTTACCGGGGGAGGGGAGGAGGAGTTTAACTGCAGTTCACATAAAAACAGAAAAATTCAATGACGAACTGTTTTGAATACGCACACCAACGTATTTTGAAAATAGGGCAATTTCTCATTCTCAAGCTCTCCTCTCAGTAATTAAGACGTGCCTGTTCAAAGGTCTGGTGCATAATGGGTGTCTCAATGTGGGTGCAGATTATCTCGTTGGAAACTCAGTAAATGTGCTGAGCCCCCCTCCTTTTGATGGTCAATGCATCTGTATGTTGAAACAACTCTGATGGTGCACTCCATTCAGAGAGAGGGTGGATTCGGACACCCCATTTCAGTTCAACCAACTCATAGGGCAATGGGGAGATTTCCCACCCTTTGGCACCTAGTGACTGAAAGACTATTTCATGTGAGTCACCATCTGAAAAAACATTCTGGTGATCAGATAATCTTCCTGAAAAAAATGGGTGCTTTTGGAACAATATGGCTCTCCAACTCCACCCAAAGAGAAAATGTGATATGGGTCTCAAATGACTGGGCGATTCTATGATAAATGCATCCTGTGTGTGAGAGGCGTATAACACACAGGTCCATTCACACAGAGAAAAATGAACGGGATATTTTAGAAATGAAGGGATATTCATGCATCTAAGAAATGCACACAACCATCTTCAACACATGCAAAGGATTTTTTTGCAGCACAGTGGACAATGCTGGGTTCAGATGGACACCTTCCTTGATGCTCAGGTTGTCAAGAATGGTGAACCTTTTAGGGCTAAAGGCAGAAGGCACTCCTTTCTCTAGCAGACAGTTATACTCTATAGAAACTTTTCCTTTTTTTGAAAAGAGGTGTTAATCATTAGCAGTCAAGAGCTCCTGCAGCTTTGCAGTCACAGCTTCAGCCACTGGACTCCTCCAGATCGTGACCATCCATTCATCTTGATTTGCTTGGACAAAATGTATACAGAATCCATTTTATTGATCATCACCATCTGCTGATTTGTTTGCAGGGAGTTTATACAATGACGAGCATTCCTCCTGATTTGCTTGTCAGACGCTTAGCCCATTAATCATTTGCCCATTCCACACTTTTCAATGCATTTCCCCATCACTTTCCTAACAGCAACAAGTCTGTTTCTTTTTCAAAGTGGATCTGTTGCGCTAGGGCGACAAAGGGCTTGGAGCCACTTCAAGCTCAAAAACCTACGTTTCCTGGTATGCACTTGAATCTCTCCCACAAAACTAGGGTGGACCGGAGATACCCTCTGGCATATCCAGCTCACAGAAGCGGAAAAGATATCAACTTGAGACCTTTAAAAAGCCAAAAATGGGTAATACTGGAATAGATGGACCAATGGTTTGACTTCATATAGTCATTGTTCCCACATGCACCATAACACCAGGCTTCGAGGTACTAATCCTTCCCATTCACAGTTCATGTTTAAAAAAACACGCACTCAAGAATGAAATATAACAGAACACATTCACAGCTTTAACAACAGCCATTAAATGAATGCTTTTGGCATGGCATTATGGGAACAACAATGGGGTTTGGATACAATCCCTAACTGTCCCAATGCAGAAAGGTAGAGAATGATAAAAAGAAAGGCGGGGGAACCATCCTAACTCCCGCTGGGCAATCTCATTTCCTCGACATCCCTACAAATAGAACCAAGTCCTTCTGGCACTAAATAGCTGTGTATTCTCCATAGCCAGGAGCCTCTCTCCAAAGGGAGATTAGCAACAGGAAGTAGTATAAAGGAGAAAAGGAAGCATCAGACTCAGTGGAAAGCCTTTAACACCCAATTAAGTTCTCCAGCTACACCCAGCAGAAAGGCAGGAGGGGGAAAGCCTTGCACTGTGTTCCAATCTGCCTCCCCAAGTTCAATTCCGAGAAATCTTCTGGAACATCAAGCAGCCCAGAGGACTCTTTTAAAATGAGATTGTACTATCATTCTACCGCCCTGACATTTCAAAGAGGGGAGGAGTAGGTTGCACTGGAAGACAGAGGGGAGATCGCGATTCCTATAAACAATTTGCCAGCGTTTTAACTTTATTTCTGCTGTGTAAAGGGCTTGACCCTTTCAGCTATGGGTAGGGGAAAAATTTGACTCATTTAACGTTGAAGTTGCCTGTTTTGCCATTCCAAAACAACGTGCGAACTGAAAACACAGTCCTCCTATGAAACCTGCACTTCTCTGAATTTTGCAATGCAGTTTTCCAGCCAAGTAATACATATAAAAATGCAGGTGCTAGGATGATATATGTCTAGAAATGCAAGTATTAGTATAAACCGCAAGAAGAAATGCATTATATTTGGGAATAAAGGTAAAGGTAAAGGGACCCCTGACCATTAGGTCCAGTTGTGACTGACTCTGGGGTTGCGGCGCTCATCTCGCTTTACTGGCCGAGGGAGCTGGCGTACAGCTTCCGGGTCATGTGGCCAACATAACTGAGACGCTTCTGGCGAACCAGAGCAGCGCACAGAAACGCCATTTGCCTTCCCGCTGGAGCGGTACCTATTTATCTACTTGCACTTTGACGAGCTTTCGAACTGCTAGGTTGGCAGGAATATTCGGGAATATCGCTTACCAAAAAAATGTGACTATTATGCAAAACTGCATGTTTCTTCAAATGCAAAGAAATGGACTGATCCATGCATGAGGTGAAGATTTCAACGGGCTTGGGGAAAATAGCAACAAAATTATGAAAGGGAGAACCTCAATAATGGCTGACTGCTGAGAGGTGGGGACAGGGAAATTGGGTGCTATTATCCTGAAAAGGGGCCTGGCTAGCTGGCTGACTCCCTGAAGAGGATTACTCCACGCTGCAACATTTTGTTGCACTATAATGTAAAACCAGGATAGCATGATTGTCACTGGTGGGTAGGACTTCTATTTGAGATGGGCCAGTATTGCCTCACGCCTTGTGTTCTACATGTTCACACTTTGTGTGTATGTACCAAAAAGTGTCAACACCTCTCTCTCAGCTCCTGCTAACTACAGCAAGTTGGACAATCAGCAAGCCATTTTTTGTTTCCCATGAAATATTGCTGGGAAGACAGCCATACAAGTGTCCCTCACTATTTGCTTATCTTAACCAAGAGTTGTATAAAAGTAAAATGGGTGGTTGTTGTGGACTCATTGAGATTATCAGAGCTGTTAAATAAAGCCATAAACTCAGATCTAAAGTGCACGTTCTTACAAGCTGAGCCTCGTAAAATAAATAAAGGGATGCTTTCTAATCAGTGACTTTCTTCTTTCCCAACCCACGTCAAAGCAGAAGTTAGTTGAAAGGACAACATATAGTGTTTTGACGCAGAATTCCTCAGGACCAGGAAGACTGGGGAACACTCTCTTCCCTTGTTGCAAGTATCCAGCTAAGAGGTGCCCTTCCTGTAACCTACACACGTGTAGAATTGCCACCATCATTAGGGATCCTACATTTGGACACACAGAAATCAATCTTAAAGGGGGGAGAGAAGGGATGTAAGAAGGCGTCATTTCCCACTTCACTCCATATTCACTGCACGCAGCACTGTTTTCCTTCCACTGCAGTTCCATTTCTCTCCACAAACTACATCACCTGTATTGCTGTCCACTGGGACGGAATTAGGTAACTTATGTTATTCCAGCCCATTCATTTCAGTGCAAAGGAAACACAAGGCAAATGGAAAGAGGAGGCAGGGTGGATAAAAATCAATGTGCTAAAAAAATAAATCTGATTTTTTAAAAATTTAAATCAGATTTTTTTATTTAAATCAGGTTTTTTTAATTTAAATTGGATTTTTAAAATAAAATGCTTTTGGAGGAAAAATCTTTCTAAAGATCGTTTTCTATTTAAGTTACATTATAGTCCAAAGGCTATTCATCAGGAAATAAGGATTTGTTTTAAGTTTTTCATGTGTGCTAAAACTCAGTCTAAGGTTTATTTTTTTAAAAAATCGTTTAACCATATCAGTTAACAAACATGGATACATATGCTATAATGTTATTGTTTCAGTTAAATAAATTGTTTAAATTGTTATTAAGGAAATGATTGTTTTTCCCCTTCCAATAAAGTACAGCAGAAAAGTTGTCCAAATATAAACAGTTAACTTATTAAACCTCACAATAATTTCATAATTATCTGTCAGTGTAGTTCTAATAGCATAACCAAATCAATAATTTTTGATATAACTGGAAAAACTACTCTGAAAATCTATTATTCCAAAAATAAAACTTTCATCTGGTTGTAAATATTAAGATTATACCAGTAAGAATGAGTCTTTCTGTAAAAAATAAATAAATGATTTAAATCAAGTCTTACTGACTAGTGATTTAAATCAAGTCTTACTGACTAGTGATTTAAATTGTGATTTAAATTGTGATTTAAATTGTTTTGATTTAAATCAAACCCACCCTGGGAGGAGAGGACCTAATCAATTACATATTGTCTGCAGACTGAAAACAACAATAGCAAATATTGATTGTATCCACTGGACTGAATTCCAGTTACTCTGAATTCCACTTACTCTGAGATGAGTAAGTGAGCATTGGCAATTTCTAGACCTGCTTGTTTTCATCGGAATCCTCCCACATCCCCAAAGAAAATAAAAACCTAAGACCATTCCCTTCTTGTGACCACACAGCAGTTAAGCCACCATCAAATAGCACATCTTAATCAACCCCAGGTTTCTAATTCAGGATAGCTTATGAAAAGAATCAAGATGGCTGAATAAGTGATGCCAGAAATTGCACGAAACCGTCCATTTTCTGACTAATCCTTTCCGTAAACGATTCAGCTCCGCGACTGACTTGAAGCATCGCGTTGCACTGGGGGTTGACCAGGACCCATTGAGTCTGTGTTAACCATCGCAGCTGTTCAAGCCAGCCACTTTTATGGTGTATTCCAGAAGAGCTACAATTTTCAATAGAGAAGCCAGCACCCAGCATGGAAGCAAAGTGAAAATATCTTAATAATAATAATAATAATAATAATAATAATAATAATTTATTTGTCTCCCGCCCTCCCCGGCTGAGAGCGGCTAACATCATAAAAACAACACAATATGCATAAAAACAGACATCAATTAATTAAAATACATCTTAAAATTAATTCAGACAAGTTAAAATCTGGGCAGGTGGCAATTATCAGGTTGGAACTGAGATCAGGACCAACTGATCATATACTGATCATACAATGACCTGTGAGCGGGTTGAGGGCCTCCTTCGGGCTTGTTTTATACATAAGAAAGTAAGTCAAACTGCATCCTGCCCAAAGGCCTGGTGGAACAGCTCCGTCTTGCAGGCCCTGTGGAAAGATGTCAAATCCGGCAGGGCCCTAGTCTCTTGTGGGAGAGCATTCCACCAGGTTGGGGCCATGGCCGAAAAGGAGCCTATGGAGACAGCTTTAAGAGGTGTAGATTTGAAAGGATCATCCTTTTGTTTCAGGCAGACCAAACATCCTTGGTCTTTAAGGTGCTACTGGAAGGAATTTTTTTTGTTTTGACCATAGAACCCAGTTAGTTTTTTATTATTAGCTGCTGGTGGGCATTTCACGTCCTGCTCTAATTCCTGTGTTGTTTTAATGGGATTGTTTTACTGTGAGTAGCAGTCGCTGGTAGCTTGATCCTCCATGAATTTCATCTCCCTTTTAAAGGCATCGAGGTTTTGTGACTGACATAAACACCTTGTGTCAGGGAACTCCATAGTTTATGCACTGTGTGAAGAACTCCACGCAGTGCGTCTGTTCTGAATATCCCACCATTCAGTTTCACTCGCTGTCCCTGGATTGTATTATGAGGAGACAGGGAGGAAAGAACCCTCTGTGATCTTATACCGTTCACTACATGACCCCTGACTGAGTCGGGCTCATTCATGGGATAAACCTAGGAAGCAGGAAGAAACAGCTGGAGGCCAGGCAGGGTGAACATTCAGACAATTAAGGGAGGGTTCAGGGCAAGATTCCAATTTTACCATAATGCAAGTTGCAACCCCCCCCAAAAAAATCCAAAGTACAGGCTATCTGATGCAGTCCTGATTTTTAACCCACCGGCGTCCTCTGGGTAACTGCAAACACACACTCACTAAGGAAACTTGGCAGCAGAGTCATTGAAACACCTGAAGAAAGCCCGTAAAAATAAATTGAGCATCTAAATAAAGGTAGAAGGACATCATGTTCATTTACGACAGCAATGAAATTTTATTTGCACCATTATGCATTATTTAGCATATGCTTGCTGCAAGCCTCACGGAGACATTTGCTCTTCGGACAAGAGAAATATCTATCTGAGCTTCCTTTCCTTTTGCCCCTTTCCTTGCCAGATAGCACTGTAGGCTGTATTGTAAATTATAAATATTTTAAAGGAATTCTTAAAGCCAATTGCCACTTTTAGTGGCATCAACAAAGCTAAGCATCTGTTGTCTTAGCATGGCTCTAAGCCTGTTATGTCCGACAAGGCTAAGTTCACCGTGAAAACTTCCCAACTCGGGAAAGTCTCTGCTTTATGTATTATCATGTGTGTTTGATCATGTTCTATCTATTATCTCAGCTTGGTTGCTAAGATTGGGTTCTTGGCTACTACCTGTATTTGGTTGACCAATAAAATTTCTGACGTGATTTGGGTAACATGCTCCAAAATGCTCCAAGGTGGATTGTCCTCACTCTCAGGGTGCTTGCAATAGGAAAGGTAAACACAGAGCACTCTTGCTTTCTCTGACTGAAGCAAGGGAACCCTCAGATGCAACTCACTTCAAATCCTCCACATCTCTATTCTGAACACTGCAGAGTTGGTTGACTGTCCCAGTTTCGTCCCTGCTCTGATTAGTTATCAGCACGGGGATGGAAGCGAGCGAGGGAGAGAGAGGAGCTCTGAACCCCTACCCTACGGCAAGGCGGATGCTGCCTGGATTTGCGTCACAGAGAGCAGGGGAGGGAGAGAGAAAAAACTAGAACAGCTGGAAAGATACAGTATTTCTCTGGGGGGGTTTTGGTTGGGGTTTTTTTTTTTGCAGAGAGGGGTGCAGTGTGTGTGTGTGTGTGTGTGTGTTTCTCCTTCGTCTTGGGTGAATTATTTAGTTTCAGCTGTGCTTTGCTTTGAAGATACCATTTGCAGAACACTGAATTTTTACACTCTTGGGGTCTTTCATTACCACGTAACAAATGGGCAGGCAGGAAGGATGGGGGCGGAATGAATTTAAATACATAAATTTGCCTGTCATTTTTTAAAAAGCAAATGTGGGCTGAAATCCCGCACGTGTCTCCGCAAGTGGCTTCAAGAGTTAGGATTGGTGTTGCTCAAGAGTACTTTCAATGGGCGGGGTGGGTTGGCGGAGATGGCCTAGATCGGTGAAACTAGCATCTGCCCCAGAATAAATTTAAATTTGTCACTGTTAGCACTTCTCCTACCGCCCTACATCCCCCATCACCCACAAATCTCCTAAATGTGCGTTGAGGGGTTTCAAGACCCAAGTTGAGAGACTAGTGAACAATGCAAAATTAGAACTGGGGGGCGTCCCAGTCAACATGCTTGCCACTATGCAACACCTCCTCGTGGCAGAGTCATGTCAAAGATGTCCTCCTATCCGATATTCTAGTACAGTGGTATCTCTGGTTACGTACTTAATTCGTTCCGGAGGTCTGTTCTTAACCTGAAACTGTTCTTAACCTGAAGCACCACTTTAGCTAATGGGGCCTCCCGCGGCTGCCGCACTGCCGTGCAATTTCTGTTCTCATCCTGAAGCAAAGTTCTTAACCCGAGGTACTATTTCGGGGTTAGCGCAGTCTGTAACCTGAAGCGCATGTAACCTGAAGCATATGTAACCCGAGGTACCACTGTAGAAGAAGAAGAAGAGTTTGGATTTGATATCCCGCTTTATCACTACCCAAAGGAGTCTCAAAGCGGCTAACATTCTCCTTTCCCTTCCTCCCCCACAACAAACACTCTGTGAGGTGAGTGGGGCTGAGAGACTTCAGAGAAGTGTGACTGGCCCAAGGTCACCCAGCAGCTGCATGTGGAGGAGCGGAGACGCGAACCCGGTTCCTCAGATTACGAGTCTACTGCTCTTAACCACTACACCACACTGGCTCTCAGTACTTCTTACTACTTAAGAAGTAAAGGTAATAACCAGCACTTTGCATTATGCTCAGAACAGAATTGTGCTTGGGAATAGCCAATGCACCTCAGACAATACTGAAGGCGTACGCCGCACTGGCCCCCGATAGGCCTTGGCTCCCTCCTTTTGCACCAGCTGGAATGCAGAAATGGCTGCGTGTAGCATCTGCATTGCATCTAGCTTGGCCCAATGATATGCTGGACCTCAGTCATCTCGCTAAGGATCTCAAATCAGTTAACAGGAACCGCCCACTTGCCCTAGCCAGAGTTTCAGTCCGCTAATGAAGCTCCAGAAAGTTTTAGGCCTTGTTCCATCCATGACTAGAGTTAGTGGAATTAACTTCTGCATATTTCCATTTTTTTGTATTGTTCTAAAATCTCTCTCCCTCACATGCACCCTTTTAATCATGGAGACAAATCGTTTAAACTTTTGGGTTTGGTTCTAGCAGAGGTTCAGCTACCATTATGCTTGGTTCTCGCTGAGTTCTGGTCCAAGCATACCTCTGGAAATGCTTTACTTCTGGTTCATGCTGGAAAACTATGCAGTCGATTAACAAAGTTCAATGGAATAAGTCAACGGGTCTGATTTATTACAATTAAGTGTCAGCCTCCGCTATTAAGCATTATGAGAAACGCTTGGAGGGAGAGTCCAGAACACTTAATACTCAATTTGTAACGTGTTTTTAATTTGTACAATTTAGTTGCAGTGGATTTCCCTCTTTAACCCTTGCATGCTGCTGCTTAGCCCTTAAAGTGAATAAAACAGAAGTCCAGACAATACCAAGGTACTCTTAATTTGACCTGCGTAACTATGGTTTATCACAGAAGCAGCCACTAAATGTGGCAATACTTCATTTCTTCATGATAAGTTTGAGGGGGAAATCTGATGGCAAAGTCCATCAGGATGAGGAGATAAGGATGCAGAGGACCTCTGGTTGAGTCAGCTGATTCCTGGCTCAGCCGACTTTAAGTCCCCAACACCATCTCAGCCCAAGATACGTTGGCATAACGTGTTCATCCCAGCTTCCAAAGTTGGCTGAGTCAAAGCTGGTCTTAAGTCTCGAAAAAGGTGTATTCCAGGGGCATTGCAGAAGTAGGACCAGAGGGCTGGATCTAGGCTGCATCCTGAGCTCAGTTATATGACCTGGCAATCCAATTGTTTTCCCCCTGCCAGGCTTAATCAGAGCAGCAGCCCCCCTGAATGCCCAGGGTTTGGAGCTGGTGCAACTTTATGCCGGCTTTTTCCACACCATCCTACGCTAGCTTCTTGTACACAGGTTTTCTCCCTTGGTTGCAGTCAATGACAATGTGTGGTACGTAGAATCATAGAATTGTGCCATCAGAAGAGACTGTGAGGGTCACCTGGTCCAACCCCCCTGCAATGGAGCCCCAACATGGGGCTCAAACCCACAACCCTGAGATTAAGAGTTTCATGCTCTATCGACCTAGCTAACCAGCCTCATCTTTGTCTCAAGAAAGAGTAAAAAGAAAGGAAAAGCAAAAAAAGAAGACGATGGGGGTTAAAAGCTCAGCCTTCTTAGACTTTCCAGAGTTCACATACTCTTTGAATCGTTTTTAAAGGAAAATAAAACAGTCCACATTAAGATAAGGAAGAGAGAGGGCTTATAAATTTAAAACATATCAAAACCATACACTGAACTTTGGGGAGGCAATAATTTTTAATATATTTTTTGCAACACTGAATAAACGGAAATATGTTTCGTCCATATCCTGTTCCTTTTGATCTTAAATAACAAGTTCATTTTGACAATGTAGCAGCACTTCAAAGGGGGTTAACCAAACCCATATTTTGAAATGGAAACATGAACTTTATTTTTTAGGGGGAGTAGGCAGGGAAGAGTCTGTTCTGATGCTTAGTTTTAACAGTTTTGAGTGAGTGAGTGAGTGAGTGAGTGAGTGAGTGAAAAGCTTGGTTTGGCTCCTTAAATTGCCAATCCTTCTGAACATTATTATTATTATTATTATTATTATTATTACTACTACTACTACTACTACTACTACTATTATTATCAGGGGAGAGAGACCAGACATGATAAAAGCAAGTTGTAACAGGTAACTGAAAGCCATAGCCAAGTCAATTATGCGAATATCAGGAAAATCTTGTGCATATTTTGGCACCCAATAATGTAACAGCACGTTGCTGAGGACCCATCTTCAGATGACAGCAGGTTATCAAACACATACACAAATGATCCTGCTAACAACAACAACATTTAGGTGACTCAACAAATGATATCAACAGCTTTTGCTACTTAGCAACCAACTGTTAAAAGTAAAACACAGAAAACTGAGGAAAAGAAATGATACCAAAAGGATATCATTTCAACACACCCAACACCGAAATTATCAAATGGCAGGGTGGGAGGACAGTAGATCAGGATCTACAGGTAGACTTCAGGTGATTTGCCGTAGATTGTTAAGGATTTCTGATTCCCAATAGCTTAGCAGTAGGAGCAACAAAACGACTCTTTGGTCGCTTCCCATGTCAATTTTTTACTGCTGAAATGAAAAACAAAAACTTTACGGTATATTTCCGTGTGGAAAGGACTCCAAACAAATCCCAGGCTCAGAATTCTTTTTAAGTAAATGTACAAATACTTAGCTAGCATTCAAAAGCACGCATTCTTTACCTTTCAAAATTTGTTAATGTAGATTTTTATCAGAATTCTTAAACACAGTATGCTGTTAGCACCAGGCTCTGACTGAGGGATCTTGGAACACGAGTTAAAAGGCAAAATAGATCCTGTGAGACGGAAGTCCAGCCACGTGTTCAAGGGGAAAGCATTTGCAAAGAAATTCAGGGCTCCTGTGCACAGAGTGGATTTCAGGCATGTTCGATTTGTTAAGCCGTGGGGAGGAAAGCCAACACAGCTAAAAATGTGTAGCCTATTTTGAAGAGATGACAATTGAGGCCAGTCCTCTGTATGAAGGCAACCATTGGGTAAAGCAAGTGCAACCTCAAAGGAAAAGGCAAAGGAGTTGGCCCAACTCACTGAGTGAAGCAGGCAGTTTCTGTTCACCTACTGAAATATGCAAAACATAATCCATATTAAAAAAACCCTCCAGTGTTAAAAGCCAGAAACCTTTAACCCCGCTCTCTTACCCTAACCAACTGATTTACCTCCAAGACCGGGAGAAGGAATACTACAGCACCATGCAGGCCATTTCTAAAAGAAACGAAATGCTTTGAACCTGTGCCATCTCAGCCGATCCCAAGTGTTCCAACAGTTTCAATAAGCATATTGCACACACTCAGGACTAGAAACTTGCTTTAGAACAAATGAAAACTGAGGTTCCCAGCAAGCCAGGCAAATCCGAACACTCTGTGCCAAACACAAAGCCAAGGGCTGAATGTGCTGCATGTGTGATCGGTCCTGAGGCTATCTTTTTCCAAGTCACCATCTCTAACGCTGGGTGTTGCTGGCAGACGCTAACGGATTTGGAAGCCTAAAGGATTTGGAAGACTAGAATTTATAATAGCCTCAGTCGAGTATATCTGAAGGAGTGTCTCCACCCCCATCATTCTACCCGGACACTGAGGTCCAGCGCCAAGGGCCTTCTGGCGGTTCCCTCCCTGCGAGAAGCCAGGTTACAGGGAACCAGGCAGAGGGCCTTCTCAGTAGTCAGAATTCAGGCTCGGTCAGAGGTATGTGCCTATCTCTTCAGGCACCGGCTGAATTCTTTTGACCTCCCTCCGGCGACTCCCGGCAGGAAATACACACGAGGTCCGTTCCGGCGATTTTCCTCAGGCTGTGAGAAAAACACACCAACTGCTTCTCTTCCTCCCTGCTCTCCAGCATATCCCCAGGGAGGGGAATCAGACTCAGACAGAAATGTATCTACATTGCATTTATTCCTGTCTTTCACTTCAGTACAGAGAAAACATGTCTGCTCTCTTCAACAAACAGAGAGAAAACTCCAAACTCCACCCATGTACATCCTGTACAGGTCATATGACACACACACTGAGCTAACATCCGGTGCTCAGTACAGAATGGACTGCCCCTTTGTTTCCATGGCAACAGTCACATACATCCTGTCTGGCTTTGCAGCCACAAGCAGCTGACTGAGCTGCTGGCGCCTTTGCTTGCTGCAGCATTGCTGCTTTAGAATAACAGCGGCCACCCTGTGGAACACCCTCCCACCAGATGTCAAAGAGATAAACCACTACCAAACTTTTAGAAGACATCTGAAGGCAGCCCTGTTTAGGGAAGCTTTTAATGTTTGATGTATTATAGTATTTTAATATTTTTTTGGAAGCCGCCCAGAGTGGCTGGGGAAGCCCAGCCAGATGGGCGGGGTATAAATAGTAAATTATTATTATTATTATTATTATTATTATTATTATTATTAGAGCAGGCATGTCCAACCGGTCGATTGCCATCTTTGGTGAAGGCTCCCCCCAAAAAGCTCAATAACTTTGGTCAATCCAATGGATAGATCACTGCCAGTTTTTTTATAGTGGCAGTAGATCGCAGTCTCTTGGGAGTTGGACAGGCCTGGACTAAAGGATCTGAAAACCATGTGCCTACCGCCCCGTCCAAAGATCTGAAACTACAAAAACAAGGGGATGGAGAAAAAGAGGAACGGTCTGCTAAAGCCATAAGCAACGTGTTAGCGAAGCCTGATAGTCAGGGACATTTACAAGCCACGGAGCCTTTTAAGCTGTCGCCAGTCTCAGGTAGAAAACCATACGCGCTTTAGGCCGGGGACTCACGCCAGCTTTGGTCACAAGCTTCACACCAACGGAGGACCTTCTGTGGAAGCTTGCCAAAGCACTTCAGCCCGTAACTTCACAGTTTATTTTAGAAGTCCGCCGTGGCTGTTACAGAACTAAAAACAGGCACGCTAAATGCTTCAGGGCACTATCGCATCAGTTGCCCAAAGCCACTTTATTACCACTGATTAAATCAGAAAAGGCCAGATCTTTCTCCTTTTTTACGTGATCCGTCAAAGGCACGGAGAGAAGGCACTGCTTCCTTCCTTGCCCAAACTTGAAGGTCATTTCCAAGTTGTATTTACCCCAGCCCAGAGGTTTTGTTTCTGTGTTATATAATCTCCGGTTCTGAGCACGGCAGACCCTGGAATGGAAGAAGAGCCCTACTGGATCAGGCCAAAGACCCAACGAGTCCAGCATCCTGTTCTCACAGTGGCCAAACAGATGCCTGTAGGAGGCCAGCACGCAGGATTCAAGCTCAAGAGCACTCTCCCCTATTGTGATTTCCAGCAACTGGTATTCACTATCACCATATCCAACTGTAGAGGCAGAGACAAACCATGCTAGCAGCCATTGAAAGCCCTCTCCTCCGTGAATTTTGTCTAATCCTGTTTTAAAGCCATCCATGTTGGTTCCTTCACTGCCTCTTCTGAGAGCAAATTCCATAGCTTAACTAAAGTGCTGTGTGAAGAAGTGTATCCTGTCTTTGTCTGCCGTGAATCTTCCAACTTTTAACGTCATTGGAAGTCCCCAATTTCTAGTCTTTCTTCTTCCTTTCTTTCTTGTGGACATTTATCTATGTACTTTCTCCATACCTTGCAAAACTTAATAGTAAACAGTTAAGGATCTTAAAAAGCAGCGACATCACCTTGCCGACAAAGGTCCGTAGTTAAAGCTGTGGTTTTCCCAGTAGTGATGTATGGAAGTGAGAGCTGGACCATCAAGAAGGCTAATCGCCAAAGAATTGATGCTTTTGAATTATGGTGCTGGAGGAGACTCTTGAGAGTCCCATGGACTGCAAGA
The DNA here is from genome assembly GCF_951804945.1 of Podarcis cretensis. Classification (NCBI taxonomy): domain Eukaryota; kingdom Metazoa; phylum Chordata; class Lepidosauria; order Squamata; family Lacertidae; genus Podarcis; species Podarcis cretensis. The sequence goes on from NC_137179.1 coordinate 14,561,844, forward strand.
AGATCAAACCTCTCCATTCTGAAGAAAATCAGCCCTGAGTGCTCATTGGAAGGATAGATCTTGAAGCTGAGGCTCCAATACTTTGGCCACCTCATGAGAAGAGAAGACTCCCTGGAAAAGACCTTGATGTTGGGAAAGCTGGAGGGTACAAGGAGAAGGGGACGACAGAGGACGAGATGGTGGGACAGTGTTCTCGAAGCTACCTACCAGCATGAGTTTGACCAAACTGCGGGAGGCAGTGGAAGACAGGAGTGCCTGGCGTGCTCTGGTCCATGGTGTCACGAAGAGTCGGACACGACTAGATGACTAAACAACAACAACAAGAACAACAACAAGGATTGGGAACAAAAGACAAATACACCAAATCTAAACTTTGCCATTCCATGGAATCGTAGAATTGTAGAGTTGGAAGGGACCACGAGGGTCTTCAAATCCCTGAAAAGCAGGGATCTTTTGCCCAACGTGGGGATCGACCCCATGACTCTGAGATTAAGATTCTCACTGCAAGGAGAGTCTTGCTGGATCAGGCCAAGCGCCCATCTAGTCCAGCATCTGCTTCTCACAGCAGCCATCCAGATGACCATGAGAGGCCCAGAAGCAGAACATGAGAGTGACAGCTCTGTCCTGGCTGGTGATTCCTGGCATCTGGTGCTCAAAGGCCTGTTGTCTCCAACAGTGAAATCACAGTCTGCTGTAGTTGCCCTGCTACTTTGGTAGTTTTAAGGGAACTCTTTGGACTGGACAGGCCACAGAAGTTACAAGCAAGAATGTCTAATTTTCTTCTTTGACAGAGACAGACTATTGATTGCATTGTCCGTGTGTTGCAAGTTGCTTATGCATATTTAGCTCTTTTCGATCTGTATAATTATGATACCTACTGGAGATAATTAAGCCGTTTCAAGCTTTATTAAACCTAAGCCCTGCAAGAGGTTAAAGAAGCACAATATACTCATGTACAACACATAAAAAAATATTTGCAGACAACTTTACAATTCAAATGACCCGACTGGTTTTGAAAGTCTCATTTTATAGTCTTTTTTTTATCCTGCAATCAAGACAAGTCATGCAAAATTAGGAAAGGAGACATCAGTCTATTTCAAGTCTGTGACAAGTTTGCATATGTTTATTTAAATGTCTGTATTTTAATTCATAAGTCGTCTATTTTAATTTGAATTTAACTGTAAATGTTTATTATTGTTATTGTGATTTTTATAGTTGCTATTATTGGTTTCTATTGATGAATTGGTTGGTTTGTTGCTCGTTTAGGATCTTTAGTTTTTAAATGTTTGGTGCTTTATTGTGGTTTTATGTATGTTGTAAACTGCTGAGAGTGGCTGGGGAAATTTTAAAAAAAACACATATTATTAATTTTAAAAATATTATTATTATTATTTTGTACCAGAGAGGCAGAAATGGTATTTTTCATAGGAAAAAATGAGATTTTTAAATACACTATTGGAATGATATGCTTAATGATGCAGTTGAACCCCAGTCCATATTGGGAATTATATAACCACGGATGTTAGTATTTGGGGACTGTATGCAAATTGTAGTGATATTTTACTGGACTTGCTACTTTTTATTTATTAAGTTCTAATTTAAATTCATATTGTATTCTGTGTAATATTATCTCGCAACATAGTGATCTTTTGTTATTATTTCTTTACTATTTTTATTGGTTTTCATTATTATTAATATTGTAAATTAGGACTGTAGAATACAGAACTGTGAACAGGTTTATTATATTAAGTGATATACAATAAAGTTTTATGCAGAACAGACCCACTGAAATTAATGAATAATATCAATGGGTATACTCTGAGTAAAACTTCACTGAATATCACCGATTATGCTACTCCATATTTTTCAAAGCCCATTTAGTCGCATTTACACATTAATCTGCAATTTATTTAAAAAATCATAAATGCATACTTAAAATGCATTTTATCCCAAAGCAGCAATTTAAAATGCATGTTTCATCTCAGCCAATTCATTTGATCCTAAAGTATGCATACGCAAATTTAAGCATTTTGGTACTACCGTATAACGATTTTAGAAAAATCCATAGGATAATTATGTTTCGAGTTGCATTCTAATTTAGGAGGCACAAATTAGGTCAGCTTGTTTAAATATGCAGACCAAACTAAAGCCTCCTCCATCCTTCTGCAAAATACAGTCAGCAGACCAGAGTAATGCAAAATACAGAAACTTGCAGTAAAATATGATCATTCAGGGTGCAGCAATACGCAGTAAAACATATTACAGTAAGAATACCATCAGCCACTGTGCAATAGTGGGACTAAGGTTCAAATTCCCAGCCAGCCACAATCACATCTCGCAGGGATGCTGCAAAAATAAAACCATTTTTTCCATCCTGAGCTCTTTAAAGAACTGGTAAAGCAAAAAAAGAGAGAGGATAAAAACGCAAGGTGAGGTGGATGCCTGTCTTTTGTTTTTAAATTAAGCTCAACCATGTGTCCTTGAACTCTGCAATGCCTCTTCCTTGCCAGGAGGGAAGAGGTTCTTGTGAATGTGTGCAGAAATTGCCAGAGTGTCTAGAACGTAGTCTGTTGTAGAAAGGGGAAACTGACATTGCTTGCTCTGCTCCTTTTTGCCTCTGATCCTGTCCACCCCCAGCCTGTGGTCCTCAGAAGATTGTCCATAAGAGAATGTGGCCCTTGGGCAGAAAAAGGTGCCCGGCCCTGCTCTTAGGCAAGAGAAACAAAGCAGATGGGGCACTTCTTGCTTGATTGCTTCCCCAGCAGTCCCTGTCAGCCCTCCTTCACCCGGTCCCACAACAAGACGACGCTATGGTTTTGGTGGAAGAAACCAAAGGGGTCTCATCACTTCCTTTGGAAGGTTATCTGAAACAAGGACAGGGACCCTATGATCACCCTGATGCTGTGAGGGTCCCATAAGCCCCAGGCAACCTGTTCAATGGTTAAGGGTGATGGGAGTTGTAGTCTATGGAGGGCACCCCCAACGGATGACTCTGACTTGAGCAGTTCTCTGGAGTCTGACAACATCTGGAGAGCCACAACATCTGGAAGTCCAAAGGTCCTCATGTAACGGGATGCAAGTTGGCAAGTCAAAAACTTTGATTTCTTTTGAAATGTAAACCACCCCTTTTAACTATTGAGATGCAAGCATAAACAGATCCGAGGTAGAGGTGGGAGGGAGCCAATTAGCTTTTACAACCAAAGAAGATTAGTATTATCCATACTGTGTTATTTTTATTCCACTTGTAAACCTGAAGCGCTTTCTTTTTCCCAACATGGATTGAGACTGCATTTTTTTAATTAAAAACAAACAAACATCATTTTTAGGGAATCGTTTCCATTGACCATTATTTGCACTTTTCACAAAAAATAATAAACCCACGGACAAAAGTTCAAGAACTCTTGATTATTATTGCCAACGTGCGAGCTGATTGTTAAGGGCGCCTAATTATACTTTTCCTTTATGATTTAATGCAGGCTGTGCCTATGAGGAGGAAAATACAACGTTATCAGAACACAACAGGAGAACCCAAGTTTCCTGACTTCACAAAGAGAAAACCAAGCTCTGTGTCTGGTAAACAGCCACCTCACATGCATGGATCATGTTGTTCTGGGGTTTCCTTCATGGATCTGGACATAGACTGTCTTGAGCCTAGATTTCATCCCAGCCTCTCACTTGCACCTTAAGGCTAAGACTGGGTTGGTTATCCACTCATCTGCAAAGCGTATTGGTCTTGGAAACACAGAGAATAATCTTCTATGTGCAGAACCCATTTTTTCATTAAAAGGAGAAGGAGGTGGAAGAATCCAAACTTGCGGAGACTACCAGTGATGTGAGGTGAGAAATTTTCCATGGCATATTTTCCCAAACAGGGGTTTTTTTCCCCATGGAAAAGCTTCTGCTTCAGTAGTTCATAAGCAATAGCGAATCGGTGCCAAATGCAAAAGGCAGTATTAGGCAAAAGCATGGCAGCTTCAAGACTATTATCATTTTGTTGCTAAATACAAGTAAAACAAACCTGATAAATTTGATCACTTTCTAGGGCAGGAGGGGGGAACCTCAGGGCCTGTGATTCAATACTCTACGGACCTCAAAAGTCTCCCCAAGCCACATCCCTCACCAGTCCCTGTAAACTGCTTTGGTATTTTTATTTTTTTTAAATGATAAATACTGGGTGAAAGAGGAGAGCGCAAAATATGGTCTGAAGCTCAACATAAAAAAAAACAAAGATCATGGCCACTGGTCCCATCACCTCCTGGCAAATAGAAGGGGAAGAAATGTTGAATTAAGTAAAAACTAATGGTGAGGATTTGCTGAATATATAATTTGAATTGGAATATAAGAAAGGGAGATATGAGGAAGTCCGGAAAATAAGTTAAAAGAAAATAGGTAAAGGGAAATTTTATGTGTTTTTTAGTTGTTTTTATATTATTATTATTTTGTATTTTTGTATTTTTGTTATTTCTTTTTTGTTGTTTTATAATGTATTATTCTGGAAAATTTCAATAAATATCTTATAAAAAAAATAGAAGGGGAAGAAATGGAGGCAGTGAGAGAATTTACTTTCTTGGGTTCCATGATCACTGCGGATGGTGACAGCAGTCACGAAATTAAAAGACACCTGCTACCTGGGAGAAAAGCAATGACAAACCTAGACAGCATCTTAAAAAGCAGAGACATCACCTTGCTAACAAAGGTTTGTATAGTTAAAGCTATGGTTTTCCCAGTAGTGATGTATGGAAGTGAGAGCTGGACGATAAAGAAGGCTGATCGCCGAAGAATGGATGCTTTTGAATTATGGTGCTGGAGGAGACTCTGGAGAGTCCCATGGACTGCAAGAAGATCAAACCTATCTATTCTGAAGAAAATCAGCTCTGAGTGCTCACTGGAAGGACAGATCCTGAAGCTGAGGCTCCAATACTTTGGCCACCTCATGAGAAGAGAAGACTCCCTGGAAAAGACCCTGATGTTGGGAAAGATGGAGGGCACAAGGAGAAGGGGACGACAGAGGACGAGATGGTTGGACAGTGTTCTCGAAGCTACCAGTAAGAGTTTGACCAAACTGCAGGAGGCAGTGGAAGACAGGAGTGCCTGGTGTGCTCTGGTCCATGGGGTCACGAAGAGTCGGACACGAATAAACAAAAAAAAAAATAATATGATAAATACTATATGAGAAAGCTTCCCAATGTAAACCGGAATTTTCCAATGAAAATAAATAAGCGGGGGGCGGGGGGAATCCATAGAACCCATCTCTCCCCTTAGCTGAGTATCCCCTCTGCCCTTCCAGCCCCACTGTAGGAGAAATTTCATTCTCTTGCAACATCCCAGATTATCAGGATACTTTACTATTAGAATATTCAGAATGTGGCAGTCAAACGTAAGGGGCCTTCTTTCATATGCATTAATGGGTTAAATCTTTCAGAGACATCACAGAATGGTCATACCTACCTTCCCTCCCTCCCACCCACCCACCCACCCCACAAAAAGAGGGTACTCACTGTACTTCTGCTTTTGTATAAACCCAGCATGGTACTTAGAAAAAGGTGCCCTGGTCGCACAGCTTCCAAGTGGCAGGTCATCGCCCTCCTGCCTGCCCCCCAGAACAATAGGGCATTCATCAAAAGTTAAACATTCACCCAAAATAAAATAAAATAAAAAAATCCTGCATATTGTCTGCCGCAGCAGATGGCTAACGCTCAACAACAAGAAAGGCGATTATCGAACGAAGAGTCCTAATACTTATTACCTTGTTCCTGCCTTGACCGGAGCAAGGCTGACATCAAAGAGATTATAAATCAGACAAGCATCCTCTATTCCTTCTTTGAGATCACATTCCCTTGTCCAAAAGGAGGACAGGAAGGGTGCGAAGACGCCAAATTCAAGGCTGCTATACCCTCAAGGATTTCACAGCAGGATCAAAACTCAGCACAGGGTTTCAGGCAAAGGAATTCTTTCCCTCAAAGAATTCTGGGTTCTGTAGTTTGTCAAAGGCTTCTGAGAGCTCTAATTCTGTGAGGGGTCAACTACAGAGTCCCCAGAGGGAGAAAATGTGCTTCAGATGAAAAGCCGAAGGGGGAAAGTGAGTTTGCCCAAATAGCCTGGCGTATCCAAGAGGCGTTACAAAGATGTCTGCAAACGTAGCATGAATGTTGCTGGCAACATCAACTCTGGCATGTGGGAATCCTTCAGATGACCCCAGTGCCTGGAGACAGACAATCAGGTTGTGTATCCATTGCAGAGACCAATGGCCGCTGGGAGAACCGCCATGGTTGATCTGCAGCAGCACAACTGGATGCCTTCATCTGCCCCAACTGCAACAAAACATGTCTCTCCCATATAGGTCTCTACAGCCACAGCAACTGCTGTAACCTTCCAACAGTTTTGAATTCACCCCCGAAAGCGCCCTCCTCCATTGTCTCCCAAGACAGGCAAATGCCAACATCCAAGAAGCACTGACTTGGATAGAAATATGCTGACTGAACATCTAAGGAAAGAGCCTCGCTTGCCACATGTGACAAGAAGCAAGCAGTTATTTAAAAGCCCTGAGAGAAGAATGGTTGAATCTTAGGCCTGAAATAGAGCTGGAACAGTATTATTTTGGGCTTTTTAGCTTGGTGGGGAGGAAGGCAAGGGAAGGCATGAAAGCCTTATGCATGCGGCGGACCAGGTGGATATAAGGTTTTCTCCATCTCTTACAACACTGGAATTCCAGGCTTCCAATGAGATTCAGGCAGACAAAAGCAAGTATTTCTTTATGCAACTACGGAATTCACTGCCACGATTGTCTGAAACAATAGGCACCTGAATGCTGGTTATAATTATAATTATAATAATAATTTTATTATTTATACCCCGCCCATCTGGCTGGGCTTCCCCAGCCACTCTGGGCGGCTTCCAAAAAAATATTAAAATACTATAATACATCAAACATTAAAAGCTTCCCTAAACAGGGCTGCCTTCAGATGTCTTCTAAAAGTCTGGTAGTTGTTGTTCTCTTTGACATCTGGTGGGAGGGTGTTCCACAGGGAGGGCGCCACTAACCGAGAAGGCCCTCTGCCTGGTTCCCTGTAACTTGGCTTCTTCTTGGCAGTTGTAAGTGGGGAGAATGCTTCCCAAGAAATGTGCTTGGCTACTGTGTAAACAGAATACTGGACTGGATGGGCTGCTGGCATGATCCAGCAACACACTTTCTATATTCTTATGAGGGTGGGTAGCATGTAGAGGGTCGTCCAGAAGGGCCTTCCAAAACCTGAAGCAAAATTAAGCTCCCCCACATCCTCCTTCCCTCCCTACAATAACACCATCTGATTGTCAAGAGCCAATGACACAGGAAACCCTACAGAAACCCAAGAGAGGATGTGGTTGCCTATCTGCGACGAGAAGATGCTCCTGATGCACAACCAAAAGATGACAATGACGAAGATGCAAGTGCTCGTGACGCAGCAAAACCCACCCTCCCTGCTGTAGGATGTGTTTTTAACCTCACCTTTTCTTTTTCATCAATGTGGACACAGCTTTCAAAAGCAGGACTCTGTGCTTGAGGGAGGAAGAGAGACAGAAGCCACATCCATGCTACACATTTAAAGCAGTCTGAGGCCACTTTAACAGCCTAGGAATCCTGGGAACTGTAGTTTGTTAGAGATGCAGAAGAGTAGTTAAGAGACCCCTGTTCCCTTCACAGAACTACAGCTCCCAGAGTTCCTTGGGAAGGGGGGTTGGTTGCTAAACCACTCTGGGAACTGTAGCTCTCGGCGGGGAACAGGGGTCTCCTAACACCTCTCAGCATCCTTAACAAACTACATTTCCCAGGATTCTTTGCAGGAAGCCATGATTATTTAAAGTGCTATGATGCTGCTTTATATGTCTGGTGTGGATACGGCCAGAGAGACATAACTTCAGCGCTTGGAGAGGTAAAGAAACAGCTTCTTTTCTCCTTTTCAAGAAGTTGTAATGTTACTGCATTACAACTGCATCATTGCCAGCCATTGTGCTAGACAATACCACTTCATATTGCTTTTTTTGGGGGGGGGTGCCACGTGACTGAATACACTCACATAAACACACATACACACATACAATCTGCAAGAATTCTTGCCTAGCCTTCTTCATGCGCCAGTTCTGCAGGAGTGGTGAAATGATTTACACAGGGGACCATTCAGTCACAGTGACGCCTCCCCCTCCACCCACAGTCAGGTGGTACAGTCCAAGAACAATTGTACCACTTCTACTGTTTATAGAAACTAAGACTCAGAAACCCGACAATCCCCAATTCACTTATTTTAGATGCCGTTGTTTTCTGGCTCTTTCCATTATGCACTTGAAAGTCCCAAACGAAATGCATCATCATCATCTTCATCATCTTCATCACCAACATTAAAAAAAATCTTCCTACATCATCCCTGCAATGGGATGCACTTTGGACATCTGCAATGGTGAATATGCTCAAATAAAAATGTGTTTTATGGAAGAGTTTAAAGGAAGGAGGTTGGCTGATGATGATGATTTTGATTTTTTTTAAAAAAGAATGTCCCCACTTTCTGGTATTCCGTTGTTTTTTCCCCTGACAGGTACCTAAAATTGCCAGCTATTCACAGCCCATTCACATTTAGGGAGCTCAAACGATAATCAGTAGGCAACTTATGAAGGGCAAAGGTTGTTCATAACTGACTGTGAAAGCAGACGTGTGCGTCACAAGCAGCTGCATTCAAGTGCTGCCTTTTGATTCCAACGTTTGCGTTTGTGAAACATGGGCTTCTGAGGGCAGCAAAGAGCTGCAAGAAGTATACTTAAATATGAATGAAAGAGGGGTTTTTTTTAAAAAAAAAAAGGGGGGGAAGAAAAGACTAAGGCTGCCAAGCTAATGCACACTTCGTCTGGGAGAAAGAGCCATAGCCTGGTGAAATTTACTTCTGAGGAAATCTGCATAGGATCATGCAGTAAGCTGTTTTGAAATCACCTCTTGATCTATCTGAACAGAGGGAGATGAATTTTAAAAAGCAAATGTTATTCAAGACCATAGAAAGCTGCCCAATAGGCAATGAGGCCTCTGGGAAGTCCAAGCTAGTGGCAAACTGGATCTAGGGACGGGGGAGAAATTTGGGTCAGTTCACACTAAAAGCGCAAACACTTGCAGGAAGAATTCGCAAACCGAAACACACCAGTGCGTTGAAATTCACACTTCTCTGAATTTTGCAGTGCAGTACACCAGCCAAGGAATATGCACAAAAATGCATGTACCAGGGTAACGTGTGCACTCAAATGTGCATATTAGTGAAAATGTGCATTATATTGCAGAAAAATATATCCTTGCAAAAATGTGTATATTAGGGGGAAACTGCATACAAATACTGTATGCCTTAGTAGAAATGGTGGTGAATTTTCATCAGGATTTTTCTTTTAAAATAAAAAAATAAAAACTGAAATGTGAAGGACTGAATTTAATGGGAAAAGGAGAAACTGACCCAAACCAAAACTGGCAACTTTATCCATCCCTACCAAGGTTAAAGGAGCCTGCCATCATTGCCCTATAGGGCTTCTGAAAGACAAAGGCCTTGCAGAGCGTTATGCCTGGCCATCTTTAGGCAGAGTGCTTTGACAACCAATTCCTCTTCTCAGGAAACTCAGCACTGTAGCTCCATGCAGGGAACAGGGTTTCTTAACAAGTCTCAGCGCCCTTTGCAAACGGCACTTCCCACAATTCTTTGGGGGAAGCCGTGATTATGAAAGGGGCGTCACAGTACTTTTAATGTACAGGGTGAGGCCCATGCCAGAGCAGAACCTTGCTGAGCATCCCACAGCAGCACCCTTCCCCGGGCCAAGAGGGAGGAGAGATTTGTCGCTGGGACGATGCATGAGCTTGTGTTTCTCTTGCAACAGTTTCACATCGGGAAAGCTGGGGAGGAGAGCTCACAGCAACAAGGCCTGCCCTGAAGGCGGGCAGGGACGAGGGCCAGGCGGCCGCCACGCCAGACATCATTAGTCAGAGCTCTGCTGCTGCCTTCTGCAAGGGGTGCCAAGCCAAAGAGGTATTACGCTTCAGTGCATTATCCTGTTCTTAAAATTCTAGGCCTCCTACTGCTCCCATCCTTGCTCCTTGGATGAGTAGGCCAGAGGCTTCTCTCATTACTGTCCCCTCCCTCTGTTCCTTTAACACATCCTATGCCTGTCACCGTCTGCAAATGCATGGGTGTTAAAACCGCCGAGGCGTACTGCCCTCTGCTCTGTCTCTGGCTGCAACCCTCCGATCCCGGCCATCTGTTGCCAAGCAAACGAGATTGATGGCCAGAGTCTTTGGGCGCATGGCTAAGTGCCACTTATTGGCATAAAGTGGTGCCTTGTTGTTACTATTATTATTATCGTTTTTAATTCCTCCAATCCAGAGAATGGCAATGAGGTTTAACAAGGTTTGCTAATCAGCGTGCCCTCTGATTAACCTGCAATCCCAAGGCACCTCGCTATTCGGAGGAAATTGACATCAACCGTAATCATTTAATGTTTCCTGCCTACAAACATGTAGCCGCTTCCCCCTCCCCGTTCCCTTCCCTTGAGTTAAATTAAGACAGGAAGACAGATACGAAGCAGATCTTGCGCAGCTGAAATATTCGCCCCATTGCCACCTGGGATGCAAGGAAGCCCCAATATACACCGTTGCAGAGAACAAAGTGTTCGGGTGAGAGTGCAGCTGGGGTAGGAGAGCAGTATTAATATTTCTGGTCAAAACTTCCAGGATCCCAGCACCGCATGTGTGTGTGCAATTAAGAGGAGTTGCATGTAGGAAGGAAAACCACAAAGGCCTACGTAGCAGGTGCGTCGCCAGGATTGTTGAGGTTGAACTTGTGCAGTGCTTTGAACACTGCTAAATTTCAGCATTAATAATGTAGTAGCAAAACACTCCACTAATTCTCTCTCACACATACGCACAACCTTTGCTTTTTTAAAAAAAGAAGATAATTCCATTAAAGCCTTTCAAAGGTGATTGTTTAAAAAATAATGCTCAGCTCAACGTGAAATACAGGGCAAGGTTTTATCTGCCTTTAAGAGCCTCCTTTGGAGCACAGCACTGATTCAATGATGCAGTACATCAACGGGCCTCAGGACCGAATTAGAAAATAAACCCTGCAACAGCACCACAGGGCACTGAAGCACACACACACAAGCACATTCCTATTCTCCTCCACTGGTGTGGCCGAGCCAAACGTTAAATGGTACATTCTTCCGGGCTGTAACAAAAGGAGTTGGCATTTACTTTGTTCGGCTGGAAACTGTTTATGCTTTCATTAAGGTAGAAGAGGTAGGAGTGCAATGTAATGATGAGCGTGTGTGTGTGGGGGGGGTGATTTTTAAAGCAGGCTCCAGTTTTACCAGCACAGCATTTCCAAGCTATGACTATTAAGCAGCAGCGCGCAGCCAGTGGCAGGCGCATGCACACCTCTGATTATTGTCTAAAGCCATGCGCAAACACGCGGTTTGCAGGGAAAATTAATTTTTCACTTAAAATCCAATTAGAGAAACGGAGACTGATCCGTTAATTAAAATGGGGGGAAACGGAAAAGGGCATCACGACAATTGCCGCATGAAATGGAATGCAGAAGTCGCCGTGCCGGGTGTCGAGAAGTCGGCGGATTGAGCAGGACGCAAGGATGCATGCGCCAGCCCTTACGCGATGCTTTGCATTTAACGCGTGGGTGGGAGAAGATAACTGGCCAGTGGGGACACAGGAAGCTGCCTTATTCAGAGCCAGCCCATTGGTCCATCTAAGTATCGTCGACACTGACTGGCAGCGGTTTTTAAGGGTTCGAGAGGCAGGTCTCTCCCAGCTAGGGGATTGAACCTGGGATCTTTGGATCGCAAAGCAGACGCATCAAGTTATAGCCCTTCGGCCTTGGGACATGTTTGTCCAAGGTTGGACAGCAGATGGCTCTGGGCATGAGCTACTGTGATATGGGGAAGCCATGGTTCAGATCTCACCTATGAACTTGCCAGGCTGCCATTTCCACACATCCCACCCCATAACACACATACACACACCTGCAATACGAGGGTGCAAATGAACACCTCTGTATGTCGCCGTACAGGTGACTCAGATAATTAATGCAAAATGCTTTGGACATGCAAAAAGGGCAACATCAACACTGATGTTCATGGAGGCTGCGCAGCTCACGACGAATGAAACGCTAGCGGTGTTGTAAGACAGACAGAACACACACAAACAAGAGATGGGCTTCTTTTTATGCCTTCGCGCCATCAGGCACCAATTCGGCCTCCCATCATCTGTTCCAAATCCAAGTCTTCTCAGTCTGTGATGCTCTTACCCAAGTCACTTGATATCCTTGGCATCTCTGGCCCCAAACAAAACCCTTTGCACCACTGCTCCCCATTCCCAGGGGAGCCCCCAAACCTTCCAGCAGAAAAGCTGGATGAGAAATCAACAAATCTGTAGAAGCCGCAACCGAAACCTCACAATTCCCCTTTGCCCTGGAAGGACAAGAATGCCTTACAAAGTTACGCAGAAATAGATCACACACTCCCACACCCCCACTTAAAAAACAAAAACCTAAATTTGCCACATTTCCCATCACGAGCCATACCGACATGCATCTTAACATTGAGCCACTTCTTGGCCTTTCCTTGACTGATAGGTGAAGACAATTTTGTTTACAACCGTTTTTCCAAATTACAAATTTTGCTGCTAAGTCATTCTTAGACATTTTAAATTACGTTATTATTTTGCAAGTCACTCCATCTTCTTTTTAAACAAGTAGGGGACTAAAATACGTTGCATACATGCAGGTTGCGTATACTGTATATAGGGTTGGGTGCAGACCTAATCATACCGAAGAGTACATAAACCTCAACCACGTTGCGATGGCTATGACTAACGTGAACACCGAAACTTGTCTTACCTACCGAATCCCAGATGTCCTCTTCATCCTCCCCCTTTTTTATAGCACATACTATTTTAGACACTCCTTAAAATATAGCCACTGTTCTTCTTGCTTTAACTGGTATAATTGTCCCACCCCCCACCTGCCTCCCATACGCAGTGACACACATTTGCAAGTCCAACTCTCTATTTCTGATTAAAATATATTTATTTATTTACACGTGGTTTACAGGATGGGGGCTGTAAATTTCAACATTTGCCGTGATGGTGCACAAGGCTGCAAATGACCAGCAATTCAACTTTTGAACAAGGCCATCAGATTAAGTTCATGAAACTTATTTTCTTAAAAAATAATAATAAAAAGTTCAAAGTTTACGTGTAATCTTGTGAGTGCAGTGAAGAGTCATTGAAAATGCTGGGGGCAAAGAGAGAAGAAGAGAAGGCTTTTTTATTAGCCGGTGGAAAGTCCATAGAGGTGATGGTGGACGAGCATCAGCAGGGAGACAGCATTGCAAAACAGGCGCCTTAACAGATAAGGAACTGCCAAAAGCAAAGGGAGAAATGCAGCAACTTAAAGCAGCAACCGTTGTGGGGATGGGGAAAAGAAAAATCCATGTTTAGTCAAGCGAAGCTAAGGAAAACGGACAGGGCAGAACATGCTGCTGCAGAGTGGAGTGCTTGCCATAACGCGGTCACAGGGCTGTTCAAGCTAAGCCACGTAGCCCAATTTTCCACTAAGCCCTGCAATTCGACACACACACACAGCGCAATAGGCGACAATCAAGGCCACGACAACGCACAGAGTGGCAAGTTAGCCTTTGGGCAAACTGTTAAATGGACAAGGCTTCGCTCACTGTGGCCTCCAGCAACACATCGAATGAGGAAGACCTGATGGCATTGTGTGATCCAGCTCCATCGCACAGCACCAGCTTGCAGCATGAAACACACTTAAAGCAATGGCGTTTTTCTCTGCATCACACATCCTACAGGAGAGAGTGGAAGGGTTTTGGAAGCTCCCAGGCCCCTGGTCAGCAACTGCTTTTCCTGGAAGCCTGAGAAGGGAGTAAAAGGAGCATAAGGATGAGGGGAGAATTCAACTCAGTTCTTGTTTAAAGGCAAGTCTACCTACTTCACGCTTTCCAGAACAATACAAGAACAGAGACATAGGCATCTTTGGAAATTTGCACTTCTTCAAATTTTGCAGTGCAGTTCTCAAGTGAAGTAATGTGTGTTTAAAAAATGTGCATACTGGGGTAAAATCTGCATGAAAATGCATTTATTTGTGAAAACGGCATACAAAATTGCATTGCATTAGGGAAAATTCCTTTGTGAAAATGTGCGTATTGGGCACAACGGCACGCAAAGATTAGGCGAAATTTGCACTACTAAAGTACCGGTGAATTTTCAGGAGGGATTTATTCTCGCACATTCACAAACTGACGTTAAATCGTGGAGAACTGAATGCAAGGCTGGGAAAATGACAAAATGAGGGACTGAAATTGACTAATTCGCCCACCACCTTAACAACCACCCACCGAAGTAACAGTAGACCCTTTCCTCACGCATTTCCCCTCAGTTTTGGCAACTGAAAGGCCACACAGAGCTTCTGGAAGGGGGGGAGGCAGGGAGGCAGGGGGGAAGACAGCCCCAGGTCAGATCCTTGGAATCTGGATGTAAAGAAAGGGGTAGACTCACCAAAGTCTGGACAGATAACTGTCAGTAAGCTACATGCCTTCATTCATGCTATGTGTAGAATATTGAAAATAATATTTATCCAAATAGGCATCATGCATTGCATAGATATGCTTTCTATTCAGCTCCAGGAATTAGCTCCTTATTACCACTGTATGAACTGCATCTGCTTTCAAGGCAGTCCCTTGACGAATTTTCCAGGGCCTTCCTCCAAGAAATCCTACCAGCTCATTGTTTATAGAAACATCACATAAATAAATACTATTACAGATGCAGACATACACACACACCGGCAGGAACCACTAACAGCATGTTCCTACAAACTTGTGTAAATTATGCTTGGAATTATTGCCTTAAAATGGTGTTAAGGATTTGGGAGGGGGAATCCCTCCCTCTCGACTCTAATAAATGGTTGGATTTTGATTACTTGGGATGTGAAGGAAGAAATACCAGCTGCAGAGGAATTCCTGAGCTAGCCTATGCAAAACAGCTTGGCCAAGCTAGGGCCATACAGGGCCATTGAGAGACATTGGCAATGAAAAAGAACTGCCCCCCTTGCCCTGAGGTGTGAATAGAAACTTTATTTGGGAGGTTGCCAGGGTAACTGTGTGTGAGGTGATAGGAAGAGAGTCCTGAGCAAGGGTTGCTGGGAAGAAGGAGGGTTCGAAAAAAGGGAGAGATGCCTTGGGCTCCAGGGCTACAATGCTGTGCAGGACAAGTCCCTCTTGAAATGACTGTGCTGTAAGATCTGGTCTCCCTCCATGCAGACTGAATGTTTAAACAGGTGAATAAACCCTATTTCTTAAAGCTACGAAAGGCTCTACAGTGGCTCAGTTCTCCAAAGAACCACAGACCCTGGGGGGTAAGTGCATGGAACCCCATGGGATTTTGCCACAGCTCAGCACAGAGAGGGGGAGGATCCCAAATTTTGTTAACAATAGGATCTCTTTCTCTCTCTCTCTCTCTCTCTCACACACACACACTCACGCATAAAAGCATCTTCCTGGGTTGGATGGGTTGCCTTCAACCCCAATGATGCTTTGTTGTTGTTTAGTCATTTAGTTGTGTCCGACTCTTCATGACCCCATGGACCAGAGTACGCCAGGCACTCCTGTCTTCCACTGCCTCCCGCAGTTTGGTCAAACTCATGCTGGTAGCTTCGAGAACACCGTCTAATCATCTTGTCCTCTGTCGTCCCCTTCTCCTTGTGCCCTCAATCTTTCCCAACATCAGGGACTTTTCCAGGAAGTCTTCTCTTCCCATGAGGTGGCCAAAGTATTGGAGCCTCAGCTTCAGGATCTGTCCTTCCAGTGAGCACTCAGGGCTGATTTCATTCAGAATGGAGAGGTTTGATCTTCTTGCAGTCCATGGGATGCTCAAGTGTCTCCTTCAGCACCATTATTCAAAAGCACCAGCATTGACGATCAGCCTTCTTTATGGTCCAGCTCTCACTTCCACACATCACTACTGGGAAAACCATAGCTTTAACTATACGGACCTTTGTTGGCAAGGTGATGTCTCTGCTTTTTAAGATGCTGTCTAGGTTTGTCATTGCTTTTCTCCCAAGAAGCAGGAGTCTTTTAATTTCGTGACTGCTGTCACCATCTGCAGTGATCATGGAGCCCAAGAAAGGAAAATCTCTCACTGCCTCCATTTCTTCCCCTTCTATTTACCAGGATTGATAGGACCAGTGGCCATGATCTTCGTTTTTTTGATGTTGAGCTTCAGACCATATTTTGCGCTCTCCTCTTTCTTCACCCTCATTAAGAGGTTCTGTAATTCCTCCTCACTTTCTGCCATCAAAGTTGTGTCGTCTGCCTGTCTGAGGTTGTTGATATTTCTTCCGGCAATCTTAATTCCGGCTTGGGATTCATCCAGTCCAGGCTTTCACATGATGAATTCTGCATATAAGTTAAATAAGCAGGGAGGCAATATACACCCTTGTCGTACTCCTTTCTAAATTTTGAACCAATCAGTTGTTCCAGTCATGTTTATGAACATGCAAGTTCTCGCCTTGATCATGCACCACTTCCTCTTCCCACCTTGCCCCATTTGGAACAGGGAAAGAACATGAAAGGGGCACGCTTGTCCTTGACGAGTGCCGGCTAGAACATACAGTTGTCATTTATCTTAATTAGATGGAAGGTAAACGAGAAGTCCCTCGGAAAGAAGCAGATGGGACACTTATCAGCACGCACATTCCGTCCCAGCTGGCAACTGTTAAGTGCAGAGACGTATAGGTGCTGTTCACACCCGTCATAACGCACCAGCGGGTTGGTGGTTTTTTTTAAAGAAATAAAAAATGAGCACTGCTGAAGGCAGTATTGATCACATACACAGAGGCAAGGATCTCTTTGGCAGCAAGCAGCCTGACCCCCGCCTAGAAAAAGGAGTACATGATGGCATCAAACCCTAAATCGAGACACTAGATGTCTACTTGACAAGACTAGGGTCCCCAAGGCAGACCCCATGGGCACCACAACTTCCTTTTGACATCTCACGGTGCTTTTGCTAGACCCCTGCCCCATTATTATTATTACTATTATTATTATTATTACTACTACTACTAGTAGTAGTAGTAGTATTTTAAAAACAAGACATGAGAAGAGTTGTACCCAAGTGCTGCTTGGGAGGGGATTGTTTGCTGGGTAGCATTTCCTACTCTCTTTTTTACTGTTTTTATTGGTGAGCTAGGTAATTTTGCCAATTTGGAGGGAAGAGTTATGAGCATCAGAGGTGCCAGCTTGAATAAAATATGGGGGGGGCAGGGCAGGTAAGCATCACTGCACATAATTGATCACAAGATGTGGCACATGAACAACATTTGAATGGCAATGTCCATCAACTTGGGGGAGGGTCCCCTCAAATATTTTATTGTGGGGGGGGGAGAGAAATGATCCCTCTATACAGTGGTACCTCGGGTTAAGTACTTAATTCGTTCCGAAGGTCTGTATTTAACCTGAAACTGTTCTTAACCTGAAGCACCACTTTAGCTAATGGGGCCTCCTGCTGTTGCTGTGCCGCCGGAGCACGATTTCTGTTCTCATCCTGAAGCAAAGTTCTTAACCTGAAGCACTATTTCTGGGTTAGTGGAGTCTGTAACCTGAAGCGTATGTAACCCGAGGTACCACTGTATTATTTTTAAAAATCAAAGCAGTTTACAACAGTTATATCTATATATAAGAAAGCCACACACAAAATTAAAAATCAGACCATCAACTACCTGTTGTGGAAAGATCTGTTCTTACTTGGAATCCCTGTGATCAGACCACAAACGTGGTCATTCCTCACCTGCCTCCAGAAAGCTTTGCATCAACTAATGAAGCTGCAATCCTCCTCCTTTTGAATGGAGCTATTATAAGCCTGTGAAGAGGATTTAATTAAATCAGTTTCACTTTCCTGCCATACTGTACCTGCGCGTTTGCCAGTGGGATGCTGTAAGTTATTTCCTCCCACTCTCAACTTTTTCTTCCGTCTTCCTTTTCCCCCCTAAGCTACCACTTCTGTAAAGTTAAGCAAACTCGTCACATGGGTTTCTAGTTGCATGCATACGGTGCATTACTACGTGGCCTTCCCATTAAAAAATAAATTCGAGAAACAAGCAGAATGAAGGCCTCATCACTCAGGAGTTTTCTCCCTGGGACACCAATTATTCCATCCACAAAAATATATCTTAAAAAAACCCCTGGATGCTAAAAATAAGCAAACAAACAAATGGGAACGTCCTCCATCTTCTTTCCCAAGCTGTGTTTAGTAACGCAGAAAAAGCTGGACAACTTTTTAAGTCAAAGATTCCTAAAGCTCATGGCCACTTTTGGGTCACCAAAAAGGAAGGTGACACACGTCTCCAAAACGAAACAAAAAAACAGAGAACAGAGGGGAACAGAGATCTGTATAAAATTTGCACATACTAATTAGATCCATTGTTTGTAGTAATAACAGCACTGAATAGAAATCCAGAGCGTGCCCATATTCTCAAGGGTAATGTGTGGTGATTTCTCACTCCATTTTCTCCTTAAAGCAAGTTGTTGGTGGATGTTCTCATGACGTAGTCATAGAATTTCAGGGTGGTCTGGCAGAAAAGAGTGTAGCAGCTCAGCCTGGCCCAGAAGGTACGAAGCTGCTCCAAAGGTATTGGGAGAAAGGCCTTCCAATATTTTAATAATAATAATAATAATAATAATAATAATAATAATAAATTATTTATATCCCACCCATCTTGCTGGATTTCTCCAGCCACTCTGGCCGGCTTCCAACAAAATATTAAAATACAATAGTCTATTAAACATTAAAAGCTTCCCTAAAAAGGGCTGCCTTCAGATGTCTTCTAAAAGTCTGGTAGTTGTTGTTCTCTTTGACATCTGGTGGGAGGGCATTCCACAGGGCGGGTGCCACTACCGAGAAGGCCCTCTGCCTGGTTCCCTGTAATTTGGCTTCTCGCAGCGAGGGAACAGTCAGAAGGCCCTCGGCACTGGACCTCAGTGTCCAGGCAGAACGATGAGGGTGGAGACGCTTTACCTGCTCTGCCTTCTTCACCGGACCATCTGAATATCCAGGAATATCAATGGAATATGAGCCATTTCATTCAATTCCCCTTGAGAGCTTTTTCCCAAAGAGGACTGCTCTCTGATCACACTCGGTAGTACAGGAAATGAAGTATTCAGTATGTGGAATGGTTTTAGAGCGGGGAAACTTTTTCATCCCGAGGGCCGTATTCTCTTCTGAGTAATCTTCCAAGGGCCACTTTCAAGTAGAGGTTGGAGACAAAGGCAAAAGAAGCTGAAGCACCGAGCACACCTTTGTACAGTCAACTAGTTTCTAAATACACCCCGCTCTGTTCTCAAGCTATGAAAGCACCCGCTAATGAGCATATCCTCCAACATTTCTCCGATGAACACAGCGATGTCCTATTCCATAACAACAACAACAACAACAACAACAACACTCCATTCATCTGACTAGATTGCCCCACTCTGGGCCACTTCCAACATATGTGAAAACATAATAAAACAATAAATCTTTAAAAACTTCCCTATGCAGGGCTGCCCTCAGATGTCTTCTAAAGGTTGTATAGTTACTTATCTCCTTGGCTCAGGGGTTGCATAACTCCATATCCTCCATCATTTCTCCGATGAAAACAGGGGCGTCCTATCAAATCAGAAACCAGGATGGCCCCTGTAAATCCAGGACTGTCCCTGGAAAAAACAAGGACACTTGGAGGGTCTGTGACACTGACGTGTGGCCAAAAGTGCAGACAAACAGCTACAAATTCAATCTAAAAAGCTATACCACTAAAAGCAGCAAAGCCCCAAGTTGCACAGTGTGTGCCTGGCTACAGGTGTAGATGTCGCACCCGCAACAGCTTCTCTCATTTTGCAAATGTGCCCAGAGGCCCCAAAAGGGTTGCTGACCCCTGTGTTACGCCACTGGCTGAAGACTCAGCTGCTGTTTCATCCAGGACGTTAGAGGAAAGGCTTTTTTGCACACTGTGTAGCTATTTCTCTCCTCATGGCCATAAACAGCTGGATAAGAGTGTCATTTTCAAAGGCAGCGTGCTCTGTCTCTCCTTACTCAATGGATAGGCATTACTTTTTCCCCCTGGCCCAGGGACAAAGCAGAGAACAGCAGTGGTAGCTTCATCCCCACAGAGGTGGCCATGCAAATCATGCAGAATGGAGCTCTTTGTATAACAGACATTTATTTTCTAGAGTTTCGGTTTCTTTTCTGCCAAGTCTTCCCTAATAACCATTTGAGGCATGTTTATGGCTATCAAATGGAAGACCCAGATCAGCTGCTGTTCACCATTACACATTTTCTGGTCTGATCCTTGGTGATTTGTGGAGTCTTATTTCAGAGGCTTCCCTCCTTCAACAGTCACAGCTCCACGTGGGGTCTCCTTCTCCTCCAGATGTTTTCTTGCCAAGCGTTCTGCCCCGTGCAAGAAGACATCTGGAGGAGAAGGAGACCCCACAAGGGTCCAATGGAAAGGTCTACAGTTTAGTGCATGGCTTCACCTCATAGGGCCAATGCGCTCAGACCACACTGAAAAAGTGGGTGCTCATGACTTTAGTGCCCCAAAATAATAATAATAATAATAATAATAATAATAATAATAATTTATACCCCGCCCATCTGGCTGGGTTTCCCCAGCCACTCTGGGCAGCTTCCAACAAAAGATTAAAAATACATTAAAACATCAGTCATTAAAAACTTCCCTAAACAGGGCTGCCTTCAGATGTCTTCTAAAAGTCAGATAGTTGTTTATTTCCTTGACATCTGATGGAAGGGCACCACCACCGAGAAGGCCCTCTGCCTGGTTCCCTGTAACTTCGCTTCTTGCAGTGAGGGAAGCACCAGAAGGCCCTCAGAGTTGGACCTCAGTGTCCAGGCAGAACGATGGGGTTGGAGACGCCCCTTCAAGTATACTGGACCGAGGCCATTTAGGGCTTTAAAGGTCAAGACCAAGACTTTGAATTGTGCTTGGAAACATTCAATGAGGAAATAAGTCATTGTATCATAATATACCCCAATTCTGCCACAACTGAAATCCAAGCAGTGGAGATGTTAGATGCATCTCAATTATTTCTCTAGGCTGCCTATAATTTGATCAACGGCCGTTGGGTTTTCTGAAGTTTGAATCGCACAGCCTTATTGTAACAGTTGCGTTAGAGCATGGTGCTGATAACACCAAGGATGCAGATTTGATCCCTGTATGGGACAGCTGCATATTCCTGCATTGCAGGGGGTTCTGAACTAGATGATCTTCGGGGTTCCTTACAACTCTACAGTTCTGTGCTTCTAAGTGGTCTTTTTTGTAGGCATCTGGGTGTCCAACTGGGAGAACTGCTTGCCTAGATGGCTCACTGGCCTAACCCAGCAAATTCTTACATTGGTGCAAATTTACACCACTTGGCATTCAGTACAGAGCTGTGCACATGCAAAGCCTATTCCAACAGAAAGGCATTCCAAGTGGATCAGTGCGCCATTCAGACAACAACTTGTTTAAATTTACTGAGACATTAGAGGAAGAACTTGCAGAAAACATGCTGAAATCCGCTGAGGTGTGCAGGGATTAGAGTATTGCATTAAATGGGGGACGGGGGGGACGGGACTCAGGGTCAAACCCCAGCTCAGCCATGAAAATCCCTGAGCAATCTTGATTCAGTCACTTACCTACCTCACAGGGTTCTTGTGTGGGGATAAAATGGGAGAGCTATGTACCGTATTTTTCGCTCCATAAGACGCACTTTTCCCTCCTAAAAAGTAAGGGGAAATGTGTGTGCGTCCTTTCCCCCTCTGAAAACTAGGTGCGCCTTATGAAGCGAAAAATACAGTAGGTTGTCTTGAGCTCCTCTGAGAACAGGCAAGCTATATATGTAATAAATATAATAAAACCATGTGCGAGAAATTCCACAGAATGGACCTTGAGCGCAGTAAGTTATCTGTTGCTAACCTATGTCCCAATTTGGGATGGGGAGAAATTTGCCTCAGTTCTCATTTAAAGGCACTCGGACGTAATTTGCATTTTCCAAAATGATTTGAGAACCAAAACGCAACCGTCCTTCGAAACCCGCACTTCTCCATACTGCTCTCCAGCCAAAGAATGTCACGTATACTAGGGCAGAGTTTACATATAAATGCATACATTGGTGACAACAAGATACAAGAATGTATTATATTGCAGTGAAACTGCAAAAATATGCAAACGGGGGGGGGGGGGGAGAAATTGTGCTAAAATATAAGTAAAATTTCATGAGCTTTTTAAGAATAAAAATCCAGAAGCCGATGTGGAAATGCAAGGGAGCAAATCTGAGGTTGGAAAAATAAGAAACCAATTGGCAATGTAAATTCTTTGAAATGATTGAATTAGCAAAAATGACAGCAACAATTAGAATGCAGTCTAATCAAAATCTCAAACAGGAATGGAAATGTGTAGAAGAATACATGACCAAAAGATGCTCTAACAAGAATTTATTGATATGTATGGACTGATTTCACAAAGTTAAGTTAAGCTAAGCAGATATATAAGATTGAATGTTTAATTATTAAGATACAAAGTTACAATCTCAATAATAAAGTTACAAAATAATAACAAGGAAGTCACGCACAGGTGGACGAAAGACACAGGGCAAGAAATAAGAAATGGATAAATGCTGGTACATAATGAAATGTGAAAATGTGAATTTACAAATAGAATGTATATGTATCAATCTGTAAAGATTTCATATATGTATTGCAACATTAATAATAAATAAATTAAGGGGGGGGGGGAGGAAAAATAAGAAACCGAATTTGACAGATCTGTCCAGCACTATTCAACAATCAAACCCACAAGAAACCCTAAGAAAGCAACAGTTATTTCCCTCTGCTTGGGATGCCTCCTGTATTTACTTGCTGCAAGAGAAACCTAGCAAGAGAAAGAGAGAGGGTATGCAAATGATCTTCCAAAACAACCCGTTCCTCTGAGCTGCTATACCAGCAAATCAAGCAGCGACGGAACACCACACATCTTTGAACTGGGCTGAGCATTACAAAGCTCTCGCTGCCAAACATGACGGGAAAATCCCAGGGGCCTTTTTGCACGGGTACCTAGTAATTTCATGCTGGGGCCTAGGAATTCAAAATATTTTCTGAGCTCTAGCCAGGCCCAGGAATTTGATGCCTACTTGCCTGGGAAAATGAGATATATTATTTTTTTCCAGCCCAGCTACCAAACTTTTAAACACTGATCCTCATTAATGAAGTCTTCCTAGGCTGTATAGGTGGCTTTGGAATGGGGGACACAAAACACAGAGGAACTTTTACATAAGGTTGAAACAGCAAAGAGTGTGCTGGACAGAAGAAGAGTGTGGAGTTTGGAAAAAAATCAATAGCAGTGGGCAGGGGAGAAAATCGTATGAAACTGTTTCAGCACAACACAACTTTGTTTAAAAATGATTTGCATACTTGTAAGATATGTAAGTTAGGCACCAAATAAACCCCTTAAACCAGGGTTACAGTCGCCAAAACCGAATGCTTTGTTGCCACTTGGGGGCACAAAAAGTTCAAAAGTCGTATTTTTCAATATGACTTTTTGGTTTCTGAAATTCATTCTGATTGTGCACATAAAATATCACCGACAGAATTCTACAGGATGTGTTGTTAAGTGTGTGGAAACAGGCAAAATCCCCAGGCATCAGGTGCCATCCTAGCGCCCAGGCATCCTCACTTGGTCGCGAGTGGCCAACAGCCAGGAGCAAAATATGCCTTGTGCCTGGCGAATTTTGAACGCTGCTAAAAGGTAAAGGTAAAGGTACCCCTGCCCGTACGGGCCAGTCTTGACAGACTCTGGGGTTGTGCACCCATCTCACTTAAGAGGCCAGGGGCCAGCGCTGTCCGGAGACACTTCTGGCTCACGTGGCCAGCGTGACGAAGCTGCTCTGGCCAGAGCCAGAGCCGCACACGGAAACGCCATTTACCTTCCCGCTGGTAAGCGGTCCCTATTTATCTACTTGCACCCGGAGGTGCTTTCGAACTGCTAGGTTGGCAGGCGCTGGGACCGAGCAGCGGGAGCGCACCCCGCCGCAGGGATTCGAACCGCTGACCTTTCGATCGGCAAGCCCTAGGCGCTGAGGCTTTTACCCACAGCGCCACCTGCGCTACTAGCCCTATCCAAAGGAGGAGCTGCAGAAACCAAGAAGAACTTTTTTACACCAACAAGACACAACTGCTGCTCGTATTTTGTTAGCTAAAAAGTGGAAAACCCAAGAATTACCAACAGTAGAAGAATGGCAGATGAAGATGATGGATTTTTTGGAGCTAGCCGACCTAACCGGAAGAGTCCACGACCAGAAGGAGGAGGAATATCAGGAAGAATGGAATAAATTTAATGATTATTTAGTTAAATTTGTTAAGTTAAATTAACCGGAAATAGCTTGCAGATACTTAATAGGCTTAGGATTTTGTTTATGTTAAGTAATGAATTAATATGTTTAATTATATAAGGTGAACATTTAAGGATGTTAATGTTTAAGTTAAATTTCATAAAAATTGGGATTTGGAAAACCGTTAAAAGGACATGCAATGAAATTCAACCAAGGCGAAGCGAGGAAGTCACTTAACAAAATTAATAACTAACTTTCAATAAGGCTATGATTTATTTATGTTTGTTATGTTTGTTTGTTTGTTTATAATATTGTGAAAACCAATAAAATTTTTGGGAAGAAAAAAAAACAAGACAAAGCTATCCAAGTGCTTCCTGACTCTTAGACAGCCTTCCAGACCAATAATTCCCTGCTCTTCCTGGGTACAGGAACGTGCTCCTGTGCTGCCTTTCCTTAACACCACTTAAAAGCAACAGATTTTGGCTTGCCATAGCATCTGTGAATACACCTCAGTCCGTATTGCACACAGATCTCCCCCAAAACAGGAATAGAGAATGCTGACAGCTTCAATCAGCCTCAACCTGCATGATCAATGGTCAAAGCTGGATGGGAGCTGGATATTCCCCATCCTTGTCTTAACATGCTGAGTTAAAGCATCAAAAACATTTCTTCTTTTTTTAAGGTCAGCTGCACATGGCCACTAACCAGCCATTAGGTTTAGCAAGACCCTGGAATTTGTAGACACTAGACAATAATCCGCTAGCAATCTCCATGCAGAATAAACACAGCAAACAGATACTACAGCAGTCCAAGCTGAAAACCAGTAGAAACTGCATCCATCCTTAATAATACGTGTAACCTTCTTAACCTAGGTTTATGAGCATATTTTTGCATATACTTTACTTCTAGGTAAGAAGAGGGTGATGTTGTGCATGTAACCGGCTTCTAGAGGAGGAGAAAAAAGGAATGTATTGTTTCCTAGAATCCTAGAGTCTGCTAGGATTCTAGAATGCAATGGCATTTTTTGATGCTTTCAGGCTACCAGCAGAACAGACAGACTCCCGCTGAAGTGTAGTGTCACTTCTCAGATTCCACATAGCACACTGCTGAGATAAATGTCAAACTTCTTGAGGAGTTGTCAGGTACTTGAAACTGTCAAACATTTCACCAGAATATTGTCATCTTGCAAACAGGCAAAACGGCAGTGTTTATCCGAGTCTGCACTCATCCAATAATAGGGAGTATATGAAGCCATCACTTTTGAAAAGAGCAGAGTAGGGGGGTTGGGATTATTAATCCATTGGTCTCCTTCACCCCAGTCTCTCAAAAATAAGGGCAGGGATAGTCTGGCCATGGTGGTTCGTGCATTGGTAACCTCAAGATTTGATTATTGGGCTGCGGGCTTCTCCTTCAGTCTCATCCAGAAATTCGAGATGGTGCAAAACTTTGCAGAAAGACTGTTGTTGGGGGCTAACGACCGTCAGCACAGAAGTCCAGTGATCAGAAGCTTGCAGCGGCTGCTCATATGCTACCATGAGACTAGGGCCCTTCAGGATTTAACCTCCTTCCGTCGAGCCTGTAAGACAGAGCTATTCCACCTGGCCTTTAATTTGAATTCAGCCTGATCTTTTATTTCCCTTCTCTTCCTTCCCTCTCCCCTTTTATGAAGATCACCAGCTCTGAGACCCCACAGCTAATTCTCCCCTGGCCTTCTCGCTGGCCCAAGTAGGACCAATTCAATCAGCTAGCCCTGGGGATTATCTAATTGATTTTTGAATTTTATTGTTATTCATGTTTTTGTACTGTGTTTTGTGCTGCTTTTATAATTAAGTGTTTTTAAAGTGTTTTAAATTTGTTGTTAGCCGCCCTGAGCCCGGCTTTTGAACCGGGAAGGGCGGGGTATAAATAATAATAATAATAATAATAATAATAATAATAATTACTACTACTACTACTATTATTATTACCAGGCCAGGTTCAAGGTTCTGGAATTAATCTTCAAGGCCCTTAACAACTTGGCTTACATCCATGCCCAATAATGGGGTTAGCGGCCCCCCATGGCCCTGATGCACAGCTTGGACCCACCAGCAGCCATGCCTTCAATATTGTGGACCCAATTTTATGGAACTAGCTTGCAATTAAGGTCAAGCATGCCCCATCCCTACTGAACCCTTCTTCTTTTCTTTTCCAGTAGGCATTTTAACTGAGTTCTGATGGTCCTAGAGGTTCAAAACCCCACAAGGGAGCGTGGTCCTAGAAATGTTTGAAATCTCCCAGACACCAGGCGCATTTTGCAACTGGTGAAGGTTCAATCGTGACCACATTGAGATCTCTGGGTGCCAGGTTGACGACTGACATCTCTACCTGACAGGCCTCTTCAGCTTCCTTAAGCAGGTAAGCAGAAGAGCGTATTTACTGCATTAATATCCCACCTTCTTCTCCAAGGACCGCATGGTTCAGCCCCCTCCTCAGTTAACCACTACAACGACCCTGTGAGTTAGGTTAAGAGACTATGGCTCACTCCAAGGTCACCCATGACTGAGTGCGAATCTGAACCCAGATCTTCCAGGTCCTAGCCTGACACTCTAACCCACAGCTTTTCAAACTGTGTGTCGCCACCCATTAGTATGTCGGTTGCAGGGTGTAGGTGTGTCGTGCAAATGCTCCCTGTGCTACCTCCCAGGGCTGGAAAGGGGTTAGTTTAACCTCTAGCTTGCTAATAAAACTGAATTACACTGGTACCTCAGGTTAATAACTTAATTCGTTCTGGAGGTCCGTTCTTAACCTGAAACTATTCTTAACCTGGGGTACCACTTTAGCTAATGGGGCCTCCCACTGCCATCGCACCACCACCGCTCAATTTCTGTTCTCAACCTGAAGCAAAGTTCTTAACCCGAGGTACTATTTCTGGGTTAGTGGAGTCTGTAACCTGAAGTTCTGTAACCTGAAGCATCTGTAACCTGAGGTACCACTATACTGTGTCACAAAATGATGCGTGACTAAAACGTGTGTCACCAACATGAAAAGTTTGGAAAGCTCTGCCTTAACCACTACACCACAATGCCTTCCAAGAGTACTTCTGCTATGGACAGCAATATAAATTAAGTAGGTCATTTAGAGATCTGAAATGTTTTCCTTTTCCTTGAAGCTTGAATTTGTTTTATTCTGGATTGTTTTAGTTGATGTTTTAATGTGTTGTAAACGACTTTGATATTTTTTCTTTAAAAATATCTAGTGGTATAGAAATGAAATTATTATTATTATTAAAATTTCATCGGGGAGAAACGGTGCCTATATTCTCTTGTGG
Organism: Podarcis cretensis; assembly: GCF_951804945.1. Taxonomy (NCBI): domain Eukaryota; kingdom Metazoa; phylum Chordata; class Lepidosauria; order Squamata; family Lacertidae; genus Podarcis; species Podarcis cretensis. The sequence continues at coordinate 14,589,589 of NC_137179.1, forward strand.
CAGCCATAACCTAGGTTTAGGGTGCCATTTAGCGATTAACTTACATACCTGAGTTTCTAACACTGGTCCTTGGTCAATCACTAAGGCTGTGCATACATCATACATGATACTATAGTTCATTAAGGGTTCTAGGAATTGTAGTTCTGAGGGAGTATATTATAGTTCCCAGGATTTCGCAAGAGTGCTTTAAATGTATGGTGTGTACACAGTCACAGACAGCCACACAAAAGATGGCCAAAATCTAGTAAGCTTTTGTTATTTTTACTGTGGAAACATAGTCTATGAAGCCTTTGCACTGAAAGGAAAGAAAGGGAAAACAATGTGCAATGGGAATGTATGCATGTGAGCAAGAAACAGGAAGAAACCGCACTGTTCTTTTTAAAAGTCAGCTGACCTCGTAAGAGTGTCCGTAAGTAGCTAAGACCTTTGTTTTGCTAGACATCAAAATACGGCAGAGAACAGATCCTAGTCTCAAAAAAACAGGAGTAGCCTGTTTATTCAAATGTGGCAAGCTGGGGGGTGAGGGCTCGAAAGCCAAAGAGAGCCAGTTCATGTGTGTGTCTGCAGGCCTGACTTTTATTAATGCAATATTTCTGCTAACAGCCTCCTCTATGTAAGGCATCTGCAAAAACTTTGTATTGTTAACTTAATAGTGAAAATCTAATACAGGTTCTATTTGAAATTTCCCATTAAGCTGACGTCAATAGAGGGCCGAGAATCAGATTGTTATGACCCAGACCATGAAACAGACATTCAAAGTCAGATGGTTTAAATTTAACCATCACACAGCAGTGAGAGTGTTGCACCACTTTATCGGGTTTTTCTAGATGCTGCCAAGGTACATTTGGCACAAAAGGGGATTGGGGAGGGTATTAAAATTTGTACTTTTTGTTGGGGGGGGGTCAGGGGAGAAGAAAGTCACATGAGAAGAGAAGAGGAAGGATTGAAAACACAGTTAAGTCTGCCTGTCAAACAAGCAGATAAGGATGGCAGAGTTGCACCACTGTCTTAGTTACTTTATTTACAACAAGCGCTTGGAATTATTTGTGTGCTGTACAGCAAAGTTTAAACAGATAATTCCACGCCTGCAGACTCACACTCTAAATTTGGTTATCATTGGACAAGTGCTTTTGCAGAAGCTGGAAACCCTAAGGCACTCTCTCCAGCAAAGTCGTGATAATGTTTCTGCCTCACTTTATACAAATGTACATTTTTCTCTTCTAGGTGTAAATTATCGAAGGGCAGGGTAGGAAGATTGTCCCTGAAAGTTTCCAGAGTGTTTCAGCTTGAATGGACGAACACAGAAATGTGCGATATTTAGAATCAAACCCTTGGCCTACCTAGTTCAACGTTCCCCAACCCGGTGCCTTCCAGATGTTGTTGGACATGGGCATCCAACAATATCTGTAGAAAATTGGGTTGGAGAAGGTTGTTCTGGTGCAGCATCGTCCACACTGATTGGCAGTGGTTCTCCAGGGTTCCAGACTAGGAGGACTTTCCCAGTGGTACCTAGACATGCTAGGGATCAAACCTGGTGCCTTCTGCATGGCCTCTCCGTGGCGGTGCGGAGGAAGGCACCAATTGGCCTGCGCCCACAACATCATGAACAAAACTCCTCCCATTTTTGTTAGCTTAAAAACGAAACAAAAGATAACATGAAGGATGAACGTATGAATCTATACACAGAGAGAAAATTAATGAACCACTACATGGAGAGAAACGAGAACTCATCCAGCATTCGAATTCAGTGGTGCCTCGCAAGACGAAATTAATCCGTTCCGTGAGGCTCTTCGTATAGCGGTTTTTTCATCTTGCGAAGCAAGCCCATTGACAGCTTAGCGGATTAGCGCTATTAGCGGTTTAGCGGCTTTTAGCGATCAGCTGTTAAGCGGCTTATCAGCGGATCAGCTGATAAGCGGCTTAGCAGCTTAGGAAAAGGGGGGGGAAGGGGAAAAAACCGCAGGAACTCGCAAGACATTTTCGTCTTGCGAAGCAAGCCCATAGGGAAATTCATTTTGCGAAGCGCCTCCAAAACGGAAAACCCTTTCGTCTAGCGGGTTTTCCATCTTGCGAGGCGTTCGTCTTGCGGGGCACCACTGTTTAGGGTATCTAAGTTTGCAATCCCACTTGCAAAGCCAGCAGCTCTCAATTTAGATGAAGCTGTTGCAACTTCTCTTGAAATTTGATGTCCATCTCCATCCTTAACTTTACTTCCCCATAACCAATAAAAGTCACCTTTACAGCTCTACTGGGGGTAGGGTTTTGGAAAATGGAAGGGTGCCCCAATTAGAGCAAAAAGGACCAGAATTCTTCACTAGACTCAGTTGAGGATTGGTTGAATCAAGCGACAAGTTTTTCCTTAGCTTAGATCATTTACACTGAAGATTGTGTGTGTAGTTTTAATGCACGTCCATGAAACAAATAATCCAGCACAGAGGGAGGAAAGCATGTTGAAGAGATGGCTAGAGTGAAAAACTACAACAATTCCACAAATTATGCACATTTTACTTCCGCAAATTTGGCTTCGTGTGTTAGGCAAAAAAACAACAAAAACCCCTTTTTAAAAGGGGGTGAACTTCCAGAAAAAAAGACATCTGCAATCCCACCTGCCACTGAACCCAATTTGTTTTGACTTATACAGTCAAACCTTGGTTCTTGAACGGCTCCATTTTTGAACATTTCGGCTCCCGAACGCCAAAAAACCAGAAGTAAATGTTCCAGTTTCTGAACGTTTTTCGGAAGCTGAATGTCCAACACGGCTTCCGCTTGAGTGCAGGAAGCTCTTGCAACCAATCGGAAGCTGTGCCTCAGTTGTCTAACGTTTTAGAAGCCGAACGGGCTTCCGGAACAGATTACATTCGACAACTGAAGTTTGACTGTACACAGTTTTGGCTTTGGGTGTGATGCCCGGAATCCCCTGCATAAACTGAGGGTTTCCGCATCAGAGTCCCTGCTCCAGAATCCAGTATGTTTCCTCACAGAACTGAAGAAGATTTCTGCATGACTCATTTAGCAGCACACTCTCACACAGTGGATTTGATTTCTTAAGAAACCAAAACTTTGTTGTAGTAGAATCCAAGAGCCAAGCAGAGTTTCGGCTCAGACCTTGAGAGATTTGAAGATTATGCAGTGAAAACAGAAGCACGGGGTGTCCATTGGAAGTAACTTCACTTACAGCTTTTTGCTAGACTGATCTAGTGGAAATTTCAATTACAATAACCTGAAGTAATTAAGTGGACCGGGAACGACTTTTGCCCCCGGGGAAGGGATAAAAGAATAATACTTCCTTGAATGAATGGGAACGAATCCAATGCTGGCACAAGTCTGCAGGACTGGGCGTCGTAATATTGAAGTCTCACGCAAGCGGTGAGGCTCGTTGCTAAGAAAGGCGAACAAGATAAGAAAGGATAGAGACTTTTCCTTAATACCTTGAGTTATTAAATCAAGTAAGGAGAAGACAGAGCCAGATATTCACTTGGAAGTGCAGCGTTTGGGCGAGTGGGGAGGGAAGCACAGCTTTCTTGCTGCTTTAACTAAAAAGTCTGCACAGATGGCTACTTGTCCGACTACTGTTATTTAGTTTCCCGAAGATTTGCATCTTTGCTGCCCACTGGTAAAATCAATTCATTTTATTTATTCATTTATTTTTGCTTGATTGTAAGCTCTCAGGGACAGACTCTTTCAAAACTGGAAAGATACATACTGCATATAAAAACACAAATAGCAGTCTCCCCACCACACACAAAAACCTCATCTTACTGCCTAGCTAAAAGTCATGCTCCCTGCCATTTGAATCCTTTTTCCTTTAATTCATAAAAGCAAGGAGCAGAAATGGGATCCTGATATGTCAACCATGATATCTTAAAAAAAAAAAAAATGCCTCTGAGATAGGGAGCAGTTGCATTTTACACACACAGAGAGAAAGAGAGAGTTGCAGTGTTCCAATATGCTCATTGTTAGACAATCAGTTCTGCAACCTCCAAAGAAACCCTCACCAGCCTTTTCTACAAAACCACGGAGGAGACAGAGTTATGAATGGACTCTTACAGCTGGTTCACAAACAAACGTGTACCAGATCCAACCTAATCCTATGCACCTTTGCTCAGAAGTAACACAGAAAAAGTTCAGTGCAACTGACTTCCAAGTACACAAAAAACTACAGCCTTCGTTTCCTTGTACTTTTATGATGAGCAGCTGAATCTGTAAATTGCCCCTGCCCTGAACTATTATACATATAAACTTTTGTAATATTGTTGTTGTTTGTACACTGCCTAGATATGTTTTACATTGCAAGTGGAATATAAATAGTTTAAAAGAAATAAATAACAAATGCACCGTCAAAAGGACATCTTACTCATAAAATTCATCAGCATATTTTGTGTGAATTTTCCCATACAAATTTTAATGTACTTTCATTTAATATACAAATGTCTGCAAAACAATTTTTCCTAACATAACACTAACATATGTATTTTTATATACACTTTACCATCAGGTTCATGCTTTTTTTGTACATATTGCTTGTCTGGAGAAACGCACCGCAAAATTCTGCTATACTCCGGTTGACATATTGCTTGGGGAAATATGAATCGGGTATGTTTGCCTTCAAATGTGAACAGAATCAAAATTCTCCCTCTGCCCCTAAGTCACAGTGCTCTCCCGATCCCTTTCTAAGAATTCCCTTCTTCACTGAGAGCACATGCAAAACTGATTTTAAAATCAGTCAGCAAAACCAAACACCTAAAGGTGGCTGCAAAATGCAAATAACAGCAACTCCATTTGCTTGTGGGAGGGAGTTCAGGAGACCGAATCAATGTATTAGCAGCCTAGTGGATGCATCTGAAGGAGCTCAACAAGACTAAAGTAACACCTCATTTATTTATTTTCAAAGGACAAAGGAATCCACTTGAATCCAAGCTGGTTTCATGAAGCTATTGGAACACCCATTAGAAGAGCTGGTTTCTCAAAAGCAGCCCATCCCACAAAGACTGGCATGGATAAAACAGAACACAAAGCAGGATTGCAGAAGGTTTTGTGGTTTGTTTGCGTTTAATGGTGCCAACTGAAAAGATCAAGCAAGAGACATAGCTGTGAGAAAGAAGAAGACAAAATTGGCGGAGCAAAAGGCACATCCAGAGGGGAGCTTCCTATGACCCCGATTCTGTAGTTTAGTTGTACAGTGGTACCTTGGTTCTCAAACTTAATCTGTTCCGGAAGTCTGTTCCAAAACCAAAGTGTTCCAAAACCAAGGCACAGTTTCCCATAGAAAGTAATGCAAAATGGATTAATCCGTTCCAGACTTTTAAAAACAACCCCTAAAACAGCAAGTTAACATGAATTTTACTATCTAACGAGACCATTGATCCATAAAATGAAAGCAATAAACAATGTACTGCAGTCACACAATCAATCAATCAATCAATCAGAAGCTGAACTGAGTTCCACACAGTCACAATAACAAAAGAGCCGCAAGAATAAAAACACAAAATAAATAGCAAAAATAGACAGATATCAGCATAACACTCAAAATGGAAGTGTGGCACTCAAATCGGAAGCGTAACACTCAAAACGGAGAACGTTCGGCATCCGAAAAATGTTCGCAAACTGCAGCACTTACTTCTGGGTTTGCAGTGTTTGGCTTCCAAGTTGTTTGAGAACCAAGGTGTTTGAGAACCAAGGTACCACTGTAAATTAGAAGTGTAAAACACTACTTGGGGGAAACAGTACAACAATACATCAAAGGAGGTGGGGGCTGAACACCAAGAATACTCTTTTCCTGCGTGGAAGGAGTCATCTATTCAGAACCCATGTATAAGGGAAGGGCAGCTGCCAAAGACCCCCTACATTGAGGAAGCATTTGTGACTCATTAGATACACTCATGCCTGCATCCAGAGGCCTTCAAGAGACTAGGCAGTCCTCCATGGGCAAAGTTCAATAGTCTTAGACTTAGCATGAGCCTCTTCATCTCAGGGCTGTGGGTTTGAGTCCCACATTGGGCAAAAGATTCCTGCATTGCTGGGGGTCGAACTAGGTCAGGCATGTCCAGCAGGTCAATCATGATCTACTGGTTGTTCGTGGTGGTGTCCCTGGTCGATCGCGTTACTAAGTGAAATGATCGCCTGGGTGGTCATTATTGATCCCCCCCCAAAAAAATCAGCAGCGACTCTAGGGCACCCCTCCCCCAAAAAGCTCAAACAGCTCCACCTGGTACACAGGCTGAGACCCTACCTGCCCGCGGACTGTCTCACCAGAGTGGTGCATGCTCTAGTTATCTCCCACTTGGACTACTGCAATGCCGTCTACGTGGGGCTACCTTTGAAGGTGTCCTGGAAACTACAACTAATCCAGAATGCGGTAGCTACACTGGTGACTGGGGGCTGCCACCGAGACCACATAACACCGGTCTTGAAAGACCTACATTGGCTCCCAGTACGTTTCCAAGCACAATTCAAAGTGTTGGTGCTGACCTTTAAAGCCCTAAACGGCCTCGGTCCAGTATACCTGAAGGAGCGTCTCCACCCCCATCGTTCTGCCCGGACGCTGAGGTCCAGCGCTGAGAGCCTTCTGCCGGTTCCCTCATTGCGAGAAGCGAAGCTACAGGGAACCAGGCAGAGGGCCTTCTCGGTAGTGGCGCCTGCCCTGTGGAATGCCCTCCCATCAGATGTCAAAAAGATAAACAACTACCTGACATTCAGAAGACATCTTAAGGCAGCCCTGTTCAGGGAAGTTTTTAATGTGTGACATCGTAGTGTATTTTTGGTCTTTGTGGAAGCCGCCCAGAGTGGCTGGGGAAACCCAGCTAGATGGGCGGGGTACAAATAATAAATTATTATTATTATAAACAACTTCGCTCCCCTAAAAAAAGCTCAACAACATTGGTCAAAACTCAACAACCCCTGGCAGAAATGGCAATGGGTAGATCACAGCCAGTTTTTTTATACTGGGAGTAGATTGCATTCTCTTGGGAGTTGGAGATGCCTGGACTAGTTGACCCTCATGGTCACTTCCAACTCTATGGTTCTAGGATTTAAAAAAGGAAACAAGGACGTACTCATCAAGACCATCAACTGCCTCACTCTTCTGCATTATTTAAGCTATTGTTTCAGGGAGAAACAACCAGAGCGAAGCCACATTGCAAACAGTGGAGATGTCAGGACTTCAGAGTCTGAAAGCATGACAAGTATTTAATAGGATTCCTTGACTGAGCAGCTAGATAAATGGAGTCCGCCATCATCAGTCTTGGCTCTCATAACTCCGTACACTCCAGCCCAACTTTCTGCTTGTCCCTGCATGGCACCAGGTGCTACTTCAATAGCAATTCCTGATCCAGATGTAGCCAAAGGAGCCCTTGTGGTGCCTTCAAGTCATTGCTGGACTACGATTCCCATCATACTTGACCATTGGTCACGTTGGCTGGAGGTGATTGGGAACTGGGAGCCCAAGTAGGTCAAGAAGGAGAAAAGGTAATGTAAAGAAAAAGAAGGAACATTTTATCATATGTGGTGGGAATGTAAGAAAGTAAAGAACTTTTGGGAAATGATATATAATGAGATGAAAAGATGTTGAAATGTACATTCTTAAAAAAACAAGAAGCATTTTTACTTGATATTAAAGGCCAATACATTAATAGGCAAGATGTAAAATTGTTCTTATATACAACAACAGCTGCAAGAGTACTGTTAGCCCGGAAATGGAAGCAAGAAGAAATTCCGACAAAAGAAGAATAGCAGACGAAATTAATGGACTATGCAGAATTGGACAAAATGACAGGAAGGATTCGAAACCTGCGGGACCAGAGATTTACAGAAGATTGGAAGAAGTATATGAATTATTTGAAGAGCAACTGTAATCAACAAATTATGCTAGTAGGACTACAAGAAGTTTTGTAAGGAGAAATATACGAAGTATTACAAAGTAGAAAAAGATAGAGATATTGGTTATGAGTTTGAAATGTAACAGGGAAAATAAGAAATAAGAGATTAGATGGGAAAATTTTCAGACAGGACTCATGGAAGTAAAAAAAAAAAATGAGTAAGATGTAAAAGTACCATATTTTTCGCTCTATAAGACGCACCAGACCACAAGACGCACCTAGTTTTTGGAGGAGGAAAACAAGAAAAAAATATTCTGAATCTCAGAAGCCAGAACAGCAAGAGGGATCTCTGCGCAGTGAAAGCAGCAATCCCTCTTGCTGTTCTGGCTTCTGGGATAGCTGTGCAGCCTGCATTCGCTCCATAAGACGCACAAACAGTTCCCCTTATTTTTTAGGAGGGAAAAAGTGAGTCTTATAGAGCAAAAAATACGGTATGTTTAATTATTGTTGAAAACGGTATGTTAAAAAACTAATAAAAAATTATATATATAAAAAAGACGGAGAAAGGGTATCTCAACTCTGCGCTGGACCAACCTAAACTGACTTAGAAAATGGGGAAACAGTTAACTCCTGTACCAATTCATCTCTTCCCCACCACAGATCAACAGGCTATAGCCCATCTGACTCCAGCGAAAATTGTCACAGGTTGGATGCAGCTATTTCAATTCACACCAGCTGAGGACTTTGTTCAGTAATGAGCACCAAAAGCCCGCTTTAAATGGGATCGTGTTCTATCCAGGAGAAGGTGGGGGGCAGGTGGGGGTGGGGAGGGTGTCCGTTGCCGCCTCACAGCCACACAGAAAGAGAACAGGCAGGCAGGTAATCGCAAGTGATAAAAGGGACTCCAGATTAGGAGGAAATGAAGCATGGCACATCAATTCAAGGCTGAATCAGTTTCACAATTGACGCAGGGCAATTAACCACGCCATAGGAGTGACTGCCTACAGTTACTTTTGAATGGAGACCTTGCCTGTTCTTCACATCAGGGAGGCGGGAGGGGCGGAGACTGGAGACAAGGGAAGCCGGGAGAGCTTTTGTTTTTGAATGACAGCAGCCACAGCGACAGGCTGCCCTGCTGAGAGGCTGCCAGCTGAGGTCATTAACAGAAGCATGGCTACAACGGAGGCAAAGCCTGCCCATCGAGAGGCGGCACAAGCGGGAACTGCAACAAAGTGTTGCAGCGCTGGAGTGCAACTCCTCTTCAGCGTCCCAGCCAGCCATGTGCTTTTCCTGGACGCCGCCTTCCATTCAGCCCACCCAATGGTTCACATAAACAGAGCTGGAGAGCATTATATTACACGCTCTGGAAGGCAGGGCTCAAACCAATGGCTTCAAGTTACAAGAAATGAGACTCTGGCCAAACATCAGGGATAACTTTCTGACAGTGAGAGCTGTTTGACAGTGGGGCAGTATCCCTCAAGAGGTTGTGGACTCTCTTTCTTTGGAGGTTTCTAAGCAGAGGTTGGGTGGCCATCTGTCATGCATGCTTTAGATGAGATTCTTGCACTGGTCTTGGAGACTCTTCCCACTCTACAATTATATGATTCTATAATTCTACATGGATTTTTTGCACTCCTGCAAACCTTGAGCCCACCAATATTTACTGTGTGGATGGTTCCATTTTTGCAATATACAGTGGACGCTCGGGTTGTGAACGTGATCCGTGCGGGACGTACGTTCGCAACCTGCAGCGTTCACAATCCACATCTGCGCACGAGTGGGTTGCGATTCAGTTCTTCTGCGCATGCACAAAGCATGATTTAGCACTTCTGTGCATGCGCGACTGCCAAAACCTGGAAGTAACCTGTTCCGGAACTTCCAGGTTTCGGCGGTCTGCAACCCAAAAAGACGCAACCTGAAGTGGCTGTATGACTGTACTTGAAGAACTCAGCTCTGTATGCAGGGAATGAGACAGAAGCATATCAATGCCATATTTTGATGAATTTCCAAATTTAGTGAATAATGGCATGCATGAATGAACACTGACAATCAGAAACTCTTCACCCCCCCCAAGGGCAACCCTCGCCTCAACTCACTAGGTGGTCTCACACAAGACACTAGATTGCCTGACCTCCTCTCCCTTCCCCCCTCAGATGCAATCTGGGAAGAATAATATTGGCCTACCTGGCCAGGCCATTGGAATGATGGGTGACTGGGACAGTGTTTTGTATATGAAATGTTTTTAGGTGCTACCCCCGCAACCTAAAAATGGGGGGAGGCTAAATGATTTGTTTCAATTGGCTTACAAACTTAACGCAATTATGCAATTTAGGCTTGAGCTGATAAGCGCCAATCAAACTCACAGCCTGAAAACACACACACACACACACACACACACACTCACACACACTTTCACTCCTACAGAAGGATTTATTCATAACTTCTCCTGTCCCACTCACACTATGATACCACTTTAACAGTCATGGCGCCACCCAAACAATCATGGGAACTGTAGATTGTTACAGGTGCTCAGAGCTGTCAGGAGACTCCTATTTCCCTCAGAGAGCCACAATTCCCAGAGTGGTTTAACAAACAATCCTAGGTAACTCTGAGCGCTGTAGCTCTGAGAGGAATAAGGGTCTTCCAACAACTCTCAGCCATAGTTGTCAACTTTTCCCTTTTCTTGCGAGGAATCCTATTCGGAATAAGGGAATTTCCCTTGAAAAAAAGGGAAACGTTGACAGCTATGCTCTAAGCACCCATGGGGACAGGGTCATAGGATTTCCACCTCCTGTCCCAGAAACTCAGCCTCAATCCATATTTTAGACACCTTTCTGGACCCCATAACTCTCATTCTGTAAAAGTTCAGCCTTTTGTGAAAGAAAGAAAGAAAGAAAGAAAGAAAGAAAGAAAGAAAGAAAGAAAGAAAGAAAAACATTGCTTACATGCAATTCTTTAAAAGTTGAAAGTCATCACTTTTTCGTCTCAGTTTTATCGGCTTTCGATACACACACACATGCCCCCCCTCTCTCCGTGGTTACATTCTTAAGCTTTCTTTGCCAAATATCTTCATGTGGAAAACTACCAGTGAGAGAACATGAATCCCCATACCTACGCATAGCCGCTCCTGCAACACATGCAGGAAACTGCAGACCAAGAGAGGACAATGTGTACACAGGCTAACAAAGAAGAATTTCTCTCTGACGCAAGACACACAAACTGAGCAATCGCACGAGACATCATCACAGCCTTGCTCACTCGCAGTCTTGCTGGAGGAGCTATATCAAGTTTCTGAAGGGAGATGAAGCTGCGGGGTGGGTGGGTGGAGGATATTATTTACTACAAGCAAAACAACCTGTGAGGTATCAGGGCCAAGAGGAGACGTTATGAAGGAGCGAGGGCCTCACATCATTCCCCACCCCATACTTTTTCCTCTTCTCCTATACAGTGGTGCCTCGCAAGATGAAAAGAATCCGTTCCGAGAGTCTCTTCGTCTAGCGGTTTTTTCGTCTTGCGAAGCAAGCCCATTGACGGATTAGCGGATTAGCACTATTAGCGGCTTTTAGCGGCTTTTAGCGGCTTATCGGCTTAGCAGATAAGCGGATAAGCGGCTTAGCGGCTTAGAAAAAGGGGGGGGGAAAGGAAACAAAAACCGCAGGAACTCGCAAGACATTTTCATCTTGCGAAGCAAGCCCATAGGAAATTTGTTTTGCGAAGCACCTCCAAAACAGAAAACTCTTTCGTCTAGCGAGTTTTCCGACTTGCAAGGCATTTGTCCTGCGTGGCACTACTGTATTTACCTTATAAAGCAACTGCTTTGCACAGAGCATTCACCCAGACTTCCTTTTGCACCATGTGTTGTTCACACTGACTTGCAGTGGCTGCCCAGTCCTACCTGGCAAGGCCTGGTATATCTGCAGGAGTGTCTCCACCCCCATCGTTCAGCCCGGACACTGAGGTCCAGCTCCAAGGGCCTTCTGGCAGTTCCCTCACTGTGAGAAGCGAAGCTACAGGGAACCAGGCAGAGGGCCTTCTTCCCACCCTGTGGAACACCCTCCCATCAGATGTAAAGGAAATGAGTAACTATATAAACGTCAGAAGGCAGCCTTTTAACGTGTGGTGTTTTACTGTGACTCGATAATTTGTTGGAAGCTCCCCAGAGTGGCTGGGGCAACTCAGTCAGATGGGTGACATATGATTTATTAGTATTACTATAATTTATTATTGTAATTATTGAATCTGAGGCCTTCTGCATTTTGGACTGCAACTCACACCTTCCCTGAACAGTGGTCATCTTGACTGGGGATAATGGAAACTGTAGTCCAAAACATACTGAGCTGGCTAAGCCAATGATCTGACTCAGTACAAGGAAACTTCCTAAAGGACCACTGTGGATGCAAAGTGTTCTGCGTGTTGCCCTTTGGATCCTGGCCATAATCCGAGCTATAATCTGAACTAGATTTTCCTCTCAAAGTTCAATAAAGTTTAGACTGGTGTCAGAGAGAGAGAGAGAGAGAGAGAGAGAGAGAGAGAGGAAAGCAAATTTCATTTCATTGGATCTATACTGCAAGGACCCAAAATGAACCCATCGTCTGCCCCAAGGAATACAGAATGTCAGAGGAAAGAGCTGGACACACAGACCCTTATGTGCAAAAAGGGGAAATAAAAAAGCAAAGCCTGGGGGATGTTGAATTAACTTTCACTCAAGTGCATATTTGCCTCCCAGGACTCTGTAGCCAGTACAGATTTGGGCCTCTCTCTCTCACAAATACACACAGAGAATTTCCCTGCCCCATCTCAGTGGACAAACTGTGACGTCTTTGTTATTGTTTGCTTTAGAACATAACTCAGTCGAACTACCTTTTCTTTTTCATTCTTTCCTTTTTTTCTTTTTTCTTTTTTGCAAGGACAAGGGGTGAGGGGAGAGAGAGAAATGAAATGCAGCACTCCAGAATCAGAAAGGAAAGCCAAGCTGAAACAGGTATACCTTTCCTTGATTCTCCAAAATGGCAATGTGGAAGACGGTGTCCAAAGATCTCCAGTAGAAAGTCTCTGCCTCCTTCACTACTGAACTGTGGGAAACTGCAGTTCATACTAATTTAGCAAAAGAATTATGCCAAGCCACTGCTGGATTCCGGTTTGTTTTAGCAAACATGCGTTAGAATAAAGCATCGTTTCCCTGATTTGTGCGTAATGGGACGCAGTGATTGGGCCACATTTGCCCTATGCATTTAAACTACTATTATAGCACATTTACTGTCAAACTATCCTGGGAACTATGGTTTGCTATTTGTTGGCTGAGAGTAGCTAGGAGACCCTCACAGAGCTACAGTTTTCAGAGTGATTTCTCAATCAATCCCTCCTCCCAGGGAACTCTGAGAGGAATAGGGGCCTCCTAAAACCTCTCAACATCCTTAACAAACCACATTTCCCAGGTTTTTTTGCAGGAAGCCATGGTTATTTAAAGTACTAGGACACTGCTTTAAATGCGTAGTGCAGATGGGGCCTTATCCTTCCCTTGTCCGCAAAGCAAAGGAGAGGGCAAGCAGTGTGTGAGCAAAGGATCGGTGCCGATTTGCTTGTGACCATCTGAACCAGAGTTTCAAAGCCGTTTTCAGCCAAGGCCCACATTCCCTTGGCGGAAACCTTCCAAAGTCCATATGGCAGCGGAGTACATAGCCAGCAGCCACTGTGGGCAGGACAATGGAGGTGACTCTTACCTTTGGACGATTGCCTCCATTCCAGCCATGCAGAGATCGGAAGGTTCTTCATTCACATCTCTCCGCTCTTCCATAAATGTAGGAAGAGGTATTATCGCAGGTCAAGGACACATTTCAGCCAGGCATAAGCCTACTGGGGGCGATGGGCTTCTCACAACCTGCCCACCCCCCCCCCCAAACAATGACACTAACACTGTGTCTCAGCGCAAAACTGGCACTATCTGGGAACAGACACCCCTGGCCTTTTCTATGCTGTCATAAGCTAAACACAACAACAACAACAACAACAACAACAACAACAACAACGTTACTGTGGAGGAATATACCAAAAGCTTTTTCCTGCTAGTCTCCAGAATTTATGCATTTATAAGAGGCACTCAGTTCTGTTCTGAAAATTATGTCTGTTAACCCTTCAGGGCATGGTAAACACAAAATGGGCAGCGGCAGCTGAACTGGAGGGCAGAGGGACTTATCCAAACTCAGCATGCTCAGCTTCTCAGCCCTCAAATGAGAAAGTCTGGATATGCCACAAGGGAATCAAAAAACAGAAATTTAAGAGAGTCTAATGTGCTTCCACAACATCTACAGTATTCCTGCTGTTTACAGGATGAGGAGTCTACCACAATTGTAACTGCAGCAATGCCCTTTTCTATCTGGACTGTTTTTCTGCTGGGCTGAAAAATTACCACCATCTGCTCTTCCAAAAAAATTTTTTAGAAAGGGAACACAATGTCACAATATTCATTACTGACACAATTACACTTTAAAAAGTAGCCAACGACATTTGAAACGACAAAGGTGTCTTTTACAAAAACTGGTTTTCCAACATTGTTGACAAATCTTGGGTTGCTAGGACAAGGCTGTCAGTTCAATTAATTGTCTTGAGAAGGACAAAGTCGCTTTCAGGTATCTGTTTTCGGCACAAAGGAAATAGAAGAATTCTCTAGAGTGTCACAAGTAGGAACTGAAGTTGTGTGTTTGGCGCTTTCTTCAATCAACAACTGACAATGGAGGACCCCAACTTACCGGCCCAGTGTAATTATAACATTTCCTGATCTTTCATCTATGACTGGTTTGCATATAACACAAGCCATTATTTGCTTAACTAACCACAAGTTTCCCACAAACAATCAAACAAAGTTTTCTAACATCACATTTGTTTCCTAGCAGCTCCTGCCATGTGTCTTTGTAATTTAGCGAGTGTCTGGCACCAAACAAACCATGGTTAAGGAAGGCTACTGGGTTCACACACAATGCCAAGCCATGGTTAAACTAAGGTTCATAAACTAACAAGAAACCATGGCTTCAGTTCATAATTTTCAGGCAAAAAGCAAACCATAGTTAAGTTTTTCAATGTTTACCTGTGATGTAAATATGCTCACAGTTTGTTATTGAGTCCAACATTTTCAGAGATGGTAAGATTAAGCAACACACTGCTTTACACATAAAACCTGGCCATGGTTTATTAAACTGAACCCAATGACCTTCGTTAACCACGGCTTGTTTAGAAACTCCAGTCATTTGCTAAACTACAAGGGCATGAGGCAAGAACACCTGGAAAACAAACAAAACTTTGGAGAAACGCATTGTGGGACAACTTGTGGTTAGCTTGTGGTTTGTAAAACAAACCATGGCTTTGCATCACGTGTGAGCTGGCTATTCACCGACAACCCAAAAGAAACACACAAAAAGGAGTGAACTTTTTGTAAAACTCCTGAAAACCTTATTCCCCCCCCCCCCATAGGAAACTGAATTCAAACATTTCTGCCATGCCTCAGCTGACACTTAGGATGACAGGTGCACAAGCTGGACAGGTTGCAAAATCAAAACGATAGTTCTGTATTAGATAGTTACTTAATAGTTTTCAGAGAGAGATAAACACCCTGTTAATACAGAAGCCGAGAAGAAAGGTTAACACTCCATTTTCATATAAATGTTCAGAATTCAATTATCTAGGAACAGAATTGTGTGGAAAACCTGTATATGAATCTCAGCACCAGCACTCTCCAAACAAGGAAAATGCTTTAAGCTCTCAAGCCAGGAAAGGCACTTTTCTTCTTTTTTAAGCTTCTCCAATTCCTCTCCATCAAAGCCTAGGAAATACTTTGCTCCCTTTCCTCAACATCACTGACGAGCTGAGCTGCCAGCTGAGGTCCGGTGATTTTGATTAAGCACCAAGGCATCCGGATCTGGCTGGCAGCAGCCATATTTGCCAGCTACCTATTTCCACTCATCGAGACCCAGCAAATGGACTATTTGGATGCTCTCTTGTGTACACTGTCTCTCTCTCTCTCTCACACACACACACACACACACACACGGAAGCAGAAAAGCTAATTGAACAATAAATTATAGGCTACAGCACCGATGGGCAGAAAGTAGATTGTGATATCTCCTGGTATATCTCTGTGTGATTTGAAGTAGTAGAACTTTGAGGATTCCTAACCTTCAACCGCTTATAACAGCAGCAGCAGCAAAACGATACAATACTCACACCAAACCATAACAGAAATGAAGAAAACTTGGTGTGGTGGTAATCAGGGTTTGTTTGTTTGTTTTTAATGCAAGGGCCATCAGCTCAGTTCAATTCTGATATGCAAAACAAAGTCCTCGAGTAAGAATTACGTCCTTTGCAGCTTGGGCATTGGTTGGTGGATCTTGGGATTTTAGTAAACGCAAAGTAGATACCACGAGCCTTAAGACCATCCACCCTGAAAATAAAGGGCAAAAATGGAAGGTATGCAGATTGGCTAAGCAAAGAAGCACAATGGAAATCAGGGGTGTGCTAATGGAATGAGCCTGGAAGCAGCTTGGTCTGCGAGTGGCTCAGATGATGGAGCTGGGTCAGATTCTGAAGCTTTAGAGCAGTGTTCCCCAACCTTGGGCCTCCAGCTGTTTTTGGACTACAATTCCCATCATCCTTGACCACTGGTCTTGCTAGCGAGGGATGATGGGAGTTGGGGGGACCCTGCTTTAGAGGCCCAAGGTTGGGGAACACTGCTTTAGAGAACAATGTGGAATCTTACTGGACCCTTGAATTACCTGGACCATGCTGAGCTGATAACCTAAATTCCTGCCATTTGAAGTGGTATTATTTACTTATAACCTTTTCAAGCCCCCCTCACAAAATTCTCTCGGTGACTTACGATTCCTAAGCGAAAAGTGAAAAACAATTACAGTAACAAAATGAGGCATCCTTTGCGTGAACCACCCTGAGACCTTTGGGTATAGGGCAGTATAGAAATATAACAACAACAATTGTAAAAATAAACAGCTGCCTTAATACAACGAAGGAAGAAAATTCACCTCGCACCCCGCCAAAGTTAAAACACAGCTTTGAATACAAAGAGGCTCAGGATGCGCAATATATTTTAAAGGCGTGGGCAAACAGAAAGGTCCTTATCTGGCACAGAAGGGTGTTAGCCAGTGCAATGGGGACAGACTAGCGGATCTCCCTACGCTCAACAAATTAAGACAGGGTCCCCAGCAGCTCAAGACCCCAAATGCTGAAACAAATGTTTTGCAAGGCATCGCAATAAGAAACCAGTTGTGTCCTTGCTGAAGGCCATATCTACTTTCTCGTTCTAACCAGCCCCTGATGATTTGTCCTTTGTCTTCTGGAATGACAGGCCTTAGACCTAAGACTATATGGCACACCTGGAAAAGGAGATTCAGAAATTCTTTGGCAAGAGCACTCTTCACACTCCAGATTTGGTAGTCTTCCAGAGTAAGGTGGCCGAGCTTGGTAGTGTCATGTGCCTTCAAAACAGCTTCTACTATCTCCCTACCCTCAGCAAATTAAGTGCCCTGTCACATTCTGGGGGCATACAAGCAAACTTCCTCATGTGCTGTCTCCCTCATTGCAGATCTGGGCTTCCCCTTTCTGCCTCTTTTCTTCAACCCTGCTTTGGAGAGGGGCTGTAGCTCAGTGGTAGAGCATTTCCTTTGCAGGTAAAAGGACCCAGATTTGATCCCCAGCCTCTCCAGGTAGGGTTGGGGGAGACCCCAGTCGGAAAACCCTCAAGAGCTCCTGCCAGTCAGTGTAGACAATACTGACCTAGACAGACCAGCAGGTCTGCCTAAGGCAGCTTCTGATGCCAACCATCCACATATCCCGAGGGAAGATGCGCACACACCCTTAGAGAACCATAGCTAAGGATAATTTACAAACTATTATCTCAGCCACAAAACATAACCACTGGGAAAGAGGAGCACTGGAACTGTAAACAATAATAGCAAGGTCAGGGGGGGAGAGGCAAAGCAAACCATTCATTTTGCATGGCTCGGATCTCTGATGGAATTGTCTCTCTTCTTGTTGGCAGTGATTTTTATTTTTTACTTTTCCCCCTCTCCCTCCCTCCCCTTTTTTGGTTTCTGCTTGGGTAGGGAGAGGAATGGAAACATCCCGGTTTTAAAGCTGTCAAGTCTGAGGTTCTATTTATCTGAGAAAGGCCATAATGGCTCCCAAATGATCCAGCTAGTCGAGCTATTATCTCAACTAAATTGCACAATTCAGAAAAGGGGGGTGGAGAGCAGAATACATATAGTTACCATAGCAAAAAAGAAAAGCCAAGCCAAAACATTACGATCAAACAATGTTAAAAATTCTAATTCAAACCTCCCTACATACGCACACACAGGATATGGGGTGGGCGGGTGGGAGGGAGGGCTTGATAGGTTGTTCCAGACCAATCCCCATTAAAAGAAACAAACACTTCCACCGTTAAACCATTCGAAAGATCCATATCTTCACTTCCTCCCTCATACTGAACAATGCAAGCAGCCCCAGTGGCTTGCTTGCCCTATCCGGCTGTTACAGTACCGTGCTGGCAACCCCAAAACCACCATATCTGTCTAAACCCTACTAGAACCAATTTAAGGTAATGGGGGTTGCCAAAGTGGTGCCCACATGAGGCCTTCCCTGGTGCTTGCAGGATCCCCTCCTTCTGACTCTCTCCTGTTGAAAGGCTTGGGCAAAACACATTCTGTTGGTGCCAACAGACTGTGTGTGTGTGTGGTACCCCTTAAGAGGTTACCTAAAATGACACTAAATCAGTGTTTGCAATGGATTCGCTCAGATGAATTACTTGATTGAAAGTTGTTCCCATAATAGCCGGGTGAACTAAAGATGTATTAAGTTCATTTGGGAGTGTAGCTTTTGAATGATTTCTAGTTCGTCTTCATTCTCTCCCCACCAATAGCAGGAGGCCCAGATGCTTACCTTTCTTTGTTAAAGGAAGTCATTCAGACATCTTTCAAAATAAAAAAAAAGTTAGAAAACAAACTGTGGAGGCAACATAAAAAGTGTTATTAGGCAGATACAGAGGCGCTGCTATTGCCAAGAGAGGGGAACGCTTCCTGCATAAGCATTGCTCTCTGAATTCAGACTTTGCATTGCATAGTTTCTCATGCAATTCTCTCTTTTACACAACCCTAAAAAGGGGATTTTTGCATGCAGACACCTAACCATTACTAGGGTTGTTGTTGTCATTGCTTTTAACTGAATTGTCTGGAGCTGGAGATGCTTTTTTCTTTATTGTTGATGTTTTATATTAATAATCACTTCATAATGTTTCATGGGAAGCAATTCATAAATAAAATGAATCAATAAATAAGACACCTAAGCAGTACGTGGATGCCATCAAGCGGATGTGAAAAAGTACACTTTTGGAGGTCTTTCAGGAAAAAAAATATTCAAGCCCTAAGAAGGCTCCTTTTCTATAAAACAAGTGTTTGCAGGAGAATGTTCAACAAACCCCTAGCTAAGACTATAAATGTGCATTCAAACCATGGCTTAGCTTTCTGAGCAAAGGGCTGTCCATACAGGTGTGTACAGGGAGGCACCAGCAAGACTGGCTTCTTACCTTACCAGCAGAGAGGTTGGATAGGTAAGGCCAGTCCCTTCACTGCGGTTTGCTCCATTTAAATTTAATGTGCATAGTGCAATCCTACAGCTGTCTACTCAAAAGTAAGTTCTGTAGGGTGTGCTTGCAAGTAGGTAGGCACAGGATCTCAGGATATTGACCATTAAAGCCTTCAACAACTCAGGACCACGATACCAATACTACTACTACTACTAATGATGATGATGATGTAATAATAATAATAGTTTGGGGATTCAGACAACACCAAAAACAACAGAAGTCATGGTTAAAGTGAGAGGTCTGCAAACAGACAACAGTTGCCTGTTTTCCCCTTTCGTGCTGAAACCCTAGACATATTTATCCGAAAGCTAGCTCCTTATAAATCGTACTTTGGAGTAAAACTTGGTTAGCAGTGAACTGCAAGACACCAGATGCATGCGTCTTCAAACCCTGAAATGAATTGCCCATTAAAGAAGCCTCTCAGTTTTCTGGGACAAAATGCAAGTTATTGCAGCAAGGAACTGGCAATTTGTTCTGTAAAAAGCAATTACACAAACCCAACCATCTAAGTAGCAGCGTCGTTTCTTTTTAATCAACACATTAGATTTTACAGCTAAATGGCTAGAGAAATTATTTTCCATGCCATGACTTTTCTAAAAGACAAAGAATGAGAAGTTTGGTTACAAGAAGGAACAGTGGGGTGGGCATAGTGAAAAATGAATACGGTTGATATTTCAGTTATCTAAAACCTCTTTTTTCCCCCAATGAGTCCATTCACCATGGGTTTAAAAGAAGTTTAAAAGGTAAAAGAAAAGGGAAAAAAATGATTTTGTTTGGATGTAGTTGAGCAGGAAATGGCTGAGGTGGGTTAAATACCTTTCTTGTACATGCCTTACAAAGAATTTCCTCTACTTACTAAAATAATATTTGTTTTCGTGTCAATCTTGGTGTTTCACAGCCCCAAAGCTGGTACGCTGGTATTGCCTTCTGTATCTCTGACCATAAACAGACATGCAATGCCTCCAAGGACACATAAAACTGATATTTATGGCTGTTTTATTGCCGATTTTATGTGCATGTTTACATAATGTTTATACCTGTATTTGTTTATTCATTAGCTTCATATTAAGATTGCAAATGTGGCTGTACAAAGCTGTTACACTGGGGTCTTTCGCCAGCTTGTTACCTGCCCTAGCAATGTCCCCGTTTGTACAGAGATTCATACCTCAGATACACACCACCATGTGACCATACCCACACAAACAGATGCTTCAGTTTAATCACCCCTTAACAAACTTGAAATCTTGCAGTTTTCACTGCACAAACAAGCAGTTTTAATTAGTTTTATTGAGGCCGTCTGCCTGGAACAAACCTCTTGCTTGAGCACACAGGAAAACCTTATCCCCATGTCACCAAATACCCAATAAATCAGAAGGTAGATTAGGGATGAAGAATCTACAGGGGCAGCACATCCCATTTTGCTGCCCGAGGCAAAACAGGAAGTGCCGCCCCACCCTGTTGCTGTGCCGCTGCCAATCACACCGCCTACGTTGCTGTCAGAGAAGTGCTTCCGGCAAGATCTTGATGATTCCCGGAGAGATCAAATCTTGTGAGATCATGGTGGAAACTGGCACTGAGGCTAGTCGTGGAGGCAGAAGGGAAGACGGGGCATTGCTTTGGGGCTTCCACCGCCCGAGGTGTGGCTTCACTCTGCCTCATGGGTGGGCCAGGCCTGGAAATCAGGTGCCCTTCTGATGTCACTGGACTACAACTCAGATCACTGGCCGTGATGGCTTGGGCTGATGGGAGCCTGCATCCAACAACATTTGGAGGTCCACAGGTTCCCCACTTGCGGTTCAGCTGTGGACAACCACTTTCTGATGGACTGTGGGATTCTGGCAAAAGAAACCTAGGCTAGCTGTAGCTTGGTCTGATCCAGCAGGACAGTGTTATGTTCTTCACCAAAAAAAAACATACTTAGGATAGGCTAAGTCTTACATGTCTTGCATACCAAAGTTTCATGTTTTAAATCCTGGTGTTTCTAGGTAGGACTGGATCCTGGGAGACCTTCAAGAGCTGTTTCCCAGAAATGCAGACGATACTGAGTTGGAGAAATGCTGTTACTCATTACAAAGGCAGCTTCCTAGGATCATGAATCACAGTTTGCATATGCCCTAGCCATTTAGAATTCCTGTCTGCTAGTTGTCTATACACTAACTCCCATCATCCTTGATCACTGCTCAAGCTAGCTGCATCTGATCGAAGTCCAGCATCTGGAGGAGCACCAAGTTGGGTACCACTACTTTACACAGAGGCCCCACATCTATCACAGGACCCTGGCACACTGTAGTGCGGAGATGGGGAACCTACAGCCCTCCAGATGCTGTTAAGACTCTAGCTCCCATCAGACCCAGCTGGCATGGCCAACAGTCAAGGGTGATGGAAACAGGAGCTCAGCAGCCCCAGGAGGGCAGCAGGTTCCCCATCTGATAGTCAATGTGGTGTCTTCCAGATATTGTGGACTTTAGCTCTAGCCAGTCTGGGCAAAGATCAGGAATTATGGGAGTTGTAGTCCATGAAATCCAGAGGACACCACGTTGGAGAAGAAACCTCAGGGTTGTCCACAGCACAGTTTCAAAGCCACTGCAAGAGGCAATGAAGGAAAGCCCAAATGCAGATGGTGAAAAGAAATTCAGATTTTCGAGCTCCCTCAAGCTTCCCTACAGGAATGCGTTGCCTTAATGCTAAATCTACTTGAATTTGCTTATAACATTTGCCAGAGAAAGAAAGAAAACAGGGGGACATTGCATCTATATTCTCTTCAAACTTTGGAAAGACAAGTACACGCAAATACAGAAGTGGCAGCCAACACTTGGTGGAATTTGCTTTTTGTTCTTAATTCTGGCAGCAGCAACAGCGCTGTAGTGTTTTCCAAAGAGCAGCAAAAACCCATCCAATTGCAAGATATCAGGAGGGCTCAACCCACTCCTGGGCAGAATCAAAGCCACAAAATGCCCCTGGGGCTCAGATTATCTCCCAGAGTTGATTTATTGATAGCTGAACACATACCTGACAGCTTCTTAGCCACCACCTAAACACGATCCATTAATCAAGGTTGGTATGACAAATATATAGGGGGAGAGAGAAGGGGAGTCTGGGAATATTGTTTCTTAACAAACTGGTCATACAGAGGAACAGCTCCAATCTGCCCTAGCTAGCTCATTCTAGCTAGCTCATTCTAGCTAGCCCATTTTAACTTTCCGTCCTATCTTCCTAAGTGCTAGCACCCTCTTCCCTATTTTGTGTCATCTGCAAATCTGGCAAATAATATCCGCCAATCCTTGATCCAAATGGTTCATTAAAAAACAAAGGTGTGTGACATCAGGTCCAGAATACGACTCTACTCAACACATCACTGTTATCCTATTAGGATAGCTTTGGGTACCAGACAAGGCTGGAAACAGGCAAGAGAGTCAGTGTATTGGTTGGAGTGCCGGACTAGGACCTGGAAGAATGAGGGTTTAAAACCACATGGAGCCATGAAGTTCACTGGGAGACCTTGGGCCAATCACAGTCTCTAAGCCAAACCTACCTCACAGGGTTGTTGTGATCATAACAATGGGGAAGACACAAAGCATGTATGTCACCTTGTATGTCATACCAAAACTCAAGAGGTGGGATAGAAATGCAATAATGAAACAAACAGGTTTGGGGGTGGGAGGATCTGCTGTCGTCCACCATTCCCAGTATGCTTAGTAGCGTGGGTGGGCAACAACCGTGTTGCAATCTGCACTGGGCAGCTGAGAACCCACATTATTTTTATTTCCCCACAGTGCTGCATTACCCTGGGGCATTGTGGGGAATTTAAAATGGCAAAACAAAATAAAAGAAAAAAAATTCCTTCCAGTAGCACCTTAAAGACCAACTAAGTTAGTTCTAGGTATGAGCTTTCGTGTGCATACCTAGAACTAACTTAGTTGGTCTTTAAGGTGCTACTGGAAGGAATTTTTTTTTCTTTTATTTTGTTTTGACTATGGCAGACCAACACGGCTACCTACCTGTAACTTTAAAATGGCAGACAGGTTACAGCTGCCTCCCAAAAGCACAGCCCTATAGGTGGGCCCGGGACGCAGGTGGCGCTGTGGGTTAAAGCCTCAGCGCCTAGGGCTTGCCGATCGAAAGGTTGGCGGTTCGAATCCCTGCGGCGGGGTGCGCTCCCGCTGCTCGGTCCCAGCGCCTGCCAACCTAGCAGTTCGAAAGCACCTCCGGGGGCAAGTAGATAAATAGGGACCGCTTACCAGCGGGAAGGTAAACGGCGTTTCCGTGTGCGGCTCTGGCTCGCCAGAGCAGCGATGTCACGCTGGCCACGTGACCCGGAAGTGTCTCCGGACAGCGTTGGCCCCTGGCCTCTTAAGTGAGATGGGCGCACAACCCCAGAGTCTGTCAAGACTGGCCCGTACGGGCAGGGGTACCTTTACCTTTACCTTTTATAGGTGGGCCCAATCCTGCCAACAGCACCACAAACACTCAGCGACCGCCTAAGTAAACCAGGTTCCAACAAAACAATGCCAATTTTCATCATTTCAAACACATCTAGAATTTGGCTTCACCTAATACACAGTTGGATTTTGTCTAATGGGGGAAATCGGATTCAGAGACTTACAGTTGTTAAGTAAATGGGACCCAAGTGCACCCTAAAAACTAATTCCTCACTTACAAATGTCATTTACACCTATAAACTGCCACTTTCCCCTTTGAAAACAAATAGTGAGGGAATTAACCCTCCTGTGGCTTCCATTCAGATGAATTTTAAAGAGAGTAGCAGTCAGTCAAACACAAGTGCATTGTTCATGATGCAGAGTGTGTGTTTAGGTTATAGGTGACACCAATGGAATTCTTAAAACCATTTGTTTTTCTTTAAATAAGAGAAAAAATGCAATTGTGTATTGATTATATATGATAAAAAATTAAAATTCAATAAAATATGATTGGAAAAACAATAACAACCCATCTATCTTCACAGGGGAGAAATGACTCCCAAACAGAGCCCATCCCTGCAGAATTTGCATTCGGCAGTTAGATTCAGTGTCAAACCCAAGCCCACAGAGATCAACTCCCCAATGTGGCTGATGAAAGCACAGAATCTTTCCCCCCATCCTTTACAGATCAGCTTGAATTTGAGCCAGTCTGGAAAAGGAAACACTTCACCTGATTCCATGCCCATTCCACCAGTCAAAGAGGCCCATCAAGATCTGGTCCACTGTCCGGATCTAATTCACCAACCCTGGGTTTGAGAGTTGGGACTACAATTGGGGGATATCCCCCAGTTCAAATCTCCACACAGCTTACTGGGCGACCTCGAGTAAGTTATTACCTGTCAACCTAAAACTACCTCACAGGGTTTCTGCGAGGACAAAATAAACACAGCGTTGTAAGGGAATGTCATTCCCTTTTAGTTTCTCCCCACTTTGTGGAGTATAAAAGGCAAAAATAAAATAAAATAAATGAGCCTCTCTGAGGAAAATGTCTGGCAACGGAAGGTAGCATATTTTTATTTTAATAGGTTTTTTATTAGGCTGCCATGTTTATACATTCAGGTATTTTTGTTGTTTTTTTACTGATTAAAATAGGTCCCCTGAGTAATCAGACAGCAGTGGTGTTGTTTTTGAAGCTATTAATTATTATTTTAACAAAAGTAATGCCAGGCCCCGCAGCTGGCAATGCCATCTTAGAATTCCTATTTGATTCTCACACAGGAAGGCACCCTGGCCTAAGATGGCACCGCTGCGCCAACCAAACCAATCTAAACTGGTCTTCAGCTGGTGGGTTCTGACTAGTGTGTCGCAGCCTGATCCAATTTGATTCATATGCAAATTCATGCAGGTTTAAAACAGACTTACTCAACTGTGATGCCATTAAATCTGGCAATAGACTTGATTTTTATTGTGTTTCTGCTTATTCTACAGAGTCAGAATAGGATGGCCTAAGCATCTAAACAAACACATGAACTGCAGCACAACTACTCTTAATTCAATCAGTAGGTTCAGGGAAGCAGCATATTACAGTTAAAAACGTTCACACCAAATAAACATTACTCATTGTGGGGCTAGACCTGTGAGCTGCTCATTTTCCACTGGTGTGCATGAGGCTGTGTCGCACATCTGGAAATTTACACAGCAGCAGCAATTTGAGAATTTCATTTAGGAAAAATAAATCCCATTCATTTCAGTAACTAAACGCCCCCTTGGAAGACAGGAGGAAATGTGGGGAATGTGGCACGCGAGCTCATTAATAAAAGAAATGGTTTATTCACCCGAAGCTCTTGGCAAACCAGTAATAAGGGCTGTATTTAAGAGGTTTAATTACCTGTGTTTTAAGTCGGTCCCAAAAATCAGATGCCGAATACAAACAGCACACGCCAGAGCTTCACCATTACAACTAAATGACATCATTAATTTGGAATAAAACTGAAATAACTACATTTGCAATGCTTTGATGGCAATATGCTCATTTTTCTAAGGCTGCAATCCTAGGTGCGGTTGCTGGAGAGTACATCCTATCAAACTCACCAGGGCTTAAATCTAACAAAATATAAAGCCTGCCCTTAAGATCAGCTCAGAACTGGGTTGCAGCCGGGGTGATCCTGAACATTGTATAGCTTTACATTCATAATATGCAGCAATGACCCTGAGAACAAGCCCGTGAATTTTTACTGTTCCACACATACTTATGTAATGTGATTAAATGTACATCCTTGGCCCAAGAGATTGGGGGGGGGCATAAAGAAAATAATCTTAATTAACCTGATTATTTGCTGAGAACCCAAGGTTCTTACTCATCATAGAAGACCAGCCAAGTGGGTATTTGCAATCCAAAGCTCTCCAAAGAAGATGATATCCAGATGGGGCATTCTTTATGTCCCAGGGCATCGACGGAAGGCACTCATC
This sequence comes from Podarcis cretensis, assembly GCF_951804945.1. Taxonomy (NCBI): domain Eukaryota; kingdom Metazoa; phylum Chordata; class Lepidosauria; order Squamata; family Lacertidae; genus Podarcis; species Podarcis cretensis. The sequence continues at coordinate 14,615,934 of NC_137179.1, forward strand.
CGCTACGATGTCAGTAACGCTAAGCAGGTCTGGGTCTGGTCAGTGACTGGATCCTTCAAAATCTTCCAGAGAAAGCAATTCTTGCCTTGAGTCTCTTTCCATATGCAAACGGGTAGTAAGCCTAAATCATACACAAGCAGATCCCAAGGGCAACCATCACAGCACGCTACAGAAGTCTGGCAAACTTAACATCTTGAAGCATGCTTCCCATTCCCCTAAACACACATTCTTCAACATAAAGACACCACAAATCTGTAATTTAAAAGTCTGTCGTGCAATCCTTGCTCTCGATACTGTAATTTTCAGCAACCCTCAAATAATACCGTTTTGCAAGGGGAAGTTGACATCTGTAGAGGAAAATAAGGGAGGCATCCAGGGCTCCAATTGCATCACAGAACTGCCTTCGGGGACCACCAGTCCTGTCTGTGTCTCGATAGCATCCACAACTTTCCCGCATCCCACTTACAAGTGATGTAAACTGACTCTTTGGAAAGCGCAAACATACATAGGGATGCAAGAGAAATTCGGTTCAGCTCATGTGTAAAGGCAAAACTATCTTATTTGAACTTTCGAAAACAATGAAACGGTCAACCTTCAAAATTTGTACGTCTCTGAATTTTGTGATGGAATTCTCCAACCAAGCAACACATACGATAAAGGGTGAACCAAAATGTATATATTAGAAGAAAATAACGTGCAAAAAGGCATTATATTATGGGAAACTGCTTTGCAGAAAATTGTGGACATTGGGCAGAACTGCACACATATAGTAAAAGAAATTCACACTACAATGCTGGTGAATTTTCATGAATAAGTTTTTTAAAAAATGAACACTGATGTGGAAATGTGGAGAACTGAACTCAGGACTGGGAAAATGAGAAACTGAGAGGAAGGAAGGAAGGAAGGAAGGAAGGGAGGGAGGGAGGGAGGGAGGGAGGAAGGAAGGGAACCAAAATGGAGAGATTTGCCCATTTGTAGCACACACAAAGCAGAATGCAGTTGTTTAGGTCCTGAAGGGGTAGAATGGACGGTACTCTTGCTGTATATGGGAATACTGATTTTGCAGCCTACCAAATGTTAAAATAAATACACCCTAAAATTATTATTATTTAAATCAAGGAGACCTTTTCCTGGCTAAAAAATCCTTCTCTTGTGCAAAATTTTAGGTACAGGATCCTATGTGCCAGAGGCAGAGAACCTGCACCCCAAGGGCATACTGCCTTCATCCTAATTTCATGGGGTCTGGAGCCTGAAAGGGTCAGCAAACCTTTTCAGCAGGGGGCCGGTCCACTGTCCCTCAGGCCTTGTGGGGAGCTGAACTATATTTTGAAAAAATAATAATGAATGAATTCCTATGCCCCACAAATAACCCAGAGATGCATTTTAAATAAAAGGACACATTCTACTCATGTAAAAACAGGCTGATTCCCGGACCGTTCACAGGCCGGATTTAGAAGGCGATTGGGCTGGATCCAGCCCGTGGGCCTTAGTTTGCCTACCCATGGTTTGGAGGAAGCTGTATATAGAGAAAGAGGGAAACAGGGGGACAGTTCCATCAGGCCCTTCTTCAACTCTAATCTACCTCAGCCACTCCATCAGGCTACAAGAGAAGAAGAGATGGAACTGCAGCGCTCTGCTGAGACACCAACAACCTTTGACTCCTCCTCTGCACATTGTTCCCTTCCAGCTGATCGTTACAAAAACCTTGTAACTAAGAACTAGGCCCTGAGCTTGTTTTTTCCTCCCGCCTCCCCAACCTTCCCCCCCCCTTTCCTTATATGTCATTTAGATAGGTCTACAATCAAATCACTGATATTTGTAAGCTGCTCAGGAAGCATTTTTCGGCTGAAGCATGGGCGAAATTCTTTTAAAATTTATTTCTGTCTTGGTTCTTACACGTACCAATTAAAGCACAGGGCAAGCTAGCGATTAAAAATATCACAATCACAATAATAACAGTTTTAAAAACTCAATAAAATGACAATATATCACATCTAAAAATAAAAAACACAACAAACCACAGTGACATAGCAGTTAGCAAAATTATAACGAATTACATCCCAAGGGCCTGGATAAAGAGGAGAAATCACAAGTGAGATGGCCAGTGTGGTGGTCATTTGGGAAGGGTGAATAAAGCAGGTGTTAGAAAGAGGAGGGGAGAAGGAGATGGGGCAGCCCCACCCACATTTGTCTCTGACTCTGCCCACTGCCAGCTTGCAGTCTGTGGTAGGTCACTTCTAGGTGGGTCATAAGGATGGGGGTTAAATGAGTGTGAAGTGATTGGCCAGTGGGAACCCAAGGGGAGGAGTTACAGTTAGAGTTGGAGTTGTTGGGAAGTCAGCTGACAGTTGGAGAAGGAAGAGGGAGGATAAGTCCCTGGGTTGGTCTAGTTTTGATGTGAGAGAGTGAGAGAAACTGTTAGGAAGAGTCAGATAGACAGTTGGGATAATCAGTTCGCAGTGATTAGGAAGGTATAGGCCGGTAAAGAAACTAAGATTAAGAAACTGACAAGAAAAATTATCTGAAGCCATAAACTTGTTAATGCTTATAAAATAAACTTGCTTAGTTGTTTTAATGTTAACAACAGTCTGGACTCTGTGTGTGCCCGAGAGAAACGGGTTGGTGGCAGCGGGGAAGCAATCACAGTGGTAGCACAGGGATCAATAGACCGTCAAACGTCCAGGAACCCTGTGTGATCGCCAGTCACCTTAAGAGAAAGTGATCTCTCTCACACAGAGAGACACAAAAGGATTCTCTATCTTCGCTAATACTAGTTGCAAACCCTTTCTCAAAGTGTGGTTCCTTAGGGCAGTATCAACAAGTTCGGGGGAACCCAAGAATTGCAGTACATATTTCCTTCTCCATAAAAAGCAATGGGGAACAGAGACACTCACTCCACACTTGCCCTTCTCCTTTTGTACTTGGTCACCCTAACCACATACAGTGGACGCTTGGGTTGCAAATGTGATTTGTGCGGGATGCACGTTTGCAACCCACAGCGTCCACAACCCGCATCTGCGCACACACAGGTTGCGATTTGGCACTTCTGCGCATGCGCAAAGTGCGATTTAGCGCTTCTGCGCATGTGCAACCGCCGAAACCCGGAAGTAACCCGTTCTGGTACTTCTGGTTTTCGGTGGTCCACAACCCAAAAAAACGCAACCTGAAAGCGTCTGTAACCCGAGGTATGACTGTACAAAAGTCCTAAATATACTAATGATGAAGCACCACAATCAACCAGGTTCTAAAGGACAATTATATTCTAATCAGTTTATATTTAATTAGTTCTTCCTCGTTGAGGCAGCAGGGGAGAGAGAAGGTAATGTTCAGACATGCATGGGGGAAGTTTGACCTTTTCCACTGCAGTTTTGAGTGAACAAAAATCAATACGGCCCCAGCAGATCTCTGCAAAAACCTTTTCAAGAAATTTATTTCGAACGCCTTTCGAAAAGCTGCAGGGCGGGTGCAAATGCTAAGAGAACCCTACTGGCTCTCCTTTGTTAGCTGTGACTGAAGCTTTCCCTCGGAAATTAAAACAGTTCGTCGGCAGGGGGATAGGAATACTCATCAACTTACTGCCAGTGGCAGAGGAGAAAATACCTTTGGAGAATAATCTGAAAAATAATTTTGTTACTTGTTTTCATACACGCGCACCACAGAGAAAGAGAGAGAGAGACACCCCAAACATGGTCATGAACAGAACGGGGCTTTATGTAAACAAGGTATTTTAGTTTGGAACATTTTGTCGCAGAAATGGCAGGGGGGCTCGAAGAGGACCCATCTCAAAACTATTTCCGATTCAGTCAAAAGGTTTACGTTTTCACAGGCTTTGCATTCGCCCTGGGGAAAAAAACAATTATGCTGGTTGAAAGACGCAAAGCGAACCAGGTGGCGTGTGAAATTTTGGTCCTGCAAAAATTCCGGCCGGCCTTTCCCTCTGAACACGCAAACCCAGGACCCTCTTGATGTTGCTGGACCACAACTCCCATCAATCCCCAGGCACTGCCCATGATGGCTGAGGCTGATGGGAGTTGGAGTCCAAAATACTGGGGGCGGGGCACCAAGTTGGCAAATGGTACCTTAGCAAGACACCATACTGTAGCAATGAAAGCAGCTGCGCACTAAGAAAGACTATGGTTTGCCACATATGCCTACCAGCCCTCGTGTTGACACTTTACAAACAAATATTAATGTGGGAAGGGACGTGGGTTAAACCACAGAGCCTAGGACTTGCCGATCAGAAAGTCGGCGGTTCGAATCACCGCGACGGGGTGAGCTCCCGTTGCTCGGTCCCTGCTCCTGCCAACCTAGCAATTCGAAAGCACGTCAAAGTACAAGTAGATAAATAGGTACCGCTCCGGCGGGAAGGTAAACGGCGTTTCTGTGCGCTGCTCTGGTTCGCCAGAAGCGGCTTAGTCATGCTGGCCACATGACCCGGAAGCTTTACACCGGCTCCCTCGGCCAATAAAGCGAGATGAGCGCCGCAACCCCAGAGTCGGCCACGACTGGACCTAATGGTCAAGGGTCCCTTTACCTTTACCATATTAATGTGGGAAACAGGCAGGGGAGAATAATGGTGGGCAGTAATATGAAGACCAGAGAATGGGAAAACCCGAGGCTTTGCAAATGGTGTTGCAATACAACTTACATCATCCCTGACCACGGGGGCTTATGGGGGTTGGAGGCCACAGGGTCCTCATCCCCAGTTTCAATTTCTGTACTGTGTAGAGCAGAGATAGCCAACGTCGTTCTCTCTAGATGTTGTTGGACTCCAACTCCCATCAGCCCCCACCAACAGGGCCAATTGTGTAAAGGATGATGGGAACTGTAGTCCAACGGCATCTAGATGCCACTAAGCTTTGGTTATCCCTGATGTAGCTGAGCTTTTACGTATCAACACAGAAAGAAATTTATTCAGAGCTATCGGCTTGACATTAAATGAGGCTGGGAGGGATCCTGCTATCACAGGCTGCGAAATGCATATTGTTTCAGCCTCTGAATTCGCTCCCATATCACAATGTGTTCTCACTGAAATCGCTCTCAAGCCACATCTTCTGGATTCAACCTGTATTTGGAAAACCAAGTTAAGTGCAGCGATAGTGTACCACTACGGTTTACCCGATCACTTCTCTAGTTTTCCCTGGATATTCTCTTCCTTGCTTTCAAACTCAGTTCAGCTAAGACTAAAAACAGCTTTAAAGGGTTATCAGCTCAGAGTAAGTGGTTGCATAAAAGAAGCCCTGCAAGAGAATAATACCAGTTATTTCACCGGGGGGGGGGGGGACACATCTTAAACTACAAAAGGGCAGTCAGCCAACTATTCAGGCTTCCAGCCAATTCATTAGTCTACTAAACATATATATTTACATACCATAAAACCTCAAAACAGGGTGGTGTGGTGTTGTTGTTGTTGTTGCTTTAGAATGCCAAAGAAGTGGGTTTCTATGTGTGAGAAGACTGTTGCAAACTTAACAAATGGAAGTTCTCCCCTTCATTAGAATATCGTCGACTAGAAGAAAAATGCCTTTCTTGTCAAAGTCAGGATCGAAGGACCAGCCCCCACTACAAAAACAGCTTCAAAACACAAGCAAGCAAATGAAGGGCCCATCTGCATTATGCAAATTCCCAGAAACTTATCTACACTGATCTAAAGCAACCGCAGCTAATGTTGCTTGCTTTCTCGTTCTTATTCATCAAAGGAACTCTATAGCAATTTCGCCATGAAAGGTAAAATATTAGGGTCTAGCGCGTGAGGTTGCAAACAATCTTTACCTCTTTGCTCTGCAATCCTAACAAACTTCTGGTTAAAGGGCTAAGGCCCCGGTCCTTACTGTTCCAAAACCATATATATATATATATATATATATATATGCACACAGAGAGAGAAAGGCCACCTAATATAGACACATATTCGTGAAAATGGCATATAAAAAAATGACTTTATATATGTGAAGATGTAAATATCTGTATATTAGTTGAAATGGTAAGATAAATTGGTACTATAACGCTGGTGAATTTTTATGCTGACCCGTTCTTTAAAAAATCGCAAACTGGCGTGGAAAGGTAAAGGGGACCTGAAATTGGGAAATTGAGAAACAGAGAAACCCAAACTGACAGATCTCCCAAACTGACAGAGTCTCCTTCTTTGGAGGTCTTTAAGCAGAGGCTTGACAACCATATGTCAGGAGTGCTCTGATGGTGTTTCCTGCTTGGCAGGGGGTTGGACTCGGTGGCCCTTGTGGTCTCTTCCAACTCTATGATTCTATGATTCTATGATTCCCCATCCCTAATTGGCCAGCATGTCAAACTGGTTAACATCAGATTGAAAGACTGAAAGGATGCAACCCCATTTTTCAGAAACAAGCCATATATTTTATGTGGGGATTTTAAAAATAATTGTTCTTTTTTTTTTAAGAGACAATTAATGTTGGCTTCCAAACTTTTAATTTTGATTACCGGTAGGTATGGAGAACGGCTCATTTCAGCAGCACCCGAAATTTAAGGGAGAACTTCCCAGAAAGGAAAAATTTGTACAGCAGACAAATTCATGTAAGTGGCACAATTAACACCCTAAACATTGTGGGTCGCTCACGCCCACCACACACTCACAAACAAAATCAAAACACAGACTTCATCAGTGGGTCACTGTTCCAGATGTTTATCCAATTGACACGGCAACCCCCAGCACACACTGCGTTTCTTTCAGCACAGCATCTTTATGTACGCGTGTGTGTATTTAAACACCATTTAAAAAGAGCTGAAAGCCTCTACTGTATTTTGACTTCTTTACCTCCAGTAAGGCTCTCCTTTAAAAAAAAGAAAAAAGACTTCATGTCACACTTTTAACAAACAGTTTTATTAATTGCCAAATTCCCCCACCCCCACCTCTCAAATTGTAAGGGCTTAAAAAAAAAATTATTACATTTTAATCAATAAAGTGAGCAAAATCAGAAAAATGCCTTTGGAATCCATGTATGCCTTTTCCAAAATAGGGTAAATCGGTATTTTTTTTAATAAAAAAAGATGAAAAAAGAGCCTTAAGAAATAAAAATTATAATTAAGCTTTTACTAAATTATATAAAATTATATTTATTTAAAATTATATTTGTTATGTTATACACACATAAAACACACACATGCAATGTTCAACAATTGTTACCTTAAGCTTCTGTGATTTGTAATGATGATATATATTTTTTTTTCATGTAAATTGTTTTGAGGTCACTTGTGTGGGGGAAAGCAGTATATAAGCATACTAAATAAAAACAGTGGCAAATATTGCCAAAATACACACATACAAAAACAAAACAAGACCCCATCAATCCAAGTTGTTAAAAACTGCAATGAAGGTTACAATTTTGATCTAATCTATACACTGCTACAGCATGAAGTATTTGTCCTGGGATACACCAAATGTCCATAATATAAGCTACTGTATCACTGCAATCCTATGTACTATACACACACCCCCCCCCCTTAGTATAACAAACAATGAGAATGAAGAAGGCAGATGAGAGGGATAAAGGAAGAAACAGATAAGGAGGCATAAAATAGACACTCCTCAGAGAATCCTTTTTTATGACCCCTTAACCTCCCGAAATCCCACTGCTAGGGGGGCAATCAGATGCCAAGATCTGCCAAGATGAGCAGCCTAGGATGAAGCGGATCTCTCGTTCAGCTGGCGTGAAGTCCTCAACCCTAGCTCAGCTGAAGATACACCTACAAAACTTGCTCATCCCAGCTCAGCTGGGGCCCGGCCCACTGAAGATGGCGGAGCCGAGGCTGGTTTAAGCCCCGCAAAAGGGGCATCCCAGGGGCAGGACTTAAGCTGGATTCTCCACTGGCAACAATATTTTAAAGGCTTGTTTTCCCTCTGCCAGGCTTAGGCAAAGCAGCAGCAGCAGTCCTGCTACTGAATGGGCTTTGGATCGGGTGCTGTGCATAGGATTGCTCCCCAAGCGTAATTCGCCCTGTTTACCCAGTCTCCCATTTCCTTCTCTTTTGCCTGTGTCAAATTTTTAAGACTGTGAGACACTTCGGGACAGGGACCTCTCATCGCATACTTTTGCAAAGCGCTGTGTACACTGAGAGCATAAACGCAAAAAGAAATGAAGGTTGTTAGTTTGCACACTGTACTGCCAGAAAATCCCTTTCAAATCTCTGATCAGGTGTTTGCCTGGAAGCCTGGGGCCTAAATTTCAGCTTTCCTGGGTGTGTGGTAGCGGGCACAAAAGGAAGCCATTCACATTAACAGATGGCAAAAGCTCAGTGATAGATTTCATGTTTTGTGTTCATAATGTCTCAGGCTCAATTCCTGGCATTGTTTTCGACCTGATCCTTTTAACTGGCAATGGGAAATCCCTTTGCTGGAGACCCTAGAGTTGAAGTGGCATTTATAGTTCAGGTGTTGAACTACAACTCCCATTATATCCGGCTACAGAGGTTGATGGAGTCCAACCCACAAATTTGCCCTAGAGAGCTGCTGTTAGTCAGAGTACAACAATACTGGGCTTGACGGACACAACAAGGCTGACCTGCCAGAAAGCAACTTGTGGTGATCTCATAATATGGAAACCAAACAATACATGCAACGATATCTGTCCACATTTTTCCATCACTAAGCCTATCTTCAAGTTTCCCTGCCACCTATTTGAAATTGCCAGATCCTTGGGAGCAACAGCCTGCCATGGTACTTCTGTTAAGATATCATGTATGGGTGGCATAGTACCAATAATAATCATTTGCACAATGCAGCTTTCAAGCCCAGCCATGGGAAGTCAAACCTAAGATCAAATGCTAGGAATGCAGGAAGCTGGGTTATACCGAGTCAGACCACTCAATATTGTCTGCACTGACTGCCAGTAGCTCTCTAACTGGAGATGCAGGAGACTGAAATCACCTGTGTGCAAAGCAGCTGTTCTACCACTGAACAAAAAGAAGATAATGGTGTTCTAGGCTGCATCAACAGAAGTGCAGTGTCCAGGTTAATGGAGGTAATAGTACTGCTCTATCATGCCTTGGTCTGACCACACCTGTAGTACTGCGTCCAGTTCTGGGCACCACAATTTAAAAAGGATATTGACAACTGGAACATTTGCAGAGGAGGGAAACTAAGATGATCAGCGGTCTGGAGACCAAGCCTTATGAGAAACGGTTGAGAAAGTTGGGAATGTTTAGCCTGGAAAAGAGGCGACTGAGAAAAGACAGGATAAAGGTAAAGGTAAAGAGACCCCTGACCGTTGGGTCAAGTTGCGGACGACTCTGGGATTGCGGCGCTCATCTCACTTTACTGGCCGAGGGAGCTTGCGTACAGCTTCCGGGTCATGTGGCCAGCATGATTAAGCCGCTTCTGGTGAAGCCAGAGCAGCACACGGAAACACCATTTACCTTCCCCCCAGAGCGGTACCTATTTATCTACTTTTTGACGTGCTTTCAAACTGCTAGGTTGGGAGGAGCAGGGACCGAGCAACAGGAGCTCACCCTGTTGTGGGGATTTGAACTGCCAACCTTCTGATCGGCAAGCCCTAGGCTCTGTGGTTTAACCCACAGCGCCACCCGCGTCCCTGTATAGCCATCGTCAAATATCTAAGGGGAAGGATGGAGCAAGCTTGTTTTCTCCTGCCCCAGAGGCAACGGCTTGAACCAACGGCTACAAGTTACAAGAAAGGAGATTCTGACTAAACATCAGGGATAACTTTCTGACATTAAGAGCTGCTCAACAGTGGAACCGTCTCCCTCGGAAGGTGGTGGACTCTCCTTCCATGGAGGTTTTTAAGCGGAGGTTGGATGGCCATCTGTCATGAAGGCTTTGAGATTCCTGCATTGCAGGGGGGGTGAACTCTCAAGACTCCTTCAAACTCTGCAATTCTATGAGTCTATTATGATCCTTCCACATATCACATCCCCATCCACAACTAAGCCTAAACACTGCATTTGCTTGCATCCCTCCTTGTTAGTTTTGGTTCTACCATTCCAATCCTCGCTCTCTTCTTTTCCCCTGTTGTCATGCTTCAGATGAGACCTAGACAATTTGTGACAAGCCACGGGGACAGCAGCCCACCAGCCAGGTACTGTGATCTGCCAAATGTCCGGCAATGTCCTTCTCTGGTGATCCCAGGCAGGTAGCACAACCAGGAACCTCAGCAAACTCACAAAGGGGGCTGCATTCAACTTGAGGAGTCACAACTACTATAGGCTTAGTTTCAATTGCAGTTTCCTTCAGACAGGGACCCTTCCTTGTTTCTTCCTGTAATGCACCACGAACCTTGATGCTAAGAGTAAATATATCGGAGAGGCGGGGAGACAAAAACACTTCCACCTCCAGCTGTGAAATATCAAAAGCAGAATTACCTCTGCCGAATCTACTTGTGTGGAAGGCAAATCCAAAGCCCATGAGTGGTTAATGGCAATAATTCATTACATCTTTGCTCTTCCTACTTTTTGGTTGAAACCTTTCGCAAAAACTTGCTGCAGGTGAACAAAATTAGATGCTGAACAATACAACCATCCCTTGTGCCTCGTTTTGCGACTACGGCCTCTGCTCCTCAAAATGCATGTACCGTGGCATACAGAAAATAATTCCAGCATCACTGTTCATCGTAAGGAAGGAGTCACAATCTTTTCAGATTTCAGATCTCCCGACCCTCCTCAAGTTAGAAAAGTACACTTAAAAGTCAACTTTTCGGCCTATTCAAAAACAATCATTTATCAAAATAACATTATAATCTATACTTAATTAGCGTGACAATGTAGGTTTTCTTTTTAAGGAATGTAGTCCTCGATTCAAGAGGGCAGTGGAATTCAAATTAGGAGAAAATGTGACCATCCTGCAGTAAGACTGTTATTTCAATCACTTGTGCATATTGTTTTTCTGGCTATTCAGATTCAGACCCTGAACTTTTTGTATGTACTATGCAGTAAAATCCAGTTGTTTAACAGGCCTGATAGAATTACCATATCACAAGGTGGGTTTTTTGTTTGTTTGTTTTTGTGGGGGTGTCATCTTTAAGACTGCATCTTTCTCTACCTCCTACAAACATTCACTTTCAAATAATAAATGTTCTTTTACAAAAATACACCAAGGCACACATTCTGCCATTCTACCCTCATCCTCTATATCAGGGCTAACACCGACGGTGCTGATTCTCAATGCAATAGTTTCATATTTTAAAACCAACATTTACAAAACCTTGTGTGTGTGGTGCCGGGGTGGGGGGGAGAGAGGCACAATTTACAAATCTAAATCATTGAGTTCAAAGTATAATTTAAATACTGTACTACACTATGAATGCAGCATTTAGCAGAGGTCTGTTCATAACCCACAATTATCCATTTCTTCCCTTTGCAAATGACAAGTCTGTTTTGCGGTCAACAAGCTGAAAGGAACAAGTCGCCCTAGAATTCCTGAAGATGTAAGCGGCGGCGATTCGAGTTCTCTGTATCGATCAGGGACCCTCAAAATGTCCTGCAAACTCATAAACTATAAGCCACTCAACAGCACTGATGTTTGACACCTCTCATTTCATGCCTCTTGTATCCTTAACTCCATACATTATGAAATAAGGCGATCTCAGAAGCTGTTGTAAGCAAATGACAGCAGCCGGAATAGAGTTTTACAGACCACATTGAAGTGATTAAATACAAACATGTTTTCTCGAAAGTCACAGTTATCTAAAGTGCTACAGAAAGTAGTGGGAAGGTCCTGGCAGTAGCACATTAAAATTTCAAAACAAAATAAAGCTCGAATCACCTGCCATTCAATAATAGTCTCTTTTGACATAATTTATTTTTTAAAAAATAATGTGGGGTTTCACGCTTTAACATGCTTCACATAACACGGCAGAACACAGGAATCCAGGTCGGTTTCCCAAGTTTTTCTTCATGTTGTTTTCACTTTGAAAGTGTGCTGAATATAAATTTTATTCCAGAATTTTTTTAAACAAATTGCACTTGTGGCAAATTAAACCTCAAAGATGTATAGCTGAGAAAATGTCCCGAGCAACCACAAAACCATGTAAATCTACCCAATCCAAGAGTAGTGGGGGGGGGGGACCCTGTGATCCACACCAAATGGTTTGATGTCATTGCCTGGAAAATAACCACTTTTGCTTCCAAGGACACAAAAATATCCCTTTGGTTGACAATACTAAACTTTATTCGCACAGAGTTAACTAGCACCTGACACCAAGTACATTTCAATGAGAAAAAAAATCCCATGGGTTTAACTGATCCTACTTCCAAGTAAGTGTGTTTTGGATCTCAGGCTACCTAAAACCTCCCCCCTTGATTCGAAAACAATTCCTAGGATGTAAGTCTCATTAAAAATAACTGAGAATTGCTTCCTCACTACATTATTAAGATTTGAGTGCAATACTGAAAGAGTTCATGCCACGACGAAAGAAGACATCACCCCTGCAGAATCTACTGAAAAATATTATTCCATCTTGCCATCCGGGTGAACTAAACAACAAACCGCTTATACTTGGATTAAAGAGGACTACCAAGACTGATTCTTAGCATGCTAAGTTGAAAGCTCATGAACTGAGCTTGCGTGCAAGTACAGCTGTGATCCTATACACATTTACTTGAAGTTCAGTGTGGCTTATTTCCAAGAAAACATGTTGAGGCTTAAGCTACAAGTTCACTTAGGATCTGGACCTTGGTGTCTTCAAAATCCATGGGCAAGAACTTTAAATGCTCGAAAACAGAGATAAATGTGAATACCTCAGCTCCACCGAGTTGTGTATCACACTGCAGGTCTTTTTAAAAAAGGAATTCAGGCTAACTCAAATGCAATGTTATGTTTCCAGGGTGTTTATTTTCAACGTTTCCCCTTGTTTCACAAAGAAACTCAGTTTCTACACAGATTTCCACAAGTTACGGAAAAGTTTCCAAAACATCTTAACCTTCCGATTCCCACAACGTTTTCTTTTTCTGCAGCCAAACTCAAATAAATAGAAGCTGCGCATCCACTGTAAAATAAAAATAAAAATGAGGCGATACTGGACAGAATGTAAGCTGTCTCATCTGCAGAATCCAAAATGCAAGATTAAAAGCTAGGTGTGCAAAAGTGGCAGCTGCGCCATTATGGGCCTCAAAGTTAAAAGGATGCATTCAAACTATTCGGCACTAAACATGGCCCAAACATAACAGCACTGAACATCTGTTCTTTCTGTAGTGAAGACGTGCCTTAAAGGAACACTGGACATTAAACACAGCAACATCTCTAGGACTCCAATGTGCACAGAACTGTACAGATGAAGAACAGCAACTACACTTTTCTTTAGAAAGAAAAATCATACGAACATCTGTTTTCCCAGTTCCCAGCTGAGCAATTATTCTCCACATCATCTTCGGAGAGAGATTTTAAATTATGCAATGCACATGGTCACCCACACAACAGAATATGGTCCTGTCCAAAACAAAAGCCAAAAAAATGCAAGAGGAGGAACGCGAAGGGCCAAACGGTTGTCGAAATGTCTGGTCCCTTCTGCGTCAGTGCCTTTTTAAATTACTATTCTGGGATGCCGAGAACCGTGGTTTCTGCTTTCAAGGGAGAACTGGGATGGCGAGTGCAAAAAAAAGTTTGAACGCGTAGAAGTTTCCTTCCCAAAGTTGCGCGCGCCCCTTGCCAAGAATAAAAAGCAGCAGTGGGCTTTTGCAAAAGTCTCTTTTCTCTCTTACTCCTGGCTCCCCATCCCGCCCGCACACACCCATCTCCATCCAAGAGCCCCTCGTCCATCTCCCCTTACCTGCTCTCGGGGGATGCAAGGCAAGGAGGTCCTGCGATGGGACTTATTGCCGCAGCCAGCCATCTCGGCGGAGATCATCGAACTGGATCTCCTCCTGCGCTTAAAAACCGGCACCTCTTCCTTGGCCGGCCGGACAGCAGCAGCAGCAGCAGCAGCGCCACAGCCCGCTCCTTCCGCCCCTTCGGTGCCTTCCTCCTCCTCCTCCGCCTCCTCCTGTTTCCCGGCGGCGCGGCGGCGGCGCAAGGCGTGGCGCGCGTAGCCTGCGCCAAGGATGCCCAGCAAGGCGAGCAGATAAGCCAGGTAAGGTCTCCAAGGCGCGCGGATGCTCTCCAGGGAGGCGAGCGAGGCGATCCGCAGGGCGCTAGTCAAGGCGATCATGAGCACGCCGTGGCGGAGCCGCAGCGCCAGCCATGTCCCGCCGGCCAAGCAGCTCAGCACCACCCCAGTGGCGGCCAGCGAGAGCAGGCGCTCCTCCCCGGGGGCCAAGGCCAGCTGCGCGAGCGCTTCCCCCACGCAGCAGGCGGCCACGAGCAGCGCCGCCGTGCGCAAGCGGACCCCGGCGCGCAGCAAGGACCAGCCCAGCCAGAAATAGGCGGCCAGGAGGAGGCAGCACAGCGCCGAGCCCGGGATCGGGGGCCAGCTCGCACCTGGGCCGGGCGCCCCGTTGCCCTCAGCGGCCTCTCCGCCTCCTTCTTCTTCCGCCTCTTCCTCGCCGGCGCTGCGCACCAAGCGGGTCCCGAGCGCCAAGAGCAGAGCCAGCGAGCCTGCGCCCAGAGCGCAGGAAAGTTTGCAGCACGTCCAGACCTTGGGAAGAGCCTCTTCTTCGCCACTCCTCCAGCCTCCTACCCGATGGGGATGATGGTCATTCTTCTCCTTGCTGCTGCTCTCCACTTCCTCCGGCCCAGCAGAGGAACAGCAGCCGTTGCAACCGGCGCCTAAGGCTCCCTCTGCCGCCGCTGCAGACGGAGAGTTTTTCTCCTCGCCCGAGCTCCAGCTGCCTTGGCTTCGGACCCTGCTCGCACAGTCGCTGCTCCCAGCCATAGCGAGAGGTTTTTTCCTTCTCTCCCTTCCCACTTTCTCTCCAGGTGGGGGAGGAAATGCAACTCCCAACCCCTTCTCCCCCCACCCCACCAAATACTTTTATTTGCTAGTTTTCCACGCGCGCGCGAGTATAGCGATGCCCCCAAACAGCGCCCGTGCAAGGGGAGGGAATTACCAAAAAAGTGTCCCGAAATATATATTTTTTTCCCCTTCCCTAAAAAACAAAAGCCAAACTGAAGTACGTGCAAAAGAAGCGAATGTTGTTGCTGTAAAAGTGGAAACAATGGTAATTCAGGAGGAGTTGGGCTCAAGAAGGTTGTAATGCGTTTCAAAGGCTTTGGAAAATCCAGTCTCCTCCAGCCCAGGTTTTGTTCTGTTTTTTGAAAGAAGGCAACCCAAGACCCTAAGTATTGCAGAAGGCTGGCCAGGCATGGGGCTTTCTATATCCGGGAGGGCTGCAGGCTGGTGCTCCTCTTAGGCCATGGGTGCTGCGGGGCGCCCTCGCCGCTCGGCCCGGGGAGGAGGCGCGCAGGGCGGGCGGGCCGGAGGCTGCTGCTGCTGCTGGGAATTCCTTCCCTCTCCCGCCGCCTTTCTTCCCCGCGCCTCCGCCGCCGCCGCCGCCGCCGCTTCCTTGGTGCTGCCGCTCCGCGCGCCTTTCTCACTCCGCCTTCCTGCTGGGGCGATCCTTGCCGGCGGGGTCCCGAGCAGAAGCCGCCGATCGCCGCCGCCCCCCATGACTGGGGACAAGGAGGAGGCGGCTGCCGCTCATCGCAGGAGCCGAAGGTGGGGGAACGGCAGCCGATGCAAAGCGGGAAAGTTTTGGAGGGCTGCGCAGGAGAGCAAGCCCCAGACGGGGGGTGGGGGTGGAGAAACCTCTTCCTACTTCGCTTCGCGCGGTGCCTTTGCAAAACGAAAAGGTCCCGGTGAGATCGGCGAGCCGCGAAGAAGAAAGCTCGAGCGAGCAGACCTGGCGAGGATTTTCTAGCCTCTTTCTTCCTCCCCCACCCTTCCTCCAAAGCGAGGGTAGGTGGGAGGAAGGGGGCTCGGAGAGGAAAGGCGTTAGCCCCCGCCCCTCTTTTTTCCCCCTCTCCTTTTCGTGCAAGCGTGCACCAGCTCCTGTTCGAGAGGGGAGGGAGCGAGAGGATCGGGCAGTGTTTGCCGCTAGTCCTTGCACTGCTCTGCAAACCGGGTGAGTGAGGAACTAAAGGAGAGAGAGAGAGAGACTCAGATAGCACATGGATTTCCCGTTGGTTGGCACCTCCACCACAGCCTCCAGGCAGCAAGCACCTCGTGGTGCTGCTGCTACAGGTCACAGTCAAATTACCTTGCCGTCCTAAGCACTCCTACTCTTGGGAAGGAAGGCCTGGCATGTTCAAGTTATACTAGCCATATGTGGCTTTGAGTCACAGATCCACACACCTGGATAGTAACCTGAAGAGTAAATGAACAACCTTTGGGGGGGGTGTTTCTGTGCAATTGTGCTTGGGCATTGCTTTCGGTGCCAACTGGCAGAGCTTTCTGCAAAGGGTGCACATTTATTTTGACAGGCGTCTGCACCTCCATACTCTGCACAAGACAGGCCTGCAAGGAAAAGTGGTGCAAATAACTGCGTGCAATGTTTGCTTAGTAAGTTCCACAGGGCTCACTTGGCACAGGGTTGCAGCCACAGCAGGGCATTTGCCTGCCTTCTAACGAAGAATTAAGCCCGTAATCAGGCCAGTGGCCCGCCTAGTCCAGCAACCTGTTCTTGCAGTGGCCGGTCTAGGTGCTTATGGGGAGTGCAAACAGCATCTGAGTGCAACAGGCCTCTCCCCACCTGCAGTTGCCAGCAATTCATACTCCTTCCCCCCTCCTGGCAGTAGAGGCAGAACATAGTCATCATGTCCAGTAGCAATTGATGATGGTGGTGCTTTATTTATATGCTGTCCATCTGACTGGGTTGCCCTAGCCACTCTGTGCAGCTTCCAGCAAAATATAAAACCACGGTAAAACATCAAACATTAAAAACTTCCCCATAAACTTCAGAAGTCTTCTAAAAATCAGATAGCCTTGTCTTCCAGGATTTCAAATCCTCTTTTAAAGCCACCCAATTTGGTGGCCATCACTGCCTCTTCAAGGAGCAGATCCCATAGTTTAGCAATGCACTGCGTGAATCAGAATCGTTGAGTTGGAAGGGATCACAAGGGTCATCTTCTCCAACCCCCTGCAATGCAGGAGTCTTTTGCCCAATGTGGGGCTTGAGCCAACAAGCCTGAGATGAAGAGTCTTATCTTTGGTCTGTCCTGAATCTTCCAACATTCAGCTGCATTAGATATCCCCAAGTTCTTCTATGGCGATCACTTGTAGCCGAATAAGATTGTCTTCCATAAACCCAGTTCTAACAGTGAGTCCATAAGTGACTGTGGAGGCCAATGCTGGATCCACACATCCTTCCACAGTGGGGACATTGGTTTCCGGGTGGGAGTTGATCATGGTGTGGATTTGCCAAGCGTGCCTTCCTCTTAGCACGTTTCTCCCTTGCGTCCTGAGTTCAAGTGTCTTCAAAGCCCATGACACCTTTGGTAAGGGCTGTTCTCCAATTGGAGCGCTCGCAGGCAAGTGTTTCCCAATTGTTGGTGTTTATACTACATTTTTAAAGATTTGCCTTGAGACAATCTTAAATCCTCTTTTGTTGACCACCAGCATTACGCTTTCCATTTTTAAGACGATAATCAGGCAACCACACAACATGACCAGTCCAATGAAGTTGATGTTGAAGAATCATTGCTTTGACACTGGTGATATTTGCCTTTTCCAGTACACTGACAATAGTTCACCTGTCTTCCCAAGTGATGTGTAAAAATTTTCAGAGACACCATTGATGGAATCTTTCAAGCAGTTAGAGATAGCGTTTCACAAGCATTCAGCCAGGTTGGTAGTACAATAGCTTTGTAAACAAGCATTTTCGTTTCCCTGCAAATGTCCCGGTCCTCAAACACTCTGCACTTCAATCTGGAGAAAGCCACACTCGCAGAACTCAGGCGATGGTGGATTTCAGCATCCATTTTGACCCTTGTGGAAAGATAACTGCCTAGGTAGGAGAAATGATCAACATTTTCCAACATTACACCATTGAGTTGGATTGGAGTTGGACTTGGACTTTGGGACTAATCCAACAAATCCCGAAGTTCTAGTGTTTTGACAGAGGGGTGAACTTTTATTTCTCCATAACATGCATAATTCTGTGCTCTTTTATCATGTCCCCTCTTCCTCACCTTTCCTCGAACCCAGCCTTTCTCAACCTGTGGGTCTCCAGATGTTGTTGAACTACAACTCCCATCACCCCTAGCTAGCAAGGCCAGAGCTCAGGGATGATGGGAGTTGTAGTCCAACAACAACTGGGGACCCACAGGTTGAGAACCGCTGTGTCTAACCTAAGAAGCCCTAAATGTCATAACCTTCCCTGAAAGGGATATAGCTTCATCTGCAGGAAGCAAGCCCACAAGAAGAGCTCTGCTGCAACAGGCCAAAGGCCAATCTAGTCTATTTCAAGTGATGATGATACTGCTTTATATGTACAGAGTAGAAGGGGCATATTTTATACTTCAGCACAGAAGCTTGAAACATTCTGAATGCCAAACATTTTTCGCAGAGCATCATTTGTATGAACAGTGAGCGGAACGTGAATTGAACTGCTTAGTTTTACAAAGGGACGAACTGGATTCTTTTTTTGGACAGGATGAACTTGAACTAGTTAAATGAACTTTATAAAGGCTCTGTTCCTTTTTCAGTGGTACCATTTTAACTAAACTGGAGAACCACAGCCTTCCATCCCTTAAAGGTTTGGGGCACATGCATGCGTAATAGAACCTTTCCTGCAAGTCCCGAAACACACGGGCGTTTGTTGTTTGCAGGCCTAAAGACCTTCATTCTCACAGCCACAGTCTAGGTCAACAGAGAGTAGCAATATATTTAACGCGAAACCACAGAGGGGGGAGAACCTATTTGCCAGCTTGGGAACACTGAAAGCTAAGGAATCGGCCGATGGGAGAAGGGAAATTCTCTGGCCTTTCCACCCCGCAAAATAAATCTCTGGTTTTAAGATTTCAAGGTAGTTTCAGCGTCTTAATATTTATTTGTGTCTGTCTGAGGTTTTATGCCTTGTTCACTGTCTGACCCTGTTGGGTTAAAAGGACAAGAGGGGAATATGCATCTGTTCTGCTAGCTGCTGTCAGAGGGCATAGTCTTAAATCGTGACTTTCCACATCCACAAGAGACAGCGGCAATGGAACAGAAAGTGGAGGTGTAAAATAATTCCCAGCACACTTGCAGCCAACACATGTTTGTCACTAGCAGCTTTCAGAACACCTTGGGATGGCGCTGTGGAACTGAGCACTAGCTAGATCCGGTTTTTCAGGAAACCGGGATTCTGAAAAGGGCATCCCAAAGTCTCCTGGAGGAGCGGGATCAACTCCCCTTTGAGGAAAGGTTAAAATACCAGCAACTCCCCAGGTGCGCACAGTCAGCAAAATGCACTCCTGCAGATGCATGCAACATTTTCACCGCCGAAAGGGAGCAGAAACGGGGCCCAATGGGGCAGGGTGGTAGCAGAATGCAGGAACCCCCCCGCTCACGTGTCCTGATGATGCATGTGGCAGCTAGGAACATAATAATAATAATAATAATAATAATAATAATAATAATAATTTATTATTTATACCCCGCCCATCTGGCTGGGTTTCCCCAGCCACTCTGAGTGGCTTCCAACAGAACACTAAAATACGATAACCTATTAAACATTAAAATCTTCCCTAAACAGGGCTGCCTTCAGATGTCTTCTAAAAGTCTGGTACAGTGGTACCTCGGGTTAAGTACTTAATTCGTTCCGGATGTCTGTTCTTAACCTGAAACTGTTCTTAACCTGAAGCACCACTTTAGCTAATGGGGCCTCCTGCTGCTGCCGCGCCGCCGCTGTGCAATTTCTGTTCTCATCCTGAAGCAAAGTTCTTAACCCGAGGTACTATTTCTGGGTTAGCGGAGTCTGTAACCTGAAGTGTATGTAACCTGAAGCATATTGTCAGGGGCTCAGGAGCAGAGGCACAGGGGAGAGAGGAAATGGAGAGCGAAGGGGAAGAATCTGAGGGCAGCGTAGGGGAGTATGACAGTGGCACGAGAGATTCCATGAGCTTCTCCAGCGAATCAGAAGATTCCCAGAGGGGGGCGCCGAGGGCCAGGGCAAGGGGGGGTCCCAGGGGGGATGCACCAGAAGCAAGGGGCCAGCGGGGACTCCCAAAGCAGCAGCGGGAGATCAGGACCAGCTCCCCCACCAGAGCGTAGTGGGGGGGAAGAGTCCCATGTATCAGGGCCAGCGTCTCCTCCAGTAGGGAGAGAAGATGAGTCAGGACTGACCACGCCTCTATCGGAGAGTGAGGGAACGGAGGGGAAGTCAGGTCCAGCTAGCCTCCCCGAAGGGGGAAGCAGTGACAGGAGCAGTGTAACGGTCAGGAGAAAGGTTGCCGGCTGGGCGCGCGTGCCAAGTTCGAATGTACAGGCGCGCGGGACAGCAGAAAACCCGGATTGGGAACCAGGTCCTAAAGCCCGCCGGAGGCAGGGGGAAGACTCAGGGGACTCAGCGTCAGAAGAGTCTAGAAAGGGCAAGACCCCAGCGGACAGGCGGACCCAGAGGAGGAAAGAGCAAAGGAAGAGGTGGAGCAAGGCTAGAGTCTTAAACTGGTGTCTGGGGGGAGGAGATTCAGACGGAGCTTCAGCGGTCTAGAGTTTGAGACGTAGAGCTGCGCGCCGCGGCTTTGAAATCGAAACTGAACTTCAATAAAGACTTTTGTATATAACAACGAACTGGCATTGGTCCTTTGTGAGCTGGGACCTCGGGCAGCTCTGACACATATGTAACCCGAGGTACCACTGTAGTTGTTGTTCTCTTTGACATCTGATGGGAGGGTGTTCCACAGGGCGGGTGCCACTACCAAGGAGGCCCTCTGCCTGGTTCCCTGTAACTTGGCTTCTCACAGTGAAGGAACCGCCAGAAGGCCCTCAGCGCTGGACCTCAGTGTCCGTGCAGAACAATGGGGGTGGAGACGCTCCTTCAGGTAGTCCTCCTCCTGCACAAGTGGGGGTTTCCCTGTATTAGGGGCTTTTTAGTTTAGGTGGGAGGCGAGCAATGGGGAGCAAAACCTGTGAATCCAATTATTTGTGAAGAAAGTGGGTAGAGATGTTTTTCTCCTTCCTAATACTAGAACCTAGCACCATCCAGTGACACTGAATGTTTGGAGATTAAGGGCAGACACAGACACTTCTTCACACGGCTGGCGAACTATGGAAGTGGCTGCTTCTTGATGGAGTGATGGCCACCAATGGGTGGTTTTAAAATTCGCGAGGATAAGGCTGTTCATGTCTGCTAGCTGTTATGGCTGTGTGCTCCCTCTGGGTATTGGAGGGCAGTATGCCTCTTAATGCAGCTGTTGGGAATCACAGGTGGGGAGAGTAGTATTGTTCTCAAGTCCTGCTTGTGTGCCACTGTGAGAGCAGGATGCTAGATTTGGTGGGCCTTTGGCCTGACCCAGCAGAGCTCCTCTTAAGCTATTTGCCTGTACCAAAGAGCCTGGATCTTTGCAATGGTTCCACACGGATTGTTCAGTAAGGATAAATCAGAATTAAGAGGCCATTTCACATATTATACAGAGGTGAAGCTGGGTTTGCCACCTGTTTTAAAATCGCTGCCTGATCACATCTCCTGGCCGTGCAGAAAGAGGATTGTCACAGCCACACATTGCATTCAAGACCTTAGCAGGCAAAGCAGAAGGTTCCTACCTTGAGTCTGGGTGACTCTCAGGAATGCATAAGAAATGTGTCCCACCTGAAAAAGGAAAGGGGAAAGTACACATGAAAAGTCTTCCTGTTGTTCTATACCCAGAGGCAAAACTTTAAAAAGTTACTACTCTGTATTTGGGAGAACCAATACAGCCTAAGTGACTCAGGGTTTGTCTTTAGCCATTTTGCAAAGTATGGATGTCATTCATTCAGATTTAGTCATAGCAGGGTTTGGGGGGTTTTTAAAGCCAAAGAGGCCCCCAGAGAGGCTTGCAGTTGTGAAACAGTCCCTGCTCTCAGCTTACAATCTTAAAAAACATAGCACACAAGGAAAGGTGGTGTGGAGGGAAGAGGAAAAAAAAACTCAGACATTGTTCTTTTTTTCTTTTTTAAAAAAGTAACTGGGATAGAAACCAGTCAGGTAGGCTGATGGAACGGCTGCCAATAGCTGACAGTTCAGGAACAACGAAAGACAGTGATCTCCCACAGGTCTGTTTCTCTTCTACTCCTGCTCTGCATCTCGATAAAAAGGCTGCCAGCTACTGACATTTGTACTGCAGTGGAGGCTGATCCATTGGGTGAAGAGGACACTGCTTCACCAAGCGCATTCTGCACTGGCTGTCAGCCCTGTCTGTCACCTTCCTCCTCAGTATCAGTGCAGGGAGGTGGGTGGAGACAAAGCGACAATAAATTAGCCTCACCTATTGTTGGCTCTGACTGTACCTCCCTCCTTCCCTACTGGGCACCAGCCACCACTGTTGCACCAATATAGTAATTTGGGGACAATGTGCTAACTCTGGGCAACTCGACTTCAGATACATATTAATTTCTTTGAAAAAGTGTGCTATTTTTCATTAACACTTTGATCAATATCCTATTCTTTTCTTTCAAGCAAGCAATAGCATGAGATGGGTGTGATGATGAGTATACTCGCTGATCACAGAGGATCATCTGTTTTTACTTGCCAGTGCAAATACAATAACGTTGTCCCAGAAATTGCTGTGAACTAACGTAAAGCCGGCAAGTGTGAATATTTTATGTGGAGAATAATGCCAGACCCAGAAAACCCAGGAAGGAAAGAAACACACTATTCAAAGAATTTAAGTTTGGCACTATTGAGGTTACGGAATTCTGCCTTATCAAATGCAAGGAGCTTCTACTCCTAAATACAGTTCGCTGTGCGTTTCACCGCTGTCTTTTAAGATAAGTCAAAAGCACTCCCTCGCCAAGGCATACAGAAATTTGCGATCCATCTAGCCAAGTCCAGCCCATCAAGGGGAGGCACCTCAGTCCCAGGGGCCAAACATTCATCTCTAGGCCTCTCTCTCTCTGCCCCCCAAACTCTCCCCAGGGCACACCCTTTGCTGGCACTGCACAATACCCTAAGTGTTTTTTGCCAGGGTTCCAAGTTTATTTTTATTTATTCAAATTTGTGGATCTCACGGTGGCTCACGACATAAAAATACAAGATGGAAACACATAATAAAAACAAGAACGAAAAACCGCAAACCAATAACCGCCCTCCACTCCCACAAACACATTTAGAAGAGTATAGAATGTTAATCGTATTCCATTCATTTATTAAATTTGCACAGTTGTGCAGGCCAGCTTGTGACCATACAATTGGTGTACCAAATCAATTCCCCGGGTACAAATAGAGGCATTCACGGCAGCTGCCACTGCTACAAAAAAAAAAAAAAACTCCCACAAACCTCTGAATGCATCGAAGTTCTGACATTATTCAGAAGTGCTCAAAGTTCAAGGGACACTTCAACTAGTTTCCAATGGCATGGGAGTAAGCAGAGGTGTTTACAACACAACCCTGTGCATATCTACTGCAGTGAGTTCAGTGAATCCTGCTACCAGTTATGTAGGCATAGGGCTGCAACTTTAATGCTTGCTACAATGGCCTGATGGCGGCTGTTTGGCCCTTGGACTCTTCCCACTCTTTCCCCCAGACCACATCACTATGCTTCTCCATAGTGCGCTGCATGGAGGTGCCAGTTGGGAAGCAGAATACTTTCCTTGCCCTGGGCTCCGGCAATCCGTGCTATGCCACAGCCTCACAGGGTGGTTGTGGGGGAAACCGCGTACACTGCCTTGAGCTCCTCGGAGAAAAAGGCAGTACAGTGGTACCTCGGGTTAAGTACTTAATTCGTTCCGGAAGTCTGTTCTTAACCTGAAACTGTTTTTTGTTTTTTTTTTAAATAATATTTATTCAGGTTTTAAAACATTACAAAATAAAAAGCAGAAAACACAATACAAAAAAAACAAGACATTTCCAAGAAAAAATGCAAAAAATAAAAAAGCAATAAAAAACAAAAAGAGATAAAAAGGGGGGAAAATTAATTAGAAAATAAATACAATCAAAACAGAAAAAAAACAAGTTAAACCTTTACATAATTTTTTTCCATGACTTATTTCCTTGACCTCCTCACACCTCCCCTCTTTGTTTTCTAGTTCAAATAGATATTTCAGCAAATCCTTCATCTTTATTTTTATCCTAATAATTTATCTTAATATACTGTAATTTTCCATTCTCTCTTTCACCAATTAGCCATCCACTTTTACTTTATTTAATCTTATTTCTCATTAAAACTGATATATTTAAACCTATTCTCTTAAGACATTTCCCCTAGGGTCATAAAAATTCCATTCCACAATTTCTCCATCTCTCATTAAAAGCAATTTTTTTAAAAAAAAAAATTCTCAATATATACACTTTAAATTCCCAATTTTCTTTCTTTCTTTCTTTCACCGTCTCCCCTCCCCGGTCTCGGCCCCTCCAACAGTTCCATTGGCTTACAACAGTCCATCAACCTGGAGATCTCAAATCCGAGGCTCTTAAGTCTTTTTCATATCCCATCTGCCGATCTTCTTGATAATCTTTAATATTAAGAAACAGTTCTCGGGGGAGCTCCAACCCAACGATGGTCACATTCCTTCTTATCAAGTCTGCCAGATTTCCAGAATTAAAGATAGGGCCCATAAAGTATTCCCGATCTTGTTTCACACTTCTTCCAAGTCCAGAGGCCCCAGAAACTTCAGTCCCCTCCTGGCTCAAATTCATATCCCAAAAGTCATTTGATCCCCACATAGGGTAATCTCTCCACTTTTCATTTTCCAAATCAAGCCAGGCTCCCATCTCCAAAAACTGGCTTCTCCTAATTACAGTCATGTAAGGCCTCAACTTGTAATCCTCCAATTGTCTCTGTAGGGTTAAAGCTCCCCCTTGCATCACTTTAACAACAACTTTCTCCTTCTCTGGTTCTTCAATTTGTTCAGTTGAGAAAGATTCTTGTGCCGGATTCTTGTCGACTTCTTTACTGATGCCTACTTTTGTTCCCAAAATATCAATGCTGGTAGCCATGGCATCTATCTGTTCATGCAGCTTTCCCAACAGATAAAATGTCCTATTCAATTCAAGCGTAAGTTTTTTCTCCACCGACATCCTTGAAATGTCCAAGGTCAAAGCTAATTTCTCAGAGTTTTTATCTTTAGGCTAATTTCCCAGCTGCATTCTTATGACCATGTCCCAAAACTCCCTCTAGCGGAAAGCAGTCTATCAATCCTTCCAGCACAGTCCCAAAAGTCTCAAAAGTAAATTAATAACAATTCCAGTTACCTTTCCTTCTTTTTAGACACAAAAATGGACAATGGAAACAAAGTCTTTCTTTGTATCTTAACAAATTTGACAGCTGTCAAACCTTTCTATTCACCGTCGATGGGCTCCTTGCAGACCTCTCCCGGGTTTGGAGACATGACGCTTCAGTTCCTAAATTTTTCCTTCTCCAGCAGGCTTCCCCTGCTTCCAAAGGGAGTGTAATAGTTTCAATCAGTGAAGTTTTAATCCTTTACGTAGAACTTTCCAAGACCTTAGTTAACAAACTCTTTGCTTCAGTCTATTTACAAAAGGGGGAGGTGGACTTCCTGTTTAGACCTTCCCCCGTTCCTTGCCAAATTAAATTGTTTTAAAAACCTAATTTCCCGTTCTACTCACGGGTTGTTGTTTGAAATCCAATTGTCCACAAGAAAAAGTCAGCGCTCTCCGGCAACGGCTGTGCAGCTTCACTCCGTAAAAATAGCAGTCGATTCAAAACACCACGCCGCTCACCCCACGTCGTTTCGAACCTCCCAAAAAGGGGTTTCCCTGCGGGTAGGGGGGGCGCTCCTGGTGTCAGCCGAATCCCACTTTCCCAGGCTTCCTCTGCCTGGGATTTTTGAAAGGTCTCCGCCTTCGCCGTGGCGGCAAGACCCGATTTTCGCGGAGCTGGTTCCTCTAAGTCAGAGGAGCTCCGCCATTGCCGATGGCGCTAACCCGGAAGTCTCCTGAAACTGTTCTTGACCTGAAGCACCACTTTAGCTAATGGGGCCTCCAGCTGCTGCCGCGCCGCCAGAGCACAATTTCTGTTCTCATCCTGAAGCAAAGTTCTTAACCTGAGGTACTATTTCTGGGTTAGCGGAGTCTGTAACCTGAAGTGTATGTAACCTGAAGCATATGTAACCTGAGGTACCACTGTATGTAAATGTAAGAAATAAAACAAAGAGCTGCCTATTCAGCTTGTGAATATTGCCCTGAAATTCACATCACAATGTCAGGGATGAGAAATAATTCCTGCCCCCACCCCCCGCAGGCTCAAATGCCTAGCTTTTATGTTTTACAGTCCAAGACTCTAATCCAATTCCTTTTGTCAGCTGACTGTCATGTTTCTTGTGAACCACCCTATGATGTCCAGGTGAAGGGTGGTATAGAATTTGATGATGATGACGACGACAATGAACTAAGCCCACACTGGCAGCAAGTACTATACAGTCATACCTCATGCCGTGTCCGCTTCAGGTTATTTGTTTTTGTGTTTTGTGTTATGTGTCCCGCAGCAACCCAGAAGTACCGGAACAGGTTACTTCCAGGTTTTGCCGCATGCACAGAAGCACTAAATTGCGCCGTGCGCAGACGTGGCATTTCAGCTTACATCGTTTCCGTGTTATGGACGGGCCTCTGGAATGGATCCCTTCTGTAACACAAGGTTCCACTGTATATAACATATCTTTATATTGCTACAGGATGAGTCTCGGCCCTTCAATGGACCTTTCGGAGCCGAGTCTGAAATGGCTTCTCTTACAGTTTGTTGTGCCTCCGTGCTGGGAATTGACTGTGATAACGCCACGTGATGTTTACCAATGTGTAGCGCGGAACTCATTGCCAGTTACTCCTTATCGCATGTTATGACGATCACACTTGAAAGAAATGCTATCAGACAAACCACGATTGTTTTTTAAATATTTGCGTATGTGCATTAGGTTTTTATCACTTGTTTGCTGTGCATGGCTATTTATAAGCACTATCAGCCACTTGCCAGGGCACCTCGGAAAGCGACGCCTATTTTGTATATGTGCGATTATTACAGGAATACGATTACAGGCTGATAGTCGCTGCCTGAGGCAACATTGTCCTGACCTGTGGAAGGCAATGGCAAATGACCTAACGTCCCTGGAGAAGTTATCCCACAGGGTGTCCACTGCTCACTGTACAGACCTGCAGCCAAAGACACGGCCAGTCAGTTAGAAACAATCCTGACCATATTGATGCAGTAATAAATTCTGCTACAGGGTTTCCCAAACTTGGGTCTCCAGCTGTTTTTGGACTACAACTCCCATCATCCCTAGCCAGCATGGCCAGCGGTCAGGGATGATGGGAATTGTAGTCCAAAACAGCTGGAGACCCAAGTTTAAGAAACCCTGTTCTACTGAACTGAGTGAACCTTACTCCCAGGGAAGCGCAGTTTGGGTTGCAGCCTTAGACTCTTCGCTCCTATGCTATTCCAGCTCTGCTGGGTTCCCCGAGTTACTGTGTAACTTTTGAAAACCAGCTTGCTAAGCAATGACTCGTTTACGAGCCGCGGTTTAGCAGAAATCTTTACTGAGATAGTGCAGACAGTTTGATCTCAGTGAAATATTCTGTTCTGCTTATTTTACTGTTCCCTAAGCCCTTTGGATTACAGGCATCTGGATTGCTGCTGGGGATTCAGCCGTGGTACTTTTCCCACAGCAGCCTTCAACCAATATCCGTGCATGGTATTTATAGCGCTTATCAGATCGAACAGCCGTGCGGGTTCCATCCAGCACCAATAAGATCCATGGGAGTTTTTTTGTCGCCGACTTCAGTGGCGATTGGACCGGACTTCTCTGCCAGTGAAACCTGTAATAAAATTGCTGGTCGTTTGACCTTCGCTGAAAAATGCAGAACTCTCTAAAATGCTGCTGGAGCAACTGGAAAAGGTTACTAAATCCTGCCTGACTAGCTAACAATGAGAGCGAGTGTAAGAGCTGGAAAGCTCAAAGATAGGAGATCTCCTGCTCTCCACAATTCCCCTCATTTTGGAAAGGCTTGCGGCCTGTATCACACATCCTGAACGAAATAAGGTGGCAACTCTTTGGCTCTTGTTTACAAATTCTAGGGGCAAACCATAGGGTTGCCAGCTTTCTATACTACTCCTGCTCTTCTGTTTGATACACAGAAATTTAGCAGGGAACATTTTTCTTCATGTGGTAGGGAGAAGATTCACCTGTGCTATTTCAATGTGTCGGGCTTCTCTTAAAGGATACCTCAGACCTGGGGGCTGAATGCGGTCTTCCAGGCCTCTGGACTCTCCCCACCCCCATCCGGCCACATCCTTCACTGTCATCTGAAGACAGCCCAGTACAGGGAAGTTGTATTGTGTGATGTTGTATTGTGTTTTTACTGTTTTTTGTTGGGAGCCGCCCAGAGTAGCTGGGGCAACCCAGTCAAATGGATGACATATAAACAATTGATGATGATGATGTCCTGAACCCATGGCCTACAGGCTGCAAGTCATGATGCCAAGCCTGGCGTTCCAAGTCTGGGGGTCAATCCATGCAAGCAGAGTCCAGAGGTCAAGAAACGCAGTCCAAGGTCAGCCAAGTCTGGAGTCCAGCCGCCAGGATACAGTCCAGAGTCAAACCCAAAACACAGTCCCGTAGAGGTCCAGGAGCATCTAAGCCAGGCATCCCCAACCTTTGGCCCTCCAGATGTTTTGGACTACAATTCCCACCATCCCTGACCACTGGACCTGTTAGCTAGGAATCATGGGAGTTGTAGGCCAAAACATCTGGAGGGCCAAAGGTTGGGGGTGCCTGATCTAAGCCAAGGTCCATCAACATGAGTAGTTGAGCAGATCCAGCACCTCAGCTCTGCACCCCTGTTGAACTTTGCATGTTGATTGCAGCATCTGGGCTTGATGAGGCAGGTGACCCTCACCTGCTCCAAGTCTACTCCAGCTGAGGAATCACACCCCTCCTCCCAGAGCTAGTGAGCCCCACACAGCCAGCTGTGGGCCCTTGCCTGCCTCAGCCTCCTGGAGACCACTCTACTGCTCCCTCTGCCTCAGAGCCTGCTGCGTTCATGGAGACAAGGGCCCCTCTTTGGTGTGGCATGTCCTGCCCTGTGAAACTCATTGCCAACAGAAGTTCAGCGTGAGTCATCCCTGCTTTATTTTAAATCTCCTTCAAAAACTTCATTGTTCAGGTGGGCCTGTTTTGGAACTTGATTTTCTTTTCTTTTTTAACCATTTATTTTGGATATGTTATTGATGGTTTTGCTGATGCTATTGTAATCATTGGGTTTCTTTGTTCTACACCCCCTTGTCATGTTTTCTATGGAAAATGTTTCAAGAAGGATGACATTTCACCTTGGATTGACTAGACTTTGGTGCGGAGGAGGGAGGACGGAGGGTGAGCTGGGTCCCTGTTCCTGGAGCCCTACGGCAGCTGTGAGGCTTGTCTGTGTGGTTGTTATTACCACAGGCTAACTCAGACACATGGACAAATATGGAATGTGCAAGGGAGGCCTAATGCATTTAGGGAAAGGACGCCCAAAAAGAATCTGCATAAATAAATGAAGAGAGGCTTTTATGAAACGTATTGACTGACTTCATGTCTCGGTTCCACAATTCCACTCTGGGGGAACTGATTAAAAGAATATCTAGGGCTTTAGTCATCCAGTCCATCACTTGCAAACAAGATGGGTTTTCATACAACCACTGTGGAGAATAGTGTCAGAGGTAGCAGAAGTGATATAGGGAAGGTTCTGTTGTTTCATCTGGGGAAAAAGTTAAAACTTTTATAAGTCACTGACAAAATATGGGGAGAGGAGGAAGGACAATTCATTTTTGGTTACTTCTGTATTTACATGTTACTGTATATTAATACCCACTTTATAAAAAGAATGTTATATTAATACCCACTTTATAAAAAAGAAAGAAAAAAGAGTAACTAGTTCTTTTTGTCTTTAAGGAAACATAACATATAAAAAGGTAGGGTTCCATTTACTAATTTATCTTTGATTTCTTTGTCTTTTCTTTTTTGTTAAAGTATCAGTAACATCACTTTTAATTTCTGTCTTACAGATGAAGTCACACAAGGCAACTTGAGCAAGACTTACTTCGGAATAGGGATGGATGAAATCTGCAAATTTTGGTTGCCCCACTCTTTGCATTTTGTGTCTTGTCACTTGACCGGAGACCTGCATTGCAGAATTTGGAAAAGTGCCCATCTTGAAGAGTGTGTATTTCAGCTTGCTTTTTCTTTCTTTTTTTTGCAAAGTGCAAAAATTGCCTTTAAATGGGAACTGAATTGTAAGACTCCCATTGCTAACTTGCTTAGCAGAATGTATAGATTTCCTTCACCCCCATCCAGCCTCCTTGTAGACTGGCGCTGCCTTTAGTCCCACAGCCAACTACTTAGTGGAGAACTTCTCTTTGCTGCCCAGGAGCCAAGTCCTAATCAGTTTGAGTTGTACAGTGGTACCTTGGTTCTCAAACGCCTTGGTTCTCAAACTCCAAAAACCCGTGTAAGTGTTCTGGTTTTTGAATGTTTTTCAGAAGCTGAACATCTGATGCGGCTGTCGCCTATTGTTTCCGGGGAACCTGCACCAATCAGAAGCTGTGCCTTGGTTTTTGAACATTTCGGAAGTCACATGGACTTCCGGAATTGATTAAGTTGGAATTGGCACTTTTGTTTTTGCTATTTATTTTGTGTTTTTGTTTTTGAGGCTTTTGTTTTTGTGACTGTGTGGAACCCAGTTCAGCTACTGATTGATTGATTGATTGATTGATTGATTGATTGCGTGACTGCGGAAATGGATAAAAGCACCCCCCCCATCCAAACAATGACTATCATCAGTGCAGGTAAGAATTTTTTTTTTAAAAAAATTATCATCTACAATACAGTGGTACCTCAGGTTACAGACACTTTAGGTTACAGACACTTCAGGTTACAGAATCCACTAACCCAGAAATAGTACCTCAATTAAGAACTTTGCTTCAGGATAAGAACAAAAATTGTGCTCTGGCGGCACGGCGGCAGCAGGAGGCCCCATTAGCTAAAGTGGTACCTCAAGTTAAGAACAGTTTCAGGTTAAGAAGGGACCTCCAGAATGAATTAAGTTCGTAACCCTGGTTCATCCAGCAGAGCTCATGCCTGGGTTCAGATGATACACTAAGCATTGCAGCAAAACAAGTGTAATAGCCACAAGCTCCTCTCCAGAAGCTCACACATTAAACCATGGTTTGGAATAACATGACATGCAAACAAGGCCTAAGTTTCCTGTTAGAACACTGGTCTTCAAAGGCGAGCCGTAACAGGAGCACTGCTACCATGCAAATATATGGTAAAATATTAAATGTGTGTTTGGGTTAACAGTGGATCCTAGGTCAGAAAAGGCTGAAGACACCTGTGTTAGAAGGATAGATATAACCATGGTAGTATAATGGAGTTCTGTTAAAAAGAAGTTAAAATCTAGCCTGCAGGATACCAGTTTGGCAGTAATTTCTCCAGTGATTTGACCTCTATGCATTGGTTTTTAAAATCCTCATTATTTTTAATGTGCCCATCTGCATCTTACTCTCCCTTGTTTGTTTGTTTGTTTGTTTGTTTCTCAAGTCTCCCATTTCCCCTTTGTCTTCAAAATATTTATAAGTAGAGGATTAAAAATAAGGAGAAGGAGGAGGTTTGCTTCTTCCTACAAGCGTCAATGCAGGGCATTTTGGAGAGGAAATGGGTTGCGCATTGTGCTTGCAATTTTATGTTTCTCTGATGTGAAAATGACCTTCTTTGGAGTGGTGTACACAGATGACATCAGTGGGAGAGTGCCATGCAGTGTTATTCATGCCCTATTTCTTTGAATAAATTAAAACGAAATGTGGGTGAAGAGCCGCTTGCTTTGTGCTCCAGTCTACATTGTGTTTTGTTTATAATATACACAGAGAGCAGAACCGGGTATATGAATCTTATACGTGAAATTCAGCCCTCCTTAGCTCGTTGCACGCTTTCTTAAATCCAAATTAAATAGATGGGGGCTCTTGCACACCACTTGCCATCAGGATTGTGCAAGAAATGGTAGAAACAGGAGTCCTATGTGGCTTCTTTCAATTTCTAAGGAATGGGGTAAATGGGGGAGGGGGAGAGAGAGAATAGTCCCTTCTTAATTTGGATGCATGGTTGGTTAATTAGTTTCAGATCACTCCAATGCATTTTTACTCAGAAGGTAGTCTTGCTGCATCTGCAGGTAGGGCAGGGAGAGAATCTCGATGGAAATCCTGGAAAACTGACAGTCTGACTTTGTACAGCACAGCTTCCTATGTTCCTATGGCAACTCCCATTTCCAGGCTCACTAGGAAAGTCCAAAATGCAGGCAGTTGGGTTGGTCTATTAGTAAACATACAGTATGCACACACACCAGGGAGCAGCAGTAATTAGCATCATACCCAATTTGTGAGGATCAGTTTGAGTTCCATCCTGTGCATTGTGTCTTGGAAGTTAAGTACCACTGAACTCGGGCGTAACCAGTGCCCAGGTTTAACTTGTAAGCCACATCGCGCTTTAGCAGATGATCTTCAGCCAGCTGAAATTTGACCTTTCGCTTTTTCATTAGAAATGCAAACAGTCTTGCAAAGAAGTGTTGCCAGCTGAGCTGGGAGAGAGGATTTCAAAAGGTCCCCACGAATGCTCAAGAATGTATTTTGGGATAAAGCAAGATGAACACATGCCAGTTCTTGCCTTTGCCCATCTCCCATTCATCTTTCTTCCCTGGCTCAAAATATATGCCAAGATCAAATTCCCAGACCTTCCCAGTGCCTGAGTAAATAAAGTTGGTACCAAAATTTGAAGCACACGTAGAATGACCAACATGTTCTTTTGTACATATTTCTTGGGAATCAACTAGAATCCAGTGGTGTGTTGCGAACACGGAGTCAAAACCGTCCTGAATGCAAATGTGAAGCTTGCATTGTGATTTGTGGGGAGAGGGATCAAGAAAGCATCGATTTATTAATGATACATTGCCACAGAACCTTTCATTCTAGCAGGAGCCCCAGTTTTTCCATTTCTGACCACGGGAAGAATTATTATTATTTTTTCTGATATCACTGCCAGTTTGGCACAGATTAACAGACTTGCTGTTTATTTATAACCTCTTCCCCAGTCAACACAAAGCCAAATTATTATAATTTATTTCCTCCGTTCCCTTCACTGTTGCCTTCCACCATGTCAAGATTTATGACTGCAAGCTCTTTGGGGCAGGGATCTTTTGTTTGTGCTACTTTGCAATGCACCAAACTCACTGATGATCCTACAGAAAGAAAGAGCACCAGGGCAGTAAACTGCCGGTAGCCACCTAGTCATTCAAAAGGAGTTGCAATTCCCTCCCAACAACAACATTAGCAATAAATGGTACTGAAACTGTCTGTTACAGATATCTCATATCCAGAGATATGAAATTATTAAAAGAATATTTTAACCCTCTATAACTACATATTCCGATTCATTTTCAATGGCTGCTAGCCACAATGGCTGTGTTCTGTGTCCACTGTCGCTGGGAATCACAGATGGGGAGAACTGGGGCTGCCATACACTGAGATTTTCCTGGACTTTACTGGTATTTCAAAGGTGGAATTGACATACTGGGGGAATTTCTGAAAGGCAGCACTTTGTCTTGGATCTTAGGCATGCCGATCGAAAAATCGCGGTTGCTCAACAATTTTGGGGGTCTCTGAATTTTTCAAATATGGCAACCCTAGGAGGAGGAGAAGAAGAAGAGTTTGGATTTGATACCCTGCTTTATCACTACCCGAAGGAGTCTCAAAGTGGCTAACATTCTCCTTTCCCTTCCTCCCCCACAACAAACACTCTGTGGGGTGAGTGGGGCTGAGAGACTTCAGAGAAGTGTGACTGGCCCAAGGTCACCCAGCAGCTGCATGTGGAGGAGCGGAGACGCGAACCCGGTTCACCAGATTACGAATCCACCTCTCTTAACCACTACACCACACTCAGGTTCTGCTTGCATCTGATGGCCAGTTTCTAGGAATCAAAGTAAGGGGCGAGGTGCTGCACTCATGTTGTACTTCACATATGCATTTGGTTGGCTACTGTGAGAGCTAGAGTGCTGGACTAGGTGGGCCACTGGCCTGATCCAGCATCTCTCTTCTGCTCATATGAAAGGTTGATCTGCCACCTTAATAAACTGAAAGAATTGGTTTCCTGCTGATACAGTCCAGCAGAAGTCACTTTGGGATGTAGATGTTGAGTGTGGCCTCTGGAACCAGGTGTTGCCGACCCTGTTGGCTGATGGAAAGAATTTTCTCAAAGAAGGTTTGGACATCTTGGACTACTGGAATGCATGTACACGAAGAACTCAGACATCTTGCCCAAGGATGGTCAAATGAGCAGCTCTGCATTGCAATCCTGTTATAAGAAGTTATAACAAATAGACTCATTGTGCAGATGTGGTTGGCTTGTGTATTTCTTCATACTCAATTCCATTCGTGAATCATCTCAAAGTGATTAACAGTAGCAACACAAACAAGAGGATTTCATGGAGCAATTTCAAATCCAATGCGGATACAGACAGCAATATAGTCTTCACTTAATAGTTGAAAAAGAAAAGTCTGAAATACAATAGACCTTCTGTATGGTATATAAAATGAGAGGCAGTTCTAAAGGCAGGGGTGCCATCTTGAATAAAATATGGGGTTGGGACAGATAAGCCTCACCCCGCATAATCTATCACAAGCCACATTTGAATAGCAGTGTCCATCAACTGAGGGGGGGCAGCCCTTCCAAATATTTTTTTGGGGTCAGCAAAGGGACTTAGGCCCCTAGGAATTGGCTCATATGTCTAAAGGGTAAAGGTAAAGGGACCCCTGACCGTTGGGTCCAGTCGTGACTGACTCTGCGGTTGCGGCACTCATCTCGCTTTATTAGCCGAGGGAGCCGGCGTACAGCTTCCGGGTCATGTGGCCAGCATGACTAAGCTGCTTCTGGTGAACCAGAGCAGCGCACGGAAACGCTGTTTACCTTCCCATCAGAGCAGTACCTATTTATCTACTTGCACTTTGATGTGCTTTCAAATTGCTAGGTTGGCAGGAGCAGGGACCGAGCAACAGGAGCTCACCCCATCGCTGGGATTCGAACCGCCAACCTTTTGATTGGCAAGTCCTAGGCTCTGTGGTTTAACCCACAGCGCCACCCACGTCCTTTACGTCTAAAGGGTAGCTGCCACCATCAGGGGGTTTGGGCTGGGTGTTCATCAGTATGCAGATGATACCCAGCTCTACCTCTCTTAAATGTGAGTGCCTGGAAGTGGTTGGAGGATGGATGGTGGCTAACTGATGGAGGTTGAATCCTGACAAGACAGAAGTACTGTTTTGGGGGGACGGGGCGGGCGGGTTTGGGGGACTCCCTGGTCCTGAATGGGGTAACTGTGCCCCTGAAGGACCAGGTGCACAGCCTGGGAGTCATTTTGGACTCACAGCTGTCCATGGAGGCGCAGGTTAATTCTGTGTCCACCAGGCACAGCTCTACCAGCTCCATCTGGTACGCAGGCTGAGACCCTACCTGCCTGCGGACTGTCTTGCCAAAGTGGTGCATGCTCTAGTTATCTCCCACTTGGACTACTGCAATGCGCTCTACATGGGGCTACCTTTGAAGGTGACCTGGAAACTGCAATTAATCCAGAATGCGGCAGCTAGAGTGGTGACTGGGAGTGGCCGCCGGGACCACACATAACACCGGTCCTGAGACATCTGCATTGGCTCCCAGTATGTTTCTGAGCACAATTCAAAGTGTTGGTGCTGACCTCTAAAGCCCTAAACAGCCTCAGTCCTGTATACCTGAAGGAGTGTCTCCACCCCCATCGTTCAGCCCGGACACTGAGATCCAGCACCAAGGGCCTTCTGGCGGTTCCCTCATTGCGAGAAGTGAGGTTATGGGAACCAGACAGAGGGCCTTCTCAGTAGTGGCGGCCGCCCTATGGAACGCCCTCCCTTCAGATGTGAAGAAAATAAGCAGCTATCTTCTCTTTAAAAGACATCTGAAGGCAGCCCTGTTTAGGGAAGTTTTTAATATTTAATGCTGTATTGTTTTTAACACTTGATTGGAAGCCGCCCAGAGTGGCTGGGGAAACTCAGCCAGATGGGTGGGGTATAAATAATAAATTGTTATTATATTATTATTATTAAAGGCCTAATTTCTACATTGTGTGGAACAGATTCCGTGCTGAAATCGTATCTGTGGAGACCCCTCCTGCCTAGAACAGTGATCATTTGGTTATGTATGAGGTGAGACATACTTTGTTGCTCTGAAGTTGTCAAAAAGGCACTGTGGTGGTACACAGGTGAGCTGTTGTTCATCATCTGCTCAACAGCTTGGTGTGTCACTTCTCTGGCAATGATATCTGCTTCTAGCATTGCCGTTTTGATGTGGGCTGGCTTATAGCACCAGTGTCACACCATAAGTCATGACACTGCATAAGAGCAAGTGTTAGTGTGCCAAAAAAACACTTGCTAACTTCAGATCTTTTATTTGCCCATGCAGTGGCCCATAAGATCGAGCGTTAAGTGTGTTTGATCAAGATTAAACATCACAACGGATGTTTTGGTTGGGTTTAGAGATGCTATAGCTGTGCACTTGGACCTGAGTCCAGTTTTGCATTACACATTCTATTGTCAGTATAAGCTCTAAACGCTCTTTTGCAATGTTATTTTAGCGTGAACCAGAAGATGCAATGGCCACAACGTGCTTGGAATAAGACAGTAACTAAAATCATTGATCACAAACAGATTAGGGGGTTGTATTTTTTAATGCTCCAATGCAGATCCAAGGCAAATGCTGGGACCAGTGCAGATCCCCTAGGTCCCAAGTCATCCAGGATTTAATATGTCATTGACAAAT
Source organism: Podarcis cretensis (assembly GCF_951804945.1). Taxonomy (NCBI): domain Eukaryota; kingdom Metazoa; phylum Chordata; class Lepidosauria; order Squamata; family Lacertidae; genus Podarcis; species Podarcis cretensis. The sequence goes on from NC_137179.1 coordinate 14,652,779, forward strand.
CCCTGAATTCAGACCATAAATAAATTGGTGACCGGTACAGTCCTGGATTTAAGGCCTAATGACATACAGTCCCAAGTCATTCCCTAGGGCAGGTACCAGCCTCAGATCAAACTTCCAGAGCCGTTGCCAAACTGGACAAATTTTTCCTGTTAAAAACTCTAGTATATATAATGGGGCAGTTTCACTTCAGAGTGAAGTTGATCAATATTTGCTAACCCAAGTAATCCCTTCTTTTGACAGGTCCTGAACAAACAATCACCCCACACATGCAAACACGAGGTATATAAACCACAGCTAGAGTATAGTATATGGGAACAGAAAGTTAGGCTCCATTTGTGGCTGCAGCCTTTTGGTGAAGTCAATTGGGAAGTACCTACTGTTTGTTTAACTATGGCTTTGGCCTGACATTTAGTTAAAGAAATGTTTAACTTTTTATGATCAGCATTCCAGATAAGTGGGAGCAAATCCTGCACCCAATAAAACAAATGTCAGCTCTACCAAATGCTCCTGTATGCTCAAAGACACACAGGTTGTGACCAAGTTAAAGACTGGGATCCAGCACATTCCATTGCTCCTTTTTTGGTTTGAATAAATACTTTTGTTGTGATGTTACATCCTGGCCAAGGGTTTTATGAACACAGGGGGGAAGGGGGAGTTTTTGAGGTTCCCACCCGACTAGATCCATACCTTCCAACTTTTCTTCAGTGAAAATAGGGAAATCCCATTCCATAATGATAATTTTACTATTTATACCCCACACTTTTTACTTAGTTGCCCCAGCCACTCTGGGCAGCTTCCAACATATATAGAGACATAATAAAACTTAACATTTTTTTAAAAAAACTTCCCTATACAGGATTGCCTTCAGACGGCTTGGGGATTGGATAACTCCATACCCTCCAGCTTCTCTCCAGTGAAAATACGGACATCCTAAGGAAAAGTGGGACATTCTGGGATCAAATCATAAACCAGGATGGCTTCTCTAAATCAGGGACATCCCTGGAAAATAGGGACACTTGGAGGGTTTGTAGATCACAGGGGAATTTGGGCTTCCCACTTTGGTAAACAAGTAATTTCCATCAATGTGCCTAACCTTTCCAAACCTTGACTAAATAATGCAAATATGTATTCCGTTCCCTGTGGTTCTTGTGCAAACACTGTATCTAAATCCTGAATAACTGTAATCTGTATATCACCTGAATACTAAATTATAATCAGGATCAGCCAGCGCTGCAGAGCGGGTGAGAATCGAAAGTGCATTGTCACATCAAACACCCACACCCCTACTACAATTGTAACCACGTGATGACAGTAGAGTTTAAAGCCATGCTAACCTGGAACTCAGAAATGAATGTACCAAAAACCAAGAAGCAGCTTGGCTGAAAAATGAACCTGCAACTATATTAGTGTGAGAGTCATCACACACTCAAAATCAGGGATGTGATTTTGCAGGACCTGCTCTCCCCATTTGTGATTCCCAGCAAGTGGGAGATAGAGCATAGTCATCATAGCTAGTAACCACGGATGCTGAATTTGGCTACTCCTCTTCTGAAGCCTTCCAAGTTGCCAGTGACATAGCATAGGGACCACAGGGACAGTTGCCCTCGGCGCAAAATTGTTAGGGGCACAAAATTTCAACACCCAGTGCTGCCTCAATACAGCTGGCCCCTTCTGTTGCTGGGCTCTGTTGAAAATGGTTTCTCCATGCAAACCAGGAAGTGACCTCTCCAGACAACGGAATGACTCTTTGTTTCTTATCTCTGCAGCTGCGATCTCCTGGGTGACGTGGACGCCATGAGGCAGTTGAATGCACATGCATACTCCATCTGTTTCCCTTTCTACCACCACCCTCCCCTGGGTGCAGCCCTGGATGCTGGCAACCCATGCTACACCACTGCATTGCAAGTAGCAAGACCCCAGGAGGTATGTCTCCCCTTCAGTTCTCAGAAATATGTACAGGATGGTGTTCCTCCAGAGATCTCTAGAGCATGAGTTCCCAAATTGTGGTCCACGGACTGCCATTCAAGTGGTCCGCAGCATGCTTGTGGATTTGAGGTCAAAGACGGGAGGTGGTACCTCTATCGCTTTAAGCAGCCATGTTGATTTTTTTAATTCTGTTTTTATTGCTCCTTTTATTTCTTGTATTGCATTATTTTGCAATCTGAATTCCATGGAATAAAAATCAATATGTAAGAAATAAAAGGAGCGATAAAAAATGCAATTAAAAATCATACAGTATGCAGCAGAGTGTATTTCAGTTGCTGCAGTAAGCAGGGGGGAAAGACCATTAAGTGGTCCAACCAAACTCTCAGCAGTTTTCAAGTGGTCAGGGATGGAGGGTTAAAACTGCTCTAGAGCTAATTTAGGCTGCCACAACAACAGGGGATCTTCTTTGGTCACTGCCAGCCCACCCCCACCCCCCATATGTGTTTGGGGAAAGGGAAGGGGGCAGAGGGGAATTGTGAGGGGTCAGGAGGTCATTCTCTTAATGACATCATTGGGCAACGGATGGGCCCTAGGGCTTAGAGCGAGCCTGTACTCAAAGTGAGCCATGTTAATGCCCAATCCAAATTGATCCGAAAAGATTTCCTTTTCGGAGAGCCTATTCCAAACTGAGCCTGAAGAAGCTTGGTCACCATTATGTGGATACACATAGTAGCTTTGTGAAGCTTTAACAACCCCTGAGCTTATGTAATAGATTTCAGCCAGAGCGAAGGCAGAAAGTGCTGTTCTCACTCTGTTTTGCACTCTTGAGAGTGGAATGTAGCCAATGAGCTTTGGCTATGTGATGATGTCAGAAGTCACATTGGAGCGATGACAAACCTTCTTCCATCAGCAATGGAGAGCATAATCTCCATTGAGGTAAATTATGGATGCGAAGCCTCAGACCCAGACTTATAGGCCTGTATATCTGGCCCTCAGCACTCTCTCTCAAGCCACACACCTGTCTCTCAGGGGCTCTACTGTGTACTTTGAATGTTTTCACCTGGCTGGAACGTGTCCTTCAACTCTCTGGTGATGCCTTTTGCCTGTCCTAATGAAAGATAGAGATGCGTTTGTGAGTGGGTCTAAAAATCAGCCTACTGTACAAAGGTAAAATTTGCACCCATGGCTCTGCCCCCTTTTCCTCTGGCCCCACGCACCACTGGCACTGAAAAAAGGTTCGCCATTCCTGAAGCGAATATGGCAAATGAAGTGCCCATGTTCTCAGAGGGCTGTGAGAAAAATATCATTTAAAGGGAGGCTCTGTTTCAGGAACTGTTTTGGGCAGTTTGAGAGCCTCGGTTTCATAGAATTGGAGCTGAAACGGGGTCTTGTAGGCCGTTGCTCAAAGGTCAGCCGTGAAATTTCAGGCTATTTACCATAGTCACTGGCTCCTGTGTGAGCGAGGATAGGGAGCCCAGGCCTCTCAGTTGCAGTCCCTGGCAATGTTAGCATGCTTGCACACACACACACACACACACACACACAGAGAGAGAGAGAGAGAGAGAGAGAGTGAATTTACCTCATTAGCATGTCTTGAATGAAGCAGGCTAAGATTTTAAGTGGATCCATGTGTTTTCAGGACTGCTTTGTTTACCGCTCCTAGTGTTGGGTCTCAGCCGCTGTTTATTCATCAGGGCTGTTGCTTATCCATTCATCATCTAACCACAGAATTTTAAGTAAGGGTATTTGTTTGCTTGCTTTGTCAAAAAGCCCCCCTCCCCTCTTTTGCATATTTACTTGCATCCTTGGTTATGAGCACTGGAATATTTATTTCCAAGGCAAATCTGCAAAAGAAAGGGTCAAACAGAGATGAGAGGAGGAGAACAGAGAAAGAGAAACCAGAAGCAGGTTGCTTGGTGGTGAAGTTAGTACTGAATGGGCAGATCATCTAATATCTGAATTGAAGTCACTCAAGGCGAAATGGTGTTACAAGCAATTCAGAGGCTTGTTGACATCCCAGGATTGCCACCTTGGCTTCTTGGGGGAGTTCTTGCAACTTTAATAATTGCTTAATAAGCAGTTCACACTTCTCAGATATTGTGTCTATCAACAACAAGCTGCATTCTTACTTAAATATGATCTTTAAAAGTTCAGCTACTCTTTCCATTCATTGCACAGAACAGTAACATTTCTTCCTCTTCTAACATAGCTAGAAATGGTGGATAAGATTTTGCTTTTTTAAAGCAGTTCGCTACATGAAATTGTGCATGTTTGCAACTGGGGAAAAACAGTTGTGATGGTTATACAGGATGAGACGTGTTAACAGTATAATAAAAACAAATCTTTAAAATATCTATTAACATATCGTTTCTAATAACATGTGTGTAATTAGCCAAAGCGGATAATGGGATACTTTTTATTGGAAGAATAATGTTGAATCCACAAATCATTCAGGTCCCACTTGTTATTTTCTCCTTGTTACTCTATCATGTAAAAGATTATATGAATTATTCTGGGTACAATAAAAGGTATTGTGTTATCTAGCCAACTTTAAATTGCCTACATTTGCTTGTGGCTCACTAAAGCTACAAAGGAAAATCTCTCAACAAACACCTTGTGAGTCATATTTTCCATTATTTTCTGTAAACACAGTGGTTTTAAGACACGTCTTTCATAAATGCTTGCAGAGTGCTCTAAGATACAACCTCATGCCAGAATTCTTCTGCTCTTCTTTATCTGCCTGCCAGTCCCAGCACAGATTCGGACGTAAACATATCAGTGTAATAAACTATGCTTGGTCTAATAAACCACCCAGCTTTCTCCCTTTGCCTCCTCCTTTCTCTTGTGAGTCTCAATTCAACAATTCTGTGCTTTATTAAATCACAGTTTAACTGTTACATCTGAACTGGGAAACTGTGATTTCATCTGTTTATAAGCGAGGGTAATAAACCAGGTTGAGGCCATGGCTGACATGGTTAAGAATGTGAGAAGAGCACTGCTGCATCAAATAACCCTTTAGTCCAGCATCTTGCTCTGGTTAACCAAATGCTTATGAGAGGCCTGCAAGCAGAATCTGAGTTCAGCAGCAGTCTCTTCCTGCTTGTGATCCCCAGCAGCTAGTATGCAGAAGCATACTGCCTCCAGGAGGGCAACACAACCATCATGGCTAGTAGCCATGAAACTGGCCTATTCTCTTCATGTCCACATTCAGTTGGTACCCTTGATCCTTCATCTCCCTGTTGCCAGCTCCTTATTAGACAACTTCAAGATGATGATGATGATGATGACAACAGTGATATCTCTTAAGTCCCAGGTGTTTATGAGATCACTCTACATCAGAGATCTTTCTTCCTCGGTTCTGATCCATTTCATCTATCTCAATCTGTTTAAGGCAGGGGACATTCCCAGACCCACCAGGAGATGCCAGGGATAGAACCTGGGACTTTAAGTTATGGCCCTTCAACACAGACCCTCCACAACCTTGTCTCAATCCATTTCAGTTTCCATCACCGAGAGGAAGTGACCATCCAAGTAAAGATTGAGACTGGTAGGGCCATGGCTCTGGAATAGAGTGGAAACTAAGGCAGGGTCAGGACCCTGGACAAGGATTAAGGTCCTTATTACATTCAGGACCATGGTTAGCAGTCTGAAGCAGACAGAGCAAGTTGTCTTTCTTGGAACAACTAGGAAGTGGGTGCAGGGTGGGCAGAACATCTTGCAGGCCCTCAAAGGCTATTGGATCACACCTTCGTCAACCTTGACCACTGGCCATAAGGATTACATCCCTGCCTTTTCGGTGCTGCATCTGGTCGGTTAAAGGCCAGATGTCTTTCGCTGCAGCTGTTGGCTTCTTCGATGCAGCAGGGCTTTGAGCATCTTTGGTGGAAGTTTCTCAGGACTTTCTTGATCCTCCAAGGAGTCTGTGGTCCAAATAAACTGGATAAACTGTGGGTTTGGCTGGGTCATGCTGAATGCATTTACTACAATTCGAACTGTTTCCTACAATTGCTTTCCTGGGTGTTGTCTGAGTATTTCAGCGCTTAAGTCAGAAACAGAAACAGTAATAACAACAGCAGTTCCATTTCATTGAACCGTTTCAACCGAAGACACACTTATTTCTGCACGCCTACCTCCACATACTTGGGTTTTTAAAATTACATCTCTCAAAGCGTGCACACGATGTACTCCGTGCCTATTCTGCTGGTACATATTAGATGCAAAACAAATAAACGAGCAAAAAATGGTTATGCTTCTTACTTTCAGAATATTATCGTTCCAACAGTAGGGAAGGAGGGCCCTTGAGCCAAACTCATGAACAGCTTTCCTGCCATGTGAGGAAAGAGTTTGCAACCTACTGGGTGCCTTGTCATCTTGGGCAGCCTACATTTCAGAGGGAAATTATTCTTATTACATACCCTCTGCCAGGAGAAAGGTATGTGTCAATCTAGGGCTGCCACCAGGTCTAAGGAAGCTCTGGCCAAGGTGCCTTCAGACGTCACCTCCCCAGCAAGCTTACCAGCTTACCTGGCATAAGGTTGCAGAGAGACAATGGTGTGCCTAGTAGCACTATGGCAGAATAAAGATGGTGGCTGCTGCATATGGAGATCATTGTGTCCCACTTTACAGAGGACCATCTTCTGTAAGAGGAGGTTCTCTGTTTGAAGGGCTGTCTGGTGCAACTCCAATATAAAGATGAAAAACCATGGGAGGTGTGAGTGAGGCTATCAACAGCTATTAATGACTGTGTTATACTTCTGCTGTCAGAGGCATGATTAATTCTACACATCACTTGGGAAGACAGGCAAACTAATATCAGTGTACTGGAAGAGCAACGATCACCAGTGTTGAAGCAATGATTCTTCAGCATCAACTTCATTGGACTGGGCATGTTGTGCGGATGCCTGATGATCGTCTTCCAAAGCAACTACTCTATTCCGAACTTAAGAATGGAAAGCGTAATGCTGGTGGTCAATAAAGGCTGTCTCAAGGCAAATCTTAAAAAATGTAGTATAAACACTAACAATTCCTCCAATTGGAGAACAGCCTTTACCAAAGGCATCAATCTTACTCAGCTAGGAGTGATCGCCAAAGAAGAAGAAAGAAGAAGAAGAAGAAGAAGAAGAAGAAGAAGAAGAAGAAGAAGAAGATGATTCCTCTATTGCTGGCAATCACAGGTGATTAGAGCACTGTTGCACTCCTATCCTGCATGTGTGCTTCTCAAAGGCATCTGGTTGGCCTCTGTGAGAACAGGATACAGAACTAGATGGGCCTTTGGCCTGATCCAGCAGGATCATCTTATGTTCTTATGTTCAGGGTCCTTGACGTTGCCCATCAAGAGTAACTGGGTAGCAGAGTAAGCAGGCACATAGTATATCTGGTCACGATGTCCCCCACAACAATGAGGCATATTGTACTTCTATTTAAATCACAGCAAATATTTGCATCTCTACATGTAAGTCAGCATATGCAAAAATGATGCAGATCTGTTATCTGCTTGTGTCCTCTTTTTGAGAGGAGTCTTGCATAATTTCCAGAGTTCATAAGCTGAGGATCTCCAGTCTCTCCTGGGCTTCTATGCAAAAGTGGCGAGAGAGCAGTTTCAGAAACGAAAGGAAAAGGACCCCCAAACCCACATGCTTCTCCAATGAACTATAGAAGGCAGAAAGTGCAGGAAATCAGGGGAAAGTTATAGGAGCATCATCTGAAGAAAAGACTTTCCCCCTTCATCGAAAGATCAATACTCTGGAGTCTAGGCCAATGAGATGTATAGATGAGAAAGAGCAACTTAGGATAAATTCAGCCTCAGTAACACACACCCATGTCTCCTTTTTTCACTTTTAATTCTAGCTATGCACTGTCATGCCTCTGTCAGGCCTACATGATCATAGCTTCATTTAAAGAATAAAGTTGCAACCGCCACAGGTGTTAATGTGAACAACAATTTTTGTATGCAAATGGGCAAGCAAGTAGACCTCATTCATCCATTTGCTGTTTTAACAGAAAGGGGGTCTAGGGATTACTTGATTGGGGCTGAATTGCATAGGCATTGATGCGCATAAACTCTAATTCACATGATAAGATCCCTCCTCACACCCATAAAGGGGAGGGGCTGAAATAAGGGGTGTGGTGATGGGTAGGGATTCAATTCAGTTTACATTTAAAGGTGAACCTCCTTAAGATGAGCTATGATGATTTGTTTTGGTGATTCTGTGTTCACTGGGATGGTTTTGTGTGTGCTTAATCCGGTTTTATTACACAATAATTTATGGATCAGCTCCCTTGAGGATCCTTGAGGGATCCCTTGAGGATCCTTTGGGCCGTAAGATGGGCCAGAAATATTTAAATAAAATGAACAGACCGATTCAAAACTGTGGCCATGGCTCTGCACTTGAGATAGATGGCCAGCTCAGGAGGATCTTGTCAGTTGCAAATGTCTGGCTTAGCTCTATGCATCAGCAACGCATGAAGAGGGAAAGCATGTGCCATGTATCTGTATTTGTTTAGTCGAATCTGAAGAAAATTGGTAGAAAGTTAAAACTGTCTGCATCGCTCCCAAATTCTTCACACCCAGTGGTGCAGAAAATGTACCATATGCTGTTCAACAAATGCGCCCTTGCGCATTGTTCCGAGACTGTAGAGAAGTCTCCGTCTGCCAAACAACAGTGCTGTCAAATTAGCAAATGGCACAATAGGAGGATTTTAATTTGTTTTGGGGGGAGGAAGCTAGGAAAGATGAAACTCTATGACTGTAAACAATCATCTTCCTAATGTATTTTGATCATGCCATTCTAGCGCTACCTTCTTGATGGACTCTGATGTTGTTTGGGTTGCACATGGGTTTTCAAGCTTGAGACATTTATTTTGTTTTAGCGGACATAATTGGGTGATCGGTGCACATGTAAAGGGCAACACATACGTGAGGGCTTGCATCATCAGTGCTTATGCTTTCCTGAAATGCAACGTGGTGACCCTTTCATTTCTGTTCTCAGTAGAGTGGAATAAATAAAACTTTGGTTCATTGAGCATCTTCAAAAGAGGGAGAACAAGATGGTAAAGGATCCTCAAAACCTGCCTTATGAGGAATGGTTGGGGGAGCTGGGCATCTTTAGCCTGGAGAAGAGAAGATAGCCATCTTCAAATATCTTGAAGGGCTGTCACCTGGAAGATGGAGCAAGCTTCTCTTCTGCTGCCCCAGAGGATAGGACTCGAACCAATGGATTCAAGTTACCAGAAAGGAGATTCCAGCTAAACATTAGAAAGAACCTTCTGGTGGTAAGAGCTGTTCAACAGTGGAATGGACTCCTTCAGAATGTGATGGACTCTCCTTCATTTTTAAACAGAAGTTGGATGGCCATCTGTCAGGGATTGTGAAAAGGGAAATCATTGATTATATGTACGTAAGTACATAAATATGCACATCCTCTTCTTAATACATTCTCAAATTTTGGTGCAAGATGGTGGCTGTGTTGGGACATCATGCAAACGATGGTTTATCATGATGGAAAGAAGGTGAGTCTTCCTACCTCCCGTGTGGCTGTGAGAATGAGATTGAAAGCTGTCACTTCCTGTTTCAGTTCACAACAGGTCAGCATTATGACTGAACTCTAGTTAACCTTTCGTTCTAACAAGCCATAATTAAAGTTAACCACAGTTTAACAGGTTTGAAGGAAACAACAAGCTGTAGTTAACTTAAAACCATAACAACACCTAGAAACAAAAGTTTCTTAGCACCTTCTAATGACCATGCTGGAAGATAAGTGGAAGAAGTGTGCAAAACTAGGGGGAAGGTTAGGTTCATTCCAAATACAGTTTCTAAAAAGTGAAGATCAATAAAATCAGATAATAATAATAATAATAATAATAATAATAATAATAATTTCTACCTTGCCCATCTGGCTACTCTGGGTGGCTTTCAACAGAACATTAAAAATAGAATAAAACATCAAACATTAAAAACTTCCCTAAGCAGGGCTGCCTTCAGATGTCTTCTAAAAGTCAGATAGTTGTTTATTTCCTTGACATCTGATGGGAGGGCGTTCCACAGGGTGGGCACCACTACCAAGAAGGCCTTCTGCCTGGTTCCCTTTAACTTCACTTCTTGCATTGAGGGCCACCAGAAGGCCTTCGGAGCTGGACCTCAGTGTCCGGTCAGAACAACGGGGGTGGAGATGCTCCTTAAGGTATACTGGGCCGAGGCCATTTAGGGCTTTAAAGTCAGCACCAACACTTTGATTTGTGCTCAGAAACATACTGGCAGCCATTGTAGGTCTTTCAAGAGTATATCACTGTATATCGACTAGGGAAAGTTTACTCATGACACTATAGCCTACAGAATATCACAGGGCAATGGCCCCACCAATAGGCACTTTCTACCATTGCCCCTGCCATATATAAAGCATCACCAGTTGTCTTGTAAAGACATATCATTCCCTCCTAACCTTTCCATGATCCATAAAACTGGATCCTGTTATTTCTGGTTTTTATATTATCTCTCTTTTTGTGATACTGCTTTATTGCTGTATTTTTGTATACCAATTAATGAATTTTTTTTTAAAAAAAAGCAGTAAAGAAATGTGTTCAAATACATAACCATGTGTGACCCAATGCTACTGCAACTTAACTAAATTAAAACAAAAATCTGAGAGTCCTAGGGATATATAAATAGGATGGAGGCAGAGGTGGCAAGGAAGATGATAACATGTTTAGTGAAACAGGCCACTCATGCAAACCGGCCGGTTGTGGAGAACACGTGATGACTGAGAAGAAAGGAAGTGGAGATGAAAGGGAAACTGGTAACTGATTAACATCTTAAAGTAAAAGGTGGAACATAAAACATAAAACTTAAAACAGACTCTGGCATGCTAAACTTCACCAGAGGCCACTGGGTGGTAGGCAATAAATCAATATCATGAAACACTGGAGAATAAACCCAGCAAACATTTGCATATTGTTCTATTTCTGAAGCCCTGGATGATGAGGAGAACCTCTGAATGACCCTCTTCTTCTTTTTTTCTGGTTGTCTTACGCTTGACTTCTTGAGTTAATTTGTAACGAGGAATAATACCGATACATCAGCCGGCAAAAGAGCTGCCTTCTTCTGTGCAATGGACTTCTCAAACGTGATTAGGATTGGAAGAGACTTCGCACTGGAGGACCATTTCAGAGCAAGCGTTTAATAAACCGTTTTCTCGCCTGCTTTTGCATCAGCTGTCAGGGCCAAGTGAGGTCGGAGTTAAAGACGGGGTCTGACAGCCAAACAACACATTGCGCCTACTGCATAGCAATGCAGTCGCATCCCTTGTTTTTCTTTAATTAATTTCAGGGGTGGGATTGTTGTCGGGATAGCAGGGCAAGGGGAGAGGAGGTTCATCACTTCCCACTCCAGCTGTGATGTGGAATCCCCCCCCCAAAAAAAAATAATATCAGGAAAGCAGTTTCAATTTGTGTTTGACTAAACTTCGGAGTGTTTTCCAACGGGGTCAAGAGAGATAAACCTCCCCTTCTTGCACACAGCAATCCCAAAAACAATCACCCTCCACATGCTTGCTTGTAATTAATTAAAGAAAAACAAGAGACGTAGAGGAATTCTACACATTCTGTTGTCTGGCTCTAAAAAGAGCCAGTGGTCAGGTGTCAGAGCAGAGACAATGGGCTTGCACCAGCCACACAAATAATGTGAATGTGAAATATTGTGAACCCTCTGATGGTGTTGATGAGCTCACCAGGCTGCAGAACAGTCCACCACTTCCACAGCGGCAGAATTTGGTTTCAGGGTTAGAAAAAGAATTCAGATGTCTTTTATTTTGCGTTACAAGCCGATTGCTTGCTGCGCATGTGCTTCTGTCTTGTAGTGCATTACTGTTCTTCCTCCTTGGAGCAGAAAAATAGGGGATGAGAGATTTGAATACGGAAAAAAGAAGAGTAGATTCAAGCGGCATGTATCCAAATTAGTCTGAGTCATCTACTGTATATTCATCATATTTACTGCTGCCTTTGGTTTTACATGGGGCGTGGCAAAGTCCCTCCAGGCTATGTACAATGAGCTTGAAAAGCATTGAAAATTGGCAGAAATTCATGGAAAACAAGCACGAAATTAGGACACTATTGATTACATGGGAGGAGACATTTATTGCCTGATCCAACTCAAGTCATATTTAACAATAATAATAACAATCAAAAGTATTCATGCTTCAGTGTTAATTTCTCAGTATGGATTGCATACAAAGTTAATGGTGATACACCATTTGGTTTCTTTTCCAAATGCTGGAAGGCAACCAAATAGGCTATACACATTTATGATATGAGAATCCAATAGTCTATCTTTAGGTGACAATATCCACATTGTGCTAAGTTGATATTTAAAACGCAGCTCTAGGCATGCTTACTCAGAAGTAAGTCCCATTTGGTTTGATGGGATTTGCTTTCTGATAAGTTGTGGCCTGAATTTTCCATTTCAACCCATTGCTTTTGGCCTTCCATTGGCAAGGAAGATAACAAGAGTTTGGCTTCTTCTGTCTGAAAGTAAGATGGTGGTGCTGTGTAGTGATGGCTTCCTTAAGAGTAAAGAGGTATTGATTCCTGTTTTAAGGGGACCGTGTGTTTTTCTCTGTGGCAGCCCTAAGTTGTGGCATCAGATATCTTCGTTATATAGCTCAAGACTCAGCTCTTTACCCTTGTGTTTGACCCTTGCCCAAAACCCTGGAGAACCATTGCCAGTCAGAGTTGACTATCCAGGTATCTCAGCCTTTCCAAACCCCAAACCCACTTTTAACCCATGCATCTAGGGGCCCATTTCTTAATTTTTCATCATACATTTGCATGGTGGTAGTGCTGCTGTTGGCTCACTTATGGGTCCCGATCCAACCGTTGAAGACATTCTGGGCTAGAAGGACCTGTTAGCGGACTCGGTAGAAGACAGCTTCTTGTGTTTAGCATCCTAAAATTCTGGTTGCACTTTCTTTGCCAGATGTTCCACAGAATCTCCTGGTTGGCGGGGAGTATCGTAAGAAGCTGTGTTCCATTTGCACATCTTCAGGGCTCTTTGGTTTTTTTGCCCCCTCTGGTTTTACAAGAAACTTCCCTCGAGAAATATCGCTAGTCTCGTCAGAGTTCTTTCAGATTGCTCCAAGCAGGAACCTCCAAATTCACCTCAAGATTTTGCCCGAGGGGAAGTTTCAATGGCAAATCAAAAACAAAGTGACAACAGCAACAAAACATTTTTGGATAAACATCAGATAAACAGACATAATGCCTCTTCTCTTCTCTTTCCTCCTCAAATTCATATAGCGCATCTTCACATATCTTGCCCTCCTCCGTGTATCTTCAGCAAACTGACAAAAAATACCCCACCAACCTGAAGTCATCTTATGTAATTATCTGCTGTTTCCTTGTAATGCTGTGCAGCTGTTCGTATCCAGGGTGCATGGCAGAGCGTGCTATTTGGAGAGATAAGTACAAGGGAAATATAAAACTATTTACGTTCTTATTCCCTGCACTTTGCTGGAGCAGGCCTTAAATGTAAGTTCCTTGGAAAAAGGTTTGTTTAGTTTTGAGGTGGCCGGGCCTTGCCTTATATGTCAATGAAAAAAGCACTGTGGGTTTAGATTTGGACAGATACAGCTCACATGTTGATTAGGCACAATAGCCTTTCCTCCACAGTTAACTCCAAAAGATGCTGTGCTCCCAAACAGAACCAACTGCACCATGAGCCAAGCTCATGCACAGAGCAGCAGAAGAGCTGCAGATAATAAAGTGGTGTGTTTTTCACACACAAAAATCTCTATAGTGAGGAATAAGCTTGATCCCAAAGCAAGGCAAAGGAACCGCTTCAAGTCACCACTGTTTTCTGATCTCTTATTGCTCTGCATCCAGTAAAAAATGGACTGAAGATCATCTCAGGGGAGGAAGCAAAGCTAGAGCTGACAATGGCAAGTGCATGCCATGGAAAGTTGTGATTCCTGTTTTGTCTCTGTCCTTTGCCTTTGGAGAAGGGACGGGGAAAGTTGTGTGCTCCAGATGTTGCTGGACTACAACTCCCACCATCCCTTGCCATTGGCCATGCTGGCTGGGGCTGATGGGAGGTCAACGACCCATCTTGTCCAGCGTCCTGTTCTCATAGGAGCTGACCAGATGCCTGTGGGAAACCCACAAGCTGAGAGCAAGAGTGCTCCTCCTACCAGCAGTTCAAAGCATCTGGGATTCAGAGGCTCAATGCGTCTACAGTAGAGATTGAACACTGTCATTGTGGAGGGTGACCATTAGAGGGCCACAGCTTCCTTGTCCCAGCTTTAGAGTTGTGGCTTGTTAATTTTTTTTTGTTATGGGGAGTTGCCAGCACTACTCCAGGGTCTCTAGCAGCTAACTCTATGATCCTGCAGTCAGGATGGAGGGGGGTTTCATTTGATGCACATTTTTTAGGCAATCTATCCTAATTTGCACCTCCCGACAGTAGATTTCAGCACAATTATGCTTGGGATTTTTCAATTTTTCAATTTTGTGCTACAGATCCTGGGCTCAAAACACAAACCCAAATGCAGAGCATGTGTGAGCTCTTGCATGCAGCATTGGGGTAAAATTCAATAAAATATGAATTTAAATACAGGACAGGATGGAATTAGAAATGGCAACATGTGAAATTGCTAGAGACCACAGAAATGCATGGCTTCATGAATCCCTACTCTGCCTTTTACCTGTTGCGGCTACAGAGGTATGCGCTTTTCCTTAGACCTTTAAAAATAAACACAGTTGGGGCTTCTGAATTGGTGGGCAAGCTATTGCAGAGTAAATGAATGCAGCAACAGCAGGCAGAGCAGGTCTGGGGAACCTTGGGTCAGGGGCCTGAATATGGCCCCCAAGGCTCATATGGCCCCCAAGGGTCTCTGCCTGGCCCTCAGAACTCTCCTCAGGCCACTCCCCTCTCCTCAGGCCACTCCCTTCACAGGTCCCAGATGACACTGAGTTGCTTTAGCATGGCTGGAATGTGTCCTCCAACTCTGAAAATGCCTTTTGCTTGCCTGGATGAAGGAGAGAAAGAAGCATGAAGAGTGTATGTGGAAACTAGCCTACTGTTCAAAGCTAACATTTGCAGTTCTTGCTCCACCCATTTTTGCCTCTGGCTCCTCCCACCACTGGCATATGGCCCTTCGAAGGTTGCTCAGGAGGGAATGTGACCCTTTGTTGTTGTTGTTGTTTAGTCATTTAGTCGTGTCCAACTCTTCGTGACCCCATAGACTAGAGCACGCCAGACACTCCTGTCTTCCACTGCCTCCCGCAGTTTGGTCAAACTCATGTTAGTAGCTTCGAGAACACTGTCCAAACATCTCATCCTCTTTCATCCCCTTCTCCTTGTGCCCTCAATCTTTCCCAACATCAGGGTCTTTTCCAGGGAGTCTTCTCTTCTCATGAGGTGGCCAAAGTATTGGAGCCTCAGCTTCAGGATCTGTCCTTCCAGTGAGCACTCAGGGCTGATTTCCTTCAGAATGTCTAGGTTTGATCTTCTTGCAGTCCATGGGACTCTCAAGAGTCTCCTCCAGCACCATAATTCAAAAGCATCAATTCTTCGGTGATCAGCCTTCTTTATGGTCCAGCTCTCACTACCATACATCACTACTGGGAAAACCATAGCTTTAACTGTATGGGCATTTGTTGGCAAGATGTCTCTGCTTTTTAGGATGCTGTCTTGGTTTGCCATTGCTTTTCTCCCAAGAAGCAGGCATCTTTTAATTTTGTGACTGCTGTCACCATCTGCAGTGATCATGGAGCCCAGGATGCAGATGTGACCCTTAGGTTGAAATAAAGTTTCTTCACCCCTAAGGTGAAGTCGTTCCTCACTTCAAACAGCACCTCAGTCCCCATGCTGAGGTAAAAACCAATAACTTTATGTTATAATGATCCCCCTCCCACACCTTCACCTTAAAGAGCAAACTCAACATGGCATTAAATGAATATTTGCCCATAATGTGCAGGGATTTAAAAAATGCAAATAGCATGTGCAATTTGAGAAGGCCGATAATTATCAGAATTGCAGCGGTCATGGAAGTGAAGCGAAGCCCTTTCTTCAGTCAGTACATCATGAGGCTGCTAATCTCTAGGCCATGGGTTTGAACCTCACACTGGGCAAAAGATTTGTGCATTGCTAGATGAATCCCTCATCTGCTATAATCCCAATTAATTCCCACCACCACCACCACCACACATGATGCTGTTTTGTTTTTGTTTTTCTAATAAATTAAATGCAAATATCATTTGCAATATCATTTCTAGTTGGGCCCTCAATATGTAGAAATATCTGATTCAATAATAATAATAATAATTTATTATTTATACCCCGCCCATCTGGCTGGGTTTCCCCAGCCACTCTGGGCGGCTTCCAACGGAATATTAAAATCAGTACAGCATCAGACATTAAAAAGTTCCCTAAAGAGGGCTGCCTTCAGTTGTCTTTTAAAAGTAAAATAGTTGTTTATTGCCTTGACATCTGAAGGGAGGGCGTTTCACAGAGAAGGCCCTCTGTCTGGTTCCCTGTAACCTTACTTCTCGCAATGAGGGAACCGCCAGAAGGCCCTCGGCGCTGGATCTCAGTGTCCGGGCTGAACGATGGGGGTGGAGATGCTCCTTCAGGTATACAGGACCGAGGCCGTTTAGGGCTTTAAAGTTCAGCACCAACACTTTGAATTGTGCTCGGAAATGTAGTGGGAGCCAATGCAGATCTCTCAGAACCGGTGTTATGTGGTCCCGGCGGCCACTCCCAGTCACCAGTCTAGCTGCCGCATTCTGGATTAATTGCAGTTTCCGGGTCACCTTCAAAGGTAGCCCCATGTACAGTGTGTTGCAGTAGTCCAAGCGGGAGATAACTAGAGCATGCACCACTCTGGCAAGACAGTCTGCGGGCAGGTAAGGTCTTAGCCTGCGTAACAGGTGGAGCTGGTAGACAGCTGTCCTGGACACAGACTTAACCTGCACCTCCATGGACAGCTGTGAGTCCAAAATGACTCCCAGGCTGCGCACCTGGTCCTTCAGGGGCACAGTTACCCCATTCAGGACCAGGGAATCCCCCACACCCGCCCACCCCCTGTCCCCCAAAAACAGTACTTCTGTCTTGTCAGGATTCAACCTCAATCTGTTAGCCGCCATCCATCCTCCAACCGCCTCCAGGCACTCACACAGGACCTTCACCGCCTTCACTGGTTCTTATTTAAAGGAGAAGTAGAGCTGGGTGTCATCTGCATACTGATGAACACACAGCCCAAACCCCCTGATGATCTCTCCCAGCAGAGAGATATCATATAGATATTTAAAAGCATGGGGGAGAGGACGGAACCCTGAGGCACCCCACAAGTGAGAGCCCAGGGGTCTGAACACTCATCCCCCACCACCACTTTCTGGACATGGCCCATGAGGAAGGAGCGGAACCACCGTATAACAGTGCCCCCAGCTCCCAGCCCCTCTAGACGGTCCAGAAGGATGTTATGGTCGATGGTGTCAAAGGCTGCTGAGAGATCCAGCAGAACTAGGAAACAGCTCTCACCTTTGTCCCTAGCCCGCCGGAGATCATCAACCAGCGCGACCAAGGCAGTTTCAGTCCCATGGTGAGGCCTGAATCCCAATTGGAAGGGATCCAAATGGTCCGCATCCTCCAGGCTCGATTAATAATAATACACAGTGGAAGTGACGACACTGAGCACTTGGATCTTGATACTGATATATTTTTATCATTATATAAGAGCTGTGTACTGTTAGCTTCTAATAGCCCAACACAAGATTGCAAGAAGGGGGGGGGGGGTTTGCTGCTCAAATGATTGCAATCCCAAGGCAATCTTAAATTTTAGATGTAGCTGCGAGGAACTAGGAAGTCAGGCTCAGCATTGAAGACATGAAGCAATCTAACTGAACCTGAAGCTCGTGGCCTGAATAGACTGCACATCACCTAAGGATTCCTTCAGGGTTTAGAGTTATACCAGGCATAGCTTAATTCAGCCCAAAGTGTAATGTTAAATGATCACTGCTCCGTGTTAAAGGATGACCTGAAATGGCTGCATAAGAATCTCAGAATCAAACATAACATTGGAACCCTGCGAATTGTGTGTTTTCAGGGAAGAGTGAATATGTGGTTAGTTTGCTAACGCTTGAGAACAAAAATTCTAGTTCTTGAGAGAAACGGTGCAGAGACTTCTGGCTAAGGAGGGATATTGTTCTTTGGTTTGTTGTGGGTCATGTCCCCCTGCCCCATGGCTCATTGTGGGAGCAGAGTCCAGTAGGTTTGGGGAGATCTAGTGATGGAAATCCTTGTGAAATCTGTTTGACGTAAGGTGTACAGCTAGAATAAGAAGGTGTCTCAAAAGGTGTAAGACTTTGCTGGGGTTGGGGGAGGTGAAGGTGAAGACATCTCAGCCCTATGGAGTTGATGCCTATGGCACTGACTCCACCTCCTGTTGCCTTCACTGCCTTTTGCCATACCTGTTCTGATGGATACCAGCTGGACAAAATGGTAAACTATGGTTTGCCATGAAACTGGAATTAAAGGAGGTCATCTGAGCAATTGAGAGGGAGGGAGGGAGGGCATGGACATAATGGTTGAGCAGAAAGTGCCCAGCCATGGTTAGACATTACATTTGGACCAGCCCACTGGTTTCTCATGGTATGTTATTAACATGGGCAGAGCATTTCTCACAGGTGACTAAAGACCCAGGATTGGCTTCTACAAACGATACACCGCAAATTAAGCTAGTTTCTTGTGTCTCCCTCTGTGTTAGAAAAGTGTCCCTCATTTAACTTCTGAAATTATGGAAAGTATGTAGATCCGATACCACATAGAAGGCACCAAGGGGGCCATTTTGTCAAGGCCATTTTAAGTGTGGAAAGGTGGCTTGACTGCCAAGTATTGGTCTGACGTGTTCCCTGTCAGTCAGAATATGGGTTGTTGTTTTTACTAGGTAACCCCACCATACACATCCCCACCCTTCCCTGACATTAGGCAATGTGGCTTAACAAACCATTGACTTCAAGAACGAGGACAATGAGTAATGGAAATGGAACATGAATGAAGAAGGAAGGTGTCCAGTTTTGTCCGATAATCTTCCTTTCACAGGCAAATCTGGGCACCCCTCATTAAGTTTTAAAGGTTGTTTAAGTCCTTGCTATAACTTTATACTCCAGCTCCCTCTCATGTAAGAGTGGCAAATGAAGCCTATATTATGGATGGTTCAGTGCACTAATCTCCTCATTGAAAGACCCAATCATTTGCTTATAAGCAAAGAACGCTCGGGGTTGTTTTTAAGTCTCTCTCTCTCCCTGCCCCACCTTTCTAAACAGTATTTAAACATGATATAAGCCAACAGAGCTGCTTTAGGTGTTCAGACTAAATATATACAAACTTCTGAGGATCTTTGATAATTTGGAATCCAGGTATACCTCTGGGAACCCACATTTGTAAGGATTGCAAATTGATTAGAAGGCATTATTATATAAGACTAGCAGAAATTACCCAGAGCTGCCTGTGAATGCTAAGAAACAAAGACAACAAAAGAGATTTCTAAATGAATAGTGTAATTTGTGAGTTTGGGGGCTGTACAAACATATACTGATGCATGGCTGGCTGCCTCCAACGCATTCATAGTTGAAAAGCAACTCCACCACCCCAGGAAACCTCGTTTGTAACCATCACATCAAACTGGGCAAAGTCATGCTGAAGTCATGTTTTGGTCTGCCACCTTGATTCAAAATGGCACCCGGCATCCAAACATAGATGAAGACCAGCACCTCCACCTCATGAACCTTTGTGCTCAGTTGTGTCACAACATCTAGAGAGGCACCCACATTGCCGTGTGTTGTTCGGTAAGAATAAATGAGAGTTAAGGGGCCATTTCGTACATTAATTATACCGAGGCAAAGCTGGGTTTGCCACCTAGTTTAAAATCATCAATATTTTGTAGCCATCATGACTCCCTACCGTGCAGAAACAGGTTTGTCTACCCCTGTTCATTCACAAGTTTATTTCAAAGCATTTATGGAAAATATGTCAAAACATGCTACACCAATGGCCCTCCAGATGTTGTTGGACTTGCAATGGCACTTTTTCCCCTGGCACTGTTGGGCCCGTCCTCTCACCTAAAAATAGAGTGTACACCCAACTCACAGAACACCAATCCCACGGATTCCCGCAGACTACCTCAGATTATGTTGTGGGGGACTTGCGTGAGGTAAAACTTAATAATTATTTGAACAAATCCAGCCTGAGACTCCTAAACAATAGCGATTTTATTTAACAAGGAAGTCTATGACATGAGCGGATAAAACTTAGGATACTTCAGTTTACAATGTTATTTCACTTTAAGGTTGTCTCAGTTGTTTCACACTTAATACTTTGGTTCATTTAATACTTTGGTTCTTAACAAGGTGCTACTTTCTGTCAGTTACACACCTCTTAGACAACCCTACACCTGTGGTACTCCAAGTAATAGACCCAAGGTTTCACTAGTTTGGGAGTCTTCTCTTACTAGAAGAATTTCTTCCCTCCTGACTGGAATGAGACCTAAGTAGACTGTCTCTTTACAGCTTCTACTTCTCCTATCTCAACCTCAACTTCCCAGTTAATTCCTGGCCTAATTACTCTTACAAGACACCACAAACTGTCCTTCACACCAAACTCATAGACTCTTTCTCTAGCTTGTGATATTTTCCTCAGAGTGGATGTTCCTACCTAAAACCAACTCTCACTCCCGATCTTCCTATCTTCCCAACTTCAATCCCAACCTACTCCAAAACCTCCTCCCAACACTCCCTCCAAAACTCACTCCCTGTCTCTCCAATCCTCTCCTTTTCAACCCCCCTCCTGGAACCTTGGCCTATCAGAGGCTGCCATACATTAACCCTTTTCTAGCATGGGGAAAAGAAAAAGAAAAATACTTGGGGACCCAACCTGCCCCAGCAAAAACAAACTTTTCCGTCACAGGCTTCAACTCCCATCAGTCCCAGCCAGCATGGTCAATGACCAGTGATGATTGGAGCTGCAGTTCAACAACATATGGTTGCCCATCCATGATAATAGGAGAATGGGGCTGTTTTAGGGCTCATCCCCACTTCCACTAGTCCCTTGCTTGGTGAAACCCGCTCTTTCCTGCTGAATTGGAGCAAACATCAGTCCACAGAAAACCTGATTGACTTTTCTCAAATTCAGCTGTAAAGAGCAGGTTTTCCCTGGGGGGAAGTGGTTGGACAAGCAGGAGTGTGGACTAGGCCTAAGTAGTCACAAATTAACCCCTTCTTTTATATAGGGTTCTAGGTTTTTAAGTTATTTATCCTTAGCCATTTTGTTTGCCTGTGCATTCTATAACCGAATGTGGAGCATATAGAGAATAACATTTGTATACTCATTAATGATAATTCACTTAATTAGGCCCAAATACTCCTTAGACAGAAAGTTGCTGTGTGTGACTTGAGTGAATTCTGCTTCATCCGTTTCCAATTCCCGTGTCGGATGTTTAAATATTTAGTTGTGCATCATCACAGGGACAATCAGTTTTAATTTGTACAGGAGATGGTAGCTGAAGCAAGACCTAAGCTCCCAATTCCTGTGACCCTGCTGATTCTGTGGATTCACACAGTATTCATTGTTGCATTTTGGATGGCATTTGGGGGGGAAAAACATTTAAAGGAATAAAACCTACAGGCAGCCAAATTCCAGATTTGCTCAAAATGCAACTCTAACAAGCTATTTATATAATACATTCATCAAACGCCAGGCCAGTTCATACATATAAGATGAGCCAGAGTCATGGATGAATAATGAGGTAGCCAAGTTTTTGGATGGTACAAATTATTCGGGAGAGGGCCATTCCAAAGAGGCAGTGACAATCCTTACAAAATTCCTGAATGGGCAACAAAACGTCAGATGATGCTCAGTATAAAGAAGAGTGAAATTATACACAGATAGGCAAAAGATCCTCCTAAACAGATGGAATCTAAGATGCCAGTTCTGAATGGTTGTGTGACTGGCGCTGAGGTAGGAGGGCTGATCAGAAACCTGTTCATATATTGGATCTTTTGGTTAATTGTGAGGCTGCTGGGAACTGTAGTCCAAAACACTTTGAAGGCGCCATTTCCCTGATTTGATTGGCTCCCTCATAAGACTGCCCCACTGGAGGCAGTGGGTGGAACACAGACACCAGAATGGTGTTCATAATCCTGTCCCTTGTTTAGATTAGGAAAATGACATACAGAGGACATGGGTTAAACCTCTCCCAGCACCTCTGCTCCAAATAAAAATCAAAGCACCCAGTGCCTGTTTTTAATTAAAAAAAACAAAGCAAAAGCAAAAGTCAGAAAATTCTGATGATTATGAATTCTCTAACATCACCACATCTGTTTCCATCTGAGGATGAAGCCAGGGTTGCAGGGGAAATGCTTTTTTAAAAAAATCATTCTTTTTCTTGGGCAATATTCTACATTTCATCAGATTTCCTTAGCGCTTACAAGAAGCGATAAATTGATGAAGGCATTTTTGGAGAACAACTTGTCTTTCTAGATCTCTGGGCAACAGAGTCTTGGCACCGTTTCTGACTTTAGTAGCAGAGCCAGCTGGTTCCATCCTCTTTCTCTCCCTGCAACAAAAGTTCACGATCTGGCGAGAGTGGCCCTTTTTGATTACTTAAGATCTAGGCTCCCAGCAGCAAATTATTTGTGAAATGTCAGCAGCCTGGCAATGATCCATAGGCTTCCTGGCCCATCTACCTGTTCCCCTGTCCACAGAACATCTTCAAAGTATAAGAAATTGTTATACCAAGTCAAACCATTGGTCTATCTAACCTGCGCTAATCAGCAGCAGTTTTAGGCTGGGGTTCCTCCCAGTCCATATACCTCTTTTTTATTTTGGCAATCAACATGCCACATGTATGTCTAAGTGGTGTACAAAAATAATTTTAAAAACCTCAGTTAAAACTATAAAATGCCTGCTTGATTTATTTATTTTTAGGTCTTCAGTAGGTGCTGGACATTCAACAGGGAGGGAGCTGCATAAAATTGGACCCACAATACTAAACTTATGGCTCGGGGTGGAGACAGGCCTCTGCATATCACATTCTTATTTATGTGTACTGCCTCTGCCTATCCAGCAAATCTCCCCCAAAACAGTTTATGAAGAAAGGATAAAAGAATAAGATGGAATAATAATACTGAACTTTTAAATAAGTGCAGGGTTAAAACAAAATTAGAGGAGGTGCTTAAGCATGGGTTGGGGCTTAAAGTGATACTGCAAGATAAACAAATGGAAATAGAAGAGTTTAAAACAAGACCGTTTGCTCAAGGAGAAGGTTTAAATGAACTTAGCATGAGGATGCACAGAATTAATATTGCAGTAATACTGAATGTATCTAGTAGGGAAGTCCACTGCTGGATATCAGCCAATAGAAATGCTTTTTTGATGTCAGCAGGACTGAAAGAATGCTCACAAACTCTCTGTGTCCGAGATAGAGAAACTGCAACCCTTCCAATGGCGTTGGACTACAACTCCCATCAGCCCCAGTCAACATTGCCAATTTTTCAGGGATGACAAGAATCGTAGTCCAACAACATCTGGAGGGTCACACGTTCCCAGTCCCTGCTCAGTATTGAGAATTAATGTGCTGCCCACTAGTTAGAGTAGGACCTGAGTGACCAAGGTTCAGCTCCCCATTTCTCCATTCCTTGGGTGACCTTGGGCCAATCACACTCTCCCAGCTCAACCTAGGGCATTTATTCATTCAGAAATTTGCACTCTTGTTATTCTTTATGAAATGAACGCAAAGTGGCTTTCAAGAACACACAAGTCAACCAAATAGAACACAACGAAAACAGTAAAAAGTCCTAAAATCAATTTCATACACTAATAAAGCCAAGAGTGGGGTCACATGAATGCAGCATAAAAACTGGGGTGGAACAAAACTTTAACTCCCACTAAAACATGAAGATTAAAAGAGAGGAGGAAATTCACATTTTTAGGGAACGAGATATGAGTCAGATCATTAGTACATCTCACTCAATGTTGTCTTGCCAGGTTTTCTGATGGGTCTCCCTTACCCTACCTGAAAACTCTGTAGGATTGAACCCTGAAGAGAATGTGAAAAAAGGTTCCTCACTCCTGTTCTAGCTGTATTTGAGCATTCTGCAAAACCTACATGTGAGCAGGGAGACTGGAGGCAAACCCCCTGAGCCCCCTTCCAAATTGTGTGTGTGTGTATGTGTGTGTGTGTGTGTGTGTGTGTGTGGAAACTGAAGTGGCTTCCCCTGTGATTTTGAACCCTGAATTAAACCCCTGATGAATGTTGGTATGGATCACAGGTACTGCTTTCCAAGAGGTGCCTGAAATATTAATTTTTCAATTAGTAGGAGGTGATAACTCATGGTGTACTTTTAAAGCAGTGAGGCAGATGGTTTAGACCTGCCTCACAGGTTTCAATTACAGCTCATCAAAACTTTATATCTTTCTGATATGGGGCGATGGTTTTTTTCTAAGCCGTTAGATTTTGTTTTTCTTTTTTTTATTAACGCTAACAAACTTGGCAAGGTGGGGAAAGAATGTAAATCAACAGTCTGGGCCTATTTTGATTTTGCTACGGCTATGCAGATAATCTCAGCATTCTGTATGAGGCTCATTCCATAAACTTAATTTACAACTTCTTTGTTTGTTTGACAATATTAGCACAACACTTATTTCTTTAAAAATATTTACATATACAATTTCATGGCCTCGCTCTAACAAACATTCTTAGGACAGTTTGCAGGGACTTATAATTTTCCCCTCACTATGCTACAATCTGCAGAGTCCCCTGGGAAGAAACATTGATTGTTAAACCACTCGGCGAATTCTAGCTCTGGGAGAGAAATAAGGGATCTCATAACACCCTCAGTGCCCTTAACACACTACATTTCCCAGGATTCTCTGGGGGAAGCCATGACGGTTTAAAGTGGCAAGATGTTGCCTTAAAGGTATAGTGCAGCTGGGGCCTTAGAGTGAGGTCAGGGCTGAAAAATGCTGGTCAGAAATTAAGAGAGACTTGGATAGCTGGACAAAATTGAAGCTTTCCTTGTTAGGCCGAATTGCTGCTGTTAAGATGAATGTATTGCCAAGAATGTTGTTTTTGTTTCAAACATTGCAGATTGTGGACAAGACGGAGTGCTTCCGGAAGTGGCAGAGAGATATATCTAAGTTTGTCTGGCAGGGCAAAAAGCCCAGAATTAAGTTTAAGATACTAACTGACGCGAAAGAAAGAGGGGGCTTCGCCCTGCCAGACTTAAAGCTGTACTATGAAGCCGCAGCTTTCTGCTGGCTAAAAGACTGGCTACTTCTCGAAGACACTGATATATTGGACTTGGAAGGTTTCAACAATGCTTTTGGTTGGCATGCATATCTATGGTATGACAAGGTTAAGATCAATAAGGTTTTTAAGAACCATATTGTCAGGAAAGCAGTATTCAATGTCTGGACAAAATACAAAGACTTATTGGAAAACAAAACTCCGAGGTGGCTTTCACCTCTGGAAGCTAAGGCCCGAAAAAGACCCAATATGGAGGCCAAATGGCCAAAATATTGGGAAATATTAGAAAAAGACGGAGACAATTGGAAATTGCGGAGTTTGGAGAAAATGAAGGATAAAGTGCGAGACTGGTTACATTACGCTCAGATTAAAGAAGTTTTTAAAAATGATAAAAAGGTAGGGTTCCAGGTGGAGAAATCGAAGTTGGAAACAGAATTGTTAGAGCCAAAGACTAAGGTATTGTCAAGAATGTATAACTTGCTGTTAAAATGGAATACACAAGATGAAATGGTTAAATCGGTCATGATAAAGTGGGCTCAGGACATTGGGTATAATATTATGTTTGAGGACTGGGAAAGGTTGTGGACCACTGGGTTGAACTTCACTGCATGTAATGCTCTGAAGGAAAATGTAATGAAAATGATATATAGATGGTACATGACCCCAGTTAAACTTGCCAAAATATACCATTTGTCTGATAATAAATGTTGGAAATGTAAAGAACATGAAGGAACATTCTTTCACCTCTGGTGGACCTGCCCTAAAGTGAAGGCCTTCTGGGAAATGATATATAATGAGCTGAAGAAGGTATTTAGGTATACCTTTACTAAGAAACCAGAGGCCTTCCTTCTGGGTATTGTCGGCCAGAAGGTGTTAAAGAAGGACTGAACATTTTTTATGTATGCAACAACGGCAGCAAGGATACTCATCGCTAAGAATTGGAAAACTCAAGATCTACCCACACTGGAAGAGTGGCAGATGCAGCTGATGGACTATATGCAACTGGCCGAGATGACTGGCAGGATCCGAGACCTGGGAGAAGAGAGGGTTGAGGAGGGTTGGGGGAAAATTAAGACTTATTTACAGAAATACTGTAATTTGGTTGAATGCTAAGAAGGATGCTAGATCATAAATAACTGCCTACCATTGAATTAGATTTGATCTTGATGATAAGTGAGAAATAAGGAAAATATAAATTTTTTTTTTGGAGAATTGTTAGACTCTATCTAAATGAGCGGAGATAAATATTGTAAACAAGTGGGTAATTTGCTTGGAAAAAATTTTCTGCAACGATGTAAGTGGGAGCGGGAGATGTGAGGGAGTCCAAAGAAGAGACGAAACTATGTTATGATATAAGTAATTTTTATTTATGCATTTGTATTTAAAAATCTTAATAAATATGAAATCAAAAAAAAAAAAATAGAGTGAGGTCAGGGAAATAAAAACCACATAGCTAGAAAAGTATAGAACATCTGGTATCCAAAAGGTACGTGGAAACAAAAAAGGCTCTTGCCTGGTGCTCACATAGGAAGCAAGCCAGACCCAAGATGTGTGGGAATAGGTCAATCACAGACTGAGCTGGGTGAAGTCTCCCATCCTAGCTTGGTTGGGACTCAGCCATCTCAGCCAAAGCCGGCTCAGCTGAGCCAGGGTAAAGGGGCATTGTGGGGAAGGGCAGGGGGGAGACTTACCCCTATTCCCAATGTTGTTCTTTAAAGCAGAATTTGACAAAGGCTTACTTTTCCTCTGCCAGGCTGAGCCCTGCTCCTGAACTGAGTTCAGTATAGGGGTAAGTTATACCGGCATAATTTACCCCTGTGTAAATCACCCTAGCTTCTTGTAGTTTGGATTGCTCTGTCCATCCCTTTAGCTATCTCTGGCTTCCAGTTCCTGGCTCCTGGTTCGCCTCAGAGAGTGTCAGGGCTGGGAGTCAGACGCAGGTCAGGAAGAAAGACACAGAGTCAGTTGTCAGTAAAGTCAACTTTTTATTCAGGGAAACAGCATGCAAATCAGCAAACCCTTCCCAGTAGGTCTTGCACCTATAAAGCAGTTGCCAGGGTTGAAGGTCCCTGCCTTCCACCTCTTCTAAGGCTCCTCCTCTCCTAGATGTTTCCCAAGCTGTCTCAAACTGTGTTTACACACCTCTGACCTCTGTTCAGCTCTCCTCATTATCCTGCAAATTATTGAAAACTGGGTTGGGGTGAGGAGGGGGAGCTTGTCACACCCAAAGAGGGAGACTCCCTGGATGTTTCAGCAGCCTCTTGATCCCCCTCCTCTGCTTTAGCCTTAGAGTCCGAACTGCTTCCTGTCACTGGCTCTTCCTGCTCACTAAACCCTGTTGCCCCGTCAGCTTCCAACACTTCCTCCCACACTTCTCCCTCTGACCTCTCCTCGGTGTCCCACCGCCAGTTCCCAGGCTCTGAGCCTTCCTCCTCTGGGATATCCCTTGGGGGTTCCCTGGCTGCTGCCTCCCACCGCCCCTCGTCATCCAGCCTAATAAATAATAATAATAATAATAATAATAATAATAATAATAATAATAATTTGTTATTTGTACCCCGCCCATCTAGCTGGGCTTCCCCAGCCACCCTGGGCTGCTTCCAACAAAGATTAAAAATACATTAAAATGTGATACATTAAAAACTTCCCTGAAGAGGGCTGCCTTCAGATGTCTTCTAAATGTCAGGTAGTTGTTTATCTCTTTGACATCTGATGGGAGGGAATTCCACAGAGCGGGCACCACTACCAAGAAGGCCCTCTGCCTGGTTCCCTGTAGCTTTGCTTCTCGCAATGAAGGAACTTCCAGAAGGCCCTCGGAGCTGGACCTCACTGTCTGGGCAGAGCAATAGAGAGCTGTTTCCACCTCAGCTTTGACCATCCCATCCTTGGAGGTCAGCTGTCCGTGTGAACAAACAATACTGGACAAGCTGAACCACTGGTCTCATTTAGTGTCACATGTGCTACTAGTATGACCATGATAAACCCAATTCTCTTTTTTTCTGGACTATTATCAAAGAGTGCAGAAGAAGATATACATAACATTTTTCAAATACTCTCTTCCATTCTTTCGGCTTATAGATCATTTTCTTTTTTAACCGAAGGAAAGGATGAGCTCATCGGTTTGGTCCAACTTCAACCAAGGCTTTCTTAGCAAAGGGCTCTCTCTTTTCTCCCTCTCTTGCTCTTATTCTGCAGTGTTGTAACACCTTTGCTCCCCAATTTATGGGCAGAACGGAAAATGGTTAATCCATTGCCACATGGCACTAAGTCTTAACCTTATAAAACGTACTTGGAGCCTTATATTGTATACTAATAGGGCACGAGGACCAGTTTTCCAGGTTTACAAGGTGGAAATTTGAATGGCCGCGAAACATCTCGGGTTTTATTGGCAGTGAATTATGCTTGAGGAATGCAAGACATCTCATTTTCTTCTCCCTGGATCCGGGAAAGGAAGTTCTTCAGAGGGCGACAAACGGCTTTTGATTCAATCAAGCCAATTTTAAAGAGATAAATTCAATCCAGTCAAAGGAGAGATCTCCTTTCCTCGCTGACTTTATTGCAAGTCAGAGCGGCCTTTGTTGGTTCTTAGATTAGGGCAGCCTTCCGCAGCTGGGTGCCCTCCATACATTTTGACCTGCCATGCTGACTGCTGGAAGTTGTAGCCCAACACATTTGGAAGTGCCACAAGACTATGAACCTCCATGTGATTTAAGATCTGAAGGGGCCCTGCTCCTGTGTTTCACCTGATTGCTTTTGCCTGTTAAGTAGACTTAGCAACAAATTGCCATTACTGATAAAATAGCCCTGAATTTATAGAAACTGTTTGAGGAGAAGGTTGCTGGCAAGAGGAAGTAAAATAGGCTTGCAGAGCAAGCCTCGTTGCATGCCCAGGCCTGCAGCACGGTGAGGGGTGAACTGTACAAATAAGACACATGACATTTGTATTTGTATTTGGTTGAAATCGGCCACAACTTTATTGATTGCAGATGTAAGTAGGTTTGGGACAAGGCATTGGGTATGCATCCAGCACCCAGCAGCCCGACTGCTGGTTGAAAAGTTGTTGTTGTTGTTTAGTCGTTTAGTCGTGTCCGACTCTTCGTGACCCCATGGACCAGAGCACGCCAGGCACTCCTGTCTTCCACTGCCTCCCGCAGTTTGGTCAAACTCATGCTGGTAGCTTCGAGAACACTGTCCAACCATCTCGTCCTCTGTCGTCCCCTTCTCCTTGTTCTTTCCCAACATCAGGGACTTTTCCAGGGAGTCTTCTCTTCTCATGAGGTGGCCAAAGTATTGGAGTCTCAGCTTCAGGACCTCTCCTTCCAGTGAGCACTCAGGGCTGATTTCCTTAAGAATGGAGAGGTTTGATCTTCTTGCAGTCCATGGGACTCTTCAGCACCATAATTCAAAAGCATCAATTCTTTGGCGATCAGCCTTCTTTATGGTCCAGCTCTCACTTCCATACATCACTACTGGGAAAACCATGGCTTTTACTATACGGACCTTTGTTGGCAAGGTGATGACTCTGCTTTTTAAGATGTTGTCTAGGTTTGCCATCGCCTTTCTCCCAAGGAGCAGGCGTCTTTTAATTTCGTGACTGCTGTCACCATCTGCAGTAATCATGGAGCCCAAGAAAGTAAAATCTCTCACTGCCTCCATTTCTTCCCCTTCTATTTGCCAGGAGGTGATGGGCCCAGTGGCTATGATCTTCGTTTTTTTGATGTTGAGCTTCAGACCATATTTTGCGCTCTCCTCTTTCACCCTCATTAAAAGGTTCTTTAATTCCTCCTCACTTTCTGCCATCAAGATTGTGTCATCTGCATATCTGAGGTTGTTGATATTTCTTCCGGCGATCTTAATTCCGGCTTGGGATTCATCCAGCCCAGCCTTTCACATGATGAATTCTGCATATAAGTTAAATAAGCAGGGAGACAATATACAGCCTTGCCATACCCCTTTCCCAATTTTGAACCAATCAGTTGTTCCATATCCAGTTCTAACTGTAGCTTCTTGTCCCACATAAAGATTTCTCAGGAGACAGATGAGGTGATCAGGCACTCCCATTTCTTTAAGAACTTGCCATAGTCAGTCTTCCAATCGGTGTGAAGCTCAGGGGCGGGGTTTAGCTGCTGAAATGCGGCTGTGGCAGCTCTTCTCCTCATTGCGCTGCCGGGTTTCAAGGCGGCGAGCCTCTTGGGCTCCGGTGGCGGTTAGGCATTGGAATGTGTTGTTGGTGTATGGAAGGGCAGGGTGTGGCCATCGCCTACCCCTTCACTTATGGGTATTCCGTTAAAGGAATCCGGTGGTCGTGGATCCTGTCCGATGCCCTGCTGGGGCTGGGGGCCATGGCACGACCCCCGGTGACATCAGCTTACAGTTGTATTTGCATCAACAGGCTCCCCCTACTGGTGGTTAACCCTTGTTAGACTCACCCCTCCCTGAGTCGGTGGAGTCAAACTTTGCTGTTTTTCCCAATGCCTAAGCCAGTACCTCTCACATGCTGTAATCAATAAAGTTGTGGCCTTTTCTAGCCCATTAACCTAAAATACTGTGTCCATGTGTCATTCTTATCCCCAAGCGAGGGGGGGCGGGTCCTTGAATCACAATATTGTATTTAATTATGGGGCATCAGAGTTTTTAGGGGCTAACCAGGTTGGAATAGCTGGGATAGCAGGCTTGTTGGCTTTTGAATGTCTGGTGTAGATTTTTTCAATTTTGTTGTTCTGTATGGGACAATGACAATAAAGATTATCGTATCATATCGTCTTGTATCTTGAGACTGGATTGTAGTTAGGCAGGTTCATTTTTTAAAAAGAGTTTTTATTTTTATTAACTGCAGAGGAGCTTCATTCAGATTTGCCATGGTTTAAGAGGTGTCTTGACTCAAAAACTGGTTTCTCTGTCCCTCCAGCTATTGTCATCCCCCACCCATGAAAACTAAAAGCACATGTCACAATCATTCATTGTGATGAGATGGGACACACATGGAGAAAGGGAGACAATGAGACATCTATACGTCTGTGATACAGCAGAATGAATGAAGAGCAAGTTAAGGCTCGCCCCTCCACTGCCATTGCAAACTCTTCTATTTTTTATTTCTCCAAAAAGCTATTTCTTCCAATGTGCTGCAAGTAACTACATGCTTCGTGCAGGATAGTCAATGAATTAGACCAGGATTCTGCCTGCAGCACACTGAGAGAAAATTCTCTGCCAGAGCTTAGAGGTGACAATGAGGACACACTCCCCTAGTCTATTTCCCCCCATTGCCCCATTGACAAAGATGGAATTTGAACATCAGAGCACAGGAATGTCCTTGACCATTCCTATAGAACTGCTCCTTTGAGAAAGATGGAACGTGGGCAGTTGCTGAGCTGTAGGTTGTATGCCTGTGCTGAGTTAAGTTGAGTTTTCTCCTGAGGGTTCCTGTAAAGCAGATCTTGCCTTGTGAGATGGGGGTGCTCCTCTTTCTCCCCATTTCAGGAGTCACCTAACTGGGATGGGGAAGAGGGGATATTCCGGACAAATTCTGGAACAAAGGGAGAAAATGTGGCATGCAAGCTTCTCCCCCTTGCCATTTCGTCCTCACAACAGCCCTGTGAGGAAGGTTAAGCTGAGAGACAGTGACTGGTACAAGGTCAACCCAGTGAGCTTCATGGCAGAGTGGGGTTTGAACCCTGGTGTGCTGGTCCCGAGGGTTAGCCGTGCGGCGAGGTCCAAGTCCAGTCCAAGGTCAAGGGTGCTGTATGGAGGCTGTCTGTCAAAGCTGAAGCTGGGTACAAGGCAGGGAGTCGGGTGAGGTCAGGAACTCTGGCAGAAGAGCAGGACAGGGTGCAGGCAGGAACAGGTTACCAACAATGTTGCTCCTGCAACCTGGGACTGGGGCTGGCTGGCTTTTATCTGCCCCGAGGCATAGGGCAGCCCCGGTTCACAGGTGACTCGCCTCTCCTGGCCTGGAGGCGAGCACTCCTCCTGCGGGAACTTAGTTCCCTCCACCTTTCTGCCCTGAGCCTCTGCAGCTCAGGAGAGGCTGGAGGGTTACCGGACCCAGAGGCAACCTCAGCTTCCCCTGACAGGGCTGAGAGTGGAGCACATGCAGGCAATGGGTCCTCCATCACCTCAGGAGCCAGAGCAGACTCAGCTGGTGCCTGCACCTGAAGATCCAGCACAGGTGAGGACCCTTCAGGCTCAGGCCCCAGCCCTGGCTCAGCTGGTTCTGGAAGCGGGGACTCCTGTGCAGGCTGGGATTCCTCAGGTTCAGCCTCCGAGTCTGAATCCCAGGCCATCACACCTGCTGTCCCAGACAAGACCCTACTCTGCCACTACACCCCTCCGGCTCAAAAGCAATAAATGCATCTGAGCGTGGGACACTGTGCTGTAACTCCTTTCAGTTAGGGGCAGCAGCGCTGGGGGAGGCATGAAGAGAAGCAGAAGCAATCTGAGGAGCGCAAAACTCTGGAAGGAGCTGCAAGTTCCTCTTTCCTTCCCACCGCATTCCTTGAAATATGGTTCCCCGAGGTCAGAAAAATGGAACGGAAGTACAGTTCACTGAAACGTCGTCACTGGTTGATGCACATCTGCCTCTCTGTTCCCTTGAGAACCGCAGGCGTAGAGTGCCAGGAACAAAGACAGAAGACAGGGACAAAGGGGGAAGCCATTAAAACGATCGCATGTTAACTAGGGACATTAAAAAAGAAAAGAAAATCCCTGGAATGTTGATATTGCCACCCTTGCTTCTTCTTATCGGCTGCTGGGAATCACAAGGTGTAGTGATGGTCATCACCTTTGGATAGCTTCAAAAGGGGAAAAGACCAATTCAAGGTGGGTTAGGGCATGGGTAGGCAAACTAAGGCCCGGGGGCCAGATATGGCCCAATTGCTTTCTAAATCCGGCCCACGGACGGTCCGGAAATCAGTGTGTTTTTACATGAGTAGAATGTGTCCTTTTATTTAAAATGCATCTCTGGGTTATTTGTGGGGCATAGGAATTCGTTTTTTTTCTTCAGAATATAGTCCAGCCCCCCACAAGGTCTGAGGGACAGTGGACTGGCCCCCTACTGAAAAAGTTTGCTGACCCCTGGATTAGGGTATCAGTGGTGACCAGCCACAATGGCTACATTCTACCTCCACTGTCGGAAGCAGTCAATTTCTGATCGCCAGTTGCTGGGAATCACAAGCGGGGACAAAACTGACCTGTGCTTGTGTCTGATTGTGGGCTTTCCATAGGCATCTGTTTGGCAACTGTGGGAAGAGGATACTGGATTAGATTGGTCTCCAGCAGGCCTCTAGGTGCAACATGTTCTAAGACCGTAGCTTTGGAGGAACTCCTCAGCTCAGGAACTGGTTTCAGTCGACACGGTTAGGCAGATAGCTCCATTACAGCGCAATTCTAAGCACGTTGACTCAGAAGTAATTCGCACTGAGCTCAAAGGCAGCTTGCTCTCTAGCAAGCAAGTTTATGACTGCACTGTCAGCCAGCAAGTAGAGATGGAGAAAATTTCGGAAAATGTGTGTGTGTGAAAAATTGATGCAGCAGAGCAGGGTGGTATGCAGATTAGGCCGAGCAGTTATGTTGTTGCTGTTAACTTTGCTGTCTGGTTTTTGATCGCAATAAAGATTGATTGATTGATTGATTGATTGATTGATGCCATGAAAAGTTGTGATTCCCATTTTGTCCCTGTCCTTTGCCTTTGGAGAAGGAACATGCCATTGCCAGCTCTAGCTTTGCTTCCTTCCCTGAGATGATCTTCAGTCCATTTTTTTTACTGGATGCAGAGCAATAAGAGGTGAGAATTGATTGTCTGAACAGCTATACCTCAGCATCTGCCTTGCATGCAGAAGATCTTCCAGGTTCAATTCCCGGCATCTTCTCCAGGAATTCCCCCTACAAAAAAACAAAACAAAACAAAAACCACCCTGGAGAGCCACTGCCAGCCAGTGTAAACAAAAAGGCAGCTTCCTATGTTCCTGTAATTTTCCCCCCAAAATTTCTCCCCTCCCCACAAATCTGAGAAAGATCTCCCATCATTTTCTAAATCAAGGCGGGTGGCTTTTGCCCAATTCTCTCAGCGAGGAGGACAAGAACACCGGAGGAAATTAGGCACTCTGGCCTCTGCCGGATGTGGTTAGACGGCTCCCTGAACCACCACAAGGGAGGGAGCATGTTCAGTCTCTGCTTGACAGCTTGATTCCTTCCAGTATAAGGGCAAGACCATAAAACAAATAGAAAATAAATGGAGCCAATATATCTTATGAGTAATTAGAACAAAATGACAAACAATAGGCTATTATTGTGCACAAAGGAGCTCAGGCACCCATTCTGAGCGTAGCAGGCAAATCCATATTATTGCCTGACGGGGCACGTCCCTCAGGAATGGCATTTCTGAGCTCAGAGAGCAGGCGCTGGCAAAATTTATCCAGCCCAGGGGCCACATTCACGCATAAACAGCCTTCTGGGGGCCAGAGGCAAAAAGTAGATAGAGCCAATGATCTGACTCTCGCCTTTATACACAAGCCATGCAAAATCCAGAGGTTTATACATGCACGCGCGCGCGCACACACACACACACATCTCATCCAGACAAGTTAGAAAAGCATTGTCATGGTTTAAGGATATAGTCTTGTCTGGCTGCATGCGGGGTGGTGGTGGTAGGTATCAACTTGGGAACCCCCAAGGGAACCCCCAGGGGAAGAAGGCTCAGAGCCAGGGGACTGGTGATGGGGTGACAGGAGTGGTCAGACGGAGAAGAGGGAGCAGCCTGGGAGGAGGAGGTGTCGGAAGTTGAAATGGTAACAGGGTTTAGTGAGCAGGAAGAGGCTGTGGCAGAGAGCAGTCTAGACTCAGAGGCAGGAGAGGACAGGGGCCAGGAGACAGAGGTGAGGCAGGCTGCTGAAGAAGCCAGGCAGTCTCCCCCTCCTGCTGTGACCAGCTCCCATGCCTCCAGTCTCCCAGAACACACAGAAAAATGAAGATGGCGGATCAATAAGAGGCAAGACGAAGGAGCCTTAGGCCGTTGGGGGAGGAGCCTTAGAGAGCAGTGGGAATGCGGCAACCTTCAGTCCTCACAACTGCCTTACTAGGAAGGGTTGCTGTGACTACTAGGGATGAGCTGTTTTGTTTCTTTGAATAAAGAGTTAACTTCACTGCTTTATTGTTTTATTGCTGATCTACACCTGACTCCAACTCCTGACAAATCCAGGCAGGTAAAACCATCTGAGGAGGGGATAAACAAGGCCAGGGAGGGGGTTACCTGGGAAGGACTGTTGGCTGGGAAGAATTCCAAGCAGGGTTGCAATGGCCTGGGTTCGTAGGGAGTCAATGACCCATCACTCTTTCAGCAGCAAGGTCTCCATCTTCAGCATCCTTGTTGTTGTTGTTTAGTCATTTAGTCGTGTCCGACTCTTCGTGACCCCATGGACCAGAGCACGCCAGGCACTCCTGTCTTCCACTGCCTCCCGCAGTTTGTTCAAACTCATGCTGGTAGCTTCGAGAACACTGTCCAACCATCTCGTCCTCTGTCGTCCCCTTCTCCTTGTTCTTTCCCAACATCAGGGTCTTTTCCAGGGAGTCTTCTCTTCTCATGAGGTGGCCAAAGTCTTGGAGCCTCCGCTTTAGGATCTGTCCTTCAAGTGAGCACTCAGTGCTGATTTCCTTAAGAATGGAGAGGTTTGATCTTCTTGCAGTCCATGGGACTCTTAAGAGTCTCCTCCAGCACCATAATTCAAAAGCATCAATCCTTCGGCGATCAGGACTTCCGGGTTAGCGCGATCTGGTTAATGGCGGATTCCCTCCGAGCTCCGGAGGGAATCGGCTCCGCTGGAGAAGGGTTCTACCGCGACGGCGACGCGGGGACCCTCAGAAACCGCAGGCGCTGAAGCCTGCGGACTTGGTGACTCGGCGGGCACCTAAAGCGCCCCCCCGACCCACGAAGAGCCTTTTTAAAGGCTGCGGAGAGGGTACGGGGAGCGGCGTGGTGCTGTGAGTGGACCGCTACTGCAGTGGAGCGAAGCCGCGAGCCATGGCCGGAGACCGCTGACTTTCTTCCCTGAAATTCGGACTCTAATTAATCCGTGAGTAGAATGGAATTTGGACTTTAAAATTTCTACCCTTGAATTCGGTACGACCGGGGGATGTGCTAAAGGGAAGTCCGCACCCCCCTGCTTACAGAAGATTTAAAGCAAGGATCGGAGAACTAAGGTGGAGAGTTTTTTCTTTTTGGTGTTTTTTAAAAGATAATATTTTCATGAATTTGACAGAGGAAGATTTGCGCTGGAGAGTGGGAGTGGAATTTTAGAAGCTTTTGTTTAAACCCCCCCAGACCCGGGAGTGTCCTGTATGTGAGCTGGAGAAAAAGGAACAAGGAGTTTGACAGCTGTCAAAGGAGCTGTCAAACGGGCAGTGAAAGTTAAAAATCTTATTATTTAACACCTTTCTGGACTAAATTTGCTACATTTAAATTAAAGTGGTTGGGAACAAAGTAGTGAATAATAAAGTAACGGACTGTTGGGAAAAGACTATTAAGTAACCAGAATCCCCCTAGGGGAAACATTGAAACACTACAATGGCTGCAGATGGAAAATTACAGGCAGAGATAGAAAGAATGTTCTTTCTCGTGGGAAAGTTGCAGGAGCAGACTACGGCTATGAGTAAACAACTTATAACCTTGAACTCTAAAATAAGTGACTCTGCTGAATGCACAATGGACTTGACCAGGAAAAAATCTGCAGCTGAATTAGAAGAGACAACTTCGGAACAGGAGGAGAGGGAACAAGGGCCAGTACAGATGGAGAGTACCAACCAGAAGCCTACATTGTCAGAACACAAAGAAGAAGACCTTTGGATTACAAATCTGCGAAAGATGCGAAAGAGGAGGGAGGAAGCCCCTGGAACACTTGGAATATTTGAATTTAAAAGAAACAAGAAATATGATTGGGGCTTCCTCTTTGAGTATGGATTGGCTGACCTTTCGCAGCAGCTGGTACCAAGTATTTTGGATGGAAGAAAATCTGATGAGACTGAGCTAGAACTCCTTCAAGACCTGAGGACCAACAAAGAGGGCTACTCTCTCGGCAGAGAGAGACTGACAGAGATTTAAAGGCCTCAGATGTGAGGAATCCAGGCTAAAAACTGTTTTTGTGGACATGGGGACATTGGGAAGGGACAGAAACAGGGGTGGGGGGGGGAAAGAATTTTTTTAAAAAAATGTTTATGACCTTTGTGTTTGACTATTATGACCTATTTTTAAGATAAAAGGGAAATTCGTGGAAGGAATTCGAGTCGACCTTAGAAAAGGATTTAATATTTATAAGAAAACTGGATAAGTAAAATTTGGCCAAGTAATAAGAATTAAGTATTTCTTTAAAAATATATATATATAATAATAATAATATGTAAAGGATGAGAGATATGAACTTGCTGAGCTAATTTAATTGAATTAGGATGTATGAAGGGGGGGTGGGGGGAGGTCAAGAACTGGGGTTAGGAAAGTAAGGATATGAAACTTTATATGTGTTGTCTTGGTCTGTGTGTGTGTGTCTGTGTCTATAAAATGTGAAAACTCAATAAAAATTTTATATATAAAAAAAAAATCCTTCGGCGATCAGCCTTCTTTATGGTCCAGCTCTCACTTCCATACATCACTACTGGGAAAACCATAGTTTTTACTATACGGACCTTTGTTGGCAAGGTGATGTCTCTGCTTTTTAAGATGCTGTCTAGGTTTGTCATAGCTTTTCTCCCAAGAAGCAGGCGTCTTTTAATTTCGTGACTTCAGCATCCTAGAGCCATCCAATCAGCATGAAAGACGACTTCTTTAAGTCACTCTATGCTCCGAAGCAAACATGTAGAACTATAACCAGTACACAGAAGCTTGCTGTCTCCTGACAGTGGAAACTGTTCCTAGTGCATAGGCTTGAATATCGTTTTCTTCCATTGTTCAGGTCTGGTGGCCCTGATGAAAATTGCCCAAGATGCTTTCTGAAAGCCTACCTTTGAATGAGCCAACTTGCACAGTCATTTTTGTAACTCGAGCCTGGCATTCAGCAGACCGATGTGGAAATTTGGGGCTGCTTTTGAGGCACCTGAATCTGGAAGTGTTTAATGAAAAGGCCTCTCTGAAAATTGGCTCGGCGAAGACACTCAAAATATTTACGCTATTTGAACGAAAACAGCCAAGAATAGATGAAACTCCAGTCACGGTGTACTGCAAAGAGTGACTTCGCTTTCAGAATCCATTACTTTTATGGAGTTTTGTTAAAATACAAATAGTTTCCTAGAAAGATTTTTGTTTAAAAAAGCCAACATACCGTTCATTTTAGTGGACAAAGTAATACATTCTGTACTAAAGGTGATACATCAGAAAACAGGATTCATGTATTTATTTGCATATGTTTTATTAAGAAATTTCACACACACATATACAGTAATTTAGAAACTTATATATATATATTAACACAATACAGCTCACCATAGTGGGAAAGATTGTGTCCAAGTGACCTGTTTGCCAGCTCAGTCTACTGCCTAGTACTTGTGATGGGCAACTTCAAGGCATCTGACCTCACTAACTTTTGCCTCTGTTGCTCCTTCTCATAGTTCTTCATCTTTAAAATGGAACCTCTTGCTTCAGCCTTGCGAACAGATCCAGGGATCAGAGAGGAAGAAGAAGAGTTTGGATTTGATATCCCGCTTTATCACTGCCCGAAGGAGTCTCAAAGCGGCTAACATTCTCCTTTCCCTTCCTCCCCCACAACAAACACTGTGAGGTGAGTGAGGCTGAGAGACGTCAGAGAAGTGTGACTGGCCCAAGGTCACCCAGCAGCTGCACGTGGAGGAGCGGGGAAGCGAATCCAGTTCCCCAGATTACGAGTCTACCACTCTTAACCACTACACCACACTGGCTCCCAGAGGACGGGAAGTTCAAGGAACCTCTCATGCAGAGGGGAACTAGCTGCTCCGGCACCCAGAGCAGCACACACGCTGTGCACCCAGGGGTGGGGCGTGCTGCTCATGGGGGTGCCGCCCACGGTGAGCATCCTAGAGTGGCGCTGCCCATGGCTAGCGCCGAGCATCCCAGGGGGGTGAGGCGGTGATGTCACCCCCTCAGGGATGACACCCAGGGCAGGCTGCACCCACTGTACCCCCCTTCCTCCGCTAGTGCTCTCATGTGACTAATATATTCACAGATTACATAGCACTAATGCTGTCTCATCCTGGGGGCACCATTCCCACTGTGATGGGACAGTTGCAGCTACAGTGGTACCTCGGAAGTCGAACGGAATCTGTTCCGGAAGTCCGTTCAACTT
This sequence comes from Podarcis cretensis, assembly GCF_951804945.1. Classification (NCBI taxonomy): domain Eukaryota; kingdom Metazoa; phylum Chordata; class Lepidosauria; order Squamata; family Lacertidae; genus Podarcis; species Podarcis cretensis. The sequence goes on from NC_137179.1 coordinate 14,692,287, forward strand.
CCAAAACATTTGGAAACCAAGGCGTGGCTTCCGATTGGCTGCAGGAAGCTCCTGCAGCCAATAGGAAGCCGCGTCGGACATTCGGGTTCCAAAGAATGTTCGCAAACTGGAACACTCACTTCCAGGTTTGTGGCATTCGGGAGCCAAAACGTTAGACTCGTAAGGCATTCAGGATCCAAGGTATGACTGTATATGGTACAGTTTCTGTTGACATTTCCATTCCACCTTAAGGAACAGACATGGGATTATTGTGTGTCACATGTCTGTTTACATTCCAGCACAGTATGCTGGGAACTTCCGTTGTGTATTGCTTTTGCTTTTCTCTCTGAGATGACATGAGAAAGAGACGACATGTTTCTTTGTCCTGATTTATGATTAATAAATCTGTAGTTGTAGTATGCTTCCACAAGCCTCACTCCTATTCTGTGTGCACAGTTTGATCTGCTGATAGTGTGCCCTGGCTCAGAAGCCTGGGTCGCTGACTGTGACGTTAACATATATGAGAGAGTGCTGGAGGGGAAATAGTTAAATAGGTTGCACAGACAGGACCCAGGGGGGTGGAGTCAGTGAGTCTATAAAACTAGTTCTGGGAGGAGTTCATTGGGTGTTGTGGGTGGGTAGTTGGTTGGATTTCGTGGGTTGGCTGGTTGAGAAAGGCAGTTGGTAATAGAGAGACAGTTAGGGCAGTGGGTTCTTGAGTGTGGGGAGGTAGAAGAGATAGAGAGAGGAAAATAAGACTAAGAAAGTAAAGAGCAACAATGTTTGGAATGCTGTAAAAGTTTTGTTTGTGTCTGAAATAAAATACACTCTTCTTTATTAATTGAAAAGCTGACTGAGACTGAAGTGATTTTACCAGGGAGGACCTGGTTGGTGGCAGCGGATTTGTGATGTACGGGTCAATAGTCCATGAGACGACCAGGGGCTCCATACGAACGCCACACTGACTTACGTCGGAGCAGAGGTGATGGTCTTCACCATGGGCCGGTGGATGGAAACGGCCGAGCTGGGGCTTGCCAGCTGGCCTCCCTGCCCTCTGCATGTCGACAGTTTGTAGCAAACTATACTAAGTTTGAACTCATGTGTATCCATACACTTCCAGATACACAACTTGCATTGCATTGGCTATCTGGAGTACACTTGTGCAATGATCTTTTTTAATGATTAAGGGGAACTATACCTCAGCATTTGGCGAAATTGGAAATACTAAACTACAAACACCTAATGAGGGCAAGATAGAGCCTTGGGGGCCAGAGAGATATGCTTGGAGGGGCACATTTAGCCCCCAGACCTGAGGCTCCCAATCCCTAAATTAAAGGAGAGTTACTGGCAACCGGACAATACCCTTGCAATGAGACAACCTCATCGTATCATTTGCTCTTGGGGAATGCAGAGTAAGCAAGAAGGGCCTACTTGATGATGTGAAGCACTGTGTTTGCCTGCTTTCCAGATCAACCAGGTGTCAATTTCTGACTGCAATATAAACATTTCCTGACTATGAGTTCCTGGTGCCAGGCTGGGACTCTGCTCTCAGTATGAAACGTCCCAAGACTGCATGGCAAATTCTGGAATAGGCATCCTTAAGTCGGTGAGTTTCAGCTTCCTTCCCCTCTCTTGACAAGCGGCTTCACTCCAGGCCTCACGCAATTTTTACTCTGAAAAAGAGCCAAGAAAGGAAATTGCCACTGAAGTTTGTTTATTTTTTGCGTACTTATTACTGCCTGCCAGAGATGATGGTGTGCGCAGCAATGCCATTGTACTGGGTAAGCCAGCTCAAGAGCACATTTCCTTTAATAGAGCTACGTAAAGCACATTAAACACCCCCCCCAAAGTAAAGTGAACCCTATTGCTTGTCATATGAACCCTATTGGAAGCAGCTTACAGACCCTCCAAGTGTCCCTATTTTCCAGGGACAATCCCAGATTTACAGAAGCTGCCCTAGTTTCTGATTTGATCCTGGAATGCCCCACTGTTCCTTAGATCATCCCTATTTTCATAAGAGAAATGTTGGAGGATGTGGCAGGAGGGTGGCAACATGAGAACGGGGCCTTCTCTGCAGTGGTTCCCTGTCTGTTGAATTCACCTGGTGCCTTTAGGTGCCACACAAAAACATTCCTTTTTAACCAGGCCTTTGGTTGATTTTGTTGACATCCTATACCTTTCTAAAGTGTGGCTCTTTTTTGGGAGGAAGGGGTTATTGTTTCGATTTTGATTTTATATATTGTGATCTTTTCTGTGAACCGCCTTGAGAGCTCCGGGTATAGGGCAGTATATAAACTTAATAAATAAGATATATGTCCCTATTTTCATCAGAGAAATGTTGAAGGGCATGGAATAGGATGTCCCAAGGGCTTTTTTTTCAGCTGGAACTCACCAGAACTCAGTTCCAGCACCTCTTAGGTGGGCACCGTTGCCATTATAAGACAACAAGGGAGGTATTCATAGTGAGTTCCAGCACCTCTTTTTCTAGAAAGATAGCAGTGGGCGTCCCTTGTTTTCATCAGAGAAATATTGGAGGGTATGAACTTAAGGCTTGTTGCTCAACGTGGATGTGGAGAACGTAAGTGTCAGGTGCTGGTGTGGTTGCTCGAGAGTAACCAGGCAGGACTCTGACCTGTGTTTTACAGGCTTTATTTTGCTGCAAATTATTTACAGTGAAGAGCCCCAAACCTCACGTCTGCCTCAATCGCTAGCAGAATCTGGGAGTGGTCTTCTTTTGGACTTCCCCCAACATAAGAGTTTCATTACCCCCAACCGTCTCCTCCCCTCTCTGCGCCCCAAACTACTGCGCAGAATGGGTGATGGCAAGGGCGTGTTTCCTCCTCACCGGCTTGCTCAGGTGCGGTGTTAAGGCTCTTTCTAGCATCCTCTGGTCCTTGCACCTCTTCTCCACTGGAGGTGGGGCTTTCCTCCTCCCCGGAAGAGGAGCTGCTTCGCAAGATTTTCGGAGGCTCCCTGTAACACAACTGCCCTTCTATTTCTCTCCTCTGAGCCGATGGCAGTTCCCTGACAATAAGATTGTAAGAACTCTGCTAGATCATCAGACCAATGTTTCAATATCCTTTTCCCCACATTGTCTGGCCAGATCCTTTTAGGAAGCCCAGAAGCGGAGCACCTATCTATCTAACAAAGCAACTGGGCTCCTGTGGAAAGTGACTGACTCTCCTTTGTTTGAGGATTCAAAGCAGGGGTTGGCAACCTAAGGTCCGTGGGCCGGTAGCGGTCTACAAGGCTTGTCTAACAGGCCCATGGCAACCCCTGCCGCCCCCAGCCCCCCCTCCTGCTCACTCTTATCAGCGCAGTGCTGTGCTGTGCAGTGCGGCATGGCGCAAGGACCAACTTCCGGCTTGATGGTGCCTGTGCGCTACAGGGCATTACTTTCTGCCGCAGGCGTGACTGGCAGGTAGAATTGGTGGTGGCTAAACTTGTAGCTCCAGTGCTGCATCCATTGAGCAGGTAACTTTTTCCAACCTTTGTAGACTCCCAGAACAAATAATTCTGGGGGGAAACTTCCATGCACTTCCATAGTTCACATAAACTATCTGAGAGTTTGGAAGGCGACATACTTCTTCTGGGCTGTGGCAGACACATGTTAACAAAATAATTAACAGTGTTAACACATTATTCAGGGTATTTCCATGTTAGCAAGGAACTCTAGGGCTTTTCCATGCACGTCAATAGTTCACAAAAACTGTCCCAGAATTAGGGATGTACTTCTGAGCTGTCATAGATACATGCTGCGCCATCTGGTGGTTGTTGGAGACAGCGCAACAAGGAGTCCCTGACATGCTAGAGCTGTAATCAGCGAAGGCATTTCCATATCAGCGGGCGAACAGAATTTGACATCTTCCACAAATATTTGCAATCACAATCTGTGAGCCTCTGTTTTGTTTCTGAAGCCTTTGCTCGCCTTAATTTTATTCGCTCTGGTGCATCAGGCACTCGTTGTGCCACAGTTACAAATCTGTTGCAAGGGACTGAAATTAAGTTTGATGAAATCAAGCAAACAGGCTCAAGATTGTATTTATTTTGCTTGCAGCATACTGCATTGCATTGCAGCCTGATCAAGCAGAGTCCAACCCCATGCAATCTAGTCCAACCCCATGCAGTGCTGGAACCTTTTTGCCCAACTTGGGGCTGAAATGACCCTGAAATTCAGTGTCTCATGCTCTACCAGTCGAGCTATCCTGCAGGCTCTGCTGTGTCACTGAATACCCGCATGAGATAATCAGAGGTATCCTAAACATAGAGGCTCCATTTGTAATAATAATAACAATAATAATAATAATAATAATTTATTATTTATACCCCACCCATCTGGCTGGGTTTCCCCAGACACTCTGGGTGGCTTCCAACAACAGATTAAAATACTATAAGTCATCAAATATTAAAAGCCTACCTAAACAGGGCTGCCTTCAGATGTCTTCTAAAAATCAGATAGTTGTTTCTTTCTTTGACATCTGGTGGGAGGGCATTCCACAGGGCGGGTGCCACTACCAAGAAGGCCCTCTGCCTGATTCCCTGCAACTTGGCTTCTTGTAGTGAGGAACCTCCAGAAGGCCCTCAGCGCTGGATCTTAGTGTCCGGGCAGAACGACGGGGGTGGAGATGCTCCTTCAGGCATACTCCTTCATTTATCTATCAGCTTTACCCTGCAATGTTTAATTTCATTATAATTTGATTGATCGGTTGCTTGACACTTAAGAAGTCTCTAAGCAACTTAAATTTAAAAGCATGGCATAAGAGCACCACGCGATGAGGGGTGCAGAGAGGAACCAGTGGCACTGACAAGGAGGACACAGGGTGCTTGGGAAATGTAGTTTTGTGTTGCCAGGTGTAGGAAATTTCAACTCCCACGTACCCTGGCAAGATATGGTGTTTCTGAGCGTGCTTAGATGATAAAATGCAGAGAAGTTAGGCAGGAAAGGAAAGAGGCATGCTGAGTAGAGGAAGGCAAAGAGAAGCCCACCTCTCTCTCTTGCGCTAAGACAGGTGTCATGTAAATGGGATGCCTTTAAAAGCAGAATATTCTTTCTTTTCTTACAAGGTGTGGAATAGGTTTCTCCCAGTGTCAAAATCTAGACTATACCACCTCATATTACAAGTGCACTACAGTGGTACCTCTGGATGCGAACGGGATCCATTCTGGAACCCTGTTCACATCCTGAAGCGAACGCAACCCATGTCTGCGCGTGTGCGGGTTGCGATTTGCCGCTTCTGCGCATGCGCGTGACGTCATTTTGAGCATGTGCGCATGTGCGAGCGGCAAAACCCAGAAGTAACGTGCTCCATTACTTCTGGGTCGCCGTGGAGGACAACCCGAAAATGCTTATCCCAAAGCTACTTCAACCCAAGGTATGACTGTATTGCAATTATGATTATTAACCTGACCTTCAGTGTATGGTCCCAAGGCAGGTTGCAACATTAAACCACAATCTTAAAATCAATTGGAATCTTTCTTTTTGTAAATTTCAATGCACAAATCTTTGCAGGGAGAAAGCTAAGGCTGAGGCCTTCTCTCTGACAGGCTGAATTGTTTCTTCATGCACACACTGGCGGAGGAAGAGGAGTGCAGGAGGAGCATGCCGCCTCTGGCAACACAATGCCCAGGGTGCCATCGTGGCTGCCGCTCCCCACGCTGGGCGCCTCGCCCCTAGGACGCACGCCAGCCCCGCCCCTGCCTGCTCTCTGCCCCCAGTGCTGGAGCATGAAGCTCTGCCACTGCATGCACAAATTTATTTTTTTCCTTTCTGCAATCTGATGAGATATAGTCCCAGAGCACCATGCCCTTTTTTTTGTATGTTTGATTCAATTTTAGCGCTTCAAACTTTAATCGAGTTAATTAGTTAGTTAATGAATAAAACACAGCACAATTCTATGAAAGTGTCCTTGGAAGTAAAGGTACTTATTACCACCTAAATTGGTATAGGATTGCAGCCTTAGTTTTATTTAATTAATTTTGAGCAGGGAAGGGGAACACTGATTCTGGTGCTATATAGCCCTTTGTCTGATTCCATCCAACTTCAGCAGGGAACAGCTGAGCTGGGGAAAGGCTTTGATATTGTACAAAGTGAGCAATTACAGCTAGTTCCTCTGCAGGAAGATCTGCTACAGGAAGATCAAAGCAGAGGGGGAAACATCTCAGCAGACAGGTTCCCAGCAAATATGCAAGAAGTTTCCATGCACTTTGCAATTCCACGCATGCAGTCTTTGGGGTGGTATTATGAGGCTTTGAATAACTGTAAGGCAGGGCTTGCAGCTCAGCTGTGCACTCGGGGGATTTGCATCCTTCTCAGATCACTCAATTTGTTGTGCTTTTTGCATAGTCAGGGCAAATAAAAGGTGTCAGAGAACGCTGTTTGCAAACTGTAAACTTTCAATGGAGACTGAATACTTGATTTTTCTATGCTGTTCACACTCAATGTAGATCTATTCCTTTTTCTCCTCCCCACACCCACCGAAAAGTGCTTCTTGAGAAATTGCTTTCATTCCAAAAATAAAAACTCATTGCAAATTGATTCTGCATTACCCACCGGTGTGTCCATTTGCATACTATCCCTTGCTTTTTCCTGTAGGACTAATTGCAGTCTTTGTTGTTGTTGTTGTTTAGTCGTTTAGTCGTGTCCGACTCTTCGTGACCCCATGGACCAGAGCACGCCAGGTACTCCTGTCTTCCACTGCCTCCCGCAGTTTGGTCAGGCTCATGTTTGTAGCTTCAAGAACACTGTCCAACCATCTCGTCCTCTGTCGTCCCCTTCTCCTTGTGCCCTCCATCTTTCCCAACATCAGGGTCTTTTCCAGGGAGTCTTCTCTTCTCATGAGGTGGCCAAAGTCTTGGAGCCTCAACTTCAGGATCTGTCCTTCCAGTGAGCACTCAGGGCTGATTTCCTTCAGAATGGAGAGGTTTGATCTTCTTGCAGTCCATGGGACTCTCAAGAGTCTCCTCCAGCACCATAATTCAAAAGCATCAATTCTTCGGCGATCAGCCTTCTTTATGGTCCAGCTCTCACTTCCATACATCACTACATTGCAGTCATTAACAGTCATCAACAGGTTTACCATACCCATTGAGTCAATCACCCATCTCCTACTACCCTCCAGAGAAAAACCCCACCTCACCCGCCCACAATACAAGGGTCTGGTGACTTCTGTTTCAGTGTATCTGAAGAAGTGTGCATGCACACGAAAGCTTATACCCAGAACAAACTTAGTTGGTCTCTAAGGTGCGACTGGGCAATTTTTTATTTTATTCCAGATATGTCTGGGAAATCCCAGACCCTATGTAGCAGGTACAGTACCAGCAATGCCCAATATGGGCATATACCAGGATTGCAAGCACCACTTTCTTCTACATCTGCAGGGAGAAATAGGGGCATCTGCAGGGAGAAATAGGGATGGATGGATGGATGGATGGATGGATGGATGGATGGATGGATGGATAACCTAACTAAAGGGAGGGTTATCAAATGCATATTGAGTAACCAGACTCATCCTTGTGGATGGCAATGCCTAGAATCAATCCAGATTGAAAACAGCATGTTCAGGGCAAGCATGTATGGGATTCCAGTTTGAGAAAAGCTACATTTTAATGCTACATAGAATCATAGGATTGTAGAGTTGGAAGGGACACTGGTGGTCATCTTAGTTCAACTCCCTGCAATGCAGGAATCTCAACATGTGGTCCCCATCCAATTTGAAACCATGTCGGACCCTGCTTAGCATTACAAATGTGCTAGCAGTTTTATTGCTGCACCACAACTGACATCATACAAATGGGCTAGTGTGTACAGAACCCTAATCAGTAGTCCTTAAACCTGATGATACATGGATTGCTAATAAAGGTGGGGCAAGAGACAACTACAAACCCTACGTAATGGCAGATTATATATCTAATAAATATGTTTTTAAAAGGGATAATAATTGAATACCGCCTTCTAAATCTAAAAAAACAACTTTTTGTCAAAGTTTTGGTGATATACACATATATTTAAAGTTAACCGCTCATCATATTGATCGCTTTAATTTATTTTATTCAAGCCACTTGAGAGATTTAGATGATTAAGTGCTACTGTATATAAAAATAGTTAAATAAATGACATTAATAAATAAAGTGTATAGGTGGCTTAAGCACAAAAGTGGCATCAATTGATAGACAGCTATATCACAGAGTAACACTTGATTCTGTTTTATCCACAACACATTTCTCCTTTAATTCAGGTATTGCTTTGGAAATATTGTGAATTATATGTTGTAAAGGACTTTGGCTATGTATGATAAACTCGACCGACTATTATACCCGAGAGGTCAGGCTTCCTCTGAAATATGGCCATGGCAGAGTCGTTGACCAACAGCTGCACAACAATAAATAAGTAAATAAGCAGACAAACCCCAGATATATATGGCAAGGGGTTTAGAGATGCCTGCTTCATCAGTAGGGAAGGAGCCGAGAATGAGGATGTCTACAAAGGAGACAATTTACCAACTTTTGTTGCAGAGGCTGCCTTCTGGAAACAAGATCAGCTTCATCTGGTCCTTGACATCCCATCTGGTTAGTTCTGAAGAAGCTTCCCTTCCTGCTACTGTTTGGCATAATAGCTGCCTGCACTCAGCCAAGTTTTTAAAAGCTCAGATTCCAGATCTAACGTCTAGCTAGGCACTGATGGGGAAATGTCTTCTATTTATAGATGCCGTGGGCAGCACTTAATTGGTAAACATTTCGATGTCCTGTTCAGCCTCCTTGCAATGGCATTCAGAGGAGTAAACCTTTCCTTGCGCAATGAATTATGCCTCTCGGAAAGTTTGTTGTCGTTTTTTAGTGTGCTTTCGTTCCAACCCACTCTCCCCATGTGCTGGAGCGCTTTAGTTAAACAAGTGAAAGGATGAAAACAACAGCTGTTGAATGGGGAATATCCAACATATTCTGAAGAAGGAATGGCGTTCAGAGAGGCATCACACCTGGACAGCCAGGTAGAAGTGGGAGCTAGTAGAACTTTGCGCCATGTGATTCAGCATGACTTCCTGAGAACCTCTACTCATTCCAACTGCAGTCCAGATTGAATGGCTCCTGTTCAAATCTGCCTAAACGGCTGCTGTTCATTGGAGAGCATCACCCGCACCAAAGGCCTCAGGGTCTATGTTGTTGTCGTTTCGTCGTGTCCGATTCTTCATGACCCCATGGACCAGAGCACACCAGGCACTCCTGTCTTCCACTGCCTCCCGCAGTTTGGTCAAACTCATGCTGGTAGCTTCGAGAACACTATCCAACCATCTCGTCCTCTGTCGTCCCCTTCTCCTTGTGCCCTCAATCCTTCACAATGTCTGTCTTTTCCAGGGAGTCTTCTCTTCTCATGAGGTGGCCAAAGTATTGGAGCCTCAGCTTCAGGATCTGTCCTTCCAGTGAGCACTCAGGGCTGATTTCCTTCAGAATGGAGAGGTTTGATCTTCTTGCAGTCCATGGGGCTCTCAAGAGTCTCCTCCAGCACCATAATTCAAAAGCATCAGTTCTTCGGCGATCAGCCTTCTTTATGGTCCAGCTTTCACTTCCATACATCACTACTGGGAAAACCATAGTTTTTACTATACGGACCTTTGTTGGCAAAGTGATGTCTCTACTTTTTAAGATGCTGTCTAAGTTTGTTATAGCTTTTCTCCCAAGAAGCAGGCATCTTTTAATTTTGTGGCTGCTGTCACCATCTGCAGTGATCATGGAGCCCAGGAAAGTAAAATCTCTCACTGCCTCCATTTCTTCCCCTTCTCTTTGCCAGGAGGTGATGGGACCAGTTGCCATGATCTTTGTTTTTTTGATGTTGAGCTTCAGACCATATTTTGCGCTCTCCTCTTTCACCCTCATTAAAAGGTTCTTTAATTCCTCCTCACTTTCTGCCATCAAGGTTGGGTCATCTGCATATCTGAGGTTGTTGATATTTCTTCCGGCGATCTTAATTCCGGTTAGGGATTCATCCAGCCCAGCCTTTCGCATGATGAATTCTGCATATAAGTTAAATAATCAGGGAGACAATATACAGCCTTGCCGTACTCCTTTCCCAATTTTGAACCAATCAGTTGTTCCATATCCAGTTTTAACTGTAGCTTCTTGTCCCACATAGAGATTTCTCAGCAGACAGATGAGGTGATCAGGCACTCCCATTTCTTTAAGAACTTGCCATAGTTTGCTGTGGTCGACACAGTCAAAGGCTTTTGCATAGTCAATGAAGCAGAAGTAGATGTCTTTCTGGAACTCTCTAGCTTTCTCCATAACCCAGCGCATGTTGGCAATTTGGTCTCTGGTTCCTCTGCCTCTTCTAAATCCAGCTTGCACTTCGGGGAGTTCTCGGTCCACATACTGCTTGAGCCTTCCTTGTAGAATTTTAAGCATAACCTTGCTAGTGTGTGAAATGAGTGCAATTGTGCGGTAGTTGGAGCATTCTTTGGCACTGCCCTTCTTTGGGACTGGGATTTAGACTGATCATCTCCAATCCTCTGGCCACTGCTGAGTTTTCCAAACTTGCTGGCATATTGAGTGTAGCACCTTAACGGCATCATCTTTTAAAATTTTAAATAGTTCAGCTGGAATACCATCACTTCCAATGGCCTTGTTATTTGCAGTGCTTTCTAAGGCCCATTTGACTTCACTCTCCAGGATGTCTGGCTCAAGGTCAGCAACCACACTACCTGGGGTGTACAAGACATCCATATCCTTCTGGTATAATTCCTCTGTGTATTCTTGCCACCTCTTCTTGATGTCTTCTGCTTCTGTTAGGTCCTTACCACTTTTGTCCTTTATTATGGTAATTTTGTACGAAATGTTCCTTTCATATCTCCAATTTTCTTGAACAGATCTCTGGTTCTTCCCATTCTGTTGTTTTCCTCTATTTCTTTGCATTGCTTGTTTAAGAAGGCCTTCTTGTCTCTCCTTGCTATTTTTTGGAAATCTGCATTCAATTTCCTGTAACTTTCTCTATCTCCCTTGCATTTTGCTTGCCTTCTCTCCCCCGCTATTTGTAAGGCCTCATTGGACAGCCACTTTGCTTTCTTGCATTTCTTTTTCATTGGGATGGTTTTTGTTGCTGCCTCCTGTATAATGTTGCGAGCCTCCACCCATAGTTCTTCAGGCACTCTGTCCAGCAAATCTAAATCCTTAAACCTGTTCCTCACTTCCACTGTGTATTCATAAGGGATTTGGTTTAGATTGTATCTTGCCGGTTCAGTGGTTTTTCCTACTTTCTTCAGTTTAAGCTTGAATTTTGCTATAAGAAGCTGATGATCTGAGCCACAGTCAGCTCCAGGTCTTGTTTTTGCTGACTGTATAGAGCTTCTCCATCTTTGGCTGCAGAGAATATAATCAATCTGATTTCGATGCTGCCCATCTGGTGATGTCCATGTGTAGAGTCGTCTCTTGTGTTGTTCGAAAAGCGTGTTTGTGATGACCAGCTTGTTCTCTTGACAGAACTCTATTAGTCTTTGCCCTGCTTCATTTTGATCTCCAAGGCCAAACTTGCCAGTTGTTCCTTTTATCTCTTGATTCCCTACTTTAGCATTCCAATCCCCTATAATGAGAAGAACATCCTTCTTTGGTGTCACTTCTATAAGGTCTTGTAAGTCTTCATAGAATTGGTCAATTTCAGTTTCTTCAGCACCAGTAGTTGGTACATAAACTTGGATTACTGTGATGTTAAAAGGTCTGCCTTGGATTCGTATCGAGATTATTCTATTATTTTTGAGATTGCATCCCAGTACAGCTTTCGCCACTCTTTTGTTGACTATGAGGGCCACTCCATTTCTTTTACGGGTTTCTTGCCCACAGCAGTAGATATGATAGTCATCCGAACTGAATTTGCCCATTCCCATCCATTTTAGTTCACTGATGCCCAGGATGTCAATATTTGTTCTTGCCATCTCATTTTTGACCACATCCAACTTACCCAGGTTCATGGTTCTTACATTCCAGGTTCCTATGCAATATTGTTCTTTACAGCATTGGACTTTCCTTTCGCTTCCAGGCATATCTGCAACTGAGTGTCCTTTCGGCTTTGGCCCAGCTACCACTGAGTAAATCAGGCCACTTTAGATTTAGCTTTCAAAATCTTGGCTAAATACCCCAAAACAATCTTGATAGTTTTGGGAGTATCATCCCTCAACAAATACTGGATTACAGACTTTGTAAATCAATGTTTAAGGCTGTAAGGGAGTCACTAGGAGATCTCTGCGAAAGGTGAGGGGAAGGCAAAATTATGTGATGTATCTGATGTTTTCATATTACAGGAGCAGAATCTGTTCTGGAAGGGGATTTTTTTGAAACCTTCCAAACAAAACAGATGAAGGAAATGTATTTAGACAAGCTAGCATAAAAACTCTGTGATGCGATGGAGTATCTAAATTATAAAAGTAATTAGGCATTACTCCATGGTGGGGCTGCAATCCTAAATAAGCAGATGAACATACAAAAGGCTGAGAGGGGAAGAGTTTTTGGATTTCATGGTCTAGCAGCCTCTGCTTAATGAGAGAGAAGATTTGTGACTCATCCAATAGAAGAAAGGAATCTATTGCAATCCCTAGTGGCCTGAGTTTAATATCAGAAAACCATCTAAAATGTGTATCTCTCAATAAAGAAGTAAGTAAACTTTATGCTGTGCGTAAAACAACAAAATAAGTAACAGTACAACGGGTTTAATCAGAAGTCAAATTATTTTTTCTCGATCTTCTTTTTGCTCTTCTCTTCTTTTCTTTGTTATGTAAAATATATATAGATAAAATTTATGTTAGGTGATGTATGTATTGTAATGTTGTGTAGTGTTGTGTATTGTTAGGTATAGTGGATTGTTGTGAATGGTGGAATGTTGTGTAAGTTATTGTTGATTGCTAAATAAAGGATTTATTTTTTTTTAAATTAAGTTAGTAAACTTTCCGGGTCTGTATTAAAGTGAATTTTTAACCAGAATTTGAAAGTCATAATCCAGCTCCTAGTTTCTAAGCAATGCTGGCCTAACTCTGCACACATAGCCAGATAGGAGACACATTTTGGAACTCCTAGAATTTGTTGGAAGAAGGTTGCCTCGACTTTGTTGTTAAAGTCAGTTATCCATAAGGGAATCCCATAAAGGAGTCACGAAACAGTTTTTGTGTTATAGGCCCTAACCGCTGCAGGCACATTCTGGTTACCATCAGAAACATAGAATTGTTTAATTTGTGCTGCAGAGCAATTAGTTAAGTTGGTTATCCTGTTACGGTGGGTCACTCATTTTAGATTGTAATAAAAGGTGATCCCTAAGTATTTAAAGCTGTTAACCTGTTCGATTTCTGGATCACCAATACACCATTTAGGATGGATGCCAACTCTTTGAAAATACCAAGATCTTGGATTTAGAGTAATTAATCACTAGATGATTTCCTTGGCGGTAATGAAAGAATGCTTTTAGATACCTTTGGAGCCCAACTGTGGTCCAGGAGAGGAGGACAGTGTCATCTGCATATAAAAATATGATAACTGCCTTAAGTCCTAACCTAGGAGGGTAGCAATTCACAACTAGTTGGTTCCCCCCCCCCAATATAATTAAAAAATAGATTAGATGTGTGGCAAGAATACAACCTTGTTTGACTCCTTTAGTAGTTGTAAAACTAGGTGATATCTGGCTGTCCAGGGAAATCTTCAGCTGGCACATAGTGTTCATATGTAGCTTTTTTTGATCAAGAAAAGTAGTCAGAGTTCTAGCCCAATAGCATTCAGTTTCTCCCATGACAGCCCTCTGGGTATCGAGCCAAAAGTACTTTTCAGATCAATAAAGGCCACATGTAACTCTTCCCTTTTCGGATTTCATATATTTATGCACTGGGAAGGCAAGTGAGAGACAGTGATCAATCGTTGATTTCCATTTTGTAAATTCTGTTCAGGGCAATAATTCTGTTCATTTTAATCCAATTCAATAGACAGCACTCTAAATGTTTAGAATAGCGTTCACTTATAGCGGACAGAAGACTAGTAGGGTGATAATTACACAGCTGCTCAGGATTGCCTTTTTTATAGATTGGGATTATTACAGAAGTTAATCACGATTTTGGTATAATTCCATATTAGTCTATCAGAGTGAAAAGGTAAGCAAATGTTGATGACCACCAATTGGCATACTTTTTTAGAATCTCAGCATAAAACCCATCAAAGGCAAGGGCCTTACAGGGTTTTTAATCTGCAATAAATTCCATAATTTTGTCTGAGTTTACCGGGGCCAGTTTGGTCTATTAGAGGGCACGGGCTCGTCAGCATTTGGGAGAAAGCAGGGTGAGGCATTGAATATTTTAAAATAGTAGTCCACCCAGGTTTGCGGGGGAGGGGGGGAATAGTAAGTACAGTTAAAAGAGAGTTAATATTCAGGTAGCCCGAAGCTATTTGCCAGAGGTTTTTATGACCTTTCATTTTTATTGCATTTGTTAAGCATGTCCATTTATTCTGATGGTATATTTTCTTTTTCTTAGCAATAAGTTCATTATATAGCTTCCTATGCACAAAATAGTGGGGGGTTTTATCACCCTTTTTGCAACGGTCTCTGAACGATATTCTGAGCAATGTTTCCTCTGTATAGCATTCCTGGTCAAACCAAGGAGAGGGATTAAAGAGGGTAACAGTACCGCAGTAGTCTATTACTTGGGAGTAAGCTGTTATTACTACATTAATAGAAAGTGAGTTAGTAAGGGTTGCTCTCAAATGTGACATTTTGTCCGTGTCCAGGAATTTGGTGATCACCCCTTCGAATTGCAGGGACCATCTAATCCTATTCAGAATACTATGAGAGGCCTGATCTGAGTTACCAGGCTTCAACGTCTTATTAGCTGGGCCTCATTGTATAGTCAGAAGTAAGGTGGAGAGGTCCCTTTCTGTACGGACTCCAGTGGAAAAGAAGTTAACATCAGAATATAGGTTTAGAGAACAGATACAATAGTCCACTACACTATGACGACGAGATAAAAGTAAACTCATCGACACCAGGAAAGTTATTCAGTCCGTTTGAGATAACTGCATTATGGGCAATACAAAATACCATAAATTTTAACTCCACTCTGTTAGTTAATTTATCATTAGAGGAGCGGGGAACAGACAGTGGGGTAGGTATTATATCTATGCCTCCAAAGCCCAACTGGGATGCAATGTATTGGTTGTTGGCCCCAATTCGCACATTTACATCGCCCATAATAATAAATTGGGCAGATGGAAATTTTTGGGATAGAGAGAGCATAACATCTGACAGCTTGTCCCAATTAGCAGTTAGCATCATCTCATCTTCTGAGGGAGGGAGGTGGACATTTACCAAAATTACCAGTTGGTTATTCATAGTTATTAGGTAAGCTTGGGCTAATGGAGGATAAGGAGTTGTATCGAATGTCAGGCCAGACCCGATTAAGATCAATAGGCCAGCTTTGTGGCGACCTTTGGAGAATTGTCTATGAGCAGGTAAATTATATGAAGAGAATCCGGCAATGTTTACCTCAGTCATTAACCAGGTTTCTTGAGGTAATATACAATTGAAGCTTTTGAGTTATTCTATGAAGTCTGGGTCACTGGTTCCCTGTTGCCCCCATCCAGCTATGTTCCAGGAGAGGAGGCGAAGAATCCCAGAAGGGGCAGCTGCTGATTGCCAATCAGGTTCTAAAGTTTGATCCAGAGGGATATAGCTATTTATTTGAGGGTTGGGGTAAGTTCCATATCCTCTGAAATCAGATCTATCAGCGGGGTTTGCATTTTAAAGTTCAGTAGTGGGGATTCTTGGTTTTCAGGGAGAGAGGAAGAAAAACTTTTTCTCTATTCATTTTCTCCATGCCATGCATAATTTCATGAATTTCTGTTCACCTCTTCCTTTCCTTTTCTCTAAACTAGAAAGGGCCAAAAGCTGCAACCTTTCTGCAAAGAGGAGCTGTTCCATCCCCTTGATTATTTTGCTTGCCCCAAAGCCAAAATGATTGATTTTCCTGGTGTGGGATTGTTTTGAATCAGTTGTGAGAACCCTTTGTCCCTCAAGATGTTGCTGGACTCCACCTCCTATCAGCCCCAGCCAGCATGGCCCATAATCAAGGATGATGGGAGTTGCAGTCCAACAACATCTGAATGACCAAGTTTCCCATGCTTTAAATGGTTTCAACAGCTGGACTACCTACACCCAGATGTGCTCAGCAGCACATTTTAGCAGCCATCACCATGACCATAATACATCCTATTGAAATTAATGAATGTGACTGACTTGGGTTCACTCATTTCAGTGGGTCTACTCTGTGAATAGCTTAATTGGATACAACCCTAAATTTCTGCATCTGTAAGTACAAAGAACACCACGAGATCAGACTGCATCCTCTCCAAATGTCCCTATTTTCCAGGCACAGTCTTGGAATTACGAAATCTGGCTCTGCTGCCGCCACTGAGCTTAGGGAGGAGGTTGAGCCAGGATTTGTCCTGAGTGGCAGTGGTTGTTCTCCATGGCCGCTGCTGCTGGCCTCCTCCCTTAGGCAGCTTGTAGGGCTGCTGGAGGGATACGGGTGATGCTGTGGGCTAAACCACAGAACCTAGGACTTGCTGATCAGAAGGTCGGCGGTTCAAATCCCCACGACAGGGTGAGATCCCGTTGCTCAGTCCCTGCTCCTGCCAATGTAGCAGTTCAAAAGCACGTCAAAGTGCAAGTAGATAAATATGTACTGCTCCAGCGGGAAGGCAAACGGCTTTTCTGTGCGCTGCTCTGGTTCGCCAGAAGCGGCTTAGTCATACTGGCCACATGACCTGGAAGCTGTACGCCAGCTCTCTCGGCCAATAAAGCAAGATGAGCGCCGCAACCCCACAGTCATCCGGGACTGGACCTAATGGTCAGGGGTCCCTTTACCTTTACCTTTAGGGCTGCTTGAGAGCAGACGAGAAGGAGGAGAGGCTGCCGCTGCTGTGGCCCAACCTCACAAGATGTATCAGCTCCAAGGGGCAGGCAGATGGCAGGGCTGCCCTGGGCAGGAAGAAAAGAGGGAGTGGAGTGGAGTGCAAGGAGCCTTGACTGTTTTTTAAAAAACTGTTTTGTGCGTCTGAAAAGTGAAAAACTTCTGGGAAATTATATATAATGAGATGAATAAGATGTTGAAATATACATTTATTAAGAAACCAGAAGCATTTTTACTTGGCATTGTAGGAGACAATATTAATAGACAGGGTTGTAAGTTGTTTTTATATGCAATGACATCAGCAAGAATATCATTGGCACAAAAATGGAAGCACGAAGAATTACCAACGAAAGAAGAATGGCGGATGAAATTGATGGACTATGCAGAATTGAATAAATTAGCAAGAAGGATTCGAAACTTGCGGGACCAGAGATTCTTAGAAGACTGGAGTAAATATACAAACTATTTGAAAAGCAATTGCAATGTGCAGATTACGCTAGTAGGACTGCAAGAAGTTCTGTAAGGAGGACTATTTGAAATATTGCAAGCAAGACTATGATGTTAATTATTAGTTAATGATAATTAAGAGTAATAGGGAAATTAAGAAACGCAGAATAAGTGATAAAGAACGGAAAATCATCAGAGGTGTTGATGGAAGTCTAAAATATTGGATAAGATAAGAAGTTATGTTATATGATTGTTGGAAATGATATGTTAAAAAAACTAATAAAATGTATATATAATAAATAAATAAAATGTTTTGTGCATCTGTGTCTAACCTTGCCCCTTTCTAAAATGCATTTATTGTTGTGTGTTTTTCTTTTTGCAAATGTGCCAAAGTATAACATAAAATAAAATTAGGCTTGAGGGGTTTTCCCAGTCGTGAGTACTGTGTTCCACTGGTGCAGCAGTGGTAGCGCTTGCCCATCTTCTAATAGGAAATGCTTTGCAATAGGGGGAAGACAAAAAAAAAAAACAAAAAACCCGGGTGGGTTGAGGAGGGTCAGTTGAGGGTGGGGGAAGAGAGAAATGTTCCTCTTTTCACCTGAAGAATGTCAGAGGGTATGAGGCTAAAGGCCCATCTGCCCTAAACAGCCTTGGTCCTGTATACCTGAAGGAGCATCTCCACCCCCATCGTTCAGCCCGGACACTGAGATCCAGCGCTGAGGGCCTTCTGGAGGTTCCCTCATTGTGAAAAGCAAAGCTACAGGGAACCAGGCAGAGGGCCTTCTCGGTAGTGGCACCCACCCTGTGGAACGCCCTCCCATCAGATGTCAAGGAAATAAGCAGCTATCTTATCTTTAAAAGACATCTGAAGGCAGCCCTGTTAGGGAAGTGTTTAACATTTAATGCTGTATTGTTTTTAACACTCGATTGGAAGCCACCCAGAGTGGCTGGGGAAACTCAGCCAGATGGGTGGAGTATAAATAATAAATTATTATTATTATTATTATTATTATTATTATTATTATTATTATTATTATATATTTTCATAGTGGCCAACCAGATGTCTCTGGAAAGCCCAGTGACACTCTGGGCACATGATGGCCCAGCAGTGCAGGCTGCAAAGCATTATGGGAGGGTTCTGGAAAGCTCCCTCTGGGGATTCTGATCCTTATGGCAATCCTACTGTGCAATTAGACACACAGACACCCTGCCAGTTCACATGTTCTACTAAATGTGCTCAGGTTCAGGGGGTGGGTGAACAGGCCAACAGGCACAATCCTGCTCCTGGTTAGAGGAGAGGGAGAGAGAGAGAGAGAGAGAGAAGTGCGAACACAGCTTCCAGATCACAAACTCCCTGACATGGGAATTGCAATCACTTCCAACAGGTCTGGGGAGTCTTATGTAACATTCCATAGCCAACTTCTGCTGGAGAGTAATCAAACTTTTAAGCTTTCCAGAGCTCTCTCTGGAGCAGAAAAGGCCTATTTTATTTATTTATTTTTTTGTTTCTGTTTCAGGATGCTATGAAGGAACAGTGAAAGAGCTTCCTGGCAAAGCAAGGCTCTCTGCTTCCTCTTTTTGCCTGCAAAACGAAATTATGTTTATTTTAACGCTATAGCCAGCACAGACCCATGTTGAAAGCTGAATGATAATTACAGTTCCTGCTCATGCAGAGCCTTTCGTCGGAGCACCTCTGAAGTCTAATTCGTTTTTTAGAGCGTTATTGGCAGGGGCGGCAAACACGATATTAAATCAGTCTACCATAGAAACCACTGAAGCTCAGGGAGGTCAATGTCACTTTGTGAGTGATAGTTACCACCCAAAGTTGTGTACAGTGGTACCTCAGGTTACATACGCTTCAGGTTACATACGCTTCAGGTTACAGGCTCCGCTAACCCAGAAATAGTGCTTCAGGTTAAGAACTTTGCTTCAGGATGAGAACAGAAATCGGGCTCCGGCAGTGCGGTAGCAGCAGGAGGCCCCATTAGCTAAAGTGGTGCTTTAGGTTCAGAACAGTTTCAGGTTAAGAACGGACCTCCGGAACGAATTAAGTACTTAACCTGAGGTACCACAGTACTGGTGTCAGTGAGCCACCTAGCCAATTCTGACCAGCTGATATCTCCAAACCGTCGTCAGAGACAGTCCAGTGTATGTATTGCAGTTATTTAACCTAAAGGAATATGTGATGGACAAAACTGACTGGCAGTAGGTTTGGGACAAGGTTTGGGAAAAGAATGTACTCTTCATGCAATAAATAAATAAATAATTTTTTATTTACCGTATTTTTCGCTCTATAAGACGCACCAGACCACAAGATGCACCTAGTTTTGGGAGGAGGAAAACAAGAAAAAAATATTCTGAATCTCAGAAGCCAGAACAGCAAGAGGGATCACTGCGCAGTGAAAGCAGCAATCCCTCTTGCTGTTCTGGCTCCTGGGATAGCTGCACAGCCTGCATTCGCTCCATAAGACGCACACACATTTCTCCTTACTTTTTAGGAGGGAAAAAGTGAGTCTTATAGAGCAAAAAATATGGTATACCCCGCCCTTCCCGGTTCAGAAAACCGGGCTCAGGGCGGCTAACAACAAATTTAAAACAATTGATGCAACAAAAACCAGCATAAAATACAGTATAAAATGTGAATAACAATAAATTCAGAATTAAAAAAAAAAAAAATAGGGGGAAAATCCACCCAATAAACATTAGTTGATCACCAGGGCTAGCTGGCTAAATTAGTCCTATTTGGGCCAGTGAGGAGACCAGGGGAGAAATTAGTTGTGGGATCCCAGAGCGGGTAATCTTCATTAAAAGGGGAGGGGGAGGGAAGGAAGGGGAATAAAAGATCAGGCTAAGTTCAAATTGAAAGCCAGGCGGAATAGCTCTGTCTTACAGGCCCTGCGGAAGGAAGTTAAATCCTGGGGCAGAGCATTCCACCATGTCGGAGCCATCACTAAGAAGGCCCTGTCCCTGGTGGATGATAATCTGACTTCCTTAGGGCCTGGGACCTCAAAACTATGATTATTCATGGACCTTAAGGTCCTCTGTGGGGCATACCAGGAGAGGCGGTCCCGTAAATACGAGGGCCCTAAGCCACAAATTATGGATCTCAGTCACGGCAAGAAAGTGCTATTGCATTCATGGTCTGCTTTATTAGTTGTGCCAAGGGTGGGGAACCTCAGGCCCTCCCAACCCTTGAGACTCTGCCTAGCCTTCCTCTAGTTATTTTACCTGGTTGGAATATATCCTTGAATTTTAATCATATCTCTTGCCTTTCTGGACCAAGGATGGGGACTGGGGCATGTCTACAGAGGTAGCTTTAGGGCAGCACGGCTGGTGTGGCCCCACTGGGAGCCATGTGTCAGCGAGGCTGAGGGGGGGTGTCTTGTCATCTGGTTGGCCCAGGACCCCCTCCATATACATTGCCTAGACTTGCACCCCTGAGAGGTGACTTTGGTGCTGCTAATTCAATGGTTTGACTTCACCCCTGGAGAGGCACTCCACAGTCTCTCAAGACAGGCCAACAACAACTCACTCCTAGGCATGTTTACTCAGAAATGTACCCTGCTGAATTTAGCATGGCCGCCTACTGTCACTATGTCAAGGATGGGGAACCTGTGGACCTCGAGATGTTGCTAGACTGCAGCTCCCATCAGCCTCAGCCAGCATGTCTGAAATATACTCGGGAGTCGAGAGTGGATTTCATGCTCTTTATTCAGCTCATAGTGGTGAGGAGGAATGGAAGTTCCCCCACAATATCTGCTTTATATATATTATTTACACAATGGGCTGCACGTGATTGGCTAATTCCGGGATTCTCCTGTAGGCCAATCAGGTTGTGGATTCACTTCCACCTGGAGCTGGATTGGGTGGCTCCTGCAGACCAATCATACTGCTGTATTGTTCTAGGACCAATCAGACTGCTGCATTCTGAATCCTATTGTTCTAGGACCAATCAGACTGCTGCATTTTGGATCCTATTCAACTCAGTACATAACAATGACCAATCAGGGACAGCAGGAGTTGGAATCCAACAACCTCTAGGGGCTAAATGTTCTCCATCACTTATCTACGGTATCTATGTATCTTTCTAAGTTAGCTGGAGCATTTGCTTGACAGAGAACTTACCCCCTACACCCCACGAAAGCAGAACTTGCCTTCATCTCCCTAAATATTGGGAGCCTTGTTATTCCAAGAAGTTCTTTTCTCAGGAACGTCCCATTCACAGCTTGATAAATTACTCCTTTCATTGGACTGGCATTCCTAGAATCAGAAATCAGTTTTGAATCTTCCAGCAGCTCATGAAGGCTAGCTCTGTGCAGACAAAACATTCAGCTGTTATCTCAGTGGACAGAGAAAACAAACAGATTTATTGCTTAAAATAATATTGCTGAAAGGGGAGGAGAGGAGAAACCACGTAACAGGAAACAGCTTAGTCATTTTGCCATTCCAGTTTGAGACCGTGAGCAAAAAAAGAAAAGAAATCCCAATTTCCTCTTGCTTATAAAGAAATGAAATTGTAATATCTTTTTGCAGACGCAAAACATTTCTCCAAAGAAAATAGGGATGTCCTATTCCATAATAATAATTTTATTACTTATATTCCGCCCATCTGACTGGGTTGTCAACTGACTGGCTTCCAATTATATTTGGAAGGTCTGTTGATGTAGTTACATATTCTGTTTAATTTGACAGATCCTTGACCTGATCCTAGCATTTGCTAGATCAGAAGAAAGCTGCTTAGGAGAATCCCACACATAAACACTTAAGGTTGACTAGTCTTCTGAGACTCAGAACCTGAGTCATTGGCAGAGCTTGGAGTGTCATCAATGAGAAGGTGGGACTTGGTGGTTTAGGCCAAAGTGGAAAAGCCAAGGTGTGGGATGGCATCTGGTGGATCAGGGTGGAACGATGAACATGGGGGTGAAGCTAATGGTAAAAGCTCAGAAACGGCCTTTTCTTTTTATTCTATCCCCCTGTGCTGAGGTTGTTCTTCTCCTGATGTTTCTGAGCAGGAGGTTAAATCTGAAACTTTAGGCCACATATTGAAAACCAACAAGCTTATACGTGCTCTAGGGCTACTCTTATGCTCTTTGCTTCTAACCCACTGTATACAGATTTGACTTATTTTCAGGGCTTCTGCTCAGTGCAATTCTCCACAATCCATCAAAAACTGGTACCTGTCGCTTGCTTTGTTCGTTGTTTCGAAGGCCTCTCAGCAATATTTTGTACTGAGTGTTGTATTCCCAAAGGGAAGCCGCCGGCAGTTCCAAATGAATTAAAATCACGGAAGGGATTGTTACATCACCCAGTATCTTAACAGCAGTTGTGCAACTTAACGTTTTGTCCCACAACTGCTTTTCACAGATGGCGAGGCTCATTTCCTGAGACATGCCAAGCATATGGGATGGCATCCTGATGACGCTCTTTCCCCCTGTCCTGAACTTGTACTTTCTGCTTCAGTAACTTCAGGATCTCTGAAAATGAATAAGGAATATGAAACGCTCTGTGCATACAGATTGCTTTATTTTCCACCTCTTCTTTTTGGACGGCTTTGTGCAATAGATCATGCAGGGCAACCGCTTCTCATCAAATTAAGAATGAACAATGCATAGAGGCTTCAAACTGGGATGGTGGAGAAATTTGATGCAGTTCACATTTAAAGGTGAACTTATAATAATAATAATAAAAATAATAATAATTTATTATTTATACTCTGCCCATCTGGCTGGGCCTCCCCAGCCACTCTGGGCGGCTTCCATAGAAACCAAAAATACTTTGCATTTTGCAAAACAATACTTGAACCATATACGTCTACAAGTTTTGCCATGTTGTTCTCCAGCCAGGCAATGTGTGCAAAATACAGATACTTTGCGGGCAGGCAGGTGGGGGTGGGATGCATGAAATAGTACAACATAGTGTAAAAAAATATGAAAACGCATTCTACTAGGGCAAATTGCTTTGCAAAAATGTGTATGCTAGGGGACATTGCATGTAAACATATGCTCAGAGACTGGACACCATTCCAATCTCTGAGATTACAGGGGTTCCAGGTGTTTACCCAGGATTTGGTTTCCTTGGCATGAAGGGACAGTGGAAACTGTGGTATGTTTATGATAAATGGTGTATTTATGCATATATGCAACCTGAGCCTACGATGGAGGGGCTCACAGCATTAATACCCCAGTAGGGCGCTTTGGGTTAAACCACAGAGCCTAGGACTTGCCAATCAGAAGGTCGGCGGTTCAAATCCCCGCGACGGGGTGAGCTCCCATTGCTCAGTCCCTGCTCCTGCCAACCTTGCAGTTCGAAAGCATGTCAAAGTGCAAGTAGATAAATAGGTACCACTCTGGCGGGAAGGTAAACGGTGTTTCCGTGCGCTGCTCTGGTTTGCCAGAAGCGGCTTAGTCATGCTGGCTACATGACTCGGAAGCTGTACGCCGGCTCCCTCGGCCAGTAAAGCGAGATGAGCGCCACAACCCCAGAGTCAGACACGACTGGACCTAATGGTCAGGGGTCCCTTTACCTTTACCTAGGTCTGGCTTCTCCCAGACCTAGCCTTGGATTCTAGCAGAAATCAAGTATGGCTCTCACCTCTCAGGCTTCTGCCTGCCTCACGCCCGCCCTGGCTTTTGTCTTTCTCTCTACCAACCAGGTGAGAGGGGAGCCCACCCATTTGCCCTGTGGCACAGAGCAGCTTCCTTTGTTGTACTAATGACCCACACTTAGGCTCATTAACTGACTAAGAATCTGGCCTGACTACTTCAACAATTGAGTCCCACCCCCCTCCAACTCACAGGAGTGTATTAGGAGAAATTCTCAGTAAAGCACTGGTGGGTTTTCATGGGGACCTTTAAAAAAATCACAAAATGATGTGGAACTGTGGAGAGCTAGACGTATGACTGGGGGGGGGGGTGGAGTGAGAAACTGGGAGAAACCATAATTGACATATTCACCCATCCCTAGCCTCCAACCCATAAAAGAATGAGTTATTTCATTTGAGATCAGTGGAATTTGATTCATGGTCAAACTAAGGATGAGAGATCCACATCAGGATGTAAGATGGGCAAGAGGTAGTTCTTAACTAAAAGCAGCCAATTCAGATCAGGGATACAGTCGGGGGGGGGGGGGGAGAGGATGGTTAATTATACCACTTATTACCTATTGTTTCATCTATAGTTCTATGATTCTACTTTGGCTCTTAGCTGCAATTAACTTGAGGCCATGGTTGCCTTCAGAGGGCAGTTTATCCCATTTCCCCAGCTAATTTCTGCATTATATTCCAACTTTCACACGACATAAAAGCCTCTCCCACAAAAGTAATTGAATTTAGCATTCGTCATTTGATTTGGGGTGGGGGTCATTTGCAGTCCCCTTAGCCTTGGAAATCACAGGAGCAAAGAGACAACATTTGGGGCATTATACTGGCATACATTTCTTTCCTGCTGTTTTCATGGGGGGGGGTCACAGGGGAACAAAGTGGGGGGACGGCGACGACAATGTTGTCCAAGGAAGTTTGTTGTGTCACAGGAAGCCCACAGGTGTGATATGGCAGTATATCAGTCAACAAGCCACAGTTGCATAACACAACAGCTACTGCAGGGTGGAAGGAAGGTTAAAAAAAACCATGGACAGAAGCCCTAGCATTTACAACCAGGAAAACTCACAATATTCCCCACATCCGAATGCACCCCATATGGTTTTAGTGGGACTAGGGCCAGTCCCAAATGCAACTTCTTACTATGTACGTATCTGATCTGTCCTGCATAGGGCTGCTAATGTGTTTTGGAAACCCAGAGTAGGTCCCAACCACGGATCTCTCACACCTGGTTTGGCTCACAGCACCACAAGGATTGTCTGTAAAATATGAAAAGTCCTGGTCTTTAAGCCATTCTTGCCTGATAGCTTTTGAATGGGCAGTATCATGGGAGTTGACCGCAGTGGTGCATTTACTACCTGATCTCTATGGGGAAGAGATTTATAACTCAGGTGGGACTCAGGTTTGCCTACAGAAGATGCAAAGCACCAGGTATGGCTGCCTGAGATTCTGGAGAGCTGCAAATACACAACAGGGGTAGAGAATCAAAAGCTGAATGTGCCCATCCCCCAATCACCCCAGCTGGCTCCCAGGATTCTCATTATACACAATAATGAACTAGAAAAACCAGTGGTTTGATGCAGTACATAAGCAGCTTCTAATGTTACTGGTACAGTATGGGGGTTTCCTTTGAGGTTTGACAGAAGAATGATTGAATGAAGAGGAGCAATGCCTAGAGCTGAAATGAAATTTCAATATATGATAGATTTCAAAGCTTTGGTTCTGATGATGAAACCTGACATCTGCGTTTTTAGAACAGAAACCAGACGACTGGGTTGGAAACCCAACTGTTTTCATTGGATGGGTGGATGAATGAATGGAACGAACATATACTTTACTGCATTCTGTGCCAAGTCATCTATCAGATCCTGTCAAATATTGATTGTTACAGCATGCTTGCTGTCCGTTACTGACTGCTGCTGCCAATCATCTGTCGGATCTTGCCAAATACTGAAAACAAGGTGAGGCAAACTGTCAAATACGATCAAAAGCCGAGTGCTTTCCAGCTAGGCTGACAACAGGGCTACATGAGCAAGGGGTTGGGAACCACCACCCCTTGAACTGGATCCCACCTGTGGCACATGTCTTTCTTCCCTTGGCTCCAACCTCACCTTGCCTGCTGGAGTCAATCAAGCCACTGCAAGAGGAAGCTCTGTTTCCAGGCGAACTGCTACATTTCCATCCTGGAGAGGGAGAGAGGAGAGGCAGAGAGATGGAGAGAGGCTGGGGAAAGGGGTGGCAGAGGGAGGAAGAAAAGGGTTGGTGGAGGGGAAAGGGGAGAGAGAGAGAGAGAGAGAGAGAGAGAGAGAGACTCTGGAGTGAGTTGACCATGGTCCTGTTGTCCTGCCAAGTTTTACTAGTGTCACCTGCAGGCCCCAACCAGGAACAAGATAACCCTTGCAGTAACATCAGCCCTATGTTAGAGGTAACAAGCACAGAGAAAGGCACCAGAATACCCACCCCCTCCCCAAATCATCATCATCATATATTTATACCCCACCCATCTGGGGCTGGGTTTCCCCAGCCACTCTGGACGGCTTCCAACAAAATATTTCAAATACAACAAAACATCAAACATAAAAAACTTCCAGCTGCCTTCAGATGTCTTCTAAAAGTCCGATAGTTGTTTATTTCCTTGACATCTGATGGGAGGGTGTTCCACAGGGCTGGTGCCACCACCGAGAAGGCCCTCTCCCTGGTTCCCTGTAATCTCACTTCTTGCAGTGAGGGAACCGCCAGAAGACCCTTGGCACTGGACCTCAGTGTCTGGACTGGATGATGGGAGTGGAGACGCTCC
This sequence comes from Podarcis cretensis, assembly GCF_951804945.1. Classification (NCBI taxonomy): domain Eukaryota; kingdom Metazoa; phylum Chordata; class Lepidosauria; order Squamata; family Lacertidae; genus Podarcis; species Podarcis cretensis. The sequence continues at coordinate 14,719,021 of NC_137179.1, forward strand.
TTCAGGTATACTGGGCTGAGTCCAATTTGGCATTATCTATGAACTGCAAGTCCCATCAAACTGAAACCTGAACAGTACCCAAATTTGTACCTACTTCAAGTTTTTTTTTGGGGGGGTGAGGGTGAAAAGAGATCCGTGGAGCAGAAGGGTCATAGCTCCATGGTAGAGCGTCATCTTTACATTCAGAAGCTCCCAGAGTAAATCTCTAGCATCTTTGTGTATGGCTGGGAGGTAAATAATGGAGGGAGGAGTGTAGACAACACTGAGCTAGATAGGGCAGTGGACTGGCTCACTATAATGCAGGTATTGTAACAGCTCTGATGTAAGCCATGTTTACTCAAGCAAACATGTTTTGCTTTCGCTGGATGCTTATCTCATTGCGGATGACGGATTTCTATGAAGGGAATCTGCGTGGAACGCCTTTGAGATGGACATGCTTCGCTTAACTGATTTCTGTCAAACTTCCATGGCTTTAATGATGATTAACTATTAGATTTGTGCCTGACTTCAGTGCATAAATCTCTCGTGACAGTTTCATGATCAGCTGCAAGGTCAACGAGCAGCCTTGTCCATTGCTTTATTGTTGATCAAACAAGCCAGGGATGGGCCAAAGGTCTTCTGCAGTGGTGAGAGCCAGCTTCAGGCATCCACTTAAAAGCTTCAGCCTAAAAGAAAGGGGTGGATTCACTTACAGAACTTTCCAAACAAAACCTCCCCTCTAAGTGGGAGCAGAAAACACAGTTCTTGATTGTGTTGTGTGAAAGGTGTAGGTGTAGGCAACCTGATGTCCTCCAGATGTTCAGAATGACTACTCCCATCAGCATGGCCAGTGGTCATGGATGATGGGAGCTGTAGTCCAGCAACATCTGGAGGGTACCAGGGTGTCTACCAATGCCGTAGGGCAGTATTCCTCAAACTTGGGTCTCCAGCTGTTGTTAGACTACAACTCCTATCATCCCTAGCTAGCAGGGATGATAGGAATTGTAGTTCAAAACAGTTGGAGACTCAGGTTTGGGAAACACTGCTGTAGGGTATCTAGTAGGAATTGAGGACCTTTTTATACCATCACTCAGTCCCCAAAGCTTATTTCTGTGGATGAGTCGGTGCACCCAGGTAACAAAGGACTTCCTCATATCCTGGCAGAGATGTACTATATAAGGGCACTTTAAAATGTTGACCAAGTTCATACCTGCCTGTTTCAGAATAAAAATCTGTGCTCGGTTGTATTATGAACAGTCTCACTTCTTTCTAAAGTTCTTCTATGGCTAAGAAACACTCCTTGGCAGTGCTTTTTTTCTAGAAAAAGAGGTACCAGAACTCACCATGAACGCTTCCCTTCTTCTCTTAGAATGGAAATAACACTCAGCTGAGAGGTGCCAGAACTGAGTTCTGGCTGGGAAAAAAAATCCCTGCTCCTTGGTCTGAGTCTGTGCATGCACAGGCAGTATTCTGCTTCTTTGTAGATGCTTTCATTGAGTATTTCTTCCATGCTGAACCTTTAGTCAGTGCAACCCAATTACTGTGAGCCGTGTGACCAGACTATCCTCTCAAGCAGGCTTTTGTTTGGTGAGGATCTCCTCTATCAGTTTATTTTGGTTGTATCTGACACCTGTAAAATTAGCAAAGATGTATCATAATTGTGATAATACATGTTGGAAATGTAAAGAAAAGGAAGGAACATTCTTTCATATGTGGTGGACCTGCTCCAGGGTGAAAGACTTCTGGGAAAAGATTTATAATGAATTGAAAAAAATGTTGAAATATACATTTATAAAGAAACCAGAGGCCTTTCTTCTTGGAATAACAGGTTCGGAATTGCCCAAGAAAGATGTTAATCTATTTTTGTATGCCACAACTGCAGCTCGTATTTTGTTAGCTAAAAAGTGGAAAACTCAAGAATTACCAACAGTAGAAGAATGGCAGATGAAGATGATGGATTGTATGGAGCTAGCCGCTCTAACCGGAAGAGTCCGCGACCAGAAGGAGGAGGGACATCACGAAGAATGGAAGAAATTTAATGATTATTTAGTTAAATTTGTTAAGCTAAAATAACTGGAAATAGCGTCCAGATACTTAAAGGGCTTAGGATTGTATCTATGTTAACTGATAAAATAATATGTTTAATACAAGAAGGAGAAGATTTAAAGATTTTAATGTTTAATTTAAAGGGTATTAAAATTGGGATTTGGAAAACCGTTATAAGGATATGCAATGAAATTCAACTAAGGGGAAACGAGGAAGTCGTTTTACAAAGTAAATAATTGTTATTTTCAATAAGGTTATGATTTATGTCTGTTATTTTTGTTTGTTTTATATTTTTGTTTGTCATTGATATTGTAAAAACTAATAAAAATTTTGCAAAAAAATAAAAATAAATATTTTGGTTGTTTCTTGCCCAGCCTTTGATACGGCTGTCCTCCATCCAGATCTAAAACCTGCTCATATTTCACAATGTGCTTCGGCTTTTTGGGAGGGGGTAAGAACAGAGGAACAGAAGCCCAGGCTGCTCCTATGCTACCAGGTCAAGTTCAAGGGTTTCGTAATTAATTTACAAACTTAACAGCTTGGATAACTTAAGGACCATCTGATTCTTTCTGTCCCTGACCTGTCACTTAGATCTTTGAGAACCCGGTCTATGCTGAAGTTTAATGTGTATATTTGTTTGTTTTGTTCCCATTCAATTTATGTAGTCCACAAGATGTTACCCTCAAAACCCACCAATCTGCTTCCCACCTATAAATCTGGGTTTACCCTTTGCAGGGGTAATACAATAAATTAGGAGAAACTGGGTTCTAAAGCACTCTGGGTCATAGACTGTTTTGGAGTTTTGGGATAGGTCATTTTCTGCAATTATCCTTTCCATGCACGCTCCTTCCTCGGTGCTTTTATTTCTTTTCTGGCTGTGCCTGTACATATTTCTGGTGTGCTCCTGAACAGATTTTTATTATTGTCTCTTTTTGATCTTTCCAGTTTGCACAAAACCTGAAAACTGCACAAACAAGCCACCTTAAAAAAAAAATTACATCAAATGTATCAGATAGCAATCTGAAAATCGTGCGCTGAGAATTTACGATTGCTTTCATTTCTTTTCCAGCACGCTAGTAAGGGTGCCACAGGAGCTTAGCCTCTCTCCTTCTCCTCCCCCCCCTCTCTCACACACACACACGCACACAAAGAGAAGAGAAGAGGAGAGAGAGAGAGAGAGAGAGAGAGAGAGAGAGAGAGAGAGAGAGAGAGTCTCTTTTGATCCTTCCGATTTGTGCAAAACCAGAAAACTGGGCAAGGAAATTCACAATTGTGCGCTTCTGCACACTTCTTGAATGAGGATTACAAAAAACGACAGTGAGGTGCACACATAGCTATCTGCACATATTCCCTGTCTGTACTTAATTAGCATAATAGAATTAGAAGGCAGAGACAAGCACACCTACTAGCAAGAACAGGAAAGACTGATATTGTTCCTCATATACAAATTAGTAGTAGCAGTAGTTTAAAATAGGGGTAACAATTGTGGTGCCTTCTAGATGTTGTTAGATTCCTACTCCCATCAACCGTAGTCAACATGATCATGTTCAGGGAAGATGGAAGCCATAGCCAAGCAGCACCTGAGGAGCACCACTGTGGCTATTCACAGTATAAAGTCATGTTTGTGCCCTTGATGGCTTGTCTGCTTGCATTCTCCTGCCTTGTCCTGCTTCATAGACTACAGCAACAGTGGGAACTCCAACTCCCATCAGCTCTGGCCAGCAAGACCAGTGATCAGGGATGAGGGGAGCTGTAATTCAAGAACATCTGGAGGGCCACATAGAATCACAGAATTGTTGAGTTGGAAGGGACCCTAAGGATTATCTAGTCCAACCATGTTCCCCATTATTGGAATAAAGCAAGGTTACCTCGGGTCCAATGGCCAATGTGGCTCTCAAGATCTCTCTATCTACGCCTTACCGTCCCTGTTTCACAACCTCCTTGAGAGTTTTTGCCTACCTGGAATGCATCAATGGACTTTGACTCTTGCTTGCCTAGATGGGTGATAGAAAGGGTGTGTTTGAGAGTGAGTGTGCCTACCATACAAAGGTAACATTCACAACTGTTGCTGTGTCACTTTTGCCCACCACTAGAATGAGGACCCCAGAAGGTCGCCCAGAAAGGAATGTATCCATCAGGCTGAAAGAGGTCTCCCCCAGTCCAAGACTAGAGGAAAAACTGCATCCAGGCACCTATAGCTCCCTCTCCCTCTCTATCATTTGGCAATCAGACAGCAATTTCCCCCACATTGGGCTTGGCATGTCCACATGCCAAAGAGCTTGGGCCAGCACCAGGCTAGTCTGTCTCAAAAAGTCTCAGTAGAGTGTTGAGATTAATCTGGATGCCATTTCTTGTCCTACACAACAATGGTGCCTGGATTGTTGGGAATGTATCCGTGTTCCTTCCTTTAAAAAAAATAAAAATGATTGTGTCTGAAAACAATATGAAACGCTAATGGTCCATGACTCCCATAGTTCAGTCTCTGGATTTCTTATTTGCTTATTCCTGGCCAGGGCAGCTACTATTATATGGATTCCTATTTATGAAGTCACTCCGTGATTTATATGGCTTGGCTCAGGGTCGTGTCGGGTTAGCCTCTGGGAAATGCATGTCATGCAAACACCATTCATTGTGTGTGGAGAAGGGCAGGCCAAGAGAGAAAATGGGTTAGTTTCTGAAGTATGATATGGTGAGTGGAATTCAATTGGCTGAACAATGATAGGCCGGAGGGAGAAAGGGCTCTTGATAATGCACAAACCCAGCTAAAGACAATAGAGGAGACATGATAGAGGTATGTAAAATTGTGCGTGGCATGGCGAGAGTGGACAGAGGAGAGCTTTTTCTCCTCTCATACTACTAGAACTTGTGGACATCCAATGATGCTGAATGTTGGGAAATTCAGGACAGACAAAACAATGTACTTCTTCACATGGCACACATTGTTGAAGTGATGGTCAACAACTTGGATGACTTGAAAAGAGGATTAGGCAAAATGAGTTTGACCAAGCTGTGGAAGGCAGTGGAAGACAGGAGTGCTCTGGTCGTGCTCTGGTCCATGGGGTCACGAAGAGTGAAGAGTTGGACACGACTAAACAACAGGGCTATCAGGGGCTACGAGCCACAATGGTTATGTTCTGTTGGAGGCAGCGTGCCTCTGAATGCCAGTATCTAGGAATCACCTCTGTCACAAGGTGTTTAACTCTAGATCACATGGGGAATATTCAGTTGCAAATCTCCATTTTGTGTGAGTTGGTCATTGCTCTCTCTCTGAAAGCTGCTGAAGAGAAAGGATGCTGCTAATGATTCTCTCCAGGAAAAGATCCTCAGGCTGGAATGCAGGCTGTTTGGAGAGATAGACTGCATTTCTGGATAAAGTTATTTCATATTTTTAAGATGCAGAACCTGTGCTTGGACATGATACTATGATATCAAGAAACATGATATCATCATAATATTATTATAATTTATTATTTATACCCTGCCCATCTGGCTGGGTTTCCTCAGCCACTCTGGGCAGCTTCCAACAGAATATTAAAATACAATGATTCATCCAGTATTAAAAGCTTCCCTAAACAGCCCTGCCTTCAGATGTCTTCTAAAAGTCAGATAGTTGTTTATTTCTTTGACATCTGATGGGAGGGCGTTCCACAGAGCAGGCGGCACTACCGAGAAGGCCCTCTGCAACTATTGAGATGTAACATTGCTGCTTTGAGTGTCTGGTTTGGAACATGTTCTGTTAAGTAAAGCTTTTGAACCATATTTTTGGACTGGACAGTTTTTTTTTCAAGAAGAGTCAGTTTTTATTTATTCTGTCGCTTCCAAAAGTACAATATTAATAACCACAACAGGGAGACCCCTATTCTGTTCCTAGAGTTAAAGTTTAAATAGGCCATTATGTCACCGGTGCGGAAATATGATTCAACTGACAGTCTGATCAGGTTCTGAACATTGGATGGGCTGGCCTTGGAGATCTGAACTAGACAAATCCTCTTCTCATAGATATCTCTCATGCCTTTGTAGCAGAGACAGACCTCTGCTGCTTAATGCTTTGCATTTTTCTTCTTTAATTTCATTTGCAACATCACAGAAACAGAGGGCGGTTCTTCAACATGGTAGTTCCCACACTGGCTCATCTTTCCTGCAATAGATTTTCAAAATGCAGTGGTACCTCGGTTTACAAACCTAATCCATCCCGGAAGTCTGTTCTTAAACTGAAACTGTTCTTAAACCGAGGCGCACTTTCCCTAATGAGGCCTCCTGCCACCGGTGCCCTTCCACAATTTGGCTTCCGTTCTTGGACCAAGGTAAAGTTCGCAAACCAGGACACTATTTCCGGTTTTGCGGAGTTCGTAAACCGAATAGTTCATATACAGGGCTGTTCTTAAACCGAGGTGCCACTTTATGGGAGAGACTTCTATCTTATAATGCAAGGATGAGGAAGCTCGTGCTGCTTAGATACAAAAGAAGAAGAGTTTGGATTTGATATCCCGCTTTATCACTACCCGAAGGAGTCTCAAAGCAGTAACATTCTCCTTTCCCTTCCTCCCCCACAACAAACACTCTGTGAGGTGAGTGAGGCTGAGAGACTTCAGAGAAGTGGGACTAGCCCGGCAGCTGCATGTGGAGGAGCGGGGAAGCGAACCCGGTTCAGCAGATTACGAGTCTACCGCTCTTAACCACTACACCACATTGGCTCTCCACACTGGCTCTACAGTGTGATGCAGAAGCCTCTTTAAAAGAAATAGGGAGCTTGAGATGGAAACCTAAGTGACTGAAGGTTGCACTCCCAAGCACACTTTCTGGTATGTACGTCCCCTTCAACAGAACGAGGTTTTCCTCTGAGGAAACACAGATTTGGACCTGCCTATGGGGGTCAGACATTGCTGGATTTTTATGTGGGAAGGAGGAGCTCTACTACGAGCCAGGTGGAAGCACAGTTGTGCTCCAGCACGAAATTATGTTGATCAGTTTAAAAATATATAAAATGTTCAACTTTTTATATAGGGAACCTTGGGGCTGAATACAGCCCTCCAGGGATGTGAGTGGCGCGAGCACACCGCTTGGCATGCGCAAGTGAGGTGAGCACATCAAGTGACGTGCATGCTTGGCCGCCATGGAATTTTGAGGGGACCCAGCCCGTGCCTTGAAAATGCGGGGGGGGGCTCACCCCCCAGATGGCACCCCTGCTAGGTGGGCCTATGATAGGAGTTGGGTGCAAAGCATTTGGAGGGCACCATGTTGGGATGCGGGTGGCGCTGTGGGTTAAATCACAGAGCCTAGGACTTGCTGATCAGAAGGTCGGCGGTTCGAATCCCCGTGACGAGGTGAGCTCCCATTGCTCGGTCCCTGCTCCTGCCAACCTAGCAGTTCGAAAGCACCTCAAAGTGCAAGTAGATAAATAGGTATCACTCCAGCGGGAAGGTAAACAGCGTTTCCGTGCGCTGCTCTGGTTCACCAGAAGTGGCTTAGTCATGCTGACCACATGACCCGGAAGCTGTACGCCGGCTCCCTCAGCCAATAAAGCGAGATGAGCGCCACAACCCCAGAGTCGGCCACGACTGGACCTAATGGTCAGTGGTCTCTTTACCCTTTACCTATGTTGGGAAATGCTGCCTTGGAGTGCCCTCACTGTGGATGCAAATCCAGACCACCTTCCACAAGTGATGCAGCCCAGGAAAGAGCAACAGAAGATATGTGGGAGCTGCAGAATGTTATGTCGGAACTGGCCCAAAGTGGATGGGTTGGTCAGGAACCAAAGGGATCTTTTTTTGAACAACAAGCTGAAAATTTCTACAATTGCTGTTGCGTCTCTGCAATTTGTATTACAGAACTGCTGGGGCTGCTGGTGGCTTTTGCTGTCCAACTCTCTGCTCTCTGTGTTCTCTCGGGGAGGAAAAGGGCCTGCAAGAGTTCCATTAGTCTAAAAGAGAAACATATGCTTGGACTACAGATCTGTTTATTGGCAAAATTCAGCCACAAGCAAGCAGAAGCCAACCAAAGCCTCCCTTGTCCAGTGGCCGTACAAAAACCAATGTGCAAGTTTTATTCCAGTAGTTTCTCTCCCCACCCCACTTTTTTTTTTGTAAAAGAGTTGCATTCTACGCTGTCAAAAATGTCTTTCCTTTCATGTCAGCAAACTTCTAATTAGAGATATTATGCGTAAAGCCAGGTATCTTCACCAGGTACTTTTGGGAGAAGAAGGATTGTAACTCAGTGGTCAAGCACATGCCTGGAAAGGAGAAGGTCCCAAGCTCAATCTCTTGTTAATAGATTTTTTTATACCCTAGAAATTAATAAATGGGAAGATTTTGATTATTTGGGGTGTGAAGGGAGACATACAAGCTGCAGAGGAATTCCTAGGTTAGTCTATGCAAAACAACCTGGCCAAGCTAGGGCCATTGAGGTGACAGGAAAAGAGAGTTTTTAGCAGGGTGTTCTGGGAAGAAAAAGGAGAAAAAAGAGTGGGATCCATCTTGGGCAGGCTGGCTGAAGACTGGCTGAGAGAGATGCCTTGGACTCCAGGGTTGCATTGTTGTGGGCGACAAGCCCCTCTTGAAATGACCATGCTGTAAAATATGGACTCCCTCCATGCAGACTGAAGGTTTAAATAGGTGAACAAACCCTATTTCTTAAAGCTACGATAGTCTCAGTTCTCCAAAGAAACACAGACCTTGGGTGAGTGCCTGGAACCCCGGGATCTTGCTATTGCTCAGCAGAGAGTGGGGGCAGCACCCAACTTTTGTAACAATATAGTTTTTTGTTTGTTTGTTTGTTTGTTTGTTTTATTTCCAAAACCGAAAAAAGAAAAATTACAAACATCAAATTCAAAATCCATATTCGTTTTCTAACATAAGCCTATTACATAGTTAACTAAAGTAAAATATACCTAATTGCTCTGGACTTCTGTTTGCTGTATATAAATACAACAGAATTAGAAATTTTATATTACATTTTTAATATTATAAATAATATTATAAATTCCCCTATACCTCCCACTCCCCTTCACACATGTGTGATCTCAGGTGTTTGATTTTTTTACTTCTTATGTCTTGTTGTGTTGTTATAATTTAATAATTGTTCAATTGATTCTTTTATTATTTCCTTAACTTTTGTAATAGTATGTTGGGTCACATTTCTGGGAAACAGGGACTGTTAAAAGCACTTTGGAAAAGTTTGATCATCCCAACATTCCACTTACAGAAAACGGCACCACAAGCTGGCATATACTGTCTCCAGACCAACTGAGTCCATGTAGCTAAATATTAGGCTGCGTGTGGCACTGTGGGTTAAACCACAGAGCCTAGGACTTGCCGATCAGAAGGTCAGTGGTTCGAACCCCTGCGACGGGGTGAGCTCCCGTTGCTCAGACCCTGCTCCTGCCAACCTAGCAGTTCAAAAGCACATCAAAGTGCAAGTAGATAAATAGGTACCACTCCGGCGGGAAGGTAAACAGTGTTTCCATGCGCTGCTCTGGTTCACCAGAAGCAGCTTAGTCATGCTGGCCACATGACCCGGAAGCTGTACACCGGCTCCCTTGGCCAATAAAGCGAGATGAGCGCCGCAACCCCAGAGTCGGTCACAACTGGACCTAATGGTCAGGGGTCCCTTTACTTTACCTTTAGCTCAATATTATCCACACTGACTGGCAGCTCCTCTCCAGGATTTCAGACAGAGAGTCTCTCCCAGTGCTACCTGGAGAGGCCAGGGATTGAAGCTGGGACTTCCTGCAAACAGAGCTGATACCCTGTGCCTGAGCTATGGCCTCCCCACAACTTCAGCACTTGTCATAGGACAGTGTCCCCCACTCAGATTCCTGGATAAGCTTGCCAAACATATTCTTTATTTAGCTTTAAGAGGGTGGTAAGAATCTGGCTCTCTAGACAGGACATTTCAGAGAACATTGGAAATTCAAAGGAAGCAGCAGGAGTTTTGCTATGCCTGGCAAAACTGACCAGTGAGGGTTCTGCATGTTCCTTGGTGGTGGCTTTGTGAGCTGGGCATTTCTGTATTTAAATTTACATTTCCCAGAACCCTCTGAAGGCAGGGATTAAGTGAGGCAAGACACAAAGATGGGCTCTAACCCAGCCTCTTCAAATTTAAGACTGAAGCAGAAGGTCCAGGATGGATCCGTTCAAACCAAAGATTCATTTTTGACTCAAAGGCAGATGAACTGTCAACATTCATAGAACATGAAGCACACCACCAGTTGCGCAGGTGGCATTCGGCATGTGAACTGGGAACTTGTCATCATCACGAGGTCATGAATGGGCTGGTCCAAGCATTCCATTTCATGAAACAATATGCCAAAGGCTCCGGCAACCGAAGGAAACACATAGTTCTTGATAGCTGAAATGATGTTTTACAAAGCTACATGTCAGCACTTTTATACTTGTTTACTTGGATGAGCTCTATTAATATGTTTTTAATATCTCTTTCATGGCAGAACTCTACTAACAGCTCAACAACAATGGCCTTCATTCAGCTGGTCTGAATCTGGGCCAGCCAGGGTGGGCTGCAACAAAGACACAACCATAATTTTCTTCTTAAAAAAAGGGAAGAGAATAAATCATTCGATTCTAACCAGAAATGGTGGGAGAGTAATCATGGCTTGTCAGAAGACCCTCCCCAGAGCCTGAAGGAGCCCAAAAGACCACCATGCTCTCAGGATAAAAAGCAGGAAGATGGTCCCCGGGAAGATAGTGTCCCGGATTTTGGCTTCAAAGTGTGGGAGGGTATGCAGGAGGTCAGTGCTCAGTCCTAGGATATAGGGTGGGAGGGGGTCCAAGAAGCATATTCCCACTCCACACACCCTGGCACACTCTTGTTTATTGTGTTTTGTTGCATTCATATCTCACCCTTCTTCCCAAAGGAAATGCACAATGTTCAAGGTAACGTGACCTATCACCTTGATGCGCATTCAAACAGCACTTTTGATGGACACATGCGTTAGACATGATATTGCACATCTGGTTTGTACAGTACACGTCTCTTGCACAGCTGTGTGCCAATTTGGACATTCTGGTAAGAAGTCATACGAAATACATCGTGTTTTAGATCGAGAGCCGGCCAAGTCATTTGTATCCACAGAGGATTAGTTCAAATCGGCTATGAAGCATGCCTGCTGCTGCACATATAATATCATTTTTGTTTATATTGCTCATAGAGGAAGGGGATAATCTGCTTCTTTTGATATTTACCCACAGTCTGTACAGTTTCAAATGGATGCCAAGCAATCTGATGCTGTCGCAAGGTCAAAACAAATAAACCACCATCCTCTTCAAATCAAATTGGTACAGCAAATTTGAATGATGTTGTACGTCCACATTTGTTTGCCTTTTCTTCTTCTTAGGATGGTGTCTGGTGGGCAAACTGAATTTGATTTGTTCACACTGGATAGGGAGGCTGACTTAAAGGAGCCCTCTGGCTCCCCCCTCCCACTCCATCACAAGAGAAATACAGTAATGTCAAAATACTGAGATAAATCGAGGTTCTCTGTAAAGTATTTATCTATAGCAGTGTTTCCCAAACTTGGGTCTCCAGCTGTTTTGGGACTACATCTCCCATCATCCCTGACCACTGGTCCTGCTAGCTAGTGATGATGGGAGTTGTAGTCCAAGAACAGCTGGAGACCCAAGTTTGGGAAACATTTAACTAGAGCCTATGTTAGAATAAATAGAATAAAAGTAGATAAACAGGTACCGCTTTATAGCGGGAAGGTAAACGGTGTTTCCGTATGCTGCGCTGGTGCTGGCTCGCCAGAGCAGCTTCATCACGCTGGCCACGTGACCCGGAAGTGTCTCTGGACAGTGCTGGCTCCCGGCCTCTTAAGTGAGATGAGCGCACAACCCTAGAGTCGGATACGACTGGCCCGTACGGGCAGGGGTACCTTTACCTTTACCTATGTTAGAATAGCCTTCCCCATGCTGATGGCTTCCAGAGATTTGGGGCTGCCTCAGTCACTCCTGTCATCATGGTTGTCTTAGCTGGCGCTGATGGGAACTGTAGTCCAAAAGGCTGGCTTGGAAACTGTAGCTAGTGCAAAATGCAGAGCAGCTCAATACTGAAAGGCTGGCACAGACTAACACCGCCATATTATGCCACTGCTGAAAGAATGGCATTGGGTGCCAGTTAGCTTCCCAGCTATGTTCAAGAAGTTGTTTTGGGTATACAAAGCCCTGTACCGCTTGGCATCACCTCGCCCATTATATACTCGCCCTATTTATGCGGCTGGTTCGGAGGCAGCGCGCACATACATCAAATCACGTAAAATTGGAACATCCATTGGACAGCTCTAAAAACCAGCAGCTCTACCAGATGAGCCAGCTTTGTTGGGCTAGACTGCTTCAAAGGTCGCTTCAATTTGAAAATGGATCGCATTGCAGATTGATTCTGCATTATCTCACGGGGCCATCCTGGGCAGGAATTAAGGAGGAACAGAGTGGAGCACAAGGAGTCTTGATTAAAAATAAAATAAAATGCTATGTGCATCCACGCCAAATCTTCCCCTTTCTAAAATTTGTTTATTGGTGTGTGCTTTTCTTTTTGTAAATCTACAAAAGAATGAAACGAAATGAAATAAGCATTAAGGACGGTGGAGGGTATGCATACTGTTCCCTGTTCGTGTAATGTTTGTGACATTTCCTTCTTCTGATAGGAAATGCTCTGTGAGGGGTGGGAATTGGGGGGTTGAGGAAGGTCAATGGGGGGGGGAGTGAGAAATGTCCCAATTTTCATCTAAGGAATGTTGGGAGGTATGTGTTTGGAAAGTATGTGAATGGGGGTGGCAAATAAAAAAAGAAGATTTCAGAAAATGAGAACTGCAGCCTGGGGCTTCTCCATCTGTAGGCGTTGAAAGGGTGAGAAGCAGCAACGACTGATAATGGCTGGGTTCACATGTGTGACGCAGAGATTTCCCTTGGACACTGTTCAAGACCCAGATTGGTTTGTTGGTACATCTTATCGAGGGAGTGTTATCTTGTTGGTATTGCAAACGCCAGAACTGAAGAGCTAGGCATGTCTGCAAGCCTGGAAAGTGTATGATCTCATTGCTCTCTTCAGAGGACCTCTGTAGAAATCTCCAGGGCTTCCCACGTCTATCACACTGTGCACATTGCAATGAAAGTAACGATGAGCCACTTAGGTTCTCACACTCCCCCCACTCATTTTTTTCTATGAATAATGTTTGTTTAGGAGCCAATCTACACATTCCAGGATTGGCGGTGGCTGAAAGGAGGGGGGGGGCACAAGCATATCACATCCTTTCTCCCTAGAGCTATAGCACTTCACATTTGTGGGTGAGGAATCACAAATTTAAATACTCTGCAGGGCAAGTAGACAGTGACCGCACAACGAAACAACTCTCTGAGCGTGAGATTCCCAGCAGAAATAAAGCAGCACGCTTCTCCCAGACACGTTATCTTCTCATGTATAGGGAGATGGGCTTTTCTGGACAGAGATTCATAGCAGTGTTGGGTTAGGAGGGTACCCAACCCCTCCAACTCAGGAATCACAGCTGAGGAATCCCTGACAGATGGCCCTCCAACTTTGCTTTAAAAACCTTCAACAAAAGAGAGTCCACTACCTACTCAGGGAGCCCGTTTCACTGCTAAGCAGCTCTTACCATCAGGAAGTTATTTCTAATGTTTAGGAAGTATCACCTTCCTTGTACAGTGGTACCTTGGGTTACAGACGCTTCAGGTTACAGAGTCCACTAACCCAGAAATAGTACCTCGGGTTAAGAACTTTGCTTCAAGATGAGAACAGAAATCGCGCCATGGCAGCATGGTAGCAGTGGGAGGCCCCATTAGCTAAAGTGGTACCTCAGGTTAAGAACAGTTTCAAGTTAAGAACGGACCTCCAGAATGAATTAAGTTCTTAACCCGAGGTACCACTGTAATTTGAATCCGTTGGTTGGGTCCTAGTCTCTGCAGCAGCAGAAAGCAAGCTCGCGCCATCTTCCACACGGCAGCCCTTCGGGTATTTGACGATGGGCTTCAGATATTTGAAAATAGACATGGACATGCTCAGTGGGAGCAGTCCTGGTCCATTAGGGTGAATATGGTACCATCTGAACAGCCTCAATCCACCCTCAACCAGCCCTGACCTGCCTACATTCTTTCTCACTGCCAGTCCAAAGGCTGGCACTGCCCAGCAACCGCTTCCTCCTTAGTCTTAGGCTGGATCTCAGGGCAAAAGCTCAGGGAGCCCTCAGCTGACCACTCAGAAAGCAGAAGATGATTGGAGCCAGAGATACAAAAAAAGGCCAGCCATTGTGTGCACCTGTGCCAAATGGGTGTGCTGTAAGGCAAGGGGTGGAGCACCTTTTTGAGTCAAAGGGCCAAATTCTCACATGGGGAACTGCCTGGGGGCCACATATCAGTGGGGGGCAAAAGTGGGCAGAGCAATGGATGCCAATGTTACCTTTCTACAGCAAGCTAGTTCCTCCAGACAGTGCCAGATTGTGGAGGTACCTAGGAAGTTGAAATTGTGGGGGAGGGGAGGGATTATCTCCTAAGATTAAAGAGGTGATGGCCGGGGTGTGAGTCATCCCTGAGAATTTTCTTGCTCTCCTAAGGCAATGATCCCTTGCAGCTAAAGCAATTCACATGGCTGTCTAACGAAGGACTCTGTAAGGCCACGGCCTCCAGGCTATCAAATTAATTAGCTCCCCTACTACCTTGGAGAGTAGTTGCCAGTCAGAGTTGACAATATGGATCTAGATTGACCAATAAGCTGAGGTGGTATGAGGCAGCAGTTTATGAAACCCACATGAGGGGGAAACACTGCTTAACACTTGCCTAGATTTGCTTTCTGGGCAATTACTTTAAATTCGCCCACTTGATAGAGTGCAACATGCTGTGAAGGAAGTTTACTTTTGCAAGCTGCTGCGCATGATAGAGTAATTCTCCCTAGCTCATAAATCTCTTGGCCTTTGTGAGGGCTTTTGTACAGCGATCAGGCACAAGCAATTGTTTCAGCTGAGGGGTTGCTGAAAAACGCCTGATCGCTATCGCTCCATGCTCTTGTTTACTTCAACGAAGGGGCTCGGACGGTGTTGGCAGTTGCTGCAAGTTGCCTTTTCTATGCCCTGAGCAGCTTACCAAATCTATGCCCTTCTCCATCCAATTGGCACTTCACATCAGACCGATTCAAAGCCATCCTGCTTATTTGTTTAACAAAATGCATGTACTGCATATGCAGTAAACGGTAAACCTCTAAACGGTTTATAAGGAATATTAAAACCATCAATTAAAAAGCCATTAGTAATATGAGTGACGGAGTGAGCTAGTGAAACAAGTACGTAGCAGGAATTGTCCCAGGGTTAAGCCCTTAAAGTCTGTGATAAGATAAGAAAGGTTGCGAACTTCCTAAGTTTTTCACTTCTGTTCCAAGAGTATTCGGTGAACTTCATTGTAAAATAAGGCCATGGGCCCTGAACCATTGAGAAGATGCGATGGCTCTACTCAGCCAAGCCAACTCCCCACACAAACCCTCTGAGCATCTTGGCATCTGGCTTTCATTTACCTTTTATACCATGAGTAGCCAATGGAGTGCCCTCCAGGTGTTATTTGACGACATCTCCATCCATTCACTGTGATTCCTGTATTCTAGGGGGTTGGACCAAACGGCCTTTGGGGTCCCTCCCAATGCTACAGTTCTGTGATCCTTAATCATTAGCCATGATAATAGGAGCTTTTGGTAGTTATATCTCCAATATACCCCCACCTCATTGACTATCATGACTTACTCCATACTTGTCAGAGGCATGCCCTGCAGAGAGGAATCTCCAGAGGAAGAGGAATTGGCTGCACCTGAGTCTCTAAGAAGTAGGAGTCAGAGCAAGCGATTAGAGCAGAGGCGGGCCAGCAGGAGGTGGGGAAGGACGTGGCGTATATCTGGCCTTGGGAGGAGTCAGAAGCCAGTTGAATCAACTGACTCTGACAGTGAAGGATGAGTTGTGGAAGCTTGGACTGCTGTAAGCCTGTTTTTGAGAAATAAACCTCAGCTACTTAAACTGCCAGCGTTCTGTGTCTTGTGTGGGAGAAGCGCTAACCCGACATACTGTGGGCGAAAACTGTCACATGAAGCTCACTGGGTGTCAGGCTTCGGGCAATCAGGTCCCTCCCCCGATGGCAGAAATAAGCAGATCAAACAAAAGGAGCTTTCTTACCAGTTAGCTTCTTTAATAATCACAGCAAGAGACAAAGGAATGCATATCTCTTCTAGAAATGGTGTTGCTCCCAGTTAAGGTTTACCCCCTCCATCCCCATTAGTCACTCCTATGTCGGGAAATCTGAGCTTGTTGCCGCTGAGCTCTCTGTTCTATCACTCTCAAAGCCCATCTTGTCTTAGACAAAGGAGGGTCAGGAATGCTGTCCAAGGACACTGAATCTGCCAACTGTCTCTCTCCTGGTGTTTCCTCTTCTAGCTGTTCCTCACCCAGTATTTCCCAGCTTTTGCCCCCTGGACGATGCCCCTCTGTAAACCACTGTTCTAACTCAATACTGTCCTCCTGCCCTTGGGAAGGTTCAGGAGAAGGGGTGTGTGGATCCCACCATTTCTCCTCAGTCCAGCCCTTGACACTGGGTGACCTTGGGCTAGTCTCTGTCTCTGAGCCTAACCTATCTCAGAGAGTTGTCATGAGGCTAACCTGGAATTTGGATGGAGAGAACTACATACACCATAACCACCAACATGTCCAGGCCAAAAACTGGGCCGTGTGTCTTCCAGGCTGTGCTCCCAGGCAAGATCACGGCCCCAGAAAAAACGTTGTTTTTTTCAAGGCAAGATTGCAATTGCAGGGCAAGACTGCGTCACCCCCAAATTGGTTGTCATGCTCTTGCATGAAAAAATGGTTGTCCTGGACACCAGGACAGTCGAGGGGTATGCATTCACGGTCTTGAACTCCTTGGAGAAAAAGCAGGATATAAATGAAGTTAACAAATTACATTACATTAATAACTGCCAGTACATTTGATAACCATTTTGCACCTGTCTAGAGTGCACTCAGGCCTGTGCTCCTGTTATCATACCATAGTTATACTTCTGAGTACTGGCCCAATCCATCAGGGGTGGTTTGTCTGCAAGAACTCGTCACTTCCTTCCAAAGAAGCCCAGGGCAGTGAACACAGAAGCGATAAAACAATTGAAATTTCTGCTAAACAAACCCAGTGCAGGTACATTCAGATCAATCTTTGCTTGTTGGGAAGAGGGAGGCCTTCATTGGTGCTAAAAGACAATAGAAACAGTGCCTAATATACAAGGGGGGGATTCCAAGGGATAGGTGGCACCCTACTAAAAGCCCAATTCCTACATCGTATGGAATAGGCCTCCTGATAAGATGCTTTCTGCAGGAGGCCTTGACCCACAGAACACAGTGATCAACTGAATATATAATGGGTGAGATGATCTTTCTGGTCTCCTGGTCTCAAGAACCAGCATCTTGAACATAGCCTAGTAGCTAATTGGTTGCCTTGAGCATGGAGGGGGCGATATTGTCCAAAATAGATGCAGGCATGCTTTCTCATGGCATCCTACTGATAATGCGTCCACACTTAAGTAATATTGTGATGTTGCAAAGCACCAAGTTAAACTAACAAAGAGGCCCTTCATCTTTGTGTGTTGCGTCTTTGCTCCGACGGAGGGGCAAAACCCCAATGTCAGTAGATGATCATAAAGTCTGAAACAAATGTGCTTCCAAATGTCCTCAAGGAGACATCACTCCTGCAAGAGCACAGAGGAATTTATCTCCAGGGCTTCATTTTTCCCAGGGACTGAACATAAATTCCTTTGTGACTTCTGTTTGTTTGTGTACTGTTTAGAGGCAGTGATAGATGGTTTTTGCCTCCTGCAGCCTGCAAATAATAGAAGGAAGTTCTCACCAATTCTGGACAATGGCAGTTCCCAAAAGAGTGGAGCTAACCTGTTCTGAAATTTCAATGAGACCCCAGCAATTTTGCTAATCACTTCTGCCAGCCTCGTCACCTTCATTGTTGGCGACTCCAATCATGTGCCCAACAATGACGGAAGGGCATCCAAATGGTCAAAAGAGTTTGTTGTGAACAAAGAACATATCACCATATACTATTATTATTTTTGAACCTTCCAAATGGGTGAAATGGACCTGCTTTTCCTTAAAGCAGAATTTTGCAGTTCTGCCTTCAAAGCCAATGAGGTTCACTGGAGGCTGCAATACTTCTGAATGCCAGTGACTAGAAGCGACATGGAATGAGGATGCTCTGTGCTCAAATCATGCTTGCAGGTTTACCACAGGCATCTGGTTGGCTACTGTGAGAACAGGATGCTGGTCTAGATGAGCCATTGGCCTGATCCAGCAGACTCTTCTTATGTTCTTCTGAACCCGGTGGGGCTCTACTGTAGTTCCTAAAGCTTCCTCTCTACCGTCACAAGAAACAATGTGCAGAATGCAACACATGTTCTAGTCTGATGTGACAACAACGTTGTCCCTGTGAATGCATGGCATGACCCAAAAGCGCTGGAGAAGGCTTCCCTGGTGTCCTCGCCACCCATTACAGTTAAGGCTGAGGGAGAAATCCAATTCAGTTCACATGTAAAGGTGAATATATCTCATTCACTCTTTCCAAAAGCAAAGCAAAGCAATACTTGGAAATTCTCAAGGAAGAATTCTCAGCAGGAGACAGCCATGGCTTTCATGCCCTGCTTCCAGGCTTCCCATATTCATCTGGTTAGTCAGTTTCATAACTAGACTAGATGGACTTCTGCTCCAATTCAGTAAGATTAAGCATTTGCTCACATCAGTCTACTTTATTATCTAGACTATAACTTCCTGTTTATACCCTTTAGTTTTCTCCCTCTCCTCTGCTGTGGACATTTGGATTGCAAGTTCTTTGGGGCAAAAATAGTTCTGTCTTATTTACATAAAACATGGGAATGTGGGGGCACAGCAACAGGGTTAATAGAGGCAGCCACCCTTTCTGTGAGTAGACTACAGCAAAGCCTGCCCTTGCCAAAGATGTGAGTTCCAACACCTGCTTCATGAAATCACCTCATTGCCATGACCTCATTCCAACAAGCTGCAAGCTTGTTCAATCCATATACTGTACCTGTCTGCAATGTTGTGCAGGCTACCCCACTCTGGGACAGCAAAAAAAAAAAAAAAAAGCTTTGTGGGAATGCTTGCAATGAGAAGCATCATCAACATCTTGCATCACTATTACCAATCAACCATGGTGCAGATCTATCAGCTGGAGGAGCACACAGAGCATCGGTGATGAACTTGTTGCCCTACAAATGTTCCTGGACTAGAGGTCCCATCGTTTCTGATTGTTGGTCATGCTGGCTGAACTTGGTAGAAGTTAGTGTCCAACAACATCTCGAAAGCCATTGGTTTCCCACTCCTGGTGTCAATACTCATGCATATTGGTGGTGCTCTATGGCTAAATATGCTGAAAATCTCATAACGGTCCTTTAGCTAAGATAGATTCATCCCAGGAGAAGGATGTGGTAGCAAGGTTCCAAGCAGTTCAGGAATGTTGTCATGTGGGCCTCTGCAAAGAGCCTGCTGACAAGAGCCCCTTGGATGTGTTGGAGTGAGAAAGTGTACTCACTGAGGAAGAAGGGTCCATGGAAGGTCTCTTGCCAAAGTGTGTGGGGTGGGCCTTGAAAACCTGGAGCTGACACTCGAAGAGCTCCTCCATATTCTAAGAGTTCCTCCATAAAAGGTAAAGGTAAAGGGACCCTGACCATTAGGTCCAGTCGTGACCGACTCTGGGGTTGCGGCGCTCATCTTGCTTTATTGGCCCAGGGAGCCAGCATACAGCTTCCGGGTCATGTGGCCAGCATGACCAGAGTAGCACACGGAAATGCCATTTACCTTCCCATCAGAGCGATACCTATTTATCTACTTGCACTTTGATGTGCTTTCAAATTGCTAGGTTGGCAGGAGCTGAGATCGAGCAACGGGAGCTCACCCCGTTGCGGGGATTCGAACCGCCGACCTTCTGATCAGCAAGTCCTAGGCTCTGTGGTTTAACCCGCAGCGCCACCCACATCTCAAGGGTTCCTCCATATTTTCTGTCTATTCAGCATTTATCCTGGTCTGCTTGCACAATGTTTACATGGCGATTAGACTATGTCCGGTCTTCATCAAGCATTCATCCTAGACGGATAATCATCCCAACCTGCTTGAAAGGTGTTAAGTTATCTTCCTGTTAACCATTCATTCATCCCACCCTTTTCAGTTCCTTTCCCCTTCACTTTCCTAACCATAAAAAGTCAGTTGCTGATTATTATTTTTAAGTGGATTTGTTGCACCAGGGCACCAGAGAACTTTAATCTACTCTAATTGTGCAAACCTAAATTTCCAGTATGTGCCTGAACCCCTCCTGCAAAACAATGAGAGCCCCAATACTCATTGTGAAGTTTCCCCAAACTTCTGTTGAGTCGCTTGCAAGAAGAGTTTGGCTACCAGCCCTTGAACCAATGACTTTGGCTTGTTTGCTCCCATTCATTAATGTTCCAGCTCTGTTGAACTCTGATTAAATGTGTCTATGTCTTCTTTTGCATCCCCGGGAACCGTGCAGCCAACAGTTGTTACTAATCTTGCTTTCACATTACAATCGGTCATGTTGATGTAAAGAAAGGGGCGGGAATCAAAAGATCTTTGTTATCACCTACCCATAGTGAGATAAAAATTTTCCCAGGACATTGTGGCAATAAAGAATTAGAGAAATGATGCAGGCAAGCCCATAAATCCTGCCAGGGAATAACAATGCACCCCCTGACTATGGACTATCAGAAAGAAACTGTCAAAAACAAGTAGAATATAAATCCCACTGAGTCACACATATTTGCAAGATGTGCTGTCATGGTCAGAGAAGGATACAGTCATGTTGACGCTACAGTGGAGGCCTAAAGACTAACCCTGAGATTAGCCCAGTGTAAAGTGGCGTGGAATACTCATAAAAACAACAACAATCCTCCCACATCTATCAAATCAATACCTTTCATTTTGTCAGTGAAAACATCAGCAAATGAAAGCTTGCCAGAATTTGGTGAATCCCAACAGCTCCTTCAAACACATATTACAAGGAAACTGAGAGCATTCCCCACCCCTCTACAGTCTTTTAACTGGAGATTTGATTTCATGCTGTGGAGGCTAGTGTCCTCCCCCTAGGACTGGAGGGGGTAGAAGGCCCGGAGACCAACAGTTGGGTAGATCCAGAGACAATGACAGGCAGAACCAACTAATCATCGTTTTGTCCCCATCCTCCTCCCTGCTAATTCTACAAGGGCAAGGCCGAGACTAAGACTGGGCTGGCTGCAAGTAAGAGGGCAAGCAAGTAAAGGCTGAGAGCAGGCTGATGCTCCAGCTTGCAGTTCTGAGTCTCACCACATATGGCGGCCATGCACAAATCCAGCTCTCCGAGCTCCTGGTTTCCTTTGACTTTGGAGTTGTGGTGCACTTGCCAAAATAGTTGACCTTTGAAATAGTCATTCGCCAGACAAGTAAAACAGCATTAGAGTATTAGCCTGAAGTATGTTGTTACATTTTTCCCTGCGTTATCTGCAAGGGAAATGTGCTGGAAAATATAAATTACTGACTGAGGAAAGTGGGATTGGGGGAAAAGAATAAAGTGTTAGGGGTTACAGTCTAATCAAACCATAAGCTTACTAAGTTGAAAGCCTTCAGAAGCAAAACAATGGGCATCGTAGTTCACCTCCTATTGGAGCCTGTGGCCAAATTTCTGTCAGTGGGATTGGGTTGGGCTATTGGCTCTGGTCATATGGCTTCCAAGTGGTTACATCACTGGAGCTAAATTGGTTTCATCTCAAGTACTTTACTGTACTTAGTTTGCAATTTAGTCTACCCTTCCTCTCTGGGATGCCCAGTGGTAACGTAACCATGTGGAGAAATGGAAGCAAAATCAGTGTGTGCCCCCTTTTTAAAGAAAAGATAACCAGTACTAGCATCTCTCAGAGATATTGCGAGTCTGGTTCCAGACCACTGCAATAAAAGGAATATTACAATAAATCGAGCCGCACAATTTTGTCATTGTTGTTTTTTTGTTTCCCAGCGCATAACAAGTTATGTTTACTCTGTTCTGTAGCCTATTAAGCTGGCACCACCACCCAACCTCCCCAGCTGCAGGGGCAGGAGGGGAAAAACAGCTCCAGCCCTAGCCAATTTCACTCCTGTGGCCAAAAGAGGGGTGGTAGCAGCAGGGCGCTTCCTTCCTCTGGAAGTGACTAGGCTGCCAGCAGCTGCACCCACATTCTCGTAAAGAGCAATATCTGTGCAATAAAACCAGGTGTGCCTGTATTGGTAAGAAGCCCCAATGGATCAAGCCATTAATGACTAACAATCATAAACCATTAATGGCTGACATTTTTTAGTAAGTCTCCTGCAAGTGAAAAGGGGAACAAAATTGTGGTATAGCACTGATATTGCATAGGGTTGCACCCAACTAAGTCCTGCTCAGAGCAGACTCCTTGAAATCAGTGGACCTAAGTTAGCCGCCACCACTTGTTCTCGTGGATCCACTCTAAGTAGTTGACTACAACTAATAGTACCTATGCAGCTCCTTGTGCTTTATAATGACTTTGCCCTTGCTCTACTAAGCAAAGAATACAGGAAGCTGCCTTATCAACTTCCTGTCGCAAGGCTTGCCCGGTGATCCATCTGTCTCAGTTCCATCTACATGGACTGGCAGTGGTTCTTTAGGATTTCAGACAAAGTTCTCTGCAAGCACCACACGGAGATGTTAGGGGTTGAACCTAAGACCTTCTGCATGCAAAGCAGATTTTCAGTCGCTGAGCTATGGCCCTTCCCCACTGAAGGGAGAACAGGGAGGCCCAACAGGGAGGTACCGCTGATGGGTCCTTTTGGCTCCTACCCCACATACAGGGACACCTATAATCCCCTTGCCACTTGTTAGCCTCCCAGGTAATAAACCATCCCAAATAGACCTAGGATGTGTACACACAATATACTTAAAGCACACACACCCCAAATGAATTGTGGCAGCTGCAGTTTGTTAAGGGTGCAGGGAATGGTAGCTTTGTGAGGGATAAACTACAGTTCTTAGGATTCTTTGGGGAGGTGGTGTTTACGCAGCCCTAGTTCAAGGCTTGTAGATAGATCAGAGGATTTGGAAAACATTTCTTGGAGATTACAAAATTATTCCAAAGTGAATTCAGAATAATTCTGTTTCTGTCAGCAGGCAGTTATTATACTTTCTACCTGCCAAGGCTCCATTTTCATAGTGCTTTAGACATTTTTATGGCTTTGGAGGAGTGCATGGCCTAATACAGGGAAATGATAAGACCAGAGGGAATTGCATTTCTAAGCCAGATATTTTATCTGCAATGGCCTCAGTAACCTCAGTCATCCCCCCTCCCCCCCCCCCGCCCACCTCCAGGAAAACAAAAACCTCTGAATATTCATGGGTTTGAGTTTCTACAATCTCTTTCGTGGAACATTTAGTTGGGTGTATTCTTGTGCCATTCAAATTAAGTTAAAATATTAGGAACACAGAATACTGCCTTCTGCCAGGTCAGGCTGTTCACTTAGTCTTCTGTTGTCTACTCAGACCTGCAATGGCTCTCCAGAAGATCCCTGCTGGATCAGGCAAAAGGCCCATGTAGTCCAGCATCTTGTTCTTACAGTGGCCACCCAGGTTCATATGTGAAGCACAAGATGAGCACCTCACCTTTCTCCTTACTTGTGATTCCTAGAAACTGGAGTTCAGATGCATGCTGTCTCCAACAGCAGATGTACAGCATAGCCATTGATACCTTTATGCTCCACCTATTAGACTAACCTCTTTTAAAGTCACCCATGTTGGTGGCCGTCACAGGATCTTCTGGGAGTGAATCTCAAAGTTTAACCATGTGCTGCTGGAGATGTACTGTACTTCCTTTTCTTCATCCTGAATCTTCCAACATTCAGCTTTGTTGACCGTCTCCAAGTTCTGATACTGTGAGAGAGGGACAAAAACTTCACTCTCTCCCTGCCGTGTATATCATGCTGGTGGCCTCTCCTCAAAATTACTCCACCCCCCAAAAAATGTTGCAGCCTTTCCTCAGTTGTTCCAGCCCCTTGGTCATTTTGGTTGCCCTTTCCTAAGCTGGAAATGTTGGCACTGGTGATGACTACAGGACAGACTCTAGCCAGACACATGGGTCCAGCTACTTAGAATCAGAATTTTATACCTGAATGGACCATGAGAGTCATCTTGTCCAAACCTGTAATGGTTATAAGGGGTTACTTGTGCGTAAGTTGCCGTTACTTTTGGCTAGATCGCCTGGCTAACCATGCCTCGGCTGACAGCCCTCACTCCGTGGCTGTTCAGTCGCTTGCAGAATCCGTCAGTGGGCGTTTCTTGAACCTCTTCCAGCATAGAAGCTGTTTGACGCCTAGTCTCCGCCTACTCTCCCTGCGCGGGACTCATCTGCGCAAAGAAGGAGTGGGCAGAGGCGTGTCCGTGCTCTCTCCACTGGTCTCGGGTGAAGAGTCTTGGAGACCCCTCTCCAAATCCTCCATCTCCCTCCCTTCTCTACTGGTGTTACGTTGAATTCCTTCCCCCCTGCTGGTCCCCTCTCCTGCATCGCTTTGGAGCCTTGCCTCCACCTCTCGCTCCGATGTCAGTTCCCTGACAAAACCCCTGCAATGCAGGAATCTTTTGCCCAATTTACAACCCTGAGATTACGAGTCTCATGCTCTACCAACTGAGCTACAACGGAGCATGGAGAATTAAGTGAGGGTTACAATCATTAATCTTTGTCTGGGGTGGGGGAACTGATTAATAAGTGACATTTTTCTTGTTGAAAGGAATGCTTAATTGCACACTTTTTGGTCCACCCACCTTTTTTTTTTTTAAGGGATTGTTTTCAACCCTAACAAAAGAACAAAGAACACAATGACAAGGTCAGGCAAAGGCATCATTCAAACCTCAAAGGATGTTGATTGCGACAGAACGTTAAGGAACTGAGGGTGTGAGGAGCGGAACAACTTGAACACAAAGACCAAAACCAGGTCCCATGTTGTTTACTGCGACTGAAGATTTCAGCTTGAGCCATAAGTTAATTAGGTCAGAGTGGCTGGAATTAAGTGAGGTGGGGATCGGCCAATCTAACACCTTTCAGAGTACGACCATGACGACAATTGCCTTGCCGAATCAAACCAATTACTTCAGCGTCCTGCTTTGAGATACTTTTAGGAGCTCACAAGCAAGACGCGATCAATATATCCATCCCCTTAATGCCTCTCCCCTTAATGTCTCTCCTGCTCTCGCCGCAGACTACACGGCTATCAGAGGTCTACTGTCTCTGAAGGAGGCCTTCAGTTTAACTGCCCTAGACCTATCCGCCATGATTTTTGGTAGCGAGTCAAGGTGATCATGACAGGATGGAGAACTGGGTGAAAAGTAACAAAATGTATTTCAAAAGAGGTAAATGTAGAGTTCTGCATTTAGGTAGGGAAATATCAGGTGTACAAATATGCAATGGGCAACACCTGGCTTGGCAGCAGTACAGGTGAAAAGCTTTTGTGGGTTTTAGTAGGCCCCAAGCAAGAGAGAGAGAGAGAGTCAGCAGTGCAATTGTGGTGGCAAAAAAAAGGCTGACGTAATTCTAGATTGCACCAAGAGAAGGCCAGATCAACAGATTTCTGAAGAATTTATTGACGTTGGGAAATTAGCACCTCACTGCTCTGTCCCTAGCTCCAAGTCATTTCTGAACAAATGCAAAAGCACAGGTCCCCATATTGATCCTTGGGGAACTCCACTTCCTACATCTCTCCACTGGGAGAACTATCACCATATTCCTACTCTCAGCTTCCTGCTCTTTTACCCTTTACTGATCCATAAGTAGACCATCTTTCTTATCTCATGACTACTTGGCTTACTCAATGATCTTTGGCAAGGGACTTTATCAAAAGCTTTTTTGAAAGTCTGCTTGGGAAGAACTGTAGCTTGGTCATGGAGGAGCTGCTTTACATGTAAAAGGTTCTACCCACAATATCTCCAGACAGGCCCCTCTCTGAAATGCTGGGGAGCTGCTACCAATCAAGAAATGTCCTCTACTGGGCTTCAAAATTACTGTATTTTTTGCTCTATAAGACACACTTTTTCCCTCCTAAAAAGTAATGAGGGAAATGTGTGTGCGTCTTATGGAGCGAATACAGGCTGCACAGCTATCGCTGAAGCTAGCACAGCAAGAGGGATCGCTGCTTTCGCTGTGCAGTGATACTTCAGGCTGTTCTGGCTTCTGGGATTCAGAATATTTTTTTTCTTGTTTTACTCCTCCCAAAACTTCGTGCATCTTATGGTCTGGTGCGTCTTATAGAGCAAAAAATATGGTAGATGCCTTGTTTCCCTGGAGTATTAGCCCCTGCACAAAGAGATAATGCTAAGTACTTATAAAATGATGGGGGGCACAGGCTAATAGCAGTAATTTGCATAGTATTTGCATGTGCTAATTTGAAAGATAGTGGGTAGCCAGAATCTCACCAACAGTATGCTCAGTTAAGAAAGTGGGAAGGGAGTTACCTATCAGGTAGCAGATCTGGAGTGACCTAAGGCTAGGTGGACCATGCCCATACAGCATCCTTGACAACACTCCAGCATATTATGAAATTATAGAATATGGAGGAGATGGCTACTAATGCTGATGATTATGTTCTACCTCCAATGGCAGAGGCAGTATGTTTGTGAATACCAGTTCCTGAAAACCACAGGAGAGGAGAGCACTGTGGCACCCAGGTTCTACTTGTGGGTTTCCCATGGGGACATCTGGCTGGCCACTGCGAAAGCTGGATGCTGGGCTAGATGGGTTATTGGCCAGATTCAGAGCTCTCTTCTTATGTTCTTCTCTGTGCCTGCGCAGCATTTTCCCAGAGAACTGACGCAAGCCCTTGTGAGCTCATAGACACAAAAAAGACATGAGGAGAACCTTGGTTTCACTCTTAATGAAATTAACAGCAGGGCGATGTTGTTTACTGCTGAGCTGATGGTAAATGACGTCCTCAGAATGATTCCCCAATGTAGAGTTTCATTTTTCTTATACCTAAAGACTCATTTCCTTCTAATTAGGGAGTGATACAAAGGATCATCTGGAGACTATTTCAAACACAGGAAGCCCTTGTGCATGCGGTTAGACCACAAGTAGTGATCTAAAGCCCTTTTAGAAACGTATTGTTTGTCCCTTGCTTGAAGCTCTACTCTTTTCAGAACCAATGCTTCACTGCTGATTTGCCACGTGGCTATACTTTTACGGCCTAATCTTGTGAATGTTTACTGGGTTCCGTGGGGCTTACTTCGAAGTAAGCATGCACAGGGCTTATCACACCCTTGGGAATCCCAGAGCCAGTCAACTTTGCAATGGCCATTGTGGCGATCACACAGGGCCCCCAGACATTTGACGGTCTATTGACCCTGTGCCACCACTGTGATTGCTTTCTTCGCTACCACCAACCTGTTTCTTCTCACGGGTAATCACGGAATCCAGACAGTTGTAAACATTAACAAATAATCAAGTTTATTTATAGGCATTAACAAGTTTATGGTTTCAGTTAATTTTTCTTAGCAGTTTCTTAATCCTAGTTCCGTAACTGTTCTATGCGTTCCTAACAACTTCAAACTGATTATTCCAACTATCTATCTGACTCCACCTAACAATTCCTCTCACTCACTCCCTCACCTCACAACTTGACCAACCCACAGACTAAACCTCCCTCTTCCTTCTTCAACTCCCAACTCTCAACTAACTTTCACACAACACCGACTCTCACTCTAACCCCTCCTATCAGTTTCCACTGGCCAATCACATCACACTCATTTTTAACTCTTTCCTTGTGACTCACCTAGGAGGCAAACACCACAGCCATTAACTGACACATCTATCATATGTCCCATTGTGTGGCTGATACCACTGTTTCCACAACAGTCCACAGCATGGAATCTCTCTAAAAGTTAATGTAGAAGTTAATTTATGAACTGTTTTCATGGCTTTTTGCAGATGGATAGAACAAACAGTGTGGGGAGAAGCTTATCATAAAGGGAAGATCATATGGGTACCACTTCCAAGGGCCATGAACCACTAAATGTTTAGATGCTAAAACAGGTCAAGTCAAGGGTCATTAATGGACCACAGTGGCACCCACAAGACTGTACCTCCCAACTGTCCCATTTTAACTGGGACATCCTGGATCACAGAAGCCAATCCTGGCTGCTGTTTGGATCCCAGTGTGATGGCCTGGGAATCTGATTCAGAGGCTGAACCGGAGGAATCCCAGCCTGCACAGGAGTCCCCGCCTCCAGGGCCGGCTGAGCCAGGGCAGGGCCTTGAATCTGAAGCGCCTGCACCTGTGCCGGTTCCTCAGGAGCAAGCACCAGGTGATTCCACTCTGGCTCCGGAGGTGATTGAGGACCCATTGCCTACAGGTGCGCCTCTCCCAGCCCTGTCAGGGGAAGGTGAGCCTTGCCCTGGGTCCAGTAACCCTCCAGCCTCTCCTGAGCTGCAGAGGCTCAGGGCAGAGAGGCGGAGGGAACTAAGTGCTCTCAGGAGGAGTGCTCGCCTTAAGGCCAGGAGAGGTGGGTCACCTGTGGGCCGGGACCGCCCCTGGCCTCAGAGAAGATAAAGGCCAGTCAGCCCGGTCCCAGGTTGCGGGAGCAACATTGTTGGAAACCTGTTTCTGCCAGCACCCAGACCTGTTCTTCCAGAGTTCCCGACCTTGCCCGGCTCCTTGCTTTGGACCCCGCTTCGCCCTTGGTGGACAGTCTCCAGACCCTCGACCCAGGACCGGACTCTGACCACATCTCACGGTAACCTCCCCCCGGGACCAGCACACCCAGGATGCCCCATTTAAGATTGGCACCCTGGCACGAATCAGCAGAGTCAATAATAATAATAATAATAAATTTTATTTATATCCCGCCCTCCCCAGCCGAAGCCGGGCTCAGGGCGGCTAACAACATTAAAACAGTATGACATTATAAAACATTATAAAAATGAATTAAAATCAAAATTGATGGCAACCATAAACTAAAGCTTTGTAAAGATTGCCAGAGGAGGGGGTCAGGCTGCGCCCTGACCAAATGCCAGGTGGAACAGCTCTGTCTTGCAGGCCCTGCGGAAAGATGTCAAGTCCTGCAGGGCCCTTGTCTCTTGTGACAGAGCGTTCCACCAGGTTGGAGCCGCAGCCGAAAAAGCCCTGGCTCTAGTTGAGGCCAGCCTAACCTCTCTGAGGCCTGGGACCCTCAAGGTGTTTTTATTTGAAGATCGTAAGTTCCTCTGTGGGGCATACCAGGAGAGGCGGTCCCGTAGGTACGAGGGCCCTAGGCCGTATAGGGCTTTGAAGGTTAAAACCAGCACCTTAAACCTGATCCTGTACTCCACCGGGAGCCAGTGCAGCTGATATAGCACCGGATGAATGTGATCTCTAAGCGAAGACCCCGTAAGGAGTCTCGCTGCGCCATTCTGCACCCGCTGGAGTTTCTGGGTCAGTCTCAAGGGCAGCCCCACGTAGAGCGAGTTACAATAATCTAGTCTGGAGGTGACCGTCGCGTGGATCACAGTGGCTAGGTCAGGGCGAGAGAGGTAAGGAGCCAACTGCTTAGCTTGGCGGAGATGAAAAAATGCCGCCTTTGTTGTAGCTGCAATCTGCGCCTCCATGGAGAGGGAGGTATCGAAGATTACACCCAAACTCTTAACGGACGGTGCTGGCACTAATTGCACCCCTGCAAGAGATGGGAGTTGCCCCCTCAGTCCCATGTCGTCCCGTCCCAGCCAGAGGACCTCTGTCTTCGAAGGATTTAACTTCAGCCGGCTCCCACGTAACCATCCAGCCACAGCCTCCAAGCATCTGATCAGTGTGTCTGGGGCCGAGTCCGGGTGGCCGTCCATCAACAAATAGAGTTGGGTGTCATCAGCATACTGATGGCAGCCCAGCCCAAAACTCCGGACAAGCTGGGCGAGGGGGCGCATAAAGATGTTAAAAAGCATCGGGGAGAGTATTGCACCCTGAGGCACACCACACACCAAGGAGTGGCGGGATGACAATTCCCCCCCAAGCGCCACCCTCTGTCCCCGACCAGAGAGAAACGAGCGCAGCCATTGAAGGACTGTGCCCTGGATCCCCACGTCGGCAAGGCGGTGGTCCAGGAGTTCGTGATCGACCATGTCGAAGGCTGCTGACAGGTCTAGAAGAATCAGCAGCCCCGACCCGCCTCGATCCAGCTGCCTGCGGAGATCATCTGTTAGGGCGACCAGAGCCGTCTCGGTCCCATGACCAGCGCGGAAGCCGGACTGGAATGGATCCAGAGCTGATGTTTCATCCAGAAACCTACCAAGCTGTTCAGCAACCGCTCTCTCAATCACCTTACCCAGGAATGGAAGATTCGAGACCGGGCGGTAATTGGATAGATCTAAGGGATCTAATGATGTTTTCTTTAAGAGCGGGCGCACCACTGCCTCCTTCAGTTCCCCTGGGAATGTCCCGGTGCCAAGGGACAGATTGATGATATCCCCCAGGGGGGCCCGCACCTCTTCTGGACACGCTCTAATCAGCCAGGACGGGCACGGGTCGAGAGGACAGGTGGTGGGCTTTCCAGCTCGGAGGAATCTGTCTACATCAGCTGGGGATATCCAGTCAAAGTGGTCCAATACTGAACCCGAGGACAGTCGAGGGGCCTCCAGTTCCTTTATTGTATCCAAATTGGCAGGGAGGTCATGGCGGAGCAACAAGACCTTCTCCGCAAAAAAGCTCGCAAATGCCTCACAGCTGTGTGTCAAATTGTTATTTAAATTTGGCTGTCCTTCGAGGGACGTTAAAGACCGAATTATACTAAATAATTGCGCCGGGCGAGAGCTAGCGGATGCAATGGAGGCCGAGAAGTAGGACTTTTTAGCGGCCTTCACTGCCATCTCATAGGTTTTCATAAAAACCCTATAAGATGTTCTTGAGGCTCCGTCACGGGCACCCCGCCATACTCGCTCTAGCCGTCTGAGGTCCCGCTTCATTTTCCGGAGCTCCTCGGTAAACCAGGGAGCCCGGTTTCTGCGGGGTCGCAGAGGGCGCTTAGGTGCGATCTCATTGATGGCTGCCAGGAGCTGGGTATTCCAGGCCTCAACAAGCTCAGTCAATGAGTCGCCAGGGGGAGAAAGGTCCCGCAAGGCTTGACGGAATCTATCAGGGTCCATCAGCCTCTGCGGGCAAGCCCAAATTGGCTCGCCACCCAAGCAGGGTGGGGGTGGAACGTCAATCCTGGCTTTCAGAGCATAGTGATCAGACCATGGCACCTTCATCGAAGGAAACATGATCACATCTATACCGACGCCAAAGATCAAATCCAGCGTGTGGCCTGCTTGATGTGTGGGGCCCGAAACAAACTGGGAGAGCCCTAGTGTCGCCATGGAAG
Organism: Podarcis cretensis; assembly: GCF_951804945.1. Taxonomy (NCBI): domain Eukaryota; kingdom Metazoa; phylum Chordata; class Lepidosauria; order Squamata; family Lacertidae; genus Podarcis; species Podarcis cretensis. The sequence continues at coordinate 14,750,445 of NC_137179.1, forward strand.
ACACCAGGTCCAGAGCCTGTGAGGAGGGAGTGGCATCAGCATGGATGTTGAAGTCCCCCAATACCAATAGGTTAGGGAACTCCAAGGCCCAGCCGGCCACCGCCTCCAGCAGGCCTGACAGGGTGGCTGCTGGTGCGCTAGGTGGCCGGTACACCAGCCAGACAGCCAAGCTCACCTCGGAGGCCCACACTAGGCCAACACATTCAAGGCCGGGGATCGATGGCGATGGTAGAGCCCTGAAAGAACAATCTTCCCGGATTAATAACGCCACCCCTCCCCCCCGGCCCACAGTCCGTGACTGGTGAAGGACGGAGAAACCCGGGGGCGCCATCTCTCATAAGGTAACAGTATCCCCTTCGCGCACCCAGGTCTCAGTCACACATGCCAGGTCAACCCCCTGCGAGGTGAAGAAATCTCGCAGGGTGGCGGTTTTGTTGCCTATAGACCTGGCATTGCACAACACCAGTGACGGAGGTGAGTAATCCTTGCTCACCCTACCCTCGTCTCTCGGGATGGGGCGCAGATTGGAAGGGGTACGAGCATATCCGTATCTCGATCCCCTTCGCCTATGACATCTGCCCCCACCGCCATACCTCCCTCGCCCCTCCACAGTAGGAATCCCAAGCCTCATACTTGCCTCCATTTACAAAATATAAAAGCAAACAAACAAAACAATTACATGAAAACAAAACAAATCCCCACCCCACTCCCCAACCACCCCACCCCAACCCAAAATAAATCAAAACAAAATAAAGTCCAACCCTGCTGACGAGCACCAGAGACCCTTCCAGGATCACTTTGACATAGCCAGGGATGCATTCGGGTGAAGGTGCTTTTTCCTGGAGTATCAGGGACTGGACTAAGGAGGAATGGTGGGGGCCGCCCCCCTGAACCTTCCTGAGAAGAGGAAGACAGTATGGATTTACAACAGTGGTTTGTGGAAGGTCATAGTTCAGAGGCTGCAGAGGGGAGAAGCTGGGAGATATTGGAAGAAGCACCAGGGGAGAGACAGCTGACAGACTCAGTGTCTTTAGAAAGCATTTCTGACCCCCCCCCCCACTCCCAGGACCAGGCAGGCATTGAGAGTAGTAGAACAAAAAGCTCAGAAGCAGAAAGCACAGATCAGTTGGCGCAGGGGTGACATATAACAGGAGAGATGGAGGAGGTGGCACTTTACTCAGAGCAACACCATTATCTAAGAGAGGCGGCATTGCTACTTCTCTCTCTGTGAATCTTGAATAAAAGAGCTCTTCTTTTTTATCTGTTTCTTGGCTGCCACCATGGGAGGGATCGGATTTCCTGAAGCCTGATATGGCATGTCCCTTTGACAATCACTAGGGCACCTTCTGGGAGGGGGGAACTGGCAAGCTCAGCAGGCCGCCCTTAAAAAAAAGTCCTCATCAAAATTTTCCAGCATTTATATTGGAAAAATTATCCTAATATGATTTATATGTTTGGATGCAATTTCCCCAAATATATTTATTTTTGCAAAACAATTTCCCCTAATGAAACACATTTTTGTATATTGTTTTCACTGATACATGCTCTTTTACATACACTTTATCCAAGTTTATGAATTTTTGTACATATTACTTGGCTGCAAAACGGCGCTGAAAAATATGTAGAAGTGTGAATTTTGGAAGGCAGCTGTGCTTCAGTTCACATATTGTTCCAGAAAGTGCAAATTATATAGGTTTGCCTTTGAATGCAAACTGCAGTGACTTTCTCCCCGCCTCTAATTACAAGTGGGGAGGGCACTGCTGCACTCAAATCCTCCTTGTGGGTTTCTCATGGGCAGCTGGTTGGCTACTGTGAGAAAAAGATGCTGGACTAGGTTGACCAATGGCCCGATTCAGCAAGACTCTACAGTGGTGCCCCGCAAGACGAATGCCTCGCAAGACGAAAAACCCGCTAGACGAAAGGGTTTTCCGTTTTGGAGGCACTTTGCAAAACGAATTTCCCTATGGGCTTGCTTCGCAAGACGAAATGTCTTGCGAGTTTTTCTGACTTTTTTTCCCTCCCCCCCCCTTTTTCTAAGCCGATAAGCCGCTTATCTGCTTATCCGCTAAACTGATAAGCCGCTAAAAGCCGCTAAGCCGCTAATAGCGCTAAGCCGCTAAGCCGTCAATGGGCTTGCTTCGCAAGACGAAAAAACCGCTATACAAAGAGACTCTCGGAACGGATTCTTTTCATCTTGCGAGGCACCACTGTACTTGTGTTCTTAAATGCTTAGGACCAGGAAGCCCGATTTGTTTTATTACCTCTCCGAAAACAGCAGGATGGCCCTGCATTTCCAGAACGAGAGTAGCTGGAATAAACTCTGTGTTTGTAGGTAAACATGAGCTGCACAGCTTCTTGCCATATGCCTCAATATGTTCAACAATACAGGAAGAGCATATTTAAGACAATGAACTTCCTATAGCTTCATTAGTTTTATTTTTGCTTCCTCCTAGACCCTGCTGAGTACTGACAAAAGTACAATAATATTTTCCACATTTCCAAGGATGCCTTCGCAACCACGCAGCTGGAATAGATTATTTGCTTTTAGAGCAGGTCAGAAAGATGAGGAGAAAAAAACTTTTTAAAAAGAACTGGTTAACTCCAAACCACCAGCGTTTTTCTTTGTGGTGCATTCATGGCACACTGGCAAAAAAACAACAACAAAAAAACCCACCTCTTAGTTTTCTTACAAAAGCTGTAAAGGCCATTTTGTTCAGCTTTCATTTGCACAAGAAAGGAAAACAACAGGGAAGGAGTCTTAGCTAAGTGATAGAGCACCTGGTTTTAAGGTAGAAGCTCCTAGGTTTGATCTCAAGCATCTGCAGGTAGGGCTAGCAATGCCCCTGGTCTCTCTCCCCCCCCCCCAATTTTTTAAATTCATTTTATAACACAAAGAACACAAACAGAAAAACAAACAATACAAATAAATTCTTGTTATATCCTTATTTTTCTAAACATGGTTAAGTGGGCTTCCCCAAGTCCCACCTATCTGATTTTCATTTTACTTCATCTTTAGCATTTTACATATATCATAATTTCTAACCATCTTTTTTTTTATCACACTTAAAATAACTTCACATTTTATCACTTACAAATAATACTATTTTAAAATACACTATCTTCTACTTCTAACTATACAGCCTATATCCACTTCCAAAGCTATTCTAAGATTTATATATTAACATTTTTTTTCAAATATTCTTTAAACTTCTTCCAGTCTTCTTACACCGTCTTTTCTCTCTGGTCTTGGAGTCTCCCGGTCAGTTCGGCAAGTTCCATATAGTCCACTTCATCTGCCATTCTTCGATGTTTGGTAAATTTTGTTTCTTCCAATTCTTCGCTAGCAAGTTTCTCGCAGCTGTTGTTGCATACAGAAAAAAAGTAACATCCTTTTTGGGGATTTCACCCCCCACTATACCAAGTAAAAAGACTTCTGGTTTTTTAATAAATGTGTTTTTCAACACTTTTTTCAATTCATTATAAATCCTTTGCCAGAAGTCTTTTACCTTGGGGCATGTCCACCACATGTGGTAGAAGGTTCCTTCTTTTTCTTTACATTTCCATCAATCCCCCCTGTCTCAATTCCTGGCGAGTCACTAGCATTCAATATGGTCAATATGGTCAATAATGAGCTAGATCAGGGTTTCCCAAACTTAGGGCCTCCAGGTGTTTTTGGACTACAATTCCCATCATCCCTAGTTAACAGGACCAGCAGTCCAGGGTGATGGGAATTGTAGTCCCAAAACAGCTGGAGACGCAAGTTTAGGAAACCCTGACGTAGATGGACCAATGATCTGACTCAGTATAAGGCATCTTCCTACATTTGAGATTTCGAGATGAATGTGTAAGAAGTTTCTTTTATTTCTGAAAAAGAGTGAGTCAGCCAACAGCGATGCTTGCTTATGTGCTCTGTTGCTTCCTGTCGCAATAAAATATTTGGGGACACATTTGGGCAGCAGAATTGCATTGCAAACTTTGGAGAAGTGCACATTTCAAAGGATGGCAGTGCTTTGTTTTTCTCAGTGTTCTGGAAAATGTGAATTAGGTGGGTTCACAATTTAAAGTGAACTGAATTGAATCCCACTTTCATCCCTAAGTGGAGGATACAGTCTAATCACTCGTGTAGATGAGCGCAGAGGCATCAGAGGAATAGCAAGACCAGGTGGTACCGGGTGAGGTAGGCTTGGGAGTTGCGGGCAGGTGTCGCGCCAAATGTCACTCCCCCTTAAGCGATGACACCCAGAGCAGTCTGTCACCGCCCCCGCGCTGCCCTTCCTATGCCTCTGGATGAGCAACTCAAATACTGGCCTGGCTGCCTTTTGAATATGGAATGAAAGGCACCAAAATGTCTTGGACTATCCCTGCAAAGTCGTAATGTATGCAAGTGATTGATTAAGTATGATACATTTTATTGATGCTTTCCATATGAGGGAAAGGTTTCCTTATTTTCTGGCTGCATTTCAGGATACCTCAAAAAGACAATCTTCTAAAAGTGGCAACCTGCCATTTGAACAGTGGAACGTTATTTATGTAGTGTATAGCTACTGACTCCATGAAACTAGTACAGGCTACTGGAAAAGTTGTTTCAGAGAAGATCCAGAGTAATTCTGGGGATTATCACTTCTGTTCATTTGAAAGGGGATTTTGGTTTAAGAGTCAATGTGAACACAATGTGGATATTTCTGCCGTATGCTTTTTAGGCATATGTAATTTTATACTACTTTATTTTGTTCTGTGCTTTTAAATTTTGTAATTGGTATATTTAGCTTGATACTGGTCACTGAGCATAATAAACAACTAGTTTGATGTTTTACTATGTTTTATATATGCTGTAAGCCACCCAGAGTGAATGGGGAAATCCAGTCAGATGGGCGGGGTATAAATAAAATTATTGTTGTTGTTGTTGTTGTTGTTGTTATTACTGCTGTATGGTTTTGAACTCGGTGAGTATTATTGATGATTATTAATTGTTTTTACATCCTACTCTTCTGCCCATAGGATACAACTTTGCAGGAGGAAGGTCCCTGGTTCAATTCTTGGCATCTCCCAAGTGAGAATCCTCCAGATGTTTTGAACTGTGTTGTTTAGTCGTTTAGTCGTGTCCGACTCTTCATGACCCCATGGACCAGAGCACACCAGGCACTCCTGTCTTCCACTGCCTCCCACAAACTCATGCTGGTAGCTTCAGGGAACTTTTTAACGTGTGATATTTTACTGTATTTTTGGTTTCTATGGAAGCCGCCCAGAGTGGCTGGGGAGGCCCAGCCAGATGGGCGGGGTATAAATAATAAATTATTATTATTATTATTATTATTATTATTATTATTATTATTATTCGAGAACACTGTCCAACCATCTCGTCCTCTGTCGTCCCCTTCTCCTTGTGCCCTCAATCTTTCCCAGCATCAGGGTCTTTTCCAGGGAGTCTTCTCTTCTCATGAGGTGGCCAAAGTCTTGGAGCCTCAGCTTCACGATCTGTCCTTCCAATGAGCACTCAGTGCTGATTTCCTTAAGAATGGAGAGGTTTGATCTTCTTGCAGTCCATGGGACTCTCAAGAGTCTCCTCCAACCCCATAATTCGAAAGCATCAATTCTTCGGCGATCAGCCTTCTTTATGGTCTAGCTCTCACTTCCATACATCACTACTGGGAAAACCATAGTGTTTTGAACTACTGCTCCCATAATCCCTGCACTTTGGCCATGCTGGCTAGGGCTGATGGGAGTTGAAGTCCAGGATCTGGAGGGTACCAGGTGGAAAAGTGTGTGAGGATAGTGTGGAGTTAGACAGACCAGTGATCTGAAGCTTCTAAATATCCTTCCTAGAAAACCATGAAGTGCATTACAGGGAAAAAAGCTTTCCAGGTCAACATAGACCACTAGACGCAACTGCTGAAAGACCTGGGTAACCAAGTGCAGGCAGGTAAATAGCTGTACTCCAGTACTGAATTGTGAGAAACCAGAGAAGGTAATACTTTATCATGAGCTGGAGATGACAATAGTCCAATCTCTCTTTACCCGGAGTCTTAGCATTTTCCACCAGAAATTGAAAATCTAGGTTTAGTTGGAAATACAGATGCTAAGGCTGCCACACTAGCAGTGGCTGAGTCATAGTGCAAAACATCTGGAGGGCACCAGGTTAGGGAAGACTGTTTTAAGTGGACATACATTGATATTCAGGACATTTTTTCTCCACTCCGTTTTTTAGGTGCCTCAGTTAAATTGGGAAGCTTCTCTTGCCTTGTCTCAGAGTTTTTCTGCATGTCATTTTTCCTTGGAAATCATGTCCACCCCTTGTAATAATTAATTCCGGGCACTGTCGACATGAAATATTCACAGCAGAAAAATAAGTTGGACGCCTTGACCTATTTTTGCTGAGATGGCTTTCTCTGAACTGCAAAGACTCCTTAAATTCAACCCTGGCAGTGAGACTTAGCTTAATAGGTGGCTTAGCTGTCAGTCCAAGAATAAGGGCTTGGAAAGTGATGGATATATTGAGATAGTGCTGCATACTATTTAGGTCACTTGACTGCAGTTTTATTGTCAGGTAATTTCATTCCACTGGCATGAATCCAGTCAGCAGGGCTTTGAGAATGAGGAGGTAAAGCTGGGAGGATTCTCTGGGAACGGAGTTGCACGTTCAGCAGAATTACCGCCAGATGCAGTGATGGGCATCAACTTCGCCTATAAATATTTTAAATAAATATTGCTTTATCTGCCCAGCCTTCTGAGTAGCCAGAGGGCTGCTGGTGCAAAAGATATGGTGATGGCTGGTGGAGACTCTGGTTCCAGACCCCATCTTGATACCTACCTGCCAGATGTTGCCGGCGGTGTTGCAATACAAAGTCATTGTCCGAGAAAAGGCTTCAGCTGATTGTTTCTCATGGCATGCATTTTCTGAAGAAGAAAAAAGTGCAGTCTGTGCTTGGGGGGGGGGCTGTTCATAAATGAGGTGCCTGTCTGTGGGTGCCAGCACAAAATGGCAGGAAAAGAGAGAGGTGTCCATACTCTGTACTAGTGAGCATTGTCACACACAAAAGCCTTCCATGCTGTGCTTTTTTGGGGGGGTAATTATTAATGGGATGCAGGTGGCGCTGTGGGTTAAACCACAGAGCCTAGGACTTGCTGATCAGAAGGTCAGCAGTTCGAATCCCCACGACAGGATGAGCTCCCGTTGCTCGGTCCCTGCACCTGCCAACCTAGCAGTTTGAAATCACGTCCAAGTCCAAATAGATAAATAGGCACTGCTCCGGTGGGAAGGTAAATGGCATTTCCGTGCGCTGCTCTGGTTCGCCAGATGCGGATTAGTCATGCTGGTCACATGACCCAGAAGCTGTACGTTGGCTCTCTCGGCCAATAAAGTGAGATGAGCGCCACAACCCCAGAGTCGGTCATGACTGGACCTAATGGTCAGGGGTCCCTTTACTCCTTATTTTTACCTAATTATTCATAGGAGATCATTTCAACATGTGATTCTAAGGCACGCTTTTCCACTTGATGCTACTGAATGCATAAGCTGTTCCTGGAGGTAGAAAGCCTGTACTCCACCACACTGAAGACTCAGGTTTCATCCACACTCAGCTTTTGGCCCTTGCTTTCTAGGCAGTTTAAACCTCTGTGTCTGAGAACTTGGGTGTTTTTTTGCCCAGAAAAACCTGCCCTTTAATGCTAAATCAGAACAAATGACCATTTGAGTTTTCCATGGATCGCCATTTGCTCTGATTCGGCAGTAAAGAGTGGATTTTCCTGGGGAAAGCACTGTGGAGGGGGGGTGCTTGGACACAGAGCTTTAAAGCACAAACCCGTGCCTAGGGACGTGGCACAAAGGAAGTCCAGATGAGCTCTCTGTTTCCTCTGCATTTCCTAATCCAAATTATGCTTTAGGCCAGTGTTTCCCAAATTTGGGCCTCCAGCTGTTTTGGGACTACAATTCCCATCATCCACTGGTTTTGCTAGCTAGGGATGATGGGAGCTGTAGTCCAACAACGGCTGGAGATTCACATTGGGGGAACTCTGCTCCAGGCCCTTCAAAATCCTCATTGCTTGCTAGAAGCCTTGTCGTTAGTTATGTGCTGCACATACTCCTTTCGATAAATAGTCCGCAAAGCCTATTCAGCAGTGATTGGGCAGCTTGTTGCAATCTGCCATCATGCCATTCATCGCTTCCCTTCAAATGAAATCGTACAAGCCATCTTAATCCTTGTCTTGCTTTCCACTCCACGTTTTCTCAAGCTCCCTTAGGTGAAATTCGTGAAATTGCCTCAGTGACCTGGTTCCTGGGCACTGACCCCTGGAAATCCCCAGAGCAGACTGTAATCTAGCAAGTCAAGAGCACCCAGAGCCATGTTGTTGTTGTTTTCTTCATGAAAACATTAGGATCATAGACTTGGAGAGTTGGAAGGGAACCCAAAGGTCATCTGGCTCAACCCCCTGCAATGCAGGAACCATGGTGAAAGACTCCCTGACAGATGGCAGGTGGGCTGGAAGGGGTGGGATCTACCCAATGCCTATGCCAGGCATCCCCAAACCCGGCCCTCCAGATGTTTTGGGACTCCAACTCCCATCATTCCTGACCACTGGTCCTGTTAGCTAGGGATGATGGGAGTTGTAGTCCCAAAACATCTGGAGGGCCGAGTTTGGGGGTGCCTGGCCTATGCCAGATCTCTTACATTTGTGATCAATAAAGCTGTGGCCTGATTTCACCCAAATGTTGTCATGTCTCTTATTCTTGGTACTGGGGAGGACTGAAGAGTAGGAGATGGGGATGCCTTGCTACACAATGTCTGGTTGCTAAATTACAATAAAACTGCCTTGGTTTGAATCCACTACATGGTAGCACTGAACTGTAAGAGTCCCAGCAGCCAGACCATTCAATCCTAAACAGGTCCGGATTTAGGTTTGACGAGGCCCTAAGCTACTGAAGGTAATTTGTTGTTGTTTAGTCGTGCCCGACTCTTCGTGACCCCATGGACCAGAGCACGCCAGGCACTCCTGTCTTCCACTGCCTCCCGCAGTTTGGTCAAACTCATGCTGGTAGCTTCAAGAACACTGTCCAACCATCTTGTCCTCTGTCATCCCCTTCTCCTTGTGCCCTCCATCTTTCCCAACATCAGGGTCTTTTCCAGGGAGCCTTCTCTTCTCATGAGGTGGCCAAAGTCTTGAAGCCTCAGCTTCACAATCTGTCCTTCCAGTGAGCGCTCAGGGCTGATTTCCTTCAGAATGGAGAGGTTTGATCTTCTTGCAGTCCATGGCTCTCAAGAGTCTCCTCCAGCACCATAATTCAAAAGCATCAGTTCTTCTGCGATCAGCCTTCTTTATGGTCGAAATATACTCAGAGTCGCAAAGTGATTTCATGCTCTTTATTCAGCTCATAGTGGTGAGGAGGGAATGAAAGTCCCCTCAACGTATCTGCTTTATATACATTATTTACACAATGGGCTGCACGTGATTGGCTAATTCCAGAATTCTCCTGTAGGCCAATCAGGTTGTGGATTCACTTCTATCTGGAGCTGGACTGGGTGGCTCCTGCCGACCAATCATACTGCTGCATTGTTCTATGACCAATCAGACTGCTGCATTCTGAATCCTATTGTTCTAGGACCAATCAGACTGCTGCATTTTGGATCCTATTGTTCTAGGACCAATCAGACTGCTGCAGTTTGGATCCTATTCAACTCAGTACATAACAATGGTCCAGCTCTCACTTCCATACATCACTACTGGGAAAACCATGGCTTTAACTATACGGACCTTTGTTGGCAAGGTGATGTCTCTGCTTTTTAAAGTAGAACTGAAGGTAATAGGGCCCTTTATATGTCCAGCTGTCCTTTGTCAACAACAAATTGTCGCTGTTTTTTGCGTTGAATATATGCTGTATGGTAATTTATGGACCTAACAGGTATCTAAAGCCATTTGCATGTAGGCACCCTATATATAGAAATGAGCAAACCAGTGATATTTTAGGGGGCATGCTAGTAGGGGGGGGGGGCATTACTTACATCACAGGAGCCTACACAACACAAAACACAGTTGCTGTATGTAGGTTTTATTTTATTTGCTTTTTATCTTATATTTTGGAAATGTACATTCAGGTTTTTTCCCTTTAAATTTTTTTGGGGCCCCCAAGAGAGTGGGGCCCTAGGCTATAGCTTGTTTAGCTTATACGTAAATCCGGCACTGATCCTAGGTGATTCTCGTGAGCTGCTCTTTTCTCACGCCATCTATCATCCCTTACCAATGTCAGTTACGGTTTCTTTTCCCATCGAGAAGCCTTCTCTCTTGCAGGTGAAGCTTCCTTTTGATACATATTTGATAACCTGCCGCAGTGGTTTACGTAACCTGAACGACTAGCTGGGCTGGCAGGGTTTGAGTCAAGCAAGCATAAAATATTAGTCAGGATGAAAATGGTCTCTCCCAGCCAGCTCCCTGGTGTGCTCTAAATGCTGCATAAATTAGCCTCTGCCTCACACTAACGTCCATCTCTGACGCGGTAGGATGAGCAGTATATCAAATAAATTCTTTCAGGGCAGTGTCAGCAAGATTACACATTCAGCTGTGCTGGGGAAAGTGAGCAACTTAAGGAACAGATGTGGGGGTGCTTGCAGTTCTGAGGTGCATTAATTGGATAAGGCATGCTCAGTAATCGGATGTCAGTGGGTGCTTTTGCACTTGTGATCTGTAAGTTGTGCTTTCAGGCCCCCAAGCCCTTCCCCTGAAAATAACTTCACACTGACACGTAATTTTAGTTTAAGTCACAGTGGTACCTCGGGTTAAGTACCGGTACTTAATTCGTTCCAGAGGTCTGTTCTTAACCTGAAACTGTTCTTAACCTGAAGCACCACTTTAGCTAATGGGGCCTCCCGCTGCTGCCATGCCACAGGAGGACGATTTCTGTTCTCATCCTGAAGCAAAGTTCTTAACCCGAGGTACTATTTCTGGGTTAGCGGAGTCTGTAACCTGAAGTATATGTAACCTGAAGTGGGTGTAACCTGAGGTACCACTGTACTGGGCAAAATTTAGGCCACAACTTTATTGATTGCAGCAAAGTGAGCAGTGTTGGCTTAGGCATTGGCAAGAGACTATAACTGACTCCTGCCTCTCTGGCTGGATGTCTGAAAGGGTAAACACCAAACGAGGGAGCAACATCGATGAAGACCAACCAAAGCTCACCCTGGGGTTCCTGTGGTCCTGGTATGGCCCTAGCCCCTCAAGCGGACTTCAGACCAGATCCAGGACCCCCAGATTCCTTTACAGGAATACCCTTATTCATGGAGGGGCAGGTGATGGCCGTACCTCCCCTCCCACACACTTCAATAAGCCAATGCCTAACCGCTAAACCTTACAAAGTTGTGACAATTGGTGAAAACCAAGTGGCTACATCCAATCTGCCAAATGGAAAAAAATTTCCTACCCAGCCCCTGCTCCAAAATGAGCTGGCTCACATTGCAACAATCACCAAGAGGACGGAGACAACCTCTGCCACCTCTGTGGCTGAAAGGTAGCGGTCTAGAAATATCGAAAATAAATACAATGCCAGGAATGGTTCATTGTGAAATGCCTCACTTAGGAATAAGGATAAGAGAATCTCTCATTTTTGGTTTATCATTTTTCAAATCTTAACTCCAGGTCTCCACATTTCTACATCAGTTTGTGATTTATTTATTTTTTAAAAAATCTTTATGAAAAATTATCAGCTTTTTAGTACAAGTTTCTCCTGATATATCCATTCTTATAGGCAGTTTTCCCTAACACACATTTTTGCAAAGCAATTTCCCCAAATATAATTCATTTCTGTATGCTGTTTCCACTAATAAATGCATTTTTATGTATACTTCACTCTAGCACATGTATTTTTGCACACATTCCTTGGCTGCAAAACTGGATCGAGAAATTCAGAGACGTGCGAATTTTGAAAGGTCCTGATTTGCAAATTCTTTCAGAAAGTGCAGATTAGGTGGGTTCACCTATTTCTCCCTCATCCCTGCTTAGGAACATAGAAACCTGCCTTATAGTGAGTCAGATCATTTAGGCAACACGATTAAACAGACATTGACAGAATCCTAGCTCAGAATGCAGCTTGCTTGTGTCCACTGATTTCACTAGGTTAAAAGGTAAAGGTAAAAGGACCCCTAACCATTAGGTCCAGTCGTGGCCGACTCTGGGGTTGCGGCGCTCATCTGGCTCTATTGGCCGAGGGAGCCGGCGTACAGCTTCCAGGTCATGTGGCTAGCATGACTAAGCCGCTTTTGGCGAACCAAAGCAGCGCATGGAAACGTCGTTTACCTTCCCGCCGGAGCGGTACCTATTTATCTATTTGCACTTTGACGAGCTTTCGAACTGCTAGGTTGGCAGGAGCAGGGACCAAGCAACGGGAGCTTACCCCGTCATGGGGATTCGAACCGCCGACCTTCTGATCGGCAAGTCCTAGGTTCTGTGGTTTAACCCACAGCGCCACCCTTCACTAGGTTACATGTATTTAATTTTGTGTTTCATTGCAGCCATTTTCTTAAATGGAATTTCAGCAGAGCTTACTTCCAAGTATATGTACCATGCAATTTTTTTAAAAAATGGTGCAGATCTTCTTAGAAAACAATTAACAGTTGAGTGTTTACAAGACAACACAATGTGGGTTTTTTTGGTAGATAATTACTCTAAAGAATTTGGAGGAAGAACTGAAAGATCTGTCCTATTAGCTTCTAGAGTGATTTGTTTTGAACCAGCTTACAATTGCTGGCGGGTTGGGGTGGCCAAAAGAAGGAAACAAGGATTTCAGGATACCTTCCCCTAACATTTGAAGTCAAACACCCCTCTGAAGAGTTCAACATGTCTCAGCAAAGCCTCCATTGTCATAATGATAGCAACAATTAAAAAAAACACACTCTGGCAGCCATCTGCCCATTCCAGACAGCTGAATAACTTCCAGAACTCTCTGAGAGGCCAACCATTGACACAGATTTTTATACAGTATATCACAGATGGTTTGTGTAGCCAGGACCTTTCAGGAATGACGTCAAAGAGGTTACGCTGCTGGCTTTTAAAATTTGCTGCAGACTTGTCCTAAATGACATTAGGCCATAATGGATGGGGGGGCATCTATATTGCCATTTTAAATAACAATAAAACAATGAACAGGGTGGTGATACAATGGCTACTGAAATCAACACAAGATAAGATCACTAAGGCAACTATTTGTAAAACAAACAATAAGCACCCTTAAAAATGGCAAAAGTAGTTTCTTTCCGTTCTGGGGTTTATCTTAAACAATTGCAAATGCAGTAAATAAAGAGCTCACTTGTGATATATCAGTGGTTCAGTGCTCATTTCTTCACTTTCCAAAATAGATTTTATCTTGAACAATTGCACACACAGTAATAAAGAGTCACTCGTGATATAGCAGTAGTTGAGTCCTTGGAAGTCGTTCTGGTAATCAGACATTTTGTTGCTAAAGAGCTTAGTCATTGAGCTTTGTAGTAAATAATATACAAGGGGAGACAGTATGTAAATGACTTAAAGCAGGGGTATATCTGTCCTCTGAAGTTGTCCTCTTTCTATGTTCCTCTTGATGGAAACATGCAGATGGGGCACCACAAAATGTCTGATTACTGGAAAGACGAAATGTTTCTTTAGCAACGAAATGTCTGGTTACTGGAACGACGTCCAAGGACTTAACCACTGGTATATTGCGAGTGGACTCTTTATTATTGCGTTTGCAATTGTTCAAGATAAAACCCATTTTGGAAAGAAGCTACTTTTGCCATATTTATGGACGTTTATTGTTTGTTAACAGATAGTGTCTCTGAAAAATCTTACACATCACTTGGGAAGATAGGCTAACTAATGCCAGTATACTGGAAGAAGCAAAGATCACCAGTGTCAAAGCAATGCTTCTTCAACATCAACTTCATTGGACTGGTCATGTTGTGCAGATGCCTGCTTACAGTCTTCCAAAGCATTCTTAAGTTCTATTCCGAACTTAAGAATGGAAAGCGAAATACTGGGGGACAACAAAAGAGGTTTAAAGACTCTCTCAAGGCAAATCTTAAAAAAAAAAGTAGCATAAACACTGACAACTGGGAAACACTGGCCTGTGAGTACTCCAATTAGAGAACAGCCTTTACCAAAGTTGTCATGGGCTTCAAAGACACTGAAACTCATGACGAAAGGGAAAAATGTGCTAAGAGGAAGGCACGCTTGGCAAATCCACACTGTGATCAACTCCCACCTGGAAACCAATGTCCCCACTGTGGAAGGATGTGTGGATCCAGAATTGGCCTCCACATTCACTTACGGACTCACTGTTAAAACCGTGTTTATGGAAGACAATCTAACTCGGCTATGAGTGATCGCCAAAGAAGAAGACAACTCAATAGAAGAGCATCTGTTTTGCATGCAGAAGGTGCCCATTTCAACCCCCAATATCTCTACATAGTATTGGAGGAGACCCCTGCCTGAACCCCCTGAGAGCAGGCCCTCCAGATGTTTTGAGACTACAATTCCCATCATCCCTGACCACTGGTCCTGTTAGCTTGGGATGATGGGAGTTGTAGTCCCTAAACATCTGGAGGGCTGAGTTTGCCTATCCCTGCCTGAGAGTCTCGGCCAGTCCGTGTAGACAATACTGAGCTAGATGGACCCTAGTGGCATATTTCTATGTTCCTGTGTTATCACTGAAGAATCCATGATCAGCTTATGAGAAGACTCTGGCTTCCCTTGAACACATCGTGGAAAATGGCAGATTTGTGCAATTCATGTGTCTGATAACTTCTCAGAATAGGGATGCTGGCTTGAGCAACTCAGTTTGCATCATCAAAGTGGCCTCCTGTCAATGTCAAGAATGTTCTTCCTTGCACCCTCCAAGAAATGTTCCGTCATGAGAGCACAGCTTGATAAATGGTTTAACGATGACATTTCTCCCACTTTTTCCAAAAGAAAAGTTTTTCTTTGTGACGGTCCCTGAGGACAACTGTCACCAGAAATTCCAGTGCTTTGGACGTAATCAGCTCCATCAACTGCAGCGTCCAACTCACTTGTCAAGGTTTCCTAGAAGTTCAACCAGCATGGCTGCTGCTTTATGTGCCGTGTTAACCGAGACTGTCAGATCTTCAATCATTCTCCAGTTGAGAAAGAAACAAACTGTGGCCACTGGGAATAAGACAGAAATAACTAATTGAAATGAGTAATTGACCATTCTACCAAACAAAGTGCTGAATCAAGTTCCTATTGTGAGTCAGTGAGATTTCCTACTGACTGGTCATAAACTCATTATTGTGCTGAAACAACCATAAGTAACTTAACTTTGGAACAGAAGTTCGCCACATTTATGCCTTCTTCATAAACACTTGCAATAGTGTGTGTATCAACCTATTGAATGGGCCTGTTGTGTTTCTGGGGAAGATTACACATAAGCGCCTTCTTATTACTTTTGTGTGGGGATCCCTGAACCATGTGGAATAAATTCAGACCCTTGTCTTTGCTTCTTACAGATTTGACTGAAGTGGCATAGATATCAACCACACAGAAGCTGTGCTCATGCCATACAGACACCTCTTGGACTTAAGCAATGTCACAGCTACAGGGGCTACGTCACAAGGATCATGCCACCTCCCTGGTTGCTAAGCAACACTGCTACTACCACCTCCCTTCGCCAGTCTACTTACTGACAATTGAATTGACCCTTAAGTTACAAACTTACAGCCTCTGCCCAATATACCTGAAGGAGCGTCTCCACCCCCATCGTTCAGCCCGGACACTGAGATCCAGCACCGAGGGCCTTCTGGCAGTTCCCTCACTGTGAGAAGCGAAGTTACAGGGAACCAGGCAGAGGGCCTTCTCAGTAGTGGCACCTACCCTGTAGAACACCCTCCCATCAGATGTCAAAGAAATAAACAACTATCTGACTTTTAGAAGACATCTGAAGGCAGCCCTGTTTAGGGAAGTTTTTAATGTTTGAAGTTTTATTCTGTTTTTAATATTCTGTTGAAAGCCACCCAGAGTGGCTGGGAATTATTATTATTATTATTATTATTTTTATTATTATTATTATTATTATTATTAAAACTGCATGAGCCCGGCTGTTCTTGACCCACCAGATTTCCCCTAGACTTCTCTGCCCCACCTGCAAGATTCTATGCTAGATCCACCCATTTTGTACCTTTGTGGGGGATTGAAAACAACAAATATTTGGAACCTTATCAATTACCCTGTCTAGATATAATAGCTAGCATGGATTTTAGGCTTATATTTACAAAACAGAATAACAGACTTAAAGTACTTGTGGTGGGCTTATGTGATTATATGTGTAGGCTGCACAGAGTGAATTTCAAAAAGACAGGCTATGTATCCACTCTCCAGACAATTTTGTGAGGCAATTCCATTGAAACAAATAAATAAATATGATTAAACAAAATGGATATCTGAACATTGTGTTTCCCAAGAGCCTGATAGGTTTATAGCAACTGTGATTTATTTTTTATTTTTTTTACCCTCACATTTTGAAATACGGTGTTTAGAAAGGGGAACCCCCCCACACACATAATGATATTAGAAATCATTTTCCATCTCTATATTGTCTGTTGCTGATTAACCTAACACTCTTGCAATAGCAATAAATTACTATTTTCTGAGAACAAACTGCCAAGAATGAATCTGTAGGGGGGCTGTTGTTTTGATACAAGCGCTAATTGCAAGCATTTTGGGTCAAAATTATTGGCTAATCTTTCTGATGCAAAGGCCTATTCAATTTCATAGCTGAGATCATTAATCTGATGTTACAGCATTTCATTTTTTAAATGCTGTCATATTGTTCTGAGAGTTTCTTTGGGCAGAAGTGCACATTACAAGAAATGATGGAGGGGCCTGTTGTCCAATAACAGCAGCCCCCGGTTACGAATTTCCCTTCTGTAATGTGCAGTAAAACATACCCTATCATTGTGAGACACATTAAGCAGGCCACACCACCACCCCCCTGAACCTGGCTCAGTAGCAGATGGGAAGCCAGTGCAAATAATTTGTTTGTTTGGTCACATTAAAGCATTTACATGCCACTTAATATTTTAAAATTTTCTCACCAACATCATAATTTAATGGTCTCAGTTCTGCTCTCGCCATTATTTTGTGTATTGCTGAAAACTAGGGATGAGAGGACCTTGTTGCAGCCAGAGTGGGAGACTCCCTGGAATCTTCAGCAACCTCTTGACTCCCCTCCTCTGCTTCAGTCTCGGAGTCTGAACCGCTCCTTGTCACAGGTTCCTCCTACTCACTAAAACCTGTTGTTCCTTTAGTATCCAGCACCTCCTCCTAATCTTACCCCTCTGACCTTTCCTTGGTGTTCTGCCCCCAATCCCTGGGCTCTGAGCCTTTCTCCTCAAGGATTTCCCTTGGGGGTTCCCCAGCTGGTGCCTCCCACCACTCCTGCCAGGGGTCCAGGTTCCCAGCTTGATAACACAGTAAGCGTAGGTAATTAAAAAGGAGGATTTATTGCAAAAACAAACAGATCGTTCCGGACGGCTCTGACAAAACCTCCGGCATCATTACTCAAGATGGTCCTTCTGAAGACTCCTTCCGGCATTGACAGAAGATATTGAATTTATGCCCTTTACACCTTTTGTTTTGCTTCCTATCTAGCAGCCCTTCCATTCGCCGACTCTTCAGACTTAGTGGATCAGCTCCAACCTCTTCCTTTTCTGAGAGAGGCTGTCTCTGAATCTATTCATGTTTATTTGTGCTTCCGGCAATCTTTGGCTGTGTTCTAGCCTGCTTTCAGCTACTGCCATATCCGCTTGCCTGTCAAGGTCAGGAAGAGCCAAATCTGTAGCTACCGGCTCTCCCCTGCCTGACTAACATCTAAGCTTCTCTGTTCCTGGCTACCTTCTGCAGCTGGCTGCAAACCTTCGCTTGGAGCTGGCTCATTCCTGGCAACTCCCCATTATCCAGATAAGTCCCTCACATGATCATGGAAGATAAGGAAATGAATGTCTACTAGCCACAATCACTATGTCCTTTCTCCAGTGTAGAAGGCAGTATGCATCTACAGTGGTACCTCAGGTTACATACGCTTCAGGTTATATATGCTTCAGGTTACACACTCTGCTAACCCAGAAATAGTGCTTCAGGTTAAGAACTTTGCTTCAGGATAAGAACAGGAATTGGGCTCCAGCGGCGTGGCAGCAGCAGGAGGCCCCATTAGCTAAAGTGGTGCTGTCAGGGAACTGACATCGGAGAGTCAGGTGGTGGAAGGGCTCACAGAGGCTAAGAGACCCTCGGATGCGGAGGAAGGAACCAGCAGGGGGAGAGGGAGAGTTCCTGAGGAAACTCAATCGGAGGGATGGCTCCAAGATGCTTCCAGTGAAAACAGCGGGGAGGGCTCAGGACCTCCGCTGGGGACGCCTACTTCGCGCAGGAAACTGTCACGCAGAGAATCCAGAAGGAGAGTTTCCATCAAAGAACTCTTATGTTGGCGCAAATTCCGGAAACGCCCACTGACGGATTCTGCCAGCGATTGAGGTAGCCATGCACCCATGGCTCCGCGGACTGGGAGAGTTTTAGAAACTGATTGCATGAGTTGAGAACTCAACCATTTATGCACAAGCAGCCCCCTTAGCCCATAACAGCAATCCGTCAGGCTTTGACGCTGTGTGTGCGAAAGAGAGGCATCATGAGCAACCCAACTGGAGACGGAGCAGCGGGAGGAGCTGGAGCAGGACCAACTCTGGAGGAGAGAAACAGAGCGTTGGAACACCAGCTGGCACTGCTAACGGCGCGTCTCGAGGAGAGGAGAGCTCAGGATGCACAGGGGAAGCCCACCCCCATCGCAAGGAAGGTACCGGGGTTGGTACAGAAATTCGGGGGTGACCCAGGAAGCTACCAAGCCTTTAAGACAGAAATGCAGTACGCACTGAACCTGCAGTTTGATGACTTTGCCGATGAGGAATCGAGAGTGGCTTTTGTGATTGGGCACCTCGAGGGGGGAGCTAGAGAATGGGTGAGGCCCCTGATGGCATCGAATAATGATGCCCTAAAAGACTTGAGGAAATTCTTTATCGCGATGGACTTGATGTTTTCCAGCCAGATTGAACAGGACATGGTACGCAGACAGTTAATGGCGTGCAAACAGGGGAATCAGTCCGTCCGAGAGTATTGGACACAGTTTACCATGCTTATACATAAATTGGGGTGGGACCTGTCTTCGGACCCAATTCAAATGCTGTTTGAAGAAGGGCTAGCCCCAGCGGTGAAAGATGAACTTTCCCGCGCGCCCCGTCCGGAGTCCATGGATCAGCTGACCAAGGCAGCGCTTGCGATTGGAGCGCGCCAAGAGGCAAGGGCTCTGGAGAAGCGGGAAGGGAGAGGAGAGCGTTGGAGTGATTTCCGCATTCCTGAGATGCCGGAGCAACCTTCCCCGCCAGTGGAACCAATGGAGATTGGGACTGCGCGTGCGCGCGCGGAATTTCAAATGTCAACGAAGGGGGGTTGTTCATAAAACACATCTTTAGGTTGCATGGCGCCCCCTTGAGGGTGGTCTCAAACAGAGGGAAACAATTTACTTCCAGGTTCTGGAGAAAGCTGATGAGCTTACTGCACGTGGAGGTCAATTTTTCGACCGCCAGACACCCAGAAACCAATGGGCAGGCGGAATGAGCAAACAGTATTCTGCAGCAATATCTGAGGTGTTATGTGAATGACAGAGAGAATGATTGGGTAGAGAAACTAGCCCTGGCCGAATTCGCCTACAATAACGCGGAGAATGTGTCCACGGGCATGAGTCCATTTATGGCCAATTATGGGTGCCACCCCAGGGCCTTCCCAGGGGAAGGAGGGGAAAGATGGAGCGTACCGGCAGCGGAACATTTTGTGGAAGAAATGGAAGCAATACATCAACAGCTCAAAATGAATTTGGATAGGGCAAAGGAAGAATACAAGAAGCAGGCAGATAGGAGCAGAAGGGAAGGAGAGACCATAAGGGTGGGGGACCGGGTGTGGTTGTCAACCCAAGGGTTACCCTTCAAGGGAGGGTGCAAGAAATTGAGACCGAAATGATTGGGACCCTTTGAGGTCATACAACAGGTCAATCCGGTAGCCTTTAAACTCAGGCTGCCAGACAACATGAAACTGCACCCTGTATTCCATAGGTCATTACTATCACCATACCGGGAGGGGCGGGAAGTTTGGGGACGTGAAGGTGAGGTCCCCGCGGCACCGCAAGTAGAAGAGAGGGAGTGCAGCAGTCATGTAGCAGAAATACTCGACTCTCGGTGGAAGGGTAAACAGGTGGAGTACTTAGTGGCACGGGAAGGAGAACCGGAGTCCGAAAATACCTGGGTACCAGCAGAAACAGTCAGGGATGAGGTTTTAGTGGGAACGTTTCATCACCGGTTCCCACGGAAGCCTCAGCCCATAGCTAGGTTCTGGGAAGAACAATTCGGCACCACTGACGAGGAAGAGGAATTCGAGGGGTTTCCAGAATCAGTACAGGAAGAGGACGAAGACTCAGATGGGGAAGAGTTTTCGGGAAGAAGGGACGATAGTAGGTGGGGAGCGGTTTTCGAGTCATCTGAAGATGAGGAGGATTCTTTCCGGGGTTTCCTAGTCTCACCACCCAGAGATGAGGGGGAAACGGGGGGTGAGGGGGGTCCTGGAGGGGAGGTGGATGTCAGGGAACTGACATCGGAGAGTCAGGTGGTGGAAGGGCTCACAGAGGCTAAGAGACCCTCGGATGCAGAGGAAGGAACCAGCAGGGAGAGAGGGAGAGTTCCTGAGGAAACTCAATCGAAGGGATGGCTCCAAGATGCTTCCAGTGAAAACAGCGGGGAGGGCTCAGGACCTCCGCTGGGGATGCCTACTCCGTGCAGGAAACTGTCACGCCGAGAATCCCAAAGGAGAGTTTCCGTCAAAGAACTCTTATGTTGGCGCAAATTCCGGAAACGCCCACTGACGGATTCTGCCAGCGATTGAGGTAGCCATGCATCCATGGCTCCGCGGACTGGGAGAGTTTTAGAAACTGATTGCATGAGTTGAGAACTCAACCATTTACGCACAAGCAGCCCCCTTAGCCCATAACAGGTGCTTCAGGTTAAGAACAGTTTCAGGTTAAGAACGGACCTCCGGAACAAATTAAGTACTTAACCTGAGGTACCACTGTATATTTTCTTCTTCTTTGGCGATCACCCGTAGCCAAGGACTTTAAATTGTGCTCTTATATCAAACGTCCTTTTCTGCGTATATTGTAATGTTTTACTGTTGCTATGGCCATTGGCTAATGCGAATAAAGTTTTATCTATTTATCTATCTATCTCATAGCCTAGTAAGATTGTCTTCTATTGCACATCACTTGGGAAGACTAATGCCAGTGTACTGGAAGAAGCAAAGATCACCAGTGTCAAAGCAATGATTCTTCAACATCAACTTCGTTGGACTGGTGATGTTGTGTGGATGCCTGATTATCGCCTTGCAATGCATCTGTATACCAGTTGCTGGGAATCACAAGTAAGGAGAGTGCTGTTGGACTCAGGTTCTGCTTTTGGGCTTCCTATAGGCCATTGTGGCCACTGTGAGAGCAGGATGCTGTGCTACATGGGCTTTGGAGTGATCCAGCAACAGCTCTTCATACATTTGTATGCTGTGCTCCACTAGGGTCCATCAATATCTGAAGGGCACCACATTGCCTGCCCTTTTGCTAGAGCTTCATGCAGAATACCAAGCAGTCCAGTTCTGCAACCAGCCTAGATGGGTTTGCCTGGAATGTTGCTGTGATCAGGGAACTTCACTGCAATAGAGAACTGCAAAAGGAGGGAGGGGTGTGTTTGCCATCCCGGTTCCAGTTATAAATAGATTTTCTCTCTCTCAATTGCTCAATCCGCTCCAGTTAATCCATTCTCTAATTACAGGTGTCAGTTCAGCTGCTGAAGAACCTCATTTATACACCATCTCCAAAAACTACAATTAAAAACCACCTATCATGTGCAACAAAACACAACCAATTACAATCACCAATGGCAGGCTGCTATTTCGGCATTAGGTATAATTAGCTGTGTTAGAAAGCTGGTAGGGGCGGTGAGAGAGAAAGAAAGCCACCATTGAGGGGGGAGGAGTTTGCTAGATCCTGATAAATTGCAGCAGCAGGATGTAATGGGATTTCCAATACCCTCAGTGCTCATGATGCTAGAAATAAATACTGCCTTTGTTTTCTTATTGCGATTACTAACAACTCAGTAGTATCTATTGCATAGGTGCATATTTTGGAATCATAACGGCCTGTTAAAAAAATGCATTCCCTACTATCAGGTAAAGTGGAGTGGTTGCCTCAGGCGGCAAATGCTGAGGGAGGTTGGCGGCAACCTCCTGGCTGTTCCACCCTATGGCAGGACAGAGTTGTGAAGGCTGCACAGCCTGTTCTACCCATCCCTTAGACTAGCTTGCTGCTTTCAAGTTTGAAGGACAGGGAGGTTATCCTCTCACCAGTGTTTTGAAGCATGACTCAGCTGCCAATCTGGTTGGCTTCTGCATGGGGAGGGAACACCATCTTTGCCTCTGACATCAAAGAGTCTTGGTGTCAGGGACTGTGCTGAGGAGGGCTGCACTGAGGAAGAATAGTGGGAGCCACCCCCACCTCCTGATCCTGAATCTTCCCAGGAGCAGGAGGACAGTATAGAATTGGAACAGTGGTTTGTAGAGGGGCATAGTTCAGAAGGCAGAAGCTGGGAAATACTGGATGGGGAACAGCTAGAAGAAGAAGAAGAAGTCTGGGAGACAGGGGGTTAACAGATTCACAATCATTGAGCAGCATTCCTCCACTGCTCTCCCCAAAGTCAAGAAGAGCTCAGAAAGTCTCGGAACAGAAAGCGTAGAGGGTACAAGCTCAGATTACAAGACGTAGGAGTGACATAGATTAATAGGGATTGGGGGGGTGAACCTTAATTAGGAGCACCGCCATTTCTAGATGATATGTTCTTTTTTCTCTCACTGTGATTATTAAAGAATCTAACTGGTAAGACGTTCCTTTCGTTTGATCTTATCTACTGCCACAGGGGAGGAAGCCAATTCCCCAAAGCCTGACACTTGGTACTTCGGTTTCAATGAATTTGGTTTTAAACTGCTAGTGCTTCTGTATGTGGCAGAGAGAAAGGCATGCCACCATGCAGGGATAATGGCAGAAACTGTCCATTTTCAGGTTGCTGCCCTGTGATATTCCATGGGGCGCAGCGCCATGAGTAACATTTCCCCAGATAATCTAAGTGATCTTACGGGTTTTCCTTCTTTTCGTGCATCGTTAAGAATACAGGGGCAGGAAAACTTTTTTTCTGCCAGACAGTCACATTTGATCTTAGGCCGCCCTCTGGGATCTGCATGTCAATGATGCACAGAGCCAGATTCAAAAGTGGGTGGGGCCAGAAGGAAAAATGGGTGGAGCAACGGATATGACTCTTTCCTTTGTACAGCAGGCAACATTCAAGCCATGCAAAAGCCAGAGGTATCTATCATCACTCCAAAGCTTACCATCTGCAACCGGCAAATAACTGATGTTATCACAGCTCAAGGGCACATCTGTCCATAACACCAGAGGCATAAATGTCTAGCTTGCCCCATGATCCAGACGTTCTCCACACTTAGGATCATATAGATCAGGATGCAGCTAATCAGCATCCATGGTCTCTTCAGCAGCACCCCAAGAATGGGATCTACACCTTTAATTGTTTTGTTAACGTATTTTCCAGAATGGTACTGATTCCCTCCTCCACCTCTTTCCCCTAATTCATTCAAGCACCTCATGCGATGACCAAGAATGAAACAGATAGGAAATCAACAACAAACGGATTCAAAAGTAAATTGCTTAATAGCTCCCCGCTCTCCTCTCTTCTCGCTCCTAGTTAGACTAACTTCACTAGAGAAACAAATCAGACAGGAAATCAATTCAGATAACAAGGGCATTAAAAAATAAAAACAAAGCAAGGGCAGCTGAGCATCCATCATAGCTTTAAAAGCACTGCAAAAATGCAGCTTTCTCTGTTTCGCAGCAGTGAAATCTTTGGTGCTTATATTCAATATTTGTATTTAAATTGGCATATAGCATGCACTTTGAAGGTACCATTCGTTTATTCATTCATTCATTCATTCATTCATTGTGCTTCCTACGTTACTTTAGAAATATCCATGGGCAAGTATTACAAAAACAATTTCCTATAAATTGCCACTACTGAAATCTTAAGATGTTTTTTGCCATATGTGCTGAATTCCAGAGGAGAGATTGTTCCATAATGCTGGGGCCACTGCAGAGGAGACCCTCCTCCTGGTTGTCATTTGATGGACTAATGCAGGTCATGACATCACCAGGTGGACCTCATCTGATGATCTTGGTGAATGAGCACATTGTTAAGGTGGGACAGGGAGGAAACAAGGGAGTCAATCCATGGTAGATAGAGGCATCCCCAAAGGTGACAAAATAGAGATGAGATGTTTATCCTAAGACCCTGTGGGGTGGTTCTCAGTATTACAGATGGGGTTCAAGAGAGGCGCTCTTCAGTGATCCCAAGGGATTGGGCATTTTCTTGACTATGGATAGGGGAGAAATTCATTTGGATCACATTTTAATCCTAAGCCAATATGTGAACTGAAACCCAGTCATCCTTCAAAATCCATCCTTCTCTGAATTCAGCAGTGTGTTTATCAAACAAAAAATGCATATCAATCCCCCTGCACACACACACACACACACACACACACACACACACACACACACACACATATTAAGGGGAATTGTTTATATTGGTGGCAATGCACTCTACATGGGGCTACCTTTGAAGGTGACTCGGAAACTACAACTAATCCAGAATGTGGCAGCTAGACTGGTGACTGGGAGCGGCCGCCGAGACCATATAACACCGGTCTTGAAAGACCTACATTGGCTCCCAGTATGTTTCCGAGCACAATTCAAAGTGTTGGTGCTTACCTTTAAAGCCCTAAACGGCCTCGGTCCAGTATACCTGAAGGAGCGTCTCCACCCCCATCATTCTGCCCGGACGCTGAGGTCCAGCGCCGAGGGCCTTCTGGCGGTTCCCTCATTGCGAGAAGCAAAGCTACAGGGAACCAGGCAGAGGGCCTTCTCGGTAGTGGCGCCCGCCCTGTGGAACGCCCTTCCAGCAGATATCAAAGTGATAAACAACTACCTGACATTCAGAAGACATCTTAAGGCAGCCCTGTTCAGGGAAGTTTTTAACGTGTGATATTTTGCTGTATTTTGGGTTTTTATGTAAGCTGCCCAGAGTGGCTGGGGAGGCCCAGCCAGATGGGCGGGGTATAAATAATAAATTATTATTATTATTATTATTATTATTATTATTATTATTATTATTGGTGAAAATATGAATAAAGAAAGTTTGCTTGTAAAAATGTGTGCACTGAGCATCTTGCATGAAAAATGCCATATTAGGTGTGAAATCCACATGCAAAAATGCTTGCAAATGTTCTTGAGGACTTCAAAAGAGAAAAAGACAAAATTGAACTGATGTGGAACATGGAGAATGAAACTGAAGATTGGAAGATGAGAAACTGAAAGAAGCTGAAATGGACAGATCTGCCATCGCACAGTTCTCCAGGACCAGGAAAAAGTTGTTCCTCCGATCATGGACTATAATATAGTTTGCAATGGGAGCTCTGCTATGGGCTAACCTGCAGTGAAACTCGGCAGATGTAGGCATGACAGATTCTTTATTCATGGATCTGGAATGTCTGACTATGGCAAGAATTCCTGGTGGTGGATAAGTGATTACTCAGGCTGAGAGTCCTGACTGCGCCAAAGCAGAGGCACCATTCAGTGGGCTTTTTTATTTAGTGCACAAAGATGTTTCTCCATTCCCCCACCTAAAAGGTAAAAAGCATGTGTGGTGCATGAGTCAACCTTTAACAAACCTGCAGATGTGCAAGAAGGCACCCGGGTGCAGTTGATCTGTCATTCATACGTAAGTAACTTTTTCTTAGCAAAGAACCATTTCACGTATATGTCTGCATCCCGGTTTCAGAGATGGTTTTAAAAGCACTGCCCAGATTTTATTAGCTGACTAACAAAAGCAGCCCGCGTCTGTGGAGCGAGTGAGCTTTCTTCTAAGTAAGTAATCTGAGCGATTCCCACTTTATTGTTGCGAGTGATGACTGATAAAAGGAAATGGACAGGAGAAATACCAGCTCCAGCCATTTGCCTATTCAATATTTGCTGTTCAATATTTGCCTATTCAAATTGTGCCTATTCAAATTTAAATCTACTCTGCCTGCCCTTACATTCCTTCAGTAATGCCGATCGCTCGCTTCTGATAAAAGACACAAATCTTGCAGTTTGAGGGGGTCTTGTAAACTAGACCAACCCTCCTGCATGTTTCAGTAAAATCCAGAGATACAGTGTACCCAACACATGACTGCCCAACACCAGGCTTGAAGAGCTGCAGGAAGGGGATACCATCACATGTCGTTGGTTGTGTTGCTGCAAGAGGTTTTTACTAATAGTTAACCAAGATCTACCCCGCTAGTCCTGCCCACTGGTGCACAGAACAATGCCATGTTCAAACCATACAATTTCAGCTGATAGCAGCCTTAGCCTGCCCCCAAAGAATTCTGGGAAATGTAGTTTGTCAAGGATGCTGAGAGTTAAGAGGGGACCTCTATTCCCCCCTCAGAGCTACAATTCTAAGTGTTCCCTGTGAAGAGGGAACAGCCCTATCTAATAATGGATAGCTTTAGCATACTCAGGGACGCGGATGGCACTGTGGGTTAAACCACAGAGCCTAGGACTTGCCGGTCAGAAGGTCGGCGGTTCAAATCCCTGCGATGGGGTGAGCTCCTGTTGCTCAGTCCCTGCTCCTGTCAACCTAGCAGTTCGAAAGCACGTCAAAGTGCAAGTAGATAAATAGGTACCACTCCAGCGGGAAGGTAAACGGTGTTTCTGTGCACTGCTCTGGTTCGCCAGAAGCGACTTAGTCATGCTGGCCACATGACCCAGAAGCTGTATGCCGGCTCCCTCAGCCATGACTGGACCTGATGGTCAGGAGTCCCTTTTAGCATACTCAGGAATCAAAAGTTTTGTGCCTCTTTTGTAGGAAATGCAAACTTTTTTTGTGTATTCTGCAATATCCATAGACCATTCTAGCAATCGAAGGTCAAACCAGGTTCAAGGGTCAAGACCGGAGCCAGGACACAGGAACACATCAGTGTTCAGCAGAGGTGCTGACTTGTGCCCACTATTGAGGGGGCCTGTGTTGTGTGTGGTATCATGCACGTGACTCGTGATTCATGTGTCTGATATCATGAGCACAAAGGACAACACATGTGTATGATGTCATGGGCAACGTGTGTGCGACGTCATATGCACAACGTGCAACACAAACACAATGTTGCATTGCTGGCAGAGTCCAGAGCACCACGGCTTCTATTGCTGGCAGCTCTCCTCTCTCGCACTCTGGAGGAGGTGGCCACCGAAGCCATGCTGCACTCAATTTGGTGCTCAGCCTTCTCTCCCTCCTCAACATTGAGGGGGCCCAGCCCCCTCTCCACAGATACTGAGGGGGGTCAAAGACACCTCAGCCCTATAGAGTTGCACCAGCGGAGCTCAGCAAAAGCTTGCTAATCAAGAAAGGTTCCGCTGGAATAGGAAGTTCCATAGTCCTTCCTGCCCAGGAGGACTCAACTGATAACAACACAAACAACGTAACAGGCTGTATGTATATAAATTCTTTTAAAATGTGATTCAACATATTGTATCAAAATATATGGTTCTATAGACCAACTTATCATATAAACGAAACATATTATGAGAAATTTAAGTCCAGAAGATTGATCAGGAAATACAATCTATTCAGTTCTTATATTGGCAATATCCACGGTGTAGGATTCTTATACCAATCTTGTAGTGTTCCACGTGAACATGCTTTTAAGAATTCTAGCATTCCTTGTATGCAGGTATCAGACAAAAAACTTTGGAGGAATGGCACATGCAGAAATAAGACAAGAATTCCAGGATAATTCCTTGTTCCGCCCAACCGGGCTTCGTCAGCCGTGCATTCTCTGGATTATATGAATGAACATAACGTGATGTAATTTTATACAAAACCAAGTAACATGACACTCATACTAAACAATAAATTTACATACCATATTCTTGTATGTCAGAGACATGGAACATAATGGACTCAGTCATCACGACCATTAACCTAATGCCTCTTTATACAGAGAGAGGCAGTATTGAGTACAACCACAGGTGGCTATAATTTCTGTAAATGCTTCTTAAAGAGACCATATTTTAACTATAAACTTTAAATAATTTTTTTAAGAAATTGATAATATTCATTTAAGATGTTAACCATGTAATAACTCATAAAAAACAGCTGTAATCTAATTCTATATTCAAGCCTGAAGGACGTAAAGTGTTGAGTAGAAAAATAAATCTGGTTTCTTTCTGCAAAAGAATCTTTTTGGCTTGTTCTATAGGTCCCTGATATGCCCAGATGACAAAAAATGTTAGATCCTCATCAGAATGTGACGCTTGAATAAAGTGTTGTACCAAAGGTGTTTCAACAACACCATTTCTGATTCTGGAACAATGCTCAGATATCCTGACCCTGACGGGTGTGTCCTACCTACAATAACCCACAAGCGCGCATAATCACATAAATTACGCATGAAGTGGCGAATGTGGCAAAACTTAAAGCCTTCTTTATTAGAAGACTCTTTCACCTGCAATGCATATTTACATGAGGTGCAATGACGATATCTAAAAAAACCTCGTGGAGGACTCAACAGCCAGCCTGGATGGGTGACTGACAGGTCCATTGCCAGAAGGTCCTTTGCTGAGAAAGCTACCACTAGCACTATAGTCATTCACCACATGGGGCAGCCACATACTGATTCCAGCAGCTGCTAACAGTGATCACAGTTGAGCCCTGTTTGAATACCTTTATATGTGAATGCTATAAGCTGGTGCCCATGGGCCTGTATATATGTGCTTCTATTTCACCTACTCCCTTGGCAGATATACAGACATACCTCAGGTTACAGATGCTTCAGGTTGTGTTTTTTCGGATTACGGACCGCTGAAACCCGGAAGTGCTGAATCGCAACCCGCGCGTGCACAGACGCGCCACTGCGGGTTGCGAACGCTGCGGGTTGTGAACGTGCATCCCGCACGGATCACGTTTGCGACCCAAGCGTCCACTGTATACCCAACCTGCTTTTCAAGGCACCCAAGGTGGCATACGGGACGTGGGTGGTGCTGTGGGTTAAACCACAGAGCCTAGGGCTTGCCGATCAGAAGGTCGGAGGTTCGAATCCCCGCGACGGGGTGAGCTCCCGTTGCTCGGTCCCTGCTCCTGCCAACCTAGCAATTCGAAAGCACGTCAAAGTGTAAGTAGATAAATAGGCACCGCTCCAGCGGGAATTAAACGGTGTTTCCATGTGCTGCTCTGGTTCACCAGAAGCAGCTTAGTCATGCTGGCCACATGACCCGGAAGCTGTATGCCGGCTCCCTTGGCCAATAAAGCGAGATGAGCGCCGCAACCCCAGAGTCGGCCATGACTGGACCTAACAGTCAGGGGTCCCTTTACCTTTACCTTTAAGGTGGCATACATTTATCTCATCACATTTTCAGCATGGATTTGGACCAGGTCTCCATAGCTAACATATCCCACACCTTCTACTGCACCATAATTTCCCAGTAGGTCACACTGCCCCATAGGATTTGGAGTCTTAAAGCAGTGTGAACATTTCTTGCACATGCCGTTTTCAATGTAGCACCAGGGGCTTTTTTTTTAAAAAAAAAAAAAGAGCGTGCTTTTTAAAATAAGTGATAACAGAGAACAAATAATGCTAAAATGTAACGTGTCTTACATTTGGGTTTACCTGACTATTTGAAATGTTAATTACATTAGCTTCTGCTAGAGGGAATGGATTGAAAACTTCTTGCTGCCGTGCAATAAAAGAAGCCCAGTTACCTGGATTCTATCCCCAGTCTCCCCTCCCTTTGCAAATACCCTGACAGCTTGCCAAAGCTGTTCTGCAGTCCCAAAGTGTCAGGATGAAATACATCTTGCTTTATTGGCATTGTTATGCAACACCGATAAAATAGGGAATTAAATAAAAGAGCCCCTAACAGAAATGGAATTATGGAGACAATTTGCAGACACTAGCTTCCATTGTTCCCATGCCAAGTGCCCTCCCTGTGAACAAGATGCTAAACCAGTCGGAGTTGCATTTTACAGCCAATTAATTATTGCATTTGGGCGGGGCCAGCATTGCAGTAAAATAAACACACAGGCTCTAGCTCTGTTTGGCTCTCGTTACATTCGGTAGCAATATTCCAACGGCTAGGGTTGGAGGAGAGTTTAGGACAGCCTGCATTTCCAAGCAAACTTGCTGAATTCAACTTACTGAATGTCTCACACACTAATACATGGATTGGAACATAGTTATCGTTTGGATTTCACACTTCTCCAAATGTTGCGATAACTGTTCTAGGGTAAAAAGAAAAGAAAAAAGTAGCAAAGTAATAAGGTAATAAAATGTGTATTTTAGGTTAAAGTTCGTTTTAGATCGTGCATCCGTTGAAATAAAATGTACATTTAAACAGTATTTTGCAATTTTAATATTCTGTTGAAGTACAGATCTTGGAGTTTGTTTATTTTTAAAAAACCAAACAAACAGGTTTCTCTTCAGATCATATAAATCTTTCGCCTTTTACTAAAGATCTCCATGGGAAAAACAAACAAACAAACAAACAGATGAATATGGAAACAGGAATAAAATTAGGAATAAAAAGGTAAAGGTACCCCTGCCCGTACGGGCCAGTCTTGACAGACTCTGGGGTTGTGTGCCCATCTCACTTAAGAGGCCAGGGGCCAGCGCTGTCCGGAGACACTTCCGGGTCACGTGGCCAGCGTGACATCGCTGCTCTGGCCAGAGCCAGAGCCGCACACGGAAACGCCGTTTACCTTCCCGCTGGTAAGCGGTCCCTATTTATCTACTTGCACCCGGAGGTGCTTTCGAACTGCTAGGTTGGCAGGCGCTGGGACCGAGCAGCGGGAGTGCACCCCGCCGCAGGGATTCGAACCGCCGACCTTTCGATCGGCAAGCCCTAGGCGCTGAGGCTTTAACCCACAGCGCCACCTACAAAACTGATACAGACCAGGAAAAGATTGACCACCCTTTTCCCAGCCAAGGTGTTATGTACTGAGTTGAATAGGATCCAAAAGGCAGCAATCTGATTGGTCCTAGAACAATAGAATTCAGAATGCAGCAGTCTGATTGGTCCTAGAACAATAGGATCCAGAATGCAACCGTCTGATTGGTCCACAGGAGCCACCCAATCCAGCTCTAGGTGAAAGGGAATCCGCAACCTGATTGGCCTACTGCAGAATCCCGGAATTAGCCAAACACGTGGGGCCCATTGTGTAAATAATGTATATCAGGCAGACATTCTGGGGGAACTTCCATTCCTCCTCACCACTATGAGCTGAATAAAGAACATGAAATCCACTCTCAACTCTGAGTATATTTAGGACTACCTAAAACTTTGCAGCTATTGCAATTCCTTTGTGATCCCAAGGTCCATAATGGCTCCCTGAGCATTCTTCTTCCAATGAAGACAAAGAGCATAGGGGGTGCTAGTTTTGAGATCCAAGGGCCACACTACCATCTGGGCAATGTTCCTTGCCTGGTGTCCTTCAACCCAAGCCCTGGCCTGTTTTGCCTCTGTTCATGACCCTGGCCAAGGCCTGCTCCAAAGCTCCAGGCACATTTTTGACCACAAGACCCCCTTTCTTGCCTAAACATGTCTCTGTATTAAAAGAAATGCAACATAACGAATGTGACTTTCTTCCATGCTGAGCTCCCTTGGTGATATACTTGCCATTTGGAGCGGTGATTCATTAACTGACGACACAAACACTGCGTTGCTATAAAAATGACAGAAATGTTTGTGGCTTTCCCCCCCCCCCCTTTTCCTTTGTTCCTTTTCAACAGCATTTGGGAACTTCTTGTACTTTGCTGTACGATTTCATTGCCTAAAGAATTGTTCTTCCTTCTTATAATTTAAATGGGAAACACTGAGAACTAGTCTGGAGCTGCATTATTCAAGTCATATGAACATGCAGAGCTGCCTCGGAGTACAGTAACAGACCGTTAGTTCTCAGTTAGCCCAATGAGCTTTCAATTGTGATCCGCTCTGACGGCCAGGGGCAGAACATTTCAAGCCATTGCGCCAGCTCAGCCAATCAGCGTCACTGCCCAAAGCCTTCAGCACCACAAGAGTAGATAGTCATGCAGCTTAAGGAAACCTTGAGTGTTGATATTGGGACAGATTGCTAGAAATAATCTCTCTCTCTCTCTTTTTTAAAGCAACATAATGGGCAAATGAAAGCTAGATTCCAGATCACGGTTTTCTAATTAAAGTCTTGTTTGGCTTTAACAATAAATTGGATGCTTTTTTTTAAAAAAAAAATAGCCATCCTAGTTTTTCCTGCTCCATCATTCATTTTAAAAAGCAGAAACTTTGCATATCCCATCATAAAGTGATCTCATAATAGCTAATGTGATCTGTAGACTCAGGTAGGTAGCCGTGTTAGTCTGACGCAGTCGAAATAAATAAATAAATAAATAAATATCATCCAGTAGCACCTTAGAGACCAAGTTTGCTCTGGGTATAAGCTTTCGTGTGCATGCACACTTCTTCAGATTCTATAGACATTATTCCAAATTTGGTAGGATCGTCGATGCATATGTATAAAAACATATTATTGTGAGTCTTGTCTCAGCAAATCCCTAATGGGTAGGTTGCCTTTTTCTCTCCTGCTGTGGGGGAAAGGGGTAAATTAAATTATCTACTATATATTTTGGAAATTTGTCTGTCTGTCTGTCTGTCTGTTTCCTATAGGGCCCACCGCCTCTTGAGATATTGTCACTAAACTTGGCAGAAGGTTTCCTGAGGTGGGGACGGTGATGTTTGTCAATGTTTGTACTCCAGGTTCTATTTTGAATCAAGATAGTGGACCCAAATGTGACTTCAGCATGACTCCACCTGATTTGTGTGTGTGTGTGTGTGTGTGTGTGTGTGTGGTGGGTCCAAACTCACAAATTGCACTTTCCTTTAAACAACAACAACCACCCACATAATTTACTTGTTTCTTTAAAATCTTGGGCAGGGTTGGGCACTCTGTTCTATTATGAAATGATTCAACAAGTGATTTCTCAGCATATAAAGAATTTGCTCTAGAACAAGGAACATAGAAAAATGCAAAAAATAATAATAAATAAACCAAAACAAATGACAATAGACGCTCCGTAAGACTTGTCTCAGCAGGAAATCATCAATTAAAACTAACAAAGAGAAACAAAAAGAAGAAAATTGACACACACACATACCCCTCGCATAGGGTACATTAAAAGCAATGTACTGCTTAGTCTGTTAATTAAATGCAGTGTAAATTACAGTCTATTAATTGAACAATATGGACATTCCTGTTCATTTCAGGCTTAAGAGGTGTTGACATTGTCATTGTCTTCATAAAAAATGAAAAGTAACCTTCATAAATCCATTTATTTTGCAAGGTCCTCTCAGTTTTTGAGCTCGCTTAGTAAGAATATGTGTATAATGGAAAAAATCCCAAAGGTCTGAACACTGTTGTGTCATTGTGTGAGGTACTGCAGGCTCAAGCAATGTCATGTTTTGCTTCAGATTCTCATTTCTAAAGTGCCCAAAAGGTCACTTCTTTCTATTCTCCATTTAGGACCATAAACTGAGGTTCCAAAGGATTAGTCACTGATTGAATAACCTTCTGAATCTCCTGCCAAAAGATGCTTAACCTTCAGAGACGTAATGGGACAACTTTGTTGGATGAAAGCCTCCTAAAATCTTTATCCCAGTTGATATATGTATTGGAGATGATTTGATTTGATATACACGCTTGAAACATTTTTTATATTTATAATTGGTTTGTCTTTTAAAATTGGTTTTGCATACGCAATTGCTTCATCCTTTTGCATATGTAACTGTTTTGTGCATGTTATTATCATGTAAATCACTCTGGCCTCGTGGGAAGCAATTCATAAATGAAATAAATAGCACAGCCCAGAGGCAACACAGTTGGAATATGCAGAAACAGTGGGATACTATCATATGAGTTTAGGTGACAATTAGTATTTAGCTGGGGGGAGAGTTCCAGATCTAAAGAAAAATAAATTATATCACAGAATCCATTGTTGGTCTTTTTCATGATTCTTGAACCACTGCAAGACATCTTGCTACCAGTACCAATCTCATTTATATGACGGGGCTAAATTTAGAAGTATGCATTAAAGCTTTTTGCCATTTCTGCAGTTCTTGGCCACCTTCTTGGTAACATCTGGCACCGGCTGGTATTTCTCACAGGAAACTAGCATCTGTAAATAAAACCTGATATATAAATATTCCATGATTTTCTGGCATCTGGGCCCAAAACTCTTTGGGGATTAGATCTGAGAGTTTCCGAGGGAATATGTAGCTGGAAGCATTTCTTTCCATCTGATATGTGTACACAGTAATGGTGACCATGTCCTAGATTCAAAGGTTTCATTGTGGTATGAAAAAGATATGGTAACTCAGGGACCCATGAGAGACGATACAGGAGATATGACTTTAAAGCTGGATTGAGGAAGCAGTCTTAAGCGATGGGGTAATTCATATTTTCTCACTATGTTAGTTCCGTGATCATGTAATGTGCACAGATGGTCCTGCATTTTCTTGCAGTTTATTACATGACAAAAGCACTTCGTTTTCTTAATAGAAATATTATTTTGTTCCCTGTCTTCCCTCACCCTCACCCTGTTAGTGAATTGTGCCATATATATGTTGGGGGGTTTGTTTCCCCCCAAATAAAACTCTTTTACTTTATCAAGTTCATACAATGTGTGTTTGTTTGTTTATGCCCACATCCACAATTTCTAAAGCATTCTAAAAAAAATTAAAACATTCTAAAAACATATCTTAAAACATTAATGCATTTAGTTATCTCAGATGCCAGGAACTTAAAATACCTGGGAAAACAGGAATGTTTTCGAATTTCTCCTGGAAATTTATCATGATGAATCGAATGGCAATATCTATACAGCATGAATTTGATTTCTTTTTATTATATATATCCAAAAGGTGTGTTTTTTTAGAGCAAGACCAAAAGATGTGTTCCATAAGAGCATTTCTTTCCATGCGTTTCCGACATTATATTGCTTGCCCCTGCATAAATACCGTTAAGCCTTAGAGGTGTCAAATCTCAACAAAAAAAAATCTGATTGTACAAGCTTTCATTCATATTCATCCTAATAGCGTCTTGTTGGTAGGAATTTTTTGGGGGGAGGATTTCGATTCAGTTCACATTTACAGGTTAACCTAGCTAATTCAAACTTTCCGAAACAATATGAGAATTGAAATATGAACTTGCTTCAGAATTCACACTTCTCCAAATTTTGCAGGGCAGCACTCCAGTCAAGTTATGTGTATGAAAATACAGACTCTGGGCTTAAGAAATGCATATATGGGTGAAAATTGTTGTTGTTGTTTAATCGTTTAGTCATGTTCGACTCTTCGTGACCCCAAGGACCAGAGCACACCAGCCACTCTTGTCTTCCACTGCCTCCCACAGTTTGTTCAAACTCATGTTTGTAGCTTCAAGAACACTGTCCAACCATCTCGTCCTCTGCCGTCCCCTTCTCCTGGTGCCCTCCATCTTTCCCAACATCAGGGTCTTTTCCAGAGAATCTTCTCTTCTCATGAGGTGGCCAAAGTATTGGAGTCTCAGCTTCAGGATCTGTCCTTTCAGTGACCACTCAGGGCTGATTTCCTTAAGAATGGATAGGTTTGATCTTCTTGCAGTCCATGGGACTCTCAAGAGTCTCCTCCAGCACCAATGGGTGAAAATAGCAAGTGAAAATGAATAATTTAGGGGAAATTGCTTTGCAAAAAAAAAATGTGAATCTCAGGCAAAATTGCATGGATAATATTCCTATTCAGAGAATTTGTTCTGAAATGATGAATTTGCAAAATGTGAAGAAGCGAACTTAAGGCTGAAAAAAATGAGAAACCAAGAAAAACAGAAATGGATGGATTCAGCAATCTCTAGTTGTGGGATATGTCACAATAATAATTTCCAAATGTCTAAAGGTAATCTCATATCCTAGATGTGACTCATGCACCAAATATTAACCCCTTACCTCTTGACTGACCTCTGGAAACTACACGACTGGACTGCTCAACAAACAACCTTTCACTTGATTAAATTAAGAATCTTCTCTGGCTGAGTCAATTCCCTCGATGGTTTTTTGCAATCATTCTATGTTATTCTTGTTCTGTGTCCCTATCGAAAACCTCTTGTTCCTGTCTGAGTTTGTTTTGGGAATGTGCGCATATAGGGTTGGGGGTGAATTTCTTGTGGCTCTCTGCCATGGCTGGCACTGGGGATTGCAATCCCCAGGGAACACTGCTATTATACGCATTCCGACGGCACCATTGCTGTACGTGCCCAAGCACAGCAACCTGGGAGAGAACTCTCACAAAACATGCCGTGTTTTTGTGGGTGCTGACCAAGGGGGCTTGCAGTTTACCAACCCACTTCCAAACTGAGCTGAGGGAAGTTCTCCCCTCCTGAGTGCATCTAACAACCTGGGCAATTTAAAAAATAATAATAATAATAATTAAGCCAAGTTCTTCTCTGGAGCTTGAAGTTTTGATAAAGACAACTGAGCCACTCCTTACCTAATATAAACAAAGGGGCTTAGTGACATTTCAGGATGTTCCATTGTGAGCCAGGAAAACCAAAAATAGTCAAAGGGAGTCATGCATCATGTATAGCCAGGCCCAAGAGCTCAATGGAAACTTCCTGGTGTTAAATCTTTCCCGAGTGAAACTCTTAACAGCAAGCTTAGCATCAGAGCAAATAACCAATGCCTGTGACAGTTGTTTGGACAAGGTTCTCAGCGCCCCAGTAAAGTCGAAACCTATTTTAAAGCTGGAGGTTTACAATACAGCCAGCCAGTTGGAGCCTTCTCATCTATCAGGGCTGCTGTCTCCTTGCATGGGCTTCATTGTGCAATGGTACTTTCTTGGGCAGGCGGTGAGACACATGGCCATAACTGCTCCCAGATAAATAAGTTACATGTTTTTCAGGGAACGAGCAGCTGGATCAAAGGAAGTTTGCCCTGGGCACTCTTGTATTATTTACAATCTTTGAAGATACATGGGAAAAGGAGTAATCATATATCCAGAAGGCATTGTTTACCTAAAGCGAATGCCAACGTTGTGCATCAGGTTTAGAGTCGTCTTCAAATTCTTCCTAAAGGGTTTCTTTAATGTGGAAATTGGTTTCAGATCAGCCTCTGGGCTTACACACTGATTCCATTGGATCTCTTGCACTGAAAAACAACAACAATGCAAAACGGGTCTTTTGCAAAATGGATGTTGTTGTTAGCACACATCCTGTTTGCACTGGGAGTCACACTGCACAATGGATTTTGTGTTTCTCAGACTGTCTGCGCTGACCCAAGTTAAAAAGTGAAAACCAGAGACTACAAAAAGCAACACATCAAGATGTACAGCATGAATGCTACACATAATCAGAATTTGGGTTTCATTTGATGTAGCACTAAGCAGATTGTCCGGTCAGCACAAGGATGCACAATGGAAGGATCTTCCCCTCTCCTCCTAGAAAAAAAACTTCTTCCATAACCATTTCCCACAATAACTGCACAGGTTTGTATTCTCAACACATATGGTGATACGAACCTAGCTGTTGACATCCTCTCCAACGTAAAGCCTCCAGATGTTGTTGGACCACATCTCCCATCAGCCCTGGTCATCAGGGCCAATGGATAGGGATGATGGGAGTGGCCACAGGTTGCCCACCCCTGGCTTACAGGCTCTGGCTTTTACTTCTCTGGCTCCTGCAGATCCTGACCTGTGACTCCTGGGTCCTGGGTCCTGCTCAGTACCTGCCTACAACTCAGCCCCCAACATATCCATACTACAGTTTTAAGGTGCTTCTGAATTCCTTGTGAATATAAAACAAATTCTGGTGGTGTTGTGTTGGAGTGTGTGTTTGCTGCAGGAGAAAAAAAAACGTGTTTCCTTATTGAGTTGTCGAAAGGTTGTTGTTGTTTAAGAAAGGAATGAATCTAAATCAATTTTTTGACACTGTACCTGGAGGAGCAGCAGCAGCAGATGTCTGAGTCTCCAGCCTCAGCACTTTGGTTCTTGCATGCTCACTTGCCAGATGGCCTGCCAACAGAGTGAGAGAATATTCTTGCACATGTCAGGAAAGTAAGCTCAAAGCCCGCCAACTGTCTCCTGTACTCCAGCTTCCGCTCCCCAAACAGATAACTGAAAAAAAGTAACTGGGGCCATATATTTTCTTGCCATGGGGAGCTCCTCGAAACGACCAGTTTATTGAGCATTTGCTTGCAAAGAGCTTATGTGAAGGTTAGGTGATGCCCTGTATTTACGGAGCCTTCGTGAGAGCCAGTGTGGTGTAGTGGTTAAGAGCGGTAGACTCGTAATCTGATGAACCGGGTTCGCATCCCCGCTCCTCCACATGCAGCTGCTGGGTGACCTTGGGCCAGTCACACTTCTCTGAAGTCTCTCAGCCCCACTCACCTCACAGAGTGTTTGTTGTGGGGGAGGAAGGGAAAGGAGAATGTTAGCTGCTTTGAGACTCCTCCGGGTAGTGATATCAAATCCAAACTCTTCCTCTTCGTTGCAATTGGTTTGCAGGGCATTCACACGATGATGAACATTCATCCTGAGCAAGTCGTTCCCATTTCTAATCTGGCTTTGGATAAACTGCCTCTGATTTCATGAGGTGAAAGGGGGTGCAAAAAGGGCCACACACACTCCATCCATTCGCCTCTTTCAGAGAGAAGACTTGTGTGTCCTATGGGGCCTCCCTTGTGGCACTTCCCAGGGCTGCTCTTCCTGCTTGGATATTCTTTGAAACTTTAGCCAAAATCTGCATCTCTGCAATTTCTGCCTTTCATCCAAACAAGCAAAGTGGCGTTATCGGAGTTAAGTAGCACATTCCAGTCAGGCAAAAGCACCTGGACTGTGAAGCAAAGAGGGGCTTGGGCCTGGGGAGAGTTTCAAGGGGCAGATGCAAAAGCCTAGAGCAGGCTTCCTCAAACTCAGCCCTCCAGATGTTTTGAGACTACAAATCCCATCACCCCTGGTCACTGGTCCTGCTAGCTGGGGATCATGGGAATTGTAGGCCAAAAACATCTGGAGGGCCAAGTTTGAGGAAGCCTGGCCTAGAGGCTCGCATTTGGCTCCCAGGCCTGAGGTTCCTCATCCCTGTTCTAGACCTTAGTGATTACTTTTCCTAGGCAATGCCTTCTCTTTGTTGGGATACTGCCAGGGAGACAGAGTCCATCATGACCCCACGGTGTCTCAGTCGCGATCGATCGACCTCCCGTAGACACGCAGTATCATTCAATTAGCGACACGAGCTCCAGAAATAGCTTGCCACATTCCAGAGCTGGTGCACGCTCTATCAGCAGATAATGCACAGCGAAAGATGCACGCAGGAGAGCATTATTTACAACTTTATTCAGCGTTGGTCAGAACAAAGAAAACATGACTGCCTGCTTCAATGTCTCAGGCACAGAGAGAAAATGAAAGCATAGACACAACAGAAACATCCTGTGAACAGGAAATACGCAGGCTGTGACACAAACATCCTGCTCCCTTTTAAGGTGGAACGGAAATATCCTAACACTCTTGAACTAAAGTATACCTCTGGCATAGAATACGCTTCAGTCAGAAGGAAGATGTAGAGGGCATGCCAGTGAAGGAGCTAGTCAGGACTGTTGATGATTCTCTCCAGGAAGAACAGAAGAGTAACAAGAAGCCACTAATTTGACCAGGGGTTATATCTAGGGGTTGGCCCCGCTAAGGGCCCAGGGCCCAGGGCAGAGGTGCAAAAGTCATGCCTGCCAGTCTGCCCATGTGCTCAGACAGATGGACCAACAGAGGCAGGAGCAGGAGGAGAGCAGAAGCATACTGATGCAGCTTTTTTATTTGAGGAACTAACTTTGCTCAGGCCTCATTGGGTTTGGGACTTCAAACTTGTAATCGGGACCAAAGCTTACTCCTGAAATATGTGCCATCATAACAGAGATGGCTTCCGATAGCTGCAGAAGAAGTCGCTGGCGAAGCACAAAAGGCAACTTCTTCAGTTTCTGGTCCATGGTCTCTCCCAGCATCTTTGTGTTCTTGACCAAGAATGCATATTAAGATTACCTAATGCAGTTATGTTTTAACTGTTACTAGATGGTGGGTTTGCGCTCGTGTTTTGTAATGGGAAGATACAATGTTGGACCAAACAAGATTTCAAAGAGAAAGAGAATTTTAAGTAGACTGCCCAAAACCCTCGGCCTAGATTTACATGTAAACAAGCTGGTCTAAAAGTTCTGTAACACAATTATTATCCCGAGCACCCAATTTACTGAATGGGATCATCTTCTTCTTGATCCGAATGATTGTGTACCCTTAGGAGAATGGCATTTGATTAGAGTCATCATCCTGCTTTGAGTGCCCCGAAAAATTATGAATGCTATTAAGATTATGCTTCTTCATGTACAATTGAATACATTAAGACTAAATGCTCTTCAAGATAACAATCTCAATAGTGTTTTGAAAAAAGGAAGGTCAAGGATGCAATTGCGGCAGCCCTCCTCTAATCTTAACTTTTCCGTACGTTGGATGAAGAGAACTCTGAAGCCATAAGCTGCAGCAAGACATGTTCCAGTGCATTGTGGGTAACAAACACATGGCCGCCACTACAGAAAACAGAACAGCACGGATGCCAGCACCTGACTGGTAGCCATTTAAATTTTCCCTAATGGCCCTTGTGTGGCATAATTCTAGAAAATATGTGGGGAATTTGTGGCCTTTGGATGTTATTGGACTCCAACTCTCGTCATCCCTAATCATCATGGCCAATAGTCAGTGATGATGTAAATTGTAGTCCATGGTTTTACCACATTACCTTGTAATGAAGGTCTCAGAAGTATAATTAATAACAAAAAAATGTATCCATTCATCTGTTTCACATAAGCCTTTTAAAGTTCATATAGGAACATAGGAAGTTGCCTTATAGCATGTCGGACCAATGGTCTTTCTAGCTGAGATTGTCTACACTGGCTGGCAGCAGCTGACCAGGGTTTTGAGTTGGAGTCTTCTCAGCTCTACTGGAAGCCTGAATTCCAGAACTTGGGCCTGCAGAGTATGTGGTTTTCTGCTGAGCTTTGGCATATAACGCAGCCTTATATAACTCAACATCTTTGCTGAAGCCTCCCCAGAAAAAGCTCCACAAACTTGGGGGTCTTCCTCCCCCTAAAAGCTCCACAACTTTGGTCAATCCAACGGGTAGATCACTGCCAGTTTTTTTAATAGTGGGAGTAGATTGCAGTCCCTTGGGAGTTGGACATGCCTGGACTAGATGGTCCTCATGGTCTTTCTCAACAATTCTGTGATTCTATGATCTTCATTAGGGACGCGGGTGGCGCTGTGGGTTAAACCACAGAGCCTAGGACTTGCCGATCAGAAAGTCGGCGGTTTGAATCCCCCGCGACGGGGTGAGCTCCTGTTGCTCGGTCCCTGCTCCTGCCAACCTAGCAGTTCGAAAGCACGTCAAGTGCAAGTAGATAAATAGGTACCACTCCGGCGGGAAGGTAAACGGCGTTTCCATTCGCTGCTCTGGTTCGCCAGAAGCGGCTTAGTCATGCTGGCCACATGTACGCTGGCTCCCTTGGCCAATAAAGCGAGATGAGCGCCGCAACCCCAGAGTCGGCCACGACTGGACCTAATGGTCAGGGGTCCCTTTACCTTTTAGTAGCTTTCTCAGCCTTACTCTCCATGAATTTCTTTTAAAGCCATACAGACTGATGGCAATCGACACATGTATCTGCCTCGTTCTTCGGCTCCAGGAGGATCTAAGCATAACTTCATATTGCTGGGTCTGTTGTAAAGTGTTTGTTTGTTTGTTTGTTTTGAAAGGGGGCAGTCGTATGCGCCTCCAGGAAAGGGAATGCGGAGAGCTTGCTCCCTTTCATCAGTACCAAAGGCAGAATAGGGTAGGCAATTTCGCCAGGCTACTGATTTATGGGGAATGACAGGTGTGGATTTGCAAGGCAGGTTGCTGCGTTTCTGTGCTGTGTGAACTTCTGGGAAAAGAAGGCGAGATTCGCATTCCCCTGTCCGTGCAGCTGGACACAGTTGCTACTGATTCGTTTGAAACCATCTGCGCATAACAAAATTAGTAGTAAGCACCAGAAGAAGGTAGGAAGAAGGGTCACAGCTCAGTGGAAGAGCGCCTGCTTTGCATGCAGAAGGTCCTAGGTTCAATCCTTGACCTCAGCAGGAAGAGCTAGGTTAGTTAGACTCCTTGCCTGCAACACTGAAGGGTCAATGCAGACAATACTGAGTGGGCTACGGTATCTCCTCCATTGGAGGTCTTAAACAGGGACTGGGTGGCCATCTATCATCCTGATTCCTCAGCCGTGGTTCCTGCATTGTAGGGGGTTGGACTAGATCAGCGTTTCCCAAACTTGGGTCTCCAGCTGTTTTCGGACTGCAACTCCCATCATCCCTAGCTAGCAGGACCAGTGGTCAGGGATGGTGGGAATTGTAGTCCAAAGGCAGCTGGAGACCAAAGTTTGAGAAACACTGAACTAGATGATTCTTGGGGTCCCTTCCAACTCTACGGTTCTGTGACTATGTGAGGGAGTGGCACATTGAATGCCTCTTGATTTATGGGTTCTGTGGGGTAATATACCCAACCCAGAGCCCCAGTTATCAACAAAAGAGAAGCAACTCTAGTTTTCTAGTTTTATTGATGCTTTGGCCCCTGGTACAGCCACACACTTCCTTCCCTGCCCTACAACGTGCTGCCATCTGCCTTATTGCAGGGCAGATCTGAGGGTAAACCAGACGCGGAACAAGTCTGCCCCTGCGGCTTGATGGAGGTAGAAACTGTCTCTCATGCCTTGTTACGCTGCCGTTTCTACGGGGATATACACTTGGTATTTATTACCCCTGCTATGCAAACATCTCCAAATGAATCCGAACTTCAATGTCTAAAATCCCTGGTAGAGGACAAGAATCCTGAGATCACTTTAAGGGTAGCCAAATTCTGCCATAAAACTTAGGGAGCAAGCTGTGCTATCATTATGATTAAGGTTTTAAATGATAATTTTGGGTTATATGTTAGTGACTAAGTTTTAACATATATATTTTTTAACTGTTGCTATATCTGTATTGCCCCTGTTATACCTAACTGCAAATTCAAATGTATCCCTATTGTGTTTTATGACTTCCTTGATATTGCATGTGGGCTGGAACTGGTCTGTGACCGAAATAATGAAATTCAATTCCCTGCCATCAAATCCCCCCAAGATATCAAAACAATAGCCAGCCCTTATTGAGTCTGACCCCACTGCACTTGGCAGGTTGCTCATAGGGGTCTCTCCAGGTGATGAGTTCTTATGGGATCTACAGATTTAAACTGGGTTAACAGTAATTGCTGCCCCATAGGACCTCTCCAGGGTTTCAGGCCCCTGTTAGAGGGTTTTTTTCCCTCTGATGGCAGATGACAGAAGCTATGACACCACGAGACCGGTGTAAAACCAAACAAATAAAGGTTTATTACAAAACAACAAAGCTTGTGGGTGTTTTTCCTTGCAGGCAAAGTTCAAACTGCAACTTTCCCTCCTTTTGTAGTCATGACCAGCTGTACCCAATCTGCCCAAAGCTCACAGAAACAGTTATTAAAGGTACAAACATCCTTACTGTTTCTTTGCAGAATGTTTCCCAACATTCTCTCCCAAGCCTACTCAGAGATGCCAGGGATGGAACCTAGGACATTCTGCATGCAAAGCAGACCACTGAGCTCTACCACTGAGCTATGAGCCTTCTCAGCTGCTTCTTCTGGGTCAGCTAGAGGATCACTGTACTTGCTTCCCATTCTACAGACTCACTGCTCACAGCAAATCATAGAAATTGTTCTGCTTCAGATCACTTGCAGGCAGGTTTGGCGCTGGTCTCGACAAGTAAAAGTGTCACCAGAGTTCCATCTCTTCCTAGGGAATCCCCCCTCCCAGCTGTGCAAATGTTTGCATTTATCCAACCTCTTCTGCTCCCAGTGTGGTGAGCCAGTGTGGTGTAGTGGTTAAGAGCGATAGACTCATAATCTGGGGAACCGGGTTCACTTACCCGCTCCTCCACATGCAGCTGCTGGGTGACCTTGGCCTAGTCACACTTCTCTGAAGTCTCTCAGCCTCACTCACCTCACAGAGTGTTTGTTGTGGGGGAGAAGGGAAAGGAGAATGTTAGCCACTTTGAGACTCCTTAGGGTAGTGATAAAGCAGGATATCAAATCCAAACTCTTCTTCTTCCCCTTCTCTCTCTCTCTCTCTCTCTCTCTCTGTGTGTGTGTGTGTGTGTGTGTGTGTGAATTGCTACACCGAGTGAAGACCCTGATGATCACAGAAGCCTGGTGCCAAGGTGATCAATTTGTGCTTCGTACATATTTGTGATTTACGTCTACAAGTTATCCAACCAGGTCCCAAGTGGCTTAGAGAACTAGCTTAACGTTAAACAACAGGCAGTTCCAAATTTACTTTGACTTTAAAACCAAAAAACAAACCAAAAAACCCCCAGCAAATACCGTCCAATCCAAAGGCTGGTGCTGCTCTCTTAGCATTCTGGAAACTGGAAAACTGGAGACAGATCCTGTTGATTTATGCACAGGGTGCCCAGTGCCAAGCATGTACACAGGGGTAGACATCTAGGTTAAAACCCGATTCCTCCTGATTATTTTCCCC
Organism: Podarcis cretensis; assembly: GCF_951804945.1. Taxonomy (NCBI): domain Eukaryota; kingdom Metazoa; phylum Chordata; class Lepidosauria; order Squamata; family Lacertidae; genus Podarcis; species Podarcis cretensis. The sequence goes on from NC_137179.1 coordinate 14,795,304, forward strand.
ACCACCCAGACCATGTTGTGCTTGGCAAGCAGGGCTCCTGGGAAAGGAACAGCATGGAAAGGTTTGGCCATGATGTACTGTGTGATATGCCTAAGTGCATTCAGAAAGAACAGCCTGTGTCAAAACCTCTTACACTTCTTGGTTGCTTTAAAGGGGCCAGGGAGAGAAACCTGTTTACAAAGTACTGGGGAGGGGGTGTCTATTAATGTATGTGTACAGTTGGTGGAAGGGACGCAGGTGGCGCTGTGGGTTAAAGCCTCAGCACCTAGGACTTGCCGATTGAAAGGTCGGCGGTTCGAATCCCTGCGGCGGGGTGCGCTCCCGCTGCTCGGTCCCAGCGCCTGCCAACCTAGCAGTTCGAAAGCACCTCCGGGTGCAAGTAGATAAATAGGGACCGCTTACCAGCGGGAAGGTAAACGGTGTTTCCGTGTGCGGCTCTGGCTCGCCAGAGCAGCGATGTCACGCTGGCCACGTGACCCGGAAGTGTCTCCGGACAGCGCTGGCCCCTGGCCTCTTAAGTGAGATGGGCGCACAACCCCAGAGTCTGTCAAGACTGGCCCGTACGGGCAGGGGTACCTTTACCTTTACCTTTTTACAGTTGGTGGAAGGCCAAATAGGTTTGGCAGCATGCAAAAGGGTTTGCCCATTGACTGATAGTTTCTTGAGCCAAACGCCAAAGGCATTGCATGATAAGAACTGGCCTGCTAGATCAGAACAAACTCAGTCTAGCCCAGTGTTTGGCCAGCTGATGCTTCTGGGAAGCTCGCAAGCCAGGCTTCGAAGAGCCATCCTTCCCTTGCAGTTTGTTGTCAGGATCTGGCATTGAGTAATGCATGTGCGTGTGTGTGTGTGTGTGTGTAGCCTCAAGCAGGGATGAGCGCATCTGTCGATTTTGATTTCTCTCCATTTCTCATTTTTCTAATCTTAAATTCAGTTCTCCACATTTCCACATGAGGTGTTTTTTTTTTTTTTAAAGGCCTCATGAAAATTCAGTAGCATTCCAGTGTGGTTTTCTCCTAATACACCCCTCTTTGTATACAACTTTGCACCTCCTTGCAAAGCACCTTTCCCTAATACAGTGGTACCTCAGGTTAAGAACTTAATTCGTTCCAGAGTTCTGTTCTTAACCTGAGGTACCACTTTAGCTAATGGGGCCTCCCACAGCTGCTGCGCTGCCGCCACACAATTTCTGTTCTCATCCTGAAGCAAAGTTCTTAACCCGAGGTAAATTTCTGGGTTAGCGGAGTCTGTAACCTGAAGCATCTGTAACCTGAAGTGTCTATAACCCGAGGTAAGGTAAAGGTAAAGGGACCCCTGACCATTAGGTCCAGTCGTGACCGACTCTGGGGTTGCGGTGCTCATCTCGCTTTATTAGCTGAGGGAGCCGGCGTACAGCTTCCGGGTCATGTGGCCAGCATTACTAAGCCGCTTCTGGCAAACCAGAGCAGCGCACGGAAACGCCATTTACCTTCCTGCCGGAGTGGTACCTATTTATCTACTTGCACTTTGACGTGCTTTTGAACTGCTAGGTGGACAGGAGCAGGGACCGAGCAACGGGAGCTCACCCCATCACGGGGATTCGAACTGCCGACCTTCTGATCAGCAAGTCCTAGGCTCTGTGGTTTAACCCACAGCACCACCCGCATCCCATAACCCGAGGTACCACTGTACAATGATTTTTTGCATGTTCTTTTCAGGAATCTATTTCCCCCCCCAAAAAAAAAAAAAATTGCATACTTTTCCTGCCTCTCCGTGTCATTTAGCTACTGTTCCCGCCCTCCTTGAATTTGCCTAACCTCTCTTTAAAGGGATCTGTGCTTGTGGTCATCACCCCATCTTGCGGCTGTGAATCTCTCAAGTTAACCACGCACTGTGCATAAGTCGGTGTATGCTTTTCAACACGCTGGCTATGAGTGTTGCTCATGTAGCCCCTAGTCATCAACTATTAAAGCATCTCAGGAGCAAGAGATTTAGACTCCTTCCTCTGACCGTGCATCCCTCACAAGTTGAATGGGAGTAGAGCCAAGATAACCACAACGGATATTGCAACAATACCCTCCAGGCGATTGTGTTCCAAAATGGATCCTAAAAGCAACACCGTTAAGATTTTGTATACTGCCAGTTTTTGACACCAAAACATCGATTCAAGGCTTTGTTTGTAAGTTCTAATCCAGGCACCTCCCGCTCGGTTGCTGGCAAAGGAATTAAGTTCTTGTAAGGTCTGCTTCCAAGACGCTAGCTCTGAGCCATCCAGACTTAGCAGCCAGACTTATCAAAGTTTATCATCTATATAAAAAGCTGTTTGCTGACTTTCCATGGTTTAGTTAGGTCATGCAGCTGGTGTGTAGGGCCTCCTGCACCACTCCAGAGGGAGCAGGCAATCTGCTACTTTTTTCTTCCTCTCCCATTGATGTGAATGGAAGCCATTTACTACAAGATGAAAAAAGCAAAATCAGGGAGACTCATGAAACTGAATGGCTGGCAAGTTTGGTTTCTGTCTCGGTAACATCGCTCACAGTAGCAGCTTCAGTCCTAGAATCATAGGGCTGTAGAGTTGGAAGGGACCCTGAGGGACATCTAGTCCAAACCCCTGCAATGCAGGAATTACAGCTGAAGCATCCATGACATATGGCTATCCAACCTCTGTTTGAAAACCTCCCGTACCTTCTGAGCGAGTCCATTCCACGGCTTTTACCATGAGAAAGTTCCTCCTAATGTTTAGCTGATATCTCCTGTGACGTTAACATATGAGAGTGCTGGAGGTGAAATAGTTAAACAGGTTACCCAATCAGAACCCAGGGGGGTGGAGTCAGAGGGACTATAAAACCAGCTCTGGGAGGGGTGAAGGGAGGAGTTCGTTAGGAGGTTGGTTGGAGTGGGAGTGAATTGGGATAGAGTCTGTGGGGAGGTTGAGTTAGTGTAGAGAAATAAGCTGAGTCAGGAAGAGTTAGGAGCTAGGAAGACAAGTAAATATCTGAGAGGTGGTTTAGTGAGTGAGAGCAGGTAGCGAAGTTATAGGTCTGGATAGGCCCCCCATGTTTGTAATTGACCGATACCGTTTATGAAACCACACACTTGTTAAACTGCAATAAATAAACAGAAGTTTATGTTCCAATTCAACCCTGACTGGACTCAGTACTGTCCCAGGTAGGGCCTGGGTGGTGGCAACGAGAAATAAAGTGGTGGCACAGGGATCAATAGATGGTGAAACGTCCGGGGACCCTGTGTGATCGCCACATCTCCTTTCTTGCAATTTGAATCACAAGCTTTCTCCATCTTCTTTTTTAAAATAAATTGAATTAAGGTTTATAGAGAAAAATACAAAACTTAGTATCTTTCCTCCTTTTTTTAACCAAACTAAGTATCTTTTTCTCTTTTTCTGACCAAACAAAAGGGGGGGATGGGGAATAGAGAAAAATAAATAAATAAATAGAGTAGGAAATTAGCGTTATAGCCAATAAAACTAACACAATAATCCCCATGTCTGAATGCACCCATAGAGAAACTGCCTTGTTCCAGGTCAGGCTATTTGTCCATCTAGCCCAGAATTCCTTACTCTGACTGGCAGCAGCTCTCCACAAACTCAGGAAACCTTTCAGACTGCAGCCCTTAGTCTGAAAAAGTTTCCCTGCCCCTGTATATTAGACACTCTCGGCTTTCCAACTAAGGAGGGTTGGGGTCATAAGCCCATAAGCCAAAGCGTTTTGCCACTTGCTCAGCTGACCGATCAAATTTAAGAGAGGCGACCCAAACAACCAGGTGGAACACGCTACATTCTCCTGTGCTTCCTGTCCCCCTTTCATTAGAACTTAATAAGACAAACGTTTTGCTTATTTTGCAATGAAGACGTTGACTGTGGGGAAAGGAGCTGGCAGAGGCAAACTTACAAAACTAATGGATTTAATTTCATGTCGGGTAATTTCCACAAGCTGTGCAAATACTTTTTAAAAAGGGAGAGAGAGAGAAAGTACTTTGGCCCAGCATGTTCTGAAAATTGACAAGCCTTAGGCACGGATAGCCAAAGTGAAGTACTTGTATGTCCCACTGATTTTAAAGGGAATGTAAAGTATGTGGTTAAAACTTTCCCACTGATACCAGGGGGACTTAGAAATACTATCACCCGGTGTCAGCAGATGTGCTCTGATCTGCGCCTTTAAATGCCCTTTTACATACACTTTTATCCTCTTAAGGAGCTCAAGACAGCATACTTGGCCACCCCCAGGTATATTTTACCCTCACAACAACCCTGTGAGGTAAGTTAAGCTAAGGGATGGTGACCACTCCAGTAAGTATTGTAGCTGAACAGGCTAAACTATGGTTTAGCATAGTTTAGCATCTTACTCTTGGTCCTTCCAGATGACCTGTTTATTGAGCGTTCATCCTGATTTGTTTGCAGGGAGGTCAAACGATGTTGGCTATTTAATGAGCATTCATCCCAATTCATTTGCGATGTTGTTGTCTCAAAGCAAATATATTAACCCCTCAGTTTCCAAAGCATTTCACCATTGCTTTCCTTATCGCAAAATGTCCAGTTTGGGGGAGAAATGGGTTTGTTGCGCAAGACCTCAGAGTCAACTATAATTGCGCAACCCCGAATTTGCCGGGATGTGTTTGAATCCCAGCTGAAAACAGCCACAGTCTGGAAGTGCCCCCAGCTGAAGCGAAACTGACATCTGCAGCTCTTGCTTGGGTTTGCACATGTGCAACTTGAACTATGCAACCTTTAAATCAAAACACATTTCTTTCCCCAAACCCCATACACCCTCCCCCCAAAAAGGGCAAAAGAAATGGGGAAATAATTGATTAATGTGACTTAAATGGAAAGTGAACGAGGATCAAAGAGCAGCTACAGTGTTTTAACACTCACCATTCCTTTTAAAATCCAAAATTCCTTTGAAGTGCAGGAGAGCATCTGGCCATTAGGAGCACTGGAAGTGGGAAACGATGGGGAACATTAAAGGCTAAACAGCATTGCCTTGAGCAACTAGCACCACACACTTCGGATCACAGAATTTCCCCCCTCACCCTCGAAATGACCAGCTGGAAAGCTACTGAAGCAAAGTGTGCTTGCTGAAATATAGATCAGGGTTCACAGATAAGCCAAATCAAAAGGCCGCAAATAGGACTCTCTCTTGCTTGTACGTCAGGCTACCCATATATGCAATTACTTCACTGTCTTTTTGCATGAAGGAAAAACAGCAATGCCACAAAGAGGGTAGAGAGTAAAGGCTGCAGAGCAGAAAGAATAATGTATTTTTTGCTCTATAAGACTCACTTTTCCCTCCTAAAAAGTAAGGGGAAATGTGTGTGCGTCTTATGGAGCGAATGCAGGCTGCGCAGCTATCCCAGAAACCAGAACAGCAAGAGGGATTGCTGCTTTCACTGTGCAGCGATCCCTCTTGCTGTTCTAGCTTCTGAGATTCAGAATATTTTTTTTCTTGTTTTCCTCCTCCAAAAATTAGGTGCGTCTTGTGGTCTGGTGCGTCTTATAGAGTGAAAAATACAGTACTTAATGTCAGTATTCAGAGTAGAGATGCTGAAGCCATTAAAGAAGTGGGGCTGATGAAGGTGTCTCCTGCCTCCAGTGCCACTTTGACTGGTCCACAGAAGTGGCAAACCAGATTTTGTCACATACTGATGTCACACCTCTTTCCCTTGGTTTTTGACTACTGCGTAGGGATGGGGAAGCGATTCAATTCAGTTCGCATTTAAAGGCCGATCTTCCGAATTTGCACTTTCCAAAACATTATGAGAACCGAAACACAGCCGTCCTTCGAAATTCACAATTTTCTGAATTTTGCAATGCGGTTCCGCAGCCGAGCAATGTTCACAAAAATGCATAGACTGGGGGGGGGGGGTTGTACATAAAAAAATGTACACCTTATGAAAATAACATACAGAAATGCATTTCATTACGGGAAATGGCTTGCAAAAATGTGCACACTAGGCAAAAGTGCGCATATAAAAATGTGATTATTCAGAGAAATTCACACTAATATGCTGATTAATTTTCATGCGATTTTTTTTAAAAAAAAATCACAAATTGTTGCAGAAATATGGGAAACTGAATTGAAGACTGGGAAAATAAGGAGCCTAGAGAAACAAAATTGACAGTTCTTTCTATCCCTCATTCAGAGGTATACTACTTATTTACTTTGGAAATTCAGTTTTGGGAGGAAACCTCCAAACTGGTGGGGGGTTTTCCCAGGTGTGCTCTACAACATACCACTGATTCAGTAATAGTGGATTAGAGGTGGATTCATATTGGACCATCCAGATACCATTCCACTTTATTTGTTGCTCTGTGATGCTTCCCCCAACGTCACCACATTATTGCCATCCACTTTATTTGGTAGGTGTATCTGGAGAGGAATCGGCAATGATGCCCTTGGTGCACAACAGCTTTTACCAAAGTGGTGCCCTCCAAAAGGTATTGGAGGACAATATCCACCGGCATGGCTTTGCTGGCTGGGACTGGTGGGGCTTCAGGAGTGTAAGAAGGCATCCTTTTCTGTTCCACCCTGTATCCATCTCACGCAGCACTGCTTCCATTCCACTGCTGTTATACTTCATCCAAAAACAACATTATCTGTCTTTACGGTAAAGTTATGTAAGTAATTATTTAGGCAAATTTCATACATTGTATAATTATGTTGCCATTACATTACTCCACCTGCTTCACTTCAACAAAAGGCAACTGCAACACAATCAATTGAGCATCTTTGTGGACCAAAAGCAGCAGCGACAGTACAAATGGCAAAAATGTACAAAACCGGGTCAAGTATATGTTGGAAATGTAAAGAAAAAGAAGGTACTTTGTATCACATGTGGTGGGAATGTAGAGAAGTTTAAAAAAATTAGGAAATGATATATAATGAATTGGGAAAAAATGCTTAAAATGACATTTGTAAAGAAACCAGATGCATTTTTGTTAGGGATTTTAGGATGAGACCTGCCAAGAACAACAAAGGATTTATTTATGTATGCCACAACAGCGGCAAGAGTCTTGTTAGCACAAGGAAGGAAGAAGGAGGAAATCCCAATGAAAGAACAATGGGAAGAAAAACTGATGAGTTATGCAGAGTTGGCAAAGTTGACACACAAATTATGTGAGAAGGACAATCGTGACTTCAAGGAAGATTGGGAACTTTTTACAAACTCTTTAAAAAAACCCCAAAATGATTTGGACTCTGTCAGGGAACTGCCATCGGAGAGTCAGGTGGTGGAGGGGCTCAAGGAGGCTAGGAGACCCTCGGATGCTGAGGAAGGAACCAGCAGGGGGAGAGAGAGAGTTCCTGCAGAAACTCAGTCGGAGGGAGGGCTCCAAGATACTTCCAGTGAGAACAGCGGAGAAGTCTCAGGACCTCCGTTGGGGACGCCTACTCCGCGCAGGAAACTGTCACGCAGAGAATCCAGAAGGAGAGTTTCCGTTAAGGAACTCTTATGTTGGCGTAAATTCCGGAAGCGCCCACTGACGGATTCTGCCAGCGATTGAGGTAGCCATGCACCCATGGCTCTGTGGTCTGGGAGAGTTTTAGAAACTGATTGCATGAGTTGAGAACTCAACCATTTACACACAAGCAGCCCCTTAACCCATAACAGACTCCTTGGCAGGTTTTGAATAAACATCCACAAATTTATTAATAGGATATATGACGGATAAGGTAATGATATGTACAACTTTTAACATGCAGAGAATAATATGTGCAAACAAATCAGAGAGGGGAGCTGAGGGAAGTCTTTGGTGGGGGGAGGGGGGAGGGAATAAAAAGGGGCAAAAAATGTAATTGATTATTTGGATTGATCATTAGTTTTGTTGAAATTGTTTAATAATTTTTTTAAAAAAGCAGCAGTGACAGTGAATACCAATCTTTTATGCTGGATTGATTTCCATTCTGGATTTGGGACGAACGAGCAAACACTGGCAGTTTCCTGTTCTTGTTTCGTCTGGATTTGCCAACATCCAAAATATCTGGAGGGCACCAGGTTGACCAAGGCTGTTGAACAGACAAGGCTGATGCAGAATTTGGCGGATCTTTCCCTTTGCACAGAACACTGACTTGCACCGTGCCAGATCCAGAAGTAGCCCAAGCAGGGCGTTTGATCTCCAAACAAATTCTGCTTCTGCTGGATAGCAGAGGAACCAAGAGCATCTGAGTAATGGTTTTATGTTTTTTCAAAGAACATTTAAATCAAGTGTCGAAGAGGAGGACTTCCTACAGGTTGAAGATGTCTGCGTTGCAGCTGTGCTCCAGGGATGCCCTCGGCGTGAACCTTCCTGACAGCTTCCCTGTTTTCCACAGAACACATGGAGAAATGGAAAAAGTCCAGGTGTGCTGTGCATCGGTTCTGAAAGAGTCCGAAGAAAAACCTGAGACTTACAGGCATGTTTGCTTAAACTCTTTTTTTTTAAAAAAAGTATTATTATTATTTCCAAACCAAACTATTTGAACAGCTTGCTTATTGATGTACCAAGCCAGGCTTTCCGGAAAAAGAAGCTTATGGAGTACTAATCCACTGGAGTCCTCAGAGGAGGCTTCAGCCAGTATGTACATAAACAGGCTAATACTGGCAACCGTTTCAAGGACCTTTTGGAAATTGCCCGAGTTGTTTCAGCATGATTTGTAGTAGCTGGGATTCAGCAAGCTCTGCCTGGCTCCCCACTTGTCCAGAGGAGACTTGTAGAAGCAGAAATGGACAGCTTAGTCCTGTGCCCTGCTCTACAGGAGTATGAGGTGCAAAGATATCGAAGGACCCGGTGAAACTGTTTATGTATACGACCAAAGCTGCCTGGATTTTGTTAGCCCAGAGACGGAAGGATGATACCGTTCTGACCAAGGGAGAATGGCAGACCAAGTTAATGGACTAGGCCAAAGTGGCAAAATGTATGGGAAGAATTAGAAACCGGAAAGAATTTTTAATAAAAAATGGGGAAAGTATATAACATATATGAAAAACTAGTGCATACAATTAAATGCATTAGTGGGATTGATATAAAACTTGCAGTTAAAAATCTGAATGAAGGAATATTTAAGGATTTATTAAAAATTGGAATTATAAAGGGGATGCAGGGAGGAAATCATAACATAAGGATACACAAAAGGGGGGAGCGAAGTCAAAGGGGATATATGTGTTGTTTTCTGTTTTTATTTGATGTTTGTAAAAATTGAAAAAAATCATATATCTCAAAGTACGGTCCGTTATCTAAAGCTGTCTTCTGTTTGAAGGGCTGTTCAGTCCAGGTTCCAAGGGAATCAGAGAACTGCAGAACTGGAAGGGACCACGAGGGTCATCTAGTCCAACCCCCAGCAATGCAGAGATATTTTGCCCAACGTGGTGCTCGAACCCATGGCCCTGAGATTAAGAGTCTTGTGCTCTACCGACTGAGCTACCCCTTAGAGAAGAGGGATGGATTGTTAAATCACTCCAGGATTATAGCTCTGTGAGTGGGATAGGGCTCTCCTAACTCTCCACAACCTTACCAAACTACACTTCCCAGGATTCTCTGGGGGAAGCCATGACTATTAAAAGTGGTATGATGGTGCCGCTTTGAATGCAAATGGCGCCCTAGTTAGTTCTATGAACTTCCATTGGACTGCTCTGATTAGGTCTGCCACTGGAGGCATCCCATTATTTCTGAGACATCACCTTGCCAACAAAGGCCCGTATAGTTAAAGCTATGGTTTTCCATAGCTTTAACTGTATGGAAGTGAGAGCTGGACCATAAAGAAGGCTGATCGCCAAAGAATTGATGCTTTTGAATTATGGTGCTGGAGGAGACTCTTGAGAGTCCCATGGACTGCAAGAAGATCAAACCTCTCCATTCTGAAGGAAATCAGCCCTGAGTGGTCACTGAAAGGACAGATCCTGAAGCTGAGGCTCCAAGACTTTGGCCACCTCATGAGAAGAGAAGACTCCCTGGAAAAGACCCTGATGTTGGGAAAGATGGAGGGCACAAGGAGAAGGGGACGACAGAGGACGAGATGGTTGGACAGTGTTCTCGAAGCTACCAGCATGAGTTTGACCAAACTGCGGGAGGCAGTGGAAGACAGAAGTGCCTGGCGTGCTCTGGTCCATGGGGTCATGAAGAGTCGGACACGGCTATACGACTAAAGAACAACTAGACCCCTAGATCCCATTCGCACTGAATGTCGAGAGGGCGGTTCAAGAACAGCCCTGGCACATTAAAAATGTGATGTCTGCACTCACCCCTGAAATCCAGGGCTCCAAGCAAAACCCCATAACTTTTACCTCCTCCTCCCCACCACCCAATCCTGTGTATAGCTAGTTCCATACCCCAAGGATGTGTATTTTATCCGGTGGTTCTCCATTCGTAAGTTTCACAGCATCCTCAAAGACGGTTTTGGTTGCACCGAGACAAGCGAGTTACTTTCCCGGTCACACCAGCCCCGGTGATATCACCTGCCAAAAAGCGTAGCAAAGTATCTGTCGCAGACTCAGCTGAGAGAATCAGTGCTTCCCAGGGTGGATATTAATCAATGAATCGGACACGACTAAACGACTAAACAACAACAACATGCAGCACTATGGAGAAAACAAAGGGTATACAAAGGGCCACATCCCGCAGAAAGCAAACAGGACCTATGGAAATGTTACATCATCCCATTTTCACACCAACACATGTGAGTGCCAGCTTCTCCTCCTCCATGAACAGAAAAGACTTTTTTTTTAATGGACAGGTGTTTGCCAGGCTATACAGTAACGCGGCTAACTTTTTTTGACAATATGATGTGCGAGGCTTTTGTCAGCAACAACAGCAAGAATGCCGTTTTTTGTTTCTTTAAAGCCTTGAGGTGTGAAACGTGGTGCCAAAATTCAAGAAACCAGCCATAGGGGGGGAGAAGCCAACTCTGTGAAAACATACAATGAGAGCTGATTTTTCCGTATTGACACCATCTGCAAACATTGTGGCTCTTAGTCCTGCAGATTTGTTTGCTTGCAGCTTGCTCAAATATGTTCAGATTTTCTCGTGCACTCAAACACTTTGGCTGGCAAAGAGGCAGAAAAATAAATAGCCTCCCCATCAACACCATCAAACTCCTATTGCTAATATTACTCCATCCATCTGCATCCTTCTTTCTCTGGCCTTACAGGTGCTAAGCTCTCTGCATCAGCCACATTTCATAGTGTTATTAAATAACAATGAATATATTCTTACTTCCTGGGGTGAGGGGATTAAAACAGGATTGGGTATTCAAAGAAAAAGCAGAAGGTTGTTTCAGAGAATCACAAAATCTGTACAGATCCTACACTTCTTTGGTGCACGTGACTGATGTACAGTCAACCAGCTGTACAATGAAGATCATAGGTAAAGGTAAAGGGACCCCTGACCATTAGGTCCAGTCATGGCTGACTCTGGGGTTGCGGCGCTCATCTCGCTTTATTGGCCGAGGGAGCCAGCGTACATGTGGCCAGCATGACTAAGCCGCTTCTGGCGAACCAGAGCAGCGCACGGAAACGCCGTTTACCTTCCCGCCGGAGTGGTACCTATTTATCTACTTGCACTTGACGTGCTTTCGAACTGCTAGGTTGGCAGGAGCAGGGACCGAGCAACAGGAGCTCACCCCGTCGCGGGGGATTCAAACCGCCGACCTTCTGATCGGCAAGTCCTAGGTTCTGTGGTTTAACCCACAGCGCCACCCGCGTCCCTAATGAAGATCATAGAATCACAGAATTGTTGAGAAAGACCATGAGGATCATCTAGTCCAGGCATGTCCAACTCCCAAGAGACTGCAATCTACTCCCACTATTAAAAAAACTGGCAGTGATCTACCCGTTGGATTGACCAAGGTTGTGGAGCTTTTGGGGGGAGGAAGACCCCCAAGGTTGTGGAGCTTTTTCTGGGGAGGCTTCAGCAAAGATGTTGAGTTATATAAGGCTGTGTTATATGCCAAAGCTCAGCAGAAAACCACATACTCTGCAGGCCCAAGTTCTGGAATTCAGGCTTCCAGTAGAGCTGAGAAGACTCCAACTCAAAACCCTGGTCAGCTGCTGCCAGCCAGTGTAGACAATCTCAGCTAGAAAGACCATTGGTCCGACATGCTATAAGGCAACTTCCTATGTTCCTATATGAACGTTAAAAGGCTTATGTGAAACAGATGAATGGATACATTTTTTTTGTTATTAATTATACTTCTGAGACCTTCATTACAAGGTAATGTGGTAAAACCATGTTCCTCAGGACCTCTCTGGGGCCTAATTACCACAGAATAACAGCGTGCTTTTTATATGCCTTTCTGTGGATCTCAGCAGAAAGAGAGAGAGAAAGAGAGAACTCTCTGAGGGTGAAAAGAGATGGTAGCAATACATTTGAACAGACATTTAAGCAGAGAGCATTAAAATAGCATTACAGGTTCAGAGAGAAATTTGAGAGTAACTGCAGCGTTTTCAGGGGATTCTAGATAGAGGGCCTGTGGCAAAATAATTTCTATATGCGATCCAGAATACTTGGGGGAAGTGTCTTTTTTTTTAATAAAAAAAAGAGCAGCGTTCTCATAAAGGTCTATAATAGAGGACACAAGTTGCAATCCTTTTCACACTTACCTGGAAGTAATCAGGTAGGTTTGAACTCAGTGAGGATGAGCAGATATTCCAATTAGACATATTTTTAACATATTTGGCAGTGTAGAAATGGAATAATCAAATGATTTCTAGGCACAAGTCCAAGAGCATACCCTCCAAGTATCCCTATTTTCCAGGGAGATTCCTGATTTAGAGAAGCCGTCATGGTTTCTGATTTGATCCCAGAATGTTCCACTTTTCCTTGGGATGTCCTTAATTTCACTGGAGAAATTTTGGAGGGTATGGAGCTATCCAACTCCAGAGTCATCTGAAGGCAATCCTGTATAGGGAAGTTATTTAATGTTTAATGTTTTGTTATGTTTTTATCTATGTTGGGAGCTATGTTAGAGCAACCCACAAAGATATGTGGGTATAAATAGTAAAATTTATCATTATGGAATGGGACGTCCCCATTTCCAACAGAGAAATGTTGGAGGGTATGCAAGAGGTTCCTTTTTTGACCCACCACTTTCCTCAGGAAAACCCACTGCTTACAAGCTCCAATCTGCATAAAACCCAATTGACGCTTGTTCCAATTCAGCAGCGAGACAAAAGAAAAACCTCCTTGACCTGTACCTGGAAATCATGGACAAACAGAAGTGTGGATGAACTGATGGTCTAAGGACCCCCTTATTCGTCTTTCATTGTGTATTAATGATTATTTGTGCTCACGATTCTATTGAGGTGGTTATCTAAAATCCTGTTTCCACCTGTGAAAGTTTTGGAGCGGACATACTGTTTTGATTTTCAACTGGTGTATGCCTCACAGCATCCTGCTGAAATCCTGTGCTACCTTCACTGTCAAGAGACAGTATGCCTCCAAAGCAGGTGCTGGGAACTGCAGGTGAGCAGAGTGCTTTTGCCCTCATGTTCTGTTTGCAGGTTTCCCATGGGTTGGCCACTGCGAGAACTGGATGCTGGACTAGGGACTTAGCTACATTACTTTAAATTTTAAACAAAATAAAAAAATTCTTTCCAGTAGCACCATAGAGACCAACTAAGTTTGTTATCGGTATGAGCTTTCGTGTGCATGCACACTTCTTCTTCTGCATGCACATGAAAGCTCATACCAATAACAAACTTAGTTGGTCTCTATGGTGCTACTGGAAGGAATTTTTTTTATTTTGTTTCCACTACGGCAGACCAACATGGCTACCTACCTGTTACTTTAAATTTTAAAGAAATGTTATAAATGCGTTCCAACATTGTGACACCAGATGGCTCTGTTGAGCTGAAATAGTTCCCTATGAAATTTTCCATTGTGAGCTTCAAAATGGTTTTTTTCAGAGCATTTTCAGAGTGTTTTTTAAAGCTGTGTCAGGTAAAGGTAAAAGGTAAAAGACCCCTGGACGGTTATGGGGTGACTATGGGGTGCAGCACTCATCTTGCTTCCAGGCCAAGGGAGCTGGACCAAAGTATGATTGAATTATTGCAACAAAAAACAGAGATAGATGTGGTGAAAAAGGTAAAATATTTGGGAATCTGGCTAACTCCCAAAAACATTGACTTATTTCAAAACAATTATATTCCGGTGTGGAACGAAATAAGGAAAGACCTGGAAGTATGGGGCAGACTGAAACTATCCTTCTGGGGTAGAATTTCTTCTATAAAGATGAGCGTCCTTCCTAAGATGTTATTCTCGTTTCAGACTATCCCCATAATAAAGGGGGTATCAATTTTTACAGAGTGGCAAAGAGTGATATCTAGGTATATCTGGCAGGGCAAGAAGCCAAGAATTAAATGTAAGTTATTAACAGATGTGAAGGAAAGAGGAGGCTTCGCCCTGCCAGATTTGAAATTGTACTATGAAGCAGCCTGTTTCTGTTGGTTGAAAGAATGGATAAAATTAGAAAGTAAGGAATTACTAGACCTTGAAGGTTTTCATAATAGATTCGGATGGCACGCGTATTTATGGTGTGAGAAGAAGAAAATACACAAAGGGTTTGGGAGCCACATATTCCGAGGTCCATTAATAGAAGTATGGGATAGGTATAAAAACCTATTAGAACCAAGAGTTCCGCATTGGTTATCTCCGTTAGAGATTATGTCTGTGAAGAAAGTAAATATGAGAAGTAATTGGATTACATATGGAGACTTAATAATTAAAGAAGGGGGTAAATGGAAGATAAAACCTTATGAACAAGTTAAGGATCATGTTTATGATTGGTTGCACTATTTTCAGGTTAATGAAATGTTTAAAAAAGATATCAAAGAAAGTGGGTATATGGAAAAAGATTCAAAGTTTCAAACAGATATAATAAACAATGATTGTAAAATTTTGTCAAAAATGTATAAGATATTGTTAGATTGGTATACGAAAGATGAAGAAGTTAAAACGGTAATGATACAATGGGCCAGAGATTTTGGATATAATATACAATTTGATGATTGGGAAAAATTATGGAAGGAAAACTTAAGATTTACTGCATGTATGGCGTTAAAAGAAAATATTATGAAAATGTTTTATAGATGGTATATTACACCGGTAAAATTAGCAAAAACGTATAAAACTTGTAATAAATGTTGGAAATGTAAAGAAAAAGAAGGAACGTTTTATCATATGTGGTGGGAGTGTAAGAAAGTGAAGAGCTTCTGGGAGATGATATATAATGAGATGAAAAAAATGTTGAAGTATACATTTGTTAAGAAACCAGAAGCCCTACTTTTAGGTATTACAGGAAAGGAAATAAGAAGGAAGGATTATAAACTTTTTCAATACGCAGTTACAGCAGCAAGAATTCTACTGGCCCAGAAGTGGAAACAAGAGGAAATACCGACGAAAGAGGAATGGAGGATGAAATTAACAGACTATGCAGAACTGGACAAGTTAACAGGGAAAATTAGATATCTTCGAGACCAAAAGTTCATCGAGGACTGGCGGAAATTTGCGGAATATCTGAAAAGTACATGTGAAGTACAAACAACGCTAGTGGGGTTTAAAGAAGCACTGTAAAAACTGAGGTATATTGTTAAATGAAAAAGGATGATTGGAGGGGGGACTAATGGCAATAGAGAATAGAAGAAATGCGTAAGCAAGAGTTAAATATGGATGATTGTCAGAGAAGTTGAAGGAAGTCCAAAAGTATGGAATTTGTGAAAATTTGGATCACAATTGTATACTTATGTTAAAAATTAATAAAAAGCATTTAAAAAAAAAAAGGAGCTGGGCATTTGTCCACAGACAGCTTTCCAGGTCATGTGGCCAGCATGACTAAACCGGTTCTGGTGCAATGGAACACTGTGACGGAAACCAGAGTGCATGGAAATGCTGTTTACCTTCCCACCACAGTGGTACCTATTTATCTACGTGCACTGGTGTGCTTTCAAACTGCTAAGTTGGCAGGAGCTGGGACAGAGCAATGGGAGCTCACCCCGTCGCAGGGATTCGAACCGCCAACAAATTAAGTTCTTAACCCGAGGTACCACTGTAAATCCACCACGAATGCACTACAGTGGTACCTCGGGTTAAGAACTTACTTCGTTCCGGAGGTCTGTTATTAACCTGAAACTGTTCTTAATCTGAGGTACCACTTTAGCTAATGGGGCCTCCTGCTGCTGCTGCTCCGCGATTTCTGTTCTCATCCTGAAGCAAAGTTCTTAACCCGAGGTATTATTTCTGGGTTAGCAGAGTCTGTAACCTGACGCGTTTGTAACCCGAGGTTCCACTGTATTATTATGTCGATGACATGTTGCTGGAGACAGCCAAGGGGAAGGAGAAGGAGAGACCCTGTCTGGAGAGCCCTTAAACAGCTCATAAGTTTTGTGCAAGCAAATCCCACTGAAAGCTCAAGAAATAGGTCACCCGGAGAAGCCCAAACTCATTTGCACCTCAGCCTCTGGTTTCCACAACTGAAACAACAAGGCTGTTGGCACCCTTATGCCAGCCCTGCCTGTGAAACCTATATAAAACCCTGCACAAAGAACGCGGATCGTTAAAGCACCCCATTAAGGCCGATTCTCCAGTCCGTCAGCTTTTTCCACTATAACAACTGCCGAAAGGCCTGATGTGCATTCCAGGTAACCTGGGCCCACATTTAATTTCCAGGAGTTCCTAAGCTGCTGTTTCCTAGGAGGAGAAAGCGAAGGGCAAGTCTGTTTCGACGCAGTGCTGACTGCTCCACAGACATCACGTGACTCATATCCCGGCTGGATCCACATGGCATTCATTTGCTTTAACGAGTCTGCCATATGGCCCGGACTGTAAAGGTAAGTGTAGCCGGGACTGAGCCACACCACTTTGTAATAGTATGACCCTTTCAAACTGGTTGCACCTTGGAGCATGGAATAAAATCTGCAAAACCTTTCGTGGTGTGTTATCTTAGAAGCCACTGAAAAATCAGGAGCGACGAAAGAACATTGTGATCCTGCCTCCCCAGTTTAAACACACACACACACACACACACACACACACACTCTTACACAAACCAGTGGCTCTTAAGTTGGTAGTTCTCTTCCAAGATGCATTGGCGGAAATGTTTTCCAGTCAGTTCTTGGAACATGCCTGGATATTTTATCCAGCATCCTTACAAAAGGCGACTCTGAAAACCTTCCTAGAACAGAACATGTTCAGCTCCAAAGCAATGGCTTTTTCCACCCATTTGGTTACATCTTGGCAGCATAAAGTTGTTAGCATTCCCTTCACTAGTGAATCTGCAACCAATTCAGAACCAGTCTAGCTTACATAGGGAAGCCAAGTGAGATTATTGGCCCATTGACCTCAGTATTGTCTATACTTTTTGGCCACAGGGGCCCACTGAAGGCCAGAAGCAGTAGGCTTCTAAATACTGGTCTCTGGAAATCACAGGAGGGGAATGTGCTCTTTGTCAGGCCCTGTTTTCCAATGATTTACAGTCCCGGATTTACAGAAGCCGTCCTAATATCTGATTTGATTCTGCAATGTCCCGCTTTTCTGTGGGACATCCCTATTTTTATCAGAGAAATGTTGAAGGGTATGGAGTTATGGGACCCTGGAGCCAAGGAGATAAATACAGTGGTACCTCCGATTGTGGACGGGATCCGTACCGGAGCTCTAGTTGGTTCCCGAGGTTTCTGCAACTGGAGGGACTGCTTCTGCGCATGCGCGCAGAGTGGTAGAGTGCTTCTGCACATGTGCGCATGGCAAAACACTTCTGGGTTTGCTGCTTTCACAACCCGAAGTTTACATTACCCAAGTTAATGTAAGCCTAGGTGCTACTGTAACTCTACAACCTTTAGAAGACACCTGACGGCAGCCCTGTACTGGGAAGCTTTTAAATGTTTAATGTTTTATTATGTTCTTATATATGTTGGAAGAAGAAGAAGAAGAGTTTGGATTTGATATCCCACTTTATTGCTACCCCAAGGAGTCTTAAGGCAGCTAACAATCTCCTTTCCCTTCCTCACCCTCAACAAACATGCTGTGAGGTGAGTGGGGCTGAGAGACTTCAGAGAAGTGTGACTAGCCCAAGGTCACCCAGCAGCTGCATGTGGAGGAGTGGGGAATCGAACCCAGTTCCCCAGACTCTACTGCTCTTAACCACTACACCACACTGGAAGCCACCCAGAGTGGCTGGGGCAACCCAGTCAGATGGATGAAGTATGATGATGATGATGATGATGATGATGTCCTTTCTTTCATCAGAGAAAAAGTTGGAGGAAATGAGCTTATGTAGGTGGAGTCAGCCAGGGCCCCACACATTGTGTGCACACCGCAGCACATCACAACTCATCACACATCCAGACGTACTCTTTCTCATACACATACACATACACATACACATATGCTTAGCCACACACCCCATTCTCTCTCCCCTAAATGCAGGCACACCCCACTCTTCCCCATGGCAGTGCTGGGCTTTCCAGAGAGTTCACTGGGAAGAGGGATGAACTATTAAACCACTCTGGGAATTGTAGCTCCGCAAGGGCATTAGGTGCCTCCTAACAACTCTCAGCACCCTTAACAAACTACAGTTCCCAGGATTCTTTGGTGCAAGCCCTGGCTGTTGCTTCACATGTTTATATCATGCCAGTGGGGCCTATATCTGGTGTTTACTGGCCATTCATTCTGGTTTCTCTGCAAGGAAGTTCCGTGACAATGAGCATTCATCTGATCTGCTCGTGTTGTGTTTCTACAACTTCCCAGTCATTGATTCATCATTTGTTCATCATGTCACTTGCCAAATTGCAAAAAGCCAGTTTCTCTCTCTCTCTCTCTTTTAAGATTAGTTGTGCTAAAGCGACAAGAGTGCTTTAATCCACTTTAATTTGCAGCAAGTGCTTTGAAACTCTCTTGCAAAATAGTGGCAGTCTGGGGGCACATAGCTTTTCAGATCTGCTTAATGCTGTTGATCATTTTAGGTTGCTTGGCTTACTCACCCTTTTGTAATATTTCTTAGATGTGTTTATTGTTCATGTGTAAGTCCCATTGGAAGTTTGCTGGGGTTTTGTTTTTTTAAAAGCAACAACAACCGAAGGGCAGGATATTAAGTGTTTTAAATAAATAAAGCTTAACCGATAAAGTTCAGTAGAAACTTTGAAACAGGGAATAAACAAAGAATGAATAAATAAACCAAACAATTTGCTACCAGCTAACCCCAGCTCAAATAACATGAAATATATCCACAGCCAACACAATTTGTTTAGTCCAATTTGTTTCCCTCTGTTATTCTCTCAGCTGCAGATCACAAAGCCAGACTCTGGAAAGAGAATATGTTACTGGTGCCCAGGAAGTTACTGTGGTGATTTTTTTGCCTTCTGCATATTTCAAGTGTCCAGACACATAGAGCTCTGTTATACAACCAGCACAAGTGAGTGGTAAAACTGTGCCTGGCTAAAGAAGCATGCTTGAATGCAGAGGGGAGAGGCTCCCGCTTGCACATAGAAAGCTAGCTTGCCAGGGGCAAGGCTAGTCTGAACCCTTGTGCCTGCGGTGCTAGCTTTCTAGGTGCACAGTATTTTTTATCATTAGGGAATGTTCACACATGCAACTTCTCACCTGCAGCCTTTGGTCATGGAACTTAAGACTGATTCTGTAAATTGGCCTTCACTTGTTCTGTACTACATGTCTACTCACATTCAAAGTAGATATGGCATGCTGTTATATACATCTTTCCCATATTTTTTTTTCTTAAAAAAAAATCAGCCACGGGGAGAAGTTGCTTAACCCTTCCATTTTCCACCATTCTAGCCCCTCCATTCTTAAGGAAATGAGCTCTGAGTGCTCACTGGAAGAACAGATCGGGAAGCTGAGACTCCAATACTTTGGCCACCTCATGAGAAGAGAAGACTCCCTGGAAAAGACCCTGATGTTGGGAAAGATGGAGGGCACAAGGAGAAGGGGACGACAGAGGACGAGATGGTTGGATAGTGTTCTCGAAGCTACAAACATGAGTCTGACCAAACTGCGGGAGACAGTGGAAGACAGGAGTGCCTGGCGTGCTCTGGTCCATGGGGTCACGGAGAGTCAGACATGACTAAACAACTAAACAACAAAAGCCCCTCCCCAAGCCAGTTTTCTTCCTGCTGCTGTGGGCTCCTTCAAGAGGAAGAGAAGGATATCCATTTAATTAAAAAAGAAACGTACATCTAGTTGGGGCCATTGACTTTTCTGCTTCTCTACCCATCATTAACAGAACTCTCTGCCTTCTTCTCCTCCATGCCCATGTTCCTCCTTTCAAGCTCAATATTGCAATGACTTTGCAAGTGGTTGAAACAACTTCAGGTTCATGCATTGCAGAGGCACTCAAAGACACAAAGATAGGTCACTGCAGGTCAGTGTAGAGCCATCATCCACAAAAACTCTGCAGAAGATGCCGTGCATTGAGACAGGGGAAGGAACTGGGTCAACTGCTACTTAAAAATAGATTCAAAGGACGTCTCCTTCCCAAACGTCAATTTGTCACTGCAACGAAGAGTTAATGGGGAAAATAAACCCCCTCTCCCAAAGCTCAAAGGCAAAGGGGTTTTTTTGGGGGGGGGGGTTGTAATAATAGGTGACTTGAGGTCATCTTACTTCCTCTTCAAAGATGGCCCAAGGGGAAATTTGTCAGAGTGATTTCCACCCACTACTGCCAGCCACACAGCTATTAGTTCACTTACTAATCAATGCCATTCTACCTGCCAAACAAATGCTCTCATCTGGGCAGCTGTATGCAGTATGCATCTGATTTTTATCAAAGCTGATGAGCTTTGTGGAGTCTCCCATCAATGTGATGGACGAATTGGGGTCAGATTAATAGATGGAAGAAGAAGACGAAGAGGAGGAGGAGGAGGAGGAGGAGGAGGAGGAGGAGGAGGAGGAGGAGGAAATCACTCCTACAGAATGCAGTGGTGGTCACCAACTTGGACGGCTTTAAAAGAGGGTGAGATAAAATCACAGAGGAGAAGGCTGTCAATGCTATGATCGCTATTCACTGCCTCCATGATCAGAGGCAAGAATGCTTCAGAATGCCAGCAGCTGGAAACTGTAAGAGGGAAAAGTGCTCTTGTGCTTGGGGCTTGTTTGTGAGCTTACCATAGACACATGAGAACAGGACACTGGACTGGGTGGGTCATTGTCTTGAACCAGCAGGCTCATCTCATGTTCTTCTGTATCAAGCAAAATCGGATGAACGCAAGATGAACGCTTGTTGTTGTATAACTGCCCTGTATATAAACCAGAATAAATGCACAACAGCATTGGGATACTGCCGGGGAGATGGGGGCATCAGGCAGACCCCCAGCTGGCTCCAGCCACCGGCCAGCAGCCAGGCGAACTCCGGTTTCCCTTGGAACAGCATCAAACAGTGACACAAGCCTCAGATACCTTTAAGAGACTTGGCACGCCCTATCAGCAGAGTGAATAAAACTTCTCACAACAGAAGTGGCGGACAGAGACATGTGTGAACATTATTTACAGGCATTTATTCAGCATAGTTCAGGAATAAAGGAAAAACATGTCTGTTTCCCTTCGTGTCCAAACAAACATCAATATAGCAAAAGCATTATGCAAACAGAAGTTCCCAGCAAGCCTGTGCTGGAAGTAAACAGGCATGTGACACACAACAGCCATGCCTGATCTCTTTTAAGGTGGAACAGAACTATATCCTAACAAACAGAGGCTGCATATAATCTCACCATCACATAAGATTTGTGCAAGGAAATTGGGCTGAATGCTTAATAAAAAGGTCAACTGGAGGAGCCCAGTAATTCTTAAAGAAAATCGAGGTGGGGAATGCTCCTGATTCTAGTATGCTAAAACTACCAAGAAAGCATGAAGAAGCCAACTAAAATTACCCTCCCCCAACCGCGGGCCATTTGTTTGTCTCTTTGGTGCTTGAATGATGGTCAGGGGTGCTGCAGGCAACACTGGTCTCTATCCCTCTCTTTCCCTCCCTCCTCTGATGCCCTCTCTCGTCTCTGCCCCGCAAAGGCTTCCTTGGCTGTTTGTTGCAGCAGCCCTGGCTACAAGCTCCCTAGGCGAATGGTGCCTCTGGGGCTGGCCAGGAGATGCTTCCCAGGCCCCTGTGGGGCAGTATGAGGGCAGTGTGAGGAGGCACCTCTCTTTGGGGCCTGGGGAGGCAGCAGCAGCTGCCCTGAGGACTCCCAGAGAGAGGAGAGAGGAGGCTGAGGGAACACTCCAGGGTGTTTGAAAAAGGGTGAGGGGCTCCCGGCTCTGCAGGCAAGGGGTGACATAACAGGGGTGCCACAGAAAGAATGTAGTTGGTTAAGGGAGCCGTGAACCCGAAAAGGTTGAAAACCTCTGCTATAAGCTATCACTCTGTAAACTGTGGGGCCTTAAAAGACAAACAAATTTATTATGGCTCAAGGTTTTGTGGACTGTATTCCACTCCATCAGATGAACAATGAGTGTACTTGGTGCACACTTAGAATACCTAGTTGGTCTATGGTCACCACTACAACATTTGCAGCAATGTGTCAGAAGACAAAATTCAGCAGCTTCTTCCAATAGTTGTGCAAAGCAGCCTTTGTTCAGGACACTTAAATGGGCTGCGTGCACTGAAAGGGTTTGGAAACAAAATAATGCCCTTGTAGCTTTTATGTATGTTGATAAAGGACTTGAATTATCTGCCTTTCCTCTTCTGCTTTCCAATACAGAATAGGCTGTGCCTATAATAGTTTTTTCCAATGGACCATTGGCTCCGATTCTGTTTTCACTCTTTCACACTTGGAAGCATTTGCTTCTATAACACATCTGTGTTTAGCCTACCAGCAGCTGTGGAACATACCCTGGAAGAGGAGATTTTGTTAACAATGAAGAAATCAAAACACAATTGCTGAGGGGGAGTGGGGAAATGACTCAGGGTTGCAGTAGGAATTGGGTGAATAAAAGAAAGCATAGGAAGCTCCCTTTCAGTGTGTCAGACCATTGTTCCATCTAGGCCAATACTGTCCACACCAAATGGCAGAGGCTCTCCATGAGTCTTTCATTGCCCTGCCTGGGGATGCCAGGCAACGACCCAAAGACCTCACATCCTGCCATAAGGGAAGTCAACATGATCAAGAACATGAGGTCTCAGTAGACCTATAAGAGCAGGGGAGCAAAGTGACCTCCCTGGGGCCCAAGCCTAGGCTCTGTGTATGGAAGTCCTGGGCTGCCCAGACGACAAGACCAACTCACCAATGTGGTCCAAAGGGAAGCAGAGCAAGATATTTGGCACCAGCTTGGCTGCAGGAGCTGCTGGAAGGAGGAGTACAAAGAGCCAATCCAGACTTGCGTAGGGTTTACTCCTTAGCCTTTACTTCTCCCACAGATGTCCTGCAAGGCAGTGGAGAAGAAGAAGAAGAGTTTGGCTTTGATATCCCGCTTTATCACTACCCAAAGGAGTCTCAAAGCGGCTAACATTCTCCTTTCCCTTCCTCCTCCATAACAAACACTCTGTGAGGTGAGTGGGGCTGAGAGACTTCAGAGAAGTGTGACTAGCCCAAGGTCACCCAGCAGCTGCATGTGGAGGAGCAGGGAAGCGAACCCGGTTCACCAGATTATGAATCCACTGCTCTTAACCACTACACTACACGGGCTCTCAGTGGAGGTTTAGGATAAGAGTTTTTTTTCTCCTAGATGGGCTACCTTCCCAGGTTGATGAGCCCCATCTGCCTCTCACTTCCTTCTACAACACATGCAGAAATCGCCTTGGATCCACTATTGGTCTCATCCACTCAATCTGACAGAGCCTGTCTTCCCAAGCAGAGAAGCCCTTGATGTGACTCACTGAGGGTTTGAGACCCACCGGCTACCCTTACCTGGTTTACCCAGGCAGTCAAAGTCATTTCCCAGGCTATGGCTACTGCCGCATGCTGACAACTTCTAGGAGCCACAGCTGAGAGCTTAGTGAGAGGTAGGGTCCAAAGGCGGATGAACTGCCACAGGAGGAGCGCACTGTGTCTCTCACCTGAGGTACTACCCCTCCCCTAACCCTGTATACCCAATAATCTACATCTCCAATAATCCCTCACCCGTGGGCCATGCTGACTGTGGCAGTGGGGAGCCCAGCAACATTTCAGTGAGGAGGGAGTTCCACACTTTGAGGCCTGACACAAAGAGTGCTGGCTTCCAGGCTGCTGCCATCACCCCAAATTTCTGAGGGAAGTGGAACTACCAAGAAGGCTCCCTCTGCTGCTCTTAATACCTGAGATGGTCTGTAGGGAAGGAGGCAGTCTCTCAGATATTTGGGGCCTAAGTCATTTTGGGCTTTAAACACTAGCATGAGCACCTTGCATTGGGCCTGGAAATAAACCGGCAGCCAAGTTTTATTCCACACTCTCTGGTGAATTTCATCTAGCCCAACCCCTTACAATGCAGGCATGTGAAGCTGTCCCAAATGGGGAGCGAACCTGCGACTTTGCTATTACCAACACCATGCTCAGTCTAACCAACTGAGCTATCTGGAAGAGAGTTTGCAAGACCTCCCAATCAGCTCCGATCGTGTGACCTGAATTTGCCATTATGCGACTGGATCCCTCCTGAAAACAGTCTGGAAATGTCCTTTGCTATTGTCTGCACGCAGTTGGAGAGCTTTGCTAAAATAACAAAATGTGGCCATCGGGATTTGGAACAGTCGGTCCAAGTCAGTCAAAAGCATTAGGGTGGATAAGGGAAGAGGGAATTCTGAATCAGGGACCGCAAGAGAAAAGGAGGGGAAAAGACTTCAAAAGGGCTTCGGAATCCACACCTCTCTCTGAAGTCGGCGCTGGTTCAAAGTCTCATTAGACCCGTTTACAGGCTGAATGGAATTATTACCAGAAAGTGAAAAAACACATCAAAAAATGGTTACAACAAGAGGCAAAATGCACTTCCAGCTGTATGCGCCAATTATGCTTCATTCACTGTTTTTTTGAGGACTTCTTGGACTATATTTAGTGGCAAATCTTGTTCTCTGGCATCAGAGAGTGAGGGGAGGGGGCACAAGCAGCCCCGACTCTTTTCTAATGATTAACCACTTAATTTTGCTTAAAACACATCTAACCTGAAATAAATGGCTGTGGCTTTCACTGCCACGGGGTTGAGTAGCCGGGCAATGTGTGCTTTGCACTTCCATCACCTTTCATCTGGAGATCTCAACCCATTTTGGAAAGATTACTTAATGATGCCTCATTACCTCCTGGGTTATACGTGCTGAAGCGGAGAGGTGCACAGATCTGCCTGTGAGCATGTGATTCTGACTCAAGCCCACTTAATTTATTATTATACTTCTACCCCAACTTTTACCCCTAATGTTTACTCAGGGTAGACCCATTAAAATGGATGGCCATGACTAACTTAGGTCCATTAATTGATTGCCACAGGTCTACTCTGAGCAAATTTGTTTTGTCTTTTTGCCAAATTGTTTTGTTGGGGTTTTTTTTGCCAAATTTTACCAAACCAGCCACAAATTTGAACAAATTTAATACAATTTTTCCAAAAATAGATTTCCCACACTCAATTCTTGATGTGTCCAAAATTTCCTCTTTTTGCTGCATTATTTTCTTAGTTATTTCTAATTCACATTCCATTCCTTACAATTGACCTTATATTAGAATAGTTTTTGTTGTTTTTTAACTTATTATCCTTTTTTTAGAAAATAATTTTTATTGGATTTTACAGAACAAAAGATTATAGCAATACCAAATACATAACCATATATTGAGATTTCTTTGAACTCTTGACTTCCCACCATCTTCTCTGTGGGTCCAATTGTCAACATCTTCAACTGCATATTATTTCATAATCCATGTAATATATCTCTCCATATTATCCACAGTATTTGTTACATTCCAAGTGTTATTAAAATCCTGGTAATGTTTTTATCTGCTTACAATGGTCTCCTAAATAAATCATAAATTTCCCCCATTCTTTCTTGAAGTTTTTGTCTTTTTGGTTCCTGAGCTTTTCAGTCAGTTTTGCCATTTCGGCGTAGTCCATCAGCGTAGTTTGCCATTTCTCTCTGGTAGGGACTCTTACTTCTTTCCATCTCTGTTAATTTATTATCCTGAACCACCAACTATCTGCTCTGAGAAAGTGTTAAATGGAGACAAAGCATGGCCTTCCCTCTTCCATGTTATCCTCACAACAACCCTGTGACAGTGAACATTGTGGCCCGAGGGAATAAGATTGCTCAGTTTTGTTGCTTCCATCACTGTCTGCAAGTTGGAGGATGAACTTTTGAAGTAGAGAGACTCCTCTATTTGTGGACGCTCCCTGAAGGATTTCGAACCATGAACTCCCAGGGTCCTAAATTACCCAGGGCTAGTAGAGGCAAGGGGTGGACAGGGTGAAAGTGATGGAGGGGGGCAGCGATGGGCAGTGACCTTCCATGCAAATGTCAGCTCCAGCTGAGCTGTGCTTTCTACACTGGTGTGACATGGCGGTTCACGTGCTGGGCTGAAAACAGAGAGAACATGAATCCTGCTCCTATAATCCCTACCACAGCCCTATGAAGTAGGTTAGGCAGAGAGGCAGAGACTAGTCCGAGGTCACCCAGTGGGGACTCTAAGCACAACACCACACAAGCTGCGCAAGAGGGTAGAAGAGAGAAGTGGTCCTCCTAAAAATATTATAAGAGCCCACCCATCAGGGGATCCCATGCCCCAAACAGCTGGGGGTAAAGGTAAAGGGACCCCTGACCGTTAGGTCCAGTCACGGACGACTCTGGGGTTGCGGCGCTCATCTCACTTTACTGGCCGAGGGAGCTGGCGTACAGCTTCCAGGTCATGTGGCAAACCAGGTCATCTGGCAAACCAGAGCAGCGCACGGAAACGCCGTTTACCTTCCCGCCGGAGCGATACCTATTTATCTACTTGAACTTTGACGTGCTTTCAAACTGCTAGGTGAACAAGAGCTGGGACCGAACAATGGGAGCACACCCCATCGTGGGGATTCGAACCACCAACCTTCTGATCGGCAAGCCCTAGGCTCAGTGGTTTAGACCACAGCGCCACCTGCAAGAGTGTCATCAAGTTGGCAAAACGTATTTGTTCCACAGGACTAAGTTTCATGTTCGTACCAGAAACAAATGGCACTGCTGTGTGTGGTGGGGGAAGAGGATGCGGGGTGAGGGAGAGAAGTAGGCAGGGGGGAGAGTTTTACACCCCTCTCCTCTCCTACCTAGGCACTTCCTCCAGCACAATGCTCTTCGTGGCAAAGCTCTGCGGGAAGTCAAGTAGCAGCCTGGGATTTAAAATATGAGGAAGAGGCAGACTGCATGGTCTACCATCATCACCCTTTCTTTTCTTTAGATCACCACCACCCCACACATTGCAATCCTTTATTCCGATTTGGATATATATATATATATATATATATATATATATATATTCATTCTACAATTCAGGTCTCCAGCCACAGTGCCTGCCACTGTAGAGGAGGGCAGTTTAATAGATATTGGAATGCCTCTCGGACTAACATTTTGTATCCCAGGGAATTTATAATACATCACGGTTTAAATAAACAGTCCTTTAGCTTCGTGTAATTATATGCAGCTGCACAAACCTGTTTGCTCAAAATTCAGGAAGTGACAAGCGCTGCTTTTTCAGACATTCCCGAATTCCTAAGTTGTTTATCCCAGAGTGTTGGCTGCTCCTAACTTCGCTCAATTTATTTATTTATTCTCTCCAGCTCCCCCTGTCCACCACCACCCCAGCAATCACTGGGAAAGAGCAGTTTATTTAACCTAGCATGGTGCGTTTACCACACCTGGATCTTGTATTTGGTCTTTTCGTATAAAACTTCTGCACCGGTTAGTGGAATAAGCTTGGAAGACAGGAGTCCATACATATCTAACAAGCATTCTGTGCTACAGTGAACCTCTCGCCCCCCAGGTGTGATGGACCCCAACTTCATCAAAATGAACTAAAGCAGTGATTCCCAATCAGTGGTACGCAGATCCGGGGGGGGGGGGTGTAATCCACCCATGTGGTCCGTGGCACCATTCACATATCAAAAAACTGCCATAGAGATATCAAAATCTTCAAAAGTAGGGGGCCCATGGATTGGCTTTTTAAGAAAACAACAAGGGATCTGCAATCATAACTGGGAACCACTGGACAAAAGTAGGGAGCCCATGGATTGGCTTTTTAAGAAAACAACAAGGGATCTGCAATCATAACTGGGAACCACTGGACTAAAGTGTTGTTGCTCTAGCACAAAAAATTCAACACAGTAAAAATTAAACTGGATTTTTTGTTAGGAAGATAATGGGGAAATAAATGCTTTAAATGAAAATACCTTATGCTTTATTACTTAGACCATATCATATTTATTTCTGCACAGATTTATTTTTAAAAACTCACACACAACAATATAATAGAATTGCAGAGTTAGAAGGGACCACGAGGTCATCTCAAACCCACAACCTTGACATTGAGTCTCATGCTGACCAACAATTATGTAATCGTTTGTTTTAGAGCCTCTATCCTTTATTTTTTTAAAAAGTATGTAATACTTGAAATTCACAAATAATCTGACGCCCTAAACTGCAGCTTAGGTGGAATCTACCCACATATTAAAAAATGCTGTGAAAATGCTAAAAAAAAAAATGTTGTGGAAAAAATACATGGAATTTGACATAGCTCACTGTCACCATCTAGTGTCACATTTGTATATTGCACTTTACAACACATTTAAAATGTTTTATTTGCAGCTGTGTAGCTGAGTCCTGAGTTTGTGCATAGATTGGTCACTTGTGTATCTGGAAAACCTATGAAGTCCCAGACTATACCTGCACCATACATTAATGCACAGTTAAAGTTCACGGCTTCCGCCAAGGAATCCTGGGAAATCTAGTTTCTTAAGGGTGCAAGAACTGTAGCTCCCTGAGGGGGTATACTACAATTCCCAGGATTATTGTTTTTTGTAGGTGGGGGCCATGTTATTTAAACATGCTTTAAATGCATGTTGCAGATGTGGCCTAAGGCTGTGTATTGTCCTGAATTTCTTTATAGTGCTTTTAAAAATGAAGGGGGGAAAATGGAGCAGCTGGTAGGATTCATGGACCAATGCATATATTTTGAATGCTAAAACAGCAGAGCCTAAAGGTTAGAAATTTAAATAAATAAATTGTGTGTGGAATCTGGAGGTCATTCACAAGATATTGCTCTTTAAAGGCCTACTTTACTTCAGAACAAACACTCCACTCTGTCCTGGAAAAAGCACCTCATGACCTCTTCTTCATTAGCAAGTTAAACAGAAAAACCAACACAGGTGTGATATTAAACTCCCAATCCAAATACACAGAACTTGGAGACGGTTATATCTAGCGCTAATTAACCAGAGATTATATTTTGATTCATGGAAGTAAGTAAATAAATACAGTTCCTTCACCAACCTCTGGACCTATAAACATGCAAAACCTAACTCCACACAAACTCACAAACCCCTAAACTCTGCAGATAAATCCACATCTTAATACCTTCCAACAGGAAAATGCTGCCACGTTGCTCTTCTTCAGCAAAATGACATGCAGTGTTTTATTTACTCTGTAGCTTCTTAAGAATAACCTGGACACCTTTAATTGTTTCGAATGTCGACATGTGTTTATTGAACAAGCTGCAAATTCATCTGTCCCCACAGACTTGTAACAATTAGACTCACAAACTGCACTCAGCTACTGGGTTCATTTTGAAAGCTGTTTTTTTGGTCCAGAATGAAAGCTGTTCATAGACAACATCAGAGGAATCCAGGAGATAGTCATTTTTCCTGGGGACATTCTGGCTGCATCTACACAGCTATAATAAACACTCTGAAAAAAACCTTTTTAAAGCTCACTATGGAAAATTTCCTAAAGTTCCAATTTTAGCTCTACAGCACCATCTAGTGTCACAATGTTATAACACATTTATAACATGTTTGTTGTTGTTGTTGCTGTAGTAGTAGTAGCAGCAGCAGTAGTAGTAGCTGAGTCCTCTATCTGAGGACTATGGCTAAGCAATTGAAACTATGACTCAGTAGCAAGGCTTAGGGTGGATTTTTTAAGAAGAAAAACAGACCCTTCACTAATCTTCAGGGAGGGAGGTGTTTTGAGCTGAATAATTTGGGATCACTGTTCAAAAGTGTGTTAACATGCTAATGTGCGTTAATTTGGCGTTTCGAGAAAGGGCTGTGGGCGCCAGTCGCAAAATGGCTGCTTTAGTATGGGTGGGACACAAAATGTGGAACACAAAATGGCTGCTACATTGGCTCCAACAAACAAGAGAGAGGTATCAGGAGGCTTGAGGGAACCCAAGGTTTGGAGAAACACACAGACACCCCAAAAAAGTGGAGGAAAAACTAAGAAGACACCCTGAAACAACACAACGAAGGCTGAGCCCGCTCTGTCACCACCGAATGCTGAGTGACTGTTTTGTGAGGAGATGGAATGGAGCTGGAGCTGGGACTCCACACGGCAACATTTAGCTGCCGATCCCAGCAGTTATGATTTCGCATTCAGGATCAGAGTCATGAGTGCAACCAAGATTCAATGCAATCTCAAGAACACCTCTTTATAGGCCCCTTGATAATTACTAATGAGAAATGAACAGGGGCTTTGTTCCTGTCACAGGCAGGAAGACAAAGCAAACAAAAGCTTTCTGAATTCCTAGAAATGTCTCTTGGGTTTATAATTCTCTCTCTTCAGGCACAAAGCAAATTGCGCACGGAAGGTTTTTAGTTTATTACCATGACCTTCCCTTTTGCTTTCCACTAGGCTACTTTTGTGTCCTATTTTAACGGGAGAGGAGGGACAGAAAGCAAAGCAATCCAAGGACGGCTGCAAGATCGGTTTGCTACCCTATAGAGGTACAGTGGTACCTCGGGTTAAGAACTTAATTCGTTCCGGAGGTCCGTTCTTAACCTGGAACTGTTCTTAACCTGAAGCACCACTTTAGCTAATGGGGCCTCCTGCTGCTGCCGGAGCACGATTTCTGTTCTCATCCTGAAGCAAAGTTCTTAACCTGAGGTACTATTTCTGAGTTAGCGGAGTCTGTAACCTGAAGCCTATGTAACCTGAAGCGTATGTAACCCGAGGTACCACTGTACAGGAATTTGTATGGCTACGTATGTTGCATACAAATCCCTGTTTACATGGGAGGAAGAAGAGTGACCACACATTCCTTTCAATGAGTGTACAATCTGTGTCACTGTGTACACAACTGTACACTCATTCCTGGAAGGAATGGTAGGATACAAATTTTATTACTAATAATAAATAATAATGTTTTGCATGCAACAGGTCCCAGGTTCCGTTCCAGTTAAAAGGAGGTGGGGTCAAACATGCAGATGCTCTCGATGTGAAATATCTCTGCCTGACAGTCAGCAGAACCAATGCAAGTCATAGCAGCCAATATGGGACTAGCTCAGGGATTCGAAACCAGTTGGTTGGCCAGACCTCCATTTTCCAGTTTTGACAAGTGGGCAGGAGCACCACCTGTAAATCACCTGATAATGACATACAGTGGTACCTTGGGTTACAAACGCTTCAGGTTAACAGATGCTTCAGGTTACAGACTGCGCTAACCCAGAAATAGTACCTCGGGTTAAGAACTTTGCTTCAGGATGAGAACAGAAATTGTGCAGCAGCAACACGGCGGCAGCAGGAGGCCCCATTAGCTAAAGTGGTGCTTCAGGTTAAGAACAGTTTCAGGTTAAGAATGGACCTCCAGAACGAATTAAGTTCTTAACCCGAGGTACCACTGTACAGTGGTACCTCGGGATGCGAACGGGATCCATTCCAGAGCCCTGTTCACATCCAGAAGCAAACGTAACCAGCGACGGCACATCTGCGCACATGCGCGTCGCTTTTCGCCGCTTCTGCGCATGCGCGTGACATCATTTTGAGCGTCTGCGCGAGCGGTGAAACTCGGAAGTAACGAGCTCCGTTATTTCTGGGTTGCTGCGGAGCGCAACTCAAATGCGCTCAACATGAAGCATATTCAACCCAAGGTATGACAGTACAGTGGTTGACAGCTATCAAAGTTGTGTTCACCTTTTTTCGGAAAAACAGAGGCAGCAGAACTATTAGGAAGGCTAAAGACTCCCTGATGCACCTCAACAAACCTTGATAACTGCACAATCCTGTTCAAGAATATCAAGAACATGCCCCAGACCACTCCAATATGCTTCATCATTCTGAGTACACAGAGATCCACTTCTATCTAGGTCAGCATCCTGTCCGCACAGTGGTGGCCTAGCAGATGCCTCAGAGATGTCTACAAGCAGGACATGACTTCAGTGGCACACTTGAACTTGTGGCCCCCAGCAACCGAGGCACAGTGTCCTGGTGCAGATGATCCCATAAGAAGCAGCATTGGGGACACAAGTCAAGTGGTCCAGGTGATCACATCCAAACCTGAGCATTGAATTGACATCAGAGTGATCTCCCACCCCTCACCCATGGGGGGGGGGAATTACAGATGAGGTGCTTCAAGGGCAATGGCTGAAAGCCCTTTTGGAAGTATCCTCCTAATGTATATAATCTCTCAGGCTGGAAGCAGTTACTGATTTCGATGAATAAGCCATGCTTCTTAATCGGCTTGAATACAAGCCTTGCCTCTAACTCCTAATGAATGAAAACACTAGGAGATATTCAATGAAAAATGCATGGGAGTGTGCCATTCATAAAAACATTCAATTACACATATGAAGCATATCCTGCCGTGACCCATATGGAACTTGGCTTTAGGAAGTAGAGTGACCCTGTTTTCTGAAAATCTATCAACGGCTCAAACTGGTTGCCCTCTCATGCAAAACTGCTCTGTGCTTCTTTGGGAGGAAATCAATAAGCAGAAAGTAATCTCTGAGTACGGCTACAGCAAACAGAACGTCCTTTGCCCTAGGCACAAAACAGTTTCTTTTCTATTTTCGAATAAAAGTGGGAGGGCAGGGAGATGAAGAAATGTTTTGTCTCTTGCCTATATTGCTTTATGGTGGTCTTGAAAGTATGCAGGGGCCAAGCTGTGTATTTACTCATTCATTTATTTGCAGCATTTGCCAGCCACACGTAAGTGTATGTTCTCAAAGTGTTTGATTCACAAATATAAAACTCACAAGGAAACCACAATGAAACAGAGCAGAACAGATCGAATAAAAAGTCAGCAGCGACAACAAAATAATCCCAGAACTGCACCAAACACCTTAAAAGGCACAGGCAAATTGGAAGATTTTCACTTAGCACCAGAAAGAAAACAAAGACAGCAGCAGGGGAGGAAAAGGCAATGGGAATTCCAGAAATAGGGTGCCATAGCAAAAAAGGCCCTGCCTTCTGTCATCACCAACCATATTTCAGACGGTGGAGAGATCCAGAGCAAGACATCAGAGGGTGATCTTAAAACTCTGACAGGATCATGTGGGGAAAACAGAGTTAGAAACTGAGATATGAAAGCTAGGAGCTAAATGTCACCTTAAACCTAGGTTATGGGCACCACAACAGAATGTCTAGGCACGCTTTTTTTATAAAATAACAAAAACAAGTATACAAAGCTGAAAATGAATGAACTGCAGCTAAAATCTTACATTCATTTTTCACATGGTCTAGTCCTCATCTGAAGATTGCAAAAACAAATCCATACTTCCCCTGCCTACCCACCCCGTAATATTTTTATGAGGGCCCCTTCTCAAGTCTTCAGAGAGTGGCTGGAAGTGGGGAGGCAGAAAAATGGTCCTCCTTCTTTTCATTCCAGCAGTGGCAGTTTTAATCTGAAATCTTAGGCGCAGTAGAAGAAGAAGAGTTTGCATTTGATATCCTGCTTTATCACTACCCGAAGGAGTCTCAAAGCGGCTAACAATCTCCTTGTCCCGTCCTCCCCCACAACAAACACTCTGTGAGGTGAGTGAGACTGAGAGACTTCAGAGAAGTGTGACTGGCCCAAGGTCACCCAGCAGCTGCATGTGGAGGAGCGGGGAAGCAAACCTGGTTCACCAGATTATGAGTCCACCGCTCTTAACCACCACACCACACTGGCTCTCTACTGCACTGAGAGCTCAGAAACTACTCACATTAATGAAATTCCCTGTCGCAAAATGCGCCTAGAACAATGGGAGTTTTGAATGCTGGGGGAAAGTAGATACTGCAACTGGAAGGAGCAGCATTTATTTATTCATTTTTACCCGCCTCTGATTTATTTATTTCACAACAAATGAAGACTCTCTGGACAGTATCCATGTGACAACAACCATACTACTCTGAGAAATGCAAACTGTATGCATCTAAAAAGTGGCAGTTTGCCTTCCTCTGATCAGTTTTTGTGTGATTAGAAAATAAATGGTTGAGTTTCCCCAATTCTGCTGTCAGCTGTCTGAGAACAAATTGTTAGGTTCCTGTTGTGTGTGAGTGTGGAACACACTAAAGTAAGAAAGGAATTTCTTTCCAGAACAATAACCATCAAACCAGTTTGTCTAGAATTCTAATCTGAGGTTGCCACTGTGAATACTGAAACAAGGTGGTCTTTATTCTGGAATAGTTAATGCAGAACACTTTTGTCTCTGGCTCCACTCATTGGTAGCTCTGCCCTCTGCTGGTATACAGATTATCCCTGAAAAAAGTAGCCCTTGACAGAGAAAAAGAAAACCATCATGGAAGTAAGGCTTCGTAGATCTGAATTAAAAACTTTGTCCAGAATTTACCACAGATGGTGGAGCAGTGGGAAAAGGGATTTCAATCACTGCCTTCCTTTCACTGTTGTTTGTTTTACTGAAAAATAGGGCTATTTTGAATGAATGAAAGAAGAGGGAGTGGGGATAATGAAAGGGAGCCAGTAATTAACCCGCTTCCTTACAGGGAACAGAAACTGATGGTCTAAGTGGCAATTAAGGCACCATTCATCCACCTGCCATTTTAAACAGGAAGCTGTAAAAGACACAGCAGGTGCAAGAAGGAAGCTACTAATTAAGGTTGCAGGAGACCTTTCCTGAAAAGAACATGTTTGTGAGAGAACATTATAGGATGATCTTGGCTGTAAGGATTGTGTGCTGTTGGATAATCTAGCACTGTTTTAAGCACAGTATGGACCACTGTTTTAATTCCTCTTTTTGCTGATTGTGGAAAAGCAATACCTTAGGAGCATTATGCAAGGCCCCAAGCTTAGCCTGAAACAAGTGTGCCATTTCGTATCTCAAACGGCCACCTTGTTATTAAGCAGTCTGAGGACAACTAAAATATTATAAGCCCTCCTTTATGTTTTATTAAACCACCTCTTTTCACCTCCAAAACAATGTAATCTCCATCTACTAAAACCACTTTATCTCCCACTCTAAGTCCCTTTACTGTAGGTTCGTCTGTCATTCATCGCGAAAGCACCCGAGTACAGTAGCTGTAGCAGAAATCGAGGGGATTGAGAAGTTTGTTGCCAACTATAGAAAAGCATAAGGTTACTGAATAGCTAAGCCTATGCATAGGAAGCACATTCATCCGTGCAAAAATGAACATGGAAGATTACTCGCTTTCAGTCATCAATAGGCATTTGCCCTCAGTCGTTACCTTAACGAGGACACTGGAAATTTATCAACAGAGTGGTATAGAGCAGCCAGGTACACAGGGTGAAGCTGAAAAGATAAATTCCAAATCATACTCTGACTCTCAAAATAGCTTGTGCCATCCATGTTATATAAAAGTAAATTCATTACTCTTAGACTGCCCCTGTATTATAAGCAGACGATTGCTCCTTCTTCCATACTATCACCCATATACCTGTACATCCCCTTGAAAACGTTAACCAAGTATAGAATACCCATAACAAATTAATACACTGAATGGCAGTGGGTCTACCCCAGTCCCAACTGGGCTTTCTTTGTGGTGGCACCTTGGTTGTGAAATCCATTCTCCAGAGAGGCTTGTCTTCGTTTTCAGGATGTAGAAATATTTTCATTTTTAATTTTAATTTCAGGGGCTCTTAAAGGGTTTATATTCCCCCCACCTCCCACAGAAGTGTCTTTTCATGTTTCAGTTTTTCTTTAAGTGAACCTGTGTGTGTTTGCTGTAATTCAGTCCTTAACAACCTGGTTTCCCACAGATGTTTTGGACTACAACTCCCATCAACCCCAGCCAGTTTCATGAAAGTTACTTGAAGTTGCACGACTCTTTGTGGAATCAGTGGGGGTTTAAAGAGTGGGGTGCAAACTTCTTGAATGTAATGGATGGAGAAATAAATAAGCGCGGGCAATATGAACTGCTCTCCTGACAGAGCTGAGGAAGGATCCTGATTCTTCTATAACCAGGAGTTGCTCTTCTAAAGAATGGTGAAGACCCTGTAGATGCCTAAATCTCCCTCTCTGCTCCAGCATACACTTTCAACCCTACCACGTTCGTGGTTTCCATGGCAACTTTCCATCTGTTTTTGACTGTTTTCACAGGCTTTTTAAATTAAAGCTTAACTATGTCAGTGTTCCCAGATTAGCTTTGTCTTTGAATAAACCATATGCCTCTTTGACAAAGCCCGCTATGCCAATAACATGGAGAGGAAATGTTTAAAGTTGGTTTTTCACACATCTCCTCTGATTAAAAACAAAGTGTCTGGGCGAGGGAAAAGATGGGAATGTTTGTACAAAGATCCATTTGTCATCATCCAATAAAGCTCTCATGCCCTGCACATAATTGATCATTGTATCGGCTAAACACGACAAGGGAAGGAGAGAGTCGCGGAGCAAGCAGACCTCCAGTTGTCCGAAACTTTGCATTTCCTGAAAATCAAAGTTGATAGGAGAGTCCTAGAGGTCTCTTGGAATAGTGATGGACTTACTCTGCTTTGGAACTGTAGTTTTGCAAGGGGGATTGGGGCCTCTCAGCACCCTTAACAAACTACAGTTCCCAGGGTTCTTTTTGGGGAGTGGGGGGGGAATCAAGGCTGCTTAAAGTGGTGTGATATTGTTTTAAATGTCTAGTGCAGATGGGGGCAGATTCTATTGGTATGAAGTTCACTTCAGCATGTATTTTCCCCCATGTTATTGATTTGCATATATTTGCATGCCTTTTTGCAATGAACTGATAATAACTCCCCCCTCCCCCCAAAAAAGAAACCCTTCAGAATCCAGAAACCCCTGGAATCTCCTTTATCCATCAGTTCACCTTTCAGATCCCAATTCAGAACTCCTGGTACCAGCCAAGAATGCA
Organism: Podarcis cretensis; assembly: GCF_951804945.1. NCBI lineage: Eukaryota > Metazoa > Chordata > Lepidosauria > Squamata > Lacertidae > Podarcis > Podarcis cretensis. Next base: position 14,832,416 of record NC_137179.1, read on the forward strand.
CAAAGAAGAGATACTATCAAAACGTTGTGGATGGTTAATGATGAATCACAAAATGAAAATAACAGATGTTATAATTAGTGTCTTTGGCCTGATGCTCACAGAGAGAAAAAACAACCATAGTTGATGGTTCTGCCCACTTCCTTTATGATATACTGGGGATATTCTTGGATTGAAATTCCTTGGAAATATTGTATTATTCCATGCCTTGGCCTCACGAACCTTGGCCTAATAATACATTAGTTTATACCTCAAGGATTCTTTCCATCTCGACATTAGTCAAGATGATCTCTTAGCTTTGTGTGGTGATGAAGGTAAAAGTAATCAAAACCTACAATGAATAAATAAGCCATTAATAAAGGATGGCATAAACTTACAAAAGAGCAGGTATGTTAATGGCAAGAGAGAAATCATGTCACCAAGTGAGCTTCATTGCTGAACAGGAATTTGAACTCTGGTTCTCCTTAGTTCAGGACCAATACCCTATCCACAATACTACCCTTACTTAACACACATTAATGATTCTATATTAATAATAATTTATTTATTTATTTATTTATTTCCCGCTCTCCCCGGCCAGAACCGGTCTCAGGGCAGCTAACATCAAAATATACAATACATTAAGACATAAAATTCAACAATTGACTGAAATACAGCTTAAAATCGGATTAAAATCAAAATAAATTACCCGTTAACCATTTCTGCTATATGGTGTAATCACATTGCACGTGCATTTTACTTGCACAAATTCAGTTACGGTGGTGGCCCTCCCAGCTATGGTTGCAAAAGAGGAAGGGGAGAGACGAAGGCATTAAGTAGAGTGAAGCAGCGACCCCAGGTAGCTGGGTAGGTAGGCATGGAGCGGTGGCAGAATTTTTGAGGATGCAGGAAATCCTGGGTACCAGGACACACGTTTGGGGAAAGCAATCTTTAGTGAGAGAACCCCAGTAGAGATTTAGCATGGCAAAACATGCAGCAAAGAGAAGAGCGTTGAAATATAGGCTGTAAAATGTGCCCTTGCCAGTGAACCCCAGCATATCCCACCTCCCTAGCACACAGATAGACTGCATGTTTAGTAAGTTATGAAATGGTTTACTTACAAAACTCTTCAAAGGACAAATTCATGTGCTTCTCCATGCAGCAGTGAGGGGGGAAATTGCGCAGGCAGTAAAATGTTGCTTGGTTACAACATGGTAAAGGTTCCTAAACTATTGATATAGGAAAATGTTGGTTTCAGACTCAGTTGTTCTCTTAAACAAAAGAGGTTGGTTAAAGCCATATGGCTGGAAGGAGCAGCTCAGAGCTCCTCATGTACCAAATTAACATGTAGACTGAGCAGAACAAAAGGCTCGGTTGCCCATTTCCCCCTAGGGAGAGGGGAAATGATACAGGCTAAGCAAAAACAGAATCCCTTATCATGTAGGGAAAGGCGACAAACCAGCACATGGTGCACAGTACAAATATTTGATGGAACTCATAGAAATTGAGGTGTGAGTGCATCAGGCCCAGCCCACCTGGGGGAGGAGTGCGGGGGGAGCACACCGCCCCCAGCAGTGCGATCCAGGTAGAGTGCCATCGTGGCTACCCCCCGCCCGTGCTGGGCACCACGCCGCCTGGACATGCGTCATGCCCCTGCGGGCAACGCGCCACACCCCCCAGGACGCACACCCCACCCCCAGGGCGCGCCCCAGCCCTGCCCCCGCCTGCTCTCTGCCCCCCCCCCCGGTGCCAGAGCATGAAGCTCCGCCCCTGACCTCAGGCAGCAGACTGGGGACAGCTGGAAGGGACTGCAGATTTGGGGCCCCTGAGGAGCACACTGTGCACCGCCTTCCTGCGCTTGCCACCTGCTCCTGCTGCCTGGGAAGAGAAGGGCCTCTGCTGCCGCCACCTGCTCCTCTCTGTCCTCCTTTTTTCTCTTCCACCACCATCAGCGCACCAAGGCTTCCTTGGGACACCCCAGGCAGTAGAGGAAGAGAAGGAGGAGGTGGTGGCAGCAGGCATATTCAAGCTGGAAGATGTCTTGGGCCAGCCTCTGTGTGTGTGTGTGTGTGTGTGTGTGTGTCATCTCACACGTTCCTGGTATCCTGTTTGTCTGAACAGGGCTCTCAAGTGTACAGCAATCAAGTACAGTGGTGCCTCGCAAGATGAAAAGAATCCGTTCCGCGAGTCTCTTCGTCTTGCGGTTTTTTCGTCTTGCGAAGCAACCCTATTAGCGGCTTAGCGGATTAGCGCTATTAGTGGCTTAGCGACTATTAGCGGCTTAGCAGCAAAGCGGCAAAGCAGCTAAGCAGCTATTAGCGGCTTAGTGGCTTAGAAAAAGGGGGGGAGTGAAAAAAATCGCAAGACTCGCAAGACATTTTTGTCTTGCAAAGCAAGCCCATAGGGAAATTCGTCTTGCGAAGCACCTCGAAAAACGGAAAACCCTTTCGTCTAGCGGGTTTTTCGTCTTGCGAGGCATTCGTCTTGCGGGGCACCACTGTACAGGGGTACTTCAGGTTGCAGACGCTTCAGGTTACAGACTCCACTAACCCAGAAATAACCTTTGGGTTAAGACCTTTGCTTCAAGATGAGAACAGAAATCGTGCAGAAGGCGGCACAGCAGCAGTGGGAGGCCACATTAGAAGAAAAGAAGAAGAGTTTGGATTTGATATCCCGCTTTATCACTACCCTAAGGAGTCTCAAAGCAGCTTACATTCTCCTTTCCCTTCCTCCCCCACAACAAACACTCTGTGAGGTGAGTGAGGCTGAGAGACTTCAAAGAAGTGTGACTAGCCCAAGGTCACCCAGCAGCTGCATGTGGAGGACCACACTGGCTCATTAGCTGAAGTGGTACTTCAGGTTAAGAACAGTTTCAGGTTAAGAACAGACCTTCAGAACAAATTAAGTACTTAACCCGAGGTAAAACTGTATACAGAAAGCCAGTAGCACAGATGCTCATGTGGTTCAGATTCTCCGAGTAAAATGCTTCAGGCTCCCAAGTGCAGGATCTCTCCAAATTTGGTCAGACAGAGACGGCTAGTCAGGTCAGTAGTTAAGACATGAGGCTCAAGTTGCCACCAATCAGCTCAAAGCTGCGTTTCAGTTTCTCATTTTCCTCCTAGACATTATTTATAATAATCAGGCCAAAGACAACAACTGCTATATTTTTCCAAGAGGTCTGCCCAAGGCCAATATCTAAAACGCTGTGTGGAAGGCAAATCTCTAAAGACCTAAAGAAGGAAGCTGAAAAAGGCCAAAGGAGAGCAAGAGAGAAAGATGGAACAAGACATTTAAGATACAGGGTAAACCTGCACAATTTTGAAGTGCGAGACGAGGAACCGGTGGCCCTTCAGATACTGCTGGACTACAACTCCCATCATCACTGACTATTGGCCATGCTGGCTGGAGCTGATGGGAGTTGGATTCCTCCATATCTGGAGAGCACCGTGTTGTCAATACTAGAATCTATCCCAGCCTGACAGGATAGACTGTCAGGAACTTCTTCCCACAGTGCGTAATTAAATTCTGGCACTGGTGAGAGACTTGTGACCCTCCAAGGATTGTTGAACTACATCTCCCATCATCCCTGACATTGCTGATTCAGGGGGATGGGATTTGGAGTCCAGCAGCATCTGGGGGTTGGAATCACAGATTCTTCATCCCTGTTTGAAACCCATTAAGCTGGACATACCCCATTCCAGCCATAGAAAGCAGCCTTCTACCAGGCCATATAACCCAGTATTGTCTGCTCTGACTGGTTATTCAGGGTCTCAGCCAGAGCCTTTCCCATTTCCAAGATCCATTTAAACTGGGCATCACATGGCAGGACCGGTGAAGGCTGGCAGGTGGTGTCTGGCTGTGTGCAGAGTGAGGCAATGCCCCCTCTGTCCTAATGAACCAGCCTTCGCTTGCTCTGCTGTGTCTGCATTTGCAACTTGTGTTTTGCAGTCGCGCCCCCATCCCAAGGATACAAAAGATTTCAGGTTCTTTGTTTGGATTCTTTTAATTGGGAGCTTTGCTGTTCTGAAAAGCTGCTCCAGAAATAACTTGGCAGCCAAGGCAGCAGGTTGAATAAGCCCCTCGGAGGCACTTAAGAACGGCTGCTGATGCAAGAGGCCTCTTAATTGATCCGAATCCATCCAACGTTTGAAATGCACAGGGCAGCTGCGGCCTTGCAGTTTGTGTTAGGAAGAGAAGGAGCAAAGCAAAATTACCGTTTCAGAGGGGAGGGCTCAACCTTGGCTTCTCTAATTGCCCTGACCTGGGGTGAAGGACAAGAGGTGGAAATGACAAAAAAAACCTTCTGAAAAGGTTCTAGATTCAGGTAGGTAGCCGTGTTGGTCTGACACAGTCGAAATATATATATATAAAATAAAAAAATTGTCCAGTAGCACCTCAAAGACCAGAAGTCACTCAGTCGTCAACAGGTTTACCATACCCATTGAGTCAATCACCCATCTCCTACTACCCTCCTGAGAAAACCCCCACCTCACCCTCCCACTATATATAAGGGTCTGGTGACTTTGGTTTCAGTTATCAGAAGAAGTGTGCATGCTTATACCCAGAACAAACTTAGTTGGTCTCTAAGGTGCTACTGGACAATTTTTTTAATTTTTTTATATATTCCTCCAAAAAGGTGTTGCAAAGGTGGGGGTGGCTAAAGCACATGCCTCAGTATTAACCTTTAGATTGACTGAATAACATTAAAAACAGCCAAAACACCAACTTCCAAGCAGGCATAACAAAGTTACACTGCATGATGGGCTGATCTGTAAAACGCACACTTCCCTTAACTGTGTAAATGTTCACAATCTTGGTTCGCAGTAGATAAATGAATGAAATAGGTGTGAGAAATCTGGTGCTTTCTAGATGTTGCTGGATTCATAATGTTTTGGGTTGGATGGGGGTCAGACTGAACGTTGCCGTGAATTCCTTCCAGTTCTTGGGGTCCTGTACCCATGGGGGTTTACTGAACTAGTCAGACAAGTTTCTTTGAAAGACAGCGACTTTAGCCGGCCACTTAAGTGTGCTCTTTTGAGCATCTCAAAGGAGTGAGCTAGGTTGCAAGAGCTACAGTGAGAGATCTGGAGGGTGGCAACACGAGAACGGGGACTTTTCTGCAGTGGCTCCCCTGCATTTGTGGAATTCTCTCCCCAGGGAGGCTCGCCTGGCACCTTCGTTACACATCTTTAGGCACCAGGAAAGAACATTCCTCTTCTTCCAGGCCTTTGGCCGATTAAACTATCTATGGCCTTTTAAACTGTGAGGGGGGTATTGTTTTGTTTTTAATTATGTAGTGCATTTTCATGTTTTTATACTGTAAACTGCCCTGTGATTCTCAGATGAAGGATGATATATGAATGGAACAACACAACCATCTCCACTTTGCCTTCAATAAGTTCAGGTGCAAGATAATAAATTCTGTACTGCTCCGTCTGGTGGGATTTTGGCAGGGGGCACTGAGGGAACCCCCCAAATCCTGAATCCATCATTGCCAGGAATAAACCTTTCAGACTTAAAAAGTAAAGAAAGAATTTATATAGAATGGCATTTTCCTTTCACTTTTTCGAAAGCACATACATTATGGGGATCCCTTCAAGATGTTTGCAGTGAGTGTCGGCAGCCAGAAGGGAAAGGAACCTACGATGAGATACATCCTTTTGAAATCCAAGTAGTTGCAGGCCACTGAATCTGGAACGCGGCAAGGAAAATGTCAAACTGAAACTGAACGACCGTGATGATTATAAGTAGAGTAATAGGCCTGAAGGCAAGTGAAGTAATCATATTAGTCAGTGTTTGTAAGAAACAATATATTTCCTCCAAGGCTAGTGGGAGGGGATGAGAATGTCAAGAGCGCTAAGCAATTTTATGCCACTTTTGATATTCGATCGGACACTGATCTTCCAAAGCTCATGGGTGGAAAAGGCCCAGATCTGCCGTCATTGACATATTTCTGGCCCCATCTTCCTCCAATGACTTTCAGGGTGGTGCACATATAGTATTTGTCAGCATTTTGGCCTCCGGACACTAGTTGCAAAGAGAGGGTGGAAACCACCACCGTGCCCGGTTTCTGCCCACCATAAACAGAGTTCCAATGTCATACTGAAGATCAGGAGGCAGGCAAGGAGCCGCCTTCCAGATGTTGCTCCTTCCATAAGCTCCAGCCAACACAACCAATCATCAGGGATGATGGGATCTGTAGTCCAGCAATGTCTGGAGGGTCACAGGTTCCCAGCCCCTGATTTGTCAGTAGAGGGGATTGGTCTGAACGTCTTTGGGTCCCCTCCCAGCCTGTTCTATATCTGTAGGGTGGGATTCTGTAGGAAACAGTGGTGGTGGTTGGTGTCCATTGGGACTCGAAGGGAAGAACGCAACCTGAGCCAATGGCAGGTTGATTAGTTTTGCCTCCTCCTTAGGCAACACGGCATTAGCTGTAGGCCGCTTGCTTCTTTGTGCTAAATCCCTTGCGCGAACTGCTTCTGCTTTAACACTAACACTGAGGTGGTAAACACAAAGGCCACCATCCTATGTTCAGTTTATGCACACTTAAATCCCATCAAAATCGATGGGGCTTAATGCATGTGTCTGATTGCTGAAGTCAGGTCCTATTGATTTCAGCAGCACTTGCTTCCATTGAATGCCTGCAGGTCAACTCATTCATGGAGTTTTGCACAAGTCCTGTTACTCTCTGAAGAGCAAGGGAGCGCTCCGTGTATGCCGTGGAGAACTGGCAAACACATTGCAGCATTGCCCTGCGCAGATGACAAAAGGAAGCTCCTGCACACATGGAGCATTTTGACAGTAACTGTGTGTTACTTTTATTGTTGTTAGCTGCTCTGAGCCTGGCTTCGGCTGGGGAGGGTGGGATATAAATAAATAAATAATTATTTTTATTTTTATTTTTATTTTTATTTTTATTTTTATTTTTATTTTTATTTTTATTTTTATTTTTATTTTTATTTTTATTTTTATTTTTATTTTTATTTTTATTTTTATTTTTATTTTTATTTTTATTTTTATTTTTATTTTTATTTTTATTTTTATTTTTATTTTTACCAGAAGACTACTGAAAGCTACAGAGAGTTTATATGATGTGTCTGTCACAGATCCTCAGCTAATGCCATGGTAGCTAAAATTATGGTGAGTGCATGATATTCAGTTGACCTGAAGAGCTAGGATTAATCTGCTTAGCTTGGTTTCATTCAGTTGACCTTCGTCCTATTGGGCCAGTTAATTTATTGCTACAAATGCCAAGAGTGCATTTCCCTCCGTTTAACTTACACGTGTGTTTGCTCTCTTCTGCTAATGGATAAAAATGTGTGCTCCTCTGTTTACATTCGAGTCTGGATTTTAAATAATGTAATCCTTACTCCAGTTTTAATTTTTAAAAGCTTCTATTACAAGCTACCTAACGCGTCTGGAGAAGAAGTGTTTTTCTTGAAAAGACCTTCCGTGGCTCTGAAGACAGCCAATTGCTAGCACATTTCGGTTCAAAACGAAACAGAGACACTATTGTCATGCTGCTGTTTCCTTGTTTCCAAAGGAAAAGAAGTGGAGCTCCGGTTGGGCCAAAAGCATTTGCAGCTTAACATCCTCCCTTAACTGCCATCTATTACCTGAAAGGGGTCTGCCAGCAATCGCTGCTCCAAAGTGCCTTGGCTTGCTCTAGGGACAGAGAGCACAAAAACTCAAATAAATAACTCTGTTGAGCCAGCATAGACCTCCCACATCATTCTTGCCGGCACCAATTGCCCCCAGGGTGGGTGGTCCTCCCCTCACACACACTCGCTGCTTGTACGGCGATTCCAAAAAGGACAGACTTGGATCCTTTCAAAGAAAAAAACGAGGGGAAGAGATGCCTGATGGAATCAGGAAGGAGACAATATGCCAAAGGCAAACAGGTCTTGCCCTCCAGTAGAGATGAGGGAGAAATTCTACTCCGTTTGTGTGGAAAGGCAACCCCACACGTTCCAAATTAATATGCACAGGAACATGCAGCCATCCTTCCGATTCGTACTTCCACCAGTTTCGTAAGGCAGCTGCCCCGCTCAACTAACATGTGCAGAAATGCAATATACTAAGGCAAAGCGTGCGTGAAACTGCATGTTTGTGAAGATAACAATGGACGTGGGGAAATATTCATGTAGGGCAAAATTGCATACAATAATGTCTGCTAAATAAATGATCTGCACCTATCATTTGGCAAATTCTTCTCTGAGCACTTCTAATTCAGCACTGCCTTCCTGCAATACTACTGATTAAAATTATATTTTCTAGCTCAATCAGTCTTCTCCGACCTATAGAGGATAAAGCTATCAATGGCTACCAACCCTGATGGCTATGCTCTACATCATGGGTAGGCAAACTAAGGCCTGGGGGCCAGATCTGTCCCAATCGCCTTCTAAATCCGGCCTGCGGACGGTCCGGCAATCAGCATGTTAGTACATGAGTAGAATGTGTCCTTTTATTTAAAATGCATCTCTGGGTTCTTTGTGGGGCATAGGAATTCATTCACACACACACCCAAAAATATATAGTCTGGCCCCCCACAAGGTCTGAGGGACAGTGGACCGGCCCCCTGCAGAAAAAGTTTGCTGACCCCTGCTCTATACCCACCATTGCAGACAGTGGCTGGAAAGTTGGGCGGGGGGGTAGTGCTGTTGTGTTCAAGTCCTGCTTGCATGCTTCCCACGGGCACCTGGTTGGTCAGTGAGAAGAGGATGCTGGACTAGACGGGCCATTGGCCTGATCCAACAGGCTCTTCTTATGTGCTTAGATGCTTTGGAATACAACTCCCATCAGCTGCAGCTGCTTAAAAAAAGGAGAGTCCACAACCTCCTTGGGAGTCCGTTCCACTGTCAAACAGCTCTGACTCTCAGATGTTTAGTCGGAATCTCCTTTCTTGTAACTTAAAGTCGTTGGTTCGAGTCCTACCCTCCGGAGCAGGAGAAAACAAGCTTGCTCCCTCTTCCATGTGAGATATTTGAAGATGGCTATCATATCTCCTCTCAGTCTCCTCTTTTCCAGGCTAAACATACCCAGCTCTTTCAACCATTCATCATAAGGCTTGCTTGGTCACCCTCCTCTGTACACATTCCAGCTTCACAACATCCTTCTTAAATTGTGCCCATAAATGTACACAGTATTCCAGGTGTAGTCTGACCAAGGCAGAATAGAGTGGGACTATTCACTTTCTTTCATTCCACCTGCACCAGTAGTACTTGTATAGTAGCCTTAACCCTAATGATTACAGCCTGTTCCTCTTCTAAAGTTCAGTTCCTTCAGTCCTGTCTTTTTTTTTGGGGGGGGGGCGATTCTGTCAAGGAATGGAGCCTGCCCAGGCAGCTGTCAGATTAAGTGGTATTGAGTCAGTGAAGGTCCCGTGTTCATTTGGAGGACAGTGGCAAAGTTACGAAGCACATCAATTGTGGTTCTTCCTTCCCTCAGGTGCAAGAGCTCTCCGAGAAAGGTCAGTCCCTAGAAGGAACTATTTCTCAGAAAAAGACTGAGCACAGATTTCCCAGGAAAGCATTCTCTAGGAATGGATCACAGGTACACACAGCCCAGCCAAAGGCACAGTGGGACATTGCTCCGAGTCTTTTAAAGGCTGACTGACACAGACCGAACAAAAAAGCCCATGTAAAGGGAGTTCAGTGTCCACCAGCACCTCAGCCTCCGGATATTAATAAGAGAGATGGTCTGTGTGGCAGGAGCGAAGCTTTTGCAGTAGATATGTTACTGGTCATATTTCCTCGCTTATTTTCAGAAACTCCCTAGAGCTGCAAACAGTGAATGTTCTGTTTATTTGTGCTGTTTATTTACCATATAAAAGCCAAAGTTTCTACAAAGAGAGAGAGTGTGTATTTTAAAAGCATACAATAGATAAGATCAATCAAAAATAATTGTAAGAACAGGAAAACCTTCTTAAAATGCCTGCTGAAATAGAGAGGACTTTGCCTTTGTCTTGCACCTGAAGTTCAACTGGAAGGGAGGCTTGTCTAACAAGGATTCTCTGCTGTAGATATGCTGAGCACCTCTCTCTTGTACTTCCTCACACATATTCCAAAACCAGAAGTCCACTGGACTGAACACGATTACTATTGCTACTACTATTGTTATTGTTGCTGTTTCAGTATTATTTTGATATTTTGAGCGGGGAGGAAAATGTTTCATCTCTGCTGGTTCATTTGGGGGTTGTGTTTTGCAGAAACGGCTTCCTATTTTCTATTTTTGAATTGCTATTGTTTTGTTTTTAATTTCTCCCAACCCCTAACGTAAGCTGCCCTTGAGGGAGATCTGCTCAGAAAGGCAGCCTGAAAAGACTTTGTTGTTGTTGTTGTTGTTGTTGTTTAGTCGTGTCCGACTCTTCGTGACCCCATGGACCAGAGCACGCCAGGCACTCCTGTCTTCTACTGCCTCCCGCAGTTTGGTCAAACTCATGCTGGTAGCTTCGAGAACACTGTCCAACCATCTCATCCTCTGTCACCCCCTTCTCCTTGTGCCCTCCATCTTTCCCAACATCAGGGTCTTTTAGCATTATTTATTAAATTTATTCATTTCTGCCTCCAAAGGAAAAGTCGCTGAAGTGACTTAAAACACTAATGTACCACAAAAAAACCCCCACAATGAAACTACTGAAATGCCACCAATTTAACAAGTTGAATTCTACTTCAGCACTGGTGAAGGGATGACGTCCTTCTCTGATGCTGGTGGCCACTGATGGTTAGGTGGTTCCCACCTCTGGAATACAGGCCAGCTGCCTGTTGTGGATGGGGCTGCACTCCCTCTAAAGCAGCGGTTCTCAACCTGTGGGTCCCCAGATGTTGTTGGACTACAACTCCCATCATCCCTGAGCTCTGGCCTTGCTAGCTAGGGGTGATGGGAGTTGTAGTTCAACAACATCTGGGGACCCACAGGTTGAGAAAGGCTGCTCTAAAGGAACTCGTGCATAGCTTGGGAGACTCCTAGATACATCTTTGTCATTAGGGACACAAGTGATCTCTGTGGCTGCTATGTTTGATACGTGAGCTATAACTGGGATAACTTGCCACCATAAGCCACTTCACCACTTTACTCCATGCGCTGGTAAACTCGAGATATGGGGCTGCCCTGGAGCCTGGTCCAGAAACTCCAGCTATTGCAAAATGCAGCAGCTAGACTGCATGCGGTACCTCTGTTAAAAAATCTACACTGGCTTCCCAGATGCTGCCAAGTTCAAGGCTCTTGTGTTGATAGACCACTTGGGGTCCAGGATACCTTAAGCCCCACCTGAGCCTTTGTATCCCAGCTTCATCAACGAGATCACCCAGAGATGCACTCCGCTGCAAGTTGGGCACTGAGTGTTGCTGGTCCCATGCTCTGCAACACTATTCAGTAGAGATTTGACAGGCTTCCTCACTTTCAACTTCCAGGCATCTCCTAAAGACCTTCTTATGCCAACAGGCCTAGGCAGCTGTTTTTTAAAAAAATGTTCTTGACTTGCCAGTCATTTTAATGATTGTTTTGTACTCTTAAAACGGTGTTTCGTGTTTTATTGGATACATAGTTTTGTATACCACCTTGATATAAAATATTGGCAGTATACAAATACTTCTTTAAAATAAAAGGGATCCTCTCGTGACTGCTAGATAGGGCTTTATGCTCTAAGCAATGGCTGGGGAAAGGGTGGAGGGGAGTTAGGAAGCCCCCCCCCCACAAGGCACCTCTGGCGAATGGAAGGATCCTAGCAAAGGTGAAGGGCACCCTCTTGTGGCACTGCTTATGTGAACATGTTGCTCTGTTGTACATAAGCTTTCCGAGTGACTTGCCCATCATTTGGGAACTTTCCCGCAGAGACAACCTATTATTAATGCATACAAGTCGAGTGACACTTGCTTCCTGCTGATCTACTCCTTCCACTTAAGGGATGAAAAAAAGCTATGGTGAATCTTGCCTGCATGTTTGAACTTCAAATTAACCCTCTCCATTCCCATAAAAAAAAAAAAGGTTGAGAGCAATCAGCCATTCTTTTGAGGGTTAAAAGGTAAAGGTACCCCTGCCCGTACGGGCCAGTCTTGACAGCCTCTGGGGTTGTGCGCCCATCTCACTTAAGAGGCCAGGGGCCAGCGCTGTCCGGAGACACTTCCGGGTCACGTGGCCAGCGTGACATCGCTGCTCTGGCGAGCCAGAGCCGCACACGGAAACGCCGTTTACCTTCCCGCTGGTAAGCGGTCCCTATTTATCTACTTGCACCCGGAGGTGCTTTCGAACTGCTAGGTTGGCAGGCGCTGGGACCGAGCAGCGGGAGCGCACCCCGCCGCAGGGATTCGAACCGCCGACCTTTCGATCGGCAAGCCCTAGGCGCTGAGTTATTATTAAAGATTAAATACTCAGCAGAATCATCAGACAGAAGACTGATAAAAAAAATGTGTACCTGATCATTCATTCGAGAGTAAGATCATTTAGTCTGGCTGTGTACTTGCAGTGCAACACCGTATTTTATTCTGTCAGTCAACGTGGAGATTTATTCCACCAATGATCTAGCCCCATTCAAATGTCCCCTAGAATTTTAAGGATTTAAACTGGAGAGGGAAATAGGGGCACTCATACAAGCCCTGCCTCCAATGCCCTCACCATCTGACCATCAAGCTGAGGAACAATACTGAGACAATATAGATAATTCAGAACTCAATGGACCAATCGTCTGAATTGGAATAAGGCAGTTTCGTAGGTTCCTTTACACACTCCTGGAATCTTCCTTCACCCTGAGTGCAAAAGGAAGAAGCTTTCTACAGGGCTGGGTCAATTGTATAGTCCCCAATCTCTCCCCACCCCCCACAACACGCAGGGGTCTGTGCTGTTATTGTTCCTACCCAGCCTACACTATTGCAAGCCTACCCAGACACAGACACCTTATTTTATCACGTAGAGCAGTGTTCCCCAAACTTGGGTGTGCAGCTGATGGGAGTGCAGACTCCCATCATCCCTAGCTAGCAGGACCAGTGGTCAGGGATGATGGGAATTGTAGTCCAGAAACAGCTGCACACTCAAGTTTGGAAAACCCTGATGTAATGCCTAGTTTTATTCTATGCCTTTGCCTTAACCTTTGAACAACTGGGCTCTCTTGTCTTTGCATAAAGTGGAAAGTCAGGAACTCTTTTGATAATATGGCAATAGGCTGGAGTTAGCAAATATGATCCCTTCAGGCATTCAATTTTTTACTTAACTGTAAAGGTAAAAGTAAAGGGACCCTTGACCATTAGGTCCAGTTGTGGCCGACTCTGGGGTTGCGGCACTCATCTCGCTTTATTGGCCGAGGGAGCCGGCGTACAGCTTCCAGGTCATGTGGCCAGCATGACTAAGCCGCTTCTGGCGAACCAGAGCAGCGCACGGAAACGCTGTTTACCTTCCCGCCGGAGCGGTACCTATTTATCTACTTGCACTTTGAAGTGCTTTCAAACTGCTAGGTTGGCAGGAGCAGGGACTGAGCAACGGGAGCTCACCCCGTCGCGGGGATTCGAACCGCTGACCTTCAGATCGTCAAGTCCTAGGCTCTGTGGTTTAACCCACAGCCCCACCCGCATCCGTTCTTAACTGTAAACTGGCTCAACTGGCCCAGACGGAGGGTCCCTGTGGGGTGACCTCCACTGAGGAGCTGCCTGGCCTTGAAGCAAGTTTTTCTAGTATATGTGCTGCCAAAGCAAGCACAGAAGCAAGTTTTCCTGACCTGGCAATAAATACCAAAGGGGCAGCAGAGAGATGTGTGTCCTGTCTGGAGGGGTTACGACATGTAGAGCCAAGGCCCTGAAACAAAAAGGAAAAGCAACAGAAAACTACTAAGGACCCTCAAGCATCCTACATTTTAGGAGAGAATTCTAAAGAAGAGGGGAGAGGCACCCTTTACCCCACCCCTAAGAGAGGTGTCAACCCTTCCCTACAACCTGGCTATGCTAGATGGGGCTACTTGAGGTTGGGAATCCAACATCTGGAACACCACAGGTTCCTATCCCCTGCCTTGATGGGAAATTCACTTTTTCCTCTTTTCTGCTGTTTTTACACAAACTCTGCACCTTTCCTTCTGCTACCCAGGAAGTACACATTTCTAAATGTAGTAGGACTGACCTGCCGAAATAGGTGTTGAGCTGAACAATCCATTAGGAAGCTTAGCCCTGATTATTCTCAGTTCCTTGGCTGCACATCTCTATGCATGGATAAAAAGGTAAAGGGACCCCTGACAGTTCAGTCCAGTTGCGGACAACTCTGGTTGCGGCGCTCATCTCGCTTTACTGGCCAAGGGAACCGACGTTTGTCCACAGTTTTTCCGGGTCATGTGGCCAGCATGACTAAACCACTTCTGACAAAACCAGAGCAGCGCATGGAAACGCCGTTTACCTTCCCGCTGGAGCAGTACCTATTTATCTACTTGCACTTTGACGTGCTTTTGAACTGCTAGGTTGGCAGGAGCTGGGACCAAGCAACATGAGCTCACCCCATCGCGCGGATTCGAACTGCCGACCTTCCGACCACAGAGCCACCCACATCCCTCTCAATGCATGGATAGCTGCCATCAAAACCTTCCTCTTTTTATTATTATTATTATTATTATTAATAATAATATACAAACGGTGTTATCCTAGTTCACAGAACACTTAATCAGAAGAAAGCTAGTATTTAATTTGTATCTTTGATGCCAGTTATAAAAAGCCTGTTACAGGAGCTAACATTTAGACGCTTGAGACATACTTATATTTGCGTTGTTTTATTAGAAAAAATACTCAGGCAGGGTCTACAATCATCTGTCAATTAAGAATGGTATACAATGAATGCAAAAAGAAATAAAATTAAAAAATACAAATACAAACTATATCTGAAAACATCTATTTGGCAATTTTATAACTTTTTTTTTAAAAAAAGAGTCAAAGTAATTGCAGATGACCATATAAGTTTAAGCGGTAACTGAAGTGCTCAAGCAAAATTAAAAAAATAAGAAATAAAAATAACGAACTGCATTTTTTTTTAAATAGTAACATTGCTACAGATCTTTATGAAATACCATTATTAAATGACTATTCCAGAACCATTCCATGTTAGTGGTGCATATAATCCACACATTGATAAAGAATTCAAATGTATAAAGACCATTCTAGACTCAATGGGACCCAAGCAAGCATCTCATCTTCATTAAGGTAGACCCCAATTTATGGTGTTGGAAAAGCTAAGTTCTCCAAGCAGAGAGTCTAGAGTTTTGTTTTTTGCTATTTAATAATAAAAATATTAGTGTAAAAACAGCTGGTATTTATATTCACTGTAGTAATGAAAAAAAAAATCCTCCTAAACATGGAGGGTTAATCATGCAGTTTGACTGCATATAGCCACCATATAATTATTTTTTTTACATTTGTTCCTTCCAACAAGCAAGGAAAAGAATGATTTCATATCCCTTACCAGCAATGAGCGCTGTAAAAATCCGAAGGATTTCTGGAAGGATGTTCAATGTGTTTTTTGTTTTTACAACAGTAGTATATAGGCTCTTAGAAATCCAAGAGACTTTTTTTTATTGTTAGGAAAGGTGCTTGCTTTTAAACAAATTCTTCTGGCAGCACTAATGAATTACAATATCCTTCCATATTATTTCTACCATAATATATACATCTCAACTTCCATGCCTCTAGAAAAAACATCTACAATACATTTCATAATATAAAAATATATTACAAATCTGCAAAATTATTTTACAAGCAATGTCCCATTATCTATCTATTTCTCTCTCTCTTTTGTCTCCATATAAGACGAACATGGTAACACATATTTTTCTATTCCTGTAGGTTAAAAGAAGTCCATAATTTCTTGCTTAGTAAAGCCAGGAAGCAATTTAATTTTCTTTTCATAGCCAACTTTGGTGCATAAACGATTGTATTTTTAAATGCTTCTTTTTTTAAAAAATACAATTTTTTTACAACTAGAAAAATTTAGGCCAAAAGGAGGGGGAAGGAGAAGGGAGATTTCTTTAGTAGCAAAGAGGAGTTTTAAAGGCCAAGTAGTAAACAAAACAACATTGCTACCTTCTTCTGTAGAGGTTATTAAAGTTAAGTCTTACTAACATACAGTAATAGTCCTTATGGAGAGGATCAGTTATACAGCAACACTTAACACCGACCTGTTCCTCTTGAACGTATATTCCACCAGAAATGAAAATATGCCACCACCATTTTGCTTAAACATGATACCACCACTTGTTATGCGACGACAAGTTCACGAAAGTGACAATGGATTACTCCGCACCATACTCTTGAGAGAAGAGTTCCCTCTCTAGTGTGTATTTATTTCATTTACCAAATGACAAGATCCCAAGAAGCTTGCTTACAAAAAAACCCAACAACAACCACCACAGGGAGGGTTGTACAGGGTAATGTATTAACTGCCAGTTCATCCGATACAGGCTACGCCAGGCGGGTGGGGTGGGGTGGGAGAGGTTGCTAAAATAAAAGCCGCAAGCATGCAAAGCCTTTGAGAACACCCACTATACTGCCGGTATATTTTGCTTTCCTCATCTCCCATCGTACAAATATATAGGATCTGTTCCATGTATATAATGTATTCCATAGATGCACCGAATTCATTCACAGAATGGTTTGCCAAGCGTAAATAGTTGGTGGCAGCCGGGCGCAAGGGAAGAGCATAAGGTGGAGGGGCTTGACTAATGTGCATTTTCAATTCTAATTCCACCGTCAGTGAATAAGATGATAGATGAGGTGCCCGCGCTGAGCTCGTTTTTACCTCTTCAACCTCTTCTGTGGCATTGTTCTAGGGAGGAAAAAGGAAACATTGCATTGGTGGCTTCCCCCCAAAAACGTCAAGGAAACTTAACATGCGCTGGTTAACGGGTTCACAAATGACACTCTTCAATGGCTGTGTCTGCGCGCCACGTTAAATCGCGGTTCAGCCTGATGTGTGCAAGCTGGAATCATCCATGAAAGGCCCATATCCTTTTCTCCTATGCAACCAGGAAAAAGGCTTCAGAAATCTTCATTTTGCTTCCCCTTCAACTCAGTTTGCCCTTACGTATGAATTGGGGCTTGTGGTTTTATCACTAATTATTGTGGGTCGTTTTGCAGCCAACCACAGTTCGTGATAAACCACATTCCCAAGTTTGGACAAGCAGCCAAGTTCAAGGGAAACCCAGAACAGCAAAAAGCCTCCACAGTCCTTTCTCCAGCTATGCAGAAATGTTGCAGTCTGGTACTAGACAGCTCTTCAGACATGGATGTGTCTTGTGAAAATGTTCTAGTGTGGTTCAGAAATTATGAGCAGTGGCCCCTTAGAAAATGTGGACACTACCCAAATAAAGATCAGGAGTCACAACCTCAATTTTGCAACAGGATTCTGTTTTTCCTTTTTCACGTGGCAACAATTCATGGCCAGCACAGAATCTCCAGTACATTTCTTCGGTCATGTGTGTTCCTGTTTTATTTCTGATGCTCACCATTTTTTTATTTTTATTTTACCAAAAGCAAACTTTACCTTGGTTGCAGGAGCCAAAATGTCACAACATGTAAATTATATCTAGTTAAGAAAACACTGTAAACATTTCAAAAAAATATTAGTAAATGTATTTTATGAAGACTGAAAAAGCTGGCAACAACAACAAAAAGTTTCATTATCCAAGAGTAAGTACATTAACTTGGAAATCTTAATGGCAAGAATCCAGAGAGTCTAGTGCAGGCATAGGCAAACTCAGCCCTCCAGATGTTTTGAGACTACAACTCCCATCACCCCCGACCACTGGTCCTATTAGCTAGGAATCATTGGAGTTGTAGTCCAAAACATCTGGAGAGCAGAGTTTGCCTATGCCTGGTCTAGTGCACACAGTGTTTCAGTGCTACATTGGGTTTGGGTGAGTTTTCCAATTCAGTGGCAGCCCTACACCACATGGGGTGCTGATGCAGAGGGGCTCTCCAAGCTGCTGGGAAGCTTTTCTGGAGTTTTAAGAAACTGATACCGGGAGGGTGGGGGCTTGGATCCTAACCATTTATTGTAATGCCATTTATTTCAAAGCAAGTGTGGTTTCGATTGCAGTTTAAATCTCCTCAAAACAGCTGGAACACATTTCACTACTGCATCATGTACATCTGAAAACCCACAGGGCCAGTGTAACAGGGTAAAACACTCGCGACTGACTGCTTTGTGTTTATATCAGTCACAATTAGTTTTGTTGCATAGCGTATTTGATAGCAGCATGCACTTTCCCAAGGCAAAACTGAAGCCGATTCATCGAAAATGTGAGAAATAAAAGGTAAGTGGAAAGGCTTACTGGACATCAACACCCCAACTCAGTGTTCCCCACCTGGCTTGGGATCCCATGCAAATGTTCATAAAAGTATATAGCCACATATATTGAATTGCGTCAGGGGAAAAGGTGTGGTATTATGATACGTAAACACATGAAGCTTCCTGATACAGCATCAAGCTACCCTTAAGCTAGTGCTGGGCTTGATGGAGTTCTTTAAGGGTGGCGTTCTTCCCATGCCTACTAACTGACTCACTGGGGGTTGAAGCAAGGGCTTCCAGTATTCAAAAGAAGAAAAAGAAGAAGAAAGGGAAGAAGGTATGCTCTTCTGTTAAGCAGTTCCTGCTCTTAATCTCTGATTGACAACAGCAGTTTAAAAAGTGCAGGAACACAGAGGTTTCCTATGACAGGAGAAAGTTTTGTTTTGAATATGCACCATATATTCAATACAACAGTTTTCTTTTAAAACATTTCAGAATATCTGGGGGGGGGGGAATGTACAGAAGATTTAGTGGTGGGCACCTTTAGGCATTAATATAAAGGAAACAAATCTGCTTTTAAGAAGCTGATTTAGATAGATAATTAAATCTCAAGCGACACTTGATGCTCAAAAACGGGTTACAAGAGCTGACCACCCCCTCTCCCCAAAGTGGAAAGAAAGTTATTTTCAAATTTAAAAATTGCACTGAGCACAGATTTCAGAGTAATACCACGCGTATTACAGGCCAAGAATAATTAGCATATATTTATTAAAATATATATGAGAAGATAAATTTGGACTTTTAAAAGTTGGTATACAAAAATTGGTATACAAACCAGCATGATCTTAACAGAAGTGATCTTTCAGGATTCCACTGTGTGTACCTCCTTTACTAGACTTTCTGTACACCAAGCACAAAAAAGTAAAATACACTTGGTAAATATACACATTCCCTTTTCCTCTCACTATAGTTTAAGAACTGTTAAAATGATCTCAAACCTCAAAACTTAACTTTTTGATGCTTTTTGTTGGAAGTTGATGTATTGGTGTATCAAATGCGATTTACTTTCTCTAACTTCTGGCAATAAAACTAAGGTGAAATTAAGAATACTTAATTAAGAATACCTCCGTTTACTTGACTGACTAAAAAGAAACTGAAGACATATCTAGGCATTAACTGTTAGAATATTTTTCAACTCTTTTTAGTTGTGTGTTTTTTTATGTTTTATCACCGCTGGGTCTTCCACCCATGGCTCCTTCAGTAGGAAAGTGAGGATATAAATCAAATTAATCAAATGATAAATAAAACTTAAGCTACCAGCATTACTATTTTTGGCATCAGCTTCAAAAAGTCAAGCGAGGCTTAAGGTCATAATGAGAAGAGAACAATCAAAAATTTAGAAGTTACCTGTATATGTTTGGGTCCAGAAGCAAGGCAGCATCTTTTGGTAGTTTTGATAAATGAACTACTTTAGTTTTTAATTGATGTCGCTCACTTTCATTTACCCACACATCAGGAAGACTATGAATTACAAAAAAATTAAAAAATTGTCAACCTTTTCCCCCAACCATAGGTGTTCTAAACGACATTTAAAAACAAAATTCTCACCAATGAATGTGCACTACCGTCAGATTAGACAATGAACATGGTCTATGAGTGGAATGGTTTTCAGTAGTAATAGCCTTGCTTAGCTTACACATGAACTAAGGGAACCAATGTTGGATAACCATTCAATGACAATGACAACATGCGTATTCTTAGGATTCTATTTAATGCAAAGTGATGCACACGAGGAGGCACTGTCTATACCTGATGAAACAGCCATGGACCATTAGAAATTACCAAAAGGATCAGAGTATAGGGCTTTCCTCTTCTCCTTGTCATCCGAAAGATGAGAATATTGCTAGATCCTGCACATGACTCTCATAGGTTTTTGAGATGCTAAGCCATAAGGCAGTAGAAATATTTTAACTTCTTTTGGCAAAGAAAATCCTAGCCTGTGCAAGAGCATGGATTCAACCATCAGCATCCATTATAATTCAACTTACCGGTGTATCATGATGAGACAACCAATGCAACTACTCTTGGTTTAAGAAGTGCCTCTTCCTCATAGTGGCCATACTTCCATTTGCACACCACAAAAAACTAGCTTTAAACAGAAATAAAAGCTGTCCTGCATCCAATAAGCACAAATAGCTTAGAATATTGCAGATAAAATGAATTGCAGTTTCAACAAGTCAGGAGAATTATAAGGAAATTGCAATCTTCCCAGGCCAGTGTTTTTCATAATGATAGCAAAACACGTGAAACAGCAAAGGACGAAGATGCACTAATATACAGTTGACTCTTCAGTGCATGCATGCATGAGCAATCCCACAGCAAAATCTGCTGGGATGATAGACTTAGGATGCAGCAGATCTCTGGCTCAAGTTGGCATCCCCAACCTCAGCTCAGCTGAAGAGACATTGGCATAGCTTGCTAATTTCTAAACTGCTTCCAGTTTTCAGTCCCCAAAAAGGGGTGTTTCAGGGACCAGACTGGATCCTAACTAAGCCTGTTCACGTGAACTGGCAATATGGCATAGAACTCTTTTTCCACTCTGCCAAGCTTAAGTAGTGCAGCAGCAGCCAGCCCACTGCTAAATGGAGTCTGAATCTGGTGTAGCTTACACCAGCTTGCTTTGCGGCATTTCTTGTGCATAGGCTTGCTCCCATACTCACATATCCTCTGGTGTCCAGTGAAGTAGCAGCTTTATCTTTCCAGACTCCTCTTTTCTCTTAGCTATTACCTAAAAACAACAGGCAAAATTATTGGGCTAAAATTTGTTGAATGGCACTCATAACCATGCATGGAAAGTGTCTTATCACTCTGCAAACAACATTGTACCACTGGAATAAATTAGGCAAATTGAATCAATAAGCACAGAAGTATAGACTTCGCACAAACTTTTAATATCTGGAGGCCTGGTATTGTTTTCAAGTCTCTTCATTGTGTGAGATACTTGTAGGGGGGAATACACAGGTAAAGGGAAGGGAGGACAGAGCTGCGTCAGGAAATCAAACCTCATGAGGAACAGTTGAGAGAATTGAGTACATTTAGCATGAGAAAGAGGAGACTAAGAGGAGATATAATAGCCATTTTCAAATTATCTTAAGAGCTGACACATGGAAGAAGGAACAAACTTGTTTTCTCCTGCTCCTGAGGGTAAACACTAGAACCAATGGCTTCACGTTACAAGAAAGGAAATTCTGACTAAACATCAGAAAGAACTTTTTAACTGTAAGAACTGTTCAACAGTGGAACAGACTCCCTCATGAGGTTGTGGACTTCCTTGGAGGATTTTAAGCAGAGGCTGGATGTCCAGCTGCCATGGATGCTTTAGCTGAGATTCCTGCACTGCAGTGGGGTTGGACTAGATTCCTCTAGGGGTCCCTTCCACTGTTCTGTACAATTCTATAACCTTTTACCAGAAAATATTCTTTATAATTAATGTTAACTACAAACTTGAAAATGGCAAGGAAGTTATTTATTACATTATTGCAGCCAATTCCTGGGTGCATGTGGGGGTGCTGGAGACCACTACTAGCTTCTGCCTCCAGTCTAATGCATTACAATATTAACACAATGCGGTGTGTTTGCATACAATATATGTATGGGAGTCTTAGACACAAATGAGACAGTACAGAGGAACATGACCCTTGCGGTCCCTACTAGCGCTACAGTTCTATTACTCTATGGGGACACTGCTAGACAGCATCTCCTCAGAAAAATAATAGCTGAAAAGACATGTAACATGTCAGTATTGCATTTGCTTTCCTACTGCTGCACCAAGGAAATGGTAACACAAGACCATGTGCTTTTATCCCCAATGTTTTTATGCAGTTTGCCTTTTAAATTTCTGTCCAAAAGCTTGCTGGTTGTAAGGGATGCACGAGTGCAGAATTGAGAGGGAAGGTGTTTGTCTCATCTCTAGAAGCATGGGGAGACAGCCACAAAGCTCTTGTGGAAGAAGAATCACCTCCTTTAATGAAGTTCTAGAACGTTCCTGGAACTGGCTCTGAACTGGCTCAAGGGGGAGGTGGGACTGCAAACATCATGAAGAAGAACTGGAGTTCTCCTATGCAAAAGAAACTGTTCAGTTTTAAAGCACAGATCTATAAAAGGTCAGCTCCAGCTGGGAATTAAGGTTAGACCTAAGTAAATGGAATTCTGCTGACCTCTTCTGGAGAAGAGCAGAAATGCAAATGCAGAAACTGTAAGAGAGCTGGCATTTTAATTTTTATTTTGAAGTCTGTCATTCTGTATGTTATATGGCTTAGACCCAGTTATCCTTGCTGCCCCTGCTGAACAGCAGTGGAGTTGACATAATTCCTTCCCCCAAGTTTGTCATGGTGCACCTCCACGTTTCCTTTGCAACTGCTACAGCTCTGATCAGGGGAAGGGAACCTCAGACCCAGGAGTCAAATGCAGCCATTCTAAAAGCCTTTCAATGTGTCCCTCCAGACTCTCCCCAGGACATGTGTCTTCCCATACCACACATCTTACCAGCCATGCTCTGCACCATCCTCAAGTACTTTTGCCTGTCTGGAATGTGTCCTTAAACCATTGGTTAATGGGACCTGGCTAGTGGGCCCCATCATTATCTCCCCCACCCTCACTTGGGCCACGTTTGACAGGCAGGTAGACTTGTCAATCACTTGCCTTCATAATGACACCAAGCGATCCCCTTTTTCCCTGAACAGTCTGAAATGTAGAGCCCACAAAGCGTGTTTCAAAGTGCTCTGCAAGTTCCAAACTGATCATAGTCTTACAAAGCCTTTTGCACAGGGCTTCTCAAAAAACACAAATCATGTGACTTGCAGTGTTGGCAAATCCCTTTCAGATAAGCCAGGGTTTTTTCGTTGTTGTTGTTGTTGTTTTTTAAAGGTAAAGGGACCCCTGACCATTAGGTCCAGCCGTGACAGACTCTGGGGTTGCGGTGCTCATCTCGCTTTACTGGCCGAGGAAGCCGGTGTACAGCTTCCGGGTCATGTGGCGAGCAGGACTAAGCTGCCTCTGGCGAACCAGAGCAGCGCACAGAAACGCCGTTTACCTTCCCGCCGCAGCGGTACTTATTTATCTACTTGCACTTTGACGTGCTTTCGAACTGCTAGGTTGGCAGGAGCAGGGACCAAGCAACAGGAGCTCACCCCATCGCGGGGATTCAAACCGCCGACCTTCTGATCGGCAAGTCCTAGGCTCTGCAGTTTAACCCACAGCGCCACCTGCGTCCCCAGATAAGCCAGTTTTTAAATGAAAACATATGATGTCCAGTGCAGGGCAGGTGCGTTTGGTACCTTCACTGCCTAAACCAGGCATCCCCAACCTGCGGCCCTCCAGATGTTTTGGCCTACAACTCCCATGATCCCTAGCTAACAGGACCAATGGTCAGGGATGATGGGAATTGTAGTCCAAAACATCTGGAGGGTCAAAGGTTGGGGATGCCTGGCCTAAACTGTGATAACATCTGTCATGTGCCAGGATGGAGATCAGTGCTCCATGCACCAATGAGGAATGAGATCCTCACTGAAAACGATTCCCCGCCTCTGCTCTATTCCATGTTCTGAAGCCTTGGAACGTGCTGAGGGCTCTATTCCCAGATGTCCTCTAACCTCAAGCACTCTTCAGTAATAACTCACATGAAGAGGGAAAGGAGGTACAAAGGGCTGCACTGCTGTAATTGAAGCCACAGCCCAACTGTTGCAATGCCGGCTGGTTCATGCAGGCTGCTCGCTCATGACTCAGCTGCAACTTCTGTGATGGGAGCCTTTTCTAGTCACGAAGACTCCTGAGTGATTTAGAGCAATGGAAGATCAGATTCTGTGTGGTGCAGAGGAGCCTCGGCAAATAGAAAAAGGCTCCCCCCTGCAGAAGTTACAGCTGAACTCATAAGCATACAGCAGGAGCAGTATAACACAGGGAACAGAGCTAAAGCTTTGTCTCACTGCTATTTTGTAATTTCTTTCCCTCTTCAAATGAAAGCAATGACAGTAGACCATAGTTTCTATGATGTCCAAGTATGACAAACTGAGGTTAGCGCCACCAGGTGGCGCATTGGAAGATGGCAGACAATAACATCTCTCCGACCCACACGAGGTAATAAAGAGGCTGCTATGGGAAGTATGCAGTCTTCCTACCCCCCCCCAAGGATATTGGGGGGGGGGGGGGTAGGAAGACTGCCAGCAACATCCATAATGCACCCCCGGATTCGAAAGAAGGGGGTGCAGGACATTTGGCATCAGCCCTCGGTGACGCTGTCTCCAATCAGCGCCCTGGTTCGCTTCAGCTCGAAAATATAATTGGAAATATATAATTGGAATGAAGTTGAAGCACTTACATCAAGCAAAGTTCGAGAGATAAGGCTGCTGATTAATGCATCTCTGTGTTTGGAGCGACGGGAGGAGACAAATAAATCAAGCGATAAACCACCATTACGAGACTGGTATGTGCGGAACGAAAAAAGAGGGGTGGTGGAGGAAAAAACTTTTTTTTTCTTTGCCTCATGTGAGTATTTATAAACCTCCACCCCAGAGAGACGAATCGTCGCCTTTTACTAATCGCAAGCAAGAATTTAAGAGCTGTGTGGAGTGAATTATTGATTGAAGAGAGGACTGGTAAATATGGAGTGCGGAGGAAAAATTCTATGACGCAGTTTTTAATGGCGTCTTGCTATGACAGGCTTGTCGAAGAAAGACGAGGGGAGGAGGACCAGGGTCATTGGAATGTAAATGATGGATTGAATGTGATAACCTGGCAGAGCCCCTTTGTGATATATGTGGCAAGCTTGGGAAAATTAATAGGACGGACCGAGGATAAATTTTTGAAGAAGGGGAGGAATAGCGGCTGTCCTTATGAGATATGACTTTTGGAGTGTGCAAAATCCACGCAGATGTTGTTTGTTCCTAACCTGCTTGCGAAGACTATCAGAGATTGCAAAGAAAGGAATACATGATAACAACAAGAAGATGAAGAAGTAATAAAGAGACTATCTGGACAGATCTGGATAGAACCGTTTGATAAAAGCAGTAACAGAAGTGATGTTTTGATTCTCGTTTGGAGCTTGATGTAAGGGTACCCCCAACAAAATTTAAAAATCTGGCTGTATAATTTAGAAGTAATATGATTTGGAAATAATGTGATTGGATTGGCCTGTTAATAAAAATTATGTTTAAAAAAAAAAGACAAACTGAGGTTAGCATTAACCACAGTATGCCCAATTGAGACACCACAGGCTACTGGGTTTGAAGGAAACCTAGAGACCTGAGAAAGCAAAGTTCAAAATCTCATTTAGCCATGACTCCCATTTAGTGACTTTGGGTCCAAGTCAGTTCCTCTCAGCCTAACCTATTTCACTGGATTGCTGTCAAGAAGTGCAAAATATAACCTCCTGCAAAGTGTCTTACTACCATTCCCGTATAAGGAACATTTTGAGCAATCAAAATGCTGTGAAAATGAAATCTGCCATGAACATGTGGACATGAATATATCTAAGCAGTGTTTAAAAGCTGAACATCTTATTAAGGTAAGTACAGAAGAATACTTACAGTACTGTGAAATACGACACTGTGGCCTTTTCCTAAACTTTCTATGTGAGCAGAAAGGTTGAAGCAGATAGCTCGATGTCGTATGGCGTCCAGAGTCTGCGCATCAAAGAAGTCATGTGGTCTTGCTAAAAAAAGAAAAAAAGCCTTCAAAACTAATGGAAGAGCATGTTAAGTATTCAAATATTCAAGCTACAAGGGTCGTATTCTATCATGAAGCAAAGTTTACTGGTTAAAAATAAATTCTGATCAGCTTCGCAACAACTCCCTAAACTAACTGAAATGTTCAATGCACTTGCTTTTAGGATGGGCAAGCATCTTATAGATGTCATCCTATTTGAACTGTGCTTCTCTCTAAATCTACTCTGTCCAAACTTAACACAACCAATACTAAGAAAAATGGTGCTTATAAACTGAAGACAAGCAGTCCCTGTAACTGCACTTAAGTAGCAGTGAGACAGCCTTTGGAAATGAGCAATTTCTTCAGGATAGTACATTCAACTGAAGGTTCTGTCTTATATACAGACTCTTTCAGAAGGTTACAGAAGAACAAAATCATACTAGAATTGCTTCAACTATATTAACTCAAAAGAGCAAAAATAACCAAATACTCAGTACAAAAGGTTTTTATTCACATGCAAGCCTTGCCTGCAGGGCATTATATAAATTTAAATTTCTCTATTAAAATTAATATGGTGGCTGCCCTTTTGAATTATAAACTTAAAAAGCAGGAAAGCAAAGTAGGCAAAATCAATGTATTTTATGAGCATTATGATGGGGAAAAATTCTTAATCATTTACACCTGGTGGAATCTTATTAATAATATCTAATCAGCATCAGTTCTTAAAGAAGAGAAAGAAAAAAATTATCGACCAATCTCAGAACAGTTGTAATTTCCACAATAAAGAGACATCAGCAGAGATATACAAGTCATTCGTATCCCAAATTCCACTTAAAGCAAAGCAAAACAAAAGTAACCAAAAACAGGTTTATCACATATACAACCAGCAACATTCTGATTTGCATAACATTCCAGTATTCTCTCTGCTTCGGGGGCAAACTTAGCAATGAGTCTTATAATATATTTCAGATGATATTGTAATAAAAAGGTGACCAACAAACTGGCAGATTCATCCAAGAAAATTATAGTTGCTTAAACAGAACACCCCCCTAAAGCATCTTACAATTTACAAAACAGAATACTGTGAACTAAGTCTTCTACATCACATGATACACATAAACAAAAGCAAAATAAGTACCATATTTTTCCGTGTATAAGATGCCCCCATGTATAAGACGCCCCCTATTTTTGTGTACTCCAAATTAAGGAAAACACCCCTCAGCACTACCAGTGTATCAGATGAGCCCCAATTTTAAACCTGAGTTTTTGGTTAAAAAACCTAGGCTTATACATGGAAAAATACGGGATGTGCCAGTTCTTTTCATAAAAACAAGCCTTAAACTTACAGTTTTAGCTGAGGAAGAATCAACATCCTTCTAGGCCTACGAAATCATTAGTTGGCAGTCTATACGAATCAGTGTAATTTGCTTTCATTCATTTTGTACTAAAAGTTATTATTATGGACCATATAATTGTGTTCCACTGACTAAGAGAAAACTTTTGAGCAACCTTGGGAAATGAAATCTTAAAAGATCTAGACAAATCTTTAAATATACATACCTCAAAAACAAGCAATTTAGAACAGTTTAAGATTAAACTTAGATGAGTTCTTACCTATATATAATGTTAACTGCCAAATCTTCGGAACATTTCATTTTAGATGTATAAAAATTATACATCACTAGGAGTGTTTTTAATTATGCAAGTTCTGCCTAAAATACCTTCCACTCACATTATGCTAGTTTGCTTAAAATGCTAGAAATTGAAAATATTCTGAATAGATGGAATAAAAACTGCAGATAACTACTTCAGCACTGTTCAACTGCTACTGATATTCTACTTCAACAGACTGTACCAATGTCTTAGCTCAATTAAAACAGTTCTCCAAACCATGGTCTGGGAAATCAGAAACTGGAATCACACACTTCTCTTCTTCCCTCCACTTTTAAGTTTAGCTCCAACCATAGTTTGCTGTGACATCAAAACCGGTAAACCATAATTAGTGCTTATCACTCAGACAATTAGAAACCACAATTCAAACTGAAGTTTCATCTTCTGGTTTGGAGGTAGGACAAGCAATTTTAGGCACTACAATTATGCTCAGTGCTAAACTGCAAAAAAAAAAGTGAAGAAGATTATGTGAAGGGGGTAGAGCAGGCCTCTGAATTGAATCTTAGTACTGAGAACAAGAGAATCCGAGGACAGAAATAAGACTGAGCAAATATGCTTAAAAACTTTCAGGGAAGCAAACATCCATGTGACTGCTTATGTAATTGGGTTATGAAGGTATCTACAGCAAGAAAAAGGAAAAAATACATTTGATTCAACTTTATACATTCACTATACAAGCGAACACATAAATATATTTACTGACTCATTTACTGCAACAGTAAGGGAAACAAAGACGTAAAACTGGGGAATCAAGTTTCAATTCTCTGGATACTATTAATGTAAACACTGGAAACTAATTCTAAACCTTTTGCTTGAGATAGCCTTGATTTTTTGAAAGAGGTAGCTTTAAACCCTTATTCATCACCTTGTGGTTTTTTTTAAAGCAAGCTACAGCTTGTTGTTTAGCAAGCTTCCCTCTTATTTTCAACAACTGCAAGAGTGGCAAGCTTGCTTTCTCAACCGTGTTGCACATCAAGTACTGCTGGTTTATATAACATAACTATGCAATAGTTCAATGCCAGTAAGTCAAACTGGTATAATGAAATTAATCGAAACTATAGGAACAAACTTTACTCTGCAGTTTTGTTTGCAACAGAAGCAACACTTGAAATTATAATTAACAAGAAATTAATAGGGTTCTGGAGTAAAAGGAAGTGCTGCAATTGTATTTCCCTTTTTTTTTTTTTAAGAAGTACCTTCCATTTCGGCAAATAAGCTATAGTAGTTTCAATATTACTAAAATTCTAGCAGAAAAAAATGGTAAAATTCTTCTGCAAAGGAGGACAGAACTGTACTTTACTATGTTTGTAAACCTAAATTTTTAAGTCTTAGTCAGTGTGTTTGATTCATCACTATCAAGTTTCATCTAAAGTCAAATGCAAAAAAAATAAAAATAAAAGGGAAAGAAGGCTGGGTACTTCCGGTGGCCTCCAAACTTGGGCTAGAGATTGGCCCAGAAGCTGCAGCTGGTGCAAAATGCAGCGGCTCAGCTGTTCACTGGAGCAGGATATCGCTGACAAGTTACCCCACAGTTGAAGAATTGCACTGGCTGCCGATTAGCCACTGGTGCTGCTTTTGGTGTATAAAACCCTATATGGCTTGGGACCAGGATACCTGAAAGATCATGTTACCCCTTATATACCCAACTGATCACTGCACACTGCAGGCGACGGCCTCCTGCCAATACCATCTCATCAGGAAGTCTGTTCCACACAATGTAGGAATCTGGCCTTTAGTATTCTGGCACACACCCCTTGGAATTCCCTCTCCTTAAAAACTAGACAGGCACCGTCTCAGTCTTTTCAGTGCCTACTGAAGACAACAAGACTTTTAAGTTGAGCTCTTTCCCAGTCTGCATCTTATATTGGAATTGTTTTTTAAGGTAGTGTTTCTCAAACTTCTGTCCCCAGCTGTTGCTGGACTGCAACTCCCATCTAGCTAGGAATGATGGGATGTTTAGTCCAACAACAGCTTGAGACCCTACTTTGAGAAACACTGTTTCAAGGGGTATTTATTGTTCCTTGCCACCCTGGGCTGCTATGGGAGAAAGAGCAGGATATGCCTTCAATAAATAAAATATACTGTAAAGGAGAAAATGGAACACGATGTAGTGGTGCAGTTGATTGTGTATCACATTCAGCTGGTAAAAGTGGATGACATACACTTTTTCTTTTTAAAAATGCTTGATTTAACGAGTTTGATTGCGTATACCTATACACTGTTTTCAGTCAAATGTGCAAACTCAGTTCCAATGCTGACATATATTACGTTGACATTAGAGGATAGGAAAACCCTATTTGTGGCACCGATTTGTGATGGTCAACTAATGCATGCAAATCATCACTTGAAGCTGCAGGTGAAGAATGCCAAACATGCCCGTATGAACCGGCCCCACAGCCTGACAGTTTGTCCAGAGACCATGTTACAATTATTGAGGTCTAGCTTTACATAACTGGGTGCCCTTCAGGTGTCACTGAGCATGACCCCCATCAACTCTAGCCAGTGCAGACATGTTTGTGGCTTGTGCTAATGGGAGTTATAGTTCAAAAATGCCTGGAGGACATCAAAACGGGGAAAGTTGAAATGAGCACAAATAGGAAGAAGGGCCATTTTAGTTTTTAATTTCTGAAGTAGTAGTTTTAAATTAGTTCCCAAAATAGATTAACCATGTTGGGATTCTGAATAAAGGAGGAGCCCATGAGAACATTTATTCAAGCTTAGCTCTGTTTTTGTTTTTTAAAGGAAGATGAACCAAACAAGAATGGATGGAGCTGATTGGAATGTGTTTGGATGCAATGGCACTCCTGATTGAGGCTGCTTCATCTCCCTCCCTTCCCGGGTTATGTATGGCTTGCACCTTGGCACAAGAGCACAAGGGTTCTCGTTTTGCCACTCTCACTGGGAGACAGGAACAACAGTGGGAGCATGAGAAGGCAGAAGGCTGGGTTACTGTGAGTCAGAAGGGTTTCCACCAGTTAATGTATTTAAACTGGGCTTCAGGTGCATGAGTTTGGGAGTGCTCTCCCCAACTCCCATTGAGTTTTATATGCCTTGAAGATCACTGACAATATGGATTAGTACAGGCACAATTGTGAACTTGTTTTGTCTATGGCTAAGACAGCAAGAGCATGGAGGCACAGTATTGTGCTCCCTACCATCAGCTCCCTGTCCAGAATGAATTCCCCATGCCCCTTTCTTGCTAGTTTTAACCATGCTTAAACTTTACATCAGCACTGGCCTTATCTATTTGTGGCTCAGTCTTTTAGCAGTGGTTAAATGTTCCCCAACATAGTGTGGCATCAGCCCTATAAGAGAGCAGGCTCCAAAACCTTGATACATCCAACCTCCTTAAACCTAACAAATTACTGTGAAGTCAGTAGCACATAAAGTATGGTACAGCTACCATCTATGAAACTGTGGTGCACCCAGTTTCTGGACTTAGACAATATTATGATTATAGACACACATTAGTTTAGATAACTGCTCCGAGTCCAGAAAAGAACAGATCCCTTCTGTTTTTCAGGAGGCCCACAGAATGTTCCCCTCTACTGTGAAGTACTTGCATCTATTCTGGCTGGCAGAGTTGTGGAAATGGACCAGTTGATATAAGCATCTCTATCACCCTGTACCTTACATAAAAGATCTTAAATCAAAAGTTGAAAACAATGGAATTTATAGGCTAGCAAAAAATCAATAACTAAAAAGTGGACAAGTAGTCAAGAAAGGCAGTTTTTAAAGTTTATGCTGCTTATTACTGTAGAGGTTTCATGTGCTTACGTAAAGAGCGCCTCCGCTTGTTCTTTAACTTCCTTCTTTTGTTCATTCCAGCTTTAGAAGGAGATTCTTCTTTAGCCTTTGGCTGGTTGGTAACTTTTGAAGAATTCTGCTGGCTGAAGTGTGTTGGCACGTGACGAGCCAGCCCACTCTGAGACGCAAAGCTCGCATTGCACCCTCCAACGACACACTAAGAAATACAAAATCAGAAATGCTCAATTAAGGCATCATAAGGAAGCTACCGATTCATTCTCACTTTGCAGTGCTGCTCCTTTAACAACGGAACAACAAATTCAGGCAACACATTTAAAAGTGCTTATTTCAAAAAGAATTTCCTCTTCCCTGGATGTCCCTAATGCAGATCTGTGTGTGTTAACAAGGAATGATAGTTGAATCAAAGCTGACCTCCAAATACTCGAGCACTCAATCCATTCCAATTATACCATGCAAACATACACCTTGTTCTAATTTTAAAAATCCTGAAATCACATCATAGGCAAGGGACAATTTTCTTGCATGCTACACAACCACCATCCATTCCTATGAGTATTTCACATGGGTAAAATACTTGTTCTCCTGACCAAGGAAGAAACCTTAAAGAAAACTAACTATTAAAGAAAATTTTATTACAATCAATTTAAGGCTCCTTTCTACACATTTCATTGAGTACTGTGGTTAAAGTGGATTAGGTGGTTATGTTCCAAACAAGCAACATGAGCCAGCCCCAACCATATGCATCAAAAATTGCAGACATTACAAAGACCAGTATGAGCGAACAGACTACGTCAAGCAGTCTGCTGTTCAAGGATACTGAGGGCATGTTGTCCTTGAATAACATCAAGCTGCCGAGAAAAAACATCAATACAGTAGATAAGTAAAAGCTGCTACGCATATCCTTACACTCCCTGAAGGTTTCTCAGTAAGGAATATTTTGAATTCTCATTTGTGCTGAAATGTTTTCTTTGGATAGAAGCATGTACTTTGTAACCCAGTTTATTAAAATATAATTTTGTCTGCTTGGGTTCCAAAAGTGACATTGTTAGGAGAACTTCAAATCTAGTATTAGTATTATACCAGCCCCCACACCCTAACCTGCTCCTAACTTTATATGCATTTAATATACCATCTCACACACAAGCTAAGTTTATCTGAGCAGAGGACCCCAATGCCACAATAGCATGTGCTATCTACCTACTAACTGAAAATCATTTTATACTGAAAACCAAATCAAGGCTGAAGGTTTTGCTAAGCCGAATTTTCCTGAAGCTTAGTTAAAGTTTTGGGGTATCGTCCAACCTTACAGATTTCCTAGCACAAGCATTTTCAGCTGCGCAAAGGAACTTCCCCTCCTCCAAAATCTGTTTTGGGTTTCCCAACAACCCTCCAGAACAGATTCAGGGGGCATGTGGGGAGAAGGAAGGGAAATACCACTGTACATCCCAAAGTGCTTGAACTAGCAAAACTGTTTAGCTGGATATTGCCCTTAGCCTACAGCAGCTTATTTTTGCTCCTCCCAAACTTGATATTGATGTTTTCAGACCTGAAGGTTAACAAAACACCACCCCAAATTGGTTTGGACAATAATCTTTTGGCTTAAAACTCAAATATGAATGAATCTTGTGGGCATGCACATAGCTCCTTCACTGCTCCCTTTGTGGAGGAAGACAACAATTCCATCAACCACATTTTCGTACCACTTCACTATTAAAAAAACCTTGAAGAGGTTCAATATTTGCAAAAATATACATTACATTAAAAGCTGTAATGGTTCTAGGGAGTTGCTCGTGCGTAAGTCGTCGCCACACCTGGCTGAGTCACCTGGGTGAACCCTTTCTGTCCGGACAGCCACCCATCCGTGGCTGTCTCAATCGCTGGCAGAATCCGTCAGCAAAGAAGTTCTTTGACGCCCAGTCGCCTCCTACTCTCCCTGCGCGGAAGTCTTCTGCGCAGGGAGGGTATGGGCAGCGGAGGACCCGTGCTCTCCCCGCTGGTCTCCGGTGAGGAGTCCAGGAGCCTTCTCTCCCATTCCCCCATCTGCCCCCCTTCTCCACTGGTGCTACGCTGATTTCCTTCCCCACCGGATGGGCTGCCTCTCTCCCTACTGGGACCCTCTCCGGCATCCCTCTGGAGCCTTCCCTCCGCCTCTGGCTCCAATGGCAGTTCCCTGACAAAAGCATTCCAAAAAAAGTAGAACTATCAGGAAGTTCAAGAATACTTTCTCATTTCATTTGAATCAGAAAACTGTATTTAACAGCTCTACATCAAGCCAAACTATTAAGACAACTTCAAGCCATGACTTCATATCCAAAACCCTTAACCATAGTTGCCCAGTTCAAATTAAACAGGAAGCAGTACTTAACAGAAGACTTCTCGGTTTGCTCACTTGCTCATGTGAACAGAAGAGGAAATGGGCTGTGTCCAAAAGACTTGTTCGTGTCTTTGCTTATCAAGCCAATATGTGATCATCCAAACATGGTCGCTTGTGAAGATGAGTGTCTGCATTTAAGACTTACCTTTTACAAAGCTCTCGCTTTAAGTTAGACAGCTAAACGCAAACATCTTTACATTCTTAGAACATTTTTTGTAAAAAAAAACCACCATTGTATGCTTATCCTAAATTGCACACTTAATCTAAATGAGAACGAGAGTAAGTCTGAAAGTGAGTTCAATTCTTATTCTAGAAATGGCATCTGAGTAATCTAGTCTGACTGAATAATCCCCAAACTGCAAAATCACATGAGTTAAGTGGCCTGATTAGATAGGCTGCAAATGAGTGGCTGCATGTGGTGCCCATGGTAGTGATACACACAACTACTGGGAAATGTAGTCATGAAATAAAAAAGGATAAAGATCTTCAGAAATGTGTCTTTTCCACCCTCAGGGCTATCTGCACAGGCAGAACTGCATGCATAGGACTACGTGGGGAGAACTGGGCAATTAAATTTAAGAGAAATTAAGACTATAGAAGAGATACTGGTTCTACTTGAAGCAAACCAAAATAGAAACTTTTCATGGAATCAAATAGACAGTAGGATCTGGTTCAGAATAACATGGGCTGGGGTGAGGATTCAGATGCTGATTGCCCTCAAACTGAGGTCAGAAGTTGATGTGGACACAGGCAATGGACAGCCACCAAATTTAAACTAGTTAGGATGATTACGAGCTATCCACAATATTCCAAAATATATCTTACCTTAAATGGTTTGTCACCACTGTGCGTCAGCATATGCCGCTGCAACCAGCTCTGACTTGTTGACGGGGTGTTATAGACTTTGCAGCCTTTCCATAAGCAGACAAATACCTAGTAAAAGAAAACACAGCCATTAAGCTGGGTGAATGTTCACCTATTGCATGATTTTAATATCCAAACTCAAGTACACTCTCCATTCAACTGTTAAAACTCTCAAGTGAAGT
Organism: Podarcis cretensis; assembly: GCF_951804945.1. Lineage (NCBI taxonomy): Eukaryota > Metazoa > Chordata > Lepidosauria > Squamata > Lacertidae > Podarcis > Podarcis cretensis. The sequence continues at coordinate 14,867,198 of NC_137179.1, forward strand.
GTGAAATTGTTTCCTCTAATGATTTCTACAGCTGTAATTCAATTTGGTGTTAGAAAACATGGCAGATTTCTGTTGGGAAAGAATGTGCATTTTTTTAAAAAAACACTTTTGAGCTAAGAGAACAGAAAACTTGCAAACAGAAGAGAACCACCAGCAGGTTATAAAGATTAAGGATGCTGGTAAATTTCTAGTTTGAGGACTGGACAATCACAATCCAAGGAACTGACACAGTACACTATCAACAGCTTTATTAAAAAGACACGAAAAACCCTCTAGAGCTGATTTTGAGGGTGCACAAAGGGCTGCATGGGGGACAAAAGGAAGACTGAGACCCACTGCACAAGCTAAGTCTGTTCCAACAATGTATGGACAGCATTCAACTCAGTTCCTTATGAAAGGCTTTTGAGGAAGTTTGGTAACTTGAGTTCATGAAAACTGATGCCGTAATAAATCATTAGTATTTAAGGTGTCACAGGATTGATGGTTTTTGTTGCAAGAGACTAATACTTGTGTCAGCCACATGGCTAAATCATGATAAATGGAATGAACTCCTTAAAAATGGGAAGAATATAAAAATCAAAATCAAGAAATTAACATCGGGACCCTAAATATTCATCATAAGAGGAAGCAAATATTTGTGATGGCCATTACCTCTAATATTCAATTAGCAATTATGTGAAAAATCATGGGATTAAGGACAACTTTTAAAAGATATAAAACATGGGTGGCTAGCCCTAGAGTGAAGGGTAGGTAATAATCATCACCCTTTTTTTTTGAGCCAAGGGCATCAAGACTCTCATGGCCACATCAAAGTGAACGTGCCTCCCCTTTTAAAAAAGGAAACTGGGGGAGGGGAGTCCTTAGAGAGCACAAAAACCTTTTAGCACCACAGAATCAACAGCAGGGGACTTGCAGGAGAGGTCTGTCAAAAATTCATACACAAGTGTGTGTGTGTGTGTGTGTGTGTACACATGTATATGTATGACAAATTTTGGGAGGCCATATACAGCCTACTGATTAGCCACCTCTGAACTAAATTAAGCAAACACAGGTCTGTTGATGGTTACCATGAAGGATACTGAACAAACCTGTATGCCCATATTTAGGCAGTACCTTGTTAGCCATAAGATGATCCTGGGGTGGGGGCAGAACTCCACCAAGAACACACAATTCCTAGACCCAGAAACCATCAAGACTTACCGGGATTCAGCTTCAGTTAGGCAAGACTGCTGAACTGGCTAAGAATGGCATCACTTACATTCTTAACAGCAGTCCTGAGAAAGGGCTACACTATATTTCATAGAACTGTGGAATACTTGGGGAGTATTTAGGGAGAAACGTTCTTTTCTATTTGATAACAATCTCCTTGTTCTATCACAGAAACTGCAGAAACTACCATTTTGTTTGTGTGGAGACCCCTGCCATTGGTGCAGCTGAAGTCCAACAGCCTTACACTAGAAAAGGATTCTATGCTTTAATTATTCAGGTTATGAAGACAGCTGTTTTTTCCTCTTTTAAAGTGAGTATTTTGCTTTTCATGTATTCTTCCACTTCTATACATGCTATGTTAAAAACAGGTTGCCTCGTCTCCAAACTCCAAGTAACAAAACCAAAATCTAAACTGCTGGTGCAAAAGAAGAAAAGCTACATTAAGGAACACAAGCTAACTTGAAAGAGAACCAGTCCTAGACACTGCTCCCTGTCTTCTCTTTATCAAGCTGCAAAATTCCAAATTAGATAACTCATCTCTTAACTTCAGACATCTACAAATCTTACTTGCTAGTGACAAGTGTCAGTTTACATCCCTTCCCCCTATTCTCTCGTTCAGTGGTCTGGAGGCAGCAAGAAACAGCAGGCATTTCTCCAAGTGTTTCTTACTGTCCACACACCAAAGTGAGAGAAAAGTCCCCACCTCTCTCAAAAGACAGGAAGCTGAATAAAGGCAAGATGGAGGCAATGCTGATGGACGGCTGGCATTTCCAGGAATTGGGAATTCAGCCTGCTCTAGACAAAATGGCACTCCCTCTGAAGGAAGAGGTCTGTCATCTGGGGGAGCTCCTGGAGGAGGACCACTAGAGGACCAGGTGGCTTCCAAAAATGATTGGCACTTTATTTAGCAGCAGCAGTTATTAACTCTCAATGCAAACAGTACAAATATCATGGAAGAGCAATGAAAAAGTAAACCAACCCCTCCTCGCTGGCCGTCTACATGTATGGAGCGAATGTGGTCTGCCAGATCTGGGCTTGAGTTGAAGCAAGAATGGCACTGGTCCCAACAGCAGTTATAAGCAATACTTTTTGCTGATGAAGCTGTAACTCCTTGTCCATTCATCATAACTGGAGTTGAGCGTCCACTGGAAATTGTGCTGTCTACATCCATTATGGTACTGCTGATGCTACAGGAAGAGGAGGGGAGAGAAATGAGTTAATTATGAACTTTCTCATGTTTTCAAGCAAATTTATATTTCACCATAAATGGCAACACTCTAAATCCCAGCACGCAAATTAACAAATCTCAATACACAAATAAATGAGGCAAATGTTGGTTCTGACTCAGTAAGGGCGAAAACTAGTTGTGATTCATTAAAACTGCTCAAAAGTCCCCATTTCACTACTCCCTGGCTCGATGTCAGGAGTTAGCAAACCACAAGCCTTGGCTCGTCATTATATGCAAACCCACGATCATGGCTTGTTTTGCTCCACACGGACCAGGAGTGTAACAAAGGAACTCCATGCAGGTGGGTGGGTTGGCAGAGAAGGGATGGAGTAGTCTGTCCCTCCACTGTGCCCAGCATAGAAGAAACAAAATGGGCTGCCAAAGGGAGCCCTCCTCTGAACACAGAAAATGAGATTTTTTGCCCTTTCTCTGCTGGTCTCCAACAGACCACTAAAAACTGTTGGGATTCTTTACAAAACTGATGTACACATACTATACATCACAGCCATTTCTGGAAATATGTAAACAACTGCACATTGGCTCAGTCTTTGAGCACATAGAAAAGAATGACTGTGATTGCAGGCAATGGCCATTTCCCCGTTCTTCCCTCTTCTGGGTCCAAAAGGACCCACATGTCAGCTATCGCACAACATTTGAACATGCCTAAAATGTTCACCACCTGTACTAATACCCAGCATGGGTTTCTGAAAAAGAAGTCAAGCGAGACAGATCTCTTAATTTTTATATTTTATTTTTTTAGTTACAAGCTTGGTGAATCATGGGAGTGCTGTGGACTTAGCATATCAAAGTAAGGCTTTGACAAATTCCCCAATGATATTCTTGTAAGTAGCTAGTAAAATGTGGACTGGATGAGATAACTGTTAGGTGGATTTGTAGCTGGTTGACTGACTGAACCCAAAGAGTGCTCGCTAACAGTTGTCATCTGGGAAATAAATAAAAAGTGGAGTGCTGCAGGGTTCTATCCCATGCCCATTTTTGTTCAACATCTTTATAAATGACTTGGATGGAGGTATTGAGGGGAACCTTGTCAAATTTGCAGGTGACACCAAACTGGGAGAGATAGCTAATGTCGCTGAAGACAGAATCGGGATTCAAAATGACCTTAGCAGATTGGAGAAGTGTTCCCCAACTAACAAAATGAATTTCACTAGAGACAAATGTAAAGTTCTGCACTCAGGAAGGAAGAACTAGCTGCACAAATATAAGATGGGGGGACACCTAGATGGCAGTAGTACATGTGAAATGGATCTAGGTGTTCTCAGTAGCTTAGCATGAGTCAACAGTTGATGCAGCAGGAGGGGAAAGCTAATGCTATTCTAGGCTGCATCAACAGGTATCTCTAAGCAACCAAATACCATTCCAGGCACCAGAAATAGTATTAATTTAACTTAGGCTGGGCTAAAATTGCAGAAACACTTAACAGAGAGTAAACACTACTATCACCATGGAGCTTACTTCCAAGTACGAAGAAACAGGACTGCACTGCAGGTGCCTCCTTGTGCACCTTCTCCCCACCCCCCACCCTCTTATGCAAGACTGTAAAAGCTTTTGGGCATGTTTTGGTGATTGTTGCTTTTATGCTTTATGTCACATAACACCTTGCTTTATTTTGGACACATAAGAAATAAGAAACAGTATTGCTACAGCTACGGTATTTTATTCTATTAAAGGAAAGAAACACACTGCACTCAAGATCTGCAGTTCATTCCTTCAAGGGATGAGATTTCATCAATATTACTAGCAATCCCTTTTGGCAAATGTAATGAAAAGGCCTGCTATCTAAAAATCTGCCTGTATTGCATTTGTTAAAATTGTAGTGGCTAGGTCAGTCAAAAACAAATACAAAAATATTCATTGTACAGTGGTAACTCTGGATGCAGACGGGATTCGTTCTGGAGCCCCGTTCACATCCTGAAGCGAACGCAACCCGTGTCTGCGTGGGTCGCGATTCACTGCTTCTGCACATGCGCGTGACGTCATTTTGAGTGTCTGTGTATGCGGCGAAACCTGGAAGTAACATGCTCCATTACTTCCAGGTCGCCGCAGAGCGCAACCCGAAAATGCTCAACCTGAAACTACTTCAACCCAAGGTATGACTGTAGTGTTCATCAAATAAATGCTGTGGTGGCTGATTAGACAAAACATTGCAAAACAATGCCAGATAAATACAAAAAACCTAAACAATCTTTAAGTATTTTCGTGCTCTGCCTTTAAACCTTCCTTCCTAAAGTGTTTGACCAGGGCAGGTTTCCCTAAGGCACACTTCAGATCTAACAGATGGATCATTACACCAGCGGCCCTGGAGGTCAACATGCAGTCTGGATTTGTTCATAGAACAGTATTCCTGAGATGCAAACCTTTCCATGGGCACACACACAACTATTTGCAACCAAAGTGTATCTTGGCTGGTTAGGGGGAGGCAACACAGAATTGCACTAACCTAAGTCAAAGCTGATGCAGATTTTGGAATTCACAAAATATCTGCCTATGTTAAGAATCATATGGTCTCCCTTAGCCCAGTTCTGTACATGCTCCAATGGGGTCAAGGGGCAGCATACAGACCTCTGCTTCTGATCTACCATCCACCCGCAATCACCGTAATGCTGACAAAGGTATGGACTTTTTTTGTATTTTTGATGTCTGCTAGGATTCAGGTGGATTTGTAGCTGGTTCCGCATCCTCCTGGAAAAAAGTAACAAGTGGGGTGCCGCAGGATTCTGTCCTAAGCTCGTAGCTAGTTTGTCTTTATAAATTACTTAGGCAGGCATGGCCAAACCTGGTCCTCCAGCTGTTTTGGGACTACAATACCCATCCATCCCTGACCGCTGGTCCTGTTAGCTAGGGATGATGGGAGTTGTAGTCCCAAAACAGCTGGAGGGCCAAGTTTGGCCATGCTTGAACTAAGGGAACGCTCATCAAATCTGCAGATGACACCAAACTGGGAGGGATAGCTAATGCCGTAGAAGACAGAACCGGGATTCAAGGAGACCTTAACAGATTGGAGAACTGAGCCCAAACAAACAAATGAATTTCAATAGGGACAAATGTCAGGTTCTACACTTAGGCAGGAAGAACCAGATGCACTGTTATAAGATGGGGACACTTGGCTTGCCAGTTCTACACATGAAAAAGATCTAGTGAGTCTTAGAGATTTGCACTGGTTGCCAATTTTCTACCAGGCCAAGTTCAAAGTTTTGACACTAACATATACAGCTTGGGGACAGCTTATTTGAATGATTGGCGTATCTTTTGCATACCCAGCAGGTCAGTACGCTCCTTCAAGTTCCAAAGATATTAGTAGCCCTTCTATGGAAACCTGAAGTATGGTTTTCAGCATAAATGCCCCATTCTGTGGAACAGCATGCCTACTGGGGCAATTATCTGCATTTTCAAAAAACAACTGAAGACATGTTTGTTCTGACAAGCTTGCCCAGCTGGATGAATTCATCTCTGGCACATGTATCCATTTTGTATTGTTTGAAATTCATTTTGGTTTTATTTGTGCTGATTAGTTACTGTTCTATCAGATTCCATTCAACGCCTTGGAACATATGTGGAAGGCAATGAACAACAACACATTGGGCACTATTGTACCTCCCCCCATCTCAAGTCCTAGACATTAGTCACTGCTCAGACAGAGCCCCTCAAAGACAGGGCACAGCTCAGGTTAAGTTCCCCACTAATCTGAGCTAAGACTGGTACTGTCATAGGACATGTGCAGAGGGTGTAGCTTACAAGCAGCATATAAAATAATCTATCTAAAAGTTTTAATTCAGTCTAGTAGTGGAACAGCTTTCCCAAACATAGCTGGGAATTCACACTTAGAAACTGCCCTGTATCCACCCATGCCCTGGTAAGGGTCAGCTCAGCAGTTTATAGCGTAACAGCAGCTAAACTATAATATTCCACACACTAGTTTTGTAGAGCCCAAGGCTCAGGAGCTTCTCTTCAAAGCCATCCTTTGAGAGTTCTGCTCTCTTTCTTCTGGTGTCCAGGGCTTAGATGACAACCAGATGAAATGTCAAGGGAGTGGTCAAATGCACACCAAAAATAAGTTATTAGAGAGGAAAGAAAAAAGAAACAAGACTGTTTTGGGGCTGCATTATATCTAACTCCAGGATTCCATTCCCATTTGGTCCCACTTTAAGATTTAACTGCATTTTAAGTAAAGCTCTCCAAACAGCAATTGACAAACTCGTCTGCAACCCTTCAGCTCTAAGACTTCCAAGGCAGTAAACAAATAAAACTCATAAAATGCATAATTAAACTCAACCTGATATAAGAAAACAAATGGAGGAAATCAACAGTACAACCAGGATCACCACAACTCCAGTCAACCTAACAAACTTCAGAAGATATGTGGGTCTCGGATTAATGCCTTTGAAGACGACCTGTGCAGGTTCATGTGGAAGGAGGAAGCACAATAGATATGTAGGGCACAAGCCATTTAAGACTTCAGAGGTGAGCACCAAATTTCTGGTTTCAGCTGTTCCCAGAAACAGACAAATAGTTCAGGATAGCTGTTCAAGGACAGGGTAAAGATTAGAGATCCTATTAGCCAGTCCCAGCTGGGGTTTGAACTGAGTGAAGTTTCCAACCACTTGTCTTTTCTGATATAATGTACACAATCAGATAGTGAGTTAAGAAAATGTTGGAACTTGACTTGTACACTAATGAAGAAAGTTATCTCCTCCCTTGGTAACAGCCAATCCTCTCTGCGTTCCTTTGAATGTTCCCTTTGAAGGGAAGCAAAGAATTTGTCCTCCCACCATCTCCACATTGTTGGCAGCATTTGCAGGCCTCTATGAATTTGGATTTTGCTTATTCATGGCCAGTGACAACCACTGCTCTCCCTTCAGTTCTCCCTTTGCTCTTAGGAATTGGAGAAAACAGCAAGAAGAATTCCAACCAATGTCCCCCTTCTCCAAAGCAGAGTGCAAAATTCTCTCCTATACATGCCACATAATTTATAGGAGCGGCACATGTTTAATTCACTTCACACTGGTCTTTTCCAGAAACTGTGTGTCTATGTTGATGCTTTTACAGTGTGAAGCTAAATGTAAATGTTATTGAGAAAGGAACAAGGTTTGCGGAGATAGCAGCCTCTGCTGAAGACATCTGATTGCTGCAAGCTGATGGCACCAGAACTTCTTTGCACTCTGTGGTCTCTAAACCAGTTAGCCAAAAGGATTAAGGTTGTTAAGACAGCAACTTACATTCATGTCACTCTGCTCAAGCACTCAAATGTAGATTCAAAAAGGATGAACATTACTTCTTAGCTGGTAGAACATGAAACTTTTAGGTTCGTGGGTTTGAGCCCCATGGTAGGTGAAAGATTCCTGCACTGCAGAGGGTTTGACTCACTAGACAGTTCTGATTCTTACATATAAGTACATTTCACATATGTGTCATCAAAAAAACCCCCCAAAACTTTTGCCCACCTGGTCATATGCATAGACATATTCATCACAAATGTGTACATCTCAGAACACTCAAATTTCCCTCATACTGCTGTTACATATCCTCAGATAGCTCAGTTTTGCAGATCGTAAGACTCAATCTCAGGGTCAAGGGTTCGAACCCCACATTGGACAAAAGATTCTTGCATTGCAGAGAATTGAACTAGATGGCCCTCGTGGTCCCTTCCAACTCTAAACATTGCTCACTGTTAAGAATAAATAAGTTTTTGCTGCATGACTAACACTGGTCCCCAAATGGTAGATTCCCCAACTCCCTCACTCACAGAGAAAATAACAGTAGCATCAGGGAAACAGTTATTTAAAATAAATGTGACACCACTCATGTAGTCAATGTCTTTTCTAAGGGAGAACCACTCTTGCTACATACAAGGTCTGAGAGCAACAGCACCATCTCTAGAGGCCCTTAGAACGACTAAAGTATAAATCCATTCCCAGTTCTTCCATGAACGCACTGGGGCAACGATTGCCATTTATTACTGTGAAGATGCAATGGATAAGGATTCTACACCATTTTAACCACAGATAGAGAAATGACAGTACAGTAGCCTCTGCAAATGATTATGGTAACTCAATCATTTTAGGCTCAGTTGTGCCAAGTTATGTTTTTGTATTTGGGATCAGCTCAATTACAAGAAAACATTCAGCTCAAACCAAAAAGTTTCAGGGAGGCCCAGAGGTAAAGTGGGCCTACAGGGAAGATTAGTTCAGAGAATACAAACCAATGATTCTGATTCTTATTCAAGCAGTCTGAACTGCTTCAGGGAGCTCCATGCTATACTGCAACATAACCTAAGTTTCCCCAAAACTTAGTAAGCTGTTTTTGATGGGGTTGTAGCACATATAAAGGCTAAAAGATTCAGAGCCATGTATACCACTTTTATCTGAAATACTGAGACACCAAGCTGCCACACATCAGAGCTTTCAATGTCTATAATAAAGTTAACTTTCATTAAGATCTATAAGTGGAAATTAGATTATTAATGAAGAGCAAGTGAAGCTCAGAAGGCATGTGTGTAAGCTACTTACATTAATAACTCACTCTCTGCATCTGGGTTTGTTGTTTTTAATTTGTAGTTTCAAAAGAGTTTAATGGTTTTTTTAAAGGCACATGCATGTACATGCACTTGAAGTATACATAAAACACACGAAGAAGCCTTCATTTTTACAGCCATCTCCATCTGCTAGTCTGTAACCATTGTACAGTCGTACCTTGGATCTTGAATGCCTTGGGACTTGAACATTTTGGCTCCCGAATGCCGCAAACCTGCAAGTGAGCGCTCTGGTTTGCAAACATTCTTTGGAACCCAAACATCCGATGCAGCTTCTGATTGACTGCAGGAAGCTCCTGAAGTCAATTGGAAGCCGCGCCTTGGTTGTTGAACGTTTTTGGAAGTCGAACAGACTGTACGACCGTCATACTGTGGAACATAATGAAAACTTTAAGAAGTTAAAGACAGATGAGGAAAAACGGATGGAACAGCACATGGAGTCTTTTAACTTTATCACAACAAATGTTCAATGAAGACTGGAATATGTGCAGGATAAAGATGAGCTGCTGAATGCCAGTAAAGCTGACACACACACAAAAAATCAAGTGTTTGCACCTTTAAATGCATCATACTTGAAGAAGACCATTAAAGAATTCAATCTTGGTCGGCTGTTTTGATGTTGGGTTCCTCACAGTTATAAAGCAAAACCCACCTAGCTGTCAGCTGCATCAAAAACAGCTCATGTATAAAGGCACAGGGATATGAGGAACGTCAAATGATAGGGATGAGTACACCAAGCATATTTAATCTGCTGAACATTCATTATGTGATTTGTTGCCCTATGGGGCTTTTATGAAGTCATAAATGTGTGTTTAAAGCACATTAAACAAGCAAGCTGTTTTAGCAGATTTTAGTGCCCACTTAGTAGCTGCTTCTTATAAACAAAAATTTATACCTTAAAATGGATTGCTGACTTTAGATAAATGCAGCATTAAAAACTTCCAAGGGCAATTGCTGACTCCATATCACCCAGGGAAGAATGCAACATTTATAATCAGAACATTAACCAAAATGAAAATAGAAAAAATAATGATGGAATTTAACTTGGCTCAATTTTTTTGTATTTGGGATCAATATTAAAGTTCTGTATTTAAGATGAGCTATTATTAATTTTAACAGAATAGGACATGCTCTTCTACTTTCAGCAACTCCATTCCTGGGAAATACTGGAAATTGCCTCCACTACTGGCACTGGCCAGGTGTAGTGCCTCAGCCGTCCTGAGCTATCACACAAATGTGCCAAGAGGAGACAAGTGTTCCCAAATACAGTATTGAGCAGGAAGTCATCAATGCCCCAAAAGAGCTGCTACCATCCACTCTTATTTAGACCAAAGGGCACATCATGCATTATATTTCCATCAGAGAGAGCTGAAGTAGAGAAGAGTAAATTTTGAAAGATTTCCGACTTACAGAAATGTGAAGGTGGGAAAAATTCAAGGGAGGGGGAACCATTTTGTGAACTGTCCTGAGATCTTCAGATGAAGGGTGTATATAAAAATTTAATAAATCACCATCACCACTATCACCCCTGCCCCCTCCCCAAGGGCTTTTTCTTTCATTCAGTTTTTCAAATGGTAAAACTGGAAATTTGGGGGGAAATATTAAACACTTTTCCTTTTGAATAGCAAAATGCTTTTGAGACACAGTTTTACTTATTCAAAATGTGCTCTGTGTATTACTACTATATTTTATTACCCACCCTTCATCCAAGGGTTCCAGGGTGGGATACAACAATTGAAACTTAGTGTGGGAAATGGTTTAAAACAACCTATATCACAGAAGTAAGGTAGGTCCTAAAAAATATACATCTCAAGTGACAAATGTGTAAAGAAATGTGCAAAACAGCAAGAACTAAGATGTGTGTTCTCAGCAGTTTGTACTGCTCTTTCTGTCTACTATTGGGCATATCCACAATTTGGAATTTACAAACCAATGTCATTGAAGCAGTTGTGCTTTGAAGCAGCAGTCCTATGCAAGCTAACCAGGGGGTATATACCATTAAATAGAGTGGGCTCTACTTCTGAGTAAATATGAATAGGATTTCTCCGCAAAATTCATAAATACTGAAAACAGTAAGTACACAGCTATGCACTAAGTAAGTTTGCATTTTATATTGTAAAAGTATTAAAAGGAAAATTTGCTTACACTTCAACTTCCCCCAAGGATTTCCATGTCCCCACCTCCATGTAGCCCAACAAAAAAGGGGGGTTCCTGTTGCAGGCACCCCAGTGATGAGCCAAAGCACCTATCCCTGTACTCACAAAGACACTGTTAACTTAATTTCTATGTACTAATTGATTGGGGAAACAGGGAAAACTTTAAAAAATGATTATGGAATTATACATTTTCAGCATTATCTAAGATAAGCTTTAGTATCTCATAATAAATTCCTCCTTTACTCAACAATTCAATGTGATTTTATATGTGATAGATGGAATCTAGAGGCTAGCAAATTCTGGCTTGCAGGGACTTGGGCCAAGTAATTTTTTTAAGGAACTTTAATATTTCAGGACTGTATTATTTTTTAAATGCAAACTATTTTGCATCTAATAAGCTTCCAAGTTTTCTTCTAGTCAGCAACTGTCTCCTAGGAACTGAACTAGCCTTAAGAATTCAAATACTGGCTCAACACTGCAACTTGCATGTTTGCATGAAATCAATCTGCCTTCAGTTACTATTCATTTAATAGAGTGACTAAATAAAAAACAGGTGCAAGTTAAAATAGTATAGTCACAAGGACTAGTTTAACAACTTATTTTTAATCATGTCAAACTATATACTAATAGACAAGTATCATAAAAAACAACATACCTACTAAGAAAAGCCCAGAATCCCAACAGATTGTTACTATCTGCTGCATATGCTTGTGAGAACACAACTAAGAACCATTGGCCATGCAGAAGCTTGTTGTGCCAATATAAGCATTTTCTTACATACATACCCTTTTGTTCAGAAGCACAACTGGGTTTTCATAAGCTGCATAAACCCACTTGTGTTAGTAAATTTTACAAGATATGCTTGTTAGTTACACGGCTGATACACACAATTAGGTGTTTGCTGCTCCCTTAAAGGGCGAGTAAGGGAGAAGAGGAACCAGTGCAAACCATTCCCCACTTCCCAAGCTAAGCTGTCTTTTGAGGACTTTAGAGAGGAGTGTATAAAAACGTAAAAAGCTAGAACAGGGTGTGGTAAAAAAAGGTAGAAGTTGAGAAAAAAATGAGGGGAGAGAATACAACAAGGTGAGTGTCTAAGGCTCTCTAAACCAACTCCTCCCAAACCAGCAATGGATTATATGGGGCCTGGCTTCTAGCCAGATGGGGGAAAAGGAGGATTTGTGTAGTAACAGGCCATAACCATTCCAACAAACAGAAAAACCATAGAAAGTTCCTCTCACTGACAGATGAGGATATGCAATATATAAAGGCCCAGTTGCCCTGGAAGAACAGGAAGAGGCATTTTAGGGTGGATAGAGTCTTGTTGGTGCTACCTTACTATGGGCACGCATGAAACCTTTTAATACTTTTGACACACCTGGGGCAGCAAGTAGCAATTCTTTTGCAGGATTTACTCTACATCAGTGTTTCCCAAACTTGGGTCTCCAGCTGTTTTTGGATTACAACTCTCATCATGCCTAGCAAGCAGTGGTCAGGGATGATAGGAACTGTAGTCCTAAAACAGCTGGAGACCCAAGTTTGGGCAACAGTGCTGTACATGCCTAGGAAGAAAAAGAGGGAGGTGAAAAGCCCCCTCCCTGTCCAAGATGGAGGAGCCATGCTCAGGCCAAGGGCAAGTCCTGCCAAGTGAAGCAGCAGCAGCTTAACTTCTGGAACTTTTGAACCTGGAACAAAGATGGGAGACGATTGGAAGGGGGCATCGCAAAAAATGGAGCGGGGTGGGGTGGAAGCGAAAAGATGCTGAGGGTTGGCGTTGGGCCGGGAGCGTAATCCGCTTTTAAGAGTTTGCGTGCTGATTTTTAAAGGCGAAATTAACATTTCAAGGGACTGGGGCACACACCAACATCCTGCCCCGGCCTTTACCACGAGTCCCCACTGTGATGACTTGCACCCCGGGGTCCCCTAAACTCTCCGCCCCCGGGGGGCCCTAAACTTGAGAACGGGCGCACCCTCTCCCCCCCCCCCCGCCAACCGACCTGTCTTCGGAGTCCATGCGGCTGAGCGGCTCCCCATCGGAGGAGATCTCGAGGCTGCCCCTCCGGCCTGCCGACGAGGCGCTGCAGGTGCTGCTGCCGCCGCTCCCTCCTCCTCCTCCGCTCCCGGTGCTGTAACCTTCGTCTCCTCCGCTGGAGCTGCTGTTGCACCCGCCGCCGCCGCCGCCGCTCGGGCCTCCGCCTCCCGCCGCCGCTCCGGCCGCTGCCGGGCCTCCGCCTCCTCCGCTGCCCCCGGGCCCGTCGCCGCTGCCCGCGCTCCCTCCGCCTCCTGCTCCTCCTCCTCCTCCTCCCGGGCCGGCCTTGGCGTCGGCCTCGCTGCCTCCGGGGCTGAGCGAGCGGGTCTCGTCGCTGCAGCAGCCGCTGGAGGAGGAGGAGGAGGAGGACCCGGCGCTGCTGCCGGCCTCGGCCTCCTCGTCGTCGTCGTCTTCCTCGTCCTCCTCGTCGTCGCCCTCGTCCTCGTCGTCGCCGTCGCCCGCCTGGCTGGCGCTCTGAGGGCTCGGCTCCGACATGCTCTCCGCGCCTTCGCCGCCGCTCAGGAGGGGCTGAGGCGGCGGCAGCAGCAGCGGCGGCGGCGGCGGCGACGGCTCGGCCTCCATCTCGGCCGAAGGGGAGGCTTCGCTCTCGGCCTCCTCAGCGCCCGAGGAAGAGGGAGGAGGCGGCGGCACCCCCAGCGGGGGAGGCTCCGCCATGTCGCTCAGCTCGGCCGCCATGGCGCGTCGGGAGTCTCGGCGTCGCTCGGCCCTCCGCTCTCCTCTCGCGCCTACGCAGCCCGACGCTCGCTCCCTCGCTCGCTCGCTCGCTCACTGACGGACCAACTCACCGGCCAGATGCCGCGGCGGGCGAGGGGAGGGAGGAGGAGGAGGAGGAGGAGGAGGAAGGGAAGTGGGAGGAGCTTCCGCTGCGGCGGCGACGCCAGGCACGCGCGCGCCCCGCTCGCTACGGCAGCCGCCTGCGGACAAAAATGCGAAGCGGGCTCCGAGGACGCAACCGCAGGAGGACGGGGTGGGCGGGCCAAGGGATTGGCTGAGATGGAACGGGGGTGGGGGGGGGGCAGCCTGTGCTGGTGCCTCTCTTCAGAGTGAGGCTACGCAGGGAGCCAGGTTCAAATCCTTGCCTTTAATCCACGGGAAGCTGGATATGGGTATCTGTGTGAGCCCCAGCCTACCTCGCAAGGCAGTTGTTGCTTTTTTTCGTTTCATATATTACCGTATTTTTCGCTCTATAAGATGCACCAGACCACAAGACACACCTAGTTTTTGGAGAAGAAAACAAGAAAAAAAAATATTCTGAATCTCAGAAGCCAGAACAGCAAGAGGGATCACTGCGCAGTGAAAGCAGCAATCCCTCTTGCTGTTCTGGCTTCTGGGATAGCTGCACAGCCTGCATTCGCTCCATAAGACTCACACACATTTCCCCTTACTTTTTAGGAAGGAAAAAGTGAGTCTTATAGAGCAAAAAATACGGTATTTATTTATTTCATGCAATTTAATACCCGGCTCGGTTCTTTGTTTGTTTTAAAAAAACTACAGAGAGAGAGAGAGAGACCTGAAAGATCACGCTATAAAATGATAAATAAGTGCATATCTCTTTCATCTTGGTTGTAATGTACCATATTGGGTCGGGGAGGTTATTGTCTGTATGTTTCTTTGGTTGCGAGTAAAGCAACTAAGAAATGTAATAAATAATAATGGTAATGCTAAAATGGGGGGGAATTCATGGCCCTACTTAAAAACATACAAAAGTTAAAATACTAAGCTTAAGATCGCCTCGATTTTATTTTATTTTAATGCACTTTATTCTTGCAAATGTAACAGGGGTGGTGATGGGAAGAATCATCATAATCTGACATTTGCTATAAAAATAATGATATTCCAACCGTCTTCACTTGAGTTCCCTGGGAAGAGGGATTGGTTCTAGTTCTCTGAGAATTTCAGCTTTGGGATGGGATGTCTCCTAACAGGATGAATGCTCTAGACTGAATTTCTTGCAGAAAGCAGCAAGTTGGATTAGACAACCCATCTCACTCCTCCACAGGGCCAGCCCAAGCCATTTCCAACAGGTGGTTTTCCAGGCGCAGCTTGAAGACTTCCAGGGAGGGAAAGCCATCTGCACACACAGAGTCTGGTTAATTGTTGAACTGCCCTTACTGTAAAGAGGTTCTTCCTAATGTTCGGCTAAAATCTGCTCTGCTTTCACTCAAACCCATTAGATCTCATGCCCATTGGGACAGCAGAGGAAAAGTCTCACCCATTTGGGAGGGCGGCATCTATACATTTGAAGCAGCACCATGCCACTTTAAACAAAGAATCATAGGGACTGTAGTTGCTGGGACTTAGTAACGGGGTCAGTGCTGTTGCGCTGAGGGTTGTTCTTGTGGGCTTCCTCTAGGCATCTGCTTGGCCGTTGTGGCTGCAGGATCCTGAAGTACTGTGGTACCTCGGGTTACATACGCTTCAGGTTACATACGCTTCAGGTTACAGACTCTGCTAACCCAGAAATTGTGCTTCAGGTTAAGAACTTGGCTTCAGGTTGAGAACAGAAATTGTGCTCCAGTGGCGCGGCAGCAGCAGGAGGCCCCATTAGCTAAAAGTGGTGCTTCAGGTTAAGTACAGTTTCAGGTTAAGTACGGACCTCCAGAATGAATTAAGTACTTAACCCGAGGTACCACTGTAGAGGGCTTCCATGTGCCTTTGGCCTGACCCAGCCAACAGCACTCTTCCTAGGAAAGGGAGCAGCAGCTGGTGGAGAAGGAGGAGGTTAAGGAAGAAAGTGGAACCACAGGCAATTAATCATTAACATCCTGACAAGAAGAGATTTGGAATGGGAAGGTAACCTCCCTGGAAATACACTTCCATGGGTTTAACTGGAGGCGAGGGAGAAATCCTACTTTATTGCTCCCTCTCTCCCACATCCACCAGCAAAAGAGAACAACTGGGTCATCTTAAAACCGTTCTCAGCGAAAGTGAACCTAGCAAAAAGCTTCAAGCTGGGGAATCCGAGTAAGTGCTCGGCTTTCAAAAACACTTTTCCAGTTTTGAAAGGAAAGGAGCAAATATATGCAGCCCACGATGAAGTCATTCCCCAAAATGAGTTGACGTCGCAAACTGATCCCTTCTCCAGGATGGCAGAGACATCAGTGGCCCTAAAACCAACTGGCTACATTCATCTGAGGGGCTGATAGAAAGTGTGCAGCTGCTGTTCTAAAAGCTGGTTTGTGCGTTTCAATACAAACAAGCTAGAAACCGATACTTTGCTTGTACAAACTTCAAGCAACAGCAGCAGCAGCTGTGGAGCAGAACTAAGCCAGCACAATCTGATTTGAAATAGCTGAGAAGTATGGCCTTAGAACTATGAAATTTGAACACAGGAACATTAACATGAGCCAGGCCATTGGTCCATCCATCTAGCTCAGTATTGTCTACAACAGAGATGGGGGCGCCAGCTGCCCTCCAGAAGTTGCTGGACTACAACTCCCATCATCCCTCATGATTCACCATGCTGGCTGAGGCACTAACCTGTAGTAATACACATATAAATCTGTCACCTTGAGCCAATTACAACCTAACCTACCTCACAATATTGTTGTAAATAAAAAATGTGTGAGGGAAGGGATCATGTACAACACCTTCAACAGATAAATGGAATTGATTTTTTAGCTGTAAGCTGCCTTGAGACCCTATCAGGGAAAAAGGTGGGTAACAAACAACAGTCTTTACCCAGTTGCCTGGGAGTAAGCTCCATTGAATACAATGGGACTTAATGGTACTTGAGAGTGCACAATGTAAGGCTCCATCTACACTAAAGGAATAAGCACTCCACACATTTCCTAAGAAATGGCCGGCTGCTGAATCTAAAGTGGATTGGTGACCTTTTCCTTCAGAATTAGGAAGGGCTTCATATGCCAGCTTCACCATTTCCTCCATTTGGTGCAGGCATTTTATTTCCAGGACTCTTGTTTTTGCAGGACTCTTGTTTTTGCACTTACACACCCACTACTTGTAATTGTTCTCCAAGATGTGGAGGGGAGGGGGTGAAAAGGAGAACTGGAACATTCTGGGATCAACTCAGAAACTGGGATGAATTCTGTAATTCCGGGGTTGTCCCTGGAAAATCAGGACCCTTGGAGGGTATGTGTCAATAGGCAGTTCCAAAGTGCGAGTGCTGCAAGACCAGATCAATTTCTTACAAATGTGGAACAAGTATTACATGGCACATTAAAGGTAAAGGGACCCCTGACCATTAGGTCCAGTTGTGGCCGACTCTGGGGTTGCAGCGCTCATTTCGCTTTACTGGCCGAGGGAGCCGGCGTACAGCTTCCGGGTTATGTGGCCAGCATGACTGAGCCACTTCTGGCGAACCAGAGCAGCGCACGGAAACGCCATTTACCTTCCCGCCAGAGCAGTACCTATTTATCTACTTGCACTTTGACGTGCTTTCGAACTGCTAGGTTGGCAGGAGCAGGGACTGAACAACGGGAGCTCACCCTGTCATGGGGGTTCGAACTGCTGACCTTCTGATCGGCAAGTCCTAGGCTCTGTGGTTTAACCCACAGCGCCACCTGCGTTAGATAGTGCCAGTTCCATAGGTCGGAGTGGCTGCGTCGGCACATGTGGGGGCAAGGCGATCCTGCAAGTAAACTGGTCCCAAGTTGTTAAGGGCTTTATATACTGAGATTAAGACCTTGAAGCAGCACAGTTCTCTGAGCAGAGGCATTCTATGCTGAAAGGGTCTCAGGTAAATGGGACATATCCTGTCTAGACTGATACTAACGCCTACAAACAACTCTCTTTCCTGTCTCTTGCTGGTGCAACAAATAGGTCATTCTACACCATATCCGTGGAGCCTTCTAGAATATTCTGTGCTGCATGTGGTTCTGCAGCCATCACCCCCTACACGTTAATTGGATCCCGTACAGAGTCTCAGTGGTGTCAGGTTCCCCCCCCCCCAGCCTGTTGAAATTGGCCCTTGTCAGCAGCCTTGAACTCCCCATGACCTCCATCACAGAAGCTTCGCTCTGTCTACACAAATTACTGTGCAAAACTCATGACGGGTTTGGATTTTATTCAACACGTCGGCCAATGCAGCGGGAGTGCCCCAAGAGCTTAAACCTCGAATATCTGGGAGCTGTTAAGAACAGAACGAAATATTCTGGTAAAGGAGGGAAATGTGGAGTCTGCCTCAGTTACACTGCAACCTTAGCAGATGCACATGCAATCTAAGGGAAAGTTCGCAACCGCACAGCACAATAGTGTTTCTGTACAATCATGTTCAATAACACTAAAAAAATAGTGAATGCTAATAGCTGCTCTGCGTGAGGGAAGGAGGACAATTGTTAAGGATCTTCTTTCTGAGAAGAGAAAAGGGGGAAAGCCTCAGAGCACATTTTTGTATAACAATGCCAAGATATTTTACAGCACAATCACTAGACGTGCCTGCTCAGGAATAAGCGCCACTGATTTCAATGGGACTCACTCCCAGCTAAGCGTGTATAAGATTTCATTCTTATTATGCTTTGCTTTCAAAAATAGCAGCTATTCTTCTTTCCATAATTTTGCTCTGACATTGTAAAAGCAATCTTTTTAAAAGTCTTTTTACCGCAAATACTCTCTTCAGAATCAAGGGAATTGTTAGCAGGAGCTAAGCCAGGAAGAGTTGCAAAGTAATGAACTCTGAATTTTTCCAGCTGCTCTGCCCCATGCTCTGTCTTGGAGTCTTATTAAACTGGTCATGCTTTTAGGCAGCTGCTCAAGAGTCTGCAACTGTTTTTTTGGATGGGGATGCCAAGGTACATGCCTAGATGTTCTGCAGCAAGTCTCCACCACCCTGGCAGCTTTTGTCCAGGAGACAGATATTCATGCATGTTCATTCATACATGTATGCTCATATGTACATCACACTGAATTGCCCCAACATCCCTGCTGCCTTTCTACCTGAACAATGGCTATTCTCCTCCAGAAAGGTGCTGGCCTCCTTGGTCTGCTGCCTAACTCACTTGTTACCTTGATGCTCCATCTGTAGACCAGTGAGACTTCCTGATGTTCACAGGATATTTTATTCGTTTACTATGTTTGCTGTGCAAGTTCCTGGCATTTTGTGTAGCTGATACTTGTACAAAACGTTTGTATATAGCAATACGAATGAGGATGCTCTTCTTGGTTGTTAATTCTGCTTTAAAGAATGTAGAAAGAATAAGAATAAGAATAAGAATAAGAATAAGAATAAGAATAAGAATAAGAATAAGAATACAGTACCTCGGGTTACATACGCTTCAGGTTACAGACACTTCAGGTTACAGACTCCACTAACCCAGAAATAGTACCTCAGGTTAAGAACTTTGCTTCAGGATGAGAACAGAAATCGTGCTCCAGCAGCACAACAGCAGCAGCAGGCCCCATTAGCGAAAGTGGTGCTTCAGGTTAAGAACAGTTTCAAGTTAAGAATGGACCTCTGGAACGAATTAAATACTTAACCTGAGGTACCACTGTATTTATTATTTATACCCTGCCCATCTGGCTAGGTTTCCCCAGCCACTCTGGGCGGCTTCCAACAAAAGATTAAAAATACATTAAAACATCAGTCTTTAAAAAATTCCCTAAACAGGGCTGCTTTCAGATGTCTTCTAAACATCAGATAGTTGTTTATTTCCTTGACATCTGATGGGAGGGCGTTCCACAGGGCGGGTACCACTACCAAGAAGGCCCACTGCCTGGTTCCCTGTAACCTCGCTTTTCGCAGTGAGGGAACCGCCAGAAGGCCCTTGGCGCTGGACCTCAGTGTCCGGGTTGAATGATGGGGGTGGAGACGCTCCTTCAGTATTCTGTTGGTTATTTGTTGTTGATTTCTCTCATGCCTTTGCCCAGCTGCAAATGTTTCCCTTAGCTTATTTAATTTGCCTATGATTGTATTTTTTGCTTTGACATGAAAATGGCAGCTTAATTTTCCTTTGCCAATTCTGGGGTCTGTTCAACTTAGAAGACATGTCTTGTCTTTTATTGATACTGCCTTAAGGTCTGTGTGCCGGCCTTTACTTTTGAGCTTGAACCTTCATCTTGTTTTATGAGGCCTCAGCGTTCCTTGGGAAACAGAGTTCCTTAATTTAGCGTACAAAGGTCTGATCTGTGGTATTATTTGGAATCTGCTGTTTATTTCTGTATTTGGTGTTTTGCATATTTGCTGTTTATTTCAGATGCTTTAGAGCCATGTTGTAAACCGCTGGGAGTTTTGCTTATATATAAGCAGCACATAAATTGTCCCAGTAAATAGATATTCAAGTTGCATGATGTGAGAAACTAGTTGGACACTGAAAAGTGGGAGGAACCAGCTGGGGAACCCCCAAGGGAAGAAGGCTCAGGGCCTGGGGAGGGACAGCAATGAGTGGTCAGAGGGAGAAGAGGGGGCAGACTGGGGGGGGGGGAGGTATCGGAAGCTGAAGAGGTAACAGGGTTTAGTGAGCTGGGAGCGTCTGTGGCAGACAGAAGTCCAGAATCAAAGACAGAAGCTGAAGCAGGAGAGGAGGGAGGCCAAGAGGCAGAGATGAGTCAGATGAGGCAAGGGTGTCTTCCCCTCCTGCTGCAACAACCTCTCCTCCCCCCCTGGTTTCCCAGGACCAGGAGAGGTATGAAGTGGGAGGAGGAAAAGCAGGTGTAGTCTCAGATTGCTTAGGAAAGACCTGATCTATGAGCTGCCTTCCCTTGGGAGTTCCCCAGCTGCTGCCCCCCACCATTCCTATGTGTCCAGCCAGTCCATGACACTGGTCTTATTTCTCTGATGCTGTGTTTTGATGTGTTCAGACTCTTCTATCCCAGAATTACAAAGAGCATAGGGTAGAAAGAGAGAGAGAGAGAGAGAAGGAAGGAGTGAGGTTTCTTTACAGATTCTGATGATTCCTAGTTGCTAAAGTGAAATGCATAATCCTTTAGACTCAAAATGAGCTTGAGAATGAAAGACAAAATACTCCTCCTGTATGGCTGTCAGGATCTGGGCGGTGTGATAAATGGCTTAAGGTGTCTGAGGCAGGGTAAATTGCCCTAAAAATACCCTGTTAGTATGCTTCTTTCTGATAGCTGTTGGATGTTAAAAATAATAATAAATGGTGGCGGGAAAGTGGAGTTTGTCCTAAATCTCCTAGAAATGGCTTCTAAAAATGCATCTTCATTCTGCTGTCCAGAAAGAGGGAAGGGAAAGAGATTAACAGATATTTTCTAGTGGGAGCCTCAGATAATCAAAATTTTTGGATTAGTCACTGTGGGGAAGGGAGGAGTGAGGTTTTGTTGTTCATTTAATGGGTTAACATTTCCGGAAGGAATTTTATGTTATTTTAACTTTAAATTTACAAGGGACAAAAGACGGCAAAGATTTACTGTCAGTGAGGCAGCAGTCAATGGAAGTATTGTAGCTTGCTTGAACATGCCCAACTCTACCCTTTGCCGGAACAGACTGCAATCCTTATTGCAAAAGCTGGATTGTGGGGCTATTCCATAACACCTTTCTAGAAGTGTTTTCTCCACCTGAAGAGCTGCTCACCACATAAACACCACACATTTAAAACCACATGCCCTGTCCCAAGAATCCTGGGAACCATAGTTTACCCACCACAGAGCTACAATTCCCAGCACCCTTAACAAACTACAGCTCCCAGGATTATTTGAGGATAGTTGTGTGCTTTTAGTATATGGTGTGTTCGCAGCTGAAGAGCATAGCTGAAAAGTGAGGCACTTCCAAGTGTCCGGTTGATTAACCACCCCTCTAGATTTGTTTGTGGGTAGGTATACAGTGGTACCTCGGGCTAAGTATTTAATTCATTCTGGAGGTCCGTTCTTAACATGAAACTGTTCTTAACCTGAAGCACCACTTTAGCTAATGGGGCCTCCTGCTGCCGTTGCGCCGCAGGAGCACAATTTCTTTTCTCATCCTGAAGCAAAGTTCTTAACCCGAGGTAGTATTTCTGGGTTAGCATAGTCTGTAACCTGAAGCGTATGTAACCCGAGGTACCACTGTACTATTTAATTCATCCTGACTTGTTTGCGGGGAGGCTAGATGACACTGCATCAAAGCAAGCGTTACTTCACACTTTCCACTGCACTTCCCCACCACTTTTCTTGCCGATCTTTAGAGGAATCGGGTTTGTTACATGAGACCTCCCCAGTAAGTCACACAAAGGAAGTGGAGTTAACTCTTTATTAGAAAAAAACAGGATCTGCACAGGATTGTCAGGTGTAATGAGCATGGCAACTCCTCTTTGATAAGTTTTGCCCCTATGAAGCAGTTGTGGAGACTGAAGTTCCTCACCTCCCCACAGCTATCTAAGTCTCCTTCTATTCAGCTCCCCACCCCACCCCACCCAGCAATGAGAGACTGCGCCTGCATGGCTGTCTTTGCTCCTCTCACTTCATGCGTCTTCTGGCGCTCATGGCAGTAAGATTTGGCTGCTAAGTTCAGTTCCCTTCTGGGTGTGTATCTTGTTTGTTGCCTCAGCTAGGAACAGAGGAAGCTGCCTTAGCCCGAGACAGGCCATTGGTCCAACTAGCTCAGTACTGTCCACACTGACTGGTAGCAGCTCTCGGGGTTTCAGACTAGGGAGCTTTTCCCAGTCTTACCGTGAGATGGGAGCTTCTGCATGCGAGGCACACTGCTGAACTATGGCCCTGCCCCAATAGCAAAATGTCCTGGGCCAGCCCTATCTCAACAAAGTAAAGGTAAAGGGACCCCTGACCATTAGGTCCAGTTGTGGCCGATTCTGGGGTTGCGGCGCTCATCTTGCTTTATTGGCCGAGGGAGCCGGTGTACATGACTAAGCCGCTTCTGGCGAACCAGAGCAGCGCACGGAAACGCCATTTACCTTCCTGCCGGAGCGGTACCTATTTATCTACTTGCACTTTGTGCTTTCGAACTGCTAGGTTGGCAGGAGCAGGGATCGAGCAATGGGTGCTAACCCTGTCGCAGGGATTCGAACCACCGACCTTCTGATTGGCAAGTCCTAGGCTCTGTGGTTTAACCCACAGCGCCACCGGCGTCCCTATCTCAACAAACCTTGCCATAAAAAAACCTGGGCAGATACGTGTCCTCTAAAAAAAACCCCAGCCAAAATGTTCAAAAATGGGTCAAAGGAGCGCAGGAAGAAATCCCTTTTCCCGCTTTCCCAGCCCTTCTTCCAAAACGGTTATTTCTGAGCAGTGACAAAACACAACCTCTTTTGTCAGCTGCTTGCGTTCCTGGCTGACAGTCCTCTGGGTTCCATTGTGCCGCCTCCTCAGGCTGTTGTTGGAGCAGCTCCTGGGAGCCAATCTCCATTCCTATGCAAGGTGCCATCCTGTCAATCACCAGCTTTCATTTCTCAAACTCCTGGACAATAGCAAACAGCGGGAGGACAAAAAGCTGTTGGGGAGGGAGGAGGAGAAGGGGGGCGGAAGCCGAGTGCTGGAAGGAAGCAGCTGCAATTGCTGTTGAAAACCAACCTCCGTCCTTACGGCCCTTTCAGCTTCGATTTCTTCAACGGATCAACTCCTCTCCCCCTCACTTCCAAAACCCCAGCCGCCCCATCACTTCCCCACCTTTGGTTCTGGTGTTGCTAATCTCCCTGGTGTCCCAAGCTGGAAACGGGCCTCTCCTGTGCAACGGGCCACCAGCAGACCGTAACTTGCAAATAAAACTTACTGGAAAGCAACTTTCCAAGGACTGCCAAGGCAAGCCAGAGAATAATACGTATAAAAAGTCATGGGGTAGCAAATTTAGAGCAACGGAGGCTCTAAATCCAGCTCAGTTTCCTCCTAGCCTAAGGAGTGTGCACGCAGGGAATTAAACAAGCCTGGTTAGGTCCAGGAGCGGGGAATGAGGGACCTTCAACTTGTGCAAATGAAAGGCTAGGTTTTTGCATCTCTCAGAGAAGGCAGCTCTGCAGTGGCTGCCAGAGGTGGCAAAGTTTAATATGGCACAGTGCGGCAGCCTTCGCTTGCCCACTCGTCTCTGGCTCCAATGGGGGATTCCTTTCCAACCTAAAGTATCTTATACCCCACCCACAGTGCAATCCAATACGTGGCTACAGGAAGGTAAGACCCACTGAATTCAAGGGGGGGGGGCCTTACTCCCAGGTAAGTGGATAGAAGAGCACAGGCCCCTTATTTTCCTTTTTCCATACATGAAGCAGCATCCCGCTCCCCATAGCTGTCAACTTTTCCCTTTTCTTGCGAGGAATCCTATTCGGAATAAAGGAATTTCCCTTAAAAAAGGGAAACGTTGACAACTATGCCCCGCCCCCCGTGACTTCTGTAGACACATCTTTTTGCTCAGGATTTGCTTGCCCCCTAAGACCACACCTTTTTTTATTTAAGTCCCCATTAAGATGTTTTATGGTATGCCTTTATACATCTGTTTTACTGGCTTTATCCATTTTAAAAAGGACACCATTTATAGTTCTCATGTTGTACACAGGGTTTTCCCCCTCCCTCCAGTTGCAGCTCAGGTCTGGCACCTCTCAGGTGGGCTCCATTGCCATTCGAAGAGAACAAGGGAGAAGTTCATGGTGAGCTCCAGCACCTCTTTTTCTATAAAAATGGCACTGGTTGTACACCAGTTTAAGAAAATTAAGGGAAAGGGACCCCTGACCATTAGGTCCAGTCATGGCCAACTTTGGGGTTGCGGCGCTCATCTTGCTTTATTGGCCAAGGGAGCTGGCGTACAGCTTCCGGGTCATGTGGCCAGCATGACTAAGCCGCTTCTGGCAAACCAGAGCAGTGCATGGAAACGCCGTTTACCTTCCTGCCAGAATGGTACCTATTTATCTACTTGCACTTTGACGTGCTTTCAAACTGCTAGGTTGGCAGGAGCAGGGACCAAGCAACGGGAGCTCACCCCGTTGCGGGAATTCGAACCGCCGACCTTCTGATCGGCAAGCCCTAGGCTCTGTGGTTTAACCCACAGCCTTAAATAAGAAACACTGTGTGCTTGGTTTGTCTTCTTTTCCGAATACTTTTAAAACAAGGTGGTCTCAATATCTTGTGAAACAGGCTTTGCAGGAGAAATGCTTCCTACATCTACTGTTTATATAGTGCCACCAAGCAGTGCTAGCTGTTGATTGACAGAAAACACCCAGATCTTGCTGGAGAATTGAGTAGGGACGTTGTGGCCTTCCAGACATTGCGGAATTTCATCTCCCATCAGCCCCAGCCAGCAAGGCCAGTGGTCAGGGATGATGGGAGCTGTAGTCTATCATCACCACCCAGAGGGCCACAGGTTCTGTTATGGATTGGTTGGACCACATGGAATGGAGGGAGGAACCTGCTGAGGAGCCTTAGAGAGATGATTACAGACTGGTTTCAGTATTATCAAGTGTTTGAGAAATTTAAATTAGATTAAAAAGGGGGCCTTTCCAGCAAAATCTCCAGATTGGAATCTGAGGTATTAAATTCAAAATGCAAAACTCTCTCCAAGGCATACAGACTTCTCCTTGACTGGGAGTGTTAACAAGATTTTGGATACGTCATATCATTGTCCCAATGGGAAAATCTCTGGAAGAACAATTGGAAATTTACTACCTGTTATGCCATCAGGGAGAATTTCCTTAAAATGCAACACCGATGGTACCTAACTCCTCAGAAACTAGCCCCCCAAAAAGATGTTAATAATCTCCTTTAACTTCAAACCAGAGGCATACTTATTGGGTATTACTGATACAGACCTTTCTAATAAATTTAAGGATATTTTTCTTTATGCAACGGTGGCAGTGAGGGTTCTTATAGCCACAATGTGGAAAAATGAAAAAGTTCCCTCAAGACAAGAGTGGGTCCAAAAAATGATTGACTATGCTGAATTAGCCTATCTGAAAAATTAAAGAACAAACCAAGGAAATAATATATTTCAAAATGGGAAGCATTTAAAATATACCTGAAAATTAATAATACTGACTTAAAATCCGTAGTGGGATTTGAGTAATACCAGCAATATTGTTCACTAGTTATATGATATAACATATTCTGAAGTGATTTGAGATAATAGCAATAACAAGTATTGACAGCAAAGAATGGTAATTTGATTTATGGAGTAGATGGGAAGTCGGACTTAAAAGGAAGAGACCATTACAGCTTATGGATTATGAAATTTATATTAATTCTTTATGTAAGGTGTGACTGATGATATTCTTATTATGATGTAATTTGTCTTTTGTTGTTATGTGTTGAGCAAATAAAATAAAGAATTATTAAAAAAAGGAATGAGGTTTCTTTCTTTCTTTTTATTAAGAGGCCTTGCATGTGTGAGGGATATGAAAAGAGCACGTTCACCAGCCTTCTCAGAACAATGGCTCCAGATGGAAGATGTAATTGATTTTGAAGAGCATGAACATCTGTAGAGCATGTGTCCCACTATCCCAATGGGTCGCTCATTTGGAAAAGAAAACCCCCTTCTCCTTGTGTATATGGTGTGCAGAAACCAAGGAAACAGTTAGTCACTTCCTTACAGTAAGGACAATCCTGCACTTGCATGCACAGAGGGGCACAGAGTAAGTGCTTTCTTACTCTCCAAAGCCTGGCTTGACTGTCGATAGGTATGTTCAAGAACACTCAAAAGGAAAGGGATTTCAAGCGGGTGAAATAAGCGGAGGGGACAGCTTCTGTGCAGAAGCAACAAGCCAGCAATTTTTCACTGTAAATTGTTTTTGAGAGCATCAGCATGGGACTTTTAAGAATGCTTACAGAAACAGAGACGGTCGCAAACCATGCTGAACCCAAGGCAGCAGTTTTGCAAGAAAAGGCCACAGTTCATTCCAGTGAAGTGGCTTTTCTCGGGATTAACTGATGACCGATATCAAGGTGAACTACCAAGGGATCAGCAGAACCTCATTTAAATTGGCTAAGTGAAATCAATTGCACCCTGCTCTTGGAATTCATTAACTACAAATGCAACCTGCAACAAAATGTTGCCGTGTGGAGTGCTCCCTGTTTGGGATGCAAGATACACCTCCGCCTCACTGTGTGCATCTATTTTGCTTCTAGGCAGTCTTCCCTGCCACTCAAATTATTAGTTTGCATGATACCTCTCCATGCCCGGTGCCTTTATGGGCACAGAAGCAATGGCACTCAGAACCTGGAAATAGAGGGGACGGTCATCATTCTTCACTTCTTCATTTGGATGACTGAGTGATGCATTGTCTATTACTTACCATTTTTCCATTGGAGGAGTTGGCCAGAGGACTGCAGCCAAGAGTGGAAGTCATGAACTACAGAGCCTCCCATTCAACCCTTTCCAGCTATGATTGCATGATCTCGGACAAGTTGTGATTTCTCATCCACAGCCCTCCAAGCCTCTGAAATACAGTGGTACCTCGGGTTAAGAACTTAATTCATTCTGGAGGTCCGTTCTTAACCTGAAGCTGTTCTTAACCTGAAGCACCACTTTAGCTAATGGGGCCTCCACTGCCGCTGCGCCGCCACCGCACGATTTCTGTTCTCATCCTGAAGTTCTTAACCAGAGGAACTATTTCTGGGTTAGCGGAGTCTGTAACCTATGGTTACCAGATTTTTTTCAATGAATCTGGAGACTTTTTTTAAAAAAAAAGTTGAGTAGCAACAAGGAGTCAGTAGTGAGGATGGTGAGGCAAAACACCCTGGGCCCAAGCACATATGCATATTGTATAAAGGTGCAAAGCTCTTCTTTCGCACCCTGTGAAACATAAATGCCCAGAGTTTTTAAAAAACTGAGCAATGCTGGGGGGGGGGGCGGGCTCAGGAGTCACAGTTGCCCAGTTTTTAAAAACCTCTGCACATTTTTGTTTCACAGGGTGCGAAAGAAGGGCTTTGCACCTTGCCCAGCAGAGAAGCCATGTGCCTTGCACCCCTCCTGGGCAATGGTGTGCCGCATGCTTGTGACTCCCAAGCCTTCCCTGATCTCCTGCCCTCTTCCCCCTTTGTTTTGACAGATTGGGGGAGGCTCAGGAATCGCAGGCGGGCAGCATCTGAGCTGTAAGATCTCCACAGCACTGTTCTCTATCTCTCTACTTTTGTATCAAGATCTTTCTGTGCTCATGGCCTTTTCTCTTCAAGCCTCACCACCCTCAGTGTTGCGCACAAGACACATCGTTTGGGGACTTCCGGCGAGGAAAAATGGCAGGTGCCACAGCAGTGAGCAGCTCCTGAAGCCAGCCAGAGCCAACTGCACTACCAGGCTGGCCCTGGGCTGCTGAGGCTGCTGCTGCCACGTTTCCCAGGGACAGATTGTAAATCTGGGGACATTCCAGGGACGGAATTTGTCCAGGGACAGATTTGCAAATCCGGGGAGTGTCCCTAGGAACCAGAACCCTACTATAACCTGAAGCGTCTGTAACCCAAGGTACCTCTGTATGGGAATAGGATTGACCTGCCTTACCGGGTGGCTGTTAAAATGTTGCTTCAGATAATAAGTGAAGCACTTTGGATGACATAGTATTACTAGCCACCAGAGACTACATTATTTGTTTATAAGCACATACCTAAAATTACTATACAAAAATAGAAATGGAGGGGTCCTGCCTGCAACTTCTAATTTAATAGACATGATTTAAAAAAAAAAAAGAATGGAGAGGGAACAGGAAGATAAGTAAAATCCGATACTAATTCTTGCTAGGGTGGGAAGGTCCCAGAGGGAGCTGATACTGGAAGTTCCCGGTGGCAGTTTGTGGCAGCTGAGCCAATGGAAGGAGCCTTGCTGCTTCACTTCGCCCTCTAGTGCTGCCAGGTAAAAATGCTCCAATGAAGACAGTTCTGGGAGAGAAGCCAACAGCTCTTTAATAGGAGGCTTCAGATCAGAATCTCTTAATTATAATTCCCCTTGCCAAATTATTCCTGTTTTTGTATTTATTGCAACAATATACTTATCAGGGGCACAATCTAGTGAAAATTCCATTGATTTCAATTCAGTGCATACTTAGTGTAGATGTGCTTAAACCACGGGCTGAAATGGGCCTTGACTTTTAAAGTGTGTGAGTGTGTGTAATCTCCAGCATCTGGATAAAGTCCAACACCTGCGATTCCAGTTCTCTTTATCAAGCATTTATATTTGATGAATCATCTTATTTATTGCCTTTCACTACAGCCTTGATATCTATTGCGTCAATTTGACATATGCTTTTGTTTCCAATGACCCAAAAATATTCATGGAAAACTATACTTTCAAAGCTAGACTGATTTTACCCTTTTGACTGTGTGTTCTTGCTCTGCCCACAAACTGCTGAAAAGGTTTTGGTTTTGCATTTTTTTAAAGAATTTTTTTTTGTTAAGAAAATTAATTTGATTCAGTACTGGTCATTTGCTCTGTATTTAATGATTTTATAATGCTTTAATTATCTTATTACACACCTTGATAAAGGTACAATGTCACACATTAAAGGAGACAATAAAATATCCAACGGAACTAACACTGAGGGCCAATCCAAAGCTGTTATTTTTATTGTGCAATTAGCAAATTTTTTTAAATGTAGTTCTCCACTGGTGGAGGAAGTGGTCCTGATTTTCACTGGGACCCCAGCACACAGGGGTGCCCCAAACAAGATTCAGGCGAAAACTGCCTCAGCACATCAACTCATGTTAGGAAAGCAACTCCCATTGCTGCCACATTCAACAGAAAGATTGGCACTTATGGTGCTCTATTAGTGGAAACTAAAGGGAAGAGTGAAGCATATAAAACTCCCCATTACAATGTACAGAGGGCTAACTATTCTGAAATTAGTAGTTCTGGGAATATCTGTGGCAGATACAGTACTGATTTATAAAACACTTCCATTGTTTAATATAATTAAAAAATATAAAAATTTGATTTAGTCCACATGAGAACATGAGAACAAAATAATTAATGTCATGTTTAATTTGAGGGAGAGGGACCTTGATAATACAACCTGTAAACGGAACAGACTTCCGGGTTGGGAACAGACTTCCGGGTTGGCGCCACGACTAATGGCGGATTCCCTCCGAGCTCCGGAGGGATCGGCTCTGCGGGATCGGGTCTTGCCGCTGCGGCAAAGCGGGGACTCTTAAAAATCACAGGCGCGGAAGCCTGTGAGCGTGGGGACTCGGCGGGCACCTTTTGCGCCCCCCCAAGCTGCGAAGGAGCCTTTTTAAAGGCTCCGGAACGGGACGGGGTGAGCGGCGCGGTGCGGAGAGTCGACTGCTTCTCCCGTGGAGTGAAGCTGCACAGCCGTGGTCGGAGAGCGCTGACTTCTTCTTGTGAACAATTGGACTCTAAAGTAACAACCCGTGAGTAGTACGGAAATTGGAACTTTAAAGAAAAATTCTTTTTTATGAATTAGGCACGATCGGGGAAGGTCCAAACAGGAAGTCAGCCTTCCCTCCTTGTAAACAATCTAAAGCAATGGACCTGATAACTAAGGTCGAGAGAATCCTCTTTTTCTTCTGTAAAAGACTTTAATTTCACGGTTTGGCATTATATGAAACTTTATTGGAAGCAGGGGAGCCTGCAGACAAAGAACTAATTTTGGGAGCTGAAGTGCCGCCACCCCGGACCCGGGAGTGTTCCGCGAGAGAGCCTTGAGGTACTGAAGAGTTTGACAGCTGTCAAGTCAGCTGTCAAGACGGAAAAAGAGAAATTTGTTTCTGTTGCTCTTGCTGGTTATATTTGTTACAATTTGTTGAAAATAAGGAAGGGCTGATACAAACTAACTGGATTGTTGGACTTGAGCTGAAAGGAACATTCAGGAGCTAAAATCCCTCTAGAGGGGGTTTTGGGACATTACAAGAATGGCTGGAGGAGGGAAAATTCAGGCTGAGCTGAACAGAGCATTTGTTCTCTTGGGAAAGTTACAAGGCCAAATTGATGTTTTGGCTACAAGTGTTACAACTCTGGACTTAACAGTAAACACCATCATTGAATTTGATAAGGATTTGGAACAGGAAGCCTATTCAACTGGAAAAACAGAGAAACTTGAGAGCTTTGAGAATTTGGAGAAGGAGATATATGTTGTCCCTGAAGAAAAGGAATGAGGAGCCGTAATTTTCCAGATGCCAAAGGAGAGCTGCAACTTGAGGCCTGACATGATGGCAACAAAGGAAAATAAAAACGTGATGTGGAAAGTCTGGCCTGAATTGGAGAGTGAAAAATGGAGCGATCTCCTTGTGTGGAGATCTGAAGACCTAAGGATTACAAATTTGATTAAGGTGGAGGTTGGAGCAGTGGGGACAATTGGACTTGAAAGGAGTATGAAACAAGATTTGGACTACCCCACAGGCTTCACCTTTAAGTATGGAGGTCTGACCGGAAGAAACATGGATCTTGTTGGGCCGGAGCTTCTCCGAGATTTGCTGTTTAACATTAAGGACTATCAAAAAGACTGGCAGAGAGGAAGTGAAAGAGAATTAAGAGCCTCAGATGTTAGATCTCCAGGCTGATTGCATATTGAGACTGATAGACATTTGTTGGGGATGGAAGGGGGTATGGGGGGATTAGAAATTGGGAATTTAAAGGGTATATAATTACAATTTGTTTTCTTTTTATTTTATTATTTGTATGAAAATTGGGAAATTCGTGGAAGGGAATTGTGGTCGATCTTAGAAAATGCTTTAAGAATAAGTATTGATGTATAAGTTTGGATGAGAGCTAAGATGAGACAAAGTAAAATTGGTTTTTAAAGTGAATTAAATTAGGTGAGGACTTGCTGAGTTAACAACTTGAATTGGAATACAGAGAGGGGAGGGGCGAGGAGGTCTGAGAAATAAGGTAAAGGAAAAGTAAGCAATTGAAATTCTATGTGTTTTTAATTGTTTTTAAGTTTTGTATTTTTGTCTTTTTTGTCTTTTTTCTGTTTTTCTTTTTCTTTTTGTATTTTGTATTTACTTGGAAATGCTAATAAATATTCATTAAAAAAAAAAGATAATACAACCTGTAAACGAAGGCCTTATCAAGATTAACTGAGCCATTTAAGTGTCATGCACAAAATCTCTAAATCTATAGAGCTTAACCATACCATAAATGCTACTCTTCTGCTTTTAGACATGGAAACTGTGTTATGAAGGAGGGAGCCTTGTGACACTTCTTAATGATTCCAAAGTAATCCTGATCCTCTGATTCTATTCTCAGTCTAATGTGGATTGGAACTGCCCCATATCATGTGTTCTTCATTTGGACTTCATGAAACTGATCGCCCACATCTCTAAGAGGCAGAAGCCCTTTCTTCTAGTTAAAAGTTTCCTTGCAGATGAAGATAACAGCCACACAATTACTTAAGAACATTTATTTATAACATGATATAAAAGAAATGAGATATGAACATTTTTATTTGAACAATAGTAAGTGGCTTCTTATACTTACATTGGTTGTGCTCATTGTATAATATATACACAATGAACATAATTACATTTGTACACAAACTTAACTGGGAACTGAATACCTGCTTATTGCTGTACATACCCTATTCCAAAAGAGGAAGAGCCCAGTACCTCAAGATTCCTAACCCTTCATTTTTGTTTAAAGGAAGAGAGAGAAAGAGAGAGAGAGAGAGAGAGAGAGAGAGAGAGAGAAGTAAACACTAACATTCATGTCTATGTTGAGGACAGTATGGGAGAAACTGACATTGCAACTTGACCGAGAAATAATTACAGATCAGAAATAGAGCACATCTTAACTCGGCAATAATAATAATAATAATAATAATAATAAATGGCACATTTTAAATAGGGCATAAAACATTTACAAATCAAAAGGTGAAAACAATACATGATTCGTTTTTAGAAGCATAACTGAGGTTTAAGTGGTGATCTGTAAAAGCAACCCATGAAAAAGGCTAAAAAGGAAGCAAACTTAATTAAATTCAATTTTTTAAAATAAAAAAAACCTTACACCAGGGAAAAACCACTTGCGAAGGTTCCGATTGTAGGCCGCACATTTGAAAAAGAAGCCTTAATGATGTGGATGGAAGTCATAGTAGCAGCAGGCTGGTGTCAGAAGAACTATCTCCAAACTGTTGAGGGTACCGTGGGAGGCATTTAAAGCTCTCTTGGAATAAACATTTTCCATGAAGTGATAAAAAATGATGCTCTGTGGCCAAAAGCATCAGAACTATGAATTTCATAGATTTAATAAAATTGACTGTACAGTATCTTCTTTCCGTAGGTCAGTTTTGTTAGCCATGAATCGTTTCAGCAGAAGCTGGAAGAGCTGGAAAAAAAAGCTGAGTGAGGTTTATTGCAAACAAGCCACTGAAAGAGAAGTATGTGGGGTTTTCTTTTTGAACCTGGACAGAGATAATGGGGACCACCTTCTCTAAGATGTGATTATCCATAATCTGAAGTAATCCTAATGGAAGAGCAACCCTGTTGCTGGATCAGATCAAAGCCCCATCTAGCTCAGCCATCTTCTTTCCTGATGGTCTCCTATTGACAGAATTATCCTCCATGAATCTCTAATTTTCTTTAAAAATAAGGCTCTGTCCCAAATCAACTGCTTATCAGTTTTCACTGGGTTTTAGCACCCGGAAAATATTATCTGGGGTGTGTGTCACTCAACACACAGGCACTGATTTTGACAGCACATGGGGGGCTTGAGGGCACAGGAGAGAAAGAGTTTGATGCTAACCACACAGACATGATTCCTGGACATTATTTTCTAAGAGGTGGTAGGATGTCTTGCGTTTGGGTCAGAAAGGTGCCATTTTTTGTATCCTAAGAACAAAGGCATAAAACTCAAGACTGGTGGCTCTGTGGCAGAGAACATGCTTTTCAGACAGAGATCCCAAGTTCTATCCCCATCATCTCCACTTCGAGAGACGAGGTGGCAGATGATGGGAGAGACCCTGGAGAGAAAGCCACTGCCAGGCAGAACAGACCGTACTGAGCCTGACACACAAATACTTTGTACTGGCAAAAGGCACCTTGCAGCATTATCCCCAAAGTTAGTATTTCGACATTCCAAATTATATACCAAGACCAACCCTTAACTGGTGTTTTAGATGCCTGCTGTAACACTGCAGCAGTGCTTACGAACCTCTGCCAGTGCATGCTTATGATACCTCTGGCCTGGCCACAGAAACATCTAAGATGTTTGCTTTATTTCAAAATTATCTTTTGAATTTTTTTTTTTTAATTTAGAAGCAAAACTATAGTGCATGCTGTTATAATACATTTTGGCAGTCTACATATCCTAAATCAAACCTGCTGCTGTTGTGTTTCCTCTTGAAGTCTGTGCTGGCATCTCAAATGAAGAAATAGTATCCTCCTGCTCATGAATGCTGGTTTCTTCACTCTCTTCTGTACTGCTTTCAGGTTTGTGGTTTGCAACTGGGGCCTCGTTCTTCAGGCTGGGGGGGGGGGGGAACGATCAAAGTTTAGAGTTTCCTCTAACTTCTAATTGGGTTAACTGATATTGTACACCACTTCAATAAAAGCCTAAAATACAAAAATACTAGTTGTGGTGTATATAGGATTATGAGATCACGTAACCCAATCTCGGAATCTATGCTTTTCTAGAAGAGTGGGGGGAAACATCAGAACTGCTTTCTACTTCACGCACACATAGCATTTTTAAAATAAGACCTAAGAAATCAGATTACATATTTTTTCATTTTATTTATCCTGAGTGCCTGATGGGTGTCCTTCAGAAGAGCATCTCACAATTTGGGTATGGTCACTACGAGGGCTATGTCTTCCTGAACACAGCAAACTTATTTCTGCAGTGAAGACACCTAGAGGAGCTTCTGTAGATGATCTTAAAGCACGGTCGGATTCACAGGACTAGGCAACCCCTAAACCAGATCAACTTGCTAGTCACACCTTCTGAATAGTGAGTGACTATACTGTTTCTGGTTTTGGGTCATTAAAGACTTGGACAGGGATCCAAAAGACTGAAGGCTCACCAAGGTTCTCACGCTTTCCTTTCCTGATTCAGCCCTTTGCATCCCCTCCTCCTACCCCAAAATAATTTCTGAAGGTCAGGGCTCTCGTGGAAAGGCTTGCAATGTGCCAAGAGCGGCTGCCTCCTAGGTATACACCAAAGTGCTTTGCAAGTAGGCACGGGCTTTTTTCGATCCCAGCCTTGTAGTTTTCCAACTGGAAGTGGAATGAATTTGGAATGAATTTTGACACCTTTATCACGCTAAAGGGTAAAGGTAAAGGGACTCCTGACCATTAGGTCCAGTCGTGGCCGACTTTGGGGTTGCGGCGCTCATCTCGCTTTATTGGCAGAGGGAGCCGGCGTACAGCTTCCAGGACATGTGGCCAGCATGACTAAGCTGCTTCTGGCGAACCAGAGCAGTGCACGGAAACGCCGTTTACCTTCCCGCCGGAGCGGTACCTATTTATCTACTTGCACATTGATGTGCTTTCGAACTGCTAGGTTGGCAGGAGCAGGGACTGAGCAACGGGAGTTCACCCTGTCGCGGGGATTCAAACCACCGACCTTCTGATCAACAAGTCCTAGGCTCTGTGGTTTAACCCACAGTGCCAACTGCATCCCACTTTATCATGCTAACATTTTCAAAATGGGAAAATCTATTTCAGAGCCTTTGGAAGACAGGAACTTTTACGTTAGCTTTCACATGCTAGGTAAAAGGCCAACACAGCTGGTTTTTAATGGCTGTGAGACAACTTTAATTCCTTTATTTAAAAGTTCAGCAGTGATCCAGAAACAAACTGGACAATTTTACATTTAAAAAAAATGCTCTTGAAACCTATATTATGTAATAGCTTCAACCAATTAGCACTCAGTACTTTATTTTCAGGTCCCAGAAATAACTACCTGAAGTGGTAAAGCAAGGGCTGATGTGGAGGGGGTAACTCTTAGTTTGTCAATCCCCTCCTATGAAGTGAAAAGAAATAGAATGCAGGGGTAAAGTCACCCCCTAAATTTGCAGCTATGGAATCATTGCAATGACTTCTGGTTTTACTGCAAAGCCCCACACAGCTGCTGTTACTAGTAAGTTAGATTTCCTTTACCTGAAGTCAGCATCTTGTGTCTCTTCTCCTTTTTTTAGCTTTTCAGAAGCCTCATAGGGAGTCCCCTCCTTTGGCTCTAAGACATCTGGTGACAGCTGACCTTCATTTTTTGGTAACTGAGGGTAAAAAATAAAAGTGAATAATAAATGTTAGCTATTTGAAGTACCTAAGTTGAAGAGGTGTGTAGATGGAAGAGTTTTATTTTCTGTTTTTAATTTCAGTTACTCAATCTCCTGCATTTAGGTTGGTGCACTTTTTAAAGCTGTCTCTAATGAACAAGCAGAATTAAGTTTGGGACAACCAGGAGGCACCAAGGAAAGAAAAATGGGGAGGTAAAGTTTCAAAGGCACACATGCTAAAAACACTTTTGTTCAGGAGCATTTAAGAAGCACATCATTGTGTTCTCTGTGTCATGAGCAGAGAACACAGAGATGTGCTTTCTAAGTGCCTCTAAGGAAGAAATATATTTTGAAATATGTTTGGCCAACAATATCTTTATTTTTGTGTACCCTTGAGATTTCACATCCCTCTTTCTCCTAGTTAATTGTAGACTATCTGAACTCTGCATTGTTTACCCAACATTTGCTCAGTGATTTGTAGTAACCCAAACTATAATTTCAGTTTGAAAGCATGCTCTGAAAAAGAGAAAGAAGACTAGAAAAGTGGTAAAAATGTAGATAAGAGCTCAGGCTAACTAATTAAGCAAGTTCTAGAGGTGCCTTTGTGGGGAAGGGTTTTGGTTCTATATTTTCTGACTCCAGTTCCTTATCTTCTGATTGTATGCCAATAAATTTCTGTGTTCAGGAAAAAGCAGTACCTGTGTAATAAAACCAGCATGATGTTTATTTGGATGATCATTATTCTTATCCTCTGTACGATCATTATCTTTAATCCAAGGTGAGTCTTCTGCACAATTTTGATGGCTCTGGCCTGCATCACTTCCTCTAATGGCATACTCTAATTCCTTGGTAATGCATACAAAATCATCCTTCCTTTGGTTCTGCAGAGAATATTTGATTTATTGTGAACAAACAAGGCAACTAACTGGCAGTACAATGATAAAGACACTGGTTAGTTAGGAAACAAGATACAACATGGACCCTCTGGACATCATTTTTAAAGCACATTCCTAAGATTTGTGCTCATGAATGAAGTCTGGGTGCCTTCACTACTGTTTGTGCCTTCAAAGGTTTTGGAGTGGTCACAATCCTTAGCTCGCACTCAGTGCATATTCTGTAACTTCCTGCTGAAATACTGTAACTTTTTATACCAAAAATGTTCTGGTTATTTTTGTCCCACTTCTGTTGTGCTCTAACCCCTCCAGACAGCAGTAATGTGGTAGCATGTGGTGGCATCGCCAAGCAAATCTACTATTAAAGCACCATTATTGTATCAAAAACCTACTGCAGAATATGCCCACAATATAACATCAGTCTGGAGGGGCCCACAGATTGTTAACTTCCTTGTAGAAAACATCTTACATGAGACTCCTTCTGTACACGACACACAGGTACTGATATAATGGGTAGTCACTAAACACCTGCAGCATAGGACCTTGCAATTGCCTGTACCTTTCCTGTGCGCCAAACGTGTCCAAATGGACTAAAATTGCTCAAAACACTTTTTTAAAACCAAAGAGTAGACCCTTCTATCTTTTAGTGATGCTACTGTCCATTCCAAAAAGCAGGGAGGAAGCTGCTAATCTTCTTGGGGAGAAAGATTGCTCTAAGGCCATGAGGAGTCTCCAATATCCTTCACTCCTCTGAGATTAGTGGGGCTTAATATAAACACAAATAGTTTGGCATTGCACTATCTGTTTCCATTCCAGGCCAACATTTTCCTTACCCTCACAACAGGAACAAAAGCTCTACCTGACTGGACAAAGGAACTTCCTTCACAATATCTGTTTCCACATCCTTATTCAGATTCCAGCACCGAAGTCAGTCCTCAGCCATAAACTGAGGCTCTAAGAGCTTCTGTCTGTCAAGGAGAGGGTTGTGGGGGGGATGAACGTGTGGCATACCTGAGACAACTTAAAAGGATTCTCTCTGACAAGGGATGGGCTTTGTGATGGGGACAGATCTGAGACACCAATAATATTCAGTCCTTTCTTCTTCTCTCTTAGACAAGCCTGCTGATGTCTCTTTATTCTTTCCATCTGCTCTTCCACTGTCATCCGGGGACGAGCACTTTCTGCCAAGCATAGCTGCTCTACTGCACTTCTTGGCCTTTCCTTGAAAGGAAAGAAATGTATGGTAAAAAAAAGCACCTTTCCTCTGCTGTTGCAATGGGATATACCATGCTATTCCCAATACACAGAAACTGGCATGATTTGAAGCAACAAGGTTAACTACACAGAATGTGAATCTATAATTTTTAATCCATGTCAAAGATTTCCATCCACAGAATACATTGCACTGTGATAAATTCCATAAAATACCACTGCCTCTATTCAAAGAGCACCATGTAAAAAACTCACCAATAGCCTTACGGAACTAGAACTGACTACAATAATGCTGAACAAACTCTCATCTCTGATTCACAGAATGAGATTGCACTGATGGAGTGAAAGCACTCTATTTTGTTAGGCAAGTTGGTTTTTGTCTACTGCCTATCAATGATGCTGCTGATAAATGTGACTGGGGAGAGGAGGTGGAGAAGAGATAGGTGCTGTGCTATTTAAAGACTAGCTCTTCATATTTCATCATGAATCAGCTGCACTTTTTCAGGAAGGCGTTCATATCCCTGTGTATTTGGCCAAGGATCCAGGGGGGTGAGAGGGTGGTGTTGATGTTCTCATATATACAGTATGCAGAAGCCCAGTGGGCATTATGGAAAACATGCACTTGATGGATGGTGGCAATCCAGCAAGTCAATCTTTTTCTCTACTATATGAAATTGTTCTCTGTCTTCCCATCACAGTCCTTCTGAATGCTGTGCCAAGCAGGAGCATTGCCATGATGATCTTATACTACATGTTGGGCAGTGGTGGCTGGTGTAAGAGTAGCCACGCAGTTGCACTTGTGCAATACCCTGAGTTGACGTGCAATGCAGATGGAGAACTGGAGGCAGCAAGGGATACAATTCAAAAGTAGTAAATACCGTTCTTAGATCTATCTTCTTAGTTTTCCTTAAAGTCACATATGAAGCTATTGTTGAAGATTCAGGTGTTGGTGACTTTGTTCTGGGAGGCACAACTCCAATGGGAAAATGAGAGCCTATAAAACAAGAGGGGTGTTGAAAGCATATTGTAAAGACCTTAACACAAACTCTAGATGCAGTTAATGTGAAACACGTTTTATCATGCAGTTATCATATTTCAGCACCTGCCTAACAGTAAGTCTGCTCATAATAAGGATTTTAAAATACATTACATTGAAATCTAATGATTATAGATAAAAGCTAGGTCTGAAGAAGTAATGATTCTAGAATGATGGACCCCAAGTGCTGTTACTTCTCTTTTAAGATCCATGTACAAGTACACAATCTTTGATGCCAAGGAGCCTTAGACCCTGATCATTTCACTCCTGTGTTGCCCACAATTTCTGCTCTCCCATTCTGCCAATAGTGCTTTATGAGGTGTAAGAAGGGAGACAGATGGTGGTGGATTCACTACAGCAGTTGCTGAAAGTGGGGCACTCACTGGATTAAGCAAGAGAAACCCCAGGACTATGCAACCAGAATAGGCTTGGGGAGGGGGTTGAGATGGATTAACAATAAGAGCTTAACTTTTCTGACATGCTTTTGGACAACAAGTTGCTGAGAGTTCAGTTATATTTACTGCTTACTTTGGGAATATCTGTGTTGTATGGGTTTGTTTTTTGTTTTATTTTAAATTGTTATTAATGTTTGGTTTTGAATTACCATTGTTACAAGCTGTTTGGGGAATTCCTATTAAAAAGACACGCACACACACACACACACACATACACACACACACACACACACCAGTGACTAACGAAACAGAAAATTTATAATGTTATAACAAAACATTTTGATTTCCACCTTCAACGGCTGCTGACACAAATGATGTGTTCAATCATCAAAGCTCTATAATTGCAATCTTAGAAACAGTATCATTTTTTACTGGTGCTTCCTTTGAGCCCAGGGCTTCCTGTCTGCTGATTATCTTGCCCTTTAAGATTTTTTTTTGGTGGCTATCACTTCAGCACAGCAAGTTTCTGAGCTGGGGGCCTTGTATTCTGATCCCCGGCTTATGTGTTTCACCTGCACAAAGTGGTGTTAAGACCCAATCTGCGGTTCATGCCTATGGTATGTTCTACTTCTAATAGGTCTCAAGAGGTGGTGCTGCTCTCTTTTTGTCCCAATCCTTCCTGCTCCCAAGAACATCACTGCCATTTGTAATGGGGAAATTCGACCATCTCAGCAAGCACACAGTAGCAGAGCTTTGAATGTCTGGCGTGCTTTGAGATTTGATTTGCAACACGCAACTGAGTTTAGAAAGTTGGTAAGGCAATACTAAAATCTCAATTCTAGTGGAGATCTTACAACCAAGAAATCATCATTTTTTGGGGTATCTATTAGCAACTCATACATAAATTAATCTTACAGCAACCCTAAAAAAGAAACTTGTGTGAACAAGAAAAGCAGACTCTGCCCTCATAAAAAAACCCCACTACATAAGAAAAACTTTTTATGCGCCACAAAACTGGGAAACACAAAAGAACAAATGCAGTTTTGTACTATATACGGTACATGATTTGGGTTTTGCAATGTTATATTTAGAGGTACGGAAACCCAATCCTAAAACAGAAAAAAGTAAAGAGCACTTTGCATCTATATTTTGTGAAGAAGGAGAAGGGTATGTGCAAAGGGGGTGGGGTGGGGGAACCTATCAATTTTCTTCAGTTTCTCTGTACTACTTTTAACTGGCTCAAGACTCCACTACAGAACAGTAAAACACAAACAAATCCTCACAGTGCAAATATCAACAGGCCATAATATTCTATGTATAAAACAATATATTGTGTATTCCTTGTCACAGCATGTAGGCAGGATTTTGGAGCGTGGCCACTTTCTGCCAGCTTTCGTCTAAGGAACTTAAAATACAATCCTAATCCTTTTATGCAGGTACAACCACATAAATGACAATTAAAACCAATGCAGCATGCCCAGATCTCCCTCCTTGTTCTCAAAGCAGTGCAGGTGGTTGACAATTCAACACTGGATCCTTAAAAACGGGTTTCATCCTGCTTTAACTGTTTGCTTTGAACACTTTGGTCTGATGAAATGTATTACTCCAGCAGGAAATGGTACATTGCCACTAGGATTCTTTATTTTAAACAAGCAGCATCAAACCCAGAACTGCCCAGGAATTCCAAGAAACCATTTTTTTTTTGGTAAGGTTCAGATTGCTATCTTAATTCCAAATGGCATCCATTTGTATCCAAACAGATGAAAACCTGCTCCTTGATCAAAGGGACCATCATGCAAGATTTTGTGAAGGTATCTTAAGAGGTGTCCAAATGCAGAGAGAAGAGACAAACAACTTTCCAAAGTACATAGTAGATACTTTAATTAGATAAGAGGATTTTATTATTGGCTATCCTGCAAGATGTTTTTCCCCTCCACTTTTGGAAAGACAGATGTGGTAAAACTTTCTATGCATACTGGTGGAAAGAAGTATTGCACCATAGTTTTAAAAAGATGCACTGCTTTGTGCCTTGCATCTCCCAGGCCTGCTGCCTGGTAGTTTTGACAGCTCCAATGAAATGTATGTGACTAAATTGCTAATCACTAGTTGTGCGATGAATGCGATTAGCAGAATAAACACAC
Organism: Podarcis cretensis; assembly: GCF_951804945.1. NCBI lineage: Eukaryota > Metazoa > Chordata > Lepidosauria > Squamata > Lacertidae > Podarcis > Podarcis cretensis. The sequence goes on from NC_137179.1 coordinate 14,909,050, forward strand.
AGGTTAACATTCCCTACCTAAGCCCCTAAAGCTCTCAGACTAAGTTAATAGGATTTACTCTGAGACTTTAGCTCACCACTTCCTCCGCTGTAAGCAGATGCAAGGACAATTGTCTTATTAAAGCATCAATTTTGGTTTATTAGATTGCTGAAAGAAGCTGCACACATTTGCCTTATCTGACCACATCTGTCTAGTACAGGAGCAGACAGAGGTCTGACACTAGCAAGATGAACAAAATGGGTCCGGTATTTCCAAAGGGACTGTTAGAAAATGTGGCTGCTTCAGAATATAAACCACTGTAGGTAAAGCAATGCTTCTTACTAGACCCCCTTCCTGTCTCAAGTTGAAATAACAGTCCAGTTCCTTGTTCTGAGAATGGTCTATCTAGGCCTACAGCATCCCCAGATAAATGCCCAGTTGCTTATTTAAATAATCTCCAAGGAGGTGATATGACAGCATCCAAGGCTGTTTCTTCTATTACTGCACATTTATAGACAAAACTTTCTTCCAGTCCAGCCTAGACTTCTTTTGCTTGAAGTTTACCATCTCACTGCTTCTTCTACAGACTTCAAAGTAGCCAGCTTATAGGCACTTCATCTGCTTAAATTGAATTTAGTGTCAGATGGAAAAGAGGGGAAACTGGAATCAAAGAGCTGTAAGAGTACCCTCCCCAAACTGAAAGGCAGTGATAATGCCAACTGGATATATTAATAAATTGGACTCAGGCCTGATGCAAACAAGAAAATATTGAAAAAGTGAGGCAGCCTAACATGTGAAACTGTTCAGGCTCTTCACCCCCCCCCCTTAATTATTTTTGCATTTTTCACCTCACCATCCAACACTAACCACCAAGGAATCCAATGGTGTGAAAAATCACTGAGGGGAACTGCTCCACACAAGCACATGTATGATTAGACTGCATATTGTACAAGGATTTGTGATGGCTATTTATATCCTTTCTGATAACTCTTTACAGACCATTCTATACATACATATAGAATATACATAGATATTCTATACATATGTGTGGGTGGGAGTGTAATATGCACATACATATCATTGTCGCTGACCAATATGAATAATCTTTTTGTAATTAAAAACGAAGTTCCTGAATTTGCTCCCCCCCCTTCTACCTCCCAATCAGATTTCCTTTCATGTCATGCCTTTTGAATGGAAACCACAGGGGCAAGTACTGTCTCATTACTGTTCACTTTGAACTGGTCTGGGAGCCTTCCCCGCCTTCCCTCAGAGTGAGTTAAAAATCCTTCAAATAAGTAATAAATAGGCAGCATAGCCTGGTGCAGCAATCTCAACACGCCATTCATGCTATTTACGTGAGTGAACTGAGCTTAAGGGAGTTTCATTCAAAATGGATTGCACAGAACAGATGCTGCAGTGGCTAGAATGCTGCCAAAAAGCATACATTTCTGCTCAGCCATAAAGCCCATGAGGTATTTCATCATATATAAATAAATAATATACTTATTTGGATTGAATGCCCCAAACTAAGTGCTTTGTAAAATCAAGGTGAACAAGCCTCCCACTTGCAGACTTAAGAATCAGTAGACCCAAAGTGAAGCAATGTGGCTTAAAAAAAAACAAACCAAGCCCACACCAACCTCTACAGGGTAAAGCTTATCATTTGTCTAGGAGACAGAGAAAACTTGAGAATTGCAATATTACGCTTTTCCCTTTTCTTTTTAAGGAGACACTTTTTTCTGTCTTTTGACAAATCTTGAAGTTCTGTAGTGCTGCCTTCAAGGATGTTCCAGCAAAATAATGCAGGAAATGGATGAACAAAGATGGAAAGATTGTTCAAGGGCAATGACTGAAAATGAACAATTGAGTGGTATGTGCAGAACATGAGAGATGTGATTAGGCACAGCAGCAATATGGATTTCAAGGCTGATTCTCGGTATTATCTTTTTCTTTTTTCTTCCTGCGACTGGCTGAAAGCCGGTCGTATAATTAAACCTAATTTCACTGTGCTAGCTTTTTCCTTATAATAAGAACAGGTTACTCTATTTGTAAAACTATAACCAATTGTGCTGTTTCTTCTGTCTGGTTACAGGAGTTCCCTATCCCTCTATCAGGGGAAATAACAACCAACTGTTGTTTAGCCTATATATTATTTTACCAACCTTTAGCTGTAGACATTTCCGACTCAGAAACTGGCTCTGCCTTTTCTTCCCCATTTGATTCATCAACTTCTGCCACAGTTGTTAGCTCAGGCTCACTTTTATAAAGACGGTAATCTGGACCCTAGAGTCAACCACAGTAAAACATACGTTAGCATCTTCCCATAAGACATGTCAGAACGTAACAGCAACATGGCCACCTGTAGAGTATGGCAATGATGGTATTATATTCTGAAATGCCCTCTTCTTTTAAAGGCCCAGGACAACAAAAGATTGCTTACATTTTGTGTAGATTTATTTTTAACTGAACTGCATGGCAAATATATGCCAAGAGGCTGGATAGGCACAACTCATGAGTACAGAACTTGTTTTTGTAGCTACGTGTAACAACACTCAGATTTTACTGGGAAATCTATTGCTCTTTCTTTCCTTAGAGCATCACATGGAAAATTTGGAGAAAAGTGTTCGCTGCTTATCGCATCATTTCCCCCTGCAGAATGTAAGCATGTTGTGGCAGCTACCTATCCATGATTAAGTAATTCTGGACAGTGCCAGGTACTGTCAATAATTCCTTTAAAAAACCTGTTGCGCTTGTTTCAAAATATGATTTTTTTAAATAAAAAAATAAACACCCACATACCAAAATGGAACATAGCAAAAGCTCAAATCTGGTTTCAGAGCCACAAATTTTGCTGGACAAAGTACAAAATGCAACCAGTCTGAGTCAATGGGTACACTGACATTCACATAATACTGATGAAAACAGAAGTGGCAAACATTAACAATGCAGCTGGGAGTAGCACAGTTAAGCTGAAAAGAAGCAACGTCACAACATAAAAGTAGCTGGATGTCAAAATAAAATGGCAACTTTGCAGGGTGGTGGGATGACTCATGAAGAACGTGGCAGTTTTGGCCACTTACACAGTGAGCTCCATTTCTTTGGTATCCTTGAACTTGGTGAATCTTCCTCTCTTCTGGCAGATGTACAGGGCCCCTGCTATAACAGAGCAAGGAGCTGCTATCACTGGGCAGAGGGGGGATTATGGGAGGATGCTCTGCAAAGTCATAGGACCGAGGGAGTGGAGGACGAGGTGGGACTACTTCCTCTTCCTAAAGATTGCAGAACAGTCACCTGATTTAGATGTGCTCATCTATCACAACAATTATAACTTCTTTCACATATTTTACAGCAGTTATATTACAGGTTGGAATTAAAGGGACACTGCTGTAATGAGAGGGAGAGATTAAAAAAATAACTCTAGTACATCAGCAGTGGACACAACATTTTAGCAATTTGTTCTTGGTCCACCTCTGTTTACTCTGGCCCCCTGGGGGGGGGGGTACAGAAGAAAGCATGCAATCTTCACCCCCACCCCTGAGCAAAGAAATGAACTTTCCTCAGGTCAATTTTTCTTGATGGTATTCCCCCCCCCAATTTCCCTATATTTCATGTGTTGATGCACTCTCACACATTTCAATTTAAAAAGTGTACATTCCCTCATAAAAAATAAAACATATATTCTAGTTCCTTTAGACATTGCCTCCCACATGTCACTCACAGTGTCCCTTTAAAGCTACCCAATTCCTGAAGTTATTACAGGCTCAGAGACACTGAGCAATATCAAATCCCCAACATTTTGAGCAGGAATTGTGGGTGCTCAGCTCTTGCAGAACTGAGCTTATAGGTGCGAACACACATGTAAAGCATTTCTTGCTATATGAAATGTGTGTGGGGCAGGGTAAAGAATCAAGGTTCACAATTTGCTGGGGGAGGAATCAGGATAAAGGGAAAATAAGAAATGGGAAGAGATATATGAACTTATAAGAGTAAGAAGTCACAAAACATACAAAGAAATTGTCATCTGGGAGTTCAGTCTTTAGAATTAACCCAGTTTTGAAATCTGTTTATTTAAATATTCTAAAGATACATAAAACAACTTTAATAAAAAGGACAAGTAGGAGATTTGAATCAGAAAGTGATTACAAAAGTCCGCCCCCCCCCCCAAAAAAAAAATCCTTAGGACATACCTCATTTTTATATTTAGATGAGAAAGCCTTTGTTGCAACGATATCTATTTAAAAAGAAAGAAGAACATTTATTTTTATAATGAGTAATGAATTAAATCCTTGGTAGTGATCAACAGCTTAAATATTTCCTTTTCTATCACTGAAATGAAACTGTATTCAATCAAGAGTGTATATAACAGCTTCTAAGAGGTTGACATTTTCCCAGTAGTGATGTATGGAAGTGAGAGCTGGACCATAAAGAAGGCTGATCGCCGAAGAATTGATGCTTTTGAATTATGGTGCTGGAGGAGACTCTTGAGAGTCCCATGGACTGCAAGAAGATCAAACGTATCCATTCTTAAGGAAATCAGCCCTGAGTGCTCACTGGAAGGACAGATCCTGAAGCTGAGACTCCAATACCTTGGCCACCTCATGAGAAGAGAAGACTCCCTGGAAAAGACCCTGATGTTGGGAAAGATGGAGGGCACAAGGAGAAGGGGACGACAGAGGACGAGATGGTTGGATGGTGTTCTCGAAGCTACCAGCATGAGTTTGATCAAACTGCGGGAGGCAGTGGAGGACAGAAGTGCCTGGTGTGCTCTGGTCCATGGGGTCACGAAGAGTCGGACACGACTAAACGACTAAACAACAACAACAAAGAGGCTGACATGCCAATTTACCTGCCTCTGCAGTGCTGTTTCTTTGCTGTTTATGTTTACTCAAACCTTCCATGACATCCTGAATTCGCCAAAGCTCCTTCTGAATTTGAGCACGTTGTATACCGGCTGACTCAGTCTGCCAGAGAGAAATGTTAAAATTGAGATTGTCTGCCTCCACTTTTTATAAAAAGCATTGAAGGATTCATTGTATTTTATCACGCACACTTTTTTCGTTCTGGATACAATGCCCTTTTCTTAGATTGAAACAAAAGCCACTTGCGGGCCTCTCCCAAGGCAACAAGCTATCCAAGGCTGTCAACTGCTACCCACATGGGACATTTGGGGATGTCAGCTTTCATCTACCTCGTGACCTGTTCCTGGAGTTCGGGGGCAGTGCGGGATGTGGAGAACAAAGGCAGTAGAATCCATTCACATTACACATTTAATATTATTTATTTTAACTGCAGTACTGAGGACTCTCTAAGATGTTCTAGAGGTAAAATGAGGGAACATTAGGCACATGCTTGGACATTATGTTTCAGCTGTACTTTCCAAAATGTTTCTTTTTATTTTGTAACCAAATTCAGGCAGATGTGCTTGGGTGGAAATGAAGGAAAAACTAGGAGAGACTGAACCTCTGACCCAAATTTTGACTGCACCACATATTTCATTGAGATTTTGTCCTTTCATCCCTACTCACTGCATTCCAACCTCTTATGGGGCAAAAATCTTATTGGATTGTCAACTGGCAGAATGACATTACAGTGCTTTGGGAATTTCCCCCACCGCATCAATATACTAGTGTCTGGCTTGGGACACAAGAACATACATCTCCAGTAGAAACTCATGTGCATAAGGCCTATGACCATAACAAAGCCGACTGTTCTGAAGATTGAAGAAGCAGGTAGGTGTGTAATTTGTTCTACACGATTATGCATTTCAGATCCTTTAACAAATGTGAGTGAATTCATTCATCTTTGCACATCACATCCAGAAGTACATTCTAATACTATTGCACATATTTTGGTATTATTTCTGGCATATATGGATATGATACAAAGTTTAGGCATTGGCCGCACCTGAACTTCTCCCAACCGCTCCAGCTGCTCCTGCATGTGGTTCTTTGTGACCGTTACATCGTACTCTAGTTTGTCATATTCCCGCCAAGCTCTCTCAAGCTCCTAAATACAGACACATTAAAAATGAACGCATGTTAGTTTTACCTCATGGGTAAATGCAAAAAATATAAATTTGGGAGTATGCATGATTAAGAACAATAAATGGTTTTACTACATTCAGACGGGTTGGGTTGCCAGAAACTGTGGGTGGGCGGTGCCCTAAAAGTTGAACAGCTGATACACATCTCTGCAACTCTGGATCACTTTCCAAAATAAATGCATTCTGTTGTTCCATTGTAGCAGAAGGAGCCCCCTGCCCCCTATTTCTATGCCCACACAAGGAGTGGTGAATTCAAGACAAATTAATGTTTGCTAGAGTGTAATAAAGAACAAACCTATATATAGTCGTTTTCTTTATTTAAAAAAATGCCTACACGAAGAAGGCCACCTCTTAACACACCACTGAGCTTTACTAGCTGAAGAAAAATTGCATTACTTACTGCGGTAGCTCGAGACACTTCTCGACAAGTGCTAAGGAGTCCATTCTGTAAATCATCCCTCTGCAAGATGACATTTTGTATGGCGGCTGGATTTTCCGCATTCATTTCTATCTCCTGACTGGCTGATAGCAGAGCTTGCTCAAGCGTATACTATGGTAATAAAAAGAATAATTTTAATGTTCCACATCATTGAACTAATTTTCTTTTTACTTCACTTATCAGTGTTCTGATAATAAAGCATGCAAAATAACATCCATTTTGGGTAATAAATATAATTGTCCTACTTTTTCCTTGTGCAGCTGCTGAAGCTTTTCTTCCAGGGCTTGAACCACTTTGTCTTGCTCGCATAATCGGCTAAGCTTAGTCTAGTGTGGAAGTGAAGATGGTAATAATTAGTGCCACTAGTTGTTTTGCACTTTTTATTTTAAAAATCACATACACATTGGGGGAGCCTGGAATATCTAAATGCAGAGTACCACAGGCATGACCCTAAATTACACACCAAGCTAGGTTTGAACCACAGTGGAGTGTTCTGTTTTATTTACTATTTATTTATTATTACCCAGAGTCAGTAGGAGCCATTATGCACCTGGTGATCTAGCTGTCCCATTCACTAAGTCAGGGAACGCTCCATACACAGCATGGGGAATCTCTGGTACATTATCTAATAAGGGGCAGCTCCTGCAGATAGGGAACTGAGTACCCACTACACATGTCCAACTTAGGACAAACAGTGAACCTGCTGTGGCGTTTGCAAAAACCTGGTACAGTATCTGATTTATGAAGGGAGGGATGTCTTTTTGGTAAAGCCAAGTGAGGGGGGCTTTGTTTAATACAGACTTTGTGTATTAAAGGTTCAGCTTACTGTACACATTATATGATACTGCTCTTGAATATCTGGGATAGGATGACCTATTCACTGGGGGGGAAATGCTGCTGAATTTACAAGGGGCCCTGGGAATAACTGAAAGATAACTTATACACTGATTCCCTGTTTGTGGATCAACAAGCCGAAGTCCTACAGTGACTACTTTGTATGCATTTGCAACACAAGCTACTCTGTACAAACAAGAGAGAGTTCATTTTAAGGCTTTGGCCACACAGTCACATCACATTTTGTCTCAGAAAAGCTATTCCTCTTGTACCCTGTTTTTGAAAAAAGGTAAGGCTCAAAAGTTTCTGTTCTCTCAAAGGTGGCTGTGGGTAAAATTACATTATTTTTTTGCAGGCTTTCAGCTACAGATTAGTCAAAGCGCATCTCAACTCTTGTTTCAGAAAGTCAGGGAGATGTGACAGACTAATGTCTTATTGAGTTTGAACTGTTTTTACACGAGTCAAGCATACCAGTTTGTTTAAAACGCACCAATGCAACATACAGAAAGCCAACAGTACTTACATCAATATCTAGGTCTTCTGATCTGTATTTGTACAGAGTACCCCTACATTCATCTTGTGTCAGCTATAATAAGGAAGAACACTCCCATCAAACAAATTCACTAAAATCATGCAAAACAGTGTGTAGTCTAGTTAACATTTAATTAAGCATACATTACTTCATATTGAATGTTAAGCACATAATATGCCTGAATGCATTTAATCAACACACACACACACACCATGTAAATTTCAGTTCATAATGGAATGCCAAATATGGATTGTCAGAAGGGGAAAGCACATCAGAGCTATTTATTCTTGCTATGAAGGTAACCTATGAAGGTAAAGCTAAGTCTGGAATTCCATTCATTAGTGATCTTCAAAAGTCTTTAAGAAAAAATGACAGAAAACAAAAAAGTTTGGATACTAGCCAAAACAAGCGAGAACCAACAAACAAATTGGGGGGGGGGGGAGAGATAAATCAGTTTCAATTATACCAAAGGTTTGGTATGCAGTTAAGAGGACAGTGAATAAATTCTCAGTTGAGAATTCTGAACGTTTTCTTTTACTTCTTAGTCTCCGAAAAACTCAAGAAGAGTTACATGAGATTTACAAAAAAAGGACATTATCTGTGAAGACAACACAATGAAAACTGTAAATGCACTGTCTTTGACATGCAGGTTTTATTACTTCACTCTCAGCTTTACTGTTAAATAAGACTTTTAACACAACACAAGCAGCTATACACTACATACTCCTTTACACAAACAACTGGGCGGGGGCAACGCACTATTTTGACAAATTTTAAAAGAAATGTGTCAAGGCAAGCAAGATTTACACCAAAGTTACACTGATGAGGGACTACATGGAGGAGAAACAATTAATTCAGATAGCAGAGGATGACAGTTGGGGTTATACATGGACTGGAAAATCATTCAGATGTCTAAGTGCCAGTAAGGACTTTAGATACCTGAGTTTTCCAGTGTGGCTCTACTCTATATGGCGCCAATGTTATTGTTTGCACCTCCTTGCCCCCAATATTATAAGAGGCTAAAGGGGACCGCAGCTAACACAATAATCACACTGCAGTCATGAAGACAGATTGTTGACATATTAAGTTCTCTTTATAATTCTAGATTTCAGACTGCCTAGTATAAAGACACAGGCCAAAATATATAGACATACATTTCAGCATATGCGTTTTAAAGTGTATTAATGAATGGGGCATTGAGGATATTCTGCACTGGGCCAATCTTCAGATTGTGGTTAGGATGTTGGGAGCAAGCTGCAGGCTCCTGCGTTCCTACTGCTTCCCTCCTGGCTCCTCTTGTATAACCATGAGATAGTGGCAGGTCTGCATTAGCAGTAACTGTGGCTGATGTGTAAAGGGATCGCCTTGCCAAGCAGAGCATATTTGAAGTACATTTTCAAACCCTAGCTTGCTGATTAGGTATGCTGATTAGTGCCAATGTGAACATAATGTTACAACATTTTTAAAACTGACAAGGAAGGTGGGAGAGGGAAACGGAAGAAAATGGCAAATCTACATTAAAGCATATTTGCTAACAGTTCACATGTCAACTATCTTCTCTACCTTCACATACATGCACAGGGTTTTTGTGTACAGAGTAAGAATGTAGGCTCTCTCCCTGCTTTTAAGGAAGGGCTACATCTGCAAGCGTGAGGCAAGGGTTTAGCCATACAAGCATTCCAATCACAGAATAGATCCCCAGAGGACTTTTTAAGTGTATCATTTCAAGGCATATCCTCATGCAAATGCACTGTGTGACGATCTGAGATTATGCACGGTGTGATAAAGCCATATAAGTAACCTTGCTTTGAAATGAACATTTAATGGAATGAATACTGGGAGATGAAAAAGCCACAGCACCTTTGAGTGTCATGAAAATTACAGATTTTAATTTGTTAGTACCTAACAGGGCTTTCTCGTTTTTAAACCCACTTGAAAATGGACTACAGATTCCATGTTGACTGGAGAAAGAATTGAAGAATGGAAATATCTTTTTTCATAATAATAATAATTAAAAACATGCTCAAACATGGCCAATGTATATCTGGCCAAGCTTACAACAGGAAAAAGATAAGATCTATGCATTTGTTTTTAAGAATTACAGCGTGGTTGTGTACATTTCTGAAGATGCATCCAATTCTCACTTTGTAGGCAATTCTGAAAACTTTACTATTTGAACAGCTTTAAGTCTAAAATCCCCCCCCCCAATTCTAGATCATTATCCAGATTTCTTGGAAGATAAGTTGCTGATTTAAAAAGATCTGTACTCTAAAAATCACAAAGGTGTATACACATCTTTTGCTCAGCCTTTTCCTTCCAATTATATAAACTCAAATAGAGTTAATTCTACATAGGGATAATTCACAATATGTTACCTTAGGGTTTGCATACTCCCTTCTCTTCTCATGAGCTCCAATTCACTTTTCTTCTGGGTTCACAGAAACCAAGGTACAAAGAATTCAGGTTTGAATCCATGGTTTCAGGCTACATGTGAACCATAGCTAGGATTACTGAAGCCATTCTTTAAATTCAGCTGCATGTCTAGAGTCACAGGAGCTTGTCATTGGCTTCAGAACTACAGCCTGAAAAATCATTGAGTTGATGGAAGACCACAAAATGCAGCACCAGCTTTCAGTAATTTGCCAACTCTTTTCTGGGAACCCTGTTGTTCCTGTGAAGGTTATAAAGCTTCTTCACTTAGAAGCTTGGCAATGAAAGACTCGTTTTTCTGAATGACAGCTTGCTCATCATATACAGATCTCGTTAATGGGCATATGGCAGAATATAGTCTAATGTGCTCTAGGGCAGACATTGCATAGTTTACATAGATCATAGATCAGAGGACATAAGATAATCCCGGATCAGGCCAGTGGGCCCACATAGACCAGTATCCTGTTCTCACAGTGCTCAACCAGATGCTTACAGGAAACATGTAAGAAATCCTGATAACGACAGGACTCACTTCCTACCTGCTTTCGAAGTTTCGAGCAATGGGTAGTCATAAGCATATGACCTTTGACAGTAGAGAAAGAACATAATCTTTTCCTGCCTAAATATTTAATCCACTTTTAAAGCTATATTCCAGGTGCACCCTTGACACAGGGGCCCAAACATCTGGTCAATCAGGTGACTCTGTGTGACCTACAATGCATTCCAGTATCCTCTGCGATGACTGTGGATTCCTTGGCTGGTGGCTCAACAATTCTATGATCTCTCTCAGTGGAAAACAGCAACACCACTTTATAATAAGACCCTTTTAGATGCTAGTCATAGCAGACCATCACCAACTATAGCAGTGGCTTTGGGTGACTGAAGGTTTCTCAAAAAGTTTCTCAAAACACACAACAGAGGCCACCATTATGATTGAGGCATGACATTTAGCGAAGTTGATAGGGGCAATTTTTCCACTCTTTAATCCAAAATAGGTTTCACATCACATGACAATAAAAGCTCATCAGAAAACAGTTTCTGCTTAACTGCTCATGCTGAACACCAGAGCACTAACTCAGGGCCCAGCACCATCTAGCGCCCGAGCACTTGAACTGCCTATCCGACCTCACAGTTTAATTCAAGTTTCTCTTCATTTATCACAGACAGATTTCTCTCTCTCTCTCTCTCTCTCTCTCTCTCTCTCTCGTATTCAAGAAGAAGTGAAATTTATTACGGATAGCTATGTATAATACATACTGAATTCTGCTGCTGAAATCTTATTTTTTAAAAGTTACCCTATGTGTGCAGGAGCTTTGGCTCGTTATGACTTAAAAACTCACAAAGCACACAGCCTGAGGGCATTAAAATGGTTTTAGCAGCTTGGGGAAGGACTAATAATAGTACAAAGCCTCTGTGTGCTTGTGGACTCAGCACACGTAAGACTTGCAGCTACTACACAACTCACAGCTCTAATGAGGATGGAAGCTGACAGGCATTTTTCAAGGTAGCTGCTTAAAGTATCATCCATATGGAGCTGGTCCTCTGTAGGCTCCAACCCTGAAAAGAGCACTACCAAGCCCCATTTCCACAGGCTTTCCAAGCAGTTGTGGAAGTATAACTCTGGGAACATCAGGCTAGGACTGGCTAAACACAGTTTGCTGCCTGGGACAAAGCCAAGATGACAACCACCCATTCCAACTCCATGTGCAAAGGTAAACTGAACTGGCAACTTCACAAACAGATGTTTGATAATCCATTGAATTGTTTCTATCAGACACCACAGAAAACTCTGGCATGTGAATAGTGAGTTGTATGTGGATTGAAAACGTTGATAAAGATGCAAAGGATTTGCTCAGAAAAAGGATTTTAAGCAATACCTGCTCTGACACAGACCCACCCACCCAACATGTCCGTTTCTATCGCGAATCTTTCATTAAATAGTTCAGCTATTTTAAATCCCATGGAAACATTTCAGAATTTAAGGCCAGTGATTCAGTACAGGATGAGCTTCTCCAAGTCGCCATCTGCATATCCCTAATTATATATTTGATATTAATGAACATGACATGTTGGAAGACTATTTCTTCAAGCTGCTTTTTTAAATAAACGCAAGATTAAAAGCTATGAAAACAACACTTCCCACCTGTGCTCTCAATTCCATTAGGCCTCAAAGGCTTTCTCTAGGTACCATGCATCCTTGAATGATCAGGCAGTTCAGCCTTCAAGACCTTCCAGAGTCAAACTATCAAGTATGGTGCTAACTCAGTGTAAAATGATGAACCAATTCTAGTCCTTCCAACCTAATGAAAAGCAAAACCAAATAATTAGGTAGCTAAAAAATTGATAATAACTCTCTGCACTTCAAGGGCACCTCATTTCTTTTTTCATTCCAAGCTGCAGAACTTTCCTTAGAGACGCTAGTTTCAATTTGGCAGATAAATCTGAATACCAATTTGGCTAGTGAGTCTCAGCCAAGTAGCAGATAACGAAGCCAGCGTTCACCCTTCATTTTCAGTAATACTGCATGCTGGGTTTTTTTCTAACTTATGTAATAATTCACAGATGGAAGCAGCGGAGAAAGCATGTTAACTTAAAAGTTAACAAAGCACATGTTTGAGCAAGATTGTAGTGGCACAAAAAAGCACTTCATTACACAATTTCTACTCGCAGCAGATGCCACACTGTTCTCTGAAGTGGCACAATTTTTTTGCCTATGTTGGCAAGGTTACCAAGTCTTGCCCCAAGAGGGAGACTGTGTCTTTTGTCAGCTGCTTATTCGGCAGACATTTGACAGATGCAGGTTCTCCCATCATAGCTGCAGTGACAGAAGCTGCATCTTCCCAAGTTCTCAGTTCAAGCTGTGATTAAAGGAAAAGGAATGCCCTCCCTGGGAAAAGCAGCAGCAACCTTATGCACTGGTCAAAGCTCAAACTAGGGCTAACTTTGGACTAGAAGCTAGAGAGCCTCTGAGTTCATAGGCTGAAAAAAATAAGGCAATTACTTGCAAAAACAACATAATGCCGAACATTTTATTTGGTACGTGGTGAAAAACCTTTTGACATCCATATGATGTTTAGGATAAAATTCTTTCACAAATTGATTTCTAACAGACAAGTTGATGTTATATTTCCATTCAGCACATTTCCCCTCCAAATATTTTATCATGACTTGATACTGACTTTGTTTGCTGTGACTTTCTGAACACACTGCCCTTAAGAGCTATAGCCCCCAGATCAAAATTATTTTGATCCTTTTTAACTCCCAAGGGCAAAACAAAGCAGCTGTCCAGGAACCTACAACAATTAGTAAATTCATTCCTAAAATGAGAAGCTGCCAGAAATGACGAGGTAAACATTGCTGTCATGCTTTAGTGTTAAACCAAAATGAAGTCGTTCCTTCAACGGAAAAAGAAATAAACAAAAGAAAATGAATCGCATAGATCCATGCTATGACAAATGTTGGAAGCTTGTTGGCAATTTTATGAATTTACTGAATTAACCTACAAAAAAAAAACAGCAATTTGCCAAATATTCTGAAACAGAGAAAGTTATCCAAAGGGATACACTCAATACTCATTGACAAGTACGTTCAGCAAAGCCATGCTAACAATATTGCAGCATTTTATAAAACACAGATGACTTGTGGTTTTCCAAAACAAATAGGAGGAACACCAATGTTATGGGTAAACTGGAGGGGACAACCAAAAACTGTCACTGAGGAAAAATTTGCAATGATAGAAAGCAATTTCATTCACTATCCAAGACCTTACTTGATGGTACAGTTGTGGTCTTAGCGCCGAGTTCTCAATCATAGTGTGAACCATGATGATTAAAGGTTCATTCTCTTTCATCTATTTCAAATCAGGAGGAGCATACAGCAAACATCAGTTTACAGCACGGCTAGATTTGAAAGACGACACTGTAAATATAGCCTCTACTTTAATTATTTTCTGTTAGTGCAGCAGTTCATATTTCCTCTCACGCTTAAGCAAAGCTGTACATTTGAAAAGCCTGCAATGGCCAAACTAGAGTACCTACAACCCATATTAAGTTTAAAGTAATTATTACCAATAAGCATTTCAGACGTTTCTCTAAATAACTCAAGCTGAAAATGTTCAATCATCTTTAACAAAAGGATATGATGGACAAAGGGCTAGCCTCATTAAATAAACCACCAACCCACACACATTGTCAGATTTACAGCATAAATAACACATTAACTATCTTAGGGATAGTTGCACACCATTAACTCTGAGCAAAAGGGAGGTTTCTGGGGCAAATCCTCGCTGTCAACATGGGGACTGGATACTGGGAAGAAGGCTGAGCTTAGTCCAAATTTTTCTCAACTTGATAATCATTTTATGGAGAGTAGTAACCTTGACCCATGTATATTATTATTTTCCTGAACACCTGTGTTGGGTCAGCCCAAAACTATGGCACAACATGTAAACAGATGAATAACAAACAAGCCAAATCTTAATCCAAGTTGTAGACCAGGCAGTCACGAACAATTGTGCTTATTACAACTTTTCACAGTGTGAGCTGTAATAATGTAAGCCTTCCTAGACAGTGAGTGCTCATTTGTCAATGTTTTATTTTGAAATACTTTATGATCTGCAATATAACACCATAACATACAGCAACTATATTTACCAACCTCTAATACCTATCTTTTACAGTATAATAATTTTCAAGGCTGCATTATTTATATAAACTATTTACCAACTATGTTCACAAATATACTGTGTTGATGAAGTCAGTAACAGATTTGGGAAGCAGCCAGATTTGAGAAGCAGAGTTTCTGAACATCTACTTTTCATTTTAGTAGAACTTGTTAAGTCCCATTTAAATGAAAGGAGGATGAATGCTTGGAGAACTAAGCCTTTAAAGGCTTCAGTTCAACTAAAAGGGTTTATATACATTTTATCAAGGAAATACACAGGTTATATCATACATACAGTACTATCTTGTGGGTGGCCCTTAACAAAGAACCTGCTCATCTGCCTATTTAGGGAGCAACCAGCTAACGCCGGTTTCTCATGCAGGCCACATGAAAAACATAAAACCTAACACTCAATATGTGGCACAAGATTATAGGGACCAGAGTGGAAATTGTGTGAGAACTACAGTGGAGGTCCAAATTTTATGATGTGACTAGACTTCGCTGTGGACTCATCTACAGCACAGTGTGTGTTTCCCCAACCTAACTGCACTCCAGATGTTTTGGATCACAACTCCCAATATCCCTCCCCGT
Source organism: Podarcis cretensis (assembly GCF_951804945.1). Lineage (NCBI taxonomy): Eukaryota > Metazoa > Chordata > Lepidosauria > Squamata > Lacertidae > Podarcis > Podarcis cretensis. The sequence goes on from NC_137179.1 coordinate 14,924,560, forward strand.
TGGCCAAGTTGTAGTCCAAAATATCTCAAGGGCTTGGGGAAGGATAGCATGGCAGACCAGCAGTTATTTCCATTTTCCTTCTGCATGTAAGGAACGCGACTCAAAAACTGTGAGTAGAGGGTTGCTTTTTTAATCATTATAGACAGACCACATCCTATAGAAATGATGGGATACTGCTTAAAAGCACGGTGTTAAGCATCTTACAGACAACACTAGATTATAAACTTCTGAACAGGACTGTATTGAATAGGAGAACTTTTGATTCTTGAGAATTCCATATGCTGAGAATTCTCATGCATACAAGTAGCCTCTGGAGGTTAAATTGTAGTTAAACAGTTTGCCTAGTTCAATACAATTTAACTATTCCAAGCCTAGGCTAGGTTAGCATTTTCTAATAAATTTAGTCTATAAGTACTGCTGATGGTCATAAGCTGCTACAATAGCAGAATGAGAAACAATGTCCTTTGTAAGAATATCCATAGGCGGTACTAAAATCTTCCATGATCAAAAATTATTCAAGGGCCCAGAAATATCACCTTTTTGGCTCAGAACTGCACTTAGAGTCAGAGACAGAACTGAATATAAATCTATGCACTGTCATGCTTGAATATTTCAGTCTGCCCAAAGATGAATACAAATCTAGCATCTCAGATTTTGCTTTTATATTAAATTACACATCAATTGTACATTTAACTCTGATTCAGCAGTATCAGCTAGATAACAAATCAAAGTGACAGGCAGATAGAATCAGTTTGTGATTTATCATTAAACATGACTATTGTAACCTGGTTAAAATGAACTCAGGGATACTTCTGAACTTCCTATCAGAATGTATGATTAAACCTAGGGTCCACTCTCTCCTAATCCCTAGTTATGTAGTAAAAGAAAATAGGATTCCTTATCAAGTACAATTTTATCCTTCTGCATATGAAAGTGGTATAAAACAGAGAATCAGCCAAAGACCAACCAATTATGTCTAGATCAAAAAATAAAATTAAAAAGGAAGAGATTGGGTGTTGGCAGCAGCTCATAAAAACAGGGAATGGTGCCATGTGCCAGCACAAGTGGATGATGCACCCCACTTTGTGCTACTACTTAATGGGAAGCACTTCATCCTCAGCACAGCTGCCATGGACTGAGTTGTAAATGCGCTGCATTATTGGTGGTGTGTCAAGTGAATACATGCTCTCATTTCAGGATGCAGATAAAGGGAACTCAGAAAATCTAAAGAAAATCTAAACTCCGAATTCCTGTGCCAACAACTCAGCAGGCGCACAAAATAATGGGCAGATATGCAGTTTTCAAGTTCTGTGCAAGGGTTTCTTGAAGTATTCAAGTATTCCTCCCCCTCCCCACCTCCCCCCAAAAAGATGGCTATGACGGAAGTATATCCTTGTTCATTACATTAAATGTTTGTATATATTTAGACTTTGACTGCAGGGATGAGGCAGACAAAAGCCAGGTATAGCTACTGTGATAAACACTATATTTTTAGGATTATTTTTAAAATATTCATTTTTCACTTCACATTAACAATGTCATGTAAATAAGTGAACCCATTCAAATATTGGACCCCATTTTATTTTAGCAGACAAGCTGCAGCATTAGGACAAAGAGTATGAATGGAACAGAACAATGACCTTAGCATATAAATTGTGCTATCTGCACTTGGAGAAACATTTTCACCATCTGCCCTGAGACAATTTTAAATGAGACAGTACCATTAAAAAGTTTAAATGATAAAAAATAGTGTCAACATGTTATCAGATATAAATATACAAGAATAAGCTATGAATCCCACCTGATGATCCAAATATATGGCATTCCTTTGAAGGTGATGAGAAAGAATCTCATTCTAGCAAGCAGCATTCAAAGAGGAAGGAGAGAAGAAAAGGACAGATATGAAGATGTGGAAAAGGTCAGTCAGAAAAGAAAGAGAACTACAAATTCTAATTTCAACCTTTAGATTATATTGTCATATTAATCCAAGCGAGAGTTACATTGAATTGTGGGTCTTCCTAGAATTTGCATTAGCATATTTTGAAAAGCCAATCAATACTCCAATGACAGAAGGAAGCAAAATTATAACCAAACATCTGCTTTTGAAAAGTAATAAAGCATTAGTTTGCAATTGCAGATTTAGTAATATTAGCCGCACAAACAACTTCTTAACATTAAAACAAAATTAAGAAAAACCACCATGGTCATGTTGAATTTACACAGACAACTATAAACCCTTTGATACATTTGTGTGCATTTTCTGCTTCTAAATGCTTATTATAAATCATTTCAAAGATGAGAAAATAAAACGAAATGGTTATGGTAGATCATATTTATCACCACCCTTACCTACTTGGGCTTCATATTTGTGTGTAATCTGCATAACTTGCAAAATTTCAGACTCAATTAAAGTGAAATGTATTTGAACGCATTCCTATTTTTTTGTTGCAATGTATTCAACATCCACACTAGAACTCAAAGGGTTAATAGCAGACCACCACAGATGCCAGGAAAACAATGACGCTCTAAAAAGCTACATTAGAGGAGGTTGGCACCAATGGTACAATGCAAGCTTGGATTAATGAATGGCTAAGAATAAGTGAAGATGGCACATGACAAACATCACTTCATAGCTGACCTTTGGGCTGCTGGCCTCAAGTTTTAGTTGCATGAGTTGTGCTAATGTGTGTTCCCGGATACTACTCAGTTCGGCTTGCTGCCTTCTCAGCTTTATAAGCAGCAGCGTGAGCTCCTCTGGCTGAAGGAGTATCGTATGAGAAGCCAAAGAGTGGAAAATAGGTTAATCATTATCTTGCACAAGACTTCAGATATATACTTGTGTTTGATAATGCTGGATACCATGCTACATCTAAACTGTGTGAACCTCTTCAAAATAAAAGGGAACCAACAATGTCTGCCAACAGAATACAACTAAACTAAGAGGAGGTGAGAAGAGCTTTAAAACCACGAAGCTTCTGAAACTCATGGTAATAACTTCTACACACAAAGGCTAGCAATATTGTGCGAAGGGAGGAGGAAAAACGCACCACGGTCACAAAATATAGAGGACGGGTATACTCAAGATTTGCTTGGTATGTTTTAAAAGAATTGGATAGCAACAGAAACTACGGTATCTGAAACAAGGAAGAGTCTTGTAGCACCTGAGTAATTTATTCAAATGCTGGCCAAAGAAAAAAACAAAGAATGAAATATTAAAAACACACATACAACTTTTACTAAAAGTATGCATTGTAAAAATACACTGTCAAAGTTTGTAGATCCAAAACACAACACACTTCCTGTGTTTTCTCCTTTAATGCAATCACAGCAGTTTTTTTGAGAGACTATTTCCCAAACACATCTAAGATTTTTCAACACAATTATACATGCTAGAACTTGAAGGTTGAATAGGAAGATCCAAATGCTTGAGAATCAAGGAAGAATTAAAGTACAGTAATACCATTAGCCCAAGCCAAATATATTCTGGGGGAACTCCATGCTACTGACCCAAAAGCCTGCACTCACGCAAAGGAAGGAGACTACGGGACTTAAACCAAAGCAAATATTGTATAAATATATTTAAATTATTAACTAATATAGGGTTTTATCCAATTGTGTCCATCTTCTGATGGAAGGATTTTATTTGATCCACCAACACTTCTGTAGACTAAAAATGGGTGTGCTTGATGTTCACAAAGCTCCTTTTCCTCCTGCAGACCCCTCCCATGCCACCTACCACACTAAGACCCCCCTAACCCTCTGGGGCAATTTTTAAGGAAGCTCAGGGCTGAACAGGGAATGGGAAATCAGCAAATGTTGCCTCTGCTCACTTCCATTACTGGAAGCATCTGCTAGCTGAACTAAGGAGGCCTCCATCAGTGGAGGGAGACAATTGGATGCAACCCAGAGTCAGTCCTCCATGTTGTTCTGATTTGTCTTGCTACCGGTATCTGTAGAAGAGAGCCATCCTAGTTCTTGAAAGCAATAGCACAGGGATGGGGAACCTGTGGCCCTCCTGATGTTTACCAGCTCCCATAAGTTCCAACCAGCATGGCCACTAGTCAAGGATGATGGGAAGTGGAGTCAACATCTGGAAGACCATGGGTTCCCCACTCCTGTCTTAGGAGTAAACTTTTCATCTCATCCAAATTTAACACTTGACTAAATCTTCATAACTTATATGTGATCTTCCCAAACCCCAAAGTACTCTCTCTTTGTTGTACAGGCTTTCCTTGGTTCCCACTCAACCTGCACTCTGACCTCAGCTTTCCATAGACAGCTCCTTCTACAATGACCATTTAATTTTCTGAACAAAGCACCTTTGCAGTGGAACCCTTCACTGTAATTTATTCTTATGTATTCCTAATGCAGGGGTGGGAAACTGGTGGCATGTGGACCAGTCACAGTGGCTTTTCATTCAGCTCACCATCTTTTTGCAGTAGTGGTGAACAAAGGACCGCATCCTGTAATTGGAGCATTCCTTACTTGCTTTGGGCATCCTACAAGCAGGGCCTGAGCACAACAGGACTCTCTCCACCTGTGGTTTTCAGGAATTAGTATTCAGAAGCATGCTGCCTCCAACTATGAAGGTAAAACAGATCTATCACAGTTAGTAGCTGCTGCTACCATTATCCTCCATGAATATGTCTAATCGTCTTTTAAAGCTATCCAAGTTGGTGGCCATCACTGCTCTTTTATGGAAGTGGATTCCCTAGGTTTAACTATGGCGATGCTCTGCCTACTTCTCTCTTCTGAAGCAAGTGCACAGTGAAGATCCTCACTAAAAGCAACACAAACCATTGACATTTATACGTTGTTTGTATGTAAATGACATAAACAAAGCAATTTCTACTGAACCAAAGTATGAGTTGTGCATCACTCAGCCCACTTTGGGCTCCGACCCTACCCACCTCTGAATGCAACTTCCAACGTGATTCTCAGGCAGAAATTTGTTTCCTCACTCTATCCTAATATATTACTTGCTAGTAAATCCCAAAGATTCATGCCCTCAGTTCTTAACAGTTCCTGAAATCTGAGCTTAACTTACGATTCAGATACTGACACATATATCAGAAGCTCTCTCATAATTATAAAGCAACCAATTATGTAAAGCATCTTTTTTGTCATGAGATGTAAAATGGAGCGATTTGCTTTGCACATTCAGCTGTTCATGTGAAAGACCTAAGAGAGTTCTATCACATGCACAAAAAATTTCTGAGCCATGGACTGTTCCATTTAGGTCATGGAAATGTTACACTACTCACGTGGAACATTCTTTAACATATAAAACAAGAGGTCAGGTCTATTATTCAGGCATCCACATCACTGGGGCCCCACAGAGTTCCAGAAGAGGGCTTCAACTGTGATGCTTTAGGTGAGCCACATAATCAGAAATCCTGAATTATATATTACAAGTAATGAAGTGAAAGTATTCCTTGGCTACAGCGTATGGTTTTAGCAACTGGCAGTGTTAACTGAATTCCAGCAGAGGGAGCAAGAAATTTTCCTATATTCAAGAGCTAACAGGTTTCATAATGATTAACCTACACTCCCCTAATACAGTATATACTCATTAGTGTTTCACTTAGAAAAACATTATTTACTAAGAAATGAGGGGGAAGAGAAATCACCTGGAAGAAATTAAGGTTTCAGCTAGTAAAAGTGGTCATATTTGAGTTAAAGGTCTCTCAAAAATGTTTGCTCAAATCTATAATCCCTCATCTAAACCTTAGGTATTGAATGGTAAAATACTTTTAATGATGTGAATAAAAATGTGCAATTAGTGGATGGATAGTTTCTTTTCATAAGACAGCACAATGTATAATAAACTGCCTGCAGCACCAAATTTCCTAGTTAACTGCGACTTCCATTCTGCAGCAATGAAAAGCTCTGGTAATTGGTATTTCCCCTCCACAACTGAATTAACAACTTAATGGTAGGTCAATTTGTGAAATGAAGAACAATAAAATCGTAAAGGTGCCTTGCTGTTGCTCTAGAGATATTTAAAATGAAATACTTACATGGCTCAAAAAGACAAATTATTCACAGACAGGAATTGCATAGTACAAATAGCATTTGAATTAAAAGGTTATCTGATTACTCTTGCAAAATTTAATGCAGCATCCAAATAGATTTAAACTGTTTAGAAGGAAAACCTCGATTTAATGAAAAAACAAAGATGGAAACTGCATTTAATACAGATTCTATAACTAGAGTAGTCACTGTGCTACGTGTTGTATTTTATAGGTTGTTCTTAAATAAAAAATGATGGGCTAAATATAAAAATGCCACTCACCGTTTTGCCTTGCAAGCTCTGGGGAGTAATAGGCTGTACACTCAGACCTGCTGGCATCGACCTTCTGTCAGGCACAAAGACATGCTGCTTTGGGGAAAAAACAAAACCGTGCACATATAATTCGGGGTGCCTGTCAAAGCTTTTCAAACCAAAGGTTAAATGTTGTGTTTTAAGTATGATTTTCCAAGTCAACTTAGGGTTTATGAAAGGTGTCTAAAGTGAAGGTTCTGGTTAATAACGTGCCAGCAGAAATACACTAAATCACCACACTTTCAGCTTGAACCTTGCGAATGTCAAAATGCCCTCGAAGGTCCAAAAAGCACCAACTACAACTAATAAGGTATTCCATTCACTAAAGTTTGTACCATTAAGTGCTCCTAATTAACTGCTTTTAAAAAAGGTCATTGGGTGCTCTCCTATAAACCACTGCTATGTCCAGAAACTAGGACACGTTTATACACATTCATGCACTGAATAAATGACATGTTTTGTCCTAATTCTTGGCACAGCTGCTTTTTTAGAAACAGACACATACATAGCTCCTTCCCATCATATGTTCTTAAGACTTCCCTGTGATTTTAGAACAATATACAACACAATGCAGCCAGTAAGTGAGAAGCTGGGGGTTGAAAAAGGTTGCACAAGGAAACAGTCTTAAGGGAAACTTCTCAAATAGCAGCACTTTCAAAAAGGATAAAGATGTTCAAGCACAAAATAAATACACTCTATATATGCAAAGAATGGCAAATGCACATAATATCTGCTCCTTATCCTATATGTACACATGGAAGAAGTGAACGGGAGAAGATAATGAAATGTTAAAACATTTGGGGCTTTTTAGTTTAGAAAAAAAAGATGAGTCAGGAGGGGCATGATAGACAAAATTATGCATGGTATGGAAAGTTTTTCTCCCTTTCTCATGATACGAGTGTCTAAGGCCATCCAATGAAGCTGAATGTTGGAAGGCTCAGGCCAAATAAAAGAAAATACTTCTTCACACTGTGCATAGTTAAACTATGGAATCTGCCACCACAAGAGGCAGCAATGGTCATAACCTTGGGTAGCTTTAGAAGAGAATTAGACAAATTCATGTAGGAAAAGGCTATCAACGAATAGTAGCCACAATGCCCATGTTCTCTCCCCTTCACTGTTCAAAGCAGTATGACCCTGAATACCAGTTTTTGGAATCACAAGTGGGAGAGCATTGTTGCACTTAGGTGCTACTTGTGGGTTTAGCATAGGCTTTTGGTTGGCCCCTGTGAGAATAGGAAGCTCGATTAGAAGGGCCTTTGGCCTGATCCAGCAAGGCTCTTCTTATGCTAATGGTGAAGTGGTTGAATGGGTGGGACCTACACAACAGATGTCAAGTTTGTTATTTTATTTGTTTGTTGCATCTATATAGTGCACAAAAAACTTTGTTCTCTGGGCAGTTTACAAGCCCATTAAAAAAAAACTTAAGATGGGCCCATCACTGAAAAGGCCTTCTCCCCAGTGACTGCCTGCCCCACTTCATTGGATGGGGCAATGTGAGAAAGAACATCAAATGAAGATCTCAAGCAAGGACTTCTCAAGGGTCAGAGTTCTGTCACAGGCATGCTAACTGCTCAGGTAAGGTGGGAGGCTTAGCTGGGCCCTTTCGACAAGCAGCTGTTTATTTGGGAACATCCCATGCCATTTTTCTAGAAAAAGAGGTGCCGAAACTCACAATGAACACCTCCCTTGTTCTCTTATAATGGCAATGGCGCCTACCTGAAAGGTACTAGAACTGAGTTCTGCCTGAAAAAAAGCCCTGGGAACATCTCATGTCAGATGAAGCACTGACATGTGAAACGGAAAGACTTTATCTTTCAACCCACACTTATGATGTTCTACTCCCGTTAACTCCTGGTGCAATTTTCTCAATTATATGCTAGTTCTCTCTATCACAGAGAGAGCTAGCATATAAATCGGAGCTAACTGGATGTTTTTAACCCGAAGCTTTGTATTTGGTATTTCTTTTGTGAGCCACACAATATCAATACATGATTGGAAGACTACTTCCAAGTTATACATTTTATAGCACATAGTAACTAAAGTACAACAATAAAAAAATTCTCACCTTTGTATGATGTGGCCTATGCCTGCGGTCAATTGTTACATCACCTCTTTGCACTGGTGAGGACACTTCTGATCTGTAGTTCCTCTGAGGTGAGTATCCTTGGAAACCTGCTATCGAACCATGGGAAGGTGATGTGGGAATCAAATGCATCGTTTGATCAGATATATTAATCATGGTTTTGGGACTACTTAAAGTACCGTGTCTAGTAAGCGTTGTTTGCTTATTGTAAAACTGCCGCTGCTGCCACTCATAGAGTTGCCACATGGTATCATCTCGCATAGATCTTCTTTTGTCTTCAGTTGGCAGTGATCCAAGGGACTTGTCATAAATAGAGGGCGTCACACTGCAGAGGCTTTCCGGCCTGGTTTTGGTATTTCTTGGTAGAGTTCGATAACCTTCTGGATATCGAGGTACAATTTGGGGTCGATGGCTTGGCATGTTTCTTGGCAATGTCTGATATGAAATTATGCTGAAACAAGAATCCTCCTTCAGTAACTCAAAATGTAAGTAGGCACAGGAATAAACAACATTTAGTTTTCTCCTTCTCTAGTCTATCTTGAGGGTAACAAATAATTATTGTAAACCCCGCCCCCTTTTTTTGCTAAGGCCACATCTGTTGTGGCTGAGCACTTGTTTTAAGTAATAGACTCTGTTTTTAGTTGTATCATGGATTTATCTGTATCCAAGGAGAACCATCTATGCACTCATCCCTGAAAGAGGTAGCTGAGATTCCCCTGGTGCCACAGAGGGGATCACCCACACAACAGTGGGAATAAGATGGGGGAACCCTTTGAGCTCCTTGGAGGAAAGCTGGGTTACAGGCAGCCAAAATACACATTTTCCCATATGTATGGTAAAAAGGAGTATTCACATTGTTGGGGACTCTGCAAATCCCATAGCTACTGGTCTAGGGGAAAATGATCAGTTCCATTGCCCTACTGCTTAGATGGAAACTAACGCTGCAGCAGCCATGCTTCCTCATGGTGCTTCACACATAGGTATGTTTAAGGGAAAACAATAGTTCTGGCAACCACAACAACAAGAAGAGGGAAGAAAAACATGCAGAAATGCAGAGGCCTTATCTACCTGTAGTCAATCTATGGAGGATGCAAAGCCATAAAAATGAGTCTTCTCCAGTTAAACATATGCAATGTCTGGCTTTGCTAATCTCTCCTAAGGTTTACCAACTTTTTTCTATCTCCTTCCCCTTTTATACTATGGGCTACATTGCACGTATCTTAGTTTCAAGGACAATTTTTTTCTTTCCCTGTATACAACTTAATAACCATGAAATCCTCTTTCAGAATTATGGTGTGGTGAACTAGTTTTATAGAACAATTGGCTATCTGAGGCCAATACATGACCTGTTCAATTAATTATATATTTTCAAATTGGCAAAAAGCTCCAGTCCATTTGATTTATTTCCACCTTATTATAGCTTCATGCGAAGGCAGTGCACTGGGCATGCTTGCAGGTAAGTGTGTGTGGGGGTGTGTGTGGAAAAAAAACTAAGGGTGAATAAGAATAATTTTTGTGTGAGAGGAGTAAAACAAATTTCTGTGCTCATTTGCAGCTTAGAGGGTGTCACGTTCTTTCATTCTAAGTCTCACACCTTGCTCCAATTGGTGGATCTTGGGATTCTAGTAAAACACAAGGTAGATTCCACAAGGCTGAACACTGCTTTCCCCTGCTGTACAGCCCCAGGCATTTAAAGTGCTTTTAAGGGAGTTGTTTGGAACACTGAAAACTGAATTGAGGCTATGCAGAGGCAGGATAAAGACAGTTGCAATATTGCTATTATTTCTTAAAAGGGTTGCATTATCTGCTACTTGCCTTGAGGCAACTGCTAATCACCATAGGCAACCAAGTGAGAGTGACAATTTGCAGGCTTAGATAGGAGAGGGAGTAAGAAAGAGGTCCCCCTACCTAGTTTCTACTATTTATATTATATTTGTGCTCCTGAATCTGACTTCCTTTCATTACATTGCCCTAAGTACTGTGCTTTAAAGGTTTAATATCCTAGCAGTATGTTCAAAGAGAATGGAATTTATTTATTCCAAAGCAGTAAATAATGACATAAACCCCGCCGTCTCTCTTTTGTAAATTAACTTCAAACAAAGCCATCATTTCTAAGTATATGACCTGTGTTAACAATTTCATCCATATTTAACTAACAATATGTTCTCCACGATCAAGAGGATTTGGCTCCTGCCAGTTAATAATGTTTTGTTAATAGCTTCTGCTGTTATAAAACTCCTACAATGGAATGAGTTTGTTTGGGAATATAGCCAATGTAATGATACCATGACAAAACCTTTAAAAAGAATTCAAATTGGGCAGATTCATAGTTCCTATGCCTGTTTACATTGAAAACAAAACCATTTAATGCAAACATGTGATGAAATGTAAAATATTCCACTCCTACCCCTTCTTTCTGGGAATACTCAATTCATACTATTATATACCTTGAGTGGTACACATTTAGCACTGTGTCCCAGAATGAACATAATGTTTCTGATCACATAATCATGGTTTGGAGAATGGGACTGCGCTGTGCACTTGTGCTTTTCCTCCTTCCCCCTCACACATTAATTTACTTTTTCAAAGTCAACGATAGTGCAGAGTTATGCTTTTTATTCATACATCCCAATTTTCCATGTATGGGTTGTCCCCACCCCCACCTCAAAATGTCATTATCGAATTTTGTTTATATGCATGCATACCCTTCCTTAAGCTATGCATAACTTTGCCATGTGTAACACATAAATTGAAACCCCACTAAAACTGGGAGGAAAACTTAACAAGATTACAGCTGGAGGAGGAAGCTGGGAGGTACAATAAAAATGTGTAAAATGGGTTAAGAAATACATTCTAAAAATCTCAGGGCACCTCTGTGCAGACTTAGTTTTATAAAAAAATTAAATAGCCATAGCTCTATTTGAGTGACTATTGGATCCAGGATAAAGGATACCCATCACCATGTTAAAGAACATTAAGCCAACTAAGTTCCGACGTGCGGAATTCAAAATAAAGCCAAATCAAGTAATATCCCAAGAAAATGACCAATATAACTCAAACTGTTGTCTTCTCCTCAGGTGCAATCGTAACTGAAGTTTGCAATCTCAAACACTTCTTAGCGCCTTTCATTACCTCATCAAAGTGATATTTCAAGTACAGGTCACATTTAAAGAAGTGGGGACAGGCAATGTTTTGCTTGACCTGTCACATGTGACTGCTCTTCCCAAAGCAAACAATGGAACCAGAGTCTTTGCTCAAGTTGGGAGCTGGGAGTTAGAGAAGAAGGTGGGATACTGTGGTGCCACTTCTAGATACTCAAGTGGAATGCTGGAGTGCAATATTTTATAATAAAAAAACTGAGCAACGAGGACTAGGCACTGCTGTTCAGATTCCTGCCAAGGGTTTGCTGTCATGCAGAACCAGAATTTCACATCTTAATACTACTTAGTGGTGTCAATCATTTTGTCACAGGATTAAAACTCTCTAAACAAGTATTGGAAATGCACTGTTGGTATTGTAAAACTTCAACTTTTAACACATCTACAGTATAAAAAGACGCATGCCTGCTTTGAACATTACGATCAGCCAAGCCATGACTTCACACATATGTGCATATTCTGGGGGAGGAGTCTGCAGCTGTTTTGCTCATCCACAGTCGTTTTGCTGATGCATCAAACTGAGCCTAATTGAGTTTGTGGTTTAGGCTTCCCGTACAAACAATAAGCTGTAAACCATGGGATGAACCCTGGATACAGTTCATACTTAATTCAGACAGAAGTAAACCACAAGCCTCGGTCTTGATGGCACCCTAAGACAAACTATGGCCTAGATCAGTGTAGCTGAGGAACGAAGAAGCTGCGATTTTCCTTTCGGGAGTCTGCACATTTGTGCTTAGACTTCACTCAGTTTAGCATGATGTGGGAGCCAAGCCATTGCTTGTAATTTGAAAGAGACCTAATGACTGCATTTTGATGATCATATCTTGGCTTAATTAACAGAGTTATGGAAAAAACCTTGTGCACCAACATACCGTCACATTACTCCTCCCTTCACAGAAGCTGGGAAATGAGTCAAGAATGATGGTTTTTGGCTTCTGAACAAGCGAGGGTATGAAACCATATTTTAAAGATGGCTTCTGAATTCTGGCTTATTTGGAACCCACTAACCATATTTCAGCTATAGCATGAAATTACAGATAACTGATTGCTCCCTGACTTGCTTTCTCACTCACACAAAGGGAGGGAAAAAAGCTTCTTTTTGTGAGGGAATTAGATTTATTCATACATTGGTTTATTAAACTTAGTTGATCAACAGTATTTTCTGCTACAAAAATATAAGGAAAAAGGCTATTCAACATTTTAATCATTGCCTTGCTGAACTGAGAGAGGAGTGTAAATAAGTTTGCAACAGAGCTATGCAACTTAAAACAGTTTTTTAAAAAAAACAAAACAAAGCAAATGTTGTAACCCATCCTGGGACCTCCTGGTGAGCAGCAGGTAATAAATTTAATGTTGATGATAGTGATGATGATAATAATAAGCTCAGCATGGAAATGCATGATTTTCATGGAAAAAGTCCAACTCCCAGCATCATCAGCAAGTTTGTGAAAGACTTCTGAGACCACGAAGAGCTCCTAACCGAGCTACTGATATTAAGATGAGATACAAGAAGAAGAAGAAGAGGAGTTTGGACTTGATATCCCGCCTTTCACTTCCCTTAAGGAATCTCAAAGTGGCTAACAATCTCCTTTCCCTTCCTCCCCCACAACAAACACTCTGTGAGGTGAGTGAGGCTGAGAGACTTCAGAGAAGTGTGACTGGCCCAAGGTCACCCAGCAGCTGCACGTGGAGGAGCGGGGAAGTAAACCCGGTTCACCAGATTACGAGTCCACCACTCTTAACCACTACACCACGCTGGCTTAATAGTTTAATAGTTGCAACAGGGAAAGTCTTCTGATGACTGGTTCCACTTTTGCTTCTTAATGAAAGAAAGAAATCTAGAATGAAGAGCAGGACAGAGCAGTAGATAAACAGGGAATAGACCAGGGATTTCCAAAGTGGTGCTCTCCAGATAGACTATAACTCCTATCAGCCCCAATCAGAATGGGCCAATAATCAAGGATGATGGAAGCTTTAGTCCAGTAACATCTGGAGGGCACCTTGTTGTTTGAAGGCAGCCCTGTTTAGGGAAGCTTTTAATGTTTAACAGACCACTGTATTTTAATATTTTGTTGGAAGCCACCCAGAGTGGCTGGGGAAACCTAGCCAGATGGGTAGGGTATAAATAAATTGTTGTTGTTGTTGTTGTTGTTGTTGTTGTCTGCCCTTGGAACAGCTGTTCTGGGAAAGATGCCCAACCTTTTACATATGATTGTTACCAGAAGTCTATAGGACTTTAGGACAGAGTGCAATATAAATCAAAATAAATTTAAGTTCTAGATAGGCCTTGAGATGCTGTTTGAAATCCTATATTTTAGCAACAGAGGTAATATAGGATTATTTCAGGAATCCTTTGGCGCTTCAACTAAGATTTTACTGTAGCATTAAACAGGGTCGCAGTATACACTGAGACCAAGAAGTCAGGATTAGCAAATAATTCTGAAATTACTTACCCTCTTGTTTCTTCATCTTGCCCCTTTCCTCTCTGTATTTTAATCCATTGTTCCAGCTGAAGCATTGAATTAGTTCTCTGTATAACACGTTCAGATTCTATGTGTGAGTGAATGGTGTTGTGATGGATTCCATCTCCAGAGTCTCCTAGAATAAGGTTGACAGCTTTTTCTGACCCATTTAAATGAATTGGCCTGTAGTGTCCTGATGGAACTGCGTTTGCTGGCAAAGTCCCATACTCTGACCCCAAAGGATTCAGTTTTACGCTGTTGATTTTTGTTAAAGGTCTATCACGCCCAACTTTTTGAAATCCGTATTTTTCTGCTTCTAAGGCCTTTTTGTCTTCCATTTTGCTCACTTCTTTGTTCCGCTGATTATTCTGTGCCTCTGGTTTAATTAGCACTCTGTGGTTTGCAATATTATTCACTTCACGAGGTGGTGTGTTTTCAGCAGTCATCTTGTCTGCTCTAAAAAAGGAAGAAATACACACTGGAGAACAACATCACTAGAAATATGCCGAAACAGGTACACTTGGGTGTGTTTAGTAAGTAGCATGCAATTTCTTCAGTCTTAGAATCATAGAGTTGGAAGGGATCCTAAGGGTCATCTAATCCAAACTCTTGCAACTCATGCAGCACTTACAAGCTAGGCAAACATATAGGGTACAAGATTACAGATCTCAACAAAAGTACTGAACTTTGAACCCACACTGATATATTTGCATCCAGACAGAAAAGCTACTAAGGCATGGTATAATCTCCCTGCTTGAGTACTCTCTGAACAAAGGAAAGAAGTGAAGAGAACAAGGGATGATCCTGAACAATCTTTTGCCTAAGCATGATGAGAGATCATGACTGTGTCTACCTCTGCTACCCATCACTGAGTTCCTGCCCAGCTCTATACTTGCTGGATGTCCAGACATGAGCATCTACTCCCCATGTCTACAGCCTCCTTCACAGGTTACTTGCATGAAGGGGCAATGTTCATAAAGAGGGGCATGAGGATCCACCATTGGCCCTATCCCAATAATGAGCAGCCTGCCCCAGCCTTGCCCTTGATGTCCATGCATTAGGCACAAACATTTTCAACAGAAAAGCCTACATGAATAATCTCTATGTGTATGACCAGGTCTCCAACTCCTATGCATATAGACATCTATGTCAGGGGTGGGGCCAACAGCACACTCCCGTTGCCACAAGCATTTCTAAATATTGTGTGAGAGGAACTTATATGCAATATACATGCAACACACAATCTCACACTGCGCAATCAACATCACAGAAAATAATATTATATGCCTTGGATTTTGACAAAATGAATCCAGAAGGGCTCCTATATTTAACATATGGGATAGGGTATGCCAGTGTTTAATATTTATTTATTACATTTGTATGCTGCACAATAGATCAAGGATTGTATCCAATGCTGGATATCACCAGAATTGATAGAAATGACATGACTTCCCATTCCCCTTCTTTCCCCATGCATCCCCAATATCTGATCTGGCGAGTCCTGCAACACCCTGGAGAATATTTTCAGGGTGTGTAGGGGTGGAATGCTAAGTTCTGTTGCAGACATGGAAGTCTCTTGTATGAACAGAATTGTAGCATTGTATGAAACCCTAGAAAGCAACACCAAAGATCAAGAACAGAAATCTCAGCAACAGACTGAACACAGCAGAGATAAAGCAATTGGTGATATCCCATGCTAGTCATAATTCAATCCAAATAACTTTATTGTACTAGCCATTGGCCATGACAAATCTGAATCAAAAATAAATACAAGCAAAAGGAGTGTTGCGCCACAAATAATGGCCTCTATTTAGATCTTTGTATCTCCCTTACAGTTCACTGATATATTGTCCAGGGTCTTCTTTCTGATCTTTTTGTCCACCAAAGCAAAAAAGGCGACTTTATGAGTCACTGAAGCATTTATACAGCTAAGAAACCATAGAATCTTCTCTGCTGGGGAGAGACATCTTTCCTGTGTGGACGGTAGGGTGAGAAACCGCCTCCTGAGTCAAATGTATAGTGGGCAATATAGTAAATAGTGCAAGATGTCTTCCACCTGTGGTTGCCCACATATATAGTCTATCTTCGTATGGTACCCTGTTATATCGTCCATCAAGGATGGCAGAGGGCATAGCTTGAAAATGCAGCTCAGTAAAAGCAAATCTAAGTGAGGCTGGCTGGAGATTGGGCAGGTAACTGGCTCTAAAATGGACAGTTTTTAGAAGGGGATAGTCATAATTCAGAACAGATTCATTGACATCAGTGGTCTTAAGCCTACTGATTTCTATGGGTCTACTCAACCACTTATGTTGGGTATCACTCACTGTCTTAGAGATGCAGCACTAGAAGAAACTACTACTACATAAATTCTGTGTTTGATATAACCATTAACACAGGGAACAGCCCCAACTGCAGTATTCAATCTGACAGCTATGAAAGGGGATAAAAATTTGAAGGCAAAATTTTCAGACTTCATAGTGTTGAAAAAGCACACTTTGACTTCTTTTTAGCAGTTAAAGCCTCTGAAATCCTCATTAATTTCAAGCCATCTTTTGTGATGGAGGAATATACAGAGCTGTCTAGCTCCTGGACCTCCTGTGCCAGACATTCAGTAGATAAAGGGAAATATTATCCCATTTTAAACTTTACATGGTCACTGACATCATCAGTTTGCTTCATTTGGCAAGTTTCATGTCAGTTATTATTCATCATTGGGAAAACACTTGTGGCTTCTATAATTACAGTGGGGAAAATATCTGCTGAGTTGAACTGTGGTGTAAAATAGTTGTATTTATCAGAAACAGTAACAGCTGCACTGTTAGCATATTTACCCTGAATTTACCCATTCAGATGTTGGCAGATCCACCGCTCTTATTAAATTTTAGAGGCTTGCTTTCGCCACCATCCCACTTTTTCTTTCAGTCTTGTCTTCCAACTAGTATACTACATTTAAGTAGGCCAATCCTCTCTCCAGTCCCAGTCCCACAACCTGCTGAGTTCTCCCTCTCTCTCACCAATCTATTTTACTCACATACATTGTGTCAGCTGGCTCCTCCTTTCTGCTTAGAATTTCAATCTTGTTGTTCCTACTTTTGAAATACCTTCCTCCTCATAAGTAATCCTGCATTCAGCTCCTGATTTCATCTCCTTTACATTTTGGTCATGTTCTTACCTTCCAAGTCTGTTCTGTCTGTTCTTTATCTTATTTCACTTTCACTCCTTCCCCTTGAGATATAAGACACTGCCCTTTTTCTGGTTCTCCTGTTATAACTGCTAATTGTTGTCCTGTCCCTTTTCATCTTTCCCAATCTCTGTAGGAATCCATCAGAGCTCTCAACAATTTTCATATCTGCTAAAGTTTCAGCTACCATCTTCAAGTGAATTACTTTTTTCCTAAACTAATCGCTCACCTTGCCCAATCCCACTGAACTGTCAAATCAACTGTTCTTCCTAGATGCCTCACTGACATTTCAAAAACAATATGGGTATGAAGACAAGTATCTTTATGCTCCAACTCTCTCCTCTACTGTTACCACTGTTATTTCCACTTCTCATTCACTGCCGGGGCGGGGGGGGGGGCATCTTTACCTGTCACCAGATACATTTTCCAACTTCATTACTGGCCGAAGTTAATCTCTAACGAATTGTTTTCAAATGCCCTGCCTTCAATTAACCCTTTTCACACACTCTTTCATCTATTGAGAAATCCTGGTGGCAAGGATTTGGTGGTGATTTTGACCTAATTAGCACCACTCTCTCTACCCCCCCCCCTATTGCCTATTCTAGCAAGCCTGTCTGTTGGTATGCCTGCTTAATGTCTTTAGCAACTCCTGCCTTCCCCAAATATTAGGGGAACATTATCATTCATCTAGCCTTACCAAGAAGCGCCATGGATTCTGACCACATGGAATCTCTTTCCCACCTTACTTCCAATTTGAAATGCTAACCTTACTGCAGTGCAACACTTTACTCACCATCAACACAACTTCATTCATGCTTTTCT
Source organism: Podarcis cretensis (assembly GCF_951804945.1). Classification (NCBI taxonomy): domain Eukaryota; kingdom Metazoa; phylum Chordata; class Lepidosauria; order Squamata; family Lacertidae; genus Podarcis; species Podarcis cretensis. Next base: position 14,942,594 of record NC_137179.1, read on the forward strand.
AACTGGCTTTTTTCAAGCTTTTTCTTTTACAGCCTGATGAGTCTTATTGGTCCACATTACTGGGGTGGGATGACTGCCCACTGCCAATACTATGGCTATTGTAGAGTAGGTAGAGAGGACTTGACTTGAGTTTCCAAACAAATTAAATTCTCTTCCCCTAAACTTTCCAATGCCTAGGTGATGATTTATTTGTTTATACAGTGCTATATCATACAAATATCAAAACAATGTATAACAATATCTATATATAATAAGAACACACAGATATTAAAAATCAAAGATCACTGTTTGCTTAAAGCTGTCAGGTAACCAATGGTAACCAGTGTTCTATTCCATTTTGAAGCATTTTGAAATAATTCCCACCCCAAAAGGATTCATGGAACAAGCCCCTATTTGGGGACCCTGATTTTATCTCATCTTAAAGTCAACTATCTAAGAAGTCCTAGACATTTACAATCTTATACAGAATTCAAATTACCATTTCTTTTATATATCATATGGGCTTGATTCCCTTTAAAGCAACTCTTTTTAAATCACAATACTGTCCTTTGTTCTTCATCTATCTGCCTACACATGCCTAAAATATTGATAACATTCTTTCTCTATGAATGAGACTTGGTCACAACCACAACTTTCCTGCAACTACAAATTACAGGAGAGGATCAGTAATGGAAAACAAGCTCTGAGTCATGGAAGGCTGTCTGCTCGTAGCCTTTTCATTGAGAAACCCCAGTTTCACCAGAAAAGGATTTCAAAACTATAGGTCTAAATTCTAAATTGTTGCAGCCTATTCCTTGTGGGACTTGCCCCCCTGTCATCATCTTTTCCTTAAACCAAATTTCAAAAGACATCTGCTAAAATCATGTATTTTCTGCTGTTATGCTCATGTCATTCTGATGCTTCCTTCAAAGCCTGAAGTCCTAGCATGCATTACACTCCACCTTTCCTTCACTGATTGTATGTCCCTTTATTCTTTATTCCATTCTTAACGGAATAAAGTTTTAGGATACAGTCAATCTGGGATAGCAGTGAGATTTCAATAATAACACAACTTCATTGCCGGTGGAAGATAGTGTTTGATAGTTTACTTGCATATGATGCCAAAATTGCCAAAAATTATAGGCAATGAATATGGGATATTATTTATTGATATTTCAGCTCAACAGTGAAAGTTGTTGTAGGAAAGCATAATTTAACTGATAAAGGAAAAGCAAGTGTTTTGGAAATGCCAGTGCATTCTTACGAGTGACCTAAATTAGGGAAATAATCAAAGTTGTAACCACATGGGAGCTTGTTTCATCATTTGAGTGACAAGTTTAAATGGGCTTTTGCTTATTTAAAACAGTTAGGATTAATTATTCTCAATAGACCCCTCAGGACATTATTAAACCTGAGTCTACTTATAACAGAAAAAACTCCACCAGACCTCGATCTGTGAGACTACTTACAATTAAGTCTCTAAGGCCAAATAGCTTCAATAACATGTGTATTATACATATTCACTGCTACTGAGCAGAGATCTAGAAAATATATTATATTGCTAAAGATACACAGAAAGATACGAATAAGAGGAGAACCTTGCTAGTTCAGGCTAAAGGCCTTCTTCTAGAGCCCAGCATTTTATCCTCACAATGGACAACCAGATGCCCATGGGAAGCCCACAAGCAGGATCTGAGTGCAACAACACTTTCTGTACACAGCGACTGGTATTCAGAAGAATACTGCCAATGGCAGTGGAGGCAGAACATACTAGCCATTATGGCTAGTAGCCACTGGTAGCCTTGTCCTTCAAGAATCTGTCTAATCCCCCTTAAAACTGTCCAGGTTGGTGGCCATCACTACATCTTGGAGGGGCAAGTTCCATGTGCTGTGTGAAGTACTTTCTTTTATTTGTCCTGAATCTTCTAATATGGAGCTTCACTGGATGTCCCCAAGTTTTACTATTATGAGCGAGAGAGAAACCTTTCCACTTTCTCCAGACAGAATCAGAAAAGGCAAGAGGTCATACATGACTCATTTCGTATGAAATGTTGTTTCACCAGCAAATGTTCAGGCTGTTATTTTTTGGCATGAAGAAAGGGAATAGAAAAAGAGGCAAGTTGCAGCTTCTCTCCTCCCCAAGCACCACCTTCAGCTATGACTTATTCAAGATGGCTCCAAATTAGTGTAGTCAGCAGAATGTAACCCAATTTTCAGTATGCGCTAATTCTAACATGGGAAGAACTACCTATTTCAACTATTAAAAATGCAGTACAATAAGCCTACAACTTACGTGAAGATTACGCTTCAGGGATTGTGCTGAAATCCAAAATCATGAAAAGTCAAAACACACTGGGTTCAATGGTAGGTGGGATTGCTTAAGGCATTTTCTCCAGAACTATTAACTATTTTTAATTTATTGTTTGATTTTTTTTGAATGGGGTAGGTTAAAGGTTTCAACTATCTGGTCCAGCACATTTCTAATTCCACTGGCTCTTGTCCTCAAGCCATGGAGAAATTCAGCCCACAGAAACCTTTATATTTATAATTAAAAGTCTTGTTTTTACAAGCTAAAATCACGTGAGCAATGCAATGGATGAGGTTTAACGTACTACAATAGTCGTGGGAAGTTACCCCATCATTAACTCTTTATCAGCTTATTGTAAAGCGTTAATGCTACATAAAATCATTCTATAATACAGTACTATGGGTCATTCAAATCAGCTTATCACCTCTTACAATTCATCATCTCATTATTGACACAATGGAGTCAAACTCTAACTATGTAAGCCACAAATTGTGCTGCTCAGTTGGATGTACACTAGTCTGCTTCCCCAGCTCCAGTAAATACTTTGAACAAGTGCTGTCTGCTCTTACAAGTCTCTTGAAAACCACTGGACCTTGATCGAGATGGAGGGAAAAGCGCATTGTTCCAAGTATGGGTTGCTAGGAAGTTTTTAAAAGCTGGAGATGTAGTAACACACCCCTAAACATGACCTTGAAGGGGAGTCCTCACATGACCTCACATAGGGGAGTCATCTTTTAACTGAAAAATGTATTTCTAAAAAGTTGATGCCTGACAAAGCAATTAAGTATCTATCAGAATTAGCATGACTCATTTATCAAGACATAGCTACACAAGACAGAAAGATAAAAGTCTGGTAGTAAAAACTAACACAGATGCCACAGCACTGTCAACCTGTGTTACCTTTTCACAGGCTCTGTCTGTACAAGAGCTGCATCTATCATGGCTTTCATCCATAACTCCATTTCCTTCCCTGTATCTGTGCAGAAATAATAGGTCCTCATGTTTGGATGAGCTGCCTGATTGGAAATGACATGGTCATTGTGGTGGGGGAAGTTACGATAGTCTGTAAGGGAGCGAGAAGAAAACAAATAGAAGAATATTACTGGTTTCCTTAATAAGTAATTCATTGGTTTTAAGATTTATTCAGGCTGCCTCTAGAAACTCATCACACGGTAACTAATACAATGTTATTCAACATCATGCTCATCTTTTGCGGCAATTATACTAGGGGAAAAACATATCAGAATTAAATTTGTAAGCCTTGTTGTTTCACTGTGCACCTGCTGTGCTTCCAAGTGATTTCTACGAATTACAGAATAAAAATTCACTGTTGGCATCTGAGAAGCACAGATTATAGAAATATATTAGCTCAGATGCTTGGGAGTCAGGACAAAATAGCAGGTTCTAAATCATGTACTCACCCATTAAAACATGCAGTGCAGTTTAGTGTACTCATCATCAACAGGAGCCCAAAGAAGTTCAAATCCAAGAAACAAAATGTAAAGTTAGGCCAGATTGTTTAACAGAAGAGCAGCTACAATTCATCCAGCATACATTAAATACAACAAATCTTGTAAAAATGAAATTAGTGTTCAAGGGCACAACTTAAAGCTGCTATTAATTACTTTGGTCTTGTCCAAGTTAGCAAGTAACTAATCTGCAAATGCTCACAGAACTATAGATTACAAGCAAAATCTTTTAAGCAGCCCTTCTACAAAAATAGAGGTCCAGTGGGCAAGTAGTAAAATATGGAGGTAGATTAGACTTCATATAGTGAGAAGATGGCCCATGAGTTTCATTCGCACCTGGTGTCACTTGCATGCCCAATTGTTCCATGGAGAATCAAAAAGCTCCCAGAGAGCAGAGAAAGGAAGATATCAATGAATGGGATGCTAAGGCAGTGAGATAACTGAATTCCATTGAGATACACCAACATGGCAGAGGATATAAGGTTGCCTGCAGACACATACATCTCTCCAGGGAATGAGGGGACTTCTAGTACTGTTAAGGCTACAACCATCCAGTTTCAGGTGGGTTACAAAGAAATCCAAAAGAAGGTAGAAACAGAGGGTGAACAAACGTTCTCTAAAAGGGTAACACAAGGATGGGAAGAAGTGTGTGCACATATTTAGGGCTTCAAGGGATAGATTTCAATACTGACAAAAATGACGCAGTACAACCTCTAGATCGTGGAGGTTGCTGATGGAAGAAGCTGCAAAAATGTGATTATGTGTAGGCATCATCTTGAGACACAAAATTGACTGAACTGCTCATTTCCCACACCATCAAAGAAGAGTACACCTAAACTAAAGAAGCAGGATCTTTGAAACAAAAAGCTTTAAAATATGCAGTCGCATTGGAGGAGCCACTAATGTTGATAACACTAAACATAGTGAAATTTACTGCCCAAATGATAACATAGTGAAATTTACTGCCTTTACAAATGATGGTTTGTTTTTGTAGCTCTCTAGAGAATAAATTATGATATTGGGGTAGTCTTCAATCTGTGCCAGCTTTTGCCTAAGCTGAAATCAACAGTGAATGTGTTCACAATCATGGTTTCTTGATCACCTGCACACCACAGACCAAAGGATAAATAATATTCTTACCTTAAAAGCATATTTGCGATTGATGTGATCTTCAGAAGAAAGCATAGATATCTGAAAGCTGGGAAGAAGTATGCTCCCCAATATTCCCTCTTCTTTTTCATCTAGGAATAACATAAAAATGGTTGACTAAGCTAGCAAACTGCTGCTGCACTGTATTCTAGAACACTGAAACAGACATTTGCACTTAAAACTTTTTCCAGGTGCTTACAATTATTAGTGGAGGAAATTCAGGGCAAATTCAGTGACTCCACCATTTCAGAACAACAAGCTTCCACATTTCATAACAGGTCTTAAGGGAGCCAAAGACCATGCCTTTGGACCCCAAGGAGCAAAACTAGCCCATGAGAAAACAATGGCTGAGAACTTGCTGGAAGTCCACTTTATGGGGGAGGGGGAGGGAGGCCCAGCCCATCATTGTCTATTCCCTCCTCAAGGCAGACCTCTTATAAAATTTGTTGCCTGCTAGGATTCTTGACTGAATGCTGAACACACAAACAGCATTTGTGCAAACAGAAATAGCCTTCAGGAGTTGGAAGAGCTCATCTAAACTGTATCATGTAGTTCAGTCGATAAAAACTGAAGCGAATCCTTGGCAATCAGCAAGGAATACCACTGCAAGCATCTAATCCTCTGCCATCTCTGCAGTGCCCTCTGCATTCATCCATCCCTCACCCAGTGTCAGCAGGGAGCATCTCAGAGCAATAGTCTTTGTGAGCTTAGACCGCCCATGGTTCTCTTCTTACAAACGCTGGGTGAAGTATCTCAGCAGATTGGAACAGTGTTGTGAATCCCCCCACCACTCACCAACAGAAATACTTCACTAAACAAATATTATGAAGGATTCATAATTGTCTCCTGAACAGCTGCATTAAATCTGGATATTAATCCAGTTAATCACTGGAATGGAGAAAAGGGTTTTATTCTTGCTTTTAACTCTACCTCAAAGCACTATGAAGTGTGGAGTAGCTAATGATGCCTCTTCAATAGAGGAGCTGTTTAATACATGAAGGCAAACGCACAAATTTGCAGTTCATGCGCCTGCCAATGCCCCCTGTGTGAGTGCGGCAATCACAAAGAATGCCTGGCCCCAAACAAAAGCTATCACGTACAACAGCAGAATGCTAAGTATTCAAGTCATGTTTCTTACGGGTGTCTTTAATGGCAACATCGAAGGAAAATGACACTATTTTTCCAAAGTGAGCATGCAGCCTGCAAGGCAGGCTAGACTAAAAGGACCATGCTATTAATGCCTAAACATAAATCTTCTGCAATACAGAAAGTACAAGCCATTCTTGACCAAATACACTTTTGGGTGCAAAGTTTGTAATATATGAGGTATGCTAGTACCCTTGACAGAAAATCTAACTGTACAAGTATTGTATGAAATTCAGCAGCATGAAATTCACAATATCATACAGTTTGGTCATCTTAACTTTCATGCTCAAAGGCCACAGCAAGTTTTAATATATTTGGATCTAAATAATATATCTAAATATCTAAAAGTACTATATTAATTGCCATGCTCTTAAAGGCATCTATACAAATAGATGCTCTGTTGTTGTTTAGCCGTGTCCGACACTTTGTGACCCCATGGACCAGAGCACGCCAGGCACTCCTGTCTTCCGCTGCCTCCCGCAGTTTAGTCAAACTCATGCTGGTAGCTTCGAGAACACTATCCAACCATCTCGTCCTCTGTCGTCCCCTTCTCCTTGTGCCCTGCATCTTTCTCAGCATCAGGGTCTTTTCCAGGAAGTCTTCTCTTCTCATGAGGTGGCCAAAGTCTTGGAGCCTCAGCTTCAGGATCTGTCCTTCCAGTGAGCACTCAGGGCTGATTTCCTTAGGAATGGAGAGGTTTGATCTTCTTGCAGTCCATGGGACTCTCAAGAGTCTCCTTCAGCACCATAATTCAAAAGCATTGGGTGCCCTGTTCAGCATAGTTCATAGGTTCTCTGAGTTATTCAAGCCCCTTCGCCACGGCAAGGCAGTGATCCATGAAGGGGAATAGATGCTCTAGAGTGTGCTATATTTAAGGTAAAGGTAAAGGTACCCCTGCCTGTACGGGCCAGTCTTGACAGACTCTGGGGTTGTGCGCCCATCTCACTTAAGAGGCCAAGGGCCAGCGCTGTCCGGAGACACTTCCGGGTCACGTGGCCAGCGTGACATCGCTGCTCTGGCGAGCCAGAGCCGCACACGGAAACGCCGTTTACCTTCCCGCTGGTAAGCGGTCCCTATTTATCTACTTGCACCCGGAGGTGCTTTCGAACTGCTAGGTTGGCAGGCGCTGGGACCGAGCAGCGGGAGCGCACCCCGCCGCAGGGATTCGAACCGCCGACCTTTCGATCGGCAAGTCCTAGGCGCTGAGGCTTTAACCCACAGCGCCACCTGCGTCCCACGTGCTATATTTACTCATGCTTAATTATAGTATTATGGTCATCATTTGAGACTACAGACAACTCCCAATTTACGTGGGGGGTTACATTCCAAGGGACCATGTGTTTAAGTGAAATCACATGTATTTGAAACACCTCTGCCTCCACCCCTGCCCACTCCCTACTCTGCCCCTTTGTGTGATGCTTTTGGGTAACTTCCAGGTTCGGCATGGTCACACACATATCTGACACGTCTAAAATGGTCGCTGCCTGCATGTACAGTCCACCAGATCTGTGCAAGACCTGTGGAAACCAATCAAATCCATGTAGACACAATGATTAGTAGAAATACTAGTTTCGCTGGAGAAAAGAAAGGTAAACCAACCACTACTGACTGGTTCACAGCATCAACCTTGGAACACAACTGGCAGTGGCGGAACCAAGGCTGGGAATGGTGAAACGAGAGAGAAGAAACTGACGGGAGTATATCCAAAAGTAAGGAATATCTGTGACAAGAAGCCCAATGCAGGTGCAATTGTGGCTCCCTGAAAACAATGGTTCCCAAATCAAGATCCAGCTTTGTGGCTCAGTGCTTTCTTCCCAAAGCATAAGTTCTATGTTTCATATACAGCCCCCCTCCTGTTGTTGGTCTATGACATGGCCTGGCTCTACCCACAGCCAGACAATAAATAGATGGTTACTCCATTCAAAGTGTACTGTAGCAAGAGGCCAGTGATTGCTCTCTATTACCCACACTGAGGCAAGCTTTGAGACTTTTCTCTACTAAGGGGGAAACTCTTTAAAAGAATTGGATCCTCCTATTCAGGCAGAAAACCTCTTATCAATCTATACCACAGATAAAACTGCCTAATTTTAAGTGAATTATGGGCAGGTATTATTTCTAGTAGATATGTACACAACCACTTTTATACTGAATTTATTTACAGTACCAACATTGTATTATAAATTCCCTTTAGATGAGTTTTTGTCCACAGATTTCTTTACCTCCTGCATCTATTTTTATTTTCACATAGAAAATAAAAAGGAAACAATAAATAAAAGAAGACTCTTTTATCCTAGGCCTTCAATTAGAATGCTTATTCAATTAGAATGCTCTGTTGCTTGCAACAAAGGTGAAATTGGTCTTTTATCCTCCAGCAAAAGCAATAAAAAGGATGCTGAAAAACAGAGTTTTTATAATACCAGAATAGCAAGCCTCTGCCAGGAATAGAAAAACAGTTTGTAACTTACCAAACATAAATAAATGAAGGCTCTGTGTGTTTGGAGTGGGTTTGCTTAAAGTGCTGATGCAGAATAGAGTGGAGATCTGCACAGCTCCCTGGCACAGTATGTATGGGATATGCGACCCAGTCCAACCTAGCATAGTATGTTGTAGTTGAAAGCATGAACTACAGGCTAGGAAACCTGTGGTTCAAATCTTAGCTCAATTACAAACTTCCAAAGTGGCCTCAGACAAGTCAGGATCCCTCAAAATCCAGTCCTCCATCTATAACATGGAGTTAAGAACACTGGACTAGTTTACTGGATCATTATAAGGATTACTGAGTAAGTGTGATTTGAGCAATTGGGGGAAATGTTATGTAAGTATAAATTTATTTTAAGTTTTATAGATTGCCTCTCTGTCATTACAACTATAACAAGTCCAATTACAGTTAAACTGCAACACTACTAAAGTGATGGTAGCAGCTCTAAACATATTACCAGTATGTTATTCTACTGTAGCTAAATCTAAGTAAATGAAACTGAAATAATTGCCAAAAAACACACATTGTATTGAAGGTGTCAGAGGACTGATAAATTTATTATGGCATATACATCTGTGGTGGACCATAATCCAACTTATCGGATTCAACATCTGAGGAAGTTTGCCTATTCTTCTCCTGTTTAATTGCCTCAATTTCCTCTTTTTTCTCCCTTGTTCCTCTCTCCTTAGATAGCAAACACTCTGGGGTAGGGACTTGTATTATCATGATATTATATTAATGCCAAACAATAACAAGTGCTGTTTTAAAAGTACAAATGAACCCAAGCTTCCACTTCTGATGCTTTAGAACTGCTGCAGAAGAAAATGCACTACGCAAAACGGAAGAAGGACAAAGCAGTTTCAGGTGACAGGAAGAAAAAAACAAGGACAGCAACCTGGACCTGTCATGTGTTTTAAAGTTTCCCAAGGACCAAGCTGAAGGAAAGCAAGATCGATCAGAGAAAATCCCAGCCCAAAATGACAGGAAAGAGCATAGTTGCTCTCCGCGCACGTTCTGCTTCAGGGATCCACATCCTCCAAATCAGAAAAGATGAGAGGAAACAAAATTAGAGAACCACACTCTCCCTCCAAACTAGTCTTCTTAGCAACCAAGAGAAGTCCAAATCAGAAATACAGTGGTACCTCTGGATGCGAATGGGATCCGTTCCGGAGCCCCATTAGCATCCTGAAGCAAACGTAAGACGTGGCTGTGCGTCTGTGGGTCACGTTTCGCCGCTTCCACACATGCATGTGACGTCATTTTGAGCGCCTGCGCATGTGTGAGCGGCGAAACCTGGAAGTAACAGGCTCCGTTACTTCCGGGTCACTGTGGAGCGCAACCCGAAAATATTTAAGCTGAAGCGTATGACTGTAGAGAACTCTGTGTGAACCTACACAACCTTCATCAAATGGTATTATAAGCATACATATTAAGTATAAGCTAAGTTTTTTTAAAAAAACCCAAAAGAAAACAAAACTTAGCATTCAAACATGAATAGGTGAGGGTTAATATGTCTGATGTGTTCTCATAACCATTACTAATGCTTGCAAATGATTACTAGAACATCTGGTTATCTAACTCCATCTGCTTCAATTGCTTCCCAGAGGATGGGTATATAAATAGCTTTGGTTTATTTATTCATGCAATCTAAGCAGATCGGTTTTTTATATTTCTTATCTAGCCTAAAACCAATAATTTAATCAAGTGGAAAATATTGAAGAGAATTAGCAACACAGATAAGAAAAACTTTTGTACTAGGCTATGATTAATATTCTCGATGTGCACAATGGGATATTTCTCAAAAAAGCTAAAATGGTTGCCCTGAATGAAGAAGTTGCATACTTGTGTGAAGAAAGCTAAGCTGATTTTTCTTCTAAGCAGGAAAACCCACCAACAATCTGGCCACCTACCTAATTATAGTACAATTTTAGCTCAACCAAAGTCTCCATGTCTAAAATTACAGTATTACAGTTACACTAATTTTGACTCAGCAGTGGTTTGGTTTTTTCAACAACCTATAATCTTTCTTTTTAAAAGGAAAAATCCACACAATGATTCTGAATTCATTAAGTTGTTACTGCATGAGAACTTTGGTGCTTAAAATTACCCTAAATGTATAATGGTCATTTTGCAGAGGGATTAACTCAATTTCAAATGATTTTTTTTAAGTTTTACAGATTGCTGTTATGATATTGCAAAATCTTGATTCCCACCTCATTTCAATATCATGAATTATGTATTAATTTTCTTGATGTCATCAACGGATGCTCTGAATTTCATGACCCAAACTCAAAAGTTTAACCCTTCCTGATATTTTCCCCTTACTACCCTCTCATACAATGAACAGCCAATATTCAATTACTGCTGATTTGGCCTTACTTAAACAACCCCTTCCATCTCAGATTGACAGACTGCCATTTTGACTTGAGCTGGGTTTGATAGTTGTTTCAAGACACGTAATACATATAGACCACAGATATGCAGAAAATAGTAACATAAACATGGCGTTTTGCACATCTTAAGCATAAACAATGTAAAATATATTTTTAGAAGTTTGTACTGGGGCAAGCTGGAGAATTTTAGAGTATTATGCTGAAAAAAGTTAGATAATAAATGACAAAGTTACTAAGAGCTTAACTTATATTAAATGTTTCAAATGTTATATTTACTTTTGAAGCCCACCATGATCAAACTGTCCAGTCTAGTCACAGTTTACTGGATCTACAGGCCATAAACATCAAATGCAGTGCAGAGTTATCAAGACAACAAACAGATTGCTATTCTGAATGTTTTTAGTTTATAATTATTATGAGAATCAGCTGGAAGGAGAATGGTTATCCCTCAGTAATGCATATTTAATGTATAATGGACTGAAACAGCAAACATTAATCCTATAAATACTTGGTGAACAAGGTACATGCACACTTTTCATTCCAAAGACCATAGAACAGGGGAAGAATATTTCTATTCAGAACAAGGGTTGGGGATCTGTGACTCTAGAAAAGTTGTTGGAATGGCTAATGGCCAGGATGGTAGAAGTTGTAGCTAACACCTGGAGGACTAGAGGTTCCCCATCCCTGGTTTACAATGTCAACAAGTTACATGGAGGGAATGCTTTAAAAAGAGTTGCCCTGGGTCGCTTGTAGTTAAGCTTCTTGTAAACCTGCTTCTTCACATCACCCCACCCTCACCAGCTACACAAAAAGCACTTAGAACTGCCTTAATGCATGGAACTAGTGAATTAAGAGGAATAGGAGGGTGCTCTGGGCACAACAGTCAAGTGTGTGAACTTTACAAAATCCTAATTTTCTAAATTCTTGCAGATGCAAGGATTATTTTGTTTGCAAATGGGTGGAATAATAGGAAACGACATCAGACATAGCTGGCAGTGCATTAGGTCAACAGAAAGAAAAGAAATTACATTATTCACACTGCAATTCAGAGAGTTCCTTTACCCAGTCTTGTCTTATGATGCAGTTCTTATCAAATAATCACACATGTTCTGCGGAGCACGTTAAGTTTAGTGTTAAATTAGCCCTTTTAAGTTTTTATCAGCAGGACAGTTTCAAAACCTTTATTTTAAAAGTTTAACATATGTCATCTTTGGAAGGCCTAGGTTAGCCTCTAACAATTAGAAACTTACCCCGATAGTAGAAGAGGCACAGATCGGACAGAACAAACCATCGCTTCTTCCATAGCTTCATGCCAGTGCTATCCTGTATGAAATCAAACACACAATCCATAAGAATCAACAATTTAAAGGCTTTGATGACATTTAACAGAAAATAATACATTAAGGAGACTGGCAAAATAAGAGCCAGCAACCCCCTCTTGTGACGCTTGAGGTGGCACCTGCACTTGCTGTGAGCAAAATGCAGGCCCCTTCCTGACACCTTTTGTTTTGGAGCGGGTCATGTAATGGGAAGTATGTGAAACCAATACAAGGTCTTCTTCAGAAGTTATATGGAATATATATACAGGTGTAAAAAGAAAAGTGCCACTGCTGCCTTGCCCTCCTCACCACAGGAGAATGCGGTGCCTGTCCTATGTCAAAGGTTTAACGTGAGCTCAAGCTCACCAAGCCTCAGCTCTAAAAGCCAGAGTTCAGCACTGCAACTGTGAAGTCATTATACAGCATTTGTGAGTAATTTCACTGGTTGACTGTAGCATTGTTATATCTGTGAGGAAGACACTAAGGGTTCATCACCACCTCATCAGATAGTGTCTAAATGCTATTGCCATGATCAAAGGCAGCATACCTCTGAAGAACAAGTTGCATATGCTTGATAGAGAGTGATTTATCTCATAAATTAATTTCTCAAAATGTTAATTTTCTTATCTTTAGGATCTTATTTGGAAACATGCACTTCGCAGAGGATGCCTCTGAAAAACAGTTGCTGGGAACAATTGCAGAAAATGACTTTTTGCCCACATGGTCTTTCCAGATGCATCAGTCGGCCACTATGTTTGGGATGTTTGGCTAGAGAGACCTTTGTCCTGATCCAGCAGGGCTCTTCTTTGTCACCACATAGTATTTTTAAGTAGAGGCACATTTATCTGAGAACAGTTGAGCAATGAGACCAAGTAATATACATGTTTGTGTAAACCAGCCCTGAGTAAGCAGAGAACAACTGTCCATTTCACCCAAGCAATTATAGCCAGTCACCAAGTGCCTGAAGAAGACTTCACAGATGGTGGGCATCTCATCACTTACAAATCCTTCCTGGCTGCAAGGAGATGCCACAGAACAGCAAACTGAGTATCTAGAAACCCAACAGATTTAGAATGCTAAAAGCCCCAGCTCTTTCAAAAATGTGCACACTCTTAGTGGTACAGTGAAGAAGCAACTAGTGCCAAACCCACAAGATCCTAATTTAACTTATGTGGAAGGTAGCTATAAAAGCTCTGTAGATAGATACTTCTGGAACTTCAGGGTGAGAGACTTTTGCTCAGTGAAGAGCACATCCTTTGCATGTGGAGGTTCACACATTCTCACTCTAACATCACTACTTAGGGATCTAACATCACTACCTGAGATCTTGGGAGAGCTGCTGGCAGAACAGGGGTAGGTTCCAGCTTCAATTCCTACAATATCTAAAAGGTTCATGTAGGTGGTGATGGGAGATTAACTCCGCCAGAGACCCCGGAGAACTGCTGCCACTGAGAGTAGCCAAAATTGGGAAGGATGGGCTAACAGCCTGGCCAAATATAAGGCAGCTTCCTATGTCAACACTGGGCTAGATAAACCAATGGCTTGCTCCGCATAAGGCAGCTTCTTATGGACACAATGTCAGCCTAGTCTACTTCAAAGGGTTGTTGTGGGGGGAAAATAGGAGGGGAGAGAAGAGAATAATGTATGCCAGCTTAAGCTCCTTGGAGGAAAGGCAGGATATAAAGAACAATAAAATGTGGGAAAGAAAAACACATTTCCCATAAAGTGTTTTTACTCTTCTTATCGGCCATACTGTTACTGTCAAGTAAATGCCTCCAGATACAAAAAACTTTATTCCTGAAGTAATTTTATTTGCTTTTATGTCTATAATCAATTTGCAATGTGTTTCACAGAATGAATGGCTACCGCCACCACAGCTGTGTGTGTGCATACTCCGATAATAAAATTTAATAAATATGTTAATATCGGCCTAAAGAAGAAAAGGTTTTAGTGAATTTTAAGTACTCTCCTGATGAATGGGCTTGAGATGATATTTAGGGGTGGCAGAATAATGAATGCCAAATCTTTGAATATTCTTAAAACAGAAAAGGGCAGTTGGTATACTATTTTGCTAAGATCTCTCATCAGATGTGTTCATTTTCTTGTTCTCAAGTTATGCACCCCTAAGTAGAAAAGCAAGTATTTAGATGTTCCACTTTTACTTAGGAATTTTATGGACATCTAACACCAAATTCTACTCAAGGTGCCAGCTTCTCATCTGACAATCTTCTTTCAAACAAATATGCTACTTTCCCAAGCATATAATGATTACTAAACAAAAATAAAATAAACAAAATAAACAAAAATAAAATACCCCCACCAACAATTTTTTCTCTGTTCTGTCTTGTTTGTTTTGTTTTTAACTCACATATTCCAAATGCATCTCTCAACATATTTTAAGTACTGATTCAAATTTTGTACCTAAAAGTATTTGAAGCTGACAACAGTTTTAAAAATACAGGTAGTCTATTTATTCAAAATAGATAGTCTTAAGCACACACACACACACACACACACACAGAGAGAGAGAGAGAGAGAGAGCGCACCAGATCACTAACATTGACTGGGTAAAGAGATAATATCTCATTTGTATTGCAACAAATCCACTGGGTCCCTGTAAGCTTCCAAACTCAATTCAAAGTTCTCATCTTAACTTTTAAAACTCTGCATAGCTTAGAACTCAAATACCTGTTGGCCTGTCACTCTCATATCAATTTGCTTGTACTTCAAGAAAGTCATCTGAATCTCTCTCTAGGCACCGCCGTTATGTGGAGTTGTGACAGCTGGTGACCAGAGAGAGAGAACCCTTTTAGGGTGGCTCCTGGGTTTTGGAATGCCCTCCTTGAGGAACCCCACCTGGCACCCTTGTTGCTGTCATTTAAATGCCAGGCAAACACTTTTCTCAAGCTTTTAAGAACTCTTCATGTTAAGCTGCTTTCATAAATTAAATAAAAAGAATTAGGGCAGTTTTGATTTTATTATCTATTTGAAGTGATGCTTTCGTTTGTTGTGCTAGCATGTAAGTTCCCTCCCTCTTTTTTAAAGAATACATTTGTTTCTTATTACTTTGGTAGGATGAATAATGTTGAACAGACAGTATAAATGCCGTTAATAAAACAACTAACTGTAGTATATGACTATGCTATAGCATAGATGGGGAACGTGTGGCATGGCTAGTTTGGTTCTACAGTATTTTGGCAGATTATCCTTTTTTTATTTAAAAGAAAGTGGTTTCCCCCCTGAATACTGAGAGGAAAGGTACTTCTAAGAGTTTGCTTGACCCCAGCTCCCATTGGATGGGAGAATGATGGGAGTTGTAGTCCAACAGCACCTGGAAGGTCATAGTTCCCCGTCATAGCACTACAGCTTAGTACTAGCTTTGCATATTAAAAGAGGCAAGCATGTTATCTTGCATATGCCGAAGTAATAGTTATATACCTGGGTTTGTAACTTTTATTGCGCGGAACGTGGTAACGTTCTCTCAAGGGCACTATAAATGGAAAACTAGTTTATATATCAGCATTTCCCATCCTGGGGTCTCCAGATGACAGACTCATAGAATGTAGAGTTGGAAGTGACCCTGAGGGTCATCTAGTCCAACCCACTGCAAGGCAGGAATACTAAGTTAACCCATACGGAGATCAAACCTGCAACCTTGGCATTATCTGCACTATTCTCCAACCAACTGAGCTATCTAGTCTGACTTAGTTTTGCATGTGCAGGAGACTTCTGGCATAGGGATTCAAAACATCTCACCCCCTGTGCATGTCTGACGCTTTATATTTTTTTAAAAAAAATATGTTTGACAGTGGGATTACCTTTAGTGTGTTATATAAACAGTGCTTCAAACTAGTTACAAGCAAAATATTAGGCTGTATCAAAAAGCAATTATCTTATTCCAGATGTTATAAGCTTTCTTCAGAGAAAAATAGGGTGCACATGCCATGTAGATCTCAAAGAGTTGTCTAATTTCTATTCCGTGACTAGCCGCCAATAAACTCCATACTCAATTACTTAGTTCATTAATACAAAAATAAAAGCAGAAGTTCTGCCCTGTGACAGCTGCTTAAAGGCTGTAGCTGGCATTATTGATTGTCATTTAATGAAACTCTTTCAGCAACAGCTAGTAACTTAAAAATGCAATCAAAGTAACAATGTTCCTGACTCCATGAACAGGTTTCATCAATAGACGTCGCAAAATATAGAATGCCAATTGAGTTATACTGCAAAGATGAAAGCTTGGGTAAAGCAAAAGTGTTAGGTGATTTTTAGCAACATTTAAAAAATGGGTGAAATTGAAGTCCGTCACTTGATGACACCGCTGGAGTGTGAGCTAAACCTGTCACTACTGATCCCAGAACACCGGACAGAGGTAGGTTCCTATCACCCTGAAATCTGAGCCAGGGGCTTGAATAAGATGATAATTTAAGGAAGTTCGTGGGAGGTAATATCTACCTGTACTACTGAAAAGCCTCTCCACAATGGCCCCTTCAACAAAGCGGAATGAGGCACAGGTGGAGCACGTGGGGGGTTATTTCCACCAACGTCCTTACGTTGCCTTCACTTAGATTCTGAGCCCAGTTTGGGGCAACCCCCTCATGCCCCCCTGGCAACCCCTCATGTCCCACCCCACATTGTTCAATAAAACAACCAAGCCCTTAGAAGTTTTTTTCAGGGACTACATGTGCCTGGAGAGCTCTGGGGAGACAAGGAACTTTGTTTCCAGCCCCTCACATGCCCTGACAATTAGTTCCAGAGGGTTGAAGCATTCTTTGTCAGGGGGAACAAAATAAAAAAATTCCTTCCAGTAGCACCTTAAAGACCAACTGGAAGGATTTTTTTTATTTTGTTTTGACTATGGCAGACCAACACGGCTACCTATCTGTAACTTTGTCAGGGGGAGGAATAGAAACAATGTTTCTAAGAAAAGAAACACTGTGCAAACAGAACTCCACTTGCACAGCACTGGATACAACCCTGAAATTACTGCTGTGTCTCAAATGGAATATTCACTAATAGGGCCAGCAAACCCTTACACCATTTTCGCCAAGAAACTCAAAAAGGGAAATCACTAATTTGCAATTACAGGATTCTCTCAGGCATAAAGGTAAAGGTAAAGGTACCCCTGCCCGTACGGGCCAGTCTTGACAGACTCTGGGGTTGTGCGCCCATCTCACTTAAGAGGCCAGGGGCCAGCGCTGTCCGGAGACACTTCCGGGTCACGTGGCCAGCGTGACATCGCTGCTCTGGCGAGCCAGAGCCGCACACAGAAACGCCGTTTACCTTCCCGCTGGTAAGCGGTCCCTATTTATCTACTTGCACCTGGAGGTACCCCTGCCCGTACGGGCCAGTCTTGACAGACTCTGGGGTTGTGCGCCCATCTCACTTAAGAGGCCAGGGGCCAGCGCTGTCCGGAGACACTTCCGGGTCACGTGGCCAGCGTGACATCGCTGCTCTGGCGAGCCAGAGCCGCACACAGAAACGCCGTTTACCTTCCCGCTGGTAAGCGGTCCCTATTTATCTACTTGCACCTGGAGGTGCTTTCGAACTGCTAGGTTGGCAGGCGCTGGGACCGAGCAGCGGGAGCGCACCCTGCCGCAGGGATTCGAACCGCCGACCTTTCGATCGGCAAGTCCTAGGCGCTGAGGCTTTAACCCACAGCGCCACCTGCCATTAGCAAATTTCCATCATCATATATTGAGGAATATTAAAAGTGTGTATTGGAAGAGGTTACCACCCATAATTACAAACACATCACTTCAGATAAAGTTGTTATTATCTATATCATATTCAGGAAGGAATAATACCTGCTTATAAAGCCAGCCTCGTCGAACAACAGGTGCATTGGGGTTCCTTTTTATTGAATTTGACCTCTTCCCAAAATTATGAACTTTCTTTGAAGAGCGTGATGTCTAAAAAAATAAAATTAAAAGGATTAGAAAATGCAACGCCAATATCTTTTACATTGAATAAATACACATGCATGGCTATCCTCAGAGAGACACAGTTGCTCCTCATCATGTGATCCCCTCAGGACTTGTTAAGAAACAGCTTTATTCTGTTAGTTGGGTAAATAAGTAACTGCCTTGTAGGTTTTGCTGGTTTAGGCATTTCTTGAAGTTTTCTACAGAGGGAAAGAAACAAATCCCAGGACAGATCAGGATCAAAACATTTAAATTGGACTTAATAGGATATTACATAAACATAGCACTACTTTTTAAAAGGGCCAAAACATTAAATGCAGTACAGATTCTAGGAAGAGAACTAAAAATAGAGAAGACAGACCTCAGCAGAAAATCAAAACAGGTTGGGGTGGGTTAAAATCACAAGGAGATTTGAGTTTCCACTTGACTGATTCAATTCTTTCTGTGTTGCAATTCACACAAATACAATAGACCAGCTCCATGGCTTCTATAATCTTCTATAAACTTGACATCTTTCCGCAGGGCGTGCAAGATGGAGCAGTTCCACCAGGCCTTTGGCCAGGGCACAGCCTGACTCCCTCCTTTGGCAATCCTCACAGAACTCTAGGCCAATGGTCGCCATTAATCTGATTTGAACTGATTTTATAATGAAATGATTTTAGACTGTTGTATCATTTTACTGTTGTTAGCCGCTCTGAGCCCAGCTTTGGCTGGGGAGGGCAGGATATAAATAAATTATTATTATTATTATTATTATTATTATTATTATTATTATTATTATTGGAGTAGGCAGGTTGGGTGCATATGTTACAAATTCAAGATGGCAGTGGTCATGTCACTCTTTTGCTCAGCTCTTGACAAATTGGGAATCTAACACGGAGAAGATTATCTGCTAAATCAACTTCCACAAGTTGCACACCACAGAAACCAGAATTAATAAGCGATTAAGTCTGTTTCACTCTGGTATTTTCCTGATAGCTGTTTTTGCAGGTCTTTGAGACTGATTGAAGGAGCAAAGGTGAACTGGGATGCAGTAGCATGAACCAGCAGGCCCACACTTAGAAAAGATGAATAAGGTCATATTCAATCTCTCTCAAGTTGCCCTTGAGTAGCAAAGAACGGTGTACATCGTGTACTGTCAGCTACACCACTGTTACAGTGAATGCAACTTATTAGATGTTTGCTAGTGAAAGTACTATCCAGGGAATGTCTGGAAAGCACGGTCCATTGGCAAAGAGACAACAATTTATAAAGAGGTTTCAAAAAACACTAGTGAAGGCAATTCAAAGCAGGGAAGGAAATGAATCCCTCTCCCAGCACCTTTTAACTGACAATGTACATCAGAGGAAATCTAATATAAAACTAGAGGGTTAAAAACATACTTTAATCATGATACCTTACTTTCAAAAGTGTGAAATAAGCATTTTTGTAAGAGATTGGTTAAGACCTATATTAGATTAATGTGAAACCAAAGCAACTGAACAAAGCTCACTTTGTTCAGATCCTTCCCCCTTCTCTAGGATCATTCCTGGAGAGACAGTGGGAATGAGTTTTGGGATCACTCCTTTTAGGTTTCTTCTCTCACTGCAAAAAGTGAAACCTTAATGGGCTGAAATAACTGCAGCATCTCCTATTTGGCTGTTCACATGTTTTTACAGTGAGAGGAGTGGGTTGGAGGGAGCATATCTGAGGTCTGCTACTGCTCTCTTTGTGGATACTATTCTAGGTGCAATAGAACTGAAATATGTGAATAGCGTCAAAGAAGCAAAAACAACTTTTTTAAAAACATTCTTAGATAAATACTACAACTTGCAAAACTTCAGGAAAAGTTTGAGACACTGGTTAAAAATTCAGCAAAAACATTGAAGAAAATGCTTAACAGTTATGTTGCACATCCCAGAACCTATTAATACCCTGACATGAATTAAATGCCAACGTTTGACCCACTCCGTAACCTCAGCTCTTTGTATCGTGTATTCTCATAACTCTACTAGAAGACTATGCTCACTTCTGTACAATCAAGCTCCATTAATTTTTATAACTATTGCATATATTTCTGTGACATACAGTCCATCAGAGAGCTGATTAGTGATCAATGTCTCTCAGAATGTCTCAAAGTAAAAGTGATGTGACTGAACAAGCCTGCTCATTAAGCAGGAAAGGGTACAAGAGCAGTGGTGACACCGCACTGTTTTTCTAATCTACCGGAGGATGCTAAACCTTAAGGAATAAATAATAAATGGAATATGACAATCAAACATCTGTTGGGGACTTGGGATATAAACTTGCTCACTTTTGTACAAGGAACAACATGGAACTCAAAGTGAATCTTTACAGTCACACACATCTTACCCACAACTGTGAATATGCATTACGGTAACTGAATCAGTGCACTGATGATTTTCTTCCGATTCTAGCTAACAGAACCATTCTAGGAACTCAAATACTCAGTGGTATCAAGTAAATCCTAGCACCCATATACAACAAGAGGTGTGCACTTTTATAGTGTGAAGCACTACAGACCTTGTTTTCCAACTAGTGCCTTACTTACTTAAAGATAATGGGCATGCACAATACTAGATCATAGAATTGTGGAGCTGGAAGGGACCACAAGGGTCATCTAGTCTGACCCCGTGCAATGCAGGAATCCTTTGCCCAGCATGGGGCTCAAACCCACAACCCTGAGATTAAGAGTCTCATGCTCTATCAACTGAGTTACATAAAACTGCAAATGTACTGCTCTTTTAAAGTAGACTTGACTGTCAGCAGTCTTTCCCTTCATGTGCTGTTTTAAGCACTTTCTCAGAAGATGGTTTTCTGAAATGTGAACTAACATAGTGAAGGGTTTCTGAATCTGCAAACAATTATGTGGTTGCAGAGGAAGGATTTTCCATGGCTTTGAACCTCCTCATTGGAGGTTATATGAAACCAGTAGCAATACGTAAAAAATGCCCCCAATCTGCCAACGATTTCTGAAGGCATGCTCACATTTTTTTCACCATATTCCCCCAATGCCTCTTTTGTTTTAGACCTTGGTACATAAGGAATGGATGGACATTCACCCAGGAAGTAGTTAAAGCAAAGCTTGCAAAAAAAATATATGGGGCAAACAAACCTCTTTGTTACATTGTTGGAAACTTGGCATTAGTTTCATCAATTTATGTCTGGGGCTTCCCTGGACAAGATTATATCTTGTCCATTATATCAGGCATAGGCAAACTCGGCCCTCCAGATGTTTTGAGACTACAATTCCCATCATCCCTGACCCTGGGTCCTGTTAGCTAGGGATGATGGGAGTTGTAGTCCCAAAACAGCTGGAGGGCTGAGTTTGCCTATGCCTGCATTATATTCTGGTACTCTTTACAGTATAGGCAAGTGTTCAGTACCATCACACTGGAATGAATTCATATGCATTCCAGGAACAAGAGCTTCACCAATTTGTGACCAAAAAAATCAAATATCTCTAAAAAAAAGTTTAGAGAGATGGAAGGTGAATAAAGAAAGCTGCCTCTTTTTTATATGTTTTAAAAATTATATATATACATTTGGGCATTTTCTTGTTGATTTTCTTCTGTTGAAGTAAAAAAGAACTGTTCCCTAGGCTGGGGTCTCTACACTGGGAAAGCCAGTGAAAGGAGGCTAGGTTTTTGGATCCTTGCTCCCACCCCTACCCAGTCATACACAGCCTCTTCTTAGGTGGGCTGGGGAGTGTGATGATCAGGCACTGTATACCTGCTGCTGCGGACCAGGAGGGTTTTCCTACCATAGGTGCTTGCCTTTAGTCTAGGGTTGCCATATTTCAAAAAGTGAAAATCCAGACACAAAAGTTATCGAGCTTTTCAGGGTGGGTGTGGGTGTGCACACACACGCAAAGTAGCTGGGCACTTTTCTTTCTTTCTTTCTTTCTTTCTTTCTTTCTTTCTTTCTTTCTTTTTTGAAACAGTACAAGCCCCTCTCTCCAGCACTGACACTTTTTGCTGAAGAGAAGAGTACAAATGCTATGAACAAACATAGATAAAGAGACTTCAACGTGGAGGAAGATCTTGTAAAGAGGACCCAGATTATATTCAGGGGCAGAGACTTGCTCCACATATCCGCCTTCCATTGCTGCAAATGTATGAACTGGGGCACTGCAGATATAATCTAGAAAACACAACTTTAATCTCCAAAGATCTAGATCGAAGTTTTTCCTACTCCTCCCAGAAACTACAAATCACCTCTTCTAGTCTTGTTGTGTTTCATATGAACACACTCTTCCACAGTGGTCATAATAATTTCACTGGGTATCATCCTTGTAAATCATGCTGATTAATACAACAGGGAGGCTAATACAGCCAATACAGTACAAGTATATATTACAGCATGTCCCCTTCGTACTTTGTTTATTTAGTGCTGTTGCCTTCGCTCATCAAGAGGATGAGACGCTGACAAACTAATGAAAAAATATTCCCACTTGGTTGCACATTAGATGTCAGTTGCATTTTACGCCTGACCTACTTGACAGTGTGTTGCTGCTGTCATGAGTGCCAACATTCATGAAAGTAGGTAAGGTGAGTCTAACTTTCAATGGTGAGCAACTGTATGGGGGCGGGGGCAAGGTTTCAATGATAATCCATGCAGCTCTTTTTCAAACAGAAACAAGAAGCTCAGAGTTCAACCAGAACTTATTGTCAAGAATCAGAAGCCCAAAGCTTTAAGCATAGTACCTGTGGCCACCAGGGTTTGCCCAGTCCCAAGGGACAAGGTCCTATGCTGCACCCTTGAAACACAGTATAATGTCCATGACAAACCAAAGGGGTTAGAGGTGAGCAGAGTCTTGCTGGCTTTCTCTATGTTGCCTGTTGCATTTCCAAAATTCCAATTGCCCACTGGATGCAAAAACTAGCTTCCACCCACATTTGGGGGCATGGAAGGAGCAGAAAGCACCAAGAGTGGAGGTCAGCTGTCCCTCTCTGCAGCTCCTGTATTGCAGCCCCGTCTGACAACTTGCCATGACAGGGTGGCAGCGTGTGAGCACAATTGTTGAATCTGTTTGATTAGCAGCTCTGCAGAACTGAAATGTATTTTAAACCTCATCCACTGAAGAACAGCCATAATATGTTTTGCTTTACTACTTTGTTAAACTCAGAATTCAAGAAAAAGCAGCACAATAACTTATTTTGATGGGCAGTCATAGGAAGAATACAGCTTTATGGAGTTTCATGAGACACACACTGGAGATAAAAATACTATTAATTTTTTTCCTCAGCTGTGAATGGAACACACACTTTTCTTTACAAGAGTTAGGAAGTGGGTCTCAGGTTTGTTCTTAACAAGAGCATTGAACCTTCTAAACTCCATCTCCCCACCGCACAGCTGATACAGTTTCAAATGAACTAAGCCCATCTAATCAATCAGTTGTGGCAGAACATTTCGAAGCAAAAGATGGCTACAGGATAGCAGTGAACTTGAGGCACAATAATGATCTCCAAGGAAAAATCACAATCCTTCGTTTCTCTTCATTCTGTATTACCACCAGCAGCAACTGGAAATATGATATAAAAGCAGGCAGCCATGCAGGCTCTGGCTATTTACAGAAGCAGAAGAGGAAACAGAGCTTGACCTCATGCTGCAGTTTAAAGTATAGGGACGCTTCTCGGCTTGCATACTCTGGTTAAAAGATTGGATAAAACTGGAGAATAGAGACCTATTGGACCTGGAAGGCTTCAATAATTGGTACGGATGGCATTCGTACCTTTGGTATGGGAAAGTGAAGGTCCACAAGAGCTTTTTAAACCATATTTTTAGGGGACCGATATACCAAGCATGGGAAAGGAATAAAAACCTCCTTGAAAGAAAGACTCCCTGGTGGATTTCACCAATAGAGGTTCTAACGGTCAAGAAAACAAACATGGAGGAGAAAAACGCCACCTATGAAGAAATGTTAAGAAAAACAGACCAAGGGCCCAAACTCAGACCTTATGAAGAGATAAAAAGCTTATTCACTGGTTGGTTGCAATACCACCAGGTGAATGATTTGTTAAAAGAGGATAAGAAGAAGTTGGGTTTTGATGATAAAAAATCAAAATTTAACATAGAAGTAGTAGAAGGCAAAAACAAAACCCTATCCAGAATTTATGATATACTATTAGAGTGGTATACAAAGGACGAGGAGGTGAAGGAGGCAGTGATTAAATGGGCAATTGACTTTGGTTATAACATCGATTTCGAAAGGTGGTCGGAAGTGTGGAATTGTAACATAAAGTTTACAGCATGTATGGCACTGAGAGAAAATGTTTGGAAGATGTTATATAGGTGGTACCACACCCCTGTGAAATTGGCCAAAATGTATAGATTAAAGGATAAGAAATGCTGGAAGTGTGGTGAGGTGGAGGGTGATCTATATCATTTATGGTGGACATGTAAAAAGGTGAAAGGCTTTTGGGAATCACTTTATAATGAGCTTAAAAAAATACTTAAGTACACTTTTCCCAAAAGACCTGAAGCCTTTTTGCTGGGAATGACGGGCAAAGAAATCAAAAAGGAAGACAAGACGATATTCCTCTATGCCACCACAGCAGCGAGAATTATGTTGGCACAATACTGGAAAGTGGAAACCATCCCCAGCATAAATGACTGGCAGATTAAAATGGTAAATTATGCTGAGCTTGATAAATTAACAGGTAAAATAGGAGATCAAGATGAACAGAAATATCTGAAAAATTGGAGTAAATACTGGAACTATATTGGAATAAATGTCTAATGTGAACTGGCGGGGTTAGAACAATACTACCAGCGAGTGAATTTAGGATTATAGATTAAAAATCAAATACGTAATGGAAGTAGATATTCGATACTTACCAAAAGGGTGGAAGGGAGTCTAGGGTGTTTTACTTTTCTTTTCTTTTTTTTTTTTTTTTTTTGTACGATGTAGCTAAATTATTTTCATTGTATAGTTGGAAAAAGGAAAAAGTTGGCTTGTATATCTCTGTTGTAGTGACCCCTTTTTTGTAATCTTTTCTGTATATATATATATATATATATATATATATATATTTCTTTTTTATATGTCTGTTTTGTGTATAACTTTAATAAAAATGTATTCGGGAAAAAAAAATAAAGTATAGGGACGCTTCTGTGAGGCACTCATTTGTGTCAAAACTATCATATGGGAACAATTAACAAACTAGAAAAAGATGCATGTGTTGAGTGGCCCAGCAGCACAAGTGTTTTTTCTGTGAGCTAAATGAAAGTATCATTCATTCTCATGTGGACACTTTCAGCCATGAAAGTGACTCTCCCATCTCATTAGATTGTAATATGAGGGAATAAGCTGCCAAAGACAGAGAATGCCCAGATGTCAACATTAAAATCTGGACACAAAAAAGCTCTAATTCTGCACTGTAGGTGGTATAAAATCCAAATGAGCTACGGAACCAAATTTCTCACCCAGTGCATCACCTGGAGATGCGTATACAATTATTTTGTTTTTATAACTCCAGGCTGTGAATGCCACTCACACAAATGAAGTGTCAGAGGTCACTGCCATGAAGGCATTACAGTCAAAAATTCAACAAAGAAGAAACATAGGAAGTAGATATGGTTATCTCAGTCATACATATTTAAATGTGTATGGCATGTTAGGGGAGGAGTAGTACCTTTGATAAGGGACATGTCATGCTCCTTCTGAGGTAGCCTATACATCCTTGGTCCCCACCCTGCACTCAGCTATCACCTGTGACTCCTAGAAGCTGTTGGCAAGCAACAGCAGCCACATGTTGGGAATGGCTTCAACTGGCTGGCTAAACCAGGTGAGGGTAGCCAATGGGGCCCAAACCCTCTGTGAATTACGGACTGCACCTGCGTGTAAAAACAGGCTTTGGCAGACTGAGTGGACAAAACCAAGAATTGGTTCAATGGTCAAGAAGGTTGTTTCTGCACTTGCTGTAGAGAGAAGTGAGGGGCAGATGGAGCTAGTCAACCTGGGAAGGTATCTGATCTAAGAGATGGAAAACTGATGTTCTCAGACATTTTTTATTTCAAATTAAAATCACAGGCCCAAGTGCCTTAAAAGCATACAAACAAGCTTTGGTTATTTCTAGAAATGAGTTGATTGTCTCGAAATGTATATGTAATTGTTTCTCTGTGCCATGTTTTACCAACTAGCTGAATAATTGTAGACTAATAAATAATATATGTTGGATGTAGTAACTTACTCTGCCCAGAGGACTCATTGGATGTGCAGCATAATCCGATGTCAAATTATAGTGTGCAGCTTCACCTATCATGTTTACTTGCCGGTCTTTCTTTTCTTCAGATGACATAGTTGCTGCAGTCCTGAAAATAGAATATGCAACAAGACTAGAACTTGCTGTGTATGTAGACTGCTATTAAAAAAGCATCTGTAGCTGTCCTTTCGTAAAGCGTATATATGCTATTCATACAATTTCCCAGATGCTGCAACAGAATTGTGCAAATTTTTAAAGAAAAAACTATGTTGTTAAATTATGCTTTGTGGGTTCTCAATAGATCAGTCTCTAAAAATAGAACAACTGCAATCTAGACAATTTGTTTACATACATGCATGACATTATCCCTAAGGTATAGTGAAGCTTTTGGTTTCTTTTCCAGAGGATCTCCTGCCTTTCTTTCTCCTACTTCCAGCACTACCTTCTCATGCCTGCATGAGTACTGGAAAAGAACGAAAGGGCTTGGATGAATTTGGGATACACATTCTCCTGGATACACAAACCTGTATTAACAAAATGACTGACCACTTTAGTAACTCAGCTGCATACAAATGCTTAGAAAATCTATGCAAAATGAAGTTACAGGTTGATTCTCTGTAGCTGTAAGCCTTTGCAATGGATGAGTTCAGGTATGCCTAAAGCAGGGATCTGCAACCTTTAAGACAAAAAGAGCCACTTGGACCCGTTTCCGAAGAAAAAAAAAACTGGGAGCCGCAAAACTTGTCATTATAAAAATAACTTTTTTGTCACTTTTTTATTATTTCTTTGTTTGACCCCTCAGAATTACTCCTCCTCATAGAAATAAATGTTAAATTAACAAGTTACCTTTTTGTGTGTGTGTGTTCTTCACTCCCCTTCAAAACAGTGACCAGCGTACATGCCCCCTTTCAATGCAGTGACCAGCGTACATGCCCCTTACAATGTAGCGGGCGGGCGGGAAGGCGACGTCGGGACGGTGAGTGACTAATGCACGCACCGCCCCCATGCGACGTCACAGCCAGTACAGCACCCGCCACAGTGGGGAGTGTCGGGGCGCACAATGCACCTCCTCCCCTCGCTAGTATCCGCCCCGGAGCCGCAGCAAAGGTGTAAAAGAGCCACATGCGGCTCCGGAGACGCGGGTTGCAGACCCCTGGCCTAAAGCAATCAAGAGCTTGGCAAGACTTCCATTCCTCCTGCATTCTTTGAGAGGCCAATCTCTATCCCTCAAGTATTGCTCCAGGCAGACAAGTATATTACTGATACTGTTAGAGCTACAACTAGAAGGTAAATTAATTACTTAATTACTCTGCTCTTTTTAAAGATCTGAATTTCTTGAATGACAGCAAAATCACCAGAGACAAATAAGGAAATGCTGGTAGTCAAAAGAAGGAGAGAGAAGTCAAGAGGATAGCAGGGAAAAATTAGTAAGCCAAATGCATCTAGGAGGAGCAGGGTTGAGAGCTATGCAAGAAAAAGCAGAAGTTAGGCCAAGAGGGCAAAGCTGAAGTCTGATCTGTGAATATGCTGGACAGTAGACAGTAGAGCTTCAAAACAAGCTTGAAACAGTTTGGACTGGAGAAAACAGTAAACTGATTGTGTACTAAGCCATCCACAAAATGAACAGAGAGGATGAACTGGTGAAAAGTATGTGGTCTTGTGATGTGGGGAGGGGGAGGGGATTAAATAATGAGGATGCTCTTTTTAATCACCTTCCACAACCCAGGAGAATAACAGTATCTTGATTGTGTTGGGAGCGTCAGTAACTTAGTACTGGATATTAAGTTTTCCAGCCATTATGGCCTGTTTGGTTTTAAATAAATGCACCATTTATGGCACTGATTGCTATAACATGGCAACAGTGGTGATGACACTCATTCAGGCTTCATTTTAGTGAACAACGAATGACGACGAAATGGAGTGGGGTGGGAGAATCAAACAGAACAGCAGCAATGTCTCATTGACCAATAGTTAAGTAAGGGGTGGGGAATCTCAAGATGTTGCTGAAATACAACTCCTGTCAGCCCCAGCAAACAGGACCAATGACCAGAGCTTATGAGAGTTGTAGTTCAGCAACATCTGGAGGGTCAAAGGCTCCCTACTCAGTGCAGTATAGTACAGCATAGTAATCTCACCAAAACTGATTCACCCTCTCGGTAAGCAAACAGAATGGTTCTAAACATGCCTGTACCCAAAAAGGAAAGGCACGATGGAGTAGTTTCAAACTTAAAAAGCTTAAATTCTAAACTTTTTGCCCAGGCCTGGCTTCTTTTTAAAAAATTCTCTACTGAACATGTAATTAACAACAAAAACCTGCTAATCATCTGGCCAGTCAATTGACAATATTTGACTGGTCAACTGACTGGCAGTTCCACACTAATGTGAATAACTGTTAAATTCTGTATTCATTGAGCAAAACAATCACTTACTGTTCATTCACAACAAAAATGCAGTTGTCCTGCGATGGCTGCCCTGTGACTGGATGCTTGCAAGTCACTTTTCGTTCATTGTGACTGTGGGGAGACAAAGTAGAGGAAATATATAAGCACATTACTCTTTTCTAAGCACAACTGCAAAATTCCGAGACAGCAGGCAGGCAGATTCATTATGGCATTAATTGGTGCATACGTGCAGCTTCTCACAGTGATACAGTAACAACAACTGATGATACTTGAGGCAGGATATTTTTATTTTTAAACTCAAGCGTTTGGCAATCCTTTAGAGCTTAGCATAGAACATTTGTGGTAAGCATTCCCTCTCTATCCACATTAAGCCTGGATATAGTTAGAAGTTTATTTTTTTAAGGTTGCAGACTAATGTTTTAACCCATGAATGAATATAAGCAGTGTGAGCAGTGGCTATCAACACAAGTTTTGATGGACTACACTCTGGGCTACATGAAAAGTAAAGGCACATCTTGGGGGGAGGGCAGATATCATTACAGAATTAAAGGGGGGGGTCTTGAAAGAAGAATGAGAAGTCAGTTTTAGTTTGCCATCATATTCCTCATGAATACATCCCCTATTCAGATTTGTATGGCAGAAGCCAGTTCCTGTTTATATACATACATACATACATACATACATACATACATACTTAGAGGAGAAAAGAATATATGCATGCATTAAATGTGTGTGTGCCAGCAAGCACAAAACAAAAATATTTGTAATAAAGAAGAGCAAAAACCCGGATAACACTGGTAGAGCTGGCAGAGTACAGTGGTTAAGAAAGTGTATTAACTTTAAGGCCCTGTTTCAATTCTCATCCTGGCTATGGATTCACTGTGTGTCACACCTTTTCAGCCTCCTTACTGGAAACAGGTAGATAACAATCAGCCTACCTTGCCAGGATTGCTTACAATGCCTTTGTTCATGTGAAATGCTAGCTCAAATTAAGGCAAGCATGCCAGTGCACAGGGAGAAAGAGGTGCCGATTTTGCTGCTCCCCCACTCCTGCTGTACTCACCCCAAGCTCATTATTGTTTGCTTCACTCCGAACAAACCACAAACAGCAGCTGCAGCCCCTGTCCCCACCCCGTGGTACCAGCCTAATGGCTGGGCTTACTGTTACATGCCAACAAGGCCAATATACAAGTAATGCTTTGACGCTTTAGGAAAACTAGAAGGCTGGTTCGCATTTTTGTTTTACTGATTGAAAGTACTCCCAACTCTGCAACACACTTGTATTGAAATCAGATTTTAAAGTCTTTTTCGGGCTGACATCCTACTTGGAAAAATTCAGTCTAGCATATTCCAGTGTTTTGCAAAGTTGTACATGGCACTTATCAATGGCATTTCCGTGCACTCTGGCTTCCGTCATGGTGTTCCGTTGTGCTAGATGTAGTTTAGTTATGTTGGTCACATGACCTGGAAAGCTGTCTGCAGACAAACACTGGCTCCCTCGGCCTGAAAAGTGAGTTGAGCACCGTACCCCATAGTCGCCTTTGAATGGACTTAACCGTCCAGGGGTCCTTTACCTTTTTACATTTACCTGCATGACACTATGACTGTGTATCACCAACTTTTCTGCCACACTATTCAGGCTTAGTCATTTAAATAAAAATCTGCATTTGATATGCTGCTCACCTTCAAAAACCCCTGGAGACTTACCTTCAGCAAGATAATCCTAGCAATTCCCTGGTTGGTACTTTTGTTAAAACTCTTTAGATCTTAATCACTTTGCAATTTCACACAGTCATGCTGTAATCATAAGTCCCGTTCCACACAAAAACCTACAGTACAAAATTAAAAGCTTTGTTCCTTGGCAAGAAGCATGATAAATACCACTTATAATAAATGCAAAGGGGTGAACAATCAGTCTCTTTTAGAACTTACATCCCTTATGCAGAAAGGCAATGTTCAGTGATTTAAAGGCTCCCACAATGCCTACTATGATACATAAAAAATGGGGCGACATCAGCCCTGGCACTGAACTTGGCTAACAATCACAATTGTCATGTGTTTACATTTAATGCCTGATGAAGTTTCTTTTGGGAAACTGCTTCTGCAACCTGAGTATAATCTGAATATCTTGGCTGTGAGTCTTGAAAGACCTGCACCCTAGCCTGGGAGGTTGGAGCCTTGACTGACTCCAGCTACAAAAACAGAGGCTGCTGGACAGAATATTGGATTAGGATATTGTGTCTTTTTTGGGATGCTGCTTTTATTGATTTTATTTGTATCTTTATTTTAGATCGTATTATGATTTATGTGGAAATTGTTCAATTTGGTTGTGTGTGTATGTATGTTTTTTCTTAATAGAGGCAAACAGAAAATCAATCAATTCCCAGGATTAAAATCTGTAAAATCCTTAACTTGTAAAAACACATAGTCTTCTAGAACAATATGGATGTGGTTCATATATTGGTCCAATTTTCACTTATTTGAAATTTATCAAATCTTATCTCTTGTAAAGAGTTACCTTCAATATGCATCAGGAATAAAGAGCAGCATATTCTTTCCATACAGCTATCACTATGGTTCTTCTAGGATGGAATAATTCAGAAATTTTAACACCACAAATAAGAATGTGGGAAATCAGGGTCTCTTTCATATGCAGGTGACCCAACCATGACACAAGGCAAGGTAGCCACAGATTTTGCATGACATAAATGGCAAGAGAATAGAAGACAGGGCGATCTGTCCCATAGAGTAAAATCATCTAAGACATTCTCCAGTGTAACTTCCACTGAAATGAATGAAAGCTGTCCTAAATATATTACCATGTGGCGTGCTAATTAGGAGGGGGTGCTATTTGAATTTTCCATTTCTGGTACAGCACTAGTTTGTCCCCACTTTCCTCATTCATGCTTGGGTGCTGGAAGGTAACCCTAGGTGTTTGCTGTTATGCTCATTTAACCTGACTGTTCCAGAATTCAACAGCAGTCCTGCCTTCTGAAGTCTGCACACAGTTGAAAGCAGAAACATGACAAGTCAAAGCATTAGTTACATGACAGCCATGAATACACCCACTGCCAGAAGAAGACTGGGATGACAGCCTGTGCTTACTGTTGGGAACAGTAGCTTCTGTGCTACATCTTGACAACACCATTTTAAAAGAGGTGTAGAGGGGTGTGTGTGTGTGTGTGTGTGTGTGTGTGTGTGTGTGAAAGAGCAAGTAGATTTTTAAGGAAAGGGGAGATTATATTGCAAACACAAACCAAAGGTAAGAGAAATTGTTCTTAGAAAACCCGCTTTCTTTATGATCAACTGTTATGTACTGCCACATTTTCCTCAACATTGAAGGATAAATGTGGAATGCACAGATTTTTCTCAGTTGCAAAGAGGGTGATTTCCCTGTTTTATTGTAATTTTGTCTGCTTTATTGTCTACTGCAAGCTGCCTTAAAAACCATGGAAGGAGGCTTTTTAAAAACAAAGTTCCAATTTAAAACAATGGAAGAAAAAGGCCCTTAATGTGGAGAAACTTGCTGATGTGTTCACTTCAGGCCACTGTGAAGCCAGAAAAACTTCACCCATCTTGCATGGTGGAATACTGTCACATCACAAGGCATGAAGTGGGTACAATTACAACACAATGCCTACAGGATGAATGAATGCTGTCCTGTTATCCACATATGAGGCAGATGCTGAACACACAGACAAACATGCATCTCTCTCTGAGAAAACAGCCAACGCATGTTACAGTTCAGAGTAGAAGATTGCAATCGTATGCATAGCTACTTGTAAGGAAGCCCTGCTGAGCTGGGTAGGATTCCTAAGTAAACATGTGAAAGACTGGGTTATATGTCTGATTTGGGCCCAAAGACGTACTCAGATGCAAAGTCTGACACATTCAGTTCAAGGGCATTTCAAGGACATATGTTAATGCATGCTGATTGATTCAAATATTGATCCAAATCACTCAGTAAAACTGCTTTTTTAAAAATACATGTGTGGGTGTGCATACAGGATTATTTTGGTTCCCTGAAAGCTGAATTTATTTCATTATTTTAGTGTATGTATTCAAACAGTTTTTCAGCAGTGCAGAAACGTCAGCACACAATTCTCATTTTCACAGCATAAAAGGCATTTGTTTATATCCAGAATCTATACTGGTGAAATCAATATCGAAAACAACACCCTCTATCTGAGTACCTATAGTTAACTATATAGCTCAGTGACCCACAAAGGACTTCACTGTAAGGCTACAGAGGCAATCACTTTACTAATTAACAGTAACCAATTAGCTTTTGATTTGAATATTCGTGTTCCACTTGCACAACTCAAAACTGCAATTCCACTTTCCACAGTGCTCTTATTCTAGACAGATATTCCTAAAGCTTCCTAAGAAAAATAATTCAAAAGCCTTCCGACACACCTTGCTTGCTCTGTTAGGTGAACTGCAGCCCAATTTTGTGCTTCATTGCACAGCATATAATTCTAGAAGGTTGTCTTGCAAGCTAATTAATTCTACCTGCCTAGAATTCAAAGCAAGTTTAGAATTCCCTCTTCTAAAAAGTAAGCATTTATTCTCTCATTTCTACATACCCTTTTAAATTATATGAAACCCACTTAGACTACCATTCCCTGGGCTAAACAGCTTTCTTTTAGTAAATTCATATATCATCAAAATGAAGAATTAAAGAACCCAAGAGATAAATGAATGCAGAGATGCATTTTTATATTTTCCGTTATCGAAGGTCATTACATAAAATATTTGGTAGCATGAACAAGTTAAGAACAGAAGGCAAGCTCTCAAAAATATGATCATAGATCCAAAACTCCAGAATCCTCCAAGGTATTTAATTGGTATGCAAGACTATTCTGCCACAAATCAATATGTAAGTGGTGCACTTCACTCACACACACAGGCACATGAAGCCTTCAAAAATGCACAGCTGACTAAGACATGTCTTCACCAGAAACTAAGTGACAGCTCACATCATAAATCCTTTCACTGGCAGGCTCTTAGTTATGAGGCTACTGACTCAATATTGTATTTTAGCACAAGACACTGGGGTCCAAATTCCTTGCAGCTGCACCTATATAACACACGAATATGGAAAACTGCCTTGCAGTAAGAGAGACCACCATCTATCTCAGTATTGTCTATACTGGCTGGCAGCAGTTCTCCCTTGAGTCAGTCAGGGACATTCCCAGTCCTCCCTGGCCATGCCAGAAATTGAACCTGGAATCTTCTGTATGCAAAGCAGATGCTCTACTGTTCTTTTTGATCCTTAGTCCTTAGGCAAATACACATTGCACTCCTCAGGTGTGAACCCTGAATGCAAGGCCTGGGCAACTCACTCTCACCTTAACAATATCCCCAAGTTCAATGCTTTACTTATTTCATATAAGTAACTGCATGGCAACCATTCACCTAAACAAGATACAGTAAAGCAAAAGGGTGCCTGGGGATATTCGGTAGCTTGGAGGGTTAATCCTTAAAGCTCAAGTGCAGCACTGCTAGATCAGACCAAAGACTTCTGCTTTCCACAGGGGACAACTGGATGCCTCCATATGCTTAATGAGTTTAAGTATAATTTTCATTAAGAAAACAAGGATAATTTTTTCAAAAGTATTTTCTATTAATCCTGCAATACTCGCTACATTTTATATTTCCCTCCACATTTACTCCAGAACTAAATTGTATGTTAGTTTAAATACCACAAAGACATTTCACTGTTTTTACAGTAATTTCATATAATAATAAATACACAACTGCAGCCCTCCTCCATTTACAAATTCATTAGGAATGTGAGGCCTAAAATTAAGAAGGGAGAGTCAAGAGGAGCCAACACAACCAAACCCCAGCTCACCAAACTTTCCATTCCTTAAGGAGTAAAAAGTCAGCAAAATTTCTTGTTATTTTTGTTCTTTGTCCCAATGTTTCTTTTTCAATAAGACAAATACAATAGATGAAAGCTAATAAAATATTGCTTGAAGACAGGAAAAAATGTAATATAATATATTCATATCTACTACCAGTAAGGATGTGGTCTGTGGCTGCACAAGCTCCTTCCATTCTCCAGAAAATGTCACTCCACATTGCATATGTAAGCATTTGCATTCAGCTGAACATATGAACTTTTCCCTCAATTAATCTATTTAAGAAAACAGTTTGAAAGCTTTGTGCAGGAAAGGTTTTCCTGGAACATGGATTACTATCAGGCTCCCCAATTAGAATGCTTAACTAGAAAGGTAACAAAAGAACATTATAAGGAATACCAAAGTGATTGAATTCTCACACAAAGGTACTCATTTTAGCTGTTGAACATCAAGTTTTGAAATCCACATTAATCATTTCACTGGCTCCCACACAATTTCACATGCACACCCATGATAATAGATTCCCAATTTGCTGGAGAGAATTGAGGAATATAATCTAAGGAGGTGGCAGCTTGCCATTTGATCTTGTTAGGCTTACTTCTTCATTCAAGGGACCAGTTTGCCAAATGCTTAACAATAAATGTAAGACTTGGAATACAAAGTTTGGGCAGCTTAATCCTTAACAAAACACCTGTCTAGACAAATAAGGAAGAGTACAGTGTGCTCAAATGTCACCCCAGACACATATCTCTGAACTTCTAGCACAAGGGTCCCTCAAAACAGAAAGACTGGTACAAAACAATCCAATATATACATCTTCAGAAGTAAGTCCCACTGAATTTAATAGGGCTTATTCCCAGGAAAATGGATAGGAGACTGCAATCTTATGATCAATGAGTTCTCTCTCAATGTAGGGCTGATCACTTGCTTATTTTACTGCAGTATATTTGCCAGAGCTTGAAAAAAATCTAGCATTTATTTGTTTAGGTAGATAGGATACTTCATACATGTCTTTACAACAACATCCCATATAAGCCCTCAAGAGCAGTTTACATGTGCAAATTCACCACCAGACAATAAGTGTGTGATGTCTGCAAAAATCTTCCTTTCCCATTGGGAGGATAATATAGATGACCAAGTTCCCCTGGAGAAATATAAATTCACACCAGTGTTGCATGCATCTTTACAGTCTTTCTACAACTGCAAGAACCAGACAGAGATTTTTTATCACCACACATTACCCCAGACACAGTTTGATAAACCTGATGGCCCCTCTCCTCTTTGATGAGCACTGTATGCTTCCTTCAAATTGCTGAATTCCTTAAAATTGCTAAATTGCTTTCCCTTTCATCTTCGTTCTCCAGGAAGGTGCTATGTTAGGTCAGCTTTTACAGAGAGAGTCAACCTAACAGGAAGGGAGAGGTAACTACATTCCTGTTCTTAACTATGAAGAAGTGTCTTATTCCCCTCCCATTTTTTCCTGCATAGAAAATTGGGAAGAAATGAAAGGAGGCTTATTTCCTGCATATTCCCTCCTTGCCATGCTTGCTTCAGGTTCTTGCAACAACCCAATGCAGAGGAAGAGAAACAGAGGAAAGAATAACAAGTCCGTTCTCTTCCTGTAGAGCAAGGGATGCCAAAACAGTGTTCATATGTGCCAGTGTGCCCACCTGTACCTCCTACAGTGTTTGTGAAAGGTTCCCTCCACTCAATATTCCCTCAAAAATCTAAAATGCATGAAAGACTGTTTGCCCCCTGGTCAGTTCCTAATGGCATTGGCTCAGTCTCTTCTGCACTGAACACACACACCTTTAAACATGTCCACATTTCATGGATTCTGAAAAAAGCTTATCTCTGTGAGTGAGTGCCACTGTGGCTGATGTTGATGCCCCTCCCCACATTGAAAGGGGAAGCGGATGGGGGAGGGGTGACACCCACACCACTTCATTGTCCTCTGTCTTTTTCCAAGTTCCCCTGTGTAGTGTGGTGTAGTGGTTAAGAGCAGTAGTCTCGTAATCTGGGGAACCGGGTTCGCGTCTCCGCTCCTCCACATGCAGCTGCTGGGTGACCTTGGGCTAGTCACACTTCTTTGAAGTCTCTCAGCCCCACTCACCTCACAGAGTGTTTGTTGTGGGGGAGGAAGGGAAAGGAGAATGTTAGCCGCTTTGAGACTCCTTAAAGGGAGTGAAAGGCTGGATATCAAATCCAAACTCTTCTTCTTCTTCTTCCGTTGTTTCAGATGTGACAGTCGCTTTGTGTTATGCCATGCCCCCATAGAAGCCATTTTGTGACTGGTGTGCATGACATTTTCAAAATACCAAATGTGCCTACTGGTGGTCCCTGCCATAGAGAGAGAGACAAGTAGCTACCTCCTCTTCCTATTGTGATTTTGTAAGAAATAGTGGCACCAGCTAGCTAGCTATCTTCTGAAAAGGCCAAAAATAAAGACAAACCAACTTTTCTTGAGTTCTCTGCAAGTGTCTCAAGATTCAGGAAAGGAGAGGTCAGTGGTGACACACATAATTGATTTAATTAGGAAAACAAACCAGAAACGGTTTATCACTGATGCTAAATGACATTTTTCTTTCTTCTTTTTTAAAAATATTTTACTATTAAAGTTTACATAACAAGTTTCAGTTTAAACATATCAATCACTTTTACATTTAGAATTCTCAGAATCCCTTGACTTTCCCCTGCCCTTCTTTGGTTTCCATTTTCCATCCCTTTTTATTCAACTTATTCTTTTTTCCAATTTGTTATATCTATTATTAACTTTTCCATTATATTTGTCTTCTAAATGACATTTTTCAGTACAGACAGTTGATGTGATTGGCTGATTGCATGAATCATATAATGATAATGTGAATCTGCCATAACAGTTGTGAGGAACCTGTGGGCTCTCTAGATCAGAGGTCAGCAACCTAAGGCCCATGAGCTGCCCCTCAACTGAACTGCCCGCTCGGCAAGTCCCTGCGCGCTGTGCTAAACTGGCACAGCGCGACAGGGGGACTCTCTTCCGGAAATCGCTTCTGCGCATGCCCAATGCCGTAAATTGCATCTGCGCATGTCCGTGGTGCCATAAATTGCTTCTGTGCAGGCACGATTTTTGGCATCTGGGCATGCACAGAAGTGATTTCCAGCATCGCGCTGCACCTGTCTGGTCCACGGAGGATCTCTGCGGGAGTGACCCGGTCCATGCCCGGTAAGCCTTGCCGACCCCTGCTATTTATACCCCACCCATCTGGCTGGGTTTCCCCTGCCACTCTGGGCAGCTTCCAACAAAATATTAAAATACAATAGTCCTTCAGATATTAAAAGCTTCCCTAAACAAGGCTGCCTTCAGATGTCTTCTAAAAGTCTGGCAGTTGTTTTTTCCTTTGACATCTGGTGTGAGGGTGTTCCACAGGGCGGGCGACACTGCCAAGAAGGCCCTCTGCCTGGTTCCCTGTAATTTTGCTTCTCGCAGTGAGTGAACCATCAGAAGGCCCTCAACGCTGTAGAAATCAGATTGATCAAGGTTGTTTCAGCAAAGAGTGCTCAAGAGGTTTGCTGACATTTTATGTACATAGCTGGGTGTTTTAAAGTGAGTTCTCACTGGTATCTTTGCAACTGTGAGGCTATGAAAATAATACTTTTTAAATGGACTTTAATGAATAGATCCTCACAGGTATTAAAGAAATTCCTTTAAATGACAATAGAAAGAGTTGCCAACAATAAAGTGGTCTGTCTCTGGTATTTCCATACATATGACATGGCTTATTGCAATGCAACTAAGTGTTCTAGATCAGAGGCTGGGGAACCTGTATCTCTTCAGATGTTGTTGGACTACTCTAAAAATTAGCAATGCTGGCTAAGACTGATGGGAAACTAGGTAAGAAGGTCTGGAAGAACACTCATGCATGCCAGCCAGTAAGGAAAAAAGAAAAGCTCTGCTCAATCAGGCCAAAAAACCATCTAGGCCAGCATTTTATGAGCAGTGGCCAATAAGATGTGTATGAGAAGCCTGAAAGAAGAACCTGAATGCAGCACACATGACAACTATAATAAAAGGGCATTGCAAGAATTACTGCTTTAATGTAAGTGCCTGCTTTGAAGTACAATGTAATCCATTAATGTATCAGTCATTCAGTCATTGTTGAGCATTCATAGCTAGTGTTAAAGTGAATACATCACATATCTTAAAATTGGGGCTACATTTTTAAAATGATCTGCTCAGTTTATCCATGTCAACCATTAATAAGACTAGAGATATTCCAATGTCAATGATGCTTTAAAAAATGTATCGCAGAACATCGTGTGGCGCCTCTCAAAGGCATCTTGAGATGTAAGAAAATAAGGCAGGCTGTCCAACTTTAAGGACTGTGGAAGCACATAGTTTGGCAACCATTTTCTTAGTTCCTTGAACATCTTTGAAAATAAGCAGGACGAATCACGTTATAAAATTTAGTCTTAATTATGGGTTTTTAATGAGAAAATGACTCTCACAATGTGAATACCTGGAACCACAGCAGAGCAGTAAAAAGCAAACATGAGCCCAACTGTCTGTTGACCTTTTGCTATTACTGCAGTTGTTCCAAAAGGTTAAGTGCCATTTGGCTTCAGTGAATAATCAAGATCTTAATCAGCTACTAAACAGAGAACCTGAATTACAAATTCTTACTTAGATGGGTTTCTAAATTCTGCTTTTGGAAGGTCATGGTGATTGGCAAGACTGAATTTATATTCTTAGATGGAAGCTTTGTTTGGCTTGTGGACACATGCTCTGCATGGTCCCAAACTCAAATAATTTCAGGCCTTGCCTCATTCTCTGGATGATGCCAAGGGATAATTGTTTTAAGCTTGTAAGAGACCATCTGGCTCTTGCACAAATCACTTCACTTCCTACTGAAATTCACCCACATTGGAAGCGGCATGAAGCAGCTGTTTAGTAATGGCTAGCAATAACACTGAGCAGTTCAAGTTGGCGAAGTAAGGAGCAAAGGTATCTCCTGCCTTATTTAACTGGAGGAGGGGGTGCTTGAAATTTGATTCATGATGACAACTCTTTTCAGAATATTAAGGGACATTACAGTTCTAAATGCACTCAGGACTACTTACTTACCTGCTATAAATGGACTAGAACAGGACTAAACAAACATATACCCCAACCCTTGTTCCTAGTAATCTTCCTATGGACTATAACCAGCACAGTGCAAATTTGAGAAATACATTCCTTGGGACAGTGACATTTTTAATAAAAAATTGTTTTTGAAATCTGAGAGGCATTAAAGAAAAAATATTTTGTTAGCCTTTTCTTATGATGTCTGTTTTATTACACATACAGAAGAACACAGTTGGTTTACATAATAGAATCTAAAGTCAACTAATTAACGTTATAAATAGTGCAACTGTTTTTGGATCCACTTGCAACCTCTTTTGGAATATAGCTTTCCCAGTGTCAAAACATACAAAAAACCAAAAAACCATCTTCAGTATTTCTTTCACTGGCTAAGCAGATCAACATCATCTGTCTCTGAAAATATTTTCTTTACCATGATTGGCCAACAATGTTAAATTAAAAAATTCAGCATAGTTTACTCTCCAGCTTAACTGTATTTTCATCCTTGCTTTGGGAAGGTGTGATGGATTACACCCTTGTTTGCTCAGACCAGAAGCAAACTGAAAAACAGTATATTCTGTATCTCAGGATCTCTTTAATAGAGGAGTGTTTGCTAGAAACTCAACAGTTTGTTAATTACTTGAAAATCTGCCAGCATTAGTGCAGACTCATCCACTCTACATCAGCAGCAATATGTTAGTCACAGAAGGTCACATTTTCTCAGCCAAAGTGAAAATGTTGCACTGTTTTATTCATTAATGAGACAGGAATTACATTAATTTTTAGATGTACTACTTCAGTGGAAATGCAATTCATACGTAGCCTGATTTTTCTTTTCTCTCTATATAGCAGTTCTCCAGCATTTGCAATGGTTTTGAGATTTTTTACAAAATCAATTATACAATTTGTATAAATTTTACTAAATAAATAAATAGTTCCTGGTGGTCTGGGCACAAATGAAAGCATTGGTTTTCACATCTATCGCCCTACTGAGATTGGGCTCTTAATAAACTAAAAACATACAAAATGAATTTAAAAGAGCTCTAACAAAGTACCATTGAGGATAGGACAGGAAAGAAAATTAACACAAGTTACTGCAAACATTTGTAATGTTGAGAAATTATCTAGCACATTTTAGATTATCAATCCTTTCCACTACTAGCCTATGGAAAGCAACACATCCCACTACTTAATTTGTATTTTGACTCACCCTACAAAGAGAGAGAGAGAGAAAGCAATTTACAGTGGCACCTTGGTTTAAGAACAGCTTAGTTTATGAACAACTTGGATTAAGAACGCTGCAAACCCAGAAGTAGGTGTTTTGGTTTGTGAACTTTGACTTGGAAGCAAAACTTTGCCTTGGAAGCCATGTTCCGCTTCCTGTTGAATGTGTTCCATTTGTAAATTGAGTCCCCCGCTGCTATGAGAAAGAACGCCTTGGTTTAAGAACGCTTTGGTTTAAGAACGGACATCTTTCTTTACTGTCATTTCACAAAGTATACATGAGTGGGAAAATTAATTAGCTAATAACTGCAATTACTGATGTAAACAAATAATTTCATCATGGTGACTCCAGAAGAAATGATACTAGATTTAACCATTCTTCTAGTTCCTAAAAGCCAGCTCCTATACTGCTCTGCCAACAAGATCCAAAAGGAGACAAAGAGTAAGAAGGAAGGAAGGAAAATGGAAGACATAACCCAGATGGGAGATTAACTGCTACGAGTTCAGAATCACTTAGATTCACTCAGGTATTTCAAGAGACTGAATTGTCAAGGAAAGCTGCCTAAAAGTTGCTTATTACAAGGTCATCCAGGTAACAAGTCATTACTCATTTTTATAGAACTCTTAAACTTAAATCTTACTTTAAAAGTTTACTTCAAAATTACAACATC
Organism: Podarcis cretensis; assembly: GCF_951804945.1. NCBI lineage: Eukaryota > Metazoa > Chordata > Lepidosauria > Squamata > Lacertidae > Podarcis > Podarcis cretensis. Next base: position 14,984,229 of record NC_137179.1, read on the forward strand.
TATCTAGTTTTTAGGGCTAGTTCAGAGCACTATTAAGACTTTGGATGACTTCATATGAAGCACATCAGCCTCTTATTCCCCAGTCAAAATACTGTAAAAGGTAAAGGTAAAGGTACCCCTGCCCGTACGGGCCAGTCTTGACAGACTCTGGGGTTGTGCGCCCATCTCACTTAAGAGGCCAGGGGCCAGCGCTGTCCGGAGACACTTCCAGGTCACGTGGCCAGCGTGACATCGCTGCTCTGGCCAGAGCCAGAGCCAGAGCCAGAGCCGCACACGGAAACGCCGTTTACCTTCCCGCTGGTAAGCGGTCCCTATTTATCTACTTGCACCCGGAGGTGCTTTCGAACTGCTAGGTTGGCAGGCGCTGGGACTGAGCAGCGGGAGCGCACCCCGCCACAGGGATTCGAACCGCCGACCTTTCGATCGGCAAGCCCTAGGCGCTGAGGCTTTAACCCACAGCGCCACTGAAACCCAGAGAGATTGGGTATTCCTGCCAGCAGCGTTTAACCATTCTGTGTTTTCACAATTCCACATATGCATGGCCCCCCACATGTGTAAACCTTTAACTGCACCATGCCATTCCAAGTATTTTATAATAAGAATGTATACCATGTATTTACCAAAATAGGAACCAGCACTGAAGATAGCAATTACAGAATTCATTACTTTGCAAAAATATATGGACACAAAGAGAAGAAGGGATATAGAATTTGAGCTTCTAAACCAAATTCCAAGCCTGAATAATTGCAATACATTTCTACTAGCTTGCAAAATCACCAGTAAAAGAAGTTTCATTTAAATCTAATTTTCAAGTTTTAATTAATGTATTTCTTGAACAAGCTTTCATATGAATTGCTTGCTATAAAAATTAAAATGTATGTTTATAATAAAAGAAAATGTTTAGAAGCATCATTCTGAACCTCTAATAATGTAGCTCAAATGCCTTTTGCACTACATTTTTTTTAGAGAAATGGGAGCAATTATGAAATTAATGATTTGTTTGGTTTCTGTTTTTACATATCAAGGACACTAAGCAAGATCATTTACTTGACGCTTAAGCAGACTTAAGATGAAAGGGCCTGCAATGCATGCACAAGGAGTGTGACCAGAGGGGCAAGCTGATGTTGCAGCTATTCCAATCTCTCCCCTACTCATCACAAATTCATGGATGAGAGCTTTGGCCATGCTGGCTAGGGATGGCGGGAGCTATTTCTCAGAACATCTGGAGGACACCATGTTGGGTAACACAGTTTAGAGGTTTGGGTATGAAATACAGCATGCAAACCAAAAGGACGGCTGGAAGCTATCAATACTCAAAGCTGATTCTCACATCTTCAACTGAACCCATGAATATGCTCTGTAAGCAATCTTGCAGGAGTGCATCATATGCTCAGCACTAAAAAACAAAACAAAATCAAAGTTCTGAGACATGCATAAATTATGTAAATATGAACACCTGATTTTATATAAAGTAAAAATATGTGCAGAGTGTTTCTGGATCAGACAAGTGGCCCATCGAGTCCAGCATCCTGCTCACACAGTGGCCAATGAGAAACCCATGGAAAGCTTGCAAGCAGGACCAGAGCACAATAGCACTTTCTCCTCCTGTAGTGCTGAGACCCCGAGCCCCACATTTCCCTTAGGTAATAAACACACAAACACGAATATTTTAGGTTAATGGGATAGGCCACAACTTTTTTGGTAACAGAGGTGAGCAGTTTGGCTTAGGCATTGGGTGAAACCAGGCTATATCTTGACTCCTGCCCATCTGCAGGGAATCTACTAAGGGTAAACCAGCAGATGGGGGGAGCCCAATGACATATGTGAAATTAGGGTACCCCACAGGTCCCCGTTGGGGTCGTGCCATGACCCTAGCCTACACCCAGGCTTCAGACAAGAACCAAGCCCCCAATCCCTTTAACAGCATACCCTTATCGTGGAGGGGCAGGGGGAGGCTACAACCCCCCCTCCCATAACTAACTAGTATTCAGAAGCAAACTGTTCCCAGCAGTGAAAGCAGAACACAGCCAATTAAGGCTAGTAGCCACTGATAGCCTTATCCTCTGTGAATTTGTTTACTCCTCTTTTAAGCTAATGACTGGAAATGACTGGTGGGAGAAATTCCCATCATCACAAAGGACCATTAATGCAACAGGGTAGATTTTTCCTGGGAGATGACTTTTAAGAAGCTGGAACCAGCAAGGGGGTGGGGGTGGAATCAGCACTAAAAAATGCAATGATCTGCACTGCCAGAGCACTATTGCTTTTTCGTCCACAAAAAGAAACAAAGCTCTGATTTCAGCTGTCAATTTAGTCACCTTGAATCAGTGTCACCCTCCCCACTTTTCTGTCCCAATCAAGGTGCTTTGGTACAAGCCTAGTAAAAAAAAAAAGGGGGGGGGAGGTTCAAAAGGTAAAGGACCCCTGAAAGGTTAAGTCCAGTCAAAGGCGACTACGGGGTGTGGCATTCATCTTGCTTCAAGCAGGGGGAGCCAGCATTTATCCACAGACAGCTTTCCAGGTCATGGGGCCAACATGACTAAACCGCTACCAGCGCACGGAGGACCATGACGAGTGCCAGAGCACATGGAAACACCGCCTACACTAGTATACCCTTGGAATGGAAAAAGTGTCATTATTTGGAGAAAAAAATGTCCAGAGCAGTATCCTTTTACCAAAAATGCACCTAAAACATTACATGGGTGGTGATATAGAGCTTGTTGGTCTTCTAGTTTCACTATTCTTTCTCTAATAATGATTATATGCACTGTGTAATGAAAACTGATCTGTTAACTGAATGCTGACTTATTTTCTGCTGAAATTTCTTTTTTAACTGAATACCAAGTAATTAGTAATTTGCATGTAACTGTTCAAATTAATTGCATCTTGCCATATGCTGCATTACTCACTTCTCCTTTGCCACTAGACTAATATACGCACAAGCACTCACTCCCACAGAAAATTTGAAACAGCTTCAGAAAACGAGTGAACTTCATTCTCATTCTTCTCCTTTAAGATTATAGGCTGCATGTGTTTTTTCTTTTCTTTTCTTGGAATTTATGACTGAAATCTGTTCTTGCAGAGCATCAAATATTTTAGCAGCAATAGTAATTAACACTTAAGATTTATTCTCATCACAATAAAGTTGTATTTGGGTACTACAAGGCAATTCACAACAAACAGTTCTAGATTGTAAACTCATCTTTTAACCAATATATAAATGCTGACAGATTTTAAGATCTGTTCAGGGTTCCCAATTTGTTTAGGCCATATTTCCCTGACTAGTTGGGAAAGATCTATTTGAGCCTCTAATTAGCCATTCTTTTCTATAGTTCACCATAATTTCTGCTCATACTTTGGTTACCATTTTACAAGTTCAAGGAAAGAGGGGTATATGCATGGTTGGATGTGCCCCTCCTTTGGCATGAAAGTTTGTCAGCAATTTTTGCACTCAAATTCCCAGTGTTTTCACTGCTCTTATGCCTGGTCCGCAGCTCTACCCCACAGAGTATAAAAGTAAGGGAAACTGCCAAAACTTCAGTTCAGTTCAGCTGGGGTGGTTCTCTCCAATCAGGTTAAGTAAACTCAGGAATTACACAGCTCCATGACTCCCAGGGCTCCTGAGCTACTCTGGGTTGCCCTCTGGGGAATAGCATAGCACCCTGGAGCCTAATCCCCCCCCCATAAAACCCTTTTGGGGTTGTGTTGTTGCACACTTTGTAGTGTCCAAATCTTGGATGAAAATAAGACAAATATTTTTAGAGAGTAATAAAAAGTGCACAGGAACAATGAGGGCGTTCAACAATAATAAAAGTAAGCACAAAGCCGAAAACTATTTCAGCTCAACTCTAGTTATTAGACAAAGCTTAAACATTTTATGGATTTGGGCTAAGTTATATGTGTAGTTTCTCAAATCTACATAATTCATACAATTCAATTTCCGCTTTCACACATTGTGGTCCTTCAAACTAAATTCTGAATAACCACCTGTCATTCTACTCATTGTAACGTCTGTGGCAGTGTAACCTTTGGAATTAAGTAGCTCAGGACATGCCAACACTTCTCTCTATGAACATTTATAGCTCAGGTGTTTCACTGCCACCTACATTATTAGCATTGCTACAGTAAGTATAATCTTCAGGCGTTGATTGATGAGCTCCACTGTCACAGTTCTGCCAGTGGGATATGTGAAAGAGCTAACTGTATGCTGGAAGGACCAAAGCTACTTACTAGCAGGAAGATCAACTACTGGCTCATAACTTACTTCTGAGGTTACATTGGACCTGGATAGTTCACTCACAATACACATAAATTATTTGCACCAGGATATTGCAAATACAACTGTACTGATTTGACAGAGGCATAAATGTTTGATAAAGTACAGGGTGGAATGCAGTCCATCTTCCCAGATGGGATCAATCTAAGAGAGATTTACCCAACCCCCATGCAGATGATGCAGTTATCCCTTTATTGCATGTATAATAAAAAATAAGAATAAACAAAATAAAAAAATTCCTTCCAGTAGCACCTTAAAGACCAACTAAGTTAGTTCTTGGTATGAGCTTTCGTGTGCATGCACACTTCTTCAGATACACATCATGTGCATGCACACGAAAGCTCATACCAAGAACTAACTTAGTTGGTCTTTAAGGTGCTACTGGAAGGAATTTTTTTATTTTGTTTTGACTATGGCAGACCAACAAGGCTACCTATCTGTAACTCAAAAAATAAGAATGTTATGGTTCGTCAATGTGGTGTACTGCATAGTGCTGATCTTGGATAGGTGTTCCTGGGTTCAAATCCCTGGGTGGCCAAGAAGGTGAAGGGTGTCACTTTGCAACTTTCAGCCTAATATACCTCACAGAGTTGTTATGAAGATAAGGATATTAGGTACAGTGGTACCTCGGGTTAAGTACTTAATTCATTCCGGAGGTCCGTTCTTAACCCGAAACTGTTCTTAACCTGAAGCACCACTTTAGCTAATGGGGCCTCCTGCTGCCGCCGCGCCGCCAGAGCCCTGAAGCAAAGTTCTTAACCTGAAGCACTGTTTCTGGGTTAGCAGAGTGTGTAACCTGAGTGTGTAACCAGAGAGTGTGTAACCTGAAGCGTATGTAACCCAAGGTACCACTGTAATTGCATTTACATACCCCGAGATTCTTCAATAAATAAACTTTTGAACCCAGTTAGAGAATGCTTGGCTATATTGAATAAAATAGACCATTTCAAACATACCAGTGTTACAGTAAATAGCTCTGAATATACTGCTGCTAGTCAGTATGGACAATACTGATTGATACGGACCAAGGGGCTGACTTGATGTAGGACAGCTTCCTAGATTCCTAAGCGAGACATACTGCTTGCCCCTGAATTAGGAATGGAGAAATGTGCTTGTTTACTTACACTGTTGCTTAAAAACAACAATGATCTACTCATGTAATACTTAAATGAATAAACAAGGACATCCTTGGCTTAATGTTCTTTATCACAGCTTGAATTCAAGTGATGTTTGAAAATTACATCTTTGATATCCTGACTTCTAAACATAATCAATAATTCAAGAGATATGCAAACAGAACTTGCAAAATAGGGCTTTTCTGCCTCTCCAGTCCCATGCCCTCCCCCCAAGAAAGCTGTTCCTAAAGGTTGAGGGGGTATAGAATGGTATGGAGTATGTTGTGAATGACTCTAACTGGAGGGGGCAACTGGTAGAAATTTGGGGAACCATCTTACATGAGCGGAAGTGCCTTACAAGGGAGCTCTATACCCCAGCCAACTACTTATCCCCTTTCCAAAACCAACCACCATGGCTCCCAAGCTGCTACAGAATTGCCCTTGTCCCTACAGAAACATTTCATCATCCATAGGAGTTAAGAATCACAAAGACCTGACCATCCTATGGAAAACGTTTGCATTAGAAGCCTTACTGGGCTAGGCTAAAACAATCCATATATTCAATTATAATACTAAGCATGAAGCAAGGCATTCCAAGAAGTGGTCTGGACAACAAATGACTTAATCACAATGTATTTAAAAAATAAATAAATTACAGAATTTCATGAAGTTCCCGCTACAGAAGAACTTTCAGTATTCTGGGTGGTATTCAAAAAATCTTAGTCTGAAGAGACCCATTTAAGTCTGCTCTTCGATTTAGTTGAATAGCATCCTCAGAGTTTACAGTACCAAAAACAAAAACAAAAAAAGTGTCATTGTACCATATAGCAACTTAGGTCTTGGTGGACTATGGAGAGATCTCCTTGATTACAGTATAGTCTTGTATGTTATCTGTATTGTGTGACAATGTGTTTTCCTTCCATTCATGATAGCCTGAATGCTCTTAATTGTGAATAATACAAAGACAGTCAAGGTGTTTGTAACAGTTCTTGTTTATTACATACTGCAAAATGAAGTAAAAGCATTTTTAGAAAATAATGACTCTATTCTAGCTTTGAAAGCAAAGAGCTGCTTGGTACAAAAATAGACTAAATCAATCCATCTGAATTCCAGTCACAGCCTCTCCCCTGCCAGAAATAGATATCTATCATTTGCCGAGATTAGGGGCTTTACACTACAGGAACCCCAGAAAAGTTGGATTAGATAGGCTTAATATTATATATATCCATGAAGTCCTAACATCCTTATTATAATAAATTCAAGGATTCACTACCGGTGATATCTATTTATATGTTCATAAATAATTGTAGAACTTTATCTGCACAAAAACCAGATTTGACATGGTAGGATTTTGAATGAACAACTGCTCTGGTGATTATAATTAAAAGCTACTGCTCTCACAAAGATTTTTCTCGCTAGTAAAAAATGCAATGTTTCTGATATTTTCAGTGATACAAGGGGGGAAGAGAGCAGTTTATAAATGGAATGCAAGTTCATACATGCAATTCTGATCTTTAATGCCCACAAATCAGACCATTGTGTGGGCATTTCTCATTAAAAAGTGCATATTCAGTTTCCATGAGCAGTATTTTTCTTGCATCACAACCTCTAGATAGGTAAAAAAAAAAGTTATTTAACATTAATGATTGCTATGCTAATTGCTTCAGGCAAGTGATAAAACACTAGCATTGCAGCTCAAAAACTAAGCTTAAAATTTTAGAAAGAGATTCTAAATACATGCACAATTTTAAAAATAAGTAAGAGAGAAAAACCAAAGCCTCTCTAGACGTTGTAAAAATAAACAAGCATCTGTTATGGATGACATAAGCTCCTCACAGTTAGATGGATAGGGGCTGATGCAAGATCTTCTGAAGAGTCTTAACATCCCCAACTTCCACAGTTGTATTGATTCTATGCCTTCACTTAGAACAAATATCATTTTCTTCACTACTTAAATGGAGGAAGATATGCCCTGCTTTTCAAGTAACATTCACAGAATCAATTCCAACAACAGCTTCACAATGCATATTGCCAAAACAGAATTCCCTGCCTTTTCCATTTGAATTCTTCAATGCCGATCAGCAGCCATGAACTGGACAATCTACAGAAAATGTTGAAGTCCCCATTAATAATTTCTATGGAACTTTTAAGTGTTTTATCACTTTTCTCTTCCTCAACCTATAAACAGGACAAAGAAAGGAATCTGACGAGTTTGTTTTCTAAACTTGCTTATGTCTAAGCTATTTCAAAATGTTATTTATTTATTTTACATGCAGCATGCAATTTATTCTCCAGCTTGCAATATTTTTAACAACCACAAAGCTGTGCTTTTTAAAAATAAAATCTTTCCTGTTGTGCACAATTAATGATAATGGAAATTAGATGAGTAAAGCTTACCAAAAAACAACAACCCACATGCTCTTTCTCCAAATCTAATGTGAAGCAAATGTACTTTAACTGTGCATGTTTAAAACTGGCTTAGTTTACCAAAAGAAATTATCCACGTGTAAAAGAAAATACACAATCACTTACCAGCCTTCAGAGAAATTCATTCTTCACCAAAGCCTCAATGCAAACAGCACTTGGAAAAATATGAGGCACAACCCTTTTGTCTTGAAGCTGCTCCCCAATGAGCTGTACACAGCCCTGCCACCAAGAAAAAGCATCCTGGCTCTGAGAGTTGCTAGCTAGAAAACCGATACAAGAGTGATGTCACACTGCTTCTGAAAAATTACTGAACCTCAGAATCATCAGCACTGTTCTCTCAAGTAAAACACTGTTGTGTAACAAGAGGCATTCTGAACACGAACACACACACACACACACACACACACACACACACACACACACACTTCACCCAAGACAAACATTCCCCATTTCCTTTTCCCAGCAAAGGCCCCAATTAATTTAGCTTAGACCCCATGAAACATCTATTCTAAACAGCAGATTAGTTTATTTTATTCACCCTCATATGGTTGGATTTTAGCTGTAAGATCACTTAGAGAAAGTGGTGTTTTGGTATCCATGAATTAAAGCATCCCCGGAGGGATCCAGGTCTTATGCTTTGCTCCTTACAAACATGATATTCCTTGCTTGCTTGGAGAAAATGAGAAACCGATTCCTGATCTCTTAATGCTTATTTCCTCCTCAAAAAGCTAAGCACTTAAAACTTAAATTTAGCAAGTTAGTAAATCTCCCAATACTATATTTGCTCTCACATCAGCACTTCTGATCGGCTCAGTTTTTAATGGATTAGATCCAATATACTTCCAACAGATCTGTTTTTATAGTCTGTTCTTAAAATTTGCTTCTGAAGAACAGGCACGCATAATCACAACTTTTACAGGTGACCAAGATTTAAAAGGGATAAAGAATGAAAAACCATCTCACCCCTATGATGACAGAATAGTATATTTGTCAAGCACCTTTGACTAAACAACATTTGTCCCAAGTGTTTGTTATTGCAAAAGAAAAGAAAAAACTTCATTTCCACGACTGCTGGCAGTTCACCCTGCTTTACTGTTTTGAAGACAGAAATTCCATTGTGCAAGGAAAGAAATATGCATTCTTATCAACATGTTCTAGCCTTTGTAAGCCTATTTTGTTACTTTCAAGGAACAGCAGAAACACACTGGGGAAGAAAAGCTTTTGTAACAAAAGAAATGGCAAGCGACAAGAAGCACAAATGAGACTGTGCTGTCTATAAACATGAACACAAAAACACTTACACACCCTCACATAATGAAAGGCTCAATCAGGACTGGAGCAGAACACAATCAGCTTCTTTACCAGTTAAGGGAATCATGGGCAAGTTGAAATATTATGTGCTCTCTCCTGTGTCTGGTGCAAATCTTCCCAGCTAAGGAGAACATTGGCACAAGCCTTGGCATAAAAAGAGCCCCAATGGATGAGGCCAATGGCCCATCTAGTCCAGCATCCTGTTCCCACCATGGCCAACCAGATGCCTGTGGGAAACCCATAAGCAGGACCCAAGCACAAAACCACTTGCCCTTCCTGCAGTTTCCAGCAACTGGTACCCAGAAGCAATGCTGCTGCCAACTGGCCATGTCTAATGCCTACCAGTATTTGATCTTAAGCAGAATTTGAAACTAGCTTGGGACAAGGAACATTATGTCAGCACTGGTCCTTTAAATCCATCACCACAAAACAAAAAGATAGAAAGCACAGAATCAGGCCAGGGCAGCATTTCTCAAACTTTATTAAAGCACAACTTGATTTATTAACACAGTGGTTCTCAAAGGGTGTGGCGTGCCATACAGTTGTGTCAGGAGAGGATGGCAAGTGTGGTGGGAAGATTCAATGACAATCAAATAAACATTTCAATACAGTATCAAAATTTTTCTACAGCCAGAAGCAGCATCCACACCTCTCTTCAAGAGCACTGGCTATTCTTCTACAGTTCTCCACAACTATTTTGTTGTGAACAGGGATTTTCAACTCTGAAAAATATGATCAGAAAAGAGAAAGGCTTCTTTGTGTTGATGAGGAGATGAGAGTTTGTCTCAAATCAGACCTAATATACATGAGATTACCCAGCAAAAGCAAGCTCACATCTCTCATTGAGTTTGCATACATACTTAAGGTACATATGTAAGAGGCTCATTTATAATTATATGTTCTTAGGTAGCTGCATTGTATTATTCACAAAACTCTTAGTCTGTCCAAAATTATTTTTATTTAATTTATAGCCAAGCCATAGTGTGTCTTGCTGCTCTCACACAAGTACTGTCTTGTGACACTTTAAATAATAACAAAATTATTATGGCATAAGCTTTTGAGGACTCAAATGCAAACCATATTCATTAGATGCATGAAGTGAAAACTTGGCAGGTATAAAAGGGGGGAGGGGGATTAAGGTGAGAGTTAAATGCAATGAGATGCAGAAATTACAGTCAGTGATAATTAGAGCTTCAATGTATGTTAAACTGGCACACCTTTACACTTTTGCAATAACAGACAGATGATAATTTACTTAGCACTATGGAGATGATTCTGCTAATACTTGTTAGTAGGGCAGGGAACCATTTGCAAGAAACAGCCGCAGACAGTTACTGGCTACAGAACAATTATTGTGTGCACAAGCACTCAACTGTTGTAAACAGCAAGTCGCAACACAACACACATTTTTGTCATTTATTGACAACACTACTACACAGGTACATCCCTATTGCAAATAACACGTGGTGTGTCTAATTATGATCCATGTATGTGGAGTTGGGGCAGAATTCAGGCAATGGAAGTGTCCTGGCAGCAGCACTTGCTGTTTGAGTTCTCCCCTCAACAAATCCAAACACACCATCATTGCTGCAGGCAGCAGTAATAATTAAATGCAGCAGCTGTAGGTTCCCCCTCCTTCTAAGGCTGGCGGTATTATTAGTGAGAGCAACCAGCAGAGCATAGGCTGGGATCACTTTCAGTTGGCAGAACAGCCCAGCTATGCCATCTGCCAACGTTGAAGGAAGCAGATGAGCCCAGAGGTGGGGGGCAGCCTCATCATGTACCTGTGCAGGCAGCACCAGTCCCTCCTCCTTTAGGAAGAGGTGGAGTCAGAGAAGGAAGGGGAGAGGCATGCAAAGGAGAGCAAGAAGTCCTTCTCCCACTCTCAAGCTCCCTCCATCACTGAAGCAGCTTAGCTTAGGCAACTCAAAAGGATTTGGGGATGAGGTAAGTATAGCTCCACCAGATGAACATTTCTAGTGCATGCTCTTCAAATCAAAACACTTTGCTTGTTGTTCTATATGCAGTACCAGTTAGGGGCACCTACCTAATGTCACAGAATCTGTGCCCACAAACTACAGGAGAATAGAGCATCCCTTTAAGTCTGCCCCTCCCTCAAATCAATTTAAAGGGGCTTGACACAAAACCCCTAGGACTTAGTTGTCTGAAATTTGGTATCTTAACACAGGGCACCTCTCACACATTTTTCACACCAGTTTCCCACAAGCGTTTCCTTAAAAAAAAAAAAAAACAACCCACTAAGGAAGATTTAAGCCCCCCCCCTTTTAAAAGAGGTTAGGAAAGAACAGTGAGGCCAGTGGCAAAATTAAAAGGTGGCTGAACTCCTGCAAGAGCCCTCTGCAGTGGGGCTTCCAGGAGAAAGGGAAGGGAAGTGAGAGTCACTTTAAGATTACATGAAATCACATGATAGGCCCTGAAAGTCAGTACAGTGGTACCTCAGGTTAAGTACTTAATTCATTCTGGAGGTCTGTACTTAACCTGAAACTGTTCTTAACCTGAAGCACCACTTTAGCTAATGGGGCCTCCTGCTGCTGCTGCGCCACCGGAGCACAATTTCTGTTCTCATCCTGAAGCAAAGTTCTTAACCTGAAGCACTATTTCTGGGTTAGCGGAGTCTGTAACCTGAAGCGTATGTAACCTGAGGTACCACTGTACTTTATAGAGGAAGAAAGAAGATTGTTACAAGTAACCAGAAGTCTTAAGCAAGGAATGCAGAGAGTATCTCCAGCGCTGCTTGGAGCTAGAGGCAGGAAGCTGAAACTGAAGTCACTTCCAGGAGCACCTAAGTTCCTGCCTCGAGCCAATGAGCAGAGCTAATCACACCTGAGTCCAAGAGGCCAGCATAGGAGATTAGGTTTTTAAACAATAATGCCAACAACAGCTATGCCAGCAACAGCAAAACATTCACTACTTTTAGTTCCACACACCCTAAAGGCTTGGATGTGAGGGGGAGAGAGGGAGACCCTTTTTCAGAACCGTTAGCATCTTCTGCTCCCTCTTGTGGTGAAAATATTTCATCTCTTGCCAGGTTTCAGGAAACAATGCAATCCAATTAATGTATTTTGTTATTTGACAGTTACAGTCCTTAGAAGTGATTACAGAACAAAAAAACTATTCTGAGAATCTTGAAAAAGCAAAGTTTGATCATACATGCTTTCCTCTAACAATCAGCCCATGGTCAATGGAACTAATCACATGTGGATGGATTTTTCTTCTGAAGGAAAATAAAGTCCCTTGAGTTAAATTTGGCTAGAACAATTTTGACAAAAAAAGAAAACTGTCCCAAGAATTTTGCACCATTGTCAGAAAATTTTGAGAAGTAAATTTAGGCATATTATATGATTACTTCAAAACACACTGCAAGAGGAGTAAAATGTGAATATAGTTCTTGTACACCAATGTAGAAACACCAAATAGATTTGTAACATTCTTAGAATCATAGAATTGTTGAGCTGGAAGGAACCCACCCTGAGGGTCATCTAGTCCAACCCCCTGCAATGTAGCTTTGCAAATGTGCTAGCAGTTTTATTCACTGCAGAATCCCTTATAGTCATAATAATTGAGCGTGGTGGTGGAAACACTAGGTGGAAGTATTAAGAGGATGGCAGCTGGTGTGCTTATAATGTCCGGGGGTAAAAGTTAGTGTTAATGTAAAAATATTGCTCAAGTTGTAGACAGCAGAAATAAGCTTCAAGATAATTTCATTGCATTAGATGTGGATTTGGTGGGACAGAATAAGCAGCTTGATGAAAAAACAGATTCATCTACTTGGTTGCAATACAACTCCCATCAATTAGAAACACAAGACAGAATTCACATACAATCATCAAATTAACTTTTCTGCGAGATGGCCTATCACATGCCTCATGCTTGGACCCAGCAGATACATTTGTGTGCACCCCCCCCCCCAAGTTACAGTGATACCTGTGGTTACAAACTTAACAGTAGCAGCCAGGAGCAAATAGGCTGCAGCAGAATTTAACCTATTACAGTGGTACCTCTGGTTAAGAACTTAATTTGTTTCAGAGGTCCATTCTTAACCTGAAACCGTTCTTAACCTGAGGTACCACTTTAGCTAATGGGGCCTCCTGAAGCCGCTGCTGCGCATTTTCTGTTGTCATCCTGTGGCAAAGTTCTTAACCCAAGATACTATTTCTGGGTGAGCAAAGTCTGTAACCCGAGGTGTTTGTAACCTGAGGTACCACTGTATTCATAATAAAAACTGTACTTTCCTAAACAAGTACTGTGTACTGCCAAGTAGGACTTAGCTAACTTTGAAGCTATCATCAGCTCTTTAATACCCAAGAATAGGACTCCATTAGGAATTGTTACTGAAGTAAGGGGAAATGCATTCTGGAAAATCCAAAGATCATTTTTAAAGGATGATAACATGTCCTAGGGCTATTTAAAGCTACAGGTAAAATATGGAATGTGATGCTCCTCAAAGCATTTTGAAAATTCAACATAGGTTTGCCATAGAAGCAACCTACTCCCAAAGCTCTCTGCAGAACCTTGAATCGAATTTTCCTTTCAGCATAAAAGCATAGGGGAAACGTCCTGTCCTTTCTCTCCCGCGCTTTCTCCTTACTCTAGTTCCAATCCATCACAGAGGCACAATATTAAGTAACAGACAAAAACAGCAAAGGAGCAGGTGCCAAGTAACACAAACGTCAGTACCAGCTCTGAAGGGAAAAGTCCTTGTCAACTGGCAACTTGAAGAGTGAGTGAAGGATTGATGAAGAGCATTTTTTTTTAACATTCTCAGCCAAACCGTGCAAAAAGCTCTCCTAATGGAGTGGGATAACAGTCAGCTTTGACCTGATTCTTTATTTTTACTTATAGATTTCGCCACTCTTTTTGCTTCCTCGCTTTTTACTGAGGGGAGAAGAATGTACTTGCATATTCTTAAGACAGAGGGCTTTGGTTCACTGCCACACCATTACAAGGCCATACCAGGATGAATGTATGAAATGGGGTTTCAGCCACTAAACTGGGGACTGGAATAAAGACACACAGGACAATCACAAAAGGGAATTTCAGGAATAGTATGGTATGTGCTGTGCTGAATTCTGTAAACACCTGGAGGTCCTCAGTAGAATAAAACATAATTTGTGTAAAAATATTTAATGGGTTGCTTCTAAGTATTGATCTCACACTCCTAGCACTTGTTTCTGTGCTTTCACAGCAGCTGTATTTTATTCTGCTGGGGACCTCTTTCACCCAGGGATTCCATGAGTTTAATTCATTGCAATCCATAGTTAATTGGTTTGCGATAAGATACTGTAACATTTTAGGTGATACCAATAACGATGGATACATTTATGATTTGCATTTCTCTTTCGTGCAACAGAGCTTTATACTGTAGACCAGGGGTCCTTAAACTTTTTCAGCAGGGGGCTGGTCCACTGTCCCTCAGACCTTGTGGGGGGCCGGACTATATTTGGGGCGGGGAGGGGGATGAACGAGGGATGATGAGCAGCATGCAAAAGGGCTCTGGAGAAGGGCTGCTTTAAATGGCGGCCATTCAAGAGGGGCATTCAGCCAACTGCAGCTCCTGTGTCTTGCGAGTGGCAGGGGCTGGCGGCGGCGGGGGGACAATGAGTGGCACGGGAAAGGGCTCTGGAGAGGGGCTGGTACCAACAAAGCGCAACCCCCTTCCTCCTCTAGGCAGGATGGAGAGAAGCCAGGAGGAGGGAGGGAGGAGGTGGCGATGCCACCGCCGTGTGAGGGAGAAGGAGGGAAAGAGCACGCGTGCTGGCGATCCACACGGCGATTCTTGGACTGTCCGCGGGTCAGATTCAGAAGGCAATTGGGCCTGATCCATCTCACAGACCTTAGTTTGCAGACCTATGCTGTAGACAAACATATTATTTGGAGCTATTACTGCTTTTGTATTTTTGTAATTGTGTCTATCCCTCATCCTCATCCCTTTTGACTAACTGTTGATTGTGAAAATGGTTACAAAAGCTGTAGCAGCCAGACTGCAACTTCAAAGCTGAATATTCCAATCTAAGTGCCAACAAAGCATGTTCTAGAACTGTAAAAGAAAGTCCACCGAGCATCTTCTATGAGAACATTCCAACTTGATCTAAGGTGGACCTTCTGATTTAATTCAGTGGAGCCGCAATATAAGCTTATTTAGATTTACAGCACAGATACCCACTAAAAGGACAAAGTAATAGCTGGAAGCAGAAGAAGCTTATCTTCTAAGTGGACTAGCCTCTATTTGCAATCTGCCGATTTCAATAAATGTTTCGGTTCAGTTGGGAAGAACACAGGCATTTGTTCTCAATGCTGAAGATAATTTTTTTTCCTAATCGTAACAACACATGCTGACATTTGAAGAGAAATAAGAATATTACTTCTTAAAAAGAGTCATGTTCAAGAATTAGAATACCATTAGGGACTCCAGCTCCGTCTCCATCACCACTAGCAGTCTTCCCAGCTGCCTTATCAAAGGGATGTATAATTTGTTTGGTTCTGCCAAATAAACTGTCAAGTGTGCTTTAATCTCTTTGCTTAATATTCTGAATAGCTTCTCTCTGTGATGGAGGTAAACAAAGTGGTACCAGAGTATCCCCTGCTTTCACAAATGAAAGAAAATCAGAAGCATGCATGAAGCTCTCCTTTTTCAGTTTTTGAAGAGGGACACAAGGCTCTTTGCTCTTTTGCGCATGTGTGCAAGGCTCCAATAAGGGCAAAGTTCTTAACCTGAGGTACTATTTCTGGGTTAGCGGAGTCTGTAACCTGAAGAGTCTGTAACCCGAGGTACCACTGTACAATATTTGCTATTACGATAAAAATCCTGGAATCAGAGTTCTTTTTCTGTGTTTCTTCCCAACCTGAGCCTTACTGAGTTAAGACCAATTAAAATCAATACCAATCCAGGAAGCCTACTCTGCACCATGGGAGTTGTAAAACAGCTATTTTTATAAACTGAGCATTCGGGCAGAAAGCAGATAATTGCACAATTGGCCAGGTGCATTAAGAAGGGGTTTTCTTACTTCCTTTGAAGCATTTAAGTATTTGCCACTGCCGAAAGCAAGATATCCGATTTGATGAATAAATGGGTTGATTCAGAATGACATCTCTTATCTTGCTAATCTAGACACAGTCAGTTTAATTGCACTCCATCATTATGTTTTCTACTGATAGTGTCCTCAGTACAACAGTGAACAGAGAAAATACCTTGCCCAAGGAACACAGCAAAAGACATTTTCATTGTGATTTATATTAATATACTTAACATACTCCAACTATTGATATCCAGATAATGTGATTCCTAGAATCAACATACAGGATTATTTCAACAAGAATTCATGTATTATGCTTAAGCATCATAAGTTTAGTCTAATCAATCCATTTACAGGGTGGCATACTACCATGTGCATATCTATCAAACCCATGTGTTTCATGAGGGATGAACCCATGTATTTCACGAGTGATGGAAATTTCTATGTGCTTTAAAAATACACACTCCTGGTGGTCTTTTTCTTCTCAATGTATCCAGCTTTTCCTTAGTAGCAATGAGTTTATACTGAGCTTCTCAGTGCTGTATCAGCCATACTGTATACACATTTTAAAGGCCCCAAAGAAAATACGACCCTTTGGCATATGAGAGACCTGTTTTAGCATCTTCCACAAATCTACTCTGGTACCTAATTTCTCCCCTTTCTGTACACTAAAACAGTAAGCAGCAGATTAAGGTAAGGAGTAAAATACTTTTACACCAGTAAGCAGTTATGCTTTTGGAATTATTCTTTTTATTCTTAAGAAATCTTTTTGGAAACTGCATTCAGGCTTGTTTTTTAAAAAACAAAACCCAATCAAGCAGTATATAATTTTTACAAAATAATAAATAAACCAAACTAAAACACTGATTGATTTCAGACAGAATCTAGTCTCCATACTGAATGCCACCACAAGGCATACCAAAACAGAAGGCAAAAGTATCATTTTCTATGTTCACATACCATTTTTCTTCCCTATCCTCCACCCTGCAATAACCTCAAATCTCCTCTGAATACTCTGGAGTAGATTGGAAGGGTTCAGGAGCTGCAGGGGAGAAGGGGAAGTCCTGTCTCATCTGCTGATGCTACGCTGGACCTCATTCATAATAACTAAAGCCTATGTTATGGCATTACAGATTATCTTGAATGCTGTAAGAACACAGACACAAGCAATTCTTGGGGGGGGGGGGACTTGGTAAACATAATACAAATTCAAAGAGTATTTGATTGGGAGCGAAGAGAAGAGCCAATATTACACTGCAGTATTACCTTATATTAGGCCTTCCCCCTCCAACCACAATTCCTCCAAGATGCCAGCATTGTAGAAAAATGCCTACTTCAGGTATGCCAGGTCTGCCAGGATTGATTCTTGTTTCTTATTAGACCCCTGTGATGTTTCACAACCTATCTTTGGAAATCCCCCTTGGTTTTGAAAGTAGCTTGTCATATGGCAAGGAGGGCTGCTGTTCAAAAGGCAGTACTGTCTAATTTGCTCCAAGGTCTGCCAGGTCTCTCCCAGGAACCATATTCTTTGAAATATTTTTAGCTACCAAGGGATGAACCTGGGACCTTCTGCATGTAAAACATGTGTTTTCCACAGTGAAACTTTGTGTGTTTATTTCTTATTGCTCAAAATGAAAAACTGTCCCTGTTAGGCATGTCCTCAGATCCATAGGCAGTATGAAACCCTAGCCTTGTGTAGCAAAGATTTCAAACACCCTATAAATACATATTGTTCCAGATTTGTGTATTCTTGCTAGCCTTCCTAGTTTTGCTGAAAACCCTACTGAACAAAAATCAGCAAGCCTCTCTTCACAGAATATATCTATTCATAACATCCTTCAACCCCTGCAGAGAGAGCTCTACATTAATCAGCAAGCAGCAGCGTGTGTGTTTCATATAGGTATTCGCACTGGAGAGCATGCTGTGTACGATACAATAAAAAAAAATCAAATTGCTTGCAAAAGCATACATGATGAGCTTTCTAGAGTGAGCATTAGCCTCTTAAAAGGTACTCAAGCTTACCTCGTGTATTTTTACATGAAAGCATTCTGAACACTGGGCTATAAAATGTGTTAAATTTCCAAATATTAGTTATTATGCTGATGTAATTTGTAACATGTGAGTTTTCCAACATGAAACCAAGTCTAAAAATGGCATCACAGGTGTGGAAACAATCCTCTAGATTTTCACATTTTCTGAGTAAGCTGAACACATAACTGTTTATAGAGGAATTACTCAAAGAAATAGAGATAGATGTGGTCTTAGTCTTAGTGACTACTGTCTTGGCAAATCTTCTGTTATTGAAATTACTTTAAACACTGTGAGCCTTCATAAAACATGTGACCATCACAATAATAAAAAATAGCACCATCTTTATAACTTGGTATGTACATGGTACCTACAGATACATTTATAGTGCCCATTTACATAATTTACTGCTTGCATGACAAGAGTTTAAAATGAATTGAAAGGTGGAAACCCCGCCTTTGCCTGAAAGCAATCTGTTTTGTACCTAATCCTTCCTCTCCTTTTTAAAACCTCTACAAAGTGCCTAGCTATCATCCCCAAATAAGATACAACGTTCAACTAGTGAGCCAAAATGCTTACATGCATGCAATCTTTTTATGTATACTTGTGTATGTTCACGGATCATTTTGCATCAGGCAACAGGTACCTGCCCTTAAAATTACAAGGTAACCATTCTTAAATCAGTTTATAATCTGATTGTTTAAAAAGAATTTTATTTTCAACAGTATCTATTTGATCAGTAGGCACAAACTACATGGTTCACCTTTAGCATTTTTATGTTTAAGTTAAACAGACAAGTCTCTTCTTCAAAATGCAATGCAGAATATAGAATCTTGAACAGCTGAGGGAATAATATGGCTATGAAAAATAATTAGACATGTTTAACAAAATGCTTGTCAAATAAATTATACTCATTTCAAAAGGTTACTCGAATCATTCAGTACAAATAGATGCAACATTACCTACCATTAATTTTACTTCATGTAAGTATATCCATACGTATCTCCCACTGCACACAAACAATTTCTTAAAGTTTACTAAAATAAATTGCCTTCTGTTTCATATAGTGCATAATATCAAGATTAAACAAATATATTAAAGTATAACAGAACTGTTTTTGCTAGGAACTATACAAACAATGAATGCTATACGATTCACTCTGTAATTGTTTTGAAAACATTGATCATCATGCCTTCAAAGAGCCTTAACAGGCAAAGAAACAGATTTAAACTACAACCAATACAGAACATGAAGAAATTTACACATCTGAAAGATATTACTAGACAATTAAGCATGTGCAGCCCATAGAAGGGAAAATAAGCCTCATGTCATTTTTTCATTCCTGCTATAGAATGGTCCCACTTCCTTGAAATCTTTTTTGTAAAGGGCATGCTACTTTACTTCACTCCACTGGTAATGGTCACACACAACAATTAAATGATATTCTTGCTACTGACAATATAGAAGCTCAGTTTAGATGACAATAATAATCTGTTGTTATTCAACTGCGTAAAGAAATAAAGAGTATTTCTGGGGCTAGACTTGGAAGCAAAATAAAGCTATATTCCTGTGTTAGACACAAGGGAGAGGAAAACAGCCCATATTAACTCACCTAGAACAGCTTGTTGTTGAAATTGTGCTTATCTCCAACTTAAGTCTTCAGTTCTACTAATAAATCATGTACTCGCAAACATAACAGTGACAAAAGGACATGCTGTGCTCTTTTCCTTCTCACTTCGATGACTGTTTCACTGACGGAGCTCTGAGAGGCTGCAATCTCAGAGTAAATATTCAATATGAGCATGCTCTGTATCCACTTTGAAAAAACAGTCTGATGCTAGGCATCTCTGTGTGTGATGGCCTACTTTCAAAGCAACACAGGGCTGTAAATCAAATCTTTAAAAAATCACTAACTGCAATAAGCAAATCAGAACCACCATGAAGTATTGATTTTCTCCTCTCTCATGACCTCTCTATCCCCCTAGAATTAATTGGACCACATGTGCAAGAGGCTGTTTGCAACACTTGGCTGTAACATATACCCAGACTTCAATACTATTCTTTGATGGATGAGAATAACACTTAACTGGATCACCATTTGACCCTCAAATCTTAGCAGAATATTCTTTCAACTGTAAATTTTGCACCCGAAGGTTCATGTTAGTATTCGTAAATCTAATCCACTTTAGTCTGGTACTATCTAGCATCCTTAGTTTGTTCTGTACACTGGTCTGTACCCCAAAATAATATGCTGTTTCGCAATATAATTAGAAAAGACCACACTCTAACACTGCACTTTGGAATTGTACTATTCATCACAGCTTAATTGACTTACAGATAGCTGGCAGGCCATGGAAAAACAGCAAACCAACTAAGATTTTTATTTAAGTTGTTTCAACACTGCACTTAAGTACTGCCATGGCTACTTAAGTTGTTTCAGTTTAAATCCAGTGAAACCAGATTTCACTATTTTACTATCATTTCAAATAAAAAATAAATCCAATATAAAACAGACTCATTCCTCATCAAATGAGATAGGCAGTTCTCACTCACCTTTTCTGAACTCTTCCCACTAGGTCTGGGAAATGGACTTTGACTGTACTTTATTAGCTGTCTAAGCTTCTCCAGTCAGTGAGTGAGATTCAATGCAACTTTAGCACAAGAAGTTTAAGAGATGGTGTTGTGTAAGTGGTAGCACACAAGCTTAATAAGAGTATTTTGTAACGGTTGTTAATACTCTAATAGCAGCAGTAGTTGCACTAGAGATTGTTCAACATCTTTGCAAGTGCAATATACCCTCTGGATTTGGCAGTTGCACTACACTAAAACCAAGGCTCCTGCCAGCAGAATTACTGCTGAAATGAATGAACTGCCACACTGAATATCACCTATTGCTAACAGTTGGTATATCATCTGAAACTGAACATTCCAATTATCGATCTACTTTTGTTGTTGAAACTGGGAGAAGCTTCAAAAGAGCCAAATTGGCAGGAGAAGAACAAAGGTAACATTATGGTATTTACAAATTAAGGATGTGATAATGGGAAATACAAGGAATAAAAGTGCAAAGAATATGACATAAAACTTGATTAATCTAAGTAGTCAGAAATTTGATTCTTGTAAATTCTTTTCTCAAATATGTACCGTATAACATCTTATTAGAGAAGACAAAAGATAATAAAGATGCTGCTTCACTATAATGAGAAAAGGGGGAAATATTTGCAAAAGAACATACCTATAAAAAATACGCCTGCTGGTTAGGTGCAATAATATATTTCACAAAATAATAATTTTAACATCCTTGTTAAATAAAGAGATGTGAGGTTGTACACCTTCCAGTTCACTTACGTAAGTTTCACCTGTCTTCATCCATATTCTGGGCTACTACATGCATACTTTGCATGCTCCCCTCCCAACTCTCACAGTGAGTTGCCAGGAGGAGCAGCTGCCATTGAATCTTGGAGGGCAAAAGAACACCAGCCCACAGACAGCATCCATAGCATTGCTATGGAGACTGAGCACAAACTTCATCTCCCTCCTTCACCCCCTGCCAGAGTGATGGAGGAATGCAAGAAAACAGGGAGCTAAATCTATTCCAATCCACCAAAAAGAACATAGCACAGCTAGATCCTGATTTTCTTTCCATCCTTCTCCTAAGAGAGATTGTTTTGATGAGGGGTGGGAGTGAGAAAAGAAGCAGCAGAAGCATATCTCTCCAAATGGAACCCTACAATACAAAGCTCTATTCTCAATGGACCATTTCTCTCCCATTCCTGCTTTGAAGATGGAGAGGGTACCTGCAGCAACAGTCCTCATCAGTTGCCGTTTCCTGCTCCCACCTTAGAACAGGAGTGGAGTCTAGAGCTGCTGTCATACAGAGCACCAAATCTGGGAGATAAGGAAGAGTGGAGTGCTCCTGGCAGCCATGAGGTTTTGGTTGGCAATCAAGGTCAGACAAAATTTGTGTAACTTCACTTAGAAATATGTGGTACCCTTTGTTAATGAGTAAGCTACCAACAGCAGTTGAGATATGCATATAAATGTCTCTCTCTATAATATTACATATGGGTGGACAGGTGGGTGGGCACAGACTTCAATGACTTCCAAGAATCCCTCGGTTCTTGGATTCAAAGTAGCTATAGAAAAAAACAAATCATTCCCTCTTGGCAATCTTTAATGAAAATGTATTTAACTTCTTCATAAGACTATAGGCGTAGCATTACCTGCAAACAAGGGATCCTAGTTTCAAACAAATCATGGTTACTTACAAAACAAACCACCTTCAAACAAATTAGCTTGTTTAAATCAGGACTCCTGGTTCACAAGTGACACTAAAGTGAGATTATTCACAATGATGTAAACTTGGCAGAAACTCAGTTCAACATTTCACTTGAGATTGCTGAGACTTGTCTACATAGAGCTAAACAATGGTTTAGTATTACATGGGAACCAGTCCAGTGCTCATTAAAGACTTTCTTTCTTAGTCTAGAGTCTAGACCAAAAGAGTTAAAGAAATCTCTGATAGTAGTTTCCCCTCTTCTTCCAGTATTTCCTTTACTCATGATCACAATCTCTTGAATAGGAATGTTTGTTTCCACCTGTATTGTTTTAAGCAGAGGAACAAGTCACACTTTTTAAAAGTAGCAGTTTTGAAAAAGATATAAACATTAAGGTAATTTAAATAATAATCTAGGTATAAACAAAATGCTTACTACCTAATGAGGCAATTTTCCAAAGTCATCCCTGGCATTTCCTTATAAACTTGTACAAAATGATAGATGGGATTTTTATTGCACCATCTTCTTCAAAACATCAAGCTATCAGTCGGTGTGCACTATAGTAAAATGCATCTTGAACAAACCAATTCAAGGACTCAGATAAGCACAACTAGAGTGGTGCAGAAATATTTATAGTAACACAGAGAAATGTAAGATCGTATCCCAATGAGGCCTGTATTTTATTTTTCTTATATCAACATACACAAAACATAGAACTAAGCAAGCAGAAGTTATTTTGAACAAACATTCTAATTAGCTATCAATCTGGAAAAGGAAAATCATGTCTGGGGGCGCTAATATTGACTTAATTTAGTAGCACAAATAAGCACAAATTTGATTGCTAAATCTTTTTGTGAAGAATGAACTACCAAAATCAATTTGTTCTTAATAGTTTCATTCTAGGTGTCTAGCAAATTTGCCACAAAGAAAACAATGAAGATTACAACAATTCAATTTTCAATACTTTAGCATTAATCTCCAATGGAATATCTTTCAATCAAGAAGTACCACAATAAAACTTTATTACGGGCTTTAATGAGGTGTGGGTAACACTTGCTCAGTACAAAATTAGAAGGCAGAAGAGCAAATATTTTGGATGCTTGAGGTGGTGGTTTTTGTGTTTTTTTTTAATCTAACATTATCTGTCCTGTTTTCTAGGTAAGTGCATGCAATAATGCTTTTAGCAACAGCTCTCACACATTTCTTTTGATCAGTGTATGAAGCATTTGAAGAGCAAAGATATTCTAACCTTAATATCAATGTGTCAAAATAAAACTAAATCATCTTACATAAATACAGAAGTATTTTTTAAACAGGCAAAAAAGAAAAAAATGTATAGGTAGGCATATACCTATAAATTTGGTTAAATTTGCGAGCAGAACCACAAAACTGTTTTGCGGTTATCAGTTGTTCAAGTGACAGGTGTCAAAATACTGAATCATAGAAATGTAGAGCTGGAAGGGACTCTGAGGGTCATCTAGTCCAACTTCCTGCAATGCAATAATCTCAACTCATGGTTCCTTCATCCAAATTGACGCGGCCAGTCAGTCCCTTCTCCCTCCTGGTAGAAAAGCCTGCAGGATCCGCGCGCTCCTTAAAGGGTGTGCGGCTCCTGTGGGCTTTTGCGGGAGGTGGGGGAATTGCCATAGCCGCGCACAGCCTCTCCGGCTGGGAGAGGCTGCATGCTGCTAAAGAAACCAAGACAGCTGGCTGCCTTGGCTTCCTCTTTAGCCTTGGCACAAGCCACGACAGCCAGCGGGATGGATCCTGCTTGCTGTCTTGGTTTCTTTAGCTGCGCGCAGTCTCTCCCAGCTGGAGAGGCTGCGCACGGCTATGGCACAAGCCAAGACAGCCAGCGCGATGGATCCCGCTGGCTGTCTTGGCTTCTTTGCTCTTTGGGGCTGGGGGGGGGGGGACCTGGGCTTCCCCCGGCAGCCCCAAGAAGCTCTGGGCTGCTCTTTGGGGCAGGGGGGGGGGGAATAATTTTTTTTCTTGATTTCCCCCTCTAAAAACTAGGTGTGCCTTATGGAGCGAAAAATACGGTTTATTTTGTGATGATGACCCTAAACCAAGTTCCAAACCTAGATTTCCAAAATCCAATTTTAAAAACAATGATTTGGAGGCTGGCATATACCACAGTGTGCCCGATACTGGTCTGAAACTATGGTTAGTAAAAACCAGAAACGAGGGAGCCTACCAGGCTCTAGGATGTTCTTACATGAGCTCTGGGAGCCTCTCACGAGATCTCAAAGGCTCATCTGAATTCCCACAAGATCTTGTGAAAGCCTCGCAGAGCCCAGTAAGCAAGTCTGAGAGCTTAAAAGTTCATTCTGTACCAGGAAAATCCTGCACAAAAAGCGCTTTTAAGCTCTTCATTTCCTATGCATTTAATTTGTGTGACTTCCTCCAGCTGGCTTTCAAAGTTGAAGTTAAAATCACACTTGTTAAACAAGTGTAAGTTGTAAGTTACAAAAGGCACACTACTAGCTTGAGAATATTGGCAGTCAACAGGAGCACTTGCACAGTATAGTGCCACATATTAGAAAAGAAACAAAACCTGTGTATATGGTTTCTACAGAATAAAAAGTACTACCATTCATTACAAGTAATGGACCAAATGTAAACTGTTATCTCGTTTTACTACTTGCTCGTTTACTATTATTTAAACAAAGTTCTCTCCCTGTCTTATTTAACAGCAACAGCAAAGTTGACCTGGATCTGGGATTTTTTTAAAGATGAAATCCAATAACCATGTCTAATTTCAGGTTTCAATTATCAGACAAAAATTATAGTCCAATTCTCTCAGCTGCGTTACTGCATCTTAAAAAGCCTATTAGTAACTTCACACAAAATACTGCATTTACCTGACTTTCACACAAGTTGTTGGCAAGAAAGTTCTATGTAAACTAATCTTACATAAAACATGCAAATATATTATGACCTAATTATGACTGGGAAATTATTCATATTTTATTAAGGAGCAGTAATCACCACAACTACTCTTTGATCACAGTGCAATATTGTCAGGTATTTCACAAAATTAAGTACTTCTTTCATGTGTTATTTAAGTGAGAGAATAACCTATCTTCTCAAGTGGCACCATCTACTCACTAAGGGGAGGCATCTGCTTTATGAATGCAGGACATCAGCAATCAGGCACACATCCTGACCTCCTCTTAATGCCATACCAAACTTCAAACAAAAGAGACACAGTCAAACAGGTTGGCTCTGTTTATGCAAGAGGGCTTTATAATTCTTGGGGATAGGAGGGAACACAGCACATTAATTTTGATTGCGTAATGCAGCCCAACAAATTTAAATGGCTCAAACACTGCTTATCTCCCATTCTGGCAGCTTCCTGTTCACAACCATGTAAATTTTCATTTTGCTTTTGGCTGTGGACAATTGCCTAGTTAATATAAATGTTTTAAGGCATTATAGTTTCTTTATAGTCCTCATGGGTTCCTGTCTGGGCATTCCTGAATAACTGGGCTATTTCAATGAAAGTATTACTTAAAATATTAAATTAAAACATTAAACAAGCACATATCCTACTCCCACAAATTGTGCAGCATTTTACAAAACACTGACAAGTATTTAGCCATTTCTGAACTGTCCTGTAGCCAACTGAACAGAGAATATTAGCCTTCTAAAACATTTATTAGAATCTACACACTTCGATTTTAACCATTTGGAACTTCATGAAAATATGTTCTCGAGTGTATAAAATTTTGCCAGCTCTATTGCAACATACAGTAATGTTGTGGAACTGTGTTGTAATATACAGTAATGTTACAGAAACATAGCCATTTCTTTGTGCCAGATCCAAGAATAATTAGAGCACATATATGGGTTTTTTTAAAAAGGGAATCTTAATTATGTCTCTTGAAAAAGGTGCTCTAAACCCACCACACACTATGGGAATCCACTGTGCATTCGACTGCAACTTTAGATTTGATTAACATAATCTACTATAGCTGCCCTCTTGTGTTTTAAAGTGAATCAAGCACGTAATGGTGCATTAGTCAGGAAATACAGTGGTACCTCAGGTTAAGTACGATACTTAATTCGTTCCGGAGGTCCGTTCTTAACCTGAAACTGTTCTTAACCTGAAGCACCACTTTAGCTAATGGGGCCTCCTGCTGCTGCTGCTGCATTGCCGGAGCCCGATTTCTGTTCTTATCCTGAAGCAAAGTTCTTAACCTGAAGCACTATTTCTGGGTTAGCGGAGTCTGTAACCTGAAGCGTATGTAACCCAAGGTTACATACCGTATTGCAACGTATTTTATGTTTTGCTTTTCTACACCTATGCTTAAGAAAAATGCAGTTTTAACATCTAATATTTAAGATGGCAAACTTCTCCCTGCAAGGCTGCAATTTGTACACCTTTACATGAGGTGAGAAGAGTGAGATTGCAAAAAGAGGCATGAGGATGAATGGAGTGCATTCATACCTTTTCAAGATACAACTGGAGTGAATGGACTTAAGCCTGTACCCAGTTATTTAGACTTATGCAGGTTCAATTACATCAAACGATAACAGAAGTTACTTAGGACCTTGCAAAATAAAATTATATATTTCTAAACTATAAACCTCTTGCAAAATACCTGAACTGAGAAGTATCTGCAGCCACTATCATGCCCACTGAATTCAGTGTGGCTTTCTACTAAGTAGACACTGTTATTTCCTAGATGCAAATCAGCAGCACCAGATGACCCTGCTCGGCTAGGCACTGGGTAGATTTCACCCTGCGTCTTGCAAAACCGGGCTACTGCTGCCGACAGGGCCTACGCCTCTTGGCAACATCCAAAGGCTCTGATCCACTAGGCACTCAGGGTGGATTGCACCCTGTGCCTCACAGAGTCAGGCCCAGGCTGCCACCGGGCCCAGCACTAGCGATGGCAACAAGCAGTTCTGGCTTGCCCAGCCCTACCCATTGCCACCACACTTACCTGACCTGGGGGTTCTGGATCATGGGCTCTACTGGTCAAAACGGGAGCCTCACCCATCTCCCTCTCCCACTGGAAACAAACCAGGACTGCTCCAAGTACAGTGGTACCTCAGTTTACGAACTTAATCCATTCTGGAAGTCCGTTCTTAAACCGAAATCGTTCTTAAACCGAGGCGCGCTTTCCCTAATGAGGCCTCCAGTCACCGGTGCCCTTCCACCATTCGGATTCCTTTCTTAGACCGAGGTAAAGTTCGCAAACAGGGACACTACTTCCGGTTTTGCGGAGTTCTTATACTGAATAGTTTGTTACCAGGGCTGTTCTTAAACCGAGGTACCACTGTAAAGTGTTTCAAAAGAGAGATGGGATGTCAGTTAACTGTAGAATTATGTATATTTGATACTCACTCATAGCCACTAGACTACACAAACTTTTTGTTAGAACTTCTAGCTGCTTGTCAAATACAAAGATTCTTATACAGTGGTACCTCAGGTTACGAACAGCCTAGTTAATGAACTTTTTGGATTACAAACACTTCAAACCCGGGAATGAGTGTTCCGGGTTGCGATTTTTTGTCCGTTCGGGGGGGGGGGTGTTACTTCCGTTTTGAGTGCCACACTTCCAAAGATGGAGAGAGAGAGAGAGAGAGAGAGAGAGAGAGAGAGAGAGAGAGAGACGCAGAAGAGATGCCAGCTGCCGTGCACCAAAGCGCACTTTGGAGAGACCCCCATCAGGACTTGGAAAGGGACACGTGGCGGTGAGGGTGATTATCTGGGGGAGGCGGACGTCACTAGAGACAGGAAGGTGCAGGGAGGGTAGTTTGTGGTGGCGAGCCCAATCTGGGTTGAGTTTCCTTTTGCTTTGCCTCCCTGAGGAGTGGAGATTATCGGTGCACTTTCAGCCTCCTTCTCCCCGATGTACCAATGCAAACCCAAGTTGCAAAAAGTAGCACTAGGCCCTGGTGGGCTGCCCCCTTACCTTGGCCAAGCGGATAGCCAATCAGGATTTTTAAAAAATGATTTCCCCCCTTCACTGCTCACTTCCCTCTGTGGCACCCTAGCCTTGTGCTGTGCCACTCCCATTTATGTGATTTTCACCTGTGCCCCCCATGGAATATCCAGGGGGACCCCAGAGGGATATAAGACCCTCAGTTGGGAAACGCTGCTATAAATGGCCATATAGTACTTTCTATTAAAACATTTAATAGCAAGTTTTTAATCTGGATGCATTGCACTCACACATATACAAACAAGAATATTACTTGCTACACAAGCCAGAAACAATTATAAAAATGAAACAGCATTTATTTATATTCCCTAAGAAACAGTTATTCCAAATTAGCTGTACCTGCCATTCACTACCAAGCAAATATTCGAGTTTAAGACAGCAGAGGCAATTCCAGATCTATCCCTGAAACATGCAATCTGTGCATACAATCTACAAAGCAGAGCTGTATACAGACGTTTAAAGGAAAGTCTGGCTTTAAAATGATTTCCTGTATTGGAACCTCCTGTATAAACTTCAAACTCATGGGGCAGTTTTGTTTAGTATGTGGAGAAGTAAAACAATCGTTCTGATTCTACTCAAGATGCAATCAGGGAAGCCAATTCTGTTTTTTGAAACCTTCTAAACACAGATCATAGAAATGTAAAGAAGGTGGTGCCCTCAGCTGGCCAAAAAGATTTCTGCAGTTTCATTGTGCTAATTTTTCTAACTACAACCTCAACATTAGCATACCTTTTAGAGATATGCTCAGAGTTAATTAATTAGTTATAGAAATAATTAAAACAACATCACTTCAAGAAAGAGAAAGCACACTTTATGCAATGCTGCCCTTATTCAAATTGCTTGTCACACAACCGTGGAGAATGCTAAACCAATGATGGTCACCAGGTGGTGGTAAACTCAAGATTTTAAAATGATACTGCTCCGACATTTTACAGTATTATAAAATACATTTTACTATATTTAAATCCAACAGCTGCACTGAATTAAAAAATAAGCTGTGTCACCAGTAAATTGTTTTATAATATTTCAGAATAAGGAAAGGAGTTTAGAAGTTCAGAAATTATACATTTCATGCTTAAAGAGCTTGTAAAGCATCAGAAAGCATTAGAAAATTACCTGCAATACTACAATACTCATTCTCTCAGAAGAAGCCTAAGGTAGATTATCCTCAATGATGTGCTGATTTCACTAAAAGAATACAAAATTGAGTTCTAATCAGGGACACTACCCATGGCAGCTGCAGACTACACCCACTGTTTGGGGGCACATCCCAGAAAAACCACCTGGGACAGGCAAACATGTTAATCAGCAAAGTGTGTTCTCAAACCATGTGTAGAACAGTCTAGATCTCAGATAGAGCCTCCCAGTCACAAACTTGTAAACTAAGCAACACTGATTACTTCAATATGACTAGATATATGACTTCTTTCAGAAATCTTAGGACCTTCCTCAACTAAGTTTTTTCCCGGAAATATGCTACTAAACAATATTAAAATGAGAGTTGCTAATGATATCTAGTTTTGAAAATTAAGATTGCAATTACCTGAAATATCTGTTGAGGGTGCCATTTTTTCAAACCAAACAGGACTGCTCCCTTTTGCTACCCTCAACCAGCCATATGTGCCAAGTCCTTTATTACCAAACAGAAAATTTCTCCAACTGGCTCTCTCTTGCTTTTAGCCATTATGCTACAATACACATCTGCCTTCATATCACTCTTTAGATGAATAGCCCTAGGTTGCTAGTGTTTGGATTCAGAAAGCGACTCATTCTGCAGAATGATGGGGGGGGGGGGACTCTGATTCCCTGCTGGGTCTGCAAAAGAATCTGAGAATGTGTCTGCCCTTGATTATTGTATTCTGACCTACAATTTCAGATAGAGGGAGAAGTTTAAAACTCCAAACACACCGTAATTTAAAACTAGAATTCAGCAGCTCACCTCTTTGGGGCCCAAGAAACAGATTCTCAAAACAAATCTCTGCTAAGTTAAGCTATTAATATGTTGTCATTTCCAGACAATATAGTTGTCTTAGAACCCATTGGCATACTAATCAATTAACAGCCACAAGATATTAACAACAAAGACATCTGCTTGCTCTGTCTTACAAAATGCTGATACTCTGTAGTAAGTGAAGATCTAAATCAAAGCAGGAAGTTTTTACTGGAGGGTTGGCTATTATATGATACTTTAAATGTTCTTGTACAAGTCAAGGTTGTTTCTCATGCAATGCTTTGCGATCAGTTCAACTCTGCATGACAGCTTCAGGGTTGTTTTCCTTGTGATGTAGACTTCATTGTTCTACAAAGGAAATGTATGCATTTAAATTATCCCAACATAGGATAGCAGAGACATATGGTTAAGTATCAGGGATATCTGTATTCATAAAGGCAGTGATCATCCTTATTTTGACCATATAAATAAGCTCTTGTCCTCAAGTCTCCAAAATGGTAAAAATGGGAGTAACTACAAGGCTGAACAGGTGGGTTGCCATGAAGACCAATAAAGGTTACAAAACTTCTTAAAAAAAATAAAATAAAACAAGCTATTAAAATGCCAGTTTTATACACTGAATAAAGATGAGGAACATGCCAGAAAAATAAAAGACCAAGCATGGTAATTGTTCATGTTGGCATTGCTGCTCCTGGCATCAATGCTCATTAAATACATTTCAATGACATAATTCAACTACGTTAGGAGCTGAAATATCTCCCATTTACAATTTTAGAAGACAACATACATAACTTGAGATTGTGAAAGGAACAAAATGTTGTGAAATACTGTAAATTAGTACTAAAAGATATTAAGGTGACAGATCATTTCAAATGCAGATTTAACATTGCCAGTAGTAAACAATTCAATGTTGCAACATAGTCAGGACTGTGGAGTGCAGAATGTTGAATTTGACACAACAGATGGTATCAATATCCCAGGATTATTATTATTATTATTTACCTGCATGGTTGCAATAGACAGTAGAACTATCTAGTTGTCAGGGGACTGCCATTGGAACAGGGGAGGGAGGCAGGGGGATACAGAGAGCCTCTGAAGCTTCTGAGGAGCAGCTCCTCGTCCAGCGGTGGGGAAAGCCTTGCCTCCAGTGGAGAAGAGATGGAAGGGGGCAGCCAAGCGAAGGGAGGGCTCGAAGATGCACACCTGCCGTTTCCGTCGCCCAGCTTGCGCAGAGGGGTGAAACATAAGGAGGGGAGGCGGAGATTTGGAGTGTCTAAGTTCTTATGTTGGGGGAAAAACTGGAAGGGGCCTCTCCCGGAATCTGCAAGTGACTAAGACGGACATGAACTTTGTGGTTATGCACTGTAAATAGTTTGCACCAATAAAACCTGTAAAAGACAGGTCGGAGTCCTGCCTGGTTACTCACAAGCAACCACCACCAGCACCTGACACTAGTCTTCCATCCTGTTTTCACAGTAGCCAACCAATGCCTGTGGGAATTCCACAAGCAAAAAGTGAAGCCAAGAGCACTCTCCCCTCCTGCGATTTCCAGCAAGCATTGCTACCTCCAACTGTGGAGGAAGAGCATAGCCACTATTGCTAGTAGCAATTGATATCCCTCTTCTCCATGAACTTGTCTAATCCTACTTTAAAGTCACCTAGGCTGCAGGCCATCACTGCCTCCTGTGGGAGGAAGTTGCATAGTTTAATTATGTGCTGCATGAAGTAATTTCTTTTATCTGTCCTGAAAAAGTGGGGAGTGTCTCTTTTAAGTTCGAACAATGGCAAGCTGTTCATTCAGCCTTAAACTTTTAATAATTTGCCACACATCTAACTTCTAATATATATTGGATAAACTAGGCAGTATCAAAATTCTTAGGGTTGTTTACTAAATGAAGCTAAAATGAACATGCTAACTTTGATTGTTCAAGGGCAGGGGTAGAAACCTCTGGCCCAAACTTGTCCTGCCAAGGGGTCAAATTGGGACTGTGACGCTGTTTTCATCAAATCACACCCACTAACTGCATGTGATGTCAGGTGTGGGGGAGATAGAGGTGTGGCTGCCAATGCACAATTGGGAGCCTTAAAGTTCCCTCCCAACTGTGCATTGGGCAAAGGAAAGCTTGCTTCAAGTTGTGTAGTTCATTAGCTGATTTGTGGTAAAATCAAAGCCTGCTGAATTGGCTGCACAAAACAGTTTCCTGCAAAGAACCTGCTCATGCAGGCAATGCTGCCAGGCACTTGATAACCCCCTGCACAAAGCACTCTGTAAACTCTGCATAGTGATCAGCTGATGAGCCCCCCACTCCACCCTAAGGCATCAGAATTAATATTTTTATGCAGACTATCCTATGCAAATTATGCTAATTTAGAAAGGAAAATTTTCTTGAAAACCCGTACCACTGGTCACCACTTGAAATAATAAATATTTACAATAAAGTATTGTATTACTAACCTAAAAGTTCCTCATTCATACATACTTAAGAAAATATAACAAAAAAGCATCTGTACATAATCACTGTTATACATTGCTTGTATCTCTGGGACCACAAGATTTATCAGTCTAAAAGTCAAAAAATAGTTGGAAGAATAACTCGTTAGAGGCTTCTAAAGTAGGGTTACCAGACATCCCTGTTTCCCGGGGACTGTCCCCGGATTTGCGAATAAGTCCCCGGACAAATTCCATCCCCGGTATGTCCCCAGATTTCATCTAATGTTCCTAGGAAATGCAACAGCGACAGTCTCAGCAGCCCGGAGCAGTTGGCTCTGGCTGGCTTCAGGAGCTGCTCAGAAGTCCCCATAGGATGGTGGTGCAGGGGCTCGAAGATGCAGCTTCCGGGCTGCCTCCACCTTCCCTGACCCCAACAACACGCTGCCTATCAGAGCTCGCATGCAAGCAGGAGAGGGCAGGAATCTCTCCGTTAGGCAATGGGAAGCCTTCCTTCCCAGATGAGGGATCCCTGCCGCCTCCTGCTTGCACGCAAGGAGGAGTTGGGATGGGGCTGCTCCAAAAGGCAGTGTAAAGCCTCCCTTCCCTCTGCCACCGTCATCACTGCAGCATCAACGTCCCAAACGTGATTTATTTATTTATTTAGTGTCTCCGGATTCACTGAAAAAAATTTGGTAATTCTAAGGTCAACCTTGCTTAACTACTTTCACCAGATAACAAGGGATATGTGCCCTGCTTGAAATTCAGTAATGAGAGGATACTGTATATATATTTTAAAACTACACAGCTGATGTTACAATGAAAAACAGAAGCTGCCTTCAACATGCATTTTAAGCTCCTTTTGCAATGTTTAGAATATTTCATGAACATCGAAGTCATCACTGCTGATACAAGTTCACCAGTTCACCATAAATGAACCCATCTAAAGTCTGTTCCACCTGCATAAATTTACACTTCCACAACATAAATGAGAAGATGATTCAAATTTGAGTAGCATTACATGTATCCAGCCTGAAGGAGTTCCAATCAATCTGTTCCTAACTGGGTGAGTCCCGCTGGTCATAACACTCCGTGCTGCAAGTCACTTAAAAAGATGGAAAGCATCCAAAAGTAAAAATAAATGTTAAAAATAAGCAAAATAAAAGCCAGAACAGGCTTTCAGTGATAAAATAGGTCAGGACAGGATTGAGGAGTGGACTTCTAAAACAATATTCTGGAGCATCACATCTCAGAACATGTTATGTGCAAGCGGAAAGACTAGGGACAGCTAAATGCCCAGACCTCCCCCAGTCTATCCTCCCTGTAAGATTCTACACATATTCAACATTTTTAATCACCTAGGCCATGTCCCTCTTGACCTATGCTAAGGTTGCAGCTATTGTTGCACTTTAAAGGAGCCCGCCAGAAGGATCTGGCAAGCTATGCTCATCAAGGAAAACTCCAAGTTAACCACCCTAAGTGGCCTTGCTCAATGGAATTCTTAGTTAATCTACTCCCAGCATCAATACATTTTTTTTGTTTCTATATATTTATAAAATAACAGCCAACCTTTATTGGCATAATCACCATTAGAATCTTCTGCTCAGAGCCAAAACCAAAGCAGTTCTTTGCTACTCCCAGCAGCCAGATCTTCTGTTGCTTCCTTTCCTGTATTAGTGGTTCTCATATTCCTGCCCGCCAATTGAAGGTATGCTCCTACACATTACAAGTTTGACTGGCTTTTTTTATGTGAGCGCAACAACCTTGAATAGAAGATGAGGGCCATGTGATATCATGGATTGGCAACTATCAACAATCAAGTTAGAATTATGTAAGACAGCTGCAACTATCAGATAGAGCTGCCATCATGGATCAGCTATGTTACACTATGCTAGATTCCTCCTTCAGGAGGGAGGGAGGGTTATCAATTCAATTCAATTCAATTCAATTCAATTCAATTCAATTCAATTCAATTCAATTCAATTCAATTCAATTCAATAAATACATAAAGTCCCAACATGGGACTCACCCCACACTCCAGATCAAAATACAGAGAAGCTTATTGCTTGGGGTGGGAATAAGGAGCAGGAGTGATTCAACACAAAATATTATTGGTCTTAGAAGAGAAAAGAGCAACAACACAGGTCACTTTGGTGGAATCTAAACACATAGAGCGTTTTTAAAAATACACTGAATTTTCCCTAAGGCTCACCATCACCATTTAGTTTCACATTGTATATTGCACTTAAAACACACTTAAAATGTTTTATTCACAGCTGTATAGCTGAGTCCTTTCACCTTCTGCCTCACATGGGGGGGGGGGCAGAAACAGTAGGTAATGACTTGATTTTGGTGGTGACAAGAATAAAAAACCATGCATTCCTAACAGCATTATGCCAATGCGTAGAAACGCTACATTTAATGGCCTGTCCTATTAATACAAACAGATCAATTCCTGGAATCAACCCAGAGGCCCACCACTACCTCCAAGAAGAGTTCTGACAACTGCAGATACTTCCGTAGGACACTGTAGGAACTTTTGCTTATTTTAGAAAAGAAAGAATGCAAACAAGTTGTCCACAGGAAGACTGTGGGTTTTCTTTTTTGCAAGGGGGCGGTATATTTAAGGCTAAGAGCAAATAAAAAATCCCAGAGTATTCTTTCAATAAAACAGATACACAAAATTCCTCATAAACCTCCAGGAAAAAGCAGGTTTTGCACTAAGGAAGCACAATCCCCAACCTTGTTAAATGTAACCATCTACAAAACAAGACAAAAGGCTTTCATGTAGCTTGCTCCAATTTTCAGCAGCTAATCCTCTTCCCCACTGTGCCAATAAAAAGGCAAAAATACTGAAGCAATTTTCCTGAGTAGTAATTGCAGGGAAAGCCTGGGCGTACAAGAGCAAGGAAACATAAACCAGATCTGCTGCCATCTGCCCAAGAAGATGAGCAATTGCACTCCAATATCAACTACCTGCAAACAAGTTATGGGAAAACCCACTTTGCTTTTCTGCTCATTAGAGGTCTCTTCATAAGGAAAAAAAACATATTGGGAAGTGGTGCACATATTCCTTTACGAGAAGATTACTACAGAACTGGTGCAGTGAGTGTGGTTAAATGTACTAATCAGGATGTCTCCATTTCAAATCCCTTCCTCTGGCATGGAATTTGAAGCTGGCTCCCAGCAAGCCACTCTCTGTTCCCCTTCTGCAACATGGAAATAATAATGCTGATGTAACTTGCAGGTCGTTGCAAGGATTACCAATAATGTGCTTCAAATATGCATGTTTTTAGATGTGATACTAAGAGGACAAAACCCAAAACTGCCAACAATTTCAATCAAATTGAACATGAAGATGAACCATTTGCAGACAAGGAAATAACTTCAAACTAATGCTCTTCCCAAACTGTATTTTTTTAATCACACAATGAACGCAAGGTTATTTATGGTCCCATGGGATCCAGATAAATTTCCAAAATATAGTGTATGGTCTGGGAATAGTGTATTTTATAAGCATTTAACCCATAATATTTTGTTGCTGAGAATTTTCTCCACTGCTAATGAAATCAACTGCAGTGGGAAGTGCTGTTTTGGAATGTGGTTCTCAGTCATGTTTTCCATCCAATTCAGAGACTGTGTTCTGCTTACTGGGTGCAAATAAACAGGGGGTATAGAAGTATTAATATATAACAAGGCAGACTCTTCCCTCTGTTGCCACTCTGATCAGCACCAGGATATGTTTAACACAACAGTAAGAATTCATTGCTAATCAGCTCTGAAGCAAAGATACGCTACTCTTCGGGGCTCACTTAGAAGAAAATTTGTTGAACACCGATAGGCAGGCACTCTGTGTGCACTCTGAATGGCAACAAAACAAGAATTATAATCAATGGCTTGGATGTAACCAGATATTACACTATTATTGAGCCTATTTCAAAATAGTGTTTGGGGAACTCTTTCTACAATCAACACCATCTGCAGCATGTCTCATTTCCTCCACTCCACAATGTGCAAATGTTTTCAGTGGTGATAAATTTTAAATAATGCAGAAAAGATGTGATACTGGAATACTTGATAATGACATCAGGAACATCCATTACACATATGAAATGGCACAGGAACTGCCTACCAGTTGGCTATGGCTTATGTAGTACTAAACTTTGAAGCAGGCTAAGCTCTCAGCTGAAGTCACAGTCATTAAACCTGAAAAGCTAGTATTTGTACATACAAATTAGCTAGGTATGCAAAAGAGTAGCTGACTCTGCATAATTTGTTTCAACATGCACATTGTGGTTTCTGTAGCCAGGCACATTATTGAGTTGTACAACCAGTTACTTTCCTCAACTAGCGAAACTTCTGAACTGCTCCAGAAAAAAGGTAATAGCATAAAGCCTTCATTTTGGGGCCAGCAGCTGTCTAATGAACCATTAGACTTCTATCAGCCAAGGTAAGTTTAGGGCCTCCAACAAGAAACCTACTTGTGAAAGGTATCTGACATTTAAAAAAATCATTTGAACCTAGGTATAACACCATGTGTGGGGAAGTACTTACAAATTTATCACACAATTAAAGCCTACCTACTCTCTCAGAAGCTCACAATACAGCACACCAAATTTTCCCTATCTGTCCTCGAAACAATCCTGTGAGGTTGGTTAGGCATAGAGACAAAGTGTCCATGCATAAGACAGGAGTTCAGGGTCACCCAGATTTTCTCATGAAAAATCATTTGTATTCAGGCCTCCTTGGTCAGAACCCAATATTTATGATACCACAATGGATCTTAAGTTCCAGTTATGGGACATACCGTATTTTTCGCTCTATAAGACGCACCAGACCACAAGACTCACTTAGTTTTGGAGGAGGAGAACAAGGGAAAAAATATTCTGAATCTCAGAAGCCAGAACAGCGAGGGGTATCGCTGCGCAGTGAAAGCAGCAATCCCTCTTGCTGTTCTGGCTTCTGGGATAGCTGCGCAGCCTGCATTCGCTCCATAAGACGCACACACATTTCCCCTTACTTTTTAGGAGGGGAAAAGTGAGTCTTATAGAGAAAAAAATACGGTAATTCAGTATCAGTTCCGATAATCCTTGCTTGAAATAACTCAGCCTAGTACTTAGGTGTGGTCCCTTTCAACTTAGACTGAACAGGTATCCTTTCATGTTCTGCCATTCAAAAACCAGAGTTTCTACCCCACCTTTGCACTATGTTCAAGACAATCATAATCATAAAAGGTAAAGGGACCCTGACCATTAGGTCCAGTCGTGGCCGACTCTGGGGTTGCGGTGCTCATCTCGTTTATTGGCCAAGGGAGCCAGCGTACAGCTTCCAGGTCATTTGACCAGCATGACTAAGCCACTTCTGGCGAACCAGAGCAGTGCACGGAAACGCCGTTTACCTTCCCGCCGGAGCGGTACCTATTTATCTACTTATCTACTTGCACTTTGATGTGCTTTTGAACCACTAGGTTGGCAGGAACAGGGACTGAGAAACGGGAGCTCACCCCATCGTGGGGATTCAAACCGCCAACCTTCTGACCGGCAAGTCCTAGGCTCTGTGGCCACCCACATCCCTTTTAATCACAATCATATACAATAGCTAAAAAAGAATGCAATGTTACTTCTAATATGCTATTGACCCGAAAGCAGTGGCATATTCTTAGCAGGTAATATTCAGTACACCACGTTATTTTCAGGTGTGAAATTATAGAAAAAATTGCATTCACTGGGGTGGGGGAGTCTATAATTTAGGATCAAAAGTAAATTAATCCCCATTGGCATAGATTAAAAATAAAAGAATTGAGTTTCAAGTATTCAAAATCTCTTTGTAAATTGTTAGCCATGAAGTAGCCCAAGCTACTTTAGTGCTGGAATAACAATAGATCAAGGTTAGGCCAGGGAGACTGAAATGCAGCTGAATCAGGGATGAGGAAGAGTCTCTACCTGCTAGGGTTCCAAAGCTACTTGATACTTCTCCGTAGAGGGGCAGTTTAATGATTTAACATATTAAATAAATATGCACTGACACAATTGCAACTTCTTTCAGTCTCACTCCAGTTACATTTAAGTCTAGTTCCATGTCTGGCCTATACCCTTACCTGTGCCCCAAAAAAGCTCTCAAAATATTTGCTTTAAGTTTGTCTATTCAGTATCAAGGATGGCATCTTAAGTGCTGCATTTAGTAAGATACTGCCTTACTTGGAACTACAGAACTGGAGATCGTGCTATTGTGGAGGGGGAAAGTATAAAGTACTGCTTTAGGAGAGACAAAAATAGGTAAAGAAGGGGAGAAATGATAACATTTTGACGCAGCAACAGATACTAGCAGATGTCAGGAAAAGCAGCAATAGGTAGGTGAAGCGGCGAAGACTGAAGCTGAATAAAAGTACTTCTAAAACAAAGAGAAAGCAAGGTATTGGGAGGTAAGGAAAAGAGAACTTATAACTTATGAACAGTCATCTTCAGTCTGTGTGACCAAATCACAAGTGCTCACAAACTACTCATACCCATCATGGAAAAGCTGACTTGATATTGATGATGTGGAAGTGTAACTATTTTTTAAATTATTTTTGTTTTCCAAATGTCTTTATGAAAGGACTCTGAAAAGACTTACAGCTAATGATTTATACATAAAACTCCCAAACAGCAGTACATAAATAAGGACTTTTACATAAATGATATGATTTATGTAAGTGTTATAAAATTAATAAGACACAGCACTGTTTTGTTTTTCAGGTTGTGTCTTCCTGAACTTTGATCTTTATGCTGACTGAAAAAACCTGCCTCTTTTTGTTTACCTCTGCTGCACAACAGTTCTCTCAAAAGGGTTTGCACTCAGGAACTAAAACTTACCACCCTATTCCTCAGAGTTCAGGGCCTTACAGAAAGGAGACATCATCCAAACTGTTCTGAGGTAATGAGATAGTTGCCCATAACAGTGGTCACTTTCTGCATCATCAACTCTCCCAGTGAGCTTGTGTAATGCTGTTAAAAGTGACTGATTAAACACAGACTTTCCCCAATCACTCTCTGTTCAAGAAAGAATGCAAACCTTCAGTCTCACTGGACTGTTTTAATTCCCTTGGCTTTCTTATTTCCCTCGCATACTTTTCTTCCTACTGGAAGAAGATGTATAATGGGTTTAATAATCTATGCAAAGACATGTATCTACTCTGTTAAACTGTGCTTAAGATAAACAGAGTTTAAGATTAAGCACTCAGAAACAAGGGACTGTGCATGGATGCTTAAAACCAATTTACTTTTACCAGAGTCTTCTTCAAATCAAGAGACAATCTAAATTTCCTTAAGCATAACTTGCACATAATAGAAAACAGTTGTATAATAAATGCAACCTGGCAGTTCACTGGGGTGGGGCAGAGGGTACAGGAAGGGATGTGCACCTGCAGTATCTTTTATAGCACACTGAAGAACCCATAAAAATGAAAGAGTGCAATGGGACCTTCAAAACCTTAGACTGCCTCCTGATGCCCAGATGCCACACCAGTTGAAAGGATGTAGGTTGTAGGTGCTGTGTGTGGGAGAGTGGTTTGCCTCCTGCTGCAATCAACATCAACAGATTTTTGCAAAGGACATCACCATTTCCCTGGACAAATCCATCACCAAAATGATCTCTTCCAGTTTGGAAGACCATGGATTTAAGAACAATTTTAGAGGCATTTATTTTTTTAATTGAAAGCTCCATGTCTGCATTTCAGGATAAGAGATGGGAGTGGGGCAGAAAATGAAAAATCAAACTGAGAAGTGCACCCAGTACTATACTAAAATAAATTTAAGAGGGGCAGTTAAACCGTGCTTCTCAAGCAGAGGGGCACCTGAAAGGTATTGAGGTTGTGGAGGAGGAAGAATAGAGGATTCTACAGAAGGCAAATTCCTCCCAGCTTCAGAAGGCAAGGTACACATAAAAGCTCCTGCCCTAGCTGGCCTTGGGAGAGAGTCTAAAATACTTGCTCTAAAGGAATTTATTCACTTTTCAAAAGGTGAAAATAAAGAATCTATTTATAGATGACCCATTTATTGATAATACAAACGAAGATACAGCAGTTGGTGGGAACGGCCAAGCAATGGCAGTCTGGGGAAGACAAGAAAGCATTATGGCACTGCAGCAGCCTTGCCAAACCTCATCATTCTAAAGGACCTTATTTGCGGGGGGACTAAGTTCCATCAGCCCCAGCCAATGGTCAGGGATGATAGTTGTTGTCCAAACCATATGAAGGGATCAGGTTAAGGAACTAATGAATTATACAATTCATTTACTGTGTAGATATATTGCTGCTCCAGAGGCTTCAACATACTTTCCATATATTGCTTCCCAAGCAATTATGAAGGCGTCTTGTATATTGACTAGATAACAAGCCCAACAGCTTGATTTTTTTCACCATGTTTACACAGAAATTTCACTGATTGCAATCACACCTGTCTAGAACAAAGTCCCACTGCAATATAAATGCTGATCTGTCCATTGCTGAAAGCTAAAGAGATAGAATTCTAATTCCCTTAAAGAAGTTCAGAGACAGATTTAGGAAGGAAGGGTGAACAATATAAATGCTTGCAGGCATAAATGTTCAAGGCTCTTTTGCAAAGCTCATAGATTCACCAGAACCCCAGGTTTCATTTTTAAACTACAGCAAATCCCAAAGATAACAGTTTCTGAAGGACAACAAACTGTGTTATGCAAGCTTTTAAAAATTGTCTCTCACCCTTCTGCCAAAAGGGAATCCAGGTGATCAACATAAAATGCACAAATACAAAAAATAACTAACACAATTAAAGCAATCAAACATCTTCAACAAAACAGCAGCAGGTAAAAACTTTTGATATGGGTACAAACAACCTAATAGGCCTGGTTTCCAGATTAAATCTGAATGTGGCACTTTAGATACAGCTTACTGGCAAACTATTGCTCATAGGTGGTAGATTCCCTTGTCCTAAAGTGGAAATGGGTAACCGAAGGAAGTGAAGTACTTACTCAACCTCATCAGACACAAGCAGAACAAACCCATCTTTGAGAACACTCACATTCAGCAGATATATT
Source organism: Podarcis cretensis (assembly GCF_951804945.1). NCBI lineage: Eukaryota > Metazoa > Chordata > Lepidosauria > Squamata > Lacertidae > Podarcis > Podarcis cretensis. Next base: position 15,026,084 of record NC_137179.1, read on the forward strand.
TTTAAGTACAGTTGAGGCTGGCAGCCAAGTATAATAGCTGTTCACAAAGCTCAACGCTTGGGACCAAAATGTAGATTAAGCAGCACAGGCTGTTCAGCCATTACACAGAACAGGTTGACAGCTGTGATTTTGCTGTGCTATTGGTGAAGCATTGGGTTTGCTGAAGTTTTCAGAAAATAAAGGGCCATTACTTTGAAACAGCAAAACCCTAGGCGGTTGACAGCAGATTAAGAAGTCTCATTAAAATTGCAGCTTTCTTGAAATTATTTTCCGAATTACTACTGGATTAATTTTTTATATTTTGCAAATGAAGTTATTTCCAAGCATAAATGTCTGCAACTTAAAACACACACACACACACACACACTCTATATATTAATAATCAGATTGTCATACTATATTCTTCAGTTCCAAACAATCTGGGCTTTATCACAGAAAAAATAGCATATCGCTCATAAAAGGAGGTTTTGATGAAATTCAAAGTTATGCATCACTCTGGAGAGACTAATGATTCACAAAGCAAGCAGCAAGGGTCTGTGGTAATAAGAAAGCAGAATACACCAAGCAATACAAAGTAATAATGCATTATAGTTCCATGTGGGGAGCTGGATCTAAGGAAGTCATATTGGCGTCAAAGCTTGAAAACTATTAAACTCTGCTAAGCTTCTTAGAGAAGTAATCATCTCAAAGAGTTGCTGCTTTTGCTTACTTGCACTGACTATAATATGCAACACAGGTATGAATAAAGTGCACAAAGCATAGTTGAAGGTGAGGAGAGAAAATGGGGAAATAGATGTAGAGAGGAATGTGCTGTAAGAGGAAAAGGATACTTAATAATACAGGAAAACCTGGGGTGGGAGTACGCTTCCTTCTCATTAATAATAATAATAATAATAATAATAATAATAATTTATTTATACCCCGGCCAAGACCAGGCTCAGGGCGGCTAACACTGAATATAAATACAGTAAAAACATTAAAAACAAAACAAAAACATTCAATTAAAATATAAGTTAGAATACAGTTTAAAATGCAGCTTAAAATGCAACCTCGTTTTAGTGGTAGCCTATAGATCAAAGCCATAAGGGGGATAAACATCAAATATTCACCGGGGCCAACTATCCATGCTGGTCCTACATGGGCCAGCAAAAAGAGTCAAGGGAAAATTTATATACAAATCCCATATAAGGGGTTCCATCAAATGAATGAATGAATAAATGAATAAATAAATAAATAAATAAATAAATTGGGGGGGGGCCGTTAGACTGAGTCCAGCCCAAAGGCCAGGTGGAACAGCTCCATCTTGCAGGCCCTGCAGAAAGATGTCAAATCTAACCTCCTTGGGGCTTGGGTATCCAAAGTGTTGTTATTTATGCAACTTAAGGTCCTCCGCGTGGCATACCAGGAGAGGCGGTCCCGTAGGTACGAGGGTCTTAGGCCGCTTAGGGCTTTAAAGGTCAAAACCAGTACCTTAAACCTGACCCTGTACTCCACTGGGAGCCAGTGCATCTGGTAAAGCCCTGGATGAAGGTGATCCCATGGCAAGGACCCCGTAAGGAGTCTCGCCGCGGCATTCTGCACCTGCTGGAGTTTCTGAGTCAGCTTCAAGGGCAAATTACAGTAATCAAGCCTGGAGGTGACCATCGCATGGATCACTGTGGCCAGATTGGGGCGAGAAAGGTAAGGGACCAACTGCTTCATACGGCGGAGGTGGAAAAATGCCGCCTTTGCTGTAGCTGCAACCTGCACCTCCATAGAGAGGGAGGCATCAAAGGTTACACCCAAGCTCTTGACAGACAGCACTGGCACTAATTGAGCCCCCGCAAGAGATGGGAGTTGGCCCCCCAACCCCATGTCGTCCCGACCCAGCCAGAGGACTTCTGTCTTCAAAAGATTTAACTTCAACCAGTTCCCACGCAGCCATCCAGCCACAGCTTCAAAGCATCTGGTCAGTGTGTCTGGGGCCGAGTCAGAATGGCCACCCATCAACAGATAAAGCTGGGTGTCATCTGCATATTGATGACAGCCCAGCCCAAAGTTCTGGACAATCTGGGCAATGGGGCACATAAAGATATTAAAAAGCATCGGGGAAAGGATTGCGCCCTGCGGAACTCCACACACCAAGGAATGCTGCGATGATAACTCCTTCCCTAGCGCCACCCTCTGTCCCCACCTGAGATAAAGGAGCGCAGCCATGACTGTGGCAGCCATTTAGTCAAACAAATGGCTGCCACAGTCGGAAATAGGGCCACTAACAGGAACAATAAGCATTGTTTTGTTTTGGGGGGTTTCTTGCTGAGATGAAAACTCCTGAGATATGAAGAACAATAATCTTTTTTAAAAATAGAGATATAATCCCCCTGTATAATCACACATGGGAATGTGAACATAAAATCCTACTGTGGTAACAGGACATTAAAATTAAAAGGTCCAATAGTGACAAATGCTCCCAATTTAACATGGAAAGCAAGGGGACAAGAGGACAGGTCTGAGACAGCATGGACAAGAGGCAATTCCACTCAGGTTGGGAGCTGGCCAGTCAGTTTGATACAAAGCTACCTCTAAACAAAGCCACCACTAAACAACAGCATTCAGGAACAAGGCTGGCAATTAACCCCTCCTTTCCTGTGCTGTGCTGGTTATGGCTGAGAACATACCACTATTTTACCACCGCCATGTCTTTCCTTGCAAAGACTGATTTGAAGGAGAAGACAGACTACACACAACAGACATTTTTGCATGTCCCAAACCTATTGAAGAAGTAAACATGCTCATATGGCTAACAATTTCAATGTTTAAAATATCAATGTTTCCCCCCTCTCTATTATAAACAAACACTACTGAGGAAATGGGGGTGTACTCTTTTTTAAGGGAGAGATCAAGAACTGACTTTCCCTTGCCAAATTTGAAGGAAAACTGCTTTTTGCAAATCTGTGGAAGGAACCATTGTTGGAACCAAGCATAATCTTAGGCAGCTTTGACAAACATCTTTACAGCCTTAAATCCAGATCTCTTGTTTTATAGGGGTTAGAGAATCTTAACAGTTTTAGAAACTAGAAATAAATTTAAGGTGTTAAAATGGATAAAAATACCATTTCAAAAAGCCATGATATGCAAAAGCTCAGAAGCTTGGAAGCTTGTCAAATCAAGTTTCTCAACAACTGCATAAAACTACCAAATGTACGAAATGTTGAAATCCATTCAAACACACTGTAGCTAGCACAGAAGTTTTATGACTCTAGGAGTTTAAACAAGTTTGTACTGTGTTTATTTTCAACAAGGGGAAGAAAAAGCACACACTGCAAGGCTACAAAAGCAGGGGTGGATTTTCAAAGCACTCTGTGCAGGGAGCAATTCAGTTATTTTAAAGAACAAGATATGCGCAAAGAAAAATAGCAGGCTTAGTAAATTATTTATGCTTCGGCTTAGAATACTCAGTCCTATACAGTGCTATGACAGTTACTCCAGGCGTTCGGCAAAAGCATACAACCTACTACAGTGCAAACACTAATGCCTAGCATTTGCAGATAAGGAAAATAATAAGCTGGCTCTACATTACAGGTTCACAGACCTAGTTTTTCAATTTTTCAAAAAGCCAAGCTTCTATCTGTAATTATGGGAAATAATAATAATAGGGGGAGTACAATCCCTCCCAGAACCTAATTTGTAGCAAGAGTTCCAACACAGCATCTCCCCAAATCAGATGGAAAGGAGAGACACAGTGTCTCTGACATCATGTTCAGAATCCCCAGATCTTAACCATATAGATGTTGAATACCATACAAGTCAAAATTGACCTCTGTGTGTTTCCACAGTTCAAAAACAATGGGGCTGAACAACACTCCCCTAATGCTACTTGCTTGTAGCAATTCTGCAGGCAGAAGCAAAATCACTGCACTACACAGTGCCTCCAACTCTTCAAGTTGTTCCAGAAAGGCACCATGGCTAATGCTGTTAAAAGATCAAGAAGCAAGAGGACCTGCTGTACCACTCCCAATGAAGTTCATAAATTAGGTGACCAAGACATCACCTTTCCCAGAAATGGAACATTAGAAACTGACCAACTTTCTAAAAACCTCTGGGTCAAACAAACAAACAAACAAACAAACAGGAATAACTTACTACTGTAACACATAACTAAAATACCAATGGTAAAATGAATTGCTCCTCTACTTTGTCATTTTTAATAATAAAGCAGACTACATATACAAATGGAGAAGGTTTATCAGAAAAGGAAGAGCAGAGGCTATGGATCTAATATTTCCATTTCAGAAAGGAGCCCCATATTGACTTGAATAAAGCAGGATCTCAAACAATGGTTGGATCCTGGCTTGCTCTCAAATCAAGAGTTAATATAAACCACAGTTCTCTAAAACGTAGGGTAACAGGGAACTGCAGTTATTTTAAAAGTAGAAGTGGGTACTTCAGCTCTCCCCTTTATAACTGAAAATGAAGCGGGGTGTATGGGCACCAAGGCTTGTTCAGCAATCAGGAAAGCAATGTTTTCCATTACATCTGCATCAGGACTTAATATAAATTTGAATTAGGTTTGCTTTTCATGTGGCCTCCCTGGGGAAATGTGAAGTCAAATGGTCTTGAAGTCAACTTTATGCCCCTCCAGAAACATCATGGAGATTTATGGATGACAACATGAAAATACTTAAGTTGCCTAGCACTGAAGTGTAACCAATGAACACTCCCACCATAAGTGCATTAGTGAGTCACATTTTCTGTAACCTCTCCAGCATGCAGGGCATACAGTATCATTTATGTTGTGCAGCCTGGTCAGAGTCCAATGCTACCTGTAAACTTAGTTTTAGTACGGCTTCCTGACTCCTTGCCAAGATGTGATTTTACACACACCCCTTTCCATTCCCCAAACTGAACCCCACAGTCCTCCTCCCAGACTAGTTTTCATTCTCCTCCATCTAGGTATTGCACCTCAATCACACTGAACTTTCAAGGAGACAGGGAGCACCCCAAACTCTCAGGAGTCCCTCAGCAAACCAGCACACCTGGACTTTTTAGTTTACTCCTCCTCCCTACCCCAAAAAAGAGCTTTTCACTTGTGAACTGAAAAGAGCTTACCCTTCAAAATAAATATCTTACTTGATAACATCTCCTACCCTCTCACTCCTTGAACTTTGCATACTTGTCAGCATTCACAAAACTAGGCTTGTTCAGAAATGGCACAACTGTTGACAGTACAGGTGCAAAAATGTTAGACCACTGCTTCCACATTCTCAAAGCAGCTTATAAGAATGATATATTTGTTTGAGCTTCAAACTATGAAGACATAGGAATGCCCTTAGTGAAGGAAGACTTGAAGCAATTTCCATTATTATCCACAGAATGCCATGGAGATTCCTGAGAGCATGAATGAATTATTTAAGTTGTGACACTGCACAATTCAAACTAGGTAGACAAAACCTTCATTTCTTACCATTTGTTTGCTGCATTAACACAAAGTGTTGAAATAAGAAGCAAATTCTAACTTGTGAGGTGGGCTAATATTTCTTATTTTTCAAAATAAGAAATCTCTTTTTATTCTACAGGAATACTAAGCATGACTTTTTTTTTTTTTAAGGAGCATGACAGCAGGGAACTGAGAGAAGAACAAAAGCAAACAGGCCAAAGCAAGTTTTGTCTTTTATTCTATATTGTTCCCATACTGAAATTTTAGCTGAAATGTAATACTAACCATAGTTTAAAATTTCCGCATTCTAATCACTGGGTCAATGAAATGTAATTCCATGAATTCATATGAAAAGCAATTCATTCTCCCAACCCATATTATCTAAATCTTGGACTCTGTTGACATATTCAACTTCAATTTCTAAACTTTTCACTAAAAACAGAAACTAAAGAAATGCAATTAGAGGGCACAACACCTTGTAAACCAAAGTATTTTGACCTTTATCATGCTTTCTTACCTCCCTGGAATGAAACCAATTGAATTCAGAAAATCCTGAATATCCTGACTAAAAGGTCATGGATAAATGCTCAAATGCTTAAGACCCATTACATTAAAGGTGTACTATTCCCAGACCTTTTTGGGGTGTATAATTTGTTGGCTGGTAATGAAAATTAGAATTCTATGTACATTTCTATGGGCAAGTCTATTTGGTGATTTGGGACCATAACTTGTTTACTCTTAAATGAAGCAATGAATTATGTTGAGGAAAGGGGAAATAATATTCTAAATCTTACAAAATGTTTTCAACAATAATAAAAATTGTGTCGTACATTTCTCTTCTACCTATCAATTCAAACTATTATTTCTCTTCAAGGCCTCATGCTTTCTCCAAACCATGGATACTCATCCCTATATGTATAGCAGGCACCCCCAAACTCAGCTCTCCAGATGTTTTGGGACTACAACTCCCATCATCCCTAGCTAACAGGACCAGTGGTCAGGGATTATGGGAACTGTAGTCCCAAAACATCTGGAGGACTGAGTTTGGGGGTGCCTGCTATATAGAATATACGAATTCTGGTTTTAGGCATACCTCTAACATAAAACTGCATGTTATGTTCAAGTTCAAATGAACTGCTTTTAAAAAGCTAGCATGTACACCTAAAGAACCATTCCCATCCATCAGGAAAAATACTAGTATTGTAAGTGGTTTCAATCCAGTGCGCATTTGTGGGGAGCAGTTAACTCCTTCCTTGATGACCATGTCTCTGTTAAAAATATCTGTTTCAGCTGCTTTTCTCTCTAAAAATGAACAGATAATCCCCCTATCTTTTCCTTTGGGAAATGAATTATGGCACAAATGTAACAGTGGCAAAAGTGATAGACGATTTAGTGAAAGAGAACAGAGCAAAGCCAAACCCTTCTGCTGCATTATTCTAAAGAAGGATACTAACATCATGGTTTATATTTTTCTTTCTTGATATATATGTATGAAATCAATAAATTAGCAAAGCATATGTGTTACAATTATATCAGCATTCTCCATGTGTCATTCAAACATGACAAAATCTTAAAACTCAAGATTCTCCATAGAATAATGAGCTGGCAACTCTTTCTCATTACACAGTTTGTGACATAGGCAAATAACAAGGAAGAAACTTCACATTTGTCCTCCTTTAACAGCAACACTAGCTGTACTGTGCAACTCAAATGTATTAAAAAACACACAGCTTCAGTCCAACGGCAAACAGCTATGGGCCTACTATAATTGTGTTCCAGAAACCAGTGTGTCACAGAGGCATTGCCATGTGTTTTAGCAGAATGAGAACTTCATTAATGTTTTCCTCAAGTTTCAGGTGAAAACATCTTATATTCCATATGTCAGGGAACTGACATCAGAGTCAGAGGTGGAGGCAAGGCTCTCAAGCGATGCTGGAGAGGGGGCCAGCAAGGAGAGAGGGAGCTCATCGGCTGGGGAAGGGAATCAGCGCAACACCAGTAGAGAAGGGGGGCAGATGGGGGATTCGGAGAGGGGTCTCCAAGACTCTTCGCCCGAAAACAGTGGGGAGAGCACAGGCACTCCTCTGCCCACTCCCTCCCTGCGCAGAAGACTTCCGCGCAGGGAGAGTAGGAGGAGACTGGGTGTCAAACAACTTCTTTGCTGGAAGAGGTTCAAAAAACGCCCACTGACGGATTCTGCTAGCAACTGAACAGCCACGGAGTGAAGGGCTATCAGCCAGGACAGGTTAAACCAGGCAACCTGGCCCAGGAGTGGTGGTAATTTACGCATGAGCAACCCCTTATAACCATTACACCATAGGTTTGGAAATAAAATTTATGGTTTTTCATAACTGATATTAACAAACTACAGTAAGCATTATGCCTTCTGATGCCCAGGATGGCTTAGGTCCTCTCATCCCAACAATAGCACCCAATACTACTCAATGAGCAACCCTCCTCCTCTCCCCAAATAAAAGCTAGGAATTAAGTTTCACAAACATCCTCCAGTGAAGCAGAATGAGCTGGCATTGGTGGTGAGAGAGTGAACCCCACATGCTATAAAACAAGGGGACCACAAATCCATTTACCATCTCACCAGGGGGAAGTGCTACAGGCCCTCCTGGAGGAGGATTTTCAACAGGCTCTCACTTCCATCATAGTCTGAAGGAGCCCCCCCCCCCCCAAAGACTATACCAAAGGTTAACCTTTTCCCTGCTTGTATTTCACTTTCTGCTGAGGTGATGGCACTGATGTAGCTGAGAAATAGTTGTAAGTGTTTCTATGCAACATTTCGACTGACAGGAATACCATATGATTTTTTTTTTGCACACAACATGCATGGCAACATAGTTCATAGCTGCTCCAATAGAAGACACAGCAAAACAAGCAAGCTAATTGTAATTAAACCAGGGCCTAAAGAAATCTAGGTGCTTAAAACGATTATGCTGGCACCCAAGGTTTTGCATTATATTTCCAGCACTGGGTAGATTGGACACCATTTCCACATAGGATGACTTCTATATTATTTTAACAGCAGAGCAGGCAGATCTTAAACAGATGAACTATTTCTTGATCTATTTCCATGCTGGAAAAAGCTGCACCTTCCTATCATGCAAATGTTAAGAAATGGACTCTGCATTAAAAATACAGCAATACCTGTACTAAATAGCAACCAAGTGATTTGTGTATGTGTGTGGAATCTGCAGGTTTATACTGAACTGATTTGATTTTTTTGCCTGCAAGCCTGGCAACACAAAAATTGAAAATGTATAAGTTGGTAATGAAACACACAGCAGTCTCAACATACAGGTGTGGAAATGAAACTCATATCTGGAGTGGCGCAGACAAACGTGAGAACATTACTTTGGCACAGCTGCCTTTGGTATTCTCTTATTAACTAGACACGAACCTTTTCCCCCACAGGGTCCCCTTTTCACATGCCAAGCCAAAAAACAAAAACCCACCTTGCAATAAAATGTGCAAGGCAACCTGCTTAACTAGTATCCAAGCTGTATTTTCTTGCATTACAGCAAGAAATCTACCATATGACTTCAAATAGAGGAGTGGGGTTCACCATAACTAAACAGTACAATTTGTTCCTGGAATCATGGAAAAAGAAACACATGCAACAAATGCAAAAGAGCTCAGAAGCTTTTTCATTGCCATGGTTCCAATTTGAAACAACTAATAACCAATCCTAAAAAGTGAAAGTTTGCTTGGTTTAAGGATCTAAACTTGCTATCTCCAGCTGTGTCCTATGTTCATTATTTAAATATGCATGTCTCATCCTTCCATTGCATTTGCAACACTCACAGCCTTCAACAAAATCCAATGAATTCATCAAATAATCCACAACAAACCAAGCAAGCAAACAAAAAGAGCTAGGTGCAGCAGATGAAAGCAAACTAAAAATACCCAAGAGGGTCAGCTACAAAAGAATCCTCTACCCAGCAAATCAATGCCTGCTGGAATAGAAAAGTCTTGGTCAAACAGCAAAAAGCAAAGAAAGAGGAGGCCAAACAGACCTCCGCTGGATAAGACATTTCACAATCTAGGTTCCACAGAGCAGGACCTCTCCTGCGTCCAACCCAGCTGCACCTCAGCCACCATCAGGACAAAGATCTCTTCAGAGATCTTAGGAGGGAGGGAGGCTGTTAAGGAAGAAGGCAGTTCGTTTGTTTTATGAGAAGCCTGATTCTACAGGACTGTGCATTAGTGCAAACTGAAGTGTTGGCCACTGCAACTAATGTAGCATAACATTCAAGACATGTTGTGCAGAGCCAAATATTTCATCAGATTTTTTACTGAAATGTCCTGGAATATTTGCACAGAAGGTTGAGCAGAGCTACTTCTGGGAGCGTACAGTGTTCTTCATTTGTTGGGGTGCAAACTATTCCTTTATGTCTGCACAGGGATCCTTACATTGGTGGCTATAATTTCTAACACATGTACCTGGGAACCTTGCTAATGAAGGGGGTAGCAGTACAAGCCACAGGTCTGGTCTAAAGCAGAGTACACTATTTGGATTAGTTATGTAGGAAAGAATTAGTTAATGATAACCTAATGTGTATATTTAATTAATGTATCGTTATTCTCACATCAAAACATAAAGATATAGTACCATCAGCATAACATTGTGGTTCAAAAAAGGATTAGGGATAGAACATATATAGCATGCCTCAAGGGCAACCATACACAGGTTAGGAACTTCAGGTACTATTATGCGGTTCTATAGCTGTACCCTTAGTTTGTTATATCAGCTGTCCATTAAATGAAAAATTATTAGTACACAAGATTGCCCATGAGGGATACCTGGTCAAGACAATTCCTGACAGAGCTATCAGCCCAGCTTTCCTTATTTCACAACCCAACTCAGCTCAAATGCCTTGGCTAGGTGAAGGCAATAGGAAAGCATTAGCAGCTACTCCCACCAACTCCACCTTGCCCCACCATATAATCTGTATTAGTTATTCGTTTTGTATAGTTCTTTCAATGTCCCTCAAGTTCTTCACTAGAACACATTACATATTTTTTTCAGTACCACTTTGAGGACCTGACTCTCTCCACCTTGTTTTTCTTTTTTCCAAATACACCTGCACTGAAACCACGAAGAACATCAGGCAATTTCTTGCCTTTTCCTCAAGATACCCACTATCCAAAAGAAAATGAAGAGCTTCCTTAAGCAATGACGCATCATGAACACTAACAATTGCAATATAAATGTAAAACATTAATAAGAGAAAGTGGGAATATAATGTAGAGAAAGATTAATAAGGTCAATGGAACTATGTTTTAAGGATCAGCTGCTAGAATTAATGGAAACATCAAAGATGTTTTCATGTCCTGAGCTGCAATCAAAGCATGAGCTGATGAATTACTGCATTTCATCTAAGGCAAGTTCATTAACATTGAAACATACCTTCCTATTTCCTTACAGCATGTTCCTTTAACAAAGAAGCATCACTTCTGAATGAAAAATCCTTCAGCCTCAGCCAACTACCCTTCATTTCAGCTTGTTTTTTTCTGAACAACAATGACTTGGTCAAAATTATTCTGAACACATTTAATTTGTTGCAACGCTAAAGTTTAAGACTGAAAGAAAGAGAACAGGAGGAAAAAGATATAATAAAATAAATAAGTACAGATAGGTAACCAGATAGGGTGGCTTGGAAACCATAACAAACTGTGAAATTTCCCATTTTCATTGACAAACCCTGACAATAAGTTGCACAGTATAAAATATGAGTTTTGGAACAGCAGGTGATCTAATTTCACTAAGAACACAGCTCTTAGCACAATTGAAATTCAGAATGCAAAACTTAAAAGCTGAATTGTAGAAATCTTCGCTTACACAAAGGCTTACTTCTTTGGCTGTTATCTGATGGATTATTATGCACAATTCTCCACAACTGCAAATTTACTGAATTAATTGTCAATCACAACATCAACTCATTTAAAGTTATTACATCAGTCAGAATCCTTTGCCGAAATGAGAGTGTCTTCAGTTGTCAATGAAACCTTAAAAGAGATGGTGACAGGCATACGTCAGAAGGGAGGGCATTCCATAGCCAGGGCAGCACCACAGAGAAAGCCTTTAACCACCCTGCTACAAAACTAATCTCATCTGGCAGTGGGAAAACAAGAGGAGCCTTTCAGGCTTAACCCAGCACATGGACAGGTTGGTCAAAGGGGAGCTACATCTTCAGGTATTTAGGTCTCAGGTTGTAGAGGGTTTTATAGATCATCACTAGAACCGTAAATTTGACCCAGTAGCATACTGAGCAAGTGCAGCTCTCATTATTCTGTGTCACATAGTCCTGGCAGGCTACCCTGATTAACAAATGGGCAGCTACATTTTGCACTAGTTGAAGCTTTTGCCATCATCTTTAAGTACAGCTCTAAGCTGCCAGCACATGAGTTAAGGGCACAAAACAAAAGCTGCTTCTTGCCACTTGCTTATTAAATTTATATCCCGCCCTTCCTCGCTAAGGTACTGAGGGAAGCAAGCACACACAATATCAACAAAAACATCTAAAAACAAATCCAATACAAATGCAAACTGGGAATGATCTCTACTTAAAAGGTTTCTTCGAAGAGGAAGGTCTTCAGCAGGTGCTGAAAAAACAACTTAGTGGCCACCTGAGTCACCACTGACAAAGGCTGGATAAAGAAACACCCCCAGACAATGTACCTGCTCTTTCAAGAGGAATGCACCCCCATTTATAAAAGTTTGCCTACCCAATTCCAGGACAAGAAAACCATCAGCCCTCACAACCTCCAACTTGTCAAGATTCAACTTCATTGGACCTCATCCAGCTAAAGCAGCAGTCTGTGGTCTTTACAGCCTCTTTTGATTCCAGTAAGGAGAAACAGAACTGGCTCTCATCAACTGGGTGACCTTTTATCTTCCTCATATATTCATCTAGTTGGGAGGGCACCCTATCACTGTCTTTCCCTCCTGTTTAAAACCAAACTTATTATGGTTCTCTCCCCAGCATCCAGGTCTCTCATCAAACTCCCCAGCATCTAGGTCTCTCATCAAACTTACTTTTAAACAGGTTATTGTATTCATCTGTTTTCTTTTCCAGTCACATAGGTTGAAAACCAAATTCAGAGCAGAATAACCTTATCCAATGGGAAATAAAAAAATTCCTTCCAGTAGCACCTTAAAGACCTACTAAGTTAGTTCTTGGTATGAGCTTTCATGTGCATGCACACTTCTTCAGATACACTGAAACAGAAGTCACCAGAAGAGGGTTATCTGAAGAAGTGTGCATGTACACGAAAGCTCATACCAAGAACTAACTTAGTTGGTCTTTAAGGTGCTACTGGAAGGAATTTTTTTATTTTGTTTTATCCAATGGGAGATAGTTTTTAGAAATGGGAGAAATCACTAATTGCACTTACTGAACTCCCCCTTAAAATATATATATGAGAAAATGTAAAGTGTAATTTTCACTTTCCTACTCCAACTAGGCAGTAACAGAGTGTCCTGGGAAACCAAAACAAGCAGCAATGTGGATTCATGCTTTTTTCTGTGGGTTTCCCCCCAACCCCTTTAGGTGACAATGATGACTAAGAAAGTGATGGGGTTAGTCACCACTGCAGAGAACACCCAAGCAGAGACTTAGATAGGCTTGGCTCCCTTTTCCTCATATGTGGCTCAGAGCTACTCTGAGCTGAGTGTGACTGAGGCCACACACCAAGGTACCAACTGCAGCCACTTCCAAAGTGATGCTGAAGACAGAACTAGATCCGCAGCCCTGACACTAGAGGGTACAGGAGGGAAGTTGGAACATGGGACCAGAGATTGCTGGCACTTAACCAATCCCTGTAATCTCAGCCAACCTGGCAAATATTTCCACAGTTCAAAATAAAGGAAGAGTTTCTGATTGATGGTCAAGTTTTGTACACTAATATTTGTTGCAAATGTTTGCTTTGCTCATTTGCAGTTTCCCTCTTACAATAAAACAAATTTTAAAAGTGGATTTCAGGCTTAACAAAGCAAAGCCCTCAGTTACTCTAATGGTAGATGTTCATTTTCCTACTATCATCTCTTCCTTTTTAAAAGTTAAATATTAAATATGTCAGGTAGGTGAAATTCAATGTTTACTTCAATTTTTATCATGCACATTAACAGGCTCTCACATCTTGATTGGTAGAGAAAGTCATAATAGTTCTTTAATAAAATCAGTTTCATCCCAAAAACTGTGACTTAACATGATTTCCATACTAATTGGTAAAGACCTTTGCTAGTGAACCAGCACCTCTTAATACTCTATTTCAGTCTTCCCAACGTCTAGGTTTCATGAGGTTTATGAGAGGAAGCCAAGCAAAATGTATCACCTGTTCAAAATCAAGCCTAAAAGATTCTATACAGCAGTCAGTTTAATATGAATAGCATTTGCCAGGCTTAAGTCTTTAAGTTCAGTTACACTAAATAAAATTATTTTTACCCTAAACAAATCAACAATAAAGATGGCATATATAAAGAAAAACTGTTCAATTTCCTCTGCTATTTCTAAACTAATGTCTTTCAAATGCTAAGGAATAGACATTTGTGTATAAGGTAAAGGTAAAGGGACCCCTGACCATTAGGTCCAGTCGTGGCCAACTCTGGGGTTGCGGCGTTGATCTCGCTTTATTGGCTGAGGGAGCCGGTGTACAGCTTCCGGGTCATGTGGCCAGCATGACTAAGCTGCTTCTGGCAAACCAGAGCAGCGCACGGAAACACCGTTTACCTTCCCGCTGAAGCGATACATATTTATCTACTTGCACTTTGACGTGCTTTCGAACTGCTAGGTTGGCAGGAGCAGGGACCAAGCAACGGGAGCTCACCTCGTTGCGGGGGATTCGAACCGCCGACCTTCTGATCGGCAAGTCCTAGGCTCTGTGGTTTAACCCACAGTGCCACCCGCATGCCTCCTTGTGTATAAGGTACTCTACTCCAATTAAAGCTGTAAGGAGAATAAAGACAGCTAGAACGCAATTACCTATAATAGGAATTTGGCTAGGATATAGGAATTAACTCTGCTAATCTTGCAGAGTGCACCATGGGATCTTTAATAACCACAAGCATTCAAGATCTTCATTTTAAATCTTAGCCACATATACTTTGATTACTCATGCAGTTCCAAACCTTGAAGCACCTATCTGTCAATTAAAACTCTGAAAGGTGACTTATAATGTGAAATAATTTGTGTTTCTTCCCTTTGGGGCTTTCTTTTCAGCTGATTTATTTAATGCTTTAAATGTGACCATTCTCCTCCCCCTTCCCCCTGTCCTGTCACACTTCTTTCTTTAAATTAGAAATTCAGGTCTTGTCTAGGTTGGAAGATTTGATGTCAATTTCAGATGTTCTCTATTTGACATTACAAGTGCTTGAAAGCTGAGGAATCGAGAAGTGAACAGATTTTCAATCATAGGTTTAAATAACTTTTTTTTTTTTAGAAAACACCAGCACTTAAAAGAAAATTTGGAAGAGAGGAAGCATATCTCAGACTCAGGGGTTTAAGCTAGAATGAGCTTATTATCACTATATCCACACTTATCTACCTAACAATTTTCAGTTGCTCTCAAAGAATCCCTGTTTTTTTCTTATCAAGGAGAGAAAAATCCTGTATAGCAATGCTACTCTTTTTTGAAAATCTGACTGGATGCCTATACTGTACATTACCTGTGTGCTGCTAATATGTGTAGAAGTATCAGCAGATACTGTCAACATCTAAAAAATGACGAAAACTGTCAGACCAAAGATCCCTACCCACCTGCAAACAGTTTTCTGACACTTGTAAAGCAACTTTTTTGCAGAAGCACTGTAAAACTGTACTGACAACAGGACACTTTTGCTTCTGAATAAAAATATATAGTCTTCTCGTGGAGTTTTTTGTTTTTCTGCACCAAAAACTGCATATTTCAAGGCGCTATCACATTAATCATTCATTGTCTCAGTAATGCCTGGTTTTTATTATTATTTTCTCCCCAAGTGTGTAAAAAAAATGTAGAACCTGCCTTTGGAAAAAAAGTGAGGTAATACCACAGCTTAAACATATCTAGTCTCATAAAATGCAACTAGGAAAACATTGTATCTGCAGAAACAAATCGCTTCAAAAATAAGGCTAATGCTTCTTTTTTGAACATCTGCCTGGAAAATGGCATCAACATGCTGAACCACACCTGATGAAGCTGCTCAAGGTACTTGCTGGTAAGCAATATTCCATCACAATGGGAGAATTTATTCATTGACATCTGCACTACTAACCACACCGTGTGTTGACCTTTTAGAATTACCAGTAGTGGTAAAGAATTTTGAAATAGCCCTGGTTACAATAATTCTTTAAGTCTTACAATTCTTTCCATCTTCAAGCTAAGTCACCTAATGAAGCAATCAGATGCTTTCAAGCAACATATCTTCTTCCCTTTCAAAGAGTATCCTATACTGGAATGAATTAAGTACTTAACCAGAGGTACCACTTTACTGCTCTACTGCTGAGTAGGTTGGCAAAGGGCGGGGGAAGGGGTGTGTGCAATTCATGCATGGCCATGAAAGCCTTCAAGAACACATACAACTAACTGCAATCATTCATAAGCAAACACCATAATTAGCATTGTGTTACTACAAAATGAATTGCAAACAGGAATGGAGAACACAGGTTCCAACAGGTCACTGGATTTGATCTAATGCTGCTGTTCATCAAGTCCACAATACAACTAGCAATACATGTGTATAAATGAAATACAACCACCAAGGCTAAGCACCGAGCAATTAAGTCCTTTGCAAGATGGCAGGATCCCCAATGACGTGCTTTAAAGAGAGCTGGCTTCTGACACCAGTCCAATTGCCACACCAACTGTGTTACAAAGATGTCTGCAAACAAGACATGAAGGCTAGCAACATGTGCTTTGCCTGGAGACATGCAGTCAAATTGTGTGTCCATAGCAGTGACCAGAGGAGGAAGGACTGCTGGGAGGAGTTCAGAGAAAAGAAACGCCATGGTGCATCTGCAGTAGCACAGCTGGACGTCTTAATCTGCTCCAGGTGCAACAAAACATGTCTCTCCCACATTGGTCTTTACAGCCACAGCAGGTGCTGCAGCCTTCCAACAACTTGACCTCACCTCCAAAGGCACACTTCTCCATTGTCTCCCGAGACAGATGGATGCCAACCAAGGTTTCTCTTCCTCAGGCATAGCAGTATACTTTGGAGCTTCATTTGAGTACAGTGGTACCTCGGGTTACAGATGCTTCAGGTTACAGACTCCGTTAACCCAGAAATAGTACCTCGGGTTAAGAACTTTGCTTCAGGATGAGAACAGAAATCGTGCGGCGGCAGCGGGAGGCCCCATTAGCTAAAGTGGTACCTCAGGTTAAGAACAGTTTCAGGTTAAGAACGGACCTCCAGAATGAATCAAGTTCTTAACCTGAGGTACCACTGTAATTATTCTTACTGGGTGAAGAGCCTGGCAGAAACTCCATTAAAGCTATCCTAACACAGAAACCACATTATTATTATTATTATTATTATTAATAATAATAATAATAATACCCCACCCATCTGGCTGGGTTTCCCTAGCCACTTTGAGCGGCTTCCAACAAAATATTAAAATTACAATAAAACATCAAACATTAAAAACTTCCCTAAACAAGGCTGCCTTCAGATGTTTTCTAAAAGTCAGATAGTTGTTTATTTCCTTGACATCTTATTATAGGTCGGTTAATTAATGTACTATCAAATTACTCCCATCAAGAACTCAGAGGAGTTTCTCTCACATTTGTTCTGTCTGAAGCAACTTTCATGAACCTGGTGCCTCCAAAATTTTGGAATACAATTTCCCTCAGCAAGCACAGCCATATTCTGAAACAGCTGGCCTAATGTTAGTGCACATGGTTCAGGATATTAGACATCTAGCTTCTGTGAGGATGACTTTGCATACAGACTATTACTTTCAGAAGGAATGCAGATTTTCTAATCTAAAGAACGCCCTATAACAAAATCCAATCATTTTCTTTTAGAGTACAACATTTTTCAGATGAAGATCACATTTAGAATCCTGTTCCACCATGTGGCTGGGTCATTTCATGCCTCCATAAAAGTCACTGCTATGAGAAAATAAATCTTTCACTTGGTGCTCAGAATGCCACAAACTATTTGAAACATTAGTGCTGACTAGAGGATAAACAGTTGGATATATGAAGCCAATGACACACCATGGAGAACACATTTCTGAAAAGTAACAGATTCCTACAACACAATAAATTTCATTTTTAACAGGAAAAACAAAATTGCATCAGACAGCTGAAAGAATATACTGATTTATAAGAAAAGCATATCTAGTAAAAAGCATATCTAGTAAAAGCAGACACAGAGGTGTTTTAAGGTTATTTGAAATTGTAGAGTTTCAAATTTAAATACAGAAGATAATGATAGATGGAAAGGGTAATCTGAACCGATTTTATGCAAATTTCTCAATTTTTAAAATAGTTGTATAATTTCCCAGTGATATGTGGTGCATTCCATGCTCTTTCATGATATATATATATATATATATATATATATATGCGCTTTACAGTTAGAATATAAATAAAAATGTTCCAAATGTAAGAGAAAAATATAAATTCAGAAAGAAGTATGTCCCACAAAAGAAAATACTTGAACTGTCAAAGGCCAAGGTATAAAGAGATGCATCTTGAGGCTGTATAATGAAGATGCTACCGAGCGGGACAAGATGCCCAATTTAGGGGCTGTTACAAAAAAGTCCTCTCCTGGGCTACCATTTCTCACACTTCAGAGGATGGGAGAACTACTGAAAGAGGCTCCTATGCAGATTCTGAGGATGGGTAAAATGAACAAGACACTTCACTTAAGTGGTTACAGAAAAGCAGAGATTTTCAGTTTCACTACTAATTATGGCAGCCTTTAAACACAAAATGCTATGCTTTTAGTTGCCACTCCAAAGGTCACAAACAGCAGTGAAACTCTCATGGATTTCAAACCTCTTATCAGTTTTACCTATGGGATCTCTCCAGGATAGCTGTGGAGATGGCAAGAAATCTTAGCAGATTCACTGCTACTTTTTGCAAATGGATTAAATCAGTGTTTCCCCACCGGGGGGGGGGGCATGCAGCCCCCTGGGACCCCCTAGGATATTCCAAGGGGGGCACAGGTGAAAAATCATGTAAATGGGGGGCCACAGCAAAAGGCTAGGGGGCCACAGAGGGAAGTGAAGCGTGAAAACAAATCCTGATTGGCTGGCTAAAAGGGGAGGGGGGAGTTAAAGAACCACTGGACGGTTAACTTGGCCAATCGTAAGTGGGCAAGGGGTGGCCCGCCAGGGTCTAGCACTCCTTTTTACCATATGCATTTACTTGGTGCAGTCCCGGCTTGTTTCCGGTGAGAGGGCGATCACTGAAGCTTCCGATTTGACCAGTAGAGCCTGTGATCCAGAACCCCCAGGTCAGGTAAGTGTGGTGGTGGGGTGGCAGTGGGTAGGGCTGGGCAAGCCAGAGCTGCTTGCTGCTGTCACCAGTGCTGGGTCTGGCGGCAGCCTGGGCCTAACCTTGCAAGGCACAGGGTGCAATCCACCCCAGGACCTAGTGGATCAGGGTCTTCAGATGTTGCTGAGGGACACAGGGCCCGTAGGTAGCATGGCTTTACAAGGCGCGGGGTGAAATACACCCTATTGCCTAGCTGAGCAGGATCATTTGGTGCTGCTGACTTGTATCTAGTAAATAATGAAGTGTCCACTCAGTAGAAAGCCACACTGAGTTCAGTGGGCATTACTCCCAGGTAAGGGTGTGTGGGACTATAGTGTTTTATCTGGGCAGCTAGGGCTCCTCCGGATGACAAGATCTTTTTGCTCCAGGTCAGTGAGGACACTTGCTTTAAAAAAATCTCCCACATATACTGTACAGAACTCCCTGTGCTCCCTTGGGACTGTATCTGTAGGTTTTCCCCTCTGAGTCAAATAACTAGGGTTGAATAAGTGTTGTTTACTTTTTATAATACATGGAAGATGCACCTCCCTTGTGAGGTTCTGGACTCTCCCTTCCTTGGAGGTTTCTAAGCAGGGTTTGGATGGCCATCAGTCATGGATGTTTTATAGCTGAGTTACCTACATTGTAGGGGATTGCACTAGAAAGATGACCCTTGGGGTCCCTTCCAGCTCCATGATTCCATGTTTTTCTGCTTCAACAATATTTCATTATGTTCCTATCATTTTATGTAATTGCATTTTGTAAAAATTATAAAATATATATAAATAAAACATGTTCGATTTACAAACAAAACATTTAAATAGCTACCTTTCTACTGGTAGGACGGAGGGGGCATGGGCGTAGCCAGGATTTTTGTTAAGGGGGTGGCTTTTGTTAGGGGTGGTAGAACCTCAGATTTGTATTGATTTTTACTTACAGAGGGCAGCTGCCCCCCCCCCCATGGGTCAAAACATGGTCGAAAGGGGACCATGGTCAGAAAAAGGTTGGGAAACACTGGATTAGATAATGCACAAATAGCAGTGCATCTTAAAAGACTAGTGGCTAGATGCATAAAATATTATGGAAGCAAGTAGTCAGGCGAAAACAGCCAGCATCAGGACTTCAGAACAGTGTGTATTCACCTGAAAACATGTGTATTAAGGGTATAAGAATCTCTGTATTTGACAAGCAACTAGGAGTTCTAACAAAAAGTTGGTGTAGTCTAGTGGATATGAGTATCAAATATACATAATTCTACTGTTAACTGACATTCCATCTCTCTCTTGAGACACTTTATAAGAGCAACCAGTTAAGGCCTATCCATTTTTATAACAGAACTCAGTTGGCTAGAGGTAAAACTTCTCTTTCAAATCAATCTCCTGCCCCAAGAATACATTACAAATTGTTAACAGAAGGAAAACTTTGGTGCTGGAGAAAAAATACCAAAGAAGATGCAACTTTGATAGCTTTATAATGGTCTTATGCATGGACATTCAGGGAGGACTGCTTGTTGGTGATTTATATTCCAACCTGAAGTCTATGTGTAGTTTGGCAATTTTTTGGCAGAAGTATAAATTTTTAAAATCCTGATTCCTCTCACTCATTAGCTGACATTAGGCAAGTGACTATCCGCCCTAGACCCCAATTATATTATTAGCCTATTAATTTTCCAACAGCCAATTTCTTGGCTCAAGTTCCACAACACCTTATGTAACTGAACAGATGCCTGCCCAGGTAAGCACTATGAAATAATAACCAGCCTGATCACAACATGGAACTGTCTAGTGCACTGGCTAGGGTGTTTGACCTTGCATAAGAGAAATCTAGTTTCAAACCCCAATTCAATTATGAAACTCCCTGGTGGCTTTGAGCAAGTCACATTATCTTTGCTTAATTTATTATCAGAAAAGTTGAAAGTTCTGAATTCCTTTGAGAAATGGCAGGATAAAAAAACAATAATAAGGCTTTTAAGTGCCAGGCAAGTGTTTTAATGCAGAAGTCATTAAACTCTAAGATAGCAACATCATAATTCCTCTGTGCAACTGGCAACTGTCATTCAATTCAAAAGAGAAAGTGGCCTCAAAAAAACAAAAACCATCCTACTTCACTTCCATTATCTTTCTCACTCTGGATATTTTATGCCATACATTACCCTTTAGACACTTAATGACAGATGGGATCAGAAGACTTTTGACACTTTCTTTTCTACTGCAAGCTATTTTGGCACTAGTACAGTGGTACCTCGGGTTAAGTACTTAATTCGTTCTGGAGGTCCATTGTTAACCTGAAACTGTTCTTTTTCTTTTTTTTTATAATTTTTTTATTAGTTTTCCAATTTTAAAAAACACAACAGAAACAACATACAAACAAACACATAAATTCATAGTTTCTTAACCTTATTTTCATAAGCCTCTTTTCTCGGACTTCCCCATACCTTCCCTTTTTTGCATCCTTTTTTGTTTTTAACAATTATTCAACAACCCTTTTAACCAATTAAATTTAGATTCATTCTCCTTTTCAATTTCACCCTAAATCAAACAAAATTTACCGCTGTAATTCTACGTCTTCCTCTCCCTTAGCATTTTAGCACTCCTCAATTTTATAGTAGCTCTTAAGATATATTTTAAACTTCTTCCAGTCTTCTTCCACAGTCTCTTTCTCTTGGTCACGGATTCTGCCGGTCATTTCTGCCAATCCCATAAAGTCAATCACTTTCGCCTGCCATTCCTCCAGCGTGGGTAGCTCTTGTGTCTTCCAATATTTTGCTAGAAGAATCCTTGCTGCCGTAGTAGCGTACAGAAAAAAGTTTTTATCCTTCCTCGACACCAATTGGCCAACCATACCCAAGAGAAATGCCTCTGGTTTTTTGTGAAAGGTGCATTTAAGTACTTTCTTAATCTCATTATAAATCATTTCCCAGAAGGCCTTAATCTTTGGGCAGGTCCACCAAAGGTGGAAGAAGGTACCTTCAGTCTCTTTACATTTCCAACATTTATTATTGGGCAGATGATAAATCTTCGCAAGCTTGACTGGAGTCATGTACCACCTGTAAATCATTTTCATAATGTTTTCTCTTAAGGCATTGCATGCCGTAAATTTAATACCTGTGGTCCATAACTGCTCCCAGTCAGCAAACATAATGTCATGACCTATGTCTTGTGCCCATCTAATCATGGCTGGCTTCACTGTCTCATCTATTGTACTCCACTTCAGCAGCAAGTTATACATTCTTGATACATTCTTAGTATTGGGTTCTAACAGTTCTGTTTCTAATTTCGATTTCTCCACCTGGAAACCAATTTTCCTGTCTTGTTTATAGGCCTCCATTATTTGAAAATAATGGAGCCAATCTCGTACCTTGGACTTTATTTTCTCAAAACTTTGTAATTTAAATTCACCACCTTCTTGTTCCAAAATTTCAGAATATTTTGGCCAATTAGTTCTCATATTAAGTTTCTTTACCTCCTTAGCCTCCATCGGTGAAAGCCACCTGGGAGTTTTATTTTCCAATAAATCCTTATACCGAATCCAAACATTATACAGTGCTTTCCTAACAATATGATTTTTAAAACCCTTATACACTTTAACCTTGACGTACCAAATATATGCATGCCAACCGAAACTATTATCAAATCCTTCCAAATCTAGAATGTCTGCATTTTCAAGAAGTAGCCAGTCTTTTAACCAGCAGAAAGCTGCCGATTCATAATACAGTCTTAAGTCCGGCAGGGCAAACCCCCCTCTTTCTTTAGAATCAGTGAGTATCTTAAACTTTATTCTGGGCTTTTTGCCCTGCCAGACAAATTTAGATATATCTTTCTGCCACTTCTTGAAACAATCCAGTTTATCAACGATTTGTAATGTCTGAAACAAAAATAACATTCTAGGCAATACATTCATTTTAATTACTGCGATTCGACCTAACAAGGAAAGCTTCAGGTTCGACCATATTTCTAAATCTTTCTTTATCTCTGTCCAGCACTTATCGTAATTATCCTTAAATAAATTTACGTTCTTAGATGTCATATTAATCCCCAGGTATTTTACTCTTTTTGCCACCGTTAACCCAGTTTCCTCTTGGAATCTCTCTCTTTCAACATTTGTTAAATTTTTTTCCAGTACCTTAGTTTTTTGTTTATTCAACTTAAATCCTGCAACCTGACCGAATACTTGAATTAATTCTAGGACTCTTTTGGTACTAGTGTCTGGCTCTTGCAAAGTCAATACTAAGTCATCTGCAAAGGCCTTCAATTTGTAATGTCTGGCTCCGACCTGGATCCCTTTCACCAGCTGGTCCCCCCCTAATCATATTTAACAAAACCTCCAGGACCGATATAAAAAGTAATGGGGATATTGGGCACCCCTGCCGTGTCCCTTTTTCAATAAGTAGTTCGTCAGTAACCACATTATTTACAATTAACTTTGCCTTTTGTTCCGAATAAATTGCACTTATACCATTTTCAAACTTTTGGCCTACCCCCATCCCATGAAGGTTCTTCTTCATAAATTTCCAAGATATATTGTCAACTGTTCTTAACCTGAAGCACCACTTTAGCTATTGGGGCCTCCCGCTGCTGCCGCACCGCCAGGGCACCATTTCTGTTCTTATCCTGAAGCAAAGTTCTTAACCAAAGGTACTATTTCCGGGTTAGCGGAGTCTGTAACCTGAAGCGTATGTAACCCAAGGTACCACTGTATTGTTATTTCCACTCAAAGACAAACTAGGGCCTCTGTCTTTTAATAAGAGATCACATCCTTGTTTAAGATACAATACGCCACAATGCATCCATATTTTGATGGACTCTTTAATAGTTCAGTTCTACAACTGATGTGGACATTTTCATGTATTTCTAACCACTTTCCTTTGGTATTGTGCTAAAAAAAATAATCAAATGGCAGCATTCATATGGGAGAACTCTCCAATACAATATAAGAAGTAAAGACATACTGTTTATACAATTGCATGTGTCATTTTTCTGCAGTCAAGGATGCTTACGCAAGGAGACTAGACTTCCTTAGCAAAAGATGGAGAAGAGACAATAAATTCTTTGTTAAGGGTAAAAGCAGCAATTTCAAAAGCATATGAAACTAAATAAACAGGTTTACTAAAAAAGGATTAAATTGCTTCTCACATTCACACTTTTGCTTCTTCATGCACAACCTAGAAACAAAAAACTTCACTAAGCCAAACAAGCGAGTTCCTTTTCTTGATACATCTCTTTTTCACCATTTTAATCAGCTGCAATCTGGGAGCTAGCCAGACCACTCTCAAACAATTTCACATGATCTGAATAGCCCATCTTAAAAAGGTAAAGGTACCCCTGCCCGTACGGGCCAGTCTTGACAGACTCTGGGGTTGTGCGCCCATCTCACTTAAGAGGCCAGGGGCCAGGGCCACGTGGCCAGCGTGACATCGCTGCTCTGGCCAGAGCCAGAGCCAGAGCCAGAGCCAGAGCCGCACACGGAAACGCCGTTTACCTTCCCGCTGGTAAGCGGTCCCTATTTATCTACTTGCACCCGGAGGTGCTTTCGAACTGCTAGGTTGGCAGGCGCTGGGATCGAGCAGCGGGAGCGCACCCCGCCGCAGGGATTCGAACCGCCGACCTTTCGATCGGCAAGCCCTAGGCGCTGAGGCTTTAACCCACAGCGCCACCTGCGTCCATCTTAGTGTTTCCTAAATTATTTCTCTCAGTGACCATTTGAAAGTGAACATGTGTTGCAATTCAGAGCAATAATTAGTGTTTGTATAAAGGAAGCCAAAAAATATTATTTTCTTCAAACAAAACCTGTTTTGTTCCTGTTCTACAGTACCGTATTTAGGCACCATGTTTACAGCTATACTGAAATAACCTACTAAAGCTTGGCCTAAATTTAGTATTTCTGAAGCAGAATTACACAGGATATCTTCCTAATGAAGTAACAGATTCACCAGTCAGTCCCTCTTTGTATTTCTATCATGAAATGCTTCCAGAGTTGCATTTAACTCCTACCACCTTCTAAAATTTTATGAAGCTTGTTTACTAATTCTGACTGCATGTACTTTAATTTATACCCTGCTTGCATAAAGCAGCTTAGAATGTAATTATAACACAAGAGCCCACCAAATTATTAACACGTTTAAGAACAGCTATAAGAGACAAGCATGTAGCTGGAGAAGATCACATTCACACGCTAGCTTTTATTTCCTTGTTGTGCTCTTGTCCTAGTAGCCAACAGTTGTGCATCTTTTTAAAGTAGCTTATATAGTTTGCAGGAAGTTTCACACACACACACTCAAAGTACATCTGAAAGTTGTATTTATGCATATAGATTTTAATTTTCCTGTACTAGGTTAGCTTTCATGTTGATGTATTAAAAGGGTTACTTGTACAGTGGTACCTCGGGTTAAGTACTTAATTCGTTCCAGAGGTCCGTTCTTAACCTGAAATTGTTCTTAACCTGAAGCACCACTTTAGCTAATGGGACCTCCTGCTGCTGCCATGCCGCTGGAGCATGATTTCTGTTCTCATCCTGAAGCAAAGTTCTTAACCCGAAGTGTATGTAACCTGAAGCGTATGTAACCCGAGGTACCACTGTACTGCATATAAGTAAAAGGCTTCCAACATTCAAACTAGAGATATTTTTGCCTCTAGCAACCCAGCCCCTTGACATGCTTAGCCTCTAGCAACCCAGCCCCTTGCCATGCTTAGCCACTGTGATATTTTCCCCTGTAGATTGCTTCTTCTCCACCTTGCAGGTCAGTCGTCTGGGTCCTCAGACTCGACAGAGGTGATAGCCCAAGGGATAAAGATTTCCAGATGAAACCAAGACTTTTCAGGGTAACCATGCACATAGATATGAAGAGCTCCCTGCTTCTCAGTGCATTGTCTCTGGAGGGCTCCTTCTTAGCTAGCCCTTGAATTAAACCATGTCCAAATGCTTTATGCTGCTACAATGCCTAAACACCACTGCTGAACACCAAACTAGTGGAATGATCTATTCTTTATTTTATAGACAGACTGCACTTAAACTAGAATAACATTTGAATATCTGGAAGTCATCACACACAAGAGCTGTGACACAAACAGTATTACAGGAGAGAAATTTAAGGATATGGTCACTGCTTTTTCACTGTCTAGTGATACTGGAGCATCCATTTCCTCCCACTAAGAATGAACATTTTGAGGATCATCCACATTTAGTATTTTGTCCTTCCAACTCAAGTCTCTTAAGACTCTGAATTTCCTCTTCAGTTTCCAGTGAAGCTTGCTATCTGGCTTAGGTTTTAGGTAGGGGAAATTGAGATTATCCTTTTCTCTTCCTGTGTGGTTTGTCCTTATGTGCCTTGTGCACCTGCAGCCTTGACACCACCTGTTCTGCCTTTCACCACTGCCTACTGTTTTGTTTCTACTGTGCTGTTTATGTCCAAGTTCATAGAATCACAGAATCTTAGAGTTGGAAACGATCCCAAGAGTCATCTAGTCCAACCCACTTTGCTAAAGTGGGTTGGGAACGTGGTGAGATCACTTTAGTATTTAATACTTTAGGACTTGGACAGAGCCAAACAAGAAGCTTATTGTAAATTGTGCTGTTTTAACTTACGGCTGACTCATGAGACAAAATTAAATATTTCTAGTGCTCATTATTTTAGCTGCATGTAAACTAAGCTAGCTATGAGATATTAATCACCTAATGATAATTAAAATAAACAGAGACTGAAAGTAATTACCCTTATTGTAAAAAAGCAAAGTATATAAACATTGTTTGTGGCAGGTCCCTCGGTACAGTATATTGTTTTTCTTTCAAGAGCTCAGTAAACCAGTGCATTGAACTGCCTTTGCAAATGTATATGCACTGTAATTCACAATGGTTGCTAGGAGAAGCACCAGAATTCAAGGCAACAGGCTCCCTCCCCTTACCATTCATCACATATTCACACAACCATGTTTTACAGAGGAAAAGGATTCCAGTTTTGTTAAATGATCAGAACTATTTCACTTGCCAGAACCACTTCAGTAACAAAAAAACCCACACCTAACCAACACAGATGGTTAACCCATCTTTGAGATGAGAAACTGCGAATCACCAAAAATAAATGCAAGTACTCATGTAGAGTCAGGAAAATGGATCTATAAGCCCACTAAGGCAGCTGCTGGATAAAAACACCTCAGCAGATTGCATCTGTACCCATGGCATATATTGCAACAGCAGCCGTCACAGGGAAGACAATTAAAGTTTAAGGTTAAACAAAACTTCTATCCAAGTAATCAGCAGGATCCTACTGCCCAGGTCAGACTCTTCCTATTAGAAGGGTTCCCCCCCACCATTCTTACTGAAGAACTATTATGTGGTTTTCGTCTGGAAGGTAGCAATGATACTGTTTCAATGAAAGTGATTTTTTTTGAAGCTACAAGGAAGGAGGGCTCTTGCTTGAAGGGAAGGAGAAACTATTAGCATGTGAACTGCTTATTGGGGTGCCAAATAGTTTTTGTTATCTAAATAGGAATGAGAATGCTTTGAGGCACTGGAAAGCAGGCATTTCCTGACAAACAGGTCTGGGCATCTTGCAATTGACAAGGTGGAACCCACTTTCTATGGGTTTCATTACCAAGGTGATTATATTTCCCACAGCATCCAATTTAGAATGTTTTGCCAGACATGTAATTCTAGAATACCCTCTGGTAAAGGTCATGGAAGACTTCCTATAGAAGGTAAAATGGTTTTGAGCATCAGTTTTGTTTTGTTTCAATGCAAACTCTATACATTTGACTACACATAATACATACCTTGAAACAGAAGACAAATACACTTCACACACACACAAATGTACAAAATGCTCAAACTTGTTTCCACAACAATTTTAATGTCATCCTCTAAAATACTGCTATACTTCTCTTACAAGCATTGACCATTTGCACAAAGCGGATTATTCACATATTTTTTTCAGCCGTGCCAGAACCATGTGGCAAGAGTGTTTAAAGGTCCAGATTTAACATAGTTCTTTCCAGTTCTGAAAGCATACACATTGCATTATCCTTGTGGATGTGTAGACAGCTGCACAGCCAAGCTGGTAACATGCCAGATTGGCTTAACTCTCCAGCTTTTCTCCAACCTTACCTGTGTTTGTAGCACACAAAAAGCATCTTGCTGTTTTGCAAAATTAGGCATTTTCAATTGTGAAACAGAAAAAAGCCTTGTTATTCATATATATTAGTATTCTGAGGACGGAGAAGGCAAATGCCCTTGTAACATTTGGCTTAGACTTACAAACTTGCCTTCCATGGATGATCAGTGGTCCTAATATCACATAGAAAAACCTGCCTTAAACCAATACTAGAGGACCTCAACACAGATCTGGAAAGTTCCACCCTGCTTTCCCATCTGGGGAGAAAATTTCTGAACACACATCCCTGCCCCTTTCATTTGGACAAGCAATAATCATTCACAAATTGTAAATTGGATGATGATTAAATTTAAAAATTCTTGATTTTTTAAAAAATATACAAACTAAAAATAAAAAACAGATGCAAAAGGTAACTTATTAACATAATAGGTTTAAGTCTGAAAACTCGTCAACATTCAATACTCATGCAATTCACCTTCCTCCCTAGGAAACCCAAATATAAATCAACAATACTGTTAACAGCAAACCAAGGACCAAACAAGACATAATATTTGTTATGTGGTTAGTCAGCATGGGAGATTTTTTTAAAAAAACACACACAAATAGCCGATGCCAGGTGTGTGTGAAAGGCTCTAGGACTGTGGCATAAGGAGAAGGTAGGTGGCTTTAATCCTTTGCCTACTCCACAATCCCAGTTACATCCCATTCTATTTGGGACAGTAGTGGGGAGGGAAAAGCTTAAAGCCCCTCATAAAGGTAAAGGTAAAGGTACCCCTGCCCGTACGGGCCAGTCTTGACAGACTCTGGGGTTGTGCGCCCATCTCACTTAAGAGGCCAGGGGCCAGCGCTGTCCGGAGACACTTCCGGGTCACGTGGCCAGCGTGACAAAGCTGCATCTGGCGAGCCAGAGCCGCACACGGAAACACCGTTTAACTTCCCGCTGGTAAGCGGTCCCTATTTATCTACTTGCACCCGGAGGTGCTTTTGAACTGCTAGGTTGGCAGGCGCTGGGACCGAGCAGCGGGAGCGCACCCCGCCGCAGGGATTCGAACCGCCGACCTTTCGATCGGCAAGTCCTAGGCGCTGAGGCTTTAACCCACAGCGCCACCTGCGTCCCTAAAGCCCCTCATACCACCATCCTAATACAGCTTCACCACTCTGTCAGCCATTTACCTCTCTTTTAAATCAGAACCAGTGAGGGCAGTGAAGGTCCTGTGTGAGTGTCTGGAGGCGGTTGCAGGATGGATGGCGGCTAACAGATTGAGGTTGAATCCTGACAAGACAGAAGTACTGTTTCTGGGGGACAGGAGGCGGGCAGGTGCGGAGGATTCCCTGGTCCTGAATGGGGTAACTGTGCCCCTGAAGGACCAGGTGCGCAGCCTGGGAGTCATTTTGGACTCACAGCTGTCCATGGAGGCACAGGTCAAATCTGTGTCCAGGGCAGCTGTTTACCAGCTCCATCTGGTACGTAGGCTGAGACCCTATCTGCCTGCAGACTGTCTCGCCAGAGTGGTGCATGCTCTGGTTATCTCCCGCTTGGACTACTGCAATGCACTCTACATGGGGCTACCTTTGAAGGTGACTCGGAAACTACAACTAATCCAGAATGCGGCAGCTAGACTGGTGACTGGGAGCGGCCGCCGAGACCATATAACACCGGTCTTGAAAGACCTACATTGGCTCCCAGTATGTTTCCGAGCACAATTCAAAGTGTTGGTGCTGACCTTTAAAGCCCTAAACGGCCTCGGTCCAGTATACCTGAAGGAGCGTCTCCACCCCCATCATTCTGCCCGGACGCTGAGGTCCAGCGCCGAGGGCCTTCTGGCGGTTCCCTCATTGCGAGAAGCAAAGCTACAGGGAACCAGGCAGAGGGCCTTCTCGGTAGTGGCGCCCACCCTGTGGTACGCCCTTCCAGCAGATGTCAAAGCGATAAACAACTACCTGACATTCAGAAGACATCTTAAGGCAGCCATGTTCAGGGAAGTTTTTAACGTGTGATTTTACTGTATTTTTGGTTTTTATGGAAGCCGCCCAGAGTGGCTGGGAAGGCCCAGCCAGATGGGCGGGATATAAATAATAAATTATTATTATTATTATTATTATTATTATTATTATTATTATTTTATTTATTTATTTATTTATTTTAAAACTTGCACACCATATGACAAACAGTAAAGTTTGGCCCTAACTAATTAAGTGAATTAACAAAAAAGCAGAAGATTTGTATTCTTGATTGTTGTTCCAGATTCAATGGAGCTCCTTACTTTGGTTTTCCTTCTGAATGCACACTACATTTTTCAAATCAACACAGGGAGTGCAAAAGCTGCCATTGGTTTTTCCAAGAACAGTGGTACCTCGGTTTAAGAACAGCCCTGTTTACAAACCATTCGGTTTATGAACTCAACAAAACTGGAAGTAGCGTCCCAGTTTGCGACCTTTACCTCGGTCTAAGAAGGGAATCCGAACGGTGGAAGGGCACCGGTGGAAGTGAGGCCTCATTGGGGAAATGGACTAAGTTCGTAAACCGAGGTACCACTGTACTTCCCTCCTCTCAACAGCACCACAAATCCCCAGCAAAAGCTGTTGGCTTTCACTGGGCCCCCACTGACCTATCTGAATTTGATGTGTTAACTTGGAGTCTGAGGGGCAAGAAAGGGAGCCACACAGTGACGGAAACAACAAAAAGGAAATCAGAAAGATAGTTGTGCTTCCCCCTGCATTGCTGATCAATTGAAAAGACTGCTGGCTCAACTAATGACTCAAGCTCAGCAAAACTACAGAATACACAACTGCTGACCACCCTGTGAATATCAGATGACAGGCAGTATACAAATCTGATAAATAATAAATAAATAAAATCCTTCATTCCTCATTATTACAGTCTCCTTTGTTCTTCAAGGAAGAGTCTACTCCATATTGTGAAACAGTGACTTAGAATACGCTGCTACAATACTAACATTTGAATTCTGGATGGCTTGTCCCAAAATATTTAAAAGGACAATTTATCCATGGTTTTTCTTGCAATAAAAACATCTAATTGCCAAAACAATGTTTAACAGTGCTCATAAAGCAACACCATTCATATTTACTGTTCTAGCACAACTTTTTGATTGTTCAATTAAGGACATCCCCTGTAAAATTGAGCATACTAAGATTTTGTTTTCTGGAACCAAACTACTTCTTAAAGTGGACCAGTGCAGTGCTTGATCTTAAAATCTGCAACCCTCCCAAAAACCTATATTCCCAATTGTTCTGCAGTGAAACAAAATAAGAGGGAAATCCAGGAAATCAAATCCAAACGTAAGGAAGAAACAGGCGAGATAATCACATTCCGGGATGGCTGCACACAAGTAATTATATTCAAATAGTCATTCCAGGTACTGGGTAGCATCCAAGCAGTTCAGATTGTGAGGATTTAGCTGTTTCAAACAAAAACTCACAAATCAGAATCAGTATCCTCCCACGCAGGAACACACCTGATATGACAGCTCAGCCTGTCTATT
The DNA here is from genome assembly GCF_951804945.1 of Podarcis cretensis. Classification (NCBI taxonomy): domain Eukaryota; kingdom Metazoa; phylum Chordata; class Lepidosauria; order Squamata; family Lacertidae; genus Podarcis; species Podarcis cretensis. The sequence goes on from NC_137179.1 coordinate 15,057,579, forward strand.
CCACAATATACTGCCTCAGGTTTGATGATAACACAGCTAATTTGATGGACAAGGAGAGCTAGAATAACCAGCATACTGCTGATGTATACAGAAAAATGACTACATCACTGTATACTGTATCTAGCCTTTGATCAAATTCAGCAAGCCATAAACTGAACACAAGTAAATTCCATCACAGTAACAGATAGTAGGGAAGTATTATGAGCCTTTAAAATCAAACATATTGTCTTGTTTTCTTCTTTCCATGAAAACGTTCCTGTGCTTGCTTGTTCACCTTTTAATTAATTTCTGATATGCAGGTGCCTGTAAAAACAACAACAATCCTAGTTTGTCCCACAGTTGTTGTTATAGGCTGAAAATTCCTTGCAGCACTCACAACATCAAGCCTTGTTCATTTCTGATCACAGCATTTTCTTCTCACTTAAGCATTAGATACCAAAACTCAAATAGTATGAAATAAACCACTTCCCAGTGACAGCTTCTGAACAGAAGCCATGCTTAACTCATCTGCTTCTTCTGGAAACTCAATAAACAATTAAAACTAAGGCTGGGAATGAAACATCAGCCTTGGAAAAACTATGGAGCAATTTAAAAATTAAGTGAGATTATTAATTGGCTTTAGTGCCTTAAGCATCTTCCCAATTAATCCAATTTAATTTCAGTCTCATAACATTAAGCAGCTTTAAATTAATTTAATTGGCTATATAGAGTAGAGTTTAGTTTTCATATTATGGATGATTACACCCAATACTGTATTACTTTTTACACACACCAGAAAGGTCAAAGAAAATGATTTAGCATATTCTCCATGCAAAATATTTCCACAGTATGATCTAAAATTGAGGGAAGCAAGGGCAACTACAGCTATCCAAACTCTAAGGTAAGGCAGTCTGAGACTTCTTCACAAATAATACTCAAGTACTGGTACGTTCTTTCATTTAGTGTGCAAATGTAGCAATGGTGGCAAAGAAGTCCTACTTCTTCGCCAGTGCTGTCCAGCAGAGCTTTCTATGGCTGTGAAGAACTATTAATTTTTGGTCCTCAAAACAGTTGTGTAGTGAAGGGCCATCTTGAAAAGACAGGAATTGGAGCACAATGTTGAAGTGGCTTGACTCATATCTGAAAAATGAGACCCAAAAGGTGATGCTAGTTTTAGAGTACCGGTACGTTGTCAGCAATATACTGATGACACACCGCTCTGCTTCTCCTTTACTTTTGCAGGTACGGCAGTGGAGGTGCCGGACTGCTGTCTTGCCTGGATAATGGACTGGACGAAAGCCAACAAACTAAAGGTCACTCTAGATAAGACTGAGGTACTGTTAGTGGGTGGTTCCCTATACCAGATAAATGGGCAGATGCCTGCTCTTGATGGGGTTACGTCTGAATCCCTTGCCTGAGGCTCAGGTGGACTCAGTGGCAGCGAGTGCCTTTCATCACCTTTGGCTGGTGGCCCAGCTGAGCCCTATCTGGACAGGGATAGGTGGAGGCGTGGCTGCCAATTAGTTTCCAGGCCCAATTCAAAGTGCTGATTTTGACCTGTAAAGCCTTAAACAGCTCAGGACCACAATGCCTTAAAGGTCACATCTCCCCATATGAACCAACCTTGACCCTGCGTTCATAATCTGAGGCCCTTCTTGAGAGGTCTGAAGGTGACAGCATGAGAACAGGCCTTTTCTGCAGTGGCTCCCCGTTTATGGAATGCTCTTCCCAGGGAGGCTCACCAAGCGCCTTCTTTACATATCTTTAGGCACCAGGCAAAAATGTTTCTCTATAACCAGGCCTTTGGCTGATTAACATTCTATAGCCTTTAATTGTGTTTGTGGGTGGGGGATTACCAGTTTGTTTTTGTTTTATTATGTATTTTGTGTTCTCATTTTGTATTTATATGTTCTTGTATTTTACTATGATCTTGGCAGTAAAATAAAATAAAATAAAATAGCAAAGCAAGCTGCTCCTCTTCCCATTTGAAACTGGTCTAAAGAATACTGCAAGTTTCGATCTTGTTCCCCATACTACTTAATATCAACATGAAGCCACTGGGGGAGTTCATGCAGAGATTAGAACTATGCAGTTGTCCATATATTGATGACTTACTAATACTAATACTAATACTTTATATAATTATATATAATTATAATTATTATTTCCTACTTTTAAAAAAATCTGAAGACAGCCCTGTTTAGGGAAGTTTTTAATGTTTAATGCTGTATTGTGTTTTTAAAATTTGATTGGGAGCCGCCCAGAGTATAAATAAATCAGCAGGGTATAAACAATAAATAAATAAATAAATTATTATTATTATTATTATTATTATTATTATTATTATTATTATTATTATTTTATATCAACTCATTGTCTCATTTCTAACTATCCTAGAAAGGCAACTGAAAGGCAACTGAAAGGCTGAATCACTGTTCTATACATGTGAATGATTTGAGGGGGCAGAACAAGGCGTGGCCTAATTAACAAAAAACAGGAATACTGCAGGGTGGTTAATCCTGGGACCTGGGCAATTTAAGAACAGTCTTCTTTCATACTCCCCACCCCCACCCCACCCATGTTCCAACCATCATCTCAGACCCTCTTCTAGATGTCTTGACCTCATGAGACACAGTTGATGACAACCAGAGCATTCTCTGTGGTGGCACCCACTCTCTCAAATGCCTTGCCAAGGGAGGCATGTCAGACCCTGCCACCATATGATTTCAGACAAGTAGTAAATACATGGCTTTTCAAAAGGGTCTTCAGCTTATTCTTTTTCTGTCTTTGCTTCACTGTTGGATTTAGGCTTCACTATTGGATTTATTACTGGAGAGGATTTTTAAATGTTTCTTACGAATGGACTTAACGGGGTTTGTTTTAATTTAAAATATTGTTTTAGTACTATGACTTGTTAGTCTCTAGTTTCTCAGAAAGTAGGCAGGATGTGCATTTTTGCTGAATGTTTATACCCCTTCATTTTCTCTTACACATTAACAATATCCACAAGTAAGGCATCCCAGATTAAAATAAACAAGTTCTTAGGGAAAACCAAGAAAGGATTTCACAAATTCAGTATTTAGGTACAGATATAAAATGGACTTTTGAAAGAGACAAAGTGTATCCTGAAGTAGCCAAGTAAATTAACTTTCATACTGTATTACTATGGCGGTTGAAGACCCTTATCTAGGATAGCAATCTCATAGATTGACAAGAAGCGCTCATAATTAAAGCATCCTAAAGATGTATCTACCTTTGGAAAATAAAAGGTGCTACCATGTTTTAATTAGCAACTTATTTCACAAGTGCAGACAGCTGCAAGTGAATGCAAGAAACAAGATAGGTAAATGTGGGTCAAACAAACTATTATCCTATGCCTTTTCTCTTCTCACCCCGAAAACTAGATGCATTGCGGAAGATGGTATACTAAGGTGTGATTCTGATTCTTCCGTTCAAAATGTTTGGGGGAACATTATTCTTAACTTCTCATTTAGCTGCCAACAACTTCTATCTTGCTCAAAATAAACTAGATTGACCTTATGTTCGAATTTTTTAAGTGAACAATTCAAAAGAAACAGTTTACGAAGTTACTTTTTCAATAAAAAAAAATCATTAGCTAATAATGCCAAATACCTCTTAAAGAAAAACTCAACATGGGTCTGTTAAGCAAAGCCAATATTAAACCAATATACATTAGCCAACCTGGCCTTTGACTCTTCATCCCAATTTACACAACATCTCCAACTATAAACCCTGTCCTTCAATATATTTCTTATTTTTATTTATTTATTCATTCATTTATTATTATTATTCATTTATTATTATTATTATTTATATGCCAACCTATACTCCAAGGTAGGAGTAAGATGAAGCCATGTCTTTTTTATTGAATTTTTATTGAATTTTCTGTTTTACAACTTAAAATACTCATTTTACATCCTTAAGATATCAATGTCTTCCCTTCCTTTCTTTCCATGGTTCATTTTACATATCATAAATCCCTGCATATTTTACAAAAACTATACAATTCATTATTCTATTATTGCATCCATCAAAAGTTATGTCTTCATCCCCAATCCCTTTATACTTACTTCATCTTTCTTTTTCTTTGACATGCTACCAACTTTTCAGCATTTCTCAAAATGTCTGACCTCTTTCCCCTTTGTGGAACAACATATGCCACTATGAGAGTGATCAGGATGGGAAATTTGTTTATGTATTTGTTCAGGGCAGTAATAAGTTGAAAAAGGAGAACCCAAAACAGCATACAAGTTAAAATACAGAAGAAATATCATTATGATGCCACTATGGCTCTAGTGCCACCTGCTCCACCATATGCTGCAACTCAACCACAAGAGACAGGTTAATTATGTTTCCAAACTCTATATGGTGCAAAAGTCATTCCAGACAGTTCACTTTCCTTGAACTCAAACAGGGAATTGTGGGACAATATAGCAACTTGAAAGCTCAGCTGAGATCTCAGCCCACATGTCCAATGCTATAGATGAAGCATTTTAAGTTTGAAGTCAATGCAAGAGTTAAAACCACAACGTCAATGAAACCTTTTCAATATTATTATAAGTGAGAGTAGATCATGTTTTGAAATGCAGTATTGCCATACTAGGAAGATTCTGTATTATAACACCTGTCAAATTTACCAAAAGCCTATTTTCATAGCAATTGCAGTCACACAGCCACAGCGTAACTGCAACTCTCCCACCCATAGACTTACAAGCAGCAAAAAATCTTCATGTGCCCTCTACAAAAAAGGTGCTCAGGGGGGGGAATGGTACAACATGTGTCCCTGGTAGCCACAGGGAAATCATGTCCTTATTTCTCAGAGAAGTTTAAAACTATTTAAAGAGAAAAGCTTAATGTAGGAACACTGTCTGGTACAGTTTTGTGGGACAAAAACCCTCATCACACAGAGAAAATGCTAGACATACATCACCCAAGATTTAGGTCACTCCCTGTTAACCCCAAAACACAACTAAATAAAATTGGTTCAAGATACATGTTTTCTATACAGAGCATCAATGTCCGTGAAAAATAAAATTATAACAAGGAAAAAAGGCCTATAAACTATAGAGGTAAGCCAATGAAACCAACATTTGCAAACTCTCTGTCATTTATGGTTGCTAAAAGACTGACAAGTAAGAAACAAAGATTTTCATGAATTTAACACTCATGTTCTGTCTGACCTTCACTGTTGCCAGTTAACATCTGTTTGCTTACAGGGAATGTGTGTGTGTGTGTTTGCGCAATTTTTTTTTTAAGCATCTTGTAAATAAAAATGTTTAAGTCTCCAATACTATTGTTTTGGTCTTAAGGCTTTGCAGGAGATTTTTCTTTTAACCCATATTATTGAATTGCAGTATTTATATTCTTCTTCTAATCCAAGTTACAATAAAATTTGAAATCCTTCACTAAGCTCATTAAACACAAAATGCTATCACAACCTTCAGACAAAACCTTATTACCCAAAGCAAACAGAACTCTATTTACCAGTCTGTGTTTTGGAGCTCAAGTCCCATTTGTAATTAGCACAGAACCAAGCTCCAAGAAGAAAACAGATAAGAATATGGATAACAATTGCCCAATGAATAATCATAGCCTCTTAAATGAGTCAAAATGTCGACATATAATTTGAAACACTTGTCCAATATCTGGGGGGGAAAAATCATGCTTGACGTTCATTTTCTCAAAACCTCAATTATCTAGCATGTTTTACTGAATCAAAGCCATAAAAGTACAATACCACTCTCAGCAACACACCCATTAAGCACACCAAGAACTTATTAGATGCATCACCTAAAAACATTTTCAAAGGCTTGATTTCAAACATGGATGAGCATAACATATTACACACACTGAAAGCAAAATCATTAAATATTCTTATTAAACCAGCATGTTGAAATTATACTTAATATTGTCATCAAGTTTCCTAATCTTACACACATTTTCATATAGCCCTCTAATGGGCTACAATTACAACCAGAGGGGAAAAAATATTCAATGAATGCATGTAGGAAAGCAGTGAACAGTTCTATTAGCAAACATATCCAACAAATGAATTTAAACTCAAAAATAACTTTAGAATGAAAGGGCCTATTATATTTAATTATATCCCCAATAAGAATATCATAGGTTTAGATATGTTGAAAATACAGTAGTTTGTAGAAAGCTAGACTACTTATATGGCTAACAGCAAATTGCTCATCACTACGTTTTGAGGGAGGGCAATTGTAGAGTTTTTGGAAGGCTCAGAGTGGCAAGAAAAAGGGGTCCCTCTTATATAATACTACCACTGCCCCACCATTAAAACTGCCACCCCACCCCCCAGCTTTCTCAAGCTCACCTATCAACATGATGGATATGAAAATGTCTACAGAGCACAAATGGGAACAATATTCTTACCCATGTGCTCCATCATCCTTTCAGTACCTTTCCAACTAAGTATATGCATGTGGAATCTCCTTCCTTTGGCACTGCTCATGTGAATAACTTTTACAGATACTTGCCAGCAGTGCAATGCCCCCTTCTCAAATGCTGAACAACACTGAAATATTCAATACATAAACATTTGACTAGCTATGTTCAAGCTCTATGAGTGCATTCTGATTCAAATGATCTATTTTTAATAAGTGTTTACTTCACATCAAGCCAAAATGGCTTGAAGGCCTCCCTGGATTTAAGACGACTGATGCTTTAGTTCATTGGTATTTTTTCTGAAGCTTTTCCACACACAGAATACATGCCAATTATTGGATCATTTAAGTCAGAAATCAAAAGTATCTTTTTTGTCAGGGAAGATGGAGTACATGAGTGAGTTTGTGAGCATGTATTTTCCCCTTGGCCATAGTTTTGCATAGGGTCCCTTCTAGGGGTATAAGGATGGGATCCCTGCATATGTTGCAGGGGGCAGGTTAGGAGGCATGTCATGGGCAGGGTCCCTGGAAGACCCTTGTTTGCTTTTGTGGTTGTGTGTCTAGGAAGTTGCTGAGCAGGGTGGAAGGCCTGGTTCACAATCTTACCCTTTTTGTATCTAAAATAGTTAAGTAGTATGAGCCCCCATAGTAAACTGTACCTATGCAACTTTCATAGTTGGAACGTTAACCAAATTATTCATGCCTCATGGAAAATATACGTGGAAAGTGTTAAGTCCCAGCACAGTGGACAACATATGTGGAAAGTAGTATGGCCTGAGATCCAGAATAGTGTAGCTTGGGAAGGGGGAGAAGCTGTCATCATTGCTATATAACAGTAAAAATCAGGCCATAGTTAGATTGCTGCTTGGAGAGAAAAGGATCCCAATTAGTTAATGCCAGTGTAAACTTCCATCTTTGATAAACCATAGAAGTGCCCTTACAATTTAATAAAGAATCTGATTATTCATGCTGCAGAGCAAAAATCAATCTTCAACTAGTAAGGATTAAGGGGAGCTCTTGTCGAGAGATATTATCTCAAATCCAGCTATTAGAACATTCTTGCACCTGCCTATGAAGAACATGTCACCAACAAAAGTGGATAAACTGTCAGCCTAATGTGGCACAGTAGTGAAGTTTTGCTATTCATATGGCAATAGTGCAAACACAATGCATTCTCCAAAACATGCATATTTTTTCAGGCAGATTCATACAGCACCCTATTCCCATGTTTGCCAAGAGTGCTGCAGAGAAGGGGAACATATGCTTTTCTGAGCTTTGGAACAATATTTAGATAATTATTTCAATGACAACAGAACAAGTTGATGTTCAAGTACTATCAGCAACACGTCTTTCAATTAGCAGTTCTGATAACATCCTGTACTTAACATGCCACAAAAGCTGTACGATGAAATGATTTAAAAAAAATATTTTCAGCAGTAAAAGCACTTTTAAAAATTAAATTTGTACACTGCCCTTCATCCAAAGATCACAGGACAGTTCACAACATAAAAATACAAAATGAGAACACAAAATACATAATAAAACAAAAACAAACCAATAGCCTCCCTCCCACAAATACATTTAAAGGCCATAGAAGGTTAATCAGCTAAAGGCCTGGTGATAGAGAAATGTTTTCGCCTGGTGCCTAAAGATATGTAACAAAGGCACCAAGTGAGCCTCATATGGGGTTGATTAATATGGGGAGAGGCAGTCATTTGAGCATTGCATACCTGAGCTGTTTAAGGCTTTATAGGTCAAAACCAGCACTTTGAATTGGGCCCAGAAACTAACTGACAGTCAGTGCAGTCAGGCCAGAACTGGTGCAATATTCTCAAACTGCCTTGTCGCAGAGAGCAGCCTAACCACTGATGTTTGCAACAACTGAAGTTTCCAAACAGTCTTCAGAGGCAGCCCTACATGTAACACATTACGGTAATCTAATCTCGAGGGTACTAGAGCATAGACAACAGAAGTTAAGTTGTCCCTGTCCATAGGGGCACAACTGGGCCACCCGCCCAAGCTGATGGAAGGTACTCCATGCCACTTGAACCATTGCAAAGATGTGCCAGTCACCCCTTAGACAGCCACACCAGAAGGATACCATGGTCGATGCTAAAGCTTTACATCATATGAACTGTACACAACTGTACAGAAGTAGAACAGTGCATATAGGAAAACAGGGGGGTTTGTTAATAACATAACTATAAATAGGAGAAGATAGGATACATTCTGTAATTTACAGCACAATCCTATTCATATTTACTCATATGCAAGTCACACCATCGGAAATTGTAAGCGTGCACAGGACTACAGCCTCAGATTACATTTGCATTGTTGAAAAAACTATTCTCTTGCCAAGCCCACACTTGTTAAGATACAGGGAAAAGGACAGAATAGCAATGAGAACCAGACTCAGGTACTTAAACATGTAACCCTGCATTTTAACCATTAGAATACCTTTAGAAACATGTTTAAAACTGCCTTGAAGGAACATCACTTCCTCTCTCCTGGGGTCACAATGAAGGCAGAAATTAGTAAGCACTCAAATATGGTTTGGAACATCTAACTCTCAAGAGGAAGTGAGAGAGTCTCGACTACAAAATGACTTTTATGCACAATACTCCAATCCTGCAAGCATTACTTCTTCAAGATAAGCTCCATGGATTTCAATGGTTCAAACATATGAATGTTAGAATTGCAGCCTCTGTGGCACTCAATCATTGTAAAGTTAACGATATTAGTGGGACTACATGAATGCACGCTAGCTATGATTTACCCCAAGGCTTTGCAAATACTATCTTCCACGCAAGACTTGACACAAAAGCTGAACATTTATAGCTTCTTACCTCATCTTCCTAGTCATAAATATTCTTTTTAAATAAATAAAAAACATAGGAAGCTGTTCTACACCAGGTCAGACCACTGGTCACTCTAGTTCAATACCACCTACACTGAAAACCTCGAACTCCTGTCAGTCAATAGGCAGTCTCTTCCCAATCCTACTTGGAGATGCCCAAAATTGAACATGGGACCTTCTGCATGCAAAGCATGAGCCCTGCACTGAGCCCCAGTCTTTATGCTTCAAGTCAAATTTAATGGATGTTTCTTCCCAACCAAGGTGGTAAAACTGAAAACCACACAGAATCTTTTCCCAGAGTCCTCACAAGACCTGTTCTCTGCTATTATTGCAAGCCTGTCTCCCCATGGTAAAAGGCAGATAAGGCAACATGCAGCAGTATCATTGTTATTGTTGTTATTAAAAATTATTGCATGCTTTTTTTACTAAGGTAATTCAAAGCAACTTAAATTTAAACAGACATGAAAGAAAAACAAATAACAATCTACAATACAATCTTTTTTAAAAAGGGGGGGGGCAGGAATCAAACATTCCAGAAGAAAGCCACAGATTAATAAGAGCCAAAGGCCTGGCAAAAAAAGAAATGCAAATGTAGCAGAGAAAGCTATGTACAGTAATGATGGCACCAGGGAAGCTTCCCTGGAAGTGACATTTCACAAGCAGGGAGCCACCACAGAAATGGCCTGTTCTCATGTTGCCACTATGTAGACATCCCAAATAAGGGGCACATGAAGAAGGGCCTCATATAACAATCACAAGGTCCATGTTGGTTCATATGGAGAGAAGCAGTCCTTGAGCTATTGGGGTCCTGAGCCAAATAAGGATTTAAAGCTCAAAACCAGCACTCTGAATTGGGCCCAGAAACTAACTGGTAGCCAATGAAGTCGGGCCAGGGCTGGTGTCATGCACTCAGACTGTCTTGCTGACAATGTACTCCAGGACTCCAGATGACTCCACTAAGCGGTTTCATGTAGTTGTTAAACCGTATACAAGATAAAACCTAACCCTGCAGAAACACACAATGAAGACTCTCTGGGCCTGAACAGCACTCCCCAAGCAGCAGCCTGTGGAAACAATCATCTGAGTTGATCTAGAACCACAGCAAAGTGCTGCCGCTCACCCCAACTCAGGTAGCCACTCCAGAAGGATACCATGGCCAGTGGTATCAAAAGCTACTGAGAGATTAAGGAGAATTAACAGGGCGCCGCGTCTCTCCTGACACAGGTCATCATTCCAAAGCATTTTCCATGCCAAAGCTGGGGTTAAATGTCAATTGAAATGGCTCTAGAAAATTCGTCAAGGCGTGCCTTGAACGTGTGCAACATACTAAAGAGCTAAGACAAGCAACAGACAAGGACAGGGATTTTAAAGTATTTCCTCATCCATAAATATCTAGCTATATTACCCATCAAACCAACTGAACAACTCAAAACATATAATGATCCGTGGGAAAAACTTTATCACTTGGAGGCATGCTGTAAAATGTGAGGTGTAGATCAAATTAAGCCAGACAAGATTTAAAGCCCCCTAAAACTCCAAATGCTTTTGAATACGGTTTTGGTAGCAAGGAAATCTTTCTGCGGCAGCAGATGTTAAACACTGAACTGTGAGTGGAAGGGAAACATGTTCCAACTGTGATAATAGGAAGGTCTATGATGGGTCTCATGCTTCTGCTTGTGTAAGAACATATTTGGATAAAGTTTCTTTTTTCTTGTACATCTTTCCAATGAAATATTTAAAAACAGCACTTTTGTGAACAGCAGATACCTTCTGCAAGCAGAAGACACTTTTGGGTTCAACCCAATATTTTTCAACACAGTTTACTGAAGCATAACACGACCGCATAGTAACCACACAATTATCCTGTCTTTTTTTGAAGGCTAACTTTGTTTGGTGGTACAACTTTCGTCTAGAATATTCAAAATACTTTAAACATTATAAATCCCTGAAAGCTAGGGCCCCAGCTGTATAAATCACAACAAAAGACAATGAAACCTCTGGCAAATTGAAAGTTTAAAATAGAATTAAGCATGGCTTGGTGTAAGCAATATATGTTAATATATTTAAAAGTGGAGTAATGATCTAAGTGGTATGTAGGAGTGAGCGTGTTAAGTTTTGATGTGAAATCAGGTTCCCACATAGCTATGGAGCATTACGAACATGAGATGCATGCATAAGTGGCCTCGGACAAGTTGCTATTTCACAGTCTACTCTACCTCAGAGGAGCACTGCAAAAATAAAAAGACATGATGTCACAAATGCCAGTCTACCCTCCTTGAAATCTTTATCATACAATTATGCCATTAACATTCCAAAATCCCATTCTACAGGATACTTTCACATATGCATATAGCCATTTCACTACTCTCAATGTGCACAGCATATAATTCCATAAGAGGACATACGACCATACGGAGATTCAGCAGCATATTCCATAATGTATTTAAATGTAGAATCTTACTTACTTTATGTAGTATCTTGCACCTTCAAATGTATAGGCCTCTTCCCAGCCTGTGGGTAGGTCTAAGAAGCAATACAAAGAGCATTTGATCACATGACAGAACCAGTTGAATGTAACCAAGTGCATTTTTAATCTATGCTTTTATCTGTACACATACTAGTGGTTGAAATTCCAAAAAACAGCCAATAAGTATGGGGAAGCCATTCTGCTTTACACCCACATAAAGTATGTTAGATCCAAACTCAGAAGTGGGGCCACTGCTAACTGAGCCAGCTTTAATATGACAGAGGGAAAACAAGTCTTTAAAATAGAATTTGATATATACAGTGATACCTCTGGATGCGAATGGGATCTGTTCCGGAGTGCCATTCACATCCTGAAGAACACGCAACCCGCGTCTGCGTGTGCGCGGGTCGCAATTTGCTGCGTCTGCGCATGACGTCATTTTGAGTGTTCTGTTACTTCCGCGTCGCTGCGGAGCACAACCCGAAAACGCTCAACCCGAAAACGCTCAACCCAAAGCTACTTTAACCCGAGGTATGACTGTACCACCGTTTTGCTGCTGTAAATTCCATTGGCTTGCAGGTCATATGACACAGCTGAACATAGTTAGGATCTAATTTATACCTCTCCCCACCTAGTTCCACCCACACCACTCCTCCAGCATGCTAATTTTTCAGGGTTTATGCTGGTGTAAAGTAAGGTATGGTAAAAGACCCCTGGACGGTTAAGTCCAGTCAAAGGCAATTATGGGGTTCAGCGCTCATCTTGCTTTCAGGCCAAGGGAGCCGGGCGTTTGTCCACAGACAGCTTTCCGGGTCATGTGGCCAGCATGACTAAACCGCTTCTGGTGCAGCAGAACACTGTGATGGAAACCAGAGCACACGGAAACGCCATTTACCTTCCTGCCACAGCGGTATCTATTTATCTACTTGCACTGACATGCTTTTGAACTGCTAGGTTGGCAGAAGCTGGGACAAAGCAACGGGAGCTCACCCCATCACACGGATTCAAACCGCCAACCTTCTGATCAGCAAACCCAAGAGGCTCAGTGGTTTAGACCACAGCACCACCTGATCCCTTGTGTAAAATACACTGGTTTGGGATCAACCAGCTTAGATGTGGGTGGGCGAGGATGAGGGACTTACACCAGCATAGTCTGGCTGAGAATAAGATCCACTTGATCCTAATTCACCCATCCCAACAGATGTTGTGCTTGGATTGGTCTCTTAGACAAATATTCCTGAAACTATTTGTACATTAGACTTTGTCTTATATTCCATCACGTGGAGTTTTTTTTTTTAAAATAATATTTATTAAAGATTTTCAAATATAACAGAAAAAGAAAAACATCCAAATTTAAAACCTAATTTTCATTGGCATCCTTCCAGGACTTCCCCTCCCCTCCCCCTCTTGTATTCCAATTCTTTCAAATAGATTCAACAAATTCTTACCCCAAATTTTAAAATTTTTTGTCACTGACCCAATTTAAAAAATATTTTCCCATCCCCTAAAATCGACCTGTTCCCTTCCACGAGTTCCCCTCTTTAATATGCAACACAGATTAAAATAAACAGAAAAATAGAAAAAAGAATAAAATGTAATTTAACACCCTTTGGATTCCAAATTTCCCTCCCCCCTTTCCCGGTTGCGTTCCCAATGTCCGTCAATATCTACTGTCATCCTGGAGCTCCCACATCTAAACCACAGTCCTTCAACAGTCCGCTTTGCCGTCTTTTTATTAGTCTTTGCCGTCTTTTGGTCATCTTTGATTTCACATGTCCGATCTTGGAAGGAGTCTATCTTCCAACTTTGTCCAGTTCTTGTTATTCTTGTTGTTCTCTCTCCTCCTCTTTTTTTTTTTCCTGCTCTCCTGCACAAATGTTCTAATTCCAAAAAGCTTCTAATTCCTCTGCAGAGGCTTCGTTATTCAGGAACAAAACATTACGTCAAGTCCCTTCCATTCTTCAATAGATAAATCTATTGTCTCCTTTAGTGTGTAGACCTCTGTAGACAAAATAGTGTTCCATTTCTGCAGTTTCCCAGGAGATAAAAAGTCCTATTCAAATTCGATGCCAACAATACTTGTAGTGTTCCACAGCTCCTCTAGAGGCATTATAGTAACTCAGTTTCCTTCCCGATCACACCCAACAGTCAAAGTAACTTATTATTCCTTGTTTTAAACAATTTATATCCAATTTGTAACAAATGTGACCAGCAAAGTCCTCGTAAGTTCTCTTTTTGTTCTTCCGCTTTGACAGCTCCTTTGACAGCTGTCAAAACCTCTATTTCTCCTCTCCCGACGCTCTTACGGATCGCTCCCGGGGTTTCCGGGGGGGGGGGGTTGCCTTTTAATTCACATTCCACTTTTCTCCTCCAGCCCAGTCTTATAATTTTCCATCGCGAAGTTAATAATTTTGTCAAAAAAAGGTTGCATTCGATCTTAGTTGTCAAATCCTTTGCTTTAGCTCCTCTACAACAGGGGGGAGGCTGACTTCCTTTTTGCACCTCCCCCGCTCGCTCCGAATTTAAAAAGAATTTTTCCCCTTTTTTAATCCAAGTTCCAATTACTCACGGGTTATTCTTTTAAAGTCCAAATTTTCAATGGAAGAAGTCAGCGCTCTCCATCGAATGGCATGCGGCTTCGCTCGGCAGGGGAAGCGGAGGACTCACAGCACCCCCCCCCCGTCACCCGCTCCGCAGCCTTTAAAAAGGCTCCTTCGCGGGTCGGGGGGACGCAAACGGTGCCCGCCGAGTCACCATGCCCATGGGTTTCAGCGCCCATGGTTTTTGAGGGTCCCCGCGTCGCCGGCGCGGTAGAACCCAGCCCCTGCCGAGCAGGCTCCCTCCGGAGCTCGGAGGGAGTCCGCCATTCGGCGATGGCGCCAACCCGGAAGTTCCCATCACGTGGAGTTTTGTCTAGCATCAGCAACATACATCAGTACTAGTTTAGATGCACATATTACTTTAGACACTACTTGTAGTCATGTAACTATCAGCTGTAACATATTTGAACACAAGTCACTCTAAGAACAAGATTGCACTCTAAGTCACAAACTTCCAAAATGGTAGCTGGGTAAGAATCACAACAGAAGCTATTTGTTATGACAGCATAGTTACATCATCTTGCCATATCTTCAAGTTGAGCTTGCAAGTGTTCATAGACCAGACAATACTATAGAGAATTTATTCTCACTACTAATCCAGTGGCAGAGGAAGAGAAATACGGTGTTTCTCTCTAGTCAGCAATGGAGCATAAATCACTAAAGGCTCTTTTAAGAAGAGGAATCAAAATCAAAGCTTGTCCTCTTCTTCCACTAGAAAAATGCAAAACCAGAGAAAAAAATAGTATGCTTTTTTAATCATAAGCTTCACTGCCTAAAATAATCACTTAGCCAAGAGTACTGTATTTTCCTTTGTTGTCTTAATACATCTGGCTTTGCTTACTGCGATACGTAACACCTGTCTTTTTTAAGCTGCAGTACATAGCATGAAACAGAACAACACCAGTCTAGTAACCAAAATGTTTATAGGAGATACAATCTTTTGGAGAAATATTTTATGCCAGTATGAGGCATTTCAAGCAGTAGTTACAGCAAACTTGTATCAGGGAATATTACACAAGCTAGAGTAAAAAAGCTTTCCACATTCATTCCCATGTAAGAAAAAGAACAGCAGGTCTGGTTGGTATATTAGTACGATCAGTTATCCAAATATTATCATAAGACTATTCGGAATTCACCATGCCAGCAGTATGAAGCATTCCATTTGCCAAAAAATAAGTTTGGTTCATTACCTTAAAATATTTTTAAGCCAACAAAAAAACCTGACTTTTCATGGAAGTTGCTAACATGTTTTGGCATAACTGGCAAATTGATGAAGCAGAGAAACAATGTGCATGGTGGAAACAGAATGTATTGAAAATGTGATCAGAGAAAAAAAGCTTAAACACAGTGGGAGAACATACATCACCTAATGAATGCCAAGTGTGAAATGCAACTACATTCAACATTGACCTCCAAATGTATCTGGCTATAAACTATTCCAAGACATTCCACACAAATATGACTAGGAAGGGTGATAAACAGAACACAAGAACCTCTCCTCCAAAATTTCTCCCAGGTCACATGCAGTAAAGACAAAAGAGCAATGCAATGTGTGAATAAGAAACATGCAAACAAGATGTACCAACTGAACGTCTCCAGGCTGCCCTCTCTTTCCTTTTTCCCTACAACAGGTATTTACACCAGTGAAAAACAAAAACTGCATTTCTAAATACCCACCTCTCAACAGCCAGTGTACTGTGCCAGCAGGTAGCAAAGCAAGAAGCTTTGCTTTAAATCCCTTTTCCAGCCAATCCCTCTTTCTGCTGCTACTCTTCTCCAGAGAAACAAATGGCAAAGGAGACAAATTCTACCTTCCTCTCCTCCCCAGTTATTCCTCAAGCTCCTGCCCCCACTTTCTCAGTCCCACCATTCCCCACCCACTCTCTTATCCTAGATTGAGAGGGAATGTTTCTAGGTGAATGCACTTGAGTGCTATCTATGAATTTCACAAAGCAGTCATCATTAGATGCCAAGCTCTAGAGATCATGATGCTGAAAAGCTATGAGCAGGTGATTTTGTGTTCTGCTCAGGGAGGAAGCTTTAAGCATACAGACTGTGCGACTGTAAGAGAGTACAGAAGAGGAATCCATTGGCTGTGAGCTACTTTCAAGAAGCATAGCAGTTATAATATAAAAGGCAGACCAAAAGGTAGAAGAGCATGTACCGGTATACATTAACCAAGACAACCGAAAGCTTGTACAATTATTTCATTTTTGATAGCAGACTTTTGTAACACTTTAACTGCAGAGAACATTTCACCATTGCAGACAGATTCATTATTCAACCTGCACTTGAGTGCTGCTGGTTAAATGTGATTTTCTTCCCATTAGCCTACAATGCATTCAGATACCCTGAATGGCTAGGCAACTGTCACAGGATCATACTGAATAATTAAGGTAAAGGTAAAGGTACCCCTGCCCGTACGGGCCAGTCTTGACAGACTCTGGGGTTGTGCGCCCATCTCACTTAAGAGGCCAAGGGCCAGCGCTGTCCGGAGACACTTCCGGGTCACGTGGCCAGCGTGACATCGCTGCTCTGGCGAGCCAGAGCCGCACACGGGAACGCCGTTTACCTTCCCGCTGGTAAGCGGTCCCTATTTATCTACTTGCACCCGGAGGTGCTTTCGAACTGCTAGGTTGGCAGGCGCTGGGACCGAGCAGCGGGAGCGCACCCCGCCGCAGGGATTCGAACCGCTGACTTTTCGATCGGCAAGTCCTAGGCGCTGAGGCTTTAACCCACAGCGCCACCTGCGTCCCACTGAATAATTAACTGTCCCTTAATTGAGGAAAATAAACATTTCCCTATAGCCATACTGCACAAAGTGTTTATAAATGTCTATATTTGTTTTATCTACTTGCAGAACAGAATAGGGCAGCACAAAGGAAGTAGGAATAGATTCAAGAAGCAAGACAAGGGAGAAACAGCTTCTTGCTAAAGTTTCATCTGGCTATGTTGAAGATCTTAAAGCAGTTCAGAAAGCTTGTCCAGTGGGTGGAGATGCGACCACTGAAGAGAGCTGCCGATTTCTCTGCAGCTTAGCAGAGTAGTAGCTAGATTTTGGAGGAACACAACTAAGTTGATAAGAAAACAGATGTGAGGTTAGCTGAGCAAGGGCAGGGATAGCAATTCAGAAGCTGAAATCCAGGAGCCAAGTGGGAAAAGATTAGTATGGGTTTAGTCTCCCAAAGAAGAGAGAAGGATTATGGGGTTGGTTACTAAAGAGAATTTGCACAGCAGAATGACAGATGAGGATAATAACAGTAAGGGATAGCCAATGGCTAACAAGTCAGCGAAGAAGATATACTTGGGGGGGGGGCGTGAATAAGGCAATTAGTAAACTGGACATTTGAGAATAAATACTGCTTAGGAGTACAAATATAATGAAGGACTGGAAGGCCAATGGGAAATAAGGCAAAGAAAACTGCCTAGTTAGGGGTGGGTGAGATTAAGGGTTAATTGGTATTGTGAATCAGTGCAATTTAATTAACTAGGATGGCATGACAGTACGGTAATAGAGGTGAGCCAGACAAAGACGATGTTTATGTGTCAGTTCTTAGGGAAAGTAGAGTTGCGGGAGTTAAAATTATTGAGGAGTGTCACACATTTCTCTTAAGGGCATTTGAGCCTCTTGTGTGTCATTTTCCACCAAGCCAGATGTTCATCCAAGCCAGAAAAGCAGAAGACAGTCATTTTCACATTAGATGTGAAATCTGTACTTTGCAGTCACACTATAGACCAGCTTCAAACAAAGTTAGCCTGAAGTGTGCACTCCTTACTTCCTAGACTAGAGGATGGGCTATCAACAGAAGATTTAGGAATTAAGGAAGTGTCACTGAAGAGACAGAGGGCCCATGGGGAGGGGGTGGCAGGAAACAACTGAGAGATCAGTTAGTTTTGAGAATGCAGACTATGAGGCTCATTGGAAGGAAAGTTACAGTAAGCCAGTAGGATAATGTGTAGGAAGTGAAGGGTCAGAGACAACTAACTCAAAAGATGCTGTGAAAACACAAAAGACTGAAATGGCAGGTACTTGGAGAAAGGGGGCACAGCTGGTTTTAGTTTTTGATTAAAGGGTGTGGGATAGTATACCTGTACACTACTTTCAAGTGGTCATTGAAAAGGGAGGGAGGGAGTTAAGAGATTTTGAAGCACAAAATAGTGCCTTCCAAGGGTGGGTCATTGCGGTCATTAGGAGTTTTTTGTGGAGGAAGAAGAACAAATTATTAATACCAGGCTTGTGGCCTGAATTTGAATGTGAAGCCAAAGCATTTTGGTGAAAGAGAATTCTCTCTCTACTTTGGAAACATGTAGCAAATGATTGGAGTAATTAGATGGGGAAGCAGTTGAGCAAAGAGATGGGTTACAGGGAGACAGACAAGGGCCTATGAAAGAAAGGGGGAGGGGAGATGAGTGATCACTGAGCATGAGTTGTCATTTTGCCCCTCCCCAAGGAAGGTGAGGACAAAAGCTCCAGTCAACAGCAAAAGAAGAAAAAAGGTTAAGTAAAGTTAATGAGGGGTACAGACAAGTCAAACTGGATTATGGTTGGAAGCAAGAAGAAAAGTGAGCCAAGACGTTCTGCAAGTTTAGTGATTTTTTAAGCACATGTAGAGGAAAACCCAGTGGCAGAGGCCGAGTCAAGATCGGAACTGTGGTCCAAGAGGTAGCAGAGACAGGCTTATATGAAGAGGGTCTGCAATGCCAAATTGAAGGGATTGAGTGAGGAAAAGCTCAAATGTGTGTGTGGTTTTATATGAAGCCCCCCACAAATTGGAGGGATTAAAATGTGGCGAGTGTGACTGAGTGGTGGCTCTATTTGGAGGGGGGACAAGAAGTGGTATGAAGTTTCCCCCCAAGGACAAGAGATGGATTTACAGGCGTGGGGGAATTGGGGTGATTCACTGTGGTGCTTTGGTATGAAGAGCCCACCTCGCCCAAGCTGAAGGGTTTTTAAACATGGAGAGAGGAGTCGACAGCACCTCCAGGCCAAATGTTTAAAGGAGGGGGAAAGCGCCACAGAGAGTGACTCAGTGTCAGCTTTCAGGTCCACAAGAAGGTTTTAAGCACATGAGGAGGATGTGAGGGTGTGAGAGAGGGGCTGTGTATCTGTGCGTAGGAGAAAAACAGTGTGTGAGAGGAGAGCAAGAAAAGAAGGGCTAGGCAGGTAAGTCGGGGAGGAAAATCGAGAAACCCACCTCCACCTCTTTCTTTCTTTCTTTCATCACTCACTCTATTCCACCTTCCCTGCAAAGATATCTCTACACTCTTTTCCACGGAGGGCTTGTGAGGACACGGGAAGGGGGGGGGGCTGAAAGAGCATGACACACAGAGAAGAGAGGGAGAGGGAAAGAGAGAGAGAAAAGGGAGGGAGAAAGTGGGGTTAGCGCCGCTTCCGAGCGGGCTGCGCCGTTTTGTATTTTTTCTTTCCTTACCTGGGCTGCGGCGGTGCCCGGTGATCGCCGCCTCTCCCGTCAGCGGGTGCAGCCAGGTCGTGCTCTTGGCTTCCTCGCTAAGGGGAGAAAACACAGGGCGGCGCGTGAGAGGAGGAGGAGCGCGCGGCGGTGACCCGACCCCGGCCGGACCCTAAAGCCGACCACGACGACCCTCCCTCAGAACCACCCCGGGTCGCCTCAGCAGCGCCGCCCCACAGCCTCCTTCGACGCCCCCACCCCGGGCAGGCGGGCAGCCCCGGAGCCGCCGCTCCTCTCCTCCTCCTTCCCCTCAGGGTCAGGCATCCCTCCTTTCCCGCCTCGCGTCCCTCGCCGCCACCGCTCCCGCCGCCTTCGCTCCCGCTTACTTGATGAAGAAGACGCGGCCGCCGCGGCTGATCCCGTAGCTCCAGCAGGCGGGCAGCGAGCGCAGCCGCTCCGCGCTCAGGTCCGCCGCCATGTCCGAGCGCGGCGGAGGAGGAGGCGGCGGCGGCAGTAGCAGCCGGGGCGAAAGCGGCGCGCGCGCGGGCACGGGAAGGAAAGAGCGCGAGGCAGTGGGAATGGGCGGGGGAGGGAGGGAGGGAGGGAGCGCCGCGCGCCGCCGCCGTCAACACAGCCGCCGCCACCGCGCGCGCGCCCCTCCGCGAGCGAGCCAGCCGAAAACACCTGGACGGCGGCGCGAGCTTGGAGTGAGTGAGAAAAGACAGTTGGGGAAAGGCGGGGGGGGGAGAGAGAGGAGGAGGAGGAGGAGAGAAGCCCATGGAGGGAGGGCTTATCAGCCGCCAATCAGCACCGAGCTCTCCTGCCACGCTCCTCCTTCTCCTCCGCCTTCAGCTCTTCTCCCTCCCGCCTTCCGGAGCCGACTCAGTGGCTCGCGAACGCGCGCCGCGAAGCCCCGCCCACCGTGGATTCTTTAACCCCGCCTTGAAATTAAAGTGGGGAGGGGGAAACCCAACAGCGCGCCTCCTATAGGCGACCAGCGGAAGTTACGCGCTCCCTTGTTGCTTAAAAAACTCCTGGAAGGGCGAAGAGGGGCTTGGAGAGAGAGAGAGAGAGAGAGAGAGAGAGAGTGAGTGTGAGAGTGAGAGTGTGTGTGTGTTTTATAATGCTTATTTTTAAGGGATCGTTAACTATTTCACTCACACCAGCACGCAGTCTCTACACATAAGTGAGGCCATGTCGTCCGCACACTGGTGTCGTCGCCCCCCCCCCGCAACATGCACGCGCGTTAGCGCTAGTCAGTGAGCCATAGCAAAATGTGAGAAAGTGAATTATCGTATTTATACTAGCCTCCTTTTTATTTTCTTTTTTAGATTTTTCTTTCTCCATCCCCCGCCTCCCGAGAGTCGGTGGCATTCAATGGGCAGCGGAGTCATTGGGGGTGTTTGCGTCAAAGGCTGCAATGCTCTGCCACGGTTCCGGAGGGGGCGAAAACTAAGTACCGTTGAGCACCGTGCTGCATGTGTGCGCGAGAGATAGCGCAGCATTCCGGGAAGGTGGGAACACTTCTCATATAGGAGCCGCTGTGCCTTGTTTCTGGAGAAGGCGAACATTACTGCTAGGCAAACAGACGGATTTAGGAGCAGTATCAAAGTCCAGCCGGAAGCATCTGATGGATTGATTACAGCACAATCCTACCCGTGCGCTCATAAACCCGAAAAAAGCGTTGGCAGAATTGCAGTCTGATCCATGCCATTCATTCAAAACATGTGGCTTCCCCAAGAAAATCCTGGGGACCTTACTTAGCGGAGGTTGCTGGGAAACACAGTTTTACGAGGAGCAAACTACAGTTTCCAGGATTTTTTGGGGAAAGTCATGTGCTTTAAGTGCATGTTGTGGATACCTACTCAGAAGGAAGCCCTGCATCTAGGCTTGGAGCCTAAATTTCTGTCCAGTATAAAGGATGGCCAAAAAAAAAAGTCCTTCTGGGCAGGACATAGTTTGTCTAAGCCAGCATCTTGTTTCCAACAGTGACTAGACATGGACTTGTGGGACTGCCCACACGGCGGGCAGCTCTCCTCTTCAGCTACTAGCCACAGTGGCTATGTGCTCCCTCCACTGTCAGAGGCTGTAGGACTGAACACCAGTTGCTGGGAATTGCAGGTGGGAAGTTCTGCTCTGGTGCTGCTTGCAAGCTTCCCACTGGCATCTGGTTGGCCACTGTAGGAACAGGATGCTGGACTCCATGGGAGAATTGCTGTCATATGATGCCACTGCTAAAAGAATTGCATTGGGCCCTAGGTTCAACACACTGGTGCAGGTGTACAAAGCCCTGTACAGCTTAGAACCAAGATACCCAAGAGATTGCCTCATCCTCTGCACACCCAACCAATCACTGTGTTCTGCAGAAGAGGGCATCCTGCACATTCCAGCCCATCAGGGGGTCCATTCCACAGGATTGAAATTGGGCCTTGCATACCAGGAAGGTAGCTTGTCTCTTGTCTTTCCGGTGCCCCCTAAAGATGTCCCTCTTTCAACAAGCCTTCTAAAATCTTCATCCCAATTGGCGCCTGTCTTGGATTTGAACTGATTTTATTTATGTGCTGTTACTGTTTTAAATTGGTTTTCTATTAATAATTGATTTTTAATCGTTTTTATATATTGCTTCATCTTTTTCTAATATGAAACTTTTATATGCATTATTATATTGTAAATCACTTTGGGATGCCTCATGGGAAGGAGTTAATATAACTGATGATGATGATGATGACCAATAATAATAATAATAATAGTAATACTTATTGCAGTTTCTCTGTTAGATTTTGGAGCACTGATGTTTTATTGTTAAACTTAACACTGTGTGTGTGTGGAAGTCTCCTAGAGCTATTTGTTTTATGAGACAAATACATTGAATAAAGAATAAAAAATTAATTTTATAGAAACAGTTTTTGATTTTGTTTACACACACACAAACACCATCCTTCATTGCCAGGCAATCCCAGAAGGAGTACAAGAAGGCCATATAATATGTAAAACAATGTAATCACCAATAGTACTATAACGCAAGGCAGATAAAAATCAAATAGCAAGCAGAGCAACCATAAAAAAGAATAAGAACAATAAGACAAAACATCTGGCCTAAGCACTCTTGCCCAACAAATGATGAAAACATAAGATTCAGTGCTAGCCATGCAAGAAGTGGAGTGATCACTCGGCCTGCAAAGAGGGGTAGCTGCATAGGCGATGAAACAAATTAAGCTAGGGCAAAATTTAGATAATACTTTTGTCATTTTCAACTTTGCAACTAATCCAGCTAAGACTGCAATTTGATGCAGAGTTAGATATGTTTAAACTATTTTTTTTCAACACGCACTGCTCCACTGAGTTGGCTGTGTGTCTGAAGGCATAATCTAAAGAACTGGTACTCTTAGTGTGGCTATGTCTAACTAACAAGGCCTTCTGCAAGCTCTCTATTGAACCTAGCCAGTTTCAGCTCTTGCAAGACTATACCCTTTTTAATATGTAACTGACACACAAGCAATGCCTTTTTGCTGACAGCTTCAAAAAAGACATCACTGAAAATGAGTAATCACGGAGGTCAAGTGGGAGGTCATGTGAAAGGTGGGGGGGAGTTGAGGAAATACAAGGAAATATACATATGCTGGCAGGTAATAACAATGCAGCCTAATGACTGCATTGTTAATGGGAAAATCAGCCACAAGAGTGAGGTCACATTTCAACCACATCCCTTCCCCTAGATGACAAGCTGCACCTTTGTAGTTTTGTCTCTAAAGTTAAGCAGGTATGGGCGCGACCACAACCTGGAGCGCTTGGAAGGCTTCTGTGTCTGAGCGCCTTCAAAAGACTGGAAGGAAACAGAAGTAAAAATAATACTTTATTGTGCAGGCAAATGTTTTATGTCTTGAATTTAAATTCACTCTGTTATCATGGTCTCATACACCTCTTTATTCCTTCTCTCCTCCCGCCCTTCCCCATGGATGTGAGGACTGTTCTCGGGTTTTGTTTACAAGCAGACACTTGTTTTTTCTAGTTGGCTGGGGCTGAGCGACCTCAGATACGCCTCTTTACCTGCCCACCCACCCCTATGTTCGAAGGCTGCGGTCTCCTTCACCCCGCCCAACCCTGTGTTCCAGCCCTTGTCAGGCTCTGTATTATTAACACCATTTTACAGTCAGAGTCCAGGTCAGTGGAGGTGGGTCTTCCACCTCTCTGATCCTTGGTACTGTCTACAGCCACCCCTTGCCTCCCCTCACTGCTCCTGTTTCACATCCTCCTTGAGTGTTTTTGCTTGTCTGGAATGTGTCCTTCAACTCTGACAATGCCTTTTGCTTCCCTAGATGGGGGAAAGAGCAGGGCGTGTAGAAACCAGCATGCTGTAAAAAGGTATGTATTGAGTTGAATAGGAACCAAAATGCAGCAGTCTGATTGGTCCTAGAACAATAGGATCCAGAATGCAGAAGTCTGATTGGTCCATAGGAGCCACCCAATCCAGCTCCAAGTGGAAGTGAATCTGCAACCTGATTGGCCTACAGGTGAATCCTGGAATTAGCCAGTCACATGGGGCCCATTGTGTAAATAATGTATTTAAAGCAGACATTCTGGGGGAACTTCCATTCCACCACTTTGAGCTGAATAAAGAGCATGAAATCCACTCTCGACTCCGAGTATATTTCAAAAGGCATTTGTTGCTAGGCCTCCTTTTGTCCCTGGCCCCATCCACCGCCACCGTCATGTCCCCTGCTTTCCCCCACAAACATTACTGGGTAGGGAATATAAACTGAAAAAGGTTCCCTGCACCTGCATAGAAAATACTGTACGAGATGGACCGCTGATCTGATTCTATATAAGACGACGTCTTAAGTATAAGCCACAGTCAGCCAGCACCAGGAATTCTATATGGCACAGAAACCTCGCATATCTTCTCCACCATCTCACCGCTCGCTCCTTCATATTTTCTTACTCTGTGCGTACACATGCTGTCCCCTCCCATCTCCTTCACTCCCTGAGACATCTGTTCCGTCTCTGATCAGATCACCATCACCCCTCATTATCTTAATCTGTCGGCTGCGCCTCCCTCTGCCACTGAAACTGGAGTCCTCGCATCCAGCAACGCCTCTACATCTGGACCTTCCCTGGGCCTAAGCAGCCAGAACTCTCAATTTATTAACTTTCCTGCTCAGACTGTTGTGTTCCCATGCAGTGGGGAAGTGTAGCAGTTTAGTCCCCGAACCACAGGGCAAATGACAGCCAAGCAATCATTGAGAGATTTGGTGAGGCTGCCTCTTTCCCCCTTCTGCACCATCCTTTTAAAAGAAGAAAAAGAAGCAAAGGCAATGGCTTTTCACTCTGCAGCTATGCAGCCAGCTTGGAGCAGAAGATACTGGGAAAACAATTACCCAGTGGGTCAGGTACACTTGTGAAACTTGAGCTTCAATTGCTTTTTCCCATCACCATCAAATGAAAGAAGATACTGTACTCGGTCAGTTTAAAAGCATGACAGAAAATGGTTAAGATGCGTTGCACAGCGGCACTGGCTCTGGGTCTCCAGCTGTTGTTCGACTACAACTCCCATAATCCCTAGCTAGCAGAACCAGTGGCCAGGGATGATGGCTGTTGTAGTCCAACAACAGCTGGAGACCCAAGTTTGAGAAACCCTGGAAGGACACACGATGACCTGCTGGATGAGACCAATGGTCCATCCAGTCCAGCATCCTGTTCCCACATGGTGGCTGTGGGAAACTCACAAGTAGGACCTGAGCACAAAAACACTCTCCCCTTCCAGAAACGTATTGAAAAATGTTATTGCTTCCAACCATGGAGGCAGAACATAGCCAGCATGGCTGTTGATAGCCCTGCCTGCCACGAACTTCTCTAATCCTCTTTTAAAGCTATCCAAGCTGGTGGGCATCATTGCCCCTGTGGGGGTGAATTCCATAGTTTAACTATGCACTGTGTGAAGAAGTACTGTATTTTTCGCTCTATAAGACGCACCAGACCATAAGACGCACCTAGTTTTTGGAGGAGGAAAACAAGGAAAAAAATATTCTGAATCTCAGAAGCCAGAACAGCAAGAGGGATCGCTATGCAGTGAAAGCAACAATCCCTCTTGCTGTTCTGGCTTCTGGGATAGCTGTGCAGCCTGCATTTGTTCCATAAGATGCACACAAATTTCCCCTTACTTTTTAGGAGGGAAAAAGTGAGTCTTATAGAGCAAAAAATACAGTACTTTATTTTATCTGTCCTGAAAATTCCAGCGTTCAACTTCATTAGATGCCCACAAGTTCTAGTGCTATGAGAGGGGAAAGGAAAACTTTCCTCTGCCCACTTTCTCCATGTCATGCAGAATTTTATAAACTTAGGTCGTGCCACCTCTCACTCGCCTCTTCTCTAAACTAAGAAGCAACCTTTCTTCATAGTGGAGTTGCTTTATCCCATTGATCATTTGCCTTGTCCTTTTCGGAACCTTTTCCAACTCTGCAATATCCCTCTTAAGGCAAGGCGACCAGAACTGTATTCCACAGTATTCAAAATGCAGTCACGCCATAGATTTGTATAATGGCATTATGATATTGGCAGATTTATTTTCAATTCCTTTCCTAACGATCCCTAACATGGAATTTGCCTCTTCTTCTTCTTTTTCTACCGCCGCCGTGCACTGGGTCAACATCTTCATTGAGTTAAAGCAAGTAAGAATTATGTCTGCTGTTAACTGAATTTAGGGGAGCTAACTTTAAAACAAAACAAAACAAACTACCTCTACTTTTCAGCCTGTATGAACACTGTCAGTGTTTCCAGACAACCTGTTTACTGAATATCTATCTTGATTTGTTTTGGGGATGGTTTAGGTAGCCCCGCATCACAGTAAATGTTATTCAACACTTTTCAGCGCATTTCCCTTTCACTTGCTTTATCACCAAAAGTCAGATCTTTTGCAGTAAGCAGGTTTGTTTTGCAAGCCCTCCCAATCAGCTATGATTTGCACAACCTGAATCTGCTGGCATGTGATTGAATTGCACCCCAAAACAGAGACAGTCTGCAAGCACCTTCTGACCCTAGAGAATTAAGGTGGGGAAACTTTTCAAGGTAAGGAGAATGAAGAGGTTTTATTTGCTGCTGAAGCTCTGCGTGTCAGGCTGCAGCACAAGAGAAGGACCAATCAAACTGTTGGCAGCCCTGCAAATTCCACTTTACCTTTGCTGCTGAATCAAATGATGATTAACCTACCCATTTTCCCACCAACCCTTTTGTCCACCCCTCTCCTTATCGCTCCATCATAACAAGCAGGGCGCACAGCAGGTAAGGGAAGCCATTGAAATAATGGAAAGTGGAAATGGGTGGAAGCAGCAGAAGTGTTTTCATCTCCTGATTTAGCAGCATATTATAGAACAGGGGTGATGGAGAGTCAACGGATATGTTTTACTTTTTTCATCATCATGGTAAGCTGCACTTTAAGGCGGAAGCAGGACTGAAATCCTGCACACACCGGGTGTGGGTGTGTGGGTGTCTGCACATATGTGTGTTGTTGTATGCCATGTTTGGGAGGAAATAAGACGGTAAATAACAAATAACAAACTAAATATCGATGTATGTAATTTTTATTTCTTAATTATATTTAGTGGTAGTATGGCTGTATTGTTTTTTGTAAGATAAAATCATTCAATAAAAATTATTTTTTTAAAAAAATAAATAAATCCTGCACACACCTGTAAACAAAAACAACAATCCTCCATATCCTAAACCTGAGCTCTCACACTGAAATTAAAGTTGCATGCTTCTGTCTAAACAGACTCAGAAGTATTTGTGGCTCTGCATCTTAATACAGTGGACTCTTGCGGTTTAGAATCATAGAATCATAGAATCATAGAGTTGGAAGAGACCACAAGGGCCATCGAGTCCAACCCCCTGCCAAGCAGGAAACACCATCAGAGCACTCCTGACATATGGTTGTCAAGCCTCTGCTTAAAGACCTCCAAAGAAGGAGACTCCACCACACTCCTTGGCAGCAAATTCCACTGTCGAACAGCTCTTACTGTCAGGAAGTTCTTCTTAATGCGGTTTAGATGTATGAAGCTTCACTGTCACATTTAAACAACAATTTTCAAAAGGCGGCTAATTGATACTTTAATAATTATCACAGAACGCATTTTGGAGCAGCTCATTCTAAATGGCAGAGGCAGATAAGGCTTGGAAAATGAAGTACAAACTGCTTATTAAAGCACGCTCTGGCTCAGAGTCCACTTTGCTGGAAAAGCCCTGACTCCAGTTCTGGGGAACTTCAAAAGGAACTCCACCCACACTGCTCCGGCAACAGGAAGAACAGGTTGAGCTGGCATCTGTTCTGGAGGGTGACCAGATGCAAAGAAGGATAGGGCTCCTGTAGCTTTAATAACTGTGTAATAAGAAAAGGAATCTGAACAGGTGTGGCATGCAAAAAGGTGCACCTGGCATAAAAGTTCTGCAATTTCAACCCTGCCACAGGGCAACTTAAAAACATAAACAACACTTAGAACCGAAACATCAACCAAGCACAATTACTCAAGTATGTGAAAACAGACTGAAAACAGCATGGAAATATATTTCCCCTTTTTGCTCTCC
The DNA here is from genome assembly GCF_951804945.1 of Podarcis cretensis. NCBI lineage: Eukaryota > Metazoa > Chordata > Lepidosauria > Squamata > Lacertidae > Podarcis > Podarcis cretensis. Next base: position 15,085,895 of record NC_137179.1, read on the forward strand.
AGCTCGGCTTGCATGTTTTTTTCTACTCTGAAGAGTTCTAAAGGAATTCAGTGCAGGCAACAGAATGCCACTTGCTTGCCACACTAGGAAGCTCCCAAGTAATTACACTACAGCAGGGGTGCCCCTTTCTTTCGGCCTCTTCTTATATCCCTTGTTTAGTGCAACCGTAAATCTGGTCCTTGCTGAGTAACACAGGGGGGAATTACCCTTGTAAAACAGAGGGAGTCATTAGTAGCCTGTTTACTTGGAGCTAACCTTCTGCCACTTTAAAAAAACATTTTGTCTAGCGTCTGGCCCATAGCTTGCTTCTTCGTAAAGAATATGATTATCATATGGGGAAGTCGGGGAAGTAAGTTATAAGAAAATAAGGCACGGAAATTATACATGTGTTTTTTCTTTATTTTTCTTTTCTTTTTTCTGTTTTTCTGGTTTGTTTGTATTATTGTATTGTGTTGGTATGATAAACTTTAATAAAAATCTTATAAAAAAAAATCATACCTCGATTGAGCATTGGTTCCTATTCATATCATAAAGGTAAAGGTAAAGGTACCCCTGCCCGTACGGGCCAGTCTTGACAGACTCTGGGGTTGTGCGCCCATCTCACTTAAGAGGCCAGGGGCCAGCGCTGTCCGGAGACACTTCCGGGTCACGTGGCCAGCGTGACATCGCTGCTCTGGCAAGCCATATCATACGCCACCACAAAAATCCAGTTGACCAACTTTTTGCTCTGTCCCACACTACATTCTGGAAGGATGTGATAATTCATAATATTCAAGAACGTTATCTCATGATTATCATTTTATGTCTGATTTTTTTTTTATACTTGTTTTCTAGTACAGTGGTTGTTGTTGTTGTTGATAGCATTTTAAATTGTTCTTTACCTTGTTATAACTATTTTTGTATAAAATTGTGCCATTGTTTTTATTGCAGATGTTTTTATTATGAAATCACTCTGAGATACTTTATGGGAAGTGATTCATATTTGAATCAAATAAGTACATTTAAATAAATAAAAGGTGCTTTTTAAATAAGGAATTGCCTTATCTAGTCGTCTCAAAGTGATTCACAAGCATACCATAAAAACAGCTAAAAACAATTCAAAACAGTTTAAAAAACAGTTTAAAACAGTTTAAAAACAATTCAAAATGAGCACCTAAAGCTGAGACCTTTTCATCCAGCTGGAGATGTTGGTTGGAACAAGAATGTCTTCAGTTGTTGTTGTTGTTGTTCAGCTTGTTTGAAGGTCAATTGTACCTTCATCTCTGAAATGCTTAATAAAAAAAAGACATAGTTGAAGAGAAAACAATTATTTGATTATCCTAAAGGAAAATAGGAGTGTGAACCCTTGCTTAGGGCAGAATTGCTAATATACAAACTCAGGGCTGCCACTCAAAATGGGAACAGGGAGTGTCCCTTTCCTCTCTGCATACCCCAAATAACAACACATAGTAACAATGCCCCACATACAACACACAATCCAATTAAGCTCACTTAATTACTGACATCGTTTACGCTGTGTATGTTCATATCAGTACATGTCCAGCTGGATCTGTTAAAAGCACAATTGCATCAGGACCCGTAACAGTGTCAGGACATCAGTACTGCACGTCTCAGCAATGGAGAGCTCTTGAAACATGTCTCTCTGCCTTTACATCGCAAGTAGTTAAAACAATTGCTACTTTAATTATGCTTGGGACCCCTCCAGATTTAATGAGTGGGGGACATAACGAAAGGGTCGTAGCTCAGAGGTTGAGCATCTGCTCTGCATGCAGAAGGTCCCAAGTTCAATCTCCAGGTAGGGCTGGGAGTGTCCGCTACCTGTATTCCCACAGAGCTGCTGACAGCCGGTGGTTGGTGCTGAGCTAAAAGGACCAGTGATCTGACTCTGTAGAAGGCAGCTTTCTATGTTCCAAAATCCTTGACCTCTGAATTAGTTCACCCAAAGCCAAGGTCTAGGCTGGGAGATATTTAACTCTCACAGGGGCTGGAGAGACTCTATAGCTCAGAGCATGACGCTGATAATGCCAAGGTTGCAGGTTCGATCCCATGTGGAACAGCTGCATATTCCTGCATTACAGGAGGTTGGATTATAGGATCTTCAGGGTCCCCAAAATATGCAGCATTCAAGGGTAAATATGGAAACCATTGACGGGGAGGGTGGGAGGTCAATGGATAAAGCAACTTTTGTTGTATGCTAAAATTTGTAAAGTTCTTTTTTAGATTTATTTATTTTTAAAGATGATCCTCAGGGTCCCTTCCAACTCTAAATAGACCTGAGCAGTCTTATCAGAAAGGGAGAGCTTTCGGAAAGCTTTTGGAGAGATGGAAAAATACAGAGTTAAGGGAAGGCCCAAAGAATCTTGGGTTGCTGGGGGTCTCCAGCTGCATAGAAACCAAACATTGAAAGCACATTTCCCCCGCCACCCTGAAGAATCCTGGGAACTGTAGTTCTTGAAAGGTGCTGAGAACTGTAGCTCTGTGAAGGGTAAACTACAGTCCCTACGAAACTTTTCCCTGGGGGAGAGATCTCTTTTAAATGTGCTTTCAGTGTATGGTGTGCAAATAACCTCTCTCTGGAGATCTGCTGCATGCCAGGAGTGCTGATGCTGCTTGCCTCCATCTAGGCTCTTCTGGGATTGGGATATTGGTAAATAAGCCAGGCATTGCTGACACACCATCCATCTCCAGGGAGCTCTTTTCCAAGAGGAAGCCAACCTCCAGGGAGCTCTTTCCCTGCATCCTTGGGAGATGTGGGGAGCACATCACAAATATTAATGCTTCTTAATGCATGTTGAGGTGTGTAAGACAAGACAGAGCTCCTGCATTTTTAAAGCTGTGCGGATTTCTGCACCACCACCTTCTTAAAGGCAAGGTGGCCCCAACCCCTTTTTAGGATAGGTATGAAAAGCATGGGAGCCCCGCCCTCCTTTCAGTCTGGTCACCCTAGTTCCAAATGAGAGAGAGAACAGTCCAGTCCATTGCTTGCTGTGCTGTCTGCAGCAAGATGGTGCTGGAGAATGGCTGTAGCTCAGTGGTAGAGAAAGCCACAGGTTTAATTCCCAGCATCTCCAGGTAGTTTCCTCTGTTTGGAATCCTGAAGAGTCAGTGTGTACAATGCTGAGCTAGATGAGCCAGTGGGCAGCTTCCTTGGTTCCTGTATTCTAAAGACTGTTCCGGTCTTTAGCGGTGGGCGAGAACCAATGCATTGCTTTCCCACCCACTGGGGCATCCCATTGCATTCCAATGAAAGAAGCAAAACTGACTTCACCACTATTTCTTTCGCAGACAACCTGCTCCCTACGTTCGAAGGAATGTTTCAGTGGGTGCAGTCACTTAAAACATCCAAAGAGATCCTGGGGAGGATAAGACAGCTGGGCACATAGCTGAACACCCCTGCCTAAAGCATAAGAAAAAAAGAGAAGGAAAGCTGGACTCAACCACCCTTCTCCTGAACTTGCCTTTAAAGCAATGGAATTCCCATCTGGATAAATTACTGATTCCAGATTCACATTTGAGATCGCCTATCCTGTTTCACACCTCTGCTGCAAGTCCTCCACCAAAGACTTTGTTGGTCCAGGAAAATGACAGCTGATCTTTTTAGAGAAAATACCATAAGAACAGTCCACATTTGTTGATGAGAATTTTGAAAATAATTTTGTTTATTCTCAGCCGGCTTGATCAAACCCAGCAAAAATTAGTTGGTGGAGGCATGCAAAGCAGAGCAATGATTAATGTAAACAGACAGAAAAACACAAATAAGCCACCAATATTCTTTTTCATTTCTTGTTACTATGGAGGATAAGGAAGAAATTGTTAATTTTGTTGCAGCTGCCCATAAATAATTATCGTCCCAGGCCTTTGTGATATGAACTAACCCACAGTGCCTAAATTAGAGGATAGTTGTTGTAAACTATATATTTAAGCCTCCACTCTTGTGATATAAATTGGGTGTGACTATGTTTGCCCACAGAGAAAATAATACCAAAAAATATTTAGGAGTAACAAAGGTTGTGTAACGAAGGGAGTGTCTGAACTATTTCGTCTGACCTTTCCAACTCACTGCCAAATTGTACCTGACCTCTCCATCTTGAAGGTCTAACTTCATCCCCTGATGCCTAGCTTCCCCAGTATATCTGAATGTTCCCTAGCAAACCAACAGATTAAGTAGGAGAAAGGTCAACAAGTTAAGTAGCTTGGTAGGGTCCACACTGCTGCATCAGAGCAAGTCAGTGTAAGCAGGAGGTGAGGTGAGAGCAACATGTGCACACCTTCACCTTGCATGGAGAACATGGAGTGACCAGAGATGGGAATCTGCACCAAGGCAAGGAGACCCAACTATCGCCTTCAAGAGGTGTGCAGCAATTATCCACCCATGTTTCAGGAAACCTGTTACCAATGCTGGCTGACAGCCAGGTTGCATCAGCCCTGCATCTTAGCTTTGAATGTAGGCTAGCATTAAAAGGGTGCTTGATTAAAGGAGCCTTGGAAAACTGGGGCATCCTGGAGGGGTGAACTAGAAGTATTTACAGTTCTTTGAAGTCACATCTCTGATGCCCTTTTGTATTTGTGTGTTGTGAAAATGTGACTGCATTTGGAATACTGTGTACAGTTCTGTTTAAAGGTAAAGGTAAAGGTACCCCTGCCCGTACGGGCCAGTCTTGACAGACTCTGGGGTTGTGCGCCCATCTCACTTAAGAGGCCAGGGGCCAGCGCTGTCCGGAGACACTTCCGGGTCACGTGGCCAGCGTGACATCGCTGCTCTGGCGAGCCAGAGCCGCACACGGAAACGCCGTTTACCTTCCCGCTGGTAAGCGGTCCCTATTTATCTACTTGCACCTGGAGGTGCTTTCGAACTGCTAGGTTGGCAGGCGCTGGGACCGAGCAGCGGGAGCGCACCCCGCCGCAGGGATTCGAACCGCCGACCTTTCGATCAGCAAGTCCTAGGCGCTGAGGCTTTAACCCACAGCGCCACCTGCGTCCCTACAACAGTTCTGTTTGCCTCGCCTCAAAAAGGAGACTGTAGAGTTGGAAAAGGTTCAGAAAAGGACAAGCAAAGCAATCAACCACCCTACTTGGTAGCATGACTCTTTTTTCATAGAGAAAAAAAGGCCAAAGATGTGTTCATAGATCTCAGGTGTCACATCAGATTTGAGGCTTCTGTTGCAGCTACTGATTGCATCCAATTCTCTCTTGGACCCTGAGAGAATTAGTTGCCTGATCAGGAGCAACTGTAGCTATTCAAGAGCTTAGGTAATTGTATATGTCCAGCTTAGAAAACCTGGCTTGCTGCTTTTCAAGTGAAAGATTTGATTAATATACTTGGGAGCTTGGCAATTGAGTTCCTTTTATTAGGGAATTAATCATTAATATGTCTTCTTGCTTTTGATTAAAACGGGGCTGTTGTTGCCATGTCTCAGCAAGAGAGTTCTGTAGAGAAATACTGGAGAAGATACTGGGCATTCCCTACCCCTGATGCAACCCTAACCCTGCCCACTAAATTTACTGTTCCTGCTCTTTTTTATACTGATCATTCCTGTGTATTCCATTCATTCATTTCTTCTTCCATCCAACTGTTATCCTTGCTTTTCCATAATCGCCTACATTTCTGCAGCCAGGGATAGCTACATTGCCTTTCCACTCCATCTCTGTCCATTTCTTCCTGCTCTCAGGGCCGGTCCTATCATTAGGTAAAGTGAGGCCACTGCCTTAGGCAACAGAGGTTCAGGGTGGCAGCTTCCTTCCACCCATTTCTCTTCAGCCTCCTGGGTGTTCCCCTCTTCTGCAGGAGAATGGAGTGATGTACACCACACAGCCTTGCCTGGACAATCTAAGCTAGTCTGTTCACAGGTGCAGTGAAGACCTCTGTCCTATCAGCAGCACTAAGTACGATTCAACAGCCAGTCTGGTTGGCTTCTGTACATGGAATGGAAAGCACTTTCCTTTTGCCTCAGGCAGCAAAGTGTATTGATCTGGCCCTTGATTATGACAAGGTGGTAACCACCACCTTCCTTCTCTTTCCCCATTGTTCATCCCCTCCCCCTCCTTGAATCTGGCATTGTCTCAGCAGCAAATCTTGGATAATGCCTTCTGGCTCTGCCGCAGGGCCCACTTCCTAGTCCTCTCCACCCATCACAGTTTCCTGTCCTTGGAATGCTACAGTGTGAAGCCTCAACCTGCCACTCCGCGAAGAATCTTTGGGAACTTCCTGGAGCCCCAGGGAGGTGTGCTGTCGAGTGTAGTGCCCATGCCAAAATTGAGGAGCTCTTGGCTCCGATCTCAGCTCACGCTGTATGTTCATTGAGTGGAACTAGGCAAATTGCTCTCTCGCTCTCTTAGCTCCAGCCTTATCTAACACGGGGATAATAACACAGGCCTGACAGGGATTATTGAGTTTATGCATTCGAGTACTTAGGAAAAGTGATGCTTAATAGTGTATTATCAGGATATATGTTGAAGCCATCACAAGAATGCTTGGGTATGTCCAACCCATTGAAAGCACAGACACACAGAGGAGGAACAGTCACAGCATTTGGGACTTTTTAGTTTGGAGAACAAGGCGACTAAGAGGTGATGTGGCAGAATTTTATAAAATTATGCACGGCATTAAGCAAGTGAAGTTTTTCTCTCCCTCTCGTAACACTAGAACTTCTGGACATCCAAACTGAAGACAAATGCTGGAAGATTCAGGACAAATAAAAAGAAGCACTTCTTCACACCAGGCTTGGTTAAACTATGGAACTCCCTCCCACATGAGCAGTAATGGCCACCAACATGGTGGCTTTAAAAGAGGACTGGACAAATTCATGGAGGAGTAAAGTATCAAGGGCGACTAGCCATTGTTGGCTATGCTCTGCCTCCATGGTCAGAGGCAGTAACACTTCTGAATACTAGTTTCTGGAAATGTCAGGTGAGGAGAATGCTTTCATTATCAGGTCCTGCTTGCAGGTTTCCCACAGGCATCTTGTTTGTCACTCTGAGAACACAATGCTGGACTAAATGGCCATTGGCCCAGTATACCTGAAGGAGCATCTCCACCCTCATCATTCTGCCCGGACACTGAGGTCCACCACCAAGGGCCTTTTGGCGGTTCCCTAATTGCGAGAAGCAAAGCTACAGGGAACCAGGCAGAGGGCCTTCTCGGTAGTGGCACCCATCCTGTGGAATGCCCTCCTATCAGATGTCAAAGAGATAAATAACAACCTGACATTCAGAAGACATCTGAAGTTCAGGGAAGTTTTTAATGTGTGACATTTTAGTGTATTTTTGGTCTTTCTTGGAAGCTGCCCAGATGGGCGGGGTACAAATAATAAATTATTATTATTATTATTATTATTATTATTATTATTATTATTGCCCTAATCCAGCAGAGTTCTTCTTCTTTTATTATATATGAGTTATTCAGAGCAGCCTTCACCAAGTTGGTGCACTCCAGGTGGTTTGGACTACAACTCCCCTTGTGACATAGATTGAGCTGGCTGGGGGCTGCTGGGAGTTACAACCAAAAACATTTGGGGGGCACCGGGTTGGAGAAGGCAGGTGGGCTAGATGAACCTTGAGGCCTAGTTTCCATCTCATCATCTCCCAAAGTCATCTCAGCCACTTCAGGTTTTCACAGCAGTACATAGTGAGCTCTTGACTACTTCACTTCTTTGGTTTCAAATGCAGTGTTCCCTGCTGACCTTAGATATACTTTGAGTAAAAGAAAGAAAGAAAGAAAGAAAGAAAGAAAGAAAGAAAGAAAGAAAAGGTACACGCTTAATGAGACGTAGGCAGCAAAATGTCGCCCCCTCCAGTGCTTTTACAACAGAGGGAGTTTAGAGGAGGCGAAACAGCACCCTTCTATCAACAAGTTGTGGCCTTTCGCTTTCACTTGATATCTGTCTGGAAGTTTTGCTTTAATTTAATCGATCGATTAGTGATTTAAAAGGCAGCTAAAATCCTGTAATGAGTTGACAGGACAAGAGTGCCTGGTAAATGAGCAGATTCCTGCTGGTTCACACTTCATTATTTTTCTCTGATCATGATGTGGAAAAAGACATTAGATATGCTCAATGCACATTTGAAAGCAGGGTAGTTGTGATGATTAAGCGATGTGTTTGCTGCCCTTAATGTTTGAAGGATGGGTAGGATGCACATCTGAGAAAGGAAGAAAAGACCCATGTGGTCTTCAAAGAACTGGCCTGTGAAGTTTGTAGCACATTCTACGTATGAACTGTTTAAGAAACGATACAAGATCTTCTTGCCCTTGGAGAAGGTGACATGTCAGAATACATCCTTTGGCGTATCATTTGATACATCAGTTCTCTCTCTGTGTGTTGGCTTCAAGCCGTTTTCTGGGGGGCAGGGAAGTGGCTCCTCTTCATCTTTTTGTTCACCAAAGAACATCCCCGCCCCGCCCCCAAATCCCAAAGATCCTTGGAAGCAAAATGAGAGAATTCTCAGTTTACACAACACATTCTTTCCAGGACAAGTAGAGGGTGTTTTCCCTAAGACCCTGGCAGGTTCTGGAGCTGGCACCTCAAGGCAGCTACCACCTTTAAATCAAGGGTGGGGACATTCGGGCCCTCCAGGTCTCTCTGTGTGGGCCTGGCCACACACACACACTAGTCCACCCACCTTGAGTGCTTTTGCCGGTCTGGAATGTGCCCTCGAATTGTGACAGTGCCTCTTGCTTGCCTAGAGCGAAGGGGTGTGTGCTTGTAAACCTTTGACTTTTGCATGGCTGGAGCAGAGCCTACTGTACAAAGGTAACAGTCACATCAACTTTTCTGTCCATGTCTCTCTGGCCACAACCATGGCCCCTGAAAAGTTGCCCATGAAGGAATATGGCCCTCTGACTGAAGAACTGGCTTTAAAAGATGTCCAGGCTGTTTCAGCTAAACCTGGGCTGCCCGCACACACAAGAGGAAGCAGTCACTTCAAAATTAAAGTGCACGAAATCATATAGCAGTAACGAGATTTTATATATATATAAAGGTAAAGGTAAAGGTACCCCTGCCCATACGGGCCAGTCTTGACAGACTCTGGGGTTGTGCGCCCATCTCACTTAAGAGGCCAGGGGCCAGCGCTGTCCGGAGACACTTCCGGGTCACGTGGCCAGCGTGACATCGCTGCTCTGGCCAGAGCCAGAGCCGCACACGGAAATGCCGTTTACCTTCCCACTGGTAAGCGGTCCCTATTTATCTACTTGCACCCGGAGGTGCTTTCGAACTGCTAGGTTGGCAGGCTTATATATATATATATATATATATATATATATATATATATATATATATATATAATTTTAATAAAATTATTTAAAAGGGAAAAAAAAGGAAAGGCACTAGAAGAATTGTCAGTGTTATGGGAAAGACGTATTAAAAAGGTGCATTTGACTAAGCCTGCAACATTCAAACACACACAAAAAACCCCCTGGGGAACAAAAGATTGCCTACCTTTGTTCATCCGGTTCAGCTGGTTCGTTCCTTTGAAGAGCCACGAGGGAAGAAAAGGGTACCAGGTGCCAATGTAATTCTGCAACCCTCCCTAAGCCCTTAGGATAGAAAGGGATACAAATTGAAACAAATGAAGGCTGTCTAATTACAACTTAACTCCCTCCCACCCTATCCTATAGGCTTATGTTGATGAACAACACGCAAAACATAATACATACCAACAGCAAACTCCAGACATAGGTCCTTATGTAGTCAAATATCACTAGGCTCAGGAAAACCCCAAGGTTCATTTATTTATTAATTACATTTATAGCCCACCTTTTTCTCCAAGGAGCAAAACGTGGCATGCATGGTTCACTCCTCCTCAGTTAATCCCCACAACAACCACGTCAGGTAGGAAGTGACTGGCCCAAGGTCACCCAGTGAGCTTCATGGCAAAGTGAGAATTTGAACCCTGGTCTTCCAGGTCCTAGTCCAGCGCTTTGACCATTCCTCTAGGAAACCAAAAAACCCCACAGAAAACTCAAACCCTAAGAGAGGAACCCTGCTAACAGCCCAGTGCGAACAGAGCATGCTCAGTGGCCACTGAATGCTGACTGACAGTTACAGGGGACGGGGGAATGGAGTGTGATATCTTGGGAAAGGATGTGGCTGGCTGGGATCCTGAACAGGAGCACTCCACTGAAATGTTTTCTTGCAGCCCCACATGTATAAATTAGGAAACAGGGCATGAAGGCAATTATCTGTCCTCACCCAGAGCTTTCCCCACAAAGCTCTTTAAAGCTGAATCAATTTGGGGTTCCATAGACTGACATTTGCTCCAATTGAGCTTTAGAGAGCAGGTTTTCGCTGAGTATGCTCTGGAGCAAAAAAGAGGGGGGGGCATTTGGACCCAGAACTTTAAATCGCAGACTGTGCCTGGAAAGAGCGGAGGAAAGGTAAGTGTGGATAAACCCAGAGGGGGGGTTATTGTCTTTCTTCTTGTTTTTATTGTGTATTTTGGGTTCTTATTTTGTATTTTTATGTTGTGAACCTCCTTGTAATCTTTGAAGGAAGGGCAGTACAAATTTAATGTTGTTTTATTATTTATTTATTATTATTATTATTATTATTATTATTATTATTATTATTATTATTATTCCTGCCAAACCCGCACTTAAAAACCCTTGGCTGACGTACTACATTTGAGTAACCCATCAGTCAAATCCATCTTCTGTGTGAGAACTTTCCACATATTATGAAGACCACTATCATGGCTGCTGGAAGTGCAACAGCAGAGATCATTCAGAATATAACTTAAGGGTTAATTTTGTTGTCATTGTGAGCCAACTACCTGAGGGGGAGCTTTTGCTTAGCAACCAGTCAGAGTGGTGTGATCTGATTGGCTGTGTGCTCCCGGGGATGAGGGATTTATGCTGATTTATCTCCAGCTGAGCTAGGCCTAGGGACTTCTGCTTGTACAGTGGTGCCTCGCAAGACGAAAAGAATCCGTTCCGCGAGTCTCTTCGTCTAGCGTTTTTTTCGTCTTGTGAAGCAACCCTATTAGCGGCTTAGCGCTATTAGCGGCTTAGCAGCTTAGCGGCTATTAAAGGCTTAGCGGCTTAGCTGCTAAGAGGCTATTAGCGGCTTAGCGGCTTAGAAAGGGGGGGGGAGTGAAAAAAATCGCAAGACTCGCAAGACATTTTTGTCTTGCGAAGCAAGCCCATAGGGAAATTCGTCTTGCAAAGCGCCTTGAAAAACGGAAAACCCTTTCGTCTAGCGGGTTTTTCGTCTTGCAAGGCATTCGTCTTGCAGGGCACCACTGTATAGCCTGGCCAAGTTGGGAGCCTGCTAGCTGAGCTGGAGCTCCTCCATATCCTAACCTGCTCACACTGGCAGATGTAGGGATAAGATTGCTTCCTTAGTTGGCTGTTAGCTGTTTTTATGCTGTTGTAGTGCATGCATTTCGATGTGCTTGTATCCTGCCTTTTTGCTGTGAGCTATTCCCCAAATCCAATACAAAAATGTACCAAGCTGCTCAGAATGGGACACGCCACTTCAGATGCAGACTGACCAGTATCTCAATAGTAGTATGTGCTATTTTAATTACCGATATATTATGCAAAGTGTTTGCAGTCGCTTTTCAGGGCTACACCCTCACAAAGGGACACACAAACAGGAGCAAGGCGTGCTATAATAGCCACATTAGAGAGGATGCATAACAATTAAAAAGCTGCTCTGTAACACCCAAACAACCTCATGACATTCTCAGATAAAGGCAACATTGCAGAGGAAGGTTTTCAACGCTCACCTAAAAGTAGAGCAGAATATGGCTGCTAGATTGCTGAGTGGGGCAGTCTGATGCGCTGGCTGCCGGTGAGCTTCAGGTGTTCATTCCAACAACCACTTGGGACACTATAGAGATCATCTCCTCAAAATTTCTCAAGCTTCACGATTGTCAAGGGAGGTCTTGGTGGTGCTGGTGTCCCCCCACTTGGCACTTTCTGTGACAGGACCTTCTTGGTGGTGGCTTCCTGTTTGTGGAATGCCCTCCCTGTTGAGGTTCATCTGGCTTCCTGTTAACATTCAAGAAGATTTCAGAAGGTATCTGAAGAAGTGTGCATGCACACGAAAGCTCATACCAAGAACTAATTTAGTTGGTCTTTAAGGTGCTACTGGAAGGAATTTTTTTATTTTGTTTTGACTATGGCAGACCAACACGGCTACCTATCTGTAACTGAAGATTTTAAAGACATTCCTCTTCACTCTTGCATTTGATGGCTAAAAGATTCAGTTCCCGACAACCTTGAAACTATTAACTGTGAGGATACATGATTGTTTTTAAAAAGATGTTTTTAATGTTTTATAATGTTTTATTATTATTGCCTGGTACAGATAGGGTGAGGCTCAAGTCTATAGGAAGGAGGTTTCAATTCTATAGCTGCCACCAAGAAGGTCTTGTTTCTTTTCCATACTGCTGAACCAAATTTAGCAGCAGACACACGAGAACAACCCCTGAAGCTGATCTTAGTGTACAGGCAGGATTATATGGGTGAAAACAGCCCTCCAAATAACCTGGTCCCAAGTCATTTAGGGCTTTGAAAGGTTAATTCCTACACTTTCAATTGGACCTGGAGGTTGACTGGCAGCCAGTGAAGTTGACACTAAATTGGTATTATGTTTTCAGGCTTTCTGACCTCCACCAGCATCAACGAACAGCTGCATTTTATACCAGCTGCAATTACCATATTGGCCTCAGAGGCCGACCCCAATAAAGTGCATTGCAGTTTTGAGGAATCCTGTGCATGGATGGCCGAGGCCACTTCAAATAGGTTTGCAATCAGCAGGTGTTTTCGGAAAGCGCTCCTGACAACAGCCGTTACCTGTGACTCACCAGACAACTGCAAGTCCAGGACTACTGCCAAGCTATCCTCCTAGCCCTTTAAAGGGAATATAATCCCATCTGCATGCCCCTATCCAGATGTGCTGATTCCCAACCCACAATATGCTAACCAAAACAGCCAATCTTCAAAATCTGCATTTCTCAGAATTTTGAAATGCAGTGCCCACAGCAAACTGTACAGAACTGCGTATAACTAGGATAAAATGTGCATAAAATACACATGTATCAGTGAAAATGACATACAAAAATGCATTTTATCAGGGGGAATTGCTTTGAAAAAATGTGTAAATTAGTCAAAATTGCATATAAAAATGCGTGCATGGGGGGGGGGAATCGCTGAAAAAAGCTGGTGAATTTTCACGAGGATTTCTTTTCTAAAATCAAGGTTTTTAAGGAAATGTGGAGAATTTAACTTAAATATGAAAACCCCCCCAAAACTTGGAGAACCAAAAGTGACAGATTTATTCATCTCGAACCAGGACTCATCCCTCCCATTTCTCCACAAACCCTCAAAACTGCTGGGAGATGCTCTGGACCAAATTTGGCAGGTGTGCAAGAAGAGAGGAAGAGGCAGCAAAATACCATTGTCTGAGTGGAAGTCTGTCTGTTCAGCACTGAATACAACCCTCTGTTTCACTTTCCCTGTCTCAGATTAAGTTTTGGTCAGTAGCAAGCAGCAATATTTATATTGTGCTTGTTTAGTGCTCAAAACACTTCACAGTGTCTGCAAGAGCTGCAGTGGGCAACGTTGACAAAACAGCATGCAAAAACTCGGTGTGCATGGAATATACCTCCCACACAGAGAATTCTACAGACCTTTGCAAGGGTTTGAGACAGAATAATCAAGTGCTCTGCAGCTGATCAGAGATTTATTCAGTTTCATCTGAATCCTAATGACCCAGCAGGTTCTTTGCACATCCCACTTGCAAGACAAATGTTACCACTATTAACTGCTTTGCTCAATAGCTTGCTTTTCCACTGGTTCCCATCTGTCATAGTTTAAGAGCTGGAACATTTTCAGACGAGAGCAATTGTGATAAGATTATCTTCAGAGCAGCTCCCTACACAGATGCTATGTAGGATAGGAAGCAGCCAACAAGGCCAAACAAGACGCCCATCAAAACGCAGGTCTTTCCAGCCGAGCCTGTCTTGCCTTGAATGGCAAGAAGCAAATACATCTGCAAGGATTAGCAAGAAGCAAATACATCTGCAAGGATTAGCAAACACCATTTGATGCAAACGAATCAGGAGTGCCTGACCCGAGCAATGCTCGCAATCAAAGCAGCTTCAAGGGAGTGACAAATGGTGTGAAGTCATTTAATGTATTTAAGTAAAGACAACCGTGGACAGAGCATCTTAATTGTTGCATTAAGTGCATTTAGGTGAACTCAATAAAGATTGATTTCTTCATTGTGTTTTCCAAGTAATGTATGTTTTTTTTCTTTCAGAAAGTCCTTGCTTGCCTAAGCTAGGGTCTTTCCAAGTTGTCCTGCTAGGAGACAGGGCTATTTCCTGTTGCTTTATTTAGACATGGGCTTCTGTAATACAGAGATGTGTGAACCAGAGGAGGTTGGTTGGTCTATTAGGGTGAATGGCACACTACCCCATCAACCTCAGCCTGTCCCCCATCACTTACCTGCCTTCTTACCAGGAGGTGACTCTGCTGCTTGGCTCTCTGGCTCCACCTTCTGTTGGCCTCCTTGCTTTGTGCCCTACCAGTATTTATTTATTGAATTTATATCCCACCACTTCTCCTCAGTATCCATGGGCGCCATCCACCAGTGTTGTCAACGTGCCTTTCTCTTTTTTAATCAAACCGTGGGACTTTGGAAAGTCTAGGGGCTCATGGACACATAAAAGAGCCACAATTAATATATCAGAGACACACAGCAATCTCTCTATAGTCAGCAAGCATGGTGGACTTCGTTGCTGTATATTAGGAACCTTCTCCCCCACCAGAAACCGAAACTTAAACAGCACCACATAAACTGGATATTGATTATCTTCTATGTACTGATGGAAAGAGGCAAAGCTCCGGTAAATATTGCCAAATCAATAGTTCTGGAGAAATAAGTGAGTGCAATAATGAGATCTCATTGTAGCAAAACAAATCCATGGTGGCTTATTGCCAAGATCAGGCGGCAGCTGTGTCATGAATGCATGGCACCACCAGAATGTCTGGAAAGGTGTGTTGAGCTGTGTCACTTTCTCATAAAGACACTATTTTCCCATGGCAGTCAGTTCCTAGCAGGGATACACAACAAATTCACAACTTATCGGTTTCAATATTCTATTTTTATCTCGTACAACACTGGGGGCTTCATACTATGATGCAGTTTATAAATTTGTTAAATAAAAATAAAAGAACTTAACTAACCGGCAGATCAAAATGTAGCGATCCTTTGGATTTTTCGCTACTCTGAATTGCACCGAAGCAAGTGTTGATCCTGTTGTTTTTGTCCATGGAGTTTTCTTGGCAGGGATACTGGAGTGGCTTGCCAGTTCCTGCTCCAGGTGGATCACGTTTAGTCAAAACCCTCCACTATGACCTGTCCATCTTGGGTGGCCCTGCACGGCATAGCTCATAGCTTCTCTGAGTTATTCAAGCCTCTTCGCCATGTCAAGGCAGTGATCCATGAAGGAGTGATCCATGAAGGAGCCATGATGGGGTCACGAAGAGTCAGACACGACTAGGGGACTAAACAACAGAAGTGTTGATCCACACATCCCAGTGTGCATTTTCCCATCACTGTCCTTATTGCAAAAACTCCAGTATTTGGAGGAAATAGGTTGTTGCACAGGACCTACCAAGCAACTCTAATTGTGCAACATGGTGTGATTGAAAACAGGACCTGTCCCAAAGCACCCATGGTTGGTCTAAAACCCCACACCTGGATATTCCAATTGGTTAAAAGCAGGATTTTTTTTTTTTAAATGGGGCAATATTAAACATGCATTCCCTTAGTTTGATGTGGAAAGAACTGTAGCAGATCCTCCTGTTTATGTAGCCTGGGCTCTGAAATGTACACTATAGCCACAGGGCTCAGTTGCTTCATCACTCCTTCATCAAGATTAGGGACCACATTGACATTCATTGGAGAACAGCCAGAACATAAATATGGACAGTCTAGTATGTACAGGTACTAGCAGCTGTAGATTTTATCACTGTTCCATATGTTTTGTTTTTCTTCAATTCTATTGCAATGCATTTGTATTCTCTGTGTTAAGCCGCCCTGGGAATACTGACTTGTTGATGGTGTGGGGATATGGATTTAGTAAATAAAGATAACAACAATTCTATTAAATCTTAATGCAAATGTTAAAATATTTAAGAATGAGGGTCTCACACTTGTCAGTTACCCCAGTGCCTTCACACTCGTTGAGCTACATCCAGACTTAATAATTCTTAAGGCCGATCCATTGAAATCAGTGGGTCTTAAGTTATTTCAGTGTGTCTTCTCTGCATTCCTTAACTGAAAGTAGGCAACTTTAAATTCAACAGGACTAGACAGGGGCAGGATTGCACTATTAGTCTGGTTCCAGCCCATGGACCACAATACTGGAAAATGAGAGCAAAGCTATTTATTAGTGAGAAACTATGTGAAATACTCCTTACATGGTGTGTGTGTGTGTGTGTGTGTGTGTGTGTGTGTGTGTGTGTTTGTGTGTGTGTGTGTGTGTAAATGGAATAGAGACTTACTGTTATGTACTGAAGTTCTCACCCTGGGCCAGCAGGGGGGATACTGTAGATAGTTTCCACTCAGGTCCACATATGCAAATAAGGAATTGAAAGTTACGTTCAGTGATTGGATAGTTACAGAAAATTGTTACTGTAGTTGAGCTCTATATAAGCAGGTTGGCTGAACCCTTCAGCTCAGTTCTGTTCTGGCCTGTGAATAAACAAGAGCTATTTGAAGAATCACTGTGTCGTCTGATATGTTCACCCACAACTTAACACTTACTTCACCCATTCCCTCAGCCCTGCAACTTTACAGGATATGCTCAAGTAAATTCAGCACAAAAAGAAAGAATAAAGGAATAAATACCAGTGTCAAAGGGCAGACTCAAAGAAATAGAAATAAAAGATGGTGAATATAATTCTACAAGAGGGGTTGGGATGTAATGTCTGAGGGAGCACACAGAAAAATCATTCTAGTGCTGCAAACTCTTTCAGACCCCACAAGTATAAATTTATCTAGTTGGTCTAGTCATTAAAAGGGTTCGATCTTATTGTCACCTCCCACTGCTACAAAATGTTTTAGAGACGTCTGAAATACTTTATAAAAGGAAACAATTTACCCATCAACAAGACTTTATAGCATTGGTCAGCACTGGCCTTGAACTGAGAAGAAATGAGAAGAAATCCCAGGCACAGGGAACCTGTTGCCCACCAGACATTTTGGACTCCATTGGCCGTGCTGGCTGGGACAGATGGGAAATGGAGTCAAAGAGCCTCTGGAGGGTACCAGGTTCCCCATCCCTGCATCATCCACAACAAGAAACTTCCATACTTGTTCAAAACCATGTTCCTGATCTTTGGGATGTTGATACATTTCCACACCTTTGCTACCTACGATTTAATTGCAGTCAAGGCGTGGACAATTCAATGACTACAGAGATTGCTGAAAAGTATTGTCCCCCAGTGTTGACAGGAGCCAGAATCTGCTCTCAGGATTTTTATTTTGCAGTTTTGGGACACCACCATCATGCATGGCAGCAGGGCTGGCTAACTTCTCGAAGCTGTGTGTATACAATGAACATAAAACCAAAAATCAAAAGGTGGAAAGGCACAGATCTGAAGAAGGTAAACCACTTAGATTGCAGGGAAATTCATCTTGCATTCCTTGTATATCTTCACCAGTTAGGAACGGTGAGGTATACGTGAACAGATAAGCCGAGGAAGCTGATATCTCTCGGAATGCTGAATGTATCTGACACTTCCTTACCTTATTGTCGCATTAAATAAGGCAAGGAAGATTCCACGCAAGCATTTTGATCAAGGGATGCAGTGGTGCAGAAGACTATCATGTGCCTTTCGTCAGCTTAGCTTAAGTTAATGGTTCCATGCCATAGGTCTGTTTTAGAGGAGGGCAGCACAAACAGTAGCTCACATCACATCAAAGGGGCATCACAGACTTGGTAAGGATTGCTGAGCAGGACAATTGCCCCTTACCATTCCAAAGGCCAAACTAGACATGTTTTGCCACATGCCTGTGCCCTTAAGCACAGGGCTTCTATTTTTTCTTAAGTACACAAATTACCAGAGACTGGTAGGGCAAAAGCTAGGGAGACCAACAGTAGATGGCGCCAGACCCAGCAACTGGCTGTGCCTCCAGCTTCCTCCCTGCTAAGTTCTACAAGGGGCAACACAGAGACACCAAGGCTGCATATGTGTCATGCATTTAAAGCACATGCTTCCCTGCAAAGCATCCTGGGAGCTGTGGTTTGTTCAGGGTGCTGGGAATTGTAGATGTGAGAGGGTAACTGCAGTTCCCAGGGGATCCCAGGGTGTGGGGGGCAGACAATGTGCTGAAAGTGAATGGTGTACGTGCAGCATAAGGAATAATTATTATTATTATTATTATTATTATTATTATTATTATTATTATTCTGGGCGGCTTCCAACAAAATATTAAAATACCGTAATACATCAAACATTAAAAGCTTCCCTAAACAGGGCTGCCTTCAGACGTCTTCTAAAAGTCTGGTAGTTGCTGTTCTCTTTGACATCTGGTAGGAGGGCATTCCACAGGGAAGGTGCCACTACCGAGAAGGCCCTCTGTCTGGTTCCCTGTAACTTGGCTTCTCGCAGGAAGCTAACTTGACTTGAAGATAAAAAGGCAGAAAGGTGGGAGGCTGACTGAGGTAGGTGGGGCAATCCCTGCTTGCCCTAATGGAGCAGCCTACACTACGGATGGGGGGGTTTGGGGGGCTGATCTGGATCAGGGCCCTAGTGTGGTGGTAGAAAGAAGCTTTGTAAGCGAACTCCCCTCAATCAGGAACAGTCTCTCCCCAGAATCACCCCCATGAGCAGTGCTGGATTTACATATAAGCTAAACAAGCTATAGCTTAGTGCCCCACTCTCTTGGCTCCCCCCAAAAAAAATTTAAAGGAAAAAACCCTGGATATACATAAACTAAAACGTACATACAGCAACAGTGTTTTGTGTTGTGTAGGCTCCTAGGATGTAAGTAATGGGCCCCACCCACTAGCCTGCTCCCTAAAATATCACTGGTTTGCTCATTTCTATATTCTGTATAGGGTGCCTACATTCTGCATGGACTGGTTGCACGGCAACATGTGCAAATGGCTTGAGATACCTATTAAGTCCATAAATTACAACAAAAAACAGCAACAATTTGTTGATGACAAAGGACAGCTGGAAATATAAAGGGTCCCATTACCTCCAGTAGCTTAGGGCCTCATCAAACCTAAATCCGGCCCTGCCCATGAGGTACAGGAACACAGCTGATAACAACATCAAGGGTAGGAGAACAGGGTAGCTCCAGACAACACAGTTGTGCCCCCATGCCTGTCAGCAATCAGAAACCTTTCAGGAAGGGGCTTGATGGAGATACCTTCTGTCTTGCCGATGTCGGTGGCAGTTCTTAACCCAGTGCATGCAAACACACTTTCAGAAGCAGAGGCAATCTCAGGTTATGATCTAATTTAACATGCTAAGTTTTTTTAAAAAATTCCTCCCCCCCCCTTAAACCTCATTTACATCCTGCAACACAGATTTTAAGGACAAACCTTTTTGATCTTTTTAAAAAGGGCAGCAAATGTCTGCCCTTAATTGTATCTGAACATTTCTAGGTAACTTGTAAGTAATAAGGACAGGGAGTTTCGTAGCACTGGAATTTGCATACAGCCAATTAGCATTTCAAAGGGGAATCGACAAATTGTTAGCTGTAGCCCTGATGCACATATATATGGCTGGGAAAAGGGTTAGGTGTGCAGTTGTTCTAGGTAGCTTTATAAAAACATAAACAGAGTCACCTCAGATCTAAGAAATATGAGGATGAAAGGAGGGCCTGGTTATATTGCAGGAAAGGTTTTAGATTTTTATAAGCATATTTTTCCTGAAATATGACCTCAGACGTTTATGCTTCCCTTTGACTTTGACTTCATTCATGTAATTACAGAATTCAAATCTTAATTCAAGGCATTTGAACTCCTTAATAATCAGGGAAAAGAGAGGCATTCCGGTCTGTCACTACATCTTTGCTAAGTCTGGCAACTGCTTTGCACATCCCAGACCTAAAAATGCTTCTTTTTCTGCATTGATCAAATGAGATGGCAAACTTTTGGCTTTTAAATGTTTGATAAGCAGTTTGGTATTTTTTTTAAAAAAACAACAACATAAATCCTGTAATTCTCTTTGAGACACTTTTGTTAAAAGGGATGAACATATATCATAAAATAATAGTAATAGTAATAATTATTACTCCCAGAGGCATTTCCTTAAACCTAAAGCACAGCTTCAGAGTGTTGGCTTTAAGAGAGATACAAGAAAGATCACTGGATGTTAAGAAAAACCTGCTACATTTTCCAAGAGCTAAGTTGCTAGGAACTGTGGTGCCTTGCAAATTCTTTAGGGTTAGCAAATTAATTAAATGTAGTACCTACGGAGAGCAAGGGCAGATTCATCCATCTGTTACTGACTTTCTCATCCCTAGAAGCTCCATCACTCACAGCAGCGGCTCTCACCATCATCAGGTTTGCTGTAGTGTAAGTTAGACCTGCCCTGAATAGCGAACAGAAGAAGCTACCTTATATATACACCAAGTGAGACCCTGCCTTATATATATAGCAAGTGAGACTGGCAGCAGCTCTCCTGAGTTTGGGGCAGGGGTCTTTCTCTGTCTGGAGATGTGGGAGACTGACCCTGGGACCTTCTGCACACAAAACAGATTACTGAGCTAGAGCCCAGCGAGTCAACGCCACCAAAAAGACCCACTGCCACCTACAGATCAAGCTTTCCACCTCTGACTGGTTTTGACACACCACGTCTCTCTCCCAGGTGTGCACTGGCAGCTGTGGAGTACACTGTGTATATTTCAGCTTGGCCCTTTCCCAAAGGGATATCATAGTGTTGGAAAAGGTGAGAGAAATGGCAACCATTCCCTAATAGGAAAAGCCAAAGTGTTTGGGGCTTTCAGAAAAATATTATATGACCCAAGCAGAGGTGGGCAGAGCTTTATCTAATGGAGAGAACGGACAGGGATTTTGTTTTTGTCCCTCTCTCTTTAATACTAGGATGTTGGTCACATCCACATCATATATTAAAAGGACATGGCTTCCCACAAAGAATCCTGGGAACTGTAGTTTTTTTAAAAAGATATGGGAATAGTAGTTCTTTGAGGGCTAAACTACAGTTCCCAGGGTGCTTCCACTTTAGTCATCCACTTTAAATGTTCTTTAAATGCATAGTGCGGCTGTGACGAGGCAGACAAAAGGAAGATAAGAACCTAGGAATCTGCCTTATAGTAAGTCTGACCACTGACCCAGCTAGCTCCTACCTAAGCCTCACTTTATTATATTACTGCTGCTGGTGGTTTGATTAGAGGTGGCATGCCATTGTAAAAAATGACCTGTCTGTGAAAGGTTGGATTGCCAGAGTCTGGCTTCTGGCATTGTATGCAAAATCCATCACTGCAGTCCTTGTAGAGACCCCAAAGTCAAAGACAAATCCATTAATATGTCCATCATCCTCTGTGCTGGAAAAGGGTCACTTTTAATTATGCTGCTGCAAAATCACACATGGGTCTTTGGCCCATGTGACCTCTGGCCACACGGTGCTACCAGTAACCAGCCTGCACAATATATGTGGACCTTGAGGTAGTCTCACATACGAAACTGCTGGATTAGGCAAATAGCCCATCTAGTCCAGCATCTGCTTCTTACACTGGCCAACCAGATGCTAGTGGCAAACCCACAAGTAGGACCTAAGCAAAAGATCTGATTTTCAGCAACTGGTATTCAGAAGTATTGCTGCTTCCAGTTGTGGAGGCAGAAACTGGCCATCATGGCTAGTAGCCACTGGCAGCCTAATCCTGCATACATTTATCCAGTCCTCTTTTGAAACCATCCAGCTCGGTGGCCATCACTGCCTTTGCATGAGCGAGTTCTATAGTTTGACTATGTGTTGTGGAAACAAATACCTTTCGTTTACCCATCTCAAATCTCCCAGAATCGGCATCACTGGGTGTCCACCACAATTAGCTTCATTGGCTCTAGTGTTATGAGAGAGAGGGAGAAAAACGTCTCTTTCTCTCCACTTTCTCCATGCCATGCCTAATTTTGTCAGCTCCCCTCATGCCAACTCTTGCTTGCCTTTTCTCCAATGCAGCAACCTTTGAGGAGAGGCAACGAGAATGGCACACAGCATTCCAAATGTGGTCGCACCATAGCTTGGCATAACAGCAACATGTCGGAGTCACGGCACTCCAGGGTTTGTTCCTGTTGTTGTTTGTTTAAGGTTTCGTAATGCGCTCTCTATATTTCATGCATTTTGGAAAAGTCTACAGAAATGTTTTCATTCATATATACCAGGCATAGGCAAACTCCGGCCCTCCAGATGTTTTGGGACTACAATTCCCATCATCCCTAGCTAACAGGACCAGTGGTCAGGGATGATGGGAATTGTAGTCCCAAACATCTGGAGGGCCAGAGTTTGCCTATGCCTGATATATAACCATACATTTCTGTGTATCAGATGAGTTTTTTTAATTAAAAAATTACATTTAAAATTGGGGGAGGGGGCATATTATACACGGATAGTGCATTGGGGGGACGTGTGATTGGTTGCTGCCGTGAGCCGGAGAATGTGTGTTATTGGGTGTGTTATTGGTTGTTGCGGCAAGGGCTTGTGTTGGTTGGCAGTCGCTGCGGCAATCGGCCAGGCAATAGGTGGCTTCTCCTGGTGTGGGGACAGATGATAGGCAACATGTGAAAGCGGTGTAGTTCTGGTGGTTGAGCGATTTTTGGCAATCCCCCCTAAAAGAAAGCTCAACAACTCTGGGCAATCTCCTCCCATTTTCTTAATTTGGAGTCCCCCAAAATAGGGAGTGTCTTATACACAGGGGCGTGTTATACATGGAAAAATTCTCTCTCTCTCTCTCTCTCTCTCTCTCTCTCTCTCTCTCTCTCTCTCTGTGTGTGTGTATCACTTAATGCAGTCAGAGAATAGCTTGCCTGTTGCAGATGCTTCCAGGCACAATCCGTTTAGCATGTAGCACGCTGTGTGTTGAACTGGGAGCAGACAGCAAGTGGTGAGAATGCATTGGCTGAAGTGCAGTCCACATGTCTTCTCCCACCACAGTTTGATTTAATTGGCCTCCTGTAGCTCTCGAGAAACACTTGCTTATGTTAATCATGCTGTGTTGAGAGCTGGCTGCACAAATACTCGTTCAGATGTTGCTGAGCCCCTGGAGGAAGAGTCCATGGTCACTGTCAATTGTTGCACATTCTAGAGATGCGGCAGGAGCCCCCACTGCTCTGCTCTGCTCTGCTCTGAATCTTAATGTTGAAAAACCAGCTGGGTCTCTTGTCTTTATTTATCTCCCCCTCCCCCCGATCACTAAAAACTTCATTTCTTCATTTTGGAGGCAAGAAAGGTTTTTTCTTAAGCAGACTTTTTAATTCTCATGGCAATTAACTGCTCGGTGTACTTGAAGCAAGAGCCAAGCAAAGGAATCCAGGTGTTTCAGTTGAAATCAGAGGGTTAATGGATGCTTAATTCCACAGGAATAGAGGAGGAGAAGGAGAAAAAGAAGAATAAAAGGAATGTGCTACAGACATCTAGAGATGACAGTGAATTTTGTGAAGCTTGGGTACAGAGACATGTTTCTGGGACTTGCTAAGGCTGGCTTCAAAGAGAATGGCATTAGAGACCTGTTAAACTGTAATGTTAAAGTGATATCTAATATATATGAGAGGGACGTGGGTGGTGCAGTGGGTTAAACCACAGAGCCTAGAGCTTACTGATCAGAAGGTTGGTGGTTCGAATCCCCGCAATAGGGTGAGCTCCCGTTGCTCGGTCCCTGCTCCTGCCAACCTAGCAGTTTGAAAGCACGTCAAAGTGCAAGTAGATAAATAGGTACCGCTCCGGTGGGAAGGCAAATGGCGTTTCTGTGCGCTGCTCTGGTTCGCCAGAAGCGGCTTAGTCATGCTGGCCACATGACCCTCGGGCAGTAAAGCAAGATGAGCGCTGCAACTCCAGAGTTGGTCACGACTGGACCTAATGGTCAGGGGTCCCTTTACCTTTACCTTAATATATATGAGATGTTACTGGAATGAGAGACAAAGAATGAACAAGGAAATCTTGGGCAATAGTTATTGGCCACAACATACAAATGGAAGCATGGGAACGATTATGGAATATGGATATAAAATTTACAATATGTTATGGTTTAAGAGTAAATTATATGAAAATATTATATAGATGGTACCTAACACCTAGTGGATTGGCAAAAATGTATAAATCAAAATCGAATAAGTGTTGGAAATGTAAAGAGAAAGAAGGTAACTTTTTCCATATGTGGTGGTCTTGCAATAAGGTTAAAGCTTACTGGGAAATGATATTTAAGATTTAAGATAACATTTGTAAAAAACCAACAACCCAGAAGCTTTTCTCTTAGGAATTATGGGATCAGAGCTACCTAAGCAGTATAGAAATTTATTTATGTATGCGACCACAGCTGCAAGAATGTTATTTGCCCAAAAATGGAAGGAAGAAGAGGTCCCGACAAGAGAAGAATGGTTACAGAAACTAATGGAGTATGCAGAAATGGCAAAACTTACCAGAAGAATAAGAAATCAAGATAACAAACTTTTTAGAAAGGAATGGAAATGGTTTATTGAGTATTTACAAATGAACTGTAAACAGATCAAGACATTGGCAGGATTATTGTAAAAACCTGCAGTTTCAAAAATATATATGAGATATAAATGAGAACAGATGAATAAAAGAATAAGTTAAGACAATTTGGAGTATCCCGAAAAGGACAAAAAGAAATGTACAGAACCACAGAAAGAGGGGCAAGAGAGTTGAAGTCAGGAATGTTAAAATTACGGTTTCATAATTGCTGTAATGTATATAAATGAAAATTATAAATGTAATTATAAAAAACCCCCAAAGATAACAGCATTCAGAGTCTCCAAAAGCTTCTCTAGCTCAGATTAAAAGCTGGGAATGCTGATTACTGTTTGTCTTGGCTGGAAAGCAGGGGCGCCCACTTGGGCCCCACACCATGGATGCCCAATGTCGGCAAGCACCTCGCCATGCCATAATGACGTTGTGACATGCTGTGTCATCATGATGTCATGTCATGTTGCACCGTCATGATGGTGCACTGCATGTACTCTGACACCATGGCGGCAACTGGACTGAGGCCTTTGCCTCCGTAGGCCACCTGCCACGGCTGCTGCCTCCACGTGCCACGAACTCATCCTTGTTGTTGTTTAGTCGTTTAGTCACGTCCGATTCTTCGTGACCCCATGGACGAGAGCACGCCAGGCACTCCTGTCTTCCACTGCCTCCTGCAGTTTGGTCAAACTCATGTTAGTAGCTTCGAGAACACTGTCCAACCATCTCGTCCTCTGTCGTCCCCTTCTCCTTGTGCCCTCCATCTTTCCCAACATCAGGGTCTTTTCCAGGGAGTCTTCTCTTCTCATGAGGTGGCCAAAGTATTGGAGCCTCAGCTTCAGGATCTGTCCTTCCAGTGAGCACTCAGGGCTGATTTCCTTCAGAATGGAGAGATTTAATCTTCTTGCAGTCCATGGGAACTCATCCTTAAGGACCACCTATTCCCATATGAATCAACCTGAAGCTTGCAATCATCACCTGAGGCCCTTCTTCATGTGCCTCCTCCATGAGAGGTCTGGAGGGTTGCAACATGAGAACAGTACCTTTTCTACTGTGGCTCCATGCTCGTGGAATGCTCTCTCCAGGGAGGCTTGCCTGGCACCTTCATTGCATATATTTAGGCATAATGTTTCTTTTTAACTAGGCCTTTGGCTTAGGCTGATTAGCTTTCTATGCCCTTTTAAATGTGTTTGTAGGAGAGGGGGTTATTGGTTTGTTTTTGTTTTTATTCTGTATTTTGTGTTCTCATTTTATATTTTTATGTTTTGAACCGTCCTGTTATCTTCAGCTGTAGTGCAGTATACAAATGAAATGAATGAATGAATGAATGAATAATGAAATGAAATGAAATGAAATGAAATAATAAATGCTCTCTGTTGGTAACTTCCCAATGTTGAGCTGCTGGTTGGACCTCATTTTCACAGGTAAACTTTGGCATTGCCATTGAGTTTCTTGAGCCATTCATTGGTCTCTCCTATTAATTTACTCATATGCCTTCTCTATTAGCTTGTGAAAGGTGAGGCAGTTTAAAAATAAGCAACCATAGCAGTGGGTTTCATTGTGAAGAGAGAGAGAACCCCCTATCTATATTTAGTCATCAAGTAAATATGTTTCATTTGCTGTGAAATCCTCCCCAATGCATCTCAGAGCAAGATAAAATGAGACAGATTATTGTCATGACCACCACTATTTCATTGCAAGCCGCCAATTCGGAAAATACAAATAATATGTTCCAGCTTCCCTCCAATATCTCATTTATTTGCAAAAAATAAATAAATAGCACTTAGGGTTATTGGATCATAACCTGGAGATGTGCCATGTCTATGTAAATCCCCAAGAGAAGGAAGATCCATGGCGTTCCCTTCTGCCCTTTCCTACATTTCATAGTAACATAGGAAGCTGCTTTACTCTGAGCCAGACCAAAGTTATCTACACTCATAGGAGCCAATTCCTAGGGGCCGAGGTCCCTTGCCCCCACCCCCTAAAATATTTGAGAGAGCCAGGCCTCCCACAAAGTTGATGGGCATTGCCATTCAAATGGTGAGCATGTGTCATGTCTTGATTGATTATGTGGGGCGGGGCTTATCTGGGCCTCTGCAATATTTTATTGCAGTTGGCACCCTTGTCTACACTGAATGG
Source organism: Podarcis cretensis (assembly GCF_951804945.1). Taxonomy (NCBI): domain Eukaryota; kingdom Metazoa; phylum Chordata; class Lepidosauria; order Squamata; family Lacertidae; genus Podarcis; species Podarcis cretensis. Next base: position 15,112,719 of record NC_137179.1, read on the forward strand.
CACCAGGCAGGGATCTACCTGGTGACGCTGCCAGGTGCTGAACCTGGGACACATTAGCATCTTAAAATGCAGAGGTCATTTCTGCAGTTCCAGTCATACTTGCACCTTGCTGTCTGCACCGGAGTGGAGGAAAGGATGCTTTCACCCAACACACATTACCTGTTAGGGTACCAGTGGTGTCTCTAGGGGAGTGTGACCAATGTGGTCACACCAGGAATGAGGCGAGAGGCAGGGGGCACCAGACTTTGGCATCGCACAGGACACCACTGAAATTTGAGATGCCAAGGTCTGCTACTGTGGTTATCCTGTCCCTGCAACCCCCAAACTCTATTCATGAAGCACCAGCCAAAATATTCACTGCCAGCCTTCGTTCAAGTTCTAGGGCAGGAGTGGGCAATTCACTGGTGGACCTCATCTGACCATCTGGGTCCTCTCCCATCTATTAGCTGTACAGTGGGGAGCAGTGGAGACAGTTGCAGACCTTGGGGCCACAAATTTCAGTGGCACCCTGTGTGGCACCTCCCATTCCACTTCATAGTTGCAGTGCCTTGAAGGCTCCACAACCAGTGTGACCGAACCAGTCACGCTCCCCTAAATCCGCTTTTGCTGGAGGTGAAAAAGAGCTCTGATATTGTGCAATGTCTGTAGTTTAAGCTCCTGCATCCGCAGGATCAAAGCAGAGAATAGAGAGCCCAGCAGAGAGGTCCATTAGTGTTCCGTAAAGGTAAAGGGGCCCCTGACCATTAGGTCCAGTCATGACCGACTCTGGGGTTGCAGCGCTCATCTCGCTTTATTGGCCGAGGGAGCCGGCGTACAGCTTCCGGGTCATGTGGCCAGCATGACAAAGTCGCTTCTGGAGAACCAGAGCAGCGCACGGAAACACCGTTTACCTTCCCGCCAGAGCGGTACCTATTTATCTACTTGCACTTTGAGGTGCTTTCAAACTGCTAGGTTGGCAGGAGCAGGACCGAGCAACGGGAGCTCACCCTGTCATGGGGATTTGAACCGCCGACCTTCTGATCGGCAAGGCCTAAGCTCTGTGGTTTAACCCATAGCGCCACCCGCATCCCTTGTAAATACACAAAAAGCATGCATGCAATTTTCAAGATGCAATTGTATTTTTAGTTTTGAAGGCATGAAATAGCAGTACGTAAGGGTCTACAGGCCAGGTGGGCATTGAAATTGTTTGCACTCTCCTGCTGAGATTTACTAAGGATTCTTTTTTTTCTCTTGACACAATTGGATCAGATAAAGAAAATGGATGGAGAGGGAGAGAGAGAATATAAATAAAACCTATGGAGAAAATGGAAGGTGAAACTTGAGTGGAGTTACAAATAATTAAATATTTGCCTCTGTTTCAATGGAAAAGAATAGATTATTGTGAGTTTATGTGTTAAAGAAGTGTGACTGTGCCTGGCTCTGGCTTCACCCACTACCGGGCAGCATTCCACTTGGCCTGAAAAAGGTTTCCCACCCCTTATCTAAGAGAAGGGAATTCCACAACTGTGAGCACGAGTAGCCACCAAGGACACCCTTCAGCACTCCTTTGCTGTTCAGATTTGAACTTGGCTGGCATGGCGCTCTCAAATGACCTCAACAATCATGAAAGCAGAATGGAGTAAAAGCACTGCGGCACACAGAGTCTAGGTCAGGGCTGGGGAACCGGTTGCCTTCCAGATGTTGTTGAATTCCAACTCCCATCAGTCCCAGCTACCCTGGTCAGTGTTAGGGGATGATGGGACTTGTAGTCCAACAACAGCTGGAGGGCTACAGATTCCCTACTCCCTTCTCTAGACAACGCGAGGGGCTAAATGCAAAGGGGGGAAAGGTCCCTGTACTTTTAAGAGTTGTGTATGAGGGAGAATTTGGATGAATGCAGCCTTCTTGCCCACCCTCCCACCCCCATGGCTATGTGCACATAGTAGACTTAAAACACCCCCCCCCAAAGAATCCTGGAAACTGTAGCGTGCTCAGGGTGGTGGGAATTATAGATCTGTAAAGAGGAAACTACTGTTTGCAGTATTCTTTTGGGTGTGCATGTTCTTTAAATATATGGTGTGTATGCAGACAAGCTTCACCTGCTAAAACCCGTGTGTAATTTTGAAAGGTAGGGGAGTCCCTGTGCTTATCCTTTTATGCAGACTTATCTGCAGATGGTTTTTATTTTGGATAATTAAAAAAAAGAGAGAGAAATCTGATCACCTGCATTCTTCCCTAAAGGCTGCAATCCTCTACACATTTCCTTGAGAGTCAATCCTGTTAACATCTTAGTTTTGAGTAAACCCGCACAGCCTCAGGCTATAAGTGAGCTGCCCAGAGCCTTCTGCCTGCTTTTCCTTTTCCTGCTTTGCCTGACAAGCAGCCTAAAAGGGGCTTGTTTAAATTCAATTTTGCAAAGTGCAATAATCTTTAAAGTCGGTTAGGAGTTGTACGGCAAGTGACAAGCAAAAGGCAACTTTCACCCCGGACAAATTGGCAGATGGAGACACGGTTTGGACATGGACGGTGGGTAATTTGCTGCTTGCCTGTGGATGCCTCCTCTGCAGTTCGTTCCTTGTAAGGAAGAGCAAGGAGAGATTGTCAGAAAATAACAGCCAGCAGGCAGGCCAACAAGCCATCCAGCCCCATATAGCAGAATTGGCAGGCTGTACTCAGGGGCGCTGCTTCAAAACAATCATATGTGCACTGTGTTTCTTGGAAGCCGACAGAGGCCTTGGCACCAATGTCTGTGTTCTTCTGCAGCTGGAATCCTGAAAGCATCTTGACACATAACGAAACTAACGGTTGCTTGAAGGACTTTAAAATGTGCTTTTGTGCAGCAATATAGCCTTCTGAAAACTAGGCAAGAGAGGAGTCAGCATGGCTGTTGTATGCCAGGGGACACCCCTTACTGTCAAACAAGATGATTGACGTTAAATGTGCCAATAGCAGCTTTGGAGGAGCGATTTATTTGTTGCGTGACAAAACTACTGCAGGGTAGAAAGACTTAAACCTACTGAGTGCCCAGTAACAATAATAAAACTCTCCAGTGGCTGCTGTTTGCAACTTTACAAATGTGCACATCAAACGCAAAGATGCATTTAATGTCAGATTTACTTTGGTGCTCTTCAGTGTATTCTGGGGAAGACCAGGGGTTATTGGAAGCTTATAAAGTGTTCTTAAATACAGAGTTCACTGACAGCAAGCCAGATAATCTGAATCTGGCTGCCATTGCGTCTGGTCTTCCCCTGTAATGTGCTGGCACAGATGTGGGTTGAGTATGTACTAGGCAGGGCAGTTAGGCTTGGCAGATAGCAAGACTCAGTGTGAAGCAATAGTACACCCTTAGAAATGGAGTGGGAAGACTTCAGGTTGGCAAGATCTACTTTGATCTTTATTAGAATGCTGAAGTCTATCACAGAATTGTAGAGTTGGAAGGGATCCTGAGGATCGTCTAGTCCTACCCCCTGCGATGCAGGAATATGTAGCTGTCCCATGCAGGGATCGAAACCGCAACTTCGGCGTTATCAGCACCATGCTCTAGCCCAGGGGTCTGCAACCTTTAAGACAAAAAGAGCCACTTGGACCCGTTTCTGAAGAAAAAAAACCTGGGAGCCGCAAAACTCGTCATTATAAAAATAACTTTTTTGTCACTTTTTTTTATTATTTCTTTGTTTGACCCCTCAGAATTACTCCTCCTCATAGAAATAAATGTTAAATTAACAAGTTACCTTTTTTTTGTGTGTGTTCTTCACTCCCCTTCAAAACAGTGACCAGCGTACATGCCCCTTACAATGTAGCGGGCGGGTGGGCGGGAAGGTGACGTCGGGACGGTGCGTGACTAATGCACGCACCGCCCCCATGCGACGTCACAGCCAGTACAGCGCCCGCCACAGTGGGGAGTGTCGGGGCGCACAATGCACCTCCTCCACTCGCTAGTATCCGCCCCGGAGCCACGGCAAAGGTGTAAAAGAGCCACATGCGGCCATATTGCTGACCCCTGCTCTAGCCAACTGAGCTCTCCAGTGCATCATCAAGAGCCAGATGGAAATTAGAGGCTTGTGGGTGGGGGGAGATGGAGTTAAGGTAGATTCTGTGTTTGGGGAGGGAATATAGCTAGGGAGCAGATTTCATGTTTTGCACGTAGTAGGTAGAGATAAGTCTATTTCTAGTCTGTGCCAATTTCACAAGTGTTCATTCCAAGACCTTTCTGCTTTTTGAAACAGAAAAATATGCTTGGTAGTGACAGCATGTAGGCTAAATTTTCGCCTGATATGTGCCAACTTGAGGGCCCATTGCAGGTTTGAATCCCGTAAACAATATAAATAAATAACATTAAACAGTATTATATAAGTGCTCGCAGATGATGGTAACGCGGGGGGGGGGGGAGAGATTCAAAGATGTTTAAGTGGAAAGTTGGCTGCCTAAGTATATTTGATCTAAAATGAAGCTGGCACATCTTTGAACACTACTGAACACCCTCAGCTCCCAAAAATATCAAAGAGACCCTTTGCAGAAGACTTGAGGAAAGAGCCCCTACACACACACACACACACATTTAGAAAGTACTTCATTCACAAATGCAATACAGTCACGTTGGGAGAGCACACAGCAGGTATCTTCCTAGCAGCCAAAGTTTTGGACATGAAGCAGATCACAAACCTTTCTTCCCTGAAATCAGATTGTGGAGGACTTTGAGCCTTTTTAATGAGTACCCTCGGATTCTTTGCAAGAAGATGTATGGCCTCTTAAAAGGCTTCAAAGGGGAAATGACTTCAGTAGAGAGAATAAATTCAGGGTATAGTCTCACAACCACCTTAGTAAATAGGTCATGCAAGTGGGACCTGCAACAAGATGTTGCAGCATTGCATGCTTCTGTTCAGCGTGCCAGCCAGCCAGCCAGCCACGGCTTGTATCAGAATGCTCCATTCCATTTCCCCATCTTCTTCATCACACCCCCACAAAGACACTGAGCTTTCTGTACCTCTAAGAATGCTTAATCCTCATTGGACTACTTTTAGGGGCACTTTTTTTTTTTAACCCAATAGATTCTTCTTTTGTCCAAAGGGTATTCCCCCTTCCCTCCCAATTTCTGCAAATTATTAAAGCTGGATCTCTCCTGACTATGCTGATATCTTGTTTGTCAAGCCCTTGTACGGCTAAATAGTCAGCGCCTTAGTTCACTAAATGTATGCATGATGGACACTCTCCACCATAAACGCAGCAATCTGGTCAAGACAGCTTTGGAGTCTTCCTGGGGTATGCATGCTCAGTGATTATATATGCTTGAGAGATTTGATTTTGATTTTGATTTGTTACTGACTCAGCACTAGCCAACCTACCATCCAGGACATGCACTTATTTTGTAAGACTCCCCTCCACTGCCTTTATTGTTATGGTTTTGAAAATTAAACCAAGTTTTTCTGAGTTTGGGTAAAATGACAAGCTAAAAAGCTGTACTTAATAATAATAATAAAAAAAGGAAATTAAAGCTTCTTATCTCTTTGCAGCCATCCCAGAGGAGGTACAGGGAGTGCTCAACTTGGGCTTGTTGTTGCACATCTGATAATGGCAAACCATAGCTTATTGTCTTCTACCAATGTAGCCACTGATAGTGACAAAGAGGTGGTGGGTTGTATCCATCTGTTTGTTAATCAGAGCAGGCCTATTTAAATTAATGGGTCTATTATCTCCATTGGTTTCAGCAAATCTACTCTGAGTATGGTTATGGTAGACCCAACCAGTGCCGGATTTACGTATAAGCTAAACAAGCTATAGCTTAGGGCCCCACTCTCTTGGGGGCCCCCAAAAAATGTAAAGGGAAAAAACCACTGGATGTACATTTCCAAAATATAAGATAAAAAACAAACAAAATAAAACCTACATACAGCAACATCTAATAATACTTTTAATTTAATATTTAATATACTTCTTAATTGCATTTCACTATTAATATACTTCTTCTTTATTGTATTTCAGTTCAACAATTACTTGGATAAAATACATATTTTGTTACGTGCAAATGGCTTCAGATACCTATTACGTCCATAAATTACCATATGGCATATATTCGACAGAAAAAACAGTGACAATTTGTTGTTGACAAAGGACGGCTGGACATATAAAGGGCCCCATTAACTTCAGTACCTTAGGACCTCATCAAACCAAAATCTGGCCCTGGACCCAACCCACTGACTCATGTAGGGATATTTTGGAACTTTATCTCTGCAGCTGAGATTTTGACTAGGATAGCCATTCTGTGTCAGTTTTCTGGTAATCAGGCAGGTAATACTTTTAATTAGGCTGTATAAAATGAGAGAAACTAGCTGTGCACCATCTTTTGATCAATTAAGAGGGTGCTCCTAATTAACAGGGCAGCAGCAGGTTTTTTTTTTAAAAAAAGAAAATGTTAATTATTTTATATTCAAGGGCTTACATAGCCGTAGGTGGTGGCAGGCACCTAGTGAGAAGCAAGACTTCTTCTTGTTTCTTACATGGGAGGATGTGTCTCTTCTGAGATGGTGTGACATCCAAAATCAAAAGAATGCTCCCTCTCACACAATCATCTTTAGAATTATTGTTTTATCCATATGTACATTTATGGAGATAGGCAGTTCACTATTATGCTTGCCAGCTGAGAGGTTAGCCCCACTGATCTCAAGAGGACTTGTTTAATGTGAATATTAGGCAATATTGCCTACAATTTTTTGTTAAAATGCTGATGAATTTCCATAGGAAAATTGGAAAAACAAAAAACCCTGAAACCCATTGGAAAAACAAAAAACCCTGAAATGGACAGATTCATCTATCCCTTGTAATAATAAAGTAATTAGTTATATGGTGCAGCAATACATTTCCCAGCAGGGTCACTCTTACTATAGCCTGAATATTGGAAAAAACAACTGTTCTTAAGTGGACACTTGCACACAAATAGTTTTGTGGTATTTTTCACCTGCGAGTCTTCAAAATGAAATGCCTCCTTGAAACGCCTAGTTTTCAAATATATATATATATATATATATATATATATATATATATATATATAGCTAATTCTTTCACTCCGTGTTAATTCTGTTTCTCTTGAAACATCCCAGCATACTATTTTCTGTCTTTCTCTCTGTTTGCACACTTTCATCCTTCTGCCCAGCCTTTTACATCCCCTTAAAACTCCAGACTCTGCAGCTAGTATCCTGCTGTCTCCGGGATGTGAGCTCAGTAACAGGGTAGGCAGGGCAGGTTAAAGAGAAATGCTCAGCAAGGGGGGGAAGGATAATGGAAGGGAAGAGGCTTCTAAAATTGGCCAGTTAAGCACTGGAGAGGAGATTTAAAAACCTAGGCAACAGACAAATCTTTCTGGTGGGATTCTTCATCTTAATTATGGCTAGAGATGTTCTAACTGGGATAAGATAGCAGGAGGTTACATCGTAGACTCAGTGGGTCTGTAATTACAGGTACATCAATGGGGAAACTTTTTTCAGCCTGAGGGCTGCATTCCCTTCTGGGAAGACTTCAGGGGGCACATGCCAGTGGTGGGTGGGACCAGGGGCAGAAATGGGTGGAGCAATATATTTGTGCATTATATGAGTTTCCACACACATCCACTACGTGTCTCTATCACCCATCCAGGCAAGCAAGAGGCATAGCTGTCAACCTTTCCTTTTTTTGCGGGAAATTCCCTTATTCCAGCGCCATTTCCCTCTGCTTCCTGCTGCTATTCCGGATTGTTAGATATCCCGTAGACTGTCCCCGGGACAGGTGAGGCTGCTGATCCCTTATTTTCAAATCTGAAAGTTGACGACTATGGCAAGAGGCCAGGCCAAAGCACTCAAGGAGGATGCTAAGCAGGGCCAGTGAGCGTAGGAAGGGCCATACAGAAGGGCCCTGGGTCGGAGGGTCCCCACTCCTCTATTATTGCATGGGAATGATGGAATTGGTTAAAGAGCTCATCTCCAACAGTATAAGGCAGGCCAGTTCATTCATTTCTTAGACAACAAACCATTCACAGTATCTGCATTTATTTTTGGTCTTTATTCGTTTTTAGTGCTGCAGGAGCAGGCTTGTTGGTGATTTATTTATTTTTACTTCTTGGACAAGAAGCATGAAACAAACACACACCAGTCAGCATTAACCCCACTCACACATATTCCTGTTAGCACAGGAAAGGATCACAGGGGTGTTTTAAGAGGAGTGTTTCCTGCTGCATCCTGTTTTGCATAGACTGGAACTTGGCTTTTCATTGAACTTTGCAAATGTCAGAATGTTGTGATGAAATTCCTTGCGGCTTACAGCTATAAATTCACAGGAATCTGATTGACTACTGCAAGAACAGGATGGATGGATGGAGGACTGGATGGGCTGTTGGCCTGATCCAAAAGGGCTCTTATTATGTCCTCATATGATCCTATGGTTCCTGGGAGGGCATCCCTGGGGTCATAGGATGCTTTGGAGTTCCCTCTCCAAGAGATATGGGTCCACCCAGGACTTTTTTCAGCTGGAACTCACTGGAACTCAGTTCTGGCACCTCTCAGATGGGCGCCATTGCCATTATAAGAGAACAAGGGGTGTGTTCATAGTGAGTTCCAGCACCTCTTTTCCTAGAGAAATAGCACTGGATCTACCCTTGGAGAAGACCTGACTTTGTGAGGCTCCTCCCTGCTCTGATGGCAGGTGAAGCAAAAAAATGGGGATGCTCAGGGGGTAGATCAGGGGAAGCATTAGATCTCAGAGAAACAAGGGGAGGGAAATCCTTTTTAAAAAATCAGAAAGAGGTGGTGGTGGTGACGTAAAATGCTAACCCTTACCTGTTACCATGTCCAGAACCCTGTTACCTAGCAGGGTCTGGATTTGGGGGTTCCTTTGCCTTTGGTTATTTTTCTTCCTGTGTTTTGGACTGCTTTGCAAATGTTTGTGTGTGTCTATTCTATATCCTTATATCTATCTATATCTATATTGCAGGTTCATAATGAACTATGGGGAAAAACATGTATTGGAAATAGATCAACTTTCACCATACTGGAGTCTCCAGATATTTTTGATTACAACTCATATCAGCCCTGGCCACCACATGTATGTTGGATAGGGCCTATTAGAGCCCTCAAGGACACCAGGTTGGTTAAAATTGAAAGAGATTTTTGTCCATCTCTATCTCACCCAATGCAGTGCAATCCCATGCCATTGCAATAAATCTGCTCATACTGCAACCATGTAGGCAGGACCAGTTGGGTGGGGTTTGTCTCAGCCATTTTTTGCCTACCTGGTAGGGAGAGCAAGGGCCAATCAGGTGGTGCGAAATCACACAACTGGCCCTGCCTACATGGTTCATGACATCCACAGCGATATGGGGTCTCACAATACTGGACTGGTGCTGGAAATGGCCTGCCTTTAGCAAGTTCTCCCTCCCCTCCAATATTGCTTATGGACTGAGGGCTTTACACTTCCTCTTATCTACACTTTCCTCTTCCTTCTTTCTCCCAGAGAAAACTGCTCTTTCGCACTTGGTCAGAGCAAACGGCAATTCAGGTTTTCTCCAGATTGATGTTTGCTCTGATTTAGCGCTAAAGAGCAGGTTTTCTCTGGGAAAGGAGTGGGGCAAGGAAAAAAATAATGCTTGGACCCATGCCTAAAAAGTGTGGGTCAAGTCGAAAGCCATGCTTTCTACGCATGGGGCAAACAGAAGTGTGGACGAGCCCTGAGACTACATGACTCAGCACATTTCATGTCATCAGCATCCTTATCCCTACCTGCAGACATTATTGATGTCGGAGTGGGAAATTAGGATACTCATGCCATGATAGATAAATTAGGATACTCATGCCATGAGTTATGCGAGAGGCTCTTCTAAGATTCTGCCTGATGAAAGCTCCCTGGATCTGATCCCCATTAAAGCCCACATTCACAGCTGCAACACCTGTCTAATCCCTCCTAAACACAGTTCCACAGCCAGTTCAAATTACACCTGCTGCCCTCAGCTCCCACACTTTAACATATATTATTGTGCATGTACTCGCCTCTGTTGGTTTGTGTGACTCACACCTAAGATACTTGGAACAGCAAATTGCCTGTCAGTGCCCACGAAGGAAACTCCTCTTGTTCTCCATCAACTAGCAAAAACCCACAGAAAGGGACATTTTACAGAAATGGAACAGCTGCCGGGATATCAAGGCAACTTCCCCATTCCCTAAATCTGCAGTCAATTTGACTCAGGAAGAAAGCTATTTCCCAGTCCCAAAAGAGGTAGATGGTGCTCTCCCCACTTGTGATCCACAGTAACTGGTATTCAGAAGCATACTGTCTTTGAAAGTGGAGGTGGAACATAGCCACCATAGCTAGTAGCCACTGATAGCTTTATCCTCCACAAATTTGTCAAATCCTCTTTCAAAGCAATCCAAATCGGTGGCCATCATTATTCCTCCTAAAATAGGGTAACCATAGTTTAACTGGGAACCTACAGATTCCCCATTCTGCCCTAGGAAATGCACCAACACTTCTATGGCCGCGGGTTTTCCTTGCCCATTCTTCCTCCCAGTGGACATCATTGGATTATTCCTTTAAAAAAACCAAACCTGCTGTTGACTTGTTAGGAATCGCTTGAATTGCAAGTCTGAAAACAGAACTAACTGGAAAACCATGTCAGGATGTCATCATCTGTTTGGAAACAGGATGTGTGGAGCTAATACGTCTTTTGTTTTGTGGTTTCCACAGGCACCGAGGTTCAATAAATTACATTTTGAGGTTGACCTGAAAGGAAGTCAATATCTCCTTATTACCCAATTGAGTGGGGGGAGGATCTCAGTTTGGCAGGGGCAGCAGCAGCCTTAATATCTCCTGTTGGAACGTGGCTACTGTTATAAGCAGCTGTGACATCCTTCCTCCAATCAATAAGCTACATAAATCTAAACAGGATGGTATGATTCAATGCCAGTGAACAAACAAACTTTTATGACCTGTGGTGAAGTCATTTTCCCATGTCTGCCAGAGACATCAATGCAGAAATTAAATAGTCAGTGTGGTCTGGAGACGACAGCAGACAAAAACAGAATGCCTGTTTGCGATTCTATTCTGAAGATTCATGTTACACGGAATGAGCTTGCAGTATACTTAGACAGCAGATGCGGAGTCATGTTTCTGAATTGTAAAATCTGTATTTGGGCAATCCCTTTATTAGGCTGAGCAAAATATGACAAAATAGTGTGCAAGCATTTGAGTTCTCCTGAATTCTTCAGGCTAAACAGAGCAGGAGGGGAGAGAGGAAAAAAACTTGGCTGGTGCTAATGCTATGAGCCTGCATCTGTTCACATTTCCAAGATACAGACTCATAGTATTAACATCAGCCAAGTTTTTTCCTCTTTCTTCCCACCCTCACTTTGTTTAACTCAGCATAGGCAAACTCGGCCCTCCAGATGTTTTGGGACTACAACTCCCATGATCCCCAGCTAACAAGACCAGTGGTCAGGGATGATGGGAGTTGTAGTCCCAGAAACATCTGGAGGGCCGAGTTTGCCTATGCCTGGTTTAGCTTCTAGCACAAGGGTAGCCAATGTGGTGCCCTACAGATGTTGCTAGACTACAACTCCCATCATCCCTGACATTGGCCATGCTGGCTAGGGCTGATGGGAGTTGGAGTTCAACAACATCCAGAGGGCACCTCATTGGATACCCCTAATTTAGCCTGATGAGCTCAAAAGCTTATGCAACATTTTGCGAAATCTTGACTGGCCAAATAAGGGTGTTGCCCTTATATAGATTTTGTAATTTAGAAACATGGTTCTGCACCTGCAATCAATGGAAATTGTTGTTGTTGTTGTTGTTGTTGTTGTTGTTGTTAATATTTTCCTTGACATCAAATGGGTTAGGGTCAGGCACCACTACTGAAAAGGTCCTCTGCCTGGTTCCCTGTAACTTCTTTCAATGAGGGAACTGCCAGAATGCCCTCGGAGCTGGACCTCAATGTCCTGACTGAATGATGGAGGTGGAGACACCCCTTCAGGTATACAGGGCTGAAGTCATTAAAGGCTGTAAAGGTCAGCACCAACACTTTGACCTGTACTCAGAAACGTACTGGGAGCAATGGTACATACAGTCCAGTATTCTGCAACCTCATTCTGCGTAATGTGAATCTTCAGAACAGTCAGAATTGTACAGTTCATTATACAATCTTAACTTTCTAGCTCCATGTGTAGCCTGGTCTATGCTTTGGTCCGCTTCAATGCATTTTGTTGATACACTGAATAATTCCTGTCAAATTTATCTATCTAGAGAGCTGTTTCATACATTGCATTTTTAAAAATGATGATCACAAAGTCTATGCATATGGTGTACAGAGGCTAAATCCTAAAAATCAGCTTTTTATTTATTCTTTGCTTTGTATTTTAATTAAGGGTGTTTCAATATTGCTGTGTAAAAAAACACCGTTAATTAAAATACAGTGGTCAGGGATGATGGGAGTGATTAAGGGTGTTTTAATATTGCTGTGTAAGGGTGGCGCTGTGGGTAAAACCTCAGTGCCTAGGACCTGCCGATCGTATGGTCGGCGGTTCGAATCCCCGCGGCGGGGTGAGCTCCCGTCTTTCGGTCCCAGCTCCTGCCCACCTAGCAGCTCGAAAGCACAATTAAGTGCAAGTAGATAAATAGGTACCGCTTTATAGCGGGAAGGTAAATGGTGTTTCCGTGTGCTGCGCCGGTGCCGGCTCGCCAGAGCAGCTTCGTCACGCTGGCCACGTGACCCGGAAGTGTCTCCGGACAGCGCTGGCCCCCGGCCTCTTAAGTGAGATGGGCGCACAACCCTAGAGTCGGACACGACTGGCCCGTACGGGCAGGGGTACCTTTACCTTTACCTTTAATATTGCTGTATATTGCTGTTATGGATGCAATGTGTAGCAAAAAAAAATGGCACTGGGTAGAAGGACACAACATTTGCGCACACTTTACTATGGCAAATGCCCATGAATGTTAATTGGAATGCACATCTGCCTGTCACACTTAATGTTGTTTACTATGGGAAATTCCAGCAGGGCCTCAGTAAACATGATTGCTGGGTAGTGTGATCCTAGTAATAGTTAGCATTTAAACAAGACACTTGGAGTGTTCCAAGCACCTCATTATTTCTCTAATACTTACAAACATAAGCAAATCAGTATTTTGATTGTTGTTGTTATTATTATTATAATTAATCATCCTTATATTGCAGAAGGGGGTAAGAGACAGCGGCTTGAGTAAGATCACCTGTAGCCACATCTCACCTGGTGTAGCCACATCTCATGGTACCCAAATTACACCAACATGGGAAGAGTCTCACCATAATTTTAAAAGAATGATAGAAACCCTGAAACTCAACCAGCTTTGATTTTGTTTCTTCCTCACAGAAACTTAGAAAAATGGGAATATTATATTGAGTTCTGGCTGCATACTCACAATATATTTACAGCATTCACCCCAAGAATCCTGGGAATTGTAGTTTGTTAAGGGCACTAAATATGGTCTGAAGCTCAACATCAAAAAAACTAACATCATGGCCACTGGGCCCATCACCTCCTGGCAAATAGAAGGGGAAGAAATGGAGGCAGTGAGAGATTTTACATTCTTGGGCTCCTTGATCACTGCAGATGGTGACAGCAGCCACGAAATTAAAAGACGCCTGCTTCTTGGGAGAAAAGCAATGACAAACCTAGACAGCATCTTAAAAAGTAGAGACATCACCTTTCCAACAATGGTTTTCCCAATAGTGATGTATGGAAGTGAGAGCTGGACCATAAAGAAGGTTGTTCGCCAAAGAATTGATGCTTTTGAATTATGGTGCTGGAGGAGACTCTTGAGAGTCCCATGGACTGCAAGAAGATCAAACCTATCCATTCTGAAGGAAATCAGCCCTGAGTGCTCACTGGAAGGACAGATCCTGAAGCGGAGGCTCCAATACTTTGGCCACCTCATGAGAAGAGAAGACTCCCTGGAAAAGACCCTGATGTTGGGAAAGATTTAGGGCACAAGGAATAGGGAACGACAGAGGACGAGATGGTTGGACAGTGTTGTTGAAGCTACCAGCATGAGTTTGACCAAACTGCGGGAGGCAGTGGAAGACAGGAGTGCCTGGTGTGCTCTGGTCCATGGGGTCACGAAGAGTCGGACACGACTAAACAACTAAACAACAACAACAACAAGGGCACTTGGAAATAGTCACTGGAGTAAACTACTAGATTTCTTCAGCAACAATAGTCAGCATCAATGGCAAAATCAGCAACAGACACTCCTTCTGGCTTCCCAACCTCATCTTGTGGATACAGTCAAAGTTGTGTTGACATCAAAACAGCCAAGTTGTGTTGACCAAAGGGAGAGGAAACCCTGAGCTTCCTTTATCAGCAAATAAAATAGCGTCATCTCCTTTCCATTTTCTGCTTGACCTAGCAAGATGTGATTTTCTGTTCAGGAAACAGGAGGGGGAAAATTGTGAGCACACGCTGCAGATTTGTCTCCACACCAACCTCAGTCATTGCAGTAAGCTCTGAACTCTGGTCCAGTATGCTTAGACATGGGATAGCTCTTGTGAGCGAAGCCTCTAATTGGATAGATAATGCTATCTGCAACACATCCAAACCTGCATTCTCTGAGGAATATCTGGCTCACCAGGGAGCTGGGCGTATTTACTCAAGATATTTGTGCAGACATCCATGCACCAAGAAAGGTACATACGGGTTCCTAGCAAATGCTTTTGCATAGCCCCTTTGCTTTCTTCCTTTTTAAAAATAAACCATTTAGCTTGGCCCACTTCTTCTCCAGTCCTTTCTGTCACTTGCTATTTCCAATCTCATTCCAATGAACCTGGTTGATGGGAGATTCAGGACAGACAAAATGAGGTACTTCTTCACAAACTGCATAGTTAAACCAGGGAATCCAGATCCACAAGATGTAGTGATGGCAACTAACTGGGGTAGCTTTAGAAGACATTCATAGAGAACAAGTCTACCCATAGCTACTAGCCATGAACCCCTTGGCTCCAGTATGAGAGTATCTCAACACCTGCTGCTGGGAATCACAGGTTTGGAGAGTGCTGTTGAGTTCATAAACTGCATGCAGGCTTCATCTAGGCATCTGGCTGGCCAATGTGAGATCAGGATGCTGACCATGATGGGCTTTTGGTCTGATCCAGCAGCACTCTTATTTCCAGTTTTCTGGAGAAAGTAGGGAGAGTTAACATAGGAAATATCCTGAGGCCCATGTCACAACAACGAAGCCCTGCCTGCCCTCCAGATCCAACATAGAAACCTTTCAGAGGTCCAAAGGAGCTGACAGTTCAGGGGTTTTGTAAGGACTTTTATGCATCCATCGCATCTGAAAAGCACCCGCTATCTTTGCAGTTCTGCTCTACAATGTCTCCATTCATAGTCCTTATGAAACAGAATAAGAACCAGGTTAGCAGCCAACAGAGTTCTAATTGAAGGAAGGTAGCTGCTGCTGCTTCCAAAAGCATTCAGTTAGAAAAGGCTGTTTATGATCTTCTATCCACATGGTAGATGGGGGAATCAAGGATAACCCTGCGGATGATTCAACTGGGCACAGTTGGCCTTCCATTTTTCAAAACAGCAGGCTGCGACTACAGTCCATGATTTCCCCACAAAACTGACAATGATCTCTGCAGACCCATTGCCTTCATGCCCATTTTCAGGCTTTCTGGCAAGTATTCCCTGGTGCTGGGCACCTTTTAATGACCTGTTTTAATGTATCAATGTTGTTCTTGTGGTAGTGAAACCTCTGGCACGGACTGGCTGAGCAGGTGTGGTCGCACGGAATGTTCAGTGGCTCAGGGAACACAGCAAACTCTCCAATTCAGATTCTCTGAGAGAAGGGGTGGTTGTCAGTTTGACTGGGATTAAAACCTCACACAGGAACAGAATGGGGACAGGGAAGCAATCATAGGGTTAGGGAAGCTAAATCCTAGCCCAAAGGCAAGGAGGCTGAAGAAAGGGTGCACAGCAGGCAATGGAACCAGGGGAAACCTGCACATTTGGTGGGATCATTTGTCCCCCATGAAAGATGTGGCGCTGATGGTGGGGAGATTTTCAGTGACTTTGGGGGAGCTGACCAAGTGCCATGATGGGATGGGGGGCAAGCCATTATCTAAGATTACAGAGGGCACTCCACTTCCCTCAAGCATCAACACTCTGCTTCTTCTTCAGGCAAACAGCTGTAATCTGGGCAGCCTGGAGGGTTTCCCACTGGCAAAAATGCTTTATATGTGATACCACCAGGAGCATTCCTGGAAAATGACTGCCTCCATTGGCAGGTCTAGGGTTTTGTTTAATCTTGGCTAACCAGGCACTGGCTTGGCTGGCTGGGGCTGATGGGAATTGTAGTCCAAACCCTCTGGAGGTTAATGAATGTTGATCAGTTCTCTCAGTTGTGACTTCTAATGCAGCACTGTGACTGAGAAAACTTAAATGGGCTATGAAGGCCCCCAAAACCTGTAGGGCTGGTTACATTCACATATTGATTTGAACTAACCTGTTCATTTTTTAAGATGTAGGCTTCTGTGGGTTTTTTGGGGGGTGGGGAGGGAAGTGTCACAGCCCAGCCTGTAACAACATCAGAATATGAGGCATACAAATTAAATGTCTCGGTGAATGCCCCAAATTCTGCGAGTGTCAACATTCATGCAGGAATGTTGTTAATCCCAGATGAATTTTGTTAATCCCAGATGAACCACCCTGGTTGTTTTTTAGCATTCAGGATACACTCCTCCTCCTCCTCCTCCTCTTCTTCTTCTTCTTCTTCTTCTTCTTCTTCTTCTTCTTCTTCTTTGGCATTTAAAGGAATTATTTTTCAATCTCAAGATAGAACACATCTGAATATATAAACATAAGACCAAATCCCCTTCAGAGGTGGTCAGTTCCAACTCATTAAGAACTTTGCCAAACTCTTGAAATCAAATGGGACCATCTGGGCTATTTGTTTTTTCCGCTTGGCTACTATGGGATTTGGAGGAATAAACTAGTTGGCTGACCAGCAAGAATATGTTGCAGGCGGTGGGGGAGAGAGAATGAATGAAAAGAGAGACCTTTTCTCATAAACTGGAAACTTTGCTCCAAAGGTTTCGTCATGCACGATCGTTCATGAACATAAACAAGGAGGCGATAAGATGCTTAACAATAAGCCATTCTTTCCTGAAAATGTGTTGAATTTTGTACTGAGAATATGATAAGAAGAGCCCTGCTGCATCAAGCCAATGGCCCATCTAGTTTAGCATCCTGTTATCGCAGTGGCTAACCAGATGTCTTAAGAAGTAAACGGCTGGTTATTTAATATATTGCTATACTACTTTTATTGACAGCGAGAAGGAGAGACCCTTGAGGGATGATGATGATGATGATTTTGCCTCACATGCCTCTTGACCAGGCTTCCTCAACCTTGGCTCTCCAGATGTTTTGAGACTATAATTCCTATCATCCCTGACCACTGGTCCTGCTAGCTAGGGATCATGGGAGTTGTAGGCCAAAAACATCTGGAGGGTTGAGGTTGAGGAAGCCTGCTCTTGACAGACATTTCTTTTAGGGGAAGGCCTGTAGCTCAATGGTAGAGCATATGGCTTTGCATGTAAAAGGTCCGAGATTCAATTGCTGGTGTCTCCAGGTAGGTCTGGAAAGCAGCTGCCAGTCAGTGTAGACAATACTGAGCTAGATGGTCTGACTCAGTATGTATAAGGAAGGCCTCTGTTGTGTTGGATGCTAAGGGCTGTGAGTTGGTGGGGGTGGGGCTGTTTGTGGTTCTGCTTCAGGCATCAAAATATCTTGGGGCAGCCCTGTGAGTGGGCATAGCAGAGAGGATAAAGCTTCTATTCTACCACCTGCATCTCTCCTTAAATAACCACAGTTATTGTGCAGTCAGGATTGTTTACCACTTAACATTTACTTTCCTATCTTCTTGTTTAAGCCACCCACTGGCTCTGCCTCTCACTTAACCCTTCCCATGTGAAAGTACAGTACTGAGTTAAGTAGATTTCATGGTTGGTGAAGGCTGGCACGGATCCGTCAGCTCCCAAGGCATCTGGATTTGTGTAAGCTGGAAATACATTTGCATTTTTGCTTGGCTGGCTGCACATCAGGAGACAGCACAAGATGCTCCAAACACAACAAGTAGCAAGAACAACAACAACAAAACCAGTGTTTTCAAATGCCTCTCATGTTGTCAGACAACACAGGAATGACATTTGCATAATTATCTCCACATATAATGAATTAACATCCATTCCGGAAACCAAAGCTTTGCATTCTTTCTTTTCTTTTTTTTATAAACATATTAATTTTCCTCCTTGGCTGCTATTTCTAACTTGCCAGAACCGGAAAGTGAGATAATAAAATGCCCCTTTAAGTGCAGAACAAAGATCTTGAATGAAGTAAGAGAGGAATATAAAACTTGCATCTGGCCTGGGAGTCTGCAGGTTAGAGGATTCACAGGTGTCTAGTGCTGCAATCCTAACCTCCCCTTACCCCACTGAATTCAATAGGACTTGCTTCTGAGTAGATGTGGTTAGGATTGCCCTGTAAAGTAGCAAAGGATCAAGGAGTCAGAGAGCTGGAAAATTTATTGTTTTGTACCCTTTACCTTTGTAACCTAGGGTAGGGCATTATCTTCCTAGAAGCATCTGGGTAGCATAGGGGAGCACAATACACACAGCTTTGTTCTCTTAACGGAGAGGGTTGGCTTGGGAGCTCAGGGAGAAGAGCTAGGGGATATGTCACTGCTCCCCCCTCATCACTCCTCAGCATAGCTGTCAACTTTCAGATTTGAAAATAAGGGATCAGCAGCCTCACCTGTCCCGGGGACAGTCTATGGGATATCTACCAATCTGGGATAGAAGCGGGAAGCAGCGGGAAACGGCACTGGAATAAGGGAATTTCCCGCAAAAAAATAGAATGCTGACAGCTATGCTCCTCAGCACCCATGATCTGAGATAGTTACCTCACTCTGCCCTGAGCATCTGGGGGTGCTGGGGTGACACTCTGGGATCTGATATGTGGCAGAAGTTTTGTTGCATGAAAAGGGAGCTTAATCTGTTTCCACTTCTCCATTACTGCTTCGTTAAGTGCACAAATCATTGCAGAAGAAACTTTTTAAAGTTTCCAGTGACCTCCCCTGTAAGCACTGCTTCCTTCCCACAGGGCTTTTCACTGAGAAGCACATTAAGAAGAAGAAGAGAAGAAGAGTTTGGTCTTGATATCCCACCTTTCACTCCCCTTAAGGAGTCTCAAAGAGGCTAACAATCTCCTTTCCCTTCCCTTCTGTGAGGTGAGTGGGGCTGAGAGACTTCAGAGAAGTGTGACTAGCCCAAGGTCACCCAGCAGCTGCATGTGGAGGAGCGGGGAAGCGAACCCGGTTCACCAGATTACGAATCCACTGCTCTTAACCACTACACCACGCTGGGTGTACACACGTTGTGGGTTCTACTTACACACAATTTTCATCACTCACCCTCCTTCAAAGTGAATAGGGTGGAAATAGATCACACAAATGTGCACCCCACATCCCACATAATACACGTCCGATCCTTTGGGTCTCTCCCCACAAATGGTCACATTTCCCCTCACCCTCCTTCCTTCCTTGTTCCTGGAGCAAAGCTATTCATTGGACTTTGGAGAATAAATAAGATACAGTTATTTCCTCTAAACTCAGCTCACTGGATCCATCTCTCCATTCTCAGATTAAAATATCACTGTAGCATGAGGTGATAAATTGAGGTCTTAAGTGTGTGTCGTTCCCTTCATCAGATACAGCCAAGGCTGAAACTCCAGCCGTGAGCCTATGTCTGAAATCTCGGCTGGCTCCAGGGCTCAAGGAGAGAGGGGAGGCTCTTTCCTCTGATGTCTGTTTATACACCTTGTTGCTCAGACTCATCAGACAACAGATTACTGACTGAGCCCCAGTCCCAGTTGGACTTGGGTCAGTCTGAAGTTTAAAACGGGGGCTGGGGGTAGCAAAAACTTTTCTATGAAAATCAAACCCCCAGATTTTACTAAATCAACTTGTTAAAATTGTAGAGAAAAACTTTTTTATTTACTTTTACAGGGGAAGGGCACATTTATTGTCCCTGGTTCAATCCCAGGTATCTCTTAAAAGGGGCTGGTCAGAATGCAAGCGATAGGAGGAAAGACACACACCCTTGACACAAACAACCTTGGAAGAGTAACTGCTAATCATGGCGATCCTGCGTGTGGAAGCCATGCAAAAGGTGAATACCATGCTAGGGATTAGTAGGAAAGGAACCGTTAAACCGTTGCGCTGTCACAATGCCATTATATGAATTTGTGGTGCAACTACATTTGGAATGCTGCGTGCAGTTTTGGTCACCTCAAAAAGGATATACAGTCATATCTTGGATCCCGAATGCCTTGGTACTCAGGCGTTTTGGTTCCCAAATGCTGCAAATCTGGAAGTGAGTGTTCCAGTTTGTGAACGTTCTTTGGAACCTGAACGTCCGACAGGGTTTCCGCGGCCTCCAATTGGCTGCAGGAGCCATGCTTTGATTTCCGAACATTTTGGAAGTCGATGGACTTCCAGAATGGATTCCGTTTAACTTCCAAGGCTGTAGTAGAGTTGGGAAAGATTTGTAAAAGCGCAACTACAATGATCAAGGGGATGGAACAACTCCCCTATGAAGAAAGGTTGTGGCGTTTGAGACTTTTTAGTTTAGAGAAAAGGAGAGTAATTTCTTCTTCTTCTTCTTCTTCTTCTTCTTCTTCTTCTTCTTCTTCTTCTTCTTCTTCTTCTTCCTCCTCCTCCTCCTCCTCCTCCTCCTCCTCCTCCTCCTCCTCCTCCTCTTCTTCTTCTTCTTCTTCTTCTTTACATGCTACCCATCTGATCGGGTTGCCCCAGCCACTCTGGGCAGCTCCAAAGAGAATATTAAAACACAATAAAACACCCAACTTTAACAACTTTGAGAGCCAGTGTGGTGTAGTGGTTAAGAGTGGTGGACTCATAATCTGGTGAACCAGGTCTGATTCCCCGTTCCTCCACATGCAGCTGCTGGGTGACCTTGGGCCAGTCACACTTCTCTGAAGTCTCTCAGCCTCACTCACCTCACAGAGTGTTTGTTGTGGGGGAGGAAGGGAAAGGAGATTGTTAGCCACTTTGAGACTCCTTAGGGTAGTGATAAAGTGGGATATCAACTCCAAACTCTTCTCTCTTCTTCTTCCTCTCTTCCCACACACAAATAGCCACAGGATTGTTCATTTTACAAAGGCTAGTGACAGGGTGCATAAATCAGTGTGCTGAGGCACCAAGAGGGTACAGCCTAAGGTGGCCTTACAGCACCTTCCTACTGGGCTTTGGTCTCAGTTGGCACCCCAGTCAGATGTGAAGGCCAGTGAGAGGACACCAGAAGAATGGGCAGGGGAAAACCCATTTTTTCTCAAATTTTTGAGGGATTTTTCAGGCCTTCACCTGGAACACTGAACATCTGTATCTCTCTCCAGCTGTTCCTTATCTGCCTTATCAAGCCCCACTGCCAGGGAGGAGAAATGGCAGGTCTTGACTGGATGCAGGGTTGCCTCCCAGCCATTCTCAACCAGTAAGCCCTGCTGACAGGAGCCCTGATCCTGCACCCCCACAGGAGGGAAACAAGATAAGCAACTGGGCAGTCACTGGTGGTCTGTGACACAGCCCTGTAAAATAAGCCATCCCTTATATTGCAGTGGTGGAACAGTGGCTGCCTCATTTTGGATCCCAGCAATTGGTTGGGGGGGGGGGAACTTTGCATATTAGAAATGCTATTGAAATGATATGTTTTGATGCCAGTGCTGATTTATTGCTTTTCCTGTGGATTTTTTTGTTTGTATTTTGTTTTCCAGTACGCTTTGCAAAATGTTAATTTATCTGCCAACCGGGTTATGGGTTTGTAAACGGCAATTCAGTGAAATTAGGTAAATGTCCCTTTTTTTGGAGAGGAGGGGGGTTGGAAGCTATTAAAATCACTTTGGCTTTGCCTGTTTGCCTCTTCTCTGGTATCCAGTGGCAGTGCCCAGGCATCGGAGTCAGACTACAACTCTGTTCTTCAACAACGGGGAGAAAATATATGTGGTTGTTCTTCTCATATGGACAAAAATAACGCAGTATAAAACACAAAGCCTAGAAAAAGGTCAAAACTGATGTTTACCAGGGTCTACTTCACATTGCCTCCTACAGTCTGGTTCATTTTTATTTATTTATATTAAATTTCTATCCCAAAGGAATCCAGGTGTTACAGCAATCGAAACATATTAAAAACAATTCCAAAAGTGTATGATTCCAATATAGTAATGGTCTGTATGTTTTAATAGAGATATCTCTCTCTCTCTCTCTCTCTCTCTCTCTCTCTCTCTCTCTCTCTCTCTCACACACACACACACACACACACAGACACACACAGACACACATTCCATTAATGTTTGTCCCTTTTAAAATAAATACTTCCCCCCTATGGTTTTAGCTGTTTCTGTTTTAGCTGTAAGACGCCAGCCATGCTCCCTGGTTTCTAGGTGCAGTCTCTTCCCACCACCCCACATGGAGGTCTGCCCCTGCTTCCTTTTCACTTTTTTTGAAAACCTCCTGCAAAAGAGCACTTTTTTCCTGTTGGAGAACAGCCTTTACCAAAGGTGTCATGGGCTTTGAAGACACTCGAACTCAGGATGCAAGGGAGAAACGTGCTAAGAGGAAGGCACGCTTGGCAAATCCACACTGTGATCAATTCCTGCCTGGAATCCAATGTCCCCACTGTGGAAGGACATGTGGATCCAGAATTGGCCTCTACAATCACTTACAGACTCATTGTTAAAACAGTGTTTATGGAAGACAATCTTACTCGGCTACGAGTGATCGCCAAAGAAGAATTGGTGACCAGCTAGTGGCTATCACCTTCTTGCCCCGTTTGTGAATTTTCGAAGATCACTGTTGGAAAAAGAATAGCAAACAAGATGGAACTTAGTATGACCCAAACTTGCAGATCTTTAGTTCTTGAACCAAGTTGCCTAGCTTGCCACATGAACTAATCTCACCTAGTTCACTGATAATGCAACAAAGAGGTTGCAAAACACATCTCAATTCTGGCTCAATGCTAAGTTTGCCTTTGAGAACTGCACCCTCCCAAACGATTACTCTGCAACCTAGAAATGTGTCAATTAACAGATTTTTCAGAAACCCAATCCAAGATTCCTGAGCTGTGCATTTATTTATTTTTTTGAAACCTTGGATGTTCCATTTTGTGAAAAGGGGAATAAAGTAGAACCAGGCCATTCATTATTATTTTTTAATTCTCCATTACCTAAATATTTGTAGATATGGTACAAATACCTTATTCAATTTAAATCACATTATCTTATTAAATTTAAATATAGATAGAATTGTTCAAAGTTAATGGTAATACTTATTGTTACAGTTGCCTTAGTAACAGAATTTCCTCATGCTGCTATCTCTGCCTTTAGATAATGTCAACTCCTTAGGTCTGCATTTAGGTTAATATGCAAAATAGTTTATCAAACCGTAAAGGCTGATGTGTGGCTCACTCACTTGTTTTCTAAAGAAGGATCCACAGAAGGGAGGGGGTACCTCTGGTGTTTAAGAGTACTTATAAGCATTACTTCCAGCAGATTTATCAGCAAATATGACAGGAGACATGGATATCTAGCAGTAAGGGGTGGTAGCATCACTGTTATAAGAATCTGAACCATGGGGGAAAACTGACAGTGACTCCCCTGAAAACCACAGTGATTGGGTAGGGATATAAGGAGTCAGATGATCCCCAAGGTATTCTGAACCCAAGTTGTTAACTACTGTAGCCTATAAATTAATATGGGAACCTTGAACATGAGCTTTTAATGTCAATAGCCCAGTCCTGTAGAATACCCTGCTGCTAGAGATACAGCAGGCGCCTTCTGTGCTGAAAACCTTTCTATTCCGACAGGCTTATGCATCCCCCACAATAGTCTATGAGGTTTGTTTTTCATTTATTTTTTGCTTTTAACTTTTTTCTGATTTTATTATTTGGTTTCATGCTTTTATACTGTAAACCACTGTGATATATTTTTATGGTACAGTGGAATATACATATTTTTAAAAATAAAATGTTAAATAAACATTGAATAGATAAAAAGAATCTTGAATTAATGCAATATGTAATGATGGCCACCAACTTGGATGGCTTTAAAGGGGGATTAAACAATTTCATGGTGGCTATGACTCATGATGGGTACAGCTATGGTGCCTCTAAATACTAGTTGCTGAGGCTCAGGAGCAGGGGAGAGGGTGATTGTGGGTGTTTCGAAGAGGCATCTAGTTGATTACTGTGGGGACAGAATGCTAGACCAGATAGGCCTTTGGCAGGGCTCGTCTTAGGTTCTTGCTCAAAATAACTATGGATTTTTGGGGGGCAGCAGTGGAATGAGCTTCCTGAAAGCTGTATTAAACTGATTAATGGGGCACCAGCTATTACCAAACTCTAAAACGTTTAGCAGTTCCATATAGCATTCTTTAGGATGCAATTTATGTGACGAATGCTGTTGAGAATATCATCATATTGTGCTTCATTGAATTTTGTTAATGACTTGGGCTTGTAATTATTTTGTAGTTTGCAATTTGCCTTTCTGAGCTCTCACTCAGTCACTTTATTAGGGTATGATTTATATGAGAAACTTCATTAAGAGTGTTAATCATGGTGTCTAGATTGGAAATTAAAACATGCTCATCAAGATTACAAATGGAGGAATTTCCATTTTCCTTTTACATAAAGGCACAAATTAACATGATACTTAATTCCATAGCTTAACTTCTAGTAAACAACAGACACATGCCCCTTTTGTCTACCATTAGCTGAGCTGCAAGGGAATAATTCTGCTCTGTTTAGAGGCCAAAACAAAGAAAAATGGGAATTTTTCAACTTCCTTCTTATGCTGTTTGAAGGGGGGAAGAGACAGTGGCTTAGATGCTTTTATGGGCATCTTTTTCTCTTTCTGCCAGTCTAGGGCAGTGAAAGAAGCAACCAGAGGGAGAAAGTGGATAGGGAGAAGTTTGAAGAAAGTGAATAGAGAGAAGTTTTTCTTCTTCTGTCATAATACTGGAATTCAGGACATCCAGCGAGGTTCAAAGAATGTTGGAACACTCAGGGAAAGCAAAGGAAAGTGATTCTTCACCTAGTTAAACAATGGAATTCATTTCCCCAAGAGATAGCAATGGTTTTAGAGGGATAATAGACAAAATCACACCTTTCCATGGCTGTGCTCTACCTTCACTGTCAAAGGCAGCATGTCTCTAAACGCCACTTGCTGGGAATCACAACTGGGGAAAGGGTTGCTGCACTCAAGTCCTGCTCTCCTGCTTCCCATGGGGGCATGTGGTTGGTCACTGTAGGAACAGAGGGCTGGACTAGATGGGCCTTTGGTTTGATCCACCATGACTCTTCTTCTGTTCTTATAGGGGACGGGTGCCCCTAAAGCACACACACTCTGAAAATTCTAAAACATGCACACAGGCCCCCAAAGCCTGGCATCCCTTGCTGCAGTTCTTCGTTTTCTTTAAGTTTAAAAGCTGCAGAGAGGGGCTAACTGTTATGTATTCACTGGTCTGTGTTTGCCTGAGCTTGAGTCTGGACAAAGGATTCTGAGCCCCTGTGTTCTGATTTGATACGTGATATCCAATCACAGAACATTTCAGGATTTGGGCCTCTGCCATTGGCCCTTAAACTCTGAGTTATGATTTGCAGCTTGGAAGTTTAGGCAGCCAATCACGTTGGGAGTGGGAGCGGCCGAGGCCTTCAGAAATGTATATAAGCAGTTGCTTTTCCCCTGTCGACCAGTTCTGTTAATTCAATAAAGGTTCTTATTGTTATCACTGTGTCTTGCCTCGTGGGAACCCACTTACATTTCACTAACTGAGTTCAAGAAGTGAGACTGGGTGAGGAGGCTGGGGGTGGGGTAATACTTTTCTCCCCAAGTCATTTTCCTGCTTTCAGTTTTTCTCCTTTCAAGCTGTGGATTGCTTTGCAGGAGCAAATATCTAGGGGGACATTATGGTGTCTGTATGGGCTTGTCCACACACCCGCTTGTCCCGTGCCTAGGAAGCACTGATCCTAGCAGTTTTCCACTTCCTAGGCATAGATCCGTTCACAGGGATTTGCACCGTGTTTCTCACACCCAAAGCCATTCCTCTGCCCACTGTACCACCAATGTTATAAGCTTTAGCCTTGCTTTTGCATCCTGTAGGAAATATGTCAGGAGCCTACAGAACCTCTTTTGACATAAAGCTACAGTCATTTCCCCTGAACACAGCTCACTGGCTCCATCTCTCCATACTGTGATTAAAATCTTACAGTAGCATGAGGTGAAAAATTAAGGTCTTAAATGTGTGTCATCCCTTCGTCAGGTACAACCAAGTGTGAAGGCTCCTTGCAGCATGTATATGTGTCAGAGGACTCTCTTCAGCCTTCAGAGATCAATAGGGACGAGGGAGCAGACCCTCCCAGAACTCCTCTTCATATATTTTATTGCCCCTCACAGTGGCTTTTGCTGCCTGGTGTCCTAGCTCCCGGGCATGCCAGTTTCCTAAGTTCAAGGAATACATTTTGGAATGGAGCATTGTGTCATGGGAGCCCCTTCTTGCAGCCTGAAGTGGTTCAGTCCAGGCACAGGCTGACCGTGCTTAGCGATAAATTCTGAACTACAGGAACTCATCATGACAGCTCCTATACCTCTGTCCCAATGAGGCAGCTGTTTTTATCTGTCATATGTTATGTATGATCTATCATATCTACGCACTCTCACACACACAAAACGGGGTGAGTCATAAAATATGGGGTCCTGGTACTCATATAAAAGTGCTGTGGATGACAGAACAAAATGGCTGCTATGGACACCAAATGAAGAAAAAAAAAAGAAAGATTTTTTTTTAAAAAAATACTTGGCAGTACTCCATACCAGCAAATATTGTCACAAAAAAGTACTGCACAACATAATATCTAATTTATTAGGATCAGAGTTGTATTCACTGATTCTTCCCTCCGACTGCATAGATTCGGCTTGTAAAACACACTGAGTTATAACAAAAGATCTTCAGCCAACTAAAATGCAATCTCTAGCTTTTAACTAAATATGCAAAACAATCTTGTAAAGAAGACTTACCATTTAGCATGCTTGCATGAAAGGGGAACCCTGTCAAAGAGAAGGAAAGAAGTATTCAGCCTCTGCTTCCTCATTTCCTCTGATTTCCTCTATGCTAAACTGTCAAAGCCAAACCTCATTATCACCTTACTCACTTGTCAGAGCAAGAAGGCCAGTTGGTTACCCTTGAGCTCTGCCAGATGAATGCCGTCTGCTCTGAAGAAAGGCTGTGAGTTGCCTTCACCTGCCTTCCCCTTCCAATACACAGGCTTACCACCCATAAATTCTATAAACCCACAAATGAATAAAAACCCATATGGAGACACTGGAAAAACTTCTTTTATCAAAGATGGAAGAAGGCCAGTGTGTTCAGTTTGAGCCTAGGTGAGTCTGCAACAACGATTTTCTTCTTTTATATGAAATGCCACTGGAGAGTAGCAATATTTGAGAGGAGAGAAATGAAAGCTCTAGCCTGTTCCTCTGATCATTTCAGTGTGTTCCAGCCACCAGCTGAACTGAATGCGTATATGTCAATGGTGCTTGCTGAATCCCATTTGCTCCCCAAAAAGCCTCACATTTTTTTTCTGCGGTGATTCTTTTTAAGTCAAATGTGCTCTGAATATTTTATTTGCTGGATATTTACTACACTGTATTTGAGACCTGTATTTCACATTCAAAAATGTACTAGTATTGAACTGCATTTTATGGTGACTTGGAATGATACTTTGCATTAGACAGTTGTTGATGGTTAATGTGCTATAGGATTTGGTGCCTGACTGTAACTTATGGTTGACCTGCAATGGTATTTAGCATCCACAACATTTTCCTCAAAACAAAGCCCCAATGGATTTGATGGGATTTACTCCCAAGTAAGCATGCATAAAAATGCATCCTTAGGGTGCCTCCAGGCTGTATTTAGAGGGAGGGATTCACAAGCACACTGGAATTTTAGGTTTCTGTATCTAAAGTGGATTATAGTGCCTTAGTGCAGCACATCTCCTTTGAAAAAGAAACTGGACATTTTCTGGTTTAGAGGGAGAGAGGGAAATGCATTGAGAAATGCAGATTGAAAGGAAGTACTTACAGGAATACAAGTAAATACCCCCAAAATAAAACAGGATGGGTGCTCCTTGTCAAATAACAGCCCCAGAAACAAATTGGAATGAATGCTCAATAAAGACCAGATTCTGAACACCTCCAGATGTTCTTTTTATTGTGCATCATGATGATTTGTGTCTATGCTGATATTGGGGTGGTTATGCTTGATCCTGCGTTCAATACTGTGCCTTCAAAAGTTCTGAGGTGGACATACAGTGCATGTCCCATAACCTCCTGCTGAAATTCTGCCACTTATCATACCAATGCTCTGGACTGGGGGTGGATGGGAGGGAGATTGTCTGTCTTTTGTTGCATTGTAGCACAAGAGTGCACCCTCCCAAGCAATAATGTGGTAACACTGGGGGAGCATCACAGAAAAATCAATACATCAGAATGATGTGGGGGGAGTCCAGTACAAGGCACCACTTAAGGCACTATTCTTGTGTCAATGACATGTATCAGAATACACTTGCAAAAACAAAACAAAACAGGGACCCATATTCTAACCACCACATATACGGGTCATCTGGAAGATCCCTTCGACTTGCTCTGATTTCAGTAGGCATCAAATATGAATTCTCATCATACACTAAATGTCTCAGATGGGGAGACAACACTTATATTTGTTGGTAAAAATTCACAGACAATGTGCAAATTTGAAATTGTGTATTTGAAGTTTGAGTGGCAAACCTGGCAAGTTCAGAACATTTGCAAATATTTGTTCTGGCTTTAGCTGATATCAACACAAAGCCATCATTGTGTGGGAAATGTCATTCTGTGCCAAGTTCACAGAGTGGCAAAGGCTACTTTAGAAATTTGCAATGCCTTAAACAGAGAGCTGAATATTATTTTAATGCAATTAAATAAAAGCCATAAATTAACACAGACAAAGAGCTTCTCTCTGATGCAGAAAGATTTAAATTAATCTTTCCTTATCCAGAATTACCTTTCATTTAAAATATTGATTTCTTTGATTTTTTTCATAGCAAAAGAAAATAATGAACTCTTGATGGAATAACCTTAATTGCATCTTGAGCTCCTAAAGAGATAGTGCTGTTCTAAATGCTGGGATTTAAATGGTTGCTTAAGGTAATAAATGCATATAATGAATGGAAATTAACAATTTTATGTCCTGAAATTGATAGCCTCAAATAATATACTAAAATTTATGGATTCTGTGGAACTTACTGTAATTCCATCTCTACAGACCCTGCTTCAACCTGCTTCACATATGGAAATTCTAATTAAATTGTTCAAGGATCACATATTTCTTTCAGACTGTCATTATTTTCAATCACATACCAGCAAATTCAGGTCACATAGTTACAGCTGATTGGGAGATTGTGTGCAACAAGTCCACTTCCCCAAAGGAATGTACTTTTTGCAGTAAGGAAAGTGGTGGAGAAATGCCCTGGAAAGTGTGGGATAACATGCTTGATGCAACTCCATCTAACTACCCTATCAAACAAATCAGAAGGAATGCTCAACAAACAGGTTGCCTGGAAGCACCCATTGTCATAATTCTCTGCAGCTCAGGACACCTGGTCACCTTAGGCAGGAAAGGCAGGATCCACCTGGGGGAACCATGGCTACCTAATATTTAAAATGAGAACCCAGGCCGACCGTGCCAGAGCCCGAGCCTGAACTGCCCACACACAAATAAAAAAGATCAGAAATAAAATCCCCCAAACCCAGACAATTGCTTTAACTTGTAAAAATCCCCCTGGATTTGTAGGTCCTCAAAAGAGGGCATGTAATGTAGCCTTGTGTGCACAAGAAAACTTTATCAATTGTCAGGGGAAGGCATCATCTGCATGGACAAAGCTCTACTTCCCAAGGACAATAGCAGCAGCTTTGCTTTTCTGTAAAATTTTGAATGGCAGCTGCTGCATCCTCCCTTACCCCATGGTACCGAGGAGCAGCTATTTTTCACTGCCTTCATGGCAAACATTTAAGTATCTGAAAGCTATTATCATCGCATTTCTTCAATCTTCTTTTCTGCATGCTAAACATACACTGTAGCCTGATTCAAAAGTTGATATTAAAGCACAACAGGGAGCCATAAAGATGGGCCTCAGTGTTACTCAGTGATTCAGCAAATAGAATAGGATACTATAATACAGACACATGCTTGCTGATTCCCTTTAAACCACCACCTCAGTCCTCCACTGGCACTAACTGTTTCTCTTGCTTCTGCAAGACAATCAGTGTTGAAAGGGGAGGAAGGAAGCCCATTTCTCCCACTGCATGGGAGAGTTTGCAACTCTATCTGTCCTGTCTCTCTAGTGATTCCCCCCCCCCGCCCCCCCGCACAGTAAAATGTAGAACAGGGTTTCCCAAACCTGGGTCTCCAGCTGTTTTTGGACTACACTTCCCATAATCCCTAGCTAGCAGAATTAGTGGTCAGGGATTATGGAAATTGTAGTCCAAAATCAGCTGGAGACCCAGGTTTGGGAAACCCTAGTGTAGAAGGTAGTATAGAGAGTGTTAGTTTAGCAATGGGCTGCACTGATTCCCCAGCACAACTTGGTGCTCTCCAGCTGTTTTGGTCTGCAATTCCCATCAGCCACTGCCAGCATGGCCAATGGTTAGGTATGATGGGTTCTGTAAGAGGACCACTGCAAGTGAAGGCTGGTCCATTAGGGAAAACGGGGCAGTCCTCCAACAACCTGTTTGGATTCCTCCAAGCCAACCTGCTTCCTTACTTATACAGTGGTACCTCAGGTTACATACGCTTCAGGTTACAGACTCCGCTAACCCAGAAATAGTACCTCGGGTTAGTAACTTTGCTTCAGGTTGAGAACAGAAATCGTGCTCCGGTGGTGTGGCAGCAGCAGGAGGCCCCATTAGCTAAAGTGGTGCTTCAGGTTAAGAACAGTTTCAGGTTAAGAACGGACCTCCAGAATGAATTAAGTACATAACCCGAGGTACCACTGTATCCAGTCCAGGGGGTGTCACTGGCTGACAGATTTCTCCTCCTCTTTGGTTTTAGTGTTGCGGCAGACACACCAACCCATTAGTAGCACAAATATAGCCGTCACCTTGCCCAACCTGAAATCATTTATGGTTGTTGTGAACATGCTGCTTTGAGACCCTGCTCTCCATAAGGGTGGTTGTGGTTACTCCATATGCTTTTGAAAACCCGCACATGCCACAGGTGAATTAAGGAATTGGTGATTGTGTTGGTTTGCAAGCCCCCCTCCACAGAGGCTGGCCCCTCTCACTGTCCTAGCAGCTTGCATACCGGTAACCTCCTCTGGCTGATATCCAGACAGACCATGGAGATTTTGATAGGCGACATTTTCCCAAGAGTGGGCAAAATGCACAACCCCTCCCTCCTGCTTCCGCAGGGGAAAGAAAATAAGTCAGAAATCTATTTGCATGATGTTTATTTCTGACATTACAGCACTAGAGAAAAACACGTCCTTTCAGTTCAGTTCTTCCAGCAAGTCTGACAAACTTCCTGAACATGTGCACACAGAAGGTTTCAAGTTACACTCTTCACAAAGACTTATCCAGCCTGTGAACGTCCTGGGAAATTCTTCTTTCCCACAGATAAGCGCATCATGTGGTGTCAACAATCTGGCTGTCTGCAGCGGTGATGTTTCCATATACTGACAGATTGCAGGGCTGGATTTAGGTTTGATGAGGCCCTAAGCTACTGAAGGTAATGGGGCCCTTTATATGTCCAGCTGTCCTTTTACAACAACAAATTGTTGCTGTTTTTCGTGTTGAATATATGCTATATGGTAATTTATGGCCTAATAAGTATCTAAAGCCATGTGCACATAACAAATCGTTGCCTATACAACACAAAACACTGTTGCTGTATGTAGGTTTTATTTTATTTGTTTTTTTATCTTATATTTTGGAAATGTATATCCAGTGTTTTTTTCCTTTAAATTTTTTGGGGGGCCCCAAGAGAGTGGGGCCCTAAGCTATAGCTTGTTTAGCTTATACGTAAATCCGGCGCTTAGTGATTGCAATATTGGTATATGCTCACACACAATGTCATCGGGCAGGTGTAGATACATGCCCCCCACTGCAGAACAGCCACCATCCAACATACACAGGTGTGTGTGTGTGTGTGCAGAATCAACCTGCA
Organism: Podarcis cretensis; assembly: GCF_951804945.1. NCBI lineage: Eukaryota > Metazoa > Chordata > Lepidosauria > Squamata > Lacertidae > Podarcis > Podarcis cretensis. Next base: position 15,145,005 of record NC_137179.1, read on the forward strand.
ATGTGTTACCGCCCACGCCCCAGAATGAAACCAGTTTCTCAATAAGTGATTTTCAGGGGCACCCCCCCCCAATAGATCTAGATTGTGTGTGGAATACACAGGATAAAAGCAAGCAAACAAACCAAGAACCTGGTCCCTAAAGATTCTAGCATAGATATGTATATGCAGCCTCTGCCTCAAGAAACATTTGTTCTTTTACCAGGAAGCACCTTGAAACTTGGTGTACATGCATGCGGACGTGAGCTGTTTTAATATATTGATGGGGAAACTGTTTGGTTTGCCTTAGAAAAACCTTGTCTGAAAACATTTGCATTCTTCCCCTTTCTTGCTAAAGATTTCTCTTTTTTTGAGGCTACAGTTGTGCACCCCCCATTTTTATTCCTTTAACTGTTTGGAATATTAACTCTTCTTCAGCTCAATAGTGGAGATTGATTCAAATGAAACCAAACACTTTCCAGGGCTAATGCATTATGCAGTCAGGGTAGCAAAAGATTACAAGTCTAACCAGGTTTAGTATTCACTCATTACTGCGGAGGTCAAACATGCATACCTGTATCTAGTTCCATTAATGTCTGTTATTTTGCCAGTGTCAGCCTCTCTTAGAATTCTTAGAGCATTGAGGAGGTTTCCGCCCCCTTTTCATTTATTTTCAGAGTTGCCCTTGTAAAGGAGGCTTGCAATCAGCAAGTGTTTTCAAACAATGCTGTTGAAAGTTACTTTGAAATCCAAGGCAAGCAAAGCAACTTGGCAACTCAAAGAACAGTCTGGGAAGTGATGTAGTCTCAACACTTTGGATGGGTTGATAGGCAGGAGTAACCATGTGGAGGCAGCAATGCTTCTGTCTGCCAGTTGCTGGAAACCACAGGAAAGGAGTCCGCTCTTGTGCTCAAATCCTGCTTACTGGTCTCCCACAGGCAACTGTTTTGGGCACTGTGACAGAGGCACCAGGTTGCCCCCAAGGCTGAGAGGGCCCATGTGATAATGCACACTGTCTGGAGGAGGCTGAGCACTCTGGAGAGTTGGTCACTGAAGCTGTGATACATGCAATGCGCATTGGGCCCTTTCAAAATTGAGGGGGCCAAGGTGTCTTCAGCTGAAAAAAGGCTTCCATATCATTGATCTGTTTGAAGGGTTGTCCAGCCCAAACCCAGTCTGAACGTAAAGAACCATCGGGAGGGAGAACAGCAGGTGCTGTCATCCATCATCATCAGTTAGCACCAGGACAGCAGGCTGAGCAGGAATGTAGTACATCTGGTCACAGTCCCCCCCCCCCACTATGGAGAGGCACTCTGCATTTCTGTTTAAATTATAGAAAACTGCATCTATTCATATAGATTTATGGAAATCTGTGCACTCTTTTTTAGCTTTCACTTTTGGTGATTTTTTCTTTGACAATGTGTAAATGGCCACTTCGGACTCAAGAGGCCTCTTCTGGGTATAATGAACTCTCCACGCCAATGGTTTCTCCTCCTCTCCTTTGCAAAGTCATTTTGCTCAATGAAGTTAGGGGAACAGCATGGGGTGGAGCTAGCTAGCGGCAGGTGCTCATTTCTAGTTGAATGGAAACTTGAAGTGGTCTGGGACCAACTGAAAATTGGTCAAGGCTTTTAGAATGGAGGTGGTGGTGGGGTTGTATTCCATTCCTCACTCCTTTTGAAGCTCACTTGCATCACTGCTTCCACCACATAAGCAGCCCAATCCTATGCATGCTTACTCAGAAGTCCCACTGTTTTTAATGGGTAATTCTACACAGGAGTGCAGACATAAACTGTGAGGCTTCCTTTACCCTCTGTTTTTATGTTTGCATTTTCCACCTCTTCTGCTAGCCTTTAATTGTGGCATATTCTGCATCTATATTAGACTGTAAAATCATTTTGGAGAGGGATTTAGACTGAGATGGACAAAGACTTCAGTCCTGTAGATCAAGGGTAACCTACATGGTTTCCTGCATATGCTTTGGACTACAGCTCTCATAATCCATGACCGTTGACCATGCTTGCTGTTGTTGATGAGAGTTGTAGCCCATAACATCTTCCAGAGGCTACTTCTGCTATACATTTCCCCCCTAGTCTAAAGGTGCAATTTTCTTCTTTTTTACCCAGGAATCAATCCCACTGAAATCAGTGGAACCTACTTTTGAGTAGACATGCACAGGATTGCGCAGTTAGTTCTCATGTCTAACTTGGATTGCACCCACACCCTTTTAAATGCAGTACAGTATTGCTTAGTTCCTAAAACGTTTCTCTCTTTTAGCACTAAAAAAATGCTGTAACCTTCTTGTCACATTCTATTCTTAGGCTTCCAGGTATCTAAATAAAGTAGCACCCTCCTTCTTCAGTGTTAATCTGCTGTGAACTACAAATAACACCAATGGGGGGTGGTGGTAGGGAGGAGGTTCCTGTGTTTTTATTTTTCAAACCTATATCACTGTTTAAAATTTGCATAAACACTGTAGAGGAATATTAGCTTCCATTATTTATGGTTCTGTAGAACTTCACAAAGATGTGCCTGGCACTTGATAGATGACGATTTTAAAGATAGTTCAGCTCACATCATAAATAACCGCAAAAGGTCAGAGCTCTTCCTTACAGTAGCCTCTGAAGAGGAGTGTACTTAAAGAGGGAATAATTTCCTGTCAGTATGGCAACATTTTGCCAGAATTAATTGTAAGAGAAATCCAAATAAAAGCCTGGCACACTTTGTGCTTTGGAGGCGGAAAGGCTAAATTTCTGTAGATTGCTTTTGGCTTTTATCTTGCGCATCCTTTTCTTTTGAGAGGCAAATAAATAAATAAATAAATGGAGGGCAGCAGCAAATACTAACAATCCCAGCAAGTGAGGTAAATGTCAAAAGGCAATGAGGAACGAACACACACACACACACACAGAGAGAGAGAGAGAGAGAAAGAGAGAGAGAGAGAGAGAGAGAGAGAGAGAGAGAGAGAGAGAGAGAGAAGCACTGCAGAAAAGTTGAATTAGGCCTGAGTATATGATATAAATTCCGCTCTATAGTAACTGTAAAAACTGTGGTTCAGGCTGCTCAGCCATTATGGGCTTCCATGGGCAGGAAAGCCTCTAGCCATTCTTTTCTTGCACACAAGCCACAACCACTGGATTGCTCATTTTATAGTGGCTTATTAGTGACAGTGTGTTAATCACAATCTTTTCCCCCACCGAATACAGTCCCTACTGGGCTTTGGCTCAGTTAGAACGTCAGTCAAGATGTGAAAGCCCAGGAGCAGGATGGGCGTAAGTGGGGGGGCACCCCAGGTTCCATCATGGAGGGGGCAACAAATTATCAAGGAGAGCCAGTTGGTGTAGTGGTTAAGAGTGGTGGACTCGTAATCTGGTGAACCGGGTTCACGTCTCCGCTCCTCCACATGCAGCTGCTGGGTGACCTTGGATTAGTCACACTTCTCTGAGTCTCTCAGCCTCACTCACCTCACAGAGTATTTGTTGTGGGGGAGGAAGGGAAAAGGAGATTGTTAGATGCTTTGAGACTCCTTTGGGTAGTGATAAAGCGGGATATCAAATCCAAACTCCTCCTCCTCCTCCTCTTCTTCTTCTTTTTCTTCTTCTTCTTCTTACTGCTCTACTAGGGCGGTTCATAAAAAACTTTTTTTTTTTTAAAAAAAATGCCTCCTCCAAAGGTCTTATTTTACTACACTAGGGATTATATAGCTATATATGAAATTTCATGTATATCGGTTAATATCTTGACCCTCCTCCATGAAAATAGCTGTTTACTTGGCTGTTTTCCTATGTCGTGAAGGCTGAAATTTCAATTCAGTGGAGCACTTACTGTTCCCAACCCTAACCCTGCAGAAAGCCATCTAATTAGACTTTAATTTGATTTTGCCATGTTTTTAGGAGGTAATTTAATTATTGTTTGATTTTATACCAATGTTATGTATCTGTTGTTAGCCGCCCTGAGCCCAACTTCAGCTGGGGAGGGCGGGATATAAATAAAAGTTTATTATTATTATTATTATTACTTATTATTATTCCTTTGTAAGAAAATATGAAATAACGTAAAACCATTTTTGCAGGCAAAAAATAATAATAATCAAGGGGGCGGGGTTTGACAAGAAATTTTCCGCACCAGGTAACACCTGACCTTCCTATGCCTGGGGGAGGGGTGGGGAAACGACACCTAGTTCCCACCTTATTTTCCAGGTTTTTATTTGGTCCATCATACTTTTAGTGTCCTCTCTGCCACACCCAGTTCCTTCCTCCTCTGGTTATAAGGAACCCTGAAGGCGTTCCTTATAACCAGACAGGCAATGGCCGTGTCTCTCCCAGCTGTTCCTTATCTGTCTTATCAGAGGCCACTGGAAAAATGGCAGGTCTTTTCTGGCGGCCTGGGACGCGGGTGGCGCTGTAGGTTAAAGCACAGAGCCTAGAGCTTGCCAGTCAGAAGGTTGGTGGTTCGAATCTGCGTGACGGGGTGAGCTCCCGTTGCTCTGTCCCTGCTCCTGCCAGCCTAGCAGTTCGAAAGCACGAAGTGCAAGTAGATAAATAGGTACTGCTCTGGCAGGAAGGTAAAAGGCATTTCCGTGTGCTGCTCTGGTTCGCCAGAAGTGGCTTGGTCCCTCGGCCAGTAAAGCGAGATGAGCGCCACATCCCCACAGTCGTCCGCGACTGGACCTAACGGTTCAGTCTTCAGACTTGCCTTCCAGCCAGTCTTCACTAGCAAGCCCTGCTGATAGGGGCCCTGGTGTCACATTTGTGTAGGAGGGAAACAGAGGGAGCAGGGAGCAGTCCTTGGTGATAACAATGTTGGTTTATTGAACAGGGTTCTATACAGCTCCCTAGCAGGGCTCTAAAAACTGGCCTGCAGCACATAGTTTTTCAGGCTCCACAGCCATTATGGCAACATCACAGGTATATTAAAGGGTGTTCCATTCAGCTCCTCAGGGCTGTACACACAAACCTGAAGTTTGGCAGCGGTACCATCAGGACCCAATTTTCAGTCAGTAGTTCAGGCCCCACTCAGCAAATTAAAGAGGAGGGTCCCATATATAGCCAGGTTGGCTTATCACATTTTGAAGTAAGTGGAGTATCACTCATTACCATCTAATCAGGATCTGCCCATAAAGCCTTCAAATCCAGAGCCAACAATTACTGAACTGTAGCACCACAAGCATAGGGTTTCTCCCAGAGCTCACATTGTGGAAGGAAATTTGTGTGTGTGTGCTTAATATGTTACCTCAACACAGGTGTAATATGTGAATGTCCTGGTGCTCTAGTCAACAACCTGACTGCAGCAATCTGCACCACCTTCAGCTTCCAGACTAGTCTCAAAGACATGTTACAGTAGTTCAGTAATGAGGTTACGAATGCAAGAATCACAGTGACCAAGTTACTTCAGTCCAGGAAAGTGCGTATTTGGTGTACCAACCTAAGTTGATAATAGGCTACCTGGGCCTCCAATGACAGGGATGGAGCTAAATGTGCTCCATCTGTTCCTTCAGAAGGAGTGCAACCCTATTGAGAATTGGTGAGCTCTCTAGCTTGCACACCTAAGGAACTCGCTGGCTCTGAAGCTCGGGAATCACCCACCCAAAAGTCTCCAGCTTACCATGATTCAGTCTCAGCCTGTTGGCCCTCAGCCAAATCATGTCCCCCCACTAGCCTTCTAAAATCAGTACCTTAAGGGGTCATCAGAAAAAGCCAGCTTCCCTCTTTCATCTTGGGGTGAAGCACTGGGTTCTCTTACTCCAAGGGTAGGTGGGGCAAGGGAGTCTGAGTGATGGGCTATGCTTATGGAAACAACGCTCATTTAATTCCCTGTGCCTTAACAGAACACAAACCATTTTCATGAAAATGTAAATCAAACAACAAATTGCAATACTTTAGCATCTAAAAGTGCTTGTAACGAAAACACTAACATCTTCTTAGAACTGCAATCAATGCACAATTAGACTGATATAAAACTTTATGCAGGAAAACAAATGGGGACAAGTTGCTTTCTTTGGCTGATGAAAGCAGCTCTCAGTTTTGGAATTGAAAATGATTCCATTCATATCATAACACAGTCACAGCATTGTCTACATGGAACAAGTGTTGCCACTGCTACATGTTGACTTAGAGCCAGCGGTGCCCTTGGCTCTGTTCAGAAAAAAGAACTGACACAGTCCTTGCTGGGAGGACTTGCACGCCAGAGCAGAGGTGGTTAACCTTTGGCCCTCCAGATATTGTTGAACTCCATATCCTATCACCCCTGACCATTGGCCATACTGGCTGGGGTTGATGTGAATTGGAGTCCAAACAATGCTATCTAAGTTTGTGGTTATCACTGCCTCCTGTGGGAAACAAGAGTGCTCTTGGGCTCAGATCCTGCTTGTGGGTTTCTCACAGGCATCTGGTTGGTCATTGTGAGAAGAGGGTGCTGGACTATATGGGTCATTGGCCTCGTTCAGCAAGGCTCTTCTTGTGTTCTAATGACAACTCTTTGAATCCCTTGATTTCATTGCTCCTGTTCCTTGTTGTCATTGCTGACAATATACCTGCCCTATTTGAATGAGCAAGCAGTGAAAGGAGCCAGGAGAAGGAGCATCAGCACCAGTTGCTTCTCTCCCTTTGCAGGTTGAGCCTAGGAGAACAGAGCAAGCAAATGGGCAGTGGCAACAGCACCAACGAGGATCTTGACCCATTCAGAGAAAGGGGCCTTTAAGGGCATGTTGCCTCAGATCTGGAGCTGGCAGTGATAGAAATAATCAGGCCTGGTGCCAGCAGTCAGCTAGGTCAGGCACTGGCTGAGACCCACCTGCACTGCTATTTATCATCCTCCCCACTAGACTCTCAGATGCTTTTTGCAGCGTGTGTTGCATGTGCTTCTGCTTTTGAACAGGAGCAGAGTTCAGCTCTCATCTGTGGTGGCTGCCCACCATTTTAGGTTACCTAAAACGTTATTCCATGACCCACAACTAATAGATTTCACAGATCTACAGGCCAGGATATGGCATTTTGGGCAAGATGGCTAGGAGCTACCATGGATGGGAATACAGCTTAGCCCCCATTGAAAAGTGCCTCCACTCACCAACCAGTGCAGTATGTTTGGGGGCCTGGTGAAGTGGTGTTGCTGCCAAAGCTGCAGCCAGGTAGCAGAGAAAGCATGTGGCTTGGCCCTGCCCTGACTGCGGAGGATGAGTTGGTGGCCCATTGCTGTTATTGGGCCAAGTCCTCCCTGCTACCTCCTGAAGTCTGGCAGCAGCCCCAGTTTATTAACAGAACATTGTGCCAATGTGTTGGATTACCCCAATGTACCTTAATTTGAAACTTGAACTAAAGTTTCCCATGATGAAGCAACAATTTTAAAGAAAGCACCTCATCGTTATTCTTTTTTTAATATGGACTTAAAAGAAACAGGCCTGAAGGCTAAGTGCTTCTATTCCCCCTTTGATCTCAGAATGTTTAGAAGGGAAACAGACAGGCCTCAATCATCTGGCAAATTGACTACTCTTGGTGATTCCAATGTGTTTGTTTTTAACTGGAGGTTGTTGTCATTAAAGACTAGATGCTAAAACAGCAATTCCAGAGAACTCTGAACTTTTGTGATGTGTAGCGGCTTGATTACTTGATTGAACCTGTTTAGTTATTGACCAGTTTAATAAGTCCTGGAGGATGCCATAAAGTAAACCATGAAACAGCCACAAGGCTCATTTGCTACCTTGAGAAAGTAATTTTCCACGAGAGCTGAAGTCTTTGCTGAAGTCTTTGACAATCTCTTTTAGGGAGTTGATTCCAGTTCCTGGTGACCTTCCTAAAACCTGCCCAGTTTCCTGTCTGCTGAGTTCTCGACATGCCATAATTCTCTGCTAAGTTTGTCAACTGTCTATGCTTTCCCCGATCTGCTTGCAAAGCAATTTGAGATCACCCCCATGCAGGATAGCAGAAAAAGATGTGCTGACTTTTTGATGCAAATGAAGAATAGGGAGCACACTTAAGTGCTCTCCCAATTATTCATCCTATCATGTTTGGGCTTCCTACATGTACCAGTTTGGCCATTGTAGGAAACATGCTGCTTGGGTTTGATAAACATTTGGTCTGCTCCATCAGGGCTTTCCATATGTTCTTAAGGTCTAGGTTCACTCTCTAGCAGGTCTGGGAAGTCCTTTTGCCTAAGGCCTTGGAGAACTGTTGCCAGGCAAAGCAGACACTTTGAGCACAGATGATGCAGTGGTCTGATTCAACATAAAATAGCTACATAGATTTGTTCAGGTCATACCTAATAAACTTCAAATACAAGGAGTCCACTTAGATCCTTGCTTTAAAGGGTATTCAAGCCCATTTCAACTATGAGTCACTTACTTGTATGAGAACCGCATCGTTCTCTTGATGTATCAATGCATGTGCATACTTGCCATACTTGCCATTGTCACATCTAGCGATGGACAGACCAGTTTCAAGAACTTTTGTCTAAGTTCTTGAAACTGGTCTGTCCATCGCTAGATGTGACAATGGCAAGTATGCACATGCATTGATACATCAATAGCATCCACCTGGAGCGTACATGGAGTCATCACATGATGATCTGCACCAGGGGTGGGAAACCTCAAGCCTAAGGGCCAAATGCAGCCCTTGGAACATTGCCTATGACACATCCTGTCTTCCCAAGCTGGTGTTTCACTTTGTGTGTTTTTTGTCTAGCTGGATGATAAGCCCAATCACCTTTTTCTGTGGACGGTATTGCGGCCAGGCATCTGGGCCCCTGCAGTGATCCGGCGTGGGGGCAGGGAGTTGACACCCCCTCGTGCTGTCCTGGCCGTGTCACCGGTGCTGGGCGGGGTCACACCCAGTGTGGTCCTGCTGGACCAATCAGGGCTGGTAGGGGGCGTGGCTGCAGGAAATTTAACTGCAGTGCAGCCGAGGGGGGGGGGGCTCTCCTCTCTCACCCTTTCTCTGGATCTCCCAACCCACCCACCCTCTTTTTTTATGCTTTGCTATGACACGACCTTGCTATGGACAAATGTTGGGGCCGGGTAGGATTTTTTTCCACTTGGCAAATTGGCATCAGCCATTCGGTTTTCACCTACATTGTAGCAGTCATCAGAACTTTGTGAGGTTAGGCATTGGGTAAACCTTTGTTTGGATGGAGGGGAGGTTGTGGCCTCCCCCTCCTAATCCTCATTAAGGGTATCCTGTTAAAGGGATCTAGGGGTGTGGATCCTGTCTGATGTCCGGAAGTGTGCTCGGGCCAATCCACAACCCCAATGGGGACTCATCAGAGTGCCCCTATTGGTGGTTTACCCTTAGATGGACTCCCTGTAGAAGGGCGGGAATCAAGATATAGCCTGGCTTCACCCAATGCCTAAGCCAAACTGCTCACACCTATAACTAATAAAGTTGTGGCCTATTTGATCCCATAAACCTAAATACTCGTGTCTGTGTGTTTATTAATTACTAGGGAACTGTGGGTCACGAGGCCTTGGCATGCAATGCGTCTTGCTTGTCTGGATGGATAGAGAGCAGTGTGTGTGTGTAAACTAGCCTACTATGCAAAAGTAAAAATTATATTTCTTGCTCTTCTTGCCTCTCACTCCACCCACCACTGTCTTGTGGTTTCCAGAAAGTTTCCCATTATGGAATGTGGCCCTTGGGCTTAAAAGGGTTTGCCTACCCATGCTCTGTGCACAGATATTTTATGGTTTTCCCACATTTTATGGAAGTGGTTTCTGTGTAAGAGAACTCTAATGTGTGAAATGGCACATTATTATATCATGCACCCAAGGTGGATGTATAATACCCTTTTCCCCCAAGAAAACAAGGAGTGAGCTCATGGGAAACGTTTGCATGCCAAAACACCATATTCATAGAACAAACAATATGCTTTTCTTTTTGAATCAGCCAAGAGTAGGCTGGGATCACTTAGGGTTCAAGAGCTACAATTTCTAATATTGCTGCATCACTGAGTTTTCCAACCAGATTAGATTTAATTCTGAACCACATCACTTTCAGCTTTTAAATGCTCACATAATCTGAGGACTTGATATGCCACAGTGCAGCAGGAAAGAAAACACACACTGTTAATCACTAAATATAAATCCTGTATGCGACAGATGTCCTCCCCTTTATCTCTCTTATTGCTGTATTATTATATTTAATGATCAGTCTATGATTTCCCCCGGCATGATGAAAGAGTAACAGACAAATCTAATGTAATGTGGCCATCTCCTTCAAAATCTGTTGTGCCTTGATCACTGGAGAGGCAAAGAATATTTTGGAATGGAGTTCAAAGCAGCAAAAAAAGGCAGAAAAAATATTATTATTTTGGGCATAGCTTCTTAACTTGTCTGAAATGCATTCTCGTGTTGGACAAACCAAAGGGAGCTTGCGGTGGGGTGAATTGGTGTACAGCTACAAAGGCATACAAGTGTTTTATGTGCATGGGCACTGTAAGCTAAACATTGCTTCAGGTTTATTAGGAGGCAAGTCACATTTTCTCATGCAGACACAGCCCTACCTGGAGCCCCAAAATATGAGAGACTAGCTGTGGATACAATATTTGCCACTGTTAAACATAAAAAAAATGAACATTCAGCCTAAAGATGGCTGAACACAAGCTATGGCATAATGTGCAAGGCAGTTCTCAGTGGCAAGCAGTCTGCACATGCACAGAGATGAAATTTATTAATTTTTATCCCACCATTATGCCTTTAATGAACTAACACCTAACAAGGACATACTGCTGGTTTGTTTTTCTCAGTGTTGTTTGCACTGACTGGCAGTGGCTTTTCAGGCAGGGCTCACACAATTGTAGAGTTGGAAGGGACCCTGAGTGTGATCTAGTCCAACCCTTTGCAATGCAGGAATCTCAACTAAAGCATCCATGACAGATGACCATCCAACCTCTACTTAAAACCCTCCAATGAAGAAGAGACCACCACCTTCTGAGGGAGACTGTTCCACTGTCAAGCAACTGTTATGATCATAAAGTTCTTCCTGATGTTCAGCTGGAATCTCCTTTCTTGTAACATGAAGCCATTGGTTTGGGTTTTCCTACCCTCTGGAGCAGGAGAAAACAAGTTTGCCTCATCTTCCATGTGACATTGAGATATTTGAAGATCTCTTCTCAGTCTCCTGCTATCCAGGCTAAACATACCCAACTCCCTCAACTGATTGTCTTGTAGCCTTATATTCACATTCTGGATTTTATTCTGAACGCACTGTCCCCAGTACATGTTGTTTAATTTTTCATAATTAAAAATCTCCTAAAATCAAATTCTTTCACTCCTCAGAAACTGGCATTCAGAAGTACACTGCCTTTATAGCTAAATGAGAGGAGAGTCCTCTTTGCCACCAGCTTCCCTAATCTCCTTTTAAAGCCATCTAAACTAATAAGAACACCAAAATATGAAGTGCAATCTGGGAGAAAGCGAGAGAGAGATCTGTAGAGGGCCAACACAATATTATGGCCAGATTAACAGCATGTCTGAACAGCTGCTACAAACAAATGGACAATAGGCAAGTTTCCCAGCTGGTGTCTCTGCCCCCCCTTTAGTTGCTGCAGATGTGGAAGCTGTTGCCAAGGTACTGTGGTGACGTCCACTGATGAGTCAGTTCACTTGCTGCTTTTGCTCACTTGATTAATTGCCAAGAGTCTTGCTTTCCAGCAGAACTGAGCATATCTTTGTCAACTAGAGGAAGTGCTGGAGCTCAATGGTAGAGCACCTGCCTTGCATGAAGAAGGTCACAGGTTCAATCCCCAGCATCTCCAGGTAGTGATCAGAGAGACCCAACTAACAAAGAGCATTTCATCTGCCTGGGAAGCTGCATACTAACCATTTCCTAATATTAAAGGTAAAGGTAAAGGTACCCCTGCCCGTACGGGCCAGTCTTGACAGACTCTGGGGTTGTGCGCCCATCTCACTTAAGAGGCCAGGGGCCAGCGCTGTCCGGAGACACTTCCGGGTCACGTGGCCAACGTGACATCGCTGCTCTGGCGAGCCAGAGCCGCACACGGAAATGCCGTTTACCTTCCCGCTGGTAAGCGGTCCCTATTTATCTACTTGCACCCGGAGGTGCTTTCGAACTGCTAGGTTGGCAGGCGCTGGGACCGAGCAGCGGGAGTGCACCCCGCCGCAGGGATTCGAACCGCCGACCTTTCGATCGGCAAGCCCTAGGCGCTGAGGCTTTAACCCACAGCGCCACCTGCGTCCCCTTCCTAATATTAGAGGTAATCTATCCTTTTGTAATTAAGGGAATTCAGGAATAGATTTCCAGCTGTGCAGAGAAGGTTTTTTTGATTGAGGATATCTACCTCAAATCAGCAACTTCTGGAAAATTGTTGGGTCTTCTAAGTTGCACAATGAAGTCTGGAATAAAGAGCAGACACCTCTCTGCCCCACACAAAAGGTTTAACAGACAGGCAAAAATCAAAGAGTTCTCCTCACCACTGCAATACACCCAGAGGAATTCTGCCTCTGTTGCCATTCTGTAACACCATTCAGATACAAAAGCTTCCAACAGCTGCTTTACTTGCCTGTGCAGCAACCAAGTCTTGCTGCTGTAATAAGGAGTCTTAACTAGTACTGGCAAAAAGAAAAAGAATGTCAACACACCTCCAGATACAGAAAAGTCAGTACAGTAGATTGTCATGTTTTGAACAAGCAGGGTGCAGGGAAAGAAGATCCATATACGTGAAAGCATTTTCTGTTTATTTTTAGAGTTGTTAGACAGACAAGACAGATGGAAAACTGGAGTGGTGAGACTATATTATTGGGGAGTAGCAGAGCCAGACCTGAGGCAGAGATGCAATGCGGGATGACAATGTTCTGAGCCTGTGCACTGTCTATCTGGCGTGATGGATTCTACTTGCCACTTTCTCCTTGTCTGCTCCAGCTTTCCCCTTTCTTTTCCTTTTAAATCCTCTTACGATGTGAAGCAGGGAAGAAAGGCACTGTGTTATTTTAGGGTAAGTGATATTAGGGCTTTGTGCCACTCACACGCTTAAATCTCCAGGAGGAGGCAGTGCAGAGGGGTACAGGCAGTGAACGCTGGTCCAACAGGGCAACAGGGCAACTGCCCTACCAACCTCAGTGTATCCTCACTCAGTCCTGCCTTCTTATTTACAACCAGTCCAGAGACTGTCACTGTCTATCAGTTTCCTCCTTCTGAGTCACAGTGCTGCTCTTGTAGAACTCAGCAGGGAAGAGGAACATGGCAACAAAGGTACAATTATTTCGGTCTGCCTGTCATTGACTATGATTCTTTCTTTCTTTCTTTCTTTCTTTCTTTCTTTCTTCTTCTTCTTCTTCTTCTTCTTCTTCTTCTTCTTCTTCTTCTTCTTCTTCTTCTTCACCACCACCACCACCACCACCACCACCACCACCACCACCACATTTATATACCACCTTTATCTTCCAAGGATCTCAATGTGGTGTACATAGTTCTCCCCATTTAACCCTCACAACAGCCAGTGAGCTTCAGGGCTGCAATCTTGGTATATACCTGTGGCAATCACACAGGGTCCCCGGACGTTTAACGGTCTATTGCTCCCTGTGGCACCACTGTGCTTGCTTCCCTGCTGCCACCAACCCGTTACTCTCGGGTAAAACACTGAGTCCAGACAGTTGTTAAAATTGAACCAAATAAACAAGTTTATTTTATAAGCATTAACAAGTTTATGGTTTCTCAGATAATATTCCTGTCAGTTTATTAACTTTAGTTTCTTTACCAGCCTTACCTTCCTAATACCTTCTGACTGATTATATCAACCGTTTGACTGACTCCTCTTAACAGATTCTCTCACTCTCTCACATGAGACTAGCCCAACCCACAGACTTATCCTCTCTGTCTCTTCTTTAACTCCAGACTGACTTCTCAACCACCCTAACTCTAACTCCTCCCCTTGGGTTCCCATTGGTTAGTCATTTTACAATTAGTTAACCCTTTCCTTATGAACCCAGTATGATGTCACACACCTAGGAGGGCAAATGCCACATAACCCACCAACAATGTTGTTGGGCAGGTGTAGCTATATTCCCCATGGCTGTGAGAGCCTACATGGACACACTACAGGACGATGCAGAATCAATTTTCTGTGAGCTTTTATTTTTTGAATGAAATCAGTTTCTTGAGAAGTACACACACATCTAGACTGTGTGTAGACCACATATAGAAAGCAAACCCTTGGTTTTCATTGATTCTAAAATTAAATGCCATGTGTGTGCAACCCAAGAAAGGAGAGCAGGAGAGCAGGAAGGGCCATGAAGATGCCCATCAGAAAGTATTCTCAACAGGAGAATGAGCAGACACCTAGTTCACCTGGATACAGCCTTCTCAACTATAGCGAGACAGCTTGCAATTCAATGTAAATTATAGCAATTTCCAGAGGGGCAGCCACGGTCTTCTATGTCACAGCTATGAGTCTTGTAATGTTAATGTAAAGCGCTCTGAGACTGTTACTTAAATTATAGTAGCTATTTCTAAACCAGCATATGTAAATGTTATGGAAATCAGTGTCCTATATTGTCTCCCTTTTTTGTGATGCATTTCCTCTTTTATTTTATTTTTTGGCAATGCATAAGTGCCCCCCAAAGCCCCCTGAGGATTGGCAGTGGGATCCCCAAAGAGGCTGGTCCTGGTACATAGCCCCTATCTATCACAGCCTGCTGATGAGTTCCCAGCTCCTTGCAGTTCCAAGGAGGCAGAAAAAACCCAAACAAAGAGGGTTATATGTGGCTTATGGACTGCATTTGACTAGTGTATGCGTGTGTGACAAATTATACAGGGCTGTCCTAATTTATAAATAGCTATCCTCCAAGCGCTTGCCATGGTGATTTCACTTTTAAGAAGCAGCCAAAACTGGGCCAAAGATGCCTTCAAGGTTCGCCCTTCCTGATTCCTCTCCTCACCCCCCTTGCTTCCCTGATTGAAGCCAGTTGGACATGATAAACGCCAGTGCTTTGTTATGGCTGAAATGGAGTAAATGGTCCCCCTCATTTACAGCCGTTTGCCTCTTGATCTATTTATCCATCTATCAAGCTATAACAAGGCATTAAATCTGTTGCTGCTACGTGCACACATATCATTTAGGCACTGCAGCAGGAGCTCCGCAATTGTTAATACCAGCCTGTTAGCGTGTAGTGATTGGGTGTTTGTCCTTTAATTACCCTGCCAACAGAGCACCTACTCAAGGTCACTTGAGTTACTCTTAAGAGATGTTCAAATCATTCTTTTGCACTCAAAGCCTCAATGGATTAAAAAAGTGGCAAAGAAACAGATTTCACAGCTGCCCCACCCAATTCTCTTTCAATGGATCTGAGGCTCTATCCATATTATATGCTGCTTTTAACAGCCATGGCTTTCCCCAAAGAGTCCTGGGCATTGTAGTTTGTTGAAGGTGCTGAGAGTTGTTAGGAGACTCCTATTCCCCTTGGAAAGCTACAAATCCCAGAGGTCTCTAGGAAGAGGGATTGATTGCTAAACCATTTTGAAAACTGTAGTTCTGTTTATTGTTTAAACCACTGTAGTATAGGGACATGGGTCATTTACTGAAAATAACAGTGTGGTTGTTTCTATATAATCTTCAGCATGACCTTCTAAGATACAAGCTGCTTAATGACCATTTGATCACTTATCTCCTTAACCCAGTCACTGAAGTCACTGTTGGCGATCCCCCATGTCTCAGATACAGATCACAACTATTGGAAGTTGTGCCTTCAGTGTTGGTGGCCCAAGCATGTGGAACTCCCTCCTGTCTGAAATTAGACAGGCGCCTTCCATGATGAACTTCATCAAACTTTGCTTCCCCCAAACAAACTTTCCTGGAGTTATCCCTGAGAAGGTCTATTTGTGATCAATCTCAAGCCATTCATATTTATCACAACAAATCAAACCTCCCACAACATCTGGATTCAGAGTTGGCACAAACTGCTTTGGGAGAAATGCTGGGCAAATATGAGAAATTATAAATGATAGCCTTCCAGCAATAATTCACCAGCAGGAGAGGGGAAGAGGTGACATTTGTCAGGCGGATTATTAATCATTAATGATTTGTCCAGTGCTAGTTATATGGTACCTGACATTTTAACTAGCAATTTTTGTGTTCAATGAACTGTGTGTAATCACTGATTTTTAAACATAGATTTCTGTTCTTAAGATACATGTAAAACAAGGAAGAGGAACTAGCGTGTTGCCGATTAGGATGGAAGGTGGGAAGGTCATCAAACACATTGGTCACAAAGTGCAAATTTCAGTTCCCCTCTTACAATCTAGGGGGGAAAGTAGGGACATATGAATGCACAGGTAACTTTCTGACATGTAAGAAAAGCCCAGTTGAATCAGACCCAAGACAGCTGAAAAGGGGCAGTTGGTAGAGCATGAGACCCTTAATCTCAGGATCATGGGTTCAAACTCCATGTTGGGAAAAAGATTCCTACCTTGCACAGCAAGTTGGACTAGATGACGCTTGTGGTCCCCTCTATGATTCTATGAATAGGCTCCCTGCTCAACTGACATCTAGTATCACTCATTCTCCACTGGCCTATAGCAGATTGGACTTTAAGTCCTCTCCATCTGCTCTGCTCTTCCTTTCCTTGAACTCTTTCCATTCCTGTAGAACGGACTCTCCTCTGTAGAGAAGTAGTGTTGCTTTTCTTTCTCCTCCCACCAAATCCCTTTTCCTTTTGTGCCATGCCTTTGAGAGTGAGGAAAAGGATGGTTTTATTACTACCTGTAAGCAGCCCTGGGAATCTTTTGGTGTTGTTGTTGGTTTTTTGCTGAAGAGTGAGGTGAAAATACTTTGGATAAATGAATTACTTGTCTGTTAAGAGTTAATAGCACTGCCCATGAACCTCAGTCTTAGTCAGCCCCCACAAATCCCAGGGGGTGACTCCTCCAAGTGTTGTCTTGGTAGAACTGAGCGGAGAAGAAGATGAAGGCAAAACTAGAATCAGTTGGCTCTGCCTGACTTTGGCTGTGCCTCCACTTGCCATTGGTCTCCCTGCCTTCCACCCTACCAGTCTCAACAGGCAGCAGCCATCATTGCTTGAGCCCGGACTCACTTGAGCCCCTGGAAAATATGTTTCAGAAACAGTTCCCAGCTTTGGCACATGCAAAACAGAAATGACAGGAAAAGCATGTGCAACAAATTGAACATGTGCAAAGGGCCTCCATTGAACATGTCTCCTTTTAAAAAACACTGGGTAGCATGTGCATGTCTCACCATCTGACGTGCGCGGACAGACCTTGTGCTTACTCAGTGCAAAGACCATATTTCTTCTTGGGAATGCCACAGATTTTAGGGAAATATCCACATCCTTTAGCCTGGCAGAGCCCTAAAACAAACTCATTAGCTTGCTTGCAGAATTATGTATGTATAAGCACACATGCTATTCATTGTACGACAGACCAAAAGAATGTTTATTTGCCTCAATTTCTCCCAGCAACATTATCACCAGGGTACAAGTTCTGCATTCAGAATCGTCCTAGTTATTCAATGCTGATGTGTAATCATTGCACACAGTAGCCACTCACTCATGTGTGAGAAAATCAAATAGTTCAGTGTCTTTGATCTCATTGCATTTCATTGGTTCTGTAATTTATCGGGCTGCTAAATGAAAGTGGAGCTCTAAGGTTTTGCCCCCCCCTTCCCCCGTCGCTCCTTTGAGTTGCAGCCTGTGCTCGTGTTATGATGAGCTTGGGCTTCTTTTAAAAAAGTTGCTTGATGATCATTTTATGGTTTGGGGTTTCAAGAGCTCCCTCCTCTCCCACCCAATCATTTCGGTATGATTTTTCCCTCCTTGTAAAACAAATGCATCTTGGATGGCAGCAGCTGTCTCCCCAAAAGGAGGAATAAAATTTCCTGTCTGGGTTGCTGCATTTAAAAAAACAAAAACAAGTGCAGATAGAATACTCCTTGAATATCATTCTTGTTAAAAAGAAGCAAATATTCTAAAGCAATTTTATAATGCAGCATGCCTTTGAGCAAACTTATAAATTCATGGAAGAAAAGGCTATCGAAGGCTAATAGCCATCATGGCTATGTTCTGTCTCCAATGCTGGAGGTGCAGTATGCCTCTGAATATTGGTTGCCAGGAGTCACAAATGGAGATAGTGTTGTCAAACCCAGGAAAAAAATAGAGTCTGTGTGGCGGAATAGTTAGAGTACTGAACTAGGACATGATGGATGATATACCATCTTCTGCCAGGTTGCATGCCCACAACCTTAGACTTCTCCTGCACAGAAGTCATCACTGCTCTTCCCTTTTCATGCCCCTCCTGGTTCTAGGAGACAGTGGGGTGGGGAATCTGCTTATCCATCACTCACCTGAACCGCCCCTTCTTCCTCCGCCACATTCTGCGTGCCTTCTTCCACCTTGGACTGCCCTGACTCTCCCTCCTCCCTTGACTCCTGCCTTGTGAGTGGCACCCCATAAATCACTTAGTCCCCTCTCCTGGGTCACTCGCCTGCTCCCCTGCCTCCACCACACACTCTTTGGAGCCCTGCCAGTCCCTGACATGCTATTGCACAAGGACTTAAGAAGACCCTGCTGGATCAGGCTAGTGGCTCATCCAGTTCAGCATCCTGTTCTCACAGTGGCCACTCAGAGGCCTGTAGGAAATCCTCAAGCAGGATCCAAGCACTCCCCTCCTGCCATTTCTAGCAACTAGAATACAGAAGCATTGCTGCAGAAGCAAATGACTTTGTTGGATATAGCCCACTGATTTCCTCTGTGCTTATATTGTAAGTCGCCTTGAGATCACTTGAATGAATAAATAATTAAGGTGACCATCTGTCCTTTCTACTTTTTTTGTTATTTCAAAGCTGTATTTCTGAAATTCAGGTTTGAACTATAATTAGCCAACGTAGACATTGTCCAACATAGACAATGCCATCTGGTTTTTGCTCAAGCACGTGCAAGAACTTCCTTTTTTGTCATCTCTTCTGAGGTGTTTTTGAAGACTGCACTCATTACTTTGGGTGGGCATGGGTTTGTGTACACATAGACATTGCTTGGACATTACCCTTTGGTTGGTATCACTACTAAGCCTACACTGTAAACAATGTGTGTTGTTTCCAGTGCGAGGCCCAGTCAGAACAGACCAACTGAAATAGATAGACATGGCTTAGGACCCATCTGCATTATACATTTAAAGCAGCATCATACCACTTTAAATAGTCAAGAATCCTTGGAGGTGTAGTTTGTTTGAAGGTGTGGAGCTACAATCCCTGGAGTCCCCTGGGAAGAAGAATTGATGGTTAAATTAGTTCGAGAATTGTAGCTCTGTGAGAAGAATAGGTAAAGGTAAAGGGACCCCTGACCGTTAGTTCCAGTCGTGGACGACTCTGGGGTTGCGATGCTCATCTCGATTTACTGGCCAAGGGAGCCGGCGTACAGTTTCTGGGTCATGTGGCCAGCATGACTAGGCTGCTTCTGGCAACCAGAGCAGCGTACGGAAACACCATTTACCTTCCCGCCAGAGCGGTACCTATTTATCTACTTGCGCATTATAATAATAATAATAATAATTTATTATTTATACCCCGCCCATCTGGCTGAGTTTCCCCAGCCACTCTGGGCGGCTCCCAATCAGTGTTAAAAACAATACAGCATTACATATTAAAAACTTCCCTGAACAGGGCTGCCTTAAGATGGCAAGTCCTAGGCTCTGTGATTTAACCCACAGCACCACCTGTGTCCCTTTGTGAGAAGAATAGGGGTCTCCTAACAACTCTCACTGCCCTTAACAAACTACATGTTATGTATGCAGGCATTGTAGGTTGAAGCCAGGCTGTATGCATGCAATGCAGGCCTAGGCCTTCAGGCCTCCTGGAGCTCAGGAGCTTCATCTGCATAACAAAAAACAGAGAGGATTCTAAAACCCTCCAATGACATTGTTAGTAGCTGGCAGGCAGCCAATCCCTGCTGAGATAGGGCCAGTGTTGTGATTCGCTAATTGCAGAATTAAGGCGACCTATCACAGGCAGGGTGTATGTTTTGCCCAGACCGGCTTAAGGTATATATACTGGGCCAAGTGCCCCTGTTTGTCATTCTTGTTCTTGATGTTCCAATAAATCCCCTTTGAGCTGAATCTCGGTCTTGGGTCACGCCTGAACCCACCTACACTTCACTTCCCAAGATTCTTTGAGGGAAACCATGACAGTTTAAAGAGATGTGACACTGCTTTAAATGTATAATGCAGATGGGGCCTAATGCAGGTATTTTAATTTCAGTGGGTTTACTCTGAGTTGGATACAACCCTAGGCATATTTTTTCTCTCCAACAAAATATGTGGAATGTCAAATGGAAACAAAATAAGAGTACAAAATACAGCAAGTGGGGCTGGGAGTTTGTGTAAAAACCCACTCTGAGTCTGCAGACTCTTTGGAACAGCTGCTGAACCCTTATCGTGCTTGAAACCTCACTTTGAAATGAGGTTTTGGGCTCCCCACAGCAGGCCATTGATGGCTCCCGTTGGCTCTTCTGAAGCCATTTTGTGTAAACAATTTGCATCTTCAAAGTCTGGATGACTAGAAAAGAAAAGGAACGCAGCTGGAATTCCGTAAAGGCGTAAAAACAAACAGGAGTCTGGGGGAAGTTAGAGTGAGGGCCAGCAAGAATGAAAATTCAATTAAACAGCCCATTTTAAAGTCAACAGATTGGTCCTCATTCGGCAAATTGCCTTCCTTCTGCCCAGAATATCAGGTGGTATGTCCCCCCCCCCCCAAGGACATGCAGTTAAATTAGATGCAGAGCATTTGCTGAATTTCAATAAGACCCAGGTACTTATCTTTACCAGGTGGAGGATCTGGAAAGAAGAACGGGCCCAAAGCTCAACAGTAGATCATATGCTTTGCCAGTGGTGCAGCCAAGCACTTTAAGACTCTGGATATACAGTACCGGCATTGCCACTTTTTATTATTGTTTATAAAATTTATATAC
Organism: Podarcis cretensis; assembly: GCF_951804945.1. Taxonomy (NCBI): domain Eukaryota; kingdom Metazoa; phylum Chordata; class Lepidosauria; order Squamata; family Lacertidae; genus Podarcis; species Podarcis cretensis. Next base: position 15,165,895 of record NC_137179.1, read on the forward strand.
CGCTTATATGGCAAAATAGTTTCTAAGTGGTGTGCAACTATAAAAGCAATACATAATTAACGTGTGGGCATTAAAACATGCTTAATTAAAATATACCATAAAGCAAAAACCAGAAATTAAGTTCAGTATTATTTTATGTGTATTACTGCTGAATGAGCTCCTAGACTTCTGCCACAGAGTTCTGCCCTGATGGTACCATGGGGATAAAGTCCCCAAAAGCAACTGCCAGGATGTCTGGCTACAGGATTTCTAGGTAGGGATGGGAAAGACCCCAGCCTAAGATTCTGGACAGCAGCAGAGTAAACACTGCGAAGGGTTGGATGGTTCCCTCCATGCTATGATATTGGAACGAGCCTTTTTTTTTTTAGATGCAGTAGGCAAAAAAAGGTCATTTTCAAAAAGATTCATTGGACATCAATCCAATAATGCTAAATCAACTCACAAAACAAAATTGTGTGTGTGTATGTATGTATGAGGGAGACAGACACACAGAAAGAGTCAGACAGAGAATGAATACTTTCATTCTTATTCAGAATCACACAGCACACTTTTTAGATTAAAATATAATATATTGGGCTATATATGTGCTGTGCGCACTGCATTTTGTATTAATTTCTTATAAACCAAATGTTCATATGCAATTATGGACTTAATAAATGGCAATATTTCTTCTTATTACCAAGAATGAAGCTTTCTCCCAGATGGAAAATAAATGCATTACTAGCATTTATCAAAGGAACTGTGGCTTAGTTAGATGAGGAGGGAAGTGGGTGGGGTGGGGGGAGAGATAGGTTGTGGGAGTGGGGAGAGAAAGGAGGACAGGTTGTCTTTTAAAACCACTGGCTCACAGCTCAAAAACCCCTGCTCTGGATCATTAATGAATGGTGGAAGCAGTGGTGGAGGAAGTGGGGTGCAGGGGGTGCGGTGCGCCCCGGGTGTCATCACTGAGGGTGTGTGTGTGACAAAATGAGGTCTAAAAAATTGGGCTCACAAGACTTTTTAGGAGTGACGTGGTGGCTTAGGTGCCTGCAGGTTCCGCGCTGCCTGAAACAGCAGTGTGAAACTTGTGTCTGCCTACTGCCTCTCCCTCAGCCACCCTACAGCTGAGAGGGTGGTGGCGAAGAAGCTCCAAGTGTCAGAGAGGCTTGCCCCACCTCCATGGGTGCAGCTTGCCCCACCCCCATGGGCAGATCACCCCGCCCCTGGCTGCAGGACACCCCACCCACACCAGGCACCCAAGAGACTAGCTTTGCAGCTGGGTGGAAGACCTGACATGGTGGCACCTGTGTGCTTTTCTTCAAAGCTCCATTGCCCTTTTATTAAAAAATAAAATAAAGGCTTGTAGGCAACCAGGGGGTTCATAGGTTTTGGCATTTGCCCAAGTACCATGGCAGCTGCTGATACTTATTGGTGGTTGAGGAGTAGCGGAGAGGGAAGGGTCAGAATTTCATCGATAGAACACCTGTCTTGCATTCAGAAAGTTACAGGTTCAATCCCCAGCATCTCCAGATAGGGCTGGGAATGTCTAGAGAGTCACTGCTAATCAGTGTAGGCAATGCTGAACTACATGTAGCAATGGTTTGACTCAGTAGAAGGCAGCATCTTGTGTTCCTACGAAAACCACTAAGAGGAAGAATTGCAGATTTTATATCTGCCTTGAGTTGTAAACAGGTTCATAACCAATCTCGGTTCATAATAGAAATATTGTCATCTCTCTGGCTAAGTTATAACTGTTGCTAAATTACAGCCGCTATGGGATTGGGGAAGGGAAAGAGGGTAATGCACAAATCTTTATTCCTCATGATGGCTTTTCAAAACAACATGAAGAACAGGCACACACATATAGACGGTACGATCAAAAGAAAAGAACGAGTAAATAATATGGGGTGATGGAATGAAGGCATAATATTTACATTCTGTAATAATGAGTGATTTTTCTCTTCCCCCCTCTCCCAGTGTAGTACCTGTTGCAAGGATACTTCTTAGTTATTAAAGATACAAACAGTAGGCCTGAAATCTTGCATGCACTAACTCATGGGCATGAATAATACAGCTGGCAGATTCATGGGCCCCTAACAAAAGGGTAGCAATCACAGTAGAAGGTAAAATTTGCCATGAGTAGCAACCATGCCAAGGGACAGAGCAGTTAGTGTTGTACTAGGCTTGGAGAGAATCGGGCCATGAAGCATAGTGGGTGACTTTTGGAGGAAGTAGTAGAGCATCTGCTTTGCATGCAGAATGTCCCAGGTTCAATCCTCAGCATCTCCAGACAGGAAAATACCCCTGTCTGGAATCCAGAAGAACCACTGCCTGTCGGAGCAGAAAATACTGAGCTAGTTGCATCATTGGCCTGACTCTGTATGCCCTTGGGCCAGTTTAGGGATGCTGGAGAATACTGAGTAGGACTGAAAATTGCCAGTGTTCGCTCATTTGTGACATGTCCAGAACAGAAATAAATCCAGCTAATACTAATACTGCTTCTTCTTCTTTCAGTTCCGAAATGATATGTAATTTATTATTTTCCCGTCATCTGCATTGCATTGCATTTGCACTGAAATTAATAGGCTGTATTGATGCAGTGACAATTTAATTTCACCATCACAGATAGCATAATGAATAATGTAGCTTTGGGCAGAAGAACTACAGTGGTATGGAAACAGTGCTGCATACGAGGAACGCAGGAAAATGATTCCTTTTTACTTCCTTAGATCAGTTGCTGCCCCTGTCTAGTTGATTTCACAGGGTTATTGAGAGGATTAAAAGGGGGGGGGGGCAAACCCCTTGGTTGCCTCCCTCAATAGGAAGGGAGAGTGGACCCCCTGCGAGTATAATAATAACTACTGATGGAGAAGGAATTCATGTGTTTTGCTTTTCTCAGTGGATTGAGAAAATCTGATGGTCCCAAATTTGCCCGCAGAACAGTTACATTATGCATTTCTCTGGATTTGGGGGTGCAGTTTTGGTGCACAAAATAATTACACAAAAATGCATAATTTACAGTGAAAATGCATATATGTATATTTTATAGGAAAGCACACTGAAAATATGGACTATGGAGAAATGTGTACAAAGGCTATATATACACAATACAGTTAAAGCATATCCCCCTCCCCCCGAATCCTGGGAACTGTTATGTGTGCTGGGAATTTTAGCTCTGTGAGGGGTAAGGTACAGTTCCCATGATTCTTTGGGAGAGTTGATGTACTTTCAGTTTGGTTGTGGAAGCACCCAAATATGTGTACAATAGTGCACATAATAATGATTACAATTTAGGCAATCCCGCCTACCTGGGTTCCATCCTAACCATCAATCCTGAACTGGACAAGCATATTGGCAAAGCAGCTGCAGCAATGGCTCGCTTCTCCAAAAGGGTATGGGAGAATGTCATGCTAACTTCCAATACCAAGATGATGGTCAATGCCTTTCACATGACCAGAGGAGGAATGACTGCTGGGAGGAGCTCAAAGAGAAGAAACCCCATGGTGCATCTGCACCAGCACAACTGGACGTCTTCATCTGCCCCAGCTGCAACAAAACATGCCTCTCACACATCAGTCTTTACAGCCACAGCAAAAACTGTAACTTTCAACAGTTTGACTCCGCCACTAAAGATGCACTCCTCCATTGACTCCCGAGACAGATGGATGCCAACCAATGATTACAATTTAAATTCAAATATTCATATATTTTTTCAAAAACTCCACTCGAAACAGTATGGAACAGAAGTAAGATTGTCAGTAAAAATGAAACAGCAGAATTAGGCAGATTTGTACATCCCAAGAAATAATGTAATTTCGCGTGGCTTCTGAATAGTATTCTCATGCAGAGCTGTTGTGTTAAAATGTTCAATGGTTTTACTGACTCCTTGTTCATTTAATTTTGTATTATATTTAAATGTTATTGATTGTAACGTGCCTTGAAAAGCTTGGATAACAGGTGGTTTAATAATCAAGCAAACAAGCAAGCAAGCAAATGAACAAACAAACAAACAAACAAACAAGCCAGTTAGAAAACTCAGCTGCTTTGCTGAAGGGGCAAAATGACTACAATAGGTGTTTATTGTCATTGGTATCCATCCCTTTATTTTAATTACTTTAATTAGAAAATTCCCATTTATGTTTAATGTCTGCCTGCATTGCGTCTAAGGAACATGAGACTGATGATGCCGTTGATTGCATTGCATCAGCAGAGGACATCTGGATTACATTCATCTATCAAAGTGGCAAATGCATCATCTGTGATTCATCAGCCATATGAAATTCAGAGCAGGGTAACTTGGCTAATGGAATGATGTGCTCATCAAGGGGTCAAATATAGAAGGAAAGAGGCATGATCACTGAATATGTTTTTTTATGAGGGGGATTTTCTGTTGAGGAGGTTAGTTTTTTATTATGTGATAAGTTTATATATTGTCAAAGGTACAGTATTCTCATAAGTCTTAAATGCATATACTTCCTTGTTAAGAACATATGTTGCATATTATAATGTTTTATAGTATACATTTTTAAATCTGTGGGGGGGAATATGTTACATATTTCAATACAAAATTTATTGTTTTCAAATTTCTTTTCTTATTGTAATCATTAATTGCACTGCACCCTGTCCACAAAAAACAAACAAACCTCAGGCCATGGGCAAACTATCCATAAAAAGGTTTCTTACTTAATTTGGGTCCGGTCGCCATGATACAAGTGCAACCCTACCTGGGTTGAGCAGTTGCCCTGATCTGGCCACAGTGATCCATGTGATGGTCACTTCCAGGCTTGATTACTGTAATTCACTCTAGGCAGGGCTGCCCTTGAAGCTGATTAAGAAACTCAAGCGGGTGCAGAATGCTGCGGCGAGACTCCTTACCGGGTCCTTGCCACGGGATCACATTCATCCAGTGCTTTACCAGTGGCACTGGCTCCCGGTGGAGTACAGGGTCAGGTTTAAGGTGCTGGTTTTGATCTTTAAAGGCCTATGCAGCCTACAACCCTCGTACCTACGGGACTGCCTCTCCTGGTATGCCCCGTGGAGGACCTTAAGTTCCATAAATAATAACACTTTGGAAGTCCCAAGCCCCAAGGAGGTTAGATTAGCCTCAACCAGGGCCAGGGCCTTTTCAGCTCTGGCCCCGGCCTGGTGGAACACTCTGTCACAAGAGACTAGGGCCCTGTGGGATTTGGCATCTTTCCGCAGGGCCTGCAAGACGGAGCTGTTCCGCCTGACCTTTGGACTGGACTCAGTCTAACCTCCTCTCTTTTTTTAAAATGGAATTCCTTATATGGGATTTTGTATATACATTTTCCCTTGGCTCTTTTTGCTGGCCCATGTAGGACCAGCATGGATAGTTGGCCCCTGTGAATATTTGACATTTTCTCCCCTTATGGCTTTGATCTATAGGCTACCAATAAAACGAGGCTGCATTTTAAGCTGCATTTTAAAATGTATTCTAACTTATATTTTAATCAACTGTTTGTTTGGGGTTTTTTGTTTTGTTTTTAAAGTTTTTACTGTAGTTATATTCGGTGTTAGCCGCCCTCAGCCTGGTCTTGGCCAGGGAGGGCAGGGTATAAATTTTATTAATTATTATTATTATTATTATTATTATTATTATTATTATTATTTATTATTATTATTATTATTATTATTATTATTTATTAGTAGTAGTAGTATTATGTGTGTGTTCAACTGAACAGTTAATGTCTCAGATATAGTCTGGCTGAGGTGAATCATTCATTCATTTATGCACTGATTAAGAAATAATGGTCTAGTCACATGTTACAGTGGTACCTCGGGTTAAGTACTTAATTCGTTCCGGAGGTCCGTTCTTAACCTGAAACTGTTCTTAACCTGAAGCACCACTTTAGCTAATGGGGCCTCCTGCTGCTGCTGTGCCGCCGCTGCATGATTTCTGTTCTCATCCTGAAGCAAAGTTCTTAACCCGAGGTACTATTTCTGGGTTAGCGGAGTCTGTAACCTGAAGTGTCTGTAACCTGAAGCATCTGTAACCCGAGGTACCACTGTACACCGATTACTATTTATTTATTTTATTTAACAAGAGTTATATACTGCTTAATCATCCATAACCTCTAAGTAGTTTCCATAGAACATAAGATGTTCATTAAAAATATTGATAAAATCAAATGTTTATTGCATGTATAATTGAATGACATATTTCTGTTTAAATTGCAATAATTTCTAAATCTGCAGCTACACCTATAAACTATGTATAAATGTAATGTAAATGCTATGTAAACTGGTGCCCCTCTTTTCAGAAAATGCATTTCTTCATTTTCCACCCTACATGGAATCAGCTTTCCCTTCCCAATGGCACTGGTGTGGCAGGAAGATTCAAGGACAATCAAAGAAAATTTAAACATATCAGTATAGCATAGTATAGTATTTTTAAAAATTGCAGAATATAGATAGATATCTTTCCAAAATGAGAGCAAGAGCATCGTTACTGAGGGCAATCCTAGTTGTGATCCAGAATTGCCGCTTGAACAGAGTGCTGGAGAAGACTCATTTATAATTTAATTTTGGGAATGATTCATGTTCTCATGTAGCTACATTGTTTTATGGTTTCTGGATGTCCCATGATAATATTATAAAGTAGTTGTGTTCTATGTTATAAATCAAGCACGGCTAGGAGCTGTTTCTTTTTGTTTTCTGATGTATTTTTTTATCAAAAAAAAATATTCAAAAATTCTGAAAGTGTGGCCCAGAGAAAAAAGTTTGACCCACTGCGTTAAAGAGTTTGGCAAGAAACATAAACCAAGTTCTTCATCAGGCAGCGAGGGCCAGGACAGGAGGAGCCAAACTATGGACTCTGAAGCTCAGAAGCAGAGCTCACTTCTGGGGTATATGACCTTGGCAAGTGCCCAATGATACTAACCCCTGACACCAGCCCGGTCCTCAGTTTTGATGTGGCCTTGCAGTCTTTACATATTGGGCAGTGCTCCTCTGTGAAACGCACCCTGTGAATTCTTCTCCAAGCGAAGAGTCATATAGAATTCTCTCCCAACAAGGTTTCCTAGCACAAATCATATCTCTGGCTCCTGCTTCCAACGTAGAGCATATAAACTTACTCCCCCACCCATTACATTTCTAATTTAAAACTGTGAAGCACAGTTGCATTTTTGCGCTCATCACATGGATTGTTTTTCCGAAATTACTCAATAAATCAAGGGAATGCACAAAAATAGCTTCAATAGGTCTCCTGTTTGCTTAATGTTTGCATGCCGGGCATAACTGATTCATTCCCTAGCATGCCCCAGAGAACTGTAAAATCCTAAAGAGGAGAGAAAATGTCTGTTCAGAACCGTACAATATTACTCTTAAAAGAAATAAAGAGAGGGGAGAAGGGAGAGGCAAGACAGGCAAGAACGGAGTGAATGAAGAGTTACCGGGTGCAGACTTGTTATTATACCTCGTCTGTAATAATTAGCATTTTCACCCATGTCATATTTATTGAAGCATACCTGCTTATTAAAAGCAAACAGCAGAGTGACAATTCTGTGCCCTCCAGCACTTTGCAGGTGAAAATAAGGACAGCCTTGTGTGTGCAGGGAACGCCCCTATTTTTAAACTGAGCATCGCTTGCCAGAGGAACGTCTCTGACTTGGATGTGTTGCTAAATACTCTCCTCCGCCTGCGGCATCTATTTCCCCTGCAATAGTTTGCCTTGCACTGATTTCAAAGGAAGAAAGCATCAATTTTTGTTCTATAATCCAGTAGCAACACTGCAAAGCAAGTGTCACATCAAGCTGCCTTATACCGAAATAGGCCGCAACTTCTACAAGCCCAGTACGTATTGTCCACACTGGGGTGGGGGGTAGCCAACACCTCCCCCCAAAGTTGTTGGACTCTAGCTCATGCCAGCTCAAGCAAGCATGGCCACTGAATAGGAGTGATGGGAGATGCAACAACTTCTAGAGGGGAGAGGGCACTGTGTTGGCTAATCTAGTGATCTACTCCAAGTAACAGTGGCTCCCCAGGGTCCCCAGTAGGCATATTCCCATTATCTGCTATCTGGCTTTTTAAAGCAGTGGTTAATTAATTAATTAATTAAATGGATATCGTAAACCTTCCTCCAAAGCAGCCCAGGCTGGCATACATGCCAGTACTAAAATAATACAATTAAAACTTCCAAAACCAGCAGTTTTTAAAACCTAAAAGCAACCACCTACCCTCCCACTAATTACAGTGGTTCAGGTGGGAATTGAATTTAGCTCTATTCTGCTTGCAAAGCCTGAGCTCCATCACTAGGGATGGGGCAGAAATTTGATACCGCTCATATTTAAAGTTGAATCTATCTAAAACATAAACTGAAGCACAGCTGTTCTTCGGAATGTGCACATCTCCAAGTTTTGTGATGCAGCTCTTCAGCCAGGCAAAGTGTACAAAAGTGCTAAAGTGTGCATAAAAATGCCTACATTAGTTGGGACGGATGGACAAAAAAATGCATTATATTTGGGGAAACTGCTTTGCAAAAAAATGTGTATATTAGGAAAGAAATGCATACAAAAATGTGTATAGTAGGAGAAATTTGAACTAAGACGTGGGCGAGTTTTCATGAGGACAATTTGCAGATAGGTGTGGAAATGTCTAGAATTGAACTGAAGATTGGAAAAGTTGGAAGCCGAGTGAAACAAAAATTGATGGATATACCCATCACTACACATCATAAAGCTACATTCCCATCTTCAAATTGTGGCAAGTGCTGCACTATTGGGTGCTTTAATAGCCCTCTTTTGGCATTACAATGTGTTTTTGTATTACAAAAAGCAGTAGTTGTTGTTGGAAGTGGTTAGATCAGGACTACAGAACAGGAGAAGGTTTTTCTAACTTTTTTACCCTGGTGCTCCAATATAAATGTCCACTGATATCCTCCCACTCCACAGTAAATAGCTGTTTCAGAGTGAGGGCAATTAGGATCAGGGCCATGCTATCATGTGCAATGGGTTATATGTGCCTGCTTCCATGCCTGAGGAATATTTTTCGCAGTGGGCTAGATGCCAAGAAGGAAGTGTCTTTTCAGCATTCAGTGGAACCTCGATAATATTTCATTGCTTTTTAATAACTGTGTGTCAGTTCCCGCTGAGCAAAGTGTCAAAACCATTCCATTGAGACAGACTGTATTTGGTTGTTGGAACAGTCCTCGGCATGCATCTTCCCAGTTCTTCTGTTTGCCCATCATTAGATCTGCTTTTTCAAATTAATAGTTATTTATTTGTCAATGCTTCAAGCAAAATCAACACTGTAGTTTGGACTGATTAAAGGAACGGAAGGAACAGCAGCACCAAGGCAACAGTTGAATCTCCTGACATGTATATATGATTTGTCCTGTCCTGTTCTTGGAAGCCTGGGATTCTGACAGGGTTGAAAGCTATGCTATTCTGTTAAATGGATATCCTCAGTGAGCAGGTATTGACAGATTTGCATAAGAACATAAGTAGTAGGGCTGTACATGCCCCACATCCAATTTGCAGATCAATCTGGTGAATCAGAGTGTTCCCAATCAAACCTGAGATGATCCAGGATAGACTTGACCTGGATCTGGGCCCCAGACTGATTGTGGGGTGCTTTGCACAGTCCTGCAGTTGGAAGGATGAAGGAAAAAGGCAGAGCCGCAACTATGGGAAGGCTAGCCAGGTTTTTAGCTCTGGGTGAAGCCTCCAGGGGGTGCCATTGAGGCTCCTAGCCTGTGTATGTGTGTGCTAAACTGGGTCTTTGACCTGGGTGAAACAAAGCCTGGTTTTGCCCCTGAATAAGGGGGTGCATGCGAGCTGCCTTTACACCTCCTTCTCCCTCTCTTCCAAATGCCACCCTTTTGACAGCCCTGGGTTGTTCCAGGTGGACCCAGTCCAATCCAGGGCTGTCTCAACCCAATGTGGCCAAATCCTGGCTCAACTTGAATCAGCCCATTTTGGTTCTGAATCTGGGATTAAGCTGGATCTGGTCCACAGCTCTAATAAGTACTGCCCTGCTTGAAAGAGAGAGGATAATAAGCAGGTTGGTTGGTTGCCTAGATGGGCAGCTACCTGTGAACTATATGTAAGCTGTGTCCTGGAGGGAGGGAAATAAATGCAAAGAAGTAGAACTATGCTTGTGTTTACACGGGGGAAAGACAGTTGTGGCACAAGCCAGAGGTGGCAAGAAGGGTCATGGCTCAGTGGCAGAGCACATGTTTTGTTTGCAGAGTCTTCAGCATCTCAGAGAAGATTCCTGTTTGAAACCTGGAGCTGCAGCCACTTAGAGAAATACTGAGAAAAATGGGCCAACAATCTTATTCAGTAGGAGGGAGTGCCTTATGTTCTTATGCCCAGTGAATCTAAGTTTCTTGTGGCTTTCTGCCCAAGTTCACTGGGCATAAGAACATAAAACGCTTAGACGAGACACAAGAGGAGGCATTTTTTTAACATTGTGTCTTGACTTCCTTTATTCATGTTCCCAGTGCAGGTCACTGAAGAAAGAGAGGTCCATTCCTCTTCCTTTATGTATCTGGGGAATAATTTATCGCATAGATAGATGTATGCATGCCCTTTGCAAGTGTAAAAACATGGGAAGCAGATGTTCATTACTCTACATCAGAGATGGGGAAATTTTCCTTTTCCTTTGCCAGTGTGGTGTAGTGGTTAAGAGTGTTAGACTTGTAATCTGGTGAACACGGTTCACGTCCCTGCTCCTCCACATGCAGCTGCTGGGTGATCTTGGGCTAGTCATACTTCTCTGAAGTCTCTCAGCCTCACACCTCACAGAGTGTTTGTTGTGGGGGGAGGAAGGGAAAGGAGATTGTTAGCCACTTTGAGACTCCTTAGGGTAGTGATAAAGTGGGATATCAAATCCAAACTCCTCCTCCTCCTTTTCTTCTCCTTCTCCTTCTTCTTCTTCTCAGCAACCATCTGGGGGTGACTTCCAAGTGGTGAGTGGGTCCAGAAGCAAAAGTGGGCAGAGCAACAAATGCAAAGTTTTCTCTTTTACAGTAGCCTAGTTTTTACACAATCTCACACCCTCCTCTCTAGCCTCCATCCACAAAAACAAAAGGCATGATCAGAGATCAAGGACGAATTCCAAAAACACTCAAGGAAGGTGGCGAGGGATGTGACTGAAGAGGGTGTGTGGTCTGGGGAGAGTCCTGAGGGCCAGATACAAAGTTGTGGAGGAGCATATTTGCTCCCTGCCAGCCTGAAGCTCTCCATCCATGCTGTACATGGAACTCCATGCCCTCCAACATCTAGGTGACAAAAATCAGGATGTGTGCTTTTTGGTCCCCCTACCTATCAATTTTTCCTCTTGAAGAAGCAGATTTGTGTCTCCCACTCAACACACACACATGGCCTGCCTGATCCAGACCACCTCCCCAGCTCATTTTCTCCCTTCCCTTCTTCATCTACCTTTGCAAAGCTGCTCACTCCCATACACACACCAAGTCCCCTTCACCAGCATCACCCTCCCTCTTGCTCCCTCTCCTTTCCCAGCTCCCAAGGACACCAATCGGCTCCAGACCTGTCTATCTCCTGCATTCCTCTCCTCCGCTCCTCCCTCTGTAGTGAATGCTCCCAGTCACCCACCCACTCTCTTACCAAGCTCCCAATACCCCCACTTGAGCAACTCACCTCCTTCCAACTATCCCAGCCTTTCTAGCTGCCTTTACCCCTGGAAGACGTTTGCTCCCCCCATTCCAGCTGCAGCCTGATGTCTGCTCCCTGCTACCCCCATGTCCTCAGCCCTGTTCCCAAGCCTTCCTTATTGTGGAGGCTCCTTCACGCACCGCCCGCCTCACAGCTGCTATCACCGTCACTGTGCACAGAGCTGCCTGTCAAGGGACTCCCCATCCACAGACATCCACCTTAACCACAAGAAGGAAAATGGCAGGTGGAATGGCATGCCTGTTTCAGTGCCTGGACGCCACCATATTTATTGGAGGCAGGGAAGGGAAAGTCTTTGTTGCTATCAGCAACGGATGGGCATTACTCAAGGAATTAATGGTGGGGAGGGGGAGAACACAGTGATGCATGTATATATATAAAGACATTTTTCATTAGGGCTGCAAAGTATAACAAATGAAGTTGATATTGACAGGACTGGAAAGTATAACAAATGAAGCTGAGAGCGCAGGGCCAAAAGACGGGGCATTCTGGGATCCAATCAGAAGCTGGGATGGTTTCTGTAATTCTGGGATGTCCCACTCAAATTGGGGTGGCTGCACAGTATGCAACTTACGTCCTGAATTAGGTGGAGAAATTAGCAAGTCACAACATGAAGCCATTCCCCAAATCATAAACTTGAGCTTCTTTCCCCCTCACCACCCTTCTTTAATTTTTTACTCTGCTAGTTCTAAATCACAGCACTTTGCATTCAAATGTATCAGTGTGGGGGCTACTATTAATATCCCTGGGGATTGAGAACCAATTACATTTAAAAATGGAATTGCACCGAGGCTGTATACACAGGAATGATCTTTTAAGGAAATTAAACAAAGGCCTTAATTGCAAATCCATTCAAATGACAAAGGGAAAAGAATGAACCCTTGCTGAATTGGGGGGGGGGGGGTCAGCATGATCGTGAAATAGCAATCTGAAATGTTACTGCATGAATTAAAGAGTTCTCCTTCAAGATTCAGAGTGCATGCCTGTCCTTGTTGGTCATATACACTTTGAATTTGAAAACCATGATCTGTTAGCTTGAGAGCCGGTAAGGAAGCTGGCATTGGCAAAGGCAAAGGCAGGGTATTCTTCGTTTTCAATGTGGCAGCATAAATCACAAGTCGTTCATGCACTAGATGCCATGTGTGTAGAAGATCCCAGGTACAACCCCTGGCGTCTTCTAGCAGGACTGAGGGAAACCCCTGTGAGTCCATGTAGACATAGACAGTACTGAGCTAGGTGGACCAATGGTTTGGTTTGGGATAAGGCAAAGATGGAGAACCTGTGGTCCTCCAGACATGGCCAATGGGCAGAGCTGATGGGAGTTGCAGTCTAGCAGTATCTGGTGGGCCATAGGTTCCCCAGTACTAGTATAAGACACAGCAGCCTACAAGAAGCACGGGAAAGAAACAGCCCTCCTCTAGTGTTTGTTGTACAATATGCAATATTATCCAGAGGTCTATGAACATGGAGTGACATGATCCACGGTGTGCTTGGGCGGTAGCTGGCATCCCAGCATACTGGGCAGGCTCACTACTGATGCCTGCCCAAATTGTACAAAGTTTTTAAAAAGCCACAAAAGTTCCATGATTTAATATTGGTTTGTGTAACATAATATAATGTCATTCACCCCAGAGGCATAATTTTTTAGATTCTTTGCTGCATAATATTTGTGTATGTGCGCGCACGTGAACACTTCCAGTGCCAGTTCTAATGGGGCTCCATATTCCTTGATGAAAATGCCTATTTTTTTACACTTCTGCAGTAAAAAAATATAAAGCACTGCATTCCCCATCTACAGCTTTGGAAAGCTTTCCTTTTAAATCCCCCCAAACCACATCAAACTCACTGGGCTCTGGATTTCGTTACAAGCCGCCAACTGCAGCCGTGTCCATCAAAAAGCTTTGCAAACACGGTACAGCAAGCCTGGTTGGAGATATCTTAAAGAAGGTTGTATATAACTAGATGAGGCTTCAAATGAATGTGGTCTGTATTTAAAGCTCAATTTAGCTGATTCGTTCAGGGAGCATATTACTGCACACAGAGATTTTATGAGATGCTTACAGCTGGGAAAACATTGCACACCATTTCCCCATTAATATTTCTTTGAATTTTCAAATGAGTTTGCTTCAGCTGAGTTCTCGGCCCTAATTGGGGATTGCCTTGGTTTGTTTGGAGGAAAGGAATAAACTTGCTACACACAGTTTTATGAAGACATATTGATTGGGGGGATTGGGGGAGACAAGTTAGGACCCCCCCCCAAAAAAAAGAGATGTGCAATTTGGGTAACTAAATTTCTGTAATTAAATTTTTTTGTTGCATTTATAACCTACCCTACAGACTCTCCAAGTGTCTCTATTTTCCAGGGTTGCCCTGGATTTACAAGCTGTCCTGGTTTCTGATTTGATCCCAGGATGTCCCATTTTTCCTTAGGACATCCCTATTTTAATTGGAAAAATGTGGGAGGGTATGGTAGGACATACTTATTTTCACTGGAGAAATGTTGGAGGGTATGGAGTTATGCGAGCCCCAAACCATAGGGATAAGTAACTTTACAACCTTTAGAAGGCATCTGAAGGCAGCCCTGTATAGGGAAGGGTTTTTTTGTTTTCTTTTTAAAGTTAAATGTTTCATTATGTGTTTATATATGTTGGAAGCTACCCAGAGTGGCTGGGGCAACCCAGTCAGATGGGTGGGGTATAAATAATAAAATCATTATTATTATTATAATGGAATAGGATGTCTCTATTTTCATCGGATAAATGTTGGAGGGTATGGCCTTAAGTCTTCCCAGAAGTCACAACTGAAATCACATATCACAACAGCAAAATACACACACACACACACACGTACAACAATATTAAAGCATGCACATATACATCGACACAAATTCAGTCTTTGACAGAGGTGCAACTGGTTAAGAAATGGTGAAATGTCCCCCTCCATCACCCACTGTGATCCCAATAATTATATTTCAGTTTTTAAAATGTGCATGTCAAATGCTAGGATGCATTTAACTCCGTTTGGCCCTAAGAGATGCAACAAAGCAGTGTACATAATATATAATATTATGTAGCTCTGTCTACATAATAGATGTGTTCAAGGTGATGGCTATGGAAAATATAGAGAATGAGATTTCCCTGCTCCTCTTTCTCTGGGAATTGGATGTGAAGCAACAGTTAATGATTCAGAGCTGAACTTGGCAAAACTCTTCTTGCTAATGCTTGAGAACATGGCTAGGGGATGTTTTGCAACAGCTTCTAAATGAGATGATCAGCAGAGCATGAGAACAAGCAAAATGGAATTGTGTCCAGTTTTCTTGGATCTCTTCTGAATGAAAACCAGTGAACAGATATGGGGATGTTTGTACTTGCTTCAATGGGGAAGGGCAGTAGATCAGTGGTAGAACATCTGCATTGCATGGAGAAAGTCCCAAGTTCAATCCCCAGCTTCTCCCAGTGGGGCTGGGAATGCCCCCTTTCTGAAACTCTGTTAGTAGTGGAAATGTCTTTTGCTGGGCTCAGAGGTTGATGTAAAAGTGGCTCCTCCCCCCAAAAGTGGCTTCCCACCAGAGTGGTGCAGAATGATCCTCCCCAAATCAGAGATGCAGGGTGGTTCTGCCCCTGCTGGCCTGTACTGGGAGGGAGAGGAGTTCCAGCTGTGAGCACAGTGGAACTGCCAACTTAAAAATGAAGCCAAAGCAAGTTGGCTGGTAAGAAACCTCAAGAAGATTGTTAGCAGGAAGTGAGCCTAAACGACACCATTTAATTCCAGGCCCCACTTGTGATTCTTCTCTAGGTCAACTGACATCTGGCTGTGTCACACAATGCTTCTGCAGGACAGTCAGTTATCCACACTACTGCATCACACATAAGAGCTGTGTTCAAGTGACCTCTCGAAATTGTGCAACCTATTTGTAGGCATAGAAGTTGGGAGGATCATTCCAGGGAATTTCTTTAGCAGAGGAGAAATTCTCCCAACTGTTTCTCCGGACTACAGCTTCATCATCCCCAATCATTGGTCATGCTGGTTGTGGTTGATGGGACTTGTAGCTCAAAACAACTGGAGGGCACCAGGACTGGGAAGGCTGCCAGAAGGCCCACTGAATCATAGCTTAGTGATCTGGCCATATTTTGTTCAAGGATTTGAGTTTACTACCTCACCTATTCCACTTTCTAGAATGAAACTACTTCCTATGCTCAAGTCCCCCACTCCTCACTCTCTCTTTTAAAGTCAAGGGAAACATATTGTGGGGCAGTGTGGTGTAGTGGTTAAGAGCGGTAGTCTCGTAATCTGGGGAACTGGGTTCGCGTCTCCGCTCTTCCACATGCAGCTGCTGGGTGACCTTGGGCCAGTCACACTTCTTTGAAGTCTCTCAGCCCCACTCACCTCACAGAGTGTTTGTTGTGGGGAAGGAAGGGAAAGGAGAATGTTAGCCGCTTTGAGACTCCTTAAAGGGAGTGAAAGGCGGGATATCAAATCCAAACTCCTCCTCCTCCTCCTCCTCCACTTCTTCTTCTTCTTCTTCTTCTTCTTCTTCTTCTTCTTCTTCTTCTTCTTCTTCTTCAGTGACCTGTTTTGCTCTCCATTAACCGTAGTTAATGGTTCATTTCATTTTGCATTTTATTGCTTACAATATATGGAATGAACAATGAAAGACATTTTGGGTGACCTAGGGTTTTCTGTTTTCTGGGTGATGATTTCCTTTCCAAACCCTCCTGGTGATGAGGGTTGTTGTTGTTTTTTATTATTATTATTATTATTATTATTATTATTATTATTATTAACCAATATTCCATTTGAATTTTAACCCATGCTATGACCAGACAGGCTATGCATATTTAGAACTAGATGATGAGAGCACCAAACAGATTTGGGGTCCAAATTCTTTACCTAAAAGATGCAGTTTTTCTTCTGTAGCGGAAAAACTTAATTTGACAGCAAAACTATCAGCTTTGCTTCAGTTAGTACATGGATGGGGAACCTGTTTCCCTCCAGAATCTGTTGGAGTAAACCCATAAACTCTGATCATTTTTCATGCTGGTTGGGGCTGATGGTCATTGGAGTGTAGCAACACCTGGAAGGTCAGAGGTTCCCCATCCCTGAGTTAGTGTCAGACATGGAGCCTAACTCTGTGGCAGACTGCAAGGGAGGTGATGGTCAAATGGAAAAGGGAGAAGTGATCACAGTGTGGCTGAAGTTGTGCTGTTCCATGGGGGATGCTCAGCACCCTGGACAGGTGATGTCCCTCCCATGCAAGGGGGAGGAAGTTAAAGGTCCAGTGCCTTCCTTTTCAGCTGATGGCTTCTTCTGGCCAGAGACTGGAAACCTCCAACCCGTTGGCCAGTCATAGCCTACTGGGGTGACCAAATTGGTCTACAAGGCTATTTCTTCCAAACCAGGAGCACCTGGCCATCAGTTGATGTAACTGGGAGATATCAACAGATGGACAGGAGGGCAGGGTTCAATTTTGCAGCCAGCAGCATTGAACACTCTGCTCATCACCTGGTGGCTGGAGGGTTCAATCCTGATGGGTGCTCTTTGCCAGCATGTTCCCTGTGGTTCAATGAATTTATCTGAAAGCTCTTTTGCAAACAGTCCCACACTGCTCTTCGAACCATCAAAAACCCAAGGCTGAAAGAGCAGTGTCGTTTAAAATAAAAAACTGTATGTGCACAGATATATATATATATATTTAACCAGGCTTGGCAAACTGTTTTTGTCTGCCTTTTGTTCAAATGTATCTAGAATATAGAAGCAGTTGTGGAGCATTCAATAGCTGGCTTCACAAGTGAAGTAGTCCACATGGTCATCTGAAGTGGTAGTGGTGCTGTAAGACCATTTAACCAAGGTCCTAAAATTGCCTAGCTGCAGCTGATACCTCCTTGTGCACAAACGATGCAGTTTTGCCTAGATCAGAATAGGAGGTCGGAGAACCGAGGTTGCTATTAGCTGATAGATTGTGTTCCTTTTTGTGCCCCTGTTGAAGATACAGGAGGTTGATTGGAAAGGAGCCAGCCAGCCATCATCTCCTTAGTTTGACAGCAGCTCCCAAGACTAAGCCAATGAAGTGAGGAAAATCCTGCTTCTGATATCACTGCTCCTTCTGCACCACCAAACAGAAATTTAGTCCAGCTTGGCATTCTATCAGCACACTTTTTTCTCATGTCTGGAACGCTGTTGGAAACCCTGTTTGCTGCCTTTTTAGCAGCATATAAATACAGTGGTACCTCTGGTTAAGAACTTAATTCGTTCTAGAGGTCCATTCTTAACCTGAAACTGTTCTTAACCTGAAGCACCACTTTAGCTAATGGGGCCTCCAGCTGCTGCCGTGCCGCCGGAGCACGATTTCTGTTCTCATCCTGAAGCAAAGTTCTTAACCTGAGGTACTATTTCTGGGTTAGAGGAGTCTGTAACCTGAAGCGTATGTAACCTGAAGTGTATGTAACCTGAGGTACCACTGTACAAGGAGTGTGTGTTGCAGCAACTAAGGCCTCATCACATTACTTGGTATCTGTGCTTGCCATTGAGCTTGTGGGTAGGGTGGCCTCTTATACAGCACCCAAAAAGAAAAGAGGAAATGCACTGCTAAAAAAAAGAGGTTGGAGATTTGCATAAAATTTGCATGTGCTAATTTACCGTATTTGCATAGCTGCAAATTGAGCAATAATTATTACATATTTTTAGTAAATAAAAATGCAGTCCATCTCACCACAGTGGCAAAGACTGATGAGGCCATCTGCATGGATACTGTGAGTGCAGGGTACTAGACTAGATGGGCCTTTGACCTGATTCAGCAAGTTGATCTTATGTGTCTCGTCATTCTGTTTTCTGGGTGCTGCATACTGTTGATGGTGGGCAACTTCAAGGCCCCTGATGCTCTCCTTTCATAAAGTTGTTTTTTTTTCAGTAGGACTTGGACTAGAAAGCTCACCCAGTAGAGGACTTATTCAAATAGAGGACTGTCCTCTGTAAAGTAGGACACCTGGTTGCCCTACATGGGAAAGAGGCAAAACATTGTGTCTCTTATGTTGGAGTCTGGGGAAGGTAAAAACAAAGGAAGAGGAATCTCTTCTATTGTTTCTTACTTTCTCCCTACACCAGTGCAAATGAGAGAAATCCCACCCTCTCCTAAGTTCTCCATACAGTCTCTAAAGCAAGAGAGGGGGAGTTGGAGATGGGGATAAATGGAGACTGCCAATACATTAAGGCCCTGTCACAGATTTACAGTAAGCTTCAGTGCAGAGGGAAAGGAAGGCCCTCTACATTTATTTATAATCACTTAGGCCTTGCTTGTGGATTCCCACAACCATCTAGATGGCCACAGTGAGAAGAGGATGCTGGACTAGATGAACCACTCACTTGATCCAGCAGGCTCTTCTTATGTTCTTACAGTGGCCTCTAGATGTTGCTGGAACACAAGTCCCATCAGCCCCAGGCCAACACGACCAGTGTGCGCAATGATGAGCTGTTGCTCAACTGCATCTGGAGGTACCTCGTTGGCTATCCCTGAACTAGAATCATAGAACTGTAGAGTTGGAAGGTACCCCCAAGCATCATTTAGCCCAACCCCCTGCAATGCAGGAATCTCAACTAAGCCTTGCAGGCTCTCTGACAGCTACATGGACATTTATACACATCAGAGGAAATAAAGTTCTCCATGACATGTTGCTTTTAGAAATCTAGAGACTTGCAAAGAAAAATGTGTAGCAGTATTATTAATAAGTTCCTGTATGGAGACTCTGAAATTGTGAGGGTTTTTGAAATTCATACATACAGATGTCTTCTGTGTTTTGAGAGGTGGGGGTGAGGATATGGGACAACAACTTTATCCCCAAGATTCATGTCCATTTAGAATGATCTGTGAACTAATATATATATATATATATCTATATATATATATATTTGCCCCCTATGCTACTGCAAAGGCATAGCTCTTTAAAAGAAACCATCTGCATGCATTCATGTAGCCTGCAGTGGGTAGCAAAATCCCCACACACTTCTATTTTAATTTAGCTTCCAGTGTCTTGATGGATGTGAATTTAGTATTCCAATGAACACAAGGGAGGTTTTGATGTCTGTTTCTTTAGAGCCCATTGTAAACAACTATATAGAAACCAAAGCAACAGCCAGTGAATCATTCTGACCCCACCAGGGAGGGTTCTCCCAGATCAAGCTGCAGGATTTCTTTTATTAATGACATGGCTCACAGTCAGAATTGCTACCGCCGAACCTAGACTAGCTGCATAATCCTGCACAATATATGTATGTACAGTGGTACCTCGGGTTACATACGCTTCAGGTAACAGGCTCCGCTAACCCAGAAATAGTACCTCGGGTTAAGAACTTTGCTTCAGGATGAGAACAGAAATCGTGCTCTGGCGGCGCGGCGGCAGCAGGAGGCCCCATTAGCTAAAGTGGTGCTTCAGGTTAAGAACAGTTTCAGGTTAAGAACGGACCTCCGGAACTAATTAAGTACGTAACCAGAGGTACCACAGTATACTTAAAGTAAGCCTTATGGAGTTCAGTGGGGCCTACTCCCATGTAAATATGTATAAGCCCCATTGAATTCAATAGGAATTACTTCTGAGTAGTTAGAAGAGCACTATAAGTCATGTCTTATGGGGTGTTCACACAATAGTCAATGAGTGTACAATCTGTGCACCTATGCTGAGTGTTGTACTATTTTACATTCTATTCACATGCAATGTTCAACAAGTTTACCATCTGTGTATCTGTTTACACAATAGCTGTGCTGTACAAATCAACAAGTGTACACCCACACAAACACTGGTGCATGTGTAGAGGCATCTTGTAGCTGTGTTCAGTGTCATGTGTGAACAAGCCTAAGGAAAGGCAGCAACGAGGAACAACTGAAGAAGTGGCCCAGCTCTTTTCAGTTCTATAAGGCTTGGGGCTTCTATGGCATATTTTATCTACTGGGGCAGTGACCCTCATTCTCCCTTACTGCAGAGGTGTGGGGAAACCTTAGATATGTGGGTTCTACATCCCCCCTCTGCCTACGTTCCCCCCTGCTGTGGTCTACCAACCAGAGACACGATACAACAGTGGCTCAGGGATCTGCCATGAATTAAGAAGACAGTACATCTGAGCACTTATGGTTTCTCCTAATGCTTTTTATTGTTTTATCAGCCTTGTTTAGGGTAGTGGGTGGGGGAGCTTTTCGTTATTGCTATTGCTAGTCAATCAAGGGTCAGAAACCCTTGCAGATCTACTGCAGATCCCCCAGAAATCTACCAGCAGAGCCTGATATAGCCACCTCTTACACTCCCTTTCCTAGTGAAGAAGTAATTCCACATACCAACCATTTCCTAATACAGCGTTTTGCATGGGTGTATGTTCCTGTGCATAGGCTCCTTGTTCTATGTGCAATAGAAGCACCAGGAATGGGTGCACAGAGGTATGAATCAGCACCCCTCCTGTTCTCATCAATAGAGAAAAGCACTGTGTTCTTTTAAAAAAAGTTTGCGCACATCTGTCCCCTTGTTCATAGTGAATGTGTGAGACCTTGCTGGTGGGGGAACAAATGCATGGATTGCAATGGGTCCATCAATAGCTATTAGATGAATACCAGATGCTGATAACAATAAGGGGAAGGAATTGAGCATTGTTCCCTGCTAGGGAGCAAACAGAGATGTTATTTGGCTGGCTGCTTTTGGAAACAGAATGTAAGACAAAAATAGCATTATAGTATTGTGGCATTGTAACACCATACTTGCATCGTAAAAATAGTTGAAAAAGCGTTGCAGTGCTAACTAACAAATTAAAGCATTAAATTGAGGGTGTGCATCATAAATTGGTGCCCACCACATGGGTTATAGTGAATGTGGTCCCACCCACACCAGCTATGCCACGTCAACTTATGCAGATGGAACATAGCAGGATGTATACATTTTAAAAGTGCAATTTTCCTGAAAGCATGGAAAGTCAGTTGCAATTCCACTTGTACTTTGCAACAAGACAGAAAGAACCAAGGTTTCTGCAGCTCTGCTTCATTTGGACATATAGCTTTCTGGGGTTGTAGCCTCAAACGGTAGCTTGCAAAAGGTAGCAAGGGAGTGGGGAGACACCAAAGTGATAGAGGGCTCTTATTAAAAAATATGTTGGTTTGAACAGCTCAGCCAAGTTCTGAAAGTGTGTAATTGGTTCACAGTGGAAAAGAGAGCAACATAATAGGCTCCTGGTGATGGCGGCAGTGGAGTGTGTGTGTGTGTGGGGGGGGATAGTATATTACAGTGTGTAGCAGATTGATGTTTCTAAATTTATATACATGTCTGGGCTTTGAAAGTGAAAAGAGGCAGGCAACAATTTTATGAGTATAGCATGAAATGTTCCTTGAAAAAGCTGCTGTTATATCATAAGGTGCCACTCAATCTTCTCTCCCATGTATCGAAGCTAAATCAGTACAGTATAGTAGCAGATATAAAGGATGTTTCCATCTTAAGATGGCATTCAAATTCTCATTAATGAAATCATGTTAAGTTAATTCTTGGAGGCAAAAAAAGTTGCTGTAGATATGCCCCAAGCCCTCTGGCTTGGACTCTAAGCCAGGTGAGCCATGAATTCTCATAGACCATAGAATTGTAAAAATGTAGAGTTGGAAGGGACCCCAAGGGTAATTTAGTCCAAATCACTGTAATGCAGGAATCTCAACTAAAGCATCCTTGACCATCATTTTATAGGATAATGAACTGATCAAGGATGGGGCACCTGTGGCTCTCCAGATGTTGTTGGACTCCAACTCCCATCATTCCTGACCACTGACCTGGTGTTTGAGGTCCACCCAAGCAGAGGACAACTTTGACACCATCCATGGGACAGTGAAGAATCAGTAATCAATCAATAAATCAAATAATAATGTCACATTCATCAAATCATACTCTACTCAAAATCTTTAACACCCCACCCCCATTTTCCCTCACCTCTATGGAAAAGTAGCTGAGAAATTGTATAAATAAAAAGGAAAAGCCAGCCCCAGCAACCCCCCCCAAAAAAACCTCACATCAATTTCCCCATGCCTCCAGTGTGGTGTAGTGGTTAAGAGCGGTAGTCTCGTAATCTGGGGAACCGGCTTCGCTTCCCTGCTCCTCCACACGCAGCTGCTGGGTGACCTTGGACCAGTCACACTTCTTTGAAGTCTCTCAGCCCCACTCACCTCACAGAATGTTTGCTGTGGGGGAGGAAGGGAAAGGAGCATGTTAGCCGCTTTGAGACTCCTTAAAGGGAGTGAAAGGCGGGATATCAAATCCAAACTCTTCTTCTTCTTCCATGTAAAAAGAATGCCATTTATGAGAAGAAAACCAGAGGCGAGAAAAAGTTCAATTATCTCTGGGAAGCCAGAAACTAGCACATGATTCCCCTCAGTTTTAGCCAAATAATTTATTATTCTTTAAAAATTATTATTGCATCCATATTCCACTTTTTCTCCAAGTAAGTCAGATTTATTCTTCCCCTCCCTATTTTACAACAACTCTAGCTAGGCTAGATTATGAGGCAGTAATTGGCCTAAGGTCAACCAGTGAGCTTTATGGTTGAGTGTGGATTTGAACCTAGGATATTTAAATGATGGGCCTTGGAGTAGGGGATGGCAAAGACATCACTTTGCAACCGGTTTCTTTAGTTGTTATCAGTAGTATCAGAAAGCAGAGCAAACCACTGTGCAGCTCTCTCTTTGTCGGCTGTAACAATATTTTTCTCATCTTGGGTTTCTTTTTGACTGTCAACCAATAAAACACTCCATTAGCACACAAGAATAACAGCAACAGCAGTGCTCGCTTGATTTCAAAGAAGAGAAAGTCAACATTTAGTTGTCAAAACCGAGAATCTTTATGGCTAAAGCCTTATAAAGAAATTGGCAAGCCTAAAGTACATACAAAGGGTCACCCAAAGTTCTGCCAAGACATTGTTTAGCTCCATAAGCAAAAGGTCACATCTCATAACAAAAGTGACCCTGGGCCTTGGAGACTGAGAGTGTTAACGCCATATGTTTCCTCACAGCTCATATAAATATTGGGGAGCTTGACAACCATTTTCAATTCTGCCATTCCTCTCAAATAGACTTCTCTCTCAGCTTGTTTACACAGTCAAGATTCAGAGATCTCTAGAGTTGGGCTATTATTACCATCCCAGGGTTTCTCTCCTGGGTGTAGGAAATCTGGGTCCATGAGATCCACACTGTTTTGTCAGGGCTAGTCCACAATAAAAGAGGAAGATGTTGGCAAGCTGCCATGTTTGCTGATGTCAGGTAAGTCAGGGCTGGGGACTCTGCAGCTCTCCAGATGTTGATGGACAGCAGCTCCCATCAGCCACCCTTGCTAATAGTCAGTGATGATGGGAACCTGAGTTCAACATCATCTGGGAAGCCATAGGTTCCTCATTCTTCATTCTTGGCTTGGAAGTACACATGTCAAGGTGAGCCTGATATTGTGGCTGCCTGCTATGCACCCCTCCAACATTTCAAAGCTGTGAATTGCAAAACTCCTATTAACACACACTGCTCAAGCCACACAAACCCCCGCAATTACACACTGCTGATAGCTGTACTAAAACGGCTGCAGGTAGTATTATTTAACAACAGCTTGTCCCAAATTGCTTTGAAAACCCCAGGGGATATCACATCCATCAGCAACAGTTTACTTATTTTCTTATGACATTTATATCCTACTTTTCCTCCAAGGAGCTAATTTTTCCCTCAATTTTAATGTTTTATCTTTTTGTAAACTGCTTTGAGGTTTTTCCCCCCAATCAAGTGGTGTATAAATTTAAATAAATAAATAAATAAGATGGCAGACGGGTTTCCTTACTCCCCATTTTATCCTTACAAAAGCCATGTGAGTTAGGTTAGGCTGAGAGACTGTGACTGGCCCAAGGTCACCCAGTGAGTTTCATGGGAGAGCAGGGATTTGAACCCTAGGTGCTAGTCTGACACTGTGTCCTCTATACCACACAGGCTCTCAAAATGGACCTCATAAGGCACTGCAACATATGCAGCTTTAATGCTCATATATGTGTATTGACATGCATCTGCACAAGAAAGAAAATGCTGCTGCTTCTCCCTGCCAACACACTAATGACTCAGGGCAGAGGGCTGAGCCCCATAGAAAGGCAACTCTCATGGCATTTTAAGAAGGTCCATCAGGGTGAGGGGACTGCCTCAGATGCTGACGGAAACAGGGCAGGGAGCAGTGAAAAGATGCTGGAGGATAGAGCTGGGTGTGCTTGTAGCCTTCCTTTTAGGGATAGATGAGTCTGTCAGTTCCAGTTTTTCTCCATTTCTTATTTCCAGTTCCAGTTTTTCCTCCATTTCTTATTTCTCCAAGCTTAAGTTCAATTGCCACATCTGTCTGAGATTTTCTATTAAAGTTCACACATAAATTCATCAGCATTTTGAAGCACATTCCACCCAATATACCTTTTATGTATTCAGTTTTGCTTAATACAGTGCCTTTTTGTATGTTTATTTTCACTCACATATACATTTTTATGCACACTTCTTTCCTACCCCTATATACACATTTTCATACACTTTTTTCGGTTGAAGAATTGCACCCTAAATTCGAAGAAGTGCAAGATAGTTATATTTGGTTTTGGTTTTAGGAAGTACAAATCAGGTACATTCTTATTAAAATGTGAGCCAGATCAATTTTCTCTCTCATCATTACCTGCATACCTCCAAGTTAGCCTGCTGCTCTCAAGTGCTCAGGAGGATGTTGCCACCTCACCATTTGCCACCTCGCCAACTGCCATGCCAGCTGGTTTCTATATGTGGTATGGAGGAGGGTGCATCTGGTCCTTCCAGATAGCCAAAGGGCCTGTGCTTGCCCTCTTAGCCAAAGAAGAAACAGTGATTTACCCAAGTTAGGGACCAGAAAATGGGGGAAGTTTGAGCATATTCGCTGGTCCTTTGAGGTTGCTGTAATAATGCACTGCTGCGCATTCTTGCCAAAAGGCTCTGTGTTTCTGCTTGTTGCCTGATTTTAAGAGCCCTAGGTCTATAAAACAGTCACTAACTTTAATGGGAAGCTTATATTTTTAGCAGGCTATGTGAACTGAAGGATGCAAAAGAAAAAGTGGGGTGGGTAGAGAGATTATTTTTACATACCATACTGATTTATTGCACAGCAAGGAGTGTGTAAGTAGATGTCATGTCTACAGATATATTTTTTTATTAAAAAAAACACCCTAAAAATAAAAGTCAGCAAAGCAGTGTGAGAGCACCGTTAAAGTTTGGCCTGCCTCTTTCAAAGAAACTCCCTTGCTCCCTACTTGCTAAATACTTGGCGAGACCAACTAGCTGTCAGGTGCCTTGGTCTAAGGCCACATTCACACCATACTTTTAAAGCACTATGATACCACTTTGAACAGTCATTAGTTCCGCCAAAGAAATCTGGGAGCTGTTGTTTGATACGGAGGGAGCTGAGAGTTGTTAGATTTCTATTCCCTTCACAGAGCTACAGTTCCCAGAGTGGTTTAACACTCAATCCCTCTTCTCAAAGAACTCTGGGAATTGAAGCTGGGGGGGGGGCGGAATAGGGGCCTCCTAACATGTCTCAAGACCCTTAACAAACCACAGCTCCCCAAATTCTCTGGGGGAAGCCGTAACTGTTTAAAGTGGTACCATAGTGCTGTAAATATACGGTGTGAATGTGGCCAGTGTTCACAAAGGCCAGCACATCCTGGCTGGAGAGGTGGTGAGTACTGTATCTGTAGAAGAAGGGGTAACTGAAAAATAAGGAAAGTTTGGTGGTCTCCCTAAGTTACTCAGATTGAGGGTGCTCAGTAGATTGTATTGCTCCAGAGCAGAAAATTATATACTCAGTCGCTGTTGATAATTCTGCGCATGAAACACAATTCTGCCAATTAATTTTCAGCAGGCAGAATTTCCTAACATTGTCCTTATGCTGTGCATCTCCATCATAAGGAAATATCTCAAACTAAGCAAATAACGCTCATTACTTCTGGCAGGAATCTTAATTATGTTGTCACCGTATGAGACTCCCTTGAAATAAGTTCCTGCTTCACACTGACGGTGTCAGACCTGGCCTAATTTGCATAGTGATCAGATCCGCCCCCACCTCCGCCATCTATATGGAGCTTGAATAACATTAAGCCGGACTAGCAGAGAATTGCAATAAAAGATTATGAAACAGTCCCAGAATAAACAGCTAGCAAGCCCTTCACATTGACATTTTCAGTAGGAGACCAACTTTAAAGGCAAGACAGAAAGCATTCTTGCCCCCCGGGACGACGCGGCAGTTCAGTAGGAAGATGAAGTGTTAACAAAATTCAGTGACATGCTGCCGTCATCAGCTGCAGGGAGAATAAAGTTGTCCTCTGTTAGTTGAGCCATCATATCCCGCCTGAGGTGTTGACAGACCCCCTTTTAAAGTCGAGTCACAAGCACTGTTCTTCAGAAAAGCTGCTGTCGATCTGGGTATTTGCTTTCCCCATGCTAACTGATGGGAAATTTGGCTGCCAGGAAGAGGGAGAGAACTCTTGTCATAAACTGGCCTCTGTTATAAATTAAGGAAGAGGAGCTTATTAGCCTGCTGCTAACAAAGGATCCAGTGGTGTGATAAACAACCACACATTGATTGTGACATGAGCCTAAGGGTGCCTCTCAAAGGGGTGCAAATGAGGAGAGTGCACAGCCAGTAACTGTGGCCATAATTTGCTGCTACAAAGAAGGTCCCAGGCCAGATTAAGACGTTTTGTTGCCTGAGGCAAATGCTAAGATTGTGGCCCCCCATTTCATGTACAGAAGCTGATTGGATTGCTGAATCTTAGTCCAACTCTGGCAGCGGGATAGCATCCTCCACTACAACCTGAGAGCAGCAGGCTAGCTTAGGGAATGCATGGCAGGCTGCATAGAATACACAACTCCAACAGAGAGGAATGGCCAGGCGGCTCGGGAGGAATGATTGAGGGCATTGCTGCTGCTGCCGCACTCCAGTATCTGTGCCTGAAGCAATTGTCTGACTGCCTAATGGTGATGCTGGCCCTGAGAAGATCTCAGCTCAATCATGGGTATCTGGTGTTGATAGTTTTAGGTAGCAGGTTTCTGCCTGAGAATGTGGAAACCTGATGCCAGTCAAAATAGGCAATACTGGCCTAGATGGAGAAGCAGTTTGACCTGCGATAAGGTACCTTTCTATGTTCTTACATCTGTGCCGGGAAAAGCACTATCACAGCAGACCCAATAATAAATTGTAGATTTGGTCACACAAAGATCAGGACTGACCATCATGTGCTACATGACCTCTTAGGACAGAGGTGGAAAACCTGTGGCCCTCCAGATGTTGTTGGACTGCAATTCCCATCAGCCCCAGCCAACATGGCCAATGGTAAGGGATCACGGGAGCTGGAGTCCAATCCCCTTTGGAGGGTCAAATGTTTTAAGGTACAGCACCACAATAGAGGGATGCTGGAGGACGGTTGTAGCTTTGCTGAAGGACCATTTTGAGAAGAAAAGGCTGATGGCTCCAACTTCCACTTCCCCAAATGCCCTGCTAACAAATCACAGTTTTATTGTCTCCAGCCCCCTGGATTTACATTTGTGGAGTAAGCAGTCAGAATGGACGGATCAATTTATTTCTAATCTATAAAAAAATTGAACCCATTCTGTTTCCATATTAATTTGCATTAAACACACATGCCTGCATGTAATCCCTTTAAAATACATATTTGATTGTAAAATACTTAAGATGGATATTGTTCCCGCCCAATGCATTTTTAACACCTTTCCATTTTATTTTTATATTTTCTAAGATTATAACTCCACCATGAAATTCAGAATAACAATTCTTTAATTATTAGTCCAGGTGGTGCAGATGGGGTCGGTTCACATCAGAATTCACAGTAATGGAAATCCTCACCTCAAGCACCTGGAGCAAGAATGCTCCTCTGCAATGATGCAGGTTTTCCAGAAAATTTTGATTGGAACATTTGCTGGTGTCCTAGAGCAGGGGTGGCCAATTTTGTGCCCTTCAGACATTGTTGAATTACAGCTCCCATCATCCCTGATGGGAAGTCCAACAAAAATCTGGAGGGCACCACATTGGTTACATCTGCCCAAGAGAGTGATCTAATATAACACATTTATTTTGCTTACTGAACACTTGGAAACAGATAAATAACTTGAAAGTGTCAAGTTTGCCTAATATTATATTTGCAATTTGTGTGATGGGTAGGACAGGACATATTAGTTACAATTTATCCCACCAATCTCCCACATGTGTGGGTTAAGCAGAGAATTAAAATCCCATCCTTGGTATTGAAAATAGAAGCTTGCAACTAGATTGCAAAGCTTCTCCTTTTCTGAGCAATTTCATCTTATGAAATAAGATGGCTTCCCCTTGGTTTCCCTCTTAATAAAAGAATCAGCTTATAAAGTAAGCTTAAAATATAGTGTTTACTTACATAACAGTCTTGCACTGATCACAGCAATGGCAGCAAAACTATGCAGGTAAAAATACTTCTAGGTTTCAAAATACATAATTGATTACAAAAATGGAGTCTACACTTTAAAGACATGGTGAGGAAGATGGTGAGAGATAGAGAGGTAGCAGGAAGAAGAAATATTTAATCTCTTCATTCTTCCCACCACAGGAAATAGGGTAAATGATATCACACAAAGCTCTCTCTTCATCAATTACATCCTTATGGTATGAGTTTGCCTTTCTAGTAATACGGCTCTCTGGTCATTTGCCACTAGAATTAATCATTTGACTGCTAATCTCCTACACAATTAGCATCTGTTGATTTAACAACTAATGGATTTATGAAATAGAAGAAATCTGAAAAAAGCACTGTCCCACATCACTGTGACCCAGATTTGATCAGTGGTTTCCAGTTACTAACCACTATCATACATGCTTGATGGAGAAACGGACCAAAGGATCAGTCTCTTTGCAGGTGTTTTCTAGGATGTTTAAGATTACACTTTATAGTAAGGAGAGAATATTTTACAATTCAAATAAAAGTTGTTTTATTTGCAGTTTTTATACTCCTGTCTCTTGAAGTGGAAGTCTTTCTGAGACTAAGAAGAATTTATTCTGTCAAACTGGGACACTTAAACCATGTAATAAAAATCATTAGCTATTCAGTAAATACTACACACACACACACACACACACACACACACGGCAGAGTTGCAGTGTCAGTATTCTAGGTATCGGATTAAGCCATAAATAATAACTCCATGTAACTTTTGGCTGCCTTAGCAAGACAAACTAATGACGGTGAATTTGTTGCCAATAATGATGAAAGGTGTTCCCCTGTCCTTTGTGTGCTATGCAGTAGAGAAAGATGACATTTCGTGCAGAGGCCCAATTCTCAAGCTACTATTAAGAAATGGAGGTTATCTTTGGGGATTTTAAAAGATTAAAATGCCATATTTAAAAGTTCAGTTTTTCCATCACTTTGGCGACAGGAACTTACACTGTTGGAAACTTCGGGAAATTATTCTACAATTGGCCTCACGTTTATTATTTATTTATTACGTTTACTTTGTGCCTTTCCTCCAAGGAGCTAAAAGTGGCTTATATGGCCCTCCCAATCGGCATTTTATCATTGCAACAACCCTGTGAGGTAGGTTATGCTGCGAGAGACAGTGACTGGTTCAAGGTCACCCAGTCTTTATGGCTAACTGAGGTTTTGAAACCTGATCTCCCAGCAGCTGGACTGACACTCTAACCACTACAGAACACTGGCTCTTTTCTCTACAATGTTCTTATATATGTTTAAAGTATGTGAAAGTCCAGTCCTAAGCATGTTTGTTTGAGTATGTCCTACTGAATCAACTACAGACCCTCCAAGTGGGGATACTTTCCAGGGACAGTCCTGGAAGAAGCTGTCCCGGTTACTGATTTGATCCCAAATTGTTCTGCTTTTCCTTAGGACATCTCTATTTCCATAGGAGAAATGCTGGAGGGTTTGGAGTTATCCGACCCCCAAGCCATCTGAAGGCAGCCATTCAGAAGAGCTGCTAGATTTGGAATATCTATGAAGGGATGTTGAGGTTACTTTCATATCTACTATAGTTACACATGTAGAAATATACAGTGGTACCTTGGGTAACATACGCTTCAGGTTACATACGCTTCAGGTTACAGACTCCGCTAACCTAGAAATAGTGCTTCAGGTTAAGAACTTTGCTTCAGGATGAGAACAGAAATTGTGCTCCGGCAGCGCAGTGGCAGCAGGAGGCCCCATTAGCTAAAGTGGTGCTTCAGGTTAAGAACAGTTTCAGGCTAAGTACGGACCTCCGGAACGAATTAAGTACTTAACCCAAGGTACCACTGTATATATATTAAGTTTTTGTATGTTGTTGTAAATGGCTATTGTAATTCTTTGGAAATAAAATGCACAATAAATTAATTAATCAATTCACATAATCAGAACAGTTGCACAAGGGAATTAAATACTGTCTGTCTCAATATGTAAACTCCTGTTGCCCCTGGTGGCTAATATGGTGCGCTCTCAGTGAAGACCCCCGCAATAAATTTCTTATTTGGTTCTTCTGTTTAGTTTATGGGTTGCTTTGATCTGCTGCATTGTTACTTTTAATGTTTTGTTGATATTTGTGATTTTAACCATTTTGTTGTACTTTCCCCTCTCATTCCAAAAAACGAAAACCACCTGGTTCTTTGATAAGTGCTCCAAATAAAATAAATACTGCTGATGTGCAACCACTGTTGCAGGAAAGTGCTGCTGCAGAAACAGCTACAGAAATTCGGAGATGGTGAATCTGGCATCCCTCCGTAGAACTGTAAAGCACTGTGTGTTCCAGACACTTTTGGAATGAGCACCACTGATGATCTACACTCTCCAGTTGTCAGGGTTTACAATGGGAAATAAAGCAGGGAGACATATCTAATGCTGCGTTCATGAAACCAGAAAGAACAGCTAAAAGGTTTCTCTCTCTCTCTCTCTCTCTCTCTCTCTCTCTCTCTCTCTCTCTCCCCTGTGTGTGTGTGTGTGTGTGTGTGTGTGTGTGGTTTATGCCTTTAGTGTATCTTTAAAAATAACCTGACATCATCTTTCTGTTTATGAGGCAGTAACTACTTGGGACTAAATAAAATCTAAGTTAAAAAAATGCTGAAGGAAGTTACTGGCTCGTGGCATGATTATTACCAAGCTAGAAAGGATTTATGGATATACTAAAACATGTTTTTTTGGTCCCCCTCCTTTGATCCCACTGCTTCTCATCATTATCTCTTCACTGAACAGCAGATTCTCAAAAGGGCATTGGACATATTTGCCCAATACCCTTGTGTAGTACCCTTGACTGTTGTGCAGAGGTCAGCTAGGGAAGTTACACTGTGCAGAGGGAAAAGAAGCACTTCCCCTGGTCTAGTGGGAGAAGGCAGGCAGCCTCAAAGAGCCTGGGGAAGAATCAGAAAGTGGTTGTTAGCCAGGAGACAGCATTTAAGGCAGGATTGGGGGATTTTTTTCAGCCTCAGGGCTCCATTCTAAGCAACTTTTCAGGGCTCCATGATGCCAGTGGTGGGTGGGGGCAGAGGCAAGAGTGGGGAAAATAATGAATGCAAAAATTAACTTTATGTGGTACACTAGTCTCTGCTCACCTGCTCACACACTCCTCTTCAGCAAGCTAGAATTCAAAGACACATTCCAACCAGGCAAGGACAATTAAAAAAGGGTGCAAAGTAGGGCTGATGAGGGGTTGTAGCCTGGGGAGAGGAAATGTGGCTGAGAAGGAGATGCAGCCTAGAAAGGGTCCCAAGGGTCACAAAGAGAAGCTACATTTGGTCCCTTGAGCCTGAGATTCCTCACCCCTGATTTAAGGGCTATGGTAGCTTCTCTATATCAAACAAGTCTATGAAGGTGTTGCAAAATAGGAATGTGGGAAGCTGCCCTAGACTGAACCAGCCAATCTAGCTCAGTATCCTCTGCTGGAACTATAGTTTGTTAAGTGGGTTGGGAATTGCAGCTCTGTGGGTGGTAAACGGCAGTTCTCAGAAATTTTTTGGGTGGGGAAGGAAAGGTGCTTTAAACGAAGGACGGGTATACAGCCAAAGATTTGTACTTGTATATATACTGGCCATCCAAACATATGGCTCAGGTGGATGCATTAGGCAATTGACTCATTTTCCTGGGCAATCATTTTACATCAGCTTCCAGCTGGAGGATCTTGGAGTTGTAGGTAGTTCTAAATAACAAAAACACCTCCAAACAGATACTCCAAACTTGAAGGTCCATGCCTTATTTACACAACTATCCTACTTTACCCTGCTACACACAGGATGATAAATTAACCCAAGTAATTTCCCTTGTGGATTTGCATATGCCAAACCAAAGGGGGCTTTGGAATGTAAGACTATGGACCCTGCTAGATCAGACCAAAGGTCCGTCTAGTTCAGCATCTATTTCCCGCCTATCACATGTTTGTTGGAAGCCCTCAAGCAGGGCATGAGAACAAGAGCACCTTCCTCATTCATGAATCCTAGCAACAGGTATTCAGTAGTTATGGATAGCCTTATACTCCATGAATTTGTCTAATCCTCTTTGAAAGCTGTCCAAATCGGCAGTCATCACTACACGTTGATTTCACAGCTTAATTATGCACTGTGTGAAGAAAAACTGCCTTTTGTCTGTCCCAAATTTTCCAACATTCCACTTTGTTGAATGACTCTACATTCTAATATTATAAGAGAGGAATAATAAATTCTCTATCCATGTTTCCCACACCATGCACAGTTGTACACACCTCTATGGCATCACCACATGCTCACTTTCTTTCTAAGCTATAAAGTCTTAAGCACTGTAACCTTTCCTATTACGGGATTTGACCTGAAGAAAATCTGGCAGGGGTGGGGGCATAGCTGTCAACGTTTTCCCTTTTTTTAAGGGAAATTCCCTTATTCCAAATAGGATTCCTCACAAGAAAAGGGAAAAGTTGACAGCTATGGGTGGGTTGTTGTTGTTGTTTAGTCGTTTAGTCGTGTCCGACTCTTCGTGACCCCATGGACCAGAGCACGCCAGGCCCTCCTGTCTTCCACTGCCTCCCGCAGTTTGGTCAGACTCATGTTTGTAGCTTCGAAGACACTATCCAACCATCTCGTCCTCTGTCGTCCCCTTCTCCTTGTGCCCTCCATCTTTCCCAACATCAGGGTCTTTTCCAGGGAGTCTTCTCTTCTCATGAGGTGGCCAAAGTATTGGAGCCTCAGCTTCACGATCTGTCCTTCCAGTGAGCACTCAGGGCTGATTTCCTTAAGAATGGATCGGTTTGTTCTTCTTGCAGTCCATGGGACTCTCAAGAGTCTCCTCCAGCACCATAATTCAAAGGAATCAATTCTTCGGCGATCTGCCTTCTTTATGGTCCAGCTCTCGCTTCCATACATCACTACTGGGAAAACCATAGCTTTTACTATACGGACCTTTGTTGGCAAGGTGATGTCTCTACTTTTTAAGATGCTGTCTAGGTTTGTCATTGCTTTCCTCCCAAGAAGCAGGCGTCTCTTAATTTCGTGGCTGCTGTCACCATCTGCAGTGATCATGGAGCCCAAGAAAATAAAATCTCTCACTGCCTCCATTTCTTCTCCTTCTATTTGCCAGGAGGTGATGGGACCAGTGGCCATGATCTTCGTTTTTTTGATGTTGAGCTTCAGACCATATTTTGTGCTCTCCTCTTTCACCCTCAATAAAAGGTTCTTTAATTCCTCCTCACTTTCTGCCATCAATGTTGTGTCATCTGCATATCTGAGGTTGTTGATATTCCTTCCGGCAATCTTAATTCCGGCTTCGGATTCATCCAGCCCAGCCTTTCGCATGATGAATTCTGCATATAAGTTAAATAAGCAGGGAGACAATATACAGCCTTGTCGTACTCCTTTCCCAATTTTGAACCAATCAGTTGTTCCATATCCAGTTCTAACTGTAGCTTCTTGTCCCACATAGAGATTTCTCAGGAGACAGATGAGGTGATCAGGCACTCCCATTTCTTTAAGAGCTTGCCATAGTTTGCTGTGGTCGACACAGTCAAAGGCTTTTGCATAGTCAATGAAGCAGAAGTAGATGTCTTTCTGGAACTCTCTAGCTTTCTCCATAATCCAGCGCATGTTTGCAATTTGGTCTCTGGTTCCTCTGCCTCTTCTAAATCCAGCTTGCACTTCTGGGAGTTCTCGGTCCACATACTGCTTGAGCCTTCCTTGTAGAATTTTAAGCATAACCTTGCTAGCGTGTGAAATGAGTGAAATTGTGCGGTAGTTGGAGCATTCTTTGGCACTGCCCTTCTTTGGGATTGGGATGTAGACTGATCTTCTCCAATCCTCTGGCCACTGCTGAGTTTTCCAAACTTGCTGGCATATTGAGTGTAGCACCTTAACAGCATCATCTTTTAAAATTTTAAATAGTTCAGCTGGAATACCATCACTTCCACTGGCCTTGTTATTTGCAGTGCTTTCTAAGGCCCATTTAACTTCACTCTCTAGGATGTCTGGCTCAAGGTCAGCAACCCCACTACCTGGGGTGTACGAGACATCCATATCTTTCTGGTATAATTCCTCTGTGTATTCTTGCCACCTCTTCTTGATGTCTTCTGCTTCTGTTAGGTCCTTACCACTTTTGTCCTTTATTATGGTAATCTTTGAACGAAATGTTCCTTTCATATCTCCAATTTTCTTGAACAGATCTCTGGTTCTTCCCATTCTGTTGTTTTCCTCTATTTCTTTGCATTGCTCATTTAAGAAGGCCTTCTTATCTCTCCTTGCTATTTTTTGGAAATCTGCATTCAATTTCCTGTATCTTTCTCTATCTCCCTCGCATTTTGCTTGCTTTCTCTCCCCCGCTATTTGTAAGGCCTCGTTGGACAGCCACTTTGCTTTCTTGCATTTCCTTTTCACTGGGATGGTTTTCGTTGCTGCCTCCTGTATAATGTTGCGAGCCTCCATCCATAGTTCTTCAGGCACTCTGTCCAGCAGATCTAAATCCTTAAACCTGTTCCTCACTTCCACTGTGTATTCATAAGGGATTTGATTTAGATTGTATCTTACCGGCCCAGTGGTTTTTCCTACTTTCTTCAGTTTAAGCTTGAATTTTGCTATAAGAAGCTGATGATCTGAGCCACAGTCAGCTCCAGGTCTTGTTTTTGCTGACTGTATCGAGCTTCTCCATCTTTGGCTGCAGAGAATATAATCAATCTGATTTCGATGCTGCCCATCTGGTGATGTCCACGTGTAGAGTCGTCTCTTGTGTTGTTGGAAAAGTGTGTTTGTGATGACCAGCTTGTTCTCTTGACAGAACTCTATTAGCCTTTGCCCTGCTTCATTTTGCTCTCCAAGGCCAAACTTGCCGGTTGTTCCTTTTATCTCTTGGTTCCCTACTTTAGCATTCCAATCTCCTATAATGAGAAGAACATCCTTCTTTGGTGTCACTTCTATAAGGTGTTGTAAGTCTTCATAGAATTGGTCAATTTCAGTTTCTTCAGCACCAGTAGTTGGTGCATAAACTTGGATTACTGTGATGTTAAAAGGTCTGCCTTGGATTCGTATCGAGATCATTCTATCATTTTTGAGATTGCAACCCAGTACTGCTTTCGCAACTCTTTTGTTGACTATGAGGGCCACTCCATTTCTTTTGCGGGTTTCTTGCCCACAGTAGTAGATATGATGGTCATCCGAACTAAATTCGCCCATTCCCGTCCATTTTAGTTCACTGATGCCCAGGATGTCAATATTTATTCTTGCCATCTCATTTTTGACCACCTCCAACTTACCCATGTTCATGGTTCTTACATTCCAGGTTCCTATGCAATATTTTTCTTTACAGCATTGGACTTTCCTTTCGCTTCCAGGCATATCCGCAACTGAGCGTCCTTTCGGCTTTGGCCCAGCCGCTTCATCAGCTCTGGATCTACTTGTACTTGCCCTCCGCTCTTCCCCAGTAGCATGTTGGACGCCTTCCGACCTGAGGGGCTCATCTTCCAGCGTCATAACTTTTATATGCCTGTTGTCTTTGTCCATGGAGTTTTCTTGGCAGGAATACTGGAGTGGCTTGCCGGTTCCTTCTCCAGGTGGATCACGTTTGGTCAAAACTCTCCACTATGACCTGTTCATCTTGGGTGCCCTGCTCGGCATAGTTCATAGTTTCTCTGAGTTCTTCAAGCCCCTTCGCCACGGCAAGGCAGTGATCCATGAAGGGGGCTATGGGTGGGGGTGGGACTTAAAACTTGCTCTAAGGCACTCTGTGATATGCCTGCAGAAGTCATGACAACTAGCTGAATTCGGATAACCAGCTCTTTGCATGGTGGCCCACTGATGCTTTGATAAATGTCTTGTTTACTGGAAACTGTGGAGTGGGGGAAGGAGGAGGTTCAAGCACCTGGAAGCCACAAAACGTTGCTAGCATACTGTGCTCAGTCTGGAAAGTGCGCTGTGTTCAGTTTGGAAAGCTAACCTGATTTGTTACTAGGATGCTTGTTAGTAAATGAAAATCAGATGTTTTGACAACTTTTTAAAATAGGACAATAGCTTGTAATTGTAAAGAAGAATGGCAGAAGTGATATCCTTTCTTTGTGTTCATGCTTCTAGCATTTGTCTTCTGCCAGCGATTTAAGGGCCTGATTTCACCTGCCTCTGAAGCGTATACACCTCTGGTAAGAGAAAGTGGCAGATGCTTATATCAAGCACAGGCTATGCCATTTGGAGATGAATGAGCCGACAGATATATCTATACCTTAGGCTGTCAGTTGTGCTGAAAAAGAGGCTTGCTGCATGCATGAAATGTGTTAAATCATCCCTGGCATTTTAGCAGGAGAGGGGAAGCTAAAGGCGCTTTCTGCCTAGGCTATGGAGGAGATTCAGCCAACAAAGCAAACAAAAAATGCAACCTTGCCAGCTTCACAACCTAGGTAAATCACTGCAATGAGCCTGGAAGGAATACCTAGCACAGTAATTAAAATGTAACCTTGATACTTCTGTATTTAGTTACAGGCCTAGATTAATACTGGAGCATGCTGTGATAACTTGCCCAAGGCACCTGCTGTATTAGGCACTGCCACGTCAGCTTTTATTAAAAAAAAAAAAAAAGACCTGCTTGTAAGTTTCTAGATCTTATGGTTATGAAGAATGTGAAAATGCATGGAGTCAGCCTCAGGATCAAGAGGACACACTACCTCTTTGATTGTGGTACTAAAAAGAAAAAGAAAAAAAAATCGAGGAAAGGAGACACCAAAAGTTGCTGTTCTCTCAGCTCTGCTGATGAAGTGTGCCTGCTTCCCTTCTCTTCCCTCCTCTGGTGCAGTGTGATGGAATGCCTGTTGCCAGGTGGAAATTACTGGAGGGAGGAATCTTATTTCTCAGCAGAGCGGATGGTGGCCATGCTGATGGTCCTTCCCCTCCTCCACAGTGTCCTGATGTAATGGCTGCTGATAGGTGACAGTTCCCAGAAAAGAGGGAATAACAGCTAAATCAGTTTAAATCTCTACTAATCTATCCCATATCTGAAAACAGAATCTGCCTGTTAAGTTTCCTAAAAGTCAAAATTTCAGTGCTCTTAAGCCTCATTCCAACCAGTCCTGTACCTTGCTACCAATTGTACTCACCCCTGATGCCTTCTGACAAAAAAGGGAGAGAAAGATTGTCAATTGTTAAGAGGAGTAAGATATTTTTTTCAGCATACTGGCATTCTGGCAAAGGTTCCAAATAGGACAGAATGCTTGCCAGCACTTGGGTTAGCAGGAGAGAAGTGTGTTTTACTAATGCATGCATTTATTATGCAGGTGATGTTGCCAGCTATATTTTCACAGCTTTAAGGGACTTGCATATTAGCGCAAGGAGGCTGTTGGCAACCTTCAAAAAACAAGCTAAGGTCCCTAAGCACTCACCAACATGGGTCACCTTAATCAAATGACAGGAAAAAATACCGATGTTCTCGCTAAAACAATTCTAGCTGTTGCATAAGGGCTCTTCAGGTGTTCAGGTGAGCACATTTTGGCCTCGAGTAGGGAGTAGCACACACAGAAGACCTGCCCCCAATACTGCTGTGTGAACCAGCATCTCCTTCATCTATTTAGCAGCAAAAGTCTGAAGGGGGATTCCAATAGGTTAAGTAGATCATGATTGGAACTTGCTTTGTGGTTGGGAACCCTTGCACCATTAAGTTTCTTGATCAAAAGATGATTCTGTTTTCAGCTGAATGCTTAGAATCATCCTATACTCCTTGTTGGAAGAAGATGGGATTGTGGCCTTTATGCCTCCTACACGTTGAGACCTCACAGAGTCTTTTGAATACCCAAAGGGTAACGTCACATTTACTTTCTCAGTACCACTTAACAGCTGCCTTCCTCCATCCTAGGGTCCTCCTGATCTAGTTTAGGGTTGCCATATTTTAAAAAAGTGATAATATTTAATTTTTTGCCCGGAGTTCTTGAGATTTATTTATTTTTTTGCAAAATTTCAAAAAAAGGAAGATGTCAGGGACTCAGCGGGAGCGCAGGGAGGAGAGGAGATGGAGAGCGAGGGGGAGCAATCCGAGGGCAGCGTAGGAGAGGATGACAGCAGCCCGATAGATTCCGTGAGCCTCTCCAGCGAATCGGAAGATTCACAGAAGGGGGCGCCGATGGGCAGGGCAAGGGGGGACCCAAGGGGGACACCCCAGAAACAAGGGGCCAGCGGGGACTCCCAGAGCAGCAGTTGGAAATCAGGACCAGCTTCCCCACCAGAGCGTAGTGGGGGGGAGGAATTCCAGGTATCAGAGCCCACATATTCACCACCAGCGAGAGAAGATGAGTCAGGGGTGGCCACGCCTCCATCGGAGAACGAGGGAACGGTCAAGAGGAAAGTTGCAGGCTGGGCGCGCGCGCCAAGTTCAAATGTACAGGCGAGCGGCACAGAAGGTAGCCCGGATAGGGAACCAGGTCCTAAAGCCCGCCGGAAGGAGGGGGAAGAATCATCAGGGTCAGCGTCAGAGGAGTCCAGAAAGGATGAAACCCTAGCGGGCAGGAGGGCCCAGAGGAGAAAGGAACTTAGGAAGAGGTGGAGCAAAGCGAGAGTCTTAAACTGGTGTGGAAGGGGCGGAGACTCAGACGGGACTTCGCCGGTCTAGGGTTGAGACGTAGAGCTGCGCGCTGCGGCTTTAAAATGGAAACTGAACCTCAATAAAGACTTTTGTACATAACTACAGCCTAGCGTTGGTCCTCTGTGAGCTGGGACCTAGAGGCAGCTCTGACAGAAGATGTTTTGAAGGTTTTTTTAATAGAAATTCACCAAAATTGAGACTTCTGATATGGGTTGCAATACGCCCGGACTTCCAACTCTCATCAGAGGAGCTGGGACTGAGAGGGACATTTATATCTGAGTAGAAAAAAAGAGGGCAATCAGAATGCATGAGCATTGTCTAGCGTGGTGGCTTTGTTAGTCTGTTGCAGAAAAAACAAGAAAGAATCTTACATACTAACAGATTTATTATTATTGCAGAGGATTTTGTGGACCAGTAATGGAGGAGGAGGGTGCCACTGATTTAACTGACAGACATTACAGCAAAGTTGAGCACAGATGGACTTTTTAAAAACAACAACAACCCAAATGCTGTGTAGCTATTCATAGCTGCACTGCTGTATAAAGGTAAAGGTAAAGGTACCCCTGCCCGTACGGGCCAGTCTTGACAGACTCTGGGGTTGTGCGCCCATCTCACTTAAGAGGCCGGGGCCAGCGCTGTCCGGAGACACTTCCGGGTCACGTGGCCAGCGTGACATCGCTGCTCTGGCCAGAGCCAGAGCCAGAGCCGCACACGGAAACGCCGTTTACCTTCCCGCTGGTAAGCGGTCCCTATTTATCTACTTGCACCCGGAGGTGCTTTCGAACTGCTAGGTTGGCAGGCGCTGGGACCGAGCAGCGGGAGCGCACCCCGCCGCAGGGATTCGAACCGCCGACCTTTCGATCGGCAAGCCCTAGGCACTGAGGCTTTAACCCACAGCGCCACCTGCTGTATAAGTGCACATTAACAGAATGTGACCCTTAGGCTAGAAAGTGTTCTTAACCTCATGATCTGTCATGGGTGCTGATCATAAAACCGATCCTCTACGTGAATATTTATATTTACAGATAGGTAGCCGTGTTGGTCTGCCATAGTCAAAACAAAATAAAAAAATTCCTTCCAGTAGCACCTTAAAGACCAACTAAGTTCTTGGTATGAGCTTTCATGTGCATGGAATCTGAAGAAGTGTGCATGCACACGAAAGCTCATACAAAGAACTAACTTAGTTGGTCTTTAAGGTGCTACTGGAAGGAATTTTTTTTATTTTGTTTTGAATATTTATAGACATTCCTCAACAGGTAAAAACAAAAGAAAAGCATGGAGAAATGTAAACGGGGTGACAAAGAAGCATGGACTAGCCGTAGGAACGAAACCATAGTGTAAAGACTGCATGGGCAGAACAATCCTTGCTCATCAGGGGAGAGGACAGTTGTGAAGAACAAACTGCCAAATCCAGAGCCCTGCCAGGCTTGTACTAGCAAGTCTGAAAGTGGGCAGCATTATTCTTTCCTCTTCCTTCTGCTGATGGCTCTCCACAACCATGCTTTCCATTCTAAATATCTTAATAGACCAAAAGGCTTCCCTAATCTGCCTCTGATACACCCCCTTTTTGCAGTTACCACCATCAGAGCTCCTACAGTGCAGTTTTAGGTTTCTGCAGCTGCAATGGAGAATTGTGGATCCCTTCTGTGCCATGGACCAGGTCCCCCAGGGCTGGCCCACTCACCGCCCACTGCTGCTGCCGTGACAGCTGCAGCACAAACTCTGGAGATCAGATCTGCCATCTCCTCAGAAGCTCCCCCCCCCATGCCACCTCTACGGTGGCCTCTTGATGAATAGGAGGTGCTGCTGGTCTCCTCCCACCCTCATTCCCAATGTAGATCTTCACTCACCCCTTCTTAGCTGGTGGGTGGGCAGTGCCATTGTGTGGCTTGCGCCAGGTGCCAAAATGTCTTCAGCCAGCCCTTCTGTGGGTAGCCGGAGAGTTCTACTACGGTATGTTCTTTGTTTGCTGGTATGCAGGTATCATAGGATGGCTCTTTCAGTTGCAATGTTAACATGGTCTAGGGGTCAGATTCACATGATTTAGGGAAGAAGTATCAATGGGATATTTGATTTAAATTAAGGATTTTAATTGGTCTCAATGCTTGCTGATTTAAACCATTGATTTAAAGAGCCTTGATTTAAATCAATCTGCTCTGGAGAATTATAAACTAGAATACAGTTCCTCTGTTTTTCTGAAATACTTGCTTTTATGTCCTCTTCTAATTTCCTTTATATTTGTTCTGACAGGGCAAAATTTCCATTAAGATAATCTAATTCTTTGAAGTAAGGCCCTTATCTGAATTCCTGGGATTAGGAGCTCCAACTCAGCTGGGATTCTTAGAATTTGGAAATTTATTTGGACTTAAAAAAAAATCCTATTAAGTAAACAGTACTGGGGAAAGGCAGATGTTTTTGCATTATGTTTTTCACCTCATCACAAGCAATAAATGTATCTTCCACAAAAATAAAATAAATCAATGAGCCTCATTGGGCCATCCTTTTTCTGCACAATAAAATCATTACTTGTTCTAGCAACAGCAAACTTTTTTTTGGAAAAACATATGAAGTAGGTGTATAGCTAGATGCTGCTCACAGCTCCTTTGGGAGGAAGGGTGGAATATAAATTTAGTAAAAAGAAAAAGTAACTAAATAAAACATATTCCTTGGTAGACTTACTCCAGATTTTTACTGTGGTTTTAAGAATGACATTCCTGTAATTCTGCCCGCATTCCCCCACAATGCAGGTGCTTCAATTAGATAGATAAATTAGAACCAGTATATGTTGCTGTCCTCAAATGAATATCATTTCCCACCACCCATACACTATTGTTGAAATTGTAGACTGATAGTACTTAGTGATACTTGGCCCTGCAAAACTTTTGTTATGAGTCTTCTGGTATTTTGTCCCAGTTTTAAAATTGGTGATTTATTATACTAAAAAAAATGATGCAGTAGAAACTGAATCAATTTTATATTTTGTTGTGGGTTCATTATCATTATTGATAAAAAGGGAAAAATATATGGGGGAAATATTTAAAATTATTGTATTTCAACCCAGCCAAGAAATGTCAATTAGAACTAGGATCATTGACTTACATCCTATCAGGAGTCTGTATTGACTGGGTTCTGATATAAAAGGAAATCATGGTTTCCCACTAGAAGAACAAGCCACAGTAAGCCTCAGGTTCACAAACTTCCTTCTTCCCTTCTTTGTGTGCTAGAGAAGGAGACTTTAAATGTCCATTCTTGCTTTTAAACTAACTACAGTTCCTCATGATGCCCAGACTCAGGAAACAATGGTTTATTTAAACTATGGTTAGTGAAAACAAGTCAGGATCAAACAGGTCAGATCCTACCTTACTTCAAATAATAGTTTGAACAAATTGCAGTTCCTTGAGTTCAGCTATCATAGGGAACCGTGTGCTTAATTTAAATTTAGAAGTGGAAGCTTTCAGTCTGAGACATGAAAACAGGAAGTGAGATTCTAAGGTTTGTCACAACTCATTCTCATAGTTGTAAACCATAGTTTCACTTTAAAGGAAACTGCTTTGAGGTTTTTTGTTTTTTACAATCAAGTGGTGTCTAGATATCCAGTACTATCTTCTCCTAAGTTTGGATCATAATTGCCTTTAAACTCTCTTTTCTTTTCACTTCCAAAACTTTGCAAATACTAAGGGTTGCATCCAATGCTGGTCCAATGAGTAGGCCCATTTAAAATAATGAACATGGATAACTTAGATCTCTTAACTTAAATGGGTCTACTCTGCATTGAATGCAGTTAGCAAAAACCCAGTGAAACCTGACTGGCTGACCTACTATTTTCTTGAAACTGGCAGTGCCACTGAACAATATTGCATCTTTCTTCACCATTATCCACAGCAAAGCTGGCACAACCTTAGAATAAGTTATGAACTTGGACTACATAATTTGGACTACATCTGACGATCACTCAACAGAGTGCAGCTCAAAAGAAACAAAAAAACCTCTTAATTCAAACACAATGTCAGCAGATCACAGCCAAAACACATATAACATTCAGACTTTTAAATCATGAAGCTTTGGAGCACTTTTGTATGGTTTTAGTTAAATTGTTCAAACAGAGCTGGGTGGAGACAATGCTGTCCTCCTCAGACCTTGTATCTCAAAAATTAGACTGGCATATTCCACAAAATGTTCAAT
The DNA here is from genome assembly GCF_951804945.1 of Podarcis cretensis. Lineage (NCBI taxonomy): Eukaryota > Metazoa > Chordata > Lepidosauria > Squamata > Lacertidae > Podarcis > Podarcis cretensis. Next base: position 15,209,766 of record NC_137179.1, read on the forward strand.
GGCTAGGAAGTAAAAGGATCCGATTATTTCCTAGCAAATTTAAATACAGTATCTAAAACAGTAGCATGCCCTGAGCACCTGCAGGTCTATTTAGCACACAGAAAGAAATAACTTTTAAAAACGCTGATAATTAATAATGGAGTATTTGTGTGTATGTGTGTGAAATCAAAGTTTGATTGTGGCAAACCATTTTCAACTACATCCAGATTTATATTCCTTGATGCATTTTTGTTCATATAAGGATGGCTTGAAATCAGCATGGGATAAATCTTCACCGAGGCAGCATTAAAAAGTGAAGGCACTAACTAGGTTGTGTTGTGCATACGAATGAATGCCTCCAGCAAGGTTAGGACTGCTTCATAATTTGCTAACATACTGATTTCTCTGCCAAAGTTTCTTCTGAAGGCCTATATACATTTGCTATAAAAATGTTTAAGTTTCTTCTGTGTCTTACGCACACACAGACACCCGTCTCAGAACTGCTTCCCCATAGTACTAGCTATCACTCTCAGTGTGTGTGTGTATGAATGAATACCCAAACCAGACTGATAAAAGTCAACTCCACGGGCCCATCTTTCCTAAATGATCAGCACCTTGCCAGGAAGAGAGTCCTAACTGAAACTCATTCAATCTCTGCCCACATGGTGGTTGTATTTGCACATACACCATTTGCAGATGGTAGGCAAAATGGAAGGCAGCAGGGACCTGCAGCATACGGCAATGGTTCCCACCATTTCATCTTACGTGTTAAAAGGTCCTAGACCACCTTTTGGTGAGGCTCCCTTCTCTGCCCTATACTTTGAAGCACACACAGTTCCTTCTGTACAGGATGGTATTGAAGTATCAGGGAGGATTTGTAGGAGCAATGGACAGAAGAGGCGGGACAGGGGCCCAGGGATGTTGAAGAGCCCCGCAACCACCCAGAGACAGAGGAAGCAGAAGAGGGGGCGGAGAGCAGCCAGGGAGCGCAAGGGCTCAGGGATGCTGAAGAGCATAGCTGTCAACGTTTCCCTTTTTTAAAAGGGAAATTTCCTTATTCCGAATAGGATTCCTCGCAAGAAAAGGGAAAAGTTGACAGCTATGCTGAAGAGCCCTGCAACCACCCAGAGGCTTGTGAAGGAAGCTCAGACTCAGGAAGGGAGGGAGCTTTCAAATCAGTACAGGCAAGGAGGGAAATGAAACGTAAGGGTCAAAGACGTCTTGCGTGATTCCCACGCCTACTTTGTTGGCGCGGGAATTGTAGGAAGTCACTCCCCGAATCTGACTCAACGGGTTCGGACGTGTAATTCTGAACTGTAGCTGTTTCTTGTATATATGTAATAAAGACTGTAAATACCAATGCTGACTGTGCCGGAGTGTTAATGCGAAGGGGAAACACCACCTTTACATGAAGGCCCAGAGCCTGTGAATCAACTGCTACCCTGAAAGAGGGAGAATCTTGGAGGATGAATGACCAAATATCAAGTATGCTGGCTGAAGAAAGTTCTGCTCCTTCTCATTTGACTGAACAAATGAATTTTCACACTTCTGTGGTTATTGGGAGGAGGGACTGGGCAGTCAAAGGGTATACAAGGTGGGCTCCCCTACAGTTGCAGCATGCCTCAGGTACTCTCACCATGCTACTGAGGGTCTGACCGGAAGAACTTTTTTCCCCCAAATGGAGAAAATGTTATTTTCTCTGGACTCGGCCAGTGCATAGTACAAATCTTCCTGTGTGACATATTCCAGATTATCAGCTAAGTACCTATAGCAAGTCCTAGCATCATGTATCATGACACATGGGAACCACCCTGCAAATACAACAAGTCTGATGAAGTTCCACAACAAGGAAAATAGAAAATAGGTTGAGCTCAGTTCTATTAGAAATGCTGACTTATTGCTGAGTCTGTTGAGGGATCCACAGCAACTGAACAGAAGAACAAGAGCAAATGCAAGCTGAAGAACTGACTTGCTTTCATCTTGTTTGCCTACCAATATGAGAGACAAAAATCAGTATCAGAGGAAATGTTTTACCCACTGACCATATGAGATTTCAGTTTGATTGTGCTACTCTGTATGATCTAGTTACAAATGCAAAGACTTCTAACTAATTATGCCTTAAACAAACTTTTCATATAGTCTCAAACACCACATTATAACACATCATACTAATAAGAGGCAAGCTGCTCTCCTTTGACCTATCCATGAAAGCCCTCTGTGATTTCCTTTCTGCTTAGGGCATCCTGATATCTTTGGATTAGATTGTTTTATTGTTCACAAGTTATTGTTCATAACCTCTATTTTTACATAAGAAAATGAAAGAGCAGAGCTGTAATGCAAAACTCAAAACCAATGAAATTTGTGCTTATGGAAAGCTTTAGCAGGAAAAAAGTTAGCATTACATTTGAACACTGAAGTCTCACTAGAAACCTTGAGGTTATTAGGATGTGTTTTATATATAGTATAATTGAAACAATGAATCATGAAAAAACATGGTTTCAGTAAGCTTCTGAACTACTTGTTCCAAGCATAGATGCCCAGAGGAAGAAATAAAATTAAAATTAGAGTATATCAAATGGAATAAAAGAGGAAACAAGACAAATAATAGATACCTGGATTTTATATATAATACTTCCGTTCCTTCCTCTCCCAAAGTGATGTGACTCAACATATCACTCGAGTTAAAAGGCTGAATAGCTACTATGCAGAGGAAGGCTTGAGGGTAGTTTGTATATTAACTATTCTCCCACATAACATATTTTCTTCGTAAGGAACCTTAGGTACAGGGACCAAATGCAGCCACCCGGTTCTTTCTGTCTGGTTCCTGACTTGCTCCAGGTCACACATGCTCATCAGCTACACTGCCTCTCTCCAGCCCATACCCTTTGCCAACTCTAATTCATTTGCTCCTTGAGTGTTTTTGCCTGGCTGGAATGTGACATTGAGATCAAATGATGCCTCTTGGTTGCCTGCATGGATTATAAATGTGTGTGTGTGTTGGGGTGTGTGTGTGTGTGTGTGTGTGTGTAGAAACTATCCTACTAGTTTGTACTGATTGCTCTGCCCAGTTTTGCCTCTAGCACTCTAGCCGACTACTGACATATGGTCCCCAGAATGTTGATGATGGGAAATCCTAGCTACCTTTCCCAAGCTGCCTGTTTGGATGTTTTGTTTGCCATATCATAGAAAATTGTAGCTGCAAGGAGCTGCCGGTTTGTGTGTGTGTGTGTGTGTGTGTGTGTGTGTGTGTGTGTGTGTGTGGTACGGGAATAGTCCACTATGAACATTTAGGTTTGTAAGCAACATTTAGAGAGAGCTGGCACTGAACTTGTTCTTTAGTGGGTTTTCTTGCGCAAGCATATCTTGCACAAAAGTTTCCACAAGCAGACAGTTTGTATCTGTGTGTACAATCTGCAGAGAATAGGAAAATAAAAGGTAGTTTCATGACATTTCCACTAGTGCAAGGTTCCACTAGTGCAACCTGTTGTCTTGGATTCCTCTGTTGCTCAACAATGAGAAATAGACCCAGCTAGCACAAAGGGCCTTTGAGCCAGTGAACTAACAACATCAGATACAACCTTTGAATTGTAAGCCTGACAATGCAAAAATTTGCCTTTCCCTCCTTATATTCTCCGCTAAACTGCTATGTATGCTACATATAATCATTAATACAAATTAATGTGATATTAGGGAAGGGCAACACATGTAACTCAGACCAGGCTTTTAGTGTGGCTGCCTCTGTTCTGTGGAACAGCATTCCTGTTGAGATTTGACAGGTGCCTACTATCTGCACTTTCTGGAAAGAATTGAAGACATTTCTGTTCTGACAAGCTTTTCAAGCTGCTTGCTAGGTTTCTGTCATGGTATCTACTCTGTTTGGTTTTTAAATTTATCTGACTATATTTTTGTGTTTTTAACTCCCCCCTCCCAGCTGTTTTTATTGAATTTTGTACGCATTGCTTTGAAACGTGCACAGAAAGCGATTCATAAACAATCAAACAATATATAAACAGCCCTATGCACAGATTTATTATGATAACTCATTTTTTCTTTCCTAAACAAAAAACAAGGATTCCATCTTTCTTTATCGCTCTTTACAATGCTATAATCAAAAGAGAAATTAATCAATAAAGAATCCCCCCCCCCAATAGCTTGAGCTTAATCCTAATATTTGCTGGGCAGAGGCAGCAGGGTACAAGACCCGCTGCTCATACATTCTCCCTTTGCTCCAGCGTTTACAGGCTGGCTCCATATTCTGTGCTACATCAGCATTCATTGGTCTGACTGCAAAAAACTCTAAACTTTGAAGGAAAGAAGCCTATATAGGCTTTAGGGAACAGGAAAGGACTGGCTCTGTTAGGCTTGTTTTATACAAGATGACACTGCTGTGACTGTCATGGGGTGGTAGGAGGATAATCACCAGGCTGCCTATTGCATGCCAAGACAGCTGTTTGCCTGAATTAGTCAGCGGCTCTTTTGAACAAGACACACAAGCTGTTATAGCAAACGATGGTAATTAGAGATTTGAGCTAGACTTTCTCGGGCCACACATTAGTTGAAAAGAGAAAACAGTCAACAAAAATATTGCACGAAGTAAAAGAACAAATGGAAGGCATTTCTAAGCTTCAGGAACACCTGAGCCTCATACGTGGGCCTCACCACAGAAGGAAAGCAAAGGAGAAATTCAAAGGTCATCATAGCAACAAAGAGATTTAATATATGTAACATGTTAGTCAATCACAAGTCAGCTCAGTTCAATTCTGGGGTAGCTGGAGGGTGTGATGTATCTTCTCAGAGCAGAGGCTCATCTGCCTATGCAGGCAAGGCTTAAGCTCAAGCTGCATGTAAAAGTAGCAGAACTGCATGTTTTAAACTCCGGTCTCATCCACACTTCCGCTTGTCTCACCACTTTCCCCCAGAAAAACCTTTTCCTTAACACTAAATCAGAGCAAATGTCAATAGGATTTTCCACAGATTGATGCTTGCTCTGATTCAGAGGTAGCAAGCGAGTTTTCCTGAAAAGCGGTGGGGCAAATGGAAGACCTCTTGGACTCATGCTTTCTAGGCACGGGACAAGCAGAAGTGTGGGCAAGCCCTCAAGATCTGCCCTCAATTGCCTATAAACTGAGATGAGAGCTTAACTAGGAGTCTGTGAGGAAGCAAATGGCATGGTGGTGTGGGTGAGGTTCAAAATGACATAGCCCCAGGCCAAAAATCCTTGGAGGCAGCATCCCCTGATGGCAACAGCCCTGATGAGGGGATGAATCCACTCTCTGGTCTCTTGCATGAATAGCTGTGGCCAATGGAGCCCACATCTCCTCCCTTTAACCCCATGGAGACACCTCAGTCACTGGACTTTGATGACTGGAGCAAAGACCCCTTGGAGAATCAGAAGAACCTCAATGAGATATCCCCACAGCTTAAAACCCAGGACCTAGAAGAAATCAATGGCTGCAGAAGAATGTTCCAGCCCTTTAACTGGTCAGATGTATCATTCAGGGATGGCACCTCTACTCAATGAATAAATAGCCCAGGTGATAAAGATCTGCCAGTTGCTCCAGAACACTTCCAAAACAACTTGATTGTTCTGCTTCAGCTGCAGGAGCACTAACAGCAATCCTGAAACCCACACTTAGGTCATTGTCCAAGGTGCCTTACCTTCCTGTCTGCCTAGAACCCTGGGACTACAGACCACCTCACCTTCTGTGGGTCATATCTGCAGTGATGGGTATCCCCATGGATCAGGACACAAAAGGGATGCAGGGGTGAGGGAACCTGAGATCTCTCCATGCCTGCTGCTAACTTTCTCTAAGTATTTTTCTCTCAGCAAAGCACCAAAGAAAAGTACCAGGAGGTAAATCCAGGGTAATGAATAAATTAGGATGCCCACCTTCACAACAATATTTCCCTAAGAATTACCCCTCCCCATCTTATTTTATTTTATAAGTAATTGGGACACCCCAGCCACTGTCATGTGTATTTTGAGCCCTGGGTGGCTTACATGCCTTTTACATTTTTTTACCCAGACTGGAAATTGTGTGAGTTATTTTCATGTTAGTCTCTCTTCCAAACTTAAAAAAGGTAAAGGTAAAGGTACCCCTGACCATTAGGTCCAGTCGTGACCGACTCTGGGGTTGTGTGCTCATCTCACTCTATAGGCCGAGGGAGCCAGCGTTTGTCCGCAGACAGCTTCCGGGTCATGTGGCCAGCATGACAAAGCTGCTTCTGGCAAACCAGAGCAGCACATGGAAATGCTGTTTACCTTCCCGCCGGAGCGGTACCTATTTATCTACTTGCACTTTCAAACTGCTAGGTTGGCAGGAGCAGGGACCGAGCAACGGGAGCTCACCCCGTCACGGGGATTTGAACTGCCGACCTTCTGATCGGCAAGTCCTAGGCTCTGTGGTTTAACCCACAGCGCCACCCATGTCCCAAAAAACTTAAAAAAGAGCAGACCTTTATATGAGAAACACTTTCCGCCTCCACCCTTCTTGAGATGCAGTTTCACATCCCCCCAAAAGGTTTTCAGCATTCTTTAAGTGTTAATCCTAAAGATTTCACAAGTATCTCTTCCACCCCAACTTTAAAAATGACTTCCAGTGGATTTGGAGTTTACCAATTACATAAAAATATTCAATAGCTGAAATATGTTGCTTCAACATCTAGAGGGCTCTCCTTTGGTTACCCCTGATAACGAGCATTGTACTGGTCTGCTGGGTTGGATTTAGGGCTGTGTGAGTGGCTCACATGCACATGCACTGGACACTGAGCTGAGGAAGCACCATCTCAAAGTTTGGTAAGAAAGGTGCTGGGCTTCAGCAAGAAGGCATGAGGCTCCGACAGGGTCCTAGAGTCCTCATGCCTCCTTCTCAAAGCCTAGTTAACACTTTCTCAGCTTTAGGAAGAAGGGGGTGGCTCTAGGACCCTACTAGAGCCCTCAAGCATCTTTCCCAAAGCCAGGCACCTCTTTACCCACCTTTGGGAAGGAAGGCAGCACAAGGAGTGATGGTGAGGCTCCAAATTTTAGCCTCACACAGGATGCCATACTACCCAAGTCTGCCACTGTGGTCTGGCTGCCTTTTCAATCTCAGTTTTCTCTAGTACCTCAATTTGCTGGCCAGACCTCCTGCCTCCTTGGCTGTACATGGCTTCTGCCTTCCCCGTGACAGAGCAATAGTTTGTGTGGGACTAGTAAAACATTGACTTTAGCACATCACTCTTGGGGCAAATAAAAAACATAAAACATCCTCAAAATAAATGCTGTCTGAATTGAACTGTAGGCAATTGTTTAGCAGGGTGCTGGAAAATGGGATTGAATGAGGGGACCAGAGCCAGTAAATACTATTATTGCCCAGGCAAAGCTCTATCTTGAACAGAAAGCCTTTACGGCCATTCTTGTTGAGGATAGCCAATGGTTAGTTTGGGAGAGTAGCATTACTACATTATCTGAGAACCCTCTACTGCTTAGGAACACACTTCAACTTGTAGCCCTGGTATCTCAAACTATGATGGCTTTGCACATTAATGTCACTTCTAGCGCCAGAAGCAATCAATGAACTGAACACCGAGTTCTGTATATCCCATTAGCTTTCACACAATTAATTCATGGAGGGTAAGGCTGTCAGTGGCTGCTAGCCATGATGACTATGTTTCACCACCAGGCTCAGAGAAATAATGCCTCTGACTAACAGTTGTTGGGAAACATAAGTAGGGAAAGTACTGTTGCAGTCATGTCCTACTTGTGAGCTTCCCAAAGGCATCTGAATGGCTAATGTGAGAATAGGATAATGGACTAAATGGGCCTTCAGTCTGCTTCATCAAGGCTCTTCTTATGTTATTAACAGAAACAGCCAAACAAAAAACAACAGCATTTTGTGGCACCTTAATGACTACCAAACTTATTATGGCATACGCTTTCATAAGCATTCTATTCACCATGGTGTTGCTTAGTAAATTAAATTATAATAATTGAGGCATTATTAGTACAAAGGAACTACACCATCAGTTGAAAGCCTTCCCTACCCAGTTTTCCCTCTTCCCCAGTTTAAATCAGTTCCATGTTCCAAGTGTTCATATATCCCAAATTAGCTTGGAGCGATGCCACTTAGCGAAAGGCGTATGGAGAGCACATGGAGAACATTAAATATATAATACCGTACATAAGGAATATTCAGTCCTCTAAATAGTCATATATAGAGAATTCTCAATGAGAATTTATGGTAACTGTTATTTACCAGCTTAAATATTTTACTTCAGCCTGCTATAAAGTTCTTTTTTGACCTTGTTATTTCTAAACTTTTAGTATCCTCCTAAACACTTCCTTTCTTTTCTGAACTCACTGCAAATCAGCATTAATTGGCATGTTCTAATTGGTAGAAGGAGAAATGCAGCAATGAAGCATTTGTCCTAATTACCAGAGGCCCACAGGAATACAATTATCTGGTAGAGATTCATTTTGGTTTCACTAATTACTTTAAAAACAGGCATCATAAGAAACAAAGCTACTTCCAATGAATTTTTGCTAAGTCTACGTGATCTGATGTACATTTAAAATATCAGTGGTAAGCTACTCCAGGTTGCTTCTACTCTAGTCCATTTCTCTGGAATTGCCACTCTTGTTCACTCAATTTTTATGAGGAATCCATACGATTTCACTGCCAAACTGTTGTATTCTGGTGTGTCCTATGTTGATGTTTCTGACCTGTGATTTATTAATTCATTTATTAAATAACAACTGAAGCACCAGCTTGTACAATGTGAGTAGGAAGAGCAAAGTTGATACTTTTCAGGGATACTGTGACTGTAATTTAAATTTTCCTGTTTATAATTCCAGCCATTTTATTTATTCCTGCTCAGTATTGAGCAGGATGGCAAATATGATCTAATAAGCATTACTGAAACCTGGTTTGATGGCCTGGGATTCCGATTCAGAGGCTGAACCAGAGGAATCCCAGCCTGCACAGGAGTCCCCGCCTCCAGGGCCGGCTGAACTGGGGCAAGGCCTAGATTCTGAGGAGCCTGCACCTGTGTCAGATCCTCAAGAGCAGGCACCAGGTGAAACCCTTCTGGCCCCAGAGGTGCTTGAGGACTCAGTGGCTACAGGTGAGCCTCCTCCGGGGCCCAGTAACCCTTCGGCCTCTCCTGAACTACAGAGGCTTAGGGCAGAGAGGTGAAGGGAACTGGTTGCTCCCAGGAGGAGTGCTCGCCTTAAGGCCAGAGGAGGCGAGGCTCCTGGGGGCCGGGACCGCCCCTGGCCTTAGAAGAAGATAAAGGTCAGTCAGCCCGGTCCCAGGTTGCGGGAGCAACGTCGTTGTTGGCTTCTGACCTTCCAGTGTTCCTGTTCCCTGCTCGGCCTCCTGTTCCTGACCTTCCAGCGTTCCTGCTCCCTGCCCGGCCTCCTGCTTCTGATCTTCCAGTGCTCCTGTTCCCTGCCCAGCCTTCTGCTTCTGACCTCCCAGTGTTCCTGTTCCCCGCCCGGCTCCCTGTTTCGGACCTCGCCTCTCATCTCGTGAACTCTGACTACGATCACGGTACCTTTCCCCCGGGACCAGCACACCTGGTGGGATGAGACTCAATGGCTGGAATGTAGGAACTGAGGGGTATAACCTGTTAAAAAGTAATAGACCAAGCAAGGAGGAGTAGCAGCATTATATGTAAAGGATGTGTACGCTTGTGAAGAAAGCAATGACATAAAGCAGGGAAGGCAGATTGAGAGTATATGGGTAAAAATCGTAGGAGAGAGAAACAACAGTGACCTTACTGTGGGTGTCTGCTATAGACCCCCAAGCTAGACTAAAGACTTGGATGATGCCTTCCTAGAGCAGATTGCCAAACATTTTAAAAGGAGAGCTATAGCAGTCCACTTCCCCAAAGTCCGTTGGAACTCAAACTCTGCCAAGAATGTAAGGTCCCAACAAATTTCTCAGTTGCCTCGCTGACAATTTCATTTTCCAGAAGGTGGAAGAAGCAACGAGAGGATTATTTATCTTAGACCTGGTTCTCACCAACAGAGATGAACTGATCAACCAAGTGGAAGTACTGGGAACCTTGGAAGGAAGTGATCATGTTCTTTTGGGTTTCAAGATACAGAGGCAGGGGAAGACTGAGTGTAGCTGGACAAGCATTCTGGACTTAAAGAAAGCTGACTTCAAATATCCAATAGAAAGAAATATTCAATGAGAAGGGAACCCAAGATGGATGGGAGTTGTGTTATGATCGCTCCCTCTTAATTCTGCTTTTACTGGGTGGAGAACCTTTTTGGCTACATGGGCCTGATCCTTATATCGGGATTGGTGTTACAGGCCAAATTAGACAGTTGGGCAGGACCACCTGCCTATCAATCACATGGTATCATTATATCACATGATCGACAGGTGGGTTGTTCTGCTTGCCATCTCTTGCATTGGCTGTTGGGTATCATGTGTGAAAGGAGTCCCTCTAGCAGCAGATCTGCAAGAATGCTTCCTACATAAGCAACAGGTATGCATTTGACATGAGTCTGCCTCTGAAGACAGACTGGAAGCTTCAACTGGTTAGAAAATGGTTACCAGACTTTGGCCTCGTGTTTATACGTCAAAGCATACATAATTCGGATTTTATATAAATTTCATTGGCTTCCTGTTTCCTTCTGGGGTCAATTCGGAGTATTGATTCTAGCTTTTAAAACCCCAAATGGCTTAGGAAAAGATATTACTTTAGGGCCCAGCTTATGTCTTGGGAAATTCAGTGAGTGTGCACAAAAAACAGGGCTGCCTTGTGGCAGAAATTCATCAGGTTCTCTCTTTGTATGTGTCTCATGAAAAATTGAAGACACTTATTTTAAAAGACTTTAATGTGCAGCACCTCATTTTGTTGACAGTCTTAATGTACAACTGTTACTTTTACTATTACCGCTATGAGGTTTCTGTTTTGCTTTGCTTTAAGTGTTGCTAGATTTTTGTTATTGCTTTTAGAAATTGTTTGTTGCACTTAAAGGTAAAGGGATCCCTGACAATTAAGTCCAGTCGCGTACGACTCTGGGGTTGCAGCACTCATCTCGCCTTAAAGCCCAAGGAAGCCGGCATTTTACATTTGTATTAATTATATTATTATTTTCTCCTATTATTTTCTATACTAGCTTACGTACACTTAGTAGAAGAGTGGGGTATTAGTATGAGGAGGAGGAGGAGGAGAATCTCAAGGGAAGGGAAACAGCCCAATGAAGAATCACCATACTCAGTGGCCACAGAATGTCCCCTGACTGATGTATCTGTGTAGAAACTGGAAAATCAAATAGGTGTGGAAGGATTGAATTTAGGAGCATCTATCTAAAGGTGAGAAACTTAATTCAATTTATAGCTTCTTCCTACAGAAAACCTGTTTTGCACATCTGGGATCATAGAGTTGCTGAATTGTCACTTAGGCTGTTAGTCACCAGAAATAGGCTATAAAAAGAATGTATTATGATAACAAATAATTCCTGATACAGAAATGGAAGGTGAAAGGTTAAATCAACTGTAAATAACCAGTACTGGAAAATAGATGTGTTTTTCATATCTGCTCTCTAATGAGAATATAATTAAGCATAAGATATAAATTTCAGGTCTTTAAAGAAATTCAGTTCCTGAATTTTGCTGACAGTGAAATGGGGAAAATCTTTTTAATTGTGTTTTCTTTATTGCATTTTTCATTATTTCTTCATATTTCCAACTAGTTGCTTTAAATATTTACAGATTTGTTCTCAATATCTTTTGCCCTGGAAGAGCTGCATCCAAATAATGTATAGCTTTGTTTTTCATTCTGATATGGGTTTCATTATTTGAAAATTTAATTAATGTGAAGAGACTGTGAGAGGTTGTCAGCTTACAGCCACAAAGTGATCCTGGGAAGTAGAATTCATTTCAGCCAAAAACCAAAACAAAGGCAGCCATATTTCATACATTATCGTGTATCTTGTAGAAGTACTAATGATACAATGGAGCTGGTGAACTCAGGAAGAAGTAAACAAAAGATTATGAGTATAATTTCAAAGAATAACAGCTACTTCAGGAACATTTTCTTCAGTGTTATCATCTGAGGAAATAAATCTCCCCCTCCAATAGTGAGTTCATTACTCTCCTGATGACAGAAATGAAGGCAAACCAGGAACACAAAAAAGAGGAAGACATCATCACTGGGGGACGCCAATGTTTGCAGAAGTACAAAAACAACATTATAAACACGCAGAAAGGGGAGATGACATGCCCCCCCACAAAAGCAGTCCAGTGAAAACTGAGCATGCTCATGACACCAGAAGTCACAGAGTGTTGTGAATTGGCTTGCTTGAGCCTTTAATAAGTTATAATGTTCTAGTGGATTGAACCCTGAATAAAAGCATTCCTGTTAGAGGGGTAGATAGACTGTAATATTTTGTTGCACATCTTAGTGGTATAATAATAAATGTGAAGATCACAGTGAAGTCTTGTGATTGGTGATAGAGGCAGTTTATTGTTATGGTACTGTTTGTTGTTTGCTGCTGCCCAGCAAGGGACTCAGCTGCTGCTGAGGGCCTGAAGGGCCTTGCCTGCCTCCTTCCATCTGGGCAGAGAGGGCTCCATTTAAATTGCTTTTATTTTTTATCTATGTCATTTTAAATTGTGATTGATATTAATGCTGTATTCTTAGTTTTAGATTTTATGATTTATGTGGAAATTGTTTTCCATTTGGTTGTGTACTTTTTGATGTGTTTTATTTATTGCTTATGACTTTTGTTATGTTGGTAATTATGTAAATCTTGTCATGTTGTAAGCCGCCTTGAACATGGCTTTAACTATGGAAAGGTGGCATACAAATATAATGATGATGATGATACGGGATGCTAAAGTGGCAATCCTATACACACATATCTGGGAGTTAGGCCCATTGAATTCATTGAATTTTACCTCTGAGTAGATATGTGATATGAATGCTTGAGTCTACATTATTTATTCTGCTTACCATTAGTGTGACATTTCAGGTCACCATTTCTTACTACACTGTTCCATTAACCAGAGCATCCTCAGTCGAAAAGTTTAAAAAAGCAATTGTTCCACACAGTGCACTTTAGTGCTTTTCATTCAACTCTAATGCACTTGGTATGTAAATAAGGAGCTGTGATTTGTTAATGACTAGAGGAGATAAAAATATCTGATGAAGGGGCGCTGTGATAACTATTTTGCATGCATTATAGTGCAAATGTTAAGCAAGAGGTGCCAAAATAAAGTTTCTTTAGATATAGTGGTTTCACTAAGGTACCACAGATCGCAAGATAGATTGTTACAGGGCACGTGGTAACCCTTTGCTCTTTCTGCTCCCATGGCTCACACTATAAGGAAGAATTGTAGCCATTTCATTCTTCATTTGTTTGAAATGTTTCATATCCTGCCTTTCAGTATACAGTTTCAAGGTAACTAACAACAAATTAACTGATATGGTAATTAGTTTGACTTCACCCCAAAGGCGCACTCTTCCATTGTCTCCAGAGACAGCAATGCCAACAATGGTAATTAATTAATTAAATTCTGAACAAGGATCCGTAAGAAAGGATTGGTAGTAAAGCAGCATTAAAGCAATGAAATGGCAGTCCCATAGGATAGCAGTAAAAAGCAAGGAAAAAGTATACCATCCATTGAAAACTTGGGAGAATAGAATTTCCTTACCCTGATGCCTCAAAGTTAATAGGATGTGAATGTCCCTGCAGATGGTATTTCCCAGCTGAGGAACCATCAAAGAGAAGGCCCCATCACTAGTCACCATCCACCTCTGAAGATGGGAACACCTGCAGCAGGAATTCTGAAGATACATCAAGTGATCTTTCTCAAAACCGTATCCCAAACCAGATAGGGCCTTTGCTTTGTTACTTCAGAATAAATCCAGCTGTACTTAATAGTATCTACTGCTGAGTAAACCTGTGCACAAATTAGAGCTACATGCTACTTTTTGTATACATCTACTTCCTCTTTGCACACTTGATTCCTTGCTTTTATATACAGCAGATACCCAGTTTGAACTTTGACCACATACATAGAGGCATTCCTCAGTGGCCTCCATGTGGCCACTATAATGTTTGAAGCTACCTTTTCTATCTCTTGTTGTCTAGTGTCATATGAAATGGACATGATGCACTGAGCACATCTTCCCTACCTGTTTACTGGCATCTCTTGTTGTCTTTAAGCTCTGGGTCCTACTAAGGGTGAAACGTCCAAAGACAGGCAATTTCACAATAAATAGTGAAGACTCCTGTCAAACATTCAGGGATCCACTAAATATAATTGTCCTGAGGCCTCTAGTAATTTTAATTGGATCTGGACTGTAAGTATTAAACAGCAAATTGAAAAAACCCACACTAGTAGCAGCACTAAAAGAAAGCTTGTAATGAGCAGGCATACTTTTCACCAACATCATGTCTTAAAAATATTCATTGACTGTTGCCTACAAGAACTTGCCAATCAGATAATAGGATTTTGACTTTAAAAATCATTATGAAACTGTTGTCTGAGCTTTTCTTTTCGGGGGCGTGGAGGGAAAGATATAATTTTAAAGCAAATAAATTAGAAAGCTCAATTTGAAAGACATTTCTAAAATACAACTGGCATTCTGAAAGCTCCAAAGGTTATGGATGTTTTGTCCCAGAATTTGATAACAGCACAACAGAAATGCAATATTAAAAAATAGGAAAGCCGTTTCCATTATTGGCTTCTGCTTAAGAGAATTTCATTACATGAACATTATAAAATCAATCTGAGAATAAATATTAAATGCTGATGTTCAACAAATATTAATGCAAGTTGGAAGCAGTTAACCAGTCTAGGAAATTAAAACAAACCTCAGGTGCAGAGTTACAAGCAGCAATAAAAGCCTCAGGGCAAATTTGATATGGGAGATTGCACAAAGGGTCTCTCTCCCCCCACTTCTCATAACATCTAGAACTCATTCATCTGATGAAAGAGATTGGCAATAGAAAAGGGAGTATTTGATGTGTAATACCACACATCAAAATGTGATGATGGCTGCTAGATTAGATGACTTTAAACAAGGATTTGACATAGTCCTATAAGACATAAATTTGGCATCAGCTACTAACCATGACAGTTAAATGGGTAGTCTCCAAGTCCACAAGCATTATACCACTTAGTATCAGGTGACAATTAAGCAGCTGAGCTCCCTGAAGCATCTATCTGCCTGACTACCATTTGGAAACAGGATGCAGGATGGGTGTGATCTTGCATTGATTCAGTATGACAATTATAATGTTTTTAGGTGTTCAATACAGACTTTGTATGTATGTATTGTATGAAATATGTAAAATAACAAAGCAAGTATTAGACTTCACCCCAGAATTGGCCCTACTAAACATCTTCCAAGACAACAATGCCCATTTACACCACAAAGAACTCATAACCCACCTACTTTCAGCAGCCAGAAACACCATAACCAGACACTGGAGAGACCTGTCAGGAGTAAGCATGGACCAATGGTACCAAATAGTATGGGAAACAGCCCTACTAGAAAAATTAACTAATAAACTGAAACTGACATGGGGACAAACAGAAGAAGACACCTTCACCCCAATATGGCTCCCCTTTATCATATACACAGCCCAACAGGACAATGACAATAATCCACCAACAGCATACAAATCAATATGGCTAACTTGATCCAAAACACCCACCCACCTCACTCACACACGAAAACAAAGATCACCACAGCCAATCACAAACAAACAATCACATCCTAGGCCAACCCCAACCTCTCTCACCACCAAAGGAACACAAGTGAACAACACAAGCACGCTGACACCAAACTACATACATTAAGCATAATAGAAACACCGCTACCCGACCCCACCCCCACCCATCTCCCCTCCCTCCACCCTCCTTTCTTTTTTTTTCTTTTCTTTTTTCTTCTCCCCCTAATGCCTCAACAAATGAAATGGATTTGTAAAAATGTTACACGGGGGGGGGGGAGAGAAATATGAGGCATTACACTTACACTGTAAAATAAGAAAACCCTTAATAAAATATATTTATATATAAAAAAAAAAATTCCAGACTTTGAGGCTTCTCTCCTAAACCCACTGACTAGGCAGTAATCCCCAGTGAACTTAATGAAACTTACTTCTGAGTAAACATGTGTATGATTGTGCTGTTAATATTTATATTGTTCAGAAGGACTGAAAGCATAGGCCTCAGTGTAGAACTTAGATCTTGAATTGAAATATCTTTCATAAAATGGCAAAACAGAGCAAATGCATCCTTAAGTCTGAGGGCTCCTCAGTTTATTCAGCATTCATCCTGATTTGCACAAAGCTTACATGGCAATTATACAGTGTCTGCTCTTTACTGAGCATTTGTTCTGATTTGTTTGCAGAAAGGCTCTATGATGATGAGCATTCAACTAAGCTGTTCTGGTGCAAGAAACCCACTGTTTAAAATGATGTATTTTTGCGGTAAGGAAAGTGATGGGCAAATGCATTTATCATACATTTTGGTGCATTATCCCATCACTTTCTTAACTGCAAAAAGTACATTTTTAAAAAGCGGATTTGTTGTACCAGAGCCAAAATTTCATGCCTAAATTTCTAGTATGTCCCACAAAATACTGACTGTTCAGAGCTGACCAGAACCAAATCAGATAGCTGCATTGAAGAAAAGGGGATTGCGAGACTTCCGGGTTAGCGTCTCCGGCAATGGCGGAATTCCTCTGATCGGGAGGAATTTGCTCCGTGGAATTCAGGGTCTGGCCGCCACGGCGAAGGCGGAGACCCACTAAAAATCGCAGGCGGGAGAAGCCTGTGAACGTGGGATTTGGCTGGCACCTTTTGCGCCTCCCCTACTCGCGGGGAGACCCGGTTTCGGGGATCCGGAGCGATGTGGGGTGAGCGGCGCGGTGCTTCGAATTGACTGCTTCTTTCACGGAGTGAAGCCGCATTGCTGTTGCCGGAGAGCGCTGGCTTTTTCCTGTGGACAATTTGACTCTAAACAACTACCCGTGAGTAGAACGGAAAATTGGATTTTTAAACGTCTTAATTTGGCACCGAAACGGGGAGGTTTCAAACAGGAAGTCCGCCTTCCCCTTTTGTAAATAGATTGAAGCAAAGAATTTGCAAGCTAAAGTCTTGGAAAGTCCTATGTAAAGGAATAAACTTTCATCGGCTAAAATCATTAAACCCCCCCTTGGAGGCAGGAGAAGAGGGGGAAAATTTTGGATCGTATAAGCCTGCAGGAGAGAGTGAAGAAAGTTGGATCACCACCGATCTGAACCTGGAAACGGTCTGCTAGTAAGACTGACGTTTTTGGGAAAGTTCATTGACTGTGACAGTTAGTTAAATAAGAGAAATACATTGTTTCCATTGTCTCCTTCAGCGTTTAAAAATGAGTAAAAGTAGTTGAAAATTGAAACTAATCTTACTGCTTGAACTGTGCTTAAAAGGATTGATACAAACAGAAATTGTTTCCTCTAGAGGGAGCCTTTGAAATTGTTACAAGAGTTGGGCTGGTGGAATCTCCAGCTGCAAGAGAAAACCGTAAGATTGACCTTGGATCGCTTGAGAATGTTGACAGAAGAAGCCTTAGTGATTGCACTATGCAAGATAAGTGAGTCATTGTAACAGCTCCACAAGAAGACGGATGTGATGAATATTAAAACTGATATTTTGGGACAAAAAGCGACTAATTTGGGACAAAAAGTGAACATCTATACAGAAACTATTCAGGAACCGATACAGGAATCTACTTTGACATGCCAAATGGTGGAGAAAGCGAGGGAGAAAGTTGTGATTGTTGAACCTAAAGTAATACAAGTGGAGAGGGAGAGAGCCCCAGCCTTACAGAGGCAATTTGATGACTACAAGTTGTTGCCCTCTATGATTGAATTCAGAGAAAGTCAGCTTGGAACCCTGCTTGGACTGGAAAAGGAAAGTTGGATAGATCATCTCATGCAGGGATTTACTGACCTTTGGGATCTGGACTTGGGTCAGGAGGAAATTGGAGTTGTGGGGTCCTTCAGATTTGGAGGGATTTTGAAACACGTCCTGAAATATCTTTTGAATTTTAGTTTTAATCATGGAGATGTGGATGACATGTCGAGAAGGAATAAAAATATTGCTAGGTTGGAGCTCCCCCGAGACCTACTCTTCAGCATCAAAGGAAGGAAATTAAGAACAAGATCAGCAGAAGACAAAGTATACGAAGAAGACTTGCAGAAGGGACCTGGAAAAGAGTTAAGAGCCTTGGACAGAAGATCACCAGGTTGATGGACTATATGGAATTGACGGAAATGACTGGCAGAATCCGAGACCAGGGAGAAGAGACGGTGGAAGAAGATTGGAAAAAGTTTAAAGTTTATTTATAGAAATATGGTAAAATTAATGAGTGTTAGAAAAATGTTGGAATGAAATTATATGGCTTTAGTAGAAGTGTTATAAGGAGTTAAGTATAAATAAGTACTGTAGTATTAATGGAAAATAAGGTTAAAATGAGTTAAGATATTTACATGACAGAAAATAGTGAAAGATGGAAAGGAATTGCTGAAACAATTAATAGAAGTGGAATACAAAAAGGGAGGTGAGAGGAAGTCGATGAAACAAGGGAATAAAAGATAAGGCATTGAAATGGTATGATGTATGTTTTCAAATTGTTTTTGTTCTGTTTTGTTTAGTTTAATGCGTTAATGTTGTGTGGTGTATTGTTTATATATTGTATGGTATTGTTTTTTCTTTCTTTTGTTTTTTCTTCTTTTTTCTCTGTGTCTTTTTCTTCTTGTTTGTAAGGTTTAAAAGCAATAAATATTATTTAAAAAGAAGAAGAAGAAAAGGGGATTGCTAAATAGTTTGTGAATTGTGGAAGTGGTTGAATGAAAAATTAAGACTTGATAAGAACCTTCTCCTTTAAAATTTGCATGTTTTAAAAGACTGACATCTGAACATTACTTTTCCTTTTAAGAAATGTATGGAGATTTTAAAAAGGTATTAGGAGTAGTTACACTTTTTTTTTAACAGCAGATTTATAAAAGAAGCACCATCTCTCTAGCCTGCGCAGTCAAATCTAAAGCAACTGGTAGCACCACATGCCTGAATGGACATTAGCCTTAGGGTGAATCAGACCTTTGGTTTATCTTCGTTGGTACTGTGTATTTTGATGAGCAATGTCGCTCCAAGTCTTAAGCAGGTTATGGTCTTTCCCAACTCTTTCCACCTGATTAATGTTTATTTACTAGAGACAACGGGTATTAAACTTTTTATCATCTGCTTGCAAAACATATGCTGTGCTACTGAGCTGTGACTCTCCACCCCCCTGGGACATTTCCTTTGTCCTAGAAGGCTGTGCCCCTAACCCCAGATGGGTAGGGGATAATTGTAGAAATTAAGTGGCAAGGAAAATACACTGGGCATTCTCAGAGGCTGTAATTTCATTACTGTAATTTGTATGAAATACTGATTGGATTGGGCTGTTTCTCCTTTAACCTGTCAAGAGATGAACAATGTTACTGACATAAGCCACAATGAACTTCCATTTTTGCAAGCCCCTGTACTGTGTGGTACTTTTAGATGAATTGTGTCCTAGCCTTCAAGGAAAAATGCTTCTCACCTTCCATGGCACTGATGGCCACACATCCATAAGGCCAAAAAGGACCCCTGGACAGTTAATTCCAGTCAAAGGAGACTATGGGGTTGCAGTGCTCATCTCACTTTCAGGCTGAGGGAGCTGGCGTTTGTTCACAGACAGCTTTCCAGGTCATGTGGCCAGCATGACTAAACTGCTTCTGGCACAAAGGAACACCGTGATGAACCCAGAGCACACGGAAACGTCATTTACCTTCCTGCAACAGTGGCCCCTATTTATCTACGTGCACTGGTGTGCTTTCGAACTACTAGGTAGGCAGAAGCTGGGACAGAGCAACAGGAGCTTACCCCGTTGTGCAGATTCAAACCGCCAACCTTCTGATTGGCAAGCCAAAGAGGCTCAGTGGTTTAGACCACAGCACCACCCACATCCCTTATAAGGCCAGTAAGGTAAATGGAAATTATGAAACAATCCTGTGTGTTTTCTTGGAACTGTGTTTATTTCCATGTATATAGAATTGTAGCCCTAGTCACTAGATTGATACATCCTGTGGAATTTGATATCCCAGGGTTATGTGAGAATATACCTTAAGAGAGTGAGTACTACGGAATGGAGAGGATGATTATATATTTTACTTGGCCAGCAGCATTTGCTGAAGACAGTTTTCAATAGAGATGAAATTGTCTTTGAGGCAATAGTCATATTATAGAGGGAAAGGCCAGGAGCTCTTAATGAAATCCTTGAAGTCATTAACTCAAATTAAAGCCAAATCATGCCTACCCAAGAAGACTTCCAAAAACAACATTCAGATTTGCATCTAATCATCAGACCATCACAAAATAGCTCAGAAGGTAGAGCATGAAACTCTTAATCTCAGGGTCATAGGTTTGAGCTGCATATTGGGTGAAAGGTTCTTGCATTGCAGGGCGCTAGTCTAGATGATCCTTGTGGTCCCTTCCAACACTATGATTTTCTGTTGTTGTGGACTTGGTGCTGGTGAGTGTATGTCTGTGTGGTCTATATGTACGTCTGTGCACTATATATCTGTAGTGTGCATACATATGTATGTACGCATACATTGCCTATGCCCAGTTCTGACATGTGACCCATTCAAGGGTGGCTGACAGTCAATACGGTCCACTGGCCAAAAAAATGTTTTTTTTAAAAAAATCTTTTTGTCTTGCCCCTTCCCCCAAAGGAGCCCGGGGTTGCAAAAGGTTTGCTACCCTGTCGTTGAGCCTCATCTATTTAATTTTGCTGTCTCCTCTCAAACTCCATTTTGAGATTGGAACTAAATTCAAACTTCAACATCAAGCTAGCGTCCTATCCTCCAGCTTTGTTTAGTGTACAACTTGATAAAGGATTCTGGATTGTGTATTCTCCCTTAAACAAGGGAATGAAGTGAATAGACCTGAAAAACTTGCTCACAATTTTGTGGTTTTGCTTGGTATTAATAGAGGCTTGGCTTTCTGTGAATTTTTGTTCCATTGCCCCCAGTCCAACAATCTTTTAACCACTTCAGCAACTTGCAGGCAGCAAGTGATCCTATGGAAATTTCCCAGTCATTAACTGGTGGACCTTCCTCCTACCCAGCACGGGATGTACACAATGCATGCAAATTGCTTAAAATGTTTACAACGCTTCAAAAAGTGGATTGTTTTACTTGCATAGTTATCACTGCTATTATGTAGTAAAGGTAAAGGGTAAAGGGACCCCTGACCGTCAGGTCCAGTCGCGCACGACTCTGGAGTTGCGACGCTCATCTCGCTTTATTGGTTGAGGGAGCCAACGTACAGCTTCCAGGTCATGTGGCCAGCATGACTAAGCCGCTTCTGGTGAACCAGGGCAGTGCATGGAAAGGCTGTTTACCTTCCTGCCGGAGTGGTACCTATTTATCTACTTGCACTTTGATGTGCTTTCAAACTCCTAGGTTGGCAGGAGCAGGGACCGAACAACGGGAGCTCATCCCGTCACAGGGATTCGAACCCCCAACCTTCTGATTGTCAAGCCCTAGGCTCAGTGGATTAGACCATAGTGCCACCCGTGTCCCCCCCTTTTTTTTTGCAGAAAATGATGCTGCTGCTTTCTGGAAAAGGGTATCTTGAACCCAGTTGCTATTTGATCTGCACTACTAACCTATTTATTTTCAGGTTATGGCATCGGTTCTTGTTTTAATATCCCCAGCTGGTTTGAGACATAGGTACTTAAAGGACCACCTCTCCTTATATTTTCTTCTCCAAGCATTTTGTTCAACTTCCAAGCCTCTGATTTGGATTCATTTGAAAGTTGATGTAAGGATATGCGGTAGGCAGGCCCACCAAGCCACAACACTACATATGCTTTTTGATTCTACTTTAAAACCAGAATGAGCATAATACATTTTGTTTCCTGGGCAGAGCAGCTAATGGGATTCCCCATCCCATGTTGAGAAGCACAACATGGTCAAATTATTTTGGCACCTGAGGCAGAAAATCCCACAACTATAACTACTTCTCCTGCTCCCTAGTAATCCAGTAATAATAAATTAAATAACTAACAATTGTTGCCTTTTCATCCAAAACTAGCTGCCTCAGGTACCCACCTCACTCTCTCTAATGGAAGGGTACAAGGAGTAGCGGGGTATCAGAGTTGTCTTTGGCATGAGTCCTCATCTTTTTGGATCTTCTGTTTTGTTTGTTTTTATGCTATGATTATGTTGGTGCTTTTATGTTGCCGTTTGTTTATTTATTTAACAAAAATATATACTACTTGATTATGCTAACAAACCTTTAAGCAGTTTACAATATATTAAAATTCTCAGTAAAAACAGGTATCTAAAAGCATTCAAAAGATGATGAAAACCAACAAACTGATGCTAGCTACTAAAAAGAGATAAAACACTTGTAACTTCCTTACTGTTCTTATTTGTTGTAATCATGTTTTTATTGTTCAAGCATAATTTTTATTTTGTAAGCTGCTCTGGTTGCTTCTGAATAAGAGAGATTGGACACACACAAAATAAGCAATTACTATGAGGTATAAATGTGCTCTTAAAATACTGTTTTCTTGTAATTTAATCTTGATTGTATCAAAGTGTCGGCCTTTACACTTCACTGAGAATCTTTCCCCATTTCAGAGAAAACTCTTCTACCCACCCACCCAAATTTGAAATGGTATTCCAGTTCCTTCATCATCGATAGTCAATGTGATCATTTTGACATCTGAAATGTGCCTTGTGATCTTAGCTGTGCAGAGCAATTGAGATATCCATCAGTGGCAGTTCCTGCTGAAGCAATCCCGCAGGGTATGCATATGCCAGAGATCAATGCAAGCACTTGATAAAAGGCTATTACAAATATGACTGAATATGCATATATATATGAAAAGCAGAAAAATATGTTCATCTCATCCTAGTACTTTCGGAAAGATGAAAATGTAAAGGGTTGTGTAAAAAATGGTCCCTAAAAGTTTAGAAAATTGTCACTTGTTGCCTTAGCTGAGTTGAAAGGCAGTTTTCAATCAGCAAAAAAACTTTTTTCTGCCTTGAGATAGTGAGAGCCTGAGGCAAGTAGGGAAAATTGAAGCTACATGAGCTTCCTCTGTCAGAGATGCAGCTGAAAGAGATACACTAAGAATATGCTAAAACTGTAAGATGATAGATTTGATTGGATCAGCTTGTCCTGGTACAGAGGAGTATACTAGCTTTCAAATTACATGCTCAGACCAATCATGTGGAAAGTCTCTTGTTTACCTCTCTTGAACCATTTGTAGTGGATGCATGAATGAAAGCTAAAGCTCCAGAGGCTATCTCTGACCTCCTAACAAGAACAGTTAGTTACATCTTTAGCAGAATTACTGAAGTCCTTCCAGCTCTTTCACTCATATTTTATGCATGGCTATTTTCTTGAATTTCTAATTTCTGTTTCAGAATGCATCGATGATTTAGTTCGCTCATAGGATATAGATTAGAATGCCTTTTAAAAAGCAACAGTATTCATCTCAATATTGAGATGTTTATGTATCCTTGATGATATTCCAGAAGATGGGGCAGATTTTCAAGATCCCCTCTATTTAGTGAGGGACCTTGATGCCATGTGTCCTACTTTACAGAGGACAGCCCTTCAGAAGTACTCCCAAGCTGCGTGCTCCTTCAGGTGGAGTGTGCTCCTTCAGGGCATTGTAAACCTGCGAGATGTAAAACTACAGTGCCTAGAATTCTTTGAAGGGAAAGCACTATAAGCTAGTAACACTCGATCCAGTGAGCAAGTGCTGTGGGTAGGATTTCCAGCACTCAAACATGCGAATAAATGTCTAGTGCACACACCATACTGTCATGCCTGGCTATAAATAAAAACCAGGCAACCAGAAATGTAACGAGGCTGAACAAAGTAAACTAAAATAAGCTAAAGGATACCATTCAACTGCCCAGTTTTTCAAAAGAGGACAAGGACTTTTCTTTTTCATGATTTAGCAAGGGAAAAAGCCAGAAACGCTAAGCCTTACTGTTAATTGGTCTATTTATATAATGTTTGCAGCCACGTTGGACCATTATAATAATAAAAAAATAAAAGCAAACATTTATTGGGATTAAGCAAAATGTTAAAAAACAGTCAACAATCATTTTAGGTGTCTCTTTCAGGCTGTATGTTATATTAAACAAAAATAGCCAAGTGAGCATAATGACTTATATAACAATCATGCACTGTTTGAGAAGGCACCAAATTAAACAATGTGTGGGCTTATACATGGTGATCGTGTTAAGATATTAGGGCATGTGAGCATGCACAGGCAACTGAGCATGGTATAATATGCACAGTGACTCATATACTGTAACAATCTTATGCTTTTTTTAGCAGAGCCCCAAATTTACATTAAATGTAGACTAATATGTAGTGACCATTTGCAGATATCAGGGCATATGGTACTGCACATCTTTGTGCATGTGATGGAGCAAAGTATAATGCATTGTCTGAAGACCATTGTGTATGAGTCACTTTGTGTTATGCTATGCTTTGTCAACTGCACATGCACACACACCCTGCAATATCTGCAAAGGATCACCATATTTGGTGTGATTTTGGTGCTTTTGTGAAAAAGTACACGATTATTATATGACACACCAAGTATTATATTATGCTCAAATATTAAAATGGCCTTGCGTGCACACACGTGTGCAATAGCACATGCCTCAAATAGCATACCTCCACATGATCGCTACATATTATTCCACATTTGATGTAAACTTGGTGCCTTTGTTGCTTGTCTGCAAAAACTACATAATCTTTGTGAAAAGTTGTACTGTGCTACCACAGTTATACAGTGGTACCTTGGTTTACAACTATAATCCGTTCCGGAGGTCCATTCGTAAACCAAAACAGGTCGTAACCCAAGGCGCGCTTTTGCCAATGGGGCCTCCCCCCAAAAAAAAGGGTTGTAATCCCCCCCAAAATTGTTCGTGAACCAAAAAAAATTGTTCATAATAAAAAAGGGGGTTGTAATAAAAAAAAAAAGTTCGCAAACCGGGACACGCACTTCAAGGTTTGAATTGGTCGTAATCCAAAATGGTTGTAAACTCCCGTAGGCTGTTCGCAAACCAAGGTAAA
This sequence comes from Podarcis cretensis, assembly GCF_951804945.1. Taxonomy (NCBI): domain Eukaryota; kingdom Metazoa; phylum Chordata; class Lepidosauria; order Squamata; family Lacertidae; genus Podarcis; species Podarcis cretensis. The sequence goes on from NC_137179.1 coordinate 15,234,886, forward strand.
AAAGGTAAAGGTAAAGGTACCCCTGCCCGTACGGGCCAGTCTTGACAGACTCTGGGGTTGTGCGCCCATCTCACTCAAGAGGCCGGGGGCCAGCGCTGTCCGGAGACACTTCCGGGTCACGTGGCCAGCGTGACAAGCTGCATCTGGCGAGCCAGAGCCGCACACGGAAACGCCGTTTACCTTCCCACCAGTAAGTGGTCCCTATTTATCTACTTGCACCCGGAGGTGCTTTCGAACTGCTAGGTTGGCAGGCGCTGGGACTGAGCAGCGGGAGCGCACCCCGCCGCAGGGATTCGAACCGCCGACCTTTCGATCGGCAAGCCCTAGGCGCTGAGGCTTTTACCCACAGCGCCACCCGCGTCCCTTAATGTTGGAAATGCTGCTGTAACGTATCTCCATATTATTTCCTTAGAATCATATAATCTTAGATTTGGAAGGAACCCCAAGGGCCATCTGGTCCAACCGCCTGCAATGCAGGAACCTCAGCTAAAGCATCCATGACAGGTGGCCATCCAACCTCTGTTTAAAAACCTCCAAGGGAGGAGAGTCCTTCAGAAAAGATAGATTATCTAGTAAAGGAAATGTTCCTTTAAAAAACCCCTCAAAATACTTTCCAGATTGTAGCATAATCTTTGCACCAACTTAATTAATAAAGCATTTTCTGAAATTTGCCTGTAGTCTAAGAATGCTGAAATACCACAAAGGGAGTCAGGTCTCTTCATCTCCAGTGCACAGATGCAGGTGCGAGGAATCTTTGAGTTTTGTTGCTGAACTGCAATTTCCATCAGCCCCAGCAAGGTTGCCAAAAACATCTGGAGGGCCAAAGGCCCCCTCCCATGGCATTGTTGGTTGGTTGACATCTGCTTGTCTCAGGAGACAATGGAGGGGTGTGCCTTTGGGGGTGAAAAACTGTCGGAGAGTTACAGCATCTGCTGTGGCTGTAGAGACCAATATGGGAGAGACATGTTTTGTTACAGCTGGGGCAGATGAAGGCACCTGGTTGTGCTGCTGCAGATGCACCATGGTGTTTTTTTCTTTCTGTGCTCCTCCCCCCATGTTGTGTCCCAGACCAGAGATACTGCCCCTCCTGATAACATGACATAGTCAATCCCAATAGTAGATCCCAAAGGGCATTTTTCACCTGTGTGTAATTTTAATAATTATTATTGTAATTTTTTATTCAATTTCTTCATCACCCTTCACCACAACATCCTAGGGCAGTTCACAATATTAAAACCAATTTAAAATAAATACAGTTAAAAGGATAGGGCAGTTATGGGGTATGTATGTATTGTGAATATACATGCAAATATATTGTACAGTGCCTGGCTATAAATACAAATCAAGCTGTCAGAAATGAAGCAGGGGGAGCTTAAAACAATGGGATTTAAATAAGCAATAGGCCACCAACCAGCCATCCAAGTGTTTTAAAATAGACAAGGCCTTTTGGTAGTGGGGAATTATGCCTGGGCTCTGGCTCGTTGCTTGATAAAAATAATCATCAGAACACAGACCTGGACTCCACTGAGTTTCTGACCTCTATGAATCTCTTTCTCATCTAGCACTTTAGACTGCAACCCTGTGCAGTGAGGGCCCCTAGAAGAGGGATCAGTCATGATTAATCTGACACTTTATTAATAGATGTTTTAATCATGTCCTTGAAGTGTTTTCCCCAAAAAGAAAAAAAGATACATAGCCAAAGAACAAAACAGATTACTCAAATATTTCATACATTTACACTCACAGTTGCGGTGTTTACTCAAAAGGAAGCATGCTGTGTCCAGCGAGGTTTGCATTTACCTGGGACTGCAGTTTCAGAGATTTTCATGCTGGCCGGAGGAACTGTTAAAAAAACAAACAAACAAACATTTAAGCTAACAAAAATGTAACTGCTTTCCTATTTTCCCAAAAATATTTTTTGTTACTTTGAATCCAGTTTTGGGGTTAGACTAAATGTGATGCTGTAAAGGGCAGAACAAACATTTAAGCTAGCAAAAATGTACCGGTAACTGCTTTCCTATTTTCCAAAAATATTTTTTGTTACTTCGAATCCAGTTTTGGGGTTAGCCTAAATGTGACGCTGTAAAAGGCAGCTCAGTTTCCGTATTTATTTACCGTATTTAAATATACTAATCTGCTTCCATCAGTTTTGTTTCTTACATTTAGTCAGCAGCTGTGGGGCTATGTGCTCTTCTGGGCACATTGCACAATAGACAGCGGAACCTCAGAGCATATGAAAATTTCATTATGTGCAATCCTTCAGAGCAGATATTTAAAGGAAGGTCTTGCAAAGTTGTCTTCTGCTTTCATGTCTATGCTTCCCTCTTAGCAATACTCCCTTAAGGAAATGTGCTATTATTGACGGAAAGCCGAGTGGCTGACAAGACAAAAAACAAAAGCTGAACAGTGTTCATGCAGGAATTGCAAATTCACGCAAGAACACATGCAAAGCAGGGTTTTTTCTTCTTTTTTCTTTTCACAAGACGACCTGCGATGGTGTGCAAATCTGTGTCTCTAAATCCCAATGTTCACATTAGTACTGTCGGAGTTTGCATTTTCCCCTCCCCTCAAGTTAGCCACAAAGCATATTGTTGGAACCAAGGTTGGAGGTTCCTTTGGGAAGGAGGGGAGAGCCACATATGCCATGATTTCAACGACCTTGGGAGGAAGGTGGGGTATCATGTATAATAAAGAATACACCAAACAATGGATGATCTGCCCATCTGTTGCACCCTGCTTGTGGTTAACGCTTAGCTGGAATGAAATATTCAACGCAGCAATAGAGAAATTAAAATAGTAATTTATTTGTCAGACAAATAAATATGAGGCACAGTGGTATATGGTTACCAAGCTCTGGCCTGGCCTCTTGCCATTCTGGCCAGCACTTATATTTCCTTAATCCAGCCCCCTTGCTCCTCCTGTGGCTGCCTCTGTCCAATCAGCCTGGTTAAAATTCCTATTGGCTGTTTGCTAGAACCAATCACAAAAGATACACCCATTTCCTCTTGCCTTTTATGGAAATCAAAAAGCTATATATTCTTCTATCTATAAATGACAAATAAGTAGTAATATATCTTACATGTGTCTCAACAAGGAATCTTAATTACCAGCTCACCTCTTGCCCTCCTTGCCCTATTGCCTTCCAAAACAGATAATTAATCTTGAATTTTTATTTTATGCATATGTCAAGGATTGAGTTCACATCAACATTGAGAGATCTCCTTCATTTGAAGGTTTCTAAACAAAAGGCCTGACAACCATATATCAGGAGTGCTCGATTGGCGTCTTCTGTCTGGCAAGGGGCTTGGCTGGTGGCTGACTTAATTTCAGGATAGTTACAACTCTTACAACTGTATGAAATAAGAATCTAGCATTTCTTAAATCCTTTGCATAATTATATTTAAGCTAATATATTTAATACATAAATAACCTTTTAAAAGGAAAAGAAATCTTAAAAGGATCTTAGTTTAAGAAAGAAACAGCTTTAGAAAAGTCTTCCCAAAAATGTTCTCTTTCTGCCAGCTAGATGCTTTTTCACTGCTCTTGACCTTCTTAACCTTAGGAAGAAGATATGGCTCATTTTACTATTTATCCACCCTTAATTTGTAGGGTCAGTGTAACCTTGGCTGTCAGCCTGTAATTCCCTTTTTACGACTTTGAGAATTGTTTTCTGCTATAAATCAGGGGGCCCCCTTGTCTAGGAGTAAAAACATTTTGCCACCAAGATTCTTAGGCAGCTGGTCTTCTGCCTGGCATGAAACAGAACATTTTTAAGCTCATTCTTAAAATACAAGCCCTGATTAAACATATAAGCTTTAATAAAAATGCAAGCTTATGATTAGATGCCTCACATCAACACCCACTCAAATTGGGACCTCAGTTGGTTAGGGCATGGTATGCTGATAATGCCAAAGTTTGACGCCCATGTGGGACAAATGCGCATTCCTGCATTGCAGGAGCTTGGACTAGAATATGATTCCAACTCTACAATTCTGTGAGGATTCAGAATGGAGTACCAGGCTCGAGAGTGTGGTTTTTTGTGTTTTTCTCTCAGGCGCTTGCCTTAGGCCTGAAGTGACTTATGGGGCTGCTGAGGCAGAATGAGGGCCAGGCTGAAGGGACTCTCCCCCTTTCTCCAACAAGGACTGACTGCTCCGAATAATGACAATTTTGAGGCGAGGTTCCCCAGTGACAAAGATTCTTCTCACCTGCCAGGCCCACCCAGCGCCATCATTTAATATCCTTTCGGCACCAGGTGAGGTAGAGGGGAAGTATTTCTTTCCCCCATTTGATGGGTGGCGATATTTTTGCTATGTTGGTGTTTTCTTTTATTGGGGTGTGTGTGTCTGTTTGGTGGGGTTACCGCACGGCTTTTATTGTGAGGTATTTTGTTTCTCATTTTCTCCGTTATGTTTCCCTGGATGGTTCTTTGCTCTTAAAACGAGTCGTTCGCAGGTCCCTTGCACTGGACGGATAATTTTATTTACTAAATTTCCACAGCATATTGTTCTCGCCAGGAGAGAGAATCCTTTTCCCGCGCTTTAAAATAACGGCATTTTCTGAGAGAGAGAGAGAGAGAGAGAGCGAGCGCGGTTGGGCAAACGAGGGTGACGCGCTAAACGAATTTTTAATTTTTTTTGGGGGGGGGGGTTGTTGGAGGGAAAAGATCCGCCAACCACGTGACGGGCGCTGGCGGGAGAAAACCGTTGGCGTCGAACGCGGCCTCGTGACGCCACAAGAGCCCCGCGTGCCTCCTAGGCGTTCGCCCGGCGCCGCACATGCGCGCGCGCATCCTCCTTCTCCTTTCGGGTCCCCCTCGCGCGTGGCGCGTGCCCCGCCCGCTGGCCTCCTCCTCGTTTGCCTCCGCCCTGTCCCCCCTCCCCTCCCCCAATTCCTTTTTTAACATTCACTTTCTCCCCACCTACCCCCCCACCCCGCTCCCCTTCGTCTGCGTGGACGGAGGGAAGGGGAGCGTCACTTTGGGGGGGCGCGGGGTGGGGTGGGGGCGTTTGCCTGGCGCCCCTCGGACCCCTGGCTGGCCCAGGGGCGGGGGGCGAAAACTATGCCGCGCCAGGAGCTGCTGGAAGCACCCGAGCAAGCCAGGAGCGAGGGCAACAGGCCATGAGGAGCGACCACCATGGAAGCCAGATATCCTTCCTCGGCTGTTTTCATTCCCCAGCACCACCGGGGGAGAGTTAACGACGTTGTATATGCATACACACACAGTCCTTGTGTTTGCACATACATATATACATGCACATATATATATATATATATATATATATATATATATATATATATATATATATATTGTTGTTTAGTCGTTTAGTCGTGTCCGACTCTTCGTGACCCCATGGACCAGAGAACGCCAGGCACTCCTGTCCTCCACTGCCCCCCGCAGCTTGGTCAGACTCATGCTGGTAACCTCGAAAACACTATCCAACCATCTCGTCCTCTGTCGCCCCCTTCTCCTTGTGCCCTCCATCTTTCCCAACATCAGGGTCTTCTCCAGGGAGTCTTCTCTTCTCATGAGGTGGCCAAAGTACTGGAGCCTCAGCTTCAGGATCTGTCCTTCCAGTGAGCACTCAGGGCTGATTTCCTTCAGAATGGAGAGGTTTGATCTTCTTGCAGTCCATGGGACTCTCAAGAGTCTCCTCCAGCACCATAATTCAAAAGCATCAATTCTTCGGCGATCAGCCTTCTTTATGGTCCAGCTCTCACTTCCCTACATCACTACTGGGAAAACCATAGCTTTAACTATACGGACCTTTGTTGGCAAGGTGATGTCTCTACTTCTCAAGATGCTGTCTAGTATATATGTATATGTATATGTATATGTATATGTATACACACACCCACACCCAATTGCAGAATTGCACACGGCAGGGGGCAGTCTCACCCACTGCTAAAAAGTGCATCAGTAACTCAATAATAATAATAATACAGTGGTACCTCGGGTTACATAACGCTTCAGGTTACATACGCTTCAGGTTACAGAGTCCACTAACCCAGAAATAGTACCTCAGGTTAAGAACTTTGCTTCAGGATGAGAACAGAAATCGTGCTCCGGCGGTGCAGCAGGAGGCCCCATTAGCTAAAGTGGTGCTTCAGGTTAAGAACAGACCTCCAGAACGAATTAACTACTTAACCCGAGGTACCACTGTAATAATAATTTTTTTATTTATACCCCGCCCTTCCCGGTTCAGAAAACCGGGCTCAGGGTGGCTAAGAGCAAATTTAAACCACTTAATTGAAGAAACAAAAAACAAAATAAAATACAGTATAAAACGTGAATAACAATAAATTTAGAATTCAAAAATCAGTTTAGGGGAGAAATCCATCCAATAAACATTAGATGACCACCAGGGCTAGCTGGCTAAATTAGTCCTATTTGGGACAGTGAGGAGACCAAGGGAGAATTAGCTGTGGGATCCCAGAGCTGCTAATGTTCATGAAAAGGGGAGGGGGGGGGGAAGGAAGGGGAATAAAAGATCAGGCTAAGTTCAAACTCAAGGCAAACCATTCCTGGGGAAATGGGATAGAGCTTTTCCCAAGTAAGGAGCATTGCACCTTGTTCAACATACCGGAAAACCCAGTGAACTGTTTTGTGCCCCCCCCCCAAATGAGACCACTCGTGCTCCCTGTTGGAGCAATGCTTCATTCACGGAAATACTGTTTTAAGTGGGTATCCACATATGCAGCCTGGAGCTGCTTTCCAAGGAAGCATGGGATACCTGTGTGGTGAAATTGTTAGGAAATTATGTGCTGTTGACATGTAGAATTTGCAAGCACCTTTCAGGATTTCCCTGCACCAAGAAGTTTGCAATATAAAGTCTGGAAGTGGATAGATCAATCGGGGAGTCCTTATACACTATAGTGCTAAAGTTCTCCAGAAGGAAATGCACCACCAATACAACCCCCAAAATGAATATCTGGGCACTTTGGAGGCAGTTTATCACTGTAGTACTATATGGCAGAAATCCCTCTTGAATGCAGTGGGTCGTACTTTCGGAAATGTTTCTGTAGGATTGCAGCCTATACAAATCTTTGTGTGTTGAGGTTTGGAAGTATATTGGACCCTTAATATAGTCCCAGTGGAAAAAAATTACATATATCACAGGAACCTTTTAATCTTTGCTTTTACTATTATTGCACCCTATCTTGTGTGTTACTATTAGCTCTCCATTTATTTAAATTGTATAGTTTTGCCCTACAGTTGCAGCAATTTTCACAGTGCCTTGGATTATTCATAGATAACAAAAATAGCAGAAAAATACATCTAAAACGGTGGTTTAAATAACAAAACAATATTCTTCAATGCTCCCACTGTTCACTTTTATAATCTAAGCGACTTGGTGCAGGAACCTGTGGGTTGTATCTAAGGTGTATTTAGTGTAGACTACTGAAGTTTTACCTTTTTTTTACTGAAGTTGATGATTGTGTGTTAGTCATGTCTATTAACCTCAATGGGTCTGCTATGAGTAGGACTAGCATTGGATAAAACTGTGTGTAATGGGAAGGATGGCATTAGGGATCCAGCACAATCTGGCTAAGGGAGAAAAATGATAAATGCTTAATAAAGATCGCTGATTTCCTTAACTAGCTTTCCATTTACGTGGTTTTTAAACGTTATCCATGACAAGTTTAGAAAAGGAAAGATTAATTTTGAAAGTACTTTGGAATTGCTTACTAAATTTGACATCCCCTTTGATTATGTTCATGTGAAATACATTTTTAAGGTGAGAAAACCTGTATAACTGAATAGGATTGGAAGTACTATTAATCTGCAAACTGTTACTTTAAAATAAGGTTTTAACGATGAATTTACTATATGTGAAATACCGAGCAGATTAGTTTGTCACTGAGTTCAATGATATTTGGATACATTATTCTTTGTTCAGTATTGTAAAGTCTCTGTCGGGGATTGTGCCATTACTGTGTTCTGTACAGTGCTTTCTAGCACATTGTTGGAGTTACGTCATTACATATTAAACAGTACTAGCAGCAGCAGAGCGGAGTAGAAAAACGCTTGTTGCAGAATCGACTTTTCCTCAAGCTAGCAATATTTGGTCATCAGCTTCTGGCACATTGTGGTCATGTTTTGCATTGGCCTTATACATTCAACATCTCAAAAGTCTAGCCTCTTTCATTCATATGGCATGTTATAAATGCCATAGCTTCCCTCCCCATCCCCTGCTGTGTCCTCAATTCTGAAGTTTGTAATACTGTATGGAGTTTCAATGGAACTTAAAGTTTGGCCCTCATATACAGCATTTCCCACACAATGCTTCTCTAGGACTTCCTGCTGGCCTGACATAGATCATTCTCACAACAAGGAACAATATATTTTCATCCTCATTTTATGTAAGATGTCAAGGAAATAAACAACTATTTGATTTTTTAGAAGACATCTGAAGGCAGCCCTGTTCAGGGAAGTTGATGTTTTATTGTGTTTTTAATATCCTGTTGGAAGCCCCCCAGATGGGTGGGGTATAAGTAATAAAGTATTATTATTATTATTATTATTATTATTATTATTATTATTATTATTTAAAGTCTCTGTCGGAGGTTCCCTTTTTCTCCTTTACGTTTTAAATTATAAGTTACTTTTGACACACTTATCTAATGTTACACAATTCCATATTTATCCTGTTTCAGTATCCAACAGACTGTTACAAAAGTAACTGGTGGGTTAGCTAAATATATAAATATATGTAACAATTATATGGCCATAATCAGTTATTTAAATACTGCTTTTAAAATATAAATATGTTTATATATATCATCTGCCTATTTTGTCACTTAAATGAAACAGTTAAAATAAACTGCATATAAAAGGAAAAACTATTAACCTTAATGTTCTCAAATGTATTTCCTCTTCTTAAACCAAAACTTTTTTAAAAAAAAAAAATTAAACATTTCCTCTCCAATAGTAAGGACTCTTTATTTGTTGTATGAAAAGTAACATTTCCTGTGTGAAAAATCAAAATAAGTTTGTATTCATTTTCTCTTGAGAGTTGGAAAGTTAAGATGCTTTTCAGCTGGATACATTTGTTGAAGAATTTAGTTATCTGATTTTAATTTTATGAGTGTTTAGCTTTTGTACAGAATGAAGATTCTGCTGCTGCTTAATGCAGTGGCAATGCAAACCTAATTTACTGTGCAAAACAAGCTTTTTAAGTTCTCATGCAGATGTCAAAAAAGCCATTAATTACATAGGAGAGAAACATGTTTTACAAATTTGAGGCACAATCAAGCCAATATTAGGTTGATAACAATAAATATTTAAGTATATTTTTATCGGTCCCCATTGACACATATGGAATTTTCATTTAAAATGCTCAATTTTTGCTGGATCATGCCCTTACATTTTTGCTCCATATGTTATTCCCTGAAAATATTTGTGTGTTTTTTCTGTTGCATTCCCCCAGCCAATATCCAGCCATCACTTATGCAGCCTTTACCACCACCTTCATAGTCCCTTCTGCTGCTTTTCTCTTCCAGGTGCTTTTTCTTTATACCTTCTTCAGTTACAGTGTTCACCTATTGGCACGGTCCAGTCAAAGTTAAGCACCCTTAAAACACATGTGCATGTCCATAAAACAAGCTCACTGTAATAACAACTTGAAAGTGCCTAACTATAAAATCAGAAATCACTTAAAGTGCCTGCTGAAATAAAAAGATATTTATTTGGCACTGAATCTCAGCAGGTAGGGAGTTCCAGAAAATTGACCCACAATATTGAATTAATATGAGCTGTGCATCCAAGCCCTGGGGATTGCTAACAGTTACTCCCCCAAAGACCTCAGTGACCGGGCAGGGCTATAAGGAAGCAAGCAGTCTGTAACTACCCCTCTGGAAGTTGTTCTAAATTAGATTTGGAAGGAGCAATCAGATAGCAAGTGTGCTACAAGCAATATGAAACAACAATGGCAATTAGGAGTAAATTAAACCTAATGCATACCATCTAAAAACGAAAACAGACAGCAGCCTTTCATGCCTTGGGCAATCAAATAGAAGGGAAAGGATAGGAGCACATGGGCCTAAGATATGCCTTAAGGTGCTTAGGAGAAAAAGTGTGTAGGAAGCAAATTAAACGAAATAAAATATGGGTCATTGCCCTCCAATGCTATTGTCAAATAGGAAACACTGCCTCTTAATTTATACAGGTTTTATGGGGCTACTCTCCTCTTGGTGTGATCAAAGCACGTCATGGGAAGTGAGGGCAGATCTCACTAAGAACTGTCTGAAAGGCTACTACTTCAAACTTCAATATAATATCTCTGACTTTAGTGGAAGTAGTCAAAAATATGTTGCTTAAAAACTATGACTGAAGTTTTATTTGTCAGAACCTTTATGAATTATGAGTAAGATCCAGACTTAGGCCATTTCGCTTAATTCCCATTGAAATCAGTGGAAGTTAGTTAATGACTTTCCCTCCCCATTTTAATATGAGAGGGACATAAGTGAAATTCAGTAGGGCTTGCACCCAAGTAAAGAGAATTAGGATTACAACCTGACAGGCCATTTTAAATACAGAAAGCTGGTGGAACCTACCTTTATTTGAAACTCTGTTCAATTGTTGGGCTATGGTTGGCTGTGTTGGCCTAAGCCTTGCAAGAAGGAAAGCAAGCATTCAAAATAGAATTTGATTTACACCACCCTTTTTGCTGACGCATATTCCGCTAGGTTGCCAGGTCATGTGGTTGAGCTGAACAGAGTTGGGACCCACCGTTAGTCCCCACCCACCACTGCCCCACCCCCAGAATGCCCATTTTATACAGGGCTTATACCAGCATACTATCTATTGGTTTCATTTTAGTTAGCTGAGCAAAGCTCTGACAGCATGAGAATGTTACACTGGGGTATCTCTGGCTGAGCAAGAGGATGTGGGGCTTATGCTGTGCTGGGCATCCCAGCAGATCTTGGCTTTAGATTGTCCCTTAAATCAGTTTCACTCATGTTAACCGACCTATATCTGAGTACTGTTGTTCAGAGGAATTATATTATCAATTAAACATGGCAAGATTGCAATTTTTGTAATAGTGTGTAGAATTAATGGTGTGTCTGTGCAAGAGCATGTAATATTCCCTGTGCTTAACTGCAAATGATAATTTTGCACAACAGTATGCAGATATGTTCATTGGCTGTATCCACAAGTTGTAAGAGGAACATTAATAATGCAGAACACCTGACGGAGCTTTAAAATTTATGAAACAGCTAATGGATAAAAGGGAGGCCTTTACTGCAACTTCACAAATGAAATTTACTAGCTCACAAGCATTTTTATTAGTCTACTTGTTATAGCTATATTAGTAATATGTGGCTCAGAAAAGAAACCATAGTCAAGGTGTTATGCCTGGGGTTCTTATATGCAACTTACAAATATGCTTTACTATGACCCAGAGCTGTGACAACCGCCACACTCAACCTTGCATTTGATTATATCAGAGAAAAGCCTTTCCATACAGAGAAATGCAAAGCATCCCTTTCCCTACACAGCCCTTTTCTCTGTCTGATCCTGGTGTCCCCAAAGTCCCATTCCACTGGTTCATAAGATTTGAAGAGCTCAACATGCAGGTTTTTTACGTGGACTGTGTACGTTTTGAAGACATCTCTCATCCTCAGTTGCTTTTATGTCCTCCTGCAAACGTTTTGGAGATACCTGGCTGGCCACTGTTGGAAACAGAATGCTATACTAGGTTGGCCTTTTGTCTAATACAGCAGTACTTTTTATGTTCATCTTTAACATTATTGCCATAAAAGAAATATATAGATAGTTTTTTAAAAAAACTAATTTTCTGTCTAAGAAGTACTGTATCTGATGGTTGCATGGAAGTGCCTGTCCTTATCTTTTTGCATTAATGATGTCATGCTGTGCATTTTGTTATGCATTATTCTTAACTTACCCCCTCCCCTTTAAACAGGCAAGTGATTCATTGAAGTCTGGAACTATTACTTTAGAAGATTTTAGAGGAATTTATCGTACTATAGCACACAGATGTGAAATCCACGATCTTTTCAAAACTCAGTCTCCGAACCACAAATTGCTCCCACTTTCAAATCTAGTCCAGTTTCTTAGAAATGAACAGTTTCAGCCTGAAGTTGATGAAATGGTTGCTGCTCAACTCATTGCAAAGTTTGAGCCCATCGAAGAAGGTACACTGGATTTTTAAATATCTAATTTCATAATTGTTCTTACAATATTTTCACTAGCATTAATCACTGGTAGCTATTTTTTATCTTTAAGTATGGTGCAATCTTATACATCTTTATTAGAAAATGAACAACTTAGTTCAGTGCCTCAGAATGCAACATTATGCTAAAGCTTGAAGTTGGACAGTGTCTGTTCTTGGGTACAATTACTGAAAGGTTCACAGAGTACCTTTGGAAAGTGGTGCCCAACACCCCCCCCTCCAGTCTTGTCCTGTGAGAAGAGACAAGGGTAAGAGAACTGTGTGCTACTGGGCTCTGTTACCAAAAGGTACATGTGGTGTCTTTGAGCAGTGATCCCCCATTGATTTCCCTCACCCTTTGATTTTTCCTGAGGAAAAGCCTGGGCCCAGTTTGAGGAGGAAATCTCTCATATACATAGGCTGGACCAAGTTTAATAAATCAAAACCAGCATATTGAATTATCTCAGGAGAGCAACAGGAAGCTAATGAAAGTGCTGGAACACTTGTATAATGTGATGTTAGCAACTCACCTATTGTAAGATGGGCTGCTATATTTAGTGCCAGTTGAAACTTCCAAATGGTTATTAAAGGGGGCCTGATGTAGTCCAGTCCTGACTACAAAGGAGCAAATGATGGTCACTGGATCAGATGAAAAGATAGTGGCCATCTCAAATATGCAGATAACGAGTGGCACGCCGGATGGGCCTGTATTACTATGGAAAGTTGGACTCCCTCAATGAGGGGAGTTAGTGCCCTCTTTTGAATATAACATTAATAGTCCTTTGATATTTCAATCTTGCCTTGATTCAACCTAACCAAGATCAATTGACAAGTCTAGTTTCTCAGCCTGTCAAAATACTGATAGGACAGGTTGAATGAAAAATAAATATGTATGGTCAGAAACCTGGTAACCTTCCAGATCCTATAGACCCACCAGCAGAAATTCATAAATGGCATAATAGGCCAGAGGCATATCTATTTAAATCACTGAAGTATAACTCTCCTTATCAGTCTCTGTGCAAAGATTTAGATCAACATCACAAGCTATGTAGCTTGGAGAAAAATAGCAACTAGATGTGCTTGAAGCTGTAGGCTTTAGAGAGTTAAGAGAATGCTTCAAGCAGGTAGGCAATGAAATAGTAGGTGTAATCCAACGCTGGTAAATCTGAAATGATGTAAACTAAAAAAAAGTATCAACAATTATGCTTACAAGGATTAGCAATCAAGAGAGTTGTTGGAAACAATGCATAAAATAGAATGCATGCATGTAAAATAATGGTGTGTTCACAGTTTGAGTACTCTACAAAACGTTGGTTGCTTGTGAAATAGTATTTAAAAGATAAATATTTTGTCTTCCTATTCCTGGAATGTACAAGGTACATTATAATAAACTTATAAAATAAAAAACAACAACAGTAAAGTAGTACACAATCTCAAATGACTATACAAATGCAAATATAAAACAGCAAAAAATAAACCCAACCCCCCAAAAATGGTATTACAAGGTGAGTTAAACATTTGGGAAGGTAGAACAGTCTTCCCTAGAAGAGGTATCCCAACCCTCGCTAACACACAGTACATTAGGAAGAGATACAGAAGGAAACAACAAATATGTTCATTTTTCCAATGAGAAAAGGCTAAAGGGATGTGACCCTTGCAGCAGCAGAAAAGCGCAGAGCCAGGCAAATATATCTTTGAAACAGGGTGCATATATTTACTTTCAGATACTGTGAGAACAAGAAGACAATTTGTGATTGTAATCTGAGAAGTAAGGAACAAAGTGATTTCAGAAAGGATTGTCTGGTTCACTGAGCCTATCCATCTTGAAACGTGGGTTCTTTGTAATAGCTTGAACAGCTAGAGGTAGAATGGGAAAGTATGGAAGTTATTGAAATATCAACCCTGTACTTTCCCATTCTTCCTCTTCCCATACTTTCCCATTCTACCTCTAGCTGTTCAAGCTATTACAGAGAGCCCACATTCTTCTGTTCAAACATTTTGTGTGAGAAGCACAGGAAAATTGGCCCAACCCTCTCAAAATATTATTTGTCAGTAATGTCAGTGACTTCATTAACCAAAGAAGAATTTTGGTCTTTTTATGTAGTTTTTTTTTGTTAGTTTCAGAGCTAGTTTACTATGCATTATGTGACAGTTGTGGACAGTGTATTTTAAAAACTCCAATTTGGATAAAGTTCAGAAGTGATCAAAAAAGGTTTTTTTTTAAGAAAAGAAGAAGATAGAAGGAACATGTTACGGAAACAGGTCAAATTAGCCCAAGGAAAAGACAGCAGGGGGAAAATGACTAGCAATATATTTTTGGATATTACATGGAAATATTGCAAAAATGACAGAAATGAATTATTCACACTAGTCAGGATGGAAAGAGAAATAATGGTTGTGGCCTCATTTCTTCGGCTGATGTAAAACATGAGAGAAGTGGAGTGGTGCACTTAAAGCAAAAAGCTTCTAAAGGGAGTGAGATTGTGCCATCTCAGTTGGCTGCTGTCTACACAAAAATTGTAACAGCGCAACCTCAAAACCTTAATCCCAGAACTGCACCTTTATAATTTTCTGATTCTCTGCCATTTGACCCCCACCCCTCAGCTGTCTGTTGATATGAGCCACTAAGAATTCTCAGTCTCTGGGCTGCATCTTATATTACGATTTGTACTCTAGTGCACATGCCGAAGTACAATATGTGATCATTCAGACTTCTTTTTGAAGTTACACATCAAGCATTGGACACTACTTAAACTCAAATGGATTTAGAAGTTAACTCACATTCTTTACTGGAGATTCAGTTCTCAAGGGGCAGATTTTACATCTTTTTGGGAACAGTCCAGTTATAGCACATTTCCCAAAATCATTAATAAGTATCAAATCAATAGGTTCTTATGTTGTACTTCAGGAACTGTTGGTGACTCTTCCGGTTATCAAGCCTTAAAAATTGCAGAATGAGATGCAGAGCCGATCATTTGCCTTTTAACTGCAGTCAGAATCGCAATTGCAAATTACTCAGAAGAAAACAGCAACGCAGCACCAACAATGTGGGAAGAAAGGGGAGGCTATTGTAAAGTGATAGTTTCATAGTGGATATCAACAGACAGCTGAGGGGTGGGGGTCAAATGGCAGAGAATCAGAAAATCAACCAGTGAAACTGTTTTATTTTATCAATTTGAGACGAGACTGTAGGCCTACCTACACTTACCTGTGAGTAAGGGCTTATCCAAACTTAACTTTCCTCCATGCTTTCCAGGCATGATTGACACTTTAAAGCTCTGTGTCTGAACACTTTCCCCCACCCCATAGCTTTCCGCACGAAAGCCTGTTCTTTACTGCTGAATTGGAGCAAACAGCGATCCGTGGAAAACCCGAATTGACATTCATTGAGCTCCAGCTTTAAAGAGAGTTTCTTTGTGGGGAAAGCTCAGACGAAAATAAGCTCACTCGGATTTGGAGTTTAAAAGCACGGACCTGTGCCTTGAAAGCTTGAGTCAAAAGATAAGTATGGCAGTGTGGATAAGCCCTAAGTCACATTGAACTCAGTGGGACTTACATCTGAGTAGACACGGCTACTATACTGCAGTGTAAGTAAATCAAGGCAATGGGATGATAACTTTGTACAAAAATGACGTTATATCCTGTAGTACAAAATGCTGGCCACATGACCCGGAAAAAACTGTCTGCGGAAGCGGACAAACACCGGCTCCCTTGGCCTTTAAAGCGAGATGAGCGTCGCAATCCCAGAGTCGTTTGTGATTGGACTTAATTGTCAGGGGTCCCTTTACCCTTTACTTTACAAAATGTATGGATAAAGTAGTTTGCTTTGTACATGTCAGGCAGCTGTGTGTGCTACTTTTACCGGACACCTTCATTGGCCCTACCTCCAATAAAACATGTCTCTCCCATAGAATCATAGAGTTGGAAGAGACCACAAGGGCCATCGAGTCCAACCCCCTGCCAAGCAGGAAACAATATCGGTGTCTAGAGCCACAGCCAGCACTGTAACTCTCCAATGGTTTGACTTTACCCCCCGTGGCGCTCTCTTCCATTGTCTCTCAAGACAGACACGCAGATTCTTACTAGGAAGGCTGTCCACAAGGAGGGGAGACATACCTCTTCATACCCCCACATTGTGACGTACGCCCCCCGTCCCCGGGCAAATAGGAGTCTTAGGAAAATAACCCCCTATTGGCACTGGTTGGGATTTCCCCCCCTCCCCATGTTTCAAGTTGTGTTAGGCAATAACCTCTGTCCCCAGTAAGACTTGGTCTTGCACTCATAATTATGCTAGGAAAAACAAGATACGTAGCTACATATTTGGTGAATATTAAATTTGCATCTGTCTTACTGGCCCCTGTGACCAGCAGTGCTGGAAAACAATACCGGGTTCCTAAAACACAGTGGTGCTGGGAAGGACATGTTCCTGAAAGTTTGGAACAGTTTAGATGCATGTTTTGCTTTCAGCACTGGCGCAAGGGGATGGCTTGCCTTCTTACACGGCTTCTAAGAGCCTAACAGCCCGATCCTATCCTCTCCCACTTTGTAGTAAAGCAAAGAATTTGGTTGTTATTTAATTAGCTACAGCCTGCCTCTCCCAGGGGCTCAGATGCAGAACAGTCTTTCTCCTTGAAAAATATGGTTTCTCTCTTCCCAAAGGGCTTGCAGTCTAAGAAAGAGAGGCTTGGAAGTAATTGGGATCAAAGGGAAGAACAGAAGTAAAGATAAAATGTACTTTATGTAGAAATAAAGATGGCTAAGCACTTCACAACTCTGTGAACACCAAGCTGTCTCCTCCCTTTTGCACCTCTTAAAAGGTTCAAACTCTCTCTCTCTCTCTCTCCCCCCCCCATTACAAACACCCCCCAGC
Organism: Podarcis cretensis; assembly: GCF_951804945.1. Classification (NCBI taxonomy): domain Eukaryota; kingdom Metazoa; phylum Chordata; class Lepidosauria; order Squamata; family Lacertidae; genus Podarcis; species Podarcis cretensis. The sequence continues at coordinate 15,251,932 of NC_137179.1, forward strand.
CTCAAATGCAAATTTGAATACCAAACACAATAATGACAAAACTTTTTGCAACCCACAAAAAGTAGCTCAAATGTCCTTCTATGATCCATGAGAATGGAACTTTTTGTATGGTTTAAAAGTATGGTCATGAATTTTATTATTTATTTATTAAATTTGTATACTGCCCTTCACCTGAAGATCTCAGGGCAGTTTGCAACACAAAACATTTTTTCTCAATTTTATTGTTTTATCTTTTTGTTAGCCACTTTGAGGTCCCGTCCCCCCCACAATCAAGCTAATGCTATTCTAGGCTGCATCAACAGAAGTATTGTATCTAGATCAAGGGAAGTAATAGTACTACAGTACTCTATTCTGCCTTGGTCAGGCTACACTTGGAATACTGGTGTCTTTTTTTTGCTGCTGCATCACACTGAGTTGAGTCAATGAGTCAAATATAAGATAGAGGATGCCTACTTACTAGCAGTGCATATGAAAAGGATCCTGGGATCCTAGGGGACCATGAGCTTAACGTGAGTTAACAGATGTTGCTGTGGGATCCTGCTGAGACTTATATAGAGATTAAAATTTCCGCATGGTACCATCTCGATGTATAACTAACTTTTAGAGTATTATATTTTATAGAAAAACAAGATAGAAATAGGATTAAGCACTTAAAAGCCTCAGGATGCCACAGAGAGTTTCCAGGCATGTTTTGCCCCACCTTGAAATCACAGTGGTCTTCCACAATATTCCAGTATATACCTTTGCACTTTTAACAGAGCCACACTGACACCTTGGGTTGATTGCAAAGATCATGCGCCATGTTTATTTGTTACACATGCGCGCAGTGTATATGCATGGATTAATGGCATATGCAGGTGGCGCTGTGGGTTAAACCACAGAGCCTAGGACTTGCCGATCAAAAGGTTGGCGGTTCAAATCCCTGCGACGGGGTGAGCTCCTGTTGCTCGGTCCCTGCTCCTGCCAACCTAGCAGTTTGAAAGCACGTCAAAGTGCAAGTAGATAAATAGGTACCACTCTGGCAGGAAGGTAAACAGCCTTTCCATGCACTGCTCTGGTTCGCCAGAAGCAGCTTAGTCATGCTGGCCACATGACCCGGAAGCTGTACGCCGGCTCCCTCGGCCAATAAAGTGAGATGAGCGCTGCAACCCCAGAGTCGGCCACGGCTGGACCTAATGGTCAGGGTCCCTTTACCTTTACATTCTCTCAGTCAACCCTAAAACTGGCTTCTGCAATGTGTTCCAATTGGATTTACCAAGTGCTCTTCAAAAGCAACCACATTACAGTGGTTATCCCGGATAACAATGAGCAAAATCATATCTCTCCAATATTCTTTTGAGATAACTTGGGTGGACCCTTCATATGCTGGACTACTTTTCGTCAGCCCCAGCCAGCAAGTCTAGTAGTCTAGGATGGTGCAAGTTGGGAGTTCAACAACATCTGGTGGGCCACAGAGTCTTCATCCCTGAAATAAGAGCAAAAGCCTCTATATGTGATTTGACACCCACATGCTCCATGTTGCATTAGCATATTTAATCTGAAATGGTTTGAAATTTTGCTTAATTCTGTAAGGAATCATAGTAGAGATGTACAGTAATTATTTTCCCTGTAATATTCTGGCTTTCAGCAAAGAAAAATTCACAGATGACATTTGAAGGATTTCTAAGATACATGACATCTGAGGAATGCATGGTATTTAAATCTGAGCACAAAACTGTTTACCAGGATATGACCCGTCCACTGTGTGAATACTTTATTTCATCCTCGCACAACACCTACCTCATATCTGACCAGCTAATAGGGCCAAGTCACCTGTGGGGTTATGCAAGGTATTTGTGCCCATTTTAAAATAGTAGTTTATCAGGTAGAATAAGTAATTCAGAGAAGCAGTGCCTCATGTTTTCCCACCAGATTGCTGGTTGAGGATGTTTTTAAACTTTTATTTTTAAAGAATGTTTTAAAATAGCCTTTAGTTTTTTGGTTTGTTTTTTTTAAATCATTGCTGTGTTTGCTGCCCTGGGCTCTTTCAGGAAGAAAGGCATGATGGAAATCAGATCATACATACATACATACATAACATGTTCTTCCAACTAGACCTCTATGTGGGTATTGCCAGGAGGGCATGTTAGTTGTAGGAGATTAGGATCCCAGCCAGCTCCTTATGGAATGAATATCAGAAAATGGATTTAGGGGTGGGTAAATCTGCCAATTTTAGTTTCTCGATTTCTTATTTTGCCAATCTTAATATCAATTCTCCACATTTCCACATCAGTTTGTGTGTGTGTTTAAAAAGTCCTCATGAAAAATCACCAGCATTTTAGTGCATATCTCTCCTAAGACACACATTTTTATATGCAGTTTTGCCTAATAAACATTTTTTGCAGGCAATTTCCTCTTATACAACACATTTTAGTATGTTGCATTCACTAATATACTCACTATTGCCCACTTTCCCCTGGTATATGCATTTTTGCTTTCCATTTGATTGGAGAACTGCACCACAAGGGTTGGAGTGTGAATTTGGTAGATTCGACTTTAAATGCAAAGCGGTATAGAAATTTCTCCCTCATTCTTAACTGGATGCAAAGATGCCCAGAGCAGCAAACCAGGGATGTAGTTTCCACCATTGCCTGGCCCCACTTGTGAGCTTTCATAGTTGGGCAGCCTAACGGTTGCCTCTAGCTCTGCTTTCTCTGAAAAGCTGCTGTGAGTTAAATGGATCCATGTCTTATCCTTCAGGTGATGGTTCCTGTGGGGCTCTCCACTAGATGCCGAGCGGGAGTGGGAGTTGTGGGGTAGCTTTATTCATGGTGTAAGGTTCTTAGGAGGAGTCAAAGTCAGAGGAAGACAAAGAAGATACCAGCAATGTTGCGAAATATAGATGCTGTGAAAAAATTGCATGCATGAGGAGCGCCCATCGCCCATTTAGCAACTGTATGGAAGCACCCTTTGTCAGAGAGAAGGGTGTTAGCCAGATCATCTACCTGGGGTGCTATTTTGCATTTGCAGAGATTTGTTCCTTTATTTATTACATATATTCCACCTTTCCTCCAAGGAGCCCAGGATGAGGTACCTGGATCTCCCACTCTACATATTATCCTCACAGCAACCCTCTTTCTTTCTTTCTTTCTTTCTTTCTTTCTTTCTTTCTTTCTAGTGCTCTAATGAAAGGATGCCGCTGCTTAGAAATTGACTGCTGGGATGGACCAAACAATGATCCTGTTGTTTATCATGGACATACATTAACAAGCAAAATTAGCTTTAAGACCGTCATCCAGGTGATCAGCAAGTATGCCTTTTTGGTAGGTACATGTGTGACAAATTGGGGGTCGGTTAACAGAGCACAATGACCAAGGTGTGTTCAGAGTTTTGGCCATAGATAGTGTATGTGATGGTGTCCCTACTCATGGAACTTTCCCAAGAATGTTTGCCCGGCACTGACTGTGCAGAGCTATAGGTGAAAAGATTCATATTTGCCCAAGCTCTTTCTTATGGATATAGCTGGAAATTCCTTTATTCCGAAAAGAAAAGGGAAAAGTTGACAGCCATGCTTATGGATGGTAATTATTTATTGCTGCTTCTGATTGTTTTCTGAGTTTTATTTTATCTTTATGTTGTTCTCTTACTATTGTTAAAATTTTTTGTTTTGTTTTTTTAAAATTAAGCTGATAATTGCATCCACCACAGTTGGGGAACTAGATGCTGTTGAATTCCAGTTCCCATCATTCCTGACCATGGGCCATGCTGGCTAGGGCTAATGGGAGACAAGAGTCCAACAACATCTGGAGAGCTACTGGTTCCCCATCTCTGCAACACACTTTTGCATATGATTGAAGTCTCCCTGAGCTCAGTGGGACTTCCTTGTGAGTAGGCATCCATAGCATTGCACTGTAAATATGCTAATGATATTTGCTTTTTGAATCTTAGCTTCGGGCAAATGAAAAGTGGTGTAGAAATGTCTTAAAATTAATAATGTTAAGAAATAGTGCATTTCAGGTTTTGATGTTTTGACCATGTTAGCTATGGGTGGGTAGGTGAATGAAAATGAATTAGAGAATTCTAAGCATTGGAAAGGACCTAAAGGTAATTTGGCCCATTCCTTAACCATTCCCACAAGATGAAACAAGTTGCAACACTTAGAAAGCAGGGATGCAGTGCAGAGGTCACCAGAGGGCAAAAAGCCAGTACGTCAGCAGCCTTCTGGCATTTGTTGAACATGTGTGGACATAAACTGTGCAGAAGGTGTGGGGGGTGGGTTGTGTGTTTTTTGGCCAGATCTGCCCCCATCATCTGCACCACCTTTGCCACTCTTGACTTTCCCACTTAATGTAGTAAGGTCAGAAGAGGGATTTCCCACATGCTTAGCTGAGACAAGGTGGATAGAGAAAGGGCACTCTCTAATAAACACTAAAACTCAGGAATGTCCAATGAAGCTGAATGCTGAAAGACTCAGTACAGGAAGAATGAGGTACTTCTTAACTCTCATTGCTCATAATTAACCTATGAAATTCACTCCCACAACTAATAGTGCCAGTCAGTCAAATGTATTTGTGAAAAACTATTGGTCATTCAATAATAATAATAATAATAATAATAATAATAATAATATTCACTTTAATAGCACATGGGGCCCCATGTTGTACAATGAAATTTTGCTTGATCAGCTGGGCTTCTAATGTAAAAGTAGAAACCCTATTATGTCATGAATTTATCCTCATCCATCAACAAATGACAGGTTTTCTCCGTATTATCCAAAAAAGGAAACTGGAGAATTCTTTTAAAAAAAACTAACCCTAGGAGAATTTAACAGGGAGAAATACAGTACATAATGAACAATATTTCCAACTCTCCTTGGCCACAGTATACAAACATTAGATTTGCAGGTATCCTGGTATATCTCCCAACCAGATATGTTGTGGGTATAGTTTGAAATCTCAGAACTGTGCATACCTTCCTCAACGCATCAACCTGTAATTAAAAACAAAACAAAACTGGAAGACCATGATTGGATTTCCCTGAATAAATTGGTGAGAATTACATATTTGGATATGAGATTTACAGTAGCTAACAGAAGGCCCCACCCTTTAACTTCATTTATAATACTTTGCAAATATAGGGGTTGCAATCTTGCACACCATCAACAATCAGTCTATAATTGATTATATGGATTTCACATTGGCTGGCCCAGCTTTGCGCAGACCTATTAGAAATTTGCTTCAAATAATGGTCTTTTGGGGCAACCTTGAATCTGGCATATGCTGTAATTTCAACCAATATAGAAGCAAGGCAGTCTGAACTCTGGATAATATGGCCAGAAGAAAACCTAACCATGGGATTGTCATCTGGGGAAGTTAGGAGGTGCAGCCAGTGTGAGTGGCACTAATAATTCTGCAATCTTTCCATGGTTTATACCTGCACAGTCTTTTGAAGATGGCTTTGCTCTGCCAGGAAGCTTACTTTGTGGCCACAGGCAAGTTCTATTTCTCATCCGAGCTTACTTCACAGAATTCTCGTGAAGAGAAAATGGGATAATCCGGAGTATTTTCCCTTCAACAAAGGATAAGACGAAATGTGGCAGATAAACTATTTCCATCTGGTGCCAAGGACAAAAATGAAAGAGGCTTTCACCTGTCAGTCTTAAATCTTCAGCATTTTAAATCAAAAGGCAATCTGGTTCAGTTGGTTTTGAAGGAGATTGCACAGCCCCCCCCCCAAAGTAATTCTTGCACATATCTGGCATTTATTTATAAAGGGAAATCTTGTATATACTTAACATACTCTTTTAGAATCATAGAGTTGGAAGAGACCACAAGGGCCATCGAGTCCAACCCCCTGCCAAGCAGGAAACACCATCAGAGCACTCCTGACATATGGTTGTCAAGCCTCTGCTTAAAGACCTCCAAAGAAGAAGACTCCACCACACTCCTTGGCAGCAAATTCCACTGTCAAACAGCTCTTACTGTCAGGAAGTTCTTCCTAATGTTTAGGTGGAATCTTCTTTCTTGTAGTTTGGAACCATTGCTCCGTGTCCGCTTCTCTGGAGCAGCAGAAAACAACCTTTCTCCCTCCTCTATGTGACTTCCTTTTATATATTTGAACATGGCTATCATATCACCCCTTAACCTCCTCTTCTCCAGGCTAAACATGCCCAGCTCCCTTAGCTGTTCCTCATAAGGCATCGTTTCCAGGCCTTTGATCATTTTGGTTGCCCTCCTCTGGACACGTTCCAGTTTGTCAGTGTCCTTCTTGAACTGTGGTGCCCAGAACTGGACACAGTACTCCAGGTGAGGTCTGACCAGAGCAGAATACAGTGGCACTATTACTTCCCTTGATCTAGATGCTTTGATCTAGATGCTTTTCTCTTTGTATATGTCTGGATGGCACCATAAACTAAAGCAACACAGTGGTGGTTGGTACCCGTTGCGATTGGTAGGGCAGAAGGTAAAGAGACTAACAGAAGGTGGAACCAGAGCCAAAGTTTTGTGCCAATCCTGCTATGGCAAAGCTGGTTTAATTGCAAATGAGAGCCAGACAGGTGGGGATTTTCTGACAGCAGAGTAAGGTTGGTGGGGAAGTGACTCATTCACCCTAATGGACCAGCCTCCACTGCAGCAACAATGAAACTTCAGGATAGTAATCTGAACATGACTCACCATATATCCAAATCCTTTACAAGCTGTGGTTTGTAGCTGTAGGGCTGTTTCATGGCCAGTTTTGTTTCCATGTAATTCTCACACACATTTCCCCATGGAATGTCTCTTGGGCTTTCCCACGGGTATAGCTGCCAGCATCGCATAAATCAGTAGCTGTATCCAGGATGATCCTAGTTCATATGAGAAATCGCCACATTAATACAGTCCTGAGAATGCTTGAAGGAATATTGTGGGGTGAGGGAAAATGCCTATAGCCAAGGTCCAGAGAACCATGCTGCTAGTTCCCAAGGGACTTAGGGTGTCTGCTTCTCTTAAGAGCATCTCCCCCCATGCCATACAACAAACTGCTTTTAGAAAAAGAGTGTGTCCCCTCACCTCACTTCCCAGCCCCCACAAATCTGTTCATAATATGGCATTGGCCTTACTTGCGTAAAGGGGAATAGCCAGAAAATCCCTTTGGGGATAACCGAGTTCTTGGGTATGCCTGAAGTAGCTCTTCAAAGTTTAACCTATCACTGATGCACACACATTACAATACCACCACTGGTTCTGTAAGGTAAAATGTATACCCAAATCCCAGAACAGCACCTGTGTGTGGTCTGTAGCACAAAAGAGAACTGTCGTTTCTTTGAGAGTGGTTGCTTCTGCCTAGACAAATCAGATGTCGCAGTATTGTTTTGTATCTTTATTGCAGATAACAGTGCATGCTTCTCATAGTATTCTTTTCTCTTGTTTTATATTTTCATATTTGTGTAACTGGGAATTACAGTATTCATTGAATTGTACTTCCAGGTCTCCGATTATCCTCTGATACTGTCTTTGGAGAATCACTGTAGCCCTAAACAGCAGGAAGTAATGGCAGATTATCTGACAAATATCCTGGGTGACATGTTGGTTATATCTGCGATTGATGATATAATGCCAACTGAGCTCCCTTCCCCTGAGGTAACAAAACTGAGTTGCTCTTTCATAAAAGATAACAAGGAGGAAATCACTGCAGTTGGCATGGTTATTTCCTAAGAAGTTTATCATGTTCCTCCCATTAAAATATGCAGAATTAACTACACCTGGAATGCAGTCTGTTTGGTATAGAGTTATTGTACAAATAGAAAACACCAGTACGCCACCCCCCAGATTAAGAAGAAAATATGCGTGTCAAAAAATTCAAGTGTAGACCAAAACATTGGAAATACAATGCATTGTAGATTCCCTTGAACCTTCCAATGCATGTATTCATGATTTATTATTACCCTAAGGATGATAACACACCTTATATTTGTTATGCGATTTTAGTTATGCGATTCTAAAACAAAACAAAAGCCTGCAACATGTCAGAAAGGTACTTGTGTGGGATGCATTAAAAGTCTCACAATCTGAGCTCCATATCCCTCATTTGCTTTTCAAAGCAGACTTTAAAATATGCATTCTGGGAGTTTGCACATGTTTTTCCCCCATCCTACATCTCCATTCCAGAGTTCTTGAATGAAAACACCAGATAGGCAACTGTACTTACTTGAGGTTGACAAACATGGCTTGCCATGAAAGCTACTTGGCTGCAAGCTGTTGTCTGTGTCTCCACAGCTATGAATCAGGACAAAAGAAGGGGGCCAATGACTTCATGCACTATCCTAGCAACTTTTCCCCATGGCAGCTTCAAGGGATGGCATTTGGAAAAGCTGGGATGGAGCACAACAATTGAGTGATAAAGATCAACACTTTTGTCCCAGCCTTTGTAGTTTAAAGGGCTTGTCTGCACCAGAGTTTAATGTGGATTTGAAGCTGTGTCTCTAAACTATTTGTGGCATCCACTCAACATCCCCCTTATCCAAGTGACAGCCCATGAACCACATGAGTTGCAGTGTGCACGAAAGCCCACCCTGTTCTGCCCCTTTCTGGCGCTGAAAACGGTGGTCACTTTGGTGATCGCACATGTGCTGAAGTCACACAAATGGTGAGTAGCAATAATGTGCGAAAAGGATCCCAGGCCATGTGAGTTTGAAAGGTACCTATTTGAATAGTTTTATTTGCACAGTCCCAGTTTTTTATTTGGAGATTTGTCCACTGTTAGCAAATACGTTCTAATTTTAAACCAGGAGTGAGCAACTGCAGGCCCAGGTGCTGAATGCTGTTGCCCTCCAGACCTCTCTCTTTGGCCCCTAGGGTTCTCATTGGGCTACATCCCTCACTTCCCCACTCTGTGCTCTCTTCAACTTCTTCAAGAGCCAGTGTGATGTAGTGGTTAAGAGCAGTAGTCTCGTAATCTGGGGAACCGGGTTCGCGTCTCCGCTCCTCCACATACAGCTGCTGGGTGACCTTGGGCTAGTCACACTTCTCTGAAGTCTCTCAGCCCCACTCACCTCACAGAGTGTTTGTTGTGGGGGAGGAAGGGAAAGGAGAATGTTAGCCGCTTTGAGACTCCTTAAAGGGAGTGAAAGGCGGGATATCAAATCTAAACTCTTCTTCTTCTTTTGCTGGAATGTGTCCTTGGACTGTAATAGAGGCAACTCCCCATTTGTGTGTGTCCAGGATGCGCATGACCACGTGCCTTTTTTTTGCACCAAAAGAGGGCGGAGCAGTGGGAGGGCAGACTTGACGGGCGTCTCACGGTCGCACATGGTGCCTTGGAATGCAACCGCCGCATAAATGGGGAGTTGCCTGTAATGCTATTTGCTTGCCTAGATAAACAGTTGAGTGTGGGGAGGTGTGTGGGCTGACAGCTCTGAATTTTGCATGGCTGGAACATAGGCTATTGTAGAAAAGCGAGAGTCACGTCTGTTGCTCCACGCTTTTGCCTTTGACCCCAATCACCACGGTGAGCATGTCCCCCCACCCGAAGATTGACCGCAAGGAAATGTGGTGCTCAGGCTGCCATTGCATGTTTACAGCAACCTGATCAGCACAAGAGTTTAAACATGCAACTTTGGCAATTGGATGGGTTTTTTTATTAAAAAAAAAAAGGAGAAGAAATGGGTTAAAGCCATCTCTTTCAGCTATGGTGCACCATTAAAACCTACACGGGAGTACAGTGTAATACTTTTTATGAGGAGAATTTAATCATACAGATGCTCAGCAGTACTGTTCTTAATTGCAAAAAAGGAACAAATGGATCAGGAGAGAATTACAGATATAAAGCAGAACTCATGGGAAATAATGCCATCTTGCAAGTACTGTTCACGTTTCTTGATTTCAGGTGGAAAGGGATATAAATAACTTTAAATGCACTGCAGAACTCAAAAGATTTGCTGTAAATTGATTCAGGAGGTATGAGGACTTTGGAGGGGGCTGGAATTCCAGTTATTGTAAAATCAGAGTACCTGCCCTTTCTTTTCTCCTGTGCTATGGAAACTCGAAATGTGCTCTTTTGTCTGTGTGTCTTTTCTTCCTATTTCATACCTCATTCAAGCCAAATTTTCACTAGAAATGTGAAAAATACCATCAGGATTCATTTGATCAAGATGATAATGCTTGGTTGGTATCTCCTGGATCAAACTCAGGCAACCTCTGAGTTTAACATGTGAGGAAACGCAACAAACAAAGCAAACAGCTCAATAGCACAGCAAGCAGTGGCAGTGAACAGCTAGTCATGTGTTAGGCACAGCTTTGGGCTAACAGCAAAATAGGAACCCATGAGTCTCCAGAGGTTCTTGGATGTTGTCTCCCATTGCTCCGACCGTTAGCCATGCTGGCTGGGACTGATGAGACTTGGAGCAACATTTTCTGGAGGCCCACACGTTCTGGATCACTGTCTTCCATTTTTATTACTTTTTCTTCTTCTTGTGTTATTTATGATTCTTAATACCTATTGCTTTCTTATCACAGTCACTGAAATTCAAAATAATGATTAAAAATAAGAAAATTGGGACACTTGAAGAAACGCTTGCAAGGAAGGGCACGGATAGCCATGGTCAGACAGGGGAATTTGAAGAGGAAGAAACAAGTGATGAGGAGCTGGACGACAACCCTTCGCACCCAAAGGAACCGCTGCTGAAAAAGAGAAGGGCACGCTGGAAGGGCTCAGCTCCACCTCGGAAAAAACAAAAGGTATGACCTGAAGTCATGTCTACTTCGATCCCGGGTTTAAAACCTACCAGAAAGAAAATACACCAGCCCTCCCTCCTCTTTATGACATCTTTTTCACTGCTCTAAAATTTCTGCAATGTGCTCTGTGTAGGGCTGCCCTTTGATCCCGAGGCTGCAGCTAGTGTAACACCATCACAAAACACCTTCTTGTTGGATTTGCTCTGGCTGCCAATTTGCTACTGAGCCAAGTTCAAAGCTTTGGTGCTAATATATAAGGTCTTTGCAGCACATGCAAAGGTTACTTGAGAGACTGCCTTCTCCTATTTCCAGTAGGTCAGTGTGTTCTGCAGGGGAGCTTCTCCTTAAGTTAAGGGGTGATATGATAGCCATGTTCAAATATATAAAAGGATGTCACATAGAGGAGGGAGAAAGGTTGTTTTCTGCTGCTCCAGAGAAGCGGACACGGAGCAATGGTTCTAAACTACAAGAAAAAAGATTCCACCTGAACATTAGGAAGAACTTCCTGACAGTAAGAGCTGTTCGACAGTGGAATTTGCTGCCAAGGAGTGTGGTGGAGTCTCCTTCTTTGGAGGTCTTTAAGCAGAGGCTTGACAACCATATGTCAGGAGTGCTCTGATGGTGTTTGCTGCTTGGCAGGGGGTTGGACTTGATGGCCCTTGTGGTCTCTTCCAACTCTATGATTCTATGATTCTAAGTTCTGAAGCTAGTGGATGCCTGCTCTACAGTAACTCGGAGCAGGGCTTTCAGTGTGGCTGCCCCTGTTTTTTGAAACAGTATCCCCTGTCAAGATACGACAGGTGCCAACTACCTGCACTTCCTGCAAACAACTGTCTGCAGCCTTAATCAGTATGTTCCATATTGTATAGTTTAACCATTAAGTGTTACACAGAAAGGATGCAAATCTTGGTTTACAGATCTTCGATGTGGTATAGTAGTTAGACACCGTATATTCAAAGAACATCCCCCCCACCCCTAAGAATCCTGAGAATAGTAGTTTACCTCTAGCAGAACTGCAGTACTCAGCACCCTTAGCAGATGATAGTCCCTAGGATTCTTTTCGAGGGGAAATGTCCTTTAAAAGGTATAGTGTGTATCAGGAATGCCAACTTGGTTCTGCGGCTATGGGTGCCTGTGGCGGTGGGTGCCATGCAGTGTGCATGGCCCTGGTACCGAAATTCATGGGTGCCCGGCCCCTTCATGAGGAACTTTGTGGGTGCTTGGACACCCAGGGTCCCAGGAAGTTGGCACCCATGGTGTGTATGCAGCTTCAGAATGGGATTGGGAAAACATGTTCATATCCCTACTCATGAAGCTGCCTAGGCTAAGTCACTATCTTTCAGTCTAGACTACTTCTTAGGGTTGTTGTGAAGATAAAGAGAAGAGAATCCATGTATGCTGCATTGAGCAATGAAGGTAGAAAACATATATGAATAGTGATTTGACTATGAGTTGCAGCCAACTGAATTCTACTCAGAGTAGACCTATCGAAATTAATGGACCTAGTTTTGTTTTGTTATTTAATTTTAATGAGTTTAACTCAGAGTGTGATTGACATTGAATAGAACCCCTTTCCTGGTGTGCTTTCAGCAGAAATTGACATCTCAGTTGAAACTGAGATAGTATCTTTAAAAAAATATATTAACAAACCTTCAGTCATCTCCCATATTATTTATAGATGAAGAAAATAAAGATTGCCTTGGCACTGTCAGAACTTGTGATTTATACCAAATCTCGGAAGTTTGTAAGCTTTGAAGACTCCAGAGAAAAGCAGTTTTTTTATGAAAACAATTCAATTGGTGAGCTAAAAGCCCGAAAGCTGGCAAAACTCGCAGGTAATGTTGCTGTTTTCTCTTGCTTAAGCCTTCTGAACTGTCAATAAACTTTATGAGGCAGCTTGTCACCAGCTGGCAGGCAGTGAGATGTTTTGAGCGTTGATTCAGCATGAGTTGAGTGGCTAAAGGTTTGTGTTGATTGGCTGTTAGCTACATTTCATCCAAGCCAAAAATATACGAAAAGAGAAAAATATCAGTAAGTGGAAGCTTGCAGGGTTTTCTTTTGTTTTTTAAAAAATAAAAATAAAAGAAATCTCGGATAAGTGACTGCAGTTTTCTTCCGCTGTCCGGTGTTGTTTGGATCCAGTCCAGGCAGAGTTGAGCCTGGCCTGGAATGCAGGACTGTATCTTCCTTTCTGCCTCGCTCTGCAGAAAATACGTCAGTTGGGTTTTCCGTGGATTGACATTTGATCAGACTGAGTGGTAAACAGTGGGTTTTCCTGAGGGAAGTGGTGGGACAAAAAAACCCCAAACAAATGAACAAAAACGCCCACTCACTCTCTAAACTGGTTTGGCATAATTTATCTTTTGCTAACCCTGATTAAAATAAGCCTGAATACTCTTCTCGGTTGATACAGAGAGTACTGTTTTTATCAGGGTTTCCAAAGTAAGTTCATGACCAGACTCAACCAGGTACATTTTAATCAGGACTAGGAATGATCAAATGTAACACCACACCAGAAAAAGGGGGTGGGAAGTGATTTGTGCCTAAGTAGGATGCAGTAAGCTTTGAGTCTGTGACTGTCTCTTGATCCATAAGACCTGCTTCTACTGTGTTGGACGTAATGTCCCCAGAAACAGAAATTTATCAGGTACAGGCCAAACTGCATGTTATTTTATTGATGCGTTTTGGGGCAATGGGTGCTTGAATTTTACTTGGGGTGGGGGTCAGCAGCTGTGAGCTCCCTGTTCAGAGCTTGCTCTTCATCTGGATCAGGGCCTCACACTCATTCCCTATTGAAAATTACCCCCCTCTGGCTGCTGTTTGCTGCTGAGTGCCTTCTTTTGCAGTAAACAGCCATTTCAGGGGCAAGTAGCAGGTATAGAGAGGGAGGGTCAGCAGGAAATGGTTGCGAGCCCCTAATCTGCATCAGGAAGATGTTCCAGATTGGGCTTTATGGCTGCTTTTATTCTTCAAAATGGTGGCTAGTTTAAGAACACTGTCAAATAAGTGAATAACAAATAATTGGGCCACAGTATTATCATTATCATAATTATTATTACATATTGAATTTGTTCTTTGCTCTGTCTTGCCCAGGGCAACCCAGAGTGCCTTACAAACAAACAAACAAACAAACAAACAACACCCACCCCATAGATGCATCAAAATCAAGAGGAAAAAGAAATATATAAAAAACATTCCACCCATTTCTAAAAGACAGACAGATAGTTCAAGGCCAAAGGCCTGGTTATAGAGGAAAGTTTTTGCCTGGTGCCTAAAGGCCCTGATAAATAAAATATGGGACTAATATCCATCCAATTTCATGTGACATGTGCTCCACTACCAGAAATTACTGTCTTCTGTATATACCTGAGACCATCAGAATTTCTTCACTTTTAGTGATCACACCATTTGATTTATATAAAGAATGTTTTTATAGCTAACATAGCTAATAAATATATGGATTTTTGATAATAACTTTGTACTCCCCCATCCCTCCAGGGCATTAACAATTAAGGTAAAGGAACAGATTATGATAAAATGAACAGTCACATCAATATACATCAGAAAATTTTAAATGTGCACGTGTACTCAGATTTTTTTTTAAAAAACCATTGCTTTCAATCGGTTGGGCTGTTGTGTACCAATAACATGAATTTAAAAATGTCTTGTAGCTAATGAATTTGTTCAGCACACCGTCAGATTTCTTACAAGAATATACCCAAAAGGAACCCGGGCCAACTCTTCCAATTATAACCCTCAAGAATTCTGGAACGTTGGGTGTCAGATAGGTAGGTGATTTCAAGTTGTTGTCATTGTTATTGTCGTTCAGAACATGTCTTCTTGCTTATGTATGGCACAAGGCTTGACATTTCATTACAAGAATTTTTCGCTCCTGTGAAAGATTGTCAGCATGGATTCCTTTTCAGCCTTTTGCTCTTGCACAACTTGGATACAACGCAAAGAAAGAGTGCTTAATTCCCATTCAAATCAGTGGTGAAGTGACTGAACTAGTCTATGTATCTAGCTTCAGAAGCCTTGCCCAGACATCCCCAGCCTCTTCCTGCTACACTCAGATCCCTGGAGACACCTGAGTTCCAGTAAAAGAGTGCAAGTGTTTTGGCTTTCCCCATGTAGACGTTTGCTCTTCTTTGCTTGCTGTCCGTGGAGTAGGTGAGAGAACCTGTTTCTGCTGTTGCCTCTTTTACATACTATCCTGACTCCAGGTCCCACCTGCTTCTCCACCCATTATAGCCGCTCCTGTCTTGCTGCATCCTTCGCAGTACAGAGCTAAGAGTGAGTCATGTATTGAGCTGTCTGTCTAAATCTACGCCCCTCCTTTGTTGTAGCAAACATTTGTTGTAGCTGAAGATTTGCTGATATTGAGACAGATCACAGACAGATATCTCACACGCAGTATTTAGCTATCTCATCCATAAATGTTAAAACAGGAACATGGCGTGCAGTGAGGAAATTGGCACGGGTAAATTGTAGAATCAAATCACACTTTTGGGAATAGCAAGGCCCCTGAAAGACAAGCCTTCTAATGTAGCAAAACATATACAATAGAACCTTACACTCAGCAAAAATTAGTATGCCTCCCACACGCAACTGCAGTGTAGGTTGGAAACACCTGGGTTAGTACAGCTATACAATTATTTTCTTTTATTTATGAAGTAAAATGAAAAGCAGTGATATATGCACTAGAGGAAAATGCACGGTGATTATTTAAATAAAGTGTTATTGTCTGCATTGCATTTATCTGACACAGTAAGAAATAACAAAAAAAAAAAGGTTGTAGAATTCAAAATGCTTTTTGAGGTATTGCCTTAGGATTAATAAAATGGGAACTTTTCACACAAATGCAGTGCAATCCTGTGCATGTCTAGAAGTAGAAGTAAGCCTGGGTTCAATGGGATTTACTCACAGGTGTGTGTGTGTGTGTGGTTGCATCCGTAGTGCAACTGTAGCAATGCTAAATAGTCATTTAATGCCAACAAGTATTTATCATGTTATCAAAATCAAGTTAGATATATTAATCCATGCAACAGCGCAATGCATCCCAACTGTTTATAGATGAACAGTTAACAGCCCAGTCCATAAGCTATTGCCAGACATGGAAGATCAGACTTTCACATGGAACTCTTATAGCAACAAGATCTTCCCCAATATTACCTATTTCCAGTGTTCAGGCTGTGAGTTCTAAGACAGCACATGCACACACAAGAGGGAGGTATCGGCAGGATGGGAAAAATTCCAGTCTTTGCAGAATTACAGCCAATTTTTAGAGGAAAGAAGCCCTAAGAGGGAAAACCTTCATTTTAGCTGTGGGTCTGAGGGCATAACTAGATGCATCATGAGAGATCTCCCACAACATTTCTTTTCTTTCTTCTTTTTAAAATGGCAGATATGGGGTGA
The DNA here is from genome assembly GCF_951804945.1 of Podarcis cretensis. Lineage (NCBI taxonomy): Eukaryota > Metazoa > Chordata > Lepidosauria > Squamata > Lacertidae > Podarcis > Podarcis cretensis. Next base: position 15,268,038 of record NC_137179.1, read on the forward strand.
GTTAAATCAGATTGGGATTGCAATATTGAAGGGAGTGGGGTTAACCCTTTTCTTCTTCACCTTTTTCCCCCCCTCCAAGTTATTATTGGCCTGATGGAAAAACTTAAAGATACCCACATTATACCAATAAGTTGTGCGGCTCCAGGAGGGGAAATTTTGATCAGGGAAATTGTGTGAGGGGAAAGGCTTGACCTACCCTCCCACAGTCCAAAACCCCTACAACTTCACTGTGTCTACTTAAAAACAACCACCACCACCACCCAACATGAGATCCTAATTGTGGACCTGAGAGTCGTGTCTTATTTGGCCCTGACTCGGAGAAGTTATACTAGGTATAAGGTCAGCTTGAAATATGCCTTGTGAAATCCAGCAGGACATTTAGAAGGATGTCCAGTATACCAGGTCCTACCTCTGCTGTCTGGGTTTCCTTTTAAGCAAAGAGAATCATGAATCAGTATTATTGTTTTGAAATGACCAACTCATGCTTCACAGTTTCTATAAGTACATGTTTACTCCCTGTGCAGGGGTGGGGATAATAAATAAATCTGAGGATTCCCAAGGAATATGAGTCTGGGAAAGCAAAAAGTTCACGACCCTTTTTTCCCAAGACTAAATCTTGAAACTATGCATGTGAATGGATTAAAGTGTTTCTTTATTTTGTATATGATGTTTTTTGCTGCTGCTTTCCCTCCTAAAACAAAGCCTGAGGAAGCAGAGCCATTTTCAACGTGGTTCCGGTTTGGTTCTTTTTTGAATGAAGTCTTAAAATAATATAATGACCATTGTGTTGTGTTTTTGTTTTTTAAAATAACATTGGAGTAAAAGTGTTACATTGGAGTTACATGCAGCGACCATTTTAAGCATGACCGATATGTGGCATGACTGTTTTAGGCATGACCCATGCAAATTGGGCGCTGCCTGCATTATGAGCTTAGATATTATCTTTTGCAGCATACGTGTAACATTTGGCGTACATATTCTTTTTATTTAACTGTTAAAAGAGTCAGTCTGAACATTCACACCCCACAGTCAGGAGGCAACATTTCAAAATGAGAGCGTGAGACTCTACCTCCCCCTGATCATTACTACCTATATACTTACCCATTAAAAATATTATAAGTCTAGGTGCTGAGCTCATGAGAATGTAGATGCCCCAGACTAGTCCTGGGGTCTTCTTGGATAGAATGTGTGAAATGGAAGCTCTCAGAATGTTTTCCAAATAAATCCAAGACCCCAACTCTGTGGAGCTGGAGCTAGAGTTGGACTAGTTGCCAAAATTGTCCCCAGCCTTGGAATTTTATTGCATCCACAATCATCTTTGCAGCTGCTTAGTAAAGCTGCAGAAGAGAACCTGGTCCACTGTCTCCTGTTAGAGCAGGTGTGGGGAACCATTGACTCTGTAGATGTTGCTGGCCATCTTCCTTCCATTCTGCCTGGGATTGAGGGAACTTGTAGTTCAGCAACAGGAAGGGCTGTGGTTCAGTGGTAGAGCATCTGCTTTGCATGCAGAAGGTCTCGGGTTCAATCCCAGCATCTTCCGGTAGAGTTGGGATTATCCCCTTCTTGAAACCATGGAGAGCTGATAGTGGTCAGCATAGTCAATACTGAACCAGATGGACCAGTGGTCTGACTCTGTATAAGACAGCTTCCTATGTCCTTAATATCTTGAAGGCTGAAGGTTCCCCTGTAATCCCAGCTTGTTACAGTACCTGTACAAAAGACACCCGTCTACAGAAGCAATCAATCCAGCAGATTCCAAACTAGCCACCATGACCAAGACCAAAGAGCTGTCCAAGGATGTCAGGGACCAGATTGTAGACCTGCACAAGGCTGGACTGGGCTAAAGACTATTGCCAAGCAGCTTGGTGAGAAGGTGGCAACAGTTGGTGCAATAATTCGCAAATGCAAGAAACACAAAATATCTGTCAACCTCCCTTGGTCTGGGGCTCCATGCAAGATCTCATCTTGTGGAGTTGCAATGATCATGAGAACGGTGATGAAGCAGCCCAGAATTACACAGGGGGAACTTGACAATGATCTCAGGGCAGCTGGGACCATAGTCACCATGAAAACAGTTGGTAACACACTATTCCGTGAAGGACTGAGATCTTGCAGAGCCTACAAGGTCCCCTTGCTCAAGACAGCACATGTACAGGCCCATCTGCAGTTTGCCAATGCACATCTGAATGACTCAGAGGAGAAGTGGGTGAAAGTGTTGTGGTCAGATGAGACCAAAATTGAGCTCTTTGGCATCAACTCAGCTTGCCATGTTTGGAGGAGGAGGAATGCTGCCTACGACCCCAAGAACACCATCCCCACTGTCAAACACGGAAGGGAACATATTATGCTTTGGGGGTGTTTTTCTGCTAAGGGGACAGGACACCTTCACCACATTGAAGGGACGTTGAACAGGACCATGTATCGTCAAATCTTGGGTGAGCACCTCCTTCCCGCAGCCAGGGCATTGAAAATGGGTTGAGGATGGGTATTCCAGCATGACAATGACCCAAAACACACGGCCAAGGCAACAAAGGAGTGGCTCACGAAGAAGGACATTAAGATCCTGGAGTGGCCTTGCCAGTCTCCAGACCTTAATCCCATCGAAAATCTGTGGAGGGAGCTGAAGGTTTGAGTAGCTACACATCAGCCTCAAAATCTTACTGACTTGGAGAGGATCTGCAAAGAGGAGTGGGACAAAATACCTCCTGAGATATGTGCAAACCTGGTGGCCACCTACAAGAAATCTCTGACCTCTGTAATTGCCAACAAGGGTTTTGCCACCAAGTACTAAGTCATCTTTTGCAAAGGGATCAAATACTTATTTCACTCATTATAATGCACATCTATCTCTGACTTTTGTCTTCTGGGTTTCTGGGGGTTTTCCTGTTGTTATTCTGTCTCTCACAGCTATAGTAAACCTACCATTAAAATTATGGACTGGTCATTTCTTCATCAGAGAGCAAACAGGCAAATTTGGCAGGGGATCAAATACTCCCCCCCTCACTCGTGTGTGTGTGTGTGTGTGTGTGTGTATGCTACAGACTTTTTAGAGGACACAGTGATCTTGAAATCCAGTCTAGGTAATTATTAAGGAGCCAAAATGATTTCAGGTATTAAACTTCCCCTTGAGTCTTCCTGACAATCTTAAGGGTTTTGCTATCATATTTCCTTAATTAATGTATTAAAGGCCTACTTTGGCAACAGGGAATAATGAAGCTGACTAAAGGCAGTGTGCTGTCAAAAACACAATGCATTTTAGATGATATTAAAAACATCTCCCCCGTCTCTTTCAGGAAGTTATTTTAGGCCAAAGTGTGAATATCAGATTGATTTTCCCATTTCAGTGAAACCCCAGCTTAGATTTCTTTTAATGAGCAGTCCCCCCCACCCCACAGATATTCCTCTCCTACCCCCATATACAAAGGATCCTGGTGGAAATGCGTTTTCAGGTGTAATTGGGAAATGGCAATGAATGATTTATAATAACTTTAAAAATGCTTTTGCAGCGGAGGCACCAACATTTGCAGTTAAACGGGAAAAATGAATGTAATTAAAAACATTAAAGTAACCGAGACCTTTAACTTTGCAGATGAAAATGACTTTATAGCTATAAAATGTAATTAGTCCAAACTTTTCTTGACACTGCGGCTGCTTACATAATTTCTGCCAAATCTCACAAAGCATATGCCCTTCCATATGCCTCATCTGAGATCTTCCCTCCCCGCACCCACCATCATTTTTACCCATAACAGTTACGTTGAAAGTTAATGATGACAATACATTCCCTATGCAGGTTTACTTGAAAGTGAGTCCCACTCTGTTCAATGGGGCTAAATTCCTTGCGTGTTTAGGGAAGGGCCATAGCTCAGTAGCAGAAACCTCTGATTTGCACCCAGAAGGCCCCTGATTCAAACCCCAGCATCTCCATGCAGTACTGGGAATGTTCCCATGTTGAACCCTGGAGAGCCTCTGCCACTCAGGGCAGGCTAGGTTTGTGTGTGGGGGACCTTTGGCCCTCCAGATGTTGCTGAACCACAGCTGGCCATACTTGCTTGTGCTGATGGGAAGCACAGCTTAGAAACATTTGGAGGGCCAAAGATTTCCCACACCTGGTGTGGACAATCCTGATCTAGATGGACCGAGTGCTTCCTGCACTCCTGATTTGATCATTAATATGCAGCGATGAAATTGGGCATTTTAAGTGCCTTCGTTAAATGCTGATGTGTATTACTTCATTTACTTCAGTATGTAGTTAGCCTGCCCTGCTGCACTTGGGGCTGCTACTGCTTATTCTGCTGAGTAGGGCCCCTGGACATCTGCCTCAAAGACCTGCCTTGACAGCACCACTGTTAGTATACATATTTGGAAATGCAGTAGATCAGCACAAACTGACCAGGGGCTTATCTACACCTCTTTTTGATTTCTCTCAGTTTCCTATCTTTCTAAAGTTCTAAATAATGCTGTTTTCACAAATATATGCATTTTCAATGCACACTTTCGCCTAATATTCACATGTTTGCACACAGGACAGCAAATTTTGTAGAAGTGCAAATTTTGAAAAATAGCTGCATTTTTGTTTGGATATTGTTTTGGGAATTCTGAATTTCCAGTGAGTCCGGAAATATCAGTGAGTCCGGAAAGATCAGCCTGTAAGGATGCCAGTTCAGAATCCAGAACTCAAAACAGTGACACCAAGAAGGATCCACACGCACACACCCCACACAGCATAACAAACCAAGGACTCTAAAATTCAGACATTTCTTCCTCAGATATAAAATGTGAAGTTGACAGCATGCAGTCAGTAGTTCTACATTTATCTCATAGGAAGAGAGAATAAGCCTCTTCTGAATTACTCTTAAACATGACTTGTGCCTCTTTGGGTCGGTATTTCTCTCTGGCAAACAACCAAGTTCCTTTGATTTTTTAAAAACCCAAAATCATTTATCTATTTTATGTGTGTCATGTTTGTGCTTTAGTAGCCTGACTAGTGAATTTTCAATATGAGGAGCACCACAGTCCTAGACAAGGGAAGATTTTACTTCATGCCAGTGATAACTGTGCTGTCTTTTCCCCATGAATTATAATATCCTGTTCCAGGCAGTGTGCTGTTTTATTTCCAAAACTGCAGCAGCAAAACAACGGAAAGTGTTTTGAGCTTCTGAGAAAAGGAAATTCTGACAGTTTTGTGTTCAAGATAAAGACCAGTGCTTTATGATTAAACTGCAAGGAGGGCTTGGGTAGCAATTCAAAATGTTTAGACAACAGAATGGTGCATTTTCACATAACTTACATAGATTGTCAAGCATATTTTCAGTACAGGTGTTGTTGTTTTTACTATAATTAGGTTTTACTACTTATCATTAAATTAGAAGAGCAGATCTTTTCTCTCTCTCTCTCTTTCATTAGACACTGAACAGCCGCTGAAGGGTGAGTGGGATCTGTCAGCTCTGCTTTGTAATTAATTCATAATTTAAATTTATTAGGGGTGCTGCAGAATAGTTAATTCAGAAACCAAGGCTGTCCAAATTAATTATAAACAGGCACTTTCATGTTTATTATGGCATTGGTGCAGTGCAAGTTTTCTAGAAAAAGAGATGCCAGAACTTACTATGAACACCTCCCTTGTTCTCTTACAATGGCAATGGCACCCACCTGAAAGGTGCTGGAACTGACTTCCAGTGAGTTCAGGCTGAGAAAAGCTCTGCATTGGTGCATACAATGACATAGAAGCACCTGAGCAGTTTCTCAGCCTGCAAGGTAAGGGTTCCACCAGCCCTGCTACCAGATTTGTCCCTGTGTGGTTGAATAAACATGCTAGAAGCATCTGAGAGAATGCAGTCTTTTCTGTGCAGCTCGTAGTTTTCTTACAGCTCCTTCAGACCTCATAGCACAAGGGATTTACATCTGAAAGGCACTCAAGAGTTCCAGGTAGGCTTTCCCCCGGTGTTTTGGCATGACTAGACCTCACAGAACATCCTATACGGAGACCATTGCTCCATCTAGCTCAGAATTGTCAACTCCCACCCTTCCCAGCTAGCATTGTCAATGGCCATGGAGGATGGGATTGTAGTCCTGCAAAATCTGGGGGGCCACGTGTTCCCCACCTCTAGTCTACACTTAATAGCTGTGACTACCTAGGGTTTCGGGACGCAGGTGGTGCTTTGGGCTAAACCACAGAGCCTAGGACTTGCCGATCAGAAGGTCGGTGGTTCGAATCCCCGCAGCGGGGTGAGCTCCCATTGCTCGGTCCCAGCTCCTGCCAACCTAGCAGTTTGAAAGCACGAAGTGCAAGTAGATAAATAGGTACCGCTCCAGCAGGAAGGTAAACAGCATTTCCGTGTGCTGCTCTGGTTCGCCAGAAGCGTCTTAGTCATGCTGGCCACATGACCCGGAAGCTGTACGCTGGCTCCCTTGGCCAATAAAGCGAGATTGAGTCGGCCCTTTACCTTTTTACCTAGGGTTTCAGTCTGGGTTGTTTCCCAGCCCTCTTTGATTGAGCTTGGGGCCTTCTGCATGCAAAGCAAGATGCTCTACCAGTGAGCTATGGCCGTTCTCTGCTATGGACTGTGGTTCCATTTCTGTGGGATCTCCACTCTGAATGGAACCCTAAAATCCATACAGAAAATTGGGAGCTGCAGAATTCATTGGTGTGCAGGTACCAAACTAACCCTTCAGTTTGATTGAAAAGTGCAAATTCGTAAAGTCCTGCTATATAGCACATGGAATATATTTATTTTTATGTACATGCACCTAGGTAAATGGATTTTTCAAAACTTACTTTTTTACTGTTTTAATTGAAGTATGAGGTGTTTTTTTTAAAATGAAATTTACCTCCAGACTAAGGAACTGTACCCTGTGAATAAATGTGTCTCAGCATGTTGGATCAGTACATTTTCCACGAAGCCATAAAGCAGTCAGCTGTTTGAGGCCAATGTTTGCAAGGTCCTCTTCCACATCAGAGCATCTGAGGCTGGCGACGTATTAGTGATGCCACTGGGCCCTTAGCCTGTGGCCACACAGCTAATGCCAAGTGTTACCTGTGCTGTTGGGATTGTGGCAGAGCAACACTTGCTGCTACCACAATTTAAGGAGAGAGGTGTAATAGGGGTGGGGTTGGTGATCCGTTAGAGGAAGGGGGCGTTGTCATGTTGTAAGGTTAGGGGATTGAGAGATTGGCAAGGTTTAAGAGGAGTGGGGTAGGCTGGATTTGCCAGTAAGATAAGCAGGGGCACAGCCCCTAGTGCATGTGTGTATAGGTGAATGTGTGTGTGTGCAGTTTATGGACCCTTTCTCTTAGTATAGTGTGCATTTTTGTACACACCATTGGCTAGAAAACTACATTCAATACGGGCCCAATTCAAAATGCTGGTTTTGACCTATAAAGCCTTAAATGGCTCAGGACCACAATACCTCAAGGACTGTCTCTTCCCATATGAACCTACCTGGACCCCGAGATCATCTCCTGAGGCCCTTCTTCGTGTGCCTCCTCCGTGAGAGGTCAGGAGGGTGGCAGCACGAGAACGGGCCTTATCTGCAGTGGCTCCCTGTCTGTGGAATGCTGTCCCCAGGGAAGTCCGCCTGTTGCCTTCACTATACACCTTTAGGAGCTAGGCAAAAATGTTCCTATTCAACTAGGCCTTTGCCTGACTTGATCTACATCCTTTTTAAAAAATGCTGCCTCTTTTTTTGGGGGGGGGGTCTGCTTGGGTTGTTGGTTTTGTTTTGATTTTATGTATTTGATATTTTATATGAACTGCCCTGAGACCTTCGGGTATAGGGTGGTATAGAAATCGAATAAATAATAATAAAATAATAATAATACATTGCAAAATTCAGGGAAATTTCAATGGACGGCTGTGTTTCAGTTTGTATATTGTTTCAGAAAGTGTTGATTAGGTACATTTGCCTTTACAGTGGTACCTCGGGTTAAGTACTTAATTCGTTCTGGAGGTCCGTTCTTAACCTGAAACTGTTCTTAACCTGAAGCACCGCTTTAGCTAATGGGGCCTCCTGCTGCTGCCACGCCGCCGGAGCACAATTTCTGTTCTCATCCTGAAGCAAAGTTCTTAACTTGAAGCACTATTTCTGGGTTAGCGGAGTCTGTAACCTGAAGCGTATGTAACGTGAAGCGTATGTAACCTGAGGTACCACTATACATGCGAACTGAATCTAATTTCCTCCCCATCGCTAATGTTATGTAGACCTCAAAGGTATTGGAAAACAGAAAGGTGGTCTAGCCATTCCCACCCAAATCCCCAAATCTTTTCATCATTAGAACAAAACTTCCACTAACTGAGGCACTGGACCACCCTTACCAGAGAAGTGGAACCAGTGTGGGCCAATGCCTGATAGCTGGAAACAACTTCTGTGGATAGGCAGGACAGGAGAGATTATGAGTGGATAGGTAAAAAGATTGTCATTGAGGACCTTGGCTGGAATAATTGCAGCTGGGCTGTTCTATAAATTATTTGGAAGCATCATGTTCCTGCTATGCATATGCAGCTAATTATCTTTGTAACCTGCCTTGGGAGGGTTTGCCTTGAATATTTCAAATCCTCTAAAACAAACAAACAAAGCTTACTCCTTAGTAAGTGTGTTTAGGATTGCAGCTGACATCGCTCTTGTTCATCTGTTGCAATTCCATACACTAGAGACATGCAGAGAATTTTAATAACTGGGAATCCCAGAGAGGTATGGCTGCCACTCTTCCATAATTTTGAAAGATTGGTCATATTTTTGGAGCACTGCTGCCTGCAATAAGCAGAAAAATTATTATAGATGGAGTTTGCACATACTGGCTTATGAAGGCAAAAATGAGTGTTTGAACAAACAAATCAGAGCAGCCTTCCATTTTATACATTTGGGGGAGGGGAGGACCTCTGGAGGCAGTAAAACCACAAAGCATTTTTTAAAAAGAAGCTAACAAATAAAAGCAATTTTGTAAAAATAGAAAAAGGAAAAAAAGAAGCAGCAGCAAAATGGGTATTAACTACCAAGCACATGGACTAAGGGTGAGGCTTTCACATCATACAGTAGATGAGCTAGGTGATGAATTGATCCTTACCATATGTGAAGCCAAACTGCTAAGGCACTGCTGCCAATAAAAGTTGCAGCCTTGTTACTGCACCGCAGTAAAATTTCACCCACAGCCTTGCAATATACCTGGGTTTGCAAAACAAAAAGCATTGGATGAATTTACATAACCATGAGCTATGATCCCTCTTTCAAAGTGCCGTCAACTAAGGCAGCCTGATCAGCTAATTCCAGCCTGATCCTCTTAATGTCCTACTGATTTGCTTTACTCAGTCTGAGATTGGTTAGCTTGTCCATAATATGCTTATTTTAAAAATGGAAAACCTTCTAAGAAGACACCATAATAGCTGTATGTACTCAAGTGCTTTGAATCCAGAGCTGGAGTTACTGTGGTGTGTATATTCAAGCAGCTTGCAGGGTGGATATTGTAAATATATATATTTAAATTGTAGCCTCCTGCTGCCTACCTTTCTGTAATTGAACATTCTGCTTTTTCATACAGTGGCCTTAAATTTCCAAACAGCAGGACTGCAAATGGATCTTCAAACTGGGAAATTTTTGGATAATGGTGGTTCTGGCTATTTACTAAAACCAGAATATCTAAGAAATAGAGACACACAATTTACTCCACATGCTATATCTGCAAACTGTCAACCAGTGCTTCTTACTATAAAGGTCAGTTCATTTTGTTGATAACATTCTTTTATCTAATTTGCCAGACCACTTGTGCTTTTTTTTTTGCAAATAAATACTAATACTATCTCTGTATTTTCCACCTCCGCTCATGATAAGCACTTCAAGTAACCTGTACCCGATAGCTGATTGGTGTCAATTGGAGGCATAATTGCTGCCGAGCTGAGTTTAAGATTTTGTTGTTGACATATAAGTCCTGCACAGCTTAGGACCTGGTTATCTGAGAAGGAGGACCCTTCTACCTAGACCAGCTTGTTCACTTAGGCTGTCAGATGAGGTCCTTCTAGGCATCTAGTAGAGACACATCTGGCAACTCGAAGGAGGGCCTTCTTTGTGTTAGCCCCCACATTGTATAATGAACTCCACTTAAATATATGATGGGCACCTATGGTGCAGGTGTTCTGCAGCTTGGTAGATATTGAACTATTTACATGGGCACTCCCAAGCTCAGATCCTTAATACTGACTTTACCAAACCCTTGATATTCTGCGTAATGTTTTATTGTTATTGTGTTGTACTGGTTTTATTTTGTAAACTACCTTGTTATTTTTCGCAGTAAAAGGCGGCCTATAGTTAATTTAAAATAAAAATGTGTACCAGCAGGACCCCTGTGCTATCGTTTGCATATGGTTCCTCTCTCTTTGCTTTCCGGTAGATTTGTGCAGATACATAATAGCTTCAAGGCACCTACTCAGCTATAAACATGATTCAAGTCACACTTATAGATCAGCCATTATGAAATGTGGAGGAATGATACACACACATATATATTGCTGCAGTCCCACTGATTCCGGTGACACTGCATAAGCAGTTTCTGAATTTTCCTCCTAGGAATGTGCAAAGGGAAGTCCTGGGGCTGATGCAAGTATGAAATGAGTTGATTGCAAGGGGATATGCCTACATTGTCATATTGTAGGTGCTAATTAAAAACTCCTGTTTGCTCAGGTGTCTGGTGCCACTTGATTGACTACCTGCTCTGTTTTATACTTACTGTATATTACCTGCTTCTTTTTTAATTTGTGTAATTATTTTTAATTGATTAATGAATTGTTTTAATCAGGTTGTTGAGACAGGTAGAATATAAATATTTTAAATGACTAATGAACAACCATCCAACCAAATAGCCTTGGCTGCAGCAAATACCACTTTAGCCTCCAAAAGTTTGTGCATTACATCAACAGGATACAGGTTTTAAAACATAGATAGCTCCAGAGCAGCCTTCCCCAACCTGGTGCCCTCCAGATGTTTTAGACTACAATTCCCATCAGCTCTAGCTGTGCTGGTGGGAACTGATTGGTGTTCAAAACAAATGGAGGGCACTAGCTTGGGGAAGCATTGTCTGTGGAAAGAGTTAGAGCCCTTAGCACACCCAGCGCACAACAGGGTTTTTATTCCAGTGTACGTTTGCTAGTCTCTACCTGGTTATTAACTAGGGATGCAGGTGACACTGTGGTCTAAACTACTGAGCCTCTTGAGTTTGCTGATCAGAAGGTTGGCAGTTAGAATCCCCGCGACGGGGTGAGCTCCCATTGCTCTGTCCCAGCTCCTGCCAACCTAGCAGTTTGAAAGCACGCCAGTGCAAGTAGATAAATAGGTACCGCTGTGGCGGGAAGGTAAATGGTGTTTCTGTGTGCTCTGGCACTCGTCAAGGTGTTCCTTTGTGCCAGAAGCGGTTTTGTCATGCTGGACGCATGACCCAGAAAGCTGTCTGCAGACAAACGCCGGCTCCCTTGGCCTGAAAGCGAGATGAACACTGCAACCCCATAGTCACCTTTGACTCACCATAACCATCCAGGGGCACTTTACCTTTTTTACCTTTACCTGCTCACAGAAGTCATCTCTATTTATTTATTTTTGTCTGACTTTATCCTTTGATTACTCCGAATCTGCTTGATCTGGCTCCCATACTGGTGGTTTGTTCTGCCTCGTGACTAAAAGAGCTCAAAAACAAGAGCTTACCCTTTTCCTGCCTGTTCTGTTTTGTTTGCCTTTGGCTTCATAGGGACCTTGCCCCCACAGCTGGTGCTGCTGATCACATGTCCATCCATCTTAGTGATGGATGCTGGAGAATCATGGTGGCTAGAGGGTCAGGTTTGGATATTGAAAACTCTGCTTCAGATCCCCTCTGGACTGCAAAGTTTAATGACTGGTTGTGGGGATCTTTTCGTGAACTGCCCCACAGGCATGTTGTGAGGCTAAATGGCACACTGACCTCCTTGGAGGAAGGTTTAGGGCACATTTGCAGCATGTTCCAAATTTCTTCAGACGTTGCTGTAAGTGGCCTCAACTTTGGGTTGCTTGAACCTGCAGGGCACCATCCAGTTAAATCAGGGCTTGCACTCAGTTTAGTAATGCAGTCTGAATCCATTCCTGTACCTTACTTCTTTCAGAAGGCAGGTTGGCTTTCCTCTTATCAGTTATTGTTTTTGTTATGCTGAGATTAACTAGCTTATTTTTCACATATAACCTATAAATATCATTTGTGTGCTAAAACTTTGTGAAACAGACCTTTTAGTTCAAGCTGTGAGGCTCATACGTAGCAGTGGTACTGAAAAATTGCCAGTCAGAACTAAAATAAATCACACCTGCTTGATTTATTATCTGCAATATTTCCTTGTGCTTTTCCTCTGCTTGCTGTTGGAAATAAATACCTTGAGTACCACAGATGCTGAGACTAGCTTCTTGCAAATGCTATTTAGTCATCAAAGGCATTTGGCACATTATTAAATACCACTGCTGTAGTTCATTGTCTTGTTACACAGTTGCCATTTTGCCCTGCGTTTGCAAACATGTGACAATGAGCCAGCTTTGTAACACCGATTCAGATTTTTAAAAAATGCACTCAAAAAGTTTGCCCCACTTAATTAATTGCAAAAAAAAAAAAGACTGAAAGATTTTGTTCATGCCAGTGTGTGCTTTTAATTAACAGAAATTCTTCACTTAAGTAAGGGCTGTCTCTCTGGTTTGATCCAATAAACACTTAACATGTTGCAATTTTACTGGGCTTTGAGCCTTTTGTTTAAGGGGCTCAAAGACTAAGGGAGCAATCCACAGTCCCAGCCAAGGAACAGTAGTGCTGGGCAGAGGGACAGGTCACTACGGCATTCAAAGTTCTGCTCTTGGCACTGGCCTGCGCAGAAGCCTATTTTACGTTTTGCTAGCTCTAGGCTTCTGCTGCAGAAAGGCCCAGTTGGGCCCCATCTGTGGCTGTCAGGAGGATCCATGGCTGGCTCAGCTCTGCCGCTCCCCCCATCCCCATAAATTTCAGAGGCTCCTGAAGGGAGCAAACACCCTGGGTAGGTTGTCAACAGCTTGTGCTTTTGGTGGGCACAGCAGAAGCAGCCCCCTGCCATCTGTGGAGCTGCTGGTGGTAGAGAAACCTCTGCCGCATCCGAACCTGCCACTCCCTCCCGCAGAGGAGTACAGAACCACGGTTTAGGATTGCTCTGCAAGGAAGTGAAGTGGGAAATCCCTGGTTCAAATGTCACCTCTGTCATGACCTCACTAGATTGCCTTGAGGAAGCCAGTGCTCTCTCTGCCTCAGTGCCACACCAGCAGTATGGGGATAATAATACTTAACCTGCTGTGCAAGGTTACTGTAAGCACCCTGAGATAATGTACCCCAAGCCCTATATCAATTTTGAAGTATTATGACTATGATACTCCAGGCATCCCTGCCTTTTCAATGAAGTTGCTTGATCGACTTCTCTTTGTTGCAGTCCCCGTCCCCCCTTTGCTGGCTTTTGCTCCATTCCTCTTAGCCCTCTGACATCCCATAACCCCTTTTTAAATGGGTTTTCTGTAAATGTGTAGTGCCTCTGCTTAAAACATGGTGCTAGGCTTTGGAATGGGCTTATTATGTTTAGGAGCCAGAACACAGCGCAGTGTATGCACAGACAGATATCAATAGTTCTACTGAGACTGAGTGAGTTTCTTTTTCTCTAATGAAAGGTTGGGAAAGACTATAAAATTTCTGTGGGGTTGTGAGGAGATCAGAATTGTTCAAGGTCAGAAAGAGAGAGAGAGAGAGAGAGAGAGAGAGAGAGAGAGAGAGAGAAAAGGGATTAAGTAGGTGGTGATTGAAGCAAGTGATTAGTGAATGGGTAGATATGTACTAAAAAACACCCCTCTAATAAGACAGTTTTGTGGTGGATCAGTTGCTAAGAGATGTGATAAAATGACATGCCCTTGCAATATAGAGAGTATTGCATTAATACAAGGGCCTTTTTATGAGAAACTAAGGGCACTTCCAGGGACGCAGGTGGCGCTGTGGGTTAAAGCCTCAGCGCCTAGGGCTTGCCGATCGAAAGGTCGGCGGTTCGAATCCCTGCGGCGGGGTGCGCTCCCGCTGCTCGGTCCCAGCACCTGCCAACCTAGCAGTTCGAAAGCACCTCCGGGTGCAAGTAGATAAATAGGGACCGCTTACCAGCGGGAAGGTAAACGGCGTTTCCGTGTGCGGCTCTGGCTCTGGCCAGAGCAGCGATGTCACGCTGGCCACGTGACCCGGAAGTGTCTCCGGACAGCGCTGGCCCCTGGCCTCTTAAGTGAGATGGGCGCACAACCCCAGAGTCTGTCAAGACTGGCCCGTACGGGCAGGGGTACCTTTACCTTTACCTTTTAAGGGCACTTCCAGTTGACCTATCGAGCATTCACCCTGATTTGTTTGCACAATGATTAGATGACATTGACTGTTTATTGAAAATTCATTCTTATTTGTTTGCATTGAGGTTAGATGAGGTTACGTCAAAGCATATGTTAACTCATATGTCACAGTGCCTTTTCCCATCGTTTTCTTTATTGCAAAAGTCCGATCTTTTGGAGAAGCTGGATTTTTGCACAAGACCTCCCAATCAACTATAAAACACACAATTTGAATTTGCCAAATATATGTTTAAATTCCACTTGAGAATAGCAACTGTCTGGCAGTGCCCTCAGTCTGAGAAATACAGGCATGGAAGCACCCTTTGGAGCAGGATGTAAGATGTGTTGCATAGCATTCTACTCAAACTTCACCTGATATACTCTGAGAGAAGACTTAAGGGCATTAGCTTTTGCAGGTTTGGTCTAACTATACGAAAGAGATTTATGCAAATAACAAGCAAAGCAAGAAGCACATCTAGTACCAAGGACTGAGTATATTTTGCCAGTGACAAACTGCTGCTGTTATCCATTGGGATTTTCAAAAGTGGTGTTGAAATCATAAGTCATCATTACTCGGTATAAAATATAGAACCGTTGGCACACACTGTGATTTGCAAAGTAGCATGAGCAAAAAGGAGAAGTATTTGTCCCAAGAAGCTTGCTGCAAGCAGCATTCTGACAGAACAGAGACAAAAAGAGGAACAGAAGATGGAGAGGAGGGGAAGTGCGGAAGAAGAACATGCTCAAGTTCACTTTACTTATTTTTTACTTTCAAGAGGGAACGAGGACCTCCTCTTACCTAGTTACAGATTCACTTGGGGGTCTTGGGTGCAAAAAATGCTAAAGATTGCATATAAATGAAGGAAAACAGAAGCTCATACTAGGCATTATATGTCAGATATGTGTGTTTTTTAAAAAAAATCTTTTTAAAATGAAAAGTGACCATGGGAATTGTAATCCCAAGTGGAGGAATAGCAGGTGAGGAGTTTCTTGATCCTTTCCCATGTAGTCATTTCCCCCCCCCCCATTCAAAATTGCCCTTCCTCTTGCTGCTTTTCCATCTGTGGTGATTCGATAACATGTATATGGGAGGAAAAGAAGCTTGGATTCCCCAGTATTACACAGAAAACTGAGTGGACATGATTAAGCAGCCCCTCCCTCCCACCACTCCTCTTGCCCCAATAGCAGCTCAAACACTTGTTTTTACAGCTGTTTCATACTTAAGGGTAAATAATGCTCAATTAGCTTTGTCCTGTGTGGTGGGCTTCCCTCTCTGTTTTTCAGTAAAACCATTGATGCCAGAATAATAATTGCATTTTACAGTGGTACCTCGGGTTAAGTACTTAATTGGTTCCAGAGGTCCGTTCTTAATCTGAAACTGTTCTTAACCTGAAGCACCACTTTAGCTAATGGGGCCTCCCGCTGCCACTGCGCCCCTGGAGCACGATTTCTGTTCTCATCCTGAAGCAAAGCTCTTAACCCGAGGTACTATTTCTGGGTTAACGGAGTCTGTAACCTGAAGCGTATGTAACCCAAAGCGTATGTAACCTGAGGTACCACTGTATATCCCAGTTGAAGCTTATGCACTGTTGTTGTTTTTCTGTGCAGCTTATCAGTGGTCATCAATTACCACCTAGCAGCCTCTCCAGGAGTAATAAAGCTGACCCCCTAGTTCTAGTAGAAATTTATGGTGTTCCGGAAGACCATGCAAAGCAACAGAGCTGTGTAGTTAAGGGCAATGGTAAGTGTAACAGTCTATTGGTTGCGTAATGTTTCAGTAATTTAGGGATTTAACTCATGGGCTTACATAGCTTATCAAAGTTTTGTCTTTGGCAACTGGGCCTATATACAGAAACAGCAGTGTATGAATTAGTAAGGAAAGCATGAATGGTACATACACACACAGAGAGAGTTCTTATATGGAAAATTAAAAATTCCACTATTTGAATGAATTAGAAAGGACAGGCTAAAATACATACATTTACATGTGTATGGGGGAAAGTAGAACAAAGGAAAGATCAAGCTTTGTTCTAATTGAATTCTGTGGAGGTGGACAGGTTTGTTTCCCACCTTCATTGTTTTCGACAGAGCTGTAAGTGGGCAGTGGAAGAAAACAGACAGAGAAAAATGCAGGAATTTGTATGTTTGTAGTACCAGTATACCTCTCTTTCTGTGTTTTTGCTTGTCCCTAGTTGTCCACTGTGGTTTTAGTGCTGCTTCTGGGGTGTGTACAAATGTATGTTGCTTGAACAGTTGAGCCACTGCGGAAGCATACAGGTCCCCACACTGTGTACAGACATACACCTTCGTTTGCGGAAACAAGCTCATAGAAAGCCAGTCCTGTAAGCTGGCAGCCCAAGCCAGCTGTGTGCAGCGCTGATTGCCTGGTGCCTGCAACACCACAAATTCCCCTTTCCTTTTGGTGATGGGCTGGGCCAGAGCCCAAAGTGGGTGGAGCATTAGATAAAGATTTTACTTGTATTTAGTAGGCTGCATTCTACATAACCTCACACATGCCTCTCTGTTCTCTATCTAGACAAGCAGGTGGCATTGTCAGAGTTAAAGGACATATTCCATCCAGGCAAAAGGACTTGGAGAATGAAGTGGGGCCACTGGGGGGGTATGTCTCTTTCTGGGGCAGATGGAGAGGTCTCTAGGCCACATTTGGTCCCTGAGCCACAGGTTTCCCATCCTTGTCATCTATAGAAACTGACCTGATAGCAGGTGAATCTTGCTTCAGCACTGGAGATGAGGCAGTGCCTAAGGACAGCAGACTACTTGTGGGGAAGCAGGGCAGACAGTGTGAAATGCATCAAGCTGTGTCCTCCTGCATCTCACTGCAACTCTATAGGATCTGCCTAGTGATAAGGCCATCCCTGCAGGAAAGTCTGTTTCATCCCGTCAGCTTCTGGATTTCAGTTGTTGGGAATCACAAGTGGCGAGAGCTCTTTGAGAGCCAGTGTGGTGTAGTGGTTAAGAGCGGTAGTCTCGTAATCTGGGGAACCGGGTTCGCGTCTCCGCTCCTCCACCTGCAGCTGCTGGGTGACCTTGGGCCAGCCACACTTCTTGGAAGTCTTTCAGCCCCACTCACCTCACAGAGTGTTTGTTGTGGAAAAAAAAAATCCTGGCAAATGTTTAAAGTTGTGTCTTTTATGCATCCTTGGTGTCTTTCCACTATCTATCTGCAAAAAAAGAAAGAAAAGAAGCATTACGACAAAATTAAGGGAGGAATCAAATCACTGTGTCACTCCAAATGGTTCACCTCATTATGCTTCACTGCTGGAAACTGTGCATAGTTGCGATTAAACTAAAAAGAAGAAGCCTGTC
This sequence comes from Podarcis cretensis, assembly GCF_951804945.1. Lineage (NCBI taxonomy): Eukaryota > Metazoa > Chordata > Lepidosauria > Squamata > Lacertidae > Podarcis > Podarcis cretensis. The sequence continues at coordinate 15,285,732 of NC_137179.1, forward strand.
AGTGGATCATTTAAATTCCAAAGGGACAGCTCCACTGCAATGTAATGCCAGTTTTAACATCAGGCAAACAAGACTAGGTGTAGCTGAATTTTTCAGCTTTCAAATTCCCAAAAATGAGGCGTGCTGAAAAAGTTGGAACATGACTTGGGAATTCAAAAGATATTTTGGTTAAATTAATGTAATTTAATTTTGCTTGGTAAGCAAAACATGTGTAAAATTGCACAGAGATCACTAAAAATGATTGCCAAGTACGTGCAGTTATATATTACCATTATTATTTTATTATTATTTAGCATTACCTGACATTTTCAGAAGGTATAAATTAAAATTCTCTAGTTTTCCAAAAGCAGTTTATGTGCTTCTTCATCAAACAAACCAAGCTAAATGTTGTCCAATCATAAAAATAAAAATATATATTTAAGACGACATTGGATGGCCATCAGTGATGGATGCTTTAGTTGAGAGTCTTGCATTCCAGGGGGTTGGATTAGGTGACTTTTGGTGTCTCTTCCAATTTTGTAATTCTACGATATTCCCCCAGACTGGGACTCAAGGTGGTTTACAGATAAAAAATAGAAAAGCATAGATATAAAACAGAAAAAGCTAAAAACATAAGAAGAGTTTCTACTTAGCCAGCCTTTGTTTTGCATTTGTGGGAGCATTTCAGACATGTACTCCTGCAATCAGTGAGAATCGTCAATGAACAGAGAAAGAAATAGGAAACAAATGGAGGTTTTATTTTCAGTGGTCAGTGAAGAGAACACAATTAGCAATGTAGAGTTGCTTTAACAGATCATTGCTTGTCTTATATTGCTTTCTTTATTTCAGCTTTGAGTCCCAGGTGGAATGAAACATTCACTTTTAACATCCAAGTTCCAGAGCTTGCCTTAGTACGGTTTGTTGTAGAAGATCAGCTTTCTCTCACTTCCAATGACTTCCTTGGGCAATATACTTTACCACTTCTGAGCATGAATAAAGGTATTAGTCCCCGTCCCCCCCCCCCATGCACAAATCCCTAACAACAAATTTTTCTCTTCTTGATTATGATATGCAACATAGCCTTAAATTGAGTGCTTCCAAGGTACAGTGGTTGTGTTACTATCATTGCTGAAACCAGACCTGTTCAAAAAAATGCTGTGGTGTTACTATTTTTAACCATGTTAGTTGCCTAGCTTTAATTTGTGACATTGTGCAGAACTGAATGGGGTGTTAATTGCATTACTTGTTGAGTCTTCACTGTTCCTAAAAGTGTGAACTCTGCTTTCCCTTTTATACAGATCAACAATGTTGTCTTTTTGTGTACATCCTTTTGGAATTTCTGCAATCTTCATTTATTTCAGCTGCAGGAGCTGTCCTGCGCTCTACCACATGCTTACTGTGTTACTTACAATTGTAGCTGACCCTTCTAGGTGAATGTAGGGGGCGGTTAATACATTGGTTCACATACAGTTGTTTTAGGAGTGTGCAGGTCCATAATGGTGCTTACAACCTATTTGTGTGAACTGGTACCTCCATGTTGACTGTATTTCTGTATCCGTCCTGATTCCCAGGATGCCACTGGCCACATCTTCAAGGTTGCAAGCCCAGTGACTGCTCTGTGCGCTCATAGGTTCCTATAGGAAAATAGGAACTTGTCTTTTAGCAAGTCAAATATTGGGTTCTTGCTCTGCACTGTCTCCACTGATAGGCAGTGACTCTCCAGGGATTCAGGCAGAAGTCTTTACCAGCCCTACCTGAAGATGTGAAGAGGACTGAACATGGCTCCCTCCTAGGTTCCATTTCTTGGGACAGAACTAAGGTTTACATGTCTTTGTGAATCGCTTTGCCTGTAATCCACTCATTCATTGCTATTGCATTTACAGGTTATCGCCAGGTTCCACTTTTTTCCAAACTTGGTGTCAACCTGCGTCCTGCTTCACTCTTTGTGCATATTTGGTACTTTAACCAATAATGTTTGCTAACAGAGCTCCCTCAGCAGCCTGAATCCTCAATAAAGAAACCATGGTTTAATAGTACTACTTTGTTACTGTCATAACTTATTTTTACTTGTGTGAGCCAATGGTATTCAGTATGCATAAAGGCCATATGAAAGTTGCTTTGCTGAATCATTGTTCTGTGTCAGTCACAACAGCCAAGTCAGATCATAGCTGTCAAGCGTCCCTTATTTGAAGGGACAGTCCCTTATTCCAGTGCCATGTCCCGCTGCTGTCCCTTATTGATGGATGTCCCTTAAATGTCCCTTAAATGATGTCCCTTAAATTTCAAAGGAAGCAGCTCCTCTCCCTCCCTGCCGGCCAGGGAGGAGGGAGGCTCCAACTGTGTTGCTTGGCTCACCCAATAAGAAGTCTAAGAACAACTGGGGGGTGGAGCTTGCATGCCTTGTGCTGATCAAATCGGCTGCGTTGCCTGGGGACTCGCCTTTGCTCAGCACTTCCCAGCGGAAAGGTGACGGTGGTTTTCCTTGAGGCTTCGTTTGGCTGCTGGCTGGCTTTCTACCTATGGCTCAGAGGGGCTCAGAAGTTGAACATACCTGTGCTGAGTGCTTGGATCGGAATCGGATGGATACGTCATCGATGGCCCACTCACCCTTGCTGGTGAAAAGGTCTGTCTGGAGTGGGGGCACATGGTGGGGGAAAGGGAAAGGAGATCTCGTGGGAGGGGGAGCTTTTGAATTTGTTTTGGAGGCTCCTTCGATTGATTTATGGGGGAAAAGAAAGGAGCTGGTTGACTAAAATGGTGGGTGACTGGCAATCTCGTGGCGAGGGGGGGAGGCTGTGCGTGTGTGGCTAGTTAATGCAAGCTGAGGGGTTTTTTGAATGCTGGACGCCATTTTGTTGCACGTGCTGCTGCAAACTTTGCAGTGCAAAGCCAGGCCGGGGAGCCATCTTAAGTTGAGGCTGCGTAGGCCTTGTGGTGCATGTGATTCAGATTCTATTCAGTTGAACCTCTGGTTACAAAGTTGGTTGGACAGTGTTCTCGAAGCTACCAGCATGAGTTTGGCCAGACTGCAGGAGGACAGGAAGACTGGAGTGCCTGGAACAGGTGAGGCTGCAGGTCCCTTATTTTGGCTGCTGATCCCTTATTTTCAAGGCTGCTGGTCCCTTATTTTCAAATCTGTAAGTTGACAGCTATGAGTCAGATGCTTCTGAGAGCTCACAAGCAGGGAATGCAGGTGGCAATATTTTCCATTGTTTATCCCCAGCAATCTGGTACTCTGCAGCATGTTACTTCTGTACATGGAGGTCCCATTTAGCTCCCGTGATCACTACCTATCAATAGAATGTGATCCACTAGGACAGTGTTTCTCCACCAGTGGGACTTGGGCCACTTTCAGGTGGGCCTCAGTGCCATGACCTGTTCAGTAATTCCTCACTTGGCTGCTGCACACCCTAGTCATGCCAGAGCTATTTGACCTAACCAGGGCCAGCACCAGCAACTCCTTGTTTGCTCAGACAGAGAATCTCAGAGGAGGAAGAGGGAAGGATGGTCTCCCTCTGACAGTAAAGGCTAGAGGAGGCATTGGAAGAAAATTAGAAATAAAGGGTTAATATGCATTAATGATTATAATATTATAATAGGTACAGAAAGGGTAAGAGAGGAAAGCTGTTATAGCAGGGAGACATGAATATACAGAGACAAGGAAAGGGGGATGAAAGAAATTGTCAGGGGAACAAACAAGGTCCAAGTTGAGTGTGAAAACACAAATGGAGAAGAAATTGCAAGTGGTGGGTTAAAATGTTTTTGAGACTCATGTGGGGGTGAGAAGAGAAAACAGTGTTTAAACTAGGTGCCAGAACCCTCTAATTCCTGGATCCAGCAAGTGTTAGAATTTAATCAAGGCTTCTAATTATTGGAATAGCTAAGATAGCTTCTTGGTGAAGTGATAACCTGGGTGATGGGCTGTTAAGGGGCTTGGTTCAAGGTGGCAAATGGGTGGGGCCCCCTTCCTTGAGGATAAAGCAGTGAACTGAAAAGAGAGTCAGAGCAAAGTTTGAGAGCAATGTTTGATTTCTGTTTGAATCCAAGGCTGTGGATATGGGAGAAACAAGACCCTTTGGGGGTGTTAATGCTGTGAATGCCACCAACATAGGCTTAGGTTGTATATACTATAAATTATATATAGTAAAGACACTACAGTCTCCGCTGTGCCTTATTTTCAAAAGGAAACACAAACTTTGGATAAGTGCCTGGAACCCCTGGAAAATGCCATCTTCACCTACAGCCTTTGCGGAAACAAATTCTGGGTAAAATAGGAAGGTTGTCACAATACCTCCAGAGCAAATGTGTGTACTGAGCTTGAGGAACGCTGGCCTATGGAACTCCTTCCCACAAAATAAATGCTGCAGGAAAGAATTTAGGAATTTCTGAAGACTGATTAGATACCAGTAGAAAATGATGCTAGTAATTGCCAGCTGATTATGCCCAACTCTGATCCACCTACCATCATTTTGTGACTGACTTCACAGCCATTTTGTGACTGGTGGGCCTTAATAATTCTCAGCTGTCTCAAATGGTGATAGAAAGTTTGTGAACCCCTGCTGTAATTTACATTTCAAGCTGCTCAAGCTAGTGATGGCCATTATGTCCTGGGGCTGTGAATTCCATTTGTTAAGTGTACACTGTTACGATGCATGCAAGTTAAAGCATGCAATCTCCCAAACACCTCAGATCTTTCCCATTTTCTAAGATATCCCACACTGATTAGAGGTGCAGGGCATGCCAACCACGGAGATATGCAACAGGTTTAACATGAGAGCGATTGGTGTATTGCCCATTGGAATGAGATGAATGTAGTTTGAGAAGTTTGCGACGTGGATATTTTTTGTTCCTTGCATTCCTTATTTATCTGGCATGTTGAGTATCATTAATGCCATCTAAGAAAAACAATGGCCCGATTTTCTGTTTTATGAGCAGCTGTCTGTAGGAAGCCCTTGTGCTATACTTTTTGAATCCAGTAAAATAATTCATTAAGGAAACAGTTTGCAGCTCACTAGTGACTAAGGTCCAACATGGCTTGATTTAAGGTTTCATTTTGAAACCTCTGAGAACTAAAATGTATGTGATGCTCGGTCACATGTAGCTTGTTCCCATTTAGCAGGAAAATGCCGAGACTACAATAAACTGGGAAAACAGCACAGGGGGCAAGCCGTATGCCATGCCTCCATATGCCATGCAAGGCAAAAAACAGCTTGGGAGGGATTTTTAGAAGAATGGCAGGTGAGGAAAAGACAGTCATCCACCACAGAGCTTTCTGCCAGTTTTCTGCTTTAGTTTACAGATCCCATAGCTGTGTTTGGTCAAATGCAACAAATGTCAGATGCAAACTACATGTGACAATATGCACTGGACAGGGAAGGTGGTAGTGGCAATATCGTTGGGTCTAAGAGCACATCAGGAAGTTGCACAGCGTAGCAACAACACGGTACCACAACATGCAAGAACTGGGACAAAAATTGGAATTGGAATCAGAGACATTACACACACAAATGTGCAAATCCAGATTCTTCAGCCCCAAACCCTGTTCGGAACTCTAATTATGACCATATATTAAATAACAAAGTGGTGTTTTTTTTCTTTGTCACTTGTAACTTAGCCAGCTGTAGGTTTTCTTGGCTTCTAGGTTAACACATGCAAATCATTCCCCACTGAAATACCCACAGGTGCAACTGTGTACTAAATGAGCACAAGTGCGGAGGGTGGCTGTAAGAGAGGACCTTGTCATTAGAGGCCCCAGTTATATGGAACGCTCTCCCCAGAAATGTCTGCCTGGCACAGACATTATCTCCTCAGCACCATTCATAGACATTTGACTGTTAGCGTGTTGACTTGATTTTTATGTTGATTTTGTTGCAGTGAGGTTAGGAAGGATTTTATTGCAAGCTGTGTGGGTTTTGTTTATTGTGATATAGCCACAATTGTTTTGGTATTTTGCATGTTTTGTATTTCTGATTGTAAATCACCATGAACCCATTTTGGGTTTATGGTTATGTATGCATGTAGGTATGTAAGTCCTTTGGCACACAGACATTCTCGAAAACCAGGAAAATAGAAACAAATATGTAAATATCTTCTTTCTTTAACCTTTGGGATTCTTAACAAAGACAAGCTCAGCTTGCATATTTCATTAATAAATGAGTGAAGTTGTCATTTGTGCTATCTATCATCTATCTATCTATCATCTATCTATCTATTTATCTATCTACTCAGTTGCTGCTTTATCTTCTATGTCAATATTTTAGCATTCACACCAGACTTGACAAATTTGCAAACTATCTGCAACTAGAGAAAAGTGCTGTTCATGAAGTGTTTTACTGCTGCCTTGAAACATAAGTTCTCTCCATGAACTCTGAGTTGTGTTCCTGAGTTTTGTGGGTGGTTCATATTTCAGGATAGTCTATAGCCATAATTTTCAGAAAGCTTATGGATAAAGTTTTTCCACTTTGATGAAATGGATGGCTGAACTGTATAGTTTGCGAAGTTCAAAGTTTCAGCAAGTCTGTACCACTATGATTTTGATATCTCTATCCAGACGCATCAGCGTGCCCATGATATTTGCTGAGTCTTACAAACCAGGGCTACTATCCACCATAGTTAGGCAAAATGGGTTGGCTTATGCACACCTAACACTGTGTTGAATGGTAGGCTAATGCCATTCTGTAACCTGAAATGTACAGCAAAGAAAAGAATTCATTGAGTTAAAAAAAAACCACGGTTATTTTAGATAATATTTATTATTTATATATAAAAAGCTAAACATTCTTCAAAACTTTAGTGCATGAATTAACACACTTGTGCAGCTGTGACTACTTAATTTGCTAACTTTACAGATGTTAGATAAAATAAAGAGCAATGAGGGGACAAGTTAAGTGCTTTAGGCACAGATGAGAACAGAGGAAGAATTAGATCGCAGTGACATTTTGGGCACTTTTTAAAAATGGGATAGTACATCTAGTATGATTGATTATCATTTGCAATTGCTACGTTGTCTTTTTAATCTTTTTATTTAATGCCATTCTCACGAATAAAGCCATGTGTCTTCGTGGTTTGAAAGTCATTGCAGACATGGTGCCTTGGGAGTTTTCACAAAAACACAGCAACCCTGGGTGGGGGAAATGTCTCCATTTATTTGCGGCAGATGAAGCTAAAAAGAAACCCCCAAAGACAATAAACAGATGTCTGAAGTAAATATTGATTGAATTTCAAGGTTAGGAAATTGGTTAACAATGAAAAGATGGGTGCCAGGGGCCTAATGCATATATGCATCTGGATCCATTCTTTGATCATAGATTGCAAGATACTTTATTCAGGCCTTCTACTGGATTACGTTGTGATCCTGACCATGTCTACATAAAATGAAATCTTACTGATTTCAGTGGGTATTGCCACAGGTCGCTGGTGCCCGATGGGACTGGTAGAGGGGGGCCACTAGGTGGCACATCGGAAGATGACTGACAATAACATCTCTCCGACCCACACGAGGTAATTTGGAGGCTATGATGGGGGTAATTAGCCTCCTTAACCCCCCCCAGGATTATGGGGGGGACGGCCCTTGCCTGCTGTGCCCTATACCACCCCCGAATTTGTGGGGGTGGGGGCACTAGGCACAAAGCCCTCCTGTGGGATTTTCGGCACTCCTCGACGCCGGCCCCGATTCGCGCCGCTGGTTGCAATGATTTCTAAAAGAAACAATTCGGACGTGATTAATTGCACATACATCAAGGAAAATGGGGAGTAAATACTGCTGACAGAAGAGATCTCTGATAACAAGACACCAATAAAATACGAGAAGAACGTGAAGATACGGTATGATAAATGACTGAGGGGGGAGGGGGGGAAACCTGCCTCTACCTTTTTATGTGATTTAACAAGAATCCCCTCCCCTAATGAGTCAGAAATTAAGGACTTAAGGTGTGGATTTAAGGCTGTGTGGAGATAAACTTTCGATCCAAAGCAATGTTTCAAGATGAAGCTGGAAAGCTAAGAGTTTTGGAGTGTCGCACTTAGAAAAAAATACCATCGCCATTTTGTGAGGCATTGTGGGAGCTCTTGGGTCTGGGAGGAGAAAGAGAGAAATAGAGCTGTTTACATATCGTGAATCAACTCCTCGGTGGGACTTAAGAGCGACAAATGCCAAAATTTACGATGGAAAAAGTGATGTTATCTACAAAGGAGATATATGGAAACCATCTGGACTTAGTGGAGGAACGGGAAATCCACACAGGATTATTATACTTGCTATCGGCTTAAGGAGACTAACAGAAGAGATCGTAAAGGAAAAAGAGAAATTATACGAACAAGATATGATGTGGCAACACCAAGATAAGACTGGATAGAATTATGAACTTTGTTTGGACTGATTGGGACTGATTTGGACATTAACGCAGTAATAAGAAGATGATTTGAATTCCCCTTTGGATCTTGAAGTATGGGTTCCCCCAACAAAATTTAAAAATTTGGCTTTGTAATTCGGAATTTATATGATGTGATTTAATTTGATGTGATTGGCCAGTTAATAAAAATTATTTTTTTTAAAAAAAAGGTAGAGAGGCCAACATTCAGGAACACAAGTCCAATAGCATTTCCCCCTCTTGTGCTCCCCAACAACTGGAATTCTTACACATACTGCCTCCAACACAGACATAATGACTTGTAGCCAGCCCTACAATGAGGCAGCTGCCTCAGACGGCAAAAGGTCTTGGGCTGGCCCTGCTATTGACAGCCATACCCTGATCTATTGAAGCCATTACACAGGTTATGCATTGTGTGGAGAAGGTTGTTGGGAGAAGTGCCATTTGCACCAATGGACCAGCCTCCACTGGCACTCTCAGGCAAGTGGGGTTAGGACAGGCATAGGCAAAGTCAGCCCTCCAGATGTTTTGGGACTACAATTCCCATCATCCCTGACCACTGGTCCTGTTAGCTAGGGATGATGGGAGTTGTAATCCCAAAACATCTGAAGAGGCGACTTTGCCTATGCCTGGGCTAGGACTACAGCCTTAGCAGGCTAGAGGGCAATCTGGGAAAAGGAAGCAGCATATAAACACATGGATCCAATCCACCTATCTGGTGTGTTTAAAGCTTCAGATCTGGATGTCTGTTACTTTTGAAGGGTCCAGTGCATGAAGGCACAATGAGGTCCCCCTGCATTTGGAGAGACAAGGGTTATTCTTCAGCTCTGGCAGCCCCAAACCAAAATTGTGGCTCTGGCATCCCATTTATACTTCACATTTGCTTGCAGCGAGTTTCCATTTTGTATAGAAAACAGTTCACAGCTTTTTCAGCACTGCGGAGGCATCTTAATGTATTTGCTTGTGTAGCGTTTCTTTCTTCATCAGGGGATCATAGAATCATAGAATTGTGGAGTTGGAAGAGTTTGATTTCCCCAGGCAATATGGTGGCTCTGTTCCAAGAATGGCAGAAACCACCAGTCACTTTTGGCACTGTGAAGTATATTCTACTTTATCCAAATTCTGTTTCTTTTCCTACATTGCAATTATCCTTCGGCTCCAACAGCTTTCTAAGCTATAAGCTCCTTAAGTCTGATTTGCGTGCCTTAAAACTATTGTATTTTGGTGCGTGTGGTGGGGAGCGTTTGTGTGTGATGTGTCCACCCAGGTTCAGTCATCTGCAGACCAAAATGTCATCTGCTAGTCAAAATCCATTGTAATAATATTGTGCCACAGCCAGAATCCAAAGAGGCACCTGGCTTATTCCTTATGCTTGAGGGGATTTGGAGTTCTGTTTCTCAGCAGCTACTCCTGTGTCCCCATGGCAAATCACTTCTGGCACTGAGGAAGAATAAATAAATAAAAATCCCATTAGGAATGTACAAGACTGGGTGTGCTTAAAGGAGGACTCTGGGTGCTTTATTTGGTGATTAAAGCCTTAAATGACTTACACCTGAAGTATCTGAAACTCCCTCAACTTCCTTACAAAACTTTGCAGGGGTTAAGAGGAGGCCCTGTTGGCCACTCAGCCACACTGAGATGTCGGCGTAGTGACGCCCAGAAGAAGACTTTCTCTGTGGCAGACCTCAAGCTGTGAAATCCTTTCCTAAAGAGGTGTGTCTAGTTAGGAAAAGGAGAATCTGTCAACTTCAGTTTTTCTCTGAGAGCCAGTGTGGTGTAGTAGTTAAGAGTGGTAGATTTGTAATCTGGGGGACCGGGTTTGCGTCTCCGCTCCTCCACATGCAGCTGCTGGGTGACCTTGAGTAGTCACACTTCTCTGAAGTCTCTCAGCCCCACTCACCTCACAGAGTGTTTGTTATGGGTGAGGAAGGGAAAGGAGAATGTTAGCCGCTTTGAGACTCCTTCGGGTAGTGATAAAGCGGGATATCAAATCCAAACTCTTCTTCTTCTTCTTCTCAGTTTCTCATTTTTCCAATCTTGACTTCAGTTCTGCACATTTCCACATCAATTTGCAATTACAAAAAAGAACTTCGTGAACAGTCACCAGCATTTGAGTGCATTTTCCCCTTAATATACAAATTCTCACAAAGCAATTTCCTCTGATGCATTTTTTCATGGCGTTTTCAAAAATACAGGCAAGACACCATTTATGCGGGGGTTGTATTCTGAGGCACGGTGCGCATCATCGGGCTGCACATAAGGTCACCTCAGCCCATTCTGGTGCCGAAAACACACTGGCATCAGCAGTTGTGCACGTGCCAAATGCGCACAAATGGGGAGTTGCCTGTACATGCATTTTTAATGCACATATTACCTCAGTATATGCATCTTTTTACACCTCCTTCAGCTGGAGAACTGCACTGCAAAATATGGAGAAGTGCACATTCCGACAGATGGCTGTGTTTTGTTTGGTTCACAAATTTCAGAAAGTGCAAATTTGATATGTGTGCCTTTAATGGGAACGGAATAGGATTTCTCCACCATCACTACTCTAGATCCATCTGTATCCAGCTTTCAACTGTTGAAAAGTACCGTATTTTTCACCCTATAGGACGCACCGACCCATAGGACGCACCTAGTTTTTTTGGGGGGGAATAAAGGAAAAATTTTTTATTCACCCCCCAGCCGCAGATATCTGCCCGAAGCGCGGGGCGCTCTGCTTCAGCACGCCCCACGCTCCGTGCAGCAGGCTGCTATCCGCAGCCTAGGGAGCCCTGCGGGAACTCCTGCGAGCATCCCCAGGCTTGGTGATAGCTTCCTGAAGCCTGGAGAGTGAGAGGGGTCGGTGCGCACCGACCCCTCTCGCTCTCCACGCTTCAGCAAAAGCCTGCATTCGCCCCATAGGACGTACTCAGATTTCCCCTTCATTTTTGGAGGGAAAAAGTGTGTCCTATAGGGCGAAAAATACGGTATTTCTGAGACCTCGTACCTTATAATTGTTAATGTTTGACTTTCATTGCATATGTGTGGTTATTTATTTGTATTGCTTGTGTTGTAATCTGCCCTGGGATCACCTCAGGGTGAGAGGCGGGGAATAATCATAATGATGCTGGTCCACAGTTTCGGCTACTCAGAATTACTGTCTGTCACCAATTGCGAAACTAATATTTTCATTCATCTAGGATTTGGCTATGGAACACAAAGGCTCTATACTGGGTGGGTGGGGCGACTGGGGACCTCATATGTATGTTGTATCTCTTTATAGGGTTTGGAGGCTTGTGAGACCTTCCAAAGCAAATGTTGAGGATGTGCAGGGGAGGAGGAGAATTGTGTGAGCGGAATTCTGCTGGTGCAGCATGGATGCAACACTTTCTACTTTAGCCTGATCCACTGCCAAATACCTGGGAATGGAATTTGACCCGTGTCTAAATCTGCCTAGATGCATAATAATCCCATCCAGAAGATTGCCCATTGCACCAGAAAGGATTGCCACCTTTGAAATTGCATGCCAGGAAATAAATATGTATGTCTCTTAAATGTTCGTGCTAATGGGAACCGTTTGCAAAGAGAGGCTAGTAATTCCATGAAGATAACTAAATGACAATGGACCATGAAAAACTCATTATAATATCCTTGTGATTAGTGGCCTACTCTGTGCACTTAGTGACTTCCCTTATGCACATATTCTCCAAGGCAAACACTTCAGCAAATGTAGCAGAAGTGCCAGTGGGGAAAGGGGGGAAAGAAATCTTAATGAATAAATAATTCAATTGTCTAAGACAATGTTCATATTACACTGTTCTCCCTTTAGGTATCACTTTTCTTTGTCTAACTGGGCAGCGTTCAGCTGAGTGCTAATGGCTCTCAGAAATGTTCCTGAGCTTTTCATGATGGGCTGCAAAGCATGTCCTTAAAGCAACTTGATAACAGCCTAGTTCTCACTGTGGTGCCTGAATTACACCATAGAAGACTGAAAGTGGAACTGTGAATATTTCAGTCAATCAATCAATCAATCAATCAATCAGTCAGTCAGTCAGTCAATCAGTCCCTGTGCTTAGAAGGCTAGCATATCAGGGATATCAGCTTTTTTGTTATGATAGAAGTTTATAAAATTATGCATGACACAGAGAAAGGTATTTCTTCCTCTCACAGCACTAGAACCCACGAACACACTTGGAGGCAGTAATGATTCTGAATACCAGCTGCTGAAAACCACAGGAGGGGAGAGTGGTCTTGTTCTCAAATGCTGCTTGTGGGTTTCCCACAGGCATCTAATTGGCCACTGAGTGGTCAGGATCCTGGACCAGATGGCCCAATGGCCTGATCCAGCAGGTTTTTATGATTGCATCACCACCACCACCACCATCATCATCATTTATTTAGACCCCGCACATCTGATTGGGTTTTCCCAGCCACTCTGGGTTGCTCTCAACAGAAATTAAAGGTAAAGGTACCCCTGACCATTAGGTCCAGTCATGACCAACTCTGGGGTTGCGGGGCTCATCTCGCTTTATTGGGCGAGGGAGCCGGTGTGCAGCTTCCGGGTCATGTGGCCAGCATGACTAAGCCACTTCTGGCGAACCAGAGCAGTGCACGGAAACACTGTTTACCTTCCCGCTGGAGCGGTACCTATTTATCTACTTGCACTTTGACGTGCGTTTGAACTGCAAGGTTGGCAGGAGCAGGGACCGAGCAACGGAAGCTCACTCCATTGCGGGGATTCGAACCGCCGACCTTCTGATTGGTAAGTCCTAGGCTCTGTGGTTTAACCTACAGCGCCACCTGCGTCCCTCATCAGAAATTAAAAACACGATAAAACGTCAAACATTAAAAACTTCCCTAAACAGGGCTGCCTTCAGATGTCTTCTAAAAGTCAGATAGTTGTTTATTTCCTTGACATCTGATGGGAGGGCGTTCCACAGGGCAGGCGCCACTACTGAGAAGGCCCTCTGCCTGTTTCCCTGTAACTTTGCTTCTCGCAGGGAGAGAACCACCAGAAGGCCCTCGGAGCTGGAGCTCAGTGTCCGGGCAGCACGCTGGAGTGGAGACGTTCCTTCAGGCATACTGGGCCCAAGATTTATCTCTAGCACCCCTGCACTGGGTCAAAGTCCTCTCCAGAGCTGTCCTTATTTCTTAATCCATTCAATAAATGTAAATTATTTGGTACATAGAGATGAAATAATGCAAAACCCAGTCAGCTCAAGCAGGCCACTCTGCATCATATGGAAAAGGAGAAAGGGGAACGTTCTTAGGATGACCAACCATCCAAGTGTATTCAGAAATATGGGAGCAAGAAACGAATCTAGCTCCCTAGTTTTCTCCAAAGAACCTGCTGAGGCTCTTAAACGGTTGGTTGTTTAAAGAGAAATAATATTTTGTGATGTACATATGCAGTATAGGGCTTCCCTCTGTTTCGTCGTTCCACTCTTCATCTTCTTTTTCATATTAAAGGACAAAATCTTATTTTGCAACGGATGCTGGTATTTTGCCCAGCACATGAGGAATGAAATGAAATAACTCCTGGTGAGACACTACTGACCTGCGTACTATTCATTCTGCCAAAGGACTCTGCATTCCCATGAACTATCAGGCAATAAATCAAGGGAATCAATGTGAATGTACTCAGCGATTGTTGTTTTATTTGGCCAATATTTCATTCACACAAGACACTTCGGCAAGCATAATGGGACATCACTTCAGGATGCCTTCACCTCTCTCCTCTAACTAGTCAGCAGTTTATCCCAGTTGATGACAGTACGAGTGACTGGGAGCGGTCTGCGCAGTGCTCTCCATATTTTATCCGACAACTTCTGGAGCCTCTCCACCAAATCAGTCTGGAATTTGTTCTCTTCGGTTTCAACTAATTTCACAAACTCTATAGCAAACTGGACACGGCCAGTTATGTATATGGACTCTCTAACATCTTTACTTGCTGTCCAGTGGAGGTTAGCTTTTTTGAAATAGTGTGCCTGCAGATCAATTTTCCCTGCAACCTGTGCTGTTGGCGGTGCAAAAGCGATAGTCCACTCAGATTTCCAAATGGCATTACAGATATCGTCGTGCCGATGGCCTTCAAGGCAGACCACGAAGAAAGGGTTGCTCCCGATCATTTTTTTGTAGACACGGCAGTCACCTGAAAGGAAGTGTCTCCTCATGTAGGACTCCAAAATGATGTTGAGTGTTTCCCTCCATAACTCTGCACGATCTTTCCTGACGCTGTGATAAAGCAAAACTTTATCAACTCTTTTGGTCAGGTGATCAAACCTGAAGGAAAGTTTGATCTGTGGATCAAAGAAGCGGTTTCCTCCAAGATCGTTGTAGCGAGTCACGAGAGCATTCTCTCCCTTTACACGCACAGCTGTGAAGTTTTTCCTGGTGTGATTGGCACACACCTGAGCAGCCTCGTACCTCATGAGATGATCGTCATGAGCCAGAATGCGGAGGTCTTCAAAAACATTCCTGTATTCGCCCGGGGGAGCCTGTTGAAGCAAGCTGCAGATGACATTTGTTTTCTCCTCCTCAGATAATTCACATTCATTAGACATCACGGTTTGTCTTTGGAGTGATAAAGCTACCTATGCAATCGAAATGAGAGGAGAGGGAGGGGAGAATAAACACCAGCTCTTTTAAATGTCTAAAGAAAAATATTGTTTGCTCTTCGGAAAAAGAAAAAGAAATCAGCACTAAAATGTTGGCTTAATATCATTGGCAAAATAGTACCAAACATTTGTGCTCCTGAGCTTTTTCTAATCTTCATCTTCAAAGCTTTATCTAAACACAAACTAGAACCAGCTGAGGGCTTTGGTTTAATACAGAATTTTCAGCCTAAAATAGTCACTGTGAAAATCAGAGCAATTTGTTCTGAACACAACAAATATGATAATGAAAAGATCTAGAACAGGCATAGGCAAAGTCGGCCCTCCAGATGTTTTGGGACTACAATTCCCTTCATCCCTGATCCCTGGTCCTATTAGCTAGGGATGATGGGAGTTGTAGTCCCAAAACATCTGGAGGGCCGACTTTGCCTATGCCTGATCTAGAAGTCTGGAATCTACTGCTAAAGTATTAAAAAGTAATGAAATAACTAATAGATATACATACATAGATATACTATTAATAAAACATACAAACCATTGAATATATTAAACAGTCATTGCTTTCTACTCACATTGGAGAATATTTGGCTACAAGACTGAATAGGATTTTTTTTTTTTTTTTTTTTATAATAATTTTTATTAGTTTTCCACACATAAAATAAAGAACAGTGTAACACAATATAACTTCATACTCATCGGTTCATAGCCTTTTTTCTTTGACTTCCCCATACCTCCCCATCCCTGCATCCTTGTTTAAAAATTCTTTAGCAACCCTTAAGTCCATTGTCTTAGTTCCTTTTCGTAAATATTTCTTAAGTTTTTTTGTTTACTGCTGCAATTCTTTACTTCTTACCCCCTGACATCTTAACATTCCTCAATTTTACAGTTATTTTTAAGATATATTTTGAAATTCTTCCAGTCCTCTTCCACTGTCTCTTTCCCCTGGTCCCGGATTCTGCCCGTCATCTCAGCCAGTCCCATAAAGTCAATCACCTTTGTTTGCCATTCTTCCAGAGTCGGTAGTTCTTGCGTCTTCCAATACTTTGCCAGTAGAATTCTTGCTGCTGTAGTGGCATACATAAAGAAAGTCCTATCCTTCCTTGACACCACTTGGCCCACCATACCCAAGAGGAAAGCCTCTGGTTTCTTAGGAAAAGTCCACTTAAGGACCTTCTTAATTTCATTATAGATCATTTCCCAGAAAGCTTTAACCTTTGGGCAGGTCCACCAAAGGTGGTAGAAAGTGCCTTCAGTCTCATTACATTTCCAACACTTATTATTAGGCAAATGATAAATCTTTGCTAGCTTGACTGGGGTCATGTACCACCGGTAGATCATTTTCATAATATTTTCTTTTAAAGCATTACATGCAGTAAATTTAATACCGGTGGTCCATAACTGTTCCCAGTCAGCAAACATGATATCATGACCTATATCTTGTGCCCATTTGATCATAGCTGATTTCACCGTTTCATCCTGTGTATTCCATTTTAACAGCAAGTTATACATTCTTGATAAATTCTTAGTATTGGGTTCCAACAATTCTGTTTCTAATTTTGACTTCTCTTTCTGAAATCCTATTTTCCTGTCCTGTTTAAACGTCTCATTTATCTGATAGTAATGCAACCAATCTCGAACCTTAGGTTTTAGTTTCTCATAACTCTGAAGTTTCACCCTTTCACCATCGTATTCTATGATCTCATGATATTTTGGCCATTTAGAGGCCATATTAAGCTTTTTTACTTCCCTAGCTTCCATTGGTGACACCCACCTAGGGGTTTTACTTTCCAACAAATCTTTGTATCTAATCCAAACGTTGTACAATGCTTTCCTTACAATATGGTTTTTAAAACTTTTATACACCTTTACCTTGTCATACCATAAATATGCATGCCAACCAAAACTGTTGTCATACCCTTCCAGATCCAAAATGTCAGTATTCTCAAGAAGTAGCCAGTGTTTCAACCAGCAGAAAGCTGCTGATTCATAATAAAGTCTTAAGTCCGGCAGGGCAAACCCCCCTCTATCCTTTGCATCAGTTAAAATCTTAAATTTAATTCTGGGCTTTTTGCCCTGCCAGACAAATTTTGATATGTCTTTCTGCCACTTCTTGAAACAGTCCATCTTGTCCACAATCTGCAACGTCTGGAATAAAAACAGCATTCTAGGCAATACATTCATCTTAATAGTAGCGATTCGGCCTAACAAGGAAAGTTTCAGCCTTGACCATATTTCCAGATCCTTTTTAACTTCTGACCAACATTTTTCATAATTATCCTTAAATAAGTTCACATTCTTGGATGTTAAGTTTACCCCCAGGTATTTTACCCTTTTTGTAATTTCCAAACCTGTTTCATTCTGAAAACTCTCTCTTTCTTCCATTGTTAAATTTTTTTCCAACACTTTCGTTTTTTGTCTATTCAATTTAAAACCTGCTACTCGACCAAATGTTTCAATTAGTTCTAATACTCTTTTAGTACTAATGTCTGGCTGTTGCAAAGTCAATACTAGGTCATCTGCAAATGCTCTTAATTTATAATGTCTAACTCCGACCTGAACTCCTTTAACCAACTGGTCCTTTCTAATCATGTTTAACAAAACCTCCAGGACCGATATAAAAAGCAAAGGGGATATTGGGCAACCCTGTCGTGTACCTTTTTCTATAGGTATTTCTTCTGTTACCACGTTATTTACAATTAATTTGGCCTTTTGTTGAGAGTATATTGCACCTATACCGTTTTCAAAACCTTGTCCTACCCCCATCCCTTGGAGATTCTTTTTCATAAAAGTCCAACAAATGTTGTCAAAGGCTTTCTCCGCGTCCACAAAAATCAAAACTGCTTTCCTATTAATGTCAACATCCAGCAGCTCCAAAATGTCTATAATGTTCCTCACATTGTCTGACATATGTCTACCTGGGAGAAAGCCTGTTTGGTCCTTATGAATCTCTTCTGCCAACACTCTTTTCAATCTTTTTGCCAAAATGTCTGCAAAAATTTTGTAATCCACATTGAGTAAAGATATAGGGCGGTAGTTTTTAACTTGGTTCTTCTCAGTCTCTGTTTTCGGTATAAGTGAAATGAAAGCCTCTTTCCACGATTCAGGTGCCTTTTTCCCCTTCAAAATTTCATTGCAAACTTCCTTCAATGGTTGTATCAGCCATTCTTTCAGCATTTTGTAGTATTTGGCCGTCAGGCCATCTGGTCCTGGTGATTTTCCCAATTTCATATTTTGAATGGCACCCTCTATTTCTTGTTCTGTTATTTCCTCGTTTAAGATCCTTTTACTTTGTTCTGAGATTTTTGGTAAACCGTATTTTCTGATGAATTCTTCTATTTCTTGCTCGTTGATTGGCCCTTGTGCATACAATTTCTTAAAAAAGCTTTGAAAACAATTGTTGATCTCGTTGGGTTTGTGGATAATCTTTCCATCCATTTCTAAACTTGTTACCGTGTTCATTTTCTGCCTTTTTTTCAATTGCCATGACAGAAGTTTCCCACATTTATCCGCTGATTCAAAAGTTTTTTGTCTCATTTGCTTTATCTTCCATTCTATTTGTTGGTTCATGAGTTCCATGTATTGCATCTGATGAAACTTTATTTCTCTCAAAATCTCATGAGACTTTGGTTTGGACCTCAACTTCTTCTCTCCTTCTTTTATTTTTTCTAAAAATTTTTCCTTCTTTTCATTTTGTTGCTTCCTCTTAATAGAATTTTGTTGAATTAGGAAACCTCGCATCACGGCTTTGCTTGCGTCCCAAATTATTCTTTTTTCCACATCTGTTTTCCTGTTGATCTCAAAGTAATCTTTTAATGTTTTAAGGGCCTTCTTATGGATCTCTTCGTCCTTGAATAGGGTGTCATTCATTCTCCATCTAAAGGAACCAGTTGTTGTTAGTTTCATCTCCATCTTGACCGCATTGTGGTCGGAGCACGTTTTTGGGCAGATTTCTACTTTTTTTGTTCTTGACGCCAGACTACTAGAAATCCAAATTTGGTCTATTCTTGTCCATGTCATTTTTGCTTCTGAGAAGAAAGTTCCCTCTCTCTCTAAAGGATTCTTTGTTCTCCAAATGTCAATCAAGTCCATTGTTTCAGTCATTTCAAAAAAGATCCTTGGTAGTCTCCCTTCTTTCGAGATCACTTGTCTCTGTGCTTTGTCCATGTTTGTTGAGACAACTCCATTCATATCTCCCATCATTAGGATTTTATAATCTAAAAAGTCAACTAATGTCTCATGCAACTTCCTAAAAAATTCAGCCTTCCCTTCATTTGGGGCATAAACTCCCACAATTAATATCTTTTCTCCTTGAATTTGTATTTCAATTGCCAGGTATCTTCCTTGTTCATCTTTAAATATTAATTTTGGAGCCAACTTTTCCTTTGCATAGATCACCACACCTCTTTTCTTTACTTTGTCTGATGAGATGAATTCTTGACCGAGTCTCTTATTTATTAATAATTTCCTGTGTATCCTGGCAATATGGGTTTCTTGCAAACATATTATGTCTAATTGTTCTTTCTTCAAAATATGAAAAACCTGTCTTCTTTTCCGAGGAAGGTTCAAACCATTACAGTTCCAACTAAGGAGTTGCAGAGACATTTTGTATTTAGGTAGCTGTTCCTCCAACTGCTCCAAGCTTCTGCTCTTCCTCCGATGGTGGTAGTGAAAGTCCAAATGACAAATTTGCTATATCGGGTGGTTCCCTCTCCTCCACGGTTCCTTTCTGCAGATCCTCCAGATATTTCTCTAGAAATAGTTCTTTGTCCTGAATTGTTTTTATTTTAATCTTCCTTCCATTGAAGTTAAAGGACAATCCTTGTGGAAATTCCCATCTGAATGGTATAGTGTTTTTCTTCAGCAGGTCTACTAAACTCTTGTAATATGTTCTCACCTCTAAAATGTATTTAGGAATGTCCTTAAAAATCTGTATCTGACAATTTTGGATCACCAATGCCTTTTGATAATGCAAATTCAATATTCTATCTCTTTCTTCTTTTGATCTCAATGTAATTAGGCAGTCCCTTGGTTTTTTGTCCTGCCTTCTACCCAGTCGAAAGGCTGATATTATCTCAAGTTCCTCATCTTCCTCCCATTCCTCTCGCCAAAAAGTTATGATGTTCTCTGTGAGAAATTTCACAAGGTTGTCCCCTTCCCCTTCAGGCACCAATCTAAATTTTAAATTCTTCTCTTTACGTTGAAGTTCCAGTAAGGAGAGGGCTGCATCATGCTCATTCACTTTTTTAATAATAGGCCCAAATTTTTCCCTTGTCTCTTCCGCCGTTATTTTTGCACTTTCTGCAATCTTTCGTGTTTCTGAACTTTCCTGAATTAATCTATTTATAGAATCTGTGTTCGATGCAACACTAGCCGTATTCACATCCAACCTTGTTGTCAACTCTGTTAATTTTTTAGAATTCTCTGTCGAAAGTTTTGTCAATGCTTCCAGGGATTGATTTATTTTAAGTAGAGCCTGAGTCATAGGATCCATAGAAGCTGGTGTTTTTTCCTGCACAGCTGCAGTTCCTGATATAGAGGCCCTTTTCTTGTGAGATTGTTTTGCTTTCTGCCTTGTTACTATCTCTTCTGTAGGGGCACTCATATCCTCAAGGTCGTTTTCACAGAGTTGATTCCCAAGTGGAAAATCCCACTGTTACTTTTTCAGGTGCAACAGTTTCAGATAGAGCCCTCTAGAGGGAGCATTCAATTGTATCCAAATGGCAGAGATAGAAGAAAACAAAGAAGCAAGGGAGTATAACAGTAGCCAAAAGTTTCCAATGTCCAAATTGTAATGTCTCTATTTTTCTATGTGGCCAAAATGCAGCAAAGTACGTCTAAGGTCCGATAACTTTTTTGCAAACAAGTCCCCACTTCTCAAAATTTGACAGTCCACGTCCCGGTGTCTTGTTTGGGCAGCCCGACCCCAGGGGATTTGGCAATGGAAGGTCTTAATTTTCCATTAATTTTCCAGCAGATTAACAACGTTCCAATCCCTTCCCCCCTTCTCCTGCCAATCTGGGGGGAGGTTTTAAGTCCGATGTCAGTTTGACAGCTTAAAAAAATTAGAAAGGTTCCCTTTAAATGCAGCTTGATTTTCGTTGCTTTATTCCTTCTGCAGTTCCGGGGAGGCAGACTTCCTTAATTTTTGCCTTTCCCGTTTTCAGCCATTTTTTTTTTTTTTTTAAAGTCCCGTTACTTTTCCAATCTTACTCACGGGTGTTGTGGTCAAATTCCAATTGCAGGAAGGAATCGGCGCTCTCCGCTCATGGCGACGCGGCTTCACTCCGCTAGCTGGGTGACGACTCTCAGCACCGCGCTTACCCCGATGCCGCTCAGAAGCCTTTAAAAAGGCTCCCTCACAGTACCGGGGGGCGCAAAGGGTGCCCACCGAATCTCCTTTGTTCACAGGCTCCGCGCCTGTGATTTTAGGGGTCCCCCGCTTGCCGTAGCGGGTAAGACCCGAACTAACGGAGCAGTCCTGCCTCGGAGCTCGAGGCTCGGACCGCCATTAAGCGCTGGCGCCGACCGGAAGTCTGAAGACTGAATAGGATTTTTGAACTTGCCACCCTGTTCCTAAGGATATCTTACTCAAGTAAGGTGAGGCAGTTCCAGGCTACTATGTCTGATGTCAATTGCAATCACATCCCAACAGTCTACTAACTACAAGTTACAGTGGTGCCTCGCAAGACGAAAATAATCCATTCCGCGAGTCTCTTCGTCTAGCAGTTTTTTCGTCTTGCGAAGCATCCCTATTAGCGGCTTAGCGGATTAGAAAAAGGGGGGGAAACTCGCAAGACTCACAAGACGTTTTCATCTTGCGAAGCAAGCCCATAGGGAAATTTGTCTTGCGAAGCGCCTCGAAAAACGGAAAACCCTTTCTTCTAGCGGGTTTTTCATCTTGCGAGGCATTCGTCTTGCGGGGCACCACTGTACTGGGCCCAATGCTGCTGTCTCTTTGGTGCTTCAGTGGCATTAATGTTCTGTCTTAAGTGAGCCATTTCATTCTACTCCATCTCATCTTTGGCCTGTCATATATATATGGGCTTATCAGCAATTACACTCTGGGGACTTGCCCACACCAGAGATTTTATGCTTTCCCTTTGAAAAATTGGGTTTACTGCATACGGGTATAATCCAATAATTTGGGGGGAATTAGGTTCCAAGATGCTCCACTCATGGTTGCAGATTATTTGTTTTAGGTGTTTTGGGGTGTGTGGATCAATGATCACTTTCTGCTAATCCCTTTTCCATGTCTGCTACTTCCTTAGTGCTCTCTTTTCTTTTCAGCCTGTGCTCATAATGGTTTCCAGTGTGCTTCTGAATATATTTGTTTTGATCCCTCACATTTGCACAAAACTAGAAAACTACACAAGCAAACCACATAACAAATTTCTGCAGTAGATATTGCACAGCTATCTGGAAAGTGCATGCTGAGAATTGACAGTGGCTTTCAATTCTTATACAGTTGGGCTCAGTGCACTCCCTAGTAAAGCTTGAATAGATTTTTAAAATTATCTCATATTTGCACAAAACCAGAAAACTGCAAAAGTGAGTGGTGGAAATTTACAATTGTATGACTGTGTGCTTTTGTACACTTCCTGAGAGGGTTGTTCCCTCTCCCAAGGTGTGTGTGCGCAATTATTTGTGGGCATGTCCCATCAGGGACCAACACAAAAGGAAATGCCTACTGGTATGAACAGGAAAAACCAAAGTTGCTCCTAGGGCCGGAATTGGGTTTGGTGGGGCCCTAAGCTACTGAAGGTAATGGGGCTCTTTATAGGTCCAGTTGTCCATTGTCAACAACAAATTGTCACTGTTAGAAATGAGCAAACCAGTGATATTTTAGGGAGCCGGGTAGCAGGCGGGGCCCATTTCTTACATCATAGGAGCCTACACAACACAAAACACTGTTGCTGTATGTAGGCTTTATCTTATATTTTGGAAATGTATATCCATTTTTTTCATTTTTTGGGGGACCCCCAAGAGAGTGGGGCCCTAAGCTATAGCTTGTTTAGCTTATACATAAATCCAGCACTGGTTGCTCCTCATATGCAAATTCAAATGCATGTGATTTTGGACTACTCCTGTCTAATTCAAATGGAAGGGAAGTGGATCAACCGCTAAATAAAGCTCTCCTGTGGACAAGCCCTGGATTTTCCCAGTTCTGGGTTGTGTTAGGGTTCAGGAAAGAGATGCATGCAACCACAATATAGTGACGCCATCCTCTTTGATAGCAGTAGTGTTGCTGCTATGCCATTGCTATTATCGGCTATTGTGCTAGATCCTTAAAACATTTTAGGCTGTTCTACTGTAACATGTTGCTTATGGAGTTTTCACTGTTGTACAGTGTCGTGAAGCATAATTTGACAGATCATTCAACTTGACAGTGAAATTGTAACTACAATGGCTGAATGTAGGTTATCCAGATCTTCTGACCATCTGAATTCAGAGTGGACACTATAGATCACAATGCTATGTCCACTTAACATTGACCTCAGTGGAACTTCTTTTCCTGCATAAACATGTATAGGTGGAACCTGTGGCCTTCAAATGTTTTTGGATTCCAACTCCATCAGTCCAAGCCAACATAGACATTTGTCAGGGATGATGGGAGTTGCAGTCCAGTAGCACCTGAAGGGCCACAGGTTTCACACTCCTGGAGCATAGGATTGGGCCGGAAACTGGTCAAAGTTTGTTACCTCTTACAAAAGTACTCCCATTTATATAGAAATTGGATTAACAAACCGTTCAGAGGCATCTGCCCCAGGCTGTTCCTATAATAGTGCTCTGCAGCACTCAAGTTCAAAAGAAGTTTGCTCAGCGAACAACTATTAAACAAGCGTTCCCCGATGTGTTTTAAATTTACCTACATGCTCAGGATCATTTAACAGAGATTATACCTTAATTGTTAAGATGCCCAGAGTATGTACTTTTGTTGTGAAGTACATCTAAACCATGTACACCACCCTGAGCCCCTTGGAGGAAAAGGTGGTATACAGTGGTACCTCGGGTTACATACACTTCAGGTTACATACGCTTCAGGTTACAGACTTCACTAACCCAGTAATAGTACCTCGGGTTAAGAACTTTGCTTCAGGATGAGAACAGAAATTGCGCTCCGGCGGCACAGCAGCAGCGGGAGGCCCCATTAGCTAAAGTGGTGCTTCAGGTTTAGAACAGTTTCAGGTTAAGAACGGACCTCCGGAATGAATTAAGTACTTAACCCGAGGTACCACTGTATAAATGTAATAAATAATAATAATAAATAATGAACAGCAAACTTGGGTGCTTACTTATGACAGGTATGTAACTAAAAAGAGGTTACTGAAAAACAACAGGGAGGTATCAGCATCTTTAGGGGAATCCCAAGTTTTTCAGATGTGGGGAAAATATATATTTAGGGGGAAATATCCTAAGGAGGCAACTCCCTAAAACTTCAACAGCAAAACAAACAAAAAGGATCGACTATATTCAGTCGCCACAGAAGGCTGACTCTTGGTTGAAAAAGAGAAATGGAAACTGCAGCAGGGAGGGAAGGAAATGGAATACCCCAAAAGAAGTCATGGCTGGCTGGAATACTGAACAGGAGCACTGCACTTCGCAACTTTACATTGCATGTCTCACTTGGCTCTGCTTAACCCAACATTTCTCAAAAGAATCCAAGCAGTTCAGCAAATGGAAAAACCAGCCCTGGAAACTGACCAGTGGTTGACTTTTGGACCATAGTCTTATTTTCCACCTGCCCCCTGTATCCAAAGATTGGGAGTAATATTAGTACCATACTGACAATTGTGGTCAGGTAACAGACTAAATTCTGGGAGAAGGTGGAGTTCACAAGTATTACGTTTTTGTCCTGGTCTGGGTCTTCCATGCAAGTATCACCTGATGCTGCCCCGAAAGTCAAAATCTGGCCACCTCTATTGTGATGTCAGCAACATAGAGGTCACAGGGGGAAGCAGCTAGTTTATATAGTCTACAGCACTGTGTTTTATATCACTTTAACCAGGCATAGGCAAACTTGGCCCTCCAGATGTTTTGGGACTACAACTCCCATCATCCCTGACCACTGGTTCTGTTAGCTAGGGATGATGGGAGTTGTAGTCCAAAAACATCTGGAGGGCCAAGTTTGCCTATGCCTGACTTTAACAGCCATGGAGAATCCTTGGGAACTGTAGTTTGTTATGGGTCTCTGGAATTCTGTGTCTCTGAGGCAGGAGGGCAACAAAGTTTGCACAGCAAAGTAGATGGAGTATTTTTCTTAGCGCCGAGTTTAAATCCTGTTCCTCCATGGACACCTTAGTGTCTTGAGCAAACCACTTCTTTATAGTCTGATCTGTAAAATGCTTGGGCTGTTGTGCAGACAAATGCAATAAGGGTAGCAAAGCAACTGGTGTATTCGAATAATAATGATGCTTATTATTATCAAGAGCTTTTAATCCTGGCTAAAACCATTTAATTTGCGTCTGGTGAATACAGTCTTCTTACAGTTCATCTGGTAGGATTAGCAATTCATGTGACTTGCTGCCTATTTCACAGGTATCGAAGTGCTTACGGAAATCCTGCTTTTGCAAACTACGTTAGAAGGGTGGCCAAAATCGTAAAGGAATCGGGGCATCTCTCTCTCTTTCAAAATGAATACTCTGTATTTCCATGGTAAATCAGAATCATACTAGTTTATAAATGTCACAACAAATTAAACAACTAGGCAAATAAATAGCCGCATTAAAAAAAAGAACGCCAGAAAAACATTACCTGCAGACAGCGTACCAAAAAATGATATTGTCATAGAATTTTTCATAGAGGAAAAATCTAACAAACATGGAACTTTTCAGCTTGAAGGGGGAAAAAAAAAAGACTTGTGGTGGGACATAGTACAGATTTATGAAATTATGCCCTACACGGAGAAGGGACTGAGAGAAGACTGACTTGTAGGCATAAATATTTGAGAGCCAGTGTGGTTTATGTAAGTGGTCTATGTTAACACTTGTTGGAGGGAAACCTGGTTTCAAATCCTCCACTCAGCTGCAACGCTTGCTAGGTGACCCTGCACAAGAGGCCACTTCTCAGCCTAACATGCATTGAAGGTTTCTTGTGATGATAAAATGGGGTGAAGGGAAGAAGAGAAGTGGAATCTTTTCAAAACGTGCTAAAAATATGAGATCATATTTAGGTTAGCTCACATCACATCCTGTGCTTTGGGACTGCAAGCTGGTCTCCTGTGCCCAAGCCTGTGGGCATCACCAGGTTGTATGCAGGAATTGGTTATGATTAATATTTATTTCCATACCTTTTTTGCTGCCTGCCCCCTCAAAAAAGCAACAACAACAACAACAACAACAACAACAACACACACACACACACACACACACACACAAGATATGGCAACAAAGGGCTACTGAAAGGAGAGAGAAGGGAAACGGGTACTGGAGACAAAATATCAAAATGCAACAAAGATGCAAAAGTCAAAGCATCTGGAGGAAAGGCACTCTGCATGTGCTCAGACACCCCCCTCCATGCAATGTATTGTAAGCTCCAGCTTGGCAAAGCGCGAATGGTATACGAGAAAACTGTATACAACGTGTTTGTCTGTTTTCTGGCTTGCTTTTCAGCTGCTCCCTGAGGAGGAGACTGACACCTTTGTTTGCATGTGCGCTACGGGGGGGGGGGGGCAGTGGCGTAGCGTGGGTTATCAGCACCCGGGGCAAGGCAAGTAATTTGCGCCCCCTAACCCGTGGATTTGCGCCCCCTAACCGTGGATTTCCCTAACCCCCAGATGTTGCCCCCGGTGCGGCCGGCCCCCCCTGCACCCCCCACGCTACGCCACTGGGGGGGGGGGGGCGGAAAGGGCCAAACGGGGGAGAGAAAGAAAATGCAAGCCGCGGCGTTTCGTTGGCAACGGCCTGCGCTATTATGACATCGGTGACGTCGGGAGCCGAGCGTGACGCGGCCCATTGTGTGACGTCAGGGAGCTCCCCAGCTGCGCGCCCGTGGGGAGGCACCGCGCCCGCCCCCCGCGCCTCCATCGCCTCGCGGACACCGGCGAGGGCGGTCGCGCCTCCGGGCAGGAGCCTGGAAGACCTGCGGGCGGGCGGGTAGGCGGGCTATGCCGCGCTGGGAGCTGCTGAGACCATCGCAGTAAGGAACAGGCGCGAAGAGTAGGCGGAGGAGGCAGGACCACCAGCAGCAGCACCATGGAGAATAAATATCCTTCCTTCAGGGGCGCGGGAAGGGAGCCACTTCGCCCACTCCCTCGTGGAATCAGGGGGCGAGAAGCCCCCATGGAGAGATGAGGGAAGAGGTTCTCCTTGGGGTCCTCAGCAGACGCCCCCCAGCATAGGAACCAACTCCTAGGGTCTGAGGTTCCTTTGACAGCCCCCCCCCCAAATCTTTGACGGAGCATTATTCAAATAGTGTGCATCTGCTGCTTCATGTGGTCAACTATGCAGGCTAGGGTTTACCCTCCCCCCCCAATATTTTACTCAAGTTGGCACCCTGCTCCCCAGACATAAACAGAGAATAAATTCAGTAAGCCAGCAACTTTATGCACATTCAATTTGGGTGCGTTCAGCTTTAGGCGCCGAGTAGAATTTTTAATTTTTTTTTTTAAGACTTGGGTGATGCCACCCGCCATTGCACCCAGCATGTCTTTGACGAGACACGATTTTGGCTTTTGGCGCGATCCCTGGGGGTAAGTTGCAGGCTTACTGTAGATCATCATGAGCTTTGCACCCTGCTTCCCAGCTAACCTCTCTTGGAGCACCTGGGAAACATGTCAATCACTCTGTGCATTTTTTTTCCTTTAAAAAAGAACAAGCATAAATGAACAATTTATGGGAGAACACAAGTAGGATTAGCTGTCCATACACCCTTGCCATGAGACCTTGAGGCAAGCACCCCCAAATTCGGCCCTCCAGATGTTTTGGGACTACAACTCCCATCATCCCTAGCTAACAGGACCAGTGGTCAGGGAGGATGGGAATTGTAGTCCCAAAACATCAGGAGGGCCAAGTTTGGGGGTGCCTGCCTGAGGGATGCTGCTCCCTGCTTCCTCAGTAAAGCCCACTCCCTGCTTCCTTCAAACAGATAATGTGCCCCTTCCCCAGAACTTAACCTGTCACAAGCTACCTGGTCAGCAGAATGATAATATAGTATATTAATGTTGAAGACTATGACGGGTACCCAAAGGAGAACATCTCCAGTGGAATCCTAGTAGCAGTTCCCTTTAACCTGGTAAATTTTTAGGATCCACGTTTTTTCTGTGATTGTAAAATGTACCGTATTTTTTGCTCTATAAGACTCACTTTTCCCCTCCTAAAAAGTAAGGGGAAATGTGTGTGCATCTTATGGAGCGAATGCAGGCTGCGCAGCTATCCCAGAAGCCAGAACAGCAAGAGGGATTGCTGCTTTCGCTGCGCAGCGATCCCTCTTGCTGTTCTGGCTTCTGAGATTCAGAATATTTTTTTTCTTGTTTTCCTCCTCCAAAAACTAGGTGCGTCTTGTGGTCTGGTGCATCTTATAGAGCGAAAAATATGGTAAATTGTTTTATACCATTTTTTAACTTGGCATTTGAATTAAGCCACCTTGAGTCCTAGAATGGGAATAAGGTGGAGTAATAACAAGAAGAAGAAGAAGAAGAAGAAGAAGAAGAAGAAGAAGAAGAAGAAGAAGAAGAAGCCACCTATGACTTTAGGGTGAAGGGTAGGTAAATAACCCAATCTCTTTATAAATTTCCAATCACATGCAGGTAAGTGACTCACAAACATCTTCCTCCCACGTTTTCTTTAAACAAAGGGAGAACCAAAGCTGAGAGTTCCTTATCCACAGTTACATTACTAAGACGTCCAGATGCAAGTACACAGTAAGCACTTGAGCCCAGTTCCCTTTCGGGGGACAATGCCAGCGACAAAGCGAAGTGACTCTGCAAAATGACCTCCCCTCCTTCACCAGCTTTCCCTTATTACCAGCTTTCTGTTGTAGAGTTCTCTTCTTTCATACACTGAAGTCTCATCTACTTGTACAGAAATGTGTTGTTTCCAGTCTACGGAAAGGTTCCCTGTTTCAACGCACATGCCACACTATGTTTATAGAAGGGGAGAATTTGTCACCTCTCCCATGAAAGGAACAATTTCCTCTTGCAGGGATCCTTTGCCTGGAATGCTGCTATTCCACAGACATCTTTAGAACCTGATCCACAACAATGTTTAAATAAAATACTTGGATCTAATTAATTCTGCCCCCAGCTCCTGCTTCACAAGTGGGAAATGGACTGGACCATTTGCAAAAAAAAAAGAAAGGGAAAAAAGTGTATAGTGGCTCCTTGCCAACATGTCACTTTTTTTGAACTGGAAAAAAAGAGAGAATGCCAAAATTAGCTGGAAAATTCCTTAATTTGCTTTTCTCTACATGGTTCATGGACCTCATCTTTGATGAATTTAGAGATGGCAAGATCAATCTAGATAAGACCTTGAAACTGCTAAATAAGTTTGACGTCAGTTACGACTACGTTCATGTGAAAAAGGTGTTTAAGGTGAGAAAATCATGTTTGTATTAAGAATATATAGTAGTATTGGTGGTCAGTGGGCCATAGCTGTCTAAGTAAACTTACTACATGCCAACAGGACTTC
Source organism: Podarcis cretensis (assembly GCF_951804945.1). Classification (NCBI taxonomy): domain Eukaryota; kingdom Metazoa; phylum Chordata; class Lepidosauria; order Squamata; family Lacertidae; genus Podarcis; species Podarcis cretensis. The sequence goes on from NC_137179.1 coordinate 15,315,300, forward strand.
CAGACTAAAGTTCTTTAAGAGCAGAAAATGTATTGCTTCTAGGCAAGATGCATTATTACTGTAATTAAGGACCTATCTTTTCACCCATGAGCAAGCGCCCTTGGTTTTTCTTTCTTTCTTGGGTAGTGTTTCCTTTTCAGAAACCAATTATTGATCATTTGGGATGGGTTGGTAACATCTGTCTCACCTGTTGAACCTCGTATAGTTACATGAGAGGTTTGATTCTTCTGTACACTTGCCTTCTAGTGCCCTTAATGTTCTTAGAAACAGAGATGTTTGGAAGCTTAAAAAACACACTCAATACTGTTTCCCTTCTGATTATGGCTGTTCTTATATTCCAGTGGAGTCTTATATTCCAATGGCTGTGACAGGAGGGTGGAGAGCTGAGAGGAGAGAGGCTTGATCGGATGATGAGCCCTATAACATGAGTTTGAAGTGGATGAATTGGCTGGGCTCCTCTCTCCCCCTTTTAATTATTCTGATTAAGCCAGTAATTGGCATATAGGATGGGAGATGAAGAGGTCAAACTGAAGACATGCTTCTAGATCTGCTTTTCAGCTATGTGAACGTAACTAAATTAGGTCCCAGATTTTAATTTAAGGTGCAGCATGTAACCTACGGGTACCTACGGGACCGCCTCTCCTGGTATGCCCCGCAAGGGACCTTAAGGTCCACAAATGACAACACTTTAGAGGTCCCAAGTCACAAGGTGGTTAGATTGGTCTCAGCTAGGGCCCAGGGCCTTTTCAGTACTGGCCCCAATTTGGTGGAACGCTCTGTCACAAGAGACTAGGGCCCTGCGGGACTTGACATCTTTCTGCAGGACAGAGCTGCAAGACAGAACTGTTCCACCTGGCCTTTGGTTTGGACTCAGTCTGACCCTTATGTTTCCCTCCCCTTATGGTTTTGATCTATGGGCTACTATTAAAACGAGGCTGCGTTTTAAATTGTATTTTAACCCATAATTTAAATTGGGTTTTTTTCTTTCTTTTCTCCCCCCCCCCCACCCCATTATGTTTTTATTGTAATTTTACTGGTGTTAGCTGCCCTGAGCCCGGCTCTGGCCAGGGAGGGCAGGGTATAAATAAGTTATTATTATTATTATTATTATTATTATTATTATTATTATTACCTAACAATGCCCGTTCCCTTTTCACTTCACTCCCCTACTGGCTTGCCCTCACAATCACGAAGGCTCACAGACTGACTCTAGTGAATTAATTTTATAATGAAATGATTTTAGAATGTTGTACTATTTTATTGTTAGCCGCCCTGAGCCCGGCTTCGGCTGGGGAGGGTGGGATATAAATAAAATTTATTATTATTATTATTATTAGTGAGTGTTTCTTATAAAAGCTTCAAACTTTGTCAAAGTGCTCATCGTTTTGGTGTGAATACTGCCACATAGTGCTTTATTTATATTTATTGCCAACTCTTCTTTTTTTTAACATAGAAAAATGACAAACAGAAGTCTGGACTTATTACCATGGAAGATTTTAGGGCAATTTATCGAACGCTTCTGCACCGACCGGAACTTCACGAACTCTTCAGCAGCTACTCGCCAAACAAAAAAGTTCTAACAGTATCAAATCTGTGTGACTTTCTTAGAAAGGAACAGTTTGAACTTGATGTTAATGAAGCAAGAGCTGTGTCACTCATTAATAAGTTTGAACCCATTGACGAAGGTACACTAAAGTTTTAATGTTACAGTTTAATTAGTTTGGAATCATAGCTTTTAGTGTGTTGATAATGATATTGAACATATGAGTAATAATGAGTATGTAGACAGTCGCAATGTAGCCTTTATTTTCCCAAGAGAAAATGTTGTTTTTATGCAGAAAGCTCGTCAGTTTTCTAAATTTATTGTCTGCCTTGGACATTCAGCCAGCTCCAATGATAGCTGGCCTGAGATTGTGAGTCATGCACCGTTATGAGCACATCTAATGAAGACCAGGGCTGACATGTATTTCTGCAGCCACTATCTTTTGGTGGAGAAAGAGGGAGCAGTGGTGGAGGAGGCTTGTCCTCCATATCCAATCATAAGTGCTACCCATGCTTATTGCATCATTCAGGATTCCACGAGAACGGAGTTTCCCAGGCCCTTAGCCAGCCTAAAAGTTTTGGTGAGGACATCAGAAAAGTAGAGGTTGGGCAGTTTATCTGGTCTGCAGGCCTTTTCACAATCAAACTAAAAACTCTTTTTATTTAACCCTGATTTTTGCAACTTACTTACATTACTTACATTGCAACTTACTTACATTAAAAAAAATTCCTAAGCAAACAATTGTTGCTTTTCTTGCCACCACTTCGCAAAAAAAGGTAAAAAATAATAATAATTCAAGAACAACAACCCATTACTATTAGGAATAAGCTACAATGGGAGTGTTCTTATAGTATATAACAAAAGTTTTCTTGTCTTCGAAGCTGCAAAGGTAGAACAGGTTCACCCAAAAGCAATGCTTTAGTAATGTCCATGTTATAACCCTAAAGAACAAGATCGGCTTTATGTTCACTGTAACATTAACAATTGCTGCCGACCTAAAAACTGATGTTAATGAGATGCATTGCAGTTCTGCTTGAAATGATTGGTGCTGCTTCATCCAAAAGGCCAGCTCTGGGAAATGCAGGCCCATAATTTTTGAGCCCATCTGCAAACTGTGCTAATGATGGTCATTCTTTAATAAGGAATTTTGCCGACTCAGGTTCCAATTTTAAGTTTTCTAGCTTTTTACAGTTGTCCAAGTGATGTTTTAATATTTTACATAGTGGATTCAAATTGTCCTCATTTCCAGGCTGGGACAAACTCTTGTAAGCTAAAGCTATAATTAACCAGTGTACTGTAGCTGTTAGAGTGTTGGGCTAAGACTCAAGAGACCATGGTTCAAATGCTTACGTGGGCATGAAGCTCACTGTGTGTAGCCTTTGGCCAGTTCTTGCCTCTCAGCATAACCTACCTCACAGGGTTGTTGTGCGATGAAATGAGGCAGGTGAAAACTATGCTTACCACCTTGAGCTCCTTGGAGAAAATCTGGGATATAAATGTAATAGCTAACTAGCCTCTCTCCTTGAATATACTTTCTAATTCACGAGTGCTATGGCAAAGGTGCCACCATGTTACCTGTAACAGGAGTTGCTGTTTCAGATTTATTTCCAGCAAAGCAGCTTACAAATGCTTGCTTTGAGGTCACGATGAGAATAGGTAAAGGACCCCTGGACGATTAAGTCCAGTCAAAGTTGACTATGGGGTTGCAGCGTTCATCTCGCTTTCAGGCCAAGGGAGCCAACATTTGTCCACAGACAGTTTTCCAGGTCATGTGGCTGGCATGCTTCTGGCGCAATGGAACACCATGACAGAAACCAGAGTGTACAGAAACACTGTTTACCTTCCTGCCGCAGTGGTACCTATTTATCTACTTGCACTGGTGTCCTTTCAAACTGCTAGGTTAGCAGAAGCTGGGACAGAGCAACAGGAGCTCACCCTGTCACAGGGATTCAAACCGCCAACCTTCTGATTGGCAAGCCCAAGAGGCTCAGTGGTTTAGACCAGGGGATTTGTATTTTCCTCAATCAAGGGAAAGCATAACTTAATTTCACCACACCTCTCAGCAGAGCACGTAAACCAACCAACCAACCAAGAGACCATTTGCTTAGCATGCAACCCCTTTAATCCTGCCACTTCCATTAATTGACTCCTTTTTGGCCTAGCAAGCAGAGACAGCTGAATCCCACCTCCCTGCTTTAGCCTTTGCTCTTGATTGGATATACTAGCCAGAGAGCGGGGAGAGAACAGCAACTCCTATTTAGAGGCAATGTGGTGGCACCTTTAACCTCATTTGTCAGATTGGAAAATTCCGCCTACCTTCTGAGTTTGCGGTTGGTGAATTTAGATACCTCAGAACAAATTGACCTGTCAAGCTTCTTTTCCTCCTTTTAAAAAGTCTCCCTCCTGGATCTCGTAACATGATTTTTTGTGGTAAGCGGATTTCACTGCAGCATCACCCCCAAAATAATAGCACCTGTAGCTGTAAGAAAAAAAGCAGAAATGTTCCTGTATAAATAGATAGATAGATAGATAGATAGATAGATAGATAGATAGATAGATAAATAGGGAGGGCTGAGGAATTTTAGGGAAATCCAGCTCCCCGCCCCCCACCTGGCTAACAGGCATGGAGTCTTCTGCTGTGGTGTTGTTTCTCTGAGTGTGGCAATTAAGTGTAAAGCCTTCAAAACTGCACCTACTGTATTTTCTTATGCATGTTTGTATGAACGCAGATGGTGTTAATTCATCAGATTATGGTGGCAATTTATCACATTCTTCATTGATGCTTTCTGGAAGAAAGAAAAGCGCAACCTAAAAAAACAAGGAAAAAATGTACATTTATATTTCTTTATTGAAACATAAGCAAAATATTATTGCCGTTTGTATAACATGAGATCAATTTGTACAACAGTCTAAGCATTCTCCTATTTTCTTAGACTATGTGAATAATTGTTTGTATTGCTTCTGCTTTATTATTGTTTGTAGTTCATTTTGCATTATTCTTATATTCTTCGGATAGTCTTAAAATAGATAAGTTGTTTATAATTTGAATAAACCAGGACTAATTTGTATGCATCATGTGAGTAAATGTTCCGTTCAGATACTAAGTGAGATCATGCATGTGTTGTTTCAGTTAATGATAAATGATGAAGATAACCTTATTTGGACTCTTCTTCCTACATTAGCCTGCTGACTGATAATTTTACCCTTTAGAATCTGTTTAGATTGTAACAAATGCAACTTGATAAAACACTGGAAACAAAAGCAGAAAACAGCTAAATGTTGGTTGATGGGATTTAGCTAAATAGTCTACTAATCTTGTATGAAATACATTTGATGTCTTGCCTTGTATAATGAGTGCATTAAACAATTTCTCTGTTACAATTCTCAGCTTTTAAAATATTAGTTTATAGTGTTCTAGTTACAGCATAACTTTATCGTGTGATTTTCAAAAAGCAACACTGCCCACAAATAAACACATTTTTAACGCTCTGAATTTCTTACCTCTTCATTGTTGAAGACCTCATTAATTGGGATGGCATTTGTGCATTTACAGCACTTTGAGGAATAGTGGGCGAGTTTGTTTTTGCAAAACAGCACAAACAGATATTGCACTGAATATTGCTTACCTGAGTTGCTAAACTGGTAACAGTTATATTAGAGGAGATTTCTTCTGTTCTTCAACTCATTTTAAAGACAGGAAATGCATTTTTCTAGGTTTCTCTTTTTTATATCAACACCAGTAACATTCTATAAATCCTTTGTGGTGTAACATACGCACAACTCCACAGTCATCTAGTAATGTCCCCACTTGAAACTATTCAGTACTACTAGCAGCATGATCATGGCGGGATATTTGAAGCCTCTGCACACATTCCAACTAGTCAATATCCTTCTTAAACTGTGGTACCCAGAACTGGACCCATTAGTGTAGGTCTTATTTAATGGAACTTTCTCCTGGATGAGTGTACATAGGTTTGCTGCCTAAGAGATTCGTTCTCTGTAGCAGGCGTGGGGAACTTGTGTCCCTCCAAATCTTGCTGAGCTGTAGCTCCTATCGTTCTTGGCTGTGCTGGTTGGGGGGTTGATGGAAGCTGAATTCCAACAACATCTGAAGGGCCAGAGGTTTCTTTCCCCTACTCTATAATAATATCTAATTGGCTTGCAGCATTCCTACGCACATTGACTTAGAAGGAAGACCCACTGAACACACTGTGACTTAATTCAGACTACACATACCTAGGATTGGACTGTAGGGCAGCTAATTTGCATGGGATTGCAGCCCCAGGCCTTAAAACCTTGTTTTGATGTTTGCTTGAAACATTTTAAGTAGAAAAGATCATTTCAGAACTACATAGTATCCCAGGTGCCAAATTCCCTATTCATGTGATATTAGTACACTGCGCAGAACTTGAAAATCATCTTTTTTGGTTTTCTGGGGCAGTTTTTGTTTTGTTTTGTTTTTTGCATGAATGCTACTCCAGGTTCAGAGATTAGAATCATAATTACCTTGGGGATTAGGAAGTAGCTACTTTCCGCCTTGTGCTGAGAAGACACATATTTTTCCTTCTGTCTCAAAAGCAGTTTTGATAACAGCAGCACACCAAAGGCTAGAACGGTCTCTACCGTGAGAAAGAGCCCTGTGGAATACATAGGTTGCTGACCTCCGATGTTCAAAAACTCTAATGAGTTTAACTTGAAGTGTCTTTTCCCCACCCTTTAACAGGATGACTTGAGGGATCTAAATTGTTATTGTTCGGTACCCTTTGGTACGCTGCAGTTGTGCTTTCAAGCTTTGTCAGTGAGAAAGGTGATAAAATATCAAAGTGCTCTAAAATGTATTTTTATTCATTTCCCCCCATCTAGTTTGATCAGTGTGCTGACAATGAGACAGCCTTACCTAACCTGGCTGGTGCTCTCTAGGTGTTTTGGATTTCAGATCCCATCAGCTTCAGGCCCCATGCTGGCTGCGACTGGTAGGCATCCCAGTCCAAAACATCTGGGAGGCACACTGCTTTAAGAGGACAGGTCCTCATCCTGATGAGCTTCCAGTCTAAAATTCAGCAAAGAGGAAGAAGGGGAGGAAGAGGCAAGGATGCTCAGCCTTGGTTATAGGCTTAATAATAATAATAATAATAATAATAATAATAATAATAATTTATTTATTTATACACCACCCATCTGGCTGGGTTTCCCCAGCCACACTGGGTGGCTTCCAACAAAACACTAAAATACCACAACCTATTACACGTTAAAAGCTTCCCTAAACAGGGCTGCCTTCAGATGTCTTCTAAAAGTTTGGTAGTTATTTTTCTATTTGACATCTAGTGGGAGGGCATCCCACAGGGTGGGTACCACTACCGAGAAGGCCCTCTGTCTGGTTCCCTGTAACTTTGCTTCTTGCAGCGAGGGAACCACCAGAAGGCCCTTGGCGCTGGACTTCAGTGTCCGGGCAGAACGATGGAGGTGGAGACGCTCCTTCAGGTATACTGGCCTGAGGCCGTTTAGGGTTTTAAAGGTTAGCACCAACACTTTGAATTGTGCTCGGAAATGTACTGGGAGCCAGTGTAGTTGCTAGATACAATTGAAATCTATTATCATCCCCCAGGAAATGATCATTCAAGCCCAATGATCATGTGGCCCCTTCACAGTGCTCTCTGGCCCTTGCGACTCTCTTCAGACTATGTCTCCACCCCAGGCCACACCTCTGACTGGTCCTGCTCTCCACCTTTCTCAAGTATTTTTACCTAGTTGACTGTTTCTACGAGCTGTGATAATGCCTCTTGCTTGCTTGGATTAAGTGTATGTTTGTGTGTGTATGCATAGTAACCTCTAGTATTTGCATGGGTGGAATATAGCCTACTGTACAAGGTAAGAGTCACATCTATTTGCTCTGCCGACTGGTTACACCCGACAATGTCATGTGCCCCCCCCCCAAAGGTTGCAAATGAAGTAACATGGCATTCAGGCTGAAAAAAGATTCCCCATCTCCTGATACAGAAAAGAAGTTTCTTGAGCAGGCACTAGGACAACATCCTTCTGTTGCTTGAAGGAAGGAAAACACCACTCCATTGAATCTCTGACTCCACCTTGGAGTGCTGTCGAAGAAAGGACCATTGTCCTCAGCTGAAAGGTGTTTCTGTCCCAGCCCCTAGTTGCTGAAGAACAAAAATTTGAAGGAGGATTCTTTCTAAACATAGCTGTCAAGCATCCCTTGTTTGGCGGGACAGTCCCTTATCCCAGCGCCATGTCCCGCTGCTGTCCCTTATTGATGAGGCTTCATTTGGCTGCTGGCTGGGCTTTCTGCCTTTGGCTCGGAGGGGCTCAGAAGTTGAACATACCTGTGCCCGGAAAATCCCTTATTTTGGCTGCTGATCCCTTATTTTCGAGGCTGCTAGTCCCCTATTTTCAAATCTGTAAGTTGACAGCTATGTTTCTAAAGGCTTTGATGTTTAGATTATGTGCGCATTGCTAGTTTAAGGCACCTCAGGAAATACACAAAGTCAATCCAAAACAGAGCTACAAAAAGGCAAGTGCTCTAACTCCCAAAGCTATAAATGTTGACCCGACACTGATCCTTGTTATCCTATATGTAGGAATGGGGCACAACTTAGTTCAGTAAGTGTTCCCGCAGTCTCTCACTAGTCCTAGTTGGTGGAACTCTCTGTTCCCTTCTTATTTGGCACCTCCTAGATCTGGGTGACAGGGGAGGTGTCTATGCTGTCTGAAAGGTGGCAGGGACCGGCAAAACATTCCCACCTGGAAAGGCAGAGCTGCTCCCAGTGTCTGGTGGTGCTGGGGTGGGTGGTGTGCCCAGCACTATGAAAGTGTCAGTCAGAGGCTCCAACAGCTGTGGAGAGGCAGGTGGGGGACACAGAGGGAGATGGGGCTTGCAGCTCTTGTTGCCGAGATGGATGAGATGAGATCATAGGTTGATGGAACCCCACACCAGATCCTCACTATCAGGCTGCCCCACACCTGGGAGAGACTCCTACTTCCCATGGGAGCCCTCCCGTGGGTCCTCCACTGGCCTGATTTGGCCAGCCCACGGCAGTTTCTGAGGGAACACTTCGACCACACCAAGGTCCACCCACTGCTGACTGACATATATGCAATAACCAGACACCTAAGTTTCTAGAGTGTATCCAGCATTGATATGTGTCTGCTCCCCCCTCTCCCATTATTGGATTTGTACGGACATTGTGTTTGTTACATATAATTATTTGAGCATTAGGTTTTCTCCTGTGCTTACGGTGAACAGTGATTCTGAGGAGGTCTACAGCCCAGTGCCCTCTCAGAAACACCTTTATATGATCACAATGGCTGTTTCTTGAATGTTGTTGTTGTTTAGTTGTTTAGTCGTGTCCGACTCTTCGTGACCCCATGGACCAGAGCACGCCAGGCACTCCTCTCTTTCGCTGCCTCCCGCAGTTTGGTCAAACTCATGCTGGTAGCTTCGAGAACACTGTCCAACCATCTCGTCCTCTGTTGTCCCCTTCTCCTTGTGCCCTCCATCTTTCCCAACATCAGGGTCTTTTCCAGGGAGTCTTCTCTTCTCATGAGGTGGCCAAAGTATTGGAGCCTCAGCTTCAGGATCTGTCCTTCCAGTGAGCACTCAGGGCTGATTTCCTTCAGAATGGATAGGTTTGATCTTCTTGCAGTCCATGGGACTCTTGAGTCTCCTCCAGCACCATAATTCAAAAGCATCAATTCTTTGGCATCCATGGACAAAGAAAACAGGCTTCGTGAATAGAACACCCCCCTCATGTCTCTTTGTTGCTTGATATATAGTAAGAGTAAGTAGGTTTGTCCTTCAAAGAAAAAAAAATCCCACAGAATGCCCCCCAAATTCTAGTATACCTGTATACTAACTGTTTGGATCCTGAGCTGATTGTGACTCCCAGACTCTAGTTAATTGCTTTCTATTTGTCTAATAGTGTTAGAAGCAATTCCCTTTCCTCTGTGTTTGAGTGATATTTATCGTTTAAATAAATCATTGCAATTGGTGTAGTGGGCGGAACCCTGGATAATAGCCTTGAACACTCATAGCTCCATATGACATGTGCTATTATTATTGCTTACTTTTATAGCACCAAAAATATACTAAGCTCTTTACAAAAGGGTCGGATAAACAGGTCCCTGCCTAAAGCAGCTTCAGTAGACATGAATCATAAAAGAATTTGTGTGGGGCACAGGGGTGGAAAGGAGGGAGCGGGAATCATAAAAATAATAGCACATTTAATACAGTGAAAAGCACAGTTTGGGTTACAAAAATGTAGTTTTATCATTAAGCTTTGCAATATAGGGAGTCAACAAAGAGGAAAGGACACACACACCAGTGAACTGTCTGATCCTAATCATAGTTACATGGAAGAATGGCCCACTGATTTCAATGGGGTTTCTTTCCAAGCAAGTATGTTTAATATTGATGTTTTAGGTACCTTGGGTTAAGAACTTAATTCGTTCTGGAGGTCTGTTCTTAACCTGAAACTGTTCCTAACCTGAAGCACCACTTTAGCTAATGGGGCCTCCTGCTGCCGCCTTGCCACCAGATAACGATTTCTGTTCTCATCCTGAAGCAAAGTTCTTAACCTGAGGTACTATTTCTGGGTTAGCGGAGTCTGTAACCTGAAGCGTATGTAACCTGAGGTACCACTGTATTCCTGATTTTTAGTAGAGTGTGATGCAACACTGTCATAACCACCTTCACATGCGAGTTATGCGGCAAAAGGATACAATTTGAAGCATCTACGATATATTTCAAAAAGTTGTTTGTATGTTTGCTAGGCATTTGTACACCTCTTAAGATATCAGTACCAAATTACTGTTCCCGAGGTCAAGGAGGAGGTTTTCATCTGTGCCTGGATACAGTTGGGTGCCATTTTGGATCCTGAAGGCAGACTGAACCTTTCAAAACTGCACTGATTTTAACCAAAGTTTGCATGGTGGTTCTTGAGATGAAGATGCAGGGTTTTGACCATAGCTGGACACAATTTTGTGTCCTGCTATTGTGCCCTGAGCCTTTCAAAACTGCACAGATTGTAACCACTGATTTCAAAACTGCAATGATTTTTCTGGTTTCTTAGAATTCCTGAGCAACGCCGTGCACAAGACTGCTAGTTTCTTTCTAAAGAAAGTGATGGAGGTGCCAAATCGGCTCAGGGGAGTAAAGCGGGGGTGGGGAACCTGTTGGATGCCAGCTCCCATCAGCCCCTGCAAGGATGGTCAATGATCAGGGATGATGGGAGTTGTAGTCTGGCTATATCTGGAAGCCACAGGTTCCCCATCCCTAAGTATAGAGTAAAAAGCTGGAGATCTTTGACAAAAGAAGAGTTCTTATGCATACCAAAGAGAAGAGAGGAAGATAAATAAAATGCCCAGACTGGAATGTCACAAGAAATCACCAAGAAAAGGTAAGATCCAAAAGTATCGAGAGACTTAATGGTAAGTATGAAAACTGGTAGCGTATATAAAGAAACTGAGCTGAAATGGAAGTTTAGGAAAAGAGTCACGGGGAGGAGAAGTTTCAGCTGTGAGTATTCTGAAGATTTGTAATGGATAGATAGAAAATAATAGTTTATTAAGAGTGGATAGATAATAATAGCTTATTAAGAGTGTATGCATAACAAATGATTAAATAATATTGCTTTTGCGCATTAGCAAAGAAGTTGGGTTTCTGCGAAAGTTTTAAGATGAGAAGGAGAAAGACCAGAAAACACAGCATTAATACAATTTAGTTATAAGAAATCCAATTGAAAAGGCTTTTATTTTTGTAATGGAAATAGGACAAAAATTGTGTCATTGGTTTCTAAACAGCGATATGACAAATAAATGGTAGCAGTATTAACCTGGTGTAGATTCAAGGATTGCATTAATACAGCAGTGACTTTCATATGTTCTGTTTTACAACAATCCTCTATATGTTCAGTGGTTTGCCAAGGAACTATTTCATGTATTAGAAACAGAATTGGCTAATCCTTGTTTGTGGAGAATTCTGGGGCATATTCAAGCATGTTTATCAATTCATTCTTGGTGCTAAGGTCAGACCAGTAGAGTCACATCTAGAGATGTGGTATAAATTTGATTCAGTTTGCATTTAAATATACCTAATAACAAACTTTCCAAAACAACACACAAACCAGAACATCCTTCAAAATTCACACTTTATGATTTTTGCAGTGGACTTCTCCAGCCATGGAATGTGTAAAAAAATAATAATACATACACTTGGGTAACACGTGAAAGATTAGCGAAATATAACATACAAATAATTATTACATTAGGGGAAATGGCTTTGCAAAAATGTGTATGTTAGGCAATATTGCAAACGTGTATGTTAGGAAAAAATGTGCAGTAAAACGCTGGTGAATTTTCCTTTTTTTTTAAAAAAAAAAAAAAGATAAAATTGCAAACTGATTTGGAAATGTGGAGAATTGAGCTTAAGACTGATAGAATGAGAAACTGAAAGAAACTGAACTTGACATATAGGTCTATCTCTAAGCACATGGTCAGTCTGTGTGGAAGCACCCTGGAACAGGAATGAACAGACTTTTGTTGGGGAATCTGCTCTGGTTTTGACTTGAACCTACCTGAGCCACATGCAAAATAGCAGCTCAAGGGGTGGAGCTAACTGCCATTACACTGGGTGGCTGGGTGGGCTTAACTTCCCATAATGTTAAGTGTACAGTGTGTAAATTCATCTGCATTTAGTATTATTTTAACACTCTGTGCTAGGAGGGGAGGGGGAGATTTTAATTAAGACTGCAGAGTGGAGAGAGAGGGTAGGCTTAATCCTTGCCTTCCCAGCTGCGATGCTCTCAGAAATGGACCCTAATCTTGCCCCAGAGGTTAGAAAAAGCTCCCATTGGGACAACTGGACTAATCGGCAGGCCAAAGATTTTCATCGGGTGGGAAGGGCTAAACTTCTGTTTCCTGCATTCTGTGTTCCTGATCAGAGACCTCCCCATGCTTAGTATTAAAAGGTAAAGGTAAAGGTACCCCTGCCCGTACAGGCCAGTCGTGTCTGACTCTGGGGTTGCGCGCTCATCTTGCTTAAGAGGCCGGGGGCCAGCGCTGTCCGGAGAGACTTCCGGGTCACGTGGCCAGCGTGACGAAGCTGCTCTGGCGAGCCTGCACCAGCGCAGCACACGGAAACGCTGTTTACCTTCCCGCTATAAAGCAGTACCTATTTATCTACTTGCACTTAAGAGTGCTTTCGAACTGCTAGGTGGGCAGGAGCTGGGACCGAAAGATGGGAGCTCACCCCGCCATGGGGATTTAATTTAGGAAAAACTCTCTGCTGCACATCTAAATGCGGCGTGTTGAAATTAGGCTCTCCGTTGACCTGCATGTACTGATACAAATCTTAAACATGAGTCAAATCGAGGATTCTTTTTGCTGCTGGTATTGATAAGCAACTGGGAACCACTACACTCAAATGTACCAAGTGCTTCCCTGTGGCTTAGCAGTGCAGGATTAGTCAAGGTGATCAAAACATTTTTCAAGTGGGGCAGAGCCGCTGATCTGCCATGACTGATCTCATCTTCTGATGTGCTTCTGGACGAACCACCGGGTTCCCCCAGAATGAACGCCACGATAGCAGAGCGTATTATGACTAAGCACAAGAACTAACATGGCTAAGGTCTGGTTCCTGGCTTGTGCACATTACGCTAGCTTCTGGTGATTGTTGTGTCATTAAAGAAAGGCATGAATAAGCATTCAGCTTATTATTATGCATGTTCAGCTTCAGATCATAGCCAAGCACCAGGTGAAATTCAGGGGCACACATTCGTAGTGTGAGTATTTCCAACATCTGTTTAATTCCAGCATTAAAAAAACAACACGGTGGAGGTATCTGAGCAATTTTAATTTTACTCCTCCCCCTTAATGTTCCCACTTTAGCAAGAAGCCAAAGGGAGATGACCTTCGAAGGCTTTATACGGTACATGCTTTCGGAAGAGTGCAGCATCTTTAAACAAAAGCACAGGACGGTTTACCAAGATATGAACTTCCCATTGTGTGACTACTTTATATCATCGTCACACAATACCTACCTGATACAAGACCAGCTTGTAGGCCCAAGTCACCTGTGGGGCTACGCCAAGTATGTACATTTATTTGTGGGGTAGGGCAGGGGAGAGGTGAGGTCAGTAGGGTGTAGAGTAACAAAACTGTGCAGAAGTGTGTTGTGTTTCCTAATGGTGTTCTTTCTCCATATTTAAAATAAACACAAATGTTTGCAGCCGTTGAAGAAAAAATAACATGGAAAAATACCTATGGGTTGTATTATTGCGCTCATTGAATGATTTCCGCTCAGGCAATGGAACGTCTGTTACTCCCCCCCAACAAATCTGCCCTGGAGAGTTGTGGGATTGAGGGGGTACAAAGGAGGAAAGTTCCATTGCATGCATGGACATCATCCTGCTGGTGCAATAATGACTTCATTGGAAGCAAGCCTGTGGCTGAGCTAGAACTGAAATAGGGGTAGAATATAGATGCATATAACAACTGCTTCAAAAATGCTTTTTTTAAAATAAAAAAAGGAATTTAAAAATACATTGCATTTTCCATAAGGCTGGCCATCGCCATCTAATGTCACATTGTATGCTGCTTTTAAAACACACGTAAGTTTTATTTGCAGCTGTATAGGACAATGGCAGAATTATTCTTTTGTTCTGATTTAGTGCTTTCTGAACTTTGGGACTCTTCTGAACCCCTTTTGGCGTCCCACCCAGTGCTTACAGTGTGCCCTATGGGTCCAATTTAGAACTGTAAATAAGACTGTGGCTCTCTAATATTTTCATATCTCTATGGGAGTGCAAACTGCTTCGGAGAAGATCTGTTTTCTTAAAAACTGCGGATCATCAAAATGTGTGCTACCCTATCTGAGCTTCTAGCAGAGTGCAACTCCATAGCTAAACAAGCATTATTTGGAAAGCAGAAAGCAATATGAGTGCTGATGAATGGGACACAGATCTTTTTATTGTCTTCTTCTTCTTCTTCTTCTTCTTCTTCTTCTTCTTCTTCTTCTTCTTCTTCTTCTTCTCTTCCTCCTCCTCCTCCTCCTCCTCCTCCTTCTCCTTCTCCTTCTTCTTCAATTTAAAGTTCCCTGAAGAAGGGATGCCGCTGTGTTGAAATTGATTGTTGGGATGGTCCAAATAATGAGCCTGTGGTTTATCATGGACATACCTTGACGAGCAAAATTACCTTCAAGAATGTCATCGATGTGGTCCACAAGCATGCTTTTGAGGTAGGTGCATGTAGTTGGTCAAAAGCTCTGAAAAATGTCCACAGGGCACCGTGGGGTACCTATTTGTCTCACAGCAGTATCAAATGACTCTGAGGGTGGGTGGTCTGCCGACCTATGAGAGCCTTATACGATGTTGTCAGCTGACCTACAGAAAGCATAAAACAGATCTTAGATGTGACACATCGCAGGCTGGATAACAGAAACAAAAATACAGTGGTACCTTGGTTTACGAACTTAATCCATCCGGAGGTCCGTTCTTAAACCAAAGCATTCTTAAACCAAGGCGTGCTTTCCCATAGTAGTGGGGGACTCAGTTTGCAAATGGAACACACTCAACAGGAAGCGGAACATGTTCTGCTTCCAAGGCAAAGTTCACAAACCCAAACACCTACCTCTGGGTTTGCAGCGTTCTTAATCCAAGTTGTATATAAACTAAGCTGTTCTTAAACCAAGGTTCCACTGTAATTCCTTTGTGAAAATTACTGTGGGCAGAACAGCACAGTTGCTGTGCAGTGAGGAAAACCTTGATATGTTTCGCGAACGGCTGCTCCTCGTAACAATTTGGGCCGCATTTGTGTGACTGCTGTTTATTTATTTGCTTATCTGAAGATTTCTCAGTTGTGAAAGAGAACTAAGTTGTTCACCAACATTTATTAAAGCAATATTACATCAAGCACCCAGTTCAAACACAGCCAGTTCCCACTTTCATAGTGTCAAAGTCACCAGAGATCAAATTCACATTCCAAAACTGGGGAGCGTCTCTCCAAGAAACCATCCTTGAAATTCAGGGGCAAAGCAGCCCAGCATTCCACTGTTATGTTCTGTCCGCTATCAGCAATCCCCATTCTTTGTAAAAGCCACTTCCTAATACGTGGGTGGTGCTGTGGGTTAAACCACAGAGCCTAGGACTTGCCGATCAGAAGGTCGGCAGTTCGAATCCCCACGACGGGGTGAGCTCCCGTTGCTCGGTCCCTGCTCCTGCCAACCTAGCAGTTCGAAAGCACCTCAAAGTGCAAGTAGATAAATAGGTACCACTTCGGCGGGAAGGTAAACGGCATTTCTGTGCACTGCTCTGGTTCACCAGAAGCGGTTTAGTCATGCTGGCCACATGATCTGGAAGCTGTACACTGACTCCCTCGGCCAATAAAACGAGATGAGCGCCACAACCCCAGAGTTGGCCACGACTGGACCTAATGGTCAGGGGTCCCTTTACCTTTAATATGTGGCAGCTGCAGGCATTTAAAAAGAAAACAGAGTCACAAATCCCAGATGGGCATGGACGAGCTCTTGGTCATGCCTAACGTGGCCCTTGGAATCCTCCTAAGAACATAAGAAGATAAGAAGAACCTGCTGAACCATCGAGTCCAGCATCTTGTTCTCACAGTGGCCAACCAGATGCCTGTGGGAAAACTCATAAGCAGGATTCAAGCACATAAGCACTCTCCCTTCCAGTGGTTTCCAGTAACTGGTTTTCAGAAGCATTGCTATCATGACTACTAGCCATTGATAGACCTCTCCTCCATGAATTGGTCTAACCTTCTTCTGAAGCCTTCTAGGTTGGTGGCCATCACTACCTCCTGTGGGAGCACATTCTATAGTTCAACTTTGCTCCTGGTCATTATCTGCAACTAAGCATGTATTTTTCCCTAAAAAAAGTGATTCAGGAAGCAATCCTTACCCCTAGTGAGCAGCGGTGGGACAGTGCAGCTGTATTCCTGATGCTTGCACCACTAGTGGCAACGGCAGTGTTGAAGAAAGGCTGAAGTAGCAACAAGTTGCCGATGGCTTAGTATCTAGAGCAGCGATTCTCAACCTGTGGGTCACCAGATGTTGTTGGACTACAACTCCCATCATCCCTGAGCTCTGGCCTTGCTAGCTAGGGGTGATGGGAGTTGTAGTTCAACAACATCTGGGGACCCACAGGTTGAGAAAGACTGATCTAGAGGATCCTTGGCTAGCTCAAATCTGCTCCTAAATTACCCCTGAAACACCTCGTTTGGGGTTTAAACTGACCATTGCCTGCAGTAGCTTCCTTCCACCCACACTTTTCCTATGACAGTTGTGGATTCTCCCCACTGGTAAAGGCCAAAACAGCCAGGCAGTTCTGGGTGGTGGGATGCCCATGACACATTCAACTACCCTCGAGCTTACGTGGGTTGAGGTTTGGATTCTTCTGTTAATGGACTTCCTCAGTTTCAAAATACTAACAGTCTTTATGTTAAATTTCCAGGCATCAGATTATCCCCTTACACTATCTTTGGAGAATCACTGCAGCGCTCCGCAACAGGAGAAGATGGCTGGCCATTTGCTAGACATTCTCAGGGATACCCTCTGTATTTCAACACTGGATGATAGCATGCCATCTGAACTACCCTCTCCAGAGGTAACATCCACTCCCCCAACCCAACATTATTATAATTATTGTAAAAGATGGTGTGTTTTGGTGTGTGTCAGTTTGTGTGTGTTTGTGTGCAAGCTCTGCAACTGTTGTGCACATTTGCAGCATAATGATTATTTGAAGTTTGGAATATCTTAGTCATAAAAAATGAGATTGGGCAGAGGGAAATGAGATGGTGCTCATAGGGCTTGTGATCAATATCACTCTTGTTCCAGCCCATTCTTCCACTTCCACCCCTCCTCTCCCCATAGCTCATTCCAGAGCCTTTAAAACTGTGAATGAAATGAAGTAGTGTGGTACAGTGGTTAGACAAGAGATTGGGAAGCCATGGCCCTCCAGATGTTGGAAGACTGCAGCTCCCATCAGTCCCAGCCAGCATGTCTAGTGGTTGGGGTTTATCAACATCTGGGGTGTCGCAGGTTAGCCACCATGGATTAGACTGAGGAGACCCAGGATCAGATCCTCACCTGGCCATGAAGATGAGGGATGGCCTTGTGATGGTCACAATTTCCCAGCCTAGCCTAATTCACAGGGTAGTTGTGAGGATAAAAATGGGGAAGAACCACTTATGCCATCTTTAGCTTCTTGGAAGGAAATAAATATTGCAAGCATGAGAGGGCAGAGGAGCCTGTGTTGCATGGATTGATAGACTGCTTCCTGTATAGGCTACACATTGCCCACCCCCCTTCTTCAAACAAATTCAAATATGATGTTGCATGGATTGATAGACTGCTTCCTGTATAGGCTACACATTGCCCACCCCCCTTCTTCAAACAAATTCAAATATGATTGTTTTCCAGGTAAAACAAATAGCCAGATGTGAGACATTCCAAGCTATAGACAAGCCATGCTGATATCTCAGGAACGACACATTGTCCTTGAGATGACAACATGAGGCTATATGCAGTGTTGGTGTGCAACACTTGAGTTGTGCTGCCTGAGTTTCTTCACACATGCATGTTGCTGCAGTCCTGAAGAAAGGACCACACTTGTGTAAACTGACTCATAACTATGGCTCCTTTGCTTGCTGAATTGTTCCTAGAACTATATGCTTCTCAAAATTGCACTCAGATTGTGGGTGGAGAAATGCCACCAGGCTTCTCTAGGAGAAGGATAATTTATCCAACAAGTTTCTTTTTTAAAAAATATAATTTTTATTAACAAACCAATCAAATCACATTAGTTCCAAATTACACAGCCAAATTTTTAAAAATTTTGTTGGGGGTACCCATGCTTCGAGCTCAGAAAGGGATCCAAACATCTCTCTTGCTGCTGCTTTAATGTTCACAGTTCTGTCCAGATAGTATTCACAGTTCCATTCAATCTTCTTTATTATTTTCCTCATCTTCTTGTTGTTGTCATATATTCCTTTCTTTGTGACCTCTGATAGTCTCCACAAGCGGGTTGAAAACAAACGTTATTATATCCTGTGTGGATTTTTCATTCCTGCAAGAGCCATATTCAAACAGACAGACCCATTTCTGCACTTCCGTACAAAACATTCTTGAAGTCTGCCCGTTAATCTTTGCAGGTCTGTCAGTCTCTCCTCAATCTTCTAAGGGGGTACTGCCAGGTCAAACTCACAGTCCGATATAATAACAAACCATGGTCTCCTCCCCCTCGATCATAAATCCTGTAGCCAGGCCTGCCCTAACAAGTATCTTTTTATAACTGCGTCACAAAGGCCTTTCATTCCTTTCCAGATATTCCACAAGCCATGCCTTTGATTAGTAATTTATTTCCACACAGTTCTTAATCATCCTGCTTGTAATCAGTAATTGCAATGATTCTTCTTGGGGGGGAGGATTGTTAGGTACTCACATAAGATAAAAAAAGAAAAGCCCCCCTCCTTTCAGTCCCGTTCCGACAAACCGACCCTTTGATGTATCTTCTTCTTAATATATTGTTGAATCCAGCCCGTCGCTCCACTTCACAGAGGTCACTTTAATTAGCAGTCTTAACTCCCGATCTTCACTCGAAATATGTGCATTTGCTTCTCTCTAATTGTTTATTTTGAGCTCCTGCAACCAGGCCGCGCAATTAGAGACAGCGTCAGGGAGAACCGTCCCACGTGAGGGCTGTGCGCCTAGTGCCCTCACCCCCTTCTTTCAAATCCGGGGGTGATTTATGGCAACCGCAGGTGAGGCAGTGTTCCCCATTCCCTTGGGGGTAACAAGGGAGGCTGCATACTCCCATAACAGCCTCTTAATTACCTCGTGTGAGCCGGAGAGATGGTATTGTCGGCCATCTTCCAATGCGCCCCTAGCGGCCCCCCATCCAACAAGTCTCAAGGGTGGGGCTCACCACAAGCAGTGGTCACAGCATAGCTTCTTTCTTTTCTCTAATTTGCAGGAAGGGGTGGAATGGATAACCATGGTTTCCTTTTCGTTAGCCCAAAAGCTAATCCCTACATGCAAGTCGAATCTCCATGACATAATGTTGGTCGATGACTTGGATGTGAACAAATGAATGGCTTCTGGGGTTTGAAAGAGGGGTGGAGGGGATAGCCATGGTTTCCTTTTCATGGCGTCTGCTGGTCTGGTTTGCATAAAGTTTTTCCAGAGTGGATACCTGAACAAAAATGGGTTTTGTTCCTGTATGGTTGTGTGGTTTTACTGTGCTGAATGCCCTCAAATTTCTCCCCGCAGCAACTGAAATTCAAAATCTTGATAAAAAATAAGAAAGTCGGAACTCTGGAAGAAACCCTGCAACGCAGGGGCCAGAGATGCCTGGGCCAAATAGCAGAGCTCGAGGAGGCCATGGAGTCAGAGGATGACCTTGTTGATGAAGACCCTAAAGCACAGTTAATCAAGAAGCCGCTTGCTCGATTGGCATCAGCACCCAAAAAGGATAAGAAGGACAAGAAGGTAAATATACCTTCAGTTAGAGGTGGGGAAGGAATTAGATTTTGTTTGCATTTCAGTGAGAAAGTAGCTAATTCACACTTCTTGAACCAAAACATGAACAGAAACCCAGCTATCCTTTGAAATGCACACTTCTCTGATTTCTAATCAAACATTGTGTACTAAAATGCATATATTGAGGGTAATGTGCATTAAAGATGTGTGCAGCAGTGAAAACAACATAAAAATGCATTGCATTAGTGCAAATTGTTTGTAAAAATGTGTATACTAGTCAAAGATATACACAAAATGTGTTCATCAGCACTAATTAATCAGAGGTGGTTTTTAAATCACAAATTGCTTGTAAAAATGCAGAGAACAAAATTTAAGACTGGGAAAATGGGAAAATGAGAAAGGAAGAGAACTGAAATTGATAGATTCCTCTATCCTTAACCTCCAGCACACCAGATTTTTGCAAAAGCAGCAGCCATGTTGCCTGTCTCAGTGACTATTAACTGATGGTTGGTGTTCAATGAACAGGGCATCTTAGCTATTCAGTTATACAAAAGCCCCAGGAGAGAATCACCTCATATTTCTCACTTTGCAAGGCTCTAATGCTTTTTAACTTTTTATTCACAGACTCATAAGGTTAAAGTCGCCATGTTGCTGTCAGAACTTGTGATATACACAGCTTCCCGGTCTTTTGTCAGCTTTGAAGATTCAAAGGAGAAGCAGAAGTTTTATCAAAATAATTCCATCGGGGAGGTGAAAGGACAAAAACTTATAAGCAAGAGAGGTAATTTACAAGATTCTAAAATCGACACTTGCTGCTATTTGCTTCTTTAAACTATTGGAAGAACTAAACTTTATGCATGGCACATTTCTGCTGTTACACAGAATGGTATTTAACTAAGTCCCACTTAGAGTAGACTTATTGAAATTAATGGCTCTTGAGTTAGTCATGTCCATTAACTTCAATGGGACTAGATGGATGCCCATTGAGTCCCAGTGGGGAAAAAGCAATAATAATAATAATAATAATAATAATAATAATAATAATAATAATACCCCAATGTGTTTCATAGTCAGTGCAGCTTCCAGAATACCTTTTGCAACCAGATTGTAAGCCTCTGTGCTTGGGAATAAGTCATACTGATTTTACTGGAACTTATTTCCAAGTAAGTAGACTTAAACTTGCAACATGCAAGAGAATCAGTCCTAAGGACCCTCTTGTAGATGTCATTTGAACATCATTCAGTGGGATTTACCTCCAGATAGGTGAGCATAAGATTGCATCTTTGTGGTATTACTGATCTTTGCCGTACTCTACTGCATCAAGGTGGGACGCAGGTGGCGCTGTGGGTTAAAGCCTCAGCGCCTAGGACTTGCCGATCGAAAGGTTGGCGGTTCGAATCCCTGCGGCGGGGTGCGCTCCCGCTGCTCGGTCCCAGCGCCTGCCAACCTAGCAGTTCAAAAGCACCTCCGGGTGCAAGTAGATAAATAGGGACCGCTTACCAGTGGGAAGGTAAACGGCGTTTCCGTGTGCGGCTCTGGCTGGCCACGTGACCCGGAAGTGTCTCCGGACAGCGCTGGCCCCTGGCCTCTTAAGTGAGATGGGCGCACAACCCCAGAGTCTGTCAAGACTGGCCCGTACGAGCAGGGGTACCTTTACCTTTACTGCATCAAGAGCCAAATCCAATAAAGAGATATTTATTTGTTTCAGCCACTGGCCTTTGCAATCTGCACAAAACATAAAATGCACACACATATGTGAACAACTAAGCAGGGAAAATTACCAAACTCAAGTGAGACACCAGTCATTTGCTTCCAGATCTAAGCATAATAGAAATATATACAAGAATAAACACTACTGAGTGGGTAAAATGACTAAAATCAATTAGAATTTTAAAATGATACAATTTAAAACTCTGGGCACTTTGGCAGCCCTTATTTTAATGGAGGTTGCTATGAATTTTGCAGGTTTTTTCTTCTTCTTGCTGTCAGCAGCTTATATTGATCTGCAAGGAGAAAAGTCATTGTAATAATTAGCTAGGTACCCCAGCTGAGACAGAAATAATGGAGTGATTAACTCTTTGTGTGGCTCTCTCTATAAAGAGCAAAATAACATGAACCATTATCTGGGTACTACTGTCTCCAGAAACTTAGGGCCAGGAGCTATCGGAGGAATTACCTTCTCCCACAGAAGCTTGACCATATTATAAGATCTGCTTCAGAGATCATTCTAAGGATGCCTCTCCCCACCTTCTGAGATTAGGCAGGAGGCGACAGGTCATTCATTCCCCATGGTGCGAACATCCTGAAACATCCTCAGAGGCTGCTAACCTTGCTGTCCTTCAGACATTGGGTTGATGTTGTTTGTTCATGTACTTGGAGGACGATCTGTTTCACTGCCAGGGACGGCGCTTGAGGATTTTGATCTTTGTGAATTCTGATATGACCTGACTTGTTCTGCACTTCCTGAACTAAAATGCAGATAAGAACCTTGCAGCTCACCCTCTTGATTGTACACTTCTCTGAAGCTTGGGGTGAACTTGTCAGCTCAAAAAAAGTTTTTTAGAAATGCTTATTTTTGTGAGAGAAAGCTTTCAGGAATATGCATTTAAAGTAGGGATTTTAAAAATCTGCATGAAGGTTGGCACCTAAATTTCCACCTGAATTGTGGAACTTCCCCTCTGCCGAAGTGTGTTGAGTATCTGTCTCCATTATACAGCTTTTGAGTTAAGCTGCACCTTTTACCTTGGCCTCTGGCCATCAAAGCATTTTTGTTTTCTGGTCAAATCC
Organism: Podarcis cretensis; assembly: GCF_951804945.1. Lineage (NCBI taxonomy): Eukaryota > Metazoa > Chordata > Lepidosauria > Squamata > Lacertidae > Podarcis > Podarcis cretensis. The sequence goes on from NC_137179.1 coordinate 15,338,132, forward strand.
CTTTTTATTGAATGTATACTGTTCTTTTACATTTAGAATGTCCCCACCCCTGTTTTATAACTGTAAAGTTTTTAAACCTATTGTTATAATTCTATACTACTTTGTTATAACCTGCCCTGGGACATTTATGGTAAGGGGTGCGGGCAAGAATATCTCTATCTCTATCTCTATCTCTATCTCTATCTCTATCTCTATCTCTATCTCTATCTCTATCTCTATCTCTATCTCTATCTCTATCATCTCTATCTCTATCATCTCTATCTATCTCTATCTCTATCTCTATCTCTATCTCTATCTCTATCTCTATCCCTCTCTCTCTCTCTCTCTCTCTCTCTCTCTCTATCTATCTATCTATATCTCTCTCTCTCCCCCCCCTACACACACACACACACACACAAACAAAGAGTGTTTTTTCTGGTAGGACACAGGGGTACGCATACCCCTAAACATTTTGTGAATCTAAGTTTGGCCTCATTGAGGGGCAGTATTTCAATATGAGTAGGAAAATGAGAGTACCCCTAAACATTTTTTAAAGAAAAAAAGAACAGTATATGTTTATATATATATATTCTGGAATGTATATAAAGCTATGGTTTTCCCAGTAGTGATGTATGGAAGTGAAAGCTGGACCATAAAGAAGGCTCACTGCTGAAGAATTGATGCTTTTGAATTATGGTGCTGGAGGAGACTCTTGAGAGTCCCATGGACTGCAAGAAGATCAAACCTCTCCATTCTGAAGGAAATCAGCCCTGAAGGACTGGAAGGACAGATCCTGAAGCTGAGGCTCCAATTCTTTGCCCACCTCATGAGAAGAGAAGACCCTGATGTTGGGAAAGATTGAGGGCACAAGGAGAAGGGGATGACAGAGGACAAGATGGTTGGACAGTGTTCTCGAAGCTACCAGCATGAGTTTGACCAAACTGCGGGAGGCAGTGGAAGACAGGAGTGCCTGGCGTGCTCTGCTCCACGGGGTCATGAAGAGTCGGACATGACTAAACAACAACAACAACATCTATATTCTGGAATGCCTTTCCTAACAAAACTCCCACATTTCTAAGCACTCTTTGACTGAGGCCGAAACTGGATGGAAAAGACTTGCAAATAATGAATATACGTGAAATGGACTCATCTGCCCACCCCTGTTTCCTGCTTCATTTATTCTCATAACTTCTGCTGTTGCCATTTGACATAATTGTATCCTTTTCATTTTAATATTGTGCAGGATTTATTTAGTGGTTGTTGCAAGCCACCTTGGAGGCTTTTAATCAGAAGCGCAGCGTATAAATATTTCAAATGAGTACAAAAAATAGCACAGGCTCATATGTTGGTTGCTGCTGCATCGCATAGGGATTCCCATTTCATATCAAGAGTTCCTGGCTGAGACATAGCACAGCACTGGAAGCAGAGAGAGATGGATTGCCTAGAAATTGTAGCAAAATTTACGATTCTCGGGGCTTCTCAAATCACCCACTTAAACAACCCCTCCCCTGAACTGGAATAAATGATGCAAATTGGGCCTCCTGCAGTTTGCATAATCACAACATTTGTTTTGTGGAGTGGGAGCTATAATGGAATTCAGAATTTATCCTTAGTTCATTTCTCTAATAGTCTGGTGGTTGAAAGGTTTACATTATAGATCTTCAGCCAGTGGGTTGGGACCCACAGGTGGGTTGTGAGGCCATCCCAGGTGGTTCGCAGCCAAGCTGTTGCCGCCATGTTGGATTCCAGCTAAGGTTGACCAAATGGAAAGGGGACTTACAGGGGTGTCCGGGCTCTTGCACACATTGATCTGATGAGATACTCGCTGTATCCACTTCCATGCATGCTGCAAAGTGCAAAGAAGCAGGCGAAAGGCAAGAACCTTCTTCAGTAAGGAATATATTTCTGGCCAATTGTAGGCCTCACTTTCCTATAGGTATGGCTGTAGTGAAAGAGCTCTCTATGGGATACAGTTACAGGTAGGTAGCCGTGTTGGTCTACCATAGTTGAAACAAAATTTTAAAAATCCTTCCAGTAGCACCTTAAGGTAAAGGGACCCCTGACCATTAGGTCCAGTCGTGACCGACTCTGGGGTTGCGGCGCTCATCTTGCTTTATTGGCCGAGGGAGCCGGTGTACAGCTTCCTGGTCATGTGGCCAACATGACTAAACCACTTCTGGCAAACCAGAACAGCACACGGAAATGCCGTTTACTTTCCCGCCAGAGCGGTACCTATTTATCTACTTGCACTTTGACATGCTTTCAAAATGCTAGGTTGGCAGGAGCAGGGACTGAGCGACGGGAGCTCACCCCGTCACGGGGATTCGAACTGCCGACCTTCTGATCAGCAAGTCCTAGGCTCTGTGGTTTAACCCATAGCGCCACCAGTGTCCCAAGCACCTTAGAGACCAACTAAGTTAGTTCTTGGTATGAGCTTTCGTGTGCATGCACACTTCTTCAGATACACTGAAACAGAAGTCACCAGACCCTTATATATAGTGAGAGGGTGGGGAGGGATATTACTCAGAAGGGTGGTGGGAATGGGTGATTGGCTGATAGGTGTGGTAAACCTGTTGACGACTGTTAACGACTGCCAACTGGTCTTACAGGAAAAATCAAGGGGAGAGATGGCTAAAAATAGCTATATCATGTATAATGAGATAAGAATCCAATGTCTCAGCAACTTCTCTTTCCAGTCTATTTCTGAAATTCTTTTGTAATAAGACAGCTACTTTGAGATCTTGTATAGAATGTCCTGGGAGATTGAAGTGTTCTCGAACTAGTTTCTATGTCTTGCGCTTCCTGATATCAGATTTATGTCCATTTATGGGGTACAGAAACTCTGTTCACATTCTAGTCCATTTCTATGGCTCTCGAGACTTCTTCCAGAATAGAGCTATGCTGGGGACTAGAATGTAGAAGTGCCCACTTCTGCACAAGGGAGCAGCCTGCTGGGTAGCTTGGTTGCCATCATGGCAGCAGCTGGAGGGCCAGGAAGTTACATCATAAGTCGGGCTGCAGGAGATGAGAGCTGGAAGGAGCAGGAATGCCTCACCATCTTCTCACAGTATTGTTTTGAGGATAAAATGGTGAGGGGGATAACCTTGAGCTGCTTGGAGGAAAAGTGGGGTATAAATGCAGTGATAAATGAATAATATAAACAATAATAAATCACATCATTTCCAGTGGGAGAGAGTTTAGTGCATACTTACCCTCCCTTTTGAAATCAGAATAACTGAACATATGCTTTCGCTTGAACCTATGCTTTCTCTTTGTTTGTTTTGAACAACAAGCACATTTTTGCATGTTCTCCCTGTGACCATATGGACTACAGCCTTTTTTTTAAACCACAGTTGAGATTTCTTCCAGTGGACTCTATCCTTGATATCCCATCTATAACTGGTTCATGGTTATGTTGATTTCCAGGGTCCATGGCTAGGTTTATGTTTATGTTTATTTTTTTTAAAAGTGTTACTTTTGAATATGAGTTCATAGACGAGATGAAAGGAAATATTGCGTAGCATTGTGGGCATGAATATTGCATGGTGACTTTGCCACAAACACACATCAAATTATCTTACCTTTGAAATATTAAACTTTTGTACTTTTTAATAAAATATGTGCACCATCCCTCTTTGCAGCTCCTGACTTCATTGCGCACACTACAAACTTCATTACAAGAATCTACCCCAAAGGAACCAGGACAGACTCTTCAAATTATGATCCACAAGAATTCTGGAACGTTGGGTGCCAAATGGGTAGGCTTTTCCATCTAATTTTATGTGATGTGTTTGCATGCATGAAATACCAAAATAGGTTCAGACATATGGCTTAGATTTGATAATGTCTCACATGGATGAAAGTGGGTTGGGGGCTGACATATATTGGACTCTAGAGCGCTTTTGGGTTGCAGTCACAGGCCAGAGGGCTGAGGAGGGCAATGAGGTTAAGGTAGGTGTGTGGAACTTCTGTCCCTTCAGATATTGCTAAACTAGAACTCTGATCAGCTCCAGAAAGTGTAGCCAATGGCCAGAGTTGATGGGAATGATATTTCAGCAGCATTGGGAGAGCCAAAGATTCTACACACCTGGAGACAGTAAAGCAAAGAAGCATCAAACACATTGGCCAGTCTGAGATGTAACGGAGAACCATAGTGGAGAGTCGGGGCAGGGTGGATCATGTGGTCCTCCTCCTCTCTTTGTGCACCGGGGATGTGCAAAGTATCTTTTTGTAACAGACTAACCACAGTTCTCTGTGACATTTGAACTCAGGAAACCATGGTTTGTGTAAACTATGGTTCCAGCACAAGCCAGGTTCTGAAGCCATGATAGGAGCATTACTCATAAACAAAGGGCAGTTGCCTCAACTTGGATGTAATGGAAGGCTGTACACGGTTTAAAATCAGAAATGAAAGCATCCAATCTGCTTGAAAGAGGAGGCTGGAAAGAGGCGGAGATGTGGTGGACTGCAACTGCCATCATCATGCTGGCTGGGCCTGATGGGAGTTGTAGTCCAATAATTTATGGAGAGTGGAAGGTTCCCCAGCCCTGACCTGAATGCAGCCTTAATGATAGCGGACATATGGCTGAGTCAAAATTGCAATCCCTCATGCTCAAAAATATACCGTGCTGGCCTCCCAAACAGATGTCTAAGTCTTCTTCCTGTAGCACACTGCCTAATGTTTATGTCTTAACTTGTTTGTCATTGCAATGGGAAATGTAACAACAAATTCATTATATGAAGCCATGTACTTTGTTTCATCCTGCGGCAGTTGCGGGGAAGAACAAAAATACTAATTACATCTCTTCCTGCTCATTGCTTTCATTTTTCGCTCCTCTTTAATGGCATGTGTGTAATGCATAACAAAAGATAAAGTGATCTGTTTGGTGATATTAACTCCTTGCCTCTAAAAGCTTTGACTGGGTGCATTGTTGGCAGTGGACAGTTTCCTGGCGTGAAAGGATCATTTATTGAGTGCCACTCAGGACTCAGGCAGCCTGCATTGCAGGAAATTGGATGATTTGTAAATGTCACTGCAGCACCCAGAACTGAATGGGTGACATGTGGAAGGAGTGACTTTATTTCTATGAAATTAAAAAGGTTCTGAACCAAAGAGTTTTGCCCTTTGAGATATAACTATTTTGAGCTTGTCCACATGCTGCCAATCATCAGACTTGTATAAAGGGAGTAGCAATACAGTCTGAGAGAGAGAGGGGGGGTCAGTCCCTTGTGAATGTTGAAGCTATGCGTGTATGTTGAGTTGGAAATATTTTCCATCAAGCTCAATGAGACTTTGGCCGCATCTACACCTGCTGTCTAAAACACAGTTGAAGCACATGGCTGAAAAAACAACCCCATGGAAACTGTAGGTTTGTAGGATGTTTGGCAATAGTATCTCTGTGAGGGGATAAACAACTGTTCCTGGGATTACTGGAGGAAGCCATGTGTGTGTTAAGTGTTCTTTAAATGCATAGCATAGATGTGATCTTCCTCCCAAGCAAAACTGCAACAAGACTGCAGTCTTAAGGTCTACAGGCTTCCTTATCAAACTGTCACCTATATTTATTATAATCCCTGTTCCATTTAAATGCCTAAGAGATGAAAGTTTTACCCACCTGGTGCCCACCAGATGTTTTCAACTTGAACTCCCATCAGCTTCAGCCTGCATGGTCATGCTGGCTGAGGTTGAAATGAGTTGCAATCCAAAACAGCTAGAGAGTGCCAGGCTGATTTACAGGATAGATGAGTAGGTTGTGGTGGAAATATCTACCTTACCTATCTAGTTTTATTTAATTCACGACCTCGCTTTGAAGTATTCTCCAGCAACACAACACCCAATGAAACGAAACACAACCTAAACAGAACAATAAAACTACCAGAAAGAATGCCAAGCAGAGAGAAGCTAAACAGCAGTCAGTAAATCTAGATGAAATCAATTAGACAAATTAAAGATAAGAAGATTATCTAAACAGACAGAAAATCTTTAGGTTCCAACTTTGGCATCTCCAGCTAAAAGGTTCTTATAGCAGGCAATGGAAAATAGCTTTCTCTGCCTAAGATATTGGACTGCCGAGGGCAGAAAAAATGGACAGTACTAGGCTAGATGGACAAATGGTTTAACTTGGCACAAGGCTGCTTCTGTGCACCTTTTGAGCACAACAGGTCTTTAAATCCCATTTGAAAGGGTCAATCTTCCAACTTAAGCTGTTACCTAGTCCAGGTGGCACTACTAGGAATGCTCTTTCTGCAGTGGCTGCCAAACTAATGGACAGGGATGGGTAACCTCATGCCCAGGGACCAAATATGGTTCTCCATTATCTGGTCCTCAAAACCCTCCCCAGACCCCACCCCACACCAGCCCTGCTTCACACTCCAAGTGCCTAGCAGGAACAGGCCCTTGAACACTGATAATGACTCTTGGTTCTCTGGATGGAGGTTAGAGAGGAATCATAGGCTCATAGAATTGTAGGGTTCATCTGAGGCTAATCTAGTCCAACACCCTGCAATGCAGGGTGACAGACAGGGATCAAACCTGCAACTTTGGCATTATCAGCATCACGCTCTATCCAACTGAGCCATCCGCATGTGTAGAAACTGGGCTGCTGTACAAAGATGAAATTTAGAATTGTTGCTCCACCCCGTTCTGCCCTAGACACCCCCAGCCAAGGAAGGTACACATCTGATAGTTAATTCTTTATTGACAAAAACATGCACTTACAGCAACTCCCACAGTGCTCTGGATACACATGCAAACACCCTTCTAGCCTCTAGGAAGCTGTCCCTAGCTCTTGTGCCCCATGGAACAGTTGCATAGGATAGATTATGAAACCACCAAGAGTTTTTCTGAACTGCATTTTAAAGAGTGGGGAGGTATGTTATCCCACGATCCCCATGAGATGTGCACAGGAGCCAGAGTCCCACACCTCAGCTGGCAGGAGAAGAGGTTACAAGCACGTGCTGATATAGGTGCATAGAGCAAAATGTGCAAGTGTTGTGGTATGTGATCATTGCATGCACCAGAAATTAAGAGGCCCAGCCCTTGCAGTTTCATCACTCCCATTTGTTTTTTCAATGTCTCTGTATGTGTGTGTTTCATCAGAACCTGGTGTGTGTGTGTGTGTGTAGGGGGGGAAATATTTCTGAAAATTAGCCATTACTTCAGTTGCATTAAAAACAACAACAACTGCTCACACAATACATTGTATGCAACTAAAAATATCTCTTCCCCCACTTGCAGTGGCCTTAAACTTCCAGACACCAGGAGTACAGATGGATCTACTGAATGGAAAGTTTTTGGACAATGGTGGCTCTGGTTATATCTTAAAACCAGAATTCCTGAGAAAGAGAGACACAGACTACAACCCACATGACGTAAACATGAAATTCAGAGCACTTACACTTACAGTAAGGGTAAGAAGGTTTCATTCAACCTTTCACTTATTCATATATGATACTTATGTATTATAAACCACTGAGCCTCTTGGGCTTGCTGATTGGAAGGTCAGCAGTTCCAATTTATGCAATGGAGTGAGCTCCCATTGCTCTGTCCCAGCTTCTGCCAACCTGGCAGTTCGAAAGCATACCAGAGCGAAAATGACAACAGTGACTTTAAAAAGGAATGGGGATTTTTTACAAGATACTTGCAGAAACAACAAAAAGAAATGGACTCATTGTCAAGATTTGAATAATCTTTCACAACTTTATTGAATTTCAAAATGGAGGATGACAATGTAACAACATTTAATAGTATATATTTACATGTAGCATACAACAAACAATGTAACAAACCAGAAGGGGAAAATGAGGGATGCCAGTGGGAGGGTGGGGATTGTAAAGGTAGGATTGGATTATGGTACATGATATTTGTAATTATAAAAGTTTAATTAAAATATTATTATTAATAAAAAATAATAATAAAAGAAAGCATACCAGAGCAAGCAGATAAATGGGTACCGCTGCAGCGGGAAGGTAAATGGTGTTTCCGTGCACTCTGGTTTCCATCACAGTGTCCTGTTGTGCCAGAAGCGGTTTAGTCATGCTGGCCACATGACCTGGAAAGCTGTCTGTGGACAAACGCCGGCTCCCTTGGCCTAAAAGCGAGATGAGCACCGCAACCTCATAGTCGCCTTTGACTGGACTTAACCATACAGGGGTCCTTTACCTTTTATCTTTACCTTACTTCTCCTAAGCTCTAATTTTTTTTTTTTAAAAAAGAAAATATCCCAAATTCATTACTGGTTGAACATTTCAGTTGTACATCTCTGGTGACTCTTGGCCCATGTGCCCACAGGTAAAATCCCTACCCTGTCCTGCTGAGGGAATCTGCGTAAGTCCAGTCAAGCATGGTTAAGTCCTTTCAAATCCAACCAGCTAGGACAGTGCAATGCATCTCTTTCTAAGGAGTGATCAGCACCCTGGACAGCACACAGTGGACTTCCCCATTGGCTCAGTCCTGTTCAGTGGCAGGCAGTGGGCGGTTCAGTGGTGGCAAGGACAGGGCCATGCAACCACAGGGGTTTTTTTGTGGGTGCCCTGGCCCCCAGGACCCCCTGAAGTTGGTGCCTATGGCCCCAGTTCATCAAGGTTGATGGCAGTTGTAGGCCAGCAACATTTGGAAGGCCACAGGTTCCCCATGCAAGGTCTGCACTGATAGCATCCAGAGTTTCAGACAGGAGACTTTTCCAGCCCTACCTAAAGATGCAAACCTATTCCTCAAAATTTTCACTTATCTCAATTTGCAGTGTAGTTGTGCAATCAGACAATGTGTACAGAATTCATATATTTGGGGAAAATGTGCATGAAAATAAATACATTAGGGAGAATAACATGCAAAACGCACTATATTAGGGGAAATTGCTTGCAAAACTGAGTTTACGGGGAGAAAAAAGCAGATGAATTTTCCCAGATTGCTGTAGAAATGTGGAGCACTGAATGTAAGACTGGTACAGTGACAAATGGGGAAAACCAGAATTGACAGATCCTTCCATCCATGCTCAGAACAGACACACTGAAATTAATCAAAACAAAATTAAAAAATTCCTTCCAGTAGCACCTTAAAGACCAACTAAGTTAGTTCTTGGTATGAGCTTTCGTGTGCATGCACACTTCTTCATTCAAAAAATTCTGGCATTCTGCTTACAAGGCAGCCTCATTAAATACTGTTATTTACAAGGATCTCGTTCTCAGTACACCTAGGTCATTCTTCAGCTGCAATTTAGAACATTACCGTAGCATGTTGAAAATAGAGAGAGGCAAATTGAATTAAACCTTTCGGGGCAAGCTGTGATATTCATGTACAGAGATGGTTCTGGAAAATTGCCTGTTTGAACAAAAATAAATCAAACAGGTTTGATTTATTATCTGTAATATTTCCTGGTACTCTGCTATGCTTGTTGTTGAAAATACCTCAAATACTATAAATTCTGTGGCCAGCAAGCTGCAAATAGTTATCAAAGACATTTGACAGGTTATTAAATACCAGCGGTGTACAGTGTGTGGGGTTTTTTTTGTGTGTGTGTGTGGGGTGGTCTGGCTACAGAATAAGCATTCTCTTCCCATCTTGCCAACCTTTAACAAAGATTTTGTTCACCGTTATTTTTTTTTAAAATGCATGTTATGTTAAACAAGGCCAGATAGTTTTCTCCCTCCTTCATAAGGAATGGTTGAAGGAATTGGTATGTTTAGCCTGGGTAAAGAGAAGATGTGATAGCCATCTTCAAACATCTCAAGGACTGTCACATGGAGGATGAAGCAAGCCTGTTTTCTCCTGCTCCAGAGGCTAGGGCCCCAACCAATGAATTCAAGTTACAAGAAAGGAGATTCTGACTAAATAGCAGGAAGACCTTTCTGACAGTAAGAAGGATTCAGCAGTGGAACAGTCTTCCACGAGAGGTGGTGGACTTTCCTTCCTTGGAGATTTGTAAGAAGAGGTTGGACTAATTTGTGGAGAGTTGGTCGATTAAAGAGTATTGGTGAAAAAGAACCTCCATATTCAAAGGCAGGACAACCCTAATGCATTAAGAGGCATAATACACCTGACAAGTAGAAGTACAAGATAGACATCAATAGCCTTGCCCTCCATGAATTTGTCTAAGCCTCTTTTAAAGCCAGCCAATTTGGTGTCCTACAGTGCCTCCTGTGTGATTGAGTTTCACAGTTTAACTATACACTGTGTGAAAAAGCACTTCCTTTTATCTATTCTGAATTTTCCAACATTCAGGTTCATTGGATTAATGAATTATTGCATCATAGTTTTTAAAAAACAACAACAAAAAAACTTTGAGGTTTTGGTAATGAAAGCTTATCTGCCATTATGATTCATCTGATTAAGAAACCCCTGACAAGCTTCTGAGAAACTCCCAAAGTTCTCCAAAGTATAATTTGAAAGTTAGTGAATCATATGAAACAAGAAAGTGTTTGAGATATAGGTATCACCCAAGCACTCTGGGGGGTCTATGCCTATACATTTTGTGTTATACAATATTGGTCCTGGACGACTCTGTGTTCTGCTGATTTTATAACATCTTATTTTTATATTTATGGTAAAGTGAATCTTTTCTAAAGCATTTAAATCATATATACTTATGGATGTTTTTCCTTCTTCCGCAGCAGATAATGGATGACTCCTGTTGTTGACAGTGGGAGAAAGATTGAACACTATATAGGGATCCATGCTATAGCAATCTTCTTAGTAGGGCTAATGGTTGTAATTCTGAAAATCTCAAGAGACTTAAAGAGGATAACACCGTGGAGTGCTGTAGTATTTATTTATGTGGCATTTTCAAAGCTCTCATCCCAGGGTTGAATTGGACTGCGAAATTTCACCGTTTGTAGTCCAGAGTTTGCTGGACTACAACTCCCATCACTTCTGACCATTGGCCATGTTGGCTGGGGTTGTATCATGTGAAATTTGTAAATTCAGAAATTCAGAGTGCCCTCCATCATTTGATGCTGGGGCTGTCTACCCTCACACTAGCAATATTGTTGTTATAAAATATTGATGATGGGTTGTCTCCCATGCTCGTCCTACTTAGAGTAGACCTACTTAGAGTTATTCTGAGTAATTCGTACCTGGATACAATCCCATGTTTTTGTTGCAACAAGAGCAAAAACAGAAAAAGGTAGAGTGAATCAATTTCAGCGCAGTAAAAGATAAAGATAAAGGTACCACTGACTGTTAGGTCCAGTCGCAGATGACTCTGAGGTTGCACGCTCATCTCACTCTATAGGCCGAGGGAGCCGGCGTTTGTCCGCAGACAGCTTCCGGGTCATGTGGCCAGCATGACTAAGCCACTTCTGGAGAACCAGAGCAGTGCACAGAAATGCCGTTTACCTTCCCGCCGGAGCGGTACCTATTTATCTACTTGCACTTTGATGTGCTTTTGAACTGCTAGGTGGGCAGGAGCTGGGACCCATCAACAGGAGCTCACCCTGTCACGGGGATTCGAACTGCTGACCTTCTGATTGGCAATCCCTGGAGTCCCCACTCGCCCGTGGGTTTTTTTGGGGTGGGTGGGTGGGGACGCCTAGCCCTGGTGCTCACCCCCAAAGCCCTAGCAGCCTGGACCGTGTCATCTTTTATTCAGACGACACGGAGCGTACTGCCATTCCACACTAATTCTCTTTAAGTGTGTGGAGTGAACATGTGTAGACAGAAAAAGGGGAGTGGGTAGACAAGCAGGCACCTTGAATTCAGCATCTCCAGAGGCACCAGCGCCACTTCAGATCTTCCAACAGTGAAAGGAGAAGTCTCAAAGTGGATTCTTGTGGGAACGTATCTCTGTAATTTGAGCAATTCATTCATGCTGGTGGTTGATTTCCTTTATGCAGATTATCAGTGGTTGCCAGCTGCCACCAAGCAACCTATCCAAGAGTAACAAGGCTGATCCTGTAGTCAAGATAGAGATTCATGGAGTTCCTGGAGATATGAATAAACAGCAGACTTCTGTCATAAAGAACAATGGTAAGTCTAACACACCATGAACTTGGGTAAGATGTTCAGCGGAGCTCTGTTCAAAAACACATGTCCAACAACTAGATTTCCCCTCCTGTTTCTTGCAGCTTTGAATCCTAGATGGAATGAAACATTCACGTTTAACATCAATGTTCCCGATCTTGCCTTAATACGCTTTGTTTTAGAAGATCAGATGGCACTAACTGCAAATGACTTCCTTGGTCAATTTACTTTGCCAGTTATGAGCCTGAATAAAGGTAAGATTAAGCAGGGATGGGAGGAGTCAGCATGCACACACACAATATTTGTGCATGCATGGGTCTCCCCGTTCACTGTGGAGTTTGAGACAATTTTGCACTGCGCTGATACAGCTGCCCTGTTGCTGGAGTGGCTACAGAGCTCTAGATTGGGGTGAAATAATTTACAGTTTTGTACAGAGGAATTAAATTAGCCAAATCAGCCATAGACAAAGGCAGCCTTTAAATCAATATAGTCATTTTAGGAGAATTTAAAAGTTTGTGTGATAGAAATCCATCAAACGGGTTCATACTTGTTTTGTAGCTACAATATTTATTTAAAAAAACTCCCACATAAAATCAGTTTATAAAATATTTCTTTGTGTTTAATATTATATCCACAACCCAATGAAATATCCATAGAATTATTAAGCTGTATTTCAGGCTACATGAACCGTCTTGAAATATTTAGTCTCTAACAAGACAACAAAGTCTATGTGCTGTCAGACTAAATCTAGCAATGCTATTATGGAAGAGGAAGATGTCTATTTATCAGTATCAAGGCACAGGAAAACCACAAATAAAAATGCATTCAAATCTACCAGTATGAAGTTAGCAGTATAAAATAAAGAGAGATTATTACTTTAAATGGCATACAAGGATGATTTTCTGGGAAAGCTAAAGTAAATCTCTACTGTCAAGAGTGCCAAAAGAAACGAAGAAGCAAAATAGTTAGACAACTTTCTTTTTTATTTTGCAAGATCAAAAGAACTTTTCCTTCTATGACAGAAGCAGTGAACATTTTTCAGCTTGAGGGCCATATTCCTTCCTAGGCAACCTTCCAGGGGCCACATGGATGCAAATTTGACCTTATGTGGTCAGCTAGTTTCTACAATGGACCTTGTCCATTCAGACAAGCAAGAGGCATTGTGAGTATTTAAGAACACATTGCAGCCAGGCAAAAGCACCTGGGAGGCGAACAGGGCCAGTGAGGAGTGTGGATTGAGGAGAGTTCCAAGGACCAGACAGAGAGACCTGGAGGGTCAGCTTTGGCCCTTGTGATGACCCCCACCCCAGAACCATACACTCACCTCTCTCTCTCTCCTTCAGGCAAGCAGAAGGCACCTTCAGAAGATAGTTTCAAGCATTCAATGGGGTTACAAAACAGGGCCACTGGGAGCTGTGTCTGCAGAGCGTGTGTGGCCTGGGGAGAATTGGAGGGCCAGATCTCCATATTATCCAATACTCTGTGTGTTCTGCAGGGGACACATAGGTCTCTTAAGAAGCAATCATAGTTGCTGGGAGTGTGGCCAATAAGAATAAGAATAATTTATTATTTATACCCCTCCCATCTGACTGGGTCTCCCCAGCCACTCTGGGTGGCTTCCAACCAAATATCAAAAACAATATGGCGTCAGACATTATAAACTTTCCTACACAGGGCCACCTTCAGGTGTCTTTTAAAAGTAAAATAGTTGTTTACTGCCTTGACATCTGCTGGAAGGGCGTTCCACAGGGCGGGCGCCACTACCAAGAAGGCCCTCTGCCTGGTTCCCTGTAACCTCACTTCTCACAGTGAGGGAACTGCCAGAAGGCCCTTGGTGCTGGATCTCAGTGTCCGGGCAGAATGATGGGGGTGGAGACGCTCCTTCAGCTATACAGGACCGAGGCCATTTAGGGCCTTAAAGGTCAGTGCCAACACTTTGAATTGTGCTCGGAAACGTATTGGGAGCCAATGAAGATCTTTCAGGACTGGTGTTATATGGTCTTGGTGGCCACTCCCAGCCACCAGTCTAGCTGCCGCATTCTGAATTAATTGCAGTTTCCGAGTCACCTTCAAAGGTAGCCCCACGTAGAGCATAGGCCAAGGGGCTGTAGGATGCTGAGGGTCCACACCCCAGCCATGGGCAGAGCAGGAAGTCCATGGGTGGAGGCCTCTCTAGTGTGGCAGAGTAGGAAGCCCGTACATGGAGGCCTCTCAGAGCTCTTCACTGATATTTCTCATCTAGCAGTGATCCACAGGGCCAGAAAATGGGGTGTGCCATGGGGTGGCAGAGAGAACAAGCAAATTCTCCACTGGGCATACCCAATTTCTTTGACCAGGCTGCATTAACTCTCTGGAAGAACCTGGTCTCTTGCTTTTCCACATAGGTAGTTCCCCAAGGATTGTATGAACATGGCTGCACACACAACATGCATTTGAAACACATTGAAAGCGCATAACTGCCCCTTCCCCAAGAATCCTGGGAACTGTAGTTTACCCCTCTCAGGATTACGATTCCTTCCATCTTTAACAAACTACAGAACTGGGGATTTGGGGGCAAAGGAAGCTTTAAAAGCATGGTCTGTATGCATCACATGTGTGGATTTAAAATTGGCATGGTATTTTTTTTTTTAAGCTCCTTCTTTCATCATATATTATTGGATGTGCATTTTAGATTTAGGACATTGTTTGGGGAAAAAAATCTTCTTCTTGGTTTGTTTCTAGGATACCGCCATGTTCCATTGGTCTCCAAGCTCGGAGTGACCCTCAAGCCCGCCTCGCTCTTTGTATATATCTGGTACTGCTTTCATGTCCTGGGTTAATGTCATCACTACTCCTCCCAGCTGCGTGTTTAATAAAGCAACCATAATCAAAGCAGAAGGCACCCGATTTCTTCACACAGCACACACGTAGCTAAACTATGGAATTTGCTCCCACAAAATGAAGTGATGGCTTTAAAAGGAGATAAGTCATATCTGTGGAGGAATAATAGAACTGAAGAGTTGGAAGAGACCTCGAAGTCTGTCTTGCCCAACCACCTGCCATGCAGGAATCTCAACTAAAGCATCCATGACAGATGGCCATCCAACCTCAGCTTAAAAACCTCCAATGAAGGAGAGTCCACCGCCTTCTGAGGAAGTCTGTTCTGCTGTTGAACAGCTCTTACTGTCAGAAAGTTCTTTCTGATGGTTAGTTGGAATCTCCTTTCTTGTAACTTGAAGCCATTGGTTTGACCCCTACCCTCCGGAGCAGGAGAAAACAAGGTTGCTCCATCTTCTCATGTGGCAGCCCTTGAGCTATTTGAAGCTCCTTATGCCTCCTTCTTTTATTTCTTGTTGGAATTGGTGTCTTCAGTACTTCACCATTAAGAAACTCCCATCCATCTTGAGCTTCCTTCTCATTGAGTATGGGATCTCACCCAGTAGTTCCTCAAGCTTTTTGAAACCAGCCTTCTTAAAGTCCAGAGTGCATGTACAACTACAGTAAGCTTTCCCTTGCCTCTGAATCATGAAACCCAAGAGGACATGGTCACTTCCTCCTAAGGTTCCCAGTACTTTTGCTTCATTGACCAGCTTTTCCCTGTTGGTGAGGACTAGGTCCAAGGCAGATGATCCCCTTGTTGCTTCTTCCACCTTCTGGGAAATGAAATTGCCAGTGAGGATATGGCTACCAATGGCTCTTAGCTATGATGGCTAAGTTCTGCCTCCTCTGTTGGAGGCAGTATTCTTCTGACTGTCAGTTGCTGGGGATCACAAGTGCAGAGTTGTACCCAGGTCCTGCTTGCAGGCTTCCCACAGGCATCTTGATGTCCACTGTGAGAACAGGAAGCTGGACTAGATGGGCCATTGGTTTGATCCAGGAGGGATCTTCTTAAAGGTGCTAGGTAGAGGCTTGCACTAGCACACAGAAGTTAATGAGAAGACGTAATGGACTGGATTTGCATGATAGCAAATATTTGCACTTATCTATTTATTTTTTAAAAAACTTTTGTGCAAGAAGCAAATTCTTTGCAGTGCTTTGTGTCTCCCTCTAGCTGCTATTGCATTTGGAGCTCATTTCCAGTGTTTAATCCTCTGGCCTTCAAGGAAAATACCAACACCGTTTTTCAGAATGGTGCTGTGGCAGAGGTATGGTAAAGAATGTTAGCTTCTTAATACACAGTGCCTGCAACAGAACATTGCCACATATCCTCAGCTGCAAACAGGAATTCAGAGTTTTAGCCAAGCTTCCTTCACCTCATGTCTTAGTAGTTGACTAGAAGAGTTTTGCAGCAATTGGCGCACCTAAGTGATGATGATGATGATGATGATGATGATGATGATAATAATAATAATAATAATAATTTATACCCCACCCATCTAGCTGGGTTTCCCCAGCCACTCTGGGTGGCTTCCAACAAAATATTAAAATACAATAATCCTTCAGATATTAAATGCTTCCCTAAACAGAGCTGCCTTCAGATGTCTTCTAAAAGACTGGTAGTTGTTTTTTCCTTTGACATCTGGTGGCACGGCATTCCACAGGGCGGGCACCACTACTGAGAAGGCCCTCTGCCTGGTTCCCTGTAACTTCGCTTCTTGCAGTGAGGGAACCACCAGAAGGCCCTTGGCGCTGGACCTCAGTGTCTGGGCAGAACAATGGGGGTGGAGACACTCCTTCAGGTATACTGGACCGAGGTCGTTTAGGGCTTTAAAGGTCAGTACCAACACTTTGAATTGTGCCCAGAAACGTACTGAGAGCCAATGTAGGTCTTTCAAGACCGGTGTTATGTGGTATTGGCGGCCACTCCCAGTCACCAGTCTAGCTGTCGCATTCTGGATTAGTTGTAGTTTCCGGGTCACCTTCAAAGGTAGCCCCACGTAGAGCGCATTGCAGTAATCCAAGCAGGAGATAACTAGAGCTTAAGAATGAGCTGCAACGTAGCCATTGAAAAATATCAACACAAGCTTTGTAAATTATTGGTATTAATACCCAGTATTGTGTAATGAAATTGTTCATAGGGGAACAGATAGGGCCAAAGGCGAGGGTGATGGACAGCGGCGGGGGCGGGGGGGGATGTTGCTCAAGTGACATCACAAGGTCCTGATATCTCACAAATGCGCATTGTGCCTCCTTCCCTAACTTGGGCAGAAGCTTCCTAGGAGGAGCCAATGGAACATTTAGGGGACTAGCCTAGTCCCACTAGTCCACTCACCACACGCCACTGCTAGCTACTAGCCACATTAGCTATGATCTACCTCCAGAACAGAGTTAAACTAAGGAATTAGCTCCCAGAAGATGTAGTGAAAGCTGCCAACTTGGATGGCTTTAAAGAGGATCAGGCAAATTCAAAGAGGACCAGGCTACCAGTGGCTACTCATTATGATTTGCATGAACTCCAGTGTTGGAGCCATTTTGCTTCTGAATGCCAGTTGCTGGCTATCACAAACCATGAGAGAACTGTTGAGCCCAGGTCGTTCTTATTAGCTTCCCATGGGCATCTTGGTTGGCCACTGTGGGAACAGGAGTTGGACTATAACTGAGCAGTCAGCTTGAAAGAGCAGGGCTCTTCTTAAGTTCTTAAATATTTACTGGTTAGTTACTGGAGTGTGTGGTGCCTTTGCTGGAAGATAATTGGTTAGCTTACCAAGATGACTGACACCTCAGCGTATCAGGTCAGGGATTTTTATTCTTTCAAGTTTCCAAGCTATGGCAGGTTTTCCTCATCACACAATAATAGACAAGTTAATTTAATTGGGGTGGGTGTACCTATCTATTCATTATGATGGATATGTGTTGTTATTCGGTTTCTAAACAGTAATTTTATATAGTTTGTGTAATAAAACAAAATCGATGGCAAAAGCATTAGGTAGGTAGAAATGAAATTTCAGTTAGCTTTCAAGGTATTAATCGCCTGGGTGGTAGCATGAGTGAGTTACCATTAGTGTACCATCACCTTTACAGGTGTGATGTATCTGATCCATTTACCACAAGCCTTGTATAAATATTACTGCATTTGTGTTTGTGTGGAATGCATGTGTTGAAATGACCAGCCTCAATAGAGTAATAACAAGACAAAAGCAGAGTCAAGACTACAGAACTGCTGGAAAGCAAATGTCTACATTTATCTACAGTAAACCTTAAGGGAACAAATTAAAAACCCAGTCTACTGAGAAGCCTCTGAAATCAATATTTATTGAGCTTTAAGGACAGGAAGTTTGAAAAACAGCCAGAGTGAGCTGCCAAATGCACTTTATTTTTAGAGGGGAAAGTAATTTGCCTTTTCAGCCTTCCAAAGCTGTAATCAGAATTTTGGCCCTGATAATTTTATATTGCTTGTGTGGGTGTGTTTTATAGCAATTTTTTTTTAAAAAAGCATTAAAATCACAAATTTTCAGAACTGTGAAGCATATGAAGGTCTTTGCTTGAATAGATTCGTATTACGCCTTTCATATATTGCACTCAGTGGAGTGGGAGGCTAATATCTCCATCCTTTATGGCATCTCTCTCCAAGAGTTGTCCAAAAGGGAAGATAATGCCGGTTGCTTTGTTAGTGCAAAGGGCTCTGAATTAACTCTGTTTCTTGTCCTGAATTCTTTTTCTTTCGCAATGTGTCCTGTTTTCTACTGGTCAACCTGGCTGAGTTTGTTGGTGGGTCTTAAGACATGGAAGACTGGCGATCCCTCTGCAATCCCTACCCTTCCTTTGAGGCCAGGTCTGGCTAAACTATTTTGGCCCAGGAGCCACATTCAACCTTTGCCAATCATCCAGGGGCCACATATCAGTTGTGGCTATTGTCACACCACCCTCTCACATGCACCCACCCACAACACATGCAGGCCCGCTAAGAAGGGGTGCTGTCTTTTTTTTGCTGCCGCAAGCAAATTCACTGGGACCCGGAAAAATTTCCTTGGAGGACCACATGAGCCCCCAAGGAGATGGCTAGTTCCCTGCTCAACAGCAAATGGGCATAAGAACATGAGAACCTGTTGGATCAGGCCAATGGCCCATCTAGTCCAACATCTTGCTACAACAGTGCCCAACCAGATGTCTCTGGGAAACCCCCAAACAGGACTTGAGCCCAACAGCATTCTCGCTTCTTGCAGTTTCCACTGTGGCAGCCCGGGCTAATGTTAGGGGGCCACCAAGAGACAAGGAAGGAATTCAGCATACTGAGCCTCTTGGACTTGCCGATCAGAAAGTTGTTGGTTCGAATCCCCATGATGGGGTGAGCTCCCATTATTCTGTCCCGGCTTCTGCCAACCTAGCAGTTGGAAAGCACGCCAGTGCAAGTAGATAAATAGGTACCGCTGCAGCAGGAAGGTAAATGCCATTTCCATGTGCTCTGGTTTCCATCATGGTGTTCCATTGTACCAGAAGCAGTTTAGTCATGCTGGCCACATGACCTGGAAAGCTGTCTCTGGACAAACTCTGGCTCTCTTGGCCTGGAAGCGAGATGAGCAACCCCTTAGTCGCCTTTGACCGGACGTAACCATCCAGGGGTCATTTACTTTTTTACCTACATATGCAGATAAATGTAGAGGTGAACACACACAACCTTTTTTGCAAGCACTGCTTGTATATAGTGACTGGTCCAACTTGCCTGACTGGGAGTCAGTGTCTAGTATGGTGTTTCCTTGGTGTTGTAGTAGCAAATATATACAGACATTCACCACTGCTGGGATCAAGGCATGCTTAGAGTCCAACAAGAGTAGGAGACTCTCTCTCTTGCTTGCACCTTGTGGTGAGAGAAGCAGAGAGAGAGTCCTCGTCTCTCGTTGGACTCTAAGCATGCCTTGATCACTGCAGTGGTGAATGTCTGTATATATTCGCTACCAATATGCTTTTATGCCTGTCAAGTAAAACTTCTACACTTGACTGAATCTTTATGGCGTCCATGAGTGTTTATTGCCTACTGTGTGTACCTTCAACCCCAAAGACGCTTCCAAGGAAGGAGCTGTGTTTAGATGTAACTGCTGAGTATGGATACTGGCACACATGAACAGTGAAAGTGATGCCGGACCCAACCCTCCTAAATAACCCATCAGAGGTTGTTGGATGGATCCAACAATTTGCCTATAAGAAACCAGATGATGTGCTTCATGTAGCACATGATGGATTGATGAACCTTGCTGCTGCACAAGATGCAGTGCTAGTCACAAGCTTAGATGGCTCCAGAAGGGCATCCGATGAATTCAAGGAAGATAGAGGTCTACAAGTGGCTACAAATCATGATCATTGTGGCATCTTTGGGTTTAGAGGCTGTAGAACACTGAGTACCATCTGCTGGGCTGCAGTAGTAGGGCTATGGCCTCCACCTCCTACTTCTGGTCTTCTGGGAGAAGATGCTGGGCTAGATAAACCATTACCAGTAGCAGTGTGTATGGTGTGGTGGAGCCACTCACTGCATTGACATCACTGCAAGTTACCCAGATGAACTGTGGGGAGGGAGCAGTAAGGTCAGGGCTGTATGAGCGCACTGGTTTGAGCAAACCTGTTCCATCTCCTTCCCCCCACCTAAAAAAGCTGCAGTGACACCAGTGTCTGAAGAATAGCTCCGCTCCACCAGATAGATACCTACCAGTCAGATATTGGTCTAATCCAGTGTGGTTCTTGGGTTCTGAGAGTTACCAAAGCAACACGCAGGCAATTCCATCCCCAGCCTTCAAAAATTCTGCCAGGCATTATGTGGGAAGCACATTAACCCTCCTCGTCGTCGCCTCCTCCTCCTCGAGATAATCCAGTCTGGGGCTAGATGAGTAGCTTCCTACATGGCTAGCCCACCGAGTCCTCTCAATTCATTTATGATTTGTAGTTACAGCCTGCCCTTCAGTGCATGCCCCTAGGATGGGTTACAAAAATATCGCAATAAAAAAGAGATGCGGATGAACGTGGAAACCATAAAGCAAAACCATAAAATAAACAAAGAGCAGTGCAGGCAGAGGGAAGGCACCCACTCAGACTGATGCCTGGGTCAAGAGGTGCATGCTTTGATCAGCCTGCGCATCTCAGAGTGGGGTCACTCCATAACCGGGGGGGGGGGGGGGAGGGGCACACAGAGAAGACATTCTCATGCACTACCACCCTTGATTATTTGCAACAATACTCACCTCATGCCATAGAGAGTTCCAC
Organism: Podarcis cretensis; assembly: GCF_951804945.1. Taxonomy (NCBI): domain Eukaryota; kingdom Metazoa; phylum Chordata; class Lepidosauria; order Squamata; family Lacertidae; genus Podarcis; species Podarcis cretensis. The sequence continues at coordinate 15,359,175 of NC_137179.1, forward strand.
AGTTTTATTCCGTATCAGGTGGCAAAAGTTCTTTCTTTTGCCTCTCCTTTTGACCCTGCTGCCAATTAACTTCGCTGAGTGACCTCCGAGATATAGTATTAGGAGAGCGGGGAGGGGAAATATTGATCTTTCTTCAGTTACTTCCAATTTAACATCCTTATTTAATTGGGCTGAGCAGAACTGCACATAGTTGTTTATGCCATGCTTTTCAGAGCAGGGAGGGATGAGTCTGTCACTTTTGGTTTCTCTCTATTTCTCTGAAGTTCAGCTTTCCACATTTCCACAGTACTTTGCAAATCCTTTTAAAAGAAGTCCTTGTGAAACCTCACCTGCATTTCAGTGTATTTTTCTCCAGTTATACACCACTTGGTATGAAGATTTGCCTAAAATGTACCACTTTGCAAACAATTTTCTCCTAATATGGAACATATTTTGTTTAGTATTTTCACTGTTATATGCATTTTTATCCACACTTTACTGTATGCAGCCTCTGCATTTTTGTACACATCACTTGGTTGGAAAACTGTATTGCATAAATTGGAGAAGTGCCAATTTCGAAAGATGGCCCCTTATTTCAATTTGTGCTTTGGAAACAGTGAATCCGATAGGTTCGCCGCTATGTGCAAACTGAATCAAACTTCGCCCACCTACTAGCATGGAGAAAAGCTTTATTAAACACGAGCCCTGAAATTTGGGATTCCTTCTCCAAACTGAAGCCAACGATTTGTAATTGTTTTGTGCCACTTTGTACCACATTTTTTACCACCACCTCCTACAAAGAAGTACAAAATGCTGGCATCGGTTTGGAGGGGATTCCAGATTTGGGGGTTCATATTTAGTAAAGCTGCTCTTACTTCCCAAGTAAATGGAGTAAATGTCCCAGGAGCAGAAATCTGAGGGTCATGATCCAAGATAGAGAGATAGATAAGGAGACTGACAGATATTCGGACCCACCCTCTTCTTGTGGCTGTAATTTGTTTTTAAGATTGTGTTTTTTAACTGATGCAATGCTCCCTGGGACCTTATGGTGAAACACAGGTAAGAAACCAAAATGATGGTGTAACTGCTTATGGTTTACTATAGTGCTCTGTTCTTTTTCAAAGCAGAGGAGGAATTTAGAGCAAAAAAGCAGCATCTGGAGATGTTCAGATCCATCTCCACTCATTGCCTTATCACTCCAAACCACTCCTCCCCCAAGCCACTTACCCCATTGGGTTCAAAATTCTGGTTTGTAGAGGGATACACGTTTTGAGCCCTGCAGAGAGAAAAGCTGCTAGTGGAATGATTTGGAGCAGGTGTGAAATGGTCAGGATCGGGTTAAACACACACGCTGCATCTCAGTACTAAATAACCTGCTCTTGAAGATGCTTTGATGTTTACAAAACAGCACTGGAGGAACACGATGAACCACATTAGTGTGTAGTAGGTAAGCCTTTGCTGAGATTGCATGCTGGAAAATATGCACACAGGCCTTTTATGCACCTGTGCTAATGGGGACGTTTTTTGTTTTGCAAATGGAGGGCAGTAATTCCATGAAGATAACGAAATGACAATGGACCATGAAAAAGCCATTATAATTTCCTCGTGATTAGCAGCTTGCTATGTGCACTTAGCAACCTCCTCTGTGCTCATGTTCTCCAAGGCAAACACTTCAGTTAATGTGGCAAGACAGTTCATGAGGGAAAGAGGGAGAGACGTCCACAGGAATGAGTAACTCAATTGCCTGCGACAGCCTTTGGCAGCCTGGTTCCCTCTGTCCTGTGCTGGCTGGGGCTGATGGGAGCTCTAGTCCCCCCCAAAATCTGGAAACTTAGCTAAGGCTGACTGGGGTTGATGGGAGTTGTGGTCCAAAACATCTGGAGGCTACTATGTTGGCGCATCCGGGCTGGGTCTGATAGGAGATGTAGTCCAGTTATCGTGTTGGAGAACATCAGCAATATCTAGGCAACATGATGGCCTTGTACATACGCAATAGACAATCTTTATAGAATTCCTTCAAACCATAATAAGTACAAAATGAAATCTTTAGTCTAAAAGTCTCTGAAAATCTTTAAATGAAGTGAGGTACCAGACTTTGTACAATGAAAGACAAGCTGTGAAGCATTTAGCAAATATGATGTCCAACACTGAACAGTGATTCTGGATATTGACTACTGTTTCGTAGAATTCTTCATCAGCGTGGTGGAAGGATATAGAATTGCTTCATAAACCCATCTTATTTTGAATGAATGTATATAAATGAAAATATCAAATGCTGTGGAACAGTGCTCATGTAATAATGTAGTCACTGCTCATGGGAGATGTAGTCCAGCTATCATGTTGGAGAAGGCTGGCCTATCACTGTTCAAACTGTAGTATCTTCCAATGCGCAGTGTTTTCCTGTAGTTAACTGAAAATTGTTAATGGAATGATAACAGCATCACTACCACCACCACACTGTGCAATCGAAGACAGAGCAGATCCTTGCAGCTTGTGGGGTGAAGCTGCCCTGGCTATGTTGGAGGCTGATGCATGAGCTGTCCCTGGCTTCAGTGTTGCTCCAGCCAAACTGGAATAATAGAATCATCAAATTGTAGAGTTGGAAGAGACCTCGAAGTCTGTCTTGTCCAACCCCCTGCAATGCAGGAATCTCAACTAAAGCATCCATGCCAGATGGCCTTCCAACCTCAGCTTAAAAACCTCCAAGGAAGGAGAGTCCACCGCCTTCTGAGGAAGTCTGTTCTGCTGTCGAACAACTCTTACTGTCAGAAAGTTCTTTCTGATGGTTAGTTGGAATCTCCTTTCTTGTAACTTGAAGCCATTGGTTTGGGTCCTATCCTCCGGAACAGGAGAAAACAAGCTTGCTCCATCTTCCAATGTGACAGCCCTTGAGATATTTGAAGATTTCTATCATTTCCCATTTCGATCTTCTCTTTTCCAGGCTAAACATAACCAGCTCTTTCAACTGTTCCTCATAAGGTTTGGCTTCTAGACTCTCGACCATCTTGGTTGGCCTCCTCTGCACATGTTCCAGCTTGTCAACATCCTTCCTAAATTGTGGTGCATAGAATTGGACGCAGTCTTCCAGGTGTGGTCTGACCAAGGCTGAATGACCTGGGAGTTTATGAATGCAAAAATAAGGCTGCATGACCTGCCTGTACCAAGGACTTTCTTAAATATATATTTATGTATTGCTTCAGAAAACATTGTAGATATTGACCTCACAAACAACAAGGCTGCTGTGGTAAACTGCCCCCCCCCTCCACCATTCCAATGTAGGACATTTTTAGCACACACTTTCAGTTCTACCACTTTCCCATTAAGCTGTGAGGAGGTTAAGATGGGATCGGCATATCTGTTTGATCCAGTCACACTTCTGGGTCAAGTCCGCCTGACCCAGCCTCGAGGCCAGGTCAGCCACACTTACCGATTGCATCTCCTGCTTCTTGTAGGTCAGCTCTGTGGCTCAGAAGGAAAACGGGAGGCCTGCTGCTGTGCATCTCAAATTCTGACATTCTGGTCCAGGAAAAGGAGCACAGCACTCTCGCTATCTCAGAAGGTCAACACAGGGTGAAGAAGAAGGGAATGCAGGAGACTCTGTGGATATCGGTGCATTTGTCGGTGGCTAGCATTTCTTGTAATTACTGACAGACAAGGAAAATAAAATACGCTTTGTCAAAGGAGTGGGGAAACAGATCTTGGTGGCAACCTAGATTATTATTATTATTATTTATTCAATTTATGTTCTGCCCTATATCAAAAGATCCCAGGTTGGTGTACAACATTAAAAACACATTACAGAACATCAATAATAAAAAACATAATAAAAGCATACAGGCAGACAGCCTAATAATAAAAGTCATTTCACAGGCCCTAGATTATTTAATAGCCATAAAAGGTAAAGGTAAAGGGACCCCTGACCATTAGGTCCAGTTGTGGCCGACTCTGGGGTTGCGGCACTCATCTCGCTTTATTGGCCGAGGGAGCCGGCGTACAGCTTCCGGGTCATGTGGCCAGCATGACTAAGCCGCTTCTGGAGAACCAGAGCAGCGCACGGAAACGCCGTTTACCTTCCCACCAGAGCGGTACCTATTTATCTACTTGCACTTTGACGTGCTTTCAAACTGCTAGGTTGGCAGGAGCAGGGACCGAGCAATGGGAGCTCACCCCGTCACGGGGATTCGAACCGCCAACCTTCTGATCGGCAAGTCCTTTTAAAATATATATATATATATATTTATTACTTTTAAAACTTACAAAAAAGAAAGAAAAGAAAAAAGACAAAAAGAAAAAGAAAACAAGAAAGGGAAAAAACAATACAATACAATACATAAACAATACAAAACACAACATTGACACATTGACCTAAACAAAACAAAAACAATTTAAAAACATACATCATACCATTTCAGTACTCTATCTTTCATACCCTTGTTTCATCGACCTCCTCTCACCTCTCTTTTTGTATTCCACTTCTATTAACTGTTTCAGCAATTCCTTTCCATCTTTCTCTATTTTCTGTCATATAAATATCTTAACTTATTTTTACCCTTATTTTCCATTAATACTATAATGCTTATTTATGCTTAACTCCTTATAACATTTCTACTAAAGCCATAGGATTTCATTCCAACATTTTTCTAACACTCAGTAATTTTACAATATTTCTATTTCTAAAAATAAACTTTAAACTTTTTCCCAGTCTTCTTCCACCATCTCTTCTCCCTGGTCTCGGATACTGTCAGTCATTCATCAGTTCCATATAGTCCATCAACCTGGTGATCTTCTGTCTGAGGCTCTTAACTCTTTTCCAAGTCCTTTCTGCAGGTCTTCTTCATATTTATACATGCACTTTACTTTGTCTTCTACTGATCTTGTTCTTATTTTCCTTCCTTTGATACTGAAGAGCAGATCTCGGGGAAGCTCCAACCTAGCAATGCTTTTATTCCTTCTCGACAGGTCAACCAAATCTCCATGGTTAAATCTAAAATCCATAAGGTATTTCAGGACATGTTTCAAAATTCCTCCAAATCTAAAGGCCCCCACAGCTCCAATCTCCTCACGACCCAAGTCCAAATCCCAAAAGTCAGTAAATCCCTACATGAAGGGATCTATCCAACTTTCCTTCTCTAGTCCAGGCAGGGCTCCGATACTCAAAATCTGACTCTTTCTATATTCAATCATAAAAGGCCTCAACTTATAGTCCTCAATTTGCCTCTGTAAGGCTGGGGCTCCCACTTGTATTACTTTAGGTTCAACAACAGCAACTTTCTCCTTCGCCTTCACGACAATTTGCCCTGTCAAAGTAGATTCCTGTATCAGATCCTGAATAATTTCTGTATTGATGTTCACTTTTTGTCCCAAATTAGTCACTTTTTGTCCCAAGTTAGTCACTTTTTGTCCCAAGTTACCAATTTTAGTAGTCATAACATCTGTCTTCTTGTGGAGTTGTTCCAACGAGTGACTTATAATGCAATCACTAAAGCTTCTTCTGTCGACTTTCTCAAATAGTCCAAAGTCAATCCCTGATTCACACAGTCTCTTATCTTGCAGCTGGTTCCCCCAGCTCAGCTCTTATAACAGTTTCAAAGGCTCCCTCTAGAGGGAAACAGTTTCTATTTGTGTCAATCCTTTTAAGCACAGTTCAAACAGTAAATATAGTTTCAATTTTCAGTTACTTTTCCTCCTTTTTAAACGCAGAAGAGGACAATGGAAACAATATATTTATCTTATTTAGCTAACTGTCAAGATACGTTCTATTCACAGCCAATGAACTTCAAAACGTCAGTATTACTGGCAGCCCCTTTCCAGGTTCAGAGCAGTGATGATTTAATTTTCATCACTCTCTCCTGCAGGTTTGCGCGATCCAAAATTTCCCCCCCTCTTCTCCTGCTTCCAAGGGGGGTTTAATAGTTTTAATCGATGGAAGTTTAATCCTTTGCGGAAGACTTTCCAAGACCTTAGCTTGCAGCATCTTTGCTTCAATCTATTTACAAAAGGGGAAGGCGGACTTCCTGTTTGAAACCTTCCCATTTCGGTGCCAAATTAAGACATTTATAGATCCAATTTTCTGTTCTACTCACGGGTAGTTGTTTAAAATCGAATTGTCCACAGGAAAAAGTCAGCGCTCTCCGGCAACAGCAATGCGGCTTCACTCCGTGAAAGAAGCAATCAATTCGAAGCACCGCGCCGCTCACCCCACGTCGCTCCAGATCCCCAAAACCGGGTCTCCCCACGAGTAGGGGAGGCGCAAAAGGTGCCAGCCGAATCCCAGGTTCACAGGCTTCTCCCGTCTGTGATTTTTAGTGGGTCTCCGCCTTCGCCGTGGCGGCCAGACCCTGTTTCCACGGAGTAAATTCCTCCCGATCAGAGGAATTCCGCCATTGCCAGAGGTGCTAACCCGGAAGTCCCTGATCGGCAAGTCCTAGGCTCTGTGGTTTAACCCACAGCGCCACCCGTGTCCCTCATTTAATAGCCATAGGCCTGGGTAAAGAGGAATGTTTTTCCTGGTGCCTAAAGACATGTAATGATGGTGCCAGGCGAGTGTCTCTGAGGAGCATTCCATAATCGGGAAGCTACCACAGAAAAGGCCTGTTGTCTTGTTGCAACCCTCTGTATTGTTACCTTTTCTATATTCTGCGGGCCAGGTTTGACAGGTGGGCAGAGATGTCCACCTGCCAGTCACCTGACTTCATGGAGAAATCAAACTGTGCAGGCAGAAGCACAGCACTTTGTAAGTGCTGGCAACCAGCTGATCACCAGTGTCTGCAAAACCCATTTTTGACTGAGCCCTGCCTTTACCTGCTCCACACCTGGCATCATATATGACATCAGTTGTATCACAGGTGGATGAGGCTTGGCCAGTACAACCCAAATGGGGAGTCCTGGGGAGCCTAATTGGGCTTGCGGCCTTATGGGGTTCAGAATACAGGACCAACATGCCCCCCAAACATTAATCTGGGTCTTGCAACAACCTCTGGACAGAGAAACAGAGAGCCAGTGTGGTGTGGTGGTTAAGAGCGGTGGACTCATAATCTGGTGAACCAGGTTCGCTTCCCCGCTCCTCCACATGCAGCTGCTGGGTGACCTTGGGCCAGTCACACTTCTTTGAAGTCTCTCAGCCCCACTCACTTCACAGAGTGTTTGTTGTGGGGGAGGAAGGGGAAGGAGATTGTTAGCCCCTTTGAGACTCCTTAGGGTAGTGATAAAGCGGGATATCAAATCCAAACTCTTTTCTTCTTCTGCAGGAAACTGAGCCCTTTTTAGCCAGTGTTTTTTATTTATTTCCATCAGGGCTGGGCTGTGAGGAGCATCAGTGAGCGCCAATGGGGTGGCATGAGCAGTATGGGGTTGCTTATATAGCTTACCAGTTACTGAAAGGAATTGGCTCTGCCACTGCACCAATCCAGGGCTGGGCTCCCAGCTGCTTGATCCCAACCCCTCTTGGTATCCAAGGTTTTGGAAGCCAAGTAAGTAACACAGCTCCGCCCATGCTGCCCTGCTGGCTGCTACTGGGCAGAAGTCTGCAGGGAGTGAGAAACCAGGAGCCGAGGGGCAAAGCCAGTAGTTAGGACTGAAGAACAAGTCAAGACTGAAGGAGAAACAAGGAAGCTGGCTTGAGGAGCATGTCAGAAGTGAAGACTGGAGGTCAACCAAAGGACACAGGAATATGGCAGATCTCAGGAAGACATTTATGTTCAGACCAGGTTCAACTGGGGCAGGAAGCCTGTTCATACTCCTTTCCATCCAAGAAGATCCAGCAGCCAACCTGGTTGGGTAGAGTTAATCCAGGGCCTACTCAAACTTTTCTTCTGCAGTTCAGTGTATCACCACACAAGGCAGCTGTCCACAGATCTCAGTAGTTCTTGACACTCTCAGCCCAGCTTCTCTCATTAGTTCATTGTTCCCTCATCACTGGTGCCATTTCCTATCCTTCCATGCTTGGGATTCTATAAAAATCCTACAAAATGTGGATACCAATTGTTTTGCCCCTCATATACCGAAATGATCACTGCACTGGGTATGATAAGACCTCTCCTCCTCCCAGAGGGGAATAGTTGTGTGCGGGAACCGGCTCCCACGTCAACAGGGGGACGTGTTCAGCTCCCTGTGTCAGCCTCCCCTCAGCTGCCGCGCCAGACCCAGCAGACAACCAATAGGGCTGGCTGGTGGGCGGAGCTTAGCCGCGCTTAAGTGGCTGTGGCAGTGCGGGGGACCAATTCAGCTTCCTGCTTCCTCTGGATCACCCACCCACCCACCCTTTAGGTCATATTTATGGTTTTGACCTTGCTATGGACCTTGGTTGGTTGCCCTGGTTGCCCAGGGGGCCTGGTAGGAATTTTTATCCATTTGGCAAATTGGCACCAGCCTCTTGGTTTTTCGCCTACCTTGTGGATCCTGTCCGATGCCCTGCTGGTGGCTAGGGCCATGCCACGACCTCCAGTGATGTCTGGGGAAGCTTTCAGTTGTATTTGCATCAACAAGCTCCTCTCTTTGGCTGTTAACCCTTGATTGACCCCTCCGCTGAGCAGCGTGGAGTCAAGTATAGTTTGTTTGATCCATTGCCTAAGCCAATGCCTCTCACATGCTGTAACCAATAAAGTTGTGGCCTTATTTAGCCCATTAACTCAAAATACTTGTGTCCTTGTGTCTTTCTTATCTCCATGCGGGGTGGCGGGTCCTCGACACACAAAGGAAGTGGATGCTCAACATAGTGGCAGCTCTTATCAGACAGGACCCATTTAAGACCATCCTTTTCTAACAAGCCTTTTCTATTATTATTATTATTTATTTATTTTAATTAAAGATTTATTAGTTTACAAAAGTATGTGCAATGTCTCTTTTTTCAAGTTACATTTTCTACAGATCAGTTTCATTTGTTGAGACATTAGTGTTACATTAGGAAGAAAAGGGGGAAAGAGGTGAAGGGGGGCATGGTGAGTGGGGTTGGGTGGCAATACGTCTATTTTATTTAATGTATGTGTAGAGTTTTGTGTCAGCATCACTTGTGTAGGTTCTCTTTACTATTCGCTTGTATTTTTTTTGGTGGTGAGAGAGGTTGGGGTTGGCCTAGGGCGTGGTTGGTTGGTTGTGATTGGCTGTGGTGAACTTTGTTTTCGTGTGTGAGTGGGGTGTGTGTGTGTTTTTAGATTAGGTTAGCCAGATTGATTCAAATGCTGTTGGCGGGTTCTTGTTGTTGTCTTGCTGGGCTGAGTATGTGAGAAAGGCCTTTTCAAACAGATTTTTTTAAATTCCCAATCTGCATCTGCATTGGATTTGAAATTGTTTTTACATATAAAAGCATTCTTAGTTGTTGTTTTGTAATTGTTATGCTTGCTTTCATATGTGAAATTGTGTAATTGTTTTTTGCTCTCAAAATAATGGTTTGTTTGTTTTTTAATTACAAGAAACAAAGAAACAGTGAGGAAGGGAAAGAACACCCTCCCCCAAATAAAAACGAGGAGAAACTCCAACAAAGGTTCCAAAATTCACAGCAGAAAAGCAGAACAGCTAAATCATCAAGACATCCACAAAAGCTCACATAGAAAGAAAATCATTCTGGTACTTTAAAATGCTGGTATACAGAGAATGGTAATTGATATGAAGAACTACAGTTAAAGATCTCAGGACGATAAAGGGAGGTGGACAACACACTGATAAATAAATATAAGGCATAATCTAAATATAAGGCACCTCTAAGGCATAATCTGGTATAAATTCTGTTTAACTGAAATATTGTATAAAGCATAACATCATAATCAATTCACAATTTCATATCCTAACATAGTGAGAAGCTGGAAGATCTGTTGTTTTCTTTCTTTTTGTTAACTTTGGTGTGTAATTGTGTTTTGTTTTTTTTTAAAAAATGCTGTATTTACTGTGAAATTGCTTCAATATATTTCTATGGGGAAGTGATTGATAAACGGAACCATAGAAATAAATAAATACATTTTTGGCAGCGCACTGAAATGCATCCTGAATTCTGGATCTAAAACTCGGCGGCCAACGTGACGTGAAACATTGATGCTCTCGGTTCTTCTTGTGCTTTTCCTTTCTTGTCGAAAAGCGGGAAGGAGAGGAAGGCCAATTATGAATTCAAGGCATTCCTGCCCAAGCTGTCACAGTCTTGTTAGCTCTCCACAGATTTTTAAAGTTGGGAATACAGAGCTAACATTTCGTAATTAACCCTAGCTATGTTCTCCAAGCATCAGAAGTTATTTCAAGGAGAAAGCAAAGAAACTGCACTGAATTGGGTTACCGAGAAAGCAGACCCACTGAGAGAATTCAGTACACAAAGGCACGCACACTCCTTGTTTTAGCAACCTAAATCTAACTAATATGTGTAAAATTGAGAACTGTGTGATTTCTCTCTCACTGTGTGTGTGTATGTGGGCCTAGCATTTTCCCACTCAGTTTCAGCCTTGGTTTCTTAAAAGGGGCAATAGGATCAGGCAGGGACAGCCCCATTCACCCTGAGGCCAGGCAACAGGATCCCCAGGGACAGCAGATGCTGATGTAGAGCTTTATTCAGGGCCGGCCCACACATCAGGCCGGGTGTGGCGACCACCTCAGGTGGCAGGGTCCACCAGGACATTCAGTGCTTCTGAAGTTTTCACAATACAGTGGTACCTCGGGTTACAGACGCTTCAGGTTACAGACTCCGCTAACCCAGAAATAGTACCTCGGGTTAAGAACTTTGCTTCAGGATGAGAACAGAAATCGCATGGTGGCAGCAGGAGGCCCCATTAGCTAAAGTGCTACCTCAGGTTAAGAACAGTTTCAGGTTAAGAACGGACCTCCAGAACGAATTAAGTTCTTAACCCGAGGTACCAGTGGCGTAGCGTGGGGGTGCAGGGGGGGCCGGCCGCACCGGGCGCAACATCTGGGGGTTAGGGTTAGGGATAGGGTTAGGGGGCGCAAATCCAGGGTTAGAGGGCGCAAATTACTTGCCTTGCCCCGGGTGCTGACAACCCACGCTACGCCACTGCGAGGTACCACTGTACAATAAAAGAAATGAACCAACCTACAGGAAGTAAAGAAAAGAAAGAAACAAACTAACAAAAGACGAAATAGAAACTACAAGTTCCTTCCTCATCACTGTATCTTAACTTTCATCCCCGGCAGAGGAAGGTGTGCACACCCCCAGCTCTCACGTGGGCTCATCCCTCTCTTCTCATAGCCTCTCACCATGTGGGTCTCTTACATGGGGTCCAATCTTCAGGACAGTCAATCCTTAGGTCAATCTTTCTTCTCTCCTTGTTCCCGATGTTGACCTTCCATCTCCCCTTCTTCCTGGAAGGGGGAGCCATTTTGGAATCGGCCTTAGGGGCCCAAATGTCTTTAACGGGCCCCAGGATTGGGTTTGTCAGCACTACTGACTGTCCACACCACTCTCCTGCTCCCCAGAGATGGTGGCCTGCAGTGACAGTTGCAAGTAATAATAATATAATTTATAATATATAAATCATAATTTATATGCCACCCATCTGACTGAGTTACTCCAGACACTCTCCCTTCATATGTATTCTAAAAGTCAGATAATTGTTTATTTCCTTGACATCTGACGGGAGGGCGTTCGACAGGGCAGGCGCCACTACCGAGAAGGCCCTTTGCCTGGTTCCCTGTAACCTCACTTCTCACAGGGAGGGAACCGCCAGAAGTAGATGCATCCGAACCATACACACTTTTGAAAGCTAGGCCTGGCTTAGCACCACCCTCTCCTTTCCTCAGAATAATTCTTCCAGTGCCTATTCTGTACCATCCCCCTGAAAAATATACTGTATTGGCAGGGCAGCCACTTGCACATTGCCAAAAGGGAAAAAGAGCAAACTAAGATACAGGTATGTATATAAATTGTATGCACTAATTCATAGGTAAAGGGCTCAGCGTGGCTCATAAGAATGTAAGAGCCTGCTAGGTCCATCTAGCCCAGCATCCTGTTCTCAGAGTGGCTGACCAGATGCCCTTAATGGGAGACCCATAAGCAGGATCCAAGCACAAGAGCACTCTCCCTTCTGTGGCTCCCAGAGACTGGTATTCAGGAGTGCTGCTGCCTCCAGCTGTGAAGGTAGAGAGCATAGCTGCCCTGGCTAATTGCAATTCCCAGAGTGGTTTACCCATCTCTTTTTCTTAAGGCAGCTCTGTGAAGCAAATAGGGGCTTTCTAACAACAAGCAGTTGCCAGAATTCTTCAGGGAAAGCCAGAAATGTTTAAAGTAGCATCATGGCGCTTCAAAGGTATGTTACGGTGCAAGTCTGTTCCTCTAAGCACTGGAAGGCCTCGCCGTGCTGCTTTCTGAGCCTGTGGCAACAGCTGTTCTTCCAGCCTCTCTACCTGACCCTTGGAGCCCTATCTGGGACACACCCCTCACCAGCTCTGATTTGCTCCCTTCTTGAATGCTTCTGCTCACCTGGAATGGCTCTGTGAATGCTGATATTTGCTGGTTTAACAAAACTGATGGACTTCTTGATTGTAAGGAAACTTCTTACCTGTTCAAGAGTGATTCTTGTTTGCCTGGATGGAGGTTGAATTGGGAAGATGCAGCATGGCACCGAAACAGGCTGGACTGCTTCCTAAAGCTGCAAGTTGAATCCTCTGAGTGGCACACACCCCTCGTAGGTAACACTAAGCTAAACAGACCAATGATTTGACTCGGTGTAAATCGGCTTCAAATGTATGAATTAAAGCAAATCCTTCTAGGAGCACCAGTGTGTCGCCACACCCTCCTGTCCTTGCAGCAAGGCACATGTGGCTCTTCTTCCTCCTTCCCTCCTCAGTGGGTGGTGGCAGTGCCCTCCCCCCTTCCCTCCCTCTCGGCCAGCCCAAGGGTGGGGCATCCATGGGCATCCTTTTGCCAGCCACGAGGAGGAGGAACCACTGCCACCCCAGCCCCAATTTTTTCTGAGAATCCTCCGGAAAAACAACCTCTCAAAGGTCCTGTTGATGGCACTTTACCATTGTACTGTTGAGAGTGTATTAACTTATGGTCTGTTTGTGTGTGGTTCGGGAGCTGCAAGGTCAGGGGAAAAGCAATGCTGTCCAGGGTTGTAAAGACTGCAGAGAGAATAACTGGGTGCACTCTTCCCACCTTGGATCAAATCTATGCTTCTAGGTGCCATAAGAAAGCTGCAGAGATAGCACAGGATAGTGCGCAACCTCGAAATGATCTCTTTCAGCTTCTGCCTTCTGGAAGAAGGTAAAAAGGTAAAGGACCCCTGACCATTAGGTCCAGTCGTGGTCGACTCTGGGGTTGCGGTGCTCATCTCGCTCTATAGGCCGAGGGAGCCGGCGTTTGTCCACAGATGGCTTCTGGGTCATGTGGCCAGCATGACTAAGCAGCTTCTGGTGAACCAGAGCAGCACATGGAAACGCCGTTTACCTTCCCACCAGAGCAGTGCCTATTTATCTACTTGCACTTTGACATGCTTTCAAACTGCTAGGTTGGCAGGAGCAGGGACCGAGCAATGGGAGCTCACCCCATCGCAGGGATTCGAACCGCCGACCTTCTGATCGGCAAGCCCAAGAGGCTCAGTGGTTTAACCCACAGCAGCACCTTTGGAAGAAGGTACAGGGTTATAAAGACTAGGACTAGCTGCCTGAGAAACAGTTTCTATCCAAATGTGATTTTGGTTTTGAATGCAGTGTAAAGAACAACATAAAGAGTCTCTATGGGAGCATATTGCATTTTTAAAATTGGGTATCAGAGTTTTTAGGGGGCTAACCAGGTTGGGATAGCTGGGATAGCAGGCTTGTTGGTTTTGAATGTCTTATGTAGATTTTTTTTTTCAATTTCGTTGTTCTTTATGGGACAATGACAATAAAGATTATCGTATCGTATCGTATCGTATCGTATCGTATCGTATGAGGCCCAGGTGTGGCTTACCTCCCCTTGACTCTAGCCTTGATGAGAGAGCCTTTGTGGGGTGTCTGGTTGTGCTCCCTCAGAAATTTGCACCCAGGGCCATGGTCCCCCTGCCCCTCCCACTACGCCACTGATTTCACATTCTCTTAACAAAGAATTCTTGGCACTCTGAACAAGCCACAACTCCCAGGATTCCTTGTGGGAAGCCATGCTACTTAAACAAGGAGAAAACCAATGTACCTTTGCAATGCATATAAATACAGAGAAAGACCAAGAGATCTTATAAATACTAGTACAATGATGGTGTGCTTGCTCAGCAAGGTTTTATTTTGAGCAGTTAAGGAAAACAATTAAAACTTCTCCAATGCAAGATTTAATCGGAAGTGTGAAAATATCACACTGAGCTTTCCCTTAGCTTGCATGGAGTGCTAGCATGAAATACAACACAACAACGTGAGGTTGTTTTGCATTGCTTTCGAGCACAACTGTGATGCATTAAGGCGGGCATAAAACATGAGGGGGAAACTGTGAAAAGGCTCCTTCAGCAGTTCTTCTGTATGAATCTTTTAAAAAGGACACCTTGTTTGCTTTGCATTCAGATCCTGTGATTATTCTGAATGCTGCATTGCATGCCCTCCCCTAGCTGTGGGAGTGGTTGTGGGTATTTTGTACAAACACACACACACACACACACACACACACACACACACACACACACATACAGAGCAGTCACATACCCACATTAAAAAAAGACCTATTCTGCCAGCAGAAAAGTAGAACAAAGTGCATCTGCATATATTTGAGAAGGCACACATTCACTCAGCTCCAAGAAAGCTGGCTTTGACCAAAGTTGGATTGTTATTGCAAGAAATGGGAGAACGGAAGGAGAATTCCTTGGGGACGGAATAGAGCTCAGCAACAGAGCACATGCGTTACTCATAGGGATGGAAGGATCTGTCAATTTGGGTTCTCTCCATTTCTCATTTTCTAATCTTAAATTCAATTCCCCCCATTCCCCCCCATTTCTGAAACAATTTGCATTTTTAAAAAATCCCTATGAAAGTTCGCCAGCATTTTAAAGTTAATTTCTCATAATGAACACAAGCAATGCTTGCAAGCAATCTAACCTAACCTAATGCATTTTTGTATGTTATTTTAAGCGATGTAGTAATATTTATACACACTTTTTTTCTTGTAAATGCTTCTTAGTTGGAGAACTGTATTGCCAAATTTGAAGTTTGGCTGTTTTGGTTCCCATATAGCATGGGTAGGCAAACTAAGGTCCGGGGACTGGATCCGGCCCAATTGCTTTCTAAATCCAGCCTGTGGACGGTCCGGGAATCAGCATGTTTTTACATGAGCAGAATGTGTCCTTTTATTTAAAATGCATCTCTGGGTTATTTATGGGGTATAGGAATTCATTCATCCCTCCCCCCAAAAAATAGTCCAGCCCCCCACAATGTCTGAGGGACAGTCGACCAGCAGCTTGCTGAAAAAGTTTGCTGACCCCTGCATAGTTTCAGAAACTGATTTGATATTTTCCCTTAAATGTGAACTTTATTTGTGGTTTCAGAGTTAGGGCTAACCAAGGCACCTTGAATTGTAACCAACTAAGTTCTGCTTAGGGGACGCAGGTGGCGCTGTGGGTTAAAGCCTCAGCGCCTAGGACTTGCCGATCGAAAGGTCGGCGGTTCGAATCCCTGCGGCGGGGTGCGCTCCCGCTGCTCGGTCCCAATGCCTGCCAACCTAGCAGTTCGAAAGCACCTCCGGGTGCAAGTAGATAAATAGGGACCGCTTACCAGCGGGAAGGTAAACGGCGTTTCCGTGTGCGGCTCTGGCTCGCCAGAGCAGCGATGTCACGCTGGCCACGTGACCCGGAAGTGTCTCCGGACAGCGCTGGCCCCTGGCCTCTTAAGTGAGATGGGCGCACAACCCCAGAGTCTGTTAAGACTGGCCCGTACGGGCAGGGGTACCTTTACCTTTACCTTAAGTTCTGCTTAGAGTCAAACTGGAGGATGGAGACAAGGACAGATGGACGTGTGGGCGTTCCAGGCAAGTGGTCCAAGCAAGGTGAGGAGGTCTGCTCCAGAAGACAGAGATACAAGTGGGTCGGCAGCTGAAATGAGGAGGAGAAGGGAACCGGAGAACAGAGACAGAGACAGGAGAGCAGAGGACAACCCAGGTGAACAGTCCAGGTGAGCTGTGCAGAAATGGCAAGGTCCGGGGGGTATTTTATTTGTGAGATGTAAAGGGAGGTAAAGGGGGGGGGGTTGGTGAGGTGTAAGCAGCAGGGGGAGGGGATTGACAAAGGGGTTGGGATTGTGTGGGGGTAGGAGCGATTAGTGAGCAAAGCCCCTAGTTCTCTATATTGATAGTAATCTGTATTTTGATAATTTTGTTTTGTCTGCTGTTGATTTTGTCAGCATTTTCTTATGAATATGTTATACAGTGGTACCTTGGTTCTCAAAGTTAATCTGTTCCAGAAGTCCGTTCCAAAACCAAAGCGTTCCAAAACCAAGGCACACTTTCCCATAGAAAGTAATCCAAAACGGATTAATCCGTTCCAGACTTTCAAAAACAACCCCTAAAACGGCATTGAATTTTACTATCGAATGAGACCATTGAGCCATAAAATGAAAGCAATAATCAATGTTCTGTACTATAAAATAAATAAGACAGTGTTGTAGATGATAAAAAATATTATTTTTTCTTACCTGCACTGATGATAGTCATTGTTTGGATGGGGGGCTTTTATCCATTTCCACAGTTACACAATCAATCAATCAATCATCATAAAATGAAAAACAAGCCACAGTCACAAAAATGAAAAAGTCGCACAAACAAAAACGCAAAAAAAAAAAAAATAGCAAAAACAAAAGCACCAAATATCACCTCAGAACACTGCAATCAGAAATGGAAGGCTTTAATTACGATGGGGGAGGGGTTTAAATTTGCTGCACAAGCGTAAAATGAGAGGGGGAAAGCCTTAATTGCTATGCAGGGGACTCAAAGTTGCTGAGCAACAGTAAAAACAGAAGTCCAGGAGCACGTTCGGCTTCCAAGGCAAAGTTCGAAAACTGGAACACCTACTTCTGGGTTTGCAGCATTCGGGTTCCAAGTTGTTTGGGAACTAAGCTGTTCGAAAACCGAGGTACCACTGTATTATTTTATGTAAATCACTCTGGAGTAGTTTTTTTTAAAAATTAAGTGGTATATAAATTGGGTGAAACAAACATTGCGAGTGAGACAGCAGCATTCACTGGTGCAACTGGCTAGCTTAGAAGAGAAACAGTGCTAAGTAGTTTTACAAAGCATATGCTTGCAGCCACCTTAGTGTTAAATAACTTTGTTGTTGTTTAGTTGTTTAGTCATGTCCGACTCTTCGTGACCCCATGGACCAGAGCACGCCAGGCACTTCTGTCTTCCACTGCCTCCCGCAGTTTGGTCAAAGTCATACTGGTAGCTTCGAGAACACTGTCCAACCATCTCGTCCTCTGTTGTCCCCTTCTCCTTGTGCCCTCCATCTTTCCCAACATCAGGGTCTTTTCCAGGGAGTCTTCTCTTCTCATGAGGTGGCCAAAGTCTTGGAGCCTCAGCTTCAGGATCTGTCCTTCCAGTGAGCACTCAGGGCTGATTTCCTTCAGAATGGATAGGTTTGATCTTCTTGCAGTCCATGGGACTCTCAAGAGTCTCCTCCAGCACCATAATTCAGAAGCATCAATTCTTCAGTGATCAGCCTTCTTTATGGTCCAGCTCTCACCTCCATACATCACTACTGGGAAAACCATAGCTTTAACTTATAATCTTAGAACTGTAACGGATCACAAGGGTCATTTAGTCTAACTCCATGCAATGCAGGAATCTTTTGCCCAATGTGGGGCTTGAACCCTTGACCATGAGACTGGAAGTCTTGTGCTCTACCAACTGAGCTATCCCAGCTCAACTTGTTCATCTGGGTTTCTAACACTCCAGAACAGATCTGGGGAGGATGCAAGGCACCAGATGAAACGATTGCACTGGATACTACCCATAACACACCCACCACAAGCCATTCACACAACCTTGTTATAACACAGAATACTTTTTTTAAAAAAGAAACCCACCCTGCCATAATTAAAACACATTTCTTTAAAACATTGAAGTATAAAGGTCCATAATGAAAAGATGCAGGCAGCTGCCCCATTGTGCCTAATGGTAGGGCCAGCCCTGAGTATATTAGATGGCTAACCTAGCTCTGGGTTGCGTGATAAGAAGCTCCTGGCTGCAGGAGCTTCAGCTGCTTTTGTGCTGTCTCATTTTCAGATCAGAGAAGGAAGAAAAGGGGAGAGGATAAATAAACAAGGAAACAAACAAAAAGTTTCCGCTAAAATCATCTCTACGACTGCTAGGACTTTTCCCCGGCTTAGCAATTTCCCTCCCTCACAACTTCAATCTCACCCGTGAAAGAAAAGGCAAAGGGAAAAAAATTGAAATGCTGCATTCTCTCTCTCTCTCTCTCTCTCTCTCTCTCTCTCTCTCTCTCTCTCTCTCTCTCTCTCCCCCCCCCCTTTGTTAAGGCTTCTTTGCTGCAGGCAGTTGTAGAAAGCAAAGGGTATAAAAATAAAACCAAAAATACCCAGGAGAAGCACATTTCTGAAGTTTTTCTCAGGTTCTGCTACTGAGGACAAAATTAAAAAATAGCTTCTCTCTAGCTTTCCCTTTGTATCCCAACATAAAAATAAAATGAAATACAAGATGTGTGAGCTCATAGAATAAGAGGCATGGAGTGGGTGGGTGGGAAGCCTGTTGTTAAAAAGTAATAGGCTTAATCGCAAGTGAAACTTCTGCTTATATCCATTCTGAGTCCCTCATAAATACTGAAAAGACTTACTGCATTATTGCATTTCAAATAAGCTCAAGACTCATCAGTATTATCCATCCATTCATTCAATTTTTCCATTGCTTTTTGCATGCAGCTCAAGGAGATTTACAAACACAACATAAAAACAGCTAAAACAGTACAAAACAAAGCTAAGCAACATAAAATGAACACCTTTTGACCCACCCAGAAAGCATTATTTAACAAAAAATGTCTTTATTTGTTTCTGGAAAGTACACATAATGTATTCCATAGTGCAGATATTGTGGAAGTTTGGTGGGTGAACATTAGAATTGCAGAGTCAGCAGGGACCACAAACATTATTAAGTGTAATTCAGTGCTGATGTCGGAATTCTATCCTCAGCTTGAAACCTTCTAATGAAGAAGAGTCCACCAGTCTTCTGAGTCAAGCTGTTCTGCTGTCACACGTCTTGTCCTCATGTTTGGTTGAGATCTCCTGTCTTGTAATTTGAATTGGTTGGTTCGAGTCTCACCCTCTTGAAGCAGCAGAAGTTTGCTCTATCCTCTAAGTAGCAGCCCATCAAATGTTTGAAGACAACTATCATGCCACCTCCTGATCATCTCTGCTATGGGCTAAACATACCCAGTTCCTTCAACTTATCCTTGTAGGGCTTGGTCTCTAGGAACCACACCATTTTTGATGTCTTCCTCTGGACACATTCCAGTTCGTTAGTATCTTTTGTAAGCTTTGTTGCCTGGGATGGGTCACGATGCTCCAGGAACAAAAGCGGAATAGAGTGGTTACCATTTCTTTTTTTGATCTGGACACTACACATCTGCTGGTACAGCTTAGAATAGCATTAACCATTTTAGGCAGCTCGCCACACTGCTGGCTTGTACAGTATTTAGCTTGTGGTGCACTAAACCCCCGTAGACACTTTTCATATGTACTGCTGGGAAGCCGGCTGCCACCCACCCTGTATTTTCACATCTAACTCTGCCTGCCTGAATGCAGAACTTTACACCCATCTCTGTTGAAATTAGTTCTGACCCAGTTCTCCATTACGTTTACGTCAATCCGAACAAACAGGGATTTTTGTTTTTCAGTTTTTGTGTACAGTTCCGCACTGCTGAGAGACAAAGTGGTTTTGAAATCCAACGGCTGACTTTTCTCTTTGGCAGTGGAAACAATGATAACAAATAAAGCTGGTTACAAACTTAAAGGACTCCCCTCCCCTTAGCTACTGTTATTCAGAGGCTATGACTAGCTCAGGGATAGCCTGAGATGTTTTTTGTTGCCAGCTCCTGCCATCCCGAATGTGAGGGACTGGCTGACTCTTTGTGGGAGCTGGCCTCCTAAGAACCCCCCAGGGAGGACACAGAAGATGACAACTCAGATCCGGGGTTATGGTGGTGGGACACCGAGGAACAGTCTGGGGAATGGGCGAGCTGAGATGTGCTAGAAGCAGGGGGTTTGAGTGATCAGGGGACAATGACAGGTGAAGGAGGCCTATTTCAGGACAGGGTTAGAGGCTGAGAGTCACAGTGTGGAGATTCAGATAGAGAGGAGTCAGAAGTTGACCTCTGCATATTGCTGAGTAATGGGCCAGGCACGTCCAGAGGAGGAGCCCACCCTCTCGACACAGTCTTTGTCTGCTTGGGAGGGATACAGAATGAGAGGCTAGAGGGGGAAGGACGGGGGCTGGTACTCCGTTTCAGCTGGATTAAGATAAACCAGAGGACTCTGCTGTGCTGTTCTTTCCTGTTAATAAAAAGCTAACTGCATTCCGTGCCTCCCATTCTTTCCAGCCCTGTGGATGACCTGGGCTCACTTGACAACTCCTTGACACCAAACAAGCATGGCTCATGGTCAGAGATGATGGGAGTTATAGGACAACAAACAAATTGAGTTCACCAGGTTGGCCACCCTTGGCCTAGCTGAATGAAGAACCACATCTACAAATGGAAGCTGTGTATATGGTCCTTCACTCTATATAGCAGGGCCTGTGACCCTCCAAATATTACTGGCCTACAATTCCAATCATCCCTGACCAGTGACCAGGCTGGCAGGGGCTGATGGGAGTTAGAGTCCAACAGTGTCTGTAGGGGCACAGAGTCCCCATCCCTGTTACATGGCCATGGACTACTGTGGGAATGCAGATGTGATCTGATATGTCACTTATCTGGAGGGTGGCTGGACTCATTCCATTCAACAGTTGCTTGGTGTTATCATCAACCATCTGATCAAGGCTATTCTTGGTCATGAGTCGGCTACTGCCTCTTGCTTTCCCCATCTTGCTTTCTTGGAGAATTAACAGGGAAGAGCTCTGCCCTCCCACATGTATCACTACCGCAAAGCTCCCGAAAAGGCATGCGTTCTTGTGGATAAGGTAAAAGGATGTCTCCTCAAAGGAAGCTGAGTTAGATGCAACAGTGTTTGGAAGATTGGAAGAAGGGGAGTTATGCTGCTCTGGTGATTTGCAAGCAGCAAAGTCAGAGCCAGCACTCTGAAAACTCCATCTGAGAACGTGCCTCAATGCCAAGTCTAAATCCTCCCTGAGATGCATGTTGCCGATCTATGTGTTAAACCACACTTTGGATTTCCAAGGCAAATGAAAAGCAAACTTCAATAAAAGCTATTTACAGCAGCAGCTTTAATAGCTCGAAGCTGATCCTCAGTTATCTTTGGCACCAGAAGCCAATGTAACCAGTTTGGATTTATATATGTTTATTTCGGCCTTTTTAGCAATTAAAATCACTGTAGAAGTGGGAGCACCAAGAGTGACCTTTTGAGAAGTGTCCTTTTCTAACAAAAGAGCAAAGGCACATAACCTTTGCTTACAAAGTTAGCTTTCATTTTAAGAGAATCCCACGATATTGCGCATACACAGAAAGCAAAATTGAATGCTTCTCTTACTTTTTTTGGAATTCCACTTTGCCTCTGGTAGGTTGTGTGGATTGGGCCCAGCAGAACGGAGTATGCAAGCGAGCAATGGTGGAAGACTGCGATGGCTGTCAGTTTTGGTTTCTCTCAGTTTCTCTTTTCCCCAGTCTTGTGTTCAATTCTCAACATTTCTGCATCATTTTGCGTTTTTATTCTTTAATTTTCACGAAGATTCATTAGCATTTCAGTATGAGTTCCTTCTAATATACACATTTTAATGCAATTTTGCCTAATATACACATTTTTGCAAGGCATTTTCCCTAGTGGAATGGATTTTCATATATGTAATTTAATGCAGATTTTGTTCTGGAAAAAATGCATTTTTGCATACCTTGGCTAGAAAACTGCACTGCAAAATTTGGAGAAATTCTCTCCCATCCTCACATGAAAATGGCAAGGAGGACAGAGGCAAACTGAGGCCATTTTGCTCAGTCCTCACTTCCCCTGCAAAACCTAGAGCCAGCAATATTTACAAATGCTTACCTTGACCACCTTGAATGCATTGAAAAATGGTGGCATTGGCCCATGCTGCCAGTCCTATCAAGACAGCCTGTCACCCTTGGGATAAATCCAATATTTGGCCTGTCCCTAGGACACTTTGCAATCTATGAATGTGCAGAGCATTAATTAGGGCTCTGCCTGGCAAAGAACCATTTGGCTGTAAAAACATTTATTCATGTAATGAAAGCTGCCTTCCTTGTTCATTTTGAAGAGGTTCATTAAGATGATTAGAGTCATTAATGGTTTCCAAATGCTTTCTGAATTAAGAATAAAGCACGGGCCTTTTGTGCTGTGGGCAAATTGCAGCCTTGTTTCGGTGGCCTAATTTGTAAACATCATTTATGTGGGTAAGCCGTATTTGTCTTCCTTTTCGAAAGAAAAATATATAGAAGAATATATTGAACACCGAATCCACTTACATCTCACCCTTGGATGTCTCAATTTTTCAATTGCACTATTTCCTTTAGCTTTCATATTATGAATGGAGTAAAGGAGAGGACTGAAACAAAAAAATTAAAAATGTAGTAAGAACTTCCCAACCTTAACTAGAACTTTTGAGGGAGAAAAAAAAAACCACAGGGTTCCATTTGCTGTCCACCTATTGGCCCTTGAGCTCTGTTGCAGATATTAATATAGTGTAATTTGAAGTGATTGGAAGCATAAGAACTGACTGCTTTTTGGAAGAAATCAGTGTCCAGGCCCATAAAAATATTATTGAAAGTTTTACTGGCAAAACTCTTCAAAAACAGAACATCAGCATCAAAGATACAACCAAAATATCCATACAATGTATTATGCTGTCCAGCACAGGCTCAACATTTTCTTAGAAATAAAAGTCTCAAAATATCCAAATTGTGTCTCTCCTCCATTCCAGCCTCCACTGGTGTTAGGCTCTGTGGCTCTTTGAGAGACATTTACAGGCATAGTTCTCCCTGTAGGTTTCAGAGAGACTAAGAGCCACCAACTATTCAAGTTGGCAAATTTGCAACTCAATACCTCCATCACATTATCAAAGGTTCACTCTCAGCACAGAGTAGAGAACCAATCAGCAGGTAATCATTAATCAGTTACAGTTTAGAGAGAGCTCTTCTTGCTTTCAATACAGTATAGCCTCATGAAAAATCCCTATGTTGAACCTTTTCACCCATACACATTTTGGCATTCTCATCTGTGTCAATTAAACCATTGTTCTTAACAAGTTCTTGGCCTCTTTTTGTCTCTGCTTGTGACTGAATTCTTATTTACTCCATTTTAAGTCATAACTCTGCAAGGTGGGGTAGTCTGTGAGGTGGCGACTTGTCACTGGCATCTGGTTGGCCATGGTGAGAACAGGGGGCTGGTTTGGAAAATCCTTTGGTCAATTCCAACAGGGCTCTTCTTAGCCCCTTTATGAGTGAATGTCATTCGGTAAACTTCATGGATGAGTAGGATTTGAAACCTGGGGCGGATCTACACTCATGGTCTTTAACGTTAAGGAAGGGTTAAGGAAAGCTTTTGATAACGTATATGGACACATGCCATCCTGCTTTTTATGTTCATAATGTGTTATTACCCTGCCTTTTTATCACTTAATTTTTCATCTTTCTATGCTGCTATATTAGTGAAATGCCACTCATTTGTCCCTATGTAGTGTTTTACCTTTTTTTTTACTGCCTTCAAACTCTGACACCCCCCTCCCCCTTCCAATGGAAGGAAGGGAGATAGAAGACTTAAAATGTGACACCAGAGAATGGAGCAGAGCAACCAATAACCAGCAGCAGGAAACGAAATAGTGTTTTGGAAAATGGGTGGCAGGGTATTATTTACATTTGATGGAAAAAAGGGGGGGGAATGAATTAAGAAGTATGCCCTGTGACGTTTTAGAATGAACTATCTAATATTGTTCTAAGAGGGAGAAATAACTTTATTTATTTATTTTGAAAAAAAATTATTTTATTTTACAAGTATAACATTATAAAAATAACATAACACCCACACACAATTAAGAGATTCCTCCAAATCTCTGGACTTCCCACCTTCCCGTCCTGTTATTAAATCTTTTCTACTGCATGTTTTTCAGTACTCCATTTCTTTTTATAACTCCATTATCTCTATAATACCAGTTACATTGCAAGTGTTATTGCAATGCTGCTAATGTTTTCATATGTTTACAGTGGTCTCCAAGATAAATTACAATTTTTCCCATTCCTTATTAAAGTTTTGGTCTTCTTGGTTCCGGAGCTCTCTGGTCAGTTTTGCCATTTCAGCACAGTCCAACAATTTAATTTGCCATTCTTCTCTGGTAGGGATTTCATCTTCTTTCCATCTCTGGGCTACTAGCATCCTTACTGCTGTTGACATGTAGGGGGAAATAACTTTAAACCGGTTGGTGTAGATCCAGCGCTGGTATCTCAAGTCCTGGTTCAGTGCTCTAACCACTACACCACAGTAGCTGTTGGTGCCATCAAATTCAGTGGAGGCTGGTCCTTTACAGCAAATGGGGTAATAATAATAATAATAATAATAATAATAATAATAATAATAATAATAATATATTTATTATTTGTACCCCCCCCCCATCTGGCTGGGTTTCCCCAGCCACTCTGGGCGGCTTCCGACAAAGATTAAAAATACATTAAAATGCCACACATTAAAAACTTCCCTGAACAGGGCTGCCTTCAGATGTCTTCTAAATGTCAGATAGTTGTTTATCTTTTTGACATCTGATGGGAGGGTGTTCCACAGGGCAGGCGCCACTACCAAGAAGGCCCTCTGCCTGGTTCCCTGTAGCTTTACTTCTCACAATGAGGGAACTGCCAGAAGGCCCTTGGCACTGGACCTCAGCATCCGGGCAGAACAATGGGGGTGGAGACGCTCCTTTGGGTATACTGGGCCGAGGCCATTAGTAGGTACTGCTCCACTAACCTTAATCTGTACTCAGCCAGCCCCCAGTTACCTTACCACCACTCCATGGAGATGGCACTGCTTGTCAACTTTCCCCTCCTTGGTCTCGGTGTTGCGCCATGTAGAACAAAGCAAGGAGGAAGATGGAGACAAAACTAGAATTAGCTGGTTTTGTTTCTCATTGGCTCCACCTCCCAGCTTCCTCCCTACTCATCTCATTGAACACCAACCCCCTCTGGTCAGATTCCCACCTAGAGTTTACTGGTCTGGCTATAGTTTCATCCTCCTGGGCAGCTCCCAGAATGTGATGAGAAGACACCAGGGAGGGGAAAAAAATCTAGCCAACTGTTATTGAAATAGAGCAAATATGTGTGCTATTATAATGGTGCATGCTTGTGTCACAGTGACAACAGTGACTGCATCTTGTAGTGCAGATACAGTGGTACCTCAGATTACATACGTGTCAGGTTACATACGCTTCAGGTTACAGACTCCGCTAACCCAGAAATAGTACCTCGGGTTAAGAACTTTGCTTCAGGATGAGAACAGAAATCGTGCGCTGGCGGCACAGCGGCAGCAGGAGGCCCCATTAGCTAAAGTGGTGCTTCAGGTTAAGAACAGTTTCAGGTTAAGAACGGACCTCCGGAACGAATTAAGTACTTAACCCGAGGTACCACTGTATGTCACTTGTGAGATCTGCATGCTGTCAGTGCCAAGGAAAGCACACGGGGTTCAGAATCCAACAAATTCTGCCACCCTGTTAGAAAACAAACAAACAAACAAAAACCTTCATTGACTAATAGTACAAACGTTAGTCCACTAATGGATTAATTAATCAATTAAATGGGCCTGCATTTGCATATGAGACAAAGCAATCTTTCATTAAAAGGGGTGGAAAGTGTTTTCCTGTATTTCATACCCTACAAGTGTCCCAGAAAAAGGACATCCTTCCCTCCCCCCCAGCAAAAGTGCAGCCGCCATGACTCTCCCTCATACTTGTTTCCCTACCCGATAGCCACAGATTGCTCTGGGCCAATTCAACCTAACTTGCAATGATCTTTGTCTCTGGGTACCTGACTCATCCAAAGCCCTCTGAAATCTTGTACACTGGCTGAATGTAGTATAGAGCCCTAGGGATAGTGACATGGGAGCTGGCTAGCATGCTATTCTCACTCTGACTCATCTTGCGAGCAGTTAGGATGCCTGAATTATATAATGCACACATATGGTGAAAGCTGCCAGTCAAGTGTATACAACATTGACCCAGGGGCCTGGCTCAGGCTCCACCTGTACTACATTTAAAACAGGGCCATACCACTTTAAACCATTACAGTGGTACCTCAGGTTACATACGCTTCAGGTTACATACACTTCAGAACTTTGCTTCAGGATGAGAACAGAAATCGTGCTCTGGTGGCACGGCAGCAGCGGGAGGCCCCATTAGCTAAAGTGGTGCTTCAGGTTAAGAACAGTTTCAGGTTAAGAACGGACCTCCGGAACGAATTAAGTACTTAACCTGAGGTACTACTGTATGTCTCTCCCCCCCCCCCCGCAGAATCCCGAGAAATGTTAAGGGTGCTCAGGGTTGTTAAAAAAGGTAAAGGTAAAGGACCCCTGACAGTTAAGTCCAGTCACGAATGACTCTGGGCTTGTGGCGCTCATCTCGCTTTACTGACCGAGGGAGCCAACGTTTGTCCGCAGACAGTTTTTCCGGGTCATGTGGCCAGCATGACTAAGCCGCTTCTGGCGAAACCAGAGCAGCGCATGGAAACGCCGTTTACCATCCCACCGGAGCGGTACCTATTTATCTACTTGCATTATGACGTGCTTTCGAACTGCTAAGTTGGCAGGAGGGATTGCTTATTAAACCACCCTGAGGGCTATAGCTCTGTGAGGGGGAATAGGGGGGTCTCCTAACAACTCTCAGCACCTTTAACAAACTACAGTTCCCAAGATTCTTTGGGGGAAACCTGTTTAAAGTGGCCTGAATCTGCTTTAAATGTTAAGTGCAGACGGGGCCTCAGTATAAGGTGACTTCCTTTCTTCCTTTTGATGTCATTTGGAGGAACTGTTTGCCGTTCTAAGTCTTCTTCTTTTTAAAAAAGTCACAGTTTGTTTTTTCCTGCTCACTTTTGCTTAATGTTTTCTGGATGCTGTACATTGTAGCAGGGATTTTGTTTGCATCTTGTTTTTGATCTTGTAAATTGCCCGGGGATCCTCCATGGAAGCTGGCATGATAATCTATCAATAAATATGAAAGCAACGTAAGGAAAACATTTATAGAAAGCTGCGGCTCAGAAGCTTCTTGAGCGGGAAGGTACAACAGGATCAATGAAGGTTTTTTAGGAGAGGTAGTCACGCGTGTCCCCCCCCCCCCCCCGCTTCAGGCAAATTGATTCCTAATGCCTCCGTGTGCTGTAATCACATTTTATATTTGTCGCCAAGAGACTCTGGGATCACTCAGCAAGGCTGGATTTTCCACACCAAACACTTTTCCTTCACAGGCCGTGGTCTTGTCCACTTGCTGTGACGGGTTCCTCACTCGGAAGAGGTGGTCCAAATAAATAAATAAACAATTTTCTAAATGCCTGACATTTTCTCACTCTTGTATGGAGTCAGGGCTTTAGGCACACTTTTTCTGAGGGAAAACCAGGACGCGAGGTAATAAAGGGTGACGGGCATCCTCTTGCCTGCCTGCCAAGTCAGCAAGGAACAAATGTTTGTGCTATTGCTAGGAGCCAAGAAAAAGAAAGTTGGCGAGGGGAGCAGCAACTGCTTTGGAGGCGAAAAGAATGGGAAATATTAACTCGGCAATTTTGGAAACCTTGAGAATTGCTTGGCTGAGGGATGGCAAGTACAGTGGTGCCTCGCAAGACGAAAAGAATCTGTTCCGCGATTCTCTTCGTCTAGCGGTTTTTTCGTCTTGCGAAGCAAGCCCATTGACGGCTTAGCGGATTAGCGCTATTAGCGGCTTAGCGGCTTTTAGCGGCTTTTAGCGGCTTATCGGCTTAGCGGATAAGCAGATAAGCGGCTTAGCGGCTTAGAAAAAGGGGGGGAAAAGGGAAAAAACCCCGCAGGAACTCGCAAGACATTTTCATTTTGCGAAGCAAGCCCATAGGAAATTCGTTTTGCGAAGCACCTCCAAAACGGAAAACCCATTCGTCTAGCGGGTTTTCCGTCTTGCGAGGCGTTCGTCTTGCGGGGCACCACTGTAAAGGTAACGGCAGCTGTTAGGGGGAGAGGCTATCGGGTTAGCCTAAAAAGTACAAACAGAATGAAACACGGTGTTTCGTTTTAGAGGCCCCAAACCAAAGAAAGCAACACAGCACCCAGTCATCACCTTGAAAAGCAGAAATCAAATAAAACATGGTGTTTCGTTTTAGAGGCCCCAAACCAAAGGAAGCAAATCAGGATCCAAAAAAAAGAAGAAGAAGCAGTAACAATTATTTCATCGCCTTCCACACATATCTCGAGGCAATATTGTAAATTACAACTTAAAAACAGTTAAAAACAACACAGAAAACAACTGTAGATAAATTTGGAAATAATACAAAGTAGACACCCATGGCAGAAAAGTATTCCAACAAAACAACAACACCACAAACTGGCTTATAAGTATAAAACCAAATTTACTAGAATAATAGCTAGAATAGAGATAGACTTGTAACCATTCAAACAACCAACATACTAAGGTGCCATGTGCAAGACGAAGCCTGGAGATACTGTAAACATGGAGTGGATAAATGTACAACTGTATCTTTACAAGTTACATGTGCAGGAAACGTTATACAGACTGGATGAATGAACCTTCAACAAGTAGCGTAAGTCCAATCACAGAATGGCAACCCCGTGCTGCCACAACGGCAAGGGTAGCACACTGGAGAATATGAAAAAGTTTTTCAAAGCTGTTTTTCAAAGATTGGACTGGATGAGATGTTCTTCAATGGGTCTTGAGTTGGAAACACAAAGCTGTATGCATGGATTAATCACGGGAAGGCAAATCAAAGCCACCACCCTGGAGAGAATAACGCAAGTGGGCAAAAGGAGACCTGTTCTCTGGTTTTGCTACATGCTTCATCAGTCCGAAAAGCCAGTCATACAAAACAGTTTGCTCAGGACAAAGGAAGTATTCACAGGCACAGTCGTATTCCTCCACCTGGGAAGGCTGGTCAGAATTGAAATGTCTTCCATTGTTTCCAGAATGTGCCATTCTACAGAAGTGGGGTAACCACGCTCAAAAGCCCTGCACTGATTTAACATGGAGTGGGCTTCTGATATCTTTGGAGGTTGAACTTCCTGGAGTCCTTTCTCAAAGCATAGCGGCCAACTGGGTATATGAAGACGCTCAAACTCAGGACAAAAGGGAGAAACATGCAAAGAGGAAGGCACACTTGGCAAACCCTCACCATGATCAACTCCCACCCAGAAAACTATGTCCCCACTGTGGAAGGACATGTGGATCCAGAATTGGCCTCCACAGTCACTTACGGACTCACTGTTAAAACCATGTTCATGGAAGACAATCTTACTCAGCTATGAGTGATCAACGAAGAAGAAAAAAGAAGATACAAGGGATAATGGAGCATCCCTCAGGTTATATTTGGGGAAAAAAATATGCCAGTAACTAGGGAAGGAAATTAAGTTCAGTTGCAAGTGGGAATGCCTAAGTTCCCATAGGCACTTGGTTGATCACTGTGAGAACAGGATAGTGGATTAGATGGGTCATTGGCCTGATCCAGATGGTTCTTCTTATGTTCCTATTTAGTAATTCATTATGCCCCAAATAAATGTTGTTGTTTTTTGGCACAACCCTTCACATTTTAATTTGATGTTAGAATGCCACTTAACTGTTCAGGCTGACTCATTCAAATATATAGTCATCTCTTTTTCTGCTAACAGAAATTGAAAGACCCTGGAGCAAAAATATATTAGGCTTAAGACAAACTCTCAGGTGATAATTGCTCTCTTAGAAATAAGAGGTTATATTTGTTAAAGAAGTGTGTGAATTACCCAGTTTGGGGCAGTACTAGTTTTCTGAGTACTGAAATAGTTCAAAATAAATTCCACAGTCTTCTTCTTATTTCTTTGTGCCAAGCGACATTCCTGAGACGGCATTTTGATTGGAAACATGTTCAATGCCAAACAGAATATAGATTATTATGTCAAATTATTGGCTGGAATTGCAGTTCTTGAACCATTTTAGACTCCCCAGATGGTGTGTAAAGGAATTGGCCTCTTGTGACCTTCCTTATCATGATTCATACATTATTAAGGAGATGCAGATTCTTGGAAGGGTTTATTTTGGGACCAAAGTAATTCATAATGCATCCATTATGCAATTTTCTGTTTTATTACTCTAACACACATTGTTTACTTCAAGAGGGCAATCCTACACAGGTCGACTCAAAAACAAGTCCTGCTGAGCTCAGTGGCTCTTACTCAAAGATACAAGTGGGCAGAGAATCGCAGCCTAAACAGTTTAGTAATAACTGGCAATAAATTTTAAATCTGGTTTAGTAATAACTGGCAATAAATTTTAAATTTTCAAGGTTTTGGGGCCTGGGCTTGACACTCCCAACCCCCACCCCACTTAACCCAGGTGGAATCTAAAAAGGTAAAAGTACCCCTGACTATTAGGTCCAGTCACGGATGACTCTGGGGTTGCGTGCTCATTTCGCTTTATTGGCCGAGGGAGCTGGCGTTTGTCCGCAGACAGCTTCCGGGTTATGTGGCCAGCATGACTAAGCTGCTTCTGGTGAATCAGAGCAGTGCACGGAAATGCCATTTACCTTCCCACCGAAGCAGTACCTATTTATCTACTTGCACTTTGACGTGCTTTCGAATTGCTAGGTTGGCAGGAGCAGGAACCGAGCAACAGGCGCTCACCCCATCACGGGGATTCGAACCGCCAACCTTCTCATCAGCAAGTCCTAGGCTCTGTGGTTTAACCCACAGCACCACCCACGTCCCAGGTGGAATCTACACACATATAAAAAACGATGTAGAAATGCTTTAAAAAAAAATGTTTTGAAAAGTATATTGAATTTGCCATAGCTCACTCTTGCCATCTAGTGTCACATTTGTTTATTGCACATTGCAACACACTTAAAATGTTTTATTTGCAGCTGTGTAGCTGAGTCCCCAGAAGATACAGAGCATGCAAACCTTACAGTTCTCTTAGACTGCATTTGTTCTGTGGAAAGTGGAAATGGCAGCACTGTCAGGTGGTGGGTCCCTCTGCCAGCTTCTGGGCCCTGGCAAATGCCCAACCATTCCATCCTCTGGAGCCAGCCCTGATAAATGGAAATTAATAAATGCATAGTTATCAAAAGCATCAATTGTCTTAAGAGCATTGGTAATGTCAGGAGTCAAGCAGAGAGAGTGAAGTGTGTTCCTTCATGGCAATGATTTTTGCATCTGATTCTGCTGTAATATTCAAGCTGTTGCAAGGGCTGAATTACTGGGAGCCACGATGCAAATAAAATAAAATTTAATTTACTATAAATTACGAAAAAGGATACGGTGAAATGGCTTCTGCTGAGATGGATCTCTCTCTCTCTCTAAAGAAGAAAATTCTAATTAGGATACTCTGACAGTGACTGAGTACACCTGAAATGCCTGTAATATGCCATGAATAAGATATGGCCTTGGTATGATTTCCTGTCCTCTCTCATCAAAAAAATTGCCCAAACAAAGAAAACTGGCAGCTTAACAAAGCTTCTTTGTTCTTCCTTTCACAGAGTGAAAAGCACGGGTGGGGGGCCAAGTTTTTGTAGCTGGGCACGGCAAAGCAGCACTAGGATTTTTGGTGGGGTGTCTGAAATGGAAAGGTTGTAGATTCAAGAGGGATGAATGGAACTACTTCTTCACAAAGCTCATAATAAACTTTTAGAATTCCCGGGAAGTCTAGATCCAGGTTTGGGGCAAGTACTCTTTGGTGAGAGCCCTAGCAACAGGCAGTGCCGGATATACATATAAACTAAACAAGCTATAGCTTAGGGCCCCAGTGGGACCCCCCAAAAAAATTAAAGGGAAAAAAACCCCTGGATGTATATTTCCAGGATATAAGATAAAAAACAAATAAAATAAAACCTACATACAGCAACAGTGTTCTGTGGTGTGTAGACTCCTATTTGTTATGTGCAAATGACTTTAGATACCGATTAGGTCCATAAATTACCATATAGCATATGTTGTTGTTGTTTAGTCATTTAGTCGTGTCCGACTCTTCGTGACCCCATGGACCAGAGCACGCCAGGCACTCCTGTCTTCCACTGCCTCCCGCAGTTTGGTCAAACTCATGTTAGTAGCTTCAAGAACACTGTCCAACCTTCTCATCCTCTGTCGTCCCCTTCTCCTTGTGCCCTCCATCTTTCCCAACATCAGGGTCTTTTCCAGGGAGTCTTCTCTTCTCATGAGATGGCCAAAGTCTTGGAGCCTCAGCTTCACGATCTGTCCTTCCAGTGAGCACTCAGGGCTGATTTCCTTCAGAATGGATAGGTTTGATCTTCTTGCAGTCCACGGGACTCTCAAGAGTCTCCTCCAGTACCATAATTCAAAAGCATCAATTCTTCGGCAATCAACCTTCTTGAAGGTCCAGCTCTCACTTCCATACATCACTACTGGGAAAACCAAAGCTTTAACTATACGGACCTTTGTCGGCAAGGTGATGTCTCTGCTTTTTAAGATGCTATCTAGGTTTGTCATTGGGAGAAAAGCAATGACAAACCTAGACAGCATCTTAAAAAGCATATATTCAACACAAAAAACAGCAACAATTTGTTGTTGACAAAGGACAGCTGGACATATAAAGGGCCCCGTTACCTTCAGTAACTCGCTGGAACTCAGTTCTGGCACCTCTCAGGTGGGTGCTATTTTAAGAGAACAAGGGAGGTGTTCATGGTGAGTTCTGGTACCTCTTTTTCTAGAAAAATAGCACTGCCCAGCAGAGATTCAAAATCACAAAATACACAGCAAAATAAACCCAGGAAATATAGTAAATATAGTATATGCAGCCAAGTAAAGCCTGTTAGACCTCTAAAATATCACCTTCTAAGTTGCTTCCAAAGTTTCCCTCTTCCATTGGCACAGAAAGAGACCACACATTTGGTAAGTAAACCATTTTTAACACGGCAAATGAGTTCAGCTGTCACTATGGCGCATCAGGAAAGGAAGTCTAATCATATTGTCCAGCATCGTAGATCAAAGTACATGCATTAAATTGCAAACCGGGATCGCTTTGAGACTCTATGGAGCACAGGGAATATGGCAGCTGCCGGCACCTCAGAGAAAGCCAGCTCTCTGCTTTGTTCCAACCCTTTCTCTATGTGAGCTTGTACTACTGCTTGCTGTGCCTAGTACGGATCACATCCCAGCTTGATGCTCAGAATGATAGCCCATGACTGCAGTAAGCTGTAGCGATTTGTGTTACTTGTCCTCTGAGAGAGGACATGTCAGAAATGCTGAGAATCAAACCTGAGGGAAATATATATATATAACCAGATTTCCGCGGTACTCAACAGAGGTACACTCATAGATATTGAGGACATTAATAGTACAAAGAACCCAAAAGGGAGGGTCTAAGAAACAGAGCATCAAAATATATTTTATATTCTTTAAAAGCTGCTATAGAAGCACCATGTGTGATGAAGTTGTTTGTTTGTTTTTAAGTAGACTTACAGGATCATGCAAGCGTCACAGTGGGAATTTCAAATGCAGCATTGTTATTCCAGGCTTTGAAACCTCATAAAAAGAAAATGGTCAGCAGAACATAAGAAGGACCCTGCCAGAACAGGCCAAGTGGACAATGGCCAACCAGATGTCTATGGGATGCCCCAAAGAATGACTTAAGTGCATTTGCATTTTTCCCACTTGCAATTTCCAGCAACTGGTATCTGAAGGCATAATGTCTCTGGTATTGCAGACAGTATACCTAACCATCATGAAAGCAAGCCATTGATAAGTCTGATCCTCTGTGAATCCTCTTTTAAAGCTGTCCAGGTTGGTGGCCAATCACTACATCTTTTGGGAGCAAATTTCTTAGTTTAATTACGTACTGGATAAAGAAGTGCTTCATTTCTTCTGTTCTGAATCTCCCAACATTCAGCTTTAACTGGATGGCTTTGAGAGACAGAGGAACGCTGCTCTAGATATACTTACTCCACACCTTGTGGCGAAAATGGCATTGGGCAGGATCAACATAGTATAAGGGGGGTCATAAAGGGCCTGAGGGGAGGATTGACCACAGCACCCCAAAGCTTGGGGTACCTGTGTGGTAGGAATCTGCACCCCAGTGGCCCAATGAGACCTTGCTTGTTTGACTTCTACCATGGCAAGGTTCAACACTGGCCGACTCCCATGGAGCGGTCCAAACCCGGCTGGTCCATTCCATCAACATGTAGCTTGTGGAATGGTGAAATGATCCTAGGACTCTAGCCTACACAACCCTCACCTTGCCTGCTAATGTCCATAAAGATTTGGCCTGATTTTAACCCATCAGTCTTGTTATTTTGCTGCTCTCATAATGTGTCTGCCTGGACAAACATTTCTACTGTGCCCCACCTTCCTCATCCTTGTTCCAAACTAAGAGACCCCAAAAGCATTGTAACCTTCCATTAACAGGAGAGTATCTGCAGCTCCTCAATCATTTTGGTTGTCTTTTCCCTGAACCTTTTCCAGCTCTGATGTTGCAGTAATAATATATCTGGTCTTCCAGTACTCAAATGCTTCTCAACACCAGTGGGAGGCTGGTCCACTGACCCCTCATTTTGAATCATTCATACTTGTGGGGTTAGGCTTCATATGCAGGTGGCTGAGCATATATATTCATGCGAGGATCTCTTTTATATTCAGGAAAATCTCATACGTCCACACAGTCACTGAGCCAAAAGGAGGGGGAAAACATTTCAGACCACGTTAAAAAATATCAGCTGTGGATAGGGAGGAAAATGAAGAGATTGAAACCAGGGTTAGAATCTTAAAAAGCTGCAAACACCAAAAATGGCTTTAATCTAAGACGGGGCGGGGGGCGGGGTGAGAATCCAGAATAAATCAAGGCCTTAAGCCTTACATAGCGATAATACCTCCACCTCCACCCCTCACAAATCAGGCTACACTGTGGTGGGGGCTTTTCTCAATACTTTTCATTAATATGTAAGAGAAGAATCTACTCTCAAGGTTGCTTTCGATATTATCCCAGTGTGGTGTTCACAATGATAGCTCATGATTGCAATAAGCAGTTGTGATATGTGCAAGTTGTCCTCTGAGGGAGGACGTGTCAGGAATGCTGAGCATCAAACCTGTTTGCAACCCCTCCAGTTGGAAGTCTGGTTGGATGAATAAAGCATGTTGCAGTATTCCCAAACCCCAGTCCCCCTTGCTTTATAAAAACTTAAGTTGCCATCCATACATTCCTGGTGCCTGGGTCCCAAATGTGTCATGCGGGTGATTGTAAAACAACTCCATTTTAGGAAGCTCCAAAACTGTGGCTAGGGCTCTCACATGCTTGCATAGTGAGCCAAAACTTCAGTTTCCTTTCCACACTGTGTCATAATTCCCAGATGAAGAGCAGGAAGAGGGGATGTCATTATTGGTTGGATGCAGAAAAATGGTGGAAGGAACCTGCTGGGGAACCACCAAGGGAAGAAGGAAATCTCAGAGCCCAGATGGTGGTGGTGGGACATTGATGAGTGGTCAGAGGGAGAAAAGGGAGAAGACTGGGAAGAGAAGTCGGAAGCTGAAAAGGTAATACAGACCCTCCAAGTGACCTTATTTTCCAGGGAGAGCCCTGGATTTACAGAAGCCATCTTGGTTTCTGATTCGATCCCAGAATGCCCCACTTTTTCCTTAAGGTAAAGGTAAAGGTACCCCTGCCCGTATGGGCCAGTCGTGTCCGACTCTAGGGTTGTGCGCCCATCTCACTTAAGAGGCCAGGGGCCAGCGCTGTCCGCAGACACTT
Organism: Podarcis cretensis; assembly: GCF_951804945.1. Lineage (NCBI taxonomy): Eukaryota > Metazoa > Chordata > Lepidosauria > Squamata > Lacertidae > Podarcis > Podarcis cretensis. Next base: position 15,395,119 of record NC_137179.1, read on the forward strand.
CCGGGTGATGTGACCAGCGTGACAAGCTGCATCTGGCGAGCCAGCGTAGCACACGGAAACACTGTTTACCTTCCCGCTAGTAAGCGGTCCCTATTTATCTACTTGCACCCGGGGGTGCTTTTGAACTGCTAGGTTGGCAGGCGCTGGGACCGAGCAACGGGAGTGCATCCTGCCGCGGGGATTCGAACCGCCGACCTGACGATCGGCAAGTCCTAGGCGCTGAGGTTTTACCCACAGCGCCACCCGCGTCCCGTACTTTTTCCTTAGGACATCCCTATTTTCATATGAGAAATGTTGGAGGGTATGGAGTTATGAAACTTTCCTAGCTTAGCCTTCACCCTGACACACTAACTTAAAAAAAAGTGCATGGTCTTTTTTTAATTAAAAAAAATCAATTGGTGAATTGGTGAATTATCTCATATGAACCTTTTCCTGTAGTCTTTAGTGCACAATGGTGATAGAGATGCTAATTTCCTCATCCAGGGTAAAACCGATGCATTTTGCTGCCTGAGATGGAAAAATGGTGCTTCATATACAGAAACTGGCCTGACTTGCAGTGGGATAATATTTCAACACTGGCAATGGGGTAGTGCAGGTGTGGAGAATCTTTCGCCCTCTAGGTCTTGTGGAAAGACACTTCCCATCACCCCTGATCATTGGCTATGCTTGCTGAGGCTAATAGGAGTTGTAATTCAGGAACACTTGGAGAACCACAGGTTCTCCACACCTGGAATAGTGTTTTTCAGACTAGCTTGGGCATGGCACGAGGCAGGTTGCATCTGCCAGCATCTTGCCACTGCTTCTCACTCATAGCATCTTGACGTGGGTGCCTCACTCTCTTCAAGGCAGGAATGGGAAACCTGTGGCCATCCACAGTGTGGTGTAGTGGTTACGAGCAGTAGACTCGTAATCTGGGGAACCGGGTTCGCTTCCCCGCTCCTCCACATGCAGCTGCTGGGTGACCTTGGGCTAGTCACACTTCTTTGAAGTCTCTCGGCCTCACTCACCTCACAGAATGTTTGTTGTGGGGGAGGAAGGGAAAGGAGAATGCTAGCCACTTTGAGACTCCTTCGGGTAGTGATAAAGCAGGACATCAAATCCAAACTCTTCTTTTTCCATATGTTGTTGGACTATAACTTCCATAATTTCTGACCAGTGGCCATTCCGGCTGGGGCTGATAGGAGCTGGAGTCCTGCATCATCTGCGTCTACAGCCTAATGATAAGGTCAGCCATGTCCTCATTTCTTGTTTGTGAGAAGAATGAGGCCTAGCAATGAACACAGACTCAGAATACAACTGAGCCATTCTCAGTCTACTGAGCAAAAGGCACTGCTTGGTCAGAACCACAAATTATAACGTATTAGGAGCAAAGCAGTTCAGCCATTTACATCAAAGGGTTGCTGTTCATTCTTTCTCCACATATTAAAAGCTTTTCTCATGCGTGTGATTTAAATTTCCACTCTTCGTCAGACTCAGTGTCAACAGGAAAGTTATGATTAAGATGTCAGCAGCCTAAATATAGCATCCTGTTATGGAAGAGATTTTGCTGCCTACGTCCTTCTAAGAATTAAATGTTGGTGTTGGAATTCAAAGCATCACAGCTGGGTGCTTCCTGAAAGGTTGTCAGGTCCAGCGATTGAAGCAACATAATTCCTTGGGTCACACTGCTACTGTACTATGAATTTGCAGAGCCCTGGACAACTTAGGTCCAGGGTACCTCAAGGATCACCTGAAACCTTATATCCTGGCTCAGTCAGTGAGATCATCTTTAGTAGATACCCAGTAAAGACCCACTCTCTTTTCATTCATTTGCAAAGTCCATAACACTTATAGAAATGATGGGAAATGATGTGTCCTTGGGGTGGATGTTTCCTAAACAGAGGCAAATGTGAAAATGAGGGCACTCTAGGCATATCTCCTACTAAAATGGCTCTTTGGTGCCCCTCTTCTAGGGGAGAAGCTGTGTCCCATATTGATGGCTATATTTAGGTTTATTGATTTAAATGGTTAAGTATAAAAGTAGCTTAAGCTGCTGATAAAGGACCGGCGAGTCCAGAATAGCTTGAGGAGCAAGGAAGCTCTACATCCGTTGCTACAAAAATTTTCATAGTCATCTCTTTTTCAAAAGACCTTTCTTTAAAAATAGAAAATTGGCTGCATATTCCACCCGCCGCCCACCCCCCCAAAGCAGCTGAAATGACTGCTATATAAGCTTCTTCTCGGCCTATTTCTGTCTTGCAACTGGCTAATGTCAAGTTATTACTTTGGAAAAGTTACTGGAAGCTAATAGGAGCTGAGCCCAAATACAGGGAGTGTCAGACTGGAAGTATAAATTCTTCCAAGTGTCCATGCTTAATGTGTTGTTTTGTTTTTCCTGCACAGGAAATATATATTTATTGAATTTGCTATGGAGTCTAAGCCTGAAAAATTCTGAAAGCAACTCAACAGGGACTGGGGGGGGGGTGAGGAGCAGACCCGTTGCAGCTCAGTTGTCTGCACATTCATTTTCTGCCTCTTTCCGTCTTGATGTATGCCATTCCCAATTTCTCCAAGTGTCCTCCTTCTCTCACACACTTCAGTATTCATACTTCAGAGCCTTCAGAGGAATAGATTTCCATAACTCTGGAACAGCCATTATGAGTGAGTAGCTTTCTCTGCGCTCCTGTCATAGGAGCTTGGCTCATCGGTGGAATAATCAAGAAGGCAATCTCTGTCAATCTCAGAGACAGGTACAGGATTAGGGATGAGAGGAGATCCTCTGTTCCACTTCATTACTATTTCATGGGCTTGGATGGCCCTTCATTTCACTCCACTTGCCTTCCTGCTAGCGAAAGCTGAATTATTAGGATTCAAGTTTCTCTGAGTTTTCCATTTCCCCCCCAGGTTTTTCCCCAGCCACATTAAGGGATCTCCTTGCATAGGGGTAAGCTAACCCACCAGTTTAGGTTCCTGAGTTTTGCATTTTTCCAGATTTAAATTCAGTTCTCCACATTTCACCATCTCTTTGTGTTTATTATATATGTTTTAAGTTCACCAGCATTTTAGTGTGACTGTCTCGTAATACACAATACAGTGGTACCTCGGGTTAAGAACTTAATTCGTTCCAGAGGTCTGTTCTTAACCTGAAACTGTTCTTAACCTGAAGCACCACTTTAGCTAATGGGGCCTCCCGCTGCCGCCGCACCGCCGGAGCACAATTTCTGTTCTCATCCTGAAGCAAAGTTCTTAACCTGAGGTACTATTTCTGGGTTAGCGGAGTCTGTAACCGGAAACGTCTGTAACCGGAAGCGTATGTAACCCAAAGTACCACTGTATTAACAAAGCAATTTCCCCTAATATAATGCATTTGTGTCTTCAGAAATGTATGCATTTATAGCCACACATTACCCTTATTTACACATCTTTTGTACACATTACTTGGCTTGAGAACTGCATTGCTAAATTCAGAACAGGGCAAATTCCAAAGAATGGCTGTGTTCTGGGTTGCATATAGTTTTGAAAAGTGTGGATTATAGATTACATAGGTTCTGGGCTAGATTTAGGTTTGATGAGACCCTAAGCTACTGAAGGTAATGGGGCCCTTTATATGTCCAGCCCTTTATATGTCAACAACAAATTGTCATTGGTTTTGTGTGTTGAATATATGTTATATGGTAGTTAGTTTATGGACCTAATAGGTATCCAAAGCCATCTGCACATGTTGAATGTAGACACCCTATATATAGAAATGAGCAAACCAGTGATATTTTAGGGAGCAGGCTAGCAGGCAGGTTCCATTATTTACATCATAGGAGCCTACACAACACAAAACACTGTTGCTGTATGTAGGTTTTATTTTATTTGTTTTTTCTTACATTTTGGAGATGTACATCCAGTTTTTTCCCCTTTAATTTTTTTGGAGGCCCCCAAGAGAGTGGGGCCCTCCAAAAAAACACGCCTCAAAAGTCAAACAGGAAATGTGGCTTCCATTTTGAGTTTTCTGTATTGAGGCTTCCGCTTTCAGTTTTCGAATGTTTCAGAACTCGAATGGACTTCCGTAACAGATCATGTTCAAGAACTGAGGTACCACTGTATATGTCTGTCTATATAATATGTGCAAAACAAATGGAACAAATCGTAGTAACACTGTTACTGTGCAAAAATAAATTTATTTATTCCAGTTTTTAAAATTACAAAAAACACACTAGATTAAGCAAGAAAAAAAAACAAGATCATGTATACAGACAAGCAAAAAAACCCAGAAAAATACAAACAATTAAGAAAGAAAACAAAAAAAAAACAAATCAACCTTCCCATAACTTATTTTCCATTTGCTGATTTCCTTGACCTCCTCACACCTCCCTTTTTTGTATTCTAGTTCAATTAGATATTTCAGCAAATCCTTTCCATCTTTGTTTTTATCCCAGTAATTTATCTCAACATACTGTAATTTTACACTCTCTTCTTTCACCAATTAACTATCCATTTTTACTTAATCCTTTATATCATTTCTGCTAAAGCCACATAACTTCATTCCAACATCCTTCTAACATTCCTTAATTTTACAATGTTTCTGTAAATAAACTTTACATTTCTTCCAATCTTCTTCCACCAACTCTTCTCCTTGGTCTCGGATTCTGCCAGTCATTTCCGCCAATTCCATATAGTCCATCTGAGGCGTGTTTGAAAACCGAGGTATTTACTTCCGGGTTTTCGGCATTAGATTTCTGAAACGTTCGACTACGGAGGCGTTTGAGAACTGAGGTACCACTGTAGTTAGATGGATAGATAGATTTTTAATATTATATGATTATGCAATACAGTGGTACCTCGGGTTAAGAACTTAATTCATTCTGGGGGTCTGTTCTTAACCTAAAACTGTTCTTAATCTGAGGTACCACTTCAGCTAATGGGGCCTCCTGCTGCCACTGTGCCGCTGTTGCACGATTTCTGTTCTCATCCTGAAGCAAAGTTCTTAACCCAAGGTACTATTTCTGGGTTAGTGGAGTCTGTAACCTGAAGTGTCTGTAACCCGAGGTATCACTGTAGAAGGCAGGGTGACTACTGGATATAAAAGGAAATTGTAGGTAGAAAGGGGATAGAAAATACATTGCAGTAGAAAATTAAATTGGACTTAATAATAGGCCTGTTGGCAGACCAACTCTGCATTACAAAGATATCTGCAAACATGACATGAAGGCTGGCAACATTAACCCCACCATATGGGAAACCCTTGCAGACAACTGCAGTGCCTGGAGACAGACAGTCAAGTCGTGCAGCCATAGAAGACCAGAGGAGGAATGACCGCTGGGAGGAGAGCAGAGAGAAGAAACGCCATGGTGCATCTGCAGCAGCACAACCAGATGCCTTCCTCTGCCACAGCTGCAACAAAACATGTCTCTCCCCTATCGCTCTCTACAGCCACATCAGGCGCTGCAACTTTCTGACGGTTTGACTTCATCCCCAAAGGTGCACACTTTCATTGTCTCCTGAGACAGATGGATGCCAACTAAATTCCAAGGAGTCACATCATCTGCTATTTTATCATTCCAGTATTGGCTGAGCAGGGTCCCCCCCCCCTTTTAAAAAACAAAGCCACATGTGATCTATATCTTCTGGATCAGCATTTTCAATATTGTTAAACTGCACACTGTCATCTGGCATGCAGGAAGAAATTAGGCAAACAATGCAGCAGATTTTCTTTTGAAGACAGATCAAACCTAGAGGGGAAAGTCTGCACATTTAATACATTAGTTTGAATTTATGTAGCACAGTTCAACAGAAAGAATGGCTGAGCAAATATTAATTAAACACACCCCACGGCACTTCTTAGAGGAGGATAAATATTTATCCTGCCTTTTCTTCTCCTTTTTCTTTTGCTGTTTTGGCTTATATTTCTCTTTCCCAGGCAAGAAATGTGTGTGTGTGTGTGTGTGTGTGTGTGTGTGTGTGTATATATATGATCTCCCTTTAAATGCTGATAAAGTGGATCAATTTTGGAGAACTCATGAAGAAATCATGTGTGGCGGGTGTGTGGGGCTGAGTTAACCATTGGCAACAGTGAAGAGCAAGAAATGTTTGAATTTGTGCTTCTCCAGATGGACTCCACCTCCCATCGGATGTTCCCAGCCAGCATGACCAAAGTCCAGGGATTATGGGAGTTGGAGTCCAAGAATATCTACAGGGCTGCAGGTTCCCCGTCTGTGACCTAAGATGTCAGGAATATTACACACACCCTCTTGGATTTTCATCTTTCATTTCTAAAAGCGAACCTCTATTGTAATGGTTCAGAGATTTGGCATTGCTGCCTTGGGCAAGTCATGAGGAATGTGCCTTCTTTCAGGCTTCCCCAAACTCAGCCCTCCGGATGTTTTGGGACTACAATTCCCATCATCCCTGACCACTGGTCCTGTTAGCTAGGGATGATGGGAGTTGTAGTCCCAAAACATCTGGAGGGCCGAGTTTGGGGATGCAGAAGAACGTAATGTAAGTGGGAATGTTAAGGATAATTTTGTTGTTTGTTGTTTAGTCGTTTAGTCGTGTCCGACTCTTCGTGACCCCATGGACCAGAGAACGCCAGGCACTCCTCTCCTCCACTGCCCCCCGCAGCTTGGTCAGACTCATGCTGGTAACCTCGAAAACACTATCCAACCATCTCGTCCTCTGTCGCCCCCTTCTCCTTGTGCCCTCCATCTTTCCCAACATCAGGGTCTTCTCCAGGGAGTCTTCTCTTCTCATGAGGTGGCCAAAGTACTGGAGCCTCAGCTTCACAATCTGTCCTTCCAGTGAGCACTCAGGGCTGATTTCCTTCAGAATGGAGAGGTTTGATCTTCTTGCAGTCCATGGGACTCTCAAGAGTCTCCTCCAGCACCATAATTCAAAAGCATCAATTCTTCGGCGATCAGCCTTCTTGATGGTCCAGCTCTCACTTCCATACATCACTAGTGGGAAAACCATAGCTTTAACTATACGGACCTTTGTTGGCAAGGTGATGTCTCTACTTCTCAAGATGCTGTCTAGGCCTGTCATTGCCCTTCTCCCAAGAAGCAGGCGTCTTTTAATTTTGTGGCTGCTGTCACCATCTGCAGTGATCATGGAGCCCAAGAAAGTAAAATCTCTCACTGCCTCCAGGAAAGGATATATTGCATAAGTACTACCCTTCCTTCACTGACACTAGTAATTGATGTAGCAGAGCAGATTCCCCTCAATATAGCTGGAAGCTAGTTTGCAGATTCATTTGAATCTCTTAGTTAAGATTATTTCCTGGTGTCCCCTTTAATGCCTTTTAAAAGAATAAAGACACAAGAGTCTTTCTGAGTAAAATAACAAAAAGTTTACTCACATTTCAGTTCACAATTTGATCCCTGAAAGGCAGGCTTTTCTTAGTACAGTGGTACCTCGTGTTACATATGCTTCAGGTTACAGACTCCGCTAACCCAGAAATAGTACCTCGGGATAAGAACTTTGCTTCAGGATGAGAACAGAAATTGTGCTCCGGAGGTGCGGTGGCAGTGGGAGGTCCCATTAGCTAAAGTGGTGCTTCAGGTTAAGAGCAGTTTCAGGTTAAGAACGGATCTCCGGAACGAATTAAGTACTTAACCCGAGGTATCACTGTAGTTACATAACAAACAGTGTGAGTTCATTTCATATGGAGACTGAACTCATGTGCTGCTGGCTGAGAGCCCGCAGACAGCAGAATTACATTAAGAATACAAAGTGGCTGCAGGAGAGCAGCATGGCAGCAAAAGAACAGCAAGCAAGACGAAGCAAGCAAGCAAGACTGAGAAAATGGCTGCATGACTTGGTTCTTTTAAGGAGTCAGCCAGAGCCACACCCATCTCCCAGGTCACATGCAGGGGGAAGATGTTCCAGACAAGTGGAACAGGAAGTTACACTGACTGGATGTCCCCTGCCTGTGCCCACTCTAGGGAAATGAGGAATGTTGCATTTGACTGCTCCAATGGATTATGTCCAACAATGTGTTTAGTGACTACCAGAAATGTAACAGTGGATGGTTATTCCTGCGTTGCAAACCATAGCCCCGTTTTTAGGAATGGACCTTTCTCTCTCTACCACCACCCCTGTCCAGTTCTCATCATAGAATCTCAGCAGGTCACACAGCCCCCCCTCCCTTGTTTTGTTTAAAGATTTGGCACTGAAATGCTATATGAAGAAGATATTTCTTGAGAGCTGTGCCTTGGTTTCGTAACAGCCTAACCCATATTGCAAAATGCTGACAACCTTCTGCATATTTTAGGACTCACCCTGATGGGAATACAGGATTGCTATTCATGTCAAAGTGAATTTGGCACTGATGGTGGTGTTCTTTTCCCTTTTTAATCCCTTCATAGCTAGGAGCAGAGTACAAATTCATGCATTTTAATTTTTATTTTACTCGCTTAATAAGTGTAATTACCTGTAATGTTGGAAAATTAAAAACGACACTAATTAGAAGCTGCTGTCTTAATCAACACTCAGGAGCTGCTTCCCATTGGGGGTCTGAATGCGTTTTCTGTTCAGTTTAGCTCAAAGCCAGGTGTCTCCCCCTGCGTGAAGGCTAAAGGAGAAACTGGCAAGTTATTGCTCTGGGAAACTTATTTAAAGCTAATCAGAGCTGGGCTTGAATATCTCAAGGTTTAGGAAGGGGGAAAGTTCCCTTTTACCATGTCAGGCTGTTCCATCCAGCCACATATTGTCATTACAAGGGATAACCAGTGTGGTGCCTTCTATATGTTGTTGGACTACAACTTCCATCAGCCCCACACAGCAAACATTACATGGGCAGAGCTGATGGAGACTGAAGGTAAGAAAATAGTGTCCCTGTGCCAGCTTAATCTCAGTGCTTGAGAATACTGCTACTACTACTATATTATTTATACCCCACCCATCTGGCTGGGTTTCCCCAGCCACTCTGGGCGGCTTCCAGCAAAATATTAAAATACAATAGTAACATTAAAAGCTTCCCTAAACAGGGCTGTCTTCAGATGTCTTCTAAAAGCCTGGTAGTTGTTCTTCTCTTTGACATCTGGTGGGAGGGTGTTCCACAGGGTGGGTGCCACTACCAAGAAGGCCCTCTGCCTGGTTCCCTGTAACTTGGCTTCTCACAATGAGGGAACCACCAGAAAGCCCTCTGCACTGGACCTCAGTGTCCGGGCTGGACGATGGGGGTGGAGATGCTCCTTCAGGTATATAGGACCGAGGCTGTTTAGGGCTTTAAAGGTCAGCACCAACACTTTGAATTGTGCTCGGAAACATATTGGGAGCCAATGAAGATGGCTGTTGTCTGTTCCCTTCCTTTCCACCCCAAAATAGTTGCACAGAGCATGGTGCTATGACTTTTCGTTGGGCTGAATTTGGCTCCACTGCAGATTCCTGTCAGTGTTAACATGCATGGATCTTAGCCCTTGAATCATCTGAACAGTGCAATGTCACAGACTCTGCATTTGACTGCTGCCACTCTGTGCTATTTCATCTGCCTCCTTTGCAAGCAGCAAAGCTAAATGTTTGCCCCCTTCCCATCTCCAGAACGATGTCCAAGGCAATAGTAGCCCTCATTTTGACATCTCAACAAGCTTAGCTGGTGAACAGGGCAACAAACTTTCTGGAAACTGCAGTGCTCTAATTTCACTACACCATACTTGCCAAGTGCCCCATTTTAAGTGGGCCAGTCCCACTTTTTGGAAGGTGCCCTGGGCTCTGCCTTCATCTTGTGGCACCCCAATTTCATGTGGTGGGTGGGAAAGCAGCACGGGTGGGTAAGGAGGGTGAGGGCAGGTGGGTGGCAGTGGCGGTGGGGCCAGTGGCATGAGGTGTGTCCAATTCTCAGTACCCTTAAGAAACTATGGGAGTCTTTGGGGGAAGCCATGACTGGTTGAAGCGTTATAATGGTCTTTTAACTGTATACTGCAAAAGAGGCCTGAGCCATGTCCATTAATTTCAATGGGTCTGCTCTAAGATGGACTAGTATTGGATACAACCCAAATATTAATGTCACTCTTCAGTTTAGGAAACCCAGGGCAAAGAAGATTAAAACTTAAAAACACCCCCCCCCCATACACCATCCAATATCAAGTACAAATAAAGCAATAACAGATGACACAGGAAAAGCAAAAAACAACATAAATGCAATAAAAACTAATAACACCAGCTAGATGACTTGCAGGAGAGCTGGGGCAAATTTGTACGGTGCCAGATTTGGTACCAGGTAAGCAAGGGATGGGACTGTCATCAGCCTGAGGGCCAAATTCCTTTCTGAGTAGCCTTCTCGGGGCATTCATCAGTGGTGGCAGGGTCAGAGACACAAGTGAGTGGAGCAATTAGTGTTTGCTTTACCTCTGGATAGTCGGTTGGATTCTGCACAAGCTCTGCACACATTTTTCACACTCTTCTCATCCATCCAAACAAACAGAAGATATTTTTAGGATTCAAGGACAACACTGCAGCTGGGCAAAAATATTCAGGATGCAAAGCAGAGCCACCTAGGGGTGGAGTCTGGGGCCAGACAGAGTGATCTGGAGGGCCACATTTGGCTCATAGGTTGAGTTCCCCCACCCCTAGATGAACCTCGCCAGTACATTTTCCTATCTAAAATCTGCAAACTGATGCAGAAATGGGGACAACTGCCTTGAAGGCTGGATGAATTAGAAAGTGATGTTCTCCCATCCCCTGACATTATAGTTGCAATCCTATACACACTTACATGGGAACATCTGATCTCAGTGTGTGTGTGTGTGTGTGTGTGTGTGTGTGTGTGTGTGTTTAGGATTGCACTATAAGTGAGTAAATGAAAAACAGAAATGTATCACTAGCCTCCTAATTCTAGACAATGTGCTGTTTACATCAATTTAAATGTGAACAAATTACAGCATGCACAAATGACCCATTTTCTTTCAAAGTGTGGATGAGATACAAATTAGCATGCACAAATGAGTTGTCATCCTCCCATCACAGAATAATAGTACAGAGTTACATTACTGGCTCTGCACCGAAACATAAATGATCAAGAAAAAAATGGAAAGCAACTGATAGTTGGTTCTTTCATGGGAAGTGCTGAGAAATGTTCTGGCAAACATACCTAAGGGGCTGTGGAATTTGCTTTTAGAGAATTAAAGCAGTAAACCAAATTCCCTTGGTCTGGAAAGACAGCATTGTAGCTGGAAAAAAATATATATATATATATAGAATTTTTTTTAAAAAAATATGAATGCTCACAAAGGTCCTGAATAAAACTGGGACTGTAATTACCTTTTATTAGCTTTTTCTGCATCAGAATATCCATTCTCTAATGTGGTTAACCCTGCTTGGTTAATCCTTGTTCTGAATATATAGCATCATGGCAGGAATATATCTATATATATATATATATATATAGATATATAGATATATAAAATTTTTCAAAAAATATATGAAGGCATACAAAGGTCCCGAATCAAAGTGGGGCTGTAATTGCCTTTTATTAGCTTTTTCATAAAGCTTTCTGCATCAAAATGTCTGTTCTCTAATGTGGTTAACCCTGGTTCCTTAATATCAGCTTTGCCGAAACTGACAAGGGGATGAGAGAACGCAGGCTGCCGCGAAACAACTTTTTTGTTGTTGTTGTTTTGATCTGGTGAACGTTCAAATGTCAGCTGTGTTTTTGCTAGCCCGTGAAATATGATGTCTCTCTTATCAACACGGCTTGCTGTGCATTGTATTTCAGCTTGACAAAATATGGCAGAGCCATTAGAGGCAAAGTAGGGGGGGGAGGAAGCACAGCAACATTAGGATGCAAGAAAAGCCAAAGGTCAGTCTAGTCCAGGGGTCAGCAACTTTTTCAGCCATGGGCCGGTCCACTGTCCCTCAGATCTTGTGGGGGGCCAGATTATATGGGGGGGGGGAATGAACGAATTCCTATGCCCCACAAATAACCCAGAGATGCATTTTAAATAAAAGCACACCTTCTACTCATGTAAAAACACACTGATTCCCGGACCGTCTGTGGGCCGGATTGAGAAGGCGATTGGGCTGCATCCGGCCTCCAGGCCTTACGTTGCCTACCCCTGGTCTAGTCTATCAAGCTTGTTCTCACAGTAGCCAACCAGATGCCTACGGGAAATCTTCAAGCAGAACCTAAGCACAACAGCACTCTCCCCACCTGTGATTTTAGCCATATTGCCTCCAACAGTGGAGGTAGAAAATAGCCATCGAGGCTAGTAGCCATTAAGGAAGCTGGAAAACTGCTCATACTTGGATTTTGTCCAGCAGACCAAAGAAGAAACTGACCACTCACCAGTCTTGACATGGGCAGCATTTGAGACCTGGCGTGGGCTCCCTGAGCCAGCTGCTGAGGCTGCAGTGTTCCTGCCTGGCCCTGGTTCAAATCAGCCAATCAGCTGTGGCCGGAGGGGAGGGCAAAAGTAGGAGCCAGAAGAGGAGGCTCCCGATGACACAGGTCAGCCACTTGGTTCAGAACGTCACCCACCCAACCCTCCCTCTGATTGTTTATTGTTTCTTACAGGCTAACCCTTTCCTTTTTAGGTTCGCAAGCATTGCTACGGTCTCATGATGGTTGCTGTTTACCAGAGCCAGGAAGGATTTCCCTGTAGCAATTGTCACAACTTTGGCGGTTTTAGGCCTTGGGAGGAGTCCTTTAGTCCAGGGGTGTCCAACTTCCAAGAGACTGCGATCTACTCCCACTATAAATAAACTGGCAGTGATCTACCCATTGGATTGACCAGAGTTGTTGAGCTTTCTTTAGGGAGAGAGATCAGAGTTGTTGAGCTTTTTTTCTCTTTTGTTTGACCTCTGGAGATCACGCGATAGACCAGGATCGACCAGGGACAGCCTGCGATCGACTGGTTGGACAGCCCTGCTTTAGTCAATCAATTGAATGGAGGGGTAGCGTGGTAGCGCACCCCTCACACGGTGTTAGCATGACCCCGTTAGAGGGGTCTTATGCTGGGTGTCACCGACCATTAGTGCTTGGTCAGATTCCCAGAACTGGAGGAGTGGGGGGGCCAGCTGCGCAGTGGTGTAGTGTGGGTTGTCAGCACCCGGGGCAAGGCAAGTAATTTGTGCCCCCTAACCCGTGGATTTGCGCCCCCTAACCCTAACCCCCAGATGTTGTGCCCGGTGCGGCCGGGCCCCCCTGCACCCCCTACGCTACGCCACTGCAGCTGCGTAATCTTATGTTCTGCATTGCCCCCCATAATTCCTGTTTGCCCCTGCTCAGCCTCAGTCCCCAATCAGGGGTTGAGAGAGATATACGGCCAATGCCTAAGCCAAGGTTTTCCTACATCTGAAATTTAATAAAGTTGCAGTCTAATTTTAATCCCATAACTACTCTGTGTTGTGTCTAATTTATTGGGCCTGACTTCCGGGGACAAGGGGTCTGCGACTGGGCAGCCAAATATTTGTTTGGTGCCCTGTAGATGGCATTGGATTGCAACTCCCATTGGCCCTGCTGACTGGTACAACTGAGGGCTCACTCGGAGTTCTGCTTGTCCTCCCCACTGAGGAAATCCAATCTTTACTGCTGAATCAGAGCAAACATCAATTGGGTTTTCTCTGGATTGATGCTTGCTCTGATTTCTCACCAAAGAGCAAGTTTTCCAGAGGAAAGCAGTGAGGGAAGACTTCTTAAAAAAATAAAAAATAAAAATTGCAACTGATGTGAAAATTTGGCAAACCAAACTGGAGATTGGAAAATCGAGAGAAACCAAAATGGACAAATCCACCCTCTCCTAGTAGTGACATAGATGTATCAAAATAAAAATATATATTGTGAGGAAATTCCCTCCATTTCACTAAGGTCAGGGCTTTCTTCTGGTTTGAGACCTTTGTTCTGTTGATATTGCTTACAGGCTGCGAAGTAACACAGGAGAGGAGTTTGACAGCTGCAGAGAGGAGAGGTGTTAAGTCTTGATGAAACGTTTATGAAAAACATAGGACAGACTTCTGCGAAATGAATGGGCACTTTCCAATACAATATTCAAACTGAACTACGGACTTCCTTCAGATTTTACACTTCTCCCAGTTTTGCAATGCAGTTCTCCAGGCAGGTCTTGTGCACAAAAATGAATATGCTTAGGTAAATTGTGCACAAAAAATGCATATAGTCATAAAAATTAACATACAAAAATGCATTGCATTAGGGAAAATTGCATTCCAAAAATGTGTACTTTAAGTAATGATGCTGATGAATTTTCATGAGAACTTATAATATAGTATTGCAAAATTATGCATAAATATGGAGAACTGGAAGACTAGACAAACAAGAAATAGAGAGAAACCTAAAGTGGCAGACTGGCCAATCTCTACTTAATGCACAGCAAGGTTGAGGTCTCCTCATTTATTTTGTTAGATCAAGTCCCCTTGAAGGAGGGAAGCTAGAAAGCCAAATATATTGAGGAGGTGTGTTTCTCTAAGCTCCCATTTTATTTCACAGCATGAAAAGCATACAAAGAAATAATCATTTTAAAAAAACTTCACTTCACTTTCAAGAGTTTGAAAGGAGACCCCGGGGTAGACGACATAGAGGAGGTTAGGAAGGAAAACTGCCTTCCAGTCTTGAACTTGAAAAGGAAAGAAGTCTTTTACGCTGAACAACTTTGATTCCTCCACTTCCCCCATTTTTCAGTTGCTCAGTAATAGGCAGGTTAGTTGAGATAGACATAATGGGAGGTTAGCTCAGGTTACCATGGCTGCAACTTCTTGCGAGTTGTTTTCAGGGGAAACATCTCCCTGCAATGCCAACCGATCCATTTGGCGAGGAATGTGTGTGGCAGGTGTGTGTGTGTGTGGAGTTGTTGATCTCTAATTGCAAGGTTTCAGAGATCAGAATAGCTGGTGGGGAACTGGCCATATTCAGAACCTTACAGTTGATTGCAGCATAAATATTTCCACCCCTCTCTGTATGTCGTTGGAAGCAGGGGGTATGTTGAGCTTACGTGCATGAACCCAGTTCTGTTCATTTGTATGACAATATGCATGCACAGAAACCATGGAGACCATGAGGCAGGGAGAGGAGAGGAGAGGAAAGCAAGCAAAGTAAAAAACAGCAACTTGTATTGCTTTGAATCCTCTTAGATAAAGACAGTCTGAGGTAATCCAGTGCAAAATCAGAAACCATTTTCTCTCTTGCTTTTATAGGTCCAAATCTGCCACTCTGATCTGTGCATGCCAGTTAGTTTGCCATTGTGAAGGCATCGAAGGGCTTGTTGCACACATGATAATGAACTGGAGAATCGTTGTAATGTGAACATGTATCTCAAAGTCACCATGTCGCGTGGGATCAAGAGGTCACAATAATCATGCATGTTGCCAATGCATGTTGCTCAGCAAGAAGCCCTCTGCTGATACCTTGAGTCCTGCTTCTGCTACCTCTTCCACTTGCAACCAGGTCACCCACTCAATCTATATGGTCCAGAGCAAACAAGCAAGCCAGCAAGCAAGCAAAAGGAGCTGCAGCTGCCCTTTCTGCTCACTTATTGCCCAGGTTGGACCACAAGTAGTTGTGAAGTGTGAGCCAGGAATAATAAGCTTTAGGCCCAGGAGTCAGGGCCAAGATGCAAGCTAAGAGACAGGACTGCATAGCAGGCCAGCACTAAAGGGCTGCACGTTTAAGGAGAAATCCAGGAGTCGGAACCAAAGAGCAGAGAATTCAGACCAAGAATCACACCAGAGCTCAGAAAGACATTGTTGCTTGAGCAAAGTGCATCTAGACCAGGAAGTCTTCTTCTACCCCTTTCTCAGCCAGAAGGCTCCAATGGTCAGGCTAGGTGGGTGGAGTCAGTATTGGCTCAGAAGGTGTTTTGTGAAGGTGCCTCCCACAGTTCAGCAACTTACCATGCAGGGGAGCTACGCACAGATCCAGCAGCTCCTCACAGTGGCCTTCCCTACTCCAGCATTGAGAGGAAAAGATCTGCTGAAAGCATATTGCATGAGCACGCCCCCCCAGCTCTTTCCAATTCAAAAGCAGGAAAATGTACAGTTCCGCTGAGAATGGGTTATAATTTTTCACAGCATTTCAAAGGGCACATCTGCATATGCACTTGTGAGCATGCACATGCCTGCACGTGGGCACGCATGCACATGGGCACATGCACACACACACACACAACCAAACACACAAGTGTGCTTTTGAAAGAAAGGGAATTTCAACAAGCATTCAAGAGGAGAGATGTGAAAGAGCTTCGGGCAGTTATCTTCAAAACTACAGGCCAATGCAGAGGATTCATGGTACCTGCCAACTGTAATGGACAGTAATGTGCACCTCTCGTCCCATTTGTAACATCCTGGAGAACAGGTCGGGTGCCAGTGGTTGGCTAGGTGAGGCACTGCTCCAGAGCTCCAGGGTTGAGAAGGGCCCCTCACTGGCCCACTCACTTATCGTTGGGCCTGGCTGGATGCAGACTCAGCTTGGGAGTGGTCCATCTGCGGTGGCCACCTTGCCACCTCTTTTCTTGCTGCCTTCTCTGGGCTCTGAGAAAGGGTCAATTGTGGTCTTCTCAGGCATTCTGGGAAAGGAGTCCTGGAAAACATCTGTAGTTGGTCCCAATGCTAGAATATTTTAATGCTGGATATTTTAATAAGCATTTATTCTGATTTTTCTGCAGGGAGGTTAGATGATGTTGTGACAAAGCAAGTGTTATCCCACACCTCCCAGTGCATTTTCCCATCACTTTTCTTGTAGTAGAAAGTCTGATCTCCCAGAGAAATGGGTTTGTTGCACAAGACCCCCCAAATCAGCTATAATTGCACAACCTGAATTTTGCCGTCTTTGGTTGAATCTCATTTCGAAATAGTGACAGACTAGAAGCACCCTTAAAAAGAAAAGAAAAAAAAGTCTTTCCCCCTGCTATAGTGAGGATGCTGCAGGCATTCTCCTGGCCCCCTTGTTCAGAATGTTCAGAATGCCTGACCCTTTGTCAATGTTGGAGAGATATATATGTGTCCCCTCCCTCAGGCATCTTTGCTAACTCTATTATAGCAAGTCTGGAGACAGAGAAGGGAGACCCTGTGTGGCTCGCAGGATTTGATGGGAGAGGGGAGCAACAGGCACTGAAGTTATCAGAAAAGACCAACCGTCTTGTATCTATTTTCCCTGCAGGGAAGGACGGAGGGAATGATGAGTCTTTGAGCCCTTCCTGTTTTGGCACTGCTTGACACTTGTGTGCTGTGACTAGATGAGATACGAAAAAGGCAGCAAAACAAAAATACCACGCACTTCAGATTTTAGCAAGTCTGTTTGATTGCAGCCAGCCTGCAAAACTAATTTGAATGGGGATTTTCAAGGTATTTGGGAAAAAGGTCTGTTCAGTTCTACGTGGTGAAGTCAAAACCATTAGGGTTATGCATGGACCCCCATGATCCACCACTATGGCCCTGCTATGTGGTCCCAGGATCAGTTTAATTTAGCCAGTGTTGCCAGGGGCCACTCCTGGATCAGTCCCTGAAATAATTCACAGGGTGGGGCTAAAGGTTTTTCAACCCTTTCCAAACTTGCAGTTAAAATGGGGCTTAAAAGGTTAGGGATGGAGTGCATCAATACCATGCAGGATCAGATCCTCCTGAAAATATCATGTAGAGGCAGGAAAGATGAGATGTGAGAGTGGAGAACATGGGGCTCACAAGGTGATTCTCAGCATGGAAACAAAGGTGATACAAGCATGTACCTATTTTCATTTGTGACATGTTGGATAGGATGGGCTCTTAATCCCCATTTCATAGCTAAAGGTAAAAGGTAAAGGACCCTTGGACGGTTAAGCCCAGTCAAAGATGACTATGGGGTGTGGCGCTCATCTTGCTTTCAGGCCGAGGGAGCCAGCATTTTTTCACAGACAGCTTTCTGGGTCATGTGGCCAGCATGACTAAACCGCTTCTGGAACAACAGAACACCATGACAGAAACCGGAGTGCACGGAACGCCGTTTACTTTCCTGCTGCAGTGGTACCTATTTATCTACTTGCACTGGCATGCTTTCGAACTGCTAGGTTGGCAGGAGCTGGGACAGAGCAACGGGAGCTCACTCCGTCGTGGGGATTCGAACTGCCAACCTTCTGATCGGCAAGCCCAAGAGTTTCAGTGGTTTAGAGCACAGCACCACCTTCATCCCTCCATTTCAATCCACTGTCAGATCTAATTTATTTTATTAGCATAGTTGGTGTGTGTGTGTTTTTTTTACAGATTGCATTTCTTCTGTTATCAAGCTGGAATCAATAGCATGGGGGGGGGGAGAACTGGGTCTCGGACACATTTTTTTTTTTTAATGCTGCAGATTTGATTCACACTACGATAATGTGTAATTTTATCAGTCTCCTGCTTCAGCCCCTCGATTTATTGCTCCTTCGAGTTCCATCTGCGTTTTGGATTGCTTTGCCACGATGTGACACCACTCAGTTCTTTTGTCATTTAATGAAGCAAAGCGACAGGAGTCCAAACCTTTCCAAATGTGTTAGTGGGGCTTATCCCCAGTTGAGGGATGACATGAACAACTTCATTACAGAACCACAGCTTCCTTGATCATGTTGTAAACAAGACAAAGTGACAGCCCTTCTCACACATACAGTAACACAATTTCACAGAAACAAAATTCTCCAGCTTTTGTTCTTCCTCCTTGCAATGAACTTTTATGGTGCATGGAGGACTCAGAGCTTCACATAAAACCGGGAGTGGGGAAACTGGAGCCTTCCAGATGTTGTTGGGTTCCAGTACCATCAGCCCCCAGCTAACATGGCCAATGATGAGGGATGACAGCAGCTATAACATTCAGAGGGCCACAGGTTCTGATGAAGATCAGATCAAACTTTCTACTCCCAAATTCCACTTCAGAGGGCTAAACATGCCAGAGGTCCACCAGACACAAAATGGCAGTGCAAGGCAGAAGCCAGCCAGAAAATGGTGCCAGATGGAGGTGTGTTTTGACATCATGAGCTGGCAATTACTGATTGCATCACAGCAGCTCCTGCTACTCATCACCCTGTTGTCCAACCACCTCAACTTTTGACAGCCCCAGTTAGCTTCAGGTGGGCTGACCAGACCTCAGGTGATCAAGGGCTATCTCAAGCCAATTCAGCCAAACCTGGATCTATCCGAATTGGCCCAATTTTGTTTGGCTGAACCTTGGGCATAGTCCTTATAATTTTATTCCCAAGTTGTTCTTGCAAATGTTACAGAAAAAAGCTCCCCCTCCTTCTCCTCCTTTTAGTGTAATGGTAACATGGCTCACCAAAATGTATTTCAGTAGGATGTCTGCAGAATATCCTGTGATCTCTAGCTCTGTTACAGTAAAATATCACTGCTATGCATTTCTGGGTTTCCAGCACTTGGTGGACATTTGCTAAATTAATTAGTTTGATAAATAATGGTTAGGCAGTGCATTTATAGAATGCAATAATTATTCAAATGAAGGTAACAATGTCCCTATTATTCTTTTCTCTTGCAATGGCCTGGCAGTTCTCGCATACCACTTTAATGATTGCACTTAATGCACTGTATAAAGAAAAAGAAATAGGATTCTCACTTACTATTTCAGAAGTTAACTATCAGACTTCTTACCTTCTGAATCCTCACCAAATATAAGCCCATTATTCGTAGTCCACCCTGTGGTTCCCAAAGCTTGTGGTAGTGCCCCGTGGGGGGTGGGATTACTTAGGGGGTGCTAAGAAGCAAGTGGGTGACGGGGGGCACTGGAGGTGTACATAACTTTGAAAAGTTGGTATCAACTGGATCAAGTTCATTAGTTTTATTGAATTAATTAAACTAAATAGTTTTAATTGGATTTTTGATTAAATGTGCAATTAATTGTTAGTGTTTTGAATTTTATTATGTTATTGTCTTCCTTAATGGGTTGCACAAGCCACTATTCTAAATAATGCTTTTTAAGGGTGAGGCAGGGAGCACTGGGGATGGGTTTAGTGGTAATCAAGGGGCAAGTGCCTGACAAAGTTTGGGAACCACTGATCTACTCCATTGTAATCTTAGCCCACATCATCTGTAAATTCAATATTAATGAACCAACCTATAACAAGCCCCAAGCACAGTCATATGCATAACATCCACAACAGCAACCCCCTATCTTATCTCATATCCCTCAAAAGGCCCCCATCCTTGGGGTGGGGGGCAGTTTGCACAGATGGCTTCAGAGGAGAGGATGGAATGAAAAACCTTCATTTTGTGAATGTCCTCCAGCTAATTCACCCAAGGGTGATTTTTTGTTGTTGTTGTTTAGTCGTTTAGTCGTGTCCGACTCTTCGTGACCCCATGGACCAGAGCACGCCAGGCCCTCCTGTCTTCCACTGCCTCCCACAGTTTGGTCAGACTCATGTTTGTAGCTTCAAAGACACTATCCAACCATCTCGTCCTCTGTCGTCCCCTTCTCCTTGTGCCCTCCATCTTTCCCAACATCAGGGTCTTTTCCAGGGAGTCTTCTCTTCTCATGAGGTGGCCAAAGTATTGGAGCCTCAGCCTCACGATCTGTCCTTCCAGTGAGCACTCAGGGCTGATTTCCTTCAGAATGGAGAGGTTTGATCTTCTTGCAGTCCATGGGACTCTCAAGAGTCTCCTCCAGCACCATAATTCAAAGGAATCAATTCTTCCGCGATCTGCCTTCTTTATGGTCCAGCTCTCGCTTCCATACATCACTACTGGGAAAACCATAGCTTTAACTATACGGACCTTTGTTGGCAAGGTGATGTCTCTACTTTTTAAGATGCTGTCTAGGTTTGTCATTGCTTTCCTCCCAAGAAGCAGGCGTCTCTTAATTTCGTGGCTGCTGTCACCATCTGCAGTGATCATGGAGCCCAAGAAAGTAAAATCTCTCACTGCCTCCATTTCTTCTCCTTCTATTTGCCAGGAGGTGATGGGACCAGTGGCCATGATCTTCGTTTTTTTGATGTTGAGCTTCAGACCATATTTTGCACTCTCCTCTTTCACCCTCAATAAAAGCTTCTTTAATTCCTCCTCACTTTCTGCCATCAAGGTTGTGTCATCTGCATATCTGAGGTTGTTGATATTTCTTCCGGCAATCTTAATTCCGGCTTCGGATTCATCCAGCCCAGCCTTTCGCATGATGAATTCTGCATATAAGTTAAATAAGCAGGGAGACAATATACAGCCTTGTCGTACTCCTTTTCCAATTTTGAACCAATCAGTTGTTCCATATCCAGTTGTAACTGTAGCTTCTTGTCCCACATAGAGATTTCTCAGGAGACAGATGAGGTGATCAGGCACTCCCATTTCTTTAAGAGCTTGCCATAGTTTGCTGTGGTCGACACAGTCAAAGGCTTTTGCATAGTCAATGAAGCAGAAGTAGATGTCTTTCTGGAACTCTCTAGCTTTCTCCATAATCCAGCGCATGTTTGCAATTTGGTCTCTGGTTCCTCTGCCTCTTCTAAATCCAGCTTGCACTTCTGGGAGTTCTCGGTCCACATACTGCTTGAGCCTTCCTTGTAGAATTTTAAGCATAACCTTGCTAGCGTGTGAAATGAGTGAAATTGTGCGGTAGTTGGAGCATTCTTTGGCACTGCCCTTCTTTGGGATTGGGATGTAGACTGATCTTCTCCAATCTTCTGGCCACTGCTGAGTTTTCCAAACTTGCTGGCATATTGAGTGTAGCACCTTAACAGCATCATCTTTTAAAATTTTAAATAGTTCAGCTGGAATACCATCACTTCCACTGGCCTTGTTATTTGCAGTGCTTTCTAAGGCCCATTTAACTTCACTCTCCAGGATGTCTGGCTCAAGGTCAGCAACCCCACTACCTGGGGTGTACGAGACATCCATATCTTTCTGGTATAATTCCTCTGTGTATTCTTGCCACCTCTTCTTGATGTCTTCTGCTTCTGTTAGGTCCTTACCACTTTTGTCCTTTATTATGGTAATCTTTGAACGAAATGTTCATTTCATATCTCCAATTTTCTTGAACAGATCTCTGGTTCTTCCCATTCTGTTGTTTTCCTCTATTTCTTTGCATTGCTCATTTAAGAAGGCCTTCTTATCTCTCCTTGCTATTTTTTGGAAATCTGCATTCAATTTCCTGTATCTTTCTCTATCTCCCTCGCATTTGGCTTGCCTTCTCTCCCCCACTATTTGTAAGGCCTCGTTGGACAGCCACTTTGCTTTCTTGCATTTCCTTTTCATTGGGATGGTTTTCGTTGCTGCCTCCTGTATAATGTTGCGAGCCTCCATCCATAGTTCTTCAGGCACTCTGTCCAGCAGATCTAAATCCTTAAACCTGTTCCTCACTTCCACTGTGTATTCATAAGGGATTTGATTTAGATTGTATCTTACCGGCCCAGTGGTTTTTCCTACTTTCTTCAGTTTAAGCTTGAATTTTGCTATAAGAAGCTGATGATCTGAGCCACAGTCAGCTCCAGGTCTTGTTTTTGCTGACTGTATCGAGCTTCTCCATCTTTGGCTGCAGAGAATATAATCAATCTGATTTCGATGCTGCCCATCTGGTGATGTCCACGTGTAGAGTCGTCTCTTGTGTTGTTGGAAAAGTGTGTTTGTGATGACCAGCTTGTTCTCTTGACAGAACTCTATTAGCCTTTGCCCTGCTTCATTTTGCTCTCCAAGGCCAAACTTGCCAGTTGTTGCTTTTATCTCTTGGTTCCCTACTTTAGCATTCCAATCTCCTATAATGAGAAGAACATCCTTCTTTGGTGTCACTTCTATAAGGTGTTGTAAGTCTTCATAGAATTGGTCAATTTCAGTTTCTTCCGCACCAGTAGTTGGTGCATAAACTTGGATTACTGTTATGTTAAAAGGTCTGCCTTGGATTCGTATCGAGATCATTCTATCATTTTTGAGATTGCAACCCAGTACTGCTTTCGCAACTCTTTTGTTGACTATGAGGGCCACTCCATTTCTTTTGCGGGTTTCTTGCCCACAGTAGTAGATATGATGGTAATCCGAACTAAATTCGCCCATTCCCGTCCATTTTAGCTCACTGATGCCCAGGATGTCAATATTTATTCTTGCCATCTCATTTTTGACCACATCCAACTTACCCAGGTTCATGGTTCTTACATTCCAGGTTCCTATGCAATATTTTTCTTTACAGCATTGGACTTTCCTTTCGCTTCCAGGCATATCCGCAACTGAGCGTCCTTTTGGCTTTGGCCCAGCCGCTTCATCAGCTCTGGATCTACTTGTACTTGCCCTCCGCTCTTCCCCAGTAGCATGTTGGACGCCTTCCGACCTGAGGGGCTCATCTTCCAGCGTCATAACTTTTATATGCCTGTTGTCTTTGTCCATGGAGTTTTCTTGGCACGGATACTGGAGTGGCTTGCCGGTTCCTCCTCCAGGTGGATCACGTTTGGTCAAAACTCTCCACTATGACCTGTTCATCTTGGGTGCCCTGTTCGGCATAGTTCATAGCTTCTCTGAGTTCTTCAAGCCCCTTCGCCACGGCAAGGCAGTGACTGTCACTATTTTGGGGTGAGATTCAACCACAAACTGGCACATTGCACCTGTGCATGGAGAGGTCCTGTGCAACAAACCCATTTCCCCTGAAGTCTCACTTTTTCTTCACTGACAAGTGATGGGCAAATGCTTTGGAAATTGTGGGATAGCGCTTGCTTTGACACTACCCTACTAACTACCCCTAATTCCTTCTGATTGAAGGAATGCACTTTAAAGGGGCAACACCTGAGAACATTTCACCCCTCCCATATCCAAGAATCTGCTGATGTTCTCTGCTGATTCTCCAGAGAGGAGGGGGCGGTTTCTGCTCTCTACTTATTCCGCTTCAGCCTCACATCAAAGAGAGAGAGAGAGACTGAGTGTTAGAGAGAGATCGTGTGTATAGATAAGGTTGCTGCTAAGAGCAGCTGCAGACACTCAGTGCAGTTCAGCATTTTCGTTTAGACCTCATTTAGCTCTGTACATAGTTGTGTATTATTGTTGTAGATAGAATAAAGATGATATTCTACAGAGCTGTTCTCCGAGTGGTTTGTGCTCTGCTATACTTTCCTGTACTCTGCTGTGTGATGACTGTCTTCTTGTTGGAGTGAATCCGGTGCTCACAACTCTAAGCTGTGCACTTTGACCTGTTCCTGTGCAGAAGGTGGTCTCTGGAAGTGCTACCCAGCTCGCCTAGCCCAGTGGGGCTGAAGTGTATGAGTCCAGCTGGTGGCACTGGCTCAAGGGCGATGCTGACAACACCATCTAATTTCCCTGCAAACAAAACAGGGTGAGCTCTCATCAAACAGATCACCTGGAAGCACCCCCAAGGATCCAAACCATTGTGATGAAGCCTGGAAAGATGTCTGATCTGTTCCTCAATGCAGCAGATACCCTTGCGTCCTTTGCAGGCAGACCGTGGACGGATTAGGCATGAGGATGGCTTTCTTCCGGCATAGCAACATTATTGGCGGCATTAACCTTGGAAACGCTGTCTTTGCTTTCAAGATGAGACAGTGCCTTGTGAGGATCTCATGGGGCCAGCTTGTGCATGATGGGGCTGGAGGTAGGGGTTACTATTATTACACTGAGCCGGTTGAATTAGTGCTATGTTTTTGCACCTCCTAGTCTGGAGGATTTGGGCTCCAATTTGGTTCCATTCAGTTTCTCAAGAGCACTCCGGGGCTCATAAACAATGCCTCATTTGCATTCTATTTCGTTTCAATACAACCCTGTTTATCTAAAGGTCCCTGGAGGCTCCGAGCAGGCACGAAACAAATGCGGCTGATGCAGAATGTGGGGACGCTAGCCAGCTGTTTAATGCACTCAAAAGCCACCTGGACGACCTTTGGAAATATTGATGGTCACATCCCTTGTCTTCGCACAGGCTGTTCCCAATTCCAGCGCTGAGTCAGGAGGCGCTGCTAACAGCTTCTGAAAGCCAGATCACTTACACAGTGCTGAGTTAGAAACCGCCAGGATAGAGGAAGTTTATCTCTGCTGGTCTTGCAGCTGTGGCTGCTGTTATAAGAAGCTAGAGTTCTAGTCCTAATAGAAGACTAAAAGAGAGAGGTCAATTAAATTAACTTACAATTATCAGGGTGTCATTGTTGCTGTTTTGTTTTGTTTTTAAAGCTACCATTGCTTGGGTCTCATTTCTGATTAGAGGGGATTGTAGACAACTAACCTTTTCTCAAAGTAAATGCACTGAAATTTAGGAGGCTTAATTTCCATTAGTTTCAGGAGGTGACTATGAATAAAAGCTAGTTGAAGACAATTCAGGGGTTCCTGGCTAGAACATATTCTTCTAGACCAACATGAGACTGAGACCCTCTGTACTTAGAATTAAGTGCTCCTAGTGGGCACAATAGAAAGAACATGAGTGTGCAACTCTGTCAGCTAAACTCATCATGCTTATTAGGGTATTTCAGAACAGTCTGCCGTTTCTCCAAAGCTCCTTCAATTTGTGCTGTGCTTCCTTTTGGATGCGTTAATTACCTTGTGATTTATTCTCCTGCTATCAGGCGGTGGCTGTTCTCTTTAATGGTGCCCCGCTAATAGCTTGGCTGGTTATTCCATCCTCTGTGCTGACTTATTGCTTGGGGCACCTCTGCTGGGAAAGAAGCCACCCTGTCTCTATTGTGGAAGCACATTTTGCATGGCAAGGAGAGTATGCAAGCTGACAGCCTGTTGTGTTGGGGTTCAGGGAGAAATACAGTACATACCCAGGCGTTCCAATGCAAGCTTAACTTTATTGCAACGTAGCTAGAATGAGCGAAAAGCTCCACCCAGCAGCTGTGCCCGGAGGAAAACTACAGGAGTTCAATCAGGCCCCAAAGCATTAACTCAACCCATTAGCATATGGAGAGGTTGAAGCTTAAGCCAAAGAAGGTTGAAGATGGAATGCAGTAGGTAGAAAGAGAGCTGTCCTCCCTCCCCATCACAAATGTAATTACTTGGCTTGTAGAAGAGAAAGTAGACAGGAAGATGATTTGCTCCATCTCTAATAATTTGGGGCCATTCAATGAAACTGGATGTTGGAAGATTCAGACAAAAGAAGTGCACCGAGTGCACAGTTCAACTTGAGAATTCATTGATCATTTATTATTTGTATTTATAGTCTACCTTTCTCTCCAAGGAGCTCAAGGTGGCACATATGGTTCTCTCCCCTCCCTGTTTAATCCACAACAACCCTGGGAGGTAGTTAGGCTGAGAGGCAGTGAATGGCCCAAGGTCACCCAGTGAACTTCATGTCCAAATGGGGATTTGAACCCCGGTCTCCCATGTCCTAGTCTGACTCTTTAACCACTACACCACACTGTTCACAATGTACCCAAACACCCAAATAATTTCCCGTAACAATGCATTTTTGATGGCATTTTCGCTTTACATAAGCCCGTATATGTATACTTAACCCTAGCCTATGCATTTTTGGTACACATTACTTGACTACAAGAATTATGGGGTGTTAGAGGAGGGGTGGTACCTCTGGTGGGGGGGGGGCACATCATGCTACTTCTGGGATGGTTTGTTCAACTTTGATCCCCACCCTGCACTCAGCTCTCACCTGTGGCTCCTAGAAGCTGTCAGCATATGACAGTGGCCACACTCCAGTAGTGGTTTTGACTGGTGAAGGTAGCTGATGGGTCTCAAACCCTTGGTAGGTTGGGACTTTGGCAGATTGAACAGATGGGACCAATAGTGGGTCCAAAGGTCAAGAAGGTGGTTTCTTCATGGGCTGTAGAGGGAAATGAGGGGCAGATGGGGCTTGTCAACCTGGGAAGGTAGCCCATCTAGGAGAAGGAAAGCTCTGATCCTAAGCCTTCACTGCCTTGTGGCTATATTCATTCATGAGAAAGGCTTTGGGAGTAAACCCTGAGGAAGAATCCATACCTGCTACCTGTGGGACATCGCTGGGCGAAGAAAAGGCTAAGGAGTGAACCTTACACAAATCTGGAGTGGAGTCCCCAAGGCAGTTAGATGTCACCTTGTACGTTTCCTTCTGGCAACTCCTGCAGGCAAGCTGGTGCCAAATGTACTGCTCTGTTTTCCTTTGGACCAAATCAAGAGGGAGACCTCCATATACACTACACAGGCTTTGTCCCAGGGAAGTCACATTGGTGCTCCGAACACAGCAATTTGACTTCACCCCTGGACGTGCACTCCATTGTCTCAAGACCGATTGATGCCAACAACAACAACTTATATAAAGAACTGCACTGCAAAAATTGGGGGAAGTGCAGATTTCAAAGGATGGCTGTGTTTTGAGTTGCACAACCTTTTGGAAAGTGTGAATTATGTAAAGGTAAAGGTAAAGGGACCCCTGACCGTTAGGTCCAGTCGCGGACGACTCTGGGGTTGCGGCGCTCATCTCGCTTTATTGGCCAGCATGACTAAGCCGCTTCTGGCGAACCCAAGCAGCACACGGAAACGCCGTTTACCTTCCCGCCGAAGCGGTACCTATTTATCTACTTGCACTTTGTGCTTTCGAACTGCTAGGTTGGCAGGAGCAGGGACTGAACAACGGGAGCTCACCCCATTGCGGGGGTTCGAACCACTGACCTTCTGATCAGCAAGCTCTAGGCTCTGTGGTTAATTGCATTTCTCCCCCATCGCTAGCTCAAACCCTGCCTGCAGCCACCCATGAGCAAGACTGCGCTCACCTGCTTATCAGTTGCATTGGAGGGCTGCTCATTGGGCAAGAACCCCTTGCCAACTACTTGCAACACCTCTGAATGTACTTTGGATGTAGAAGGTCTTAGGCAGTCTCCATGACCTCCACTTAAACAGCTATTAGTTTAGTAGAATGCATGAAAACACACACACCCTGCATGAGAATATGGAAGGTGCTGCCAATCAGTCTAAATAGCCTTTGGGTAGATGGACCTATGAGATGCTTCATATGCCTTGTTTGCTAGTTGGACTATCACCTATTGATCCAGGTGGAAAAATAGTAATTCACAGCTGACATCCAACTTGAGCAAGCAGTACAGAACTCATGCCCCAAAGAATTTCCCTAAGCTGCTTTTCAGCTTAAGCACTGTAAATATTAATATGTGTAGCTGAAGGTGTGGTTTTCAAAAAGCAACAGCAACAACACGCTGATTTTTCATTCCCTTGTGGTTGAGGGCATATGATCTGCCTATAAGGCCAAATTACTATCATAATACATTTTCCTTAAATTGGAGGAGGAGGAGGAGGAGGGGAAGGAAACATGCAGCACCAACTCAGGAGAAAGAGAACTCTAGTGGGAAATAAATCTCAATATACAACATTACAAAATCTATGCAGAATTGATTAGGGGAGCTATATTACAGTTATGCCTTGAGATGACAGACTCTGTGGATTTGTTGCAGATTTTTTTGCAGCTCAGTTCTAACCATTGCCCTGTTTGGATGCCCTGCTCATGTGTAAAACCTGCACAGGAGCAGGGAAAGCTGGAGATGAGTACTTTAAGCTCCAGCCCCTCCTTCCTCATTGCCCTAGAGATGTTTCTCACTTGTATGGATTTAGGATAAAGTTTCTGTAGAAACTGGCCTTTGATACAAAGGTATAACTTGCATTCACAGCTTCACCTACTTGCCATTGGAATGTGTCCCTCAGAAGGTTGCCTACTAGGAAATCTGGCCCTCAGGCTAAAAAAAATGTCCCCCACCCCTGTGGTAGCAGAACCTGTAGTTCCCTCCCCCCAATAATCAATTCATACATTCATAATATTTTTCAGATCACACACTTCCACTATTCCCAAGAACATAATAATGTGGAGATTATCATATCTAAATGAGGCCCTTCAGGGATCCAGTTTAAGCTCTCACACATTCTTGTTGAATAAAGGAAGAGGGCTACACAAGCATTCTGGTGTCCAACAGAATTGTATCATTCAATAATTAGATAATTTTCTTTGGGGAACAGGTCAAGCCTAGAAGAAAATCTAGCAATGTGGCCCGCTAGAAGGATCTGAGTGCAACAGTACCTCTCCGCATTTGTGATTCCCAGGAACATGCTGTCTCAGACAGTGGAGGCAGAACATAGACCCAATGGCTAGTAGCTATTAGGCATTGGTGATTCTGTCAGTTTTGACAGCTCTCAGTTTCTCCCTTTTCATTCATAAGTTCAATTCTTCATGTTTCCACACCAGTTTGTGATTTATTCATTTCTAAAGTCCTCATGAAAATTCAGTTGCATTTTAATGCAAATTTCTCCTCATATAAACACCTTTGGGGTCCAGTTTTTTTTGGGTGGGACTAACATGCACATTAGGGGACGCGGGTGGTGCTGTGGGTAAAACCTCAGCGCCTAGGACTTGCCGATTGCATGGTCGGCGGTTCGAATCCCCGCGGCGGGGTGAGCTCCCGTCATTCGGTCCCAGCTCCTGCCCACCTAGCAGTTTGAAAGCACCTCCGGGTGCTAGTAGATAAATAGGTACCGCTTACCAGCGGGAAGGTAAACGGCATTCCGTGTGCTGCGCTGGCTCGCCAGATGCAGCTTGTCACGCTGGCCACGTGACCCGGAAGTGTCTGCGGACAGCGCTGGCTCCCAGCCTATAGAGTGAGATGAGCGCACAACCCTAGAGTCTGGCAAGACTGGCCCGTATGGGCAGGGGTCGCTTTACCTTTACCTTTTAACATGCACATAACTGCAAAGCGATTTTCCCTGACACAATGCATTTCTGTATGCTATTTTCACTAATATGTGCGTTTGTATTCACATTTTCCCCTAGTAAACACATTTATATACACTTTACTTGGCTGGAAAGTTCCACTGAAAAATTCAGGGAAGCACAAATGTCAAAGGATGGCTGTGTTTCAGTTTGCATAGTGTTTTGAAAAGCGTGAATTACCTAAAAAATGCGAACTGAACTGAATCCCTAGCAGCCATTGATAGCCACTGTTTACTCAGAAGTAAATCTTCAATGGGACTTACTGCCAGGTAAATGTGCATAGGATAGCAATTTAGATAAATAAATGTTAATGCAACCAATTAATGGCCATTCCATTTCCTGCATGAGACCAGATAGCTCTTAACAGAGCCATCATGGCAGATATCCAGCTCTCATAAATTGAGGAAATGTATTTATTTAGCTAATGCTTTGTTGTCCTCGCAGTGGGCCCATTACACTTCTGCTCTTAACCTGCTAAAAAGGGTTGACACTTGCCCATTGTGAATCACAGCTGCATGATTGGCAGAAATTCGTTTTGCCAGGTGGAAACAGCTTTAAATCACAGGAAGGTGGATTTGAGTGAAAGATTTGGGGGGAAAGCTCTGGGTTCCTATGGGGCTGCTGAGCACTGGAAACCCAGGCAAGAGATTTTTAGGCCAAAAAGAACGTGCTTAATGTGGTAAGTAAATAATGAAAAACAACAAGAACCCACTTCTCACATGTCACATTCTTCCAGAATGCTGATCCTAACAAAGAATGATGTAAAAACATGTGGATGGTTAGTCAGCAACCTGGAGTCAGAGGTCATGAAGCATCCTGGAAGAAGGTTGGAGGATTGAACAGATACTATCAATATTTTCAACAACGTGGAATTAAAGCTGCATCAGTTCCTGAAAACAGACATTGCATTCCAGCCCTCAAAGGTTACAGTACCTATATCATTTTCCCATTAGTCAGGAGTACCCCAGGCCAAGGAAAATAGCTGAACAAAGACAGACATAATTGCCAATTCATCTGCCTTGTGAAAAATAAATACTGGGATCCAAAGAGCTGGAAGGGGCTGGCTGGGTCATCCTGTTTGGCTCTCTCTGCCAGGAGACATTCAGGGGGCATTGAATTCCTAGTGGACAAGTCCTCCTCCAGCCCCAGTGTGTGGGTCTGTGCCAGCTGTCAGTCCAATAGGGCTGGGGACAGATAATACCCTGCAGTGACAGGATCTATAGCCATAAACAAGTTCCCAAGAGGTCCTCTGTTGAAGTCAAGTCTTCATGCAGGCCACTTTTCTTCCTGTCAAATGCTCAACAAAAAGAGTTGCAACTCACACGTTCCCCACAACATGTGGTCTAGAGCTGATGCAGCCTAGCTTTTTCATATGGCAGTTATTTATGATATTGCCGATCGTTTTACATCGGTGACAATTGGGATTGTCTTTGAGGCATCCATTTTGATTGGTCTTTAAATCAAAGCCTAACAGCTCTGCAGCTGCAGTCCATGTTGAAAGATGCTATCTCCAGATCCCCTATGAAGAGACAGTTTGCCCATGTGCAGGCAATGCACCTGAAAACTGACCCCCACAACTTATTGGTTTGCCCAATCTACAAGGACTTAAGAACAGTCTGGTTTAAAGATTGAAATCTCTTAGTTGGGATCGATTGGGTAACTGATTAACTTTTCATTAAGAGGCAAGTCCCCTTGCACATCTGAAAAGGTGGCTTGTCTTGCCTCTAGAGCAGCAATTTTAAGCAGCAAGGTTTGTGGGAATGAGATTACTTTAGGAGAGCAAACTCTTGCCTGACAAAATGTCTGGTTTTAATAATTATTTTAACAGTGCTATGCATTTTATTCAGTTTTTTATTCCTGTTTATATATTTTATCTTTTGTCATGGCTTCAGCTTAAGCAAATAAATAAAATTTGTATTTGTTGCATATGATCATTAAATCAACTGCCATTTATTTGTAAGGCAGAGGGAGCTAGTAAAAACACTCCGTCTCTCGTTTCCCAACAGCCACCAACTAATAAGATATTCAAGATGTCACAATATTTCTTTGGACTTGGAACAGAAAATGACCGTGTGCTATTTCCTGGCTAAGGATGAATGTATTTGTGCCAGCTGAGTCATTTGCTGCATGCAGTTTTGAATAGTGCATCCAGTTATACCCTATATCTTACTATAGTTTTGCCAATATTTTTGGACTCCAGTTCCCATGAGCCCCAGCCAGCATGGCCAGTGGTCAGGAATGATAGAAATTGAAGTCCAGATTCTCCACCCTTGACTTAGGTAACATGAGTGGGGCTGGGTTAATCTGAAGTAATATAGGAAAAATCTCTTTCTCTAATGTACAAGCCACCATTCTGAATTATGCTTATCCTCTGAATTAAGGGATGCAGTGATGAATTAAGTGGTGCAAGAAAGCACTGTTTTGCATTCAGGGGTGGCAACTTGGAGAAAATATTTTTGTGGGAGAGGTAAGCCCCACCCACATAATCCGTCACAATATGCAGTGCATGCGTACAATTTAAATGGCAATGCCCATCAACTTTGGGGGCACCTGCCCCCTCAAATATTTTATGGGGGGGGGAAGGAATGGGTCCCAAGCCCTCAGGAGCTAGTTCCCATGTTTCAACCCCCCCTCCGATTTTCATATGCAGCATGTTTCTTTTCCACTGCAGTTCATCTTCCACCAAAAACGGTTATTCATCTCGCTGTCCACTGTGGTGAAATTAATTATGTAAATTGAGCGCATTATATTGTTTATGTTATTACATCTCATACATTTCAGTGCAAAGGAAAAACAATGCAAAGTATCATTTGCAGACTGACTCCAGCAGCAATAGCAAATACTAGTTGTAGTCACTGGATTGATTTCCGTTCTGGACCTGGAAGGAATTAGCGAGCAACAGCAATTTCCACTCCTGTTTCTGCTTTCATCAAAATTCTCCAACATCCCTACCCTTCAACACACTTTTTAAAAACCCAATCTTATTGCAATTCTTTTAACTTCCCTAGAGGGTGAAAGAGATGGGCCTGTAGCAGAGGCGGTGGGGGTGGGAACTGGGGCTTCCCCTTTGCTCCACAGGCTACCCCGCAGAAATAGTATTATTTTTCTGTTTGCTTATTTGGATATTTTGTGCCCTGCTCTTTATTCCCCATTGGGACTTCCAGCGTGACTTTCAGAGGAGTTTGTAAGGTACGGTAAACAAATGATAATAAAGTAGGATGGACAAATAAGAAATGGCAGAGGGGCAACAAAATTCAGTGTTAAAAAATGGAGTTTAAGAACAACAGGACAGAAGAACAAAATGTCCTGGGCAAATAAACAGCCGTGGAGTTGGGTAATTTTAGACTCAGGACTCGATGTTCTCATGTTCACCCGGCCTTTTTAGATGGTAATTAGTATTACTTCACTTACTTTGAAATGCGATAAGCAAGCCTCCTTCTGCTGCGTTTGGAGGGCCTGCTGCTCATTCAGCTGAGTGGGACCTTGACTTGTGCCCCAACGTCCTACCACGATGGTAGCTTTGCAAATAAAGAGATGTAGAGAAGATGCGAAATTTGGTGCTGGAGAATCCTTGCTGGGGACCTACTTCATTCCAGAAGTGGGGTGCTGGAGCTAAACCTCTATCTGTGGTCACCACCAGCTTCACCTCCCAACTTGGAGACTGGGTAAAATGAAAAACGACGAGAAACTGAAATTGACAGATTTATTCCATCTCTTCCTGGGAGCCAGCCCTGTCAAACTGAAAGGGGCTTATTTCTGAGCAGGCACAGACAAGATTGTGCTTCAGGTGTGCTTCGCCCCATTGACTTTGGCAGGCTCTGCTCTTGCATTGCTTTGTGGCCTTTGATTGCCACCTCCTGAAACATGTGCAGCTGCGATGCTTCTCCAGGGTTTTAACATCTTGTTTGACACGGATGCCGGCAATCAGACTTTTTGTTGCTTGCGAAAAATGAAACAAGTGATTACATCTCGGAGAAGAATCCATTAAGAAACAGCTATTCCCTATCTGATGCATGGATGTTAAGTCACTAAGTAACTCTCATTAATATTAATGCGACTTGCACACTGCATTAATGGAGAGTAAACATAAGGTTCTGAACTGGCAATCTTTCAAGGTGTGTGTGTGTGTGTGTTGCATGAGGAAGGGAGAGAGGGGAAGGCAGAGAGGGAAGAACTGTATGACAGACCCCAAAGATCTAAGTTTATTTTAAGCCTGGGAGCTCAGAAATTATAGCCTATGTTGAAAGCATATAATCAATGGACAATAAGAACATAATAGGGATCTCCACAGGTTGGTGCGTGGAGGAGTGGGCTCGTGGGGTAGGAGATGAACTCAGATTCTTCTTGCAAAAGGCTCTGTAAATACTTATGATAAAGACAGACAAGTTTTTTGTTTTTTTTAACATGATATTGTTGGGCCATCATTGCTCATGCATCTTTCTTTTGCCCTACTATTTCCTCGCCTCCGATATATTTTGGGCTTGCAAAAAACTGTGAAATCTGTTTGGCCAGAGATGGTGGAATGTGTGCATCCAAGGCAAAGATGAAAAGTGGAGCACATTCATTACTCACAGTGATATATTGTGTCACCTGCAGTTCTGAAGGGCTTGGTGGGGATGGGAAGGAAAATATCACATGCCTCCTTCCTTGATTATTTGGAGATTCCTGTTTTGCAGGCCTAATGAACAGAGTTTGCACACAAGTTTTCTACTTGCCACTATGGCATGTGTGGCACGGAAAAAGTGAATAGGGTAGGGTCGCCATATTTCAAAAGTTGTTGAGCTTTCTTTATTTTATGGTGCAAAATCTCCCCCCCCCCCCAGTTTTTAAGTGATTTTAAAGGAAATTTACCAAAAAATCAACACTTCTGATATGGGTATTCCATATGCCTGAATTTCCACAGACATTTTTCTCTATTTTTGGAAATTCCACCCAGACACTATTTCCGATGTGTCTGGGAAATCACAGACATATGGCAACTTTAGGATAGGGAGAAGTTTTGTCCTCTGTCTCATAGCACTAGAATTTGTGGACACCCAAAAAGCTGAATGTTGGAATGCTGGAAGATTAAAGACATATATATGCGCGTGTGTATGTGGTTTATAGGAATATAAATATAAAACTATGCAATAAAAATGAGTTAAAAGTTGAATGGTCTGACCACTGGTCCTGCTAGCTAGGGATCATGGGAGTTGTAAGCCAAAAACATCTGGAGGGCCAAGGTTGAGGAAGCCTGAGCTAACCATTGTAGAAGGATATAATCTTAATTGCCTGGTGGAATAGAAAAGTTTTCAGCATGCATGTAAAAGTTGGCACAGAAGTTGCCTGATGAATCTCTATTGGCAAGGTGTTCCACAGGACTGAGGGCGGAATGGCACTGAAGTCAGTTTTCTTGTCGTTGGCAAGTGAGCCTCTCCCATTCAGGGAATGACCAGCGACGTTCCTGCAGATGATCACCTGTTGTGAACCACCCTGAGATCTATGGATGGAGGGCGATATACAAATTTAATGAAAAAAGTAAATTTTCATGATTGAGCTGGGAAATAAGGCTTTTGGGCACTTTCTGCCTCTTCCTATACAAATTGAAATGTACTACCTCCACATCAACATTGTCCTCAACTTCTAAACAAACTCAGCATCCGTTTGGCCAGAGAAACAACTTTTACTCCCAAATTCTCAATGAAGTGTAATCTGGTTGCTATTTATTTATTGGCCCATTTCCTCTCCTAGCATGGCAGCGCCTCGCTTCATCTGCCCTTGAGTATAAAAACTATTTTCATGTCGCCGCGACATCGCTGTGTGATAGAATGTCAGTCTGGAAAAGGGGGGGGGGGAATCTTTTAAGAATAAAATGGATTATACATTTCCCACTCCTCGTGGAGCTGAATGGTTTGTGTGCATCCCTTAGAAAGCTTTGATAATGGTTCACATTGATTCTTTAATGAGAGCACAGCTGATGAACTGCAGGCCTTTATGCTGCTGAACTCTGCTGGCAAAGCTCGGGGGTCTCCCACAGATGTTTCTGCTTTGCAGAGCAATGGGAACTTCATGCCTTATTTCTTTCCGCAATCCCAGGAGCAAATGCCACCGCTGTTGATGTGTGGAAGCACGCTGCACCCCACCAAGGAAGGAAAGATTAACTCTGGAGCATGTTCAAAGCAAGAGGGCACAGAGTGGAAATCATTCAGCAACTTTTAGTTCATAATCACAAGGCGGCAGACAATGGTAGTGGCAAGTTTCTGAACAGAGAGAATTAGAACCGGTGTGATGCTGGGATCCAATTTTCATTTCCTTGAAAGTTTTTTTTCCTCCCTGTGAAAGAGGCTTCCATTTTTATTTAAGGACAATCAGTTCTCAGGGCACGTAAGAATTTCTTTACAGCTCCAGTAGGCGAGACAGTAGGATAAGGGGAAAATTTCAGTTCAATTCACATTTAATTCAGTTTCTTAAACAATATGCAATCTGAGACACGCCAATCCTTCAAAATTTGTGCTTCTCTGAATTTTGCAAGAGAGTTTGCCATCCAAGTAGTATGTCCAAAAATGCATACACTTGGAGAAAAGGTTCGTAGAAAATATAAGTATTAGCAAAAACAGCTTACAGAAGTGTGATGTGTTAGCAGAAATCGTTTTGCAAAAGCCTGTACATTGGGCAAAATTGCATAGCAAATATGCATATATTAGAAATTTGCACTAAGACATTATTGAATTTTCAAGAGCACCCTTTAAAAAAACAAAACAAAAAACCCACAAAATCATGTGAAGATATTAGGAACTGAACTTAAGGTTGAGAAAATGAGAAATCAAGAGAAACTAAATCTGACAGATTCTCCCGTTCACAGTGTAGCATTTTGAACTTACCTTATCCTGGCATGGTGAACAGGAATTGTCTGTGCAGTTTTCTCCCCAGTGAACACTTCTGCAGCATCGTGAAGCTGCCTGTAAGCTTCTTGAACTGAGTTATGCCTAATGGTAGGGCTGGCCCCAAGGTTCTTCTCCATAAGGAACATAGGAAGTGGCTATACACAGATTGACCATTGATCAATCCAGCTCAGCATTACTGACATTGAGTGGCAGCAGCTCTCCAAGCTTTCAGGCAGGATCCTCACCGCCCACCCTTAGTTGAAGATGCTGGGGATTGAACCTGGGACCTTCTGCATGCACAGCAGATGCTCTGTCACTGAGCTACAACCCTTCTGTCACGGCCATCGTCTGTGTGGAAAAGGGCGAGTTGTGTGCTCACACTGTATTTTCTCCTCAGTCCCTTCTCACTCTGCATTTGGTTTACTTTATGCCACTACATCCATTGATGCTGACCAACAGTGACAGGAACAGACCTTGCAATGTGATCTTCATTATGGTGCAGAAAATTGGAGGAAACTGACAAGTGTAGTGGCCCCGGTGAGAGTTTTTCACACTGTGCCCTCTGCCCCCGCAATCTGTTTTCTAATTCCCATCCTTTTATTACTGTAGCCTGAAAATGAAATTTTTCAATGCTATTCTGTGTGTGAATGAGATATAATGCCAGACTTTAAGAGGGAAGTGTTCCTGTTTGCAGGGGGGGGGGGGGATTCTGTGCAGTGTATCTGCAATCTTGAATCCAGTCACGCTATATAATAATAATTATTTATTATTTATACGCCGCCCATCTGGCTGGGTTTCCCCAGACACTTTGGGCAGCTCCCAACAGAATGTTTATAAAAATATTTTTTATTAAGAATTTCAACATAACAAATTATCAAAACATATCATCTTCATTATTTCACCCCCTTTTCCCCTCCCCCTCCCCAAAGAGCCCTCCCTCCCTCCCCCCTGAGACTTGTCTCAGTTCCTCTCTCTGATTTCCCAATACATGTTATTCTCTGCATATTGTAAAATTATATAAATCCTAACATCTATCTATTATGTTAACCGTCAATAAATTTGTGTATGTTTATTCAAAACCTGCCAAGGAGTCCAATTCATTTTGTTGTCTTTTTAAGTAGTTTGTAAAAAGTTCCCATTCTTATTTGAAATCACAGTTGTCCTTGTCTCGCAATGGGCAGCTCCCAACAGAATTGATCATGATGATGATAACAATAGCAATAGCAATAATAATAATAATAATAATAATAATAATAATAATGTGATAAATCACTAGACATTAAAAACTTCAGATATCTTCTAAAAGTCTGATAGTTGTTTATTTCCTTGACATTTGATAGGAGGGTGTCCCACAGGGCGGGCGCCACTGCTGAGAAGGTCCTCTGGCTGGTTCCCTCTAACCTCATAGTGAGGGAACTGCCAGAAGACCCTCAGAGCTGGACCAGAGTATCCGGGCTGAATGATGGGAGTGGAGATGCTCCTTCAGGTATACTGGGCTGAGGCTGTTTAGGGCTTTAAAGGTCAGCATCAACACTCTAAAACAGAAACAGCTCATTGGGGAGGATGGAGCCACTGTGCTAGCTTCCTGGCAGGTCACCCTTGCTTCTTAGGAGGAAGAGATGTGAGACAGTTGGTGGGGGGAAGGTTGTTATGGTGCAAATGCACTGGCATAAGCATCACACCTTCCTCACTGTCTCGCTTCTCCCTGTTTCCCTCCCAGTAATCAACCCACCTGCTTGGAAGCGAGCCTAACAACTCTGGCCACCTGGCAAGCCACTTCTGCTCTAAAATGAATCCTTTGAAATGGCAATATTAATTTTTCTTCTGGTGCTGCTACTGGGGGCTGTCTGGTTGGTGCTGACTTGTGGCAGGGCCTTTTCAGTGGTGGTTCCCCGGTTGTGGAATGCCTCTCCCAAGTGAGGTGCACCTGTCTCCACCCTTATTAAACTTTCAGGTGGGGTTTGAAGACATTCCTGCTTACCCAGGCATTTGATAGCTGAAGAAAGCTCTTCCTGGCAACCCTGAGATCCTTGGATAGAAGAAGAATGCTTTTAATAGTAATTGTTTTTAGAATGTTTTAACTGTTTTAGAATGTTTTTGCTTTGTTTCTATTTTTAAATGGTGGGTCTGTTTGCTGCCCCAGGTTCCTTGGGGAGTATGAGCAGCACATAAACCCCATAAAAATAAAAATAAAAATAATGATACATTATTTCATGCCACTGGTGTATGTTATATTCTTAGTAGTACCCAAGTTTCCATAGGAAGGACTCATCAACCCTGTGCCCCATTAAGGAGGCCAGAAGAATACTTTGAGCATTAAATTGGGGAATTTCACTCACTTTACTCCAAGCCCATAATTTATTCTTTTATGAATTTAGTTATTATGATGAAGTTCAAGGTCTTTAATGTTGTCCCTGCTACCTTTTATAAATAACTTGGTTTTGTTCTTACTTTGTCTATATATCAGATGTTATTACATGGTGCCTGCTATTGATTCTAGAAGACATTTTTCCTGGAGGGTATAATTCATCCTTTATGGGCTCAGAACTACAGTTTCCTGGCTGAGCATTAATAGCCAGATTTAACTTTAAGGTTAAGCATAGGCTGAGCTATTTCTGTGGATCTGAGCTTAATGTTTGCTGCACTTTATGCAGGCTGGTGCAGAAAAATAATTAAAGCACAGGTCCGCTTGAGGTGATGCTTGGACCCATCACCCTTTCCTAAAATTAATGGTGGGAGACATCAAAGATGGGAATGGATCAAGGGTGCATTACAGAACATGACTACAAACTTCAGTTGAATGTTGGGAGCTATCCTTTCCAACTGTATCCCAGAGAGAGATCAGGTCCACTGAGAGAGCCTTCAACAGTGACTGCGAACCAGTTTAGATAAATTAGAGTTGCTATGCACCCAGAATTTCCTGGAAATACCCAGAATACTGTATCCGAAAGCAGTGTCTGGGCAGAAATCAGTTAAATGTCTGGAAAAGTCTGGACATATAGTAACCAATGTCAGCAGTGTCATTTTTGCCAATTTCCCTAAAATATAGCTTAAAATGCCCAATTTCTTTGCAATTTTGCAACAACAACAACAAAAGCTCAACAAACTTTCTGTCCAGATTTTTACTTTTTGAAATATGGCAACCCTAGATAAATGCCGACTCTGACGTCCCCAGGGAGTCTGGCTTGGAGTATCTGAAGGTGCCAATTGTGTCAACCTTCATGGTGGCACTTTGGGAATAATTTTGATAGCAATAGAGGATACACTACCCATACTTCATAGGGTTGTTGTGGGGATTCAGTGAGGAGATGGAGAACTGTGTATGCTGCCTTGGACTCATTGGAGAAAAAAGTGGGATGAAAATACAGTAAGTAATTAAGCAAGCCAGGAAAACCATTTCCATTTCTTACAACAGTGCTGTTTCCCCCCTTTCCCAGCCGATTTTGAATGTCTTTGCCTGCGAGCATTTAATCAAGGTAATGGGTCACTAAGGAAGCCTAATCTAGTTACAAAATAATACTAAAAGTCAACGAGAATTCTAACTTATTTCTCCCCTGTGACTCATTTGGAATGGACTGAGATCGTTGAAGTCGTATCACTGAAGTTTTCCCCTTCTGAGCAGTGACCCTGTGCAGCTTTACTCAGAGGAAAGTACTACTGTGTTCAATAGGGCTTGCTCCCTGAGTAACAGTGTTAAAGCTTACAGTTTTATTGTGTTATTTCACCTGTGCTACTTGATGTCTTTCATGACTCGGTTTCTCAGCCCTGATTGGCTCTCCTAAACACATGAGCTATCTCTTTTGCAAAGTATTGCATTTGAGTTCAGATCAGATAAGACAGATGTTCTGTCTATGGGGATTAATTTGGAAAGAAGAAAACACCAAGCATGGGTAGAGTGTGTCTTTGCAGAGGTCCTATATATTGCAAGGACTCCTGGGAGATGCCATGTGTACATCAGGGGCGATGAAATTTTTCAAGCCTGATGACTGCGTTCCTTGTCTGTGCAACCCTCCAAGGGCCACGTGACTGTGGTTCACAACACAAAAATGCAACATAAAAAACATTTCAACCAGGCAAAAACACTCACGATTAGAAGGCCTGGGGAGAATTCTGAGGGTCAGATAAGGCACTGTGGAGGACCACATTTGCCTCCTGAACCATGGCCTTTCCCCAAGAGGACACCAGGAACATAGCTCTGTATGCCTGTTACATGTGCTATTCTCATAGGCATCTAGTTCCTCACTGTGAGAACACGATTTTGGACGAGATGAGCTTAGCAGGGCTCTTCCTCTGCAATGTGTGTGTGTGTGTGTGTGTGAAATCCTCACCCAGCAATGCTTAGTGAAGTAGCCCACATTTTTCACATCCCTAGAATTACACTTGGCTCCAGCTGCAACATGAAACTTATGAAATTACACCATGGAAAATAAACAGTTGTAACTGCAAGCATGCTAGATTTCCAGGGCAATGCTTTCTAGTCCCACGTGGGATGCACAGAATAGTTTGGCCGCTGTCGCATCAGTCGGAGGGGAGAAGGAAGGAAATGTCAGGCAAAGGGAAAGAGCAGAATGCAAATGTATTCTCAAGGCAAAAACATTGCTGGGGAAATGGAATTGCACCACAGGGCTATGTCCTAACCTCTTTCTCTACCAGTTAGATCCGCAGAGAGTTGCGACCACTGGCATGAAGTGTGTGAAATAAGATTGTAACAGAATTTGGAAGGTCGCTGCCGATTCCCGAGATCCCACGCTCCAAAACATCTCTGTATCCTGTGAGACAGATGCCTTGCTATCTTCCCTTATTTGGTAATTGAAGAACACAGGGCAAGCCACAGAATGTAACCCTTTCCTCTTGATTCTGCGCAAACTTCCCATCACGCTGAACTAGGAAAAAACTAACTCTAGCCCTCTTCGATAATAAAAATAAATATACAGTTAATAATGAGCAGAATCATCAATTTCAAGTCTGTTCAAACAGGCAGATTAGCCTATTTGCATTCCATTCCAGTTTCATATGCACCCAGTTATATTTCTGTTCTGTCCTGGAGTTTTTCATGCAGAGTGTTCTATTTTATTTTTTAAAAAATGCATGGACAATTTCACAATTAAAGTCTGCACATCCTGTAGGCATTCTTCCCCTAAAATACATTCCCCCGCTCAGATACATTTGTGCACATTTTCTTGAACCGAAACTGTATCTTGTGATCGCATCCTAAATGGAGATTCGGTTTCAAGGATTCAGCAAATACGAAACTCTTGGAAGTGCCCCGTGGCTGGAAGGTGAGGAGGCAAGAAAGAGCAGGCCCAGCACTCCCAGAGCTAGCAAGTTTAGTGGGCCTTGCCCAGCAAACAAGGCAGGGAGCTTAAAAGCTCTTTTCGCCCTTGGTAACCCAAGAGGACCCAGCATGAAACAAGCTTTTAAGCTCTCCACCTTGTTTGCTGGGCGATGCTCATTCAGTGTGCTGGCTCTGAAAACCTAGGGATGCTTTCACAGTCAAAGAGTGACCACAGCATGTGTTACAAATGCATGAAGGAGATTTCTGTTTTATCAAAACAGAACACTTGAATGCGCCTCCATCATTTCCTGGGAAATTCACAAGCTGCCCCTGCAGTGTGAGACCGTTCATCTCCCAGGGTGGGAAAAGAAGCAAACATTCTGCTCTGGATAAGATGATGACGGAAGGAACAGGAAGCACAAGGCCCCAGCGCTTCCTTTCCCACTTGCGTCAGTTACATCTGAGTTCCACTCAAGTAGGACAGATGTTGATGAGTCCATGACAAAGAAGCTGGAAAAGGTTCTTCTGCAACACCCCACCATCCAC
Organism: Podarcis cretensis; assembly: GCF_951804945.1. Lineage (NCBI taxonomy): Eukaryota > Metazoa > Chordata > Lepidosauria > Squamata > Lacertidae > Podarcis > Podarcis cretensis. The sequence goes on from NC_137179.1 coordinate 15,437,327, forward strand.
TTCTGAAATAAAGGAATAAAAGCAGGAACTTGGACTGGGGCAATTTGTTAAGACAGTAGTCTGGATCCTAATTATGCAAGAGTAATTAAAACGTTAAATAGCCATAAGAGTGACAAAATAAGTGGAGGAAATCTGAGCATCTGCTTGACACTTAATATTAAGCAGGATGGAGCTTTCTCAATGGATTTGTCTTGGCTTAAAGAAGGAAAACCTTTGATAACATCTGCATTTTTAAGAGGACAGCTGGATTACTTAGGGTTATCCTTCTGCTATGGTATGTGTCTTGTGCCTATGTGTCAGGCTTCAGGGAATCAGCTTCCTCCCCTAAGCAGAACAAAGGAAAAGGAGTCTTCTTACAAGTTTGAAACTTTAATGATCACAGCGAGAGAACAAAGAATCCATTCCCTAGGAATGGCGGTGCTCCCAATTAAGGATTCCACCCACTTCCTCCCTAGTCACCCACGTCCCTACTGCGTCTTGTAACCTCTGTGCTTTCTGCGCGGGACGACATGGGACTGAGGGGGCAACTCCCATCTCTTGCGGGGGTGCAATTAGTGCCAGCACCGTCCGTTAAGAGTTTGGGTGTAATCTTCGATACCTCCCTCTCCATGGAGGCGCAGATTGCAGCTACAACAAAGGCGGCATTTTTTCATCTCCGCCAAGCTAAGCAGTTGGCTCCTTACCTCTCTCGCCCTGACCTAGCCACTGTGATCCACGCGACGGTCACCTCCAGACTGGATTATTGTAACTCGCTCTACGTGGGGCTGCCCTTGAGACTGACCCAGAAACTCCAGCGGGTGCAGAATGCCGCAGCGAGACTCCTTACGGGGTCCTCGCTTAGAGATCACATTCATCCGGTGCTATACCAGCTGCACTGGCTCCCGGTGGAGTACAGGATCAGGTTTAAGGTGCTGGTTTTAACCTTCAAAGCCCTATACGGCCTAGGGCCCTCGTACCTACGGGACCGCCTCTCCTGGTATGCCCCACAGAGGAACTTACGATCTTCAAATAAAAACACCTTGAGGGTCCCAGGCCTCAGAGAGGTTAGGCTGGCCTCAACTAGAGCCAGGGCTTTTTCGGCTGCGGCTCCAACCTGGTGGAACGCTCTGTCACAAGAGACAAGGGCCCTGCGGGACTTGACATCTTTCCGCAGGGCCTGCAAGACAGAGCTGTTCCACCTGGCATTTGGTCAGGGCGCAGCCTGACCCCCTCCTCTGGCAATCTTTACAAAGCTTTAGTTTATGGTTGCCATCAATTTTGATTTTAATTCATTTTTATAATGTTTTATAATGTCACACTGTTTTAATGTTGTTAGCCGCCCTGAGCCCAGCTTCGGCTGGGGAGGGCGGGATATAAATAAAATTTATTATTATTATTATTATTATTATTATCAGCTCTTCTTGATCTTGGGCTGAGCAGATGAGTGCTTTCCAGAGACAGTGAATCTGTTAACTCTCTCCCAGTGCTTCTTCTCCCCATCCAGTATTTCCCAGCTTCTGCCTTCTGAGCTATGTCCCTCTGCAAACCGCTGTTCCAAATCTATACTGTCCTCCTGCTCCTGGGAAGATTCAGGATCCTGATCAGGAGCAGGGGGAGGGGGAAGCTCCTGCCATTCCTCTTCAGTGCCTCCTCAGTATGATCCCTGACACAGTGCAATAGGGTTGGGTAAATCGGTCAGCTTCAGTTTCTCATTTTTGAAATCTTAACCTTTTAAAATACCCTCTTCATAACAATTTTCCAGCATTTTCCAGCACATTTTCGCAAGAAATGTTTACTACTATAGTGCATTTTTATAGGTTGTTTTCACCATATCTGCATTTTTAGGCACACCTTTCCCCAAATATATGCATTGTTGTGCACAGGGTTCTTTTTTTGTTTATTTGGAGAAGTGCCTTGCAAAATTCAGAAAAGGGGAAAGTTCAAAGGATAGCTATATTCCATTTGTGAATTCCTTCAGGAAGTGTGAATCAGGCTGGTTCTCATTAACATGTGAACCAAGTTGGATATTTACCAAGCCGACTATCTCGAGTGCACTGAAGAGAAAGTTTACTCCATATCTTCCCATTCTGTATCAAAGAATCAGAATAGCATGAAGTTCTGCAAAGTACATTGCACAACACTCCTTCTGAATCCTGCCACAACATCACCATGCTTGACAGATCAGGTCATGTCCGGGCAGTTGTAGATTGCATTCAGTATGGCTATTCATTTCTCACTATTGTTCAATTTGTATCAGAGTTTGCCGGCGCTGAAGAACCTTTGGGAACCCACAAAGGTGCTGCTGTACCAATCTGAAAATTGCATTGTGAGGGGGCATGATGGAAGAGGCCAGAAAGAAGTTTTTAGTTGTTAAAAAAAGGCTGCAGCTTTATCAAAATGTAGGATCTGCACAGGACTGGATGCTATTTCTGTTTATATCAGCCTCCTCACCAACTATCATGCCAGTCTGAAAAACAGCATTGCTTTGATAAAGGAGAAAATTCCTTCCAGTAGCACCTTAAAGACCAACTAAGTTAGTTCTTGGTATGAGCTTTCGTGTGCATGCACATGATGTGTATCTGAAGAAGTGTGCATGCACACGAAAGCTCATACCAAGAACTAACTTAGTTGGTCTTTAAGGTGCTACTGGAAGGAATTTTTTTATTTTGTTTTGACTATGGCAGACCAACACGGCTACCTATCTGTATTTGATAAAGGAGCAAATCGACCGCCTGAAATTTAGCAACCCAGTCAGATGGGTGCAGTATAAATAATAAAATTATTATGATTATGATTAGCAGACACTGAAAGCTGTTCCCTGTATCCCCTGAGTTGAGGTTTTTCCATTTTGAATCCTCCCCCCATTTCTTCTTTGCAGAATTGAAGCTAAACTGTGTTTTGCTGCATTTAGGAAGATAGAAAGCTGCCTATACTGAATCCGGCCATTGGTTCATCTAGTTCAGTATTGTCCTTGCTGATCACCAGCAGCTGTCTAGGGTTTCAGAGCTACAGCCCTTCCTCATAGACGAACACTGACCACATGCATCTCTCATGCATTTCTAAATGTGAGCAGTGTTCTATAGTGGTTAGAGTCTCAGACTAAGACCAGAGGGTTCAAATCCCCACCCAGCCTCAATGTTCACTGCAGGACCTTGCACCAGTCACTACCTCTCAGTCCCGCCTACCTCTCAGGCTTGCTGTGGAGATATTTTTAAAAAACAGGGAGAACCTTGTGCTCGGCCTGTCCCCTTGCTACTCCAGCATTTTCACTGGCCCATTCAGTTGCATCCCTTGCAATTGCCAAAATGGGAGTAATAAAATAGGTTGTGCTTTCATGCACCCCTACCCCAAATAATCGAACTGCATTCTGTACATCCTCAGAAACACTTAAAAAACAACAACTCCTTCCCAACTTCCAGTGCTGAGACCCGGCATTTGTAACAAGGCACTGATGTTGAGTTTTGCAGAGCCCTGGCTCTGTTTAAACCCTGAATGATCTGATGGAAAACAGAAGCTCTGGTTTGAAACATCCCTGGGGCTTTTCAGCTGGCTGTTTGGGCTTCTTCCTCTGCCACAATTCCCACTGAACAAAAAAATTGTTGAAAACAAGAACGAAGTCTCAATTTAGATCTTCCTCACTTACATCATAGGTATCTCAAGAAAATAGAGAGATTTAGCCTCTAATATGGCATGAATGCTGTATGCAAATTATGGGATATCTGAGACTATTCTAAGACTTAGAGACAAAAACTGTTTGAATATGCAACTATGACCACATTGATCTGCCATCCATGAAGGCAGACAGAAAGCAGAATAATTCAGAGAGTGAGCTTACATTTATTAACTATTGAAATATCCGCTGTGCTTGCTGATTTGATTTATTGCTCGCCACTCACAACTATTTAAAAGACAACATTAAAAACAGTTTAAAACAGATTACTGTCATCTATCTATCTATTTATCCTATATCTATATCTATATCTATATCTATATCTATATCTATACGTCAGGGAACTGCCATCGGAGCTCAGGGTGGTGGAGAGGCTCTCGGATGCTGGGAGACTCTCGGATGCTGAGGAGGGAACCAGCAGGGGGAGAGGGAGAGTTTCCACTGAAGAAGGAGGGAAGGAGGAGACAGTGTCGGAGGTGAGGCTCAGAGACGCTTCAAGCGAGACCAGTGGCGAGAGCTCAGGACCTCCCCTTGGAACGCCCACTCTGCGCAGAAAGCTGTCGCGCAGGGAATCAAGGAGGAGACTTTCTGTCAAAGAACTCTTATGTTGGAAGAAATTCAGGAAACACCCACTGACGGATTCTGCCAGTGATTAAGGCAGCCACACACTTATGGCTGTCCGGTTAGGGAGAGTTTAAAACTAACTACAAAACTGGGAGCGTTTTAGCGCTTACGCACAAGCAACCCCTTATCCCATTACACTATATCATCTATATCTATATCTATCTATCTATATATCTATATCTGAAGGGTCAGATGCAAGGGTAAAGAGGTATAATGGATAAAGGGAAAAGCAGAATTATGAAATTGAACCTCTATGGTGAGGGGCCACCACAGAGAATGTCCTCTCCTGGGCCCCCACCAGTCGAGCTTCGAGGGTGATGAAACTATCAAGAGGACCCACTTGACTGATCTGAACACCCAAGAGGGTGGATGCAGTTTTCCAGATATTTAGGGCCTAAGTCATTTAGGGCTTTAAACACTAGCATGAATACCTTAAACTGGGCCTGGAAATTACCTTCCAACCAATGCAGCTTCCAACCAATTCCAACCAAGTATTTTCTTGATCTCCTATGTTAATAAAGCTTTGTGTTCTGAATTATTGTTCTATTTGCTTTTGAAAGACAATCTATCTATCTATCTATCTATCTATCTATCATCTATCTATCTATCTTCTATCTATCTATCTATCTTCTATCTATCTATCTATCATCTATCTATCTATCTATCTATCTATCTATCTATCATCTATCTATCTATCTATCTATCTATCTATCTATCTATCTATCTATCTCTATCATCTATCTATCTATCTATCTATCTATCTATCATCTATCTATCTATCTATCTATCTATCTATCTATCTATCTATCTATCTATCTATCATCTATCTATCTATCTATCATCTATCTATCTATCTATCTATCTATCATCTATCTATCTATCTATCATCTATATCTATCTATCTATCTATCTATCTATCTATCTATCTATCTATCATCTATCTATCTATCTATCTATCATCTATCTATCTATCATCTATCTATCTATCTATCTATCTATCATCTATCATCTATCTATCTATCTATCTATCTATCTATCTATCTATCATCTATCTATCATCTATCTATCTATCTATCATCTATCTATCTATCTATCTATCATCTATCTATCATCTATCTATCTATCTATCTATCTATCTATCTATCTATATCTATCTATCTATATCTATCTATATCTATCTATCATCTATCTATCTATCTATCTATCTATCTATCTATCTATCATCTATCTATCTATCTATCATCTATCTATCATCTATCTATCATCTATCTATCTATCTATCTATCTATCTATATCTATCTATATCTATCTATCTATATCTATCTATCTATCTATCTATCTATCTATCATCTATCTATCTATCTATCATCTATCTATCTATATCTATCTATCATCTATCTATCTATCTATCTATCTATCTATCTATCTATCTATCTATCATCTATCTATCTATCTATCATCTATATCTATCTATCTATCTATCTATCTATCTATCTATCTATCATCTATCTATCTATCTATCTATCTATCTATCTATCTATCATCTATCTATCATCTATCTATCTATCTATCATCTATCTATCTATCTATCTATCTATCATCTATCTATCATCTATCTATCATCTATCTATCTATCTATCTATCTATCTATCTATATCTATCTATATCTATCTATCTATCTATCTATCTATCTATCTATCATCTATCTATCTATCATCTATCTATCTATCTATCTATCTATCTATCTATCATCTATCTATCTATATCTATCTATCATCTATCTATCTATCTATCATCTATCTATCTATATCTATCTATCTATCTATCATCTATCTATCTATCTATCTATCTATCTATCTATCTATCTATCATCTATCTATATATCATAAAATGAAAATAATAATATCCCTTCCCTTAGGCAACTGAACTTTAGTTACTTTGCAAGGAGCTTTTATGAATTCCAGTCAGCCGATTGGCCAGTCAGCAACCCCAAAAGAGCTTCCAGCGAGCTTTCAAGATTTAATTGACATCCTTAGTTTTTTCAAGCTACAGTTTCCAATGTGTATTGACTATCTATTGCTTCGAAAAGATAAAGGGGGGGGGGAGAACTTTCCAAAGGCTTCATTCCTTTCTCTAAGCCAGAAAGTGATTATTTCAAATGCCATCAGTGAACTCCTATGCATGTCTACTCGGAAGTTAATTCTCATTGTGTTCAATGGGACTTGCTTCCTGGTAAGTATGTAGGATTGCAGCCTATATGTGGAAACTCTGTCAGGGGTCACATACTGGTGGTGATCAAAGATGGAATCAGAAGTAGACAGGGTTGAAGTCAAAAGCAGATGGGGAGGAAGGTGGGTGTGACCACTCCTCTCTCCCTCCCCCCGCAACACCCTCTTTCGTCTACTTCCCCATCCTTGTCATGCAAGAAATTGGGTCTATGGCTGCATCATTCCATAGGGCCACAAATTGCCCAACTGTGCTTTAAGCATGATGAGCATCTGTGGATGTTTTGGAGTGTCAAATTTCCTGGTTTTATTTCTAAAGTCAAGCTAATACACCGAGAAGTCTTGACTGCTTTATTTTTTTTTGGGGGGGGGAGGAGGGGGAGGGGGAGGGGAGAAGCACTGAAATGAATGGACCCAATGTAGTCATCTTCATTAATTTCATTGGGTCTGCTCTTCATAAAACTTGGTTGAATACAACCCATGTGTGTTTCATACTGGAAATTGATCCCAGGCAGTCAAGTGATGATTTCAGTGCTGTCATGTAGCCGATCAATATCTGGGTGGGTGATGGCATCAGAAAAGCCCATTCAGAGAGAGGGGGTTGTTTCTTGCTCTTACTCAAAGTGAGCAAACACTTCTGCTCCCATTGGCAGAAACATTGGCCCAAAAGTCCTTTCAAACTCTCATGAAGTGGCAACCATTCATGAAGGCCACAGAGTGCGTGCCATATGATTCCGGCGTGAATAAAAGTCAAAGAGGATGTTGGGAATTAACCAGCGGTGTAGCTGCTTCAGTTCTTGGGAAATCAATTGAGCGTATGATTAAGGAGAGAGACAGAAAGAAAATGCCACTTGTATACATTCGAACAGTTGAGGGCAAATGAGCCCAGCCTTTTTATTGTTCTTGGAAAGATAATAAACAAATGCATGCAACAGATGATGCCCACATTGATTCTTAGCTCAGATCCCTGGATGTCCCATGCATTCCGAACTGAGCCTTTGCTTGTTTTTACAGCAAATGGGACAATCAGGACTTTCTCACAGCTCAGCCCTTGACTGAAACTCAGCCCACTTGACATCAGTAACAGGGTGCCTCACTTGGGCAAAATCTCACTCAGCAGAACAGCATCCGCTTTGCATGCAGATGCTCCATGTTCAATCCCAGGCATCTTCTGGTAGGGTTACAAGACGCTCTTGCCTGAAACCCTTGAGAGCTTCTTCCAGTCCATGTAGGCAATACTGTGCTAAGGGCACAATGGCCTGACAGTTTCCAATGGTCCTTAGCTGTATTACCTAGGAATTCAGTGTTTCTCAAACTTAGGCACCCAGCTATTGTTGGACTACAGATCCCATAATCCACAGTGAGCAGGACCAGTAGTTGGGGATGGTGGGAGTTGTAGTCCAACAACAGCTGGGGACCCAAGTTTGAGGAACGCTACCTAACAGGTGAAGGGCTTAGCTCAGTACTGTATTTTGTTCTTCAAGGGATTTTTGAAAATTGAAAGTTCTGCATATGTTAAGAATCCAAAAATGGAGAAGGAAAGCACGCTATATGCTTCCAATTACATTAGGTATGAATAATGGAATACATGCACCTTTTCCAATCTATATTGACCTTGGCCTTTTCCTGTAGATAAGCACTCATTATGATCATTTGCATATCCCATCCCATTTCAAGCCAAACACTGTCAATCAGGTGAGTTATTTGCAGAACCAGCATATCCCAACATACTTCATCTCTCATTCTCTCCCTATCTCTGGCTTTAATCTGTGAAGTGAGTACATTAAAGCCCAAATTTCTCTTTGAATCCAAAAAGAAGAGGAAGAAAACCTTTGCTTTTGCTTTCATTTGAATTCTTTTTTTTTTTAAAAAAAAAGCAAGCTGAGAAATCTACAGTAGTGGTATAGGGAATCTGTGCCATCCTGATTAGAATAGATGATTTTCAGAAGGAAATTAAATTGTGGAAGGATTCTGAATATGTCAGCAGTTACAGGTACAAGTGAGGTCTGCAATGAAATGTTGCGGTGCATCCTCCTTTAAAAAAGGAGTCTCCTTGTTCAACATTCCAGCCAACCATTCTTTCTTAAGTGTTGAAATTTGATATATATTGCAGTGGGGTGCAGAAAATAAACAGCCTGATCAAAGACTGTTGATAGAAAGAAGAAAGGAACTTCAAGTTTATTACTCCTGGAAAACAAAGCCACACACAGCACAAGCCTACATGTGGCCATTGTGGAGTTTTGAGGTGAAAAAAAATAGGGCTGCCATATTTCAAAAAGTAAAAACCAGGATACCCTGAAAGTTGTTGAGCTTTTGGTTTTTTTTTTTAAGGAAGCCCCCAAAAGTTGTTGAGCTGCTTTTAGACAAACCCAAAAGTTGTTGAGCAATTTTACGGTTGACTTCTCTCAGATCCAGGGCAAAGAAATTTGTATGGCAAATTTGGAAATTCGTATGGCAGCCCTAAAATAAAAGGTAGGTCTGATTCTAGGGACAAAGAAAGACTGACTGGAGAAGAAGGAAGGAAAGCCTGAGAATGCAAACTACATGGCAACATTCACAGTACAGCATTCCACCCCAATTCCACTCCACTATTCTATTTTGTGCCACTCCAGGTTTCCAGTGAACACAATGGGAAAAGAGTATAGGCTTCCTGAACCCTTTGATGGCCGTAGAAAACAGGGAAGTTCTTCAGGTGAAGCTAGCTTGCATGACAGGTGGCTCTTGTGGAAATCCTCTCTGTCTATGCAACTATTTTAGGTGTAGGTATTCCATCCTCCCTTTCATCAGGCCAATAGCTTTCATTCCAATAATTTCAAAGGAAGAACCAAACGAGCAACAGAATGTCAAATGGGTGGGTTAAAACCAATGGTTGCTTTTCACAGTGGTGCCGCAACTTGGAGATATATCAAGGAACCTCCACACTTGCTCCTAATCAGCTTCTTTCTTCTTTGGTGATCACTCGTAGCCGAGTAAGATTGTCTTCCATAAACATGGTTTTAACAGTGAGTCTGTAAGTGACTGTGGAGGCCAATTCTGGATCCACACGTCCTTCCACAGTGGAGACATTGGTTTCTGGGCGGGAGTTGATCACTTTGTGGATTTGCCAATAGCCTTCCTCCCTTGCGTCCTGAGTTCAAGTGTCTTCAAAGCCCATGACACCTTTGGTAAAGGCTGTTCTTCAGCTGGAGCACTCATAGGCCAGTGTTTCCCAGTTGTCAGTGTTTATACTACATTTTTAAAGATTTGCCTTGAGACAGTCTTTAAACCTCTTTTGTAGACTACCAGCATTATGCTTTCCATTTTTAAGTTCGGAATAGAGTAGTTGCTTTGGAAGACGATCATCTGGCATCTGCACAACATGACCAGTCCAATGAAGTTGATGTTGAAGAATCATTGCTTCAACACTGGTGATCTTTGCTTCTTCCAGTACACTGATATTACTTCGCCTGTCTTCCCAAGTGATGTGTAAAAACTTTTCCGGAGACACCGTTGATGGAATCTTTTGAGGAGTTGGAGATGGTGTTTATAAGTGGTCCATGTTTCACAGCATGCACACAACCACTGACAAATGTGACATTTTTGGTTCTGAAAAGGGGTGGGGGCAGAATGGGGTGGAGCAGGGGCAGAATGGACTTTGGCACATCCTGCTGACATATGTGGCAGGAAACACATTAGCAAGGATTCCCCTGTATATGTAACAATCTACATGTATCTATATGTATATGAATCAATCAATCTATATGTATATGTATCTATCTTTATGTATCTATATGTACATACATACTTAGCTTCCTACAGATTGGAAGTTTTTCATAGGTGGAAGCAGCTGACAGGCTATTTCTGCCCCCTGAAATCTAAACCGTATCTAGTGTTGAATGAGCAGAAATCAACTCTAACCACTGATCTCCCACTCCTCCTCCCTGAAAAAGCCTCTCCAGAGGGTCAAGGAGACCTTCTGAACACTGTGCTGTGCCCACAACATGGGAAGGGAGAACTGCCTTCAGCTAAAAAAATTATCCACCCAACTATGGGCTATTTTCCCCTTGCACTGTAACCCAGCAAGATACACTCCCCGTTGTCCTACGAGTTCTCCTTGACACTGGAGAGGCTGCCTTGTGGGGCCTGCAGAAGAGAGGCAGGGAAGGGAAAGATCAGTTGCATGAGCTGCCTTCGACTTATGTGACATTGAGTGCAATCTACAGTTTAGCAAGAATGTAGGAGTAATTGACTTCGCTGATCATGTAGCTCAGCTCTCTGTTGAGCCAACTATTATCAGTTGAGGTATAAGTTATTATTCTCTCCATCTCCTCCCCAGGGGTGCATACTGATTAGGTCTAAAAGATTAGTTCAGCAAATGATAGCAAAATCAATTGTGGATTTCAGCCTGCAGAAATGTGACGGGGGTAGAGGGGAAACGAACCGAAGTTGGTTGAAACTTATTACCAAGTGAAAGAAAAAGTGAAGCATTGTGTCGTTGCATTTCTGCACACAGCTGCCTTTCGGAGAGCAATAATAACTTGGCAATTACTCATGCCTCGTAAGGTATCATTCTAGAGCTCTTTAAGACCACATAGACATTGGCATTCATGACCAGTGGGCTGCTTAGCATTAAGAGCAGTGCAGACTAGTGACATGTTGACTTGGCAGGGCTACAATTTGCAAGCTTGCTGATTTCATCACATGAGGATTTGTAGTGCATGTATTTAGGAATGTATGCCATCACACATGTAAAGGGTGCCATTGTCTCCTCACTAAGACCATCAGTTATTCTCTGCACATCTATGGACAAGGCAAGAGGGTGCGAGTGTGATTTTCAGACAAGATTGACTCCATACCTCTTATTTTGAAAGGAATCCATACCACAAGACTTAAGATTTTGAATTCATGTACTGATTACGCCTATACACCCACTGTAAACAGCTAAGCACACAAAAACCTTAAATGAGAGCAACACTTGCTTCCAATTGCGTGTAGTCTTCCTCTCTGCAAACAAATAACATAAACATCAATTTGCCTTTTCATTATCCAAAACACGTTTTTCTCTATACTGAAAGAACACGATATTCTACTCAATAGACCAAAAAACGGATCATTTCATTTGAGTCATGGTGCATCAGAGCACATCAGAATGTGTTTGCAGTGATGGTTCAGGCCTCAAAATGTGAAGTAATAATCTCTGCTCATGTGCAGAGTGCAGACAAATCACTCTCAGCTTCTGTTATGTCTGTGATGTCAGTGTGACATCCAGACAAGCATTTTAGAAATTCACGGACAAACTCACAAAAAAGCAAGCCAGAAATATTTCCCTCCATTCCTCTGCGTTCAAGCTATTCTGAATTTAAGGTAGGGGAAGCAGACCTGCACACCTTTTCGGGAAATACTCTGGGACAATACTCTGGAATTGCACATGGCTCAAATCAACCTCTCCCCCCCCCCATACACCTGAGTAGGGGTGGTAGTTAATCTGTCGTGCTCTAGCTACCATTGACACCAGCTTCCATCACTCCTAATCAGAACCTCCTAAGGAGTGGCCACGTTTGTGGGTGAAATTGTGGGTAACAATAATAGAATCATAGAATTGTCGTGTTGGGTCATCTAGGCCCAACCCCCTGCCATACAGGAATCATTGTCCAACATGGGGCTTGAACCCATAACCTTGTGATCAAAAGCTAGCCAAATAGAAAAATAAAATAAAAATAAAATAAAGTTCTGTAGATCCATCACTACATTTATTGCTTATGTTGTGTGGATTTGTGAGAAGCCACTGAAGAATTAACATCCACAAAAGTGGAAGGGGATCCTCAAATGCTTTCATTTTATCATCTTCCATGAGATATCCATCAACCTGAAAGCATCCCCTTCCCCCACACCAGTCTGCTGGCTGTCTTCTTAGCTGTACTTACAGCCAAGGGAGCAAGCACGTTACCTGCAGGCCGGGTGCTGGAGGCATCTGAGGAACTCACCTGAGGGCATGTCAGCACTAGCTGCTGAGGAGAAGTCTGCACTGCTTTGACACATCAATAACATCGTGCGCTTGTAACTTGACAGAGGCTGTCTTCCCAAAGCTAATGTTCTTCACCTACCTCAGTGTTTCTCAAATGTTTTGGTAGCTGTGAATTAAAATAGGAGGGGTGCGTCTCTCTTTGCTCAGTGGGAGAGCAAACAAGGCCTCAGGTTACATCTTCAGGCAGAGAAGACTCCTGCCTGAAACCCTGGAGTACCGCTGCCTGCCAATACTAAAGTAGATGGATCAATGGTCTGACTGTGGTTGAGGCAGCTTCTTCTATTTGGAGGGTATAACAGTAAGGATTATCCCTCTTCAGAGGATCTCACTCTTCTTGTGTGTTTTTTATGAGTCACTAATCTGGAGATGAGGGACACGGGTGGTGCTGTGGGTTAAACCACAGAGCCTAGGACTTGCCGATCAGAAGGTCAGCGGTTCGAATCCCCACGACGGGGTGAACTCCTGTTGCTCGGTCCCTGATCCTGTCAACCTAGCAGTTCAAAAGCATGTCAAAGTGCAAGTAGATAAATAGGTACCGCTTCGGCAGGAAGGTAAACAGCGTTTCCATGCGCTGCTCTGGTTCACCAAAAAGCGGCTTAGTCATGATGGCCACATGACCCAGAAGCTGTACGCCAGCTCCCTTGGCCACTAAAGCGAGATGAACGCTGCAACCCCAGAGTCGGTCATGACTGGACCTAATGGTCAGAGGTCCCTTTACCTTTTAATTTGGAGATGCCCAGATGTTTGGGGCACACAAAGCAAGTCCTGCCCACTTTGCAGGCTTCTTCATGTGCATTTTTGTTCACTGCAAAATTCAGAGAAGGGTGTGTATCAAAGAATAGCTAATTTTGGGTTGCTTCATTGCAGAAGAGGAGAACCTCTGGCCCTCCAGATGTGCCTGGACTGCAGCTTGAGCCTGGGCAGAGCAAGTTGAGAGTTGGAATCCAGCAACACCCGGAGAACTAGAAGTTTTAATTCCTCGGTGCATCCTTGGTTCCCTGCAGGAAAAGTGGAGCAGACAGATATTTCTCAAAATGTAAACTGGGCCAATTTCTCTCCCGCCTCTAATCTGGAGGGCACTGGGTTGAGGGAGACTGCTCTGATGATCGCACGAAGCATGCAGTATGCCATGCAAACCATCTAGTTTTTCTGAAAAATAACACACACCTATCCAACCTACTTCTCTAGCAGCAGGTTTAAATTCTGACCGGGCTTGTAGAGAAAAACACTTACTATGCTCTTGACCTTATGGATTTAGGATTAAGGAATGGAGCTTCTAGCCTCACTTTTGTCCAGATGTGTTTCTTTCAAGCAAATTAAGTACTGAATGCATCAATATTTTCCCACCGTATGAAAAATGACTGTTATCTCGAGCTCTTCAAGCTACAAAAGAATCCTATATATCTTTTGCTGCTTTCATAAACACTCCCATATTCTCCTTGTGTGGGTGTTTTTGTTTAAAAAAACAAACCCTGAAAGGACAAACCCTAAAGCCTTTAGCACAAGTGAGAGAGAGAGAGAGAGAGAATCTGGAATCTTTGTCAATGGGAACTTTATGAGTTTCTCCTCTGTCTCTGTCTGAGACCTCAGCTACAGAATTCGCTCTTCAAATTTGCTTTCTGTCTAATTGGTTTCTTAGCTGTTAATCCATCAGACGGAATGTGGCTGGTCTCTATGCTGTCTCCATACACTAGATAGAGTCACAGGCTTCCCCCAACAGGATCAGGATCCTGAGAATCCAGGTCAGTGGAGTGCAATGCCCCATGCTAGAAGCCCTGAGTACCCCTTCCACCCCCACCATCTTGCTGAAAAATGAAAATCCTCAACCAGAGGCCTTTTTATTAGGAATTTTAGGTGCAGAGATACCAAAGGAGCAGAAACCATTATTTATGTATGCAACGACAGCAGCACTGTCTACTGGCCCAGAGATGGAAAGAAGACAAAGTCCTGATCAGAAATGAATGGTTGATGAAGATGATGGATTATGCTGAAATGGCGAAATTGACCAGGAATATCAGAAACCAGGAAGAGAAGAACTTTAAGAAGGAATGGGAAAAATTCACAATGTGTTTAAGAGAACACGGTCAACAACTAAAAACTTTGGCAGGATTTGAGTAATGCTTGTAATGTACATAAAAATATATGGTAAAAATAGATTATTTAAGAAAAATAGAGAAAATAAGAGAAGCAGTTGAAAAAAGATTGATAGGAAGGTTAATTAACCATGGAAGGTTAATTAAAAAAACCTGACAAAAATATAGAGAAAATCCAAAGCAACAGCCCTTGATTAAGACCTCTATTTATCTAGTAGTGAGGGACCTATGGTTCTTCAGATGTTGCTGGACCACAGCTCCCATCAACCCCAGCCAGACGGCCAATAGTAAGGGATGCAGGGTGATGTAGACAGGGATTATGGGAGTTGTAGTCCAGGAAAAATAATCAGAGAGTCACAGTTTCCCCATCTCTGTGTTAAACCCTTTAGTTGTGTACTGCCTGCAGACCCAAAACATTTCCTGAAAGCTTGCCTTTTCATGTCATTTTGTTAGCACTCCTTCTCAGCAGGCTGCTTTGGTGCTATTTATTTGGAAATGGTTTGTTCTCGCTATGCGATGACTATGCATAGCCAGCATGCTTCACAGGCAATCAGAGCTGGCAAGGGCAATGGTTCATGTCCTCAGTTGGAACGGGCAAACCTTTCTCCTCCATTTTGCATTACCCCTTCCAGATAAATCAACAAAATGGAGAAAATGAAAGGGGGAAAGGGCTTGTGTGTACACATGTAAAATATTCCTCTCCCCCAGTTTTAACTCAGGACATTTAAAATTAATTGCACAAAAATTAGCAGCTGGGAATCCAGGTGAAAAAATATGGATTTCTCAACAAACTTTTATTTTTAAGCTGCTGGCAGAATGGGCTTTTTTTCTCTTTCCCCCAGCCAGACCTCTCAAGAAGTTTGATCAGATTTCCCTCCCTCACCCCACCCAATAGAAAATTCATCATTTGGGTTTTTTCCCATCCAGCACAGAAATTGGAAAGCTGCCTCTGGCTTTGGAGAGCAGCTTTTGAAATGAGCTTCATTCTGAGCATCATTTAACAGCCTAAAGGAAAGCCAGGAAAGAAAAGGGAGGGGTCTTAGAAACACTCAAAACCCCCAATCCTTGTGTCTAAAACCTGATTCTTTTTTCTTTTTTTTAAGATACTCTACCTCTAGCAAGAACAATAAGCACAACTCCATCCAATCTGTATATGCTGGCTTTCGGCAGATCAGCGGCACAGAGGATTGGCTGGGCAGAGGGGGGAGGGGGGAGCTGTTTATTTGTTGGCAGTAGTCAAGTTCCATCTGATAGCTAATGAGATTTCAAGAGTATAGAATCAATAGGAGCCTGCCACTTGTTATTGCTCTTCACAGCACTGCTTCTGTTTTACTCCTCCCCACTCCACTCCACCCATTCCATTGCTTCAAGTAATACTTTATCAGAAAAAAATTATTCCTTACTTCTCCCTAGACTCATAGCCTGTCATCAAGGAACACAGAGCCAAAGGAGGCATTTTGGACTTCTTAGCTTAAAGGTGAGCAACAGGTGACATGATAGAATTAGGCACGGCATGGAGAAAGCAGCTAGAGACAAGTATTTCTCCCTCTTCCATAACACTAGATCTTGCAAACACCCAATGAACCTGGACACTGGAAGATTCGGAGCAGGTAAAAGAAAGTTCTTCTGAACACAGCGATGACAGTGATGGCCACCGAATTGGATGACTTCAAAAGAGCATTAGACAAATTCATGAAGGTTAAGGCTATTCATATGGGACGCGTGTGGTGCTGTGGGTTAAACCACAGAGCCTAGGACTTGCCGATCAGAAGGTTGGCGGTTTGAATCCCTGCGACGGGGTGAGCTCCCGTTGCTCGGTCCCTGCTCCTGCCAACCTAGCAGTTTGAAAGCACGCCAAAGTGCAAGTAGATAAATAGGTAGAATTTACCTCCGGCGGGAAGGTAAACAGCGTTTCCGTGCGCTGCTCTGGTTTGCCAGAAGCGGCTTAGTCATGCTGGCCACATGACCCGGAAGCTGTATGCCGGCTCCCTCGGCCAATAAAGCGAGATGAGCGCCGCAACCCCAGAGTCGGTCACGACTGGACCTAATGGTCAGGGGTCCCTTCACCTTTACTTTACTAAGGCTATTCATGGCTACTAGCCAGGGGTGCTAACTTGAACAATATTTTTTGGGGGGTTGGGGGAGGGCAGGTAAGCCCTGCCCTGCATATTCAATCACAAGATTCAGTGCACATACACTATTTGAATGGCAATGCCCGTCAACTTTATAAACCGTCCTTCATCACAAGATCTCAGGGTGGTTCACAACATAAAAGAATATGTATATATATTCAAAAATGCACAGCAAAAATTACGGTAACCATGGCATGCATATATGAAAATCACACAGTAAATTTTGCTCCAGAAAACATAACGTGAAAACATAAAGTGAATTTTTGTGGCATCGTCAACATTGCTGTTGTATTCAACTGTTGGCATCTTTATTGTTGGCCCAATGTTTTATGGCATCTTGAGTCAGATGAACATAGGAAGCCATCCCAGCTTCGGACTGGATCCCAGGATCTACCGTTTTGGCTCCCACAAGAGCACAGCTCCGAAAGATGTGCACCCTGCTTTTCCTTTATGGCATGTTGAAGGGTAAGCATAGGCTGGAAATGTTATAACAATAAAACTGGAGAGGGTGGGGAGAGAAGCAAATATATTTCCTTCGGCTCCTTGGAGTAAAGGCGGGATGGCTTCTGCGATTCTGAGATGTCCTGCTTAAAGTGGGACAGTTCGACGGGTATGGCTTATGCAGAGGGATAGCGAATGGCCTGTTATTACCCAGGCCCAGTGAGCTTCATGGCTTTGTAGACATGATGGAAACTAGTTCTCCCCAGTCCTGATCAGACACTCTAAGCATGATGCCACACTGGCTCTCATGCATTCACAAGGCCTGGAATCTTACCACTGAGGACTGGGAGCTTGTCATTTCTTAGAATGAAATCTGAAATCTGTGCATAGCATTGTATTCTGCAAGATTTTATTTATTACTCCAAGCTGCTTTGAGTATTGTTTTTAATAGAGATATTAAATCTAAATCTAATCAGTACTCCCATGGAATCCCAGCATGCACAGAGCCCTGAGTTATCTTAATTGCATGAATAACAGTCTCCCTTTCCTGTCTGTTTTTCTCCTTGTTAGATTTATAGAAAGCCACCGTATTGTGCTGGTTAATGCATGCCTTAAAATCTCACTGAGCAGGAATTAAATGCATGTGATTGCATGCAGGAGAGTTGCATAAAGGAGTCATTTTCCGCCACTCAAAGTGCTGCCTCTATGCAGAGTGATTTCTCTTGCCAGCTTCCAGTAGCCTTTTTCAATAAAAGAGAGAAAGCAACTGGATTTCATGTGGTTTGCTAAATGCTGCAGCCTTTCAGAGTCTCCACAGCACTCTGCAGGCCAGGCCTCTATATGAAAAGGAGCGACAAGATTCTGCCATCCTCAGGCTCAGTGGGAGTCTGAACTGACACTTCTTATTTGCCCACCTAGTGCAAACAAATAATTGGGGACGAAAGAAAATGTGACTTTGCAACACAGTCGAATGCAGGAGGCAATCCCAGCACAAATATAAGGCTGTTCAGTATTTAGCAGTAAAGCTTCCATACAGGTAAATTTCAGATTTGGGAACAGTAGGCAACTCTAGCACTTTCTTCTTAATTTCAGGTGAGCTGAGGGATCCTAGAGCAAGGCTTTGTCAAGACCTTAGCATCCTAAGCATACATTCAAAGCACAGAGCACATGGCTTCCTCCAAAGAATTCTGGGAGGTGTAGTTTGTTACAGGTGCTCCAAGTCATTAGGAGACCTCTCGCATAACTACAATTCCCAACACCCTTAAGATTATTTGAGGGAAGCGAGGTGCTTCAAATGTATAGTGTGGATGTGATCAGACCTGCTTTCGAGAAAAACGAAAATATTTTCAGTGCAGAACTAGTCATTGTCTCTAAGCTCTGGAGTCACCTCGCTGAAGATGGTAGGATACCTTTCCAGAAGCATTTAGCCATTATTTGTAATCTGCTTTTATGTTTTTCCTTTCATTTCTTTTTCAGCATTTGGGCATTGATTATTATCTTTTGTATGATTGTGTTTTCTGTTATATCCCACTTGGACTATCTTTGAAAAACAATATATAAATATTTGAAATAATTGCATGAAAAAATAGATCAGGGAGATGTAGGCTCATAAACATTGGAAGCAGACTTGAAATGAATCAGACCTGGGTCCTTCTCACTCAATATCATCCACACTGACCGGCAGCAGCTCCTGAGGGTATCAGATATGGTCCCCCTCTCCATTTCAACCTAGAGATGTCAGGGATTGAGCGTGGGACCTTTTCATGCCAAGTAGATGTTCTGCCACAGAGCTACCCCACCCTTCGCTGCTTTGGCACAAAAGTCATTGTGGGATTCTCCTGGGTCATCCATTCAATCAGTCAAATGCTATATCACAGGGCTGTTGTGATGACTAAGCTGCTCTGAACTTTTTGGTAGAAGGGTGGGATGCAAACATGATAATTGAATGAGGCTTATTATTATTATTATTATTATTATTATTATTATTATTTGCATTTTTATCCCACCTTTTTTCTCTCCAAGGAGTTCAGTACATGGTTTCCCCTCTCTTCATTGAATCCCCACAAGAGAGGCAGCGATTGGCCCAAGGTCATCCAACAAGCTTCATGGTTCAACATTTTAATCACCAATTCTCCTAGGCAGCTGAATACTCCTGAGGTCATGAAAAATGAACAAGTTAATGCTAGCCTTTTTGGTTGCAGGTTATTGTCATTCTTATGGTCTATATCAGTGCTTTTTTGCTGGGGGCACATAGGGGTATGCATACCTCTGAACATTTTGTGAATCTTTGTACTTTTGTCCATTTACTGTATTTATTTTCCGCGATTTGAACTATAATATGGTGATTTTCTTGAGTCAAAATGAGACTACCCCTAAACATTTTTTTAAAAAAGCAAAAAAGCACTGGCCTATATTGAAGATTTGGATTAGAGATTTGAAAGGTGTTTTTGTTTTGTTTTTGTTTTTTTGCTTTTTCAGATGTCCCAGAAGGCTTCTCCCCACCCTACTGTAGAACACACAGCTCATACTGGAGGGAGGGGAAAAGGCATCATTTTTTTCATTTCTGCCAACCTAAGGGAGCATCTTTCATTGATGAAAGAATCCTGTAATTTCCCTTGGGTGAGGAATGAGTCGTCCGCAAACTTTGCTCCACTTTGAGGACCAGAGAACAGAATCGCAATTGCCATTCAAAGAGCAAAGGCTCTCCATCCGCTCACAGTGGATGTTTTGCTGAACACTGCCTTCTACCCCTTCATCTGCAAGATGATTGATGGAGATTAACTCAGCTCCACTTTCATCTCCCTCTGAAAAAAAAGAAAGAAGGCAAAAGAGAATTTAGCCCAATGAGGATGCCAGGGGTCACCCTTTAATTGAGATGACTCACTCTGGTTTTTCAATGCTTTTTTCCCCTTTTTGGTGTTGACATTCTGCAGATTGCTTCAGAATTGTACAAATAAGCGATTATTATTCCTGCCCTCACCATTGCACAAGCCGTGCATCTGTGCCAACCCTTTGCTAACAGAGAACAGAGTGAAGGCAGCAGCTGTGCCCTATGAGATCATCAGATGAAGAAAAACATGGGGAGCTACGTTTCCCAGACAAGACCAGGCCAGTCACACACTCTGACGGCTGCTATACAGAGAGGAATGTCTTGTAATTAGAGAATGACTCAAAAGCCTGCGCTTCTTGCAAAGGGAATTGCTCCCAGTTGCAGCCTCCTGCTTGTATTGCACACACAGAGAAGTCAAACACATTACAGTCTGCCGGGCCAGCAGCAATTAAGACGTTCCTAGGAAACTCTCCTCTCCAAAGCGACACCATTTTGGTATTTTCAGCTGTTATTCATAGGACCTCTGACTCTGAGGAGAGCTGGGTGAGCAGGCGCCAAGAATGGGGCAGAGAAAAAAACTGAGCACATTTGGGGGCACCTTCACATCATACATTCAAAGGACTATTATACCACTTTAAGCAGTCATGGTTTACCCCAAAGGATTCTGGGAGCTGTAGTTTCTTAAAGGTGCTGAGAGTGGTTAGGAGACCCCCTATTCCCCTCCCAGAGCTACAGTTTCCAGGGTCTCCTGGGAACAGGAATTGAGTGCTAAACTACTCTGGAAATTGTAGCTCTGCGAGGGTCTCCTGATAACACCCTTAACAAACTGCGGCTCTCAGAATTCATTGGGGGAAGCTATGGTTATATACAGTGGCATCATAATATTTTGAATATACAGTATGGTGCTAATATGACCTGTGTATAGTGGGGCAGGTGGCTGAGGCTAGGGATAGGTGAACCTGTCAGTTTTGATCTCTCTCAGGCTGTGGGCACTCTAAACCTTTAAAGCACTTTCAGAGCACATTCTTTCCCTCAAAGAATTCTGGGCACTGTAGTTTACCCCACACAGAGTCACAATTCCCAGCAATGCTTGGTAAACTACAGTGCCCAGAATCCTTTGAGAAAAAGGATGTTATTCGAATCTGCTTGAAAAGTATAGGGCGCACCCCGCCTCCATTTCTCATTTCCCCCCAGTTCTCCACATTTCCACATCAGTTTGCATTTTTTTTCAAGAAAAGAAAGAAAAAAGCCCTCATTAAAATTCATCAGGTTTTCAGTGCAAATTTCTCCTGATCTACTTGTTTATTTGCAATTTTGCCCAATATATCCATGGCATCAAGGAACAAGCAAAACAGATTGAAGGGGGCTGTTCTAAGCCTACCGCAAGGCTTATAAAACAATTGTATGTGAATAATTGTAAACATTGTGACCAAGCCATATGCCTTCTAAAATTTGGGGAGGCTCTGTTTTTGTGCATGACTTGTGGAGGGTTCTTTCAACAGAGTTTAAGAGCACCAAGTGCTGATTTATGAACTTGGGATGAACCATAATTTCATTAAACTTGTAGTTGAAAGGGGGGGGGGAGTTTTTGATAATGACAAGACATCTTTGTTGGAATGCAGCTTGGCCATGATTTTGAAATTCTGAGCTTCCAACATTTGGCATTTGCTGCTGATTGCAATTCTCACTGTACTCTTCCTTCTTGCCTCTTGCAAGATTTCCCTGCAGGCGCTTGGGGCTACTTTTGATTCCTAAAGAGCTCTGTCCTCTTGCACAATGTTTCATTGGAATAAAAACTAGAAGAAGACAAGCCCCACATTTAAAAAGAGAAGAAAAATACTGTCGGCAATTTTTACCGAGGAAAATGACCCCACAAGTTAATATTCTTACTGCGAACAAATTTGTAATAGCATCTTTACATTCTCCAGACAAATAATGTGTGCTCCCTTTTGGATTTTTTTAATTTGCAAATTGCACTTGCAAGTTCTAAGTGGCTACTAAGTGGCCAGACGGCTAAGTGGTTACTCTGACCAGGATGCCTGAAAGATCATCTCACTCCCCCCAGGTGCCCCCAATTGATCACTGTGCTCTACAGGTGAGGTCTTCCTGAGGATCTTATCAGGAGGTCCATTCCACACAGTGCAGGAAATGAGCCTCTAACATCATTCCACAGTGCAGGAAATGGACCTCTAACATCATGGTATCTATCATTTGGAATAAAGGTAAAGGGACCCCTGACCGTTAAGTCCAGTCGTGGACGACTCTGGGGTTGTGGTG
Organism: Podarcis cretensis; assembly: GCF_951804945.1. Classification (NCBI taxonomy): domain Eukaryota; kingdom Metazoa; phylum Chordata; class Lepidosauria; order Squamata; family Lacertidae; genus Podarcis; species Podarcis cretensis. Next base: position 15,459,602 of record NC_137179.1, read on the forward strand.
CTAATCTCGCTTTACTGGCCAAGGGAGCTGGCGTTTGTCCTACTTTCCTGTTAAATGTTAGACAGGTGCCATCTCTGTTGTCATTGCAACACCTACCTATCGAAGACCTTCATCTTTCAACGAGACTTTTAAGTGGAGATCTTTCATCTGGACTGGAATTTCTTTAGATGTTTAAATTGCATTATTGCTTGTGCATTTGCCCACTTGGGCTGCTTTTGGTGGAAGGGCAGGGCATTTATTTAGTTAATTACATTTTTAAAATTATAGCGTGGGGCGCTTCCGTTCAGGTTTCCAGCCAGCCAGGCCCTTTCTCAGACTATACCATTCCATTCCCCCTGCCTCCTACAGATTTACCCATTTGCTTCCTCTCCGACATAATTCTGTGACCAGTGAGAATGCTCAGTCCTCATTAGACAGCTTGGGGTGTGTCCTCAAATATTTTCTGCACTTGTGCAAACCTCAGGGTTCCTCCAAGCTGACTGATTACCCCCCCCCCCCACTTTTCTACATGGGTGGTGCTGTTTTGCCGACATAGGGACCTGTGCTGGATGGATGAGTTTGCTGTTATGTGTCTCGACAAATTGATGCATTTAAGCACTGAAAGGGAGGTCAAATTTGCCTGCTGTGTTAATTACTTTCTGTGAGGAATGGCTCACTGCCAACCTCAGTGCTGTAGACTCTTTCACTGAGACCTTCGCAACAGGAATGGATTTCCTCACTTCCCTCCAGGCGCACAGACACCTCACCTGTTGCTTAATAGCTACTGGGGGAAGCGAACAAAGGGTGAGGGAGTGGAAATGAAAAAAGTTATGGGTGAGGTGAAAGCCTCTTTTTTCCTTTAAATTGGTCCAGTTTCGTGAAGGGTGTGCGTGTTTGGGAAGGGAAGGGGTGATTTGGGATGTTCTACTTCATTAGATGATGTTGAACAGAGGAGCCCTGCTGGACCAAGCCAAAAGTCCATCTAGCCTAGCCTCCTCTGAGCCTCTTGGGCTTGCCAATCGGAAGGTTGGCAGTTCAAATCCCTGCAATGGGGTGAGCTCCTGTTGCTCTGTCCCAGCTCTTGCCAACCTAGCAGTTCAAAAGAACAACAGTGCAAGTAGATAAATAGGTACTGCTGCGGTGGGAAGGTAAACAGCATTTCCATGTGCTTTGGTTTCTGTCACGGTGTCCCCTTGCGTCAGAAGCGGTTTAGTCATGCTGGCCACATGACTCGGAAAGCTGTCTGTGGACAAACGCCAGCACCCTCGGCCTGAAAAACGAGATAAATGCTGCAACCCCAGAATTTCCTTTGACTGGACTTAACTGTCCAGGGGCCCTTTATCTTTACCTTTACCATGGGCAATCTATCAGGAATAGAAATTGTATCGAGAAGTTAGTGATCTAACATGGTTGCCCTGCCTGCCTCTGTTCCTTCCTCTTCTTATCTCTTGTTAAGTTATCTATGGCATGAGAACAGCCTTTAATTGGTTACCAGATTTATTTCAATGAATCTGGGAACACTTTTTTTTTTTTTTGAAGCTGAGTAGCAACAGGGAGTCAGTAGTGGGGATGGTGAGGCAAAAGAACCTGGGCCCAAGCACACATGCATATTGTATAAAGGTGCAAAGCCCTTCTTTCGCACCCTGTGAAACATAAATGTGCAGAGGTTTTTTTTAAAAAACTGAGCAATGGTGTGCCGCCAGCCCGTGACTCCCGAGCCTTCCCCAATCTCCTTCCCCCTTCCCCCTTTGTTTTGACAGATCAGGGGAGGCTCGGGAGTCACGGGCGGGCGGCTGTTGCCCAGGAGGGGCCAGCCTGGTAGTGCAGTTGGCTCTGCACTTCAGGAGCCGCTCGCTGCTCATTGCCGTGGCGCAGGAAAAATGGTGGGTGCCATGGCAGCGAGCAGCCCCTGAAGCCAGCCAGAGCCAACTGTGCTACCAAGCTGGCTCCGGGCTGCTGAGGCTGCCACTGCCATGTTTCCTGGGGACAGATTTGCAAATCTGGCGACATTCCGGGGACAGAATTTGTCCAGGGACAGATTTGCAAATCCAGGGACTGTCCCCAGGAACTTGGGACATCTGGTAACCCTACTTTAATGTCCTCATCTGTTGGAAGGAAGTTATAGTGCTAGGTACCTTATTTGATGTCGGACATTGTTTCGAGAAAGTGAGTCATTGGGAGAAGGTGGCTAATGATTAATCTGCACGTAGCTGGTGAGCTACACATAGCCAGTCGGGCAAACCATACAAGCTAGCCATCTGTAAATTGGATGAGTGTGGGCAGAGTTAGAGAGAGAAGGTCGTGCACAGACTGAAGGCCATGGGGCCATGGGGGAGTCACTTCACCGCTTGTCGAGGGCTTCCAAGTGGCAGATTGAGGTGCTTGCTTGGTATGTATATATTGTTTGCTGTTTAGAATAAAATCTTCAATCTTCTCACTCACTTGTGTTTTGTATTACTTCTGAATCTCATTTTGAAAGAACGACCTTGCATTTGGTAAGACAAGTGGTCATCCAGAACACCATTCACCATGCAATGAAACTGAATGTTGGAAGAGTCAGAGCACATAGTTAAACTATGGAACGCCCTAGTGCAGGAGGCAGGGATGGCCACCAACTTGGATGGCTTTAAAAGAGCACTGGACAAATTCGTGGAAGATAAGACTGTCAATGGCTCCTAGCACAATGACTATATTCTACATCCTGCATTGGAGGCAATGTGAGCACGAGTTGTCGAATATCACAAGTGGGGAGAATGCTCTTCCGTTCCTGTTTGCGGGCTTCCCATAGTGTGCGGACAGGATGCTGGAACAGAATGGCAATTGGCCTGATTCAAGAGGGTTTTTTATGCTCTCCATCTTCCTTCTGTCCTGCTATATGTCACTCTTTCCTCCTTGGAGGAAGGGCAGAATCAAAATGTCATGCGTGAATTTTACCTTAGATGCAATGCTTTTCAAGGGAGTTCACCCGACTTCTGTTAAAAATTCCCCAAAGAACCCTAGATGATTACTTTTGCGTTGTTTAAGCTTCGCAGCTAGAAAAAGAGAGAGGTTTTTTTAAAAAATGATCTTATAAAGCAAAAAAATGTTGAGACCAGGGAAAGATTTCCAGTTCTATATTATTACTATTATTATAATTTATAGACTGCTTTAAGGCATAAAGCCACCGAAATGGTGCACTCAGTAGAAACAGAATAAAACACTGAAACACAAGCTCTAGCAATGATAAAATCAATTCAGCAAACTCTAAAACAACAAAACCATCCATACAAACTAAAAACAATGAAACTAGTCCATCAGATATAAAATTAATCTTCCATAAGTGACTGGGCTCAGGGAAAGCTTTCCTAAACACAAATGTCTTCTGTAGGCACCTAAATATCTTCATTAAATGCCTATCTCATTCCAGAGAGCTGGAGCTAGAACACTAAAAGCCCAAATTCTTCTATGGGAGAGAGCGATCAAAATGTTCAAGGGAGAGAGGCAGACATTCTGATTAATTTCCTTTTGAAACACCATAGCGCTATGTAAAAGCAGAAATCATTTCAGTTCTTTTAAAATAAGATAAAATAAATGTTCACAGAGTCTTGAGGACAAGGCTTTAAAATATGGAATTTAGTCGTAACCGCTGCAAAATGAATATGCCATTCATTTGTGCCTTTGGGATTTCCTACAATACACCCATTCTGCTATATCTTGTCTAATGCCCTTATTTAAATTGTTCTCTCAGCGTTATACAGTGATGTCCACTCATACTCATATAATATCATTAGATTAGTGTAGAGGAAAAACATGCTCCTTTATTTTTATGTGTATGTGTGTGTGTGTGGGGGAGGGGAATTCCATAGAACAACCTGTACCCTTGAATAAAGGGATGAGATTCCCCTGGCATTCCTGGCCAGATTCTGCTTAAAATATTGGGGAGTAGGGGCTGAATTGGATGTTTTATTTCACAGAGGACAATCCTCTGTTTGCATGTGGGAACTGGGCAGGGCATCCTCCTTCTTCCTCCTCCCTCCCCACTCTCGCAGTTCTTTCCCCACCCTCTCCCTTTATTTGGAGGCACCAATGATGCTTCTAGTTGAAAGATCAGGGACCAGTTGCCCTCCAGGTGTTGCTAAGCTACAGTTCACTTCATTCCTGACTGCCAGCCATGCTGGCTGGGCTGAGTCACACAACATCTAGAGCAGCCTTTCTCAGCCTGTGTGTCCCCAGATGTTGTTGAACTACAACTCCCGTCACCCCTAGCTAGCAAGGCCAGAACTCAGGGATGATGGGAGTTGTAGTCCAACAACATTTGGGGACCCACAGGTTGAGAACCGCTGATCTAGAGGGTCACAACTTAACCATCCCTGGACTAGAAGTTCATCTCCTGCCTATTGTAGATTCCATGACCCATCTGCCTCTGACCCATCTGATTTTGATGCTTCCTTGCCCCAGATCATGGCACACACCTCTGGTCACACCACCTGTTTCCCCACCACAACTGGAAAACTGGACTTCTTGAGGTCCAATCCTGGCTGGGCTCCGTCACAGTCAGTACTGGCAGGTCATGAACCAAGAACCTTCTGGAATCTACTCTCAAATTTCTGGTGGACCCTGATTTGCATTTCTTTTACAAAAAGTATAGACCCAAATGCAGAAAGAATTACTATAATTTAAATTGAAATGCAGTGCCTTTCACTGCTGTAGGGGAGAGGGTTCTGAAGGACACACCCCTGCTCCTTCTACAAGCATGTTGCCTTTCTCTTTGCACTGGAATTGCCCCAGATGGCGCTACAAACAGAGGACTATCTTCCGACAGCTCTTCAAATAAGCAGGGTGCCTGCTGCATTAATTTACTCGGCAATAGCTTATGTCGCAATAGCCTTGCACTCAGCCAATATGAAATCCAAGATGGTGTTTGTCCGCTATAGTCGAAAGTACATTAGAAAAACGAAATAGCCCTGCAGCATGTTATCAGCAGTTCCGAATCTGCTCAGCAGTTGGAGAGTGTGCAATGACATGCTGTGCACTGTGTGGTGCCTTGGGATGGCCATGCTCATGCATTGATATCTGTGCTCGCCATAGACATCGACCCACCCTCTGAGAGATTTAAATTTCAAGAGGAGGATGCAGCTGAACCCTGAAGGATGATTGTGCTTGCAACTCGCCCTAGGAACTTTTGAATAAGGCATTCCCCAAAAGCCAGATAATGGGTGCCACACAGTGACAGACGATTCCAGGTATCAGGAAACAGGCGCAGTAGGTTGGAGCATACTGAGGTGGTACATGCGGAAACCTGTAAGTTGTGCATCGTTCTGGGATATTTCAACCTACTGTGCCTGTTCGCTGATACTTGGCATCGGCTGTCCCCATGTGGTTCCTATTCTTTGGCTTCTAAAGTTAAACATTAGGAAGAATTTATTCATTGTAACAATGGTTTGCAGCTGGGATATGCTCATCAAGCTGAATATTTTTTACACACACATATGCAAAAGCAGTGCAGCATCTGGCAGCTTTAGGTGCAGAATGTCCCAGTCTTGCAAATTAGTTATGTAATTATGATAGTCACTTGTGGCCTGAAGGAAACAAAGGAATCTGCTCTTGAAGAGCTTCACCACCAGGCTGCCCAAAGGTCTGTCTTCTTTTCCCCAGGCAACGAGGCAAACCATTACTTACTAGCCTCAAATATCATGTATAGTGGTACCTCGGGTTACATACCCTTCAGGTTACATACGCTTCAGGTTACAGACTCCACTAAGCAGAAATAGTGCTTCAGGTTATGAACTTTGCTTCAGGATGAGAACAGAAATCCGGCTCTGGCAGCGCAGCAGCAGCAGGAGGCCCCATTAGCTAAAGTGGTGCTTCAGGTTAAGAACAGTTTCAGGTTAAGAACAGACCTCTGGAATGAATTAAGTACTTAACCCAAGGTACTACTGTACTAGGAAAGAGTATTGGGCTAAATAAAATCTGATTTCATTTGCATTTGCATTTGTGGTGAACCTATCAAATTTACACTTCCCGAAACTATATGCAGACCAAAACACAGCCATCCTTTGAAATTTGCACTTCTTTTTGTTTTGCAGTGCATTTTGTCAACCACGTGATGTGGCAGACCTTGGGGGTAGCTCAAATTCCAGTGGCACCCCGAAATTTGGCACCCCACCTTCCCTTCTACATCATTGTTGGGGTGCCCTCTGTGGTGCCTCTGCACCCAGTGCAACCAACCCATTCGCCCTCCCCTAAATCCGCCTCTGATGGGAGACCAGATGCCGAATGCCAAAAGAGCAGATGTTTGGGGAAGCCCCTACCACAGGGCCCTCTGTGGGACAGGGAAGCGTCAAGACTTGAAAGTGTACTAGCAGTGAAGTTAATTTACTGACTGGGAAGAGCAGGCAGAGTGAGGCACAGATTCCTCTTCCCACCCATCCCATCGCATCTGCTCTCCCGCTTGAAGGGAAGTCTCCAGGGCTTCAATAATGCATGTTCATCCTTTCTTGATTATGACTCTTTTGAAGGGGAAATCGCTTCAAACACAGGCTTGCCTTGTGTGCCAGGCAGTAGCGCAGCGTCTCTCTGGAAAGATGATATCTATCCATTCTTCTAATTAAATAGGAGAGACGCAGAGAGACAGGCCTTATCAGTTCATGCTTGTCATGGACAGGCTACAGGAACAGGCAATTACACTCTGCCAAGTCTTGTAGCTCTTATCTTCACCCCCTTTCCCTCATTCTATGGACTTTTGCCTCTCCTTCCTCCCTCCACTCCTCTTCAGTAGCTTCTGCAAACAATGATTAGCATGGTTTATTTTGCTTTATTCTCTCTCTTTTTAAAAAAGCTCCTAGCTTTGTCCTCCTTCAGATATCTGGCTTGTTAAAACAGCAGCACAGCAGGAACTATAAAATCTGTTGGTGTCTCAATTCTAAACTGGGCTTCGTTTTATTTCCATGCGAATATCGAAAATTGATAGTTTGCCTAGTGATGCTGCAGAATAACAACATAATGCCTTCTCTCCAACTCCTGCCCACACATTTGTGTGTGTGTGTGTGTGTGTATGTGTGTGTGTGTGTGTGCAGGCTACGGTCCCTAATTAGAGTTCTGAAGATTGCAACTGTCATTGTTGTCGAAATGTTTCTAGCCCTCTTGATGCTGAGTGAGTCACAGAGGCAGAGCAATGATACACAGTGGCTTCCCATGCCCCAGAATGGTAAATAGAGATTGTGCCTATTTTCTACCTCCTCTCACTATTTTTTTTTTTTGCCATTAGAGGATGCCTTGTTCATATTTTGTCAATATGAGATGCTTCATTTCCATGCTTCCGGTTTCAGAACAACAACAACAACAACAACAACAACAACAACAACAACCATAGTATGTACCCCCAGGTGTCCAATCTAAAAGACAGAACACAAAAGGAAAGGGGATTGGGAGGGAAGAGGAGAAGCACAGGTTATTAGTTACAAAGTTCTTTTAACTGTTAGCTGGAATGGAAATTGTTCAGGACCTTATCTGCAGATTAAAACTCTGGCTGTGTAGGCAGCAAATCTTTAAAGCACTTAGTTTTCCCCACAGAATCCTTGCAACTGTAGGTTTTCTTTGGGGCAATGTGATGTGCTCTTAATGTATGCCGGTTCACAGCTTTAGCTCTCCACCAGTTTCAAGCTTCTTCAGATGCTGCAACAAGCTTCTCAGTAGTTCATCTGACATGGATGGGAGCTGTAGTCCAGCAATGTCTGAAAGGCTCCACAGGCTTCTCATCCCTGTTCTCTGTGCTGGTGGGAGGCAAATATGGTGGCCAGGTATCTTATTTTGCAGAAAGCTGTAACTTCGTGGCAAAGCATCTGCTTTGCATGCAGAAGGTCCCAGGTTTACTCCCTGGCATGTCAGTGTACACAATACTGCAATAGATGGGCCAATGATCTTATTCAGTATAAGGCAGCTTCCTATCTTAATACGTTGTTCCTAGTACGGTATCCTATTCGGAGCCTGTCAGCCTTCTATTTGAAGAAATCCTTTTTGTCTGAAGGGCTGTTCAGTCCAATCCCAGTTTAAAGACAAAGCAGCCTAAGAAGGGAGAACAGCAGGAGCTTTGAAGCTGCCCATCAGAATTTCACACCTGTACTGACTGATCAGGCATCTAAGCCACCTGGTCATAGAATTCCCCTCTAAGGGGAACTAGGTACAGATAGATTGTTAATGTATTAAAGGGAAAAAAATAAGGTTAGAATATGTTAAGATTAATTACAGGACAGAAAACAGAGGAAGATGGAAAGGAATTGCTGAAACAGTTAATTGAAGTGGAATACAAAAAGGGAGGCGTGAGGAAGTCAAAGAAACAAGTGAATGAAAGCTAAGATTGAAAATATTGGAAGTGTTTTTAATTGTTTTTGTTTTGCTTTGTTAATTCAATGTTTTACGTAGTGTTTTTGTTTTTGTTTTTGTATTGTATTATATTGATTTGTTTTAATTTTCTTTCTTTCTTTTTGTAATCTTTAAACTCTTAATAAATATTTTTTTTTTTAAATAAAGAATTCCCCTCTAAATGTCTTGCCAAATGCAACGTGGTTCTTTTCAAGTACAATATAAAGCACAAGTGAGTGAGAAGATTAAAGATTTTATTTTATTATTATTATTTATTCAACTTATACACTGCCCTACACCCAGAGGTCTCAGGGTGGTTCACAAGATGACAACATTTAAAATCAAACCAAAAGCAGTAACCTAATAACGCCACGCCCCCAAGCCACATTCTAAAAGGTACTGGATGTCAAAAAGATCAACCAAAGGCCGGGTTAAAAAGGAACGTTTTTGACTGGCGCCTAAAGGTGTATAATGAAGGCACCAGGCGAACGTCCCTGGGGAGAGCATCCCACAGACAGGGAGCCACTGTAGAGAAGGCCCCGTTCTCGTGTTGCCACCATCCGGACCTCTTGAGGAGGAGGCACACGAAGGAGGGCCTCAGAAGATGATCTCAGGGTTTTATTCTAAACAGCAAGCAATATATACATAGCAAGCACCTCAGTCTGCCACTTGGAAGCCCTCAAGAAGTGGCAAAGTGACTCCCCCGGCTAGCCTCAGTTTGCACGGCCCTGTGGCCATCAGTCCGTGCACGAGCTTCTCACAAACTATGCCCAACACCATCTGATTTATAGATAGCTAACCTGTTAGCTTGCGTGACTTGCTCGACTGGCTACTTTCAGATTATTCATTAGCCACCTCTCCCAGTGCCTCACGCTCTCCAAACAATGTCTAACATCAAAGAAGGTGAAGGTACCCAGCACTATCACTTCCTTCCACAGATTAGGACATTAAAGGCTGTTCTCAGCTATCAAAGAGCTTAACAAAAGATAGGGAAAAGGAAGGAACAGGGGGCAGGAAGAGGGCAACCGAGTTAGATCACTAACTCCTTGAAATACAAATATCTTCCGGATAGATTGCCCATACACTGTGCTGAATTTCTATTACAATTATGGCAAGTATTTTTAAATATTCAGGGGTGGCCAAGATTGTACCCCTCCAGGTATTGGCTACTAGCAATGATGGCTCTGCCCTGCCCCCTGTCGGTATCCGGGGGTCAAACGGCCAGCTGGCTAGCCCCCAGCAGGATAGTCTCCTTCCAGCCGTCATGCTTCAAAGATCCCTCAACCTCTGGTGCAACATAAATCAGTGACCCAAATCTGCTGACATGGGCACACTTTACTTAACAGAGCAAACTGCACAATGAAAGAGGCTTGAGGCTTGTGGAGACATACTATATACTACGGATTTATTAAACATAAATCAAGACAAAGAAACATGTTGTCTCTCCTTGCCGTCTCTTCCAAGAGAGAGAGGAAAGCAAAGGCAAAAGCCACACAGTGGAAGTTCCGCTAACGCCAGCAAACAGTGCTGGATTGTAAACAGACATGTGGCATGTAACGATCCCACGTCTGTAACTAAAGGTGGAATGGAAAAAATCCCAATACCCCCATGGTCGGAAGCAGAAATGCTTCTGAATGCTAGCCGGTGGAAACTAGGAGTGAAGATGTCAGGAGTCCCTGTTCCTAGCTTGATAACACAGTCAGCGTAGGTAATTAAAAAAGAGGATTTATTGCAAAAACAAACAGATAGCTCTGGATGGCTCCGACAAAACCTCCGACATCATTACTCAAGGTGACCCTTCTGAAGACTGCTTCCGGCCACGACAGGAGATGTTGAACTTATGGCTCTTACGACTCTTGTTTTGCTTCCTGTCTAGCAGCCCTCCCATTTGCCCACTCCTTGGACTTCGCTCCAACCTCTTCCTGGTCTGAGAGGCTGAGTCTATTCATGCCTATTTGTGCTTCCTGCAAGCTTTGGCTGTGTTCTAGCCTGCTCTCAGCTACTGCCTTATCAGCCTGCCCGTCAAGGTCAGGAAGAGCCGAAGTCTGCAGCTACCAGCTCTCCCCTCTTGACTAACATCTAAGCCTCTCTGTTCCTGGCTGCTTTCTGCAGTTGGCTGCAAACCTTTGCTTGGAGCTGGCTCATTCCTGACAGAAGAGTGCTTTTGTGCTTGGGTCCTGCTTTAAGGTTTCCCACAGGATCTGGGTGGTCACTGGAAGAACAGGATGCTGGACAAATGGGCCATGGGCCTGAAGCAGCAGGCTTTTCTTGTGTTCTTATGTTGCTGGACTACAACTCAATCACCCCAAAGGTTGGCTGTGCTGGCTGAAGCTGACTTGATTTGGAGGCCACCACCTTGGCTACCCAAGATTAGAAGAAGAAACCAGTGCTTGCGAATGTTGTCCTCTTTCTGGGTGATGCACTTTCTCCTTTACCCCCCTCTCTCCCCGCCCCCACCACTGTTTATGATAATGCATAAGTGGATTCTGCACTAGATAAAGAAAGGAAAGGTGGCCTATGGTGGAGAGAGAGGGGGAGAGAATAAGCCATCCCTTCAAGGTGTTTTGAGTGAGTCTGAGACAAGGAGGCCCGAGGCAACATTTATTACAGAGATGATGAACAAGTGTTGAGAGAAGCTAACGGTAACAGGAGAAGGGGGGAGGAATGCTTCTGAGAAGGGAAGGAAGATTTTTATCTCCTTGGGTTTAAGCTTCGCTACATGAGCTAGAAAAATGGAGCCTTAAGGAAACCATAAAATCAGAGTTGTGTTTTTTTTTTTTTTTATTTATAGAGGAGGCAGGGCAGGGCCACTGTGGTGTTTACAGCAAAGGCTGCTGAGCTGGCCTCTTACCTCCTGGGATTAACAATCATCATACCATTTAGTGGATAAGATGAGAACAAGAGAGAGCCAAGCTGAGAGGGGAGACCCATTTAGACTCTGGATTTTCCTTCCCCGTTTGCGGGAAGCTTTCCACCCTGCAATAATCATTTTCGATTCCCTTGGGATGGAAATGAGCACTTGGTCCTGATGCTATCTGAGAAAAAGGAGGATTCTATATCACCCCAACTGCCACCTCTAGTTTCACTAACACAATTGTTTATGGAACCACTCGTTTCAGCCTCATTTATCCTCCACAATACCGTAAACTCTTTTCTGCACAGCTGGAGACAGCTTTGCGGAATTGCCAGAGACGGGGACGGAGAGAGAAACCCTGTGCTTCTTCACACTGCTCTCCCAGGACTCGGTCCTCAGGTTTAAATACTTATTCTGAGAGGAATGCATTGAAAACCCTGACTAATGTACTGAGGCTTATGCTTTCATAGGCAAGGACATTGATGAGCCTCCAAAATGGGTTGACAGAATGGGGTAAGTGGATATGTTTGTGCCATATGAAACTTTAAAGGTAAAGGGCTCCCTGACCATTAGGTCCAGTTGTGGCTGACTCTGGGGTTGCGGCACTCAACTCACTTTATTGGCCGAGGGAGCCGGCGTACAGCTTCCAGGTCATGTGGCCAGCATGACTAAGCTGCTTCTGGCGAACCAGAGCAGCGCATGGAAATGACATTTACCTTCCCACCGGTGCAGTACCTATTTATCTACTTGCACTTTGACGTGCTTTTGATCTGCTAGGTTGGCAGGAGCAGGGACCGAGCAATGGGAGCTCACCCCGTTGCGGGGATTCGAACCGCTGACCTTCTGATCGGCAAGCCCTAGGCTCTGTGGTTTAACCCACAGCGCCACTTGTGTCCTCAGTGAGACTTAGGGTGGGTTTTTCACTAAGTTTGACCCACTGAAATTGATGGAGCAAGCTTAGTCATGTTCAGCAATTTCCATGGGTCTATTCTTGGTTGAGCCCCCCCATGAAAAATCTGGTTTGATTTTTGTGCGATTTCTAGATCTCAGTGAACCAGGTTCCACCATGTCAGATTTTGGGGACTGTGAGCTGTTCACATGTGTCAGGGGCTCAGGAGCAGAGGCACAGGGAAGAGAGGAGATGGAGAGCGAAGGGGAAGAATCCGAGGGGAGCGTAGGAGAAGAGGACAGTGGACCGAGGGATTCCATGAGCCTATCCAGCGAATCGGAAGATTCACAGAAGGGGGCGCCAGTGGCCAGGGATAGGGGGTTCCCAAGGGGAACGCCCCAGGAGCAAGGGGGCAGCAGGGACTCCCAGAGCAGTAGCTGGAAATCAGGACCAGCTTCCCCACCAGAGCAGAGTGGGGGGGAATAGTCCCAAGGATCGGGGCCAGTGCATTCCCCACCAGGGAGAGAAGATAAGGCAGGGCTGACCACGCCTCCATCAGAGAGTCGGACAACGGAGGAGAGGTCAGATCCGGCCAGTGTCCCGGAAGAGGGAAGCAGTGACCGAAGTAGTGTAACGGTTAGGAGAAAGGTCACTGGGCTGGCGCGAGAGGCAAGTTCAAATGTACAGGAGCGCGGGACAGCAGAGAATGAGGATTGGGAACCGGGTCCTAAAGCCCACCGGAGGGAGGGGGAGGAGCTAAGCGACTCAGCGTCGGAAGAGTCCAGAAAGGGCAATGCCCCAGCGGGCAGGAGGACCCAGAGGAGGAGAGAGCAGCGTAAAAGGTGGAGCAGGGCTAGGATCTTAAACTGGTGTCATAGGGGAGGAGACTCAGACGGGACTTCGCCGATCTAGGGTTTAAGACGTAGGGCTGCACGCTGTGGCTTTGAAATGGAAACTGAACTTCAATAAAGACTTTTGTACATTACTACAGCCTAGCGTTGGTCCTCTGTGAGCTGGGACCTAGAGGCAGCTCTGACAACATGCTTTTAAAATGTACCCGGCACATATGGTCATCTTTGTCCTATGCGACACAAACCTCTAATTTGATAGCTACAGTAGGCACCATTCTTTGACCAAACCTGCATCCGTGCCACTAAAACAGGCTGTAGCACAAACTGCTGGTCATCATTGGAATGTCAACTTGGAAACTGCTGGTCTTACAACTTCAACATGAATGTTTTAATTTTGGCTTCTTGGTTTTCATTCTTTGTCTTCTTAAGCTTCAGTTTTGTGTGCTGTTAACTGCAAGTTGGTGAATCTGGCTCCAAAAGACAGAAGTGTGAAGAGCAAAAGACGTAATTGTGAAGAGTCACGGGGAACCTGAGACCCTGGGGCCAAATTTTGTCCCTCCACAGGCACACCCCTTACCAGACCTGCTTCCACCCTCCCTGACTGTTCTTGCCTGTCTGGAACATGTCCTGCAACTCTGATAATACTGCCTTTTCCATGTGTGGATGGATAATACAGAGGGGTGTGTGAGTATGCATAGGCCCAATTTATATTCATTGTTCCATACATCGTCTTTTGCTTCTGAACCTGCTACTTTTTATATACCAATTTTATTTTTCCTTGCATCAACAACCATGAGATCCCCATGAGAAACTCCCAAATAAGACGAAGAAGAAGAAGAGGAGTTTGGATATGATATCCTGCTTTATCACTACCCTAAGGAATCTCAAAGCGGTTAACAATCTCCTTTCCCTTCCTCCCCCACAACAAACACTCTGTGGGGTGAGTGAGGCTGAGAAACTTCAGGGAAGTGTGACTAGCCCAAGGTCACCCAGCAGCTGCATGTGGAGGAGCAGGGAAGCGAACCCAGTTCACCAGATTACAAGTCTACCGCTCTTAACCACTACACCACACTGACCTGAATGAACAAACTGTCTCTTCCCGCTTGTGACTTCCAGCAACTGGTATTCAAAGGTATACTACTTCCGACACTGGAGGTATCATATAGGCATTGCGGGTTTCTTAAAAGAAGTTGCAGGGACTGCTGTTGCCATTGCTGCGTCCACCTGGTGAGGAGGAGGAAGAGAAGGAAGCAGGGGACCCCGAGGGGCCAAGCAGGCAGCCAGCAGGAACACTTTTTAATAGAATTTGTTAGGCGCAGCAGCCAAAACAGCTTGGGGGTGGGGGTGGGGAGAAATTGGTGTGGATGGGCCACCTGGAGAGCATTTTCTCCAGCCCCTCCCCATTTAAATCTGACAGCACCACAGGCTAGTCAAAGATAATCTTGCTCTGAGGGGAGGAGGAATCTGGGATTTTAATTTCCCTTGCAGCTTGAGAGTGCTCTTAAAAAAAAGAAAAAGTACAGGAGACTCCCACTTTATGCAGGGGTTCTGATCCAAGGCACTGCACTTTTAAGTGAAAGCACGTATATTTTAAACACCATTGGAAAAGCCTGCAAACACCCCATTCCATCCCTGCCTCTCCCTCCCTGTTCCGTCCGTTTTTGTGATGTTTTTGTGAAACTTGGCACACATATTAGATGCGTCTAAAACGGTCACTGCCTGTATTGTTTAATATTTTGTCATGTAAATTGGGTGACAGCCAAGTAGGTCACACCCAGAGTAGGCCCTCAGAGTAGAGACAGTGTGGTGCAGAGGTTAGAGTGTTGGGCTAGGATGTGAGAGATCCTGGTTTGAATCTCTACTTTGCCATGATGCACACTGGGTGACTGTGAGTTGTTGTGAGGATGACATGGAGAGTGGTAAAAGGTAAAGGTAAAGGTACCCCTGCCTGTACAGGCCAGTCATGTCCGACTCTGGGGTTGTGCACCCATCTCGCTTAAGAGGCCGGGGGCCAGCACTGCCCGGAGACACTTCCGGGTCACGTGGCCAGCATGACGAAGCTGCTCTGGCGAACCTGCACCAGCGCAGCACATGGAAACACCGTTTACCTTCCCGCTATAAAGTAGTACCTATTTATCTACTTACACTTAAGGGTGCTTTCGAACTGCTAGGTGGGCAGGAGCTGGGACCGAACGACGGGAGCTCACCCCGCCGCGGGGATTCGAACCGCCGACCTGACGATCGGCAAGTCCTAGGTGCTGAGGTTTTACCCACAGTGCCACCCATGTCCCCCCAATGGAGAGTGGTAGATGTATGTAGACCACCTTGAGAAAAAGATGGGATATAAAGGCAATAATAAATATTGATCTCAATAGGCTTAAACAACTTAATCCTATTGATTTCAAGAGGTCCATCTACTTCTTTGTGAGGTTTGTCTGAAAAGTTGCATCGAACAAATACAGACCTTGCAGCCGAGGATTAAGAGCCTGACACACGAACAAATCTCTTGTGGGTAAGGAAGCGTAAAACTATAGTGAAGGGTCCATTTGTGCAAGATGGCCTGGAGTATTTCCAGCCCGCCAGAGAAAGGAATTCAGTCTTCTCCCCAAATGTGACAAATGAACAGAATTGCATGTGCTGATGGAGCTACAGTGATATGCTTAGCTTGCTACACTTAGGGCAATTCCAGACTGTTATAACATCACGAGGCTGAAAGCAAAGAGTAAGGTTACCATTCCTTCCATCATAGAGCTTCAATATGCTGATGACAACATAGTGTGTGCATGGTCAGAGGATGACCTCCAAACCATCCTAAATATATTTGCAGAAGCTTACGGAAAGCTTGACCTATCGCTCAATATCCCAAAAAACCAAAGTGCTGCACCAACAAGCAAAAAACAACCCCTCGGCAGCACCACAAATCCATTTAATGGTGCAACGTTGGAAAGTGTTGATCACTTTTCCTACCTGGGCAGTTATCTTTCAACAAGGGCCAACAGTGATGCTGAAATCCAGCATCACTTGAGCTCTGCGAGTGCAGCTTTCACCCTGATTGAAGCACAGAGTGTTTGAGGACCAGGACGTTGGCAGGGAAACCAAAATGCTTGTTTACAAAGCTATTGTGCTACCAACCTTACTGTATGCTTGTGAAACATGGACCACTTATAAACGGCATCTCCATCTCCTTGAAAGATTCCATAAACAATGTCTCTGAAAATCACTTGGGAAGACAGGCGAACTAATGTCAGTACTGAAAGAAGCAAAGATCACCAGTGTTCTTACCGAAGAGTTGGATTATTTTCTGAATATATTGACAGATGACCAGGAGTGTTCTGTACAAAGAATATTTAACACCAATTGTTTATATTAACCTATTGACATGTATTTCAACAGTGCAGAAGGTGCTCTAAGTATGCAAAACATTCTTTTGGATTGTCTGCCATGCAGAGATGTACAAACGCTTCCTTCTTTAACCTCATTCAGCTGTGTACAATGGACAGCAGTGTTGAAATAAGACTGTAAAATGATTATAGGCAGAAGTGTCATAGGTCTGGATTCTAAATCGCTATCTGATTACAGTGAAATAAAGTTTTCCAATACATAACAAGCCACCAAGGTGTACTCAACATTTTATGTTTACCTTTCGTCAAAGCTAAGATCACTGCTTTTTACCAATAACTATAAATTTCAGTTATATGTTACATAGTCCTCTCCAAAGACCCGTTAGCCATCTGAATAGCCAGAATACATTTCCTGTGTAACTCTTCAAAAAAAGAGAGGTGATTCCCGAGTAAAAATAAATAGCCACAAAGCATATTTCTCTACCCACCCTGATCCAATTGGAGTGATTCAATGGTTACCACTCATGCTATGAATACTGTGTTAAACTTTCCATGAAAATCAATGACAGACACAGAATCAAGAAGTAGCACTTTTCATCTATTAATTCCCCTGTTAGTCCAGATGCTCTTCAGGTGTTCCTACATGTATGAGGGGGAGAGCTACATCCTCCTTTCACTGCCCACATCACCCTCCATGAGTTGGAGGGTGAACTTCTGAAGCGGGGAGTTTCTGGGTATCTGCACATGGTTTAGAACCTTGTTCTTCCAGGGTTCCAAATTACATGGGGAGCCTGCAGGTCGCTTCCCACTTCAGAAGCCCACCCTACAACTCATGGGGACTAATAGTGATGGGAACAGAGCTTAGCACACTTGTCCTTGCTTTCCCTCTTCACATGCTGGTTTTACACATGGGTAGAACAACCGAAGGTAGCTTAGAATCACAGAATTGTAGAGTTGGATCATCTAGTCTCGAGCATCATCTAGTCCAAACCCCTGCAGTGCAGTTGTCCCATGTGGGGATCAAACCTGCAACCTTGTCATTATCAGCACTGCACTCTAACCATTTGATCTAATGGAACCAGCCCAATATGTGTGTTGAGCATAACTTCCTTTAAAAAAAAAAAAATATTCATTTTTCAAACACATAATAAAAACAAAACAGAAAACAGAAAATCAAAACACAAAACAAAAACATACAAAACATTTAAACGAATATAACTTCAAAATTATATTTTCATACCCTTCTTTCCTTCGACTTCCCCATACCTCCCCATCCCTGCATCCTTGTTTAGTAATTCTTTAGCAACCCTTTGGTCAGTTTATCCTGATTCCCTTTCATTAAATTTCCTTTAGTTTTTTAGTTACAGCTGTAATTCTCTGTTTCTTACCCCTTGACATCTTAGCATTCCTCAATTTTGCAACAGTTTTTAAGGTATATTTTAAATTTCTTCCAGTCCTCTTCCACTGTCTCCTTCCCCTGGTCACGGATTCTGCCCGTCATCTCAGCCAGTCCCATAAAGTCCATCACCTTTGTTTGCCATTCTTCCAGAGTAGGTAGTTCTTGCATCTTCCAATACTTCGCCAGTAGAATTCTTGCTGCTGTGGTAGCATACATAAAGAAAATCCTATCCTTCTTTAACACCAATTGGCCAACCATGCCCAAGAGAAAAGCCTCTGGTTTCTTAGGGAAAGTCCACTTAAGGACTTTCTTAATTTCATTATAGAGCATTTCCCAGAAAGCTTTAATCTTCGGGCAGGTCCACCAAAGGTGGTAAAAAGTACCTTCAGTCTCATTACATTTCCAACATTTATTATTTGGCAAATGATAAATTTTTGCAAGCTTGACTGGGGTCATGTACCACCGATAGATCATTTTCATAATGTTTTCTTTTAAAGCATTACATGCAGTAAATTTAATACCGGTAGTCCATAACTGTTCCCAGTCAGCAAACATAATATCATGACCGATGTCTTGTGCCCATTTAATCATAGCTGATTTCACCGTCTCGTCCTGTGTGTTCCATTTCAACAGCAAGTTATACATTCTTGATAAGTTCTTAGTATTGGGTTCTAACAATTCTGTTTCTAGTTTTGACCTCTCTTTCTGGAATCCTATTTTCCTGTCCTGTTTAAATGTCTCATTTATCTGATGATAGTGCAACCAATCTCGAACTTTGGGCTTTAATTTCTCGTAACTCTGAAGTTTAACCCTTTCACCATCATATTCTAAAATTTCACAGTATTTTGGCCATTTAGAGTCCATATTAAGCTTTTTTACTTCCCTAGCTTCCATTGGTGACACCCACCTGGGAGTTTTACTTTCCAACAAATCTTTGTATCGAATCCAAACATTATACAATGCTTTCCTTACAATATGGTTTTTGAAGCCTTTATACACCTTTGCCTTGTCATACCATAAGTATGCATGCCAACCAAAGCTATTATCATACCCTTCCAGATCCAAAATGTCTGTGTTCTCAAGAAGTAGCCAGTGTTTCAACCAGCAAAAAGCTGCCGATTCATAATAAAGTCTTAAGTCCGGCAGGGCAAACCCCCCTCTATCTTTTGCATCAGTTAAAATCTTAAATTTTATTCTGGGCTTTTTGCCCTGCCAGACAAATTTTGATATGTCTTTCTGCCACTTCTTGAAACACTCCATCTTGTCCAAAATCTGCAACGTCTGAAATAAAAATAGCATTCTGGGCAATACATTCATCTTAATAGTAGCAATTCTGCCTAACAAGGAAAGTTTCAACCTTGACCATATTTCTAGATCTTTCTTTACTTCTAACCAACATTTTTCATAATTATCCTTAAATAAATTCGCATTCTTAGATGTTAAGTTTATCCCCAGGTATTTCACTTTTTTCGTTATTTCCAAACCTGTTTCATTCTGAAATCTCTCTCTTTCCTCCATTGTTAAGTTTTTCTCCAACACTTTCGTTTTTTGTTTGTTCAATTTAAAACCTGCTACTCGACCAAATATTTCAATTAATTCTAATACTCTTTTAGTACTAGTGTCTGGCTGTTGCAGGGTCAATACTAGGTCATCTGCAAATGCTCTTAGTTTGTAGTGTCTAACTCCGACCTGAATTCCTTTAACCAACTGGTCCTTTCTAATCATGTTTAACAAAACCTCCAGGACTGATATAAAAAGCAACTTCCTACCATGTCAACTTCCTACCATGTCAAAGGACGGGTACCTATTGCACATGTGTTTGGTCTAAACAACTACCAAATTCCCCATCCGAAACAATCACCAGCAAACTATTCTGGTCTCACAAATGCTCCCTCCTCATTCTGTACAGTGAAATAGCTCAATTGTACACAACTAGCTGTGTTGTTTTTTCCCCGCTCTCTCTTTCTCCTTCTCTCTCCCTCCCCTCCCCTCTCTTTTCATGGATCCATG
This sequence comes from Podarcis cretensis, assembly GCF_951804945.1. Lineage (NCBI taxonomy): Eukaryota > Metazoa > Chordata > Lepidosauria > Squamata > Lacertidae > Podarcis > Podarcis cretensis. The sequence continues at coordinate 15,479,265 of NC_137179.1, forward strand.
ATTCTTCAGAAAGCTGTTGCTTGATCTGGGACATTTATCTGCAACTGCCAATATGCAATTTGCACTATGGCAGGCAAACCAACAGATACGCTCCACACCCCTTGCCTTAATTCAAGGCCACCCTTTGAGCTGATCTTAGATTTGAACCTACATTTCCAGTGCTCACACCCAGGCCCTTAACCACTGCACCAGGGCAGCCCCTGTAATCAGGTTTATAATCAAGCTGCTGAATTGGAACAGCACTTCCAATTTCCTAAGCTATACATTTTTCCAAGATGAAAGGCTCTCTCATTGGGTGCCTAGAAATCCAATTAGCCATGCTGAGAAGTGTGCTCCAGTCCCCGAAGTCAACAGCCTAATCTATAAAACAACCGTGGAGTTCAGTGAATCATTGTAACATCTGATTGGACTTTACTTTGACCTCATTCTGCAGCTAATGTATCAATCCAATTGGATGAATTAAATGTAGTTAATGAAGGTATCGAGCCGAATGGGAGACTTCCGTGACTATCCATTTCTGCCCCTCCTTACCTGAGAAAGCTTTGGGAGGTATGCTAACAATTCATCATTAAAAAGATTTTCAATCTGCGAGGTGGTGGTTCAGGGAACTTCCTGAACTGGAAAATTAGGGTAAACCGAATGAGGCCATGGGATCTATTGAGCTGCAGCTGGTGCTACGCAGAGCTTTCCCTTAGTAATGCTAAACAGCAAACAGCCTGCATAAAAACTTTGAAAAACTCCGTTTGACATGTGCTAGTAATGGATATAGTGATGCTGTGCCCAATTCAGGAGAAGCGAAAGTACTCAGCAATCTGCAAATGCGGCAATTTTGGATAATGTATTAGAGGAAAACACATCGCTGACAAAGGAGTTTTGCTTTATTTTAGTGATATGTTTTCTTTTACTTAAGTTACTGGGTGTCTCTCCATGCACGACTCCCCCTGCCCCCTTTAACTTCCTCCCTTTGGCCAAAGTGGGTGAAATTTATGGGCACAGGAACCCCTCGAGAGTGGATTTGCAGACAAATTGGTCCAGGGCCTTTTGTGGGGGGAGTAAAAGGGTACCACTTTCCTCCACAATTCACTATGGGGAGGAGTGTGGCAGGGGGAGAGTATGTCTCTTTCTTACCTGAAAATAATTAAGAAGTGACCGAGTTGTGCATATTCTTCTTTATTCATTTTTTAACATTTAAAAAACACTGCAGCTTCACACCAGCCTTTCATTTGGGTGTTTGTACCTTCCAGCTGGCTTCCCCCAAAGGCCTTTAGAGGTCTCTGAAAGGCTTCACAATGTAAGCCTATCTAGAATGCTACCTGCAGAGTTCAGAAAAGCTCTAAATCTGTCTGTTAAAGCAGAGCAACATGGATTTTCTTTCTTTTTTTAAGCCTTAAATGCAGCTTTTAACTTTTAAAAAAGTCTCTACTTCTGTGCTTTGAAACAACTACAACACAGAGCTCTTCATTGCACCGCAGGCCAAATTCTGGATAGTCCCCCTCCCTGTAAAGCCCATATAGAAATAGAGAAATATATAGAAACTTTATTCAACACAGACTGGAGTCTCTTAAGAGGCAGGGGGTGTTTTGTTTTTTTGTTTTTGGTACAGTAAAAATAGCAGTAACATCCACAACACACTGCCTAGTTTGAACTGAGAATATTAAAGCTTGAGGGCATTACGGTTGAGTGAATCTGTCAATTTCAGTTTCTTGGGTTTTTTTCCAAATCTTAAGTTTAGATCTCTACATTTCCACATCAGTCTGTGATCTTTTATATATCTATTAAAAAGTCCTCAGAAAATTCACCAGCATATTAGTGCAGGTTTCTCCTAATATATCCATTCCTGTATGCAATTTTGCCTAATATAGACTAGGGCTCTGCACTGGATTTGGCTGAAGCCCAAATTCTGAGGGCTGTTTTGGTGGGATTTGGGCTTCAGTCAAGTTGGGTTGAGACAGCCACAGGGCTTTAAGCATAAGAACCAGTACTGTACCTTGAATTGCACTCAGAAATATAATTTTCTCTTTGTATGTGTGTATGTACGCACACATACACATGCACACACATGTGCACACATACCTTCACACCTGTATACATGTCTTTTTGTCTCTAAAAGGTTCCTCCAGTTTCAGCTCAGTCCTAACCAGGACATCAGTTTCCAAAGGATACAGAGCTTTCCTTCTGAAATCTTTGAAGGTGAAATGTGCAATCTGGAATGTGCAATCTGGAATCTGCTTTCATGTCCCATGGGAATCTGCATACCTGCCAACTGGGGAGATAGATTCATTGAAAACTATGTAATATTAATTCAGTACCGGAGCAATAAACACAGCAATTCACTGCAACCCTTATTAGTTTTCTCTGTAGTAAAGCCTGCACATTTTTATAAAAGCAAGGATTATTTTTTATTATTATTTGTGTGTGCATATATGTATATAGCTGAAAACAGAGCGGGTTAAAAAAGAACGGCATGGGATGATCCAAAAATCTATTTCCTTTTTTAAATGATGCAATTGTTTGTTCTAATACTTTGTCTGCCATTATACTTCATTTTTGATGATGTTTGTAATCCCATTTTAATTGTCTGTGCAGCACAATGAAAACCCAGAATGGGGAAGAAGGGAGCATTTAAGAAAGAAATTAACATTTGGGCCCAAAATCAGCCTACATCCATAGCGGTTGATTTGGCTTTCATTTCCACTCCACCTATTAGGAATCGGGGGTCGCCAGATTAGCTTGCAGATGGCCGCCATGAAGAAAATGAATGATGACTGGATGGAAGGACGCATCCCATTCCCCTTTATGCCATTCTCTCAATGAGCTCTGCAATCCCTCCAAGGTGTTGAGAGCCAACTGCTTGTAACTAATATGAAAATCCTCACCTCTCGTTCCCTCCTCTCCACATCCAACAGGTTAGCGGAGAGTGAAATATGTTTTGTAAAGGTATCAAGTGGAGCAGAAAATGAGGTACTCATCAATACTTGCTCGTCCTGCTTGGCAGGCAAAAACATGAAATGTCTACGATGATGAAACACTTTTGCCCAACAAGACAAAACAGAAAGAAAACAGAAAAAGAAAGAAAGATTCCTTTTCATTAGCATTATTTGTGAAATCCTAACTGCTATTTAATGGGCTAAATCTACAGGCTAAGATGGACAAATGGGAAGTCCCACATCATGAATCTGGTGCTGGGATGTTCCGTTTTAGATTTCGAGTGGCAGAAATAAGTGGCAGTTGACGATGAGGGAATGTTAAGGATAGAAGGAAAGGATATACAGTGGTACCTCGGGTTACATACGCTTCAGGTTAAGACTCCGCTAACCCAGAAATAGTGCTTCAGGTTAAGAACTTGGCTTCAGGATGAGAACAGAAATCGGGCTCCGGCGGCACAGCAGCAGCAGGAGGCCCCATTAGCTAAAGCGGTGCTTCAGGTTAAGAACAGTTTCAGGTTAAGAACGGACCTCCGGAATGAATTAAGTTCTTAACCCGAGGTACCGCTGTATTGGATAAGTATTATCCTTCCTTCACTCACACTAGTAAGTGATGTAGCAGAGCAGATTCCCTTCAGTATAGCTGGAAGCTAGTTTGCAGATTCGTTTGAATCTCTTAGTTAAGATGATTTCCTGGTGTCCCCTTTAATGCCTCTTAAAAGAATAAAGACATGAGGGTCTTTATGAGTAAAGTAACAAAAAGTTTACTCACATTTAATTCACAATTTGATCCCTGAAAGGCAGGCTTTTCTTAGTAGTTACATAACAAACAGTGTGAGTTCATCTCATATGGAGACTGAACTCATGTGCTGCTGGCTGAGAGCCTGCAGACAGCAGAATTACATTAAGAATACAAAATGGCTGCAGGAGAGCAGCATGGCAGCAAAAGAACAGCAAGCAAGACGAAGCAAGCAAGCAAGACTGAGAAAATGGCTGCATGACTTGGTTCTTTTAAGGAGTCAGCCAGAGCCATACCCAGCTCCCAGGTCACATGCAGGGGGAAGATGTTCCAGACCATTGGAACAGGAAGAAGAGAAGAGTTTGGATTTGATATCCCGCTTCATCACTACCCTAAGGAGTCTCAAAGCGGCTAACATTCTCCTTTCCCTTCCTCCCCCACAACAAACACTCTGTGAGGTGAGTGAGGCTGAGAGACTTCAGAGAAGTGTGACTAGCCCAAGGTCACCCAGCAGCTGCATGTGGAGGAAGCGAACCCAGTTCACCAGATTACGAGTCCACCACTCTTAACCACTACACCATACTGGAAGTCACACTGACTGGATGTCCCCCGCCTGTGCCCACTCTAGGGAAATACAGTAAGGAATGTTGCATTTAACTGTACATCCCGCAGATGAAAGGTAGCAGAAATGGAAATACATAACATACCCGCCAACATTCTTATCTCTGGACCCAGGACATCAGGGAGCTATGGAGAGAAGGAGTGGTGGTTGTAGCAGTGCTGCATCTCTCCTTTGCTGGACTCCAGTATGTGATGGAGCTGCAGAGGCCACTTCCTTGGCCCCAGCCCAGTGCCCTCAGGCCACAGATCCACTTCCAGATCAGGCCTGACCCGGGGACAAAGAAAGCAGAGACAAGCAGCAGCAGCAGCGAGGGCAGCCTGTTAGAATTCCTGCTCCATGATTGCAGTCATGGGATTTTTGTCTATCACATGACAGTGTATGTTTTGACTCCACAGAGTGGGAAGTGATGGAGACAGGATGTTTGTGTTACTGTGTTCCGTGAAGTGGGACTATTGTCCTTTGTTCTTTTTCTCTTTGTTGTCTGATGCTAGAGAGAGAGGGAGCCATGTTGCAGAGCTCCGTGTGTGTTTATATGTAAATAAAGTAGATTAGCCAAAATGCTGAGTTGCTGAGGTCTGTTATGCAAGCTGCGGAGACTTTGTGGATCCCTAAGTGTGCCAGTGTCTGTTGGCATCGGTCGCTGTGATGTTCGGGCAGAAGAAAGCTTATGAATCTCCTGAACGATTGGCCAGGAAGGAGGGAACATGCCAGTCGGGCATGTGTCTCTGCCAGAGTCCTATTCCAGTGTAGGCTAAACTCCTGTGCCCCCAGGCCACAGATCCACTTCCAGGTCAGGCCTGACCTGGGTTCAAAGACAGCAGAGAGAAGCAGCAGCAGTGAGGGCAGCCCCTGCAGAGAGATCATCCTCGCATCACCAGCAATGCTGACAGCTCCTCCAGCAGGCAGCTGCTGGTTCCACCGTGTCCCTTGGGACTGAGGTCCAGCAGCAGCAGCCTCTCCTCTTCCACCCGCTTCCCAGCAGGCACTATGATCTGCCAAAGGGAGGAGGCCAGCAGTGGCGGCCATGGAGAGGCTCAGCCAGATGGTTCATCCTCCTTCCTGAGCTAGGCAGCAGTGATTCTGGAGGGAGACATTCCCAGATCCCAGTGGAAGTCAGGAATGCTTCTGTGAATCTGAGATGTCTCAGTAAAAGGGGGGTGGTTGGAGAGTATGACATAAGAATGCAAGAACATGAGAAGAACCTGCTGGATCAGGTCTATGGCCCATCTAGTCCAGCATCATGTTCTCACAGTGGCCAACCAGATGCCTCTGGGAAACACATAAACAGGATTCAAGCACAAGAGCACTCTCCCTTCTTGTGGATTCCAGCAACTGGTATCTGGAAGCATTGTCCCTTGACAGGGCTAGTGGTACCTCGGGTTACATACGCTTCAGGTTACACACTCCGCTAACCCAGAAATAGTGCTTCAGGTTAAGAACTTTGCTTCAGGATAAGAACAGAAATCGGGTTCCAGCAGCGCGGAGGCAGCAGGAGACCCCATTAGCTAAAGTGGTGCTTCAGGTTAAGAACAGTTTCAGGTTAAGAATGGACCTCCGGAACGAATTAAGTACTTAACCCGAGGTACCACTGTATTGAGAAGTAAGAAGAGTTTGGATTTGATATCTCGCTTTATCACTACCCAAAGGAGTCTCAAACCAGCTAACGTTATCCTTTCCCTTCCTCCCCCACAACAAACACTCTGTGAGGTGAGTGAGGCTGAGAGACTTCGGAGAAGTGTGACTAGCCCAAGGTCACCCAGCAGCTGCATATAAGAGCGGGAACGTGAACCCGGTTCCCCAGATTAAGAGTCTACCACTCTTAAATACTACACCACTGTGGCAGGAAGGGCAGGAAGACAGAGTAGGAGAATTCCATGGACAGTGTTGAGTAGGCTTACCAGCAAAATGTGGGCACATGCTTGTGAGCTTTCCTTAACCACTCATGGACTCTTGACGCCATTGGCCACAGTGTTGTTCTGCAGCAACTCAAGGAGGTGGGAGTTGGAGTCCCTATAATAGAGTGATTCCATTCCTACCTGCAGGATCAGTACCAGAAAATAGTATAAGGAGACTGTTGCTCAGCTTTGTGCCTTTTGGACTGTGGGGTCCCACAAGGGTCCCACAGGAGGTGCACCTGTCTCCATCATTTTTAACTCTTGGGAGGGATTTGTAAACTCTCCTGTTTACCCAGGTATTCGCTGGCTGGAGAAGACTGTTTCTAACAACTCTTGACACCGCTGTTCAGAATAATGTTTTAACACAAACTACTTTGGGGGGGGCATGGGGGGGATTAACTGTAACTGATTGTAGATGCTTTTTTCATTTTGGAACGTTTTAATGCTTTTATAACATTTTGATTTGGGTTTCATTGTGGATCTGCTTGCTGCCCTGGGCTCCTTCAGGAGAAGAGGAAGAATACAAATTCTATTATTATTATTATTATTATTATTATTATTGCTATAATTAATAGTAGTAATAATAAGTCAGGTCCAGGCATTAGATAAGAGTTCAGGCTCAGTTCTTAATGTTTTCAGGAACTGCAAACTGTTACGATATAGAAGCAATGCAGCTGCGAGCTGCTAGCTTGAAAACATCACATGATGGAATGTTGGGACTGTTCCGTGGGAAACAGAGGGACAGTCAATTCACAGGGCAATGCACCGGAATTAGCTCAGAGTGTAATATGAGCTCTTCCTATTGTTCCTGTACAGGAAGTACAGGAAGTGTTTGTCACTCGACTGCTGGAGCTTGAAGAGAGCAGTCATGTTTTTTGTAACGCTGCAAAGACAGAAATAAAGGCATGTAAATACGTTTCTGTCTATCTCTTTCCCCTGCCGGGGGGGGGGGGGCAAGAAAGAGGGAGGGTGTTCTTCTCACGCTGAGAAGAATTGCCTATTGCGACCTTGCCTGGATTTTGCTGGGGAATGCAGCCAGGGAGGTCATCGGAACTCAAGCCGGGTGCCTGGGAGGGTTGCCAGCTTCTCCCGATAGAGGCTTGAATTCCAACACAAACTGCCGGAGGAGGCTTACTAACTCTTTATCCCACAGTCCACTTCCATCAGTAGTTAGAATTTTTAAAATTAAGAGCAAACAGGCCCATTTCCAAGATCTTAAAAAAAATAAATCTATTTAATCTGGAAGTGGGTTGTATGGAATAATAATAACAGCTCTATAGAGGTCAACCTAATTTAAGACACCTGGCCCTTGCCAGTTGTGGTGTGTGTGTGTGTGTGTGTGTGTGTGTGTGTGTCTATAATTTATTGTTCATGGTTGTGAAAGTTTCAGCTAGTAAATATTGTACATATCAAGGTCACTTGAAGGTCAAGCCTGAATGTGCTGTGGGAGTGCGTAATAGACAAATCTTGTTAACCGAGTGACAACTTGTTAAATCCATATGGAAGCAACCCATCCACTCTCTTGAATTTTGATGCCTTTGGAGGGTCTGTGCTGATGACTCTTTCCATGCAGTACTATAATGGATGTTGCCTGTTGCACAATGTCTGTCTAATGATTGTTTTTATGCTCCTTGAGCTTGAAGGATGTATATACTTTAGAAATAAGTAAAATGGATTAATACTATTAGAATACAGACAGCAAAGACTTGTTTCTTCTCCTGGTGTTACATGGCTGGAGCCTTATGAAATGCAAAATATTTGGAAGTAAAGAATTAAAATTTCAAACACAGTGCAATCCCTAGACATCAGAAATAAGTCTGCTGAGATTACTCTCAGGAACATGGTTACAGGATGGAAACCATAAATACTTAGGGCAGGGATGGGGAATCTTTTTCAGCCAGAGGGCCACAATCCATTCTGGGCAACATTCTGGGAGCCACATAGAATCATAGAACTGTAAAGTTGGAAGGGACCATGAGGGTCATCTAGTCCAACCCGCTGCAATGTGGGAATCTTTTGCCCAAGTGGGGCTCAAACCCACAGCCAGTAGAGCTGCTTTTACAGAAGGGTAGCATCTACATGCACTCAACAAGCTCCTTTCTATCCTACATCCAGGCAAATGAAGCATTGCCAGAGATTGAAAATGCTCAAGGAGGTTGCAATGGGATGAGTGGCAGGGAACTGGGTTTGGCCTGTGGGCAGTCCCAAGGCCTGAGGTTCTTCATCCTTGATTTAGATGATGATCCAACCTCACATTGTGTCAGGCTTCGGGGAATCTGCTTCCTCCCCCGTGGCAGTAAACAAGAAGATCAAATGAAAGGAATGTCTTACCAGTTAGATTCTTTAATGATCACAGTGAGAAACAAAAGAATATGTCTCCCTTGAAATGGCGGTGCTCCCAATTAAGGTGCACTCCCCCCTCCGTCCCTATTAATCTATGTCACTCCTGCGTCTTGTAATCTGAGCTTGTACCCTCTGCACTTTCTGTTCTGAGACTTTCTGAGCTCTTCTTGACTTTGGGGAGGGTAGTGGAGGAATGCTGCTCAACGACTGTGAATCTGTTAACCCCCTCTCACCCAGTATTCTTCTTCTAGCTGTTCCCCATTAAGTGCTGGATTTACAGATAAGCTAAACAAGCTATAGCTTAGGGCTCCACTCCCTTGGGCCCCCCAAAACATTTAAAGGGAAAAAAACTGGATGTACATTTGCCAAATATAAAATAAAAAACAAATAAAATAAAACCTACATACAATTAGAGCTTAATAATTATTTCACTATTAATATACTTCTTCTTAATTGTATTTCAGTTCAACAATTACTTTAATAAAATACATATTTTGTTATGTGCAAATGGCTTTAGATACCTATTAGTTCCATAAATTACCATATGTCATATATTCAACACAAAAAAGTGACAATTTGTTGTTGACAAAGGACAGCTGGACATATAAAGGGCCCCATTACCTTCAGTAGCTGAGGGCCTCATCAAACCTAAATCTGGCCCTGTCCCCATCCAGTATTTCCCAGCTTCTGCCTTCTGAATTATGCCCCTCTGCAAATCACTGTTCCAAATCTATACTGTCCTCCTGCTCCTGGGAAGATTCAGGATCTGGAGCAGAGGGGGGGGGAGGGGGCGGGGGTGGCTCCCAACATATTGTCCTCAGTGCAGCCCTCCTCAGCACAGTCCCTGAAACATTGCCAGGGATGAGCAAACTCCCCGAAGCTTCTTTGAACTGACTTGGAAATGACTAGAGGTCCTCTCCTCCATTGAAATACTTGAATAACTTTTCTGAAGACCTCCCAGAGGGATTACTGAGCGGTGACAAGGTGCAGGAGAATAGGGCTTCATGTGCCAAAGAGCCTGCCCTAAAGCAAGGCAGATGCTTTCAGGTGTGATGGATGGGTCATCCCATCACTAAGTTGTCAGTCTGGCTGACTTTTGCATGTAAAGGGCAGGGGGCAGGATTTTGTCTTTCTCTTCTGGCAGCAAAATGTCTTGAGCCAGACCTGACACAAGGGAATCTTCTGTTATGTTCTTAGCATCTCTTTCAGGCCGGGATGTGCATGCCAAATGCACTGGCTGATCAGGGTAAATGTCTGCAGTGACCCTTAAAATCTGGTCATAACATAAGCCCTGTTTCCTCTATATATCTCTGTTTATTCCCACTAGCACAACTTGCTTCGCTGCAACACTCACTGAAGTCTATCATGTTTTATTGGGATGAAATGCAACGGGAGACATTTGTAGTGGCCTCTTGTTTACTGTAGCATGTTATCTACTGCTAAGAATGCATAAATTCTCATATACTTAATGTTTCCATTAAATCGCAAGTACAATACCACATGGATTTATGGTTTCTCTTTACTGTAAATCTCCCTTGGTGCTTAGCTGTATCTAAGTCAGGATCCATGCTGGAGACGGATAGGCAAATTGGGCAGAGAGGCTCAGCAGGAGACTGAAGACCAAGGGTAGCTTTTCCAACACCATGCCAAAATCCTGTTATGTGCATTCTAGGAACTTTTCCACTCAACCTTTCAATATTTATTTATTGTTATTGTTATTGCCTTTATATCCTACCTCTTTTTCCGTGGATCTCAAGCTGGCATACATGGTTCTTCCCAACCTCATTAACTCTCCACAACAACCCTATGAGGTAGGTTAGGCTGAGAGGCAGAGACTGGTCCAAGGTCACCCAGTGAGCTTCATGGCCAAGCGGTAATTTGAACCCTGGTCTCCCAGGTCCTTGAACAGTAAATCATTCTAACCACTACACCACACTGTTCTCCAGACAGACATAATTGATGGGTCGGTTTTAGCAATGGTGGTTGCGGAGATGGAAAATTAAAAATAACAACAGCAACAACAGTCTGTAACAGCAACAACAGTCACTCATAAAGACCTTCATGGCAGAGATGCCTGAGGAGTCCAATCTATGCAAATTTTGGGACAAGCCAGTATATTCTGCACCTCCTAGACTGAATCAAAACTTAGTTTTCCAATAGCTTGTGTGCTCCCTAAGGTTCCAGTGCATTTTCCCCATTCAAAATACGTTTTGGAATGCAAATGTTGAGAGGAAAGACATTCAGTGGTGAATGGGGAAAGCAATGTGAGAACTCATGACAGGGCCATGAGAATGGGACACTCGGGTTTTGCAAACGAATAACAAAACATTTCACAATTGGCCGTTACATTACTAATTCTAGCTGCGGCTTGGCGTTCTCTGATGGGGTAAAAATCACTTGCCTGTGATTGCATGGCAGCGGGTGTGTGATAAAACACACAGCTATGTCGGAGGCTGCTGAGTGGCCGGACACAGAGCAGCTCCTGAGATTGTTGCATTTACCTTAGCAGCTGGCGTCAGGCCCCCTTTGCTATTCTGTTTTCGTTAAAAGCGCACTTCTAAGCTATTTCCAGCCGTCACATCTGGCTGTTCCCCATCAGTGCAAAAAGCTGTTTGCCTAAACAACTGTGGATGTATCATTTCTTCGATGGCTGTCCCTTTTGTGGAGAAGTCAGCAGCTAACCATCTTGGCTTCCATCCAGAGGCAAGAAAGACAGTTTGGAATATGGAAGTAGTGTTAGCCAGGAGGGTGAATCGGAAGCCACAGTTTGCATAATAAAGGGGGTTGGAACAGGTTTCTGCCCTCTGCCTTGTGCAAATTTATATTTTCTCAACAATCATGCCAGAAATTAAGTGGTTTGGGAGGTGGAAGAATCTGATTCCCTATTTTTTGCCCTTCTTCCATTATCTCTCCCCCCAAAAAACCTCCACCTTTCAACGTTCATTGTTTTAGATTTTTTTCTTTTAAATACAGAAGCTTGCAAGAGCTTAAATGTCCAAGCTGGATGCATGGATTGGGTACAAAATTGCATCTGAACTGAGCTTACCTGGGAAATGTATGGCGAATGCATTTCTAATGGTTCAAAGCTCTCTTAGCCTGCTCCCACCCTACTTCCTGAAGTGCACAGCTGCAAATAAAATGTTTTAAGTGTGTTGTAAAGTGCATTATACAAATGTAATACTAGATGGCGATGGCAAGCTATGGCAAATTCAATATATTTTTCAAAACTTTTTCTTTAAAAAAATTGCGCAACTTTTTTAATATGTGTGTAGATTCCACCTTGGTTGTTATTTAAGCTGCATGGAGGTGCCATTTCAAGATGGGGAGTGGGGGAAGCATCTGCATACAAAGAAGCTCCAAAGCACAAGGTGTGCCGGTTAAAAATGCTAATTGGGCCAGACTGCAGACAACATTCAGTTGAGTTTTTGGTTGTGGCAAGCTAGTTCACATACAGTATGTGTATTGCTGGACACAGTATTTAGTGGCGACTTAAATGAGGGTGCTCATCAATGATTCCTCTTCATCCTGGAGAAGAGTGACTAGTGGGGTGCCACAGGGTTCTGTCTTGGGCCCGGTCTTATTCAACATCTTTATCAATGACTTGGATGATGGACTCAAGGGCATCCTAATCAAATTTGCAGATGACACCAAACTGGGAGGGGTGGCTAACACCCCAGAGGACAGGATCACACTTCAAAACGACCTTGACAGATTAGAGAACTGGGCCAAAAGAAACAAGATGAATTTTAACAGGGAGAAATGTAAAGTATTGCACTTGGGCAAAAAAAATGAGAGGGACAAATACAAGATGGGTGACACCTGGCTTGAGAGCAGTACATGTGAAAAGGATCTAGGCGTCTTGGTTGACCACAAACTTGACATGAGCCAACAGTGTGACGCGGCAGCTAAAAAAGCCAATGCAATTCTGGGCTGCATCAATAGGAGTATAGCATCTAGATCAAGGGAAGTAATAGTGCCACTGTATTCTGCTCTGGCCAGACCTCATCTGGAGTACTGTGTCCAGTTCTGGGCACCACAGTTCAAGAAGGACACTGACAAACTGGAACGTGTCCAGAGGAGGGCAACCAAAATGGTCAAAGGCCTGGAAATGATGCCTTATGAGGAACGACTAAGGGAGCTGGGCATGTTTAGCCTGGAGAAGAGGAGGTTAAGGGGTGATATGATAGCCATTTTCAAATATATAAAAGGATGTCACATAGAGGAGGGAGAAAGGTTGTTTTCTGCTGCTCCAGAGAAGCGGACACGGAGCAATGGTTCCAAACTACAAGAAAGAAGATTCCATCTAAACATTAGGAAGAACTTCCTGACAGTAAGAGCTGTTCGACAGTGGAATTTTCTGCCAAGGAGTGTGGTGGAGTCTCCTTCTTTGGAGGTCTTTAAGCAGAGGCTTGACAACCATATGTCAGGAGTGCTCTGATGGTGTTTCCTGCTTGGCAGGGGGTTGGACTCGATGGCCCTTGTGGTCTCTTCCAACTCTATGATTCTAGGATTCTATGTCACATAATGTTTACATCATCTTGTATTATTATTATTATTAAAGTGTTTTTGTTTGCTTTATTTGATTTTTTAATTTCACTCTTAAGCAAGTGATCTGAAGGTGCTGTATGTATAAACAATTCAACAAAATACCTAAGACCAATTTAAATCCAAGGGTTGTGTTTAATTAAGTCCCACTCAGCGTAGATCCACTGAAATTAGTGAACATAAATGAGTCATGTCCATTAATTTCAGTGGTCTATTCTGAGTAGGACTTGCATTGAATACCACCCCAAATCTCCCTTGAAATTCTCTAAGGGTATATAGTTGGTTTTGTACATGCAAACCATCAGTGGTTACGACAAAAACTGGAATAACAATAGCATGGGCGAGCAAGGATGGTTTAATCTGCCAATTTTAGAATTTCCTGTTTCTTATTTTCCAGTCTTAAATTCACAGAAACATTGAATTATAGAATCATAGAGCTGATTTATTTGCATGTGATCTCTCAACAGAAGAACCTTGCTGAAGGTGATTTATGACCAGGGCCAGCCCAACCATTAGGCAAGATGAGGTGACCGACTGCCTCAGGCGGCAGGAGCCACAGGGGCAGCAGATTCAAATGCTGATCTTTATTCCCCCCTTATTCCTGAAGTAGATCTTACTTCATCCCTTCTTCCCTGGTGGGCAGAAAAGCCTTTCTGGGGTTTTCCTCAGCTGCCAAAATGTATTGGGCACTGCTTATAATATCTGAAAAAAATGTAATTCACTTTAACAGTTACAAGATACAACAAAATTTAAGTAATCATAAAGAAGAAACTGGCTCTCCAGTGCACATTTCTCCTAATATTTACATTTTATATGCAATTTTGTCTCATGTGCCCATTTTTGCAACCAATCTTCTTAATCTAATGCACTTGTACATATTAGTGAACATATGCAGTTCTATGAACCACACCACAATATTCAGAGAAGTCCACATTTTGAAGGATAGCTGCATTTAGGTTCACATATAGTTTCAGAAACTGCAAAGTGGGGAAGTTTGCATTTAAAATGTGCTCTAGACTGAATTTTTCTGCAACGTCTTGAGGCATCTTATCATAGCCTGCATTTTTATTAAGGCTTGATCAGGGCCTGTATTTTAAAATGAGCTTAAAGATTTTCAAATGTTCATGCCAGGCAGAAGACCAGCTGCCTAAGAACCTTGGCAAGATGTTTATTCTCCTGGACAAGGGGGCCCCCTGATTTATAGCAGAAAACAATTCTCAAAGTCATAAAAAGGGAATTACAGGCTGACAGCCAAGGTTACACTGACCCTACATATTACAGAAGATAAAAAAGCAGAGAAAAACATAATTAAGAGTGGGTAAATAGTAAAATAAAACCATGTGCCTCCCATTAAACTTGAGCCATATTTTCCTAAGGTTGAAAGGTCAAGAGCAGTGAAAAAGGCAACTGGCTTGGCTGGAGAAGAGAATTTTTCCTATCTTATTTTGAGGCTGGAAACTGTTCCTTCCTTTTTTACTTTGAGAAGGTTTATTCTTCTAAAAAGCTATCTATGTTATGTATTAAATATATTGGCTTAAATGTAATTATGCAAAGGAATTAGAAGCTAAGAAATGTTAAATCCTTATGCTAGATTCTTATTTCATATAGTTGGAAGAGATCACAGGGGCCATCAGCCACCAGCCCAGCCCCCCTGCCAAGCAGGAAACATCATTAGAGCACACATATGGTTGTCAGGCCTTTGTTTAAAAGACCTCCAAGAGAAGGAGATCTTTCAATGATGATGTGAACTCAAGATCCTTGACATCTGTTTAAGATAAAAATTTAAGATTAAACCATTTGTTTTGGAGGGCAATAGGGTGAGGTGAGCTGGTAATTAAGGTTCCTTGTTGAGACACATGTAAGATATATTACTACTTATTTGTCATTTATAGATAGAAGAATATATATCTTTTTGTTTCCCATAAAAGGGCAAGAGGAAATGGGTGTATCTTTTGTGATTGGTTCTAGCAAACAGCCAATAGGAATTTCAACCAGGCTGATTGGACAGAGGCAGCCACAGGAGGAGCAAGGGGGCTGGATTAAGGAAATATAAGTGCTGGCCAGAATGGCAGGAGGCCAGGCCAGAGCTTGGTAACCATATACCACTGTGCCTCATATTTATTTGTCTGACAAATAAATTATTATTTTAATTTCTCTATTGCTGCGTTGAATATTTCATTCCAGCTAAGCGTTAACCACAAGCAGGGTGCTACAGTCTAGCAAAGGCAATGGAGAACCAAATGTAGAAAATGGGCTTAAAAGTTTCAGGAACAAACCCTATATGGCTGAAACTTTCCACATCCATTTAAGTTCCTCGAACACAGTGAAGAAATAAATACAAATAAAAATCGCATAGATAGCATCCTGGGACCATTTTGTAATGGATTTAAATCACCATTTTAACTAGAATGTTTCAAGAGAAATATTAGCATTTTGAATGATATTTTGTGTTTGGCTCTTTGCTTCACTTTAATGATTTTGAAGATTGAAAGGATATGATGTGTTTATGGATTTTATACTTTCGTTAATGCCAGCATCATTTTATTTTATCTTCAAGTGATGGCTTTGCAGATTATGCTGGTATAATATAATGTGGATTTATTTATTTTTAAAAAAAGAAAATCAAATCTAGGGAACCACAAAGGAAAACAAGAACAGAATCTACATGAATTATCTCTCTGATACATGGCAGAACAATAACATTCTTACTTTTCTGCAGAATGACGTCATGAGAGGACCAAACAGCTTGAATGAGGCCTGTTTCTAAAACTTGTGCTAGAAAAGTTTGCTCACATTTTTATTGTATTTGGGGGAGGCGGCTTGTTAATTAGCTGAACATTTTGAAATGATAGTAGTAATAATAATAATAATAATAATAATAATAATAATAATTTTATTATTTATACCCCACCCATCTGGATAGGTTTCCCCAGCCACTCTGGGCGGCTTACAGAATATATAAAACATAATAAAGCATCAAACATTAAAAACAGAGCACTGTAGCCATGTGAGATAGCTGACTGGGGATTTGAAGCCAGGTCTCTCTGTCTGATCCTCTGTCCGCTTCACCACACCATTTCTCCACTGGCTGGGTCCAACTGCACAAGTCCCTTTGCCTGAGAGTTTGAGCCTGATCCCAGGTACCACCTCCAGTAACTTCAGGCTGTCACTGTAGCCTCACTCTATGCTCAGTTTCCACAGCTTGACCTTGTGCTCCTTCCACACCAGGGCCTCCAGCTTATCGTTCTGCCCAGACACTGAGGTGCAGTGCCGAGGGCCTTCTGGCGGTTCCCTCACTGTGAGAAGCCAAGTTACTGGGAATCAGGCAGAGGGCCTTCTCGGTAGTGGCACCCACCCTGTGGAACGCCCTCCCACCAGATGTCAAAGAGAAAAACAACTACCAGGCTTTTAGAAGACATCTGAAGGCAGCCCTGTTTAGGGAAGCTTTTAATGTTTAACTGACTATTGTATTTTAATATTCTGTTGGAAGCCGCCCAGAGTGGCTGGGGAAACCCAGCCGGATGGGCTGGGCAGGGTATAAATAATGAATTATTAATATTATTTATTATTATCCAGACACAAAGCTAAAGGAAACTGGCCCAGAGTGCTTCGGATGGGGGGGGGGGGGGAATCACATCCGTACCACTTCTAATTGCAGGAGAAGATTCCCTTGGCCACTCATAGGCAGGGTCCAGCTCGTCTGAGGTGAAATTATAGGGATGATAAGCAGCCCTGTGTGAAGGTTTCTTGCACTGGTTTGTGGACAAGGGCAGAGCTGTGGAGCAGGCTGGAGGGGGCGCTGTGGGGCAGGCTGGAGTAGAAGCAACAAATCTCCTCTCTGGTGGTAGAGAGGCATCTGACTCCACTGGATAAACTGGCGAATCCATCCATAGTCTTTTATAAACAAGTTGTTCTTCCTCAAAGGCTGGAGCTGGGCGTTTCTGACAAAGGTCTTCTTCTGTGGATCTCACCACAACTTCCAGGAGCGGTTTTTCCATAGTCCCAATCTGGGCCCAAGCCCATCCTCTCACCTCCCTCCCCAGGCTTGCCTAAACCCTCGACTCTTTTCCAGAAAATTCAGCTACCCTTGCAAGTCAGGGTACCAGGGGAGGGGAGCACAAAGCCCAACTGCATTCTCCTCCAAGCCAGACGAATCTATTTCTTTAAAAGTAAAGAAAAGTAAAATATTTTCCCGATGAAGAAAACCACAAACAATTAATCTCTCTCTCTCTCTCTCTCTGTGTGTGTGTGTGAGAGAGAGAGAGAGAGAGAGAGAGAGAGAGAGCCATCATTGTTCTGAATGAGGGAATTACATAATGGATGTCTCCAGATTGTCATTATTTTTTCAGGAGAGCTTCAAACGCCTCCTCAGACTGTAAGTTTCTGTGTTCTGGCGCCACAAACCCACTTTTAAGAAAGAATTAGACTTTTGTGGTTTTGAAAGTGATGTGGAAATCCATTGAAAGGTATGAGATGAATGGATGATTAATGGGAAGATATGTAAGCACCCCACGATCAGGATTAACGCAGGATGAATATCCATTGACTGAGGGTGCAGTCCTACGGTCTCTGAGGATCTCCACATACAGAGAGGCAGGTCCACAGGCAGAGAGGGAGATCTGTCCTTGAAGGCTCCTTCTTTGAAACATTTCCATCTTCTCCAATCTGTCCACTACTGGTCCTCTGACAGCACAACGAAGGGGAAAAAGTGGTGTCCCAATGTGGATTGAATGAGGCCTTGGATCTGTGGGATGCACAGCTCCCTCTTTCCTCTGGACCCAAACACCATGAAGTAAATGATGCCAGGCATGGAGTTGGTGATGTGAATCTGCCACATAAGAACCAAGTGAAGGGAACAGGGAGAAACCCATCAGAATTACCAAACCTGCTCCTCCACAGATTTTTTTGCCCTGCCTGGCATGGGGTAGCAGATTCTGGATATGGTTATTCCTCTGTTCTGCAAATAGAGACTTGGAGGGAGACCCAAAATCGACATGTAGCTTTTTGACATCAGCTAAAATTTGCAATTTCCTGGTCGGCGGGGGAAGTCAACATATAGCTCCCCCGCCCACAACTCTCAGTTTGGTTCCTGAAGGCAGATAACGTTGCTGCAGTGTCGTAGTTGACTTACCTCTCTAGGAATCAAAATACAACACAGGTAGACAGATTTATAGGGAAATGGCTTTTATTTGTTGCGTTCTGAAACAATAAATTCCAAGGCTCAATGCATCTGTTTTGTATCTGTTCTCTATTGTGAGTGGCTTAGGATGCTCACTTTGTTTTCTGCATCTGTGAGTCAGCTCTCTCTCTTTTTTCATGACCAGCTTTTGTGAACCACACTTTCTTTATTTCCGTCATATTTTTCTACTACAAGTGTTCTCTCTCTCTCTCTCTCTCTCTCTCTCTCTCTCTCTCTTTGGCTTTTTTGGAAGCCACAAGCTCTCTATTTTGCCTACATATGAGAGCTTGCTATTAGACTTTATCCTCACAAGGAGTCTTTTGCCACAACAGCCTTTGAATTTGGGTATTGATGGTCTGTGTGCTCCCTGGCCTCAGCTCTGTGGCTTTTGTGTCCCCCTCAGGGCAGGCAGATCTTCAGCAGCCCCAGGGAAGGTCTGGCAGTAGCTGCCCCACACTTCTCCCGGTATATGTATTTTGGTACGCATTATTTGGCTGGGAAACTGCATTCAAATTCAAACAGGTGCAAATTGTGAAGGATGGCTGGCTTTTTCTTCTTCCCCCAGTTTGCATGCAGTTTTGGGAAGGATGAGATTGATCGATTTGCCTCCAAACACAAACTGAATTGAATTTCTCCCCAATCCTCAGTAACAAGCACCTTTAAACTGCCAGGTTAGGGGAGGGCTTTTGACGACCCCTTCCTTCCTCTGAGGGTTACACTAACCTACGTCCTAAGTACTTAACTGATAAGCTGTTACTTGCGCGCGAATGAAATATGCTTCTCATTATCCTCTCCCTTTCCAGCAAGAGCAGATGCCAATGAATTCAACCAAGGTCGCTGCAAGAGTTCCAATTACATCTTTGCTTTGACTGAGAGGCAAAGCCCAGAGCAGGCAGGCAGTGAAGCAGAGCCAGGCATTATGCTGAACAAATCAAAGTGCTGGATTTTCATCAGCGTGCAATAAGCCTGTTTTTTTTTTTTATGGTAATGATTATTTATTTTCTGCCATTTCTGCTCAGTTTCCCTTACAGGATGGTGGAAAGGCGCGGGTGTGTGCAAGGGATGTGGAAAGAACTTGTCTACATATGTAAAGGTAAAGGTAAAGGGGCCCCTGGCTGTTAGGTCCAGTCACAGACAACTCTGGGGTTGCAGTGCTCATCTCGCTTTACTGGCCGAGGGAGCCGATGTGCAGCTTCCAGGACGTGGCCAGCATGACTAAGCCGCTTCTGGCGAACCAGAGCAGCACACGGAAACACCATTTACCTTCCCACCAGAGTGGTACCTATTTATCTACTTGCACTTTGACATGCTTTCAAACTGCTAGGTTGGCAGGAGCTGGGACCAAGCAATGGGAGCTCACCCCATCACGGGGATTCAAACCGCCGACCTTCTGATCAGCAAGCCCTAGGCTCTGTGGTTTAGACCACAGTGCCACCCACGTCCCTTGTGTACATATGTAGCTGTGTACAATTCTCTTGTGGCCTTTTGGTTAAACCAGCATCTGCGGAGGACTGAAGCCCTAAGGATTTAGGATTTGGCTGATATGGTCAGGCTAACCAATAGTTTGAGAAGCATGGAAGGCAGACAACAATAGGATCCATTCAGACAGAAGTAGAGTTTGTTTATCCTTGCATTACCCTGATAAAGGGCTTTGGAAACCAAGCCTTATGAGGGATGGTCTTCCAGGAATGAACTACATAAACCCCCGGGTCCCTTCCAGTTCTAAGATTTTATGATATTCTTTCTCTCTCTCTCCACATGCACACACACACATCCTATGTCCTACTGATAAAATTTCTAGTTTCCACTTCTCCCCCACCCTGATGCAATTGGCTTCAAGAGAGTGTTCTGATTTCTAGGTGCCCAAATTTTATGTAGCTGCTCTTATTTCGCTCAGATAAATGCATAAATCTGATCTCTGTAACATTTTGTAAGTAAAGCATTTTAAACATACTTAACAGTGTGTTATCTGCTCATTACAAGAGTGGCAGAAAGAGGGGAGTGCTTTGCAAGCAGACTAAATGGGACACGAGGTTTAACACCCTACTTTCATAACACTTCACTGTGCTGCTTGACTTTTGTAAGTTTAAACTGTACTACTGGGGGCGTCTCTACTGCTGGAGAGTGTGTTCAACCTTGTGTTTTGAACCCAGACACCCAGCTGATTTTTATCTTTTTACCGCCCAAACAAGAGTCACATAAATTTATATTTCCTCCCCACAAGATGTATGGCTTATTAAAAGCAGTGATTCCCCAACTGTACTTTGAAATATTAAGCTGCCATGGTCCCTGCATCGATCACTCTATGTGCCACTGAGCAAAGAGTCCACACGAAGCACTGATTCACCTCCCTTTCTCATTGAATCTATGGCAATTGGCACCATCTTGAGAAAAGAAGCTGAGCAGGCAATGAGAAGAAAAGAAGCAGACTTGTGTATGCTATCCTTATATGAGTTTCACAGGAAAATAATTGTTTAGACTTAGAAGCTTATTTGATGTGCCTTCGCCTGTTGTCTTCTGAGTTAATCAGCAGCAAGGAAAAGAAGAACGAAAGTTACTAGCTCCACTCTAATTAGTTGTTGTCACAGCAGTTAATTGGATATGGAATGAAGAAAGGAATGAATGTGGTAGTAATTCATATAGCCTAAACCAAATGGACACGGACAAATACATGCACACACAAACTCTGAACAAAGCTGTAATTGAAGGGGAGTGTATAAGGTAGCTTGCTAAAGTATGTTTCTGAGCACAATTCAAAGTGTTGGTGCTGACCTTTAAAGCCCTAAACAGCCTAGGCCCAGTATACCTGAAGGAGCGTCTCCACCCCCATCATTCAGCCTGGACACTGAGGTCCAGCTCCAAGGGTCTTCTAGTGGTTCCCTCACTGTGAGAAGTGAGGTTACAGGGAACCAGGCAGAGGGTCTTCTCAATGGTGGTGCCTGCCCCGTGGAATGCCCTCCTACCAGATGTCAAGGAAATAAACAACCACCTGACTTTTACAAGACATCTGAAGGCAGCCCTGTTTAGGGAAGTTTTTAATGTTTGATGTTTTATTGTGTTTTTAATATCTTGTTGGAAGCCACCCAGAGTGTCTGAGAAGGCCCGTCCAGATGGGTGGGGTATAAGTAATAAATTATTATATTAAGGCATCCATCTGCAACTAAGATGGCAGTGGAGATGCATGAGAGGAAAATATGTTGGAAAAACACTATGTTTGCTCCAAAATGAGTAAATGTATTGTATTGACCTTACAATATGCCAATGTGGAAAAGTTATCAGTATTGGAGGAGTGCCAGTTCTCTGACAGTTGGTTTATAGTGTTTTATGAATAAAACCCTACATTTAATTTGAGCTGGCTTTGCTCAATACAGGAATATGAGAAGTAACCATCAGCTGGATGTACTATAAGAACCTCACTACTTTAAATATTGGGTGGCCGACCACATTGCAATTCAGTTTCAAACCTGCTAGATCAAGGATGGAGGACCTAAGAACCTCCAGAGGTTGTTACACTCCAAGTCCCATCATCATGTTGGTTGGGGATGATGGTCATGGATGGATGGGAGCTATAGTCCAACAACATTTGGGGTGGGCACAGATTTCCCATCCCTGTCCTAATTACTATATTCATTTTTAGAACATAAGAAGAGCCTTTGTTGGATCTGGCCAAAAGTAGGGTTGCCATACATCCAGAATTTCCCAGACATACCCAGAATACTGTAGTTGGAAGCAGTGTCTGTGCAGAAATTGGCAAAAAATGTCCATGGCAAGCCATGTTGGCAGGGTCGTTTTTGCTGATTCTCCTAAAAAGATAGCTCAAAATAGCTCAAGAACGGCAAAATAGCTCAACAACTTTTGTGTCTGGATTTTCTCTTTTTTAAATATGGCAACCCTACTGTGGTGTTGGCCTGTTCTTTTGGAAATGTCTGTACAGGGGGAGAGAAAGGGTTAATAAGTAGACCAATAGAAAAGCCAGAGGCGGAGCCTACCTGTTTTTAAAAGGCTTAGCCAGAGGTTTAAGCAGTTGGGGAAAGAGCAGTTGGAAGAGAGGTGGAAATAGAGAGACAGTCAGTGCAGTTGGTTCTCATGTGAGGGGAGGTAGAAGAGTTAGAGACAGGATAAAATAAGGCTAAGAGGGTAAAGGGTAACAGCGTTTCAAATGCATTTAAAGTTTATTTATGTTTGCAATAAACTACAATCTTCTTTGTTCATTTGAGAACCCGGCTGAGACTAAGTGATTTACCAGGGAGAACCTGGTTGGTGGCAGTGGATTAGTGGTGTACGGGTCAATAGTCCGTGAGCTGACCAGGGGCTCCATACGAACGCCACACCTACCAAAAGTCCATTGGGTCCAGTATCCTGTTCTCACAATGATCAACGAGGTGCCTATCGGAAGCCTGAAAGCAGGACCTCATCACAAAAGCACTTTCACCACTTGTGCTTCTCAGTAACTGGTATTCAGAAACATATTCCTTCAGTAGCAGAGGTAGAACACAGATACAGATAGCCTTACCCCCAATGAATTTGTCTAATCCTCTGTGAAAGCTATCCAAACTGGGAATGAATTACACCATATAACCACCTGTTGTGTGAAGAAGTACTTCCTCTTGTTTGTTCCAAATCTCCAAATTTTCAGCTTCATTGGGTGTCTTGAATTCCCTGTGTTATGAGAGTGGGAGTCCCATAGGTTCCTCAGCTATGTTTGCAGAGTTCAAGAGAAAAGGCTGCTCTGCTGACAGGAGCTTCCAATTTAGAATTCAACTCAGGGGAAACAAGGGAGGTAAAGGAAGAAGGAAGTGCCCAGCTGCGATCCAAAGGGTCTCCCAATCTCCTCCTCCTTTGTCTTCCCCGTTCATATTTAGTAAACCAAGATGCATGACCTCACATCCCATCAACATTTCATGAGGTTTCCTGACCAGCCAATGTAGTGGAATAGGCCCAGGCAGGTAAACAAACAATGCAATAATGCCATGTCACATATTTTACCATAGCTAAACATTACTGTGCCAACAAAGGTCCATATAATTAAAGCTATGGTCTTCCCAGTAGTGATGTATGGAAGTGAGAGCTGGACCATAAAGAAGGCTGATCACTGAAGAATGGATGCTTTTGAATTATGGTGCTGGAGGAGACTCTTGAGAGTCCCATGGACTGCAAGAAGATCAGACCTATCCATTCTGAAGGAAATCAGCCCTGAGTGCTCACTGGAAGGACAGATCTGGAAGCTGAAGCTCCAATACTTTGGCCACCTCATGAGAAGAGAAGACTCCCTGGAAAAGACCCTGATGTTGGGAAAGATGGAGGGCACAAGGAGAAGGGGACGACAGAGGACAAGATGGTTGGACAGTGTTCTCGAAGCTACCAGCATGAGTTTGACCAAATTGCGGGAGGCAGTGGAAGACAGGAGTGCCTGGCGTGCTCTGGTCCATAGGGTCACGAAGAGTTGGACACGACTAAACGACTAAACAATAACAACAACAACAAACATTACTGGGGGGAAAGCAGACAAACTGCTGTTGCCCAATTTGTGTGTGTGTGTGTGTGTGACTCAAAGTGTTTTTGTCTTCTGGATTTAGAAACGGTTGTTTCAAATTGACTGCCCCCCGCCCCCACCCCACCAACATAACAAACTAGAGAGTTCCTTCCCCTACTCTTTTATATCACCTGATCAAGCTATTTGCATGCCTAAAGTGAATTATTTCCATCTCATATATTTCCTGCATTTTATGTCCTGCGGAGAGGGATTAATAAGCAAAACTAACGGTGACTTTTATAATGCCAGAAACAAGCCATGATACCACTAATTTCACCCCGGTTATCTCCGTAATTGTTATTTTTGGTTGTAAATAAGGCTACTTGATAATGTAATGTGTCCAGAGTTACTAATTTCCCTCTGCAGATGATACAACATGTTCTGTTCCACTTATTATTTATATCCCTGCTGTGAAAGCTGCATTCTGCCTAATTGTTTCCCTTGTTTCTCAAATAACCTGATACAAAATAGCCTCGCTAAAATGGTTGCACGCCACTTGGAGAACATGATGTCCTGATATAATAGCATGGATTTATTGTGTCATTACTTAGGGAGTGATTGCTTTCCAACCAACTGAAATTGACAATGTTATTGCTCAAAATTGCATGAGTTGAAGAAGAAGAAGATTTTTGTGGTTCAAATCAGCCCAAAGCAAGGAAAACATTATGGGGCCATAATGGCAACATTAAATGTTTGATGGGAAATATTATGATCCTCACCAATTTGGTCTTTCCCCATATGATCTTCCTAGAATTCAAGATCTGTGCGCTCTCTCTCTCTCTCTCTCTCTCTCTCTGTCTGTCTGTATTCTCCAGGTACTTCCCTGTTCAAAGGTTAGGCAGGTGACACCTGGTCAGTGCCTTTACTAAGGTGGCACTCTGAATCTTTGAGATCCTTCCCAGATATGTTTGCTTAAACGTTAAAACAATCACTCCACTCCCTTTGGCTACAAACACCTTACTTTTCTTGTTCCCCTGCTGTGTCGGGAAGCTTTCCTCACCGATTGCCTCCTGCCTTTAATTGCCTGTGCTTTAATTCAGGGTGGCTAACCTCTTTGGATAAGAAGGCCACATCACAATGTTCTAGTTGGTTATGGGAGCCACATGCCAATGGTAAGCATGGACAAAAAGTGGGTGTGGTCACCCCACAGCTGGCATCAACATGCGCACACGCTGGAGCACCCACCCGCCCACACTCCCTGGCCCCGCCCACCACTGGTATGTGGCCCTCCAGGATGTTGTGAGGATAAAATGAAGAATTGCATAGGCCACCTTGAGCTTTTTGGAGGAAAGGTGGAGGTTACAAATGCAATAAATAAAATAGCTCCTCCCCACTCCAGACCGCAAGTTAGCTGGATTAATTCAAAGGAGCCAAATCCAGCCTAAGGAAAAGTTACCAATTACTTCTGGTGTCTTTGAAAAGGGAACCTCCTTAGCTGCAGGCAACCCTTTCCTCACAGCTGGCAGTCAAAGGGAAAAAGGAAGCGCTGGAGATGAAACGACTATCCCACACCTGTGTTTAGCTGAATATTCTCGTTCCTTCCTAAGACAATCAATACGGTGGCCTGGAGCTTTTCAGCCATGGATGAACGTGCTTTCAAGGGCAATGACAACAGCATAATAATAATAATAATAATAAAATTATTTATACCCCGCCCTCCCCAGCCAAAGCCAGACTCAGGGTGGCTAACAACCAATAATAAAAACAAGTTGAATGAATACGACTTAAGATGAAGGAGCAGGGGGTGGAGAGTGAAGAGACTTGGTCTCTGTGCATTGGCCAGTCTAGTTGCCAGCTACTGATGCATTTAATGCCAATCTTTGGTTGGAGAGCTCTCCACTCCGGCCAAAGTTTGGAGACAAGTCCAAATGCCCGATAAACCTTATACACACTTCTGTCCTGAATGCGCCGAAGTCTCAGCTCCTCCTGTGATTCCCCCACTCCTGATAATGTGGTAGTTGCTCTCCAGTCGTAAAAATAAAGCACTTACTGATGGCTTGTTGTATTCCAGTATTTTTACTCCCTTGACTAATTGCTAGTTGCCTGCTTGGTAGAAAGCAGAAAGTCATTCTGTGGCACAGAGGACTCAAGTTGAAACTAAAAAAAGGCAGCTGTGAGTCAGGGACCAAGTAGCAATTTGTGTCAAGGAAATTTCCAGCACATGAATAACGGCAGCAGCAAAGAAAAAGAGACAAATTTGGCAAGGGTAAACGTTCCACGTCCTACACACCCATTGTGTGGAGTCTTGTATTATCTTAAGTAATTGTACTTCTGAGGGGTTGCAAAAGAAGTCTGAGCAAAATAATGTTTTCTCTTAAAGCGATTTCAGGGACTAGAACGCCAAAGGGCACATTAGCATCCAATGTCTGTGATGGAAACCCTGGGGATTCTCAGGTGCTTAGTAATATCCCCCCAGTGACAATAGGAAGGCTTATGGGACAGGCATCCCTGAGGGACCTTTTGGGGGTTCAGGAGACTTTGGACTCAGCTACATGGGTGGCGCTGTGGGTAAAACCTCAGCGCCTAGGGCTTGCCGATCGCATGGTCGGCGGTTCGAATCCCCGTGGCGGGGTGAGCTCCTGTCATTCGGTCCCTGCTCCTGCCCACCTAGCAGTTTGAAAGCACCCCTAAGTGCAAGTAGATAAATAGGTACCGCTTTCTAGCGGGAAGGTAAATGGCATTTCTGTGTGCTGCGCTGGTGCTGGCTCGCCAGAGCAGCTTTGTCACGCTGGCCACGTGACCCAGAAGTGTCTGAGGACAGCGCTGGCTCCCGGCCTATAGAGTGAGATGAGCGCACAACCCTAGAGTCGGACACGACTGGCCCGTACGGGCAGGGGTACCTTTACCTTTACCTTACATTAGTAAAGAAAAAGCGTTATAACACTGTGACACCAGATGGCGCTGTGGAGTTCCACCTTTTGCCAATGTGATTTTCCACTTTGAGGTTTACAACATGTTTTCCTGAAACACTTTTTTGATGTGTCTAGATCCAGCCTTACCATCCCCAAGGATGCTTCTGTATAAGGAGCACATTGACCATCATGGGTACCGTAAGTACCATACAGCTTCCACCAACTGGAAAGAATTTGCAAGCAAGCTATAAAAGGCAGGAGGGAGGATCCTATGGCCCTCCAGATGGTGACCGATTTAATTTCTATAATGCTCAATATATTTAAAATATCTCAAAGCAGTGTACAAAAAAGAAACAACAGACAACCGAAACAAAATATTACAAAAATACACAGTCACATTGTCAGGGACGTGGCAGAGGAGGAATGGTGGAGACCACCTCCCACCTCCCCATCCTGACTCTTCCAGGGAGGAGGGAGAGGAAGACAGCATTGATTTACCACAGGGGTTTGTGGGAAGTCACAGCTCAGAGGCAGATGAGGGGGAAAGTTGGGAAATCATGGAAGAAGAGCAGCAGCTGGGTGACATAGTTTCATTAGAAAGCATTCCAGACCTTCCATCTCCCAGAACTCGGTGAGCCTCCAAAGTAGGAGAGCAAAGAGCTCAAAGACAGAGGGCACTTAGCAGCACCCGTAGAGAAGGTGATGATGATGATGAATGAGAAAGTGGGAGAGATGGGTGGAGATTCACTTGGGACAATGCCATTATCCAAGAGGCTGGGTTCTATCACCTCTCTGTAAAGACTGAAATAAAAAAAAGATGGTAAGAAATTTTTCCTTGTCTCTATACTTTCCTGGGCAACCAGCTGGGAACCACTGACGGTATCCTGACGCACATATAAAGCTGCTACATTAATGCAGGGTTACTAATATATATATAGCTCAGTTCATTTTCCTTCTGACACAGCCTCTGAGTTCTCACCTCTCAGCCTCTGAGTTCTCACCGCGGTCTAAGAAGAAGAGTTTGGATTTGATATCCCGCTTTATCACTACCCGAAGGAGTCTCAAAGCAGCTAACATTCTCCTTTCCCTTCCTCTCCCACAACAAACACTCTGTGAGGTGAGTGAGGCTGAGAGACTTCAAGAAGTGTGACTGGTCCAAGGTCACCCAGCAGCTGCATGTGGAGGAGCAGAGACACAAACCCGGTTCACCAGATTACGAGTCTACAGCTCTTAACCACTACACCAAACTGGCTCTCTCAGCTCACTCATTAAAGTCTCATGATGAGAACAGTTCCTGGAAACTGCTGGTCTCTCACTTAAGACTTGCTCTTTATGGGGAGGCCCAAGGTGGATGGTGCTTCCTCTGGTTGCCTAAAACTGTGTCTCATTCAGCTGCACTCTCCTCACCCAGTTCTAGGTGCAGCAGGTCTGTGGAGTTTCCCTGTGGGTCCAGAGGATGGGGAAAGAGTCTCCCTCTACTCACAGCTGTTTTTTCACTGTCTGTCCTCTCCTCCTCCTCCTCCAGCTGCTCTCTGACTTACAACCCTCATTTTCCTTGGTCATTTGACATGTTTGGTTTAATTGTGCAAACAAAAAATCCAGCACATGCTTGAATCCTTCCCATAAAATGTTGCCAGTCTGGAGGCAACTTTCTTGAATGGGCAATTCACCAGCAAGGGACCCACACTTTGCAGGAGTGAGTGTGAAAAGCAGACAGTTCTGCAGTTTTGAAACTGCAGAATGAGACTTGAAAGTTTGGAGCTAGGTAGAGAGGAAGCATCATGACTGGAGGTGGCATCTTTGGAGATTCAATGCAAGGTTAGTAACCATGCCACCTGCCCAAGATGTGCATTTTCATCCACTGTGCCCTCCTTGTGTGCTGGTAATTAAGTAATGCAGAAACAAAACCCTGTAGAATTCTCCCTCTATTTCTCACAACTGGAAGAAGCAGAGCACACTCAGTAATAAATGTGGCTAGTTCCCTGGCAACCCACAAGAAAACATGTGCCCAGTCAGTTCAAAGGATGGCTCGTGTAAATGCACATAATAGGGTGCACCGAGAATGGCATATTTGCACTCCGTCATTCAGACTTTCAGGAGGAAAAAAAACACCTATTATGTTGCCTCCCAGGGAAGCTGTGTTTTATTTATTAAGTACAATAAATGAATTATATTCCACTTATTATAGCAAAACCACTGCGAGTGGCTCTCAAGCTCCATAAAACAGTAAAAACAACATAAATCCTCTAATATATAGCCACCTATTAAATAAAAGAACAAAACTTCCTACTCTCTAAAACCTCAGCAGCAAAAAGCCTGACTAAAAGGAGAGGTGAGTTGGTAGGCTTGCCTTGGAAGCAGTTTTAGCTACAAGGATGGGGAATCTGTGGCCCTTCAGATCTCATTGGGCTCCAACAATGTGTGTGTGTGTGTGTGTGTGTGTGTGTGTGTGATGTTCCAGATTGACATATACACAGTGGATGTGAGATTAACCTGTAATGCAAAAGGTTGTCCAAGTCTGTTTTGATGCCATGCGGATACAAAACTTAACATCTATACATGCATTTGTTCTGGAAGGCAACACTTTAGGCTTTTCAATTGTTTTAAAAATAGAAAGAAGGAAAGAAAGAAAGAAAGAAAGAAAGAAAGAAAGAAAGAAAGAAAGAAAGAAAACAGAACAATCAGGTTGGCAATCTGGACCCATCTGCACTATACATTTAAAGCAGTATCATACCACTTTAAACACTCATGGCTTTCTCAAAAAAATAATGGGGACTGTAGTTTGTTAAGGTTGCTGAGAGTTGAAAGGGACCCCTATATCCATCTCAGAGGCACAGCTCTTGGAGTGGTCAAACAATCAATTCCTCTTCATAGAAAACTCTGTGATGGGGAATAGGGGCCTCCTATAAACTCTCAGCTCCCGTTGCTCAGTCCCAGCTCCTGGCAACCTAGCAGTTCGAAAGCAAACCAAAGTGCAAGTAGATAAATAGGTACCGCTGTGGTGGGAAGGTAAACGGCATTTTCATGCACTGCTCTGGTTTCGCCAGAAGCGGCTTAGTCATGCTGGCCACATGACCTGGAAAAACTGTCTGCAGACAAACGTTGGCTCCCTCGGCCAGTAAAGCGAGATGAGCACCGCAACCCCAGAGTCGTTCGCGACAGGACTTAACCGTCAGGGGTCCTTTACTTTTTTGACATCTCTCAGAAGCCTTAACAAACTACAATTCGCAGAATTCTTTGGGGGAAGCCATGACTATGTAAAGTTGTACGCTACTGCTTTAAATGTATAATGTGGATGTGATCTCAGTGCCTTACTGTCTCACTTCAAAAGGCAGCTGCTCTATACAGTTTCTCCTTAGAACAACACTTGCGGCTTGAAATGAGTCAGGCTAATTTTATGGAAGAATGGTGGCTGGCGGTTCCAATTTAAAGGAAGAGTCGTTACAGTAGCATAAAAAGGCTGAGGAAATATAACACAATACATTTCAGTGGAATGAATGAAGAGTAAATTATTTATCCTCTTTATTTTGAATGAGCAACAGGAAAGAAGGACTTTTGTTAGTTAGTTGTTGACTGCCCCAGTCATTATGCTGCCTTATAAAACACAAAGTAACTCTGCATTTATGAAAAATGACTGATGCAAAATGATGAACCATCTCACACCAAATATATTTGCATTGTGCTTGTGCCATTTTTTTCCTTTTTTCAATGAATAGGCAAACATGCCCTTAACTTGCAGACCCAACAATTAAAATTGCCCCTCACTAATTAATCTCACTAATTAAAATGAGCCCATTATTTGTTAGTCTACCAATTAGAGCAATTAAAGTTCAGAGCCCCTGTTTTCAATGACCAATGGGTCAGGAAAATGGCCTGATTGAATTCTCGATTGCTTCTTTTTTGCATGAAGAATACTGTAACATGCCATTCCAATTTCTGCAAGACTCCAGGGATTCCAGAGCTTACTTAGGTTCAGTTTCCTTGTAATGAAGGTCAGGATTATTTACACATATATACAACCTGAGCATAGGATGGAGGGGCTCATGGCATTAATAGCCCCATAGATCTTGCTTATCTTTTAGGTTTTCAGAGGTGCCCCAAAGTCCAGTACAAGGCAAAAATGTCCCTGTGTCTCCAGTTTCCAGTCTCTTTCCATGTCAACCCACATACAGTTCAGGCTACTGTTCTCTTCTGTAACAACGAGACAAGGGTGTGGGGTAACCTTCCCACCCCAGTTTGTCCTGTGGTACAGAACAATATCTTTGGTTATGCTCAATCATGGTACAGGACTTGACTAGTCAGCCAAAGCCATCACCTTGACAAAGGAACTGGTTTAATCAAGCTTCCTTTACCCTCAGAGAGACAGCACTATAAGCTTTTTTGGAAGGGGCACAGGGTATCATCCAGACTGAGCCCCCCCAACTCCAAACAGTACTAACAGGAAATGGAATGCTAAAGAATCACATCGCTTCTTCAAGCAAAACCCTGGTCCTTTCCACACTTACCTTTATACGGGCATAGCTGCTGTTCGATCTGACATTTTTAATGGTGAAATTGCACCTTTGGTCAAATGTCGCTGTCACAGTTGTACCTTGGAAGTTAGACGAAATCTGTTCCGGAAGTCCGTTCGACTACCAAAACGTTCAAAAACCAAATTGCAGCTTCTGATTGGCTGCAGGAAGCTCCTGCAGCCAATCAGAAGCCATGGAAGCCCCGTCAGACGTTCAGGTTCCAAAAAATGTTCTCAAACCAGAACAATCATTTCTGGGTTTGTGGCATTCGGGTCAAAATGTCCTAGTTCTAGAGCATTCGACAACCAATGTATGACTGTATTAGTGACTGAATGCAGGGTTTTCATTACCACACTAATAGTGGCTTTTGCCCACATTGAGAAAAGTTCTGTGGCTGTCATCACATCCCTTACATACTCCCATGTTCCACCAGTCAGCAAATGTTGGTGTTATGGTGATCTTCAGGATCTCTTCCAACTCTACAATTCTATGATTCTATGAACATAGAATTGGGGTAGTAGCCCTTTCACATTTTTTAAAAAATCAGTGCCTAATGTTCTGGAATTCTAAGCTTGTGGAGGTAGAGGAAATTCAAAGAGAATTCCAGTGTCTGCCTGAGCTATAGCAAACCTGGTTATTGTGATGATATTTTTTCTGCAGCTAATGATTGTTGTCTCAAACAGTACTTTGGCTCAGTACCATCTTCTCCACCTGCCAATTCGTTGTTGCATACCACGCCCACTGATGTGAATGAAATTTAGTGCGACATGCTGGCAAATTGGTCAAAGAGCCCCAGTTCACAGGTACTGCAGTGTGAAAGAAATATTAGACAGTAGGATGGAAGCACCAGCATTGCGATGAGGAAAACTAATGCAATATTTCTCCTGTCTGAATGTACCCCTAGTGTACAGTCGATGGGTTCATCCAGACTTCGTTTTGCACCATGGTTCTAGACACAGGCCTGGTCTTTAAAGCTCCTTGTCCCAGTGGTGTGTCAGTCTGTCTGTCTGTCTCTCTGTGTGTGTATTTTGGTCACAGCACTTTTTCCTGTGAAACCCCACAAACAGAAATAGGATTTCCTGGGAAACCCCACAAATGGAAATAGAATTTTCTTTTACTCTGATTTAGTGGCAAAATGTGGGTTTTCCTGGGGAAAGTGCCAGGAAAAAAATATTTTAAAAATGCTTGGATATGGAGGACGTCTAAATAAGCCCCTAGTTAGTATTTTAGACACGTTCTACAAGGAGGTTCTTGCGTGGAAGCCACAAAATGCAGTTAGGCTACCCAAGAGCCTGCAAGTTAGTGGAATGGGAATTGAGGGAGTTTATTTTGCGACAAAGAAGAGCTCATTTGCATAAGATCTCAAGATCCAGTAGAGAAAAACAAACTTTAGGAAATTGCCATGGAAATGAAGTTAGCTCAGAATTACCTTTTGCAGCCGCTGCTCACAGTATAGAATTATTCTAAAGCCTATTATATTTTCCATTTCAGCAGGTATTTGGTGATGAAAGTATAAAGATTAGGTTTGCGATGATCAAAAATCTAAGGATTTTATTCCTACGCTCCACCCCTCTTTCTAGCTACAGATGTAAGAATAAATAAAACAGGTATCTGCAATATTAACAAGAAGGTACACTTGGTGAGCTGGCAGCAGGAACAACACCTTTCACCTTTAGGGTATTGAACAAATGTTGTACCATATTAGTAGTGGCAAGACAGCAATCCCACCTGTTCTTTATTTGGCTGACCTTTGCAAAATGAACAGCTGTTCTTAAGTGATTTGCTGAACACATATATTGTCTTTCTCTGATCACAATACCACACCATAATTGGCACTAACAATCACATCTGTGCTCTGCCCCCCCGCCCCCGCCCTCTCTCCAGATCAGCAACAGAGGTCTAAAATGAAACATTGACTCTATCATTTCGCTGTCTACATGGCACTCTGGCCAATGTTAATATAGCCTTTTAAAAGTGTACTGTCACTTCCTTTTTTACAAAGCAAAAGAACAAGCTACCTACCCCTAATTCAAAATACTCTAAAATGGATGTCTTTAAAATGAAGGTTGCAAATACCACTCATTCTGAAAGAATGTGCGGTTTTTTGGTTTGTTTTTGTTTTGTTTTAGGAAAATGTGTTTTTTTGCTTCCATGGATGATAATGCTACTGATGAGTACCAGCCATGATTGCAGACCCTCCAAGTGTTCCTATTTTCCAGGGACATCCCTGATTTAGAGAAGCTGACCCAGTTTCTGATTTGATCCCGGGATGTCCCACTTTTCCTTAGGATGTCCCGATTTTCATTGGATAAATGTTGGTGGGTATGGAGTTATCCGAAGGCATTCCTGTATAGGGAAGGTGTTTTTTTTTAAGTGTTTAATGCTTTATTGTGTCTTTATATATGTTGGAAGCTGCTGAGAGTGGCTGGGGCAACCCAGTCAGATGTGTGGGGTATAAATAGTAAAATTATCAATATGGAATGGGACATCCCTATGTTCATCAGAGAAATGTTGGCGGGTATGGGATGGCAAACATCAGTTGCAACATGCTTCTGAATACCAGTTGTTGAGAATTGGAGAAGGGGACAGCACTGCTGCACTCTGTTTGTGCTTGCAGGCTGTGCACAGTCCTCTGATGGGCATGTGAGGAGAGGAACAAGGACTAGATGGGCCTTTGGTCTGTATCCAACAGGGCATACCCTTCAACATTTCTCTGATGAAAATAGGGGCGTCCTATTCTATCATCATCATCATCATCATCATTTTATTATTTATATGTTACCCACTAAACATTTAAAAACTTTCCTATATAGGGCAGCCTTCAGATGCCTACTAAAGGTTGTCTAGTTACTTATTTCCTTGGTTCGGGGGTCACATAACTCCATACCCTCTAACATTTCTCTGATGAAAATAGGGATGTCCTAAAGAAAAGTGAAGGGACGCAGGTGGCGCTGTGGGTTAAAGCCTCAGCGCCTAGGACTTGCCGATCGAAAGGTCGGCGGTTCGAATCCCTGCAGCGGGGTGCGCTCCCGCTGTTCGGTCCCAGCGCCTGCCAACCTAGCAGTTTGAAAGCACCTCCGGGTGCAAGTAGATAAATAGGGACCGCTTACCAGCGGGAAGGTAAACGGCGTTTCCGTGTGCGGCTCTGGCTCGCCAGAGCAGTGATGTCACGCTGGCCACGTGACCCGGAAGTGTCTCCGGACAGCGCTGGCCCCTGGCCTCTTGAGTGAGATGGGCGCACAACCCCAGAGTCTGTCAAGACTGGCCCATATGGGCAGGGGTACCTTTACCTTTACCTTTTAAAGAAAAGTGGGACATTCTGGGATCAAATCAGAAACCGGGATGACTTCTCTAAATCTGGGACTGTCCCTGGAAAATAGGGTCACTTGGAGGGTCTGACAGGGATCTTTGTATCTTCTGTCAAAATGTTTCATTTCATAAGAATCCTGCTTGCTTTGCCTCAATAGTTTGCACAAGATTCAGAGGCAACTCAAATGTCTTCAGATGAGACTTAAAACCCCAGATGGTCAAGACTTCAAGTGATCCTTCCCTGATCTTCTATGTGTACAGTGATACCTCAGGTTAAGAAGTTAATTCATTCCGGAGGTCCGTTCTTAAGCTGAAACTGTTCTTAACCTGAGGTACCACTTTAGCTAATGGGGCCTCCTGCTGCCGCCACGTCACGTGGTTTCTGTTCTCATCCTGAAGCAAACTTCTTAACCCGAGGAACTATTTCTGGGTTAGCGGAGTCTGTAACCTGAAGCATCTGTAACCTGAAGCATCTGTAACCCAAGTTACCACTGTACAGAGGAACCTCGGTTTCGAACGTAATCTGTTCCAGAAGTCCATTCAACTTCCAAAACGTTCGAAAACTGAAAATCAAAGGGTTGTCGGCAAAGTGAATGGTGAAAATGGAAAAACGAGCTGTGGAAGCCATTCAACTACTGAGGTGCGTTCAAAATCAGAACCATTCAGTTCCGGGTTTCTGGTGTTCGGCTTCCGAAAAGTTCAGCAGCCAAGACATTCAAAAAATGAGGTTCCACTGTATGTGTCTATCCCACATGCACCTCTCTTCATCCAGATACATTTCAACCAGGCAAAAGAACTGGAGGAAGATGTGGAGCAGGATAAATGAAGGGTGTGGCCTATGGAGGAGGTGTGGTTGTGGAGAAACCTAAGAGCCTGATGCAAAGGCCTGGATGGCCACAATTTGTTCACAGGCCTGGGTTCCCCACCCCTGACTTCCAGAAGCACCACAAAAGTTTTAACTGCTCCAGATCAGTGGCTTTACCTTTCTCTTGTCAGCAAAGGAGAATGTCAACAAATTGGGATTCTTTGCCCTTCTTTCCCAAAGTGTAACCAGAGCAACACCTGAGCTTTGCTGCTTTCTGAGACAACATGGATAATTCACAGTGTAATTACGGTGCAGCTCTAACCCAGTGTACTGAAGTCACATGGGGAACTTCACTCACTGAGTGGGGCAGAAAAAATATGTTGATTGGTCTCTCTGATTTGGAAATGCCACTTCAAAATAAATTGTGTTGTTAGACACTCTGAACTCGGCGCAATGAGCACTGTGGGAGGCATTACATTTCCCCAATTGGACAAAATGATGGATTTCAGATGTCTTAATTAGGTCTGGCTCTCTAAACTATTCTGCCCTGGAGACAAACAGATCTTTCCCCCCAGACCTTGCGGTAGCAAACAGTTAGCAAAAGGCTTCTTTGATTTAAAGTGGCTCTCCTGGTTCTTGCACAGCTTCGTAGGGCCAAACTAGACTGTACGTACTTTAAATGTATGAATACATTTAATTGGGCTGTTGTTTTCTCCGCTCTTCTGCAAAGGGATTGGGGGTGGAGAAGTATTTGGAGCAGGGTGAACCCCACTCTGCTGTATCCATGCAGTTATCTGCCTGAAAAGGAGGAAAAGAAGCATTGTCACCAGTAATAACAGTTTATCTCCCTGGGTGAAACACAGCTCACTTTCCTCTGTGTGATTTCCATTGGAATTTCCCAGGACCTAGGAATGGCTGCCTCTTGTGTTGAGTCTCTGAATAGCAGCAGGCAGATTCTGAGTGAAGTGCCCTGAGACCCTGGACTGACTCTGTCTGCGTAGGTTGGCTGTTGGACCTTCCTGGTACCTGCTGAGTCTTACTGAAGCAACAACGTTTCCCTGAGCTCTGGTGAGACTGTTGTTCAGGCCTGATTTACGGTATGCTTTGCTCCTTGCTCCTGCCTCCTGTCTAGTCTTTGGGGTCCAACTTGCTCTTCAGTCCTGGCTCCTGCAGAGGTGGATTTAGGGCAGTGTGACCAGTTCTGCCACATGGGGCACTGAGTCTAGGGGGGCGCCACAGGGCATCACAGCTATGACGTAGTGAATTGAGCAGAATGGAAGGTGAGAGGTGGGGGGGGCTGCCAAATGTTTGCCTTGCACAGGGCGCTGCTGAAATTTGAAAGACCAAAGTGACTCCTGATTTGTTCCAAGGCTCCTGGCTCATGCTTGAATTCTCCCTATGGCCCAGCCTGACAGAATGAGTCTAATTCCATCCATATGATGGCTTGGGACTTAAGGGATTGCCCTGCCCCATTCAGGCCTATATGTCCTCGTCAAACAGCAGAATTTGCACTTTTACAATTTCCATGAATTTGTGTATTTTTGTGCCCTTTGGAACTCCCTGCCTATAGACATTAGACAGGCATCCTTGTTATACTGCTGAAGGCTTTTGTTTTGGCACACCTACTTGGGCATATAATTTAGCTACCGGTACCTATTTTTTCATTTAATAGTGCCACTGATTTTTATTAACTTTTCAATGATGACAGCTTCATATATTTTTGGCTTTTTAAAAATTTGCTTTGTGGATTTTGGCTGCGTTTTATCCACAGCTTTATTTGTACACCTCTTTAGAGAGCTCATGGATTAAATGGTTGCTAGTAAAGGTAAAGGTACCCCTGCCCGTACGGGCCAGTCTTGACAGACTCTGGGGTTGTGCGCCCATCTCACTTAAGAGGCCAGGGGCCAGCGCTGTCCGGAGACACTTCCGGGTCACGTGGCCAGCATGACATTGCTGCTCTGGCGAGCCAGAGCCGCACACGGAAACGCCGTTTACCTTCCCGCTAGTAAGCGGTCCCTATTTATCTACTTGCACCCGGAGGTGCTTTCAAACTGCTAGGTTGGCAGGCGCTGGGACCGAGCAGCGGGAGCGCACCCCGCCGCAGGGATTCGAACCGCCGACCTTTCGATCGGCAAGCCCTAGGCGCTGAGGCTTTAACCCACAGTTGCTAAGTCTAAATAAATAAATGGTTTCCCCTCACATCTACAGGGAAGACAAAACCAGCTC
This sequence comes from Podarcis cretensis, assembly GCF_951804945.1. Taxonomy (NCBI): domain Eukaryota; kingdom Metazoa; phylum Chordata; class Lepidosauria; order Squamata; family Lacertidae; genus Podarcis; species Podarcis cretensis. Next base: position 15,516,748 of record NC_137179.1, read on the forward strand.
AGCACCTCTTATATAGAGACCTTCTACCATGGAGACATAACATTGTACTTCATATATACCTTGCATCCCTTGTACTGATGGGCTTTTCCCCAGGAGGCTATATCAACAGGTATGTAGAACACCTTAACAATCCATCTTCCTGCTCCTCCCATAACAAAATGTATTGTACTGAATGCAGCTATAGGCCCACTCAGGCGCTTCTGTCTGCAGAACGGCACTGTTACAAATTCCATCTAATGCCCGTTCCACATTTATAAGAAATCAGTCTTTTACTGTGGCAGCACCCACACTTTGGAACTCTTTGCCATTTGACATTGGGCAGGTGCCTTCACTGTACTCTTCTCAGCACCTGCTTAAAACTATTTTGTTTAGGAAAACCCACCGAGACGTGGAGAATGTTTGCAGCGTTGCGCGGCTGGGCTGGATCTAGACACATAGAAAAAAGCGTTTCAGAAAAACACGTTGTAAACCTCAAAGTGGGAAATCTCGTTGGCGAAAGACGGAACTCCACAGCGCCGTCTGGTGTCACAGTGTTATAACGCATATAAAGCATTTTTTTCTTTACTGATGTAGCTGAGTCCCAGGTTAGCGCTTAGTGCTGATAACATGAAGATTGCAAGTTGATTCCCATTCAGAACAGTTGCATATTTCAGGCGATTGGACTAGAAGATGCCTTGGGGTTCCTTTCCAATTCTATAATTTTCTGATTCTAATGCTGATGTGTGTTTTAGTTAGTTTTTAGCTTATGGCTGATTTTAATTTTAGTTGAAAGTTTTAAATAGGTGTTTTCAGCTAGGTTTTTTAAAAAACAAAACAAAACCTGATTTTCTTGCGTTATTCTTTTTGTAAACGGCTTTGAAGTTTCCCCCCCTCTTACAATCCAGTGGTATATAAATTGTATGAAAAAAAGAAATGTTAGCCAGATATTTAATACCATTTATGGTTTCAGCTGCAGAGTGTTCTTTACGTGTGTCTTCCGAAAGAAAACAAGAAGGGAGGGGGAACACAACAACTCCACCCTGCTGTTTCAGGACAGCTATTTTCAGACCCCATTTCTCTGTGCGCTGCCGCACACCTTGTGAAGCAATCAACTGCAAAGGAGCAATTTTTGGACAGAAAATGAATCTGACAGGTTCGTTCAATACACCATCCACACCGTTATAAGCGTTGCCAACATTTAACCTGAGGTCGTACTGCATCAAGATAAAGCATATAAAACGTTGCCTGTACAAATGATCAACCGCTCAAGAACAGGAGGACAGGAGATTGATTATAAGGTTCACCTGAGGGCCGTCCTGTTAATAGAAAACTGTTTTGGACTCAGGACTGGATGCAAAGAAGGTGAGCGGCACATGAGCAAACACCGGGCGATGAACTGCACCCTTCGTTTAAGTGGAAAGAAACTAGTGGGCATGCTTTGGATCCTTGCGTTCTGCAAATTGTGAATGAAATGGAGATGATTTTGGGATGTTTCTCCTGTTTCTGTATTGGATCCTACTGGTAACAAGGCATTTCCAGGGGCATCAGAGATGGCCTAAGTTTCTGAGCGGCACTGTGGCTTTGACTCCACACACACAATAAAAGCATGACCGTTCTTCCTCCAATAAGAAATGAAACCAAGAGCTGATCCACACTAAACATTAAAAGTGTGTCTTTAAAGCACATGACTCCCTGCCCCAAGGAATTCTGGGAACTGTAGTTCCCCTTTCACAGAGTTAGCACTTCCAGCACTCTTTACAAACTACAGTTCCCAGGATTCCTTGGGGGGAGCTTTAAATGTTTGTGGATCTGCCCCATATCGACTGGGGGAATTCCTAGAGTTGGAGAAGAGATGAGAGGTGGGAGATGGGGGCGGGGAGGATCTTTCATTTTGAGCTTCAGGTCTAGCTTTTAACCACTGAATTATTTCCCTGGGGCACTCCAATAAAAGAAAGAGAGATGTTGAAATAAAGAAGAGTTGTTCTTCACACGGGTTGTCATCCTTCTCCAAGAGAATGTGAGGGCAGGCTATAAGCAGTCACCTTTAGCCATTTTAAAACAAAATCAGAGCTTTTTTTCACAAGGTAGTACGTCCAGGAAGTGGGGAAGGTGAAGAGAGAAAACTTTGAATATTCTGGTGGGGTTTTTTTCTTTTTGTTTCAGTAAGGAAGCTAAGATCACCTAGCATTATATTTTCTGGATCTATTTCTCAGAACTTCAGCAGGTTTCATACCCACAGGCACTTCTTCAGTGATCCAGTTTACAAACTGATTGCCTCTAAAAATCTAAGGAAGGGAATATGATTGCTATTTTCCCACTCCTAAATGGGAATATCTGCCCTTGTGGGAGAACTGCTGTACCTGTTTTTCTGAAATTTAGCACCCTCTCACAAGGGGCAGTCATGATTCTGGGCATGAAATCTGCACCCATTTCTGGCAGAAAAGTAAAAAACAGTTGGAGACTTTTTCTTTTTTAAAAAATAGACTTTAAAGGTTCCCTGCAGAACAACCTCTGAAAGTATTGGCCTACAATTTGACAGTGTTGGCTCAATCCTCTCTGGAGCAGCTCATTTGCTTGAAAAGAAAAGAAAAAGTTATAGATACTTTTATATGAAGAGTTTGGATTTGATATCCCGCCTTTCACTCCCTTTATTTCGTACTATAGTCAGTGGGGGGTGAAACCGCTTCAGATTCAACAGATCAGATTTAGACCCAAATATCTCAAATTAGAAAAAGCACACAGAGTGGATCCAATACAAATCAGGCTGCTTCCAAACACTATGACATGTGGCTGGTTTCTCACCATGGCTTGTTTATATGCCATAAGTCTCTCAGGCTGCCATAGACTTCATTTTTCATAGCAGTGAATCACAAAGTCCTTTCTTGCACTGGCTGCAAGTATGAAACATTGATTTATGCAAAGTGAGTGTGGAGCAAATTCTGAACTGAAGGGTCTAGTGGTTTTGACACACTTAAGTGGGTTCCTTCCTATTGTAGTATCTGAATTGTTCAGCTTTGTGTATATTGTAATTTGAGACATCTTCAGACACTGTATGGCCCTGGGGATTCCAATTATTGAACTGCAATACTTGTTTTGATGAATTGGTTGCTGTTTGGTTTATTTATATGCTACTGTGCTTGATATTATAGAGATTGCAATGCTTGGTTTTTTTTTAATGCTTGCTGTGATTGTTGTGAGCCAGTTTGAGCTGAACGTTCGTTGTTGGGAAAGTGGAATACAAATTTGAAATCAAAGCAAGTCAAACTTTTACAAGTGACATATAAACTTGGGTCACCAGCTGGTTTTGGACTACAGTTCCCATCATCCATGACCACTGGTCCTGCTAACTAAGGATGATGGGAGTTGTAGTCCAATAGCAGCTTGAGACCCAAAATACTTCATTCAAAATACTTGCTTGAATCTTCTTTGCTGAAATTGCAATTAATGCAGTCTGCAAGGATTTGTGCTCATACTAATCTGAAAGTCAGTATGGCAGTATATCCTGTGTTGATGATCCAGTACTGTACAAAGGACATGGTGGGATTGTTTTTTTAATGCAATGTTATCAACACTGGCCAGTCAACAACCTTTTCCTCTGTGCTTTAGCAGTGCAATTCCCAAACTACACTGGCCCATTTACTTGCTTATAACTGAAGGCACTCAAGCTGTCAACAGACTATCATTTTGATGAGCATTGAAAGTGGTTTCAGGGTAGCAATTTTAGAAAACTTGCATCGGGGTGAGTTTGGAATATTTCACTCAATCATTCATTTGAATCCTGCTCTTCAGACAATGGGCTCCCTGAGCAGCTAATGATGATTTAAAGAACAAAAACAATGATGAAAGTAAATAAAATAAATATGAATAGAGCAACAACCCAGTATCTAACCAGAAATATAAAACTAAAAATCTAAAACTTAAAAAACAACAACACTAAAATGAGTGGGCAATTCAAAGTGTTGGTGCTGACCTTTAAAGCCCTAAATGGCCTCGGCCCAATATATCTGAAGGAGCGTCTCCACCCCCATCGTTCAGCCCGGACACTGAGATCCAGCGCTGAGGGCCTTCTGGAGGTTCCCTCATTGCGAGAAGCAAAGCTACAGGGAACCAGGCAGAGGACCTTCTTGGTAATGGCACCCACCCTGTGGAACGCCGTCCCATCAGATGTCAAGGAAATAAACAATCACCTGACTTTTAGAAGACATCTGAAGGCAGCCCTGTTTAGGGAAGTTTTTAATGACTGACTTTTTAATGTATTTTTAATCTTTTGTTGGAAGCTGCCCAGAGTGGCTGGGGAAACCCAGCCAGATGGGCGGGGCATTAATAATAATAATAATAATAATAATAATAATAATAATAATAATAATAATAATTTATTTTCTAATCATAGAGTTGGTCTTGTAGGCCATCTGTTCCAATCTGCCGATGCCAGGCCCCTGCTTAAAGTGAGGTCTTAACATACATCTCTGAATAACCGGTTTCATTTGTCCACCTGCTCCTACTGTCAAGTAGTTTTTCCTATTATTATTTTTAGACCTTTCTTAATTTTCATAAGACATTTATGACAACCTCATACAATACACAGTTATACAGAATAACTTTAACGTGGTCTGGAACCCAACCTTGTGAGGAATGGTTGAGGGAGTTGGGTATGTTTAACCCGGAGAAGACAAGACTGAGAGGTGATATGACAGCCATCTTCAAATATCTGAAGGGAAGTCACAAGAAGAAGGGAGCAAGCATGTTTTCTGCTGCTCCAGAGGGTAGGCCCAAACCAATAGGTTCAACTTAGGAGAAAGAAGATTCTGACCAAACATTTGGAAGAACTTGCGGATGGTAAAAGATGTTTGACATTGGAGTGGACTAACTCAGAAGGTGATGGGCTCTCATTTACTGGAGGTTTTTACACAGAGGTTGGATGTCCATTTTTCTGGGATTCTTTAGCTGTGATTCCTGCATTGGGCTGGATTAGATGACCCTTAGTGTCCCTTCTAAATCTACAGTTCTATAATTGTGTAACCATAACCATAAGAATGGGACGCGGGTGGCGCTGTGGGTTAAACCACAGAGCCTAGGACTTGCTGATCAGAAGGTCGGTGGTTCGAAACCCCGCGACAAGGTGAGCTCCCATTGCTCAATCCCTGCTCCTGCCAACCTAGCAGTTCGAAAGCACGTCAAAGTGCAAGTAGATAAATAGGTACCGCTCTAGTGGGAAGGTAAACAGCGTTTCCGTGCGCTGCTCTAGTTCACCAGAAGCGGCTTAGTCATGCTGGCCACATGACCCAGAAGCTGTAAGCCAGCTCCCTTGGCCAATAAAGGCGAGATGAGTGCCGCAATCCCAGAGTCAGTCACGACTGGACCTAATGGTCGTGGGTCCCTTTACCTTTAACCATAAGAATACAGTGCACAACAATTTACTACAGCACCATTTTTGTGATAATTTCTCCTAATATACACATGTTTGTATGCAATTTTGCCCAATGTATACAATTTTGGCAATGAAATATCCCTAATTACAATACATTTTTAAATGCTGTTTTCACCAACAATGTGCATTTTTATGCACCCTTTTTACCGTAGTATATGCATTTTTGTGCATGCTACTTGGCTGGAGAGCTGGACTGCTAAATTTGGAGAAGTGTGGCTTTCGAAGGATGCCTGTGTTTCAGTTCACATATTGTTTTGGAAATTGCAAATCAGGCAGGTTAACCTTTCCATGAAAACTGAATTGAATTTCTTCCCCTTTCCTAGAAACAGCATGGCTCCTTTTCATGGCCTGCCAAGTCCTGGTACATTTTAATCTTCTATTATTTTCTGCCTTGTGTTTTTCTTTTGAGATAGGGAAGGTAGAATATAAAATAAAGAAGGAACGAAATAAAATTAAGAGCAGCCAAGATTTCAGAGCGGCGCAGTCTGAGGAGCTGGACATCCAGAACTGCTAAACACCGAGGGTACAAGATGTTAAAAAGATATTTATGTTAGCTCATTAGAAAGATGGAAACCATTTGGATAATTCAAGGGCGGCTGTAATTCTAGTTCATTTTTTAGCTGCGGCCTTTTTAAAAAGGAGAAGCTTGCAGCATCAGTGGTCTCAGATCAGCAGCTTGGGTTTATGAACCTGAAATCATTAAAACCTCTGAAAGTCAGGAATCTTGGACTGCATTCTTAGCAATTAAGAGTAAATTTAGTTCCATGATAGAAAGCATGCAAACATCGTACAGTGCTGATGATTTTAAACACAGACTGGCTGAAGGGGATCCCAGTGGCTTCACAGCCAGAGCTCCCAGAGGCATGATTTGTAAAGGAGATGGAGATTGCAACACTACACACATTTATTTGGGAGTAAGTCCCATTAAGGAACGCGGGTGGCGCTGTGGGTTAAACCACAGAGCCTAGGACTTGCTGATCAGAAGGTCGGCGGTTCAAATCCCCGCGACGGGGTGAGCTCCTGTTGCTCAGTCCCTGCTCCTGCCAACCTAGCAGTTCGAAAGCATGTCAAAGTGCAAGTAGATAAATAGGTACCGCTCCTGCAGGAAGCTAAACAGCGTTTCCGTGCGCTGCTCTGGTTCGCCAGAAGTGGCTTAGTCATGCTGGCCACATGACCCGGAAGCTGTACGCCGGCTCCCTCGGCCAATAAAGCGAGATGAGTGCTGCAACCCCAGAGTCGGCCACGACTGGACCTAATGGTCAGGGGTCCCCTTACCTTTTAAATCCCATTAAAACCAATAGGACTTATTTCAGTTGTTGATGTATTTTTTCTTTTTTCTTTTCTTTTCTTTTCTTTTCTTTTCTTTTCTTTCTTTCTTTTTTGCAAAATCTCAAAAAAATGAAGTTTTGAAGCTATTTGTAAGGAAATTCTCCAATATCTAGACTTCCAACATCGGTTGCCATACGTCCAGATTTTCCTGGACATTTAAGCAATTTCCACCCAGACACTCTGCTTCCGACTGCGGTATTCCAGCTATGATTGAAAAACCGACCTAGCACTGGTCAGACTTGGTGTAAGTCATGTTCCTATGACTGTTAGGCTACAATCTCAAATTCACTTTATTGGAGTAAGTTTCATTGGATCTATGCAAGGTTGTGAGCAGGGCTTTTTTTAATTTTAAGCTGGAACTCACCAGAACTCAGTTCTGGCACCTCTCAGGTGCGCACCATTGCCATTATAAGAGAACAAGGAAGGCTTTCATGGTGAGTTCTGGCACCTCTTTTTCTGGAAAAATAGCACTGGTTGTGAGTAACCTGTGACCCTTCAGAGGTTACTGGACCACAGCTCCCATCGTCCTTGGCTACTGGCTGTGCAGGCAAGGGCTGTTGGGAACTGAAGTCTAGCAACACCTGGAGGGCCACAAGTTATCCACCTTTGAGTTAGAGTAACATCTAAGTAAACTTGAATAGCTCTGCACTAGTCACCTCTGGGTTCGAAATTTGGAATGCACATCAAAGAAGATTGATTAATGGGGATTGGGATGAGTCCAGATGAGAAGCTACTTGGCCAAATCTATACTGAGGGAAAGGCAGAACATTAAAATACTAATGCTATTTCATGTCATCTATAAGATACTAACGCTATTGCATGTCAGCCACCCAGTACTACCAGCTGCTAAATCCCCTTGCATTTCAGCTGTCAAATACAGTCATGTTTCCCATATCACTGCATGTCTGTCATATCTTGAAATGCTTATGCATATTCACTGTTGCAAGTGACACCGAAGGGAAATCAGATCGATCTGGATTATAACCATTCTCCTTTGTTATGTGTAAAAATATCCTAATCCGTCCTGACACTTGCACAAAAGAAGCACCTGCTCCTTCTGTAGCAAGTGCTGAAGCAGCTACAAAAGGCCTCAATTAAGCAGAGATGATGATGGTTGTGGGCAGATCTCTCTCTCTCTCTCTCTCTCTCTCTCTCTCTCTCACACACACACACACACACACACACACACACACACACAGAGCAATCTTACTGAAGTGAGAAAGGATTAAAGTGAATAAAGTTGAGCAAGGGGTCATTTGTGTGTTTGGAGGGGGGAGTATAGTTTTAATTAGAATGACATAAAGTACTAAGTCATGCCAATTAGCCATCTGTGCAATCAGCAGCTCATTTCCTGGCCTGTCATCTAACATTCCTTCATTCCAGTGCCTTCCGAAGATGGGACTTTCAGAGGGAAAATTTACAGACCATGATAAGTCAGCACACGTTGGATTTGTCATGTCATGACCTAAATTCACCCTAATTTGGGGCAAGAGAAAGATATTTATTGCCATGGTGTGTGTGTGTGTGTGTGTGTGTGTGTGTTTTGCCATTTCAGCTCTAATAAAATACAGCTTAATTTCAGGTATCTTTCACTGGAAGGAGGGATTTTATTTTCAGCCCATCTGTGCTGAAACAGAACCCTGCATTTTATATTCCTCCTCCTCCACCACCTCCTCCTCCTCCTCCTCTTCTTCTTCTCTTTTATATAAAAAAAAATTCACACAGTTTTAATGTGCAAATCATACCTTCCAACATTTCTCCGATGAAAATAGGAACATCCCATCCCATTCCAAATTTTACTATTTATACCGCACACATCTGACTGGGTTGCTCCAGCCACTCTGGGCAGCTTCCAACATCTATAAAATCACAATCAAATATTAAACATTTTAAAAAACCTCCCCTATACAGGATTGCCTTCATATGGGTCAGGGGTCAGGGGTCAGATAACTCCCTCCAAGATTTCTCCAGTGGAAATAGGGACATTGTAAGGAAAAGTGGGACATTCCGGGATCAAACCAGAAACCGGGATGGCTTCTCTAAATCAGGGACGCCCTTGGAAAATAGGGACACTTGGAGGGTCTGGCAAATTGGAATATAAGAGCATAAGAAGAGTTTGCTTCATCAGGCCAGTGGCCCATCAAATCCAGTATCCTGTTCCCCCAATGGCCACCCAGATGCTTGAAGGAAGCCTGCAAACTGGAATTGACCTCAACAGAGTTCTCTCTTCTGCTTTATCATAGAATCATAGAATTGTAAAGTTGGATGGACTACAAGGGTCCTCTAGTCTTGGTGGAAATTGCTGAAATGTCCAGGAAAATCCAGAATTGTGGCAACCGATGTCGGAAGTCTAGATTTTGGAGAATTTCCTTTAAAGGAATATTTTTGGCCAATGTGGGACTTGACTCCACAACCCTGAGATTAAGAGTCTCATGCTCTACTAACTGAGCTATCCCACTTGTGGTTTCCTGCAGTGATTATTCAGAAGCAGGTAAAAGTAGAATCATAGAATCATAGAATCATAGAGTTGGAAGAGACCACAAGGGCCATCGAGTCCAACCCCCTGCCAAGCAGGAAACACCATCAGAGCACTCCTGACATATGGTTGTCAAGCCTCTGCTTAAAGACCTCCAAAGAAGGAGACTCCACCACACTCCTTGGCAGCAAATTCCACTGTCCAACAGCTCTTACTGTCAGGAAGTTCTTCCTAATGTTTAGGTGGAATCTTTTTTCTTGTAGTTTGGAACCATTGCTCCGTGTCCGCTTCTCTGGAGCAGCAGAAAACAACCTTTCTCCCTCCTCTATGTGACATCCTTTTATATATTTGAACATGGCTATCATATCACCCCTTAACCTCCTCTTCTCCAGGCTAAACATGCCCAGCTCCCTTAGCCGTTCTTCATAAGGCATCGTTTCCAGGCCTTTGACCATTTTGGTTGCCCTCCTCTGGACACGTTCCAGTTTGTCAGTGTCCTTCTTGAACTGTGGTGCCCAGAACTGGACACAGTACTCCAGGTGAGGTCTGACCAGAGCAGAATATAGTGGCACTATTACTTCCCTTGATCTAGATGCAATACTCCTATTGATGCAGCCCAGAATTGCATTTGCTTTTTTAGCTGCCGCGTCACACTGTTGGCTCATGTCAAGTTTGTGGTCAACCAAGACTCCTAGATCCTTTTCACATGTACTGCTCTCAAGCCAGGTGTCACCCATCTTGTATTTGTGCCTCTCATTTTTTTTGCCCAAGTGCAATACTTTACATTTCTCCCTATTAAAATTCATCTTGTTTGTTTTGGCCCAGTTCTCTAATCTGTCAAGGTCGTTTTGAAGTGTGATCCTGTCCTCTGGGGTGTTAGCCACCCCTCCCAGTTTGGTGTCATCTGCAAATTTGATCAGGATGCCCTTGAGTCCATCATCCAAGTCATTGATAAAGATGTTGAATAAGACCGGGCCCAAGACAGAACCCTGTGGCACCCCACTAGTCACTCTTCTCCAGGATGAAGAGGAACCATTGATGAGCACCCTTTGGGTTCGGTCAGTCAGCCAGTTACAAATCCACTGAGTGGTAGCATAGTCAAGACCGCATTTTACCAGCTTCTTTACAAGAATATCATGGGGCACCTTGTCAAATGCCTTGCTGAAATCAAGGTAGGCTACATCCACTGTGTTCCCTTCATCTACCAGGCTTGTAATTCTGTCAAAAAACGAGATCAGGTTAGTCTGACACGACTTATTTTTCAGAAATCCATGCTGACTATTGGTGATCACAGCATTCCTTTCTAGGTGCTCACAAACTGTTTGCTTAATGATCTGCTCCAGAATCTTCCCTGGTATTGATGTCAGACTGACTGGGCGGTAATTATTTGGGTCCTCTCTTTCCCCCTTTTTGAAAATAGGGACAACATTTGCCCTCCTCCAGTCTGCCGGGACTTCGCCTGTTCTCCAGGAATTCTCAAAGATGACTGCCAGTGGTTCTGAGATCACATCTGCCAGTTCTTTTAATACTCTTGGATGCAGTTCATCTGGCCCTGGAGACTTGAATACATCTAAACTAGCCAAGTATTCTTGTACTATCTCCTTAGTTATTCTGGGCTGTGTTTCCTCTGCTGAATCATTTGCTCCAAATTCTTCAGGTCGGGCATTGTTTTCTTTATCGGAGAAGACTGAGGCAAAGAAGGCATTGAGGAGTTCAGCCCTTTCTGTGTCCTCTGTTTGCATTTCACCATCTTCTCCTCTGAGTGACCCCACTGTTTCTTTGTTCTTCCTTTTGCTACGAACATACCCATAAAAGCCTTTTTTGTTGCTTTTAACCTCTCTAGCAAGCCTGAGTTCATTCTGTGCTTTAGCTTTTCTGACTTTGTGTCTACACGTGCTGGCTATTTGTTTGAATTCCTCTTTGGTGGTTTCCCCCCTTTTCCATTTTTTGTACACATCCTTTTTTAATCTTAACTCAGTTAAAAGTTCTTTAGATAGCCACCCTGGCTTCTTTAGGCACCTTCCATGTTTCCGTCTCATTGGTATTGCCTGAAGTTGTGCTTTTACTATCTCCCTCTTAACAAACTCCCAGCCATCATGAACTCCCTTTCCTTTTAGTATTACTGTCCATGGGATCTCACCCAGCACTTCCCTAAGTTTTATGAAGTCGGCTTTCTTAAAGTCAAGAAATTGAGTCCTAGTATGCTTGGCTGCTCCTTTCCGCTGTATAGTAAACGTCAGAAGAGCATGATCACTCGCGCCTAATGATCCTTCCACTTCTACCCCACTAACCAGGTCATCAACATTGGTTAGGACCAGATCTAAAATGGCTGTTCCTCTTGTTGCTTCTCCCACTTTCTGGACAATGAAGTTGTCTGCAAGGCCAGTGAGGAATCTGTTTGACCTTATGCTCTTGGCTGAGTTTGACATCCAGCAAATATCAGGGTAATTGAAGTCCCCCATTACTACTATCTCCCTTCCTTTTGCATGCTTGGCCATCTGTTCCAGGAAGGCATCATCTATGTCCTCCATTTGGCTTGGGGATCTATAGTAAACTCCCACAATGATGTCCCTGTTATTCATCTCTCCCTTAATTTTGACCCAAATGCTCTCACTTTGGCTTTGAGGTTCTAAATCTTGGATCTCTTCACAGGTATACACATCCCTGACATATAACGCCACTCCTCCTCCTTTCTTGTCTGGTCTGTTTCTCTGAAATAGATTGTAACCCTCCATTATTACATTCCAGTCGTGGGACTTATCCCACCAGGTTTCAGTGATGCCTATTATGTCATATTTAGTTTGCTGTACCAAGAGCTCAAGCTCATCTTGTTTATTACCCATGCTTTGCGCATTAGTGTACAGACATTGAAGTCCATTAATCATTCCCCCGTGTCTCTTATTTAAGGATTTTTTCCTCCCACCACTAGGTCTGCGTGCTGTTTGCTCCATTTGGTCTATGACATTTGGATGAAAAAAAGTAAAAAAGGTAAAGGACCCCTGCACGCTTAAGTCCAGTCAAAGGCGACTATGGGGTGTGGCGCTCATCTTGCTTTTCAGGCTGAGGGAGCCGACATTTGTCCACAGACAGCTTTCTGGGTCATGTGGCCAGCATGACTAAACCGCTTCTGGTGCAACGGGACACCGTGACGGAAACCAGATCACACGGAAACACTGTTTACATCCCCACCGCAGCGATACCTATTTATGGTGTGCTTTTGAACTGCTAGGTTGGCAAGAGCTGGGTCAGAGAAACAGGAGCTCACCCCATCATGGGGATTCAAACCACCGACCTTCTGATTGGCAAGCCCAAGAAGCTCAGTGGTTTAGACCACAATGCCACCCGCATTTCTTATTCAGAAGCATACCACCTCCAAGCATTGAGGCAGAGCATAGCCATCAGGTTACTAGCCTCAGAAAGCTTTTACCGCCATGAATTTGTCTAATCCCCTTTTAAAGCCAAGTTGGTGGCTCTCAGTGCCTCTTGGGGAAACTCATTCCATAGTTAAACTGTGCTGTGTGAATAAGTTCTTCATTTTGTCTGTCCCGAATCCTACGACATACAGCTTCTTGGATGTTCACAAGAGATGGAGAGAGAAACCTTTCTCTGTCCCTTTCCTCCATGCCATATGTACCGTATTTTTCGCTCTATAGGACACACTTTTCCCCTTCCAAAAATTAAGGGGAAATGTGTGTGTGCCCTACGGAGCGAATGCAAACTCCTTGGCTTCAGCGATAGCAACGTGAAGCTCCCTCCGCGCTCCGGAGGCTTTGCGTTGCTTTCGCTGAAGCCTGGAGAGCGAGAGGGGTCAGGTTCCTTTCGCTGAAGCCAGGAAAGCTGCCTGAAGCCTTTGGAGCGCAGCGCGAGTTCCCGCTGCGCTCCGCAGGCTTCAGGTTCCTTTTGCTGAAGCCGGGAGAGCAAGACTCTCTTAGCTTCAGCAGAGAGGGAGATCTGCGCAGCACCCCTTCAGCCAAGCGGGAGGAGAAATGGAAGGGGCTCTGTTTCTCCTGCCGCTTCGCTGAAGGGGCGCTGAGCAGAGAGGGGGAGAATTTTTCCCCCTTGTTCTCCCCCTCTAAAACAAGGTGTGTCCTATGGTCCGGTGCGTCCTATAGAGCGAAAAATATGGTAGTTTTATACACTTTCGCCTTTTTCTCGCTTTTTCCTCTAAAAAGCCCCCAAATGCTGCAAAGCTTCTCAAACAGTAGTTGTTCCATAGCTAGGCATTACCTTTTCCTGTTCTCTCAGTGTTGTGACACAGTTCAGGACTAAAAAAAAAAAAAAGAATACAGAAAAGCATTTTAAAACGTCTATTATTTTTTTAGAGAGAGAAAATACATTTAAAAAATATGGGTGACAGCCAACCTGCATCATACTCCGAGTAGATTCCATAGGACTCCATTGAATATCAACCTGTGTGTTTTCCAGAGAAAATAAGCATGTATATTTAAATGTGAATTTTCATGCAGTTCCTGTGTAATGCAGAAAGAAAAGAAAAGACTTTTGGATAAACACCCCAGAAAGAGGTTCGTATGAGAAGCAGGTTGATTTATCCACCTCTCAAAGCTGCATCTAGGCGTTGCCAAATGTCAGGAACTACTTTTCCAATGAAATGCAGTTCAGGGTCACACTGGTTGTTTTAAGACAAATGATATAAGCTATTTTAAGTGTCCAAAGCTCTGGAATAAGGGAAGGAGTCCCCCCCCCCATGAATCCTTGAATGAATGCATAACAAGATATTGTATGGATGAATCTGCTTTTATCTTTCTGGTTCAGTACTGAATGCCTTCCCCCTACCCTCCTGCCTACTTCTTCAAACATAAGAATTCCTTTCTGTGTATTTTATTGCAGCAGTAGCAGCAGATAATGTCAGCCGAATAGATGTTAAGCATGGCCTTTGTGCTCCTGTACACATGTTCCCTCCAGGTACGAGCTGGCTGCTGGTGGAACTGAACGGAAAGAAACCCTCGCTAGATCTGACAAGTAATGTTTGGAAGCAAAAGATGAAAGGAGGAAAAAACCTCAAGGAATTTAAGCAAGTCCTTCTCCCTGCACTAACCATACACCATACAGCCATCCACGCAGACTGTTTTTGATTTATGTAACACACACACACACAATGCTGAGCATTGTCTGTGTTGAAGTTGCACAGTTACAGGTCTCAATGTTTCCAAGGGACACCAGTTCTGCTGCTAGCCTGGTGAACAAATCACTTCCCCTCTTAGAATTCCAGAATCGTAGAGCTGGAAGAGACCCAATGGTCATCTAGTCCAACCCCCTGCAATGCCGGAATCTCAGCATAGAATCTTAGCAAACTGAGCGCCCACTGCATTGAATCAGCATTACCTAGTTGTAATAGCGCCACTTCCTTCCCCAGTGGTGGACTTGGAGCTCTCTGTGCAATGTGAAAATGTGCCCCCCCCCGCCTCTCATGCTCCATTCCACAGCATTGTTTTGGCGCCCCCTGCAGCACGGCCCCCAGTACAACCACACCGGTCATGCTCCCCTGAAACCGCCTCTGCTTTCCCTCTTTCTGCTCCTTCCCACCTTCATATCCAATTGCTCTCTAGGTGTGGTACAGAAACAGCTATTTTGCTTTAACTTCAGAGCAGCCGAACTATTCAGAAACATTCTCTAGCATTCTGGTGAGCGGCAATGCAGTCACATCAAGGAGGGTTGTGTACTGGCAGCACCCATCCTTACAGGTTACGGCTTAAGATTCCTGTGCTTAAAGATTTTTTTGCTTTAAAAGAAAGAAATATTTTGCATTGTATTTTGCTGCATTAAATTGCTGTGAAATCCCCTGGAATCAATGACAAAGGATGGTATAAAAATTCATTAAATGGCCAAATTATTTTAAGGGCAAGCTGGCAAAACCATTTCTTCGAATCCACGTGTTCTGTGCTTAAATATAAGGCCTCATTAGACTTTCTACAGCTATACAAGGGTTGAATCAAATGATCCAAGTTTGGTTATGACTTCTTGCATATAGATAGATAGATGATAGATAGATAGAGAAAGAGAGAGAGAGAGAGTTAAGAACTCCAACTTCACTGTACTACACTAATACATATGCTGCACCACTGACTATATTTTCTTAATTTGAGGGAAACTTTAAAACAGCACCATTTTTCCTTTCAAATTATTTGCAAGCAACATTTCATTTCCTTAATGCTCGGATTATTACTTAGTTACACAACTTGATGTATTTCTGCAAATTACGGAGGAAACATCCCTACAGCTCACACGGTGTGAATTCATTAACATTAAGTCAAAATGAATATTATGCAAATGGAAACTGTGCTATTCATTTCTCATTTGCAGCAGCTGCGACTGGTGCCCCCGCTTCCCTCTTACAGGACTTCCCAAATAAAAGGGGGGGGGGGGGAGAATTGTTGCTAACGTGGAGAACTCAACGTCGTTTGCTTCATTCATTTGGGATGCGGCGCTTGCTTCATCATGCAGGAATTCATTTAGAAACGGCGAGGTAGCTCCTTGGTTGGTTGAAATCATACGTCTAATCAATCTACTATTGTGGCATATTACAGCCCTAATGTTATGAGGGCAACACACTGAACGCATAGAGGAAGCAGAGATAGTTGATAGCTGCGAGCCAGTAATGGGAAAAATCTCATTCCAGAGTTATACTCACACACACACACACACACACACACACACACACACACAGCCTACTTCATCTACGTGTGGTTTTCTCAGCAACTGGTATTCAGAGACTTGCTGCCTCAAATACTGTTGACTATGAAATTTGTTCTGCCCAGTTTCTGTAACAGTTTTTTTTTTTAAGTATTATTTTTAATATAATAAGGGTGGCCTAAGGAATACCAATTAAAGGGTGATATTTTCCTCCCTCTGTACAACATCCCTGGGAGGGACACTACATCAGATCACTCACTGGAAGGGCTGCTCACCCATGAGGCAACTGCCTCAGGCAGAGGGATCTACAGGGGCAGCAGATCCCACCTCCTTGATCCTGGTGTAGATCTTCACTCACCCCTCCTTTCCTGGCAGGGAGGGGACGCCATTTTGTAGTTCACCTCAGGTGCCGAAATGTCTTGGGTCAGCCCTGCAAAATGTCTTGGGGCACTTGCAACCTTAAGCTGGCAGAAGTTTGGTGCTTAGCTGCTTGGACTTTGTAAACGAACAAAGAAAAAAGAGAAAGATTCTGAAACTCAACCCCTCAGACCACACTATGACATTCATTGAAGTGAAGAGTGCGAAGAGAACTATCTCCTGCTCTTTACATCAGTCCTGGAGATGTTGAGGGAGTGAGTTCCCTTCAGAATCGGGACCAAACTAATTCTTTGAGCATCTCACTGAAGACATCCCAGGGCAGCAGGACAACTTCCAGGCTCTTTCCCTCAGACAGAACAATCCAGAATATTATGTTGCACCAGGATCAACACTTAATGTATGCTCAATGCTTTGTGGGGAACAGCTCTGGGTATTTGAGTTTGTCTGTTAAGGCAGAGCAGGGGCAAACTTCACTCACCTGCCTGCCCATCTCCTTGGTTTTAAGGTAGCTCATCGGTACCAGGAGGGGAAATGCTCCCTTCCATTGAGAAATTGCCTTTTCAGTTGTGTTCTGGAAATCTGCTTCCAAGAAATGTCTGAAAGAGTCTGGGAGTGGAAGCATTTGTTCCTGCTGAGGCGTATTGGTAGCTGACTTCAGCAGTACGTTTTGTTCTTTGAAGCCCGTTGTTCATCAAGACTGCGTCTCCGAGGAGGGAAGCGGGGTCAATGAAGGTCAGGGGCAATCTTTCAAGGGAGCCTTCAAGAGGGAACCTGCTGCTTCAATGCGCAGAACCTGAAAGGATGCTTGAAAGTAAAGAGTTTCTCACTAAGTAGGAAATGTACCTGCTGTGCATCTTCGGAAAGTTTGTAGCAAGCTCAGGGTGGGAGAACTCACAATGAGCCTTGTTCAGGCATTGGATTCTGGGATAGGGCTGGATGTGTAGAGAGTGGGGAGCGGGAGTATGGCGTTTGCCTCCTAGGATGGGTCAAGGAAAGGGTTAAAATGGGTGTGATGTGATTGGCCAGTGAGAATGCAAGGGGGGAGTAAAAGATAGGGTGGGAGGTTTTGAAAAGTCAGTTGAGGTTTGTCAGTTGGGATTTGAGGCTTGGGTGTTGGAGAAGGAAGAGGGTGGAATAGGCAGTGGGTTGGTCGAGTGGTATTGTGAGAGAGTGAGAGGAATTGTTAGGGAGTTAGATAGTTGGGAATAATTCAGTTTGAAGTTGAAGGAACTAAGATTTAAAAAACTGACAAGAGAAAAATAAACTGAAACCATAGGCTTATTCCTGCACTTAAAAATAAACTTGATTATTTGTTTATGTTAACAACTGTCTGGACTCCATGTGTCCCCGTGAGAAGCGGGGTGGTGGCAGCGAAGAAAGCAACCGCAGTGGTGGCACAGGGTCAATAGACCGTGAAACGTCCGGGGGCCCTGTGTGATCGCCACAGGGAGCATAGACCCAGGTGTGTCTCCCACATCCATGCATTCCTTGGCATGCAAAGTCTAAGAATGTAGGCTCCAGTGCTCTGGAAAAATGGATTGTACAGCTGCCACATACAGGAATGCAGCATATGAGTCCTTTGGATGCCATAGTTATTCATAGCTGAGATGCTCTTAAGGAGAGTCCTGTTGAATCAAACCAAAGGCCATCTAGTCCACAATTCTGTTCTTGTTGTGGCCAACCAGATGACTCTGGGAACCCTGTAAGCAGAACTGGAGCACAACAATGTTACGTATAGTAACTTCATTGACTGAAATTGTAAATGTTTGTATGCACTACTGTGTGTTTACATTTCATCGGTTGGTACGGTAACTGAATTCCAGAGAGTTCTCTAGTAATTGGCTAACATTGGTCACATGGGAAGTATCTGGTGAAAGAGAGACTCCATATGTTATGTGAAGTAAGGTGACTGTGTTTTAGAATCCACCGTGAACAATGCTAAGTCAAATAGAGTGTTGGGGCGTTTCTGCTCTGCTTGAATGAAAGGGAGCAAAGCTGCAGGAGAAAGGAAAAGTGAAAATCTTTCATAGGAGCTGCAAGGTGTGGCCTAATCGAGATACAGAAAGCGGAGTGCTGAGCTCTGGAAATGGAGGAAAATACAGTAGTTGGGAAGTTAGAAGCAGAGTCTGTATGCCCATGCTTGGAGAAGCATGTGACTGTAAAGATTATGTTTTAATTCATCTATAACTACAAATTTCTGCAAGAAAAGTTTTTGAATGTTAAAATCTGGACATTGGTTTAATTTTCAAAGAACGGTGTCAGTCATATATATATGATTTGAGCTTTTTAGCTGCAATTTTGCTACCCTTACTTCAACAAGCAACACAGCCACTAATATTTTCTCTATCCACTTCCTACACACTATGCATAATATTATGCACCTCTGTCAAGTATTTATACTCCTCTGACTCATCATTCCTCTAAACTAAAAAGCCCCTAATCATTCAACCTTTCCCCATACGGGAGTTACTTGTATGCAGGACCGCCCCACCCTTGCTTTGGTGCTTATGAACACCAAAGGTGTGTTCAATTTGATCTTGCAAGCTGCCACCTTTGCCCACAGCCCAGAAACTTACTTTGGAGCAGGAGAAAGTGATGACGAAGGTGGTGGTAGCAGATGCTCCAGACACAGGGAGAACTTTTCTCTTTTTCATGCTGAGATTACAACTTCCAGAATCCACAGTAGAAAATGGAAACTCCGCAGAGGTTCCCACCAAGGAACCTGGGACATGAAGTATTTCTCTAATGTATTTATCAGTTCATTTGTTAATTCTGTGCCCCCATCTTTCCTTGGTTCTCAAAGCTGTTTGCAGCAATTATACAGATATAATAAAAAATATAATAAAAGAGAGAACAACTACCACTGAATTTAACGGGACTAACCTCTGCATAGATGTGTGTAATACTGTGCCATAAAATACCAAAGCAATAAAATACAAAAGTAGAAATAAACAAACAAACATAAATATGGGGCAGGTAAAAGAATAAAATCAATTTTAAGAGTCCCAGCATAAACCAAGAAGCACACATTTCCGTGTCAGCTTAGAGGCCTCAATAAATAAAATATCTTAGCCTGCCACAGGACAGTAAGTTGATATGGGTTTAAGCAGGTCTTCCTTGGCTAGGAGCAGTTTATCGCTGTATTTTAGTTGGTTAGTTGTATCGTATCAGTAGCTAAAGTGGTGCCCTCCAGAATGGTTGCACTCCAACTTCCACCACCCCTTGTTGGCTGGGGATGATGGGACTCAGAGTCCAACAGTATCTGGGGCGCACCAAATTGGATGCCCATGTTTTATTGCAAACTACCCTGAAACAAATGCTTAAGGGTGGGAAACAATATTTAAAATAAATGAGTGAGCGAATGTATGAATGCAGTTTCCAGAGCTGGTTGGAGAAAAGACTGGCTCTGCCAATCTCAGCAATGGTGTTAATTATTTTTTTATAAGTCAGTGGTGCATGCCCCAAATTAAATTGTTTGTTCTGCTCTTGCCAATTTCTGCAGATGAGAATAACAGCATTTAAAGGGATTCAGGTTGGAAAGATTGGCCTTACTAAATCCTGCACATTTCTAGGTGCTGTAAAACAATTTCATACAGCCATTCCAGCTGCGTCCCTGTACGGTGTTAACACCTATCTCTCTGAAAGTCTCAAAATACATTTCCTGACCAAGCAGAAACCTTCCTGTCAATTACACTCAGCGCCTCCATACAGATAACATTCCTTTCACTGAGCAACTGTGTCCATGAGCTGATAAAACTCCTTCTGTAACACATCCATATCCACATCCGGCAAAAAATATATATAATAAAACTGTCCTGAAGATGAACTTCCATTTTCAAGCCCAGGTTCTGTGGCTGAACTGAAATGAGACGGTTAATACCTGTTATTGATACTCAGGAATGGTTTATTGGGATATAGTCTTCTGCTGCTTCTATCGACTGAAGAAAGGGCATGGAGGCATTAAGGACATTCCGTGGGCGAATAGAATTTTGCAATATGGGTCTGGCAACCCAAACCTACAGTTTGGCTCAAATTATTGCAATTCCAGCAGGGTCTCACACAACCACGTCTAAATTGCGGTCTGATTCCTGGGAAATGGGTCAGTGCTGGCTAGAAAATGCCTAATCCCTCTTCTCCCCCCAAATCTTGCTGGTATTAATTTGCACTGTATTCCATTGTTTCTGTCATTACTCAAAAAGGAGGGCGGGGAGAGAAGGATTTGACTCCTGTGATTTTCCTTGATTGCCTTCTAGCTACTTACAGAAGCCTAACTTCTGATTGGATCCTCGGATGTCCCATTTTGGCTCCCACAAGAGTGTGCTCCCCAATTTTTTTGGGGGGTGCACTCTTTTGCAAGTCATGTGACACAGGTGGGAGTGCAGCCCTGAAAGACGTGAAACCCAATTTCCCCCCTGTGACATGTTGGAGGGTATCATTATCTTTTGTAGGCGACATGGGGTGAGATGCTTCTGTTGTCTCTGGCATGGCAGGTTGTGCTCAAGGGCTGCAACTGTTTTGGACCAGAGGGCACGTTCCAAATTTTGAAGAAGTGCTGTGGGTGCCAGTCCCAAAATGGCGGATGGCACACCACAAAATGGCTGCCAGGCTCATGGCAGAGCACAAAATTAGAGAACACTAACACATGGCTTCCCTGCCCCTGACAAATTCATGTTTGCTGTGGGAAGTCATTATGTCCTTAGGTCCTAATTATGGAGGTCACATAATATTGACTCAGCCCTACCACAGGTTGCAGCTGATGCCTCTGGTTGCCCAGGAAAGTATAAAGGCAAGGAAAAGTTTCTTATATTCCTTTTTGATTTTAATCTTTACAGAGAGAGGCTATAGAACCCAGCCTCTTGGATAATGACGTTGTCCCGAGTGAATCTCCACCCCAGTCTCTCCCACTGTTGTGTATTGAGTCAAAGGATTTTATATCTGTATTATTATTGTCTGTATTTGCATTAGGGTAAAGGGCAGTTGCCTTTTGGTTCCAGAGGGTACAGCTACTATTGGTTCATTTAAGCTGCTGTATTTGGATCCTCTGTCTTATTGGTTGCCTCCAAAAGGCAGGACTGTGATTGCCTGTTATTGTTCCTTCCAAAATGTATCCCTTCTAGTTAGTTCCCTGTCCCTATAAATGTAGCTCTCCCCTCCTCAGGTCTTAGTCTTGTTGCTTTAATAAAGAAGTGTTACTAGAGAGCTGTCTCCAGCATATTATGTCAAGAGAGCTGAAATCACAAACCCCACGTCACAACAACTGGCGACGAGGATGGGATCCGGAATGCTGAGGAGCGGTTAAACGCGCCCTGCCTCAGAGTCCGGATTGTAGCTAAGAACAAGACTCACTGGCCAGCTGAGAAGACGACCCTGCCCACAGGACAATGGAGAGTCCAAGGGTATTGGAGCCCTTCCAGCCATCAGAGCCCCACACATGGGAAGACTACGTCGAACGCTTCGAGTTCTTTGCAGTGGCTCAAGGGATCACCGATGCCAGCAAAAGAAGGGCCACATTCCTGAGCTACTGTGGGCCTGAGACCTTCAAGCTGGCCAAGGCATTGCTTGCCCCAGCGAAGCTAAGTGAGACATCTCTCAAAGATATTCTTGCCTGCCTAACAAGCCATCTAGCGCCTACTGAGACCAAGATGGCCCGGCGGATGGAGTTTCATAAGAGGCAGCAGCGTGCTGGGGAGTCTGTATCTGCATTTCTAGCTGAACTGCGGAAGCTCGCTCAGCACTGCGACTTCCAAGATCTGGAAGAGACTCTCCTGGATCGGTTTGTCAGTGGTCTGAGCAGCAAGAAAGCCAGAAGATGCATCGTGGCTAAAGAAGAGGTTACCGTTGCTTCAGCCTTGAAGGAGGCCACCGCCACGGAGAATTATGAAAGAGAGGAGCTTGATGCCAGTCGCAGGGCCCCTAAGCCACAGATAGAAGCTGCGCATGCCATGGACGAGCTAGAGGCTACTCCGAGCCAGAGCCCAGTCCGTGGGGTCGAGTCAGTGCGTCAGGCCTGCACAGTGCACAAAGATCACCGAGGCAGGTGCCCTGGTTGTGGCGGAAACCATGAGCGGAAGAGTTGTCGTTTCCGGGATGCTATGTGCCGGACGTGCGGAAAGACAGGTCACATCGCCAGGGTCTGTAGATCGGCGGCGTTGGGAGTGACAGGAGCACCTAGACTGGAGCATCGCAGACCGCCCACAGCAAACCATGTTCTAAAGGACTGCCACTACGTAACGGAGATCAACGGGAGGGTCGTGCAGTTTCCAGCGCAAGGCAAGGCACACGTCAAGGTGAAGATTGAGGGTCAGCTGTGCGACATGGAGGTGGACTCCGGATCTGGATTGACTATCGTGTCGGACCAGACCGCGAGGACATTCTTCCCCAGGCGTAAGTTGCCCCCTCTGGAGCCCTTCCCGGCAACTTTGCAGTCATACTCAGCGGGCCGCATCCATGTCATGGGAATGTGTGCCGTGAGAGTACAGTTCCGGGACAAACAGGCGGTACTCAAACTGGTGGTTGTGAAGGGCAGTCGCTCCAGTCTCCTGGGCACTGACTGGTTCCCCGCCCTGGGACTGAGTATATCAGGGCTTAATTCAATCCAAACCTGCCCTGAGATGAGCGAGGCTTTATGCAAAGAATTTGCTGGTCTCTTTAATGGAAAACTGGGTTGTTATAAAGGGCCCCCAGTTGACTTCGAATTGGACCCTGGGTTGGCCCCAATCCGACTCAAACCAAGGCGAGTGCCATTTACACTGCAACCCAAGATCGAAGCAGAGCTGGATAAATTGGTCAAGCAGGGAGTTCTCTCACCCGTGGACTCCGCTAAGTGGGAGACTCCAATCGTCACGCCCCTTAAAGCAAATGGGGAAGTCAGGATCTGTGCTGATTACAAATGTACTATCAATAAGGCACTCAGGGGAAACTCATACCCCATTCCAGTCGTATCACATCTGTTGGCTAAACTGGCTGGGGGCAAGGTGTTCGCCAAAATTGACCTGGCACAAGCTTACCAACAGCTGCCAGTAACCCCACAATCAGCGGAAGCACAGACTATTGTCACACATAAAGGGGCGTTCAGAGTTAACAGATTACAATTTGGAGTTTGTGTGGCCCCAGGGATTTTTCAAGGGCTCATGGAACGCCTGTTAAGAGGTCTGCCGGGGGTCTTGCCATTTTTTGATGACGTTTTGATTGCTGGAAAAGACCCACAGGAACTGGTTGCGCGTGTCCGTGCAGTGTTGCTCAAGTTCAAGGAGGCGGGGTTGCAACTAAAAAAAGGAAAAATGCAGTTTTGGGGTGCCAACTGTGGAATTCTTGGGGTTTAAAATTGATGCATCAGGCATCCACCCCACAGATGCTAAGGTTAAGGCCATCATCGAGGCACCACGACCACAGAACAAGACGGAGTTGCAGTCATTCCTGGGACTTATTAACTTTTATCATTCGTTCTTACCCCAGAAAGCTTCGGTAGCTGAACCATTACATAGACTGTTGCAGAAAAAGAATGTGTGGCGATGGGGGCAGGAGCAGCAGAAGACTTTTGACTCCTTGCGAGGAATGCTGAGTAGCAAGAGCGTCCTGGCTCATTATGATGAATCGAAGCCGCTGGTCCTGGCATGTGATGCCTCTCAATACGGCCTGGGGGCGGTGCTGAGTCATAGGGAACCAGATGGGTCGGAAAAGCCCATCTCTTTCTATTCCCGTACGTTGTCGCCCACGGAGCGCAACTATGCTCAAATTGACAAAGAGGCTCTTGCAATTGTGGCAGGAATCAAAAAGTTCCATGATTATGTGTACGGTCGTCATTTCTCCATTGAAACGGACCACAAACCACTGTTGGGGTTGTTCAACCCGAACAAACAAACGCCACAAATTCTCTCCCCCAGAATGTTGCGTTGGTCTATATTCCTGAACGGGTTCCAGTACACCTGGACCCATGTGCTGGGGAAAAGGTTGTGCCACGCTGATGCGCTGAGTCGATTGCCCCTTCCTGGCGGGAGCAATGAGGATCCTGCTCCAGCGGAGCACATAATGATGCTGGAAACACTTCCGGGGGCTCCTGTAATGGCTACTGATATTGCTGAGAAAATGAGGAAAGATGCTGTTCTCTCCCGTGTGCTCACTTGGGTGGGGAGGGGGTGGCCAGGTGGTCCGAGTGAAGACAAATTCAGGCCTTAAGCGACAAGGCAGCACGAGTTATCCATGCATAAGGGTTGTCTCCTGTGGGGAGATAGGGTGATCATCCCAGCACCACTGAGAAACAGGGTTCTTGAGACGCTTCACATGGGACACCCGGGAATGGTCAGGATGAAGTCGCTAGCCCGATCTTATGTGTGGTGGTCTGGAATGGACCAGAACATAGAACAATGGGTACGAACATGCAAGGCATGCCAAGAGGTGCGGCCAGAAGTGGCCAGAGCACCAGTTCACTGGTGGGAGCAGTCCAGAGCTCCCTGGAGCCAGCTGCACTTAGATTTTGCTGGGCCATTCCAGGGGAAGGTCTTTTTGGTTATCGTCGATGCATATTCCAAATGGTTAGAAGTGGCGATGGTCCCTAGCATGGCATCAGCTGCCGTAATCAAGGTGTTGAGGCAGCTGTTTGCAACCCACGGGTTACCTGAGACCATTGTATCAGATAATGGGGCAGCTTTTGTATCCCAAGAATTCAGGGCATTCTTGGCTGATAACTTCATAAGAGGGGTCACATCTGCGCCCTTTCACCCATCCTCCAATGGGCAGGCGGAGCGCATGGTAAGAACAGCCAAAGAATCCATTGCGCGCTTAATGGAGGGTAACTGGTCAGCTTGCATCGCGCGAATGTTATTTTTGCAGCATGCGACGCCGTGTACTGCGACGGGCAAGTCGCCAGCTGAGCTGCTCTTGGGTAGAAGATTGGTAACGGTGCCGGATTATGTCCACCCGGATAAAATGCCAAACCGTAATTCAAGAGCAAACCCCCAGGCTGAGACTGACACAACAAGGTATTTCGCCCCTGAAGATCTGGTCTGGGTGAGGAACTATTCACGAGGTTCGCGGTGGGTGGCTGGTGTGGTCACCCGGGCTAGTGGACCTTTGTCCTATTATGTGACCTTGGAAAATGGGCAAGTTTGGAAGAGACATATAGATCAGCTGAGGCGCCGGCGCTCAGCAGGGAGGAGTCTGATAATTCATCCCTGGCTAACGACGCAGAGCTGCAAGACCAGTGTGAAAATGGCCCAGGGGCTTCAGCAAATGAACCAGGGTCTGCTAGTCCTCAGGATGACGAGGTACAGGTAGGGGACCCTGAGATGTCTGGGACTCCATCTGTTCCTGACGAAACCCCTATAGCAGCCCCCCTACCACAGGTGACACCCAATCCAGAACCGGCAACACCTGTTGTCAGGAGATCAAGTAGAAGTTGTAGGACCCCACAGTACCTGAGAGATTACGTCTGCTGTGGTCACTGGGGGGGAGGGGTGTTGTGTATTGAGTCAAAGGATTTTATATCTGTATTATTATTGTCTGTATTTGCATTAGGGTAAAGTAACTGCCTTTTGGTTCCAGAGGGTACAGCTACTATTGGTTCATTTAAGCTGCTGTATTTGGATCCTCTGTCTTATTGGTTGCCTCCAAAAGGCAGGACTGTGATTGCCTGTTATTGTTCCCTCCAAAATGTATCCCTTCTAGTTAGTTCCCTGTCCCTATAAATGTAGCTCTCCCCTCCTCAGGTCTTAGTCTTGTTGCTTTAATAAAGAAGTGTTACTAGAGAGCTGTCTCCAGCATATTATGTCAAGAGAGCTGAAATCACAAACCCCACGTCACAACACCCACTTCCTCGTTCATCATCACCATCACCTCCTCTATGGGTGCTGCTAAGTGTCCTCTGTCTTTGAACTCTTTGCACTCCTACTTTTGAGGCTCACCAAGTTCTGGGAGATGGAGGGTCTGGAATGCTTTCCAACAACAACATATCAGCCAGGTGTTGCTCTGGCTCTCCCATGATTTTCCAACTTCCCCCCTCATCTGCCTCTGAAGTGTGACCTCCCTCAAACCCCTGTTGTAAATCTAAACCTGGCTTCCTCAACCCCTCCAGATGTTTTTGGCCTACAACTCCCATGATCCCTAGCTAGCAGAGCCAATGGTCAGGGATGATGGGAATTGTAGTCTCAAAACATCTGGAGGGCCAAGGTTGAGGAAGCCTGATCTAAACTGTCTTCCTCTTCCTCCTCCCTGGAAGGATCAGGAGGGGAGGCTGTCTCCACCATTCATCCTCTGCTCAGTTCCTGACAGCCTTATAACAAGAAGAAGCATTCTCCAGTACCAACAAAAAATATACAAGGTTGCCCCATCACACTCATTGCCTCTCTCACACACCACACACAGAGACCACAGACAAACATGCCCCCCTCTCTCTCCCTCTCCCTCTCCCTCTCTCTCTCTCTCTCTCTCTCTCTCTCTCTCTCTCTTTCTCTCTCTCTCGCACACACACACTACACAGCCACACATATATCTCTCCCTCTCTCGCACAGGCTATACACACAAACACATTTTTCTCTTCTCTCTCTCTCCTACATGCCACATACTGTCCCTCCCTCACAGACCACACACACATGCACAGCTCCCCCCTTTCTCTCAGACATATTTCCCTCTCTCTCCACCCAAACACATCTTTCTCAGCCAAACATTCACAAACACAGGGCATATTGCCCCCTGGCCCAACACACGCACAAACAAACACATTCATTAAAGCTGTTTGGTCCGTGAAGGAAGTGTCTACCATTTTAATCCCCTCCAAGAAAAAAGCATAATAAAAATACTTAAGGAGCCATGGGAAAGTCCAGGGATGGCGGGTCAGCCTCCTCTACTCCCCCTGCCAAATAATTTGAACTTCAGTTCCTATAGGTCATGGAGGTATTATAGAGAAGATGATTGTGTGGAGCTTTACCTAAGAATGGGACTTAAGTCCATTGATTTCTGTGGGTCTACTCTGATTATGGCTAATGTTGGATGTTCAATATCTGGGTCTTTGGACCTTGCTGAATTTTCAGAACTTGGGTCCACCTAGTTCAGTGTTGTCTACACCGACCGGCAGAAGGTCTCCTGGGTTTCATTTTTTTTTTTTTTTTTATAATGATTTTTATTAATTTTCCACACATAAAATGAAGAACAATGTAACACAGTATTATGTACTGAAGAACAATGTAACCCAGGTCTCCTGGGTTTCAGACAGGAAGTGCTTTCCAGCCATACCTGGAGATGCCAGGGATTGAACCCAGGACATTCTGCATGCAGGGCAGATGCTCTCCCCCTTAACGTTGTGACTCTTCATTAATTGCCTTGGCATTATCTGTTAATAATATACCCCTCATTCTTTTCTCCTTTACATTTATTTATCTCATTATACTCCCCGCCGCATTTCATCCCATTCACTTCCCAGCTTCCCCCCTGCTATGCCCATTGCGTACGCACAGAGCGATTCCAACACGAGCTCTTCAGATTTGGCAGCTTCGTTACAGTCTTGACAATGACATATCCAGAGGATTACTTTACGGGTCCCTCCCCACCCCCACCCCCACTCTCTGCAGACCAGGAAAACAATAGATATGTGTGTGTGTGTGTGTGTATATATATATATATATATATATATATATATATATATATATATATATTCCTGCTTCCATATGCGGATTTGGATTAGCTACACAAATGACTTTATCTCACAAGCAGCATATGCCATTCAGCTTTGCAGTTTATAGAGGTGTACATTGCTGTTACAAATGGAGGGTGGTCTGTGAACAGGAGAGATACTTTTACTTATTATATTGGGATTTAGACCTGACTTAAATGTGATGGAATTGGGCAAGCATAATTTATCTGGCGCAGCACTGAATGGGCCCAGTGACTCATTTAAGTAGGTCCCTAAGCTGCTACACATAAAATACTAGCACAACTAGAGAGGGAGAGAGCCCTGCAGGATCGGACCACAGGAACCCAGGCAAATGCTTAATGCTGAGTCCGACCATCACTCCATTTAGCTCAGCATTGTCTACACTGATTGGCTGTGGCTCTCCAGCGTATCAGGCATGGAACTTTCCCAGGCCTATCAGGCGATGCAGGGAGTGAACCCAGGGGCTTCTGCTTGCAAAGCAGATTTTCCACCACTCAGTTCCAGCACTCTCTCCCCAAAGGGTGCCTTATACTGTGCCTTATACTGTATAATGTGCTGTTTAATGCCTTATACTGTGTCAAAGCTCTGGTCCATCGAGCTTGGTATTGTTAAGTATAATTGTTTAATTGTACATTGAAATGGAAAATAACCCTGTATGTGTATTGCTAAAAGTTTAACAATGGGAAATGTCATGCCTGAAAGTCAAAAGAGATGAATTTTAAAACAGAAATGAGGAACCTCAGGCCAAAGAACCAAATGTGTCCTTTTTTCTGAATTTTTTTTTTTTTTACTATAAAGTTTTCCAAAATTTCACATATACATTTCAATATGCAATAGAAACTTTTTAAAAAAACAAATACAAAAACTTACCACCCCCTTTTCCAAATGCATCCCTGCAGGTCTCTCTGCTGCCTGGCCCTCTGAATTCTCCCCAGGACACCCCCCTCTCCCCAGACCATGTCCCTCATGTGCCTTTGCTTCATACCCTGGGTGTATTTGCCTTGCTGGAATGTGCATGATAGTGCTTCTTGTTTGTGAAATTCACATTTGTTGATCCACCCTCTGACCCTGCCCACCAGTCACACATGGCCCTCAGAATGTTACCCAGAAGAGAATGTGGTCCTTGGGTGGGAAAATGTTCCCCACTACTGGTTTAAATATATATTTCAAGAGTTCTGTTTATTTTTATTTGCAGTGGGGGTTTGGGAGGTAGTGCCCTATAATAGCAGACAGGATGAAGGACTGGGACAGAGCCATTGTCAGCCTGGGGTGTCTACTGTATATCTCTCTCTTAAGCATAGCACATCAGAGAGGGAAACAGCTTTGGATGCAGGAGCCTGGAAGGGTCAAAAGATGAACGCTAAATCTTGTCCGATGTGTGACTGACTCAGCATATTATTCCCTAAGATTGGGCCATTAAGGGAGCTAAATTTAAATTATTATTTTTCCCCACAAGAATTTGATGTTTCCTTGCCAGGCGATAGCTGTGGAATAAATTGCAGTTTTATGACCCCCATCACAGCAATAAATCACAGAATTGCAATTGTCTCAAACGGGCAGCAACCCACTTGATTATTTCCGGAACTTACGGAAAAGAAACCCCAACAAAGGTGTGGAAGGGAGCTTGAGAAGTCTGTCAAATATCCACAGAGTGTATTGGATCATTTTATGAGTTATTTACTGGCAATGATTTATGTAGCAGGCAGTTCCTGAATCAGGGTTCCTGCCTGTCTTTGTGAAATAGTGCTCTGATCCAGTGGTAGCTGCGGGGAGCAAGTCACAAACATGGCAACTGGTGGTTCAGAGATGGGCATCGCTACTCATAGCAAAGGACTCATCCAGCCAGTTCAATAAGGCTCGGAAGAACATCACAATGTGTCCAGCACACATGAATTTATTGTCCTAGCCCCAGGTTTTGGGGGTTTTCTGGGAATGGGGCGCTCTTACAGGGCACACTGTGGTTTTCTGTGACAGTTGCATATATTTGTTTCTCTGATTATTTTGGCAGTCACACATATTTTGGGAAAATGCACATTACGAAGAGATCCCAGCATATATAAATCCGGTATAATAATAATTACAGATAGGTAGCCGTGTTGGTCTGCCATAGTCAAAACAAAATAAAAGAAAAAAATTCCTTCCAGTAGCACCTTAAAGACCAACTAAGTTAGTTCTAGGTATGAGCTTTCGTGTGCATGCACACTTCTTCAGATACAGAAGTGTGCATGCACACGAAAGCTCATACCTAGAACTAACTTAGTTGGTCTTTAAGGTGCTACTGGAAGGAATTTTTTTCTTTTATTTTGTTTCGGTATAATAATGTATGTGTGCTGGGAGCTTCCTGTCAAGTGCAGCTTCCTAAAGTATTTCAAATAAATGTGTACACATACCTGTTGCGCAATTCCAGGGTTGTATACACTTTTTTGTGTTGGCTTTTCCATATGCATGCATAAGTAGGGATCAGGGAGAAGTTCAATTCAGTTTGCATTTAAAAACAAACCTACCTAACTTGTACCTCCTGAAACAAAATGCGAAGCAAACATTGCTATCCTTTGAAATTTTCACTTTTCTGAATTTTGCAATGGAGCTGAGTAATAAATATTAGTGTTAAATATGAATTTAAAATGCATACATTAGTGAAACATTATATTTGAGACATTATATTTGGGGAAATCATGTGCAAAAAAAATCATATGTTCGTGAAAATTGCATGTGTATAATAGAATAAATTCGTTTAAAACTCTGATGAATTTTCATGAGGCCTTTAAAAAACTGTTGTGGGAATAATAATAATAGTAGTAGTAGTAGTAGTAATATTAATAATAATAGATAATAATTTATTATTCATACCCAGCCCATCTGGCTGGGTTTCCCCAGTCACACTGGATGGCTCCCAACATGTGGGGAAATGAATTTCTGGAATAAAACAAAAACTGAGGAAAAATGGAAATGGACAGATTTGTCCAGCCTCCTGTGTCACCTTCCACGCTCTTCTGGAGGGTCTCTCAATTCTTTAAAGTTGATTATCAATGGGTGCTAGTGGCAGCAAAGAGAGGAGGAATCTGTTTCACAGGCACAGGGTTGGAGAATTTCAGTTTTTGGGATCAAATGTGGTCCTCCAGCTCTTTCTATATGGCCTTCAGGACTCTCCCCTAAGCCACAACCCACCCCCCCACTAATAATAATAATAATAATAATAATAATAATAATAATAATA
Source organism: Podarcis cretensis (assembly GCF_951804945.1). Taxonomy (NCBI): domain Eukaryota; kingdom Metazoa; phylum Chordata; class Lepidosauria; order Squamata; family Lacertidae; genus Podarcis; species Podarcis cretensis. Next base: position 15,547,850 of record NC_137179.1, read on the forward strand.
ATAATAATAATAAATTTTATTTATATTCCGCCCTCCCCAGCCGAAGCCGGGCTCAGGGCGGCTAGATCTATTCCACACACACCTTGGATGCTTTTGCCTGGTCAGAATGTGTCATTGAACTGTGATGATGCCTCTTGCTTGGATATATATGGAGGTGTGCATGTCTGCATCTGACGTTTGCATGGTTGAAACGTAGCCTGCTACACGTATGTTGCTGCGGCCATTTCTGCCATTGGCCCCATCCACGACAGGAATATGGCCCTCAGAAGTTTCCCTTGAGAGAATGTGGCCCTTGAGTTTTAAGAAGTTCCCCAGCCCTGTATTAGTGGATCTCTCCGTTGTATCAGAAGCCCTTGTGTTGAGTTCAAGGAGGGCAATTGGATTCCACTCCTTGTGTATCTCTTGAGAGGTTCTCTATCCTTCTCTGCTCCTACAGCACGGATGTTGAATGCACTGTTTGACACTCATCTTTGCTCTGCTGCAATGTTCCCATCATGCTGTGTTATGTGGCTCTGTCAGAAGTGCCATGTGAAATTGCTTCAGGGAAGGAAGCAGAGGGTTGCAGGTGGAAAACAAGCAACGTTGCAAGGCTAAGGCAGTCATCTTCACCTCCCTGGAGACCCGCCAGAGCGAAAATAAAACTTCATTTACTCATAAATGGGTGAAGAGTCGACACTGGAAAGAGACAGGAAGTAAAAGCTGGAACGTAAAGTAATTGACGTTTTGCTTTACAAGGTGTATGGATTTCAGAAATGTCCTTATGTCTTTGGACTGTCTGTTTCCTAATGTTAGCTTTTCTGTGGGCCTTGGGGAGTTTTGTATTACATTTGCTCTTAAAAGTCTGGGCACTCTAATCAGAGGTCTAAGGAAATCACAGAAGAACTTGCTTGGAATGAACTGAAACAAAATCTTTGTTGTTTTGACCAAAAATACAAGGCACAGAGAACTTACATCAGGGGTGTGAAGGAAGAAAAAACAGCCCGAGGGCCACATTCCTTTGCAGGGAAGCTTTGGGGGGCCAGAGGTGGGTGGAGCCAGAGGCAAAAGTGAGCACCTCACTGGATTTATTGATTCCATTATTATTTGTTTATTGAGAGCCAGTGTGGTGTAGTGGTTACATTATCAAACTAGGACGTGGGAGGCCAGGGTTCAAATTCCTACTCAGCCACTGGGTGACCCTGGGCCAGTCACCACCACTCAGCCTAATGTACCTCACAGAGTTGTGCGGGGAAAGGTCCTTAGAGGAACAGGTAGGATGCCAATGCAACAAACCAACAAATAAAAACCTCTGGCGTCACAATGACAACAGGCGATTGAACAGATGGACAGTTGTGGCCACCTTTCAGAGTTGGCCCATGCGGGTGGAAACAGGTCCCCCTGACCCCCAGAAGTCCACTCCCTGTGCTGTATCAATATATACGTTAAATTTAGGACTGATGGATTATTTGTAATCTTATTGCTAATGGGAACTGATGCTGGCTCTTTCCCCCCTTTCTGTTATGGTTGCGACAAGCAAGCAAGCAAATAAATACAACAGGACAGGGAACGTGTGAGATGGAAATAGCACATGTGGGGTCATTGAGGGCGGGGCTTGCATGCACGCCCCCACTGGCCCCGCCCCACTTTCAAACCACATGCTAAATCTGGGCACGAAGTTAATGTATCTGGAATAGTTCACAATAAACATCAGTCAGTGCAGATAATGAATTCTTTGGAGGGTTCTTTCCTGCTGACCCAGCAACGGAGAGGGGAACTGGCCTGTAAACGTACATGTACTTATTGTCAGCATGCAGAGGGCTGGGAGGCCAGCTGGCTGGCCCCGGCTGGGCCGTCTCCATCCAGCCGTCCCGCTGCGAAGACCATCACCTCTGCTCCGACGTAAATCAACGACCCGGGCTTCACAGCCAGGGCACACTATTAGCAGAGTGAACTGCACACACAGAATAGCTGTGAGGCTTGTGGAAGCATACTACAGATTTATTAATCATAAATTAGGACAAAGAAACATGTTGTCTCTCTCTCTCTCTCTCTCTCATCGTCTCAGAGAGAAACGCAAAAGCAAAAGCTATACATAACAGAAGTTCCCAGCAAGCAGTGCTGGAATGTAAACAGATGTGACACGCAACAACTCCACACGTCTGCTCCTTAAGGTGGAATGGAAATGTCAACACTTATTACATGTGTATTCTGCCCCACATTTCCTCCCAAGGGAGCTCAGGTCATGAGTACACAGATGCCCATCTAAGAGGTACTGAGCTTTTCTTGGCTTGCAGACATTTAAGCTGAGGCAGGCTGGCCCTATGCCGTGGATTCCTGCATGGAGCAATGGGGTTGAACGAGAGGCTCTCCAGGATATCTCTCACTTTTAAGTGTGTATATATATATATATATATATATATATATTACTGCTGTTCAGGATGCCAGCCACTTCCACCATCCCATAACCCCCACCCCAGTTCTATAGTTCATATTTGTTGGCCTGCATTTGACCACCACCCCCTCCCCACTCTAAAGCTTTGTCATACGTCTGCGAAAACTGGAATTTCCCCCATGCCTACTGATATTTTTATTTATTTTTAATAGACTTCATATACCACTTAAATATCAAAACCTCTTAAGTGGCTTGCATATTATATTGCCTTCCTTTGAGTTGGTGGTGGCATTTTGGGGACATGAGGGATGTCACTCTCAGCCTAGACAGTGGAAACAGAATGAAAGAGATTGCCTTCAGATATCGATATTCAATCTAAGACCATAAGAACATTTATTTATTTAATAAAAAAATATTATTATTTTTTTAAAAAAAACTCCTCAAAGTGGTTTAGAAAAATAACATAATAAGAACCTTGCTAGAACAAGCTAATGGTTCATCTACCCCTGCATCCTATTTTCACAATGGAAAAGCAGATAGAATCATCGAATTGTAGAGTTGGAAGGGACCCTGAGGATCATCTAATCCAACCGTCTGCAATACAGGGATATGCAGTTTCGATCCCCATACAGGGATCGAACCTGCAACCTTTGCATTATCAGAACCATGCTGTAACCAGGTGAGCTATCCAGCCTGTGGAAGCCTGTCAGTCCTGAATACAAGAACAGTCTCCCCTCGGGACTTCCGGGTTGGCACCTCCAGGCAATGGCAGAGTTCCTCCGATCGGGAGGAATTTGCTCCGTGGAAATCAGGGTCTGACCGCCACGGCGAAGGCGGAGACCCGCTGAAATCACAGGCGGGAGAAACTTATGAACTTGGGATTCGGCTGGCACCTTTTGCGCCTCCCCTACTCGCGGGGAGACCCGGTTTCGGGGATCCGGAGCGAAGTGGGGTGAGCGGCACAGTGCTTTGAATCGACTGCTTCTTTCACGGAGTGAAGCCGCATCGCTGTTGCCGGAGAGCGCTGACTTTTTCCTGTGGACAATTTGACTCTAAACAACTACCCGTGAGTAGAACGGAAAATTGGATCTTTAAATTCATTAATTTGGCATCGAAGCGGGAAGGTTCTAAACAGGAAGTCCACCTTCCCCTTTTGTAAATAGGTTGAAGCAAAGACGTTGCAAGTTAAAGCCTTGGAAAGTATTTTGTAAAGGATTAAATCTCCATCGGTTAAAACTGTTAAAAAACCCCATTGGAAGCAGGAGAAGAGGGGGGAAATTTTGGACTTAGTGAGCCTGCAGGAGAGAGTGAAAAATTAAATTACCACTGCTCTGAACCTGGAAAAGGGCTGCCAGCAGAATTAACGTTTTGGGAGAGTTCATTGACTGTGAACAGATAGCATGTTGACAGATGGCTAAATAAGATAAATATATTGTTTCCATTGTCCTCTTCTGCGTTCAAAAAGGAGGAAAAGTAATTGAAAATTGAAACTAACTTTATATTTTAAAATGTGCATGAAAGGATCGATACAAGTGGAGACTGTTTCCCTCTAGAGGGAGCTTTTGAAACTGTTACAAGAGTGGGTTTTTTCCAGCTGCAAGATAAGAGCTGTGAGAATCAGAGATTGACCTTGGACTTTAAGAATGTTGACAGAAGGAGCTTTAGTGACTGTTTTATGTAAGATAAGCTACTCGCTGGAACAGCTTCATAAAAAGACGGATGTTATGAATTCCAAACTTGAGAACTTGGAACAAAAAGTGATAAATTTGGGACAAAAAGTGAGCATTAATACAGAAATTGCTCAGGATTTGATACAGGAAACTACTTTGACAGGACAAACTGGGGAGAAGAAGGAGAAAGTTGTGGATGTTGAACCTAAAGTAATACATGTGGAAGCCCCAGCCTTTCAGAGGCAAATCAAGGACTATAAGTGGAGGCCTCTTATGAATGAATATAGAAAAAGTCAGAATTTGAAGATTGGAGCCCTGCCTGCACTGGAGAAGGAAGGTTGGATAGACTCTCTCATGAAGGGATTTATTGACCTTTGGGTTCTGAATCTGGGTCAGGAGGTGATTGGAGTTGTGGGGGTATTTGGATCTGGAGGAGTCTTGAAACTGGATTTGAGATATTGTATGGACCTTGGTTCTAGCTGTGGAGAGTTGGCTGGCCTGTCGAGAGGGAATGGGGGCATGGCTGGGTTGGGGCCTCCCCGAGACTTGCTTTTCAGCATTTTCAGCATTAAAGAATACAAAGAAGAATTACAGAAGGGACTTGGAAAAGATTTAAGAGCCTCGGACAGAAGATCTCCAGGTTGATGAACTATATGGAATGGACAGAAATGATTGGCAGAACCCGAGACCAGGGAGAAGAGATGGTGGTAGAAGATTGGGAAAGTCTAAAGTTTGTACATAGAAATATTGTAAAATTAATGAGTGTTTGAAAATTATTGGAATGAAACTTTATGGCTTTAGCAGAAATGCAATAAGGAGTTAAGTATAAATAAGTATTTTAGTATTAATGGAAAATAAGGTTAAAAATATGTTAAGACATTCATAATGATAAAAATAGAGAAAGATGGAAAGGATTTGCTGAAACAAGTAACAGAAGTGGAATACAAAAAGGGAGGTGAGAGGAAGTCGATGAAATAAGGGAATGAAAGATAGACTAATGAAATGGAATGCTATATTTTTTTTTAAATTGTTGTTGTTTTGTTTTGTTTAATTTAGTGTTAAGGTTGTGTTTTGTATTGTTCATTGTATTGTTTCTTCTTTTGTTCTTTTTTTTGTCTGCTGTAAGTTTGAAAAGTAATAAAGATTATTTTTTAAAAAACAACAAGAACAGTCTCCCCTCCAATGCTTTTTCGGCAACTGGCATTCCAATAGGGGAGGTTGGCCACTGTCAGTTATAACACTAATAGCCTTTTCCTATGCTAACTAATTTAACTAGATCCTAATCTAGCTATGCACTTGTCTGGTCACTTTCTTTAATAATAAAAAAAGGGTTTTAAGCTATTGACGTTCAGCAATACAGAGATGCCCTTTTCCCAAAGAAGGAATTATGGCAGAACAGTTAAGTTTGTGTGCAGTTTGTTGGGGAGATGAGCCGACAGAGACCGATTTCGCAGCAGCTGTGTTGAACAATAATCCATACCTTAACCCTATTGCAGATTCCTCTGGCACTGGCTATAAATGTTGTACCTATGTTGGAATAAGACACTCTCCAACATCTAACTCCCTGGGGTTTGAAGAGACCTTTGGTATTGCCTGCTACCAGCTCCAGGGCTATTAATATCCCCCATTATTATTATTAGTGACACAGAACAGTGTCGGTTGCCATAAAGAGGTGATCAATAATTCACTTGAAGGTATCACAAAATGTCACCCTTCACAGCAAAAACCCTTCTTGTAACTTAATAATTGTCTCTTAAAGAAATTCCTTCCGACAAAATAAAACCCAATTGTTATCAGGAATGCAAAAGGAATAAACATTTCAGAAGCCACCTGTAGGGGTGTGTGAGATTTTCTGACATTTCCATTGATATTTCTTCCTTCCCGTATCACGGCATTGAATGCTTGGGATACTTTTAAGCTAAAAGTGGATATGTAGTTTCTAAGTGATTGTTGAGAATCATTGTTCCCTATTGCACGGGCAATTGGTTTAATTGTGCACCGTTCCTCATTCAAAAGCACAGACCTGAGCAGTATAATGTTGATCTGAAATCGTCATATGCACAATTGGGTTAATCGCACATTTGTTCCCCGTTCAGAAGCACAGACCTAAGGAGTGTAATGAGGATCTGAGTAATTGCTGCTGCTTTCCTCATCTCATGTATCCTCCATTCATACTGTGTGGAACTGTTTTGGACAATAGCCTGCACATATTTTCTCACGGGGAAACAAATTTTTACAGACTTCCTTCTCTGCCACTCCAGGGAAGTTAGCAGGAACGCAGAAAATGGAGGTTGTCAATGCTGGATTGAAGAGGGAATGCAGGAGTGATTATATCAATCTACTGGAGGGTAAGGGTAATTTGAAAGAGACCCCTACCTCTGGCAAAGTTGAATTAGACTTGAAAGCCTCATCATTGCCTTTTTGTGACAGATCAGCGTAGAGCAGAAGCTCCCCAACATTCTCCCCACCCCCATGGATCACTTGAAAATTGCTCAGGGTCCCGGCAGGCCATTTAATGGTTTTTCTGCCTGTTGTGTCAAGTGTAACCCTACAGACTTAAAATTGTAATAATAAAATAAAATAAAATGGAAACAATAAAAATTCAGTTAATATTATGGACGTGCCACAAATCTTCATCCACAAATCTACAAACACACTGTGGGTCACATGAATGAAGCACATGGACCACTGGTGATCCATGGACCATAGTTAGAGAACCCCTGGCACAGAGGGGAAATGATCAAGCAGAGGCTAGACACTTCTTTCCTTTCTAAAAATAAAAATGCTAGTGGTTTCAATGATAAAACTACTTTCCATGATAATCTGAATTTCAAATTATTGAAGGTTCAGTTTCAACTGGCTGAATATCTTTCTGTTTAAGAAACTCAGTGTGTTTCACATGTAATCACCAGTGGGTTCAACTGAACTTGCTCTCAGGAAACTGCATAGCAGTTATGCTGATCCTAATAAATTGGGTATTTAGACTCTTCTTGGGAATGTTGCTAGCGAGGCTGTCATGATGAGCTCCTGCACTTCAAAATTCACCACTGATGCTTGTTGTCTGGTGGCTGCTCTGCCTACCTTCTCCCTCTCTCTCTCTCTCTCTCTCTCTCTCTCTCTCTTCTTTCTCCCCATGCCATAGACTGGACAGATTCCAGTGCATGAGTCACTAGGAGAGTGCTGACTTGCTGGCTAGCCTCAGATGCCAAGAGTCACTGAGGAAAAGGACACTGCAGGAGATTTGTGTGTTTCATTGGCTTCAAGGCTGGAATGTGTGTGGATGTTTTCCTTTGGCAAGGTGACAAGAAAGAACAGAGGTATAGGTTGATACCTCAAATTGTTATTTATGTGTGATGCACAATTGGACCTCTGTGGGTCTCTGTGTGAGGCCTCTCTTGGGATTGGCCCAGAAGCTACAGCTGGTACAGCATGCTACAGCCAGGTTGTTAAGTGCCACCTGAGGTGAAATGGGAAAGTGTTGGCTCGCCCCACCCTCCACAAGAGGGGGCATTCTGCAAGGTCTTGCTGTCCATCTTCTCTGCCCCAGGGGCAAAAAAGATGGGGAGCAAAGTTGCTCCCTGGAACACTCCCATCTCACTGAACTTCCCATGGGGGATGTTCCACAAGGCCTTATTCAGCCTAGGGAAGGCTAGTAGCAGTGCTGCTCACCCTTCCTGCCAAAACTCGACAAGAGAATGATATTCTGGCAGCAGCACCAGCAAAAGAAAAAGAGTTTGGATTTGATATCCCACTTTATCACTACCCGAAGGAGTCTCAAAGCGGCTAACATTCTCCTTTCCCTTCTTCCCCCACAACAAACACTCTGTGAGGTGAGTGGGGCTGAGAGACTTCAGAGAAGTGTGACTAGCCCAAGGTCACCCAGCAGCTGCATGTGGAGGAGCGGGGAAGCGAACCCGGTTCCCCAGATTATGAGACTACCGCTCTTAACCACTACACCACACTGGCTCTCTGCAGTGTGGGCAGGTTGGGTACTGCCTCTTGTGCTTCAGCTACTTGCGGTGGCTGCTTCACCCTGCCTCATGCATGGGTTGGCTCTGTGATCAGCTTTTGGGTCATCAGCCATTTCTGATGGTTGATGACCCAATATTTCTTTCATTGAACGGGATCCCTGCTTTTCAGCACTACGACACCTGTCCCTTAATGTACTATCACACTGACTCATGATTTGCGTGCAACATTTTGTCTCCTTTTGAAAGATTTAGGGGAGGTCTAAGGCAACCTGACCCTTTAAAAAGTCAAATACCGGTGGATTTGGCATAAAATACTCTTTTGCAATTTCTCAAAGCAAAGGAAATATACAAGATGAAAGGTCATCCCCAGAATGGAGATGTATGATTTTGAGCTAAAATGTCAGATGATGTTTCTTGCTCTTTCCTAAGTCCTCATTTTCCCCTTGGATTTCTTTTTTAACTCTGTTATTCTGGCAATGAAGCTCCACCAAGGAATAATGATGATGACTTCATTAAAAGGTCAGCAGTGAGTACTGGGGGCAATTTTTGTACAGCACCAACGTACAACCATTTTCATAGGGCAAAATGGCTTAGATTTGGGTTGCAACACAGGTAAGATGATCCAATGTTTGGGACATAGGCTAAGACCTATTGGATCATTTCCACTATAAGAACACGAGGGCTGTAAGAACCCATTTTTGTTGCCTCTTGTTCAAGTAGAAGTGTATTGGGGGTTTGGTTGCAAGAGTAGAGTAACTGCTAAATGGGTGTTTGATGAGAGATACTTTCCTGTATTCCAATACAGCAGCAAACAGCCTTCAAAAAGTCAGCATTCCTGTGATGGTCTGGTCAGCTGCCAGAGGAGGCAGCAAGGCAGGTCCAGAGTTTCAGCACCACAGACAGCTCCAAGCGAGCAACTTGCTCTTAGAAAGGTGGGCAAACCAACTGAGTCTTTAAAAGTCTCCTCTACCTCTCCCCAGACTCCACCCCTTTGTCGACAACTTCTGTATTCTTAATAGGCCAACCTACTCCATTCCTACTCCATTCTGAAGCCTCCTCCCTAGAGAGGTACTGAGGGAAGACTTTGGTTTCTCAGGCTCAGGGAAAGGTGGCCACAAAGGTCCTGGCTCCAGCCCTACAGGCCTAGGAAGGTTTTCTGTGGGATCCTGTCTTCCAGCCTCATTGGACTCTTGGGTCCCATCTGCACTACACATTTAAAGCAGTGTCATGACACTTTAAATAGTCATGCTTTCCCCAAAGAACCCTGGGAGCTCTAGTTTGTTAATGGGGCTGATAGAAAGCCCCCATGTTTCCCTCACAGAGCTGCGATTCCCAGAATGGTTCAACAGTCAAGACTTCTCCCAGGGTATTCTGGGATTTGTAGCTCTGTGGAGGGAATGGCTGCTGCCAGGTGGCAGTTGTAGGAATGAAAAGCAGACGAAGCTGGTCTCTCAACATTGCAGATGTAGTGGCCCTGCCTTTCCTATCTCTCTATTTTGCCGCCTGGTGAAATGGCTGTTGCCAGTTGAAGGAGCAATGTTGTGGTTCGTAGTGACTGTGAAAGTTCTACATGTGACATTTATTTAACAAAATTCATATGCCACCGAGTGGTTTGCAAAAAGTACATAAAACATTAAAATGTTCGGTAAAATGCATATAAAAACAGGTACTTAAAAACATTAAGAGGATTATTAAAATGAATGATAGCTTTAAAAAGAGACGGAGCAAATGCAATTTCTGCATGTTTGGATAGGCTTACCTAAATAAAAACGTTTTAAGCAGGCACCAAAAAGAATACAATGAAGGTGTCTGTCTGCTGTCACTAGGCAGGGAGTTCCAAAGTGTTGCTGTTGCCGCTATACAATATAATTTGCACCAAATAATCTCTCCTCTTACTTGTCATCATACTGAGATTTTATAAACATAAAATGTTAATGTTTTCTTTTAAAAATAACCTTTTGCACGTCTGAAAAATAAAAAAGCTGAAAATACAGACATAAGAATAGCATCTCATAGACAAATGAATTCAGCTGTCACTTCAATTATCTCTAAATCTAGCCTGCTCTTTCTAGGCAATGAACAGACCAGATACAAAAATCTGTTTGTTTTCACAGGGCTACAACAGAGAAGAAAGGTTAATTTGAAATAATTGAACAGCCCTATTTATGGATGCATGCAATTAGGTATAAATTAGAGAAGATACCAAATAACTGGGCATTTGCAGCTGGTATGAATTCTGCACCTGTTCCATGGGAATTGAGTATTTTTAAATACACACACTCTTTTCTTTCTTACACACAAAAGGTATAATTGTGGAGGGGGTGTTTGGTGACAGCCATGGAGAAGATTGTCGGAGGAGGAATCAATTGCTATTTGACAGTGTGAATAGAGAGGTTTCTTAAAGCCTCTGAATAGGGGTTCAACGCCTTTCTATGGCACAGGTGAGGTCAGGTAATGTGTGAACATTGTTTATTAATCTGTTTATCCCCTTAGGAGAATTTGGGGAGAATCTAATTTGATTTGCATTTTCATGTGAACCTATAAAATTCACACTTCCCAAACCAGTAAACGAGCGCAGCTAGCTCTTCTTCTTCTTCTTCTTCTTCTTCTTCTTCTTCTTCTTCTTCTTCTTCTTCTTTAAAAAAAAATCATTTCTTCACATTTTGCAATACAGTTTTCACACTAAAGAATGCATAATAGAGTTTGCATGTTGGTGCAAGGTGCACACAAACATGTGCCTGTTAGTGGAAATAACACACACAAAATGCATTCCAAAGGGGAAAGGAAAATTGCTTGCAATAATACATATACCAGGGGCGTGCTTGGTCCCCAATATTAATCTTGTATCTATGTATTTCTAAACAATATTTAAGTGTCCACTGTTCTTTGCAGAGGAGGAGGAAAGGGGGAAAATCAAAACAGGTGAGGGCCACATAACTTTTCTTTCAGGAGAGAAGCAACAGCAAGGATCCCTTATAAAGTAAAGTAAGATGCTTTTCAGTTGAGTTTGGTGCTAACTATTTGCAAATCTGCAATGATTAAGTGTCCACAGCAAGGGAGGAAGATGGGGAGAAAAGCAACTTGGCCATGCCCTCATGACCTCCTGGCAGCTCCTCCAGGTCCACTGGGCACCAGCCACCACTGCTAATGATCCCAGTCCTCATGAATACAGATTTTTGCCACTTCTGTAATTAATGACTGAAACATAGCTTTTAAGCAAAACCCAATTCCAATTCACCTCTTGATTGTTCGAGAATGGGATTAACCAGGCTAAAAAATTGCCATCAATAAGGTCACTAGCAAATATATGAGTGCCAATTATAGGCTGGGGAACTAGCACATTTACAATTTGCATTTTGTGTTCCTGTTTACTTGGACTGCTGATCTGTGAAGGAGGGAGATAATCACACAAAATGTACTACAATACAGATTGGCTGTTTTTTCTTCAAGGAGTCTCAAAAACAAGCAAAGAAAACCTTCCAATATGTTTGTCAAGAGGGAGGCACTTTTAAAATGGGTATATAGAGAATACTGAGCTGTAGTGATGTGCTGAATTGTTGCACTGTGAACAAGTTCAAGTTTCGAAGGATGCAGAGGTTCCATGAAAGAAAGGAAAGAAACTATGTCCCATTCATTCTTGCAGCCATTGTTCCTCTGATACGCTGCTGTTTCAGAACCACTATTTTTATCAACTTGAAAGGTTTTCTTTATTGTGTGGTTCCAGCCAGGGAAAATGTACTGAATGTGATGATGTCACCGAGCCTCTTAGCCAATCAGATTTGGTGACTGGGCAATGTCACAGTGAGGACAAGAGAAGCTGCATTGCCCACATTCTTCTTTCATTCCTGTTTGCTCTCTGTGGATGAAGCAGTAGCACTGGCATCCTTAGAAAGTCATGCTTGACAGATGGGCAAGGACATTGACTATACTCTAAAGGCAGAGGATAGATTGCATTGCTTAAGGGTAAAGCAGCCAACTACATGAACAAGTTGTTGCCTGCCTAAGCATTAGCTCCTGCGATCCCACGTGTTTCTCTGTAAGGCAGGGGTCGTTGGACTCCAACTCCCATCAGCCCCAACAATCATGGCCAATGGTCAGAGATGCTGGGAGTGTCATTCTGCAACATCTGGAGGGCCATAGGTTTCCTGCCACTGATGTACAGTGGTACCTCAGGTTACATACTGTCAGGGGCTCAGGAGCAGAGGCACAGGGAAGAGAGGAGATGGAGAGCGAAGGGGAAGAATCCGAGGGGAGCATAGGAGAAGAGGACAGTGGACCGAGGGATTCCATGAGCCTCTCCAGCAAATCGGAAGATTCACAGAAGGGGGCGCCAGTGGCCAGGGGTAGGGGGTTCCCAAGGCGAACGCCCCAGGAGCAAGGGGGCAGCAGGGACTCCCAGAGCAGTAGCTGGAAATCAGGACCAGCTTCCCCACCAGAGCAGAGTGGGGGGGAAGAGTCCCAAGGATCGGGGCCAGTGCATTCCCCACCAGGGAGAGAAGATAAGGCAGGGCTGACCACGCCTCTATCAGAAAGTCGGACAACGGAGGAGAGGTCAGATCCGGCCAGTGTCCCGGAAGAGGGAAGCAGTGACCGAAGTAGTGTAACAGTTAGGAGAAAGGTCACTGGGCTGGTGCGAGAGGCAAGTTCAAATGTACAGGAGCGCGGGACAGCAGAGAATGAGGATTGGGAACCGGGTCCTAAAGCCCGCTGGAGGGAGGGGGAGGAGCTAAGCGACTCAGCGTCGGAAGAGTCCAGAAAGGGCAATGCCCCAGCGGGCAGGAGGACCCAGAGGAGGAGAGAGCAGCGTAAAAGGTGGAGCAGGGCTAGGATCTTAAACTGGTGTCATAGGGGAGGAGACTCAGACGGGACTTCGCCGATCTAGGGTTTAAGACGTAGGGCTGCACGCTGTGGCTTTGAAATGGAAACGGAACTTCAATAAAGACTTTTGTACATTACTACAGCCTAGCGTTGGTCCTCTGTGAGCTGGGACCTAGAGGCAGCTCTGACACATACGCTTCAGGTTACAGACTCCGCTAGCCCAGAAACAGTACCTTGGTTTAAGAACTTTGCTTCAGGATGGGAACAGAAATCCTGCTCTGGCGGTGCGACAGCAGCAGGAGGCCCCATTAGCTAAAGTGGTGCTTCAGGTTAAGAACGGACCTCCGAAACGAATCACGTTCTTAACCCAACATACCACTGTATAGGAGTGGAGGACTGGGGCTCATCCATGTCTAACAACTGAGTCCATGATATCCGTTATTTTTTAAAAAATTGTATCACTACTGATGAAAGTTACGACAAAATTGGGAAGTCACAGAATGGACCCTTTCATAAAGCTAAGAGTGAAAAGGCAGATACTGAAGTTGAGTCAAAGTAACATTCTTGTAAGCCAAAAGACACAGTCAACGCTGCTACCATTTTGGATGGGGGAAATAAAACTATCTGCTGATAAGAAAGTTATGGCTATTCCTGGATCGGGACAGCTTGTCCACAGTTGTCCATGCACTGGTAACCTCATGGCTGCATTATTGCAATGTGCTCAGTATGGCTCTACCCTTGATGTTGTGCACAATGTAGTGGTTAAGTTGCTTGTGGAGTCAAATCACCCTCAGTATATGATAGCTTGCTTGCAGAATTTGCATCGGCTACCAATCTGCGACCAGAGTTCAAGGTTTCGGGTGCTAATATATAAAGTCCTATACAGCTCAGGACCAGATTATTTGAGAGACTGCCTTATCCCCTTTATGCAGGAGAGATTCTCCATGTTCCAAAGAAACCAGAAGCTTCTTTCATGGCAGCTTGGAACAGCCCCTGTGTCATAGCTGTCAACTTTTCCCTTTTCTTGTGAGGAATCCTATTTGGAATAAGGGAATTTCCCTTTAAAAGGGGGAAACGTTGACAGCTATGCCCTGTGTTCATTCCAAAAAGCTTTCCCAGCTGGATGAATATGTCTCTGCCATGGATGCCCATTTTGTGTCGATTTTAAATTAACCTTCTCTTACTTTGTGTGCCGTTTTAAAGTGCGCCCTTTTTAAAGCTGTTTTTATTATATTTTGCACATTGCCTTTGGGACATATGTAGAAGGCAATTAATAAATGGCAATAATAATAATAATAGCAGCAGTAATAATAATAATAGAAGAGGAGGAGGATAATTTCAAAGGTGAATTTGTCTCTAGGTGTCTGCTAAACTTTTTTTTTTTTTTAAAAAAGCTGTTTTTATTATATTTTGCACATCATCTTGGGACATGGGTGGAAGGCAATTAATAAATGGCAGCAGCAGCAACAACAACAAAGAGGATATTTATTCTAAGGGTCATTTGCATTAGGATCTTCTTCCAGTATCTAGAAGCCTCTCTGTGTTGCGGCTGAACTGCTGGCAAACAGCTGAAGAAAGATCTTGCCGGGATACAATTATAGTCTACTCTACAGCAACTGAGAGTGGAACTGCAGGTCAGTGCTCTGTGTGTGTGTGCGCGCGCGCATGTGAGTGCGCTATTCTGAAGGAGCAAAGTAAGTGGCTGAGAGAACATTATTGACCTTGTTTCCCCGCTAATGAGACGTGCAGGGATTCTGCAAGTGCAGGCATTTAAACAGCCCCATGATGGATGACTCCTTCCAAAAAGCGAAAATAAATATCTCCTGCTTCATGGTGATGGGCTGCCAAAGCGACGCCGCACGACTGTCCTGCAGTACAGTCAGCTGCCCTCCTTGCTGGGGTTGTCTTAGGTCTGCAATTAATAAAGGAGACTTGGGAAACGGTGCCGTTGTCAGCCCCCGCCACACAGAGCACCGTTCAGAGAGTCCCTGTTATTAGCAGCCAATGAAGATAACAAGCTTATCCTAGAGCCTCCATCACTTCAGTACAGTTTGGCACAAATGCAATCTAGTCAGTACTACCTACTGTTGTGTGCCTGGTACATATAGCTGCAGGGCTACCTTCTAGCAGCAGAGAGAGGGACTCCGGGGAATTGTTCCTGGGATAGAAGAAACTGAGTCATACTTTCCTCTCTCCTTGTACTGCGCCTAGCAGTGAAGTATACTCTGGCGGTGCTTGAAGATGCAAGACAGTCTATGATATTTATCTTCCTGACATTTATATTCTGCCTTCCTTCCATCATGGGACCTTGGGTAGTGAAAATGCTGTTCCCAGGGTTCACCCATCTGGGCACAGCCAGGCAGTGGCCTCGTAGGAGCCCAGGAGGTTGCTTTGTACCACTGGTCCATCTAGCTCAGGATTGTCAACACTGGCTGGCAGCAGCTCTCATGGGTTGTTGTTTTTCAGGGCCTATCTAGAGACACCAGGAATTGAACCAGGAACCTGCTGCACACAAATATGTGCTCTACCACCCATCTACAACCTGTTCCCCAGTGTTCCTTTAGATCATGGGTAGGCAAACTAAGGCCTGGGGGCTGGATCCAGCACAATCGCCTTCTAAATCTGGCCCAAGTACGGTCCAGGAATCAGCGTGTTTTTATATGAGTAGATTGAGTGCTTTTATTTAAAATGCATCTCTGGGTTATTTGTGTGGTGTAGGAATTCATTCACCCCCCCAAATATATATATATATATATATATATATATATATATATAGTCTGGCCCCCCACAAGGTCTGAGGGACAGTGGACTGGCACCCTGCTGAAAAAGTTTGCTGACCCCTGCTTTAGATCCTATATTTGGGTGCATCCAACTAAGTTATAAAGTCTAAGCTGCCCAGAGTAGCTGGGACAACCCAGCCAGAGGGGCAAGATATATTTTTAATTTAACTTTTTAAAAAAACCCATCATCCTCATCAGAATAGGCCACCTAAAATGAATGAACTCCTCTCTATTAAGTTCACTAGGTCTACTCTTAGTAGGACTAGCATTGGATGCAACTCATGATCAGGGGTTTCACAATAGGAATTCCTAATATCACGATTTCTGGGACACTTGCCTTTAAGGTGAAAGGAAGGAAGCATCTTGGACCAGGGTTCATACCACCCAGGTGCCAGCATCTCACTTTCTGCATCCTATGTCAACTACAAGCCTGACAGACTGAACTGAATGCTAGACTAGATGGACCATTGGCCGGATCCAGTAGGCTCATCTTATGCTCTTACGCTCATCTCTCAATTTTTAAGGTGGGTCTTGGGGCTGCAGCAGAACTTCCAGCATCCTTATTCCTCCCAAGTGTGTCTCCAGGGACAGCATTAGCTCATCTCAGCCTTTATGAGCCTGGTTCCCTCCAGATATTTTGGACCACAACTCTCATCAGCCCCAGGACTTTGGAGTTGACATTTCTCTGAATATTGCAATGCACTTCTCCAATCAACTGATGTATACAAAAACGCACATACTGGGGCAAAAGGTGTATTAAAATGCATACATTGTAGTGAAAAATAATGCATACAAAAATGCATTATTTTAGGGGAAATTGCTTTGCAAAATTGTGTATATTAGGGGAAAATTGCATTCAAATGCTGCTAATCTTTTTTTTTTTTTTTAAGAACTGCTGTGGAAATGTGAATAACTGAATTTAGGATCTGAAAAATGAGAAGCTGAGAGAAATCAAAATTGACAAATTTGCCCATCTCTACCTCCAAAGTACAATTTCATTTACTATGTCTGTAGCCCAGCAGAATTATATAATTCCCTCCCTGCTACACATACCTTTATTCCCCTCTAGCACTAGGTGATGAAACAGTACAAAATCCTGAATGCACAAGGTATGTTTTCCCAGACTCTTTTCTCTCCGCTTCCTTTCCTAAGTCAGAAAGTTATTCAAGTGGGCACTTAACATCTCATCAAGTTTTCATCACATTTAACATTCAGGAATCATGATGGGCAGAGAGGAAAGGAACCGTGTTCAGAGCTAGGAAGGAGACAGAAATAGCACCTTTATCTCCTCTGGCAGTCATCACAGCACATAGCGCTCTAAACAACACATCTTGGAAGGGAAAATGTGAACAGGCCAGTTAAGATGGGTGGGCTGGATGTGCCTACTGAGACGGGGGCAGGTGGGGCGAGATGGGCAGAGGAGAACAGATCCCTGCTGGATGAGACCCAAGGTCTGAACCACTTCAAAATTCTCCCCATGTAAGTACATAAAAATTGCTCAGTTGGATCAAGCCAAAGGCCTATCTAGCACACAGTGGCAGACCTTGGAGTCTCAAATTTCAGCAATGCCCTGTGCGACAACTAAATTTGGCGCTCCTACCTCCCATTTTATGGGACGTGGGTGGCGCTGTGGGTTAAACCACAGAGCCTAGAACTTGCCGATCAGAAGGTCAGCAGTTTGAATCCCCGCAATGGGGTGAGCTCTTGTTGCTCGGTCCCTGCTCCTGCCAACCTAGCAGTTCGAAAGCACATCAAAGTGCAAGTAGATAAATAGGTACCGCTCCAGCGGGAAGGTAAACGGCGTTTCTGTGCGCTGCTCTGGTTCTCCAGAAGCGGCTTAGTCATGTTAGCCACATGACCTGGAAGCTGTACACCAGCTCCCTCGGCCAGTAAAGCGAGATGAGTGCTGCAACCCCAGAGTCAGCCATGACTGGACCTAATGGTCAGGGGTCCCATTACCTTTTTATCTCCCATTTTACTTAATAGTTACAGCACCCCCTGCAGTACCTCCAAGGCTCTTTGCCCAGTGCAACCAAACCAGCCACGCTCCCCTAATCCTCCTCTCTAGCCTAGCCCTGTTTTCACATCAGCCAACCAGCTGATTATGGGAAGCCCACAAGCAGAACCTGAAAGCAACATCACTCTCTGCACTTCTGATTCCCAGCGCATGGTATTCAGAGGTACAGGGCCCCTGAAACCAAATGTAGGAGACAGCCATTGTGGCTAGTAACCATTCATAGCGTTATCCTCCAAGCATTTGCCATTCAAGTCAGCCACAATCACTATGCACTGTTCCAGAGTTCTACAATGCGCTGTGTGAAGAAGAAGCATTTTGTCTGTCCTGAATCTTTCAACATTCAGTTTCTCTGGATGCCTGCAAGTTCAAGTATCAAGAAATGGGGAGAAAATCTTCCCTATATCCACTTTCTTCAAACCAAGCAAAATTTCACATACCTTTATCATGTTTCCTCTTACTCTAGGGTTGTTTTGTGCATGTGTGTGTGTGTGTTGGTCAAAGTTGTTGAACTTTTGGGCTTTTCTTTGGTCCCCCCCCCCCCAGAATTTTACAATAAAAATAGCCCAACTTGTCATATGTCTGGGTTTTCCCAGTAATGTTGCCGATTCAAAAATCTGCCCAGAGTGATTCCTGGACATATGGCAGCCCTATCTTATTCACCTTTTTACCTGAGCTAAGAAGTCTCAAATACTGGAACATTTGGTCAGACTGCAAAGGGACCCACCTGTGTGTGAATTGTTAGTTGAAACTGTGTGGATTGTAAAGGACCATTTTCTAGTGAGGAATCTGTGAGGACTAGAGAAGGGGTTTTTTTGTGAACTGCCCTGAGATCAACCAAAGAAGGGTGATATACAAATTTAATAAATAAATTATACACTTAGCAAGCAGCAAGATCAGCACATTTTCATTAGCAGCCCAACCCACACAATCAGCCATTTTGTTTACCTCATAATGCCCTGGCTGGAGCACGGTACTAGGGCATTGTGGGAGAAAAAATGGCTGCTGCTATGAAGTCATCATCTTGTGGTGGCAGCTATTCCCCCCCCCTTTCGCAATGCCTGGAACGATATTGTATCCAGGGCATTTTGAAGTTAAGAAAATGGCAATGCGTAGGCCCCAAACATGTTTGTTGGGCTTCCGACAAGCCATCGTTGCTCTTGCTGCTACAATCACAGTCAGCATCAAAGGAAAGAAAACAAATCTGTTCCTGTGCCTCTCTGGATTATAGTCATTAACATTATCATCTTTTATATCTAATGCTTTCCCCCACCATGTAAACAGTCAACATAACCCACAAAATACTTCCTGGGTTTGATTATATTGAGCGATGCGATGGAGGATGTCTTCAATTAAATCATGGGTGCTATAAGCAGCTGTAAGCAAAGATAATAAGAATGAAAAATTAAGAGCTGCCTCTTAGATAATGTCTAGTTGTATCCCTGAGTGGAGAAAATGAATGAGTCACATTGTAATATGCTAACCAGCGCTGCATTCGAGCTCCATCAAGAGGAGGCAAAACGAGACAGGAGCAACACTGAATTTCTGTAGCCTGAGCCGACCTAGCAAGGATGCACCATGTCTTTTTTCATTCCTGTCATCATAAGCAATCACTAACATTGCACTTGTTTTCAGATGCAATGTGCCGTTAGATGCATAAATCTCTGGACACTAATTGTATGTCACTGAGCCTCCTCAAATCTAGACAGTGGCTTCCCATCCCAGACCACATTCACCCCATACATTTAAGCACTATGGCACCACTTTAAATGGTCAGAGCTTCCCCCAAAGAATTCTGGGAGTGGTAGTTTGTTAAGGGTTCTGAGAGTTGTTAGGGGACCCTGTCTTCCCCTCACAGATTTTGTGGTTGTGAGCTGTTATAATTGGTATTTAATATTGTCTTTTAATATTGTAACTCTGGGACCTTAGGGTGTAGAGTGAGTAAGTAGCAATAGTAATAATAGTAATAGGTTATTCTTTTAAAAAGGTAAAGGATACTTGGATGGTTAAGTCTAGTCAAAGGTGACTATGAGGTTGTGATGCTCATCTTGCTTTCAGGCAAAGGGAGCTGGTCTTTGTCCACAGAGAGCTTTCTGGGTCATGTGGCCAGCATGACTAAACTGCTTCTGGTGCAACAGAACACCATGACAGAAACCAGAGCGCATGGAAATGCCGTTTACGCGGGTGGGATGCAGGTGGCGCTGTGGTCTAAACCACTGAGCCTCTTGGGCTTGCCGATGGTTGGTGGTTCGAATCCCTGTGATGGGGTGAGATCCCGTTGCTCTGTCCCAGCTCCTGCCAACCTAGCAGTTTGAAAGCATACCAGTGCAAGTAGATAAATAGGTACCACTGTGGCGGCAAGGTAAATAATAGTAATAACAATTATCAGTTACTGGGAATGCCAAGCGTGGAGAGTGCTTTTGCACCCAGGTCCTGTTTTCAGGTTTTCCATTGGCATCTGAGCAGCTCTTCTTATGTTCTTATCAATCTGCCTTTCTGCCTTGGATCTTCAACTCTATCCCCTTCAGCATCCAAAATGGCCTCCTGCTCATTTGAACAGCTGTGCCCATTCTCCTTTGATGCCTTTTATGCATAGAGCTATGTCTCCAAAAACACCCCTTCCCACCCAACAAGGGACCTTTAAAATTTTGCTGGACCCCAGTTCCGAGAAGACCTAGGGCATGGGCATTGGTCAGGAGTGATGGGAGTTGTAGTCTAACAACATACAGCTGGCAACATGAATGCTGAATTTTCAGGTCTGCTTAGTGCAGAGATGGTGACTCACAGCTGAGATGGCTCAGTCAGTAGAGCATGAGACTCTTAATCTCAGGGTTGTGGGTTTGAGCCCCACGATGGGCAAAAGATTTCTGTACTGCAGGAGGTTGGACTAGATGACCCTTGTGGTCCCTTCCAACCGTATGATTCTATGAGCAACCTCAAGAAGAATTAGGGCAGGGGTCATAGCTCAAATGCAGAGCAATTGCTTTGCATACAGAAAGTCCCAGGTTCAAATCTCAGCATCCTTAGGTAAGGCTGGAGGGACACTTTTCTGAATCCTTGGAGAGCTGCTGTCAGTGTAGACAGTACTGAGATAGATGGACCCCATTGGTCTGACTTGCTACAAGGCAGATTCCTATGTTCATTGGATAGATCAGAGGTGTAAATATGGACTCTTCTTCTTTCCAAAGCCCATACTCTGTCTAACATACTACACTGAGAAGTCAAGACAAACAGGATCAAGCTGTAACCGTCAGATCAAACCTGTCTCAAACAGAAAGGGCAAATTTAACAGACTGCAGTCAGCAGGCCTGATGTTGGATAAAGCAACTATAAAACTTGCTTCCTCCAGCCAGTTAAGTGTGGTTTATTGCCACTTTATATCAATCATGTGGCTCAAAGCAGACAAATGGATCAAGCCCGAGGTCTTTGTGACAATGGATGTGACACTCGTAGAGCAATCTAATGGTTTGCTTTCCCAGTCATTCTCCCCCTCCTACTAAAGTCATTGTAAAAAGGAACCTCGGCATCAATCAAGCACTGAATTCCTTCAGAATGAAGGACAATCCTCACAACTAGTTCACAAGCCATGCACATCCTGCTAACCTTGTGGATGCACTTACCTGGGAGCAGGGGCCGATACTCTGTTCCATTGTGAGGACCATCATAAAAAAGCTCTGTCTGGGAATAAGCCCCATTGAGCTAACAGGTCTTACTTTTGAGTAGACATTTTGTGCTGTGTTTTATATGCATGTGATGTGAAATCACTATCATGTAAATGGTAATCCATACAGCATGAAATCTTAACCACAAGATGTTCCATGTTGGCCTGAAATTTCCCCAGATGAACAGTTCTCACCTGTGAGATCATCTGATAGGTGGAAGGACAGGGCTTAAATCCTTCATCGACTACACAGATCTGTTCTGGTCCTCAGGAAGGGGTTTATATTACAATTTCCTGCTAAAACAGAGGGTGGACTCTGTCTTAGCAGAGTCTTGCAAGATGCCTTGAAATCCTGACTTTGGGACTTCAGAGCACCTTGTGATGTCAGGTGATTGACAGATGGTCAGTCCCACCACCTGTCAAATTTGGCCTGTGATGCTGATTCTAAAAAACCGCTTCTTAAAAAAAACATCTTTAGACCCGGCCAGAATGGCCAACTATCGCCCAGTCTCAAATCTTCCATTCTTGGGCAAGGTGATTGAGCGCGTGGTTGCTGAACAACTCCGGGCACGCCTGGAGGATGCGGACCATTTGGATCCCTTCCAATCGGGATTCAGGCCTCACCATGGGACTGAAACTGCCTTGGTCGCGCTGGTTGATGATCTCCGGCGAGCTAGGGACAAAGGTGAGAGTTGTTTCCTGGTTCTGCTGGATCTCTCAGCAGCCTTTGATACAATCGACCATAACATCCTTCTGGACCGTCTAGAGGGGCTGGGAGCTGGGGGCACTGTTATACAGTGGTTTCGTTCCTTCCTCCTGGGCCGTGTTCAGAAAGTGGTGGTGGGGGATGAGTGTTCAGACCCCTGGGCCCTCACTTGTGGGGTGACTCAGGGTTCCGTCCTCTCCCCCATGCTTTTTAACATCTATATGAAGCCGCTGGGAGAGATCATCAGGGGGGTTGGACTGGGTGTCCATCAATATGCAGATGATACCCAGCTCTACCTCTCTTTCAAATCAGAACCAGTGAAGGCGGTGAAGGTCCTGTGTGAGTGCCTGGAGGCGGTTGGAGGATGGATGGCGGCTAATGGATTGAAGTTGAATCCTGACAAGACAGAAGTACTGTTTTGGGGGGACAGGGGGCGGGCTGGTGTGGAGGACTCCCTGGTCCTGAATAGGGTAACTGTGCCCCTGAAGGACCAGGTGCGCAGCCTGGGAGTCATTTTGGACTCACAGCTGTCCATGGAGGCGCAGGTCAATTCTGTATCCAGGGCAGCTGTCTACCAACTCCACCTGGTACGCAGGCTGAGACCCTACCTGCCCGCGGACTGTCTCACCAGTGGTGCATGCTCTAGTTATCTCCCGCTTGGACTACTGCAATGTGCTCTACGTGGGGCTACCTTTGAAGGTGACTCGGAAACTACAACTAATCCAGAATGCGGCAGCTAGACTGGTGACTGGGGGCGGCCGCCAAGACCACA
Organism: Podarcis cretensis; assembly: GCF_951804945.1. Lineage (NCBI taxonomy): Eukaryota > Metazoa > Chordata > Lepidosauria > Squamata > Lacertidae > Podarcis > Podarcis cretensis. The sequence goes on from NC_137179.1 coordinate 15,570,613, forward strand.
TAACACCAGTCTTGAAAGACCTACATTGGCTCCCAGTATGTTTCCCAGCACAATTCAAAGTGCTGGTGTTGACCTTTAAAGCCCTAAATGGCCTCGGCCCAGTATACCTGAAGGAGCGTCTCCACCCCCATCGTTCTGCCCGGACGCTGAGGTCCAGCGCCGAGGGCCTTCTGGCAGTTCCCTCATTGCGAGAAGCAAAGCTACAGGGAACCAGGCAGAGGGCCTTCTCGGTAGTGGCACCTACCCTGTGGAACGCCCTCCCATCAGATGTCAAAGCGATAAATAACTACCTGACATTCAGAAGACATCTTAAGGCAGCCCTGTTCAGGGAAGTTTTTAATCTGTGATATTTTACTGTATTTTTGGTTTCTATGGAAGCCACCCAGAGTGGCTGGGGAAACCCAGCCAGATGGGCGGGGTACAAATAATGAATTATTATTAGTATTATTATTAAGAATCTGGCCCATGGAGCCAAAATGGTTTCCCACCCCTGTCTACAAACTTTTGTTCAACTGCTGGAAACATATCGAGGCAGTAATAAAAATGCCGCCTTATTCCTCAATCAAGGATGGAACTTGTAACGATTTCACTGAATCAACAAACCGTGACATTTTCTCCTAATTATATTTATTTCATCATTAGTTCTGCATTTCCTGCTCTTAACACATTTTCGATCTCTTTGAGGAGTGGAAGCATTGTTCATTTTCTCCCAGTTCCTACTTAAGATTCTTTTTTATTCCAGCCGACAGTGTAACTCAATTCTGATTTTACAGAATTTTGTATTAACTGATTTTTATCATTATTGGGTTGAGTTGCTTTTACAGCGCTTAGAGACCATTATAATTAAGCAGTATATAAGTTGTCAAAATAAATAAATGAAATCTCTTGTAATGCATCTTGACTTTATTAGGAGTCAATCATCGCTATTCAGGTGCCTGTGAAGTTATATGATCTCATTTCCCATCCTTAAAAAATCAGATTATTGCCCCTGATAGTAAAATGAGAATTAACTATAGATCTCATGAGTCTATTTCTCCCTAAGCTACCTAATAGAATTACCTTGAGGTCAAATGAAAGAAGATAGTCATTTAATAATTTGGCAAATTACGGGCTATCAGTTCAATTTTGCGACAACATCCTAAAATATGTCTAGAATAGCATGCAAAGTGTGGCATTATTTCTATTTCCCTTTTGTGTCATGGTAGCCTCCACCCTGGGACGCAGGTGGCGCTGTGGGTTAAAGCCTCAGCGCCTAGGACTTGCCGATCGAAAGGTCGGCGGTTCGAATCCCTGCGGCGGGGTGCGCTCCCGCTGCTCGGTCCCAGCGCCTGCCAACCTAGCAGTTCGAAAGCACCTCCGGGTGCAAGTAGATAAATAGGGACCGCTGACCAGCGGGAAGGTAAATGGCGTTTCCGTGTGCGGCTCTGGCTCGCCAGAGCAGCGATGTCACGCTGGCCACGTGACCCGGAAGTGTCTCCGGACAGCGCTGGCCCCTGGCCTCTTAAGTGAGATGGGCGCACAACCCCAGAGTCTGTCAAGACTGGCCCGTATGGGCAGGGGTACCTTTACCTTTACTTAGCCTCCACCCTGGGGTAGGGAACCTTTGGTCCTCCAGATGTTGCTGAACTACAACTCCCATCATCCCTGGCACAGCAACATCTGGAGGGTCAAAGGTTCCCCATGCTTGGTATCAAAATCATTTCCCAACCTTCTTCCTTCCAGATGTTTTGTACTTGTTTGTCATCCAAGACATCTGTTAAGTGTCAGGTAGGGGGGAGAATTGTCTAGTAAGATGCTTCAGGGATATCTCTGCTCCAAAGAGTTTGTTTTACTGCTATAAAAGGGGAACCTATTACAAATTGGAGATTTTCAGCAATTACCCAAAGGAAGAGTGTGGCAGACATCCCCTTTTGTGCTTCTACAAAGGAGTGGCTGTTTCTGACATATGAACTGGCTGTTTGTTTGCCTCTTTCCTTGTCTGAAAAGCACCATTAGTTGAAAGCAGAAGCCACGAAGTTTCCAGCCCCCTCCCCATTTCTTAGCGATATTATAGATGCACTCAGCTGAGCTGAGCTGCATCCATTTCAAGGAACCACTGAGCTTTCTTTAGAGGCTTTCTTTGTGGTTTCGTAAGCTGAGCATGTTTACAAAGTGCAGCGCACACAGACACACGCCCAGTTCTTCCACCCCCCGCAGGGAAATTTCAAATGATGAAGGGGAGAGATTGATAGTGCTTCAGTCTGGAAGAGGAGGAAAGCAGCTCACGGCTTGACAACCTCAGCTTCAAAAGCCAGAGTAGAATGACTCTCGCTTATTAAACACATTCCATAATATCAAGGTGTGCTTCCTAACTGAGACCAGCTTGCAATTTGAACAACTTCTCAGTTGGTGTGAAATTGCCACCAATCAACCAGTTGCAGTGGTTATCAGTTCATTTCGAGGCTCAATTCACTTAGAACCCAAACACCTGGAAGGGTACCTCTTCCCTACAGACCCTCTCAGGTGTCGGGGTCAGCAGAGGGGACTTCCTTGGTAGTTCAACTGCCCTCAGAAGCTTCGGGGTGAGGATATTCTTTATGGCAACACCCAAATTGTGGAACTTCCTCTCCACAAAGGTTTATCTGGCACCTTTGTGATACATTTTTCAGGAAACACTGAATATTTACCTCTTTATCTGGGCCTTTGACACTTCATATACATACATTTTCTGGACCCAGCTTCTTATTGTGACTGCAAATGGTTTTAAACTGCTTTTTAAGTTGCATTTTATGAGGGACGCGGGTGGCACTGTGGGTTAAACCACAGAGCCTAGGACTTGCCAATCAGAAGGTCGTGGTTCAAATCCCTGCGACGGGGTGAGCTCCTGTTGCTCAGTCCCTGCTCCTGCCAACCTAGCAGTTCGAAAGCACATCAAAGTGCAAGTAGATAAATAGGTACCGCTCCGGCGGGAAGGTAAACGGAGTTTCTGTGTGCTGCTCTGGTTCGCCAGAAGTGGCTTAGTCATGCTGGTCACATGACCCGGAAGCTGTACGCCGGCTCCCTCGGCCAATAAAGCCAGATGAGCGCCGCAACCCCAGAGTCGGCCACGACTAGACCTAATGGTCAGGGGTCCCTTTACCTTTACCTTTAAAGTTGCATTTTAAATTGTTGTGTGCTTGGACATTAGGGCAAAGGGTGGATAAGACATCTAAGAAGACAAACAACAACAACACAGCTGTTTCTTCAGCTGCAACCGTAGATCTAAGGAACCTGCGGCTCTCCAGATGCTGCTGGACTACAACTGCCATCATGCTTGACAATTGGCTATGATAGCTAGCGGTTGATGGGAGCTGGAGTTGAGAAACCTCTGGGGACGGAACTGTAATATTTGCACTAACTAAGAGTATTGGAGCAGGACGAGATAAGAACACCATTTTCTGAAATTCAGAACACAGGAAGTAAAAATGAATTATAATTTGGTATTGTATTAATGTGGCTTTTATTGGATTGTTATAAATGAAAATTAATTAAAAAATTAATAAAAAAGCTCCGGAGAGAGGCAGATTCCCTAAAGCACCAGGTAGCCAGGTGGCAATGCCCAGTTGCCTTTCTCTCAATAATAATAATAATAATAATAATAATAATAATAATAATAATTTATACCCCGCCCATCTGGCTGGGTTTTCCCAGCCACTCTGGGAGGCTTCCAACAAAATATTAAAATACAATAATCTATTAAACATTAATAGCTACCCTAAACGGGTCTCTTTGACATCTGGTGGGAGGGCGTTCCACAGGGTGGGTGCCACTACCGAGAAGGCCGTCTGCCTGGCTCCCTGTAACTTGGCTTCTCGCAATGAGGGAACCGCCAGAAGGCCCTTGGCGCTGGACCTTAGTGTCCGCCTGAACGATGGGGCTGGGCATGATCCAGGATTGCAGCCACCACTTCCTTCTTCATCATTTATTTATTTATTGCCCACCCTTCAGACTAATGCCCTGGGGTGTGTTGCAAAATTAAAGCACAGCATAAAAACAGTTCAAAATAAACTGACAATCATAAAAATACAGGGGGTCCGAAAAAATAAACCCAAGCAGTGGCAAAAGCCGAGGTAAAGAAGAGTGTCTTCAGCATCATCTGTAAGCTCTATAATGAAAGTGTCAGATGCAGCTCTGTGAGGAGTGAGTTCCAAGGCTCTGGGGCCAACACAGAGAATGCCCTCTCCTGAGAGGGCTCCCTCTGCCAATCTCAGAGCAGGTGTGCAGGAAGGAAAAGGCACAGGTAAACTAAGGGGAGGGTTTTCAAATCAATCTATTCTGAGAGCAGCATGCTGAGGGTGAACATGAACAGATTCCGGATTGGGAGAAACTGCAATTTTGTGCTTAAAAATGGGTTAATGCGTAAGCCTATTTAGTGCCTGTCACCATGTTCCCCTTTGTGCAAATGCCACACACAGTTTGTGTCGACGTTCTAACAAATCCTATCGCTGTCACGCGTCTAATGAATTAAGCAAAGATCAGTCTGCCAAGCTCTTCCGAGCTTTGCTTAAGATGTCCTGTAAATTGTAGCTGTTGCAGAGACACTAGCTAAGAAGGTGTTCACAGGCTGAGCAGAGAGGAATGTGGCTCGCAGGGTGAAAAAGGTAGCCATTATTTTAAAAGTTTCATTGATGCTTTCAAATATGCAGAATTTGTGCAAATTAGTACTCTTTTCCCCCTCTGCTTTTGGCAATGCGTAAGTGGCTGCCCTGTGCCAAAAAATGGGATTTTCCTGCTGATTTTTGCAAAGAAAATAAAAAGCTTCAGTTAATGCATGCCATACCTTTCCACCATGCCATCACCCACCCAGCAATAAATAGATGACTGTAATTAAGAGAGGTGCATACAAGGTTTGGGATTTAGCTTTGCTTTATGGGCAAGAGAAAGGACGAGCTGTTGCTAGAGATCTGGTAAGAGGGTTTTATGATTATTATCACTTCCACCAGGCATGAAACTAAATGCACACTTGCACACAGGTTCAACGCATGTGTCCTTTTCCAACACACCAGGCTAACAGATGGAGTCCTTTTAACCTCGGCATTTCAGCCAGCAGAACATCTGCAAATGGAACTGACTCTCCAGACGTGAAATGTTAATAAAGGAAGTGCAGCAGAGTGTACATTTCAGCAACTGGCAGTGCCAGCAGAAAGCCAGCAAAAGTGCACGCTGATGGAAAGGCAGCTGTTTCCATTCTGAAAAGAGAGGATGGCAGAGGGCTTGTTGCTGATCTTTGGCACCACCTACTGGCCAACCCGCTCCAAAACGCAGATGGAGGAAACTACCTTGAGAATTTGATGCTTTAACATTTGAAAGCACAGGGCTCTTGGAAGCATCTTTCTAATCCTAAAGCATAGGGTAGGTTAGAAATGATTAGATGTTTATTAAAAAGGAATTAATTCTAAAATGTTGGCTTCGTAGAGAAATGAATACCTGTGTGTGTCTAAATAAGATACATTAATAGCTCTGTCCAAATTTTTTAAACCCCATTATTATATTTTTGGGACGCACGTGGCCCTGTGGGTTAAACCACAGAGCCTAGGACTTGCCGATCAGAAGGTCGGCGGTTTGAATCCCCACGATGGGGTGAGCTCCTGTTGCTGCTCCTGCTCCTGTCCGCCTAGCAGTTCGAAAGCACATCAAAGTGCAAGTAGATAAATAGGTACCGCTCCAACGGGAAGGTAAATGGCGTTTCCGTGCACCGCCAGAAGTGGCTTAGTCATGCTGGCCATATGACCCAGAAGCTGTCTGCGGACAAATGCCGGCTCCCTCAGCCAATAAAGTGAGATGAGCACTGCAACCCCAGAGTTGGTCACGACTGGACCTAATGGTCAGGGATCCCTTTACTCTTTACCTTATTATATTTTTAGTGTAGAAAGGTCACCAGGCCCTGCCTGTCCCACTGCCATCTGGGTCTCATACAGAGAGGGAAGCAGACTGAAGCACCCACAGCTTTCCGTTTTCTCCCTTAACTCTCATTTGTCCTCAACACACAAGGGATATTCACACATTAGGTCCAACAAGTGAACAATCTTTGTACCTGTGTATGCAAATAGTTGAGCTGTACTCTCATTAGTGGTGGAGAATTTGATCCATTGTGAGTTCCAAAGCAGTACACAAACCCAAACACGACTGTCATTTGAAATTCAAACTTATCTGAATTTTCTGATGCAGTTCCCCAGCCAAACAATGTTTACCAAGAAATGCATATATTGGGAGAAAGCATGCATAAAAATAAAAACATATAAAACTAGATTATATTGCCTGAAAAAATGTGCATAGAAAATGTGCTAGGAGAAATTCACACTTAAAAACTCACAAATTTTCATGAGTTTTTTTTTTAAACAAATGCAAAAACTGCTGCAAAAGGTGGTGAACTTAATTTAAGATTGGAAAAAGGAGAAACTAAGAGAACAGGAAGTGACAGTTTCTTTCATCCCTAACGCTTATTCACATCCTATTCAGTGAGTGTGCCGTTCCGTACACAGTAACTGAGCTGCAGTGGCATAGCGTGGGGGGTGCAGGGGGGGCCGGCCGCACTGGGCGCAACATGGGGGGGGGCACGCTCGCGCTCGCACTCACAACTCTCTGCCCCTACCTGGCTCACTCAGGGTTAGGGGGCGCAAATTACTTGCCTTGCCCTGGGTGCTGACAACCCATGCTACGCCACTGCTGAGCTGCACTTTAGTATATACTCAAGTACAGGTTTACACTCTTTCATGCAAACACTTGTCCATGTGTAAAGACAGCTTGCGCCTGTGTTCAATGTAATGTGTGAAGAAGTTCACACTGCCTCCCTCTTCCTCTCTAGTGCAAAAAAGCTTCAGTGTAAGCAGAGGGGATGCTTTGAGTAGGGAAATTCACAAGACTCTGGCCTGAAAGGAAGTATTCTGAACTCTCAGCTCAGTTACTTGAACAGCTCCTGTGACATCCAAGAAAAGGTACATTAATTTGACCCCCTTCCAACTATAAAATTCTATGATTTCCAATTATACAACTAGGTGGTTTTATGAAAGAAGGAACTGATAATCCTGAGGTATCCATCCCACCACAGGAGGGATAGGAAACCCAAGGACCACAATCTTTTCTAGACAGCTTTCTGGAGGCCACATGCAGAGGATGGGTGGGGCAAGAAGAAGATGCGGACAGAATGTAAATTTTACCTTTTGTACAATAAAGGTAAAGGTAAAGGTACCCCTGCCCGTATGGACCAGTCTTGACAGACTCTAGGGTTGTGCGCTCATCTCACTCTAGAGGCCGAGAGCCAGCGCTGTCCGCAGACACTTCCGGGTCACGTGGCCAGCGTGATGAAGCTGCTCCGGTGAACCGGCACCAGAGCAGCACACGGAACACTGTTTACCTTCCCGCCAGAAAGCGGTACCTATTTATCTACTTGCACTTAATTGTGCTTTCGAACTGCTAGGTGGGCAGGAGCTGGGACCGAACGACAGGAGCTCACCCCGCCGCGGGGATTCGAACTGCCGACCATGCGATCGGCAAGTCCTAGGCGCTGAGGTTTTACCCACAGCACCACCCACGTCCCTTTTGTACAATAGGATAGTTTATATGCACACTCACAAACCCCTCCCTGTTTTTCATCCAGATAAGCAAGAGGAGTTATCAAGGCTGAAGGACACACCAGCCAGGCAAAGACATTCTGGGTTGGTGAAGGGGAAGATTTGCAAGGGCCAGTTAAAGAGAGCTGGACAGCCCTCAGCCGTACTTGAGGGATGATTCCAACAGATTCCATATGGAAAATGCTTATGTTCCTGCTGAGATGGCAGCACCGAATCAGTCGTGCATGCCCTCCTTGCATGCACTCTTTACAAAGACCTGAGGAACAAGATTATCACGCCTCTTTTATTGACCATTCTGGATCGCCCAATCACTGCCACAGTGTCGTTTCTCCTGGCAGATCAAGAGGAGCAGGTGACTGCAAAGGTTGCAAGGTTTCTAGCTGGGGCAATCAGAATAAGGTCCACTATTTGACTGCTGATTCAGCACCCTAAACTGTGTTTTATATAACCGACTTTTTACTTTGTTCTGTGTATATCACAATGTTGTTGGGGTTTTGTTGTTGTTGCTATGGTCGATGACTGAGGCAAATAAAGTTTCATTCATTCAAGAGTGCTGGGTGTGCATGTTTTCCGCTTGGAGCCTGAGGTTCTCCATCCCTGCTCTACAGGGCATGTAAAGTATCCTTGTTTCATTCCTTTAGATCGCTTTCTCATTTCAGAGGGTGGAATTCATGCAGCCTAAGGTGCTGAACCCACATCCAAGAGTTGTAGCCAGAGCCCAAAGTATTGGGGGAAATTCTTCCTTCTGCACATTACAATCTCCACCCCCCACATTGAGGTTATGCTATGCTGGCTCATAGAGTATAGCTAGGAATAGACAAATCTGTTTATTTCAGTTTCTCATTTTTCCTGTTTCCCGTTCCCCCCATTTCTACACCATTTTGCTTTTTAAAAATAACAATAATAATAATAATCACAAAAAATCAGCCTTTCAGTTGCACGTTTCTCTTAATTTACCCATTTTTGTATGCACTTTCTCCTAGTATTTTCACTAAAAGATTTCTATGCACACCTTTTCCCTAATACATACTGTCAGGGGTTCAGGAGCAGAGGCACAGGGGAGAGAGAGAGCGGAGAGCGAAGGGGAACAATCCGAGGGCAGCGTAGGGGAGTATGACAGTGGGCCGAGAGATTCCATGAGCTTCTCCAGCGATTCGGAAGATTCCCAGAAGGGGGCACCGATGGCCAGGGCAAGGGGGGTCCCGGGAAGGACGCACCAGAAGCAAGGGGCCAGCGGCGACTCCCAAAGCAGCAGCTGGAGATCGGGACCAGCTTCCCCACCAGGGCGTAGCGGGGGGGAAGAGTCCCATGTGTCAGGGCCGGCTTCCCCTCCAGTGGGGAGAGAAGATGAGGCAGGGCTGACCACGCCCCTATCGCTGAGTGAGGGAACGGAGGGGAAGTCAGACCCAGCCAACCCCCCCGAAGGGGGAAGCAGTGACAGGAGCAGTGTAACGGTCAGGAGGAAGGTTGCCGGCTGGGCGCGCGCGCCAAGTTCAAATGTACAGGAGCGCGGGACAGCAGGGAGGTCGGATTGGGAGCCAGGTCCTAAAGCACACCGGAAACAGGGGGAAGAATCCGGGGAATCAGCGTCAGAAGAGTCCAGAAAGGGTGACACCCCAGAGGGCAGAAGGACCCAGAGGAGAAAGGAGCAGAGGAGGAGGTGGAGCAAGGCTAGGGTCTTGAACTGGTGTCGAGGGGGAGGAGATTCAGCGGTCTAGGGTTGAGACGTAGAGCTGCACGCCGCGGCTTTGAAATGGAAACTGAACCTTAATAAAGACTTTTGCATATAGCAAGAACTGGCGTTGGTCCTTTGTGAGCTGGGACCTTGGGCAGCTCTGACACATACATTTTTTGTGGATAACTGCGTCTGAAAGTTTAGAAAAGTGTGAATTTCGAAGGATGGGCACTTTTGATTCACAGAATGTTCTGGGAAATGCAAAGTTGGTAAGTTCACATTAAAATGCAAACTAAAACAAATTTCTCCCAAAGTATGTCCCATGTGATTTTGGAGGGACTTCATACATTTTTTCATTAAGAGACTTCTGTCCACGATTCACCAGAAACGGCCACAGGGTGGGTTGAATAATATAGGAGCATAATGCATAATACACAATAGCATTAAAATAATTTTCACAAATCACGTAAATGCTGCAGCATACACCATAAAAACAACATAACCCATTGATCATTAAAAGCCTTGCAGAAAAGGTGGTGTCTGAAAGAGTTGGGCCAAGGTACACCACAATAGGGAAGTCATTTTACAGATGTGGAGCCACCACCAAAAAGGCTTTCTAGGAGTTTCTGCACTACACATTTCATTTAACACAGGAACTACCAGGGAAGTCTCTTCCATCAATTTTGATACCCAAGCAGGGTGATATAGAAAAATGCATTCTCACAAATATTTGCAGGCCAGGACAACGTGGAAGATGAATGTCAACAAATGGACCCTAGAGATAGTTGCCAGGCACTGCAACTGTTTGAGAATAGGAATTATATGGGATTTGAACCACTGCTTTCATCAACCCCCTGGCCCCTGTAGACCTTATGCCAGGCATAGGCAAACTCGGCCCTCCAGATGTTTTGGGACTACAACTCCCATCATCCCTAGCTCACAGGACCAGTGGTCAGAGATGATGGGAATTGTAGTCTCAAAACATCTGGAGGGCCAAGTTTGCCTATGCCTGCCTCATGCTAAAGTCAGCTTGGCCCACCCAGAGCACTTCTCTTTGATGCAGAAGAAAATACAAGACAACTAAGATAGAACTAATTTGGATTCTCACCAACTCCATCTCTCTGTGCCAGCAAATGTTTACAATTTCCTTTTAATTATCCTTTCCCTACATTATGTCATGTAAGAATAGTTTACAGTGTACTTTTCACATAAATGACTTTAATGAGGCGATTAGCCTGGAATAAACAAAGTAATATACAGTCCTACAACCTGTTGAGAGATCTGCAGACTGATGGCGAACAAATTTTGCTACATTGAAAGGGGGGAGAGGGAAATCTGAGCATGTATTCAAGCCAATATTTCCCTTCCAAACACATGAATAAAGAGAGAATGCTATGACCTTATACCATAAGGATTTTCATTACTTAAGGCCATTAGACATTTCAAGATGGCATTGCCAAAGACCAGAAGCCTGAGCGGGATTCCATATCCTTTGGACTGGGGCTATACATTAATTGTAGAAGACATGCTCTACATGAGGAACGTATTAAGATGAATCACTGGTATCTCCAGGCAGGAGGCAAAGTGATGAGGGCATGAGCTCTGCCTATGCCCCTAGAGATCTGCTACCAGAGAGAAGAGACCCTTCTCAGCTTGATGAACCAATAGTCTGTCTCAGCATAAGGCAGATTAATGAGTTTATTAGCTTTGCTTGATCAGTCCAGAAGTTGTTGAACTCCACATCCCATCAGCATGGCCAATGGTCAGGCATGATGGATGAGTTACTGTCCAGCAAGGTTTGGCAGGTACCAGGCTTACCTAGGAAGGCTGTTCTACAAGAGCATTATGCTCCCTCCTATGTCTTCACCCATGAAATTCACACCCATGCTTAAAGCAAGTGAATGGCTTTATTAGAGCTGAAGGGCACATTCCGGTCAGGCAAAAACACTCAGAGATGGCTTAGAACAGGATCAGTGAAGGCTGTAGCCTGGGGACAGGATGTCTGGCCTGGGGACTGTCTCAAGGGCCAGATAGAGATAGTTGGGATGCTTCATTTGACTCCCTAAGATTGAAGTTATCCAGCCCTCATACAGTTTTATGAGGACCAATAGTCTGCAAAAATAAATTCTATTGGATCAAACACACAACTGCAGTTAAGCCTATGCATGAAAATATAAGGAATGCTGCTGGTGGAGAACTGAGTCCTACAGCTGAGAGCTCTTTTGATGTTTCCAGTCAAATGGAGGCGCTGCCTGATAAACCTGACCTAAATCTGTGTTTCTGCTTCCGTGACAACAGCACCTTACAGGAAAGAAAGGCCCAGTGCTTTAACAATGGCAGTGGTACTTAAAAACACACAGTGTTTTTCGGCCTAGCATCTTCTCAGATGCTAATTCCTTGAAAATTCCTCTGGAGGGCACTATTACCATAACTATACAATTAGCTGAAAACGGGCTGTAATAAAGATAGCACTAAGTTTCTCGAACTTGGCAGCTGGCAGAGTGTCTTCATCGGAAGAACTCCACGAGCGCAGATGCCGTTTCCCTGTTTCCTTGGCTGCACATGAAGAAATTATAGCCAGGTGGGAACTGAGAGATGGAATGTAAACAAGCTGTTGTACAAATGTGTTGTGGGCTATCCGTCCCCCCGCCTTCATTTTAAATAGACAACATTGTATGTGAGCTCCATCCTCATATCAGTTATTTCAGGTGCAGTAATAAACACCACTGAATTTTTCTCCATTGGCCACTGTGCAGAAGGGAGAAATTTGACTTGGTTCACGTTTTAATGGGAAACTATTTAATCACACTTTCTGAAACAAGATGTGACCTGGAACACAGCTGTTTCTTTGAATTGTAGCATGCAGGTCTCCGACAAAAAAACAGGCACAAAAATGCACTGTCAGGGATATGATTTGTGGATAAAAATGAGTTTGTTAGAAATTTAAGAAAAAATAATTTGCAGAAACAGTGTATATTAAGCAAAATTGCATACAAAAGTGTGTATATTAGGAGGAATGGACTAGATGGGCCATTGGCCTGATGCTGCAGGCTGTTCTTATGTTAAACCCAGGAATATTCAGCTGATCAAACCTGCAACCTTGACATTATCAGCACCATGCTCTAATCAACTGAGCTATGCAGCTCAATGAGACTTACATAAGATAAAATAAAAAAATAAAATAAAAATTAAAAAAAAATTCCTTCCAGTAGCACCTTAGAGACCAACTAAGTTAGTTATCCAGTAGTGATGTATAGAAGTGAGAGTTGGACCATAAAGAAGGCTGATCGCCGAAGAACTGATGCTTTTGAATTATGGTGCTGGAGGAGACTCTTGAGAGTCCCATGGATTGCAAGAAGATCAAACCTATCCATTCTGAAGGAAATCAGCCCTGAGTGCTCACTGGAAGGACAGATCCTGAAGCTGAGGCTCCAATACTTTGGCCACCTCATGAGAAGAGAAGACTCCCTGGAAAAGACCATGATGTTGGGAAAGATGGAGGGCACAAGGAGAAGGGGACGACAGAGGACGAGATGGTTGGACAGTGTTCTCGAAGCTACAAACATGAGTCTGACCAACCTGCGGGGGGCAGTGGAAGACAGGAGTGGCTGCTGTGCTCTGGTCCATGGGGTCACGAAGAGTCGGACACGAGTAAACGACTAAACAATACAATACAAGTTAGTTATTGGTATGAGCTTTCGTGTCTGAAGAAGTGTGCATGCACATGAAAGCTCATACCAATAACTAACTTAGTTGGTCTCTAAGGTGCTACTGGAAGGAAAGTTTTTAATTTTTTAAAATTTAATTTATTTTGTTTTGTTTTGACTATGGCAGACCAACACGGCTACCTACCTGTAACTATACATAAGATGGTAGTTGAAATTTGATATGGCGTAACTGCTCCAATAGCCCATCCCCTATTTAAAGTTCTTGGCATCTGGGAATCTTTGAATTATTATGACAGATCAGGACCAGGATGCCGAAGGCCACATCTAAGCATCAGCATCTTCCTAGGATCAGCCATATATTTAAAGTACGGACTTTGATCAATATTTTTATTTTATGTATTTCAAAGACTATTTATTGCAAATATTTATATCCCACCTTTCAGGGCACTACTGTCCAAACATGGTGACATAATACAAGGGTTGCTAGCCCACAGTCCGGAGATGGCCTGTTCAAGATGTTTGGAGTGGCCCACAGGTTTCTGCCAATAATTCAGCAGCAAATTGGTGGCAAGAAACAAACAAATCTAATCTAATCTCTCCCCCTCCACCCCCATTTTGTTTTTACTGTTTGTGGTTGTATTGATTTTTGATGTATTATGTCGGAATACTTAAAAAATCAATAAAGCCGCCATCTGAAAGCATTAAAACATTACAACAGCAGCACTTAAAACATCACAGAGTTTCACATATTAAAAGATGCTTGATGATGATCTTTAAAGAAGTCTTCAGGGTCTCTTTAAAAACTTGCACAGTAGGTGCTATATGGATCTCTCGATGATTTCATTCTCAGCACAGACTTAAAGCTCTATGGCTTCCTGAAAAGAATTCTGGGAGCTGTAGAAAGGTGCTGAGAATTCTCAGGGGATTGCCCCCCCCCCCACAGAGCTACAATTCCCAGAGATCCCTGGGAATATATTTAGTTATTTACCAATCATTATTTATAACAACCCTGTGAGGTTGGTTAGGCTGAGATACTGTGGCTGTGGGGTGCAGTTCTCCAGCAACAAAAATAGGCGCTGAAATGCAACAGGAGGCAAGTAATGTGTGGATAAAAATGCATGGCGCCTTCATTATACACCTTTAGGTGCCAGACAAAAATATTCCTCTTTAACCAGGCCTTCGGCTGATTGACATCTGACGCCCTTTTAAAATGTGTTGGGGAGGGCGAGATTATTGAGTTGTTCCTGTTTTTATTTTTTATTATGTATTTTATGTTTTCATATTGTGATTTTATCTTGTGAACTGCCCTGAAACCTGTGGGTATAGGGTGGTATACACATTTAATTTAAAATTAATTAATTTAACATTTAAGTTATTTATTTTTTACAAATTTAATTATTAATCTCAACAAAAACAACAAGTGAGTGAAAATTGCAATAATAATAATAATAATAATAATAATAATAATAATAATAATAATTTATTTATACCCCGCCCTCCCCAGCCAAGGCTGGGCTCAGAGCGGCTTACAAGCAATAATAAAAAAAGATGAATGATTACAAACTTAAAAACAAAAATAAAATACAACATTAAAATAATGGAACATTAAAATATTAAAATGTAGCCTCATCGCAGGAGGAGAAGGAAAAAAAAAAAAGAAAGAGAGAGAGAGAGGGAGGGAGGGGATCAAATTGGCTCCAAGCCAAAGGACAGGCGGAACAACTCTGTCTTACAGGCCCTGCGGAAAGAAATCAGGTCCTGCAGGGCCCTGGTCTCATGAGGCAGAGCGTTCCACCAGGCCAGAGCCAGAGTTGAAAAGGCCCTGGCTCTGGTCGAAGCCAATCTAACTTCATTAGGGCCCGGGACCACTAGGGTGTTGTTATTTATGGACCTTGAGGCTCTCCGTGGGGCATACCAGGAGAGGCGGTCCCGTAGGTACGAGGGTCCTAGGCCGTGAAGGGCTTTAAAGGTCAAAAGCAGCACCTTAAATCTGACCCTGTACTCCACCGGGAGCCAGTGCAGCTTGAAAAGCACTGGGTGAATATGCTCCCATGGCAGAGACCCCGTGAGGAGCCTCGCTGCAGCATTCTGCACCTGCTGGAGTTTCTGGGACAGCTTCAAGGGCAGCCCCGCGTAGAGCGAATTACAGTAGTCAAGCCTGGAGATGACCGTCGCATGGATCACTGTGGCCAAGTCAGGGCGGGAAAGGTAAGGGACCAACTGCTTGATGCGGCGAAGGTGGAAAAATGTCGCCTTGGCTGTTGCTGTAACCTGCACCTCCATGGAAAGGGAGGCGTCAAGGATTACACCCAAACTCTTAACGGAAGGCAATGGCACTAATTGGGCCCCCGCAAGAGAAGGGAGTTGGTCCCTCATCCCCATGCCATCCCGACCTAGCCATAGGACCTCTGTCTTCGAATAATGCATTACATTTAAGAAAAAAAATACTTTGCAAAAAAGTGTGTACAGTGGTACCTCAGGTTAAGAACTTAATTCGTTCTTGAGGTCCATTCTTAACCTGAAACTGTTCTTCACCTGAGGTACAAACCACTTTAGCTAATGGGGCCTTCCATTGCCACTGCACTGCCGCCACATGATTTCTGTTCTCATCCTGAAGCAAAGTTCTTAACCTGAGGTACTATTTCTGAGTTAGTGGAGTCTGTAACCTGAAGCGTCTGTAACCTGAAGTGTCTGTAACCCGAGGTACCACTGTACTAGGCAAAATTGCATACACAAGTGTGTATATTAGGAGGGATGGACCAAATGGGCCATTGGCCCAATGGGACTCATACCAAAATAAGTATACATAGGACCCAAGGCCACCCAGTGAGTGTCATAGCTGAGCAGGGATTTGAACTCCCTTCTCCCAGGTTCTACTGCCACACTCTAAACCACTACACCACACTCAGAACCCTTAACAGAATACAGCTTCCAGAATCCTTTGGGGGAAGTCATGACTGTTTAAAATAGTAGAATCACATAACTGGAGAGATGGAAGAGACCCCCAGATGTCATTTAGTCCAGCCACCTTGCAACGCAGGAATCATGGCTAAAGAATCCATTATGGAGGGCCATCAAATGGTGCCATAGTGCTTTAAATATGGGATTGAACAAATGTCCATTTGTTTTATGTAAGCCGTTTCTCAAACTACTGCCCAGTGCTGTAGTGATAATTCTGAAGCACAGGAGCTCAGCATGACAACCCCCCATTGCCAGTCCTCTAAGGAGAGTCCAAAATGCATTACTGGCCCATGACGATCTGTCTATTTATGTATCACCTACACATGCACCCTGGAAAAAGCATGACATTCGAATTATAAGGCAAGCCTCTGTAAAACATACTAGGATTGCATCACTACAATGCCATGCATAGTCACATGGGAGTACACACCACTCAGCACCATGGACAGTACCAAACTAGATGGCTCAGTGGTATATGTCATTATTTATTGCATTTCTATCCCACATTTCCTCCAAGGATCTCAAGGTGGCCTACATAGTTCTCCTGCTCCCAATTTCATTCTTGCAACAAAACTGTAAGGTAGGTTAGACTGAGACTCAGTGACTGCTCCAAGCTCACCCCCAAACTTCATGGCATAGTGGGGATATGAATCCTGGTCTCCCAGGTCTTAGCTGAACCCTCTAACCACTACACCACACTACTATAAGGCAACTTCCTCTGCTCCTTAGAGGTAGAGCATCTGTCCTGCATGCAGGAAGTCCCAGTTTTAATATGTGGCATGCAAGACAAGACTGGGAGAGACCCCTGCCTGAAGAGCTGCTGCCAGTCAGTGTAGGCGGTTCTGAGCTGGATGAGTCCTTGGTCTGATTCAGTATATGGCAGCTTCTTGCATTCCAGTGCACACTATACTTTGCTATGGGAAGTGGAACACCATCCTTTGGAGGAAATGGGCTGTTAAAAAGGTAGACACTTTCAGAATAATAATAACAAAAGAATTTCCCCGGACTTTTCAAATAGATGTAAGGAGCGAAAAATATCTATATAGAATAGATCAGTTTCTGGATATACCAACCTTGACGGTGTCCTTTTTAAAGTACTCCCCAAGGCAGCTTCTGGTTGTGCAACTCTGTGTTTGAACAGCAGCTTAACTTCCCCTTGAGCCGAGCCAGCTTGGCAGGATGACAGAGGTCAAAAAATTTCACAAGGCTGAACAATCTCCGCAATGCATGAAGCAGGACTCCCGGCCTCTCTCCTTTCACCTGTCCTTTCAAGTTTAAATGGAGACTGTCGCAGGTAAGGGCCATGAAAATCCCAGTCTCCATTAACCCTCGGCCCTCGGAAGACTTGAGAGTGCCTTCTGAAGTTTCTCAGTGGGAAGGAGAACCAAGAAATGCCAGTAAAGCAAAGTCTTCCAAATGCACAATGGCCCAATCGTTGTAGTACAATGCAATCCATTAATTAATCCCCTTTCATTTATGAATTGCTTCCCATGAAAGCAATTCAACAGTAAAAACCCCAATGATAAAAGCACGCAGAGAACAATCCTGTATATAAAATCACGGCAATATCATATAGAAAAGCAGTGACAATGATTTCCTACACAGAAAACAGTATCAAATCAAATCCAATACAGTGGTACCTCGGGTTACATACGCTTCAGGTTACATAAACTTCAGGTTACAGACTCCGCTAACCCAGAAATAGTACCTCGGGTTAAGAACTTTGCTTCAGGATGAGAACAGAAATCATGCTCTGGCGGCGCGGCAGCAGCAGGAGGCCCCATTAGCTAAAGTGGTGCTTCAGGTCAAGAACAGTTTCAGGTTAAGTACAAATCTCCGGAACAAATTAAGTACTTAACCCGAGGTACCACTGTACAGATACAAATCTCTGATTTGTTGAGGAATGAAGGACTTCAGTGGGAGTCAAAATGACATCAGAGATAGTGCCTGTCTGATGTCTAAGGGGAGGGAGTTTCAAAGAGTCAGAACCACAATTCTAAAGACCCGATTCATACATCATACAGGACAGGCCTCCTGATGAGGTGGTATCCACAGGACACTATCTCCTATAGAGCACAATGTTTGGTTTGGCAAACATTGTGCTCCATAGGAGTGATATGAACTTTAAGTCCCAAGTTGTATAGGGCTTTGTAGACCAATCCCAGTAGCTTAACCCAGTAGCTAATTGGCAGCCAGTGCAATTCCTTCAGTGATGGTGATAGTCTGTCCTAGTGAATGGTTGAGCCATTGCATTTTGCACTAGCTGTAGCTTTCAGGCCAACCTCAGGGGCAGCCCCACATAGAATAGGTTGTTTAAAAAAGTAAATAAATAACTTTTGATTTATTACCTGCCCTTCACTGTAAGGCCCCACAGCAGGTCACACCAACTGGGATGCAGGTGGCACTGTGGTTTAAACCTCTGAGCCTCTTGGGCTTGCCGATCAGAAGGTTGGCGGTTCAAATCCCCGCGATGGAGTGAGCTCCCATTGCTCTGTCCCAGTTCCTGCCTACCTAGCAGTTCGAAAGCACGCCTGTGCAAGTAGATAAATAGGTACCACTGCGGCGGGAAGGTAAACAGCATTTCTGTGCACTCTGGTTTCCGTCACGGTATTCCATTGCACCAGAAGCAGTTTAGTCATGCTGGTCACATGACCCGGAAAGCTGTCTGTGGACAAACGCTGGCTCCCTCGGCCTGAAAGTGAGATGAGTGCCAAAACCCCATAGTCGCCTTTGACTGGACTTAACCGTCCAGGGGTCCTTTACCTTTTTACCTTTTAGGTCACTTAAAATACAGCATTAAAAAACTTTTAAAGCAAATGACAATCACAAGAATAGAATGGGCCCTGATGACTAATTTGATTTGAGCATCTTTCCTTTGCTATCCTTAAAAGTAGGTGTGTTCATTGAGCTGGGGTTCCAGTCTTAAACAGAGAATGGTATCGTAAATGTACCTGCCACATTTCACTGTGAGTGCTCCAGGAAGAAATTGGAATCCAATAGTGTTTTGCATCTTTCATGGCTACTAGCCATGATGACTATGTTCTGGCACCACATCTGGAGGCAGTGATGTTTCTAAATACTAGTTGCAGGTGAGGAAAGCACAGCTGTGTTAGGGACCTGCTTGTGGGTTTCCCCTGGGCATCTGGTTGGGCACTGTGAGAACAGGGTTCTGGACTTGATGGACCATTGGTCTCATCCAGCAGGCTCATCTTATCTTCTCACAGTGGTCCTATGGAGTGTTTCCCCCATTTCTGCTTTCCTATGTTGAATTTATCAGAACAAATTGTGGAACTGAGGCCTAATTTCAATAAAGCTTTTCCATCAGCAAAATAAAATCACAGTTTTCCACATTCCAACATATATTGTCCAAACCATTAGCAAAGCGATTAAGTGTGTGCATGTGTGCCCATGCGTGCATGTCTAAAAACCACCCTCCTATTGAAGCTGATAAGATTTCTCCTTTTCCCTTTATGGCTGCAGTCAGAAAAAATACATTTAACCTGAGGGAAAGATAGCTTGACAGATTATGAGGACGCTTTAGTAAAACGAATTCTCTGCATTTATATTTACAAATGATCCAAATAACTCAACATCTAACAATGTCTCTGTGGAAACAGTCAAACAGCTAAATCCTCGACCCATTTAGAACTGAAGTGCTAGGCTCTGAGGATCCCATTTACTTTCTGCAAATGTGCTTCTGCGACAGTGTATGTAGGGGACAGTTCTCTTTCTATGTATATGTGGGAGAGAAATGTAGACGCATCTGCTGTCCTAGGTGTGCCCTCTGGGCTTTTGCTTCGGACAGGGGTAAGGGACATTCATCTTGAGTGCCGCATTCCCTTCTAGGAGACACATGCCAGTGGTGGGCGGGGCCAGAGGCAAAGTGGGCGGAGCAACACATGCAAATTTTGCCTTAGTACAGTAGCCTAGTTTCTGTACAAAAGCCCCTCTCTGCCCTCCATCCAGGTATAAGTTCAAGGACACATTGCGGCCAAGCAAAATCACTTAAGCATGTGCAGCAACCACAGGGTCAGTGAGAGGTGTGCCCTGGGAAGAGCAGGTTTCACTGGGGAAGGTCTCAAAAGCCAGAGGGAGAGAGAGGACTGGAGCTTCTCATCACCTCCAAGTCATTGGTTCCCCTCCCCAGTTCTTAAACTTGAAATGGTGCAGATGAACCAAGATTCACTTCCCCACAAATATGAAGGTGGTTGGGTTTTTTTAACAGCCTTATTTCAAAGCTGCCAGGTGAGGATGCTAATTTTATTGTGGAATTTGCTCTCTGGGAGGAAGTACTTATTTTTCTATACCTGTTTCCCCCCTCCCACATGGGACCAACAACAGTGTTTGGGGAAGGGTTTTGGATAAAGGAAAGACTTCCTCCCCCAGCACTGCTTCCTCTATTAAACTAGCTAGTAAAAATGAGCAATAACACCACTGGAGATCTTGATCACGGACCTCCAACGTTGCTCATGTTCAGCTCTTGCTATGATGGGGTTTGATCTCATCCAACCCTTGGGATAAGCTTCCAATATCAGCTGCTGATATGCCACTATTCTTCACAATTGTGTACATGGCGTCTTGTAGCTGTTCTAGTTTTAGCCTTACAGTGTTGGAGGATATAGAGAGCATAAAGGAGACGCTTACAGTTTTAATAATAGTTATTTATTGAATTTATATACCGCCCTATACCTGGAGGTCTCAGGGTGGTTCACAGAATAAAATCAAAATATAAAAGCACAAAATACATAATCAAAATAAAAGCAACCCAATAACCCCCCCCCAGAGTCCCACATTTTAAAAGGGCATAGGAGGTCAATCAAATCAACCAAAGGTCTGGTTAAAAAGGAATGTTTTTGCCTGGGGCCTAAAGGTGTATAATGAAGGCACCAGGCGAACTTCCCTGGGGAGAGCATTCCACAGGTGGGGAGCCATTGCAGAGAAGACCTGTTATAGTGTTGCCACCCTCCAAACCTCTCAAGGGGGAACCACATGAAGAAGGGCCTTAGAAGATGATCTCAGGGTCCAGGTATGTTCATATGGAAAGAGGCGGTCTTTGAGGTATTGCAGTCCTTAGCCATTTAAGGCTTTATAGGTCAAGATCAGCACTTTGAATTGAGCCCAGAAACCAGTTGGTAGCCAGTGCAGTCAGACCACGATCGGTGTAATATGCTCAAACCGTCTTGCTCCGGTGAGCAACCTGGCTACTGAATTCTGTGCTAGCTTAAGTTTCTGAACCATCTTCAGAGGCAGCCCTATGTATAATGCATTGTGATAATCTAACTTTGAAGTTACCAGAGCATAGACAGCAGTAGTTAGGTTATCTCTGTACAGATAGCGGTGTACCTGGGCCACCAGGCGAAGCTGATGGAAGGCACTCTGGGCCACAGATAGTTAAGGCTATCATAAGTGTTCAAAGAAGCTGGGAGTAGAGAACCACCTGAAAGATAGCCCAAAGCAGGTTGTGCATTCGGATCCCATACTAAGTCTTTAGGTTTTACTTCCAAAACTTTTAGGGATCCTTCCTTCCTTAAATGTAGCTCTCAGGCCTCACCTGCCAGGCAAAGACTGATTGGAAGGAAAAGTATTCCCGGTGGAGGATTGCTTTATTTTCCCGTTCTCTTTCACTGTCTTTGTGTCTTTGCCTTCCTCATTCTTTCACCTTCCATCTCTATTGCAATTCCGTCAGTTGCTTTCTCTGCATTTTCTCTTGTTCCTCACTAATTCTCGATGCTTCTTTCCTCTCCATTCTGTATGCCACCGTTTCTAATGATCACACCACCTACGACTCTGTTCTGTTCTCTTTCCTTGTTCCTTGCCGCAGCTCCTAAGAGCATAAGAAGAACCAGATGCCTAAGGGAAGAGTACATGAGTGCAATGTAATTTTTAGTTTCACTCTAATAAACAGGAGAGGAAATGCAGGTTGAGTGACAATGGCCAAGGAAGAGTCAGCCTAAGATATTAAACTGTCAATGGGAATCGCCCATTGACATAGCAAATTTCTTAACCTAACCAAGCTGGAATAACTTGTAAGTTAGATCTCTGGAGTGGAGACAAAGGGGTGGATGGGATGCATGCACAAGATGATGCAAATTGACATAATGTCCACCATGCTGCAGAGAAGTACCTCCATGTGCTTGCAATTGGCCATGTAAGAACATAAGAAGAGCCCTGCAGGATCAGGCCCACAGACCACCTGTTCCAGCATCCTGTCCACACAATGGCCAACCAGATGCCTCTGTGAAGCCCATAAGCAGCACCTGAGTTCAATTGCCCTCTTCCCACCTGCCAAGTCCTAGCAACTGGTGTTCATAGGCACACTCAGTGCCAGATTTACGTATAAGCTAAACAAGCTATAGCTTAGGGCCCCACTCTCTTGGGAGCCCCCGCAAAAAAAAAAAAAAATAAAGGAAAAAAAGCCCTGGATGTACATTTCCAAAATATAAGATAAAAAACAAATAAAATAAAACTTACTTACAGTAACAGTGGCAAATGGCTTTAGATACCTATTAGGCCATAAATTACCACATAGCATATATTCAACATGAAAAACAGTGACAATTTGTTGTTGACAAAGGACAACTGGACATATAAAGGGCCCTGTTACGTTCAGTAGCTTACGGCCTCATCAAACCTAATGTGCTGGGCCCCTGGGTAACCCGAGTAACAGGTCCAATCCCAAATCCAAGGGTTCCGCGAGAAGACAGTCCAACAGGGCCAAGGCAGGACACGAGGCAGGAAACCAGGCAAGGTCAGGCACATAGGTTCTGGCAAACAGCAACGTTGCTCCTGCAATCCAGGGCAGGGTCCAGCAGCCTTTTATCTCTGTCGGGGTAACGGCCGGTCCTGATCCCCCGGTGACTCACCTCCCTGTCTCACCCCGAAGGCGAGCACTCCTCCTGCGAGTACTCAGGTCTCTCCTTCTCTCAGACCTCAGTCTCTGCAGCTCAGGATATGTCAGTGAGTTACTAGACCCAGAGGCTGCCTCAGCCTCTCCTGACCCAATTGGTAGTAGAGCAGCTGTAAGTGATTGCCCAGCTGAAGGCAACGAGGTAATCCCCACATCTGGAGCCAGGGCAGGCTCAGGCCCCTGACTCGGCCCAGCTGGTGCTTGTTGCAGGGGAACCTGTGCAGACTGGGGCTCCTCAGAATCAGGCCCCAGACTAGGTTCAGATGCTGCCTGGGACAAAGGATCCAGTATGGCCTGAGACTCCTCTTGCTCCGAGTCCAAGTCCAAGTCCCAGGCCATCACACCTAAATCCAGCCCTGGGCATACTGCCTTTGAATGTGGAGGCAGAACATACCCACTGTGGATAGTAGCTGTGGATAACATCCTTTTTACCTCCTAAGATCTCCAGAAAACGAGCGTAGGGTCATAGATCTGCTGAAGGTGGTGTATAGCATTCACAAGAAGCAGTGGAGATGGTGAAGAGGCTATCACAACTGGACTGAAGGGAATGTGGTTCTAATCCATACTTTAATCTGAAGCCCACTAGGTCAAAATTACCGTACTCTCTCAGCCTTTCAGACCTGCACTGTAGGCAACCCTCAAAGGGGGGCCAGGAGACATAACTGGGACACCAAGTCTGACAAAGTGGTATCACATCACTGTTGCATGCAGAAGATCTTAGGTTCCATCCCTGGCATCTTCAGGGGCAACTGGTAGAGAACTGTGTCTGAAATCCTGGAGAGCTGGTCAGCATTCAGTGTAGACAATACTGAGCCAAACAGACCGATTGTCCAACTCAATATAGTGGGGAGAGTGGGAGGACTGGCAAGATCTAGTGGTGGGTTAGCAGTGTGGTGCGGGTTGAGAAGGTTAGATTCATGAGAGGGGTAGGTGGAGTTAGTGAGTAGAGCAAGCAGGGGTGCAGGCCCTAGCAGAACTGAATAAAATGTTAAGCCAGGAATGTGTTGTTAGATCTCAAACTCCTGTAATCCCTAAATATTGGCCATGCTAGGAGGGGTGATCGCAGGATCACATATAACCACTCCAACACCCTCATGAGCACAAATTTTCATGAATGCACAATACAAATTATGTCTGAAGGAGCCCAATTGAAATCTGTGGTGCAGGTGTCCCATTTGAGAATCCCTTTCAAATGCAACATTTTCTATGCTCCCTGCACCTTCTGTGGGATTATGGGATAGGGAAGCATTTCTCTTAGTGCGTTGAGGTAAGGAATATTTACCAAGAGAGGTAAGGAATATTTCAAACCTCAGCAGACCTGATCAGGCAAACACTATCGAAGTGAGGCATCAAATATTAAAGGGAGCAAAGTCGATACTTGATGAGCCCAGCTTAAACAAGGTTGCGGGTGCAAGGGTCTATGCAGTTAGACCCAACCACAAGTCCTACCATTATTTGGCATTAAAGACACCAGAAACAAGTTGTCAGCTAAATGGGTCAAGGTGTTAGGGGGTAAAAACTGCTTTCCTTATTTAATTCGGAAGGATAGCAGCTTTGAAAAGAAGCAAAAAAGAGTACAATGGCAATTCCTTCTACACTTGACACAAACGAAGTTCAGCCTAAGCAATAGACATAGGAAGAATTAATTTGAGCCCTCAGGAAATCAATCCAGAATAAAGCCAAGTCTTCAGAAATCTAGACATATATTATTCAAAATTCAGCCTTTCAGCTTCTTGTGATGAAAATACATTCTTCCGGCTATTCCTTTGGATATTGTCCCATGTCACACAAAGCATGGGGTTGAATTCATAAGCCTAGACCTAGTCCATCCTGTTCATTGCTATAAAAAAGGAAACTGTATCTAAACCAAACTCAGAGGGTATTTTGAGAAGTTAGGTGCTCCAAATGCAGCAGCAAATAATAGGTAGCTATAGACCAGGTGAAACCTGCTACTTGAGGTTTTTGACATTGGTGGCTTTGATGTAAAGAATTATAGCTGGTGTTCCAATTGGGACTGTGAAAATGACCTCTTCAAACTCTCTATTCTGTTCATGGAAGGTGGGAGAGGGATGGGAGTGACACTTTGATGAAACACTATATCCAAAGGTTTTGGTGGGAAAAAGGTTTCTAAAAAGTAGAGACTGCACGTTATGGTGTGCTAGCAACTCCTAGGACCATTTCAAATCCTTCTTCTTCTTCCTCTTCCTCTTCCTCTTCTTCACTGTACAACCACAGAAGAGGTTTTAAAAAAGAAAGAGGCAGCCTTTTGGACCACATTGTGAATGTTCTTTTCTTTTCTTTTTTTCTTTTTTTGGTAAAATGGAGTGGATATTTAAGAATTTCCCCTAAAATATCAACCCAGAATCCAGACAAAATGAAACCAGTTTTGTCAACAAACTAAACAGCACAGGACTGAAATAGGTTGATACTTGCATCCCTTGACACAACTGACCACATCCCTGGTCCAAATACAGGATTAGGGCATATCTACACCAGATGATAATAACAGCTGGTTTAAAACAGTCATCTCATCATCACACATAATCCTAGGAGGCAGTTCTGTGGCACAGGTATGTCTCTAAGAGACTTACCAGCACCTTCATCAAACTGCAGTTCCCAAGATTCATTGAGGAAGCAGTGACCATTAAGGTGGTCTGAAACTAGCATTGTACTGATAAGGATGTAGGAAGGCATCCCTTTCCATTCGTCCCTGTGTTGGTCACATGCAGCACCGTTTCCATTCTGCTGCAGTTCGCCTTCTGCCAAAAGCCACATAATCTAATTTGCTGACCACTATGGCAAAATTATGTAACGTACCTGACTAGTGTAATCAGTTAGGTAAATTGCATAAATTACATTGTCATTAGGTTATTCTGCCCCATTCATTTCAATGCAAACAAAACACAAAGCAAAGGGGAAGCAATGCAATGCAAACAATTGTGTATCATTCATTGTTGCAACAACAGGAAATACAGGCTCTTGGGTTGGGGTATTGTTTAGGGGTTTTTGCTGGAGTTTTGTTGTTATTGATATTTTTCTGTATCTTTTACTTTATAGATCTTTTTATGATTCTATTGGAAATTGATCAGTTTAGTTGCATACTATTTATTTATTTATTTATTTTATTTATTTATTTATGAATGCTATGTTTGTGACGTGAATCTTTTTATGCTGTATGCCACCTTGTGCATGGTTTTAGCTATGGAAAGGTGGCATATAAATGAAATGATGCTGATGCTGAAATATATTTGCTGGATTGATTTCTGTCCTGGATATTGGAAGAATAAAAAAAAACATTGGCAATTCCTGCTCCCATTTCCATCAGAATTTGATGCCATCGCTAAGTTTCAATATACCTTTACCGTCCTGCCAACTTCTGTCTCTTGCCGATAGGAAGGGCTCACCTAGGATGTAAGAACCCATGATGGACAGCTTCATACCAACCCAAATATCTTGGCATCCCAAGCATTTTTTCTTCAAATCTGACACCAAATCCCCACATTTGGCAGAACTGGAGAGAGCTTTTCATTTGTATCTCTTTTCCCCTTCAATGTTGTAATAACTCTGATTGACTGAGATTATGTTGTTAAAGCAAAACAAAATGGGGATCAAATCCAAGCTGACAGCTACATGAATTTTATTAGTTTGTGGGGGGGGGGAATATATGTGTGTGTGTTGCGGGGGGAGACCCTCTAATCCATAAACCAATAAAGCTTTTTGCCAAATGTGATGTTATCTAAGTCTTGTCATATTATTTTAAAAAAAGAGGGAAACTTCTGTTTAATCCTTCACTTGCAAGAGCATCATCAAACCCACTCAGCTTAAATGATGCTGCTGTCAGTTTTTTTCCCTTAACCTTCATGAAAAATTTACTCTGCCATACTTAGAATGAGTTGAATAATACATATCTTGTTTTAAATTCAAGTTACAACATGTAGTTGTAAATGCTATTTGATTTGATTTGCTTCCTCCCACACCTTCAGCAAAGATATGTGACAATTTTGTTTTATCTTGGCTAGCCTGGTTTCGGGAAGAAAGGAAGAAAACTCTCATTCCTTTGGGACCTTTGATTGCCAGCTAACATTGGAAGATTTCTTGTGCCGAGTTGATGGACCCTGGAGAACCTCTTGCTTCTATCCCTGATGGCCTTTGGCTAGGGAATAAGACACACAGGCATAGATAAGAAACTTATCCCTGTAATACAAAACAGTTGGTGGGAGATCCTCGGGGAAGTAATAATTTACTTGGGGCCTCATAGATTTAGATGCTCTCATTCATGGCCAGAAATGAGTAAACAAATCCTAGAAGTTATAGTTAAAGCCATGGTTTTCCCAATAGTGATGTATGGAAGTGAGAGCTGGACCATAAAGAAGACTGATTGCCGAAGAATTGATGCTTTTGAATTATGGTGCTGGAGGAGACTCTTGAGAGTCCCATGGACTGCAAGAAGATCAAACGTATCCATTCTTAAGGAAATCAGCCCTGAGTGCTCACTGGAAGGACAGATCGTGAAGCTGAGGCTCCAATACTTTGGCCACCTCATGAGAAGAGAAGACTGCCTGGAAAAGACCCTGATGTTGGGAAAGATGGAGGGTACAAGGAGAAGGGGACAACAGAGGACGAGATGGTTGGACAGTGTTCTCGAAGCTACCAGCATGAGTTTGACCAAACTGTGGGAGGCAGTGGAAGACAGGCGTGCCTGGCGTGCTCTGGTCCATGGGGTCACGAAGAGTGGGACACAACTAAACGACTAAACAACAACAGGAGTTGGATGTTTGTTTCAGGGCTGGACTGAAGGAAGTAGTCTGATTTTTATGTATGGAACAACAGCCTCTCGGATGCTATTAGCCCAAAGATGGAAAGAAGACAAAGTCCCTACCAGAGAAGAATGGCAAATCAAGCTGATGGACTATGCCTAAATGGCAAAGCTGACTGGAAAACTCAGGAACCAAGAGGACAGAAACTTTATAAAAGAATGGGAAACATTTATAAGTTATCCAAGAGACCACTGTAAGCAGATGGAAACATTGGCAAGATTTTGATTTCATTTGTAGAGTAACAAATACCATGGACTATATGAAGTGATTTATGGAAGAAGACACAGTTTTAATGTTTAAAATGGGACTCCAGAGAGGGGGTGGGGAGTCGTGAGATGCAGAGGAATATCTGTATATGGATATGTATCCGATTTTTAAAAATATATTTTTGTATTGTAAAACCAAATAAAAATGATTTCATAAAAAAAATAAGAAAGTAGTCTGAGGTGAGCCAGAAGTAGGAATAAGGGAGATAAGATTCAGTTCACATTTAAAGATGAACCTGCCTAATTCACATGTTCCAAAACTATATAACTGACATCCTTTGGAATTTGAACTTCTCCAAATTTTGCAAAGCAGTTTTCCTGCCAAGTAAGGTGTACAAAAATGCATATGTTAAAGTGTGCAAGCAATGCATATATTTGTGAAAATGAGATACAAAATGAATTATATCGGGGGAAATATAAATGTTCTGGAACATTTGCTTTGCAAAATTGCAGACAAAAATGTATATTTCGGGGGAAATTGTGGCATTTACAGTATAACAAAAGTAAAATCACTAAGCATAATAACCTCTGGACATGTTCATGTGAATTTTGTCAGATTTCTTATTCAGGATTGCCTCTCTCATGTCCCCAGTTTTCAAACTGTTTGCCCACAAAAACCCAGGAGACGAAATGTGATTTCTTTTGCCTCCAAACAGCAAATTCTGCCCTTGTGAGAGAACTGCTGCATCTATCTGTCTAAAATTTGTCAAGTTTCATCTCCTCAAAATGGGCAACCATAACTTCAATTTGTATCCAATTCTAGCAGAAATGGAGAAAAACATTTTTCTTAAAAAATAAAAATAAAATAAAGAAATTAAAGATTGTTTCCATAGAGGGGAGGCCTCCTTTGCCTGAAAACTTAAGTGAAAATCCATTTTTCGATTGTCCAGTGTAGTCAAAGGGGAAGAAACAGAGCTTTAGATTTAACACATCAGACTTGGAATCAAATAACGAATTGAATCAGGGCAACCCAGAGTAGATTCAAAACAGACAAAGCTGCGTCCAAATGCTACAGATACAGATAAAAGGATAATGTTGTGGTCACTGCACAAATCTAAAAAAATGTAACAACAATATGCCAAGTAGTTAGCCATTTGCGGCCTTTTCATTATCCAGAAAATTAGATGCCTTAGGCAACCACCTCATTCTGCCTAATGGTAGGGCCGGCACTCTTTAAAGAAGAAATAGGCCGTGAATCCTACAGATATTTTTAACATCTAGATTAAGCTTCTGAAACCCAAATCAGGTTTTGTTTTGTTTTTTAGTTTGGCTACTCTGTACATCATCATCGTTGTTATTAGTATTATTACTGTGAAACGTCTAACAACAGCTTAAAATGGAGTAACAGGTTACACAGTTACCACTGAGGATGGATGAAAATTTTAATATACAGTGGTGCCTCGCAAGACGAAATTAATCCGTTCCGCGAGTCTCTTCATCTTGCGGCTTTTTCGTCTTGCGAAGCACGGCTATTAGCGGCTTAGCGGTTATTAACGGCTTAGCGGCTTAGCGGCTATTAACGGCTTAGCGGCTTAGCGGCTATTAACGGCTTAGCGGCTTAGCGGCTTTAAGAAAAAGGAAACAAATTTGCAAGAACTCGCAAGACGTTTCGTCTTGCGAAGCAAGCCCATAGGGAAATTCGTCTTGCGGAACGACTCAAAAAACGAAAAACTCTTTCTTCTTGCGCGTTTTTCGTCTTGCGAGGCATTCGTCTTGTGAGGTACCACTGTAGTCACCCTTCCCCACCTCCCAAGATCAGAGTTCACCACCACTTTGAAAGCAGATTTGTTTCTGTGTCACTCTCTATTTGAAATACTTCTGAAAAAGTTAGGTAACTTGTAATTAACTCTGTAGGAAAACACGCACATACAAATATGTTCTGACTTGAATAGAGTGTGGATGTCCCAAGAGCAGCTAATTTAATATTAGATCAAATGATCCAGCATTGAAATTACCATGTTTTTGTTGACTATTTTAACATATTTAGAGAAGGCTGAGGGACCTTTACATATCTCTGTGTCTCTTTGTAGTATCACTCTTCATATCTTATGCCAGTCAACATGGGATATATGGATTTGAAGAGCGTAGAGAGAAGCTTTGGAATGCATTACTGATGTGCCCAAGAGAAGATTATTAAAATGATAAAAGAAGAACTCAGTCATTATTCATCTTCTATTCATCCTTCTTAAGGCTTCCTTGCAAATGTGGGAACTCATTCACAATAAGACTATCTCAAGGACTTGTTGCTTTTAAGAGAATTGGTTGTAGCATCTCATCCTGGTGCACAATCAGCCATTCTGGGCTCCCCAAAGAGTTAGTTCTCCTTTATACCATATCAAGAAAACAAAATCATTCACATCTTGGCACACTGGTAAACACTAAATAGCATCACACTCTGAAAAAGCAACAACTTTGTAAAAATATGGGTTGTGTTCAACTAAGTTTTACTTTGGAGCAGACCTCTGGATATTAATGAACCTAAGTTAGTCATGCTCACTGATTTCAGTGGATCTGCTCTGAGCATGGTTAATGTTGGATACAGCCCAACAAACTCAAGTAACGGTAACTTCATGCTTACATGAAGCTTTTGACAAGTTCATCAACCTTCTTTATGTAAGCCACAGATATGCTAAGAGATCAGGAGGCTAGAGGATCTTTGTTAGGATCTGACTGTGTAATCCATCCTAAACCTGAAGCCTACCATCACCAAAGTCTAGTCTAGGAAACTATGGCCTTGCAGATGTTGCAGGACACCAACTCCCAACATCTCTGACAATGGACCAGGCAAGTTGGGGGTGGCAGGATTTAGAGTGCAACCATGTTTGGAGAGCCTCAGATTCCCTAACCCTCCTCTAGTCAAAGGAGGATGCTACACAGTGACCAACTAAGGCCAGATTCACATCACACACTTAAAGTGCTTTGGGAATTCTCCCCAAAGAATTCTGGGAGCTGTGCTTTGCTAAGGGTGCTGAAAATTGCTAGGAGACGTCTATTTCCCTCACAGAGGAGCTACAATTCTCAGAGTTCCCAGTGAAGAGGGATTGGCTGCTAAGCCACTCTGGGAATTGTCACTTTGTGACAGGAAGAGGGGACACCTCACAACTCTCAGCACCCTTAACAAACACCAGATCCTAGAATTTTTTTTGACAGAGGGAGCAATGGCTGTTTGAAGTGGTATCTTAGTGCTTTAAATGTATGGTATGAATGTGGCCTAGGCCACAGCAAAGAAGCCCCTTAAAAATCAGTAGCCGAAGTTGATTGTCTGGTAGGAATTGAGAAATCTGTTCATTCCTTGCCAGTCCATGTCACTTTCATATGTTCCCCCCAGAATTCTCTTTCTTTTTGTTTCTGTACAATTTTTAAAAAATCTTTTCAAAATGCATATTTTGAAATTTACACATGTATTTTATCTCAAAATTGATATTTATTTATACATTTAAAATGTTGAAAATGGCACCAGCTTTTGGAGACCTATAAAATCTGGTGGGTAGCTAAATTCTGACCTGCCCAGGAGCCCAGGTTTTCAAATCATTTCATATTTATGAAAATCCATCATGTTCATTTAGTACCTTTATTCTGTGGCATAGTGAATTGGATGGCATTACATAGCCAGTGTGATTTGTCTGCATGGTGACTTCAATGAGGACAAGTGGCAGCAAGGACAATTTAAACTAATCTGCTTTTTTTTTAAAAAAAAAAAAAAAGGGGGGGTGCTGAAAAACCCATCAAGAAATTCTGAAAACCTTTGCACACAAAAATTGTTAGTAGTTTTGGCTCAGCCTTAGTTATTTATCCAGTTCAGGTGAATAATGTATCACCTGACAAGTTTATCCCTTTGCAATTAGGGAAGCCACAGATAGACTACATAATGTTATATTAGCAGTGGGAAGGTCTGTGTGGGGATTTATCTTTCCTCCATAGTATCCTGCAAAAAAGAGAAAGAACGGGATTCTCCAGAGGCAAGAAATATAACCCAGCACAGAGCACTGGAGCTACCTTTGGATGGTGTGAAAGCTAAGAATACCTCATGAGACAAGGCACCAATCTGATTTACAATTTAATAACTTTCTGTTTCCAGAAATAAAGCAAAGTTGTTATTTAATGGCTGAAACACTAGCATTTTCTCCAAATGCCAGTAATAATTTAAATTCATGAGTTCTGTATTATTCATGGGGTACAATTTAATATGAACAGTATTTCTGGTGTTCCGTGTTTATGAAGAGCGTGTCTTGAGGGTATACCCCATTTTATGGCAAACAGATGCTCGATATAACTAGCTGATATTCTGCCGCTGTGAGACGGGAATGAAAAGTAAGTCATATCGTTTTCTCACCTTGGCAGAAATGAGCAGGAGTCTCCATTTTCTTCACAACTTTCTCGGATGAGTTAGGCTAGGCTGGGATCCAAAGGTTCAGCAGGCAATGCACGAAGTGCTGCTTTATGTGAACCCAGTTTTGAACAAATTGGATTGTGTTCAGCGGAGGCTAACAAAGGGAGTCCGTAGTATGCGAGAGAAATCCTATGAGGATGGGATGAAGGAACCATCTAGCATGGAAAAGAGAAGGCTGTTAGGGACCACAACAGTGCTCTTCAAACACTTGAAGGCCTGTCACATAAAAGAGGGCAAAAGCTTTTTCTCTGCTGCTGCCCCAGCAGGTAGGACCAGATCCAATGGTCTTACGTTACAAGAGAGTAGATTTTAGCTGAACATAGAACATCGTCCTCTATCCTGTTCTCACCATGGGCAAGAAGATACCTGTGCAAAACCCACAACACTGGCACCATCTACAGGGGCCCCTGGGTGCTCAGGCACCCACAATATTTTTTGATGTGGGTGCCTGGCCTCTTCCCTCTGCCTTACCTCTGGCACTCTGGGTCTGTGACAGCAATTGGGCCAGGGCCTGCACCTCCACCATGGGGCTTCAACTGAGGCCCACTGTAGCCACGCACATGCTTCTGGGGTGCGTCTGTGGTCAGAGCAGGCCCCAACAGAGGCCCCATGGCAGAGGCATAGGCCCAAGTCCAGTCCCTGCAGTGGTGGCTGAGTGCACATAAGTGCCATGCCACAACATCAAGACATCACAGCACACATGAGCTGTGGGCTCCCACAGTCTGGAATACAAGTAGTACCCAAGCACAAGCACACTCTCCTCTCCTGTGATTTCCAACAACCGGTATTCAAGAAGAAGAAGAAGAAGAAGAAGAAGAAGAAGAGGAGTTTGGATTTGATATCCCGCCTTTCACTCCCTTTAAGGAGTCTCAAAGCGGCTAACATTCTCCTTTCCCTTCCTCCCCCACAACAAACACTCTGTGAGGTGAGTGGGGCTGAGAGACTTCAAAGAAGTGTGACTGGCCCAAGGTCACCCAGCAGCTGCATGTGGAGGAGCGGAGACGTGAACCCGGTTCCCCAGATTACGAGACTATCACTCTTAACCACTACACCACACTGGCTCTCAAGTTCAAGCGCATTACTGTCTCCGATTGTGGAGACATAGCATAGCCAGCATGGCTAGTAGCCAATGATAGCATTATTCTCCATGAATTTGTCCAATCGGCTTTTAAAGCCACCTAAGTTGGTGGCCATCATTACCTCCTGTGAAACAGGCAAAATGTCTTGATGGTATTACTGATTCAACAATGGAACCACTTACTAGGGATGGGGGATAGAGTTCACTTTTGAAGCTAAACTTACCGAATTCTCACTTTCTGAAACAATACGTGAACTGAAACTCTTACTGTGGAGGTAGAACAATCCATTGCAGGGTAGTAGCCTTAACCTCCAAGAAGTCATCTAATCCTCTTTCAAAACCATCCAAGTTGTTGGCCATCACCTCCATCTCATGGAAGTGAATTCCATAGTGCAGTTATGTCCTGGGTGAAGTAATATTCTCTTTTGTCTGGGAAATTTAAAATGGAGACTCACCGTTGCCTGTCAAAGAGTCCAGAGCAGGTATGACCATTTTCAGGAGGTATAGGGGAAGCGGTGAGACAGCAAGGTTGGTGTGGTGTAAACACACAGGCAGAGCCAATTCAAGGCTCCCTCTGGTGCCTTCGCACCACAACAACCTCTCCCCGTGGCCTCTGCCTCCCATTAAGCAGCCATAGCGCAAGTGAGAAGAGACCTCAGGCGAGTGCTGCAGTGCCTCCATGTTGTCTGCTATTGTGGCCAGCTGGAATGTGTTCTTGAACTCTGATGACCCCACTTGTTTCCTTGGTTGGACAATACAAAATTCAAGTGCATCGCTCTGTCCACTTTTCTCCACTGCTGACATGTGGTCTCCAAAAGGTTGTCCAGGAGGGAATATGGGCCTCAGGCTGAAAAACATTCCCAACCTCTGTCATAAATAAGGAAATAACAACACTAGCTAATCTTATCCTTTTAATGGATGCCTTTAGTAGTTTGAGGTTGAATAAATCTACTTTGTATAAAGTCACCCTAACATTCTGCCTGCAATGCAGATTTTCTTGCATTTTTGGTTAAGATTTAGTCCTGTGCAATATTTCCCCAGCTCAAGGAATTAAGTTTGAAATCCAAGTGGTTCCCCAAATCAAGTTGAATTTTGAACAGTATTTCAAACAGTAAATAGGTATATTTTGAATCACGTGTGATGGTTTCTTGCCAGTTTGAGAATGAGGTGCTATGCAATTTAACTGAAATGAATTTTCCCTTGTTCTTTCTTACACACACACACACACACACACACACACTTCACATTTCCAACTGGCTAGGTCCCGGGTGAGTGGCAATTCATTGATGCACCACTCAGGAAGAAGGGATTAAAGTATTGCCTGTAAATTGTAATGCTACAAATTAGCCAAATGACAAAATTAACATAAAAGGTTTCATCAGCCGCATTTGTAATTACAAAGCCATTGATATACCAACGGCATTCATGAAGAGGCAGACAAAGGTTTTGGAATAATTAGAAAGTTTTGAAGCACTGTATGGAAATTTGAATATGTTTGACCACTTTCTATTAAAAGCTCCAATTAGAATAGCAGGACCTTTGCTACTGAAACTTCAAAACCGATGCTTACGCCACTTTGGACAACAGGCAGGAATGCATATAACTGAACATTCCTCCATAGAAAACAATCTCTTGAACATAGAAAACTGGTGAGACAGAGAGAGAGAGAAGAGAGAGAGAGAGAGAGAGAGAGAGAGAGAGAGAGAGAGAGAGAGAGAGAGAAGGCTTGAACCTCCTTGATAAAAATTTTCTGTGTTCAGAAATTAGATAGATAGATAGATGATAGAGATAGATCAATGATAGAGAGCCAGAGTGGTGTGGTAGTTAGAGTGTTGGACTGGGCCCTGAAAAACCAGGATTAACATCCCCACTAAGCTATGAAGCTCATTGGGTGACCTTGGGCCAATCACTGCCCATTAGCCTAACATGCCTTCCAGGGTCCTTGTAAAGATTGAATGAGGAGAGGGAAGAACCATGTAAACTAGTTGGAGGAAAGGTGGGATACAAATACAATAAAACATTTAAACTATTGACAGATGGATGGATGGATGGCTGGACAGATAGACAGAAAATGAATTCTAGCCCTAATTAGGCATTAAGATGGAGAAGAGACAACACTAGACTATAATGGTTCTCAAACATGTGCAGGGAACCTCTTGGGGGGGGAGGCCCTCTGAAAATGTTCAAGGCTGAAAGAGCCTGTTCAAAATTATCTTTAAGCAGGCAAAACCATATACCGGTACTTACTAAATTTTGGGCGACAGTTCTGCATTGTATAACTGTGACTGTTCAGGAAAAAACCTAAAGTTTACAGCAGAGAATATTCTTCTGAACTATATACAGTGGTACCTCGGGTTAAGTACTTAAGTCGTTCCGGAGGTCTGTACTTAGCCTGAAACTGTTCTTAACCTGAAGCACCATTTTAGCTAATGGGGCCTCCCACTGCCGCCGCACCGCCGGAGCACAATTTCTGTTCTCATCCTGAAGCAAAGTTCTTAACCTGAAGCACTATTTCTGGGTTAGCAGAGTCTGTAACCTGAAGCGTATGTAACCTGAAGCGTATGTAACCCGAGGTACCACTGTACCTACTATATTGAAGTGAACAACTGGACAACAAAAATGGATTTCATGTGCTCTAATGGTAACCAAGAAGCTGGTATTGATGAACTGGAAGAGTAAAGACATGATCTCCTTTAATCAGTGGATTGATAATATGATAACACTTGCAGCCTACAAACGGACTGCTTACAGATGTAGACTCTGCTTGGATAAATACAACAATATTTGGAATGAAATTATACAAAATGTAGTAGGCTATTAATATTTACATCAGTATTAGGTTAATAATATCAAATTTATAAAAGAATGTATGGGTTAGGGTATTTTTTGTATATATTCATATATAAATATATCCCTTTACAGAGTTGTGTGTTTTGTTCTTTTTCTTTTTGTATCACTTTACTGCTTCATATCTGAAAAATATTCAATTAAAAAACCTGAAAATAGCAGGCAAAACCAGGCAGCTGGTGTAATATTTTTGGACTCCTGTTCTCATTACCCCTGAACTTTGGCCATTCAGTCTGGGGCTGATGGAAAATTGAAGTTCAACAATATCTGGAGAGCATCAGGTTGACTACCCTTGAGCTAAGTGTCTTCTCATGTGACCTTTAGTGATATGGAAGCTGCTGCACCTCCTCACCATGCTCAACAATGCAGGAGATCCTAGCATATATGGGAGAACTTCTTTAGGAGCTGGAGCCATATTGCTTTGTTCCATGACATGGATTCCTTCCTTGAACATCATCCAAAGTTCACGGGAGAGGTGGGCAGGAGCCAGACTGGAGCAGCTTGCCCACAACTAAGTGTTATGCAGGAAGTAGCACCTAGTGGGTATGTGCTGTAGTTCATTGGTCGCACATCTGCTTTGCATACAGAAGTTCCCAGGTCCCATCATCATCATCTCCAGGTAGGGATACAAATGAAATCCAGGAGAGCTGCTGCAAATCAGGATAGATAATAGTGAGAAAGATGGACCAATGGTCTACTTTGGTATGAGGCAGCTTCCAAGGTTCAGTCTCATCACAGAGGTTGCTGGGAGAGACATGCAACCTGAAATTGATGGGAGGGGATTTCTGGGCATTGAATCTGGGCTGCCTCACTACCATTCTGTAATTGATAAACCTGGATTGATAAACCTACTGCAGCAAACCATCCACTCACTCATTCACTCACTCACTCACTCACTCAATCAATCAATCAATCAATCAATCAATCACATCTACATAATCCATCCAAAGTCCCATTCCCCCCAGATTCTGAGGAACTGCAGTTTGCAAAGGATGCTGGCAAATGTAGCTCAGGGATAAACCACAGTTTGCACAAATCTTTTGGTTTTGCTTCATCTCTGTATCATTGGGAAATAATACAGAAATTCTAAGGTTGGTTCTGTTATCTGCATCGTCTCCCTGCCTACAAACTCACTGATACAGTTTCATCCCCAGGAGATGAGAGGGAAACAAATCCTACATAGAGCAACCTAGAGTTTTTAATATTCACCTACCTACCTTACCCTTACTGCAGCACTGAAGGATTTAATTAGTGACTGT
The DNA here is from genome assembly GCF_951804945.1 of Podarcis cretensis. NCBI lineage: Eukaryota > Metazoa > Chordata > Lepidosauria > Squamata > Lacertidae > Podarcis > Podarcis cretensis. Next base: position 15,608,070 of record NC_137179.1, read on the forward strand.
TTTTTCCCGTAAAGGACTTTGAAGAGGAAAAGTGCTCTATTAGTGCTAAGTAGTTGTATTATATGATGATTATTCAAAATTACTCTTCTAACACCGGGGTTTAGTGCTCTCTGTTATCTCTCAAAACATTCATATTCCAGAGCAATATTTCCTGAGGGATTAGAATGTTTAATTGTTAGCATATCATTTCAGTTAGTGTAAGATCTTCATTCAGTGTGCTTCATGCAACAAAATTTAATTTTATAGGTTATCGTTGGTGTAATTAATTGCCAGTGTGTAATAGGGGATGTTGTAAAGTTTAACAATGTAAGAGGATAAGAGCAGGAAGGGAGGACACCAGAATGGAACCGGTAGATGTTCTTACGCTAAGGATCCCACCCCAGTGTACCTCGTGCTTCAGTGGGGGTGGTGGGGAAATTTCCTGGCTGAGGGAACAGCTATAGCTCAGTAGTGAAGATCATGTATTCAGAAGGTCCCAGGCTCAATCCCTGGTGTCAGGTAGGACTGTCAGGGACCATGCTGAGGAGGCCTGCACTGAGGAGGAATTACGGGAGCCTCCCTATCCCCCTGCTCCTGATCAGGATCCTGAATCTTCCCAGGAGCAGAAGGATGGTATTGATTTGGAACAGTGGTTTGTAGACGGACATAGTTCAGAAGGCAGAAGCTGGGAAGTACTGGACGGGGAAAGGAACTGGGAGAGAGAGAGTTAACAGACTCACTGTCACTTGAAAGCCTTCATCCACTCAACCCAAGGTCAAGAAGAGCCGATAAGGTGGCAGCGCAGAAAGCACAGTGGGTGCGAGATCAGATTACAAGATGTGGTAGTGACGTGGGTGACTAGGGAGAAGTGGGTGGAACCCTTAATTGGGGGTACCGCCATTCCTAGGGAATGGATTCTTTGTTCTCTCGCTGTGATCATTAAAGCTTCTAACTGGTAGGAGACTCCTTTCTCTTTGTTCTGCTTATCTACTGCCAAAGGCGAAGGGAAAGAAACAAATTTCCTGAAGCCTGACAAGGACTAGGAAAGCCTTTCTGAAACCCTGGGGAGCTGCTGCCTGTCAGTGTTGACAGCAATGAATTAAATGGACTAATTGTCTGACTTGGCAAATGCCAGCTTCCCATGTACCTATTTAAATCTGATGCAAATCCATTACATTCCACTTTTCACTTACAAATGGATGTCCTCTGCTTCTGGCACAGATCAATAGGGCTACACGAAATGCTCACAGATCAACATTTCTACAATGAAAAACTGAGCTTTCGGTGGAACTAAAAGGCTTCCATTTGACGTGCTTCTTCAGCTATTGTTTACTGTACCTCTGGGGCCGCTGCTTCAATGCCATATTTATGCATTTATTTATCTCACCAAAGCTTCTTCTTGTTCATAATGCAACCTCAGCTGATCCGGAGTCACACTGTGAATGTGCAGGTGCAACATGCTAATCTGCCAGTCAGACGTGGCACTATAATCGAGGGCAAATGTTGGCATTAAAGAGTGAAAGGAAATGGATGGACAGGGGTAACAGATGTGCAATGGGTGGGCAGAGTGCAGGCAATGGATGGGCAGGGAAAGGGAACACATGCCAGAGGTTCAGTGAAGGTGGATGAAAACTGCAGCTGCTATCGCAGCCACTAACATCCACGTAAATTGGATGGAATGTTGCAGGTATTCCCCACCAACAATTGCTCCCTTTTTGATTATGCCTGTTTAGGCTAGGCCCTATAATAATCAGCCATTGATACCCACAAATAGTGCAAGAGTGGACCAGCTTTCCTTTTGACTTCATGTTTAAAAATGAACTTGTACATTTCTTTTGAGGTTGGTTTCATTAAATAGTTATATTGGATTTTGAATAAATGTGCAATTAATTGTTACTGTAATTGCAACAAACTGTACAATTATAATAGCTATTTAGGTTTATATATAGATTTAATTCTATTAATGTTTAATATTTTTTTTAAAATTATTGATCCCTCCCAATGTTTTTAGCTGTTCCTGTTTTTTTTTTGTAAGCCACCTTGAGTCCCAGTCAGGGAAAAAGGTGGAGTATATTGAATTATGGTGCTGGAGGAGACTCTTGAGCATCCCATGGACTGCAAGAAGATCAAACCTCTCCATTCTTAAGGAAATCAGCCCTGAGTGCTCACTGGCAGGACAGATCCTGAAACTGAGGCTCCAATACTTTGGCCACCTCATGAGAAGAAAAGACTCCCTGGAAAAGACCCTGATGTTGGGAAAGATGGAGGGCACCAGGAGAAGGGGACGACAGAGGACGAGATGGTTAGACAGTGTTCTCGAAGCTACCAGCATGAGTTTGACCAAACTGCGGGAGGCAGTGGAAGACAGCAGTGCCTGGAATGCTCTGGTCCATGAGGTCACGAAGAGTTGGACACGACTAAATGACTAAACAACAACAACAACAGAAATAAATAAATAAATAAATAAATAAATAAATAAATAAATAAAATAACAACAATAATAATACAGCAGAACACCAGCCCTTTCATTAAAAGTTGTCAGTTCCCAAACACCTGTAGGAATAAGAAGGTCTTCATTTGCCGCCAGAAAGCAAGCAAGGATGGAGCCAATCTAGCTTCTCCAGAGAGAGGGTTTCAGAGTCCAGGAGCAGCCACCAAGAAGGTCCTCTCCTGCATCCCCATCAAGTGTGCCTGTGAGGGTGGCAGGGTTGAGAGAAGAACCTCCCTTGAAGATTTCAGATCCCAGGCAGCTTTGCATGAGGGAACATGATCTTTCAGATAGCTTGCATCTAAGCTGTTTTGAGTTTTATTGTGTTACTATCTTCCTTATTGGGTCTTGCAAACTGTTATTGTGGATAATGCTTTTTATAGGGATAGGATGGGGACACAAGGGATGAGTTTATGGAACCAAGTGGGTGATGGCCCAAAAAGGTTTCAGAACTACTGACTTAAAGGGTCCCAGTCAACTCTGGCCATTTTTATTTTATTTTTTTACTCTGGTTATCCTGAGGCTAATATGATGGACCCTCTCTGATGGCAAAACAGCACCCCCAGGCCACAAGGGCATTGGAATCAGGGGCTTGTCTTGTGGAAGTGGCTCTGGGGTTGGCCCTGGGTACAGTTCCCCTTCTAATTCAGAGTCCTTGACATCAGTCCCTGAATACCTGTATACCCGAAGGAGTGTCTCCACCCCATTTGTCCAGCCCAGACACCGAGGTCCAACTCTTAGGGCCTTCTGGTGCTTCCCTCACTGCAGGAAGTGAAGTTACAGGGAATGGGGCCAAGGGCCTTCTCACTGGTGGCGCCCACCCTGTGGAATGCCCTCCCATCAGATGTCAAAGCGATAAACAGTCGTATGACTTCTAGAAGACATCTGAAGGCAGCCCTGTATTGGGAAGTTTTCAATACAGTCGTACCTTGGTTTTGGAGCAGTTTAGTTCCCGAACGTTTTGGCTCCTGAACGTTTTAGTTCCCGAACGTTTTGGCTCCCGAACTTCACAAACACAGAAGCGACTGTTCCGGTTTGCAAACTATTTTGGGAAGCCAAACATCCAATGGAGCTTCTGCAGCTTCCAATTGGCTGCAGGAGCTTCTTGCAGCCAATCAGAAGCCACACTTGGGTTTCAGAATGTTATGGAACTCAAATAGACTTCCAGAACAGATTCCGTTCAACTTCCAAGGTACAACTGTAATTGATGTTTCATTATTTTTTATATATCCTGTTGGAAGCTGTCCAAATAAGTAAATTATGTATATATGTATTATTATTATTATTATTATTATTATTATTATTATTATTATTATTGGATCTGGCCCCAGGGTCATGACACAAGAGTGTTAAAGCCCTGAGTGCATGTTTAATTGCAGGCATAGGGTATGCTTTTCTGTGTCTCATTGTATCCAATCCCCAGAACAGTCGCCAGGCAGACGTTCACTGATGGTACTTCACAATCTCCTCTATGCGTTCCGACTGTCACGAGCAGAAATCCAGGTGGATGTGTAAATTGAATGTAACATATTTTATGAATACTTAAAAAGCATAATCACATCTTTTTATAGGTCTTCTGCTAGCTTAAGTCACATTAAAACCCTCCCTTATAAATGTGCAGTGCAAGGGAACGCAGCTAACATGTCACAATAAACTAACTATCTGAAACTCTCCAAGAAAAAAAAAAGGGGGAAGAAAGAGGAAGAAGTAACATTTGCCTTCTCTGCGGAAGTTTATGAGAGTCGCTACGTACCAGCAGCTGTAAAATGGTCATAAAATAAAATTGGAATTTATATCAAAATCACCCTTAATACCTTTGGGGATTTTTGCATCTCTGCATAGTTTACCCGGAGAGATTTAGCAGTGGAGGTTTATGCTAAGTGGCTGGAAGTTATAGCAGAGCTGTCAGGAATATTACCTTTTGGGGAATATTCCGTTGCCCATATATCAGTCTATTTATTTTTAAGTTACTAAGCCATATACTCGTTCTGCAAAGATGCAAGAGCGGAGTATTCTCTGCCGTTAACTAGACTTGGATGGTGGCGATTAGCCTTGATCACAGGTGATTTTGTTCATAATTGCAGCTTGGAGGATGGCTTCTCCTTGGGAGTCCCCTGGTGTCTGTAGGCCCAATCCTGCACACAGCTGCGCTGAGGAAAAGGAGAATGGGAGTGTCAGAAACTGACCGCTTCTGCAAGGATCAGTGCATGTCAGAACTAGTTCTAAGCCATGGCCCAGTTCACAGAATCATAAAATCATAGAATTACAGTGGTACCTCTGGTTGCGAACGGGATCTGTTCCAGAGCCCAGTTCGCATCCTGAAGTAAACGCACCCCGCGTCTGCACGTCTGTGCATGACGGGTCATGCTGCGCGTGACATCATTTTGAGTGTCTGCGCATGCGCGAGCGGCGAAACCCGGAAGTAACATGTTCCGTTATTTCCGGGTTGCTGCGGAGCGCAACCCAAAAGTGCTCAACCTGAAGCAACTCCAACTGAGGTATGACTGTATATGGTTGGAAGGGAATGTGAGGGTCATCTAGTCCAACCCCTTGCAATGCAGGAATCTCAGCTAAAGCATCCGTGACAGATGGCCATAAGACCTCTGCTTAAAAACCGCCAAGGAATGAGAGTCCACCACCTCCTGAGGGAATCTGTTCCACTGTAAAACAGCTCTTACTGTCATAAAATTCCTCCTGATATTTCGTTGGAATCTCCTTTCTTTTAACTTGAAGCCATTGCCTCAAGCCCTGCCCTCCGGAGCAGGAGAAAACAAGCTTGCTCCATCTTTCATGTGACAGCCCTTTAGACATATCTTTTCTCAGTCGGCTCGATTTCCAGGCTAAACATACCGAACTCCCTCAACTTATCCTCATAGGGCTTGGTTTCAAGATGTTTGATCATCTTTGGTTGTCCTCCTCTGCACACGTATGAAATAAATAAATATTTAGATCATTTTTTAATATATATATATAATTACATCAGAAAAATAGTACGGAGTGTGTGTGTGTGTTGTAAAAGGTCAGGGTAAAGACATGCATCAACAGTAAATGGTGAAAGGTGTACAATTAATGTGCCAGGTGCATACCTGTGAGGAGAGAATTCTATAGCTTACAAGCTTTCACAGAAAATGTCCTCTCCTGGACTGCCACTCCTGGACTTCTGAGGATGGCCAAAGTTCCAAAAATACCCCCCTGTTGATCTTAAAACCTGAGATGGTCTGTAGGGAAGGAGGAAGCCTTTCAGAAATTTGGGGCTAATGTTATTGGACTCAAACTCCTGACAGCTCCAACCAGCACAGAGGGAGGGATAGTCAGGGATGATGGGAATCATAGCATCAGATGAGGACTGTGTTGACTATTCCTCGTTTCAAAGCAAACCTTGTAAATCCAGAGGCTCTTACTCTTGTTTCTGCTGGTTATGGAATCAGTCGATTTCTGGCAGACCCCATTAATTCTCTATAAGGAACCCTTTAATTAGAAATACAAGACTGTTTCAGGATGCGAAAACTGAGACCCGGACACATGGCTCACTTCCAGCGTCTATCATTCGCCCCCAAGCTCAGTAACATGGCAAAATGTATGTGTGTGTTTAACTCTAATATATTGAATTTTAAAATAAAAATCTTCCCAGTTTGTGAAACTGAATTGGACTCCTGTTTCCCAGGGTTTCAGGAACCCCTGTTGATTTTGGCAAGGCTACCATCACGGCAAGCCAGCCTATAACTGGGATGAAATGAGGTTTTATAATCTCCCGATTGATGGCTACTTGATTATAATGGGATGAAAGCCAGCTGGGTAAATGCTATTTATTAGTAGGAGAGCGCACCAGGGAAGGTTTATGTGTTGCTAGTGACTACATCCACCCACACAGAGTGCCATCTGGAGCTAGACTGGTGGGATTCAGACCAAGCACATTTCTCTTAAAAAAAAGAAAAGAAAAAAGATACAGAACAAAGAATATTATTTCCCCCCTAATTTATATACAGTGCTGTATTTCTCAGGACTCCTAAGGTGGGTTTACAATAGACACACAAAATAAATACATTGTTGAAATGCACCTGGCAATAAATGCAGTGGAGACAAAAGCAACTCTATCGAACAATAGAAAGAATTGTAGGAAAGGCCATGTTAGTAGCTATTGGAGAGAATCATCTCATCCTCTGAACCATCTCATCCTCTCCACCATCCTTGAGTAAGGCACTCAACAAACTGGGAAGAGAGAAGGAAGCTTTTCCTCTCTCTTGAGGTGTTAAGCACTTGAAATGAAGCAACATAATAACCATGGCAGCAGTAATTCAAACAAATATATCCTGAAAGACCAAGATGAACAAAGACCAGGGAGGCTTGAAGAACAGGCAACATAGTTACTGCTGGTAATCAACAATATTATTGATGATGAAGAATGAAGAAGTGACCTGCAAGTGGTTATGGTAGTCTCAGGAAAGCATTGGAAGAGCCCTTTCAGATGGTCCCTTTAGTGCAGTGTGAGAGAACCCTCTGGATGTTGTTGGACTTCAACTCCCATCAGTCCAAACCAGCATTGACAATGGTGAGGAATGGTGGGAGATGTAGTCCAGCATCATCTGGAGGGTCATACAGGTTTAGTGTCTCTGCTTTAGTGGTATGGAAGCCATTGCAGCATGATTCTCCCTTGAATCACTTGGGGAAACCAGATGTCCTCAGCCACATGGAAAGAATGCAACATTGCAGCTCTTTCCCATGCCATCACTCCTCCAGTTTCCAGGAAGAAGAGGAAGAAGAGGAAGAGGAAGAGGAAGAGGAAGAGGAAGAGGAAGAAGAAGAAGAAGAAGAAGAAGAAGAAGAAGAAGAAGAAGAAGAAACGGAGTTTGGATTTAATATCAGGCTTTATCACTACCCTAAGGAGTCTCCTTTCCCTTCCTCCCCCACAACAAACACTCTGTGAGGTGAGTGAGGCTGAGAGACTTCAGAGAAGTGTGACTAGCCCAAGGCCACCCAGCAGCTACATGTGGAGGAGTGGGGAAGTGAACTTGGTTCCCCAGATTATGAGTCTACTGCTCTTAACCACTACACCACACTGGCTCTCAGGAAGGATAATGGCAGCACAAGAAAGCCCTTCAATATGGCTTCCTCCATGTGCACTCAAAAAATAAATAAATTGCAAAATGAAGTACCGTAAAGAACAAAAAGAAGAAAACAAACAGTGACAGTTCTCTCTTCTGCCATGTTACAGGATATAATTGGGAAGAAGTGCTAAGTATTGAACTCAGGTAGACAATAAGTAATATAACGATATGTTGCCCTTCCCAAACAAAAAATGGCTAGTTAAAGGTTGCGAACTCTCAAGAAAAGTATTTATGAAAGTTAGGAATGGAAACCATACTGTGTCAAATTGATTAGATTGAATTTGGCCCCTCACTTCATGTGTTAATCTTTCCATGAGAGTGAGGCGCCGAACACACTTATACCAATTTGCAATTTGCAGCCAGAGGACATTTTCCAGCCTCCAGCTATTGTTGATACGGCTGCGACCAACTGGAAGTTGGAAAAGTCTTCATGGAGGAGTTTGGAGCCAGTAAGAAGAGAGAGAAGAGCAAAAGGGGCTGTTTGGGGGGTGTTCTGGTTAATTATTTTAGAAATGTGATCAAAGATCAAATTTCAAAAGACATAGGGGCAAAACCACCACATGCAGAGGTAGCTGCTTGTTTCTGAGCCTCCCCTCTAGCATTCAAGCAATAGGATGGATTAATGTGATTTAATTTTACCGGAGTGAAGTATCAGCAGTGAATTAGCTTCACAAAGGCTTCCTTCACTGAGACTGAGACTGGCTTGTATGGCACAGAGGTCCAAAGATATCCCCAGGCCGAATCCCCTGTTTTTCCACTCTCTGTATGATATACTTCTGAGATTATTTTAGTTCCCCATATAAGAGCATCTGTTTTGGAGAGCTTCTAATGTATTTTTGTAATGTATTTTATTGCTTCTAAAAATGCCAGTGTCATGGCCTTAGAGACCAAACAATTTGTTTATACTCAGAACTGGCACAGCATGGCATTCTGAAAACTTTCTCAAACACCTCAAAATACGTTGGAAAGAAAAGAAAGGAGTAGAATTTCAGGAGCGCCAAACGTGCCAGGAATAAAGTTTGTTCATACATCTCCTTGTAGAGTTCAGAACTCCATCTCACATTCAGTTGACCCACCTATCCAACCCACAAAATTAATTGCCTATTTATTTATTTTATTTGTCCCTATACCATCTTTCCCCACACCACAGAAAGAACACTCTTGTGAACTCCCACCATGCTTACTGACTGCAACAGCTAGTGATATGGGGGTCCCATGGCTCCCAGTGTCCCCAAATACTGTTGTGTATGCTCAGCATCCCAGAATGTAACCGGCAAATGACTTTAGATTATCAGCGAAGTGGATTTGAGCACCCATCACCATAACACTGATGGTGATCCTTTACGCTAATGCTATTGGTTGACACATATGACACGCAGAATCAGGGATAGGTCCAGGTTTGTGGTGGCCCAGGGTGAAACATTTTCTGGAGTGCCTCCTTCAGGTTATTTAAGGTGAGAAGCACTGGGCAGCACTTTAGAATTCCCACAATGCAATGTTAGGTCAGGGCCTTATGGGAAATTAAAAGGGTGTCAAGATTCTGCCATGTGGCACAGCGTGGAATGCTGAGATAGAATAAAATAATAAATGGGAGTGGGTGGGTGGGTGGGCATCAACAGTGTTCCTCTGCCAGTGTGTTGATGCCTTGGCAGCTACCCAGGGATGTCAGGTGCTGATGCCAATCCTGCCTAGAAGAGTTTCATAAGCTCATATACCACTTGCTTTTGGATGTTATGTCACTCAAAACTGTTTTTCTATCCCTGCAGCAAAACACCAAATGTTGCAGCACACATTAAGAAAAAACAACTAGGTGGGCAGAAATTTTTACATGATGTTCAGCATGCATGAAACAAAATTCAACAGAAGAAGTGAAAGGATTTGCATCTGGAAATAAGCAGGCTGCTGGTTTCAAATGGAATGCAAGCACTCTTGTTCCCACAAAAAGCTGTCCTGGGCTGTGTACACACTCCAGTTTCCTCTGCATCCAGTGTGCTCCAAGCGCTGGTTTGGGGAACAGTGTACTCATGGTGTTTGCAGCAATCCATATCTATATTCTGTTTTTGTCTTATGAAATGCTGCATTCTAATGTGTCCTAAACCAGTTTTTGTTTTTTTTAAATATATATTTATTAAAGTTTTTTGAATACAAATGCATAAATAAACAACATTACTTATATTATAACATAGTTTCATCACTTCTTTGGACTCCCCCGCGTCTCCCGCTCGCACTTACATTGTTACAGAAAAAAATTTTTTTCCCAAGCAAATTACCCACTTGTTTACAATCTTATCTCCGCTCATTTAAATAAAATCTAACAATTCTCCAAAAATTTTTTATATTTTCCTTAATCTCACTTATCGTCAAAATCAGATCTAATTCAGTGGTGGGCAGTTATTTATGATCTAGCATCCTTCTTAACATTCAACCAAATTACAATATTTTTGTAAATAAATCTTGAATTTCCTCCAGTCCTCCTCAACCCTCTCCTCTCCCAGGTCTCGGATTCTACCAGTCATCTCGGCCAGTTGCATATAGTCCATCAGCTGCATCTGCCACTCCTCCAGTGTGGGTAGATCTTGAGTTTTCCAGCTCTTAGCGATGAGTATCCTTGCTGCCGTTGTTGCATACATAAAGCTTTTTAAGCCACAAATGGGTACATAGCCTTGGTGAACTGCCAATTTCATGAACAGCTTCTTCTCAACTTCATAAGTCACTACGTATATGTTAGATATAAAGTGAACCCCCCTCTAGCGATATGTGGGACAGTATTCAGCCTATGAACATCTGAACCAGCATACTGTGAGCATAGAGCCTATGAGTATACTGAACCAGATCATTGGTAATCTAATTACTGGGTTAGAAAATCCAAATGGATGAACATTAGTCAAGACCTATCAAGAAGTCTCTCCTTAAAAGTCCCATGGAAACCAATGGGACTTGGGTGAAATAATAAGAAGTTGCTTGGTATTGTGTACATTAACTGTCAGGTGGTCTCCAGACTTTCAGATAGGAATCTTCCCCAGTCCCAACTAAAGTCACTGAAAATTTAACATGGAACCTAAGGGCACCACAGTGGATTCTGTCTCATTGTTTGAATCTCTTGGTCACTTGTAAGCACTGAAAATGCCACCTTAGCAAGTAGGGCCACTTTTGAGCAGCTGCACTGTGCAGTTAAGAGCTGTTTGTGGCCTCTAATCACACTTACGCTTTTTGAAAGACCATTTATTCCCACAGAGAGCCAGATGTGGTGTCTTCCAGGTGTCACTTGACTACAGCTCCCATCAGCCCCAATCTGCATGGCCAGTGGTTAGAAATGATGGAAGTTGTAGTCCCAACAAAATCTGGAGGGTTTTCTCCTCAATAATGTAGAAGGAGTGTGAGAAAGGACTGCTTTCCTCACGTATCTTGAATGCTGGGCAGTTATACCTAAACTCAGGTTTCCACATCTGATGAAATAATTTTGGTGGAGGCGCTGGAAATGTGGTATATTGCGTTTCATCAAGGTCCAGGAAGAACATTATCCTACAGATGATTCAAGTAGAAGTGGCTGTGGTAGGCAGGCAAAGGAAATCACAGCTAGAAATAGAACTCCATATGGATGGAAATGTGGTTGAAGAAATAATAATAATTAAAAAAGTGAAATTCAGTGTGAAACATGACAGTGTTAGGAAGGCTTACTCAGACCTAGTCCATCTTTATGTATTACAGGTTATACTATCTTACCTCTCCTCCAAGGAGCTCAATGAAGTGTACGTATAACTCCCCTCTCATTAATCTTCATGACAACCCTGTGAAGTTGGCTCATCTACAAGATAATTACTAGCCCAAGTTGGGGTCAGTCCTACCTTTAACCAAAGTGAGGCAGCCACTTCAGGTGACACATATGGGGTTAGGGAAAAGGATGGGTGGGAGCACCAACCCACACTGAGCTCTGTCCCAGTTGTTTCCATGTTCCAGAGCCAGTGCTTTGAGGATAGCAATGCCTTATTATTGCTGGTTTAGGGTAGCTGTCACCTTCTCCCAATGCATCAAAGATGCAGCCCATTGGGAAAGGTCTTTGACTGATCAAGCAGAACAAGAGGCGTACCCTCAGGCCACGAGCTCCACCAGCTATTGCCCATGCATCTGTGCCGCTCTGCTTATGTGACAAACACTGGCATTGTCACTTGCTGCAATGTGGCATTTGAGTGGGCAGCAAGCAGGCTCCAGGCAGAGGGGTGAGCAAGTGGCAGAAAGATGTTGGAGGACTGAGTTGCTTGTGCCATTTGACATGCCCCACACACCCTACCCTGAACTCCTTCCCCTAAATGTAGTGGAATATTATGCCCAGCCAATTTGGCCTCAGTATGTGGAATTTGAGAGGTGGGCATCTTATCTGTTCCCCAAGGCAGTCAAATGTCTTGGGCCACTCTGGCCCAGAATTACTATGTGGACTTCATAGCCAAACCATCAGAATGTGGGTCTCTCCAGTGCTAGCCCCACATTCTATCAGGACTGGGCTGCAGGTTGGGGCAAGTCTCCACCTTCCTGTTTCTTTTGCCTTGCAGTAATGCGCCCTTAAGGGATGCGGGTGGCACTGTGGTCTAAACCACTGAGCCTCTTGGGCTTGCTGATCAGAAGGTCGGCGGTTTGAATCCCCATGACAGGGTGAATTCTTGTTGCTCAGTCCCAGCTCCTGCCAACCTAGTTCGAAAGCACCTCAAAAAGTGCAAGTAGATAAATAGGTACCACTCCGGTGGGAAGGTAAAAGGGGTTTCCATGCGTTTCAGTGTTCCCTTGTACCAGAAGTGGCTTAGTCATGCTGGCCACATAACCCGGAAAAACTGTCTGCGGACAAATGCTGGCTCCCTCGGCCTGTAAAGTGAGATGAGCGCCGCAACCCTAGAGTCGTCTGTGACTGGACTTAACTGTCAGGGGTCCTTTTAATGCACCCTTAAATTAATGCCTCTTAATTGCTCTGGTGGAAAGTGGAGAAGCATGTAAATGTCTCAAATACAGCCTAACTTACAAAGGTAAGAATCACATCTGTTGCTCCACCCATTTCTGCCTCTGCCCCGCCCACCACTGTCACATGGTCCTAGGAATTGTGCTAATAGCAGAATTTGGCTCATAAGCGGAAGCAGCTCCCCCCCTCCCCGCATAGTTGCTGGCTAATAACAACTCTGTTAAAGGAAGCAGAGTTGTACTGAGCTAAACTTTTAGACTATGAGAGCCAAATCAAAGAGTCAGAACTGAACTGATGCTCCATTTCATTTACATCATTTCTGGTGGGAAATGTTTCCACTCGCTAAATTCTAATGAATTCCAATTACTCCTTCATGGGCTGGTGCCTTTATGATTTCTTTAAATGGGTGGCTTGTTGTTCCTAGCATTTAATCTAGCATAGTTTACCATATTTTGGGAGGCTTAGTCATATTCCAAATAATACGATTACATATTTCAGTCTCAGTACATGGCACTAATTCACTTTAACATTAATTAGTGAGAGTTAGAAAAGTGCATGGGGAATAGGAAACATTTCACAGTGCTGCTCTCTCGGTGAAGGAAGCATTCCTCCTGACTGCCTTCATGTTCTTGCAGTTTGTCCTCTGCTATTAATTATCATTAGAAACAAACAGGACTCATTTCTGCTTCTTTTTGGCTCCATCCGCTGGTGGCTCTCAAAGTTGAAGGTTTCTGTCTATCATCTATCCAATCCGCCCATCTATCTGTTTAATATACCCTGCCTTTCTAAAACACTCATTAGGGCAGTTTACAAAGTTAAAACTGACATTTATTAAAAATAAAAGAAATATCCTACGCCCCTTTTTTTGTATGCTGCTTAGAGACATTTTTTTCTTTTACGTTAAGCATATAACAAGTTCAGTTAACAACAACTCCCTGCAACATTTGCTGCTTCAGTCTTTATAAATGACGGAAACAACGGACCAGCTTTGCGCAAGAAAAGAAGTTTACTTGCCCTCTGTAGTTCTTGCAATGATTTGGGAAGTGGCAGCTGGTCTAGATTACAGTCCGTTCCCTATTTGTGTGACCTAGAACTGCTTCTTCCATACAACCATGTCTGGAACACTTTTGTTCCTATAATACACATTTTCTTTGTATGTGTTCCCATTACATACACATTTTTTTGCAAAACAATCTTCATCATATAATGCATTTTTTACTATTATTTTCACAAATATATCCATTCATATGCACACTTTCCATCAGTATATGCATTTTTGGGACTGTTGCTTGGCTGGAGAATTGCATTGCAAAATTCAGAGAAGTGCAAGAGTTGAAGGATATGTTTCAGTTTCATGTATTGCTTCAGAAAGTGCAAATTAGGTAGATTTGCCTATAAATGAGATCTGAATCAAATTTCTTCCCCATCCCAGTTGGAACCAACATTTTCTGAACTAGAATCTTCTATCTCTACCAATATCCTGTGATGACCAACCGCAAAGTGGATGTGAAACCGTTTACGTGCTTGTTTGTTGATTGTTATGTCTAAAAGAAATAATTAAAACCAACAGAGTACAAGAAAGAGAAACATAAACATGTGCTACTATTTAAACATATACTTAAATATAAAATTCATCACCCATTTGATTATTGTAACCATGTAGTTATTACTTTTTAATCTGCATTATTACTTATCATTCAATGATAATTTGAACTAAATTGTCTCTGATCACTCTCTTCCAACACTCTGGTAATTAGTTCTTCCATTCCTATATATATTGAACAAAAAATTCTATCTACATTCCAGAGAGTCCCTTATAGCTTCAAAGTTTCTTATACTAAGTTCTTTCCTACATTAGGATCTATCTCATTGCCAGTCCTACAGTAACAAATTTGGGTTTCCCCACCCTCCATAACAATTTATAATACTTAGCAGATTATTACCCATTCTGGTGATTCTAGTCTGAAAATCTTAGCTTCATAAATATGTTAACTCACTTACCAGCTATAAAAATAAACTATAACCCAAGGGACAATTATGAATGACCATAGGTCCATGCTAGGGCATATGCTTGGCACACACATGGCTGCAGATTCAGTCCCCGACATTTCTAGTCAAACACCCTGGAGAGTCTGCCAGTCAGAGTACCGGGCCAGATGGACAAGTTGTTTGACCTAGTGTAAGACACATTTTTTTGCTCCTAAATGTGGGGTTTGGGAGGCAGATATGAAACCCAGGCCAAAATCATAGGTGTGTGGATCCATGTTTCTGTTTTAGATCAATTGTAGCATTAGAAAATCTTGACCATCATTTTATGATTCTGATTCAACTTGAAATGTTTTTCTTTACAATTTATAGGGGTCAGGAAGGCTTCATCCTTTGTAGTCCTTACAGTAACATCAGTGAAACTATGCCGGATATACACAAACTCAGTTTAAAAGGTCATAAACAAAACATTCGGCCACTAAAACTGTTGAGATAAAGCAAAGTTTATGTGATAGGAATATCTTCCTCATGTTGTGTGTGTGTGTATGTGCTGATTTTTTTCCAAGAAATGTCTTTGTTTTTCAGCTTGGAATTTGTTCAGCGGAACTAAACTTAATTGCAGTATATTTGTAGAAGCTTATCATTTTCAGAGGTGAACACTTGGCCCCATCGAAAGACAAACAAACAACCGGGGTTAGTTACGGTACAATAAACAATATCCAATTTGTGAGGAAATAACAGGGAATTGCACAATTTGGCTTTGTGTGCCGATACAAAGGAAACTGCCTTATAGCGAGTCAAATCATTGGTTAATATAGCTCAGTATTGTGTACACTGACTGACAGCTGCACTTTGGGGCTTTAGACAGGAGTCTTTCAGCCCCCCATCAGGAGATGTTAAATATTGAGCCTGGGACCTCCTGCATGTGCTCTACCATACAGTTACAGTCTTTCCTCACATAGTAAGAGATAGTTCACACATTCTGATCAAGGAGCTGGCATGGGCTTGTGACGGATGCATTAAGCACCTATGTGTGGTACTTTAGGGCAAGGTTTTCCAGACTTTCCAAACCAATGCTGCCTAGTGTGATAAACCACCATGTGGTAGTAGAACATGAAAGGTGAATCCCAGGAAGACCACAAAACCAGGAGGTTTATTCAACTCACCTGATGGACCATATCGGGGGGGGGGGGCACTTATGCCTCATCAAAAAGAAAGATGAACAAAGGCAAAGATCTGCATGAAATTTGTGTCCGCTAACTTACATGTACAGATGCAAATTTGGAAATTATTACTATAGTTGAACAGAAATACAAGCAACCTCACCATATTAAGAAGAGTCCTGTTGGCTCAGCCTGAAGATCCATCTTGGTAAAGGTAAAGGGACCCCTGACCATTAGGTCCAGTCGTGACCGACTCTGGGGTTGCAGCACTTATCTCGTTTTATTGGCCAAGGGAGCTGGCGTACAGCTTCCGGGTCATGTGGCCAGCATGACTAAGCCGCTTCTGGCGAACCAGAGCAGCGCACGGAAACGCCGTTTACCTTCCCACCAGTACCTATTTATCTACTTGCACTCTGACGTACTTTCGAACTGCTAGGTTGGCAGGAGCAGGGACCGAACAACGGGAGCTCACTCCGTTGCGGAGATTCGAGCTGCCGACCTTCTGATCAGCAAGTCCTAGGCTCTGTGGTTTAACCCACAGCGTCACCCGCATCCCTCCGAAGATCAATCTAATCCAGCATTATCTTCTCACAATGGCCAACCAGATGCCCCAACAGGAAGTCCACAAGCAAGACCCGAGTGAAACAACACTCACTCCACTTGTAATTCCCAATAAGTGGTATGCAGAGATATAACAGCCAATAATTAAGAGAGAAGTTCAGGTGAACTGCTTGGTCTGCTGTCCAGCTGCTAGCTGTTGTTGATGGGCAACTTCAAGGCTCCTGCTTTCTCTGACTCTTATGGTTCTTTAAGCTTAGATCAGACTGCCCTTTATATAGGGCTCTGTCCAATGGAATATCTTTAAAGAGAGGACTGTCCTCTGTAAAGTGGAGCCCATGGCCACCATAACCCTCATCCATGGTTGGCCACTGCTTGGTGGGTCACAAGTTCTGAAAGCCATGTTTTGAATATATTTACCATTACCTTTTGAATTATGGTGCTGGAGGAGACTCTTGAGAGTCCCATGGACTGCAAGAAGATCAAACCTATCCATTCTTAAGGAAATTAGCCCTGAGTGCTCACTGGAAGGACAGATCATGAAGCGGAGGCTCCAATACTTTGGCCACCTCATGAGAAGAGAAGACTCCCTGGAAAAGACCCTGATGTTGGGAAAGATGGAGGGCACAAGGAGAAGGGGATGACGGAGGATGAGATGGTTGGATAGTGTTCTCGAAGCTACCAGCATGAGCTTGACCAAACTGCGGGAGGCAGTGGAAGACAGAAGTGCCTGGCATGCTCTGGTCCATGGGGTCACGAAGAGTCAGACATGACTAAATGACTAAACAACAACACCATTATGTTCTGTGCAACTTCAACGCATTTTCCCCCTTCCCCAAGAGAGATTTTAAGGGAAGGTGTTTAATGAATTGAGAAAAGGAGGCCATTCTGGGAGCCATGGATGACATGACTGGATGCTTAGTGGAAGTGGGAAACAGAGGAGATGGCCAGTCTTCTGCGATAAATATAATAAACTGCATTCAGATAGGAAACAGTGACATCAACAAGTCACAGCGGGGAGTCATTTCCCAATTTATATTTCGTTCTGGATTGCGAGCCTGAGAAAGGTCACCTCCATCTAAATGTGGAACCAGCTCAGTCCCAACATGACTCAGGAATCCATGTGCTCCCACCATCAATATCAGCTCTGAAGTTTTTGGATAAGCCCTCTGGAATGAGAGTTAATAGCCGACTAGCTCAAAACAAGTAGAGCTGGAGGAGCCACTATGAAGCCAAGGCACAATTCCCTAGTCAGCTGCTGCTTATTCTGGCCAAAAGAGACATTTCTGCCCTTCTGAAAGCTAAAGAAGAAAATAACTCCTTTATGATTAATGGCCTTTCTTAAAAGCAAAGAAAGAGTTGCATAAAACCTCATGGTGGTGGTGGGGTTGTTGTTTTGGTTTTTGTTTACATGACATGTGATAAATTTATCATTGGTTTCCTCCAGAACTGTAGTAAGAGAGAACGCGGTTGTAAATTCTGGGGGTGGGAACGGAGGGAAATTCTGCTTCTGAGAAGGAGAGATGCATAAATCAAGGGCAAAATTTGGAGTGATTTGAAAATAAGCACGATGAAGGTTTCCAGGGCTGGGAATATGTATACTTCAGCACCTAGGAAAGGAAGTCTGGGTATATCTGCACCTTGCTTCTGTTTACATGCTTTCATTCCTTGACCCCCCCCCCTCTGCCTCTCTCTTCTGCCCCTCCACTCAGTTTCTGCCCCTTGTCAAGACTTCAGATTGTATGTTTTTGGGGACAGAGACCTGGCTTTTGCTTTTGGGTGTAAAACAGGGGTGGAGAACATTTTTCTACCCGAGGGCCACACTGCCTTCAGGGAAGCCTTCCAAGGGCCATTTGCCAGTGGTGGGCGGGAACAGTGGCAAAAGTGAGTGGAACAATGAATGTTACTTTTACCTTTGTACAGTAGGCAAGTTTCAACACACTTCCCATCATGCCAGGATATGGTTACTTTGGTGGCCAGGGATATTCAACAAGCCCCTCCTTTGCCAGCCAAGGTTATTTTGTAGCAGAAGAGACAGGGCCGGCCCACCCATGAGACAAGGCGAGGGAACCACCTCAGGCAGCAGGATCCACAGGGGCAGCAGATCCCATAATCATTCCCCCCTCCCACTTGTTCCTGATGGAGATCTTCTATCACCCCTTCTTCACTGGTGCCATTTTGGGGCCTGCCTCAGGTGTGAAAAGGTCTTGGGCTGACCCTGAATAAAGAAGAAAATAATATACAGTGGTACCTCGGTTTACAAACTTAATCCATTCTTAAACTGAAAACGTTCTTAAACCAAGACGTGCTTTCCCTAATGAGGCCTCCTGCCGCCGGTGCCCTTCCACCGTTCAGCTTCCATTGATAGACTGAGGTAAAGTTTGCTAACCGGGACACAACTTCCAGTTTTGAGGAGTTCTTATACCGAATATTTCGTAAACAGGGCTGTTCATAAACCAAGGTACCACTGTATTATTGCAGCATCACGCTATGGCAGGGGCAGGGGCAGTCAACCTGGAGTCTTCCAGATGCTACGGACTACAGGTTTTTCTTCTTTCCTGCCCATTATTTATTATTATTTTATTTATTAGATTTATATACTGCCTTTCATCATAAGATCTCAAGGCGGTTCACGGAATAAAATACAGGATAAAAACAAGTAAATAATTAAAACACAACAGCGAAACAATAACTTCCCCTTCCCATAGACACATTTAAAATACTAGAATATTAATCAGCCAAAGGCTTGCTTGAAGAAGAACATTTTCGCCTTGCACTTAAAAATATATAATGAAGATGCCAGGCGAATCACCTTGGGGAGAGCATCCCACAAACAGGGAGCCACTAGAGAGAAGGCCCTGTGTTGCCACCCTCCAAGACCTCACATGGAGGAGGCACACAATGAAGTGTGGTGGCCATGACTGGTGGGAGTTGTAACCAGTGGCGTAGCAAGGTCAGGTGGTATCCAGTGCAGAAAATTTCTTGTCATCCCCCCCATTGAATTTTTTTTTTTCTTTTTGCCTGCAAAAATGGTTTGACTTTATTTCATATTTTCTTACAAAGGAATGTGTGTTCTGGGCCTCTGATAACAAGTAGGCGACTGTGGACAGATACTTAAATCTACAGGATGGATTGTGTTTTGGCTTGTGTTATTTTATTTATAGCAGGCATCTCCAACTCCCAAGAGACTGCGATCTACTCCCACTATAAAAAAAACTGGCAGTGACCTACCCATTGGATTTATCAAAGTTGTTGAGCTGTTGAACCTCTGAAGGTTCACTGTCTCTCACAGACGGTTTTTTGCCACCCCCTCAGAGGTGACACCCAGTGCGGACCATCCCCACCGCACCCACCTTGCTCCACCCCTGGTTGTAACCGAAAGCATCTAGAATGCACCACACTGTGACTCCTGATCGCTGCTCAGTTCAATAGCTGCAGTTCCCCACTCTGGCCACCTGCAGTGGTGGTGCTGTTCAGCAGCAGAAAGCAGACTAGTGTCCCTCTCCTCCAACCAGCTGCCATCGTTGGTGGAACAAGGACACTGGTGCTGCTACAGTTGAACTGGCCAGAGTTGTGTGGAGCAGGGTGGTTGCAAGGCTGGTGCTTTACAGTACACCCACACCGCCCTGATCTTGCTGCCACTCTGCCCCACCTCCACGCCATCTAGGCAGCTCCATAGCACCACCCCATCACCCCAGGCACTCCTGCCTGCAGCTGGAATTCCCTGTATTAGACCTCTTACATGTACTCTTCCTCCTTCCTTCCTTCCTTCCTTCCTTCCTTTCTTTCTTTCTTTCTTTCTTTCTTTCTTTCTTTCTTTCAAACAATAATAATACTCTGAGTCCTGAGTAGCTCCGGTGCAATAAGTGGCCCTGTGTGGTTTTCAAGCCAAGTTTGCGGGAGGAAATCTGACCATAAATATCCATAACTTTTCTACATGGAAATGATCAAGAAGGATCAAAACATCAGAAAATTTGCCAGGCGCATTTGGGTATGTACTTTAATAGCTAGCTCTGGGATTAAGGAACTGCTGAAGTATAAAAAATTAAAATGCTTATTTTGCCTCCTTTGCATCTTCTGATCAACTCCTCAGTCATGAATGCTGAAGCTTCGTGAAGGAAATGTAATTAGCACACTTCCTTCCTGGCAGGAACCATGCTGCTCTTTTTAAAGGGAAGTGGAAGGCATTCTTCCACTTACAATCGCATGTAAATTGTATAATTTATTAATAATTCCAGGAGCACTTGATATTTATTTTAATTAATCTTTAAGTCAGACGCAAACACTGGGGAGTAACAGCGGGTCATCTGAAGTGGCAAAAATTGTTGGCATTTTTTTAAAATAAAAAAAAAACACACTTAAGAAAAATATTCTTGAGCAGATTCTTTTAATGAAAATGTAAATTATTCAAATGAATGCAAAGTTGGGTCTAAAAGTTTGGGGTAAAGTGAAATACAAAACATGGAGGTTTGTCCTTATAAAATGAAAAGGTTTGTCTTTATTTTATAATATGAATAATAATAATTTATTATTTATATCCCACCCACCTGCCTAGGTCTCCCCAGCTACTCTGGGGGGCTCCCAACGGAATATCAAAAACACAATTAAACATCAAACATTAAAAACTTCCCTAAAGACGACTGCCTTCACATGTCTTCTAAAATTCAGATAGTTGTTTGTTTCCTTGATGTCTGATGGGAGTGGGCGCCACTACCAAGAAGGCCCTCTGCCTGGTTCCCTGTAACCTCACTTCTCACAGCGAGGGAACCACCAGAAGGCCCTCAGTGCTGGACCTCAGTGTCCTGGCTGAACGATGGGGATGGAGATGCTCCTTCAGGTATATTGGTCCTCTGAGGTCGTTTAGGGCTTTAAAGTTCAGCACCAACACTTTGAATTGTGCTTCATTTTCAATGAAGTGATCCTTCTGTGTGGCAGCACATAATCTCTGGAACTCCCTGCCCAATGACCTCAGGCAGGGGCCTTCATTATATTGCTTTGAGTGCTTGCCCAAAGTGTCTTTGTTTAGGCAAGCAAACCCCAACATGGAATTTTAAGACAGACAGTGAACATTTTGCGTGTGCCGAATGTTCACCTCCTGTATGGAATTCCATGTTTGCATATTTGTTTTAAAACTGGTGGTTTGTTTATATTTTGATAAATTTTATGTTGATTTGTTCTTAACAGTTGATATTATCAGTATTTTTAATGTATGTTTTATATTGTTTTCTGTCAACCACTGCGGAGGGGTGGGGGGCAGTCCTGTGACAGGATTCGCTGCATATCTTCTCCAAGACTCAGCATGGCAAATTAAATAATAGGCAATTAAACACCAATTAAACACCAATGATGGGTATAAATTGAGGAGACGTTAACATATATTTAAATTCCAGAACATAAGTTTAGTATCTGTCACCCAAACCCAACTCAAACAGAAAAAAATCTTAAAACTCTTTGAGAAAGCATGCCAACTCCAGTTTTGGCAATTACAGTCGCAGAAACATAAGTTGCGGAGTCAGAAAGCATGGACCTTTCTGAATGCCAATACTAGCTAACCAGATATGGACTAATGTGTGGATTGTAACTTCGTTTTCTGCCAGCTTTTGCACTTTATGAATATCCTGATATAATTCACAGCTTCAAAAAGAAAAAGAGAGTATCAAAATCCTTCTCAAAATATCAGATGCTGGGGTCGAGGAAGCTGCACGGTGGGAGATTTAGAGCAGACAAAAGGAAGCAATTATTTGGATAGCACCTACTTAAACTATGGAAGTCACCACCGCAATATACAGTGATGTGGGGACAGCTGGAAAAGGGGATGAGACAAATTCACAGAGGGTAATGTTGGTTACGTGCTACCTCCAGTATCAAAGACAATATGCCTCTGAACACCACTTGTTGGGAATCACAAGTGGGGACAGTGCTGTTGTCCTTCTGTCCTAGGTGTGAGCTTCCCATGGACATTTGGTTGGCCATGGTAGAGACGAAGAAGAGAAGAGTTTGGATTTGATATCCGGCTTTATCACTATCCGAGGGAGTCTCAAAGTGGCTAACATTTTCCTTTCCTTTCCACCCCCACAACAAACACTCTGAGAGGTGAGTGGGGCTGAGAGACTTCAGAGAAGTTTGACTAGCCCAAGGTCACCCAGC
This sequence comes from Podarcis cretensis, assembly GCF_951804945.1. Lineage (NCBI taxonomy): Eukaryota > Metazoa > Chordata > Lepidosauria > Squamata > Lacertidae > Podarcis > Podarcis cretensis. The sequence goes on from NC_137179.1 coordinate 15,630,441, forward strand.
AGCTGCATGTGGAGGAGCGGGGACGCGAACCTGGTTCACCAGATTACGAGTCTATCGCTCTTAACCACTACACCACACTGGTAAGAAGAGGATGCTGGACTAGATAGGATTTTGAGCTGATCCAGCAGGGCTGCTGCTACGCTCGTCTTTAACACTATGATCTCCTTGCTGACCTTGTTGAGCTGAAGTCCAATGCTCAAACAAGAGAGACAGAGGCCAACCCAACACATTTGACTAGCCGTGCATGGAAGTGAAATGCTAGTCTATCACAATCCTGGGGCTGATCTAAGAAGCCCATTCTGATCTAAGAACCCAACTGGCTAATCAGTATAAACTACCACCACTACCTCCTCCTGTTAGGAAGAACCTCAGGAAGCTGGACCACAGGTGCATCCAGCTCAGTGTTTCCCAAACTTGGGTCTCCAGCTGCTTTTGGACTACAATTCCCATCATCCCTGACCACTGGTCTTGCTAGCTAGGGATGATGGGTGTTGTCATCCAAAAACAGCTGGAGACCCAAGTTTGGGAAACATTGATTTAGCTTGATATCCTTTGCACTGATGGGCAATGGCTCTTCAGGATCAGACAGGGAACATTCACAGTCCTAGGCTGGATCTAGACACATCAAAAAAGCGATTCCATTAAATGTGTTGTAAACTTCATAAAGGGAAATCCCATTGGCGGAAGATGGGACTCCACAGCGCCATCTGGTGTCACAGTGTTATAACTCATATTAAGCGTTTTTTCTTCACTAATGTAGCTGAGTCCCTACACGGCACTGCCAGGAACCGAACCTGATACCTTCTGCATTCAAAGCAGATGCTCTAACTCAGAGTTATGACCCTTTCTTCTCCTCCTCCAGCATCCTAGCAGCTTGCTTCTTTGACCACATCGCTACAGGGTTCCTGGCCTTTCCCCTACTACTCTGACCCTACACTGAACTGCTTTCACAAGCTTCAATAGACTCTGCTTTAATAGATTTGCACACAGACCATGGCTCTGAAGTTGAGCATTTACAGATGTGTGTGCCTTGAACGAGTGGCATGGTCTTGCTCTGTTTGCTTTATTTTACTGAGATTGCAGAGAATATACAATGAGGGGAAGGACTGGGAGGAAAGATGAGAAGTTTGCTCTTGGACCTATTGACTTTGAGGCTATGATGAAGCATCCTTGCAGTAATAATAACAATACTTGTTTTCCTGGCTCAGTCCTTTGTCCTTCTCTGTATCCGCCTCATCCCCAAGCAGAGGGTTTCTTCAGCCATATAATGTGTACAAGAATAGATCTCCTAAGAGACAATGTGGGCATATGCATACACTGCTGAACACAATATACAGAAATGCATTATATGGAGGGGGAATTGCTTGTGAAAATATGTACTGTATATCGGGAATAATTGCATATTAAAATGTGCCTATTAAGAAAAATAAACACTCAAATGCTGACAAATTTTAATGAGGACTTTTTAAAAAGATGGAAACTGATGCAGAAATGTGGATAATTGAACTCAAGATGGGGAAAATGAGACACTGAGAAAAACTGAGAAGAACCATGTGTGCCCTATTTATGAGGGTGGGAGAGGCTAACCCATGATGCCTTGTGACCCCCCTCATTCATTCCTCTGCACAGGTAGAGGTCTGAGAATTCCCAATGTCTCAGTTTCATTTCACTCAAAATATTGGGTCATTTGCAACTCCAGGGAGAGATATGAATGGGGAGAATTTTTGAGGCGAATGAAGGAAAAAAGATCCCAGAACCACTTCCTGCTTTCAGGCTTGGCTCAGGATACTGAAGAAACCTGTCAAGCAAAGTGGCCTCTCTTATGAAGCCTTCCTTTGTCCAGAGACCATAGTACAAAAATAACCAACTTTGTCTCCGTTAAACAGACCACAGTACAAAAATAACCAGCTTCCTGTTGGCGAAATGGCCTGGCCTTTCACAAAGGTAAAATGCATTTATTTGTTCTCTCGACCGAGCTGCTTTGAGCCATGATGGCTGTAGGATGAGCAGTGGAAAATGAGGGGTGGGGGAAGCCAAGGAGGTGTAGGTTTGGCCTTATGCAGCCAACCTTTCCTGTGAGTCCTCGCAGGACCATTCCTATCCTTGAGGGTGGCCCAGCTGGGCTGGATTGCTCAGATTAGGAGCCCTAATTGCCACAGGTGCCAGCCATGGAGATCACCAGCTCTGCCTGGTTGAGGCAGGTACAAAAAGTGTGGGGCAATGTGGTTGAATAGGAAGAGGAAGATGGACCAGACCAAACACTGCTGAGTTTGCCCACAGTTCTATGTGGATGAAGGTTTTGTTGTTTAGTCATGTCCGACTCTTTGTGACCCCATGGACCAGAGCAGGGCAGGCACTCCTGTCTTCCACTGCCTCCTGCAGTTTGGTCAAACTCATGTTAGTAGCTTCGAGAACACTGTCCAACCATCTCGTCCTCTGTTGTCCCCTTCTCCTTGTGCCCTCAATCTTTCCCAGCCTCAGGGTCTTTTCCAGGGAGTCTTCTCTTCTCATGAGGTGGCCAAAGTAAAGGTCTGGTGGGGGGAATTGTTCCTTAGGGGTTCTTTCTCATTGTAGGGTTTACTCTTTGAGGGTTTACGTTGTTGCTGCTGTTTGAGGAAGCTTTCCTCCTCTCTTCAAATAAAAATATATTTCCCCTCATATATTGACTACCAACAATCCTTTAAAGAACCAGCGGAGTTAGTTGGCAAAACAGGATGACAGGCTAAAGCCATTTCCCACATATTAGCTGGACAGCAAAGAAATCCATGTTTTATTGGGAACTGCCTTTGCATAGTCAGGTTACAAAAAACCACACATTTTTAAAAATGAAAAAAACCAGTGAAGTACACCTAAAATTAGAACACAGATTAAACAAGGCTTGTTGGCTGTTGTTTTTTTTAAAGATAAAAAAAAAGTACTCAATAAATTTAGTCTGTAGCTTGTGGCTTTTTCATAAATCATTTCACAAATCACTTCATCTGGGGTAGTGGAATCAGTGCAGGTTTTCCACACTCAAAAGCCAAACTCTGCATTACTTATTTTGGTTTTTGGTTTGTTTGTTTGTTTAGAGGGCTTAATTCAGGGGCAAAGAATGTTGAGGATGCAAATTGGTCATGGCACAGGTTGCGTGGCTGTACTGGAATTCAGGCTCCTTGGGAATGTTCTTCTGCAAGAGCAAAATCCAGCACAGCAGACCCAACAAGACTGAACCCCAAAGCTTGGCATTCTCAGTCTATCAGGGTGGGCTGCAGGATGGTTGCGGCTTTGCCCTTCAAGGCTCTACAAAGGCACTGGGGAATGGGAAAAACTATGGTGCCTAAGCAGTACTTGAGATGGGGGTGAGGAACATCAGACCTGGGGGCTGAATGTGGCCCTCTGGGCTTCTCTGTCTGGCCCTCAGGACTCTCCTTAGCCCATGCCCCTTCCCCAGGCCACATCTACACCAGCTCGGCTGTGCACCCTCATTGAATGCTTTTACCTGGCTGGAATGTGTCATTGAACTGTGATAATACCTACACTGTGCCTGGATACAGGATGGAAATGTGTGAGAGCATGTAGCTCCATCTGGTTTATGAAGACCCTCCAAGTGTCCCTGTTTTGTGGGGACAGTCCTGAATTTACAGAAGCTGTCCTAGTTTCTAATTTGATCCTGGAATGTCCTGCTTTTCCTTAGGACATCTCAACTTTCATTGGAGAAATGTTGGAGGGAATGGAGTTATGCAGCCCCCGAGCCAAGGATATAAGTAACTATACAACCATTAAAATACATCTGAAGGCAGCCTGTGTAGAGGGAAGTTTTTAAATGTTTGTTGTTTTATTATATGTTGGAAGCTGGCCAGAGTGCCTGGGGCAACCTAGTCAGATGAATGGTGGGGGGAGGGTGAGGAGAAGAAGAAGAAGAAGAAGAAGAAGAAGAAGAAGAAGAAGAAGAAGAAGAAGAAGAAGAAGAGGAGGAGGAGGAGGAGGAGGAGGAGGAGGAGGAGGAATGCTGGATATTTTCATCAGAGAAAGTTGGAGTGTATGGCTTATGTGTGGCCAGAAAGAACAAAGTCACATCCATTTCTCCACTCGTTTTTGTGTCTGGCCCTGTCTATCACTGGCATGTGGTCCCTGGAAGGCTCCCGATGAAGGATTGTAGCCCTCAGTCTGGAACAGGTTCCTCAACCCCTGGCATTGGTCTATGCCAGGCCTCTGCTGCAGCAACTCAGCTTAGTAAGAAATCAGCCGCCCCTAAGAAACTGACGTGCGACTATCCATTCTCCCCTTGTCCTTTCTATATATATATATATATATATATATATATATATATATATATATATAAACCCAAGCAAACAAACTGCATTTGCTCTTGGAAATAACGAGTTAGAATTATTTGAAAGCTGAGAGATCACATCTCTATTCTTTCCTTAAGCTGAGCACCCACAAGCTTAGCATTGTCAGACTATCAAGGTTGGGTCCAGGGCAGGGGTGCCAATTTGAATAAAATATGGGGGGCACGTAAGCCCCTCCCCACCTAATCAATCACATGACATGGTGTATGTACACCATTTGAATGGTATTACCCATCATCTTTGAAGGTGGCCCCCTCAAATATATTATGGGGGGCGAAGTCCCCTTGGCCTCTAGGACTGGGCTCCTTTGGTTCAGGGCTTTGCAGGCCCTTTGGTATGGTACCTTCAATGAACCTCTCTAACATGGAAGAGGTGGGTCATGCAAACTGAGACTTCTCTTCGGTCACATGTGATCATCTTTGACACTCTGTGCCAAGTGGAAAGAGTGATGAGGTCAGCATAGTGGGCCTTCTGGGGTGGAAGAAAATGACCAACCCTGTTTCCACCACCTCAGAGTTGGCCCTGAAGCCTGTTATCATGTTTGCTGCTTTCTTTTACTATTTTCCTTTCAATCCCTAGGGAGGCCTGCTTGGCTCCCACTGAACGTCAAAGCTAGTTTGAAATGTGACCCAATTTTCATTCTGCTTCCCATGGCCCTATATGGACAGTGAGTAGCAAAGAACGGTCTTGCTTCAGCACAGTCTGACAGGCATCCAGGATTAACAGTTGCAAACCAAACTTCGAAACTCAAACTGTATAACGACGATGCTAATGATTATAGTGAATAATGATATTTAGTCTGCAGCTTGCTTTGTAAGCCTTATGTCTTGACACTGGTCTTGCAACATTGACCGCTAGTATTTCCATCTTACAGGCAGAGAACTGAGGAAATGACTTCAGTGAGTAAACCACTACCACCCATCATGCTTAGGATTTCAGCTCTGGCATTCCAGATCTAACTCTAACCACAGGAGCTGTTTGAACCAGTTAAGCTGCAATATGTTCTGCCACCGGATGTGGTGATAGCTCACGTTGGCTTTTTGTTGTTGTTGTTTAGTCATATCTGACTCTTCATGACCCCATGGACCAGAGCACGCCAGGCACTCCTGTCTTCCACTGCCTCCCGCAGTTTGGTCAAACTCATGCTGGTAGCTTCGAGAACACTGTCCAACCATCTCTGTCGTCCCCTTCTCCTTGTGCCCTCCATTTTCCCCAACATCAGGGTCTTTTCCAGGGAGTCTTCTCTTCTCATGAGGTGGCCAAAGTACTGGAGCCTCAGCTTCAGGATCTGTCCTTCCAGTGAGCACTCAGGGCTGATTTCCTTCAGAATGGAGAGGTTTGATCTTCTTGCAGTCCATGGGACTCTCAAGAGTCTCCTCCAGCACCATAATTCAAAAGCATCAATTCTTCGGCGATCAGCCTTCTTTATGGTCCCGAAAACTGATGGGCAAATTCATGGTAGAAAGGCTTACCAATGGCTATTAGTCATGACAGACATACAGAACCTTTATGTTCAAAGACATTAGCCCCCAAATTAACAATTGCTAGGGAACAACATTGGAATAAATTGCTTGTCCTTGTGTCCTGCTTGTGGGATTTCCAGAGACATCTGGCTGTGAGAAACGGGATTCTGAACTAGGCGAGGCTTTTGGTCTGGTCAAGCAAAGCTTGTCCTATGTTCCTATGGCCACAACTAGCATGCCATCCACATCCTGGACACCACTGTGACATCAGACAGCTGAGAAGGGGAAAATAAATAAATCAATAGACCTTGTTCCATAAGGTACTTAATGCTAGAAGCATGCTGGAAGTGCATTACCCACTGTGGTAGCTGGTGCCCCTTGGAACTTGTAGGCTGGAGGGGACAGGGAGACAAGGACAACACCAAGTCTAAGGAACAGGAAACTGAAGGAGTGTCTCCACCCCCATTGTTCAGCCCGGACACGAGGTCCAGTGCGAGGGCATTCTGGTGGTTCCCTCACTGTGAAATTACAGGGGACCAGACAGAGGGCCTTCATGGTAGTGGTGCCCGCCCTGTGGAACGCCCTCCCAGCAGATGTCAAGGAAATAAACATCTACCTCACTTTTAGAAAACATCTGAAGGCAGCCCTGTTTAGGGAAGTTTTTAATGTTTGATGTTTTATCGGGGTTTTTTTACATTCTGTTGGGAGCCGCTGGGGGTATAAGTAATAAATTATTATTATTATTATTATTATTATTATTATTATTATTATTAGTGCATTTGCCTGGGCTGGTGAAGGTGAGATCAGGCCATGACCCAAAATATACAGGTGTCAGGGGCTCAGGAGCAGAAGCACAGGGAAGAGGGGAGATGGAGAGCGAAGGGGAAGAATCTGAGGGCAGCGTAGGAGAAGATGACAGTGGCCCGAGAGATTCCATGAGCCTCTCCAGCGAATCGGAAGATTCACAGAAGGGGGCGCCGGTGGCCAGGGCAAGGGGGGTCCCAAGGGGGACACTCCAGAAGCAAGGGGCCAGCGGGGACTCCCAGAGCAGCAGTTGGAGATCAGGACCAGCTTCCCCACCTGAGCATAGTGGGGGGGAAGAGTCCCAGGTATCGGGGGTAGCGTCTCCCCCAGCAGGGAGAGAAGAGGAGTCAGGGCTGACCACGCCTCCATCGGAGAGTCAGGCAACGGAGGGGAGGTCAGGTCCAGCTAGCATCCCGGAAGAGGGAAGCAGTGACAGAAGCCGTGTAACGGTCAGGAGGAAGGTCACTGGGTTGGCGCAAGAGCCAAGTTCAAAAGTACAGGCGCGCAGGGCAGCAGAGAACGAGGATTGGGAACCGGGTCCTAAAGCCCGCAGGAGGCAGGGGGAGGAGTCAGGGGACTCAGCGTCAGAAGAGTCCAGAAAGGGGAATGCCCCAGCGGACAGGAGGACCCAGAGGAGAAGAGAGCAGAGGAAGAGGTGGAGCAGGGCGAGAATCTTAAACTGGTGTCAGGGGGGAGGAGATTCAGACGGAACTTCGGCGGTCTAGGGTTTAAGATGTAGAGCTGCGTGCTACGGCTTTGGAATGGAAACTGAACTTCAATAGAGACTTTTGTATATAACGACGACCTGGCATTGGTCCTCTGTGAGCTGGGACCTTGGGCAGCTCTGACAACAGGTTATAATCTTGTTGAGCTTCAGCAAATCATATCTTGCGGATCAAAAAAACCTGGATGGCTTACTAGATCCCAGTTGTCATGGTGGTGGGCAAAAACATTGGGTTTCTTTTTTTAATTAACCAAAATCATTGCAAGTGCCAAAGAAGTAATGAAATGGGAAAGACCTTCCCTATGCAAGCTAAAGTGAAATCCGAAAGCTGTGAGCAATTTCAGCTAGGCCATAAGAAGCGTCAACTATGCTAAAGAAGCGGCTTTCAAGGTCAAGCCAGACCCAGGGTTTGACTTTATCTCCCAGGTATAAAATTAAAGGAGGCAAGTGCAGCTAGGATATACACACACACACCTCATTTTCCTTCTTCTTTCCCAGAGCGTCATAATTTGGGGGAATGTGTCACTGTATCCTTTATTCCTTCTCTTTCCTCCCTTGCACATTTCATTGCATCCTGTCATGGAATATATAGGGCTCAGACAGAACGGAAGCTTTGTCCCCTGAATTCAATTAAAAAGACAGAGATGGGAAGATCATGCGGGTAGCCATAAAGCAGAGTCATAAAAAGGATAGCACTAAGTTCACTTATTGAGAGACTCCTTCACAAGTTCCCTCAACTTCCTTTAGAAGTAGAATTGATGCTGGCATTGCCCTCTTAAGCAGAAAAGGAGGAGGTTGTATTACTGTGTGCTGCAGACAAAAGGGCTTGATAGAGTGGCCAGATTCAAAGTCAGAGCACCAGATGGGAGTAGCCAAACTCAAGCCTATACATGTTGCTTCAAAGTCAGTCCCATTTATTTCAATGGGACAAATGTAAGTATGTAAGGAGTGCAATCTCACTCAGCTTTCCAGGGGGTTGCAGAACAGCTAGATCTGCTTCAGATCAGTCCCTGGGTGGATCTACACACAGGGGAAAAACCACTATGAATAAGTCAGAACTTAGATAGTTATAAAAAAGAGATAATAAACCCTATGGAAAATCATATATACAAATTCCCTGCTCTCTGGCACCATCTGGTGTTGCATGTTTATAGCGCATTCAAATCGTTGGGTTTTTTTTTACTAATGTAGCTGAGTCCCCTGTTATCCTGGCAACCTGCCAATTCTCCCGTCTCTGTCTGATCCTCATAACCTGGAGAAGGATGGTTCTTTTTCATTGTCAATGCCCTTAATGGCTTGGTAAAGGTAAAGGTAAAGGAACCCCTGACCATTAGGTCCAGTCGTGACCGACTCTCGGATTGCGGCACTCATCTCGCTTTATTGGCCGAGGGAGCCGGCATACTGCTTCCGGGTCATGTGGCCAGCATGACTAAGCTGCTTCTGGCGAACCAGAGCAGCGCACCGTTTACCTTCCCGCCGGAGCGGTACCTACTTGCACTTTGACGTGCTTTCGAACTGCTAGGTGGGCAGGAGCAGGGACCGAGAAATGGGAGCTCACCCCGTCATGGGGATTCGAACCGCCGACCTTCTGATCGGCAAGCCCTAGGCTCTGTGGTTTAACCCACAGCTCCACCTGCGTCCCTAATGGCTCAGTACTTGGTTCTATTATATACCGTATTGGACCGAATATAAGCCACACCTGAATATAATCTGTACCTTTAAAATTGGAGGGGGGGGGGAGAAGAAAAAAATAAAAAAATAACCGAATATAAGCTGCTCCATTCCTCTCTGCTCTGCTCCTGGCTGCATACTGGGGGTGGGGTGGGTGGAGCCACGCTGCATTGCCAGCAGCCTTCCCCCGTCCTCTCTCTCTCCCTTCCCAGCCTTGGGGGAGAGGACGTGTGACTACGCGTGGGACGGGTGCTGCTTTGCTGCATTCCTGGCGCTGTTTGCCCCACGCACCTGATTGCATACCGTAATCACGAATATAAGCCGCGCTTTAACTTTTCACAGTCGGAATTTGGGGGGGGGGGGGAGTGAGGCTTATATTCAGGCCAATACGGAATATATTATTCTCCTTTCAAAGAGATATCATTTTAGGGTTGTGGCCTGTATTCAATGTTCCCATATATTCAGACAGTTTGGTATATATTAGGGTATACATTAAAGGACACTATTCTAATAAGATATCAGGTGTTTTTGGCATGGGCCTGGCCCAGTGGCGTAGCGTGGGGGGTGCAGGGGGGCTGGCCGCACTGGGCGCAACATCTGGGGGTTAGGGTTAGGGGGCGCAAATCCACAGGTTAGGGGGTGCAAATTACTTGCCTTGCCCCGGGTGCTCACAACCCACGCTACGCCACTGGCCTGGCCTACTGAGGGAGCCACCCACCTTGCACACAAATTGATTGTTATCTGCATCATGCTATTCTGTCCTTTCCTGAAATGTATTAGTCCTTGCATTTCATATTGCAGTTAAATTGAATCTTGTGTCTCTGTTAATTGAATGTTGTATCATTCCCTCAGTTGAGTGCTACATCTATTAATATTTATTTAAGCATCCATTTTATACATGCCTCTCTGTACTGAATTAAGGGGCCAGGAATTGCCAAGGAGGAATGAGGATCCAACTTCAGCCCAGTACGAATGCCAAATCAGGGCTAAAAATATTAAATATCATTATTACCAGTAGGTGGTATGCATTAGCTACTATTTCCGAACCAGTGGGCTATTTTGCGGCTTTGGAAACAATAAATCTCCCTAGACTGAAAAGATTTGTCTCTGTGTGAAAAAGAGTGATTATCAAATCATAAGTATTCATGATAAATCCTAAGTACTAGGAGGTGTTCATGCTGGGAATAATTAGTAACACACCTCGACATTACTGAATGTCAATGGCGTTTCGAATGCTCTTCACAAAACAATGCCTGCAACGAAGGTGCGTGAGTTTTAAATGGAACCGAGTAATTTTGTTAATTGCAGAGATATTGTAGGAAATGAAAAAAGAAGGCCTCTCGGAGACTATAAACTACCGTGTGAAGACACACAAAACAGCCTTCCATATTTAATGATCCGGTAACTGTTCTCAATTGCACACAATTTTATTTTGGGGCGATGCTTATGGGAAGGTGGGTGAAATAGGATGAGAAGATGGTTCCCTGCAAAGCTTATGGGAATAAGGAAGAAAGCAAGACTTGGGCCCTTGGGACTCCCAGGCAATGCAGAAATTGCATCCCTGGCTCCCAGGCTCTCAGGCCATGAGCCTCAAGGGAGACTTGAACTGGCGACCTGCTGCATGCCAATCATAACACTTTCAACACTCTTAAATCAGGGGTTTCTTTCCAGGAGGGATGTCAGTGAATTCCATCAAAAACAGAAATGGGAGCAGAAATGGCTGGTGCTCCCTTAATCATCCCATGTCCTGAATGGAAATCAGTCCAGTGAAAATGACCAGTATTTCCTGGAATAATGTAGTGACAATGTACCTTATACAGTTTCCGCAATTAATTACATAAATTACACGTTGTATTCACTCATACAAACCTGCCCAGGTTTTGAGATCTTTGGGGGAGGAACTTCCCTCAGTCCCACCACTCACACAGGCATGCTTGGTAGGGGACACCAGAAAGGGCCTTCTTGGTGGCTGCTCCCAGACTCTGGAACTTCTTCCCTAGAGAATTTAGACTGGCTCCCTCCTTCCACTAGCAGGTGAATATTTCCTTGTTCCAACAGGCTTTTGGAAAGTGACCAGTTTTAATGAGAGGGCTGGTGCGGTGCTGTTTTTATTGAAATTATTTGTATGTTTTAAACAGATTCTATATGTTGTAATTCAATTAATGTTTAATTGTTTTTAATTAATGCTTTTTCCTATGTTTTAGAAATTATTGGTTTTATCTGTAAGCCACCTTGAGCCCCCTAAGGGAAAAATGTGGGGTATAAAAAACCCCAAATAAATGCAATTTATCATGTATTGTTTAATGGAATTTCAACCTTTGTCATCTTTCTATTTCAGGACAACATCCGGCTTCAGCACCGTGACTTGCAAGTTGCAGAAATAGCAGACGTTGAATTAAATCAACTCTGTCTGAGATTTCAACTATCTTTCTGGAGGACACTCAAAAGCATTCATCTTTATTGTCAACAGTGGTCATAAAACAGCTCCTTTGTGCGACTGGGATCTGGTCATAAACGGAAAAATTTGGCAGGGTGCTTATGAAACCATATTAGCATCATTGCATTGCACCATAAAAACAAAACAAAAAAAACTTATGGCCAAACGTTTTAATTGCAGCATGCAGCATGATGAAGCACTTTCATCTGAATGATTATTAGTGAGAGCCAAAAATATGCCACAAGTGTGGCATTTTGTGAGATTACTTAAATCAGAAACGAATTTCTCTGCTTATGAAAGATGTATTTGAACCAGCAGCACTCTTCTCTGGTGGGCCAGAGGGGATTATTTAGGACTGAACTTTAAATGGTGATGTTCCTCTGCATTTGATTATTTGCTGCTTTTTGACTATGGCTGCATCTCTACAGTACAGTGGTACCTCGGGTTACATACACTTCAGGTTACATACACTTCAGGTTACATACGCTTCAGGTTACCGACTCCGCTAACCTAGAAATAGTACCTCGGGTTAAGAACTTTGCTTCAGGATGAGAACAGAAATCGCTCAGCGGCAGCCGGAGGCCCCATTAGCTAAATTGGTGCTTCAGGTTAAGAACAGTTTCAGGTTAAGAACGGACCTGCAGAATGAATTAAGTTCTTAACCCGAGGTACCACTGTATAAACATTCTTGTATTGCCCCAGAATGCCTGACTTGATGCCATTCTGGGAAGGCATTGTAAAAATTAATGCACACCTCAAATGTTGCCTTTCAGCTGGTCGACGCGCCCAGGGGCAGGGCAAGCTGCCAATATGGGCGGGGCGAGAGCGGAGCGAGCTGCCCATAGGGATGGGGTGCATTGCGGGCCCTCCAGAGTCTGCCTGCCTCCTCCCACTCAGCCACCCTACAGCTGTGGGGGAGGCAGTGGGTGGACCGTTTGGGCAGCGTGGAGCCTGCGCGCGCGTCCAAGCCACCGCGTGACACCGGGGGCGGCCCGTGCCCACCACACTCCCCTTCCTCTGTCCCTGCAGCTAGATCTATTATTTTTTGTGTGCATACATGCCTTTGAGCACTCCAGTATCTTCTTTTGGAGTGAGTTAAGTTGTGCTTCCCGTGACGTTTCATTGTACGTAACAAGTTGTGGAATTCCTTTCCCATAGAGCTGCATCTGGTACCTTCGGTTTTAAGTGAATGCTGAAGATGTACCTCTTCGCCCTGCCTTTTGTCGCTTCAGATGCCTATTTTTAAGACCTACATTATTTTTAAATTACAAAACTGCTTTTAATAGTTTGTAATGCTGTGTTTTAACGCAGGTGGCGCTGTGGGTTAAAGCCTCAGCGCCTAGGGCTTGCCGATCGAAAGGTCGGCGGTTCGAATCCCTGCGGCGGGGTGCGCTCCCGCTGCTCGGTCCCAGCGCCTGCCAACCTAGCAGTTCAAAAGCACCTCCGGGTGCAAGTAGATAAATAGGGACCGCTTACCAGCGGGAAGGTAAACGGCGTTTCCGTGTGCGGCTCTGGCTCTGGCTCTGGGCAGAGCAGCGATGTCACGCTGGCCACGTGACCCAGAAGTGTCTCCGGACAGCGCTGGCCCCTGGCCTCTTAAGTGAGATGGGCGCACAACCCCAGAGTCTGTCAAGACTGGCCCCTACGGGCAGGGGTACCTTTACCTTTACCTTTAATGTTGTGTTTTAATATTAATGTTGAGTTTTAATCACTGTAGCCCATCCTGGGACCCTAGGGTGAATTTGTTCTCTATGGGTTTGGATGCCTCCTGAGATATTGTCACCAAACTTGGCATGAGGAGTCCCCAGGTGGGGCGTAGGGATCTTTGTCTGTGTTTGGACACCAGACTCCATTCGGACAACAGGCACCATTGGCATGGCTCCACCCCATTTCTGGTGCCACGGGTCCAAACTCACAAATTACACGATCCATTTAAAAACCACAATATATTTTTGGTTTCTAAAAATTCCTGGGCAGCACCAGGCATTCCCTGGTAGTAAATTATAGTTTTAAAAACCCAAAAGAAACTTGCACACCACTGTATTGAAACAGAAACACCTTGTGCTTTCAGTGTTCCTAAATGCTTCATGTTGGAGCATACAGTGGCTAAAAAGCTCTCCTTCCATGCTGTTTGGACAGTTGTGGGAGGCTGGAGACAGACACCTTGTAGGGACCCTGTTGCAGAAATAGCCTTTGGTCCCAGAGAGCCAGTGTGGTGTAGTGGTTAAGAGCGGTAGTCTCGTAATCTGGGGAACCGGGTTCACGTCTCCGCTCCTCCACATGCAGCTGCTGGGTGACCTTGGGCCAGTCACACTTCTTTGAAGTCTCTCAGCCCCACTCACCTCACAGAGTGTTTGTTGTGGGGGAGGAGGGGAAAGGAGAATGTTAGCCGCTTTGAGACTCCTTAAAGGGAGTGAAGGCGGGATATCAAATCCAAACTCCTGCCACTGGTCTTATCGTGCACTTCCACATTATAAGGAAGAAGAAGGGGTCTCAAATACAGAAGCATTATTTTCTGTAGCATCCCTGAGTTGATAGTCAAGTCTAGTTACACTATTAGGGACATTCCAGACTCCTCCTTCCCTTCTTTTCTCCCTCCCTTCCACTTATCAAGTTATAAGGTAAACTTGCACACAGCACCACCTTTTAAAATAGCAAACCATGATCTTCAGCCTGTTTATGGGACACTGTTACTTTACAGAGCCAGAATAGTTACAGAAAAGTGAGCTGCACAGTGTCAATCATGCATCAAAATGTCAGCCAGGTTCTAAACATGGATTCTTTAAAACCAAAGGACAGAAGGTGCAGAAGGCCAAAATAGAAGCATTTTCATTCCACGTCTAAACATCACAAAGGGCTGACGATGCAACTTTGAAACACCAGGCAGTGTTTTAGGCACAAACTGACAAGAACTATGATGACTGAGAAGGAGGAAAGAAACTCCTCTGTACTCAGCACATCACTGTGGACAATGTCATGTGGCCAGCTATAAACCTTGCTTGAATGTTACCTTTCATCTAGGGCAGGTGTGGGGAACTTTTGGCCCTCCAGATATTGCTGAACTACAACATCCATCATTGGGGGCCATTGGTCATGCTTGCTGGAGCTGATGGGAGTTGAAGTTCAGTATTAGTTGATGGGACACAATTAGGATCAGGATTGCAATTAAGGGATGCTAAAAGATTCACCTTTGCCACCAGAAGCCTAAGTGGGATCCATGGCATAGAACATGGATGGGGACACTGTGGTCCTCCTGATGTTGTTGGACTACAATATCCATCATCCTTTGCTAAGGCTAATGGGAGTTGTAGTCTGACAACTTCTGAAGGCCAAAGTTGCCTCACACCTGAGCTAGGGCCACTTCTCTGGAACAACATTTTTACACTCAAAGTGTTTCTGGGGTTCAGGCATGTGAAAAACAAACATTACATCCCCAACAGGGAAAAAATAAAAACAAAATTCAATTTGGAGTTTGAAAAAAAGTCTCTGTGAGCAGGAAGGAGAAATCCTCTCAACGAAACCCATATGGATTCAACATTCTGTAGTATCTAGAAGCCTGCAGCTGAATAACTGGCTGGTTAGTCAAAATCAATATTTGAAGCTCACCCCCTGTCAGCTGTTGTGAGATTTTTACAGTCCCTGTAGGATTGCCAGGTCAGTGGTGACAGAAAAACCCACAGCAGGCTTAGCTGAACATACAAAGCTGTGTTATACTGGTTGAGACCATCAGTCCATTTAGACTTGCATTGTTCACTCTGGTTGTGGTTCTTTCCCAGACATTGGCTGGTGATGCCAGGGATTAAACTGGCACCTTCTACATGGCAGAGCAGATGTCTGCAATGGGTTTCCAGGGTCTCAGATGGACACCATTTCAACATCATCTCTTACCTGGTCCTTTTAACTGGAGATACCAGGGATTGAGTTAGCTACTGGGCTAAGTTCCAGGCACAGGTGTTGCAGATCATTCCCTCGCCCTCCATGTCTCTTGCTCCTATGCGGCATTACTCTAGGCCTCTCCCTTAAGCTCCCATGCCAAACTCCCTTGCTAACACCCCCGTTTGCAAGTACTGTTCGTGAGCTCTTGGTCATGAGCTCCCAGAAGCTGCAGTGAACCACAGTTGAAGGCTGCTGGCTGCTAACTCGTCCCTCAACTCACTTTCTCGTTCAGCCTGGCTTCCTCTCAGCAGTAGCTCTTCCCCCTCAGATCATGTGCAACTTATATCTTTCCCATGCACAGCAACACTGCTGCGTTCCTTGAAGTGCATCAAATACTTGGGGTCCAGAGGTTATCCTCTACATCACTTGGCAGACCACACAATTTTGAGCACTCATCTGGATACAAGCTGGGATTAACTACTGTACAGTGGAACCTCAGTTGTCAAATGCTTCGGAAGCTGAACAATTCGGAACCCAAACACCGACAACCCGGAAGTGAATGCTTCTGTTTCCAAATGCACCTCAGAAGTCGAACAGGTTCTGAGGTGTGCTTCTCCATTTTTCCAATGAATTTTGCCGACCGGCAAATGCGCCTTGGTTGTCAAACATTTTGGAAGTTGAGCGGTCTTCCAGACCAGATTACATTCGACAACCGAGGTTCCACTGTACAACATAAGCTTTGTGCAAGCAAATCAGAATGGAGGCTTAATTTATAGGTCATCTGAAGAGGCCCACTGATTGTACACTTGTTGAATGCAATGTGTGAACACCCCTTCTGCCTCTGCCATCCATTATTTCCTTATGTTCTAATTTATTTTTGTTCTAGCCTAGGCCCTGCCTAAATTGGTGGATTCACTTCCACAAGATGTGGTAATTGCCACCAACTTAGATGGTTGTTAAAGGGGGATTAAACAATTGGATAAGGCTATCAGTGACTGACGCGGGTGGCGCTGAGGGTTAAACCACTAAGCCTAGAACTTGCCAATCAGAAGGTCGGCAGTTCGAATCCCCATGACGGGGTGAGCTCCCATTGCTCGGTCCCTGCTCCTGCCAACCTAGCAGTTCAAAAGCACATCAAAGTGCAAGTAAATAAATAGGTACTGCTCCGGCGGGAAGGTAAATGGTGTTTCCGTGCGCTGCTCTGGTTCACCAGAAGCAGCTTAGTCATGCTGGCCACATGACCTGGAACCTGTACCAATAAAGTGAGATGAGCACCGCAACCCCAGAGTCGTCCGTGACTGGACCTAATGGTCAGGGGTCCCTTTATCAGTGACTGCTAGTCACAATGGCTATGTGTTGTGTCCAGAATCCCAGGCACCATACCTCTGATTTGCAGTTGCTATGAAAGAACAGGAGAAGAGGACTAATAGTGAGTTCTCAGAGGCATCTGGTTGTCTGCTGATGGAAACAGAACATTGCTCCAGGTATGTTCTTATTAAAGATGTAGGAGCCCAGTCGTCTTTTGCATCCGGCCACCCACATTCTAGGCTAGATGCTGATAGCTCACACTGAAGTATGCCTGGTTTTCCCAGTCCTCATTTGTGAGGAGCAATTTTCTACTTGGGTTTCTGAAGCTGACTAGCCACATGGCTGGAATGCAAAATAAATAAACCTCCTGGTCAGCATAGTCTTCAAGTCACCCTTTCCTCTCCTTTTTTGCTTTTATTAAATGCTTCCTTTGCGGTGAGAGAATCGCAGTGTTTAGCTAGCTAAGCCAAAGGGCAAAAGTTACAATTCCAGGCAGTGCCCCCACTTCTGTGGTCTGCTTTTTTCACAGTGCAGTGTGCAACTGTGAAAACACAGGAGCTAAAAAAAGAAAAAAAGGAGTTAGCATTCTGATACTAAAAATAAACCCTATGGCAACAAAACACACACAATGCCTCCGTTTATTCCAGAAGGTCAATTCCTGAACAGGAACTTTCTTCCGAGGAACTCATCCTAAGGCCCCAAGACACATAGGTCTGTGTATCCCAGTGCCACTGGTTTGCTACATTTCGGGCTAGTATACCAGTAAACACAAGACATCATAAAGTCAGAAGAAATAGGCTGATGGATCAGTCCAAACTTCCACTTCATCCAGCATCCTTTGTCCACCAGATTTCTCTGGGAAGCCCGGAAGCAGAGTTTGGATGGATGCAGTGGAGGCTGGTGTCTTAATGAGATGTGCAGGGCAGAAGTCAGCCATATAATTCTAGTCCACCCGACACACCTTCCTCCATACTGAGTGATACAATGGCAACACTGAGATGAAGGAGGAGGAAGTTGATTGGCAGTGCCATTGCCTGGGCTGGCTGTAAGGAAGAAGGCACGGAGGTGAGGCTTCTCTGAGGTTGGTGGGGCAGCATCGCCATTTGGTCTGACAGGCCAGCCTCTGCTGAATGCAGGGCCTTCTTCCATCCTTGTTCCTCAGCAACTAGTATCCACAGGAACAACAGCATCTGCCATATACCAAGCCAGACCATTAGTATATCTACCTGGGTATTGTCTACATTCAGTGGTTCCTCAGGGGTTTAGGAAGGAAGGTTCTCCCTGCCCTACTTGGAGGTGTCAGGGATTGAATTTGGCAATTTCTTAATGCAAACAATGTACTCTACTACTGAGCTACTGTGGCAAGTATTTCCACTTCTGCACTCATTTTTGCACCTATTTTGGCTGGCCCCAGAGACATTTGAACGTGCCCTATAGATGATTTTCCTTACCCCAGTGAAACACAATAAAACTTACAGAAATGGGAGTAAAACACGTCTTTCTATTTTTGTAATGGGAAAAAAGCCCAACTTGCATACCAGACTAGTAAATCACTACTCCCTGTTTCCTAGCTTGAACTAATACCCTTGTGTTCTATTGTACTCAGTGGGACTTCTCAGAAGACTTTTATTGGACTGCGTTGTTACTAGGAAGTAAGCCCCATTGAAGTTAGTGCCTTGTTCTGCTGCTAATCTAACACCCTGTTTCTCACAGAGGCCAACCAGCTGCCCCTGGGAAGTTTACGAGGAGAGCGTGAATGCAATAGCCACTGTGCTGTTCCCAAACCTATCCCCAAACTGGAATTCAATGATATACTGCCTCTAAAGGTTCTAAATAATAATAATAATAATAATAATAATAATAATAATAATAATAATAATAATAATTTATTATTTGTACCCCGCCCATCTGGCTGGGTTTCCCCAGCCACTCTGGGCGGCTTCCACAAAAACCAAAAATACACTAAAATATCACAGATTAAAAACTTCCCTGAACAGGGAATATAACCATCAATAGCCACTGGGAGACCCCATCTTCTATGAATTTGCCCTTCCTTCTCCTAACTCCAGGGAGGGAAGCACACTGTTGCTTTTGCAGGGGAAACTCTGGAAATAACATGATGGGCAAGTTATTATAATTATAATTGATTAATTCTTATTATTAATAATAATATGATTAATTATTATGCCATGTATATGCAAAAATGCCTTCTAAGTACTTTACAACTATAAAATCAATACATAATTAAAATATGCAATAACATTAAAACATCCTTTACAAAAATATACAATAAAGCAACCATGATATCAGGCAGGCAGCTTTACTGTACTTTTTTCAGTGCCCGATAAAAACACTTTTGTTCAAACAAGCCTACCCAGTTATGTAGAATGTTGATATGTGCTTTCATCTGATTTTAGCTTGTGAATTTTTATTTGTTGTCTTTTTTAAATTATTGCTGTTAATTCTTTTTAGCAATGATTTTACACTTTTGTCCTTATTTATAAACCACTTTGAGGGTTTTTTATTATATTTTTATTTTTACAATGAAGCACACTATAAATTTTATAAAATAAAACAAAAAGATTTAAAATATTTTTTTTAAAAAAACAAAAACAAAAAAAAAACACCACAGTTAAAACAATGAAATCACCAGTTCAGGGGACGTTCAAAAACTAAGGAGGTCAATTTCACAAGATGAAACTCAATTTCACTTTCTTCTCCCTATGTCATTTGAGGAAATATCCATCTCGCCTTTTAACAGGCAGGGAGGAAACTGACCAGAGCAGGTTCTTGTTTGCTTTGTGCCTGTTTCAAACCGTTGCAAAGAGGAGAGTGATCACAGGTTTGGACGGAGATGGGAGAGATGTCTCAGTTCCTTTCCTTGCCAAACAGACACACACACACAAACGAAAAACGCAGGCATCTAAGGGTGGGCGGGTTCTTGCACTGCATTGCCTTATTATGCTCCCAGTTCGCCCTCCCTTGACGTCCTCAGCCCGGGAGGCTAAATAGAAGAAGTTGCAGGCAGCGGTCAAACAGCTCCAAATTGCTCTCTAGGGAAGTAGGCGAAGTGCGTAAAGACGAGGGGCCAGGGCGCAGAAGCAATAGGAACAGACTGAAGTTGCGCCACCCGCGAGCGCATCTGCCCTGCGTGGAAGTTTGTGGTTCGGAACGCTTTAAGTGCCTTTATTAAAGCAGCCGGGGTTGCTTTTTCAAGAATGAATGAAATGAAAGTAGCAGTTTTGGGCAGCGAAGGAACAGGCAAATCTGGTAAGGCTCCCTCTCTTTGACCTCCCTTTTCTAGCTACCTGAATTGCTGTTGTATATCCGTTTACAGGCACTTTGGGATAACTTAAAAAAACTACTTGAGTTCTCCATGTCTCTCCCCCCCTCCACCGCTTTTTTAGCTGGGGTGAGGGATTGCTTGGTGTGTTTGTGATATAATCTAAAGTTTAAACGAAGTTTATAGGATAAGATGCATGTGTGTGTGTGTGAGAGAGAGAGAGAGATTTTTTGTTTCCCATTCTTTTGAAATACGATCAAGTGATACGTGTCCAAGAGCTGTCTTTATTTATTTTGCGTAAGAAAATAAAATTATTTCGATATACCTCATCCAAACTGCCAACATTTCACAGGCCCTGCTTCTGTCCCGTTAACAGCATTTTGACTAGAAAGTATCTGCATTTATTTATGTTATATATTTTTTAAAATACCCTTCTTTCAAAATACCTACTTATGGTTGCCATTTCCCCGCCAAGACCTTGCTGCTATGCCTTTAACAGCACTTTTGTTTAGAGCAGTGAAATTTCTGTCAGTGTATATCTTCAGTACCTAGAAAAGTGTTGGTTGCTTAAGTTCTAAATGTCATTCTTCAGGCACAGGAGGAGAACTGGTTGAATAAAAGTTAGCCACTTTAGCTCATGTGAGGGGTGGGGGAGAGTGTGTCCAGAATTCTGGGATGTCTTCAATTTTGAAATTTCATTTTGCAAAGCAGCGTTTGAAATAGCTGAAAATTCCGATAGCTGAATCTGAAACTGCAAAATTGAAATTGGAAGTTCAACTTTTTGAATGGTACATTTTCTTTCTCCTTTTTTTTAGAAGCACAAACTCTCTAATGCTGTCAGTTTAGCAATATTTTCTTGGGCCCATTTGATCTAAAACAGACTTAACTTCAGAGTTAACATGCACAGACATCTCCATGCATCAACTTTCCAAATGTGACATTTTGATATCTCACCTCTCCCGACCAATAATTTCCAAAACTATGCCACTGGCAATGTTCTCCAAAACTAACTCTAGAGTCTATAAATCCAGACTTGCACTAAGATCTGTAAGCTATTCACTCGCAATAGCCCAAATATTGCTCCAGGGGTTCCTTAAGGATGCATTTGGGATTCACCCAGTGGCACCTCTCCAGTGTAAAGCTTTAGCCATTGATTAAATGTGTGGGAGAATTATCATAATCAACAACAACATCATCCTAATTTGGCATGGGAAACCCCATTGCTGATGTTGCCTGCTTGTTTTGTGCAGACATGATGAAATGATTTTGTTGTTTAGTCGTTTAGTCGTGTCCGACTCTTCGTGACCCCATGGACCAGAGCACACCAGGCACTTCTGTCCTCCACTGCCTCCCGCAGTTTGGTCAAAGATGAGATGATAGGATAGCCATTTTCAGCTATCTGAAGGGATGTGTCACATGGAAGATGGAGCAAGCTTCCTTGCTGTTGCTCCAGAGATTAGGACCCAAACCAATGGATTCAAGTTACAAGAAAGGAGATTCTGACTAAACATTAGGAAGAACTTTCTGACTTGACAGTGGGATAGACTACCTTGGAAGGTGGTGAACTCTTCTTTATTGGAGATTTTTCAACAGAAGTTGGATGACCAACTGCCAGGGTCTGTAACTGTCATTCCTGCATTGCAGAAGGTTACGCTAGATGACCCTAGTGTATCCCTTCCAATTCTGCAATTCTTTGGGTCCTGCTATTGTCCCAAATTATTTTGTGCAGACCCGAGTCCTGCATTGTCCCAGATCAGTGATCAGTGATCAGTGTCCCATGAACAGTGGCAGAGCTGCATGTGCTTCTAGCTTGAGGAGTAGATCTGATTTTCTGATTGCTGACATAGGATAGATGTGCCACAAGGGTATTTCTGCAGTGCAGCTGACTAGCAAGACTAGTCTTCTTTATTTGTCACATTTCTCTCATAACGTTTCTTCCACGGAGCTCAGAGGGGCATGACAACACTGTGAAATAGTAAGTTGGGCCAGAAGATGGTGACGAGCCCAGGGTCATTGTTGAGCTTGATGGCTAAGCAGCCATTTGAGCTTTTTGGTCTCCCGTTCTACCACACTGCCCACTTTTACTGTTTCATTTTGACAATGAAACTCAAAATTCGAGTCCCAGGGGGTATGCAGGTGCCCAGGACATTGTCTGAAGGCAAGTGATGCCACACTCTTGTGAAAGTGAAGCAGATTGCAGTCTGAAGAGTGTCTGGATGAGAGATTCAGTGGGTTCCCCATGTTTAACCATCTTGAATTCCACCAAGGGAGAAAAGACAGACTTGAATGACATTCATAAATGAGTGTTAAAAAGTGCCTCTTCATTCTTTCCTCTTCTGCACCAAGTCCTTCCTCACCAGGGATCCATTGTTGGTCTCTTCAGCACTAGGGACCAATTAACTGCCTGGAGCATCTTGCTTTTGTCTCCTTTTTCAGGAAAGTGTCAGTACATTCTGTGGCCAGGCTCCAGCAAAACTAAGTCCCATTGAAAACAAAGGCAATTGTTAGTTGCAGCCAACTTTCTCCATCCATGAGGTTTAGGGAGATGGGGATTTATTGCAGTGTCTGTCCTGCAGATGCACACAAGTCCATGTAACCTAGTTGTCATCAGTGCCAGCCCACACTTTTGTGTCATCATGGCTGGCCATACTTTGGGCCAGAATGAAGTGTCTGTTGCTGGTAACTACATATGTCACAAATGAGAAGCAAATAATTTATTATTGTATTTATATTTCCAGAAATAGATGCTTGTGGAATTTCTGTCTCAGTGCCAACTTTGTGGGTACTGTGCACGTTGCTATCCTGCCTCAGGCAGCAAAATGTCTTGGGCTTGTCCAACAGGCTGAAGATCATTTCTCATGTCACATTTTGTTCTCTCATTGCAGCCCTTACAGTACGCTTTCTGACAAGGCGCTTCATTGGAGAATATGCTTCTGACTCTGGTAAGCCTCCACTAACTTGGAAAATCTGTATCTACTTTGCCTCTTAGGTCCCATCTGCACTATGCATTGAAAGCAGAATCATAGAATTGTAGAGTTGGAAGGGACCCTGAGGATCATCAAGTCCAACCACCTGCATCACAGGAGTAGGGAATCGAACCTGCATCCTTGACATTATCAGCACCACGCTTTAACCAACTGAGCTATCCAGGCTGACTCATACCACTTTATTTATTTATTTATTTATGAATGAATGAATGAATGGCATTTATATCCAACCTTTTTCCTGAGGAACTCAATGTGGCATGAATGGTTGTCCTCTCCACCATCTTATCCTCACAAGAACTCTGTGAGGTAGGTTAGGCTGAGAGAATATGACTGGCCTAAGGTCGCTCCATGAGTGACTGAGTGGGGATGTGAATCCTGGTTGTTTGTTTTTTTACATGAGCAGTGGCAAATCTATTTTTTTTTGGGGGGGGGGGTTTACACTCATGATCATGTGTGTCCTCCTTCTCTTGTCTCACAGAGTGCATCTATACAAAGCACGTTTGTCTGGAAGGAAAGCCGATCAACCTGGAAATATATGATCCTTGTTCACAAGTAAGTTAAAGAACACTGCTGACAGCATGCTTTGATGTTGCATCACGTCACATCACTCTGAAGGTCTTTTAAGTAATGTTGGGAAATAAAGCGCAGGAGAGGGGGCTGCGAGATCCATGGTTCTAAACTGAACCCCTAATTGAGATTCATGTCTTCAATGTCAATCCATTTTGATCCAAAAAGTGGTCCAAACATGGTTTGTGGTTGCGTGCTCCTTTCTGGGATGCAAATAATTGAGAGGGTTGGGTTGGTGTTGGTGGAAACCAATGGCTGGGATCAAATAATTATTTAATGTATGCATCCACATTTGCATCCCATAGCCCATAATCTGCTTATGCAATTCACTGCCACGTGATGTTGCAATGGCAATAAGTTCACGTGCTGCTTATAAAAAGGAATTAAGCTGATTCTTGGAGGATGGTGCTGTCAAGGGCTGTTCCACTTAGGTTCCAGTTAGTTGTGATATTTCTGAATACCAAATAACAGGGGAGAGCCCAGGGGGGCTGGTTTGCCTCTGTTATAGACAGAATCTTGGGCTGTAAATCGACCCCATATAGGTGTGTGCACCAAAGGTTCATGTGAACTTACATGGATAGTTGGTCTGGACCAACAAAGCAGTTATTGTGATTTTATATGTGTTTACATGCTAATAATAATAATAATAATAAGAATTTATTATTTCTACCCCGCCCATCTGTCTGGGTTTCCCCAGCCACTCTGGGTGGCTCTCAAGAGAATATTAAAAACATGATAAGACATTAAAAACTTCCCTAAACAGGGTTGCCTTCAGATGTCTTTTAAAAGTCAGATAGTTGTTTATTTCCTTGACATCTGATGGGAGGGTGTTCCACAGGGTGGACACCACTACTGAGAAGGTCCTCTGCCTGGTTCCCTGTAACCTCACTTCCCATAGTGAGGGAACCGTCAGAAGGCCCTTGGAGTTGGACCTCAGTGTCTGGCTGAATGATGGGGTTAGAGATGCTCCTTCAGGTATACTGGACCGAGGCCGTTTAGGGCTTTAAAGGTCAGTACCAACACTTTGAATTGGGCTCAGAAACATACTTGGAGTCAATGTTGGTCTTTCAGGACCAGTGTTATGTGGTCTCAGTGGCCACTCCCAGTATCCCCCTTTGTTCTGCTTACCTCAGCTTCTCATACTTCACTAGAAGCAGCTTTCATAGGTTATTGTTAAAGGTGAGAGTTTCCAGGGCAAAGTATCTAAAAGTCAGTGTTTACAGTCATTAAGGTGCTCTATGGTATGCTATGCTGTCGTATCCTCTCACGCGATGGGTCTGTTACCTTCCAGCCTCGACGGGGGAAGTTGTCCCTCACCGATGAGCTCCACTGGGCAGATGGGTTTGTGGTCGTGTACGCAATCAGTGACAGAGCCTCCTTTGCCTTTGCGAAAGCCTTGCTGTACCGGATACGAGAGTGCCACATGTCGGGCTGCAAAAGGTAAGTCCATCAATGGCTGGAGCTAGGAATGTTGAAAGGATTATGATAGCCATGAGAGAGTCTGGTTAGTTCTTATAGTTCCCATCCTGTTGAACATATCTGTACTACAGGGGCTGCATTCAGACAGCCCTTTATTCTTAGGGTCACGGGTTTGAGCTCCACATTGAGCAGGATATTCCTGCACTGCAGGAAGTTGGACTGTATGATCCTCGTGGTCCCTTCCAGCTCCAATTCTATGATTCCCTTATCCCCATCCTTTTCACACTTTATGTAATCTTTCGCATGACGTAAGAGCCACTTCTGCAAATCTAGTAGAAATCTCGTACTCATTCTCAGGTTAACGACCTCCCAAAAAAATCTGTTTGCGATGCTGTTAACCTGGAAAATCACGGGTGTTTTACACTGTAATCTTCTTGTTGTCTTTGTGGATCACACCACTGCCACCAAAGCAAATCTGTGGTGCCGTTCTGGCATATAGGACTTTCCTGTAGTTTTCACAGTGGGAGCAGAAGCATGCAGGCACCTGAAGAGTGGAGACATGTCCCATGACGTCTGCTGTTGTGTCATACCATGTCCACTGAGTATGAATGAAATTTAGCATGACATGAGGGTATATCAAGCCGGTTCCATAATGCAACAGGTGACACACTGTAAAATGATGGTTAGACGCCAGGACAGTAGTCCTAGCAGTATAACCAGGGGAATTAATGCAATAATCCCCATGTCTGATCTGAATGCATCCAGAGTTTTGCTGGCCTAAGAGTCATTCCTTTTCCCCAAGAAGCCCTGGGAAATGGAGTTACATGATGGTGGGAGAAGGATCCCAATGGAGAAATCTAAAGCATTTCACCAAACCAAAATCCTAAGATTCTTTTAAGTGAAGCTATGTCAGTTCAAGCAGGATATTTCTGATATAGGTTTGCAGTGCAGGTAAGGCCCCAATCTCTTACATTCAGCATGCAAAACATGAGCTGAACCATGTTCTTCATTTGTTTCTTAAGATTTAGGTGCCGCCTTGCAAACCCATTATCAGTGGGGCTTAAAATTGTATTGGTAAAAACACCACCAAATTGTCTGGTCCGTGTAAATAAGCTAAAGGCAGCATAATGACTACTTACACATTCCAAAAATGGAGGAAACACATCATCAAAGGAAGGACATACAGAGTTGCATCTGCTAGCTTATAAACACATTTAGAAATTAATACAGTGGTACTTTGGGTTACAAACAGTTTGGTTTACAGACTCGGCTAACCCAAAAGTAGTACCTCGGGTTAAGAATTTTACCTCAGGATGAGAACAGAAATCACGCGCCGGCGGCAGCGGGAGGCCCTATTAGCTGAAATTAACCTCAGGTTAAGAACGGTTTCAGGTTAAGAATGGACCTCCAGAATGAGTTAAGTTCATAACAGAGGTACCACTGTAATAATAATAATTAATAATGACACATGATAGAGGATCTGTAAAACAGGACACAGGGCTACCCTATGTAACATAGAAAGCCGTTGTGGTTTAGTGGTTAGTGTTGGACTAGTTTCTGGGATTCCAGGGTTCAAATCCCTGCTCAGTCATGAAACTCACTGGGTGAACTTGGGCCAGTCAAAGTCTCAACCTAATGCCACCTTTAGCTCCTTGGACAATAGAGGGAATATAACTGCAATAATAAATAAACAATAATAAGCAACATCAGAATAAAATGATCAACAAATTGTGTTTTATGAGTTTTTCCTCTCCTCAACTCTCCCTCAGGGCTGCAGACTCCACTGTCATTTTAGTTGGGAACAAGCAAGATTTGTGCCATATGCGTGAAGTTGGCTGGGAGGAAGGGCAAAAGTTGGCCCTGGACTACAAATGCCAATTCTGCGAACTGTCTGCGGCAGAACATTGTCAGGAAGTGGCAGCCATGTTCA
Organism: Podarcis cretensis; assembly: GCF_951804945.1. Classification (NCBI taxonomy): domain Eukaryota; kingdom Metazoa; phylum Chordata; class Lepidosauria; order Squamata; family Lacertidae; genus Podarcis; species Podarcis cretensis. Next base: position 15,657,241 of record NC_137179.1, read on the forward strand.
CCAAAGTCCTGAAGAATGTCACCTCAAACGCTAAGGGGAAGGAGAAAAGGCGGCCTAGTGGGTCAAAATCTATGGCCAAACTGATCAACAACATGTTTGGGAAGAGAAGGAAGTCTGTTTAGGGGAAGGTCCTCCAGCCGTGATCAGGGCAGGAAGAAGATGCACACAAACGAAGACCTAGTCAACATGGAGATTTTACTCCAGGGAATTTCATTTCTAACGAGCTTCATTTGAAAGGAAGCCGTAGAGCAATATTGAATTATTCACACATTGCTTGAGGTCTGATGGATGGTTGACTCTCATAGGGACGTGTGACCTGTCTCCGCTGAAAAGAGTTGTATTTGAGTTGACACATAACACAAAAGTTCTGCCTGCAGTGATTGAAATATGATGGCAGATCCAGACATGCAATTTTTTTGCTGCTACAGCCAATGGGTAGGCAGCAAGGCTTTCTTGACCCAGCTGATGCTAGTCAACACTGAGTCCAATTGAAAGCAATGGGACCTAAGCTAACACCAGAAAACAACATTGAGCTGGACTTGGGCTGGATCTAGACACATCAAAGAAATGCTTCAGAAAAATGTGTTGTAGCCTTTATAATGAGAAATCGTGATGGCAAAAATGGAACTCCACAGTGCCATCTGGTGTCACAGTGTTATGTTGCATGTAAAGCACCTACAAAATGCTTTTTATTTACCAATCTAGCTGAGTCCTAGGACCAGGATCAATGTGTCAACAAGGCTGAGAAGGATATATTGTGTGGAGACTAAGCCCCCATCTGCACTATGATATAGTTTTTTATATAAACTATATCATACCACTTTAAATAGCCATAGTTTCCCCCAGAGAATCATGGGAACTGTGGTTTACTAAGGGTGCTGAGAGTTGTTAGGAGACCCCTATTCCTCCTCACAGAGCTACATTTTTCAGAGTAGATTAACAGCCAATCTCTCTTTTCAATAAACTCTGGGAACTGAAGCCCTGCGAGGGGAATAGTGGTCTCCTAGCAATTCTCAGCACCCACAACAAACCACAATTCGGAGCATTCTTTTTTGGGTGGAAGCTTTAAATTTATAGTGCAGCCCAGATTGCAATAACTCTAAATCCTTAGGGTCTGCTTTCGTCCTGACATTTACTTGTTCTATGGATTTAACCTAACAGCTTCCCACATCTCTTCTCCATTCGTGTTTCTGTTTATATAGACCTATCTAGCAATAAAATCCTATGTATGTCTACTCAGAAGTAAGTCCTGCCTTGTCCAGTGAAACTTACTGTAGTGTATAGGACTGCAGTCTAAGTCTACCTAAAACTATGTATGGTTTACTTCTACTTAAAGCTTCCAGGTAGTCCATATTATCAGCAATAATTGGTTTTCTTACAATAAAATATGCTAGTGCCTTTCAGAAGTATTGCAAGCAAAGACCCAGGGCACAAATTTGTTCCAAAATTTGCATATGCTCATTTCTATGCATAAATGCACATTTTGGTGTCTCAGCAAAATAAGAGTGCCCGGAGTTCATGCTGAGGAGCCTTGTGAGCAAAGTAAAAAATAAAATTAAGCTTTAAAGAAAGTGAAGAAGAAGCACCCAACCAACATAAAAGGGGAGCTTTAACTGAAGTATGGGAATACCAGAAGACTGCAAAGTGCAGACCATTGGTCATATGATTGTGGAATGAAGGGATGGACACTCACAAACTCCCCTTGGCCATCTCAGGGGAGCTGTAAGCACTGCAAAAACCCTGCACCCCAATCCTGAGAATTTCATCACCATTTTCTTTCTCCTTTGATAAGTGCAATTGTTTTATCATCCATTGATGGCGTATTGCTTTAAACAAGAACTTGCGAGAGAACTCTTTTACGCATCGTTAATCCATTCTGCCTTTCAACACTGTTTTATTATTGCATTTTATGGATTTCGGGCCATTTTTGGATTACGTTTGTTGTTTACTGCCCTGGTTATTTTTAATTAAGGGAGGTTTATAAATAATAAATAAATAAAGGGCAGAGTGAACTGGTGAGAAAGAACCCTAAGATCTTACTTGGAAACCTCTTCCTCCGAATTGCTTGGCAAATTCTCAGGAGCAGTGAAAAATAGATAAAGCCAATACATTTGTTGCTTGATCGGGGGAGGAGAAGTTGGGTTTTATTGCTCCCCACAGCAACCTTTTAAGAAAAAAAAAATACCCAGCTCTGACTAATGCTGACATTGTAATGCCCTTCACACAACACTTGATATTGTTAACTGGTATCCTTGTGTGCTGGGGTCTCAGTTCCTGGGGGTGGTGGGGTGGATTAATTACCGTATTTTTTGCTCTATAAGATGCATCAGACCACAAGACACACCTAGTTTTTGGAGGAGGAAAACAAGAAAAAAAAATTCTGAATCTCAGAAGCCAGAACAGCAAGAGGCATCGCTGTGCAGTGAAAGCAGCAATCCCTCTTGCTGTTCTGGCTTCTGGGATAGCTGCGCAGCCTGCATTCACTCCATAAGACGCACACACATTTCCCCTTACTTTTTAGGAGGGAAAAAGTGAGTCTTATAGAGCAAAAAATACGGTAACTGTTCTGTCTTTCTCGATGGAAAGACAAGGGAGATGATCACTGAGCATAGGATCACTATGTGGAACTCAACCATGTATGGCGCCATTTTAGTGGGAATCAGAATACAGTCCACCACACTATCTCCCTGTGGGGAGATGTAGGTAAAATTCCCAGAGCCTTCCCAGTCAGTTAACCCATTGAGCCAAGGAACTAACAGCAGCAGCAGAGAAAACATGTTCCCCTCTTTACTTTCAACTTTCTTGGGCATATGAAACTAATCACAATTATCTTTAATTTCTGCTTATCCCTCACGAAAGAAGGGCATTTTCTCTGGCCAGGTTTAATTCAAATCCATCAAACCTCCTTTGGGGAAGGTTCTCAGGAATGGTGGAAGGAGAAAGAATTTGCCCATGTGAAGACCACCTGCTGGAAACTTTTACTCATATGGTTCTTAAATGTAAACTATATGCTGATCTCCGCCAGCAGTTTCTAGATCAACTCTGTATCCCCAAATGGAAACCAGAGTTGGAGGTCATACGTTTTCTATTACTGGGGAATGTTCAGGAGCTCACTAAGTTAGTGGCTAAATATCTTTATTTATTTTTTTTTGTCTCAGAAACACATTGCAGACGTCTGATCTCCCTGGAGACCTAAAGATGTAACGTTAGACTGTTTTGCCTCTTTTCATTTGACAAATGTTCTGAGACATTGGGAAGGTGGTAATTCTGTATTGATTTACCATGGATGTTTGTATATGATGCCAATTAAAGGTTTGATGATGATAATGATAATGATGATGATGTCGTCCTAAAGTCAAAGTCTTTTGCTTAGAACTCATCAGCCATATAAATATTGTTTTGGTCACCTCCTTGAGATTTACAGATGTTAATGTCCTCCTGAATTACGTTCTGGTCCTTTGGAACTTGACAGAGAGACAATGGAACTGGCAGGGGGCACTCAGGGTAGCTAAACATCTAACACTTCAATACTGGGACAAGAGGTCTGCCCATACCAGTTGTACCATAGACAGAAGATATGATTCATCTGGCAACTAAGGATGGTGGCCTTCCACAAACACAAGAGAAATGGAAGTTTTCAGATACAGTGGTACATCGGGTTACATACGCTTCAGGTTACAGGCTCCGCTAACCCAGAAATAGTACCTCAGGTTAAGAACTTTGCTTCAGGATGAGAACAGAAATTGTGCTCCGGCAGTGCAGCGGCAGCAGGAGACCCCATCAGGTTAAGAACAGTTTCAGGTTAAGAACAGACCTCCAGAACTAATTAAGTACTGAACCCGAGGTACCACTGTACATACTCTCCTTCTCAGATTTATTTGCTTGAATGTCTGGGCAACGGTTTGGTCTGCACCATGACCTGCTTCCCCCTCACTCCTCCCCAAAAATGTATGTACAGAATGTGTTGATTTGATTTATTATGGCTTATTTTTCATTGTTTAACTATTTGTTTTTGCTTTGGGGCAGAAATTCAATAAAATTCAAGTTAAAAACTCACTGAGAAAAGGCAAACAACCTGCTTCATGCAATAATACTAATGGGATCTGCAACAAAATGTTGTGGTGTGAAATGGAGCCTCAACAGCTTTTGTGGGGTCTTTGCTCATTGACCAGTCCTGGGCTGCACAGTCTGCAGTTTGCATAGCACAAATGTCCTTCAGTACATCTCCTTCTACTGCTGACTAGATCAGAACAGTGACGGGGGAAGTCCCAGTCACAACTTAAGGCAGAGACTGAGAGACCACGATCATACTTAGTGACGTGCACATACTTCTGTGTGCTTGGTGCTATGCAGTACTTAACCTTAAGGCCTTTGGGCTCCAAATGGAGGACAAACGGCCTCTAGAACTTCACATATGGAATGTGATCAGAATCTCAAATGCCCACTGGCTAGTTTCACAGTCCCTAGCTGGTGTCTGCTCCTCTTTCCCACTGACCCTTGGTTGCTCCTAGTCTTTGGTTTGTTTGAAATCAAAGGCTTTGCATAACTGAGCTTGGGTGGGGGGTGGGGTGGGGCTCAGAAAAGTGATATTAGCAGTGGTTGTTCCATGTCATGCTGTTCCTCTTTTTCCTTCTGCAGGGTCACCAACATACCACTTTTAGTCTCAGTGTGATATATCACAAGATGTATTTGACACAAAAACTCAAAGCGGTTTGCAAACAGAATGAAAGAATGAGAACAATTTTGAAAGAATTGTTGACATTTCCTGCATGTCCTGTTGTTGCTTTACCATTGCACTTTTCTATTGGATATTTATTTCAATATAACTAACCACCATCATTCAGCCCCTGTTGGCTACTAGAGAACTAAAATGTCACCTGTGTTTATGCATGCAGATATATAATCTGCAGCCATTTCTGTAAGCAGGTCAACACTACTTTTGCAGTGCTTAGCTGTAACTGTAACTGTAACACAGAAAATCTCAACACAAATAGGTTATCCTTCCCCCTTACGGCGCACAGTTAGGCCGGCCCATTGCCTCCATTCCTTTTCCCTTTCCCTGTTTCAGTTGGCTCCTTCACTCAGCGCCACAGTGCTCTCTCGGGCCAAAGGCTGCCTTTTCATCTCCTGCAGTTTAGCTTGCTGACAGATGTTTCTCTCCCTCGACTGCGTGGTCGGTGCCACGATCCTGGGCCTCAGCCCAGCTCTGCATTCTGAGCTAGCATCATTTTCCTAGAATGAGGCTTCATGTTTCAAATGGTGATGATCTCCCTGGCCCCTTTCAAGGTTCTCTTACTCCAAGAGATCAAATGGGTTTGCTGATTACGGCTTCCTTTAATGCATGGCGCTGCAATCAAAGCAGAGCAATGCATACTTTTGCTACAGTCTACCTAATGTTTTCCCTGGCAATGTCTGATTGCCATGTGGACAGCTTGAAGGTGCTGGATATTTGCCATTCTGCGGAATTCAAGACTGAACTTCAATTGGTTTAGAGAATACGCAAAGATCTAGTGTGTCTTTAAAAAACAGCAACGGGCACATTGCTCATCCATATACAGTGGAACCTCTCTTTGCGATCATAATCTGTTCCGGAGGTCTGTCCGGAGGTCTCTGGGAGAGGCGCCATATGTGCAAATGGCGATCACCATTTCTGTGCATGCACAAAAGGTGGCAAACCTGGTGGTTACTTCTGGGTTTGCTGCGGTCATGACTTGTAATGACATAAGAAGAGGCAGTGGTAAGTTGAGGTTCGATAGTATTGAAACACAAGAAGAAATCTAGATACAAGATGAGTGGGTTAAATTGGCCCTATTATTCCTTGTACCTTTGAAATGCAAAGCCGCCCATTCTCTATGTTCATCGCCCATCACTCCATGGCTGGGGAATGTAAATAAGGATGCGAGAGTTAGCCCTGCTGTGGAAGACAGAAACATGGGCAGTGCAATCCAAAAAGAGCAGCAGGAGAAATAAGGATGTTTGTGTGCAAACAAACACATGTGAGTCCCCTCTTTTTGCTCTTCCATTGGTTTTCTAAGGGGGAGGGAGACTTCCCATTGATCCCAGTGGAAACAAGTATGCTGCTCCCAGGGCTGGCATACTTTCTACCCCATTATGGAGTCACAGTATGGCAACAGCAGGGTTCCATGTCATTGGAAGTTTGCATGCATACAGCTGTACTCGCAAAAGCCTCCCTCGGTAGAGACAGTTGTGTTCTTTGTGCCAAGGTCAGTGTTCAGGGAGGGGGAAGACCCATAATGTATATTTCAAGCACAACCAACACACATTTAAAGCAAATGACACAAACCCACACACCCAAGAATCCAAGGAACTGGAGCTTGTTAAGAATGCTGGGAACTCTATAAGGGGAAATCTACAGTTCCGAAGAATCTGGTGTGGAGAGTTACATGTTTTATATATGGGGTGGATTTGCCCTTCATACATTCCTGTTCACAGGAACATTTATGCCTGATGTTGGGGTGTGTGTGTCCCATGTCTTTCAAAGCATGAAAAGCAGGTAATTCTGTCATCTATCATCTATCTGTCTATCTGTCTATCTATCTATCATCTATCTATCTATCATCTATATCTATCATCTATCTATCTATCTATCTATCATCTATCTATCATCTATCTATCTATCTATCATCTATCTATCTGTCTGTCTGTCTGTCTGTCTGTCTGTCTGTCTGTCTGTCTGTCTGTCTATATCTATCATCTATCTATCATCTATCTATCTATATCTATCTATCTATCATCTATCTATCTATATCTATCTATCATCTATCTATCTATCTATCTATCTATCTATCTATCTATCTATCTATCTATCTATCTATCATCTATCTATCTAATCATCTATATCTATATCTATCTATCTATATCTATCTATCTATCTATCTATCTATCTATCTATCATCTATCTAATATATCTATCTATCTATCTATCTATCTATCTATCTATCTATCATCTATTCACTCATTCATTCACTGCATTTATATCCTACCTTTTTCTCCAAGGAGCTTAAACTTAACAACCCAGTGAGGAAGGTTCAGCTGAGAGACAGTGACTGGCCCAAGGTCACTTGATGATCTTCATGGCTGAGTGGAGATTTGAACCCTGTTCTCCCTGGCCCTAAACCATTGCTTTAATCACCACACCACATTGCTACATTCAGCAAAGGAAAATGTTTCACATTTGACACCTTACAAATAAAAAAGTAAATAAGTAGGAGGCTGACTGATATGCCCGGTGTTTGTGTGCTCCGTATTCTGAATGCCAAGAGAAAAAAGGGGGCCTGTCCTTGGCGGCTTAACCCTTCCCACATCCCCTTGCTGAACCCTGCAAATGCCCCCTGTTTCTTTATCAGCAGCACCTCCATCATTCCCTAGCCTGGCTCTGGAACCAGATGCATTTGCAGGACAGAACTGGTGGAAGACTCAGATGCTCCCTCCCTGTCATGGACTGATCCTTCCTGCAAAGTGCACCCCAGTCCTGCGTGCTCCTTGCCTTGTCTAATCATGGTTTGAGGAATACGCATTTGCAGAGATAATGCCTGGTTCCGTCCTTTAGCTCTATTAGAAGAGGAACCATGCTGAGTTTTCAGTGGCTCCGTGGGAAAGTAATAAGGTAGAGTTGTGATCTTAGCATGCACACATAAATCCGCCAGACATCTAAACAGATTGATAAGTCAAGTGTTCTCAGGTCAACTGTTACCAGAATGGAGTGCTTATTTGTCTCAAATTAGAAATGAGATGCTTGGTGACAGATAATAGAGATTGGAGACGTAAGAAGGGGGCCAACTGCCCCCTCCCCTTCTTCTCTTTATCAAACTCACTTGATTTAATGCAAGACACGCACGGTTAATGATAGCTTTGAGTGATACCTGTATGTTTTATAGGTGTATAAATTGGTTGTAGTAAAATCTTATACATCCTATATCACTAGGTATTGTTTCAGCCTATTACAGGCGATATCTATCCAGAGTTGACTGGATTGTATTAATCTGATCCTAGTTTAATGATGCCTTAACATTTTTATGGGAGAATTTAATGTTTGCAATATCCATGTTCCTTATTTGAAAGTGTGACTTATAGGTTCTCATCTTCCTTAAATTATGAAATCCTTCAGCTAATAAAGGAAAATGATTATGCTTTGCCAAAAAAAAAAAAAAAAGGAAAGGAAAGGAGGGGGGAAGGCAAAGTCATTTAACAAGCCATATAGCTGTCTATTGTAGGGCTTTGCATAATAATTGTAATTTAGCTATGAAGAATTCTAAAGGCAGTTGTATTAGTCAGAGGCTGCAGTTTTGAAGAAAAGGAAAAACTTCACCACTTGAAGATTTACATTTTCCAAGCACAGGTGGAGAAAAAAATACTTTAATGTGGATCAATAATGTGTTTACTAATAATGCTGTTAAGGACATCAGTTGTACCAAAATAAATGGTTGTTGGTGTATTATTATTATTATTATTGCAATACTCTAATAGTAAGCTGCCCTTTTTGTCCCTTTGAGAATCTGTGGGTGGCTAACAATGCACAATTTATGGACCTGCTGGTCTTGTGATGTTAATAGGTATCTGACAAAGTGGATAGAAACCCCTAGTTCTCATTGTACCTGAAGGACTTCTGGCAGAGATCCAGGAACTGTGTCAGAGCCCATTCTGGTAACACCGCCCTTCATCTTAGATGTCATAATGCCACCAAACTCTTGACACCAAACTCTGTGGCTTTGGGGCACATCTGATAATATGGGGTTTCCCTAGGAACCACTTTGTGACAACGGCAGTAGGGATTGGCAAATCTGTCTATTTTGGGTTCTCTGAGTTTCTCATTTTACCAATCTTCAATTCAGTTCTCCACATCAGGAGACAGGCCTGTGGCCGTACTGTAAACATTGTTAATTAAACTGCAAAAGGGGCCAGACCTTCTGTACAGCTAGATGATGTGATCAGAAAGGGGCAGCTTTATGAGTCTGGCTGCAATCCTAACTCCCCTGTCCTAGGAGTAAGAATTCAGTCGGACTTATTTCTGACTGAGCAGACACAGGTAGGTTAGGATAGCACTGTTTGTTGTGGACCAAAGCAACAGACCCTCCAAATTTTCAAGGGACAGTCCCAGATTTACAGGTGCTATTGCGGTTTCTGATTTGATCCTGGAAAAGTGTGCCATTCCCAGCAGCCCTGTACAAAGAAATTATTTAATGATTTATTGTGTTTTTGTATATGTTGGAAGTTGCCCAGAGCAGCTGGGGCAACCCAGTCATATGGGTGGGGTTAAATTATTATTATTATTATTATTATTATTATTATTATTATTATTAAATAAGATGTCCCTCTTTTTATTGGAGAAATGCAACCTACAACACAGCTATGTCCTCCTTTGCCAAAAGAGAGCTGCAGAACCCTGACTGGTTTGAGGCTGGCATTAAAGACCTGGAGCCTGTTATTGGTGCAAAGTGCAAGGCTCTTGTGAACTACAAGTGTGCTCCCTGCACTGAGAAAGACAAGGAGTAATGCCCAGTGGCTTGCCAGACAATGAGCTAGACTAATGCTGTGTCAGAGCATCCAACTCACTGCTGACACTGACAACACTCACAAAATGTATGAAGCCATGAAAAAAGCAGTCACAGAATTGTAGAGTTGTAAGATATCCCAACGCCTGCCAACCTAGCAGTTCGAAAGCACCTCCGGGTGCAAGTAGATAAATAGGGACCGCTTACCAGCGGGAAGGTAAACGGCGTTTCCGTGTGCGGCTCTGGCTCGCCAGAGCAGCGATGTCACGCTGGCCACGTGACCCGGAAGTGTCTCCGGACAGCGCTGGCCCCTGGCCTCTTAAGTGAGATGGGCGCACAACCCCAGAGTCTGTCAAGACTGGCCCGTACGGGCAGGGGTACCTTTACCTTTAAGATATCCCAAGGGTTATGCAGTCCAACTCTCTGCAATGCAGGTATTCTGCCCACAGCTGTCCCTGGATGGGCTCAAACCACCAACCTTCTGGTTAACAGCAAGACAACCTTCTGGTTAACAGCAAGACAGACTGACCCATTGTGCCACTGGGGGCTACTTGGAAGGTTACCCAGAAAGAACTGTGGCCCTCAGGCTGCTGTTTGATGGGATTTCCAAGGTTACGTAATTTGCATAATGGGCTGCAAGAAGTGGTGGTTTCATTATGCCCTCAGGAAATGAGGGAATTCAGTAATGAATGCTTTTTAAAGGCATCTGCCTTGAAGACATGCAATGCCAAATATGTGAACCCAAAACTATGAACTGGTTAGTCAACAGCCCTCAGGTGAACTGGCTGAAGAAAATTTCCGCATATTTCCTACACACAGTGACTTGGACAATGGAAACGTTGGGGGCTATCCTTCAAGCTGGTTATTTGTGTGTCAATGAATCAAATACTTGCTTAGTAAAATCCTAGATCATCTATCGCTCACATACATAGAGGCCCATGCTGAGGCTAATTGGAGCTGCAATCTGACAACATCTGGAGGGTCATAGGTTTTCCATTCCTGGGATCTACAATAGTGAACCAGAGGAACAAATGGTCTGACTTTGTAGGAGACAACTTTCCATGATCCATGGCCACTGTCACCTCCACAGTTTCTCACCTGGTTTGTCTTGCTTGTATGCTTATACACTCAAGAAGCTTGCTTCCTGAAAGAACTGAGCAAGCATCATTTGAGTGTTATGTCATCGTCAAAGCCACGTAGAGGAAGCCTTTAACATGTGGCTAGGAAGGTGCAGGAACATCAGCAGAAGTAGCAGCTGCTAGTCTATACAGCAGGATTGCAGCAAGGTTTCCAACCCAAGGGCCACATTCTTTTCTGAGCAACCTTCCAAGGGCCACATGCTGGTAGTGGGCGGGAACAGAGGCAAAAGTGGGTGGGGCAAAAATGGCAGGTTTTGCCTTTGTACAGTAGGCTAGTTTCAACATGCACACCCACACACCCCTCTACTAAGATGAGCAAAAGTCATTATCAGAGCTGAAGGGCACATTCAAGCCAGGCAAAAATATTTGTGTGTGAAGCAGGAACAGTGAGGGGTGTTGTTGTTGTTTAATCGTTTAGTCGTGTCCGACTCTTTGTGACCCCGTGGACCAGAGCACGCCAGGCACTCCTGTCTTCCACCGCCTCCCGCAGTTTTGTCAATCTCATGCTGGTAGCTTCAAGAACACTATCCAAACATCTCGTCCTCTGTTGTCCCCTTCTCCTTGTGCCCTCCATCTTTTCCAACATCAGGGTCTTTTCCAGGGAATCTTCTCTTCTCATGAGGTGGCCAAACATTGGAGCCTCAGCTTCACGATCTGTCCTTCCAGTGAGCACTCAGGGCTGATTTCCTTAAGAATGGATACGTTTGATCTTCTTGCAGTCCATGGGACTCTCAAGAGTCTCCTCCAGCACCATAATTCAAAAGCATAAATTATTTGGCGATCAGCTTTCTTTATGGTCCAGCTCTCACTTCCATACATCACTACTGGGAAAACCATGGCTTTAACTATATGGGTCTTTGTTGGCAAGGTGATGTCTCTGCTGGGGTGTAGCCAGGGGAAAACTTTGAGAGTCAGATAATGAGGTGGGGAGCACAGTTGGCTACACATGTATGAAAAAGTTGCCCTGACTTCTGCATCTCTTTTTTTTCTTTGTATGTTAGAAAAGTTTTGCTGCACCACTCATGCACTATCATCCCTCTTGGCTGGGCAAGGCTCTCTTGGGCCATACAAAGCTGAACTGTATTAACGTTTCTCTCTGTCTCTCTCTGTCTCTCTCTCTGACTAAATGTTAATGGCTTCCCTTCTATATGCACCATGTACTGTATCCACATAATAGCCCTCTTCAGGAGTGCACGCGTTAAGCAGCCGAGATGATCCTTGTCTAGAGAACACTTTTGCTGTGGCGAACATGTGGATAATGAGCTCCACATTGCTGCTTGTGTCCGAGACTGAGACCACGCTAAAAAGCTTTAAGTGAATGGACCTCAGAATGAACCCGCACACACACTTTTCCAAACGATGTGATTGCAGGAGTACCAATTTCTGTGCGCTCCTTCCAAAAGCTATTCCCATTGTGGCTCTCCACATTAACTCCAGCCACAGACTCCCTGCCCCTTGCCTCTCACAGGTTTGTCCCATTTCACTTAAGACTGATGTGCACTATAATTTATACTTCCCTTGGGAGAAAGAAGTTGCTTCTTTTTTTAATGACTGTCAGTTATACGGGAGAAGAGCAGCACAGTAATAGCTAGCATTGATTAACAGCCTCCTCATTTATCATAGAGGATACTTTTGGGCCTGTAATGCTGGCAAGGCATTTTCTCCATGAAATCTCCTTTGGCCAACTCAGCTCTGCCCAATAGGACAGACACCTGGAAATCGTCAAGTTGATGGGGAGGAGATGCTTTTTTCCAAACTGCCTTGAGACAGGGCAGAAGTTCAGGGCTAGCCAATGTGATGCCATCCAAGTACTGTTGGGCTCAAACTCCCATCAGCCCCAACCAGGATGGCCAATGGTCAAACATGATGCATGTTGTGGTCCTCACCGCATTGGCTATCCCTGCCCTATGCCCACAGGCTTGGCTCAGCTGCCATCCCAAGCACTCAGAACTTTTTCCTCAGGAGACGAAGACTTTTCTTGGTCTTGTTCATGCTTACCAGCATGTCCCAGGAGTCCTGATGCCGCAAATCAATCAGCAGCTGGAGTTGTCTCCAATAGTCTCTTGAGTAAAAGCCATAACTTATAGGTAGAAGTGGCGTAGCATGGAGGGGAGGGCGCACAGGGGAAGTTGCCCCAGGCACAGATATTTCAACAGCTGGAGCTGCCTCAATACAGCAGTCCACTTCTGTCACTGGACTCCAGTGAAAATGGATTCTCCATTTAAACCAGGAAGTGACCCCTCCAGCCAACGGAATGACTCTTCTTTTCTTATCTCTGCAGCTGCGATCCCCTGGGTGATACAGATGCCATTAGGCTGTTGAATGTGCATGTGTGCTCCATCCGTTTCCTTCCCTCCACTCCCTCTGCATGGCCCTGGGTGCTGGCAATCCACACTACACCACTGATAGGTAGTGCACTATCGCTGCATGTAGCGGGTCCCAGGTTCAATCCCTGACATCTCCACATAGGGCCAAGAAAGAATCCTATCTGAAACCCCGAAGAACTGCTGCCAGTCAGTGTAGACAATACTGAGCTATACTGAGCTGACTCAGTATAAGGCAGCTTCCTCTGTTTCACTGCTCAGTGGCTTGGTTCAAGGACCAGGATATGATAGGATCTCTTTCTTACTAGTTGTGTAAGAATATAAGAAAAACCATGTTGGGTTATAGGAACATGGATTATAGGAATCCTACATCAGGATTCTGTTCTCACAATGACACTAACCAGACCCTCGCTGACCTCGGTGACACGGACACATGGCTCCCACACCAGACACCCTAGGGAAGCCCAAGAGTGCAATAGAGGTGAAATGATCAGGGGTCCAGTCTCTAGGTGTTGTCTTTCTGTTTCCTGGGCCTCTCCATCTTTCTTCCGCGTTCTGTTCTAATAGGTCAGGGTTGCATGTTGAAGATACGCCATTCTGCCTCTGATGTTTCTGCACTCACTTTAGATCCAGCCATGTTTACTCCTGGCTGGGATGTTCAAAGCAGAAGGTCACCAGCAAGTCACTCTGGGAAAAGTCCTGCACATCTGACTCCTACCTACATCCTTACAGAAATCCTGCAGCCTAAAATGGAAAATTGTCTTCTTGAAACTAGGTGAAACTTTTCTAAACTTTCCCATGTCGAGACATGGGCAAATGAACGTAAGGGTATTTTAAAATAAAACATGAGGTCCGAGATGGGCAGCCACTTAATGATGGATATGCACACCCTTTCTTTCCTCTCCATGTTGCTGGCCACCTTGCAAAGATAATGTAAAGCCATGAGTCGTGACATTTAAACTGATACCACGGCTATCATGCACATCCCAAAAATCTCTCATTATGCTAGAGCATCAGGTCAAAGAATCAAATCATTAAAAAATCAATACAGGACAACTTTTAAAGGTGTTGCCCAAACTTTTTCTATCATTAAAAAAACCCAAAAACTTCTAGATACAATAGAAGAGATCAGTTTCCAAATTACATCAGATACAGCAGAATACCCTGGGAAAAACATGAGCTACAGCGGCCTGACAGAGGATACATTATCTCCATGAATTACTGGTGCCCTTTATAACTCACTTAAAGATGGAGTAATGCACAGAGCCACAAGTGACTTAGTAAAGGTCTGAGGCTAGTAAAAAAGAAGATGAATATGCTGCTGGTGGATACCACACAGAATAAGGAAATACTACATCAGAAAGAGAATTTAAATGGTAGTTCTCTTGCCGTTGGATAACAGATGTTGCAGGCTGGCTCCTTGTTCTGCTAGACAGACGACTGAAGCCTGCTTTTTAGGAGAAGGTATAATAATAGGGTGAAAGCAATCGTTTTGCATATAAATCAACAAGTGTTTGCGATTGTGCATGTGATCAGCAAATTAGCTGTGATTCCTGCATTGCAGGAAATTGAACTAAATTACCCTTGGGGGTCCCCTTCCAGCCCAAGAATACTATGATTCTATGTGCACAATGTAAAGTTTGTTCACACAACAAAACTTTGCACCTTAAGCATCTCAATTGTTTAAGCCAGAGGTAATGACAGTGGTGGCCTCCAGATGTAGTTGAACTACAAGTCCCATCAGATCCAGCTGTATTCCATCAACATCTGGAGAACATCACATTATTTACCTAGAGCTGTGCATGAATGAAACTCTCTATCCTATTTGAAGGCAGAGAAACTGAAGGGACTATTTCGGTGAACTACCTGTCTCCCCGGGGCTAAGATCCAAGATGTAACTGAACGACTACAAGGAATCATAAAACCCACTGACAAATACCCCTTCCTCTTGGTTCATGTGGGAACCAATGACACTGCAAGCAATAGCCTCCAGAAGATCAAAAGAGACTATGAGGCTCTGGGCAGGAAATTGAAGCAATTAAATGCACAAATTGTCATCTCATCTGTCCTCCCAGTTGAACGACGTGGCCCAGGGAGAGAGAGAAAAATAGTGGAAGTGAACAGCTGGCTTCGCAAATGGTGTAAACAGGAACGGTTTGGATTCTTAGATCACGGACTGCAGTTTCTTGAAGATGGACTTCTGGCAAGCGATGGGCTGCACCTCACAACGGTTGGGAGGAATGTTTTTGCCAAAAATCTCAGAAACCTCATCAGGAGGGCTTTAAACTGACTAATGTGGGGGAGGAAGACAGTGCTCCTGAAGGTAGGAGTCTATCAATTGATGAACATGATCATCCAAATGTCATAGACCAAATGGAGCAAACAGCACGCAGACCTAGTGGTGGGAGGAAAAAATCCTTAAATAAGAGACACGGGGGAATGATTAATGGACTTCAATGTCTGTACACTAATGCGCAAAGCATGGGTAATAAACAAGATGAGCTTGAGCTCTTGGTACAGCAAACTAAATATGACATAATAGGCATCACTGAAACCTGGTGGGATAAGTCCCACGACTGGAATGTAATAATGGAGGGTTACAATCTATTTCAGAGAAACAGACCAGACAAGAAAGGAGGAGGAGTGGCGTTATATGTCAGGGATGTGTATACCTGTGAAGAGATCCAAGATTTAGAACCTCAAAGCCAAAGTGAGAGCATTTGGGTCAAAATTAAGGGAGAGATGAATAACAGGGACGTCATTGTGGGAGTTTACTATAGATCCCCAAGCCAAACGGAGGACATAGATGATGCCTTCCTGGAACAGATGGCCAAGCATGCAAAAGGAAGGGAGATAGTAGTAATGGGGGACTTCAATTACCCTGATATTTGCTGGATGTCAAACTCAGCCAAGAGCATAAGGTCAAACAGATTCCTCACTGGCCTTGCAGACAACTTCATTGTCCAGAAAGTGGGAGAAGCAACAAGAGGAACAGCCATTTTAGATCTGGTCCTAACCAATGTTGATGACCTGGTTAGTGGGGTAGAAGTGGAAGGATCATTAGGCGCGAGTGATCATGCTCTTCTGAAGTTTACTATACAGCGGAAAGGAGCAGCCAAGCATACTAGGACTCAATTTCTTGACTTTAAGAAAGCCGACTTCATAAAACTTAGGGAAGTGCTGGGTGAGATCCCATGGACAGTAATACTAAAAGGAAAGGGAGTTCATGATGGCTGGGAGTTTGTTAAGAGGGAGATAGTAAAAGCACAACTTCAGGCAATACCAATGAGACGGAAACATGGAAGGTGCCTAAAGAAGCCAGGGTGGCTATCTAAAGAACTTTTAACTGAGTTAAGATTAAAAAAGGATGTGTACAAAAAATGGAAAAGGGGGGAAACCACCAAAGAGGAATTCAAACAAATAGCCAGCACGTGTAGACACAAAGTCAGAAAAGCTAAAGCACAGAATGAACTCAGGCTTGCTAGAGAGGTTAAAAGCAACAAAAAAGGCTTTTATGGGTATGTTCGTAGCAAAAGGAAGAACAAAGAAACAGTGGGGTCACTCAGAGGAGAAGATGGTGAAATGCAAACAGGGGACACAGAAAGGGCTGAACTCCTCAATGCCTTCTTTGCCTCAGTCTTCTCCGATAAAGAAAACAATGCCCAACCTGAAGAATTTGGAGCAAATGATTCAGCAGAGGAAACACAGCCCAGAATAACTAAGGAGATAGTACAAGAATACTTGGCTAGTCTAGATGTATTCAAGTCTCCAGGGCCAGATGAACTGCATCCAAGAGTATTAAAAGAACTGGCAGATGTGATCTCAGAACCACTGGCAGTCATCTTTGAGAATTCCTGGAGAACAGGCGAAGTCCCGGCAGACTGGAGGAGGGCAAATGTTGTCCCTATTTTCAAAAAGGGGAAAAGAGAGGACCCAAATAATTACCGCCCAGTCAGTCTGACATCAATACCAGGGAAGATTCTGGAGCAGATCATTAAGCAAACAGTTTGTGAGCACCTAGAAAGGAATGCTGTGATCACCAATAGTCAGCATGGATTTCTGAAAAATAAGTCGTGTCAGACTAACCTGATCTCGTTTTTTGACAGAATTACAAGCCTGGTAGATGAAGGGAACGCAGTGGATGTAGCCTACCTTGATTTCAGCAAGGCATTTGACAAGGTGCCCCATGATATTCTTGTAAAGAAGCTGGTAAAATGCGGTCTTGACTATGCTACCACTCAGTGGATTTGTAACTGGCTGACTGACCGAACCCAAAGGGTGCTCATCAATGGTTCCTCTTCATCCTGGAGAAGAGTGACTAGTGGGGTGCCACAGGGTTCTGTCTTGGGCCCAGTCTTATTCAACATCTTTATCAACGACTTGGATGATGGACTCAAGGGCATCCTGATCAAATTTGCAGATGACACCAAACTGGGAGGGGTGGCTAACACCCCAGAGGACAGGATCACACTTCAAAACGACCCTGACAGATTAGAGAGCTGGGCCAAAACAAACAAGATGAATTTTAATAGGGAGAAATGTAAAGTATTGCACTTGGGCAAAAAAAAATGAGAGGCACAAATACAAGATGGGTGACACCTGCCTTGAGAGCAGTACATGTGAAAAGGATCTGGTTGACCACAAACTTGACATGAGCCAACAGTGTGACGCGGCAGCTAAAAAAACCAATGCAATTCTGGGCTGCATCAATAGGAGTATAGCATCTAGATCAAGGGAAGTAATAGTGCCACTGTATTCTGCTCTGGTCAGACCTCACCTGGAGTACTGTGTCCAGTTCTGGGCACCACAGTTCAAGAAGGACACTGACAAACTGGAACGTGTCCAGAGGAGGGCAACCAAAATGGTCAAAGGCCTGGAAACGATGCCTTATAGGGTTCGATAATAGGTTTGGCTGGCATGCCTATTTATGGGCAGGAAAGAAGAAAGCTCATAAAAGTTTTGCCAACCACATTTTCAGAGGTGCTCTTATAGAAATATGGGACAGGTACCAAAATATTTTGGAACCAAATGTACCACATTGGTTATCCCCACTAGAGGTCATGAGTGTTAAAAAGATAAACATGAGAGAGGACTGGATGACTTATGGAGATATTGTAATTAACGAAGGGGGGAAATGGAAACTGAAGCCATATGAACAAGTTAAAAAATATGTATATGATTGGTTGCACTACTTCCAAACAAATGATATGTTTAAGAAGGATTGTAGAGAGAGGAAATATATTGAAGGAGAGTCTAGATTTCAGAAGGAAATAATTAATAATGATTATAAGGTATTGTCAAAAATGTACAAAATGTTATTGGAATGGCAAACAAAGGATGAAGAAGTTAAGTCAGTCATGATACACTGGGCCAGGGATTTTGGTTATAATATACAGTTAGCAGATTGGGAGAAGGTGTGGAATGAAAATATGAAATTCACTGCATGCATGACGATAAAGGAAAATATTATGAAAATGGTATACAGATGGTATATCACTCCCGTAAAACTAGCAAAAATGTATAAGACATCTAACAAATGTTGGAAGTGTAAAGAGAGGGAAGGGACATTTTACCATATGTGGTGGGAGTGTAAGAAAGTAAAAGGCTTCTGGGAAATGATATATAATGAGTTGAAAAGGATGTTTAAATACACATTTGTGAAGAAACCAGAAGCTTTCTTGTTAGGAATCACAGGAAGAGAAATTAATAGAACTGATTATAAACTTTTTCAATATGCAGTGACTGCGGCAAGAATTTTAATGGCTCAAAAATGGAAACAAGAAGAATTACCAACATTGGAAGAATGGAGACGGAAATTGATGGATTTTGCTGAACTAGACAAACTGACAGGAAAAATTAGATACCAGAAAGATCACAAGTTCACACAGGACTGGAGAAAGTTTACGATTTATCTGGAAAATATTTGTGATGAACAGACAACGCTAGTTGGTTTTAAAGAGGCTTTGTGATGAGAAAGGGTATTGTGGGAGGGATAAGAGTTGTAAAGAATAATTAACTGGCAATACAATTATAAAGGAAATGTGAAATAAATATAAAATCATGAGGATTGTGGAGGAAGCGGGGGGAAGTCCAAAAGAATTTGACATGATGGTTGATGTGAATGTCTTATTTAAATTTGTAAAAGAAAACTTTTCTAAAAAATTAATAAAAAAAAAAAAGAGAAAAAAAAAAAGGAAACGATGCCTTATGAAGAACGGCTAAGGGAGCTGGGCATGTTTAGCCTGGAGAAGAGGAGGTTAAGGGGTGATATGATAGCCATGTTCAAATATATAAAAGGATGTCACATAGAGGAGGGAGAAAGGTTGTTTTCTGCTGCTCCAGAGAAGCGGACACGGAGCAATGGTTCCAAACTACAAGAAAGAAGATTCCACCTAAACATTAGGAAGAACTTCCTGACAGTAAGAGCTGTTCGACAGTGGAATTTGCTGCCAAGGAGTGTGGTGGAGTCTCCTTCTTTGGAGGTCTTTAAGCAGAGGCTTGACAACCATATGTCAGGAGTGCTCTGATGGTGTTTCCTGCTTGGCAGGGGGTTGGACTCGATGGCCCTTGTGGTCTCTTCCAACTCTATGATTCTATGATTCTATGATTCTACCTCCACAGGAAGAAGTTTTCCATCACCTCCCCCATTACTAGAAGCTCTTCTTCTTCTTCTTTGGCGATCACTCGTAGCCAAGTAAGATGGTCTTCCATAAACACGGTTTCAACAATGAGTCCGTAAGTGACTGTAGAGGCCAATTCTGGATCCACACATCCTTCCACAGTGGGGACATAGGTTTCTGGGTGGGAGTTGATCATGGTGTGGATTTGCCAAGCGTACCTTCTTCTTAGCACATTTCTCCCTTGCGACCTGAGTTTGACTGTCTACAAAGCCCATGACACCTTTGGTAAAGGCTGTTCTCCAATTGGTGTGCCAAAGAGTGCATGCTATAATCCCACAATTAATTCGAGATAGTCTTTCAGTTCAGGAATGGACTCTGGTAGTGTCTTATCCTTCTCTCACTTTCATGCTGTATTCAAAAGGTCTTGGACAAGGGATGGTGAACTTGTGGCCTTCCAGAAATTGTTCGTCAACAGCTCCCATGATTCCCATGGGTGATGCTGACTGTGGCTGATGGGAGTTGGGACTCAGCTCTACAGATGCAAATAAAATGTTTCAACTGCAGATGACCTAGTATTGACCTTGCAACAGCCAGACACTAGTACTAAAAGAGTATTAGAATTAATTGAAATATTTGGTCGAGTAGCAGGTTTTAAATTGAACAAACAAAAAACGAAAGTGTTGGAAAAAAACTTAACAATGGAAGAAAGAGAGAGTTTTCAGAATGAAACAGGCTTGGAAATAACAAAAAGGGTAAAATACCTGGGGATAAACTTAACATCTAAGAATGTGAACTTATTTAAGGATAATTATGAAAAAAGTTGGTCAGAAGTAAAGAAGGATCTGGAAATATGGTCAAGGTTGAAACTTTCCTTGTTAGGCCGAATTGCTACTATTAAGATGAATGTATTGCCTAGAATGCTGTTTTTATTCCAGACGTTGCAGATTTTGGACAAGATGGACTGTTTCAAGAAGTGGCAGAAAGACATATCAAAATTCGTCTGGCAGGGCAAAAAGCCCAGAATTAAATTTAAGATTTTAACTGATGCAAAGGATAGAGGGGGGTTTGCCCTGCCGGACTTAAGACTTTATTATGAATCGGCAGCTTTCTGCTGGTTGAAACACTGGCTACTTCTTGAAAACACTGACATTTTGGATCTGGAAGGGTATGACAATAGTTTTGGTTGGCATGCATACTTATGGTACGACAAGGCAAAGGTGTATAAAAGCTTTAAAAACCATATTGTAAGGAAAGCATTGTATAATGTTTGGATTAGATACAAAGATTTGTTGGAAAGTAAAACCCCTAGGTGGGTGTCACCAATGGAAGCTAGGGAAGTAAAAAAGCTTAATATGGACTCTAAATGGCCAAAATATTATGAAATTCTAGAATATGATGGTGAAAGGGTTAAACTTCAGAGTTATGAGAAACTAAAGCCCAAGGTTCGAGATTGGTTGCACTATCATCAGATAAATGAGACATTTAAACAGGACAGGAAAATAGGATTCCAGAAAGAGAGGTCAAAATTAGAAACAGAATTGTTGGAATCCAATACTAAGAATTTAT
This sequence comes from Podarcis cretensis, assembly GCF_951804945.1. Lineage (NCBI taxonomy): Eukaryota > Metazoa > Chordata > Lepidosauria > Squamata > Lacertidae > Podarcis > Podarcis cretensis. Next base: position 15,678,402 of record NC_137179.1, read on the forward strand.
CGAAAATGTATAATTTGCTGTTGAAATGGAATACACAGGATGAAATGGTGAAATCAGCAATGATTAAATGGGCACAAGATATTGGTCATGATATTATGTTTGCTGACTGGGAACAGTTATGGACCACCGGTATTAAATTTACTGCATGTAATGCTTTAAAAGAAAATATAATGAAAATGATCTATCGGTGGTACATGACCCCAGTCAAGCTTGCCAAAATTTACCATTTGCCTAATAATAAGTGTTGGAAATGCAATGAGACTGAAGGCACTTTTTACCACCTTTGGTGGACCTGCCCAAAGGTTAAAGCTTTCTGGGAAATGATCTATAATGAAATTAAGAAGGTCCTTAAGTGGACTTTTCCTAAGAAACCAGAGGCTTTTCTCCTGGGCATGGTTGGCCAATCGGTGTTAAAGAAGGATAGGACTTTCTTTATGTATGCCACTACAGCAGGAAGAATTCTACTGGCAAAGTATTGGAAGATGCAAGAACTACCTACTCTGGAAGAATGGCAAACAAAGGTGATCGACTTTATGGGACTGGCCGAGATGACGGGCAGAATCCGTGACCAGGGGAAAGAGACAGTGGAGGAGGACTGGAAGAAATTTAAAATATATCTTAAAAACAATTGTAAAATTGAGGAATGTTAAGATGTCAGGGGGTAAGAGGTAAAGAAATGCAGCAGTAACTAAAAAATTAAAGGGAATTTTATGAAAGGGAATTAAGACAATGGACCTAAGGGTTGCTAAAGAATCATTAAACAAGGATGCAAGGAAGGGGAGGCATGGGGAAGTCAAAAGAAAGAAGGGTATGAAATGAGGAATTTAAAGTTACATGGGTCTAATTGTTATGTGCCTTCTTTGTTTTTTTTTTGTTTTTTTTGTCTGTTCTGTTGAGTTTTTATTACTTGTTTGAAAAATCAATAAAAATTAATTTAAAAAATAAATAAATAAAACGTTTCAACTGTGTTTTAAGTGCATTATAAAAATGTGGCACTAGATGGCGGTGGTGAGCTAATGGTAAATTCCATAAATTCCATATATTTTTAAAAAACATTTTTTAAAGCATTTTACAGAGGTTTTTTTAAAAAATATATGTGTAAATTCAGCCTTGGGGTCTACCAGCATTTGGAGGGCCACAGGTCACCCACCTTCCCTTTAGATCTACAGGTGGTACCTCGGGTTACAGACGCTTCAGGTTACAGACTCTGCTAACCTAGAAATAGTACCTTGGGTTAAGAACTTTGCTTCAGGATGAGAACAGAAATCGTGCAGCAGTGGGAGGCCCTATTAGCTAAAGTGGTACTTCAGGTTAAGAACAGTTTCAGGTTAAGAACGTACCTCCAAAACGAATTAAGTTCTTAACTGTACCTATGGGCAACTCCTTGGGCAATATTAAAAACCTTGGCACTTTAATAATGCAAAGCTTTCTGCTTATTTCTGTGGAAATCCCTGTTGTTGGCCTAAAGGCAAGTTATGACCCTAAAAATACACTTCCTTTGGCCATATTTACAATGCAATAAGGGGTTTATAAAGATAAGCAAAGGCATACTCGCCAGTGATTTAGACTAATGAAACCCACCATTTGCCACTGATTATTTTACTTAGTTAAGCCATAAAGTCCCTTTTAAATATGAAACGCAAGAACCTGGGCCATTAATAATAATTATTGCAAATGTCACTGATTTCAGATTATGAAACTTAATAGACTTACCGCCATTAAAACATGTGCTTCTTATAATGAGGCTGTGTACCATTGCGTGCTTGGGTTTCTCCCTCCTTTCTCGTCCGCTGCGTTGCTTCTTCCGAAGAACCATTTTTAGCAGCTGTGCACACTAACAACACGCTTCGTAACGAAAAGCACAAACAAAAAGCCATACAAACTGCTGTGGTGTGGAGGCTGAGCTGCTTTATTAACTGCTAATAGAGTGTGGGATGAGGGTAATGAGGAAAAAGGGCTGGGACAAAGTGCAATATATATACACGGAAATTAAGAGTCAGGTAGGAGGTCCACTGGTAAAATCCAAATCCTTCAAAATTGAGCAGTTTCTATATTTCTCTCTGTGGCTCACAACCTACTTGCTTCCAGTGGCAGATTGAAGACTCAGACCCACTTGACCCAATATGCACAGAAGCAGCCTTTGCAGGATTTTCTAAGCAGGGCAGGGCAGTAGTTAGAGGTTTGGACTAGGACCTAGGAAACCAGGGTTCAAATCCACACTTGGAAATAAAATTCAGTGGGGGATCTTGGGCCAGTCACTGCCCCTCACCCTCACCCCACCTCTTCCTTCCTTCCTTCCTTCCTTCCTTCCTTCCTTCCTTCCTCTCTCTCTGCCTCTCCCTGCTCCCTGCTTTCTTTCTTTTCTTTCTTTCCTCTTTTTTGTGGATAGTTAAGTAGCTATGATATTATAATATTATAATAGCTTGGTCAGAAAGGCTTCTTATTTGTTATATTATAAAGACTGAGAACCTATAAGCGTTATGCATTGTTAAATTGTTAGCAAAAGTTGAATGAAAATTATAAAGAATAACCCCTGTATTGAACATCATATATATAATGTATGCATTAGGTGCAAATTTATCCCACCCTTTCCTCAAAGTGGTCAAAGTGGTGTACATGGGTCTCCTCACCGCACACAACAATCCTGTGAGGTAGATTAATCTTAGCAACGTGACAAGCTCAAATTTCCCCAATGGAAATTTGAATCCAGCTTTACTAATCCCCAACCTGTGGTCCTCCAGATGTTGTTGGACTACAATTCCCATCATCCCTGATTATTGATCATGCTGGTTGGGGCTAATGGGAGTTGACACCTGGCGGGCACTCTGGATTCACTCTAAATTCACTTGGCTCCTCCTCCTCCTGAATTCCAGTTTAAATTCTGGTTTAAATGTGAGATCCCCACTTCCCATTCTGGGGTAGCTAAGACCTTCCAGATCTTCCCTGACCATTGTCCACATTGACTGAGGGTAATGAGTGCTGTACTTCCCCGATATCTGGTGGGCACAACGTTGGCTACCCTTGCCTTACACAATTAAGACGTTTAAGGTGCAAAGTTTTGCCTTATGGGCAAAGCTCAGCGAACACTGTCATCAGCTTTCAGCTAAATTAAATTTACCATTTGCTATCAATACTGATCCCTTGTATGCCTTTGATAAATCTCTTTTTCATGTTTCAGGCTATAAATAACTCAATAGCCATGATTTTTAAAAGGGAGGCAGGGCTCAGGAAAAAAAAAAGAGGGGGGGATAAGCCAGCAGTCAAGTTCCCTTCATTTTATTTAATTTCTCTTTCTCTCGCCCCTGTTTTGACAAGTCTCTACCCCAAGATAAGAGCCTTGGCAGGATGTTGAATAGCCCTATCTGGGCCTGGTGTTGCTTTAAACATATGGCTCTAAAATTCAGAACAGATCTATCATTTGGCCCAGTCCACATAATTGATTCATAAGTCAGCTGCATCACGCAGGTTTTGATGGTATCTTTATAAATAGGTTGGCGCTTTCAAAAGTGCCCGATGATATCTCTCATATTGACATGAAAGGCGTTTGGAGGTTGGAAGACTCTACAACTGCGGTTGCACTTGGTCTGGGCAATGACAGCCACAGGCTGCTGTGCAAATAAAACACTAGCAATTATTTTGAAAATAACCTTTCTCACTTTTAAAATTATATATACATATATATTTAAAACAGGTGCTAGCAGGAATTCTAGCATCCAAGGGTTGGGCAAGAAGAAACAATATGATCTCATCTATCTCATGATATAGGCATTCATTTCATTTATGGAACATGTGGGTAAGGCTGCAGCCAGCTAGGCTACGTAGGTGAGACTACATTGCTCCTCTGTCTTCCCAGTGCTGCTCATTGCTGCTGCTCACCCACAGCGGAAGTGGCAAGGCAGCACGAGGTCAGTAAGGTGCGAACACAGTAGCGGGAGCATCAGATTGGCTCCGCCACTGCACTTCACCTGCATCACCCCACCACCAGATGCGGGTGGCACTGTGGTCTAAACCACTGTGCCTCTTGGGCTTGCCGATTGGGAGGTCGGCCGTTCAAATCCCTGCAACGGAGTGAGCTCCCGTTGCTCCGTCCTAGCTCTTGCCAACCTAGCAGTTTGAAAGCACGCCAGTGCAAGTAGATAAATAGGTACTGCTGTGGAAGAACGTAAATGGCATTTCCGTGCGTTCTGGTTTCTGTCATGGTGTTCTGTTGTGCCAGAAGCAGTTTAGTCATGCTGGCCACATGACCCAGAAAGCTGTCTGTGGACAAACACCGGCTCCCTCGGCCTGAAAGCGAGATGAGCGCCGCAACCCCATAGTGGCCTTTGACTGGACTTAGCCATCCAGGCGTCCTTTACATATACCTTTTTTACCCAATACTTCTAAAACTGAAGATCCCAGGGGCAAAGGCTGAGCAAATATGACATCTTTCAGTCGTTCATGATATCTGCAAATGGTGAAATTGAGCAGGAGTCCATTTTGCAATATGGGGAAGACTGGAATTCTCCAAAGATCCATGAAGAGCTCATATTTAGGGTTCCCATATTCTGAAGAGCAAAAAAGAGGACCCTATGATGACTCTCATTTTAAATACCCATATTATATGTAGGCTATAGAAGCCGTGATATATTGAAGGGAGGGGGGGTGGAGAAGAGAAGAGGAAAGCAAGTCTTCAGCCACCAGTTATGTCTATGTCTCATCTGGAAAGTATAGCCAGAGACATTTTGGCAAATTTAAAAAACCCACCCGGACATAAAATGGACGTGTTCTGGAAAAAGTGGACACATGGCAACCCTATTTTTCTAACGTATTTTCTTTCGAATATGGACACTTTTTTTAATCCAAGGAATGCATCAAAATATTTGGGAAATATGCTGGGTAACTAAGTTTCAAGTCACATATTATATATACTGAGAAGTACAAGCCAGGACAGTTCCTGCTGGAATTTACAAAGATCAGATTCCATTATGCACCTTGATGTGCAGTCCTCTTGCTCCGAATCGTGGGGGGGAGGATGTCTTTGAACTTGGGAAGATGAAGAACAGAAGAAGAATTTTCTGGATCAGACCAAAGGCCCATCTGGGCCAGCATCCTGTTCTCACAGAGGCCAGTGAGAAATCTAAGCAGGACCCAAACACAGTTGCACTTTCTCTTCCAGCGTTTTTCCAGCAACTGATATTCAGAAGCATCACTGGCTTCCAAACAAGAGTTCTGCTGAAAGTTTGTTCCTCTTTGAAAAATCCACATTTTGTTCTGATATACAAACCGGTGGGAGCTTGATGCAACCTTACAGAATCCCATTATGCGATTTCTAAGGGGACCTAGATTGTAAACGGCAGTATGTAAGATCTGAGTTGGCATCGTCCATATGTGATGTTCAATTATATCATATCAGGATAGAAAATGTCATTAAATCTGAAAGGGGAAACGTCTAAACATGTCCAGTTGACGCATCGATGCAGTGCGGGGAACAGCATAGCAACCGTGGAACGTGAAAGAAAAAGAAAAAGCCCCCCCCCCCCCCCGAAATCCTATGTAGCATTTCTTTTTCATTTGCATCAAGGCAACAGAGGTGGGTATTTTGATGTTTTTAAAAATGCCCTTTCCCCCGCATTAATTTTTAACAAGGAAATATATTTCTGACTGACAAGGATTACAACAATCAAAGAGAATCAGGCGACATGCCAAAACGGAAATAGGTGTGGGAGAGAGGACAGGGATTTTTCTCAAACAACTAAGTGACAGGACAGCCAGCTCCTTTTAGCAATGGGCAAGTTCCTACCCACCTACCCGCCAGCCTCATAATTAATTCATTTTTTCCTTGAGCTGTCACAGAAAATTCTCAGAAAAAGCTCAGGCATTGCTAGCTTTATTTATTCTTTTAATGTAAACTTGGGGTGTGTGGAGAGAGAGAACAAGACCTGGGAGCCACCAATCCTCTGAACCACTTCTCTTGAACTGGATAGTTCAGTTGCAATGCCAAGGTTGCAGGTTCGGTCCCTGTAAGCAGTGTCAGATTTACATATAAGCTAATCAAGCTATAGCTTAGGGCCCCACTCTCTTGGGAGCGCCCCCCCCCAAAAAAAAATATTAAAGGGGGGAAAAATCTGGGTGTACATTTCCAAAATACAGTAGTACCTCGGGTTACAAACTTAATTCGTTCCAGGGCTCCATTCTTAACCCAAAACCATTCTTAACCTGAGGTGTGCTTTTGCTAATGGGCCTCCCACTGCTGCCGCGGCGGCGTGATTTCCGTTCTCATCCTGGGGCAAAGTTCGCAACCCGAGGTAACTACTTCCAGTGGCGTAGCGTGGATTGTCAGCACCCGGGGCAAGGCAAGTAATTTTCGCCCCCTAACCCGTGGATTTGCGCCCACTAACCCATGGATTTGCACCCCCTAACCCTAACCCCCAGATGTTGCGCCCGGTGCGGCCGGCCCCCCCTGCACCCCCCACGCTACGCCACTGACTACTTCTGGGTTAGTGGAGTTTGTAACCCGAAGTGTTTGCAACCCGAGGTACCACTGCATAAGATAAAAAGCAAATAAAATAAAACCTACATATAGCAACAGTGTTTTGTGTTTTGTTAGGCTCCTATTATGTAAGTAATGGGCCCCGCCTGCTAGCCTGCTCCCTAAAATATCACTGGTTTGCTCATTTCTATATATAGGGTGCCTACATTCTGCATGGACTGGTTGCGTGGCAACACATGCAAATGGCTTTAGATACCTGTTAGGTCCATAAATTACCATACAGCATATATTCAACTCAAAAAACAGTGACAATTTGTTGTTGACAAAGGACAGCTAGACATATAAAGGGCCCTATTACCTTCAGTAGTTTAGGGCCTCATCAAACCTAAATCCAGCCCTGACTACAACTCCCATCATCTCTCCCATCATTTGCCAGTGCTGGCGGCTCAGCCTCATGGGAACTGGAGTCTGGCAACACGTACCGCATGCTTGCTTTAGACAGTAATTAGTAATTGCAACTAAACTTAACTTTTAAAGCCGCTAGTGATCACCTTCAGTGCAAAATGCCTCCTGCGAATTGCAGATTTTGCAGGGAAGATGTGCAGTCTCGCTGGGCAGAAAAGTGCTCACAGAGGTGCAGGAATAGCAGCGCATTCCCAGCGTGAAAACTGCCCGGAAGTGATCTTCACTTATGCTACAAAATAGTAATTGCTGTCATTTTCCCATAACCACCATTGCACTAATATTCTACCATCACACTTGGAAGCTTTCCCATTATTATTTTTGTCCTTATTTCCCTGCCCCCTGTCCCCAGATAGCATGACAATTAAAGTATTTATTCTGAAACGAAGCAAAAGTGTTAAGAAAAGTTAACTTACAGGTTATCTGCCAAAGAAAGGAAGGAAGATCCACTCCAAAGCCTTTGGACCGTTTTTATTGCTCAGATCACTCTCGCCCTCTAGTGGGTCTCTGAGTTATTGCATCGGATTATTCAGCTAAAGTTTTGTAGCTTGTTACATTTAGAAAATAAACATAGCACCACTCCAGTAAAGCACACACACATGCGCCATAAACATAAATTCATCAATCCTCAGCCTTGGGGGAAAACCTGGCCAGGATGCTAGACATGTGGGATCTCTGTGAAATTCACAAACTGAATATTTGAATATTAGATTTTAACAACAACAACAAAACTTGAAGAATGAGCCTTTTCAGGGAGTGGGGATCTTGCTAGAGATTTGTTTTACTATGTCTTTATTTTTGGTATTTATATTCCGCTTAATATTCAGGATGTCTAAGTGGTGTGCACAAATGTTTTTTAAAGAAAAGAAAAGAAAAAACCAAAGTATAAGAATAATTAAAATTAATCATAAGGGAGAAGAAGAAGGGCCTCTGATGAGAACTGCAGGGTCCATATAGGTTCATATGTCAGTCACATAGCCAAAAGGCTGCCACAATGTACACAGAATCATTCAACAATTAAAAGAAATATGCTGAATTAATACAAAAAACTTAAAACATATTATCAAGACATTACCTACTCTAAACAGAGTTATAAAAGTACCTAAAATCACCACATGGCCACTAGTATATTAAAAATAATGTTAACTCATACAATGTGCAATTATATTCAGAGTTTGGTGATAAAGACAGAATATAACTTGATGTAGATAGGGTCAAATAAATTCATCTCCTTTACAGTTGGTGGCTATCTTGACTATATAATTTTCTCTAATTTTCCTAGCGGCAGTTGCAAAGAATGCTACACGTCAGGTCACATACTTATCTATGTCTGTGAGGAGATATAAAATCATGTCATAGGGGTTCTAACCAGGAGACCTTGACATTATAGGTGCTAAAAATTGTTCTCTTGCTTCATTACCTCGTACCTATGGGACCGCCTCTCCTGGTATGTCCCACAGAGGAATTTACGGTCTTCAAACAAAAACATCTTGAAGGTCCCAGGCCACAGAGAGGTTAGGCCGGCCTCAACTAGAGCCAGGGCTTTTTGGGCTGTGGCTCCGATTTGGTGGAACACTCTGTCACAAGAGATTAGGGCCCTGCGGGACTTGACATCTTTCTGCAGGGCCTGCAAGACAGATCTGTTCCACCAAGCCTTTGGCCAGGGCACAGCCTGACTTCCTCCTTTGGCAATATTCACAGAACTCTAGCCCAATGGTTGCCATCAATTTGATTTGAATTAATTTTATAATGAAATGATTTAAGAATGTTGTATTATTTTATTGTTGTTAGCCGCCCTGAACCCGGCTTCGGCTGGGGAGGGCGGGATATAAATAAAATTTATTATTATTATTATTATTATTATTATTATTATTATTATTATTCAAGGGGCAGCACAAGATATAATGCATAAGGTCCTCTACTTCAGACACCCCCTAATGCCAACGTTAATTTGTTGGTATACCTCTCTGTGATTGCTTCATATGGGGAGAGGCAGTCCTTTGGGTATTGGATTCCTGAGCCACCTAAGACTTTATAGGTCAGATGGACGCAAGCTGGATGGAAATTCCACATGGAGATGCAGAAATAAGCAAGGCTTCTCTTGTTGTTTCACATTATACAGTTATTAAAAGCAAGGAGTTCTGCCATTAGCTAAAGATGGAGCCATCACACGCAGAGACTTTTCTCAACAAATCATTATGCTTCATTCAAATGGCTGTACTAACATCCCAGTCCTTGCATACCCAAACAGAGTTGTGGCACAATTGCCTTTGTCGTTATTCCAATTGGGCACACTTACGTTTTCTTAGAAAATATGTCTGTTTCCTCTAAGTTTTGTATAATGAGGTTATATGCAGAGCTCAGTGCCGGCAGGAACCTGGAGCTCCTGTGTGACATTTTCACAGCTGGAGGGGAAAGAGGCCAAGTTGTCAATGCAATGGTTAACCTGGAGCTGGAAGGCTCGGAGTTGAAGTTGTTGGCACTCGTCTGTCTTTAGGAGACAATCGCATACCTGAATGTTATTCCAAATCTATGTATATATACAAAATCCCTCTACACAGAGAGGGTCTGCTTTATGTCAAGGGCAAGACAGTCAGAACCATCAGTGACATCAACGAGGGAGGAGGGCAGATCCCTGATGCCCCTCCTTTAAGGATTCCAATTGTCACCAAGTTAGCTCTTCTGAGATCTGTGTGGCAGTGGAGGTTGGTTCATCAGAGCAAGTGGGGCAGTGCCACACCAAACTTGATCTGCTCTCAGCCAGCCTGTATCTGCCTGCCTTTTTACATACATCCAGGCTTGATCTACAGTGACCTGTTTAACATTATTGGAACGATATCAGAAATATTGCTATAAAACATCACAGGGCATACTTGTAAATTAAATTGAATCTTTCTTTTTTTTACCTTGATTTCTTTTTGTCTCCCTACTGCCAGTTCCTGGTTGCTCTGCAGTGCTCTCTGCTGCCACATTTTAGTAACGCATTAAGAACGTTAAAAGCAGAACGTAATGCGTCCATCTACGTTATGAAAACCAATCCCTAACCCTTCCTTAATGTTATAAACCATGAGTGTAGATCTGCCCCCAGTCTAGGGGATAGCCCTGGCTGTCAGCTTCCTCTTCCTTCATCTCAATGTTCCCTTTGTAAAACTCGGCAGGGAGTATGATGGGGGCCAAACTAGAATAAAATGGCTGAGCTTGCAATTGGCTCTGGCTCCAGCTGCTGATGGACCTCTCTGTCTTCTCCCCCATCCATCTTGATGGGCAAATATTTGATGGGCATAATATTTGATGGGCATAATATTTGACTGTATCAATTCCATTGCATATGCATTCAATGTTTCTTTGGTGGGGGGCATATATGGAGACTGATTGTAACAAATATGTTCAAGAAACTGAAAAATAAAAAGTTACATATCTAAAAGAACATTATGAGATTTGTTGGCAGAATCATTGGTCTTCCATAATCAACACCCCACCAGATAGCTGTCCAACTTCTGCTTAAATACTTCCAGTGAAGGAGATCCTATCATCTCCCAAGACAGCCTGTCCCATTCACTGTTTTTCCTAATATTTAGCCCAAACCTGCTACAAGTAGAGGCACTTGCCATCTTTGTATTCTCATGGCTTCAAGGGATTCATGAAGACTTCCCTCAAAGTCTCACTGCATCTTAAAGATACACTAAATATCCCAGCATTGGCAGGGTGAAGCATATGAACCTCCCTTCTCCAATTTTGTGGCATGTTTCTGCTCCCAAATTTGTCCCTGTCTTCTTCTTTTTTCCCCCGAGGCAGAATTTATTTGCAGAAAGGCTACCAGCTGTTTAGTATTTGGAGAGAGGGAGATGCAGATCTAGACCACCCATTACGGGGCAGGGCAACATGAACTGTTCACAGTACTCCAAGTGGGGCTTTTTCCACCTGTTTGTATTAATGGAGGACCTACTGCAAACAAATTTCATGGGCTGGTTCACTCTTCACTGCGCTGGAAGCTGCGGACACTGTATTTATCAATTTGATGCCTTATTCCTAATTATCTCCCAAAATTTCAAGGCTTTGGGATGGGGGAGAAGAGAGGAAAAAGACGCCATCTATTTTGAGGATAACTTTGCAGGAAAGGTTAATGATTTGACTTCCTCCCTCAGCTTGGAGTGAAGTCCATTTCCTTTCCCATTCTGTCTACCCTTGTCCCCACTCCCAGTCTGAGGCCCTGAGACAATATTTCACCTCCTGAAAAGAAGCAATCTCTTTTCCTTCTTCCGGTTTTGCTCTTATCAGAGGACCCCTCCATCCCTGAATGGAGGTATTCGCTATCTGTTTTCAATCACATTCATCAGTGGCCTATTCAGCAGAGCCCCAGGGATACACACTGTTATCACTTTGGTCTAATGCTGTGAACTTCGACAGGCGGAGAAGCTCAGGTGCCTTTCTGGAAATGTTGATGTCAATATCCAATCTCTCCAAGTTGCATACTCATTACTTCTACATAGATAATGCATGCATATGATTTAAGAAGCTGCCTTATAGCAAACTAGTTTTCTGGAAAGCCTGTGGCTCACAGCAGTAGAACATCGGTTTTACATGCAGAAGGCCACAGGTTCAACTCTTGACATCTCTAGGTAGGGCTAGAAATGTCTCCTGTCTGGAACCCAAAAGAGCCAGTGGCTGCTGGTCCGGATTTAGAGCATGGGGTTGTTTTTCGTTCAGGACCTTTTCCGTGGTTGTTGTTTTTTTAAACTGGCTCGTAGTGGGGGGGGGCGGTCACCTTGGGCGTTTACACGCTGCGGCTTGCCTACCCGCCTGCTGCTCTGTATCCCTGCCGCTGGTCGGCTCACGCAGGCACCTGGCATGCTGCTCATTCTCCCACCTTCCATTAGGCTCACGCTACCACCCACTGTTCACCTCTCACTCCCGCACGCCGTTTGGCTCTCTGTTCTGCCAGTGAACCTAGTTTCTGCTGTACCAAAAAGGTATTTCCTAAGGATTGTGAAACCCTGTACAACCCTAAAAAAGGTCAACAACTTCAATCCTAAAAAAAAAAGGTCAACAAATTTGGGGGAACAATCAAATAATGTCAGGCAAAATGGTCGGCCCTCATGCATGTTCACTTCACCAAATCTGGCCCTCTTTGGAAAAAGTTTGGACACCCCTGGCATAGACAATACTGAGCTGCAGGGACCACTGGTCTGACTCAGTAAAAGACAGCTTCCTATGTTTCATTTAGTTTAACATATAAACATCAGAAGACCCTGCTGGATCAGGCCAAACTAGGCTAACCCAGTCCAGCATCCTGTTCTTACAGTGGCCAGCCAGATGCTTGTGGGAAACCCACAAAAAGGACCAAGCAGAAGAGCACTCTCTCCTCTTGAGGTATCCCTCTGACCACAAACGCAGGCATCCCATAGACATCTGGTTGGCCACTGTGAGATCTGGATGAGGGACTTGGTAGGTCCTCGGCCTGATCCAGTAGCACCGTTCATATGTTCTTCAAAGGTTCATAATGAAATATCTCATATTCTAATGCATAATGATATAAGAAAGTGCATTAAAATGAATGCCCACTTTTGATAGCCTTCATCTTCATTCCTTAGTCCAGAATGCAGCTTGCAGTGTATCACTGTCAGAGCCAGGATGTTTATTGCTACTACCCTTCTGAACCGTAACTTGGGGCAAAAAGGACACCCGCCTTTTCAGTAGGGTAAGCAAATTTACATATCCCTACCTCTCGTTAAGTGGCTTGAGGATCACAGTGCCTGTTTATTTGATTGTCTCTGAACCATAACATTTTGCTTCCAGATCTGCGTCAATGGCTCACCAGCCTTTTGACACCCTAGTGCGGATTTCAAGTTTTCAATCAAGCTCCAGCTGAAAACACATTTTAAAGAAGCTTCTGGTATCCCTGCAATCATTCCATCCAACTCCAACAGATAAGCAAAAGACCCATAAGCATTGACTCTTTTAATCAGACTCACACACCCACGATTCAATTTCTTTCTCTATAGGAATCTCCTACATTCCCCCATTCATTTCTTTATCAAAATGCTTGAATTCTGACACTTAAACTCAATTCCTTACCGGTATCCCTTGGGTATGCAAAAATGATTATCTTGTCCAAAATAAGCAGTCTTAAATTACCTGGAAATCCTAGATAAAGTGTGCAGTGTGCATGATTTTTATGAATCGAACTCTATCTCCCCGCCCACTCTCTCTTTTGGCTGGGACGTGAGATTGCTTGCTTCCTTGGCCAGTAGTTTCCAAACCCTTTGTCTTCCAAAAGCAGTCCAACATAGGAAATGCACTCTGTGTCTGCCATGAAACCCTTACATAATGGGAACGTTCTAAGGGTACTTGCTTTGCATGGAATGTTAGAAACCAGGCCTACTGCTAATGTGAACATACGAGTGGCCCATCTAGTCTAACATCCTAGTCTAACAGCCAGCGTGGTGTAGTGGTTAAGAGCGGTAGACTTGTAATCTGGGGAACCGGGTTCACGTCTCCGCTCCTCCACATGCAGCTTCTGGGTGACCTTGAGCTAGTCACACTTCTCTGAAGTCTCTCAGCCTCACTCACTTCACAGAGTGTTTGTTGTGGGGGAGGAAGGGAAAGGAGAATGTTAGCTGCTTTGAGACTCCTTCGGGTAGTGATAAAGCAGGATATCTTCTTCTCACAGATAGATGCTAGATAGATGCCCACAAGCAGAACATTAGCACAAGACTCTGCCCACCTGCAATTCCCAACAACAGGTGTTCAGAGGCAAATTGACCCTCCATGGCTTCACACAGAGTTACCCCAAAAGCTACTGGGTAGTCAGTGTAGACAACACTGAGATAGACTGATCAGCAGTTGGAGATGGGGAACCTGTGGACCTCTTGATTCTGTTGGACAAAATGCTTCATTTTAGGAAAAATCACTTGCAAATAATGTGTTTATTAGGAGAAATGCACACTTCTTCTTTTTTTGTTAAAGACTTTTTTTAAAAAGCCTTTGCATACTGATTCAGAGACTGAAGAATGCAGAGAAACTGAAATTGAAATTGAAGCCCTCTGAAAAATCTCCAAATATCCCAACACAGAAGCATTATTTTGTGTTAGATGAATGGTCTTGCATTGTGTGTATTCGACCCAGCTTTAGAAGTAGTCTGCCAAATCTTTAGCTGCAGATTTCCATTCAAACAGATACCCAGTGAAAATAATTACATTTCTACCTTAACGTAAAGGAACAAATGAACAAATAAATGAAAGCTACAGTCTCCTTGAAATAGTTCATAATAACAATAACAAGATTCCCATACTGGTTTCTAAATTATTTCTTTTTATAGTAAAAGCTTTATAATTAACAAGCCAGACATTGATTTTCAGTCATTACCAATTTCTCTGTGATTATTATTGCTTCCATAATCATCTCCACTGTATTAACATAGATTAAGCAGCCCTTTAAAGCGGAGAAGCTTCATTAGCTGGAAGCATGGTAAAACTAAGACCCGAATAATGCAGCACTTCAGTTAAACACTACTTGGGAGGTGAAAAGAAGTCCTATAGAGGCTGAGCAGGAAAAGAAACTGCTAAAAGAAGATGGGTACAAAGAACATATCTAGATTGGTCATGTGGCCCTAGCTGGAAATATTGCCTGCCTCAATGAGCTTTAAAATCTGTTTTCCTGTGCTAAATTAAAGGGGTTTTGTGAGCTTCTAGGCCTGTTTATGTTCCACTACATATTCAGAAGCCTCAGAGTGACTGTAGCACTGAAGGAATGAGTTTCCAAAACCCAAAACTGACTGTGCAGGCAGTTTGAAACTGCACCAAAATCCCTATTTTTCCTTAGCTAAAATCCATTAACTTGAGCTCTGAGCTCAATGCATAAACAAAAGCCTGGCTGTATAGACAAGTGCTCAGAGCCCTTTCCTTTATCAGTTGTGACGGCAACTATGGCCTTCACTGTACCAGTAGTAGAAGAGAACAGAGAGAAGACACGTCTGTGCTTTATCTTACGTCCTGGACACACTCTGACACACAAACCCAAGTCCGGGAACAAACGCCAGAGCATGTTCCCGGAGATGATTACCTCTTCCCAGATAAGAGTAGGAAGAGGAAGATCCTTTTATGGTCAGAAGTACAGGAAGGAAGATCCTTTTGTGGTTGAGAGTACCAGAGCAGGAACAGATGTGATGTCAACCTGTGTACATAGGCTGACGTGGTTGGGCTCCGAGGGGAGGAGGGAGAGGGTGCCTGGAGGATATATATACTGCATGAAACTTGTCATTTATTTGGACTTGCTGTGGACTCACCACGCAAGTGCCTTCTGCTATCCTGAGAGCAGAATAAACTCTTTCTTTGAACCAACTCGGTGTCATTTTGACTTCCTTCCTCCTGTCCCGGAGCAACGCAGACCCAATCGGTGAACTCCAATAAGGCTACAGCACCAGCAGCCACTGGCATTTCACAACTTCTGAATGCTACTACCATAGCAAAATAGCAAGAAAGCTAGAAAGAAGACATCTTGCACCACTCTTTGCACAGTTCCTTGAACAGTCTCCATCAGTGAGAGGTCTGAGACCCAGAAGCTGTTGTTAGAAGCAAATAAATATATTGTGAGATGCAGACTGAGTGCTTGGTAACACACTTCTATGGGGTGCAGTGGGCTAATCCCTTGTAGCCACTTTGTGCCTGGCAATGTAAAAGCAGCAACAAGAAATCTGGGGAGTGGATTCTCTTCAACTTCAATTCTGACAGCTGCTGCTACAGTCACCTAGAGGCCTAACACACTGGGGCAGGTCTACAATGTTTTTTAGTACATTGTAAGACACGGGTGGCGCTGTGGGTTAAACCACAGAGCCTAGAGCTTGCTGATCAGAAGGTCGGCGGTTCAAATCCCCACGAAGGGGTGAGCTCCCATTGCTCGGTCCCTGCTCCTGCCAACCTAGCAGTTCAAAAGCATGTCAAAGAGCAAGTAGATAAATAGGTACCGCTCCAGCTGGAAGGTAAACAGTGTTTCTGTGCACTGTTCTGGTTCACCAGAAGCGACTTAGTCATGCTGGCCACATGACCTGTGTACGCCATGTACTCCCTCGGCCAATAAAGCGAGATGAGTGCCGCAACCCCAGAGTCGGCCACGACTGGACCTAATGGTCAGGAGTCCCTTTACCTATTTGCTGGCTAGGGTGATTTGTGCAGTGGTAACTTCAAGGCTTGATATGCTCTATGTAGATCATTGGATGTCTGTGGTAGATCACTGGTAGATCACTGGCTCCCCCCAAAGAAGCTCAACAACCTTGGCTCCCCTAAAAAAAAGCTCAACACTTTTGCCCTTGACCCCCCAAAAGGGGGTAGATCACTGCCAATTTTTAACTCTGTGAATAGATCGCAGTCTCTTGGGAGTTGGCCACCCCTGGTATATGATGTGCTCTATGGGGGGCTCCCCAGCATAGATGTTGTATTCTGCCCATTTATGAAATGGTTTTTGTTCATTTTGAGCACCATATTATTTGACTGAGGAATTGCTTTATTAATTGTCCCGTAAACTACTTTGCTGCCATCTGTGGTTGAAAACACTTTGTAAATTATGCGAGGCATACAACGGAGTTTTACTCAGAGTAGACACACTTAAATTAATAGACCCAACTTAGTCAGGTTCCTTTATTTCAGTGTGTATACTCTTCTACTCAGTATTAGCTGGCTACCACCCATTGGGAATGAATGAATGCATACATTTCTCTGCAAATTGCTCTGCCAATGAGCCTTATGGTGTGTTCCCAATTGTTCTATGGCCAGGGAGCCTTGCCGAGAGTAGCAACAGGCCAAAGGTAATGAGCTCTTCTGAAACCAAATTTTCCAGGTCAGAATCTGGGTCTTTCTTGGGGACCATATCCAGTGTTATGACTGTCCCCTTATCTGTGTCAGTTCCTAGCTTGCTCAATGGGGGTATGGCTGTCGCCTTGTTCTACTAATGAATATTGTGCATTTCAGACAAAAAGATTTAACCTAAAGCAGTTTCCCACACTAAAACATTTGTGTTGACTCTTCCAACAGTCTTCAAAGGGCTAAAAAAAGAAAACCTCTGCTCAGGTAGAAACATATCGGTACACAGTGACGGCGACAGTTGCAGACATCAGCATGAATAATCAATGATGCAGCAGTTTGTGTAGGGAAACCTCTGTGGGGAAAAAAGAAAGAACACAACATCACACCTCTGACTATTTTTAGGTTATCAGATTCATGACACTGTAGAATTAAAGAGCTGGTTAAAACATTGCTGACTAGCAGGAACAGGAAGCATAAGGGAATTCCACTTCCTGTGCACTCTGTCTTTTGAACTGACCTTGTGGGTTCCCCCTAATGTTCAAAACGAGCAGATGATGAAGAACAGGGCCACTCCATCCCCTCTGCTGAGATACCAGTTGCTTCTGGCCATCTCCATACACACTTTTTAAAATCAGGGAAAGGTGTGTCTTGCAGGGCCGCAATCTCATACGCATCATGGGACTCGTGCGGGAGCAAGGCCCGGAAGACGTGTGTCCTGGTTTTTCACCTCGACACATTGGAAGGTATGGAGATGGGCTAGAGGCAACTGGTATCTCAGCAGAGGGGATGGAGTGGTCCTGATTTTAAGCAATTGTATTATATTCAATATGGAAGTGAGAGCTGGACCATAAAGAAGGCTGATTGCCGAAGAATTGATACTTTTGATTTATGGTGCTGGAGGAGACTCTTGAGAGTCCCATGGATTGCAAGAAGATCAAACCTATCCATTCTGTTTTTGTTTTTTTAAAAATAATATTTATTAAGTTTTTAACAAAAAGAAGAAAAAGAATAAACAATTAACAAAACACACACAAAGAAAATCCAAATAGAATACAAAAACCGAGATTTAACATAAAAAGAAAAAAGAAAAAAAGAAAAAACCCTCTTTCTGATATCTTACAATCATTTACTTATTTTCCTGACTTCCTTACACCTCCCTTTTTTGTATTCCATTTAAAAATTTGTTCAGCAAATTCATACCCTCTTAATTTACCCTTAATTATTTGTCCTCACATATTCTAACTTCAAATTTTCATCTTATATCAATCCCTTCATACATATTCTTATGTTTCCTTATTGCTAGAACCACTTCGTTTCATTCCAACGTCATTAACATT
Source organism: Podarcis cretensis (assembly GCF_951804945.1). NCBI lineage: Eukaryota > Metazoa > Chordata > Lepidosauria > Squamata > Lacertidae > Podarcis > Podarcis cretensis. The sequence goes on from NC_137179.1 coordinate 15,696,467, forward strand.
CAATAATTTTACAGTATTTCTGTAGATAGATTTTAAATTTCTTCCAATCTTCTTCCACCGACTCTTCTCCCTGGTCTCGGATTCTGCTGGTCATTTCTGCCAATTCCATATAGTCCATTACTTGCATCTGCCATTCTTCCAAGGTGGGTAGGTCTTGTGTCTTCCAGTGCTTTGCAATGAGTATTCTTGCTGCTGCTGTAGCGTACATAAAGAAATTTCTATCCTTCTTTGGCACCAGTTGACTGACCATGCCCAGGAGAAAGGCCTCTGGTTTCTTCAAGAAGGTATATTTAAATACCTTTTTCATTTCATTATAGATCATCTCCCAGAAAGCCTTAATCCTTGGGCACGTCCACCAAAGGTGAAAGAATGTACCTTCACAAACCTATCCATTCTGAAGGAAATCAGCCCTGAGTGCTCACTGGAAGGACAGATCCTAAAGCTGAGGCTCCAAGACTTTGGCCACCTCATGAGAAGAGAAGACTCCCTGGAAAAGACCCTGATGCTGGGAAAGATTGAGGGCACAAGGAGAAGGGGACAACAGAGGATGAGATAGTTGCACAGTGTTCTCGAGGCTACCAGCATGAGTTTGACCAAACTGCAGGAGGCAGTGGATATCAGGAGTGCCTGGCATGCTCTGGTCCATGGGGTCACGAAGAGTTGGACACGACTAAATGACTAAATACCACCAACAACAAATTAAATTCAACTAAGTTGGTTTGATTTGTAATAATTTGGAAAATTAATATATTCTTTAAAAAATTATATTTTTTAAAAAAATTAAAGACACACTTTTTTCATGTCCGTGCTCTCGTGGCACTGTCTATTCTAGTTTCTCATTTTTCCAGTTTTAAGCTTAGTTCTCCACATTGCCACATCAGTTTGCATTTAAAAAACAAAACAAAACAAAAACTTGCCAAGGTGTTGTGTCCCCCCCTCCCCGGGTGGAGATCAAAAGATTATTGAAATGTATAACTTTCCCCAACTTCCCTAAGAGCTTATCCACACTTACCTTTCCTCTGCTCTTTCCAGGCATGGTCCATGATTTAAAGCTCTGTGTCTAAGCACCTTCCCGCACCCCCTGCTCCAGAGTCCCCCCCCCAAAAAAAACCCCTGCTCTTTAAAGCTCAATCAGAGCAAACAATCCACGGGAAACCTGACTTGATGTTAGAGTCACTACCTGGTATGCTAGTTTTCTACATGCAGGGAATTTTAAGTCTCCTAATCATGTAAGTCCCCACCTGCCTTCTGGAGAGGTGCAGCTCAGACCCATGTTGACCACTTTAGTGAGAATACCACCTGGATCTAGAACCAGCTGAGGTTCCCTCCAATATCCCTATAGCCTGTTGGCCAAGGCTCCCTTGGTGAAACAGCCCAGACAGGCCCCAACTCCCTTCCACTTCATCTGATTCTTCAGCATAAATGTGAAATGTTCACCCTGTGGACAGCATCTAACAGTGAAAAGGTCTGCAGCATCATAATGAGCTGTACCTGTCAAACAACTCGAAGCCATCAATAATTTAGCTTCTATCCTGTACAATACTATATAAGAAAAACACCTGAGATTGGCTGGATAGAAGCCCAGAGGTATCTGTCAAGCACAACTGTATTCTCTGCATTTATCTCTCTGGCATGCTCTACCATTACTGAAGGAGACCCTTAGCCAGAAGCATCCTTGTTGGCTAGACTAGAGGTTCATTATCATTCAAAGGAAGTGTGGAATGCAATCCAAAATCCAATGAAATCAGATCAGTAGCAAGGAGAGTGCCATGGAAGGCAACACATGTTAACTGCATGGTAGGTGGGAGAAGGGTTGCATTTCTTCATCAGATATCATCTCTATTTTTCTGTCTGTCTATCCACCTGCCTGTCTGCATAGTATGGCCAAGGATTGGACTAGGCCCTGGGAGATAGGGTTCAAATTCCCACTCAGCCATGAAGCTCACTGAGTGATGTAGGGCCAACCAATACCTCTCAATGTAACCTACCTCAGAGGGTTGTTGTGAAGATCAAATAAGGTTTTCTCCTAGGGATAATTGAGTCAGAGGTCCCAAAGAAGACAATTAAATCATTTTTTTGTATGCAACAGCAGCAGCTGGAATCTTATACGTGCAGAACTGGAAAGAAGAGAAATGTCCAACAAAAGAAAAACTGCTCCTAAAATTAATGGACTACAGTGGTATCTTGGTTCTTGAATGTCTCCATTGACAAACCTTTTGGAACCCAAACGCCAAAAAACCCAGAAGTAAATGCTTCCGTTTTCAATCGCGCCTCAGAAGTCGAATGGCTTCTGCTGTGTGTTTTTCAATTTTCTCAATTGAATTTGCAGAAAGCCCCTTATGCCTTGGTTTTTGAATGTTTCAGAACTCGAACAGTCTTCCGGAACAGATTACATTCGAGAACTGAGGTACTACTGTATTTGGAACTGGCAAAGTTAACAGTGAAAATAAGAGAACAATACAATGGACAGTTTATGGAAGAATGGAAGACTTTTTTGGATTATTTGAAAAAAAATATCAAATGAAATCATGGGCAGGATTTGGAATTTGAGTGACGGGAAGAAAATGATAACATATGAAATAGAGGAAGATGTATTAGCTGAAATGTGTGATATTATGCAGTATGTAAAAGGGGTGGGTTTAAAAACAGCACAGAAGGAAAGGTGGGAAGTCAAATCATAAGAGAAATGTGTAACAAATTTGAAATTAATTGGTTAAAGTTGTGAAAATCTATCATCTATCAATTTGTCTATCATCTATCTATCTAATCTATCTATATATCTATCGATCTATCTATCTATCTATCTATATATCTATGAGAGATATATATTGTAGTGAAGCACCATGTTCATCACCTTCAGCTCCCTGATGAAAATCTGGTATATAATTGTAAAACAAACAGGAGAAGTGGCTCTCCAGCTGTTGGTGAACTCCAGATGTTTTTGCCCCCAACTACCGAGGTCAATGGGGATGATGGGAACTGGAGTTTTGCAACAATGGAGGGTCATAGGTTTCCAACCCCTTCTCTATGCTTTCCATATACTGAATAATAGTAGTTGTTGAAGAGTATTAATGCATTGGAGCTAAGCTGAAACTTCTCAGAAGATAACTTTGGGCTCATTTTTTTGGAACTGGCACTGAAATTTGGTGCACATAGAAACTCTGAACTAGGACCTTTTTGTTGTTGTTGTTGTTGTTTCAATTTTGCAAGGAAGAAGGAACAAATTTGGCCAACAGGTTCAGAGACGTGGCTCACTGTTATCAGTTATGTCAACAGGACGGTCATATCATTCAACTACAGTCTACTTCAAATAGACCCATTGAGAGAAACAGACCTTAGTTGTAGTCATTAATTTCAGTGGTTTACTCTAATGTCAGATACAACCCTAGAGCTCCTCATTTGGTGGCCTTGATTCCATTTTTGTTCTTTCAAAATCTCCATCTGTGGAACAGTTCTGGGTATTGTGAGAGGAAACGCCTGCTACCACACACACACACACACACACACACACACACACACACAAACAAAAGAGAGAGAGATTCTGATTGGTGGATATCATTTCCCCATACAATGCCCTGCATCTAAGGTATGCCCAAGGCATTATGGAGGGAGGGAAATGGTGCCCAAGCACCCAGAAGTGGAACTCTGCTATTGATGCTTCTTCTGTCTGAAGGAAGGCAATGGGGGGGAGGGAGGGAGAAAGACACCAACTTGGCTGCCAAAATCTCATTACACCTCCTCATATAATTCAACCCCCCCCCCCCCGAGTTCTAATTTGGATGTGGATATACCCTTGGCCAGCAATTACTCAAATTTCAGCATTTTAAAGCCCAATTTCTTGAAATGCCAGCGGTCTGAACAAATGCTGAGCTTACCCACTGAAATCAATGAGATTTAAAGGTATCTAACTTTGGCTGCATTCTTCTTAAATCCAAGTACTTTGGCTTAACTGCTTCGTGGATCAGGCTGCCACTGCTTCTAAGCTAAAGATACCATAAAATCCCAGACCATCTTGCATGACACACAGATACTTCTGTTGCAGGCAAAATGGGCTTATATCATGGGTAGGCAAACTAAGACCCAGGGGCCGAATCCAGCCCAATCACCTTCTAAATCCGGCTCGTGGACTCATTCTACATGAGTAGAATGTGTACTTTTATTTAAAATGCATCTCTGGGTTATATGTAGGGCATAGGAATTCGTTCATTTTCCCCCCAAAAAATATTGTCCTGCCCCCCCACAAGGTCTGAGGGACAGTGGACCGGCCCCCTGCTGAAAAAGTTTGCTGACCCCTGGATATGATGGCTAGGGCAGCAAAATGAAGAGTGGAACAAAAGAATTATGTATGTTGTAGTTAACAGCCATCTCTGATGAACTGATGATGAACGAAGGAGAGAGGAGTAATTTAAAACCTGTAGAAAAATAGCCTGTGCTTCAATGAAGGTGAAACCCACCCACTCAGAAACTAAAAATACATCATCATAATCTCTGCAGGAGCTGTAATATGATAAAACAAGGGAGGAACTATAATAGGGCCAGGGCTTCCAGTTCAAGATCAGGTTCAAGCCTGTATGCACACCACATTTTATTCTAGAATTAATGGAGACTTGTATTTTTCCATGCAGTTCACAAACAATATAAACATAGAATTGACCAGATGGCTATGGGAAGCCCACATGCAAGACCTGAGTGCAATACTTTTCTCCTGGCTTGTAATTCCAAGCCACTGGTATTTAGAAGCATACTGCCTCTGGCAGGGGAGGAAGAATATAATAGGTTCGCCAGGTCAGCAGCATCACAGACCATGGGCCCAGCCAAGGGGGATCAAGTAAAACAATAAAAATACTTTAACTAACTGACCAATCATGTCAGCTCTGCTCCCCCCTGTGCTGCCAAATACAGCAGTTCTTTCCAAGGATATCAGGACAAAAGGAATGAGGAGGTGGAAGAGGAACCAAAACAGTTTTAGTAACGAATAAACTGCAGGCATGCAAAGCATAAAATAAAACATACCCAACAGGCGCTACCCAATCTCCCCTTCAGCTGCCCGGAGCCCCAGGTAGAGCAGCAGGAGAAAGACCCCAACCATCGGTCTCCCAGCATCAGGTCCTTTGATGGGTAGAAGCTCTCTGGGCCCCTCCCACCTATGGCTTTTATAGCCTGCCTTGATGTAATCAAGTGCAGCTGGCTTTACTCATGATTAGCCCAGGACCCTGAGATGGAATTAATATAGAGTGGCTGAGAGTCTCCCACTACCTGCAGCTGGGCATCCAGCGAGCACTTGCAACACAGAAGAACCCAAAAAAACTCCCAACAGGTGTGTGAAACACAAGAATCCAGCAGACCTCAAACTGGGGATGTTAAAGGGAAAGGGACATGCCACCTAACTCCTCGAAATACAATTGCCTTCCACATTTCCACTACACCCCCCCAACAAAAATCTTGCCCCCCTAACAAAGTCCCGTCCCCCCTAACAAAAATCCTAGCTAAGCCCATGTCACAGACCCTGATATTTCAGGGCCCAAACCTGAGACCTAGCGTTATGTCATGTGGGTGGGCCCTGGTAGTTCTTCCTCTGCTCTCCCTCCCACCACTGAGCCCTGGAGACGGAGGTTCATTGGGAGAGGGGAGGCAGGCAAAGCCCCCTGTGAGTCTATGCAGTAATTCACAGCCAGTTTCTGCCAGGCCGAAACTTGCAAGCTGCGTGCATAGCCTTCTTAATAAAACATTTTTTTCTTCCCCACCTTGAGACTCAAGCACCCCTCCTGCTATCTGAAGGAGTCCTAGCTAACCTGTAGACTTCACATCAATCCAGAAGACCTGACAACCCTAGAACATAGCCATCGTTGATAGCCTTGTCCTACTGACTGGCAGGGAGAGATAGGTGGTGAACATGAATGGAATTTGGTTCACAGGATGTCAGTGTAGGTGCGTTCATTAGCAGAAACAGGGCACTACCCCAGCAAGCTTAGTCTTGTTTCCTCCAAGCCCACCTGCTCTCTTTCTGACATCCAGAGTAGAGGGCATTCCAGAGGGTTCTGGTACAGCATGGGCGGTGTCATGTGACACAGCAGGGGGAAATTGGTAAATGATTACCTACTCTCATGGACTGGCTGGATGCAGAGGAGAGGTTGGGAGGCATCAGCTGGGGAACCTGCAAGATCAGAAAGCCAAGAGCCAGGAAATTGGTGGTGGGACAATGACGAGTGGTCAGAGGGAGAAGAGGGAACAGACTGGGAGGAGAAGGTGTCGGAAGCTGAAGAGGGAACAGGACTTAGTGAGTAGGAAGAGGCTGTGCAGAGAGCAGTCCAGAGTCAGTCAGAAGCAGAGGGGCGGTCAAGAGGCAGAGTGGAGGCAGGCTGCTGAAGAAGCCAGGGAATCTCTCCCTCCTGCTGCGACCAGCTCCCCTCCTCGCTGGTCTCCCAGAACACACAGAGAAATGAAGAGGGTGGAGCAAAGAGAGACAAGGCAGAGCCTTAGGCTGCTTGGGAAGGAATTGAGGGAGGATCCTTAAAAATGGGTGGGAAGGCGAGGACTTTCAGTCCTAACAACTACAGTGGTACCTCGAGTTAAAACTCCTCAGGTTACAAATGCTTCAGGTTACAAACTCTGCTAACCTGGAACAGTTACCTCGAGTTGAGAACTTTGCCCCAGGATGAGAACAGAAATCGTGTGCCGGTGGCGCAGTGGCAGCAAGAGGCCCCATTAGCGAAAGGACGCCTCTAGTTAAGAACAGTTTCAGGTTAAGAATAGACCTCCGGAACCAATTAAGTTCGTAACTAGAGGCACCACTGTATTTCTTTGGGCAAGACCTACTGGGAAGAGTTGTTGTGATCACTAGAGTCTTTGAACAAAGAGTTAACTTCTCTGACACCCTGTGTTTTATTGCTGACTGTGGCTCCTTACAACTACTTCTACAGAAGCCTTCACTGGAGTCTTTACTTTTCAGTCCCTTCTGCAAATGGAAGGAGTTATAATGGACTGAAACTATTATATGTATTATTTGTATTGTATGTAATATATGTATAAAAATATTCCTCAAAGTGATTTTTCTTCTGAAGATAGCGAAAAAAGGAATTGTCACTCTTTTGTGGTTGCTGTTTTTCAGATGTCCTTTAACTTTTTTTTTTTTAAAAAAATGGCATTTTCCTCCCCTCCCTCCACTTGTCTAAGAGTCTAAAGCTGGGACAACATACTACATGCCTCTAGGTTTCTAATTAAAAAGACAGATATAGGGTGCTGATACCATCAGCTTTCTGTAATAAAAACTATTGATATTGTTGACCTGGAAGATTTTTATCTGACACAGACAGAAAGAGATTGGCAAGCCTAAAAACGAAGAAGGTTGCATGGGGAGGGAAACTTACTGGGGGAGGGGTATGCCATATTTCCTCCCCCCTTTGTACGCAGAGGCAAAAGAATCTGCCTTTATGGATGAACTTTTAGGGGGCGATCCTATGACAAGATTCACCTGGATGAGCATCTTGGTATGCAGTGGATCTTTGGCTCAGCCAGCTGATCCCTAGCTCAGCCAGGCTCAGTTGGTGTTAAGTCCCCAACTCTGACTCAGGCAAAGCTATGCTGATATAACCTTCTCATTCCATTTTAGCTTGGGCTGAGCCCCAGCTGGCTATGCTGAGGCTAGTGTCAGTCCCCCAGAAAGGGTCATTCCAGGGGCAGGAACAGAGAGTGGTACTTAGGCTGGATCCTAGGGCAATTCAGCTCGGTCATGTGACCTGGCAACCCAGCACAGAACATTTGTTATAATGGCTTGTTTTCCTTCTGCCAGGCTGAGGCAGAGCTCCCTTGGACTATTAAGTGGTCCACAGTGTCTAAAACTTGAGGTTGAGGTGGGGTTAGTGAGTTAGGAGGACCTCCCTCCACATCTAAAGTTGTGGTCTGGGGGAAGCTGGCCAGTAACATGACACAGGTACCATGCCAAGCAAGGTAGGATCACCTGATGGCTCCTGCCTCAGTTTCTGCACAGCAGAACTCTTTTCTGAACGTTAAATAAAGTTGTGGCCCAAGTTACTCAGCTACCTGCAGCTCGTGCCTCCTTCTGCGTGGGCACAAATTAACATAACTACGGTGTGTTGTTAGAATGATGGTTTTGCATTGACCTATGATGGAAAATGTCAGGTTTCCTCTCCTCTCCTTAATCAGCAATCTGTAATGAATGAACCAACCAAATACCAAACTAATAGCTCAAAAAGGGCACTACGAACTCAGAAAAGGGTCAAGATGTGAAAAGACGGAGTGATGACCTTTTGATACCTTCCAATAGAAAATTCAAATTGGAAGATGTTCCCTGTACCTGACAGCAGATCATGACTGAATACGCAACGCATCAAGTTCCTAGTTCAATGGAAATGAGTGATGGTACGACGTGATCCAGTGAAGCAAAAACTAAGTGGACTTTCAGTCCCAATCCTTAGGACTCAGTGGTAGAAAATTTGCTTTGCATGCAACCCCTGGAGAGCCACTGCCAGTCAGTGTAGACAATGCTGAGTCGTATGGATCCAGTAATCTGGCAGTTTCCTACATTCCAGTTTGACCATTTCAATGTCTCATTTTTCCAATCTGAAGTTTAGTTCTCCACATTCCAGTATCTGTGTTGTTGTTTGTTTTGTAAAAAAATAAAAATAAAGTCCTCATGAATATTCATCAACCTTTTAGTGTGAATTTCTCTCAATACATCCATTTATCCACACATTTTTTGCAAATCAACTTCTCCTGTCATGCTGCAGTCTGTAAGTTATTTCCACTAATAAACGTACTTCTCTGCACTCTGTGCCCCCATATATGCATTTCTGTATCACTTGGTCAGAGAAATGAATTGCAAAATTCGGAGCAGTGCAAATTTGGAGGGTTCGCCTGCAAATGACAACTGAATTGAATTTCTCTCCTGCCCCTTAGTTCCAGCTTATCTCACCTGTAGGCACTGTTTCATTCCACTCTTCAGACTCCACTGTGCACTGCTCAAAGACACAAGCAAAGGATGCTTGAACCTCCCCTCTGCCTTGTGTCCCAATCCTACCTGGACATGCTAGTTGGGACTGAAACCAGGACCTTCTGCTTAGAAGGCAGACCTTCTACCACTGAGCTGTGGCCCTCTAAGATATGGGTTCATATACCTGTCATTTGATTACCATCTTGGACTGAGGGACTGAGTTGAAACATAAGCAGGGGTTCAGCCAAAGTCTTAATTGTTCGTCACACTGGAAAGTAGGGAGTTAAAGACCTCATTGTCTGTGTTGTGTTCGGATTTAGTAGCCCTTGTTCAAAATTAATTGCTGGCTTTCTCTTCTCTCAACCTCCCACTGTTTGTCAGTTCCAATATGAACAGACACAATTCTTACCTCCTAGATTTATGTCTGGATTGGAACTTAATGGCCCACCAGTATTTACATACATACATACTTATTTATTTAATTGACATATCCCACTTTCCCTCCAAGCAGCTCAAGGTGGCCTGCATGATTTTTCCTCTCCCCATTTCCCCCTTACAACAAACCTGCGAGGTAGTCTAGGCTAAGAGACAGTGGCTGCCCAACAAGCTTCGAGGCTGAGTGTGGATTTGAACCCTGGTCTCCCAGCACTTTAAACATTATGCCACTTGCTCTCTTTAGGCTTCCCAAACATTTCAGCCCTGTTCTTGTCTATAGATAGACAGACTGATATGGATATATTGAGAGAAAATGTATTTACAATGCACAATTTGAGAGAAAACACATTTAATTTAATTTTTCATGCAATTAAAAAATCATAATCCACAGGTTCGCATGGAAATGAAACAGAAAAGGTTTTTGAGTGATTATATGTGGAAGTGATGAGTAACGGACTAATTCACCCATCTCTACTCTTATGGGCAGTGAAAAAATGCTATCGGTCCAAAGCCAGAACTTTGTTCCTGGAGCAGTATCTGCTTCTCTAACACAGACATCATGAAATGTTGAAGATGGGTTTCTGAAAGCTGTACCCCCCTAGCATCTCCTACCTTAACACTGACTCCTTCTCCACTTGAACTGAATATTGTAACACAGGACGTTTTGCATTGAATGAGAAGCTGTTCTTCCTTGTGATCTTGGCCTTGGAGAATAAGTACTGAACTATTTCTTTGGTTAAATATTCATATCACAATTCCAAGGAATGAAATGAGTATCAGAAAGAAGGGGGAGGGGAGGCATGGTTGGGAGGGGGAGGGGTTGGCTACAAGGAACCTCTAGACATTTATCACAGGCCTAGAGGATACAAACCAATCAACTTCTAAAATCTGCTCTTTGATCGAGGTGCCCAGTTAAAACCCTCATTATTAATATATGACTCTGCTTAAAAAGTCTATTAATCAAATAGGGATGACTGATTAAGTGAATAAAACCCAGCCTTGCAACCCAAAAGGCAACTTTCACAAATCCCATCAGATTTCAATTCATGGTGGTGTGTGTGTGTGTGTGTGTGTGTGTGTGGATGGATGGAGGTGTGCCTGTGTCAATTATATCAAAACAATGATTCACATGTGATAGGAGCTTCACATATTAATGGAGTAACGGGTGGGCCTTTTAATTAAGTTTCTTTTGAATGTGAGGTTTCAGCCACCTCGATGGGATCAGTAAGTAAGAATTGGTTGTCAATATCACAGGTGCATGTACTGGAATGAAAAATGGATGTCTGGACTAACAGCCAAAGTTATTTTTGCAAAAGTTGATGGATATTTATAACATTTTTTTCTCCACTGAATGACGTACTAAGGGCTTCTGTGTGTGTCCCTCATTCCATATAGCATTGTCAAGAATATAAGAAATAGCCAAGGGAATATGGCAGACACTAGGACTTGGGAGAAATCCTGGCTTTTTTCAGAAAGGCCCTTTCTCAGCTTACAAGCATACATTGGAAGGCCTGCAGAGAGTGTACAACAGCAAAACTCCATGTGTGCAGGGCTGCCAGGAGCTACTGGGATACATGGATCATGACCCTTGTGGTGAGCCACTGAACTGCAGCTGACAACTTCTCACTGATTGACTCCAAAGAACTTCAGAATAACCCTGCTGGATTGGGCCAAAGGCCTATCTAGTCCAAACCTCTGAACTCACAATGGCCAACCAGATGCCCAGGGGGAACCTACACTCAGAAGCTGAGTGCAACAGCCCTCTACCCACCTGTGGTGCTCTGCAATTGTCCCTCCCACCCAAGTTTATCATTGAACCTTCCTGGACAGAAAGGGCCTCCTGCTCCAGCTGAGGTTTGCTTGAGAAACAATGTATTTCTGAGCTCTGATATATTAATATGTTATAAACTTCTGTCATGTCACCTCTTTCTTGCAGTTTCTCTAAAGTAGAAAGTCCCAACAGCTGCAGCCGCTCCACCTTCCATCAGCCCCAGCCAGAACAGCCATTCCTCAGCATCTGATTGTGGTGGACTCACCTTCATTGGATATTTTTAATCAAAAGTTGGATGGCCGTCTTCCATGAATGCTTTAGCTGAGATTCCTGCATTGCAGGGGCTTTGACTAGATGACATTCAGGGTCATTTCCAACTCTACTCTTCCATGATTCTATGATATCACAGGCTGCAACCTGCTTAGCTTCAAAGAGAGAGCTATCTGTGGTGCATTTAGATCACTGTCTTCTCCTACACTCCAGGCAGAGATAGTCAACGAGAGTAACCCCAAACCTCCCCTTTCATCAAAAGGGTTCAAGCCATGTACATTGGAATAATCCCTTTTATCTTCACAAGGACCCTGTGAGGTAAATTAGGCTTAACGTATCTTGCCCACAACCGTTCAACCGTTCAAAGCTACCTTTAGTTCAAGTTCTGTATTCCAGCTAATATACTTCATACATCTGGCCTCAAGGAGGCCCAGGCCTTGATAAATTAAAGACAAATAGCCAAATATCCTATGTCTTTTGCTTTGCATGCAGAAGGCCCATGCATAGACAATTTTAAGTAAAGATGCCATGTTAATGAAAGGCAAGGTCTGCACTCCTATCTTTAAGAAAGGAAAGAAATCAGAAATGTCTGAGAATTGTACTTCTCCTTCTTTTGGAATTTCATTCTACCTCCTAGGGTTGTTCTGCACCAACCATCTCACCATGACTAGATCTGTTTCCTACTTCAGAGATGGGGAACCTGTGGCACTCCAGATATTGCACAAATACACCTCCCATTATCCTTTGGTCATGCTGACTAGAACTGATGTGAGCAGGAGTCCAGAAACCTCTGGAGGTCTACAGGTTCCTCACCTCTGCTCTAGTTGGCTTCCAGGATTCCCCTGTAGTCTTTTCTTTGTCCATTACCTTAAACTCTTAAATTAGGGATGGACACTTTCCTGTGTTCCAAAATCCATATTTGGCAGGATGTTGATTGATGTCCAGTGCATCTACAGTCCATTGTTAGATGGGGCCCCCAGAGATTTTGGGCTGTCCTGAGCTTCATGGACAAATCCTAGGCTCTAAACTTCCAGCAGCATCCACTGCTACTCAAGTTGCAAGAAACCAATGCGTTTTGAAATGTTACTACAGCATTCGGCTATATATTTTCTCCGTTCTTCCTCCACACCCGCCCACATTTATTTACAATGATTGGATTTTACTTTCTTTTATCAAGCTACATTTTAAAGAAAAGGGAGAGAATCAACTTACTTTTGAGGTTTAGGGGCTTGATATTTTGTTTGCATTGTCTTTTTAATGCTGAGCAAATAGCACTTCCCCGTAACTAGTTTGTAATTTGTTGTCATGTGTGGTTCTGATAGCAAAGGAAATTTCATTACAGGTACATTAAAGCAGGAGAATGCATGTACATTTGCATTTCTGGGTGCAGGTAAATAAATAGTAAACCTCATTGATAACCGAGGCAATTATAATTTGAATAAGATTATATTCTCCCTAGGAGAGATAAAGGGTAATGAAAGACAATTCAAAGCTAGTTTGTTATTACTTCATCAAATACCTCATCCTCAAGCCGATAAAACTCTCCAGTATAGCCCCCACGAGACATTAACAGCAACGATGCTCCCGAACATTTGTAGTGATCTCTAAAAACATTAATATCGCTATTTAAATGAGTTTGTGATGTACTATAACGGAGGGTGAATCTGGAGGTGAAAATGCTACATGTTTTTTCATGCAATCACTACCAATGAGTTGCAGGGTGTAACAAGATGAATTATGTTTACTCCAGACATGTCCTCCATGGAAGTTTTTTTTAAAATAATAATAATAATAAGAGGGAGAGGGAGAGTTTAGCAGGCAGCATGATGACAAATATGTTTTCCGCAGGAGCATTTTCTTGTCTCCATCAGTCTCGCCAAAGCCATGGTATTAATGGATCTACCTATGCCATCCAATTGCCTGCAAGTTCTGATAATGAAATCAGCTTCACTTTAAAAGCTGCATCCATTGGGCTTTGCTTAGGCCATTCACATGTGCAATTACCTGCTCATTTACCAGAAGAGTGCAGAAGTATGAGGACCAATATGGTGTAGTGGTTAGAGGGTCAGGCTATTTCAGCAGAGCTTAATGGACAGCCTTGCACGAGTCTCTGAGTCTAACCTAGTCCACAGGGTTCTTGGCGGAGGATCAAATGGGAGTGAGGAGGCAGAGCCTGGTAGACCAGGGTTGGGGAACTTGATCCATCACTCCTGAACTTTGGCCACGTTAGCTGGGTTTGATGGGAGTTGCATCCCACAGAACCTGGGATCTAGAGGCTCCCCATCCCTGGATTAAAGGGCTGCCTGAAGATTCTTTTTTTGTTTTGTTTTTGGAATCATTGTACTATGCTAGGCAAGTAGCAAAACAGATAATGCTTTGTGTTTCTGAGTCAAAGGGTTTTTTGGAGAGAGTGGTAGGGGAATCAATCCCACCTAACCCTCATGAAGCCATGCTTATATAGATAATTCTTGGCCACACTTTATAAATTCCTTAGAGCTTTAGGAAGGCAATCCGCCCACCCCAAAAAACCCTCTACCCAATTTTCTGGCATCTCTCTTTCTCTTTCTTAATCCGTAATAACATTTTGCATTGTATAATCTCCTTAGTGCTCAAAAAAGAAATGATATTGCACTGTCCCCTTGAAGAGTTTATTCTCCGGGGAAAAGGGATTCGTAAAGATTTTCCTTGTCGCACGTCAGCCCTCTTAAAATCACAGCAGATACAATCAGTTTTTGAAATGCCCTTTATACCTGTCAAGCCAGATAAGATTACTAAGTTGTCTGCTCTCAAAAGTGTGATGTCATATAGTCCCATTTGCAGCAGCCCAAGTCATTATCTGTCTTGTCTGACAGGACACTGTACATGATCAGAAAGATCAATAGAGAAGTTGCTAAAAGAGGAAGGCTGAACAGTGCTGCGCCAAAGTGGAGAGGAAGCAAGAGAACTTTTCTCAATCCAAAAACCCACATGGAGACACTGTTAGCCATTGTTGCTAATGCTGCAACCAGCCCTGGAACATACAGTGGTACCTCGGGTTACATACACTTCAGGTTACAAACTCCGCTAACCCAGAAATAGTGCTTTAGGTTAAGAACTTTGCTTCAGGATGAGAACAGAAATCGTGCTCTGGTGGTACGGCAGCAGCAGGAGGCCCCATTAGCTAAAGTGGTGCTTCAGGTTAAGAACAGTTTCAGGTTAAGTACAGACCTCCAGAATGAATTAAGTACTTAACCTGAGGTACCACTGTATTTTGAAAGCAGAGCGAAAGTCCTCAGGTCTGTAATCCAACCTTGCCCAATGGGGTGGCCTCCAGATGTTACTGGACTACAACTACCAATATCCTTAGCTATTGTTCATGCTGGCTGAGGTGAATGGGAATTGTCACCCAAAACATCTGGAGGGCACCACATTTGGGAAGGCAGCTGCAGAGGACCGGGAAAGGTTAGGAGATATAGGGGGAAACTGGTGTAGCTCCCTCACCCCCTTTGAACTCCAGAGTGAGTCCCTCCATGTTGGACAGGGATAGAGAACCTGCAGGTCTCCAGATATAGCTGAATTCCAATGGGTTGATAGGAGTTGTAGCACAACTGGTGGGCCACAGGTTTCCATATTGGAGAACATGTGGAGAAACATATTGGAGAAAAATGTGTTTGTGTCTTCAACAAGGAATGGTGGGATAAACAATAAGCACAATATTTATTGGTTGCTTCTATGACATGGGAAACTCCTTGGGGAGGGAGATGGGCTGGCCCATAAGTGATTATTCTGAATAATTCACGTACTTTCATTCTGTGGAGGATGTGGGTAGTCCATCCTTTCTCTGTCCAATGCCCCACCACCTAAAACAGAGCTAGTTGTGTTTTAATAGAAAACCCAAATGATGCAAGGACCACTCAGAAACACTGTTTGCTACTTAGAAGGTTCAGTTCCAATGAGTAACTAGGAACTTAGGTAAAATCCCATGCCAGCTCAGTGAACTGATCACAACTGCAACCAAGTCATAGACAAAGAGAAACATTCTGTGGAAAGAGAAAGCTTCTTAGGTACCATTGTAAAAGTCACAGTGGATTTGGGAGTGAGATCAGCTCTGCAACTGGGATGGCTAGTATCCACACTTTTTACTTAGACCTTGACCAGCAGCTGCTGCAGTCAGACAGAGGCTTCTGGCTGTGCAGAAGATTCATATCTGTTGCACCCTTTGCCCTCCCATGGTGTTACTCAGTATCTAACATTGTGCCTTCTTGGTGGCTGCTCCCAGGCTTTTGAACTCCCTCCCTAGAAAAGTTTAAGTAGCTTCCTCCTTGCTGTCCTTCCCCTGGCAGGTGGAGAAGATCTTCTTATTCCAACAGGCTGTTGGGAACTTACTGCTTTTAATGAAATGGCTGGTGCCGTGCTGTTTTTATTGTAATTATCGGACTGTTTTTAATAGGACAGACAGAGAGAGATAGTGTGTGTGTGTGTCCTTTAATTCTATTAATATTTAATTGTTTTTTTGTGAGTGTGTCCCACCCACCCACCCAATATTTTTAGTTGTTATTTTATCTTTAAGCCACCTTAAGTCCCTGTCAGGGTGTAAATACATGTATTATACCATATTGGCCCGAATATAAGCCACACCCGCAAATAAGCCTCAGCTTTAAAATTCAAGGGGGAGCGGAGACAATACCCAAATATAAGCCGCTCATAGGCGCTCACACCTGTAAATGGCAAATGTAGAAGAAAATCCTACGGGTACCATTCCCCCACGCTCCCTGGAAGGGGGGGAGCCATGTTGCATTGCTGGCGGCCTCCCCCCCCCCTTTCCTGCGGTTCGGGGGAGGCTTGTGAGCCGTGGTCAGGATGGGTGCTGTTGTCCCGCACCCCCAATGGCCATCATGGTGGCATCCTGGGCAGCGGGGGGGGGGCATTCTCCATTCCAGCCTTGGAAGGCAAGGCAGGGCTACGGACCTAGAACAGATGTTTCAGCAGTCATATCGTGAGGTTGCGAATATAAGCTGCACTTTAACTTTTCACGGTCGGAGTTTGGGGGAAAAAAGTGTGGCTTATATTTGGGCCAATACGGTAATAATAATGTGGGCACATCAACATTAAGGTTCCCAGGCTCTTAACATCCATGTTCTGCTCTGCTTTCTACTCCACTTCAGGGTGTTATCCCTCTGTTATCCTGCCTTGCTCCGCATTGCAGGTACAATAATATGGACCTCTCTTCCAGGTTCTCCTAAAGATTGCTGAGATTGGAATAGATATGCAGTGCTTGGAGCACTTTAAAGTGTTACATAAATTCCAAAAAGCCCATTACATGTCATAATATGTTGTCTGAAAAGGGAATATAAATAATGCAGAATCAGAAGGCTTTGTGGGCTTTCTTTGAATAAGGATCTCTCTTTCTCTCTCTCCTCTCTCCTCCCACCTCCTCCCACCTCCAATTATCAATCTTGTCAGGTGCAAATATTTTAGAATAGAAATTCATCATGATGTAAACACTTCAGTCAATGAGGGTTCATGTTCACAAGATGGGGGGAAATGTTCTAATTAATGAAAGTTCAACTTGAAATGCAAAATTGCAAGAGATCACGGGAAAAGGTCTGGTGGAATTTTTAAGCCCACGCCTGGCTCTGGGATCAGGAGTACTATGCTAAGTCACTCAATCATGCTAATTCAACCAGTTTTACTACTGCCTCTTCATTAACACTCACATCTAATGCCATTATGCAAATACACATGGAATTTTAAAAGTGCTTTTCCCCATCTGTTTTTTCCTACGTTAAATAAATAAAAATCACACCACCATACTTTTATTAACAGGATGGGGGGGACTGTTTACACCATGGGTGGGGAACCTGCGGCCCTCCAGTTGTGGTTGGACTCCAACTCCCATCAGCCCCAGAGGCTGTGGATGGGAATGGTGAGAGCTGAAGCCCAGCCAGAGCTGGAGGGCTGCAGTTTCCACACATCTGACTTACTCTGGTGAATTCCCACTGAGATGAAAGAGGCTGCCTTCATGTAAGTGAATAATAATTCTTCCCTCCCCCCCCATGCATTAGACCTACGCTGAATGTAGACCTACATGTCAAATATAGCAGCTAGATTGTTGCAGTGGAACCTGGGAAACGAGGGTTCAATCCCTGGTTCAGGAAGTTCACTGGTGACCTTGAGCCAGCCATTGTCCCTCAGCCAAACCTACCAAACAGGGTTGTTGTGAAGATAAAATGAGGAACTGAGAACCATGTACATCAACTTGAGTTCTTTGGAGGAAAATGGAGATGTACTAAACAAATATTCACTAATTTGACTTTTGTGTGATATTTTTCAGTGAACGGTGTTGTAAAAATATTTTAGGCATCAGCAATAATTATAACAATACTGTCAAAAGTAGTAAGTTTGGTAGGGCAATTTTTCTATGGAAAAGAAGAGGGAGAAATATAGTCTGTGGGAATATTCACCTCGTCCCCCCAACTGTGTTTGACTTTTTCAGTGCCATGTCCCCCTTTTCCTTCTCCCCTTTCTTTTTCTTGTTAAATGGATCCCACACAATCAGAGATCACACAACATGTGTGTGTTCACAGTACCTTATCCATGCATTAGATTTAGGTGTGGGAGCTCTTTTGTGTGTGTGTGTGGAAACTGTGATATGGCATGCCTCCATGGCTGGTGGGTGCAATCTTGCTCCTTCTATGTACTCAGTGAACATGTGAAGGGGTGCCGTTGTGTGAACACTCCATAGTAAATAGCATGGCTTCATGACACTATGACTAATGTGAAGACATTACAAGACACCAATCAATCAATAAAACCACAGCTAAACAAATTTGGCTGCATCAGTGAGGGCAAATAACAGAGAGCCAGGAGTAAAGGTGAGTGAGGGCAACTTAAATGAATTTGCAGGGCGTGGCAAAAGACAGCCAAAAATGGGGACCAATCTGAGCTTTGCCCTATTCATGAGATTATTTATTAGGAGCAAGTGAGCAGTGGATGGAGGCTTCTGACCGTGCAGAAGTTGCATGCTGGCTTATGTATCTTGCAACCTTTGCCCCATTATGTACTCAGCAAAAAGGCTGGGCACTTCAACACCACAAAGTAGCATATTATCTGAGAATAATATATAAATAAAGTAAAATAACATATATGAATCCAGGCTACATTTCTAGTTGAAAGAGATGCACAGTGGAGCATGTGTACACACACACACACACACACACACACACACACACACATCTGCACAATGCAGATGATGAGTCTCCGCCAGTATGTACATTATGTTCTCCCTCCTTTGACTTCGCAGATGAAGATAAGCTCCATATTTCTCATTGTGTGTGTGTTTGTGTGTGTGTGTGTGTGTGTGTGTGTGTGTTAAAAAAAAAAGAGCAAAATGATTTTACTGTGTTGGAACAGCCCATTCATCACGCTGAACATTTGATTCTGTCACTTCAAGTACTTGTTAAAAAATCACTTCAAGCTGCTACAATCAAGGGCCAGGTACTTCCAAGGTCTGACACTTTTGTAGCTCTATTACACCTTTAAGTAGGATTCTTCAATCCAATTCCAGCCTTCATGATAATCAAGTGCCCACTCCACTTAACTCCAAGGCAGCTAAAGAACTCAGAATGCACTGGATAGATGCCTGGGTCTGATTTTCAATCAGGCCTCTCCTACCCACGGCTGTAAAAGCCCCTGAATATCCGCTAAGTAGTGAAACAGTCTCACTTACACCTAAAAGAAGGTAAGCAGTAGTGGCTCCGTTGTTAAAACCATCATGTCTTGTCTTCTGTCATGGAAAGAAAGGAAGGAAGGAAGGAAGGAAGGAAGGAAGGAAGGAAGGAAGGAGGCATTAGAACGCTAGTTAGGCACGAAATCCAGAAATATACCAGGGTTAAATCTTCATGCCAGCTTTACCCAGGAACAGTGACACATGGTGAAAATTTCATAGGGAAATAGTTAAGGCATAGAGGGGTCACCTTGCCAGGGCAATGTAGGAGGCAACATTGCGACATCTTGATGTCCCATGCATGAGCATCACGCCTCCTTCCCTATGCTGGGTATCATCATCATCATCATCATCATCATCATCATTGCTACTACTACTATTATTATTGCTGTTTTTCTAGAAAATGAGGTGCCATAACTCACCATGAACATCTCCCTCGTTCTCTTAGAATGGCAATGGTGCCCACCTGAAAGGTGCTGGAATGAGTTCTGGTGAGTTGTGGCTGGGAAAAAAAGCCTTGATTATTATTATTATTACTACTGCTGCTGCTGCTGCTGCTGCTGCTGCTGCTGCTGCTACTACTACTATCATCATCATCATCATCCCAGGCAAAGTTCACAGGCAGAACAGGCAGACCAGAGCAAGAATCCAGGAAGAGAAGCAGCACCACGGACAGCTCCAAAAAGGCTTCTTACTTACTAGCAGACTCCCCATTCATGCTGGAGACAGGGACCGTGCAGGGACTCCTAAGCCTTTCGTACACTCATAACAGCACAATGAATTGGGCCCAGTAGCCTTATAGCCAGTGCAGCGTTCTATATATTTTTATGTTACTTATTTCATAAGCGACGCGGGTGGTGCTGTGGGTTAAACCACTGAGCCTAGGGCTTGCCGATCAGTAGGTTGGCAGTTTGAATCCCTGTGACAGGGTGAGCTCAGGTTGCTCGGTCCCTGCTCCTGCCAACCTAGCAGTTCGAAAGCACGTCGAAGTGCAAGTAGATAAATAGGTGTTTCCGTGCGCTGCTCTGGTTTGCCAGAAGTGGCTTAGTCATGCTGGCCACATGACCCGGAAGCTGTATGCCGGCTCCCTCGGTCAGTAAAGCGAAATGAGCGCTGCAACCCCAGAGTTGTCCGCTATTGGACCTAATGGTCAGGGGTCCCTTTGCCTTTTTTATTTCATAAAGCGTATATACTACTTGATTGTAAGAAAAAAACTCACAGTGTTTATGAATTGGAGTCTCACCACGCTGTCCAGATATCATCTCAGCAACGGCATTCTGCACTAACGGCAGCTTTTAGTTAACACCCACAATAATTAGATCAGGAGTGGGGAACCGCTCCCAGCCCGAGGGTCACATTCCCTTCTGGGTAAACTTCTGGGGGCTGTATCTGCCTCTGGTGGGCAGGAACAGAAGCAAAACTGGGCAAAACAATGGATGTAAACTGACCTTTTGTACAGTAGCCTATTTTCTATTCCTACATACAGCACTAGATCCTCCCTCCTGGGTGGCAAAAGGAATTGTCTGAGTTCAAGGATGTATCTTAGCCAGGGGGAAAGTACTCAAGGAAGATGTAGCCAGGGGAGAGTTCAAGGGTCAGATAGGGAGGCCTGGAAAGCTGCATTTGGCTTCTGGTCTGAGGTTCCCCATCCCATTATTTTATAACAACCTCAAGCAGTGTGTTGGCACTGGGTCATCCAGCTTTCCCATTCCTTGCATTGGACTGGGAGGACCAAGGAAGATGTGGCAACCAGAGAAGGCAGCAAAGGCTTGATAGAGACACGTCAGTGGTAGCAGTGAGAGAAAGGAGGAAGCCGAGCGATCGGTGTGGCTCTTCTACCGCATTGAACACATAAATAGAAGATGACAGAAAGTCCTTTGGTTGCTTATAAATGTCAAATACTTTTAAGCGATTACCTTTCCTTGTCACTTAACATTAAAGAGCCATGTAAAATGCATTTATGCCCAGTCATTTGGAGTAAGGACGCAGCGATCAACCAACACAGAACAGCTTCTGCGAGGATATAGAGAGTACAGCTGTCTGAAATACATGCCTTCATCCTCTTGCCTGTTCCGGAGCACGTTGTCAACTCTGGAAAGGAAAGCCGGGGGCGGAACAGAACTCATTTCAGCTGTGAAATAAGAAAAATATACAGGGATGTGATGGGAACAATGGAAGCTGCCTTACACGGAGTCAGACTCAAGGGTTTATCAAGCTCGGTATCATCTACAATGACCTGCAGCGAATCTCCAGTGTTTCAACTAGAAGCCTCTCTCAGCCCTGCTTGGCGATGCTGGGGATTGGGACCTTCTGCATGCAAGAAAGAAACTCTACCACTAAGCAACAGCCCTTCCCACAGATTTTTAAACAGATGCAGATGGACCCATTTCCAAGTCATTCAAGGTGTTAGAAGGATTTGGAGGCTTCTATGTGTTTCCTCACAAGGAGGTACAGCTTGAGTGGGGGCCACTTTGCCTATGAGTAAGTAAGGAATAGAGCCCACTAGACTTCCATGCTAAGTGACCACCAAAACTAGAAATGAACCTTCTACAAATGAAACATTGTGTGTGTGTGTTCTTGCAAGAAATAAATATTTCAGTGTGGCAGCACTGGCTCGCTGGAACTCCCTGCCTTTAACATTGGGCAGGTACCTTTGATTTTGATGTGTGGCTTTTTTTAAATAAGGATTTTAAAAATATGGATTTTATTATGCCTATATGCAGTTGACTTTGATTTGAGGAGCAATATGATTGGAATTGATTTCTGTTTCTTTGGGAAGATGACGCATTGCAGGTGACAAAAGGATGATGCTTGCGCGCGCGCGCGCACACACACAATATTACTGTGCAAACTTCTCCCCCTGTCTATCATAATGTGTAGCAACACTTACTCCACTTCATGATGTCATCATATTGTTTTTTTCAGTCCCCCACTCAGTGGCTAAGGTAAGAACATCCCTACTGGATGAGGTGAAAGGTCCAACCAGTCCAGTATCCTGTGATTTGGGGTGGAATGTGGACAAGGAAATGCACAAGATAATGTCACAACCAATGTAAAAAAAGGAAAGGTAAAGGACCCTGGGATGGTTAAGTCCAGTCAAAGGTGACTATGGGGTTGTGGCGTTCATCTCTCTTTCAGGCTGAGGGAGCCGGCCGGCATTTTTCCACAGACAGCTTTCTGGGTCATGTGGCCAGCATGACTAAACTGCTTCTGGCACAACAGAACACTGTGTCAGAAGCCAGATCGCACGGAAATGCCATTTATCTTCCCATCGCAACAGTACCTATTTATCTACTTGCCCTGGTGTTCTTTCGAACTGCTAGGTTGGCAGGAGCAGGGACAAAGCAAGGGGCACTCACCCCATCATGGGGATTCAAACTGCTGATAATCTGATCAGCAGGCCCAAGAGGCTCAGTGGTTTAGAACACAGTGCCACCATTGGTGGCTTCCCTGTGTTATTGTGAACTGGAATTTCAGCCTTGCTCCTAAAAACATATGGTTAGGTTTGGGACCAACAATATCTTCTCTACCTTTATTAAGTTCTGATCTTCACAGAGTCTTCTCCCTTTCCACACACCTCATTTCTCCACTTGTACAGAAAGCCAGCCAGCCAGCAATGCTTCAAACAAACCAAGCATACTATGCAATCATTTCAAAAACCTGAAACACGTACAGTCTCAAGATCCAGATCCATCTTCCTCCCATAGTTTGGATGTGGATATGATCTTCAAACCTCAAGTGCCCTTCCAGAGCTCCTGTGTCCAAGAAACGTTGCATATCAATATTCCCCCAAGCCTGCAAGGAGAGGTAGAATCCCAGTCTGCTGAACTTAAATGGCTTCAGTCCATCTTTAAACTTTCAAGCTCACCTCCAGAGCAGACCCCCTGGCCTCTTCGCACATGGTACATTCTCATTGAAGTGCTGTCTTCCAAGGTAAGATCAGCACTTCAAAGAATGCCCGCCCATTCCTTCACGGCTCTGTGGCTTCAGTGGAGAACAGTTGAAAAGTTCCTAGCCTTCTGTGTGGCTCTTGCAACATCAAAGAGGCACATGCATTTTTTAGAGAGTTAAGACTAGAGAGGACAGCCTGCCCAAAGCATACTCATGTGCTTGTACCCTACTAAACTTTCATGCTAACCACTTCATGCTATTCTGTCCCACAAGCACCATGTTAGAACTACTGATCTGATGAAGTCATTTTGGACCCAGAAGTTACATGGCTAGTTAATTAAAACAACAACAAAAATGGAGATAAATGAAATGAGCAATTGATTAATAATATTTTATTGGATGCAAGAATTCTGCCAGTGTCTAAATGGGAAACAGTCAAAGCTTCATCAGTAGCAGAGTGGCTAAATATAATATGGTGTTAGAAAGAATCATGGTATATGAGCTAAATGAGTTTTTTGTGTGAAGCTCTTTTGTAAGGTATGGGGAGGCTTATTATTATAGCTTGACTAATAAATGATTCCATGCAAATTTATTCAGAAGTAGGTCCTACTGAATTCAAAGGAGCTTGCTCCTAGGTAATTCGAATTAGGGTTGCAAAGTTTGGATCCTTGCACCTGTCCATTCAAGACAGTTCGTACTGGAATTCAATTTCCTTGAGCATCTCTAAGTTCATGGCAGAAGCCAGATTTTGAGCAGGACTGCTTGGCTCACAGACAAGTCTTTTAGCTCCTCTCCTACATGAGCTCCCTGGGAGCTCTGGAGAAACTCAGTTGTTTTGTAGCATATCCTCCTGACATATTACTCCTTCTTACTTGGCAGATCAGTGAGCATTCAGGGAGGTAATTCACTCCACACATTCTCAAGTCCAGGTAGATGGGGCTGGTGGAAGTTGGAGTCTAAAAGCATCTGAAGGGCCCAACGTTTCCGATCTCTGCTTTATTGGTTAGGCTTAGTCCTCCAGTTAGAGGACTTTGCAGTCCAGTTTAAAGATGAAGAACTGCAAGACAGGAGAGTGGCACAAACACCCACCCACCACCAAAGCAATGAATATTCATTGCTTTGCTAAGGGACTGCCTGAATAGCTTTCTGTAGATCAGAATGGTCAGATGAACACTGTCTTACCACCACACCATCTGCTACTGAATTTTCCAAAATTCGACTCTTAGGGGGATATCCAACTCAGTCTTACTTGGGGTAAACCCACTGAAATTAATGGGCCAAAGTTAATCATGTCCATTAATTTCAATAATCCTATATAGGACTAGCAGTGGATACAAGCCTTATTTAAAAAACAAAAAACCCTGTTGTAAAAATGGCCTGCAGAGAGTTTACATGCTCAATTTGTACATCAATAAATTTTTGTGGTTTCCCCCCTTATCCAAAGTTTTGCCTGCAGAAAATAGCTCTCCTACACCCACAAATCACTGAATCTATTTAGCGTCTCTTGAAGAGGTGTAATTTTTCCCCCCAAAATGTGACATTTGCTTCATTTTTTTTTTTAATTTGGTGCCAGAGCATTTGTCAACATTAGTGCAATTAGCTCAAGTTTCATCAACTCATTGGCACAATCTGTTCAGAAAGCACCGTAGAATGCTAAAAATCCTAACAGGCTTCTCCAAATGCAGTGTGAAACACGAGGGATTTGACTTGAGAGCTGTCCACTGAAAATAAAATTTAAAAAGGAGCCTGTCGAAAACAACAACACCACAAATCCCACAATTAAAACTGAGAAACTCCAGGACCATCTATACTGACTCTGATCGTTAGTCCATCCAGCTCAGTATTGTTTACACAGGTTGGCATTAGCTCTCCAGAATTTCAGACAGGGAGTTTTAGGTGCTGGGATTGAACCGGAGACATTTTGCATGTAAAGCAAATGCCCCACCACTGGGCTCTGTTCCTCTAAAGTGAAAGAGGATGAAAGCGTTGCAATTAGGTGGAAGCAGTGTATGCATTTCCCAATCCTGTGCAGAAGAAGAAGAAGAAGAAGAAGAAGAAGAAGAAGAAGAAGAAGAAGAAGAAGAAGAAGAAGTGTGGAAAGGAAGTGAATGCACTGAAAATGGTATTTGGGGTAAAAATATGAAAGTTTAGCCAAAAGCTGGAAAAATTAGATAGAGAAAGATTTTCCTCCCTCTCCATTAACACTGGAACTTCTGGTCATTAAAATGAAGATGGAAGATGGAAGATTCAGAACAGAGAAAAGGGAGTACAGTGGTACCTCAGGTTACATACGCTTCAGGTTACAGATGCTTCAGGTTACAGACTCCGCTAAGCCATAAATAGTACCTCGGGTTAAGAACTTTGCTTCAGGATGAGAACAGAAATCGTGCTCCGGTGGCACGGCGGCAGTGGGAGGCCCCATTAGCTAAAGTGGTACCTCAGGTGAAGAACAGTTTCAGGTCAAGAACGGACCTCCGGAACGAATTAAGTATTTAACCTGAGGTACCACTGTAGTTCTTTGACAGTGTGTATAGTTTAATTGTGGAATGCATCAAGAAATAGTGTCCAAATCCAGACCCTTCAGTTTTCATCTGAGGTCCTCCTCTGAGGAAAGTTCAGAGAGTGGCGATGAGGAAGGTCATAGAAACCATACTGGACCCTGCTTAGCTTTGCAAATGTGCTGGGTGATTTCTTTTTCTTTATTATTGTAGCAACCTGTTAGGTTGTTCTCCCCATTTGTGGATTGTTCTCCCTAGAGATATTCACCTGCACTATCATGAACATCCTTTCAGCGTCAGGTAAAAATTATACTTCCAGACACTGGACAGATTTTAATGATATTGCTCCTTGTTGATGGTATATTTTTGCTGCCGAAGCTTTTGGTGTTGTTTTATTGGGGTTTTTTTACTAGTTATAGTGAAGCTCTTATTGTAATATGTTGTTCTTTTTTCTGATTTTATGTTCCACTTTATGCACTTAAAATTTCAGAGGTTGTTTGTGTAGCCCCAGACTGAGAGGGGCATAAGACTCCTTATGTAAAGGTAAAGGGACCCCTGACTGTTAGGTCCAGTCATGGACGACTCTGGAGTTGCTGCGCTCATCTCACTTTATTGGCCTAGGGAAATGCGTACAGCTTCTGGGTCATGTGATCAGCATGACTAAGCTGCTTCTGGAGAACCAGAGCAGCACACAGAAACGCTGTTTACCTTCCCGCTGGAGTGGTACCTATTTATCTACTTGCACTTTGATGTGCTTTTGAACTGCTAGGTTGGCAGGAGCAGAGACCAAGCAATGGGAGCTCACCCTGTTGTGGGGATTTGAACCACTGACCTTCTGAACGGCAAGCCCTAGGCTCAGTGGTGTAACCCACAGCGCCACCCACATCTCTCCTTATGTAGCAGGTATCTAATAAATTGTAATCTTAATGATGATGAAGGGGATGATGATACTAGGGATGTGGCCAATCAGCATGTGCAATGCCATTGGTGGGATTATTCTTTGAACCACCTGCCTCCCCACCCACCTGTACCTTGCTTATCTGAAAGTATAGCATCTTAATATGGCTATTACCTTCCCCAATTCTTCCCAAGTTTTCCAATGACAAAAAGTAGCTGCTGAAAAGAGTCGATAGGAAATTGTTGAATATTAATTATGTTAAAACAACCCCTCCCCAGACAGGTACAGTAATCAATTCTGGATTGGGTCTTATGCCATTGCCTAAGTGGATTCTGGGTTGGTTCAGTTCTGCCCCCTCCCTGCCCTTGGAATAGCTTATTCCAGGGGTCAAACTAGGATCTTCTGCATGAAAAGCTCTACCATAACTCATCTCCAAGGTCCTGGGCATGCAATCTGTAGAGCAGGAATAGCCAGTGCCATGTCCTCCAGGTATTCTTGGACTTCAACTCCCATAATCTCTGATTGCTGGGTATGCTGGCTGGGCTGATGGGAGTCCAACAACCTCTGTCCAACAACCTCTGGAAGGTGCCACCTTGGTTACCTCTCACTTAGAGTGAGGAACACCCAGTAAAGTAGACCTGAATAACTTTTGGCCCAACCAAGCTGAAGGCAGTACCCACCCAAGCCATATACTCTGTCCTGTTCGATGCCCAACAACCCCTATGTTTTTGCAGTTCTCAAAAGGCAGAAAACTCAGGAGAGCTCAGTCGCTCATCATGTATGACTTGTTGTATGAGACCAGCCTTGTGAGTCACCACTGGTGCAGACTTGAGGAGCAAGCCTGTTGCAGCAAACCAAACAAGGGTCTTGCAAGGTGCCCATATTTATTGGTTCGCATCTGATTATGTCAGAGTATGCCATTTTATCATAAGCAGTATATAAATTAATAAACAAATAATCCTAAATAAATTAATAAACTGAAGTCAATTGAGCACAATGGGTCTACTTGAGGACTCAGCTGGAGGTTACCCAACATGGCACAGGTTTCTGAAAATTAAAAGCTTTAGCAAGAGACAGAAGGGGATTGAAATTGTAAACAGGTTTTAAGGATACCACAACAAAGTTATTGGCAACACATTTTGTGAAAATGTCTTCACCCAGACCGGAGAAATCTGGGTTAAACTGGGGTAGTGGGACTGCCATTTTTTATGACAATGATGTTATGTGGAATCTGCAAAAAAGAAAAGAAAAGAATAAATCACAAACAAAAACCCACCCCAAACTTATTGCATGCATAAGGAGCAGCCATCTCCTGACAAATGCCCATTTGGAAGCCCCCATAATAAAAGCAAAGGAAGGAAGAAAGAGATGAATCAAAGGTTATATCAAGGATCTTAGCCTGAGGAGGAAGGGAAGAAGAACAGACAGTCCAATTACTAAGAACAATAAAGAGGAAGGGCAAAGATAGAAGATAGACTGTAGGTCAGAGAGGACATATGTGGTCAGTGCAGATGCCCTGATTCAGAGCCCTGCATCTTCTCCAACCCCCCCAGATAAAACTTTGTAGAGGGACAGGCTGGAAGCTTTGCTACTTCAATTGAAATGAAAGGCACAGTTCTTACAAATTTTTGGGTGGTGTTGGGGAAATGATTGGATCAGGGGAAAGGTCAGCTTCTGCCTTAATTTGCAGAGGACACAGGTAATTGGTCTAACTTTCAGCACAAGGGGAGAAATATTGGCAAATCCTGGGGTGCTTTGTGGTCATGCAGAACTCTAGAAGGCTGAATATAATATGAAACATTTGAAAACAACTGTGCGGTTTGTTTGCAGCTCTGCGGCGTGTCACCTCTGTTCAGCTGTCTTTATTTTTTCATATGCAGATAGGATCTTTCTGCTTAAGGCGAAAAAACCCAGAACAAAGATGCTTTTAAGAGTCAGGAAAAGAAGGAGAAAAGAAATAGCACTTATTGATAGGGATTTGTCTCCACCAAAAGGCAGTACACACAAAGGGAGCCTCTGGAAACATCTTAAATAACTGCTTGATCAAAATCTCATATATATATATATATATATATATATATATATATATATATATGAAGAGATATAGAAGATAAAGGGTAAAGTCTTTTTCTGCCTGTAGCAGTTGCTCACTCACTCGGCTCTTGAAGAGAAGAGGCTGGGGAAAACAAACTTAAAAGGGTAAAAGTCACCCAAAGAAACTGTATGAGGTCTTCTTGGGGTTTTCTACATTTCGGATTTCCCGCTGGTCAGTGTCAATTTAAAGTCAATTTAATGAGTGGCAGGAGTAGTGTGCCTGTGCTGGAAACATCTGAGGGTGGATGTAGGTCTTATTCCAGATATTATTTACATGGTTGCAGCCATATCTCTTTTGCAGAAGAGGGAGGGGAGAGAACACATGTTTCCAATTAAGTTTAAGTGTTCAGTCAGGTGAACCATAGTTCTACATGAAAATATCAGTTGCTAGAATGAGAAGTTCAAATGCTTCTGGAAAAGGCATTCTAGCAAATTTCCTAGAATCATAGTTGGAAGGGAACCTGGGGATCATCTTGTCCAACCCCCCTGCAATGCTCAGTTGTTCTATACGAGGATCAAACCTGCAACCTTGGCATTATCATCACCATGCTCTAACCAACTGAGCTACAGAGTTTGAAGGGACACCAAAGATCATGTAGTCCAACATCCTATTGATGTAGGGAAGCTGATGTGTGCCTAAACTGCCCTGACCCCACCACCTCCTTGCCCTGTCCTCTTATCTTCCCAGTACGTAGCAGTGACACTGCTGCTAGGAGGCCAGGCTTACTGTGACACCTATCAGCTATAGCATCCCTGATAGGTGGCCACACAGTCTCATGCAATAATAATAATAATAATAATAATAATAATAATAATGTATACCACCCTTCATTCATACAAACTAAAACCACAAAATACATAGTAAAAATAACAACAACAACAAACCTGCCTGAGATCTTATGAAGAAGGCTGGAATGCAAATCTAATAAATAATAATAAAATAAATCATAATAACCAATGATCCCAATGATTCAAAGAGGAACATTTTTGCCAGATGCCTAAAGGTGGATAATGAAGGAACCAGCTGAAGCTCCCTGGATAGAGCATTCAATAAATGGGGAGCCGTTGCAGAAAAGGCCTGTTCTTAGGTTGCCACCCTCCAGACCTTATGTGAAGGAGCCAATTTTGTGCCCCTCAGGTGTGTGTTTTTATACTACAGCTCCCTTCTGTCACGGCCAACTAGCTCAGTGGTTAAGGATGACAGGAGCTGCATTCCAACAACATACTAAGCTTCTCCCTGGTATAAGGCTCCATCTTATGTTCCTTTATGTTCCACATGCCCCAGACATACCCCATCACACCAGAGAAGGTAGGGAGCCACTTGGGTATTTATCTCCCTGCCTCCCTGCTTCAAAAAGAGCAAGTTATCAATCTGGATGGAGGACACACAATGCATTTCCAAGACACAATCAAGAGAACTGATTAATTCAAATAGAGAAGACATTCACTGCATAAAAGGCTGCTTGGTCAGATGGTTTAGCGCAATCAACAAGAACTCCACTGAGAATCAGGTTTTAATATTAAAGGATTTCTTTCCATGCTCCTATGGAACAGCCTCGGTCAACTTGAATGCTGATCCCACATGCGGAGAATCTCATTTTACCATTTTGAGCTAGGGAAGAGCTTCTGGAAAAACGGAAAAAGATGCTGGATTCATAATATATCTGAGCATTAAGAGCTGGGCAAATTCATATTCTGAACCAAGTAATTAATGCGCTTCAGCAATGTCTCTAGCTGGGAGCATTATTTTATGCGGGGGAATGTGCTAACATTTAACCTCCCACCTGCAATGTACAGCCTGCAACATTCATATCATACGAAGCACCCACTCTTCTATTTTAGTTCTGTCTGGGTACTTAGATCAGAGTCTGCCTGGGTGCCCACCAAAACTTGCTAAGGCAACTGTGAAAGGTCTAAGTAAATATTTCCTCAAATATCCACAATGCACAAGTTTGCTCTTACTGGTCAGTTCCTGTTTGAAAAACATTAAAGCCACACACCCCTAAAGCAGCCATTTTGTGATGTGTCATGCCTCCACGACAGCCATTTTGTGACACCAGCATCAAAAGATAGGTGGTCTATCTTTGGTGCGTACATGCCAGTGAGTCATGACAAAATGTGCATTTATTGACTTTGTGGCTCAGCTGGGGACATATTGATGTGCATCTGGTGCAGAGCAGTCTATGGATTAGCACTAGTGCAAGCTTAACCTACAGCAGCAATCCTGAGCAAAGCTGTCAACTTTTCCCTTTTCTTGTGAGGAATCCTATTCAGAATAAGGTAATTTACCTTAAAAAAAGGGAAATGTTGACAGCTATGATCCTCAGCACTCTTAAATAGCTCCACAGCAATAAATGTGGATTGCTTGTGTCCAAAAAAAATGCGTTTAGGACTGGGTTATAATGGTTAGTTGAAATAAGGAGAGGCCATATCTCAGTGGAAGAGCATCTGCTTTGAATGCAGAAGTTCCTAGGTTCAAACGCTGCCATCTCAAATGCCCCATGCCTGGAATTCTGGAGAGTCTCTGCCATTCATTGTAGACCAAAGATCTGACTCAGTGTAAAAATCAGCCTCTTGTGTTCCTCTCTTGCTCCTAAAGAAACCTTTCCTTTAGTCTTTTACGACCACTTGTCTTTATAAATGGCCTTCATCTCATGGGATATTATTCCTTTTTATTGCATAGGGCCCAATCTAATCTGCGTACAAGCACAGAACCCAGCATGTTGTCGAAGATTCCTATGAAGCTCAACAAAGCCCCCACCTATGCACACAGAATGTCATATGGGTCTGAAGTGTGAGAAATCTTGCATGGAATAGAAGGTCTCTGCATAATTCTCATCTAGTGTTGCCTCCGAGTGCCATGTGTTCTGCTTCAAGAGACAGCCCCAGCAGTATGGGGAATCAGGTTTGGGCAAACAAAGCCAGGTGAGGCAAAGTAGGGTAAGGACTTGCCTGAGGTAAGGATTCAGAATTGGCCCCCTGTTCCTGGACAGTTCCATGCTGGGCTCAGGCTAGAGACTCTGTAAGAGCAGAGAGTAAATGTTGTTTCAGCAGCAGCCTCTCTCAGACTGGGCATTAAATCAGAGCTGCACTTCTGCTCATTACGTCAGGGTGCTGCCTACTGTTTTTGGCCAAATGCCCAAGAAAGCAGAGGACAGAGAAAAAGTGAGCTTTTCAGTTCTTTCTTATTTATACAATTACCAGGACAAAATTCCATCCGCACCATTCATTATCTGACATTGCTCCAAGTGACGCTCCAAACATCCTTTTTCTGTTACAGTGGTACCTCAGGTTACATATACTTCAGGTTACATACGCTTCAGGTTACAGACTCCGCTAACCCAGAAATAGTGCTTCAGGTTAAGAACTTTGCTTTAGGCTGAGAACAGAAATCGTGCTCTGGTGGCGTGGCGGCAGCAGGAGGCCCCATTAGCTAAAGTGGTGCTTCAGGTTAAGAGCAGTTTCAGGTTAAGTACGGACCTCCAGAAGAAATTAAGTACTTAACCCAAGGTACCACTGTACTTCCCTATTCATCAGACTCCTACTCCTGTCTCCGACGGTGGCTGCTAAATGCTACCTGCCTTTGAGATTTCTGCTCTGCTATTCTCAACAAACGCCTGGTTTGGGGGGGGGGGTCCAGGTTCTGGGAGACTCTCTACCGACAGCGTGTCATCCAGCTGCTGCTCAGGCTCGGCCTGTCCAATGCTGTATGGTTCCTGCTCCTCCTCTCCCATTATTTCCCAACTTCTGTCATCTTCTTCTCCTGGGGTATGCCCTGCGGCAAACCAGTCCTATGGATCTATACTATCTGCCCCTTCATCCTCTCTGGAAGGCTCCTGGGGAGGTGGTCTCCACCACCCCTCTTCATCTGCCCAGTCCCTGACACATTAGCAGTTATGGGCTCCAGTGGAACAGGGACGACTGTGGTTCTACTAGGGCTTCTGAGCTAGAGTAGGAGGAGGGCAACACAACCTCCTTGGGCTGATGACCACAATGGACTCCTCTTCCACAAGTGTGTCAATGTTAATATGCATGGCAAGGCATAGGGAAGAACGTTAAATCTGGCGAGGGTAAAAGACCGTCTGTATTTGGGTACCTGAAGACCTGACAGATAGTTAGCTGGAGAGAAACCTCTTCCATAGTCCCTTATTGCCGGATGTTTGATCATTTCGCTCATGTGGCATTGTAATTCTACGTCCAGGATACGCTGGCGAATTGTAGTTCTAGCTTTCTCGAAGCCTGTCGCTATCAAAGTCTGCTGTGGGATCCCCAAGCCTTTAAGCTTTTCCAGCAGTGTAGCTTTCCATCTGGATTGGTAGGTGTCTAATAAGGTTAAAGGTGCCAGCCCGACCGGGAAGAAAATAAGCTTTAGCCAATAATGGATCTTCAATATCCACATCCGAGTACTGATAGGAATTTGCCCAACCTCCAACTGGACCGCTATGTTGGATACGCAAGAGGGGATCCCCAGCAGGCTGCGGAAAAACTTAGTTTGGAATGCCTCTAAAAGAGTAAGGTCTTTAAAGCTGCAGATCTGGGAACCATATAACAATTGTGATAGTATTTTGGCAGCAAAAACCTGGGAGGCTGCCAGTATGTATTGGCCCCCTTTCCCATAAAAGAATCTTATTAACGCTTTGGTAGATCTTTCTGCATTTGCAATAGAATTATTAATCTGAAAACGCCAGGAGCCCCTTTCCTGGAAGGTTACACCCAGGTATTTAAAGGTTGCTACCTGTTCTATTGAGCGATTGTCTATTCTCCATTTGTGCCTCCTCCTATTTTTAGAGAACACCATGACTTTAGATTTGTTATAGTTAATTGTTAGTTGTTCGATGCTGCAGTATTTGGTAAAAGATCTTAAAAGTTTTCTTAATCCAACACAAGAAAAAGAAATTAAAACTGTGTCATCCACATACAAAAGGACCGGGAGGGGCGTACCAGCCAATTTGGAGGGATGAGCATTTTCTTTCTCCATATTTCCTACTAGTCTGCAATCAACTGCAGGAAGCAAGTGGTATCCCATAATGTTCAAACCCCTAAATGTTAATTACTGGGGACACGCTAACAATTAATTTTAATTTTTATATTTAAAGCCTTGTTATATTCATATTGACCCTTGTATTTTTGATATTTTTATGATCTTTGATATTGTGTGTGTGATGCTCGTCTGTGACCGTATTAATAAATTCATTCATTCATTCAATATGCATGGCAAGAATTGGGAACCTGTACCCTCCAGATGCTGTTGGACTGCAACTTTCACCATCTCCTGCCAGTATGACCAGCGGCCATGGGTGAATGGGAGTTGTAGTCCAATGAAGGACCAGAGGTTCCCCATCCCTAATGCACGGCTTGTTTCTAGGTTAGCCATGCCCATGATTTCAGTGGGTCTACACTGCAATGACTAACATTGGGCTATGTCTGGGACTAGTCTGAGTTCCTTTCCCTCTAAATCCCTAACCTCATCCCCCAAAGATAAGGTGTCTGGTGCCATGGTGAGGAAACTATCTAGTTTCCCTCGGTTCCCTCCAGAGCATGAGTAAACTTGCACTGCAGAGGAGAGCTGGATAGCAGTAGAGGAAGTCATTCTCCATCTCACCACATCCTCCTCACCAAATTAGTAAAACAAAACCCTGACCAGTTAATTAATGCCCTGCACATGAGTATTTCAAAACACCCCTCCATCACGTAAGAATAACATTCTTTTGCTCCCACATCGGCATCCTTGCAAGCCTCGAGCTCTTTTTTTTTTCATTTCCAAGCTCATCTCTTCTTTGATCCCAACCATCATAATTTTTCACTGGGACCTTGATCTGCTCCTCCACAGGTTATTACCTTTAAGCAAAGACTCGGCAGTTATTTTGTTCTCCCAAAATGGAGAAATGCTTTTGTGGATTATATTACCGAGATGGATCATATTTAGTTGGCTTGCTGAAAGACGGCAGGAGCTAACCCTTCCATTTCCTGCATTGCATGGGATTTAGACACATAACTCCCATCAAATGCTCCATTAAATTCCTGGCCGGAAATGTATGAAAGTTATATCTCTCTGCATCTTTACGACATCATAATAGTTTGGACTGCAAAGGATTGAGCAGTGTTTTTGTGGAGTTTTTGTGGGGTTTTGTTGTTGTTGCATTAGTTAACTGGGCACATAGAATCATAGAATGATCAGCAATTTTTATTTTTTTTATTTTTTTTTTACAAAAAGCAAAACAATTCAAATACTGTGTGGTATGGCTCACTTGACTCCCATGTTTGACCACATTCAGAAAGGAGATTCCTGCTTGCACCTAGAGGGTAAGGCAATTACAACAACAGATGGTGTTCCCCCAAGTGACTTCATTCTCAACCCCTTGATCTTCTGTCTTTCATATGCTTGGTAAACCACAAGTGGGTAGGAGGTTTGTAGAAGAAAAGCAGGTTCTCTTTCACACACCACCACCTTCTTCCATGAAATGAAATACAATAAAGCTGAAGAGCAAGATGAGGATGGAAACCCAGGCCAGGTCTTCCTCAAACAGTAATTACCGTATACTTATTTTCTTATATGTTACCCTCTTTACTTTGGTTTTGGTCTTGAACCAAAATGGTCACATTCTCAGTGCCTCCATCACCACTGAGAAGGCCCTGGGTGGATCTACACACAAAAAAATCGCTGCTATAAATAAGTCAGAAATTAAAATGTTATAACAAATAATAATAAAAAAATGCTATGTGAAATCGCATAGAAATTTATTTTACTCTCCAGCACCACCTGGTGTTGCATGTTTATAACACATTCAAAACACTGTTTTGTGACTAATGTAGCTGAGTCCCAAGTCTCAGTCTATCTAATCACTGTCATGTCTACAAAATACTGAGAGCAGGTAATGACCTGTCTCAGCTCAAAGCAACTGCCTAACAGTGGATCGACAGAGCCTGACAAGTACTGTGCCTGAGACTTTGCAAGACCAATAATCTGACTGATCGGTTTTGCAAAGCCCCTTGCATAAAAAGCACTGTCTGATGTCACTGTGACATCAGGCAATTGACTGCCCACCTGTCAGACTTGGCTCATAGATGATTGGGGAGATAATGGTTTGGACAGTTGGCCAGATTCAGTTCCATGCTCCATTTCATTTTGTTCTGTTCTTCAGTTTTGTTCCTTGGCTTTGATTCCTCATCCCTGAGTCTCTGGAATAACTCTCAACTCCTGGTCCTCGATTCCCATCTGACCACTGTCTACAAACCATTACCTGACACATGAATGGTAATGTCCATTTCCCTCCTTGTAGGGCATTTTACAGCTGGAACTCACCAGAACTCAGATCTGAAACCTCTTATAAGAGAACACCTTTTCCCCTAGAAAAATAGCACTGCCGACTTGATCATACCTTGGGCAAGATCAGTGATGGTGGGGAAACTGGATGGGAAGGACTTTGTAAGTTTCATAGCACTGGTATTATATGGGATGAGGCCATAACAATACGAGTTACACCTATGTTGAGATATTTTGACTTTCATTGTATGTGGAAGTGCAAAACTATTCACAGGAAAAAGAAAGAAAAAGAAAACTACAAGCCTGTGAATATGGTATAATTTGCATGGTTTCCAGCTTGCACTTTAAAATTCACTTTCTGTGCTGCATTTGCATATATCCAACTTTTCCCAAAGAAGACTCTGGGTGATCTAAACTTGTGCGATGCTACTGAGACGAGGGAGAATTCACAGGGGTACGGCTGTATCCTCAGATTCATAGCTGTGGAGCATCATAAAGAAGTACAATGTAAAGTGAAGACCATTATTAGGGGTAGCAGATGATGAGGTGCTTTTGTGATCCTTTATTTATTGGCCCCATTCCTCTAATCTATCAAAGCTGCTTTGTACCATTTCTGCGGTACGAGTCATCCCTGCGGCTAACATAAGCATGGATGATTTTCCTCATGTAGCACATTCCTCGGTTGATCTAAAGATAAACTAGTTGCTTTCCAAAGCACTTCTCTTCCTGAGTAGAAGTTGGTGCATGGAGCCTAGCTGGGGGAAGGAGTGAAGCTCAGTGGTAGAGCCCATGCTTTGAATGCAGAAGATCCCAGGTTCAGTTCCCAGCATCTCTAGGTAGGCTGAGAGATACCTTAGTCTGAAACTCTGGAGAGCTGCTGTTAGTCCATGTAGACAATACTGGGCTACATGGACCCATGGTCTAACTCAGCATAAAGAAACTTCCTGTGTTCCTATTATGAGAAACAGAGGAATGGCCACGATGTGCAGCCCTAATCATTTTCCTGATAACATCATGTTCTTTGCCAAGAGCAAAGTATGAATGATGGTCACAGGCTGTGGTCATGCACTGGATACACAATCATACAGAGTCATCATTTGTGTGAAGTGGTCCAAACATGCAAAATACAGAAGGCTGTTCCTCCAGCTTACCACTTGGTAGGTTTGCCCCACACTCCTTGCACGGGAAATGAGGATGCTGAAGAGCCAAGTGTGTTGGTTGGGTTGGTTGAGGAGCAGCTCCATCAACATATCTCCTCCCTGGAGACACTCTCTGTCTCTCAGACCACACCCCTTGCCTGCCCTGCTTTGCACATACTTTGAATGTTTTTTTGATCTGGCTGGAATATGTCCTTGAACTCTAGCCATGCCTCTTGCTTGCCTGGATGGAGAATAGAGAGGGGTGACTGTGTGTAGAAGCTCGCCTACCATACAAATGTAACATTTGTCACTTTGCCAACATTTGTCTCTAGTTCCATCCCTACCACTGGCATGTGGCCCCTCAAAGACTACCTAGAAAGGAATGTAGTCCTTCAGCTGAAAACAATCTTTCTACACCAGAGTGTGGGATTCGTCGGTCATCCAGTAGAAAGCAGAGTGAGATTTTCTTTTCTTTTTCTGCAATTCATTGAGGGACCCATTTTCTTTGCTTACTCTGTAGTCTCTACAGTTGTGAGTGTGGTGGTTTAAGTTGGGGCTGACATACCTAACTGGCCATATCTGGCAGGTACAGTGGTACCTCGGGTTAAATACTTAATTAGTTCCAGAGGTCTGTACTTAACCTGAAACTGTTCTTAACCTGAAGCACCACTTTAGCTAATGGGGCCTCCTGCTGCTGCCACGCCGCCAGAGCACGATTGCTGTTCTCATCCTGAAGCAAAGTTCTTAACCTGAAGCACTATTTCTGGGCTAGCGGAGTTTGTAACCTGAAGCGTATGTAACCTGAAGCGTATGTAACCCGAGGTACTACTGTACTGATAGTAGGGAGATGGTGACAGAATAGGGTGCCCAAGCAAGCACTCTGAGGTCTCTACATAATGAACGGCTGCTGCCTAACCATTGTGAGATGGTTTGAGCAGATGGAGGGGGGAACATCCTTTGGGCACTGGAGGTTTCACCTTTCATAGAACCATATGATTGTAGAGTTGGAAGGGAACCTAAGGATCATCTAGTCCAACCCCCTGAAATGCAGGAATCTCAACTAAAGCATCCATGACATATGGCCATCCCTCTGCTTTAAAACCACAAGCTCTTAGGGGAGTCCGCTCCACAGACAAGCAGTTCTTACTGTCAGAAAGTTCTTCCTGAATCTCCTTTCTTGTAACATGAAGCCTTGGGTTTGGGTCCTACCTTCCAGAGCAGGAGAAACAAGCTTGCTTCATCTTCCATGTGACAGCCCTTGAGATATTTGAAGATGGCGATCATATCTCCTCTCATTCTCCTCTTTTCCAGGCTTAACATACACAGGTCCCTCGACTGCTCCTCATAAGGCTTGGTTTCCAGACACTGGATCATCTTGGTTGCCCTCCTCTGCACACCTTCCAGCTTGTCTCTATTCTTTACGAATGCTGCCCAGCAGATTAGGGCAATTAGTTCGCCAGCTTGGTTTATGGTGTCAGTCAACAAAGCTGTGGCACTTCATAACATCCTCTTTTTGAGGTGTGTGTGGCAAAGATGATTTATCTAGGAATCCCATAGCATTTCAAAAAAATACTTACCATGTCTATCCTCCAGCCAAAAGGTCTTCTCATCAGCATTTGATAGCTGGGACAAAGGGGCAAAAGAATGGTCTTCTTCTTTTAACTGATAGGCTACTTGGAAGCTTCTCTGGGGCCAGAATTATTCTGATGTGCTATCTGCAGAAAGCACTGAAAGAATATTTTGATTTATGAACGCTTGTTTTTCTCCACATTGCTCTATTGCCACTGTAGCCCCAACCTTGGTATAGTCTTTTAAAACACCAGAGTATGCCATATTATATGAAGAATTAAGTTGCTGGAAGAACAAAACACTTGACAGTCTGAATGTTTTATTAAGGCACAAAAGCTTTTAAGTTCCATTGAAAAAGGCTTTTTCCTCTCCCCACCCCACCAGTCTGAATCTTTAGATTAAAAACATGCACTTGATCCAAAAGGTGCAAACCATGAAGCAAGAGACTTGCTATTCATCTAAAGTCTGTTATTCAATAATTTAGCTGTATCCAGCTATTAGAATAATAATTCAACTATTATTTAATAATTCAGTGATGGATTA
The DNA here is from genome assembly GCF_951804945.1 of Podarcis cretensis. Lineage (NCBI taxonomy): Eukaryota > Metazoa > Chordata > Lepidosauria > Squamata > Lacertidae > Podarcis > Podarcis cretensis. Next base: position 15,735,494 of record NC_137179.1, read on the forward strand.
TTAAATGAGTAGTTTTTTATGCTGTCAATGCACCCGGAGGGTACATAGTTCACATCGCACATGTATAAAACACAATCAGCAAATGTGTTTTCTGAGCTTGTTGTTGAACGTTTGGACAATGGCTGTGCAGAGACAGGTGCTTAAGAAGGAAGGAAGGAAGGGACTTCTGGGTTGGCGCCTCCAGTAATGGCGGAATTCCTCTGATTGGGAGGAATTTGCCTCGTGGAAATTTGCGTCTGGCTGCCACGGTGAAGGCGGAGACCCACTAAAAATCACAGGCAGGTGAAGCCTGTGAACCTGGGATTCGGCTGGCACCTTTTGCGCCTCTCCCACTCGCGGGGAAACCCGGTTTCAGGGTTCCGGAGCGACGTGGGGTGAGTGGCGCGGTGCTTCAAATTGACTGCTTCTTCCACGGAGCGAAGCCGCATAGCTGTTGCCAGAGAGCGCTGACTTTTTCTTGTGGACAATTTGATCTTAAAGCAACTACCCATGAGTAGAGCGGAGAATTGGATTTTTAAACGTCTTAATTTGGCACCGAAATGGGGAGGTTCAAAACAGGAAGTCCGCCTCCCCCTTTTGTAAATAGATCGCAGCAAAGAGGTTGTAAGCTAAAGTCTTGGAAAGCCTATTGTAAAGGACTAAATTTCCATCGGTAGAAAACACTAAACCCCCCTTGGAAGCAGGAGAAGAGGGGGGAAGTTTTGGATTGTGTGTGCCTGCAGGACAGAGCGAAGAAAGTCAAAATACCACAGCTCCGAACCTGGAAACGGGCTGCTAGTAAGACTGACGTTTTGACAGTGAATAGAACATTCGCTGACAGCTAGCTAAATAAGAGAGATACATTGTTTCTATTCTCTCCATCTGCTCTTAAAAAGGAGTAAAAGTAACTGAAAATTGAAACTAACTTTATTGTTTGAACGGTGTTCAAAAGGACTAAGACAAATAGAAACTGTTTCCCTCTAGAGGAAGCCTTTGAAACTGTTACAAGAGCTGAGCTGGGGGAATTTCCAGTTGTAAGATAAAGCTGTGAGACTTTGGGAATGACCTTGAATTGGTTAAGAATGTCAACAGAAGAGGCCTTAGTGGCTGCATTATGTAAGATAAATGATTCTTTGGAACAGCTTCACAAGAAGGTGGATTTAACTATAGAAAGTATAAATAATTTGGGACAAAAGGTGAACACCAGTACAGAAACTATCCAGAAATTGACACAGGAATCTACTTTGACTTGGCAAACTGCAGAGAAGGCTAGGGAGAAAGCTGCTGCCGTTGAACCTAAAGTAACACAATTGGAGAGAGAAAGAGTCCCAGCCTCACACATGCAACTTGATTATCATAAGTTGATGCCGATTATGATTGAATCCAAAGGAAAACAGACTTTGAGGATCAGAGCCCTGTCTGAACTGGATAGGGAAGGTTTGATGGACTTTCTCACACAGGAATTTGCTGATTTTTAGGACCTGGACTTGGGCCAAGAGGAGACTAAAATTGTGAGGGCCTTCAGACTCTACCAGAAGAACTTAGAAGAACAACAGTCAAGAGAGGAAATTTTTTAAGATGTCCTGAAATACCTTTTGGATCTTAGGTTTAATTACGGAGATTTGGTTGCCCTGTCGAGAAGGAATAAAATTATCTTTAGGTGGGAGTTTCCCCGAGATCTATTCTTCAGCCTCAAAGGAAGGAAAATAAAAATAAGATCAGTAGAAGATAAAGCAAAGTTCCTGTATAAGTACGAAGAAGACTCGCAGAAGGGACTTGGAAAAGAGTTAAGAGCATCGGACAGAAGATCACCAGGTTGATGGACTATATGGAATTGGCGGAAAGGACGGGCAGAATCCGAGACCAGGGAGAAGAGACAGTGGAAGAAGATTGGAAAAAGTTTAAAGACTGTTTATAGAAATAATGTAAAATTAATGAGTGTTAGAAAAATGTTGGAATGAAGTTATACGGCTTTAGTAGAAATGTTATAAGGAATTAAGTATAAATAGATTATTAGAGTATTAAAGGGAAAATAAGGTTAAAATATGTTAAGACAATTATATGACAGAAATAGAGGAAGATGGAAAGGATTTGCTGAAACAATTAATAGAAGTGGAATACAAAAAGGGAGGTGTGAGGAGGTTGTTGAAGCAAGGGAACGAAAGTTAAGATATTGGTATGGTAAGATGTGTGTTTTAAATTGTTTTTGTTTGGTTCTGTTTAGTTTATTGTGTTAGTGTTGTGTTGTGTATTGTTTATATATTGTATTGTATTCTCTTTTTTCTTCTCTTCTCTTTCTTTTTCTTTCTAGTGTTTAAAAGCAATAAATATTATTTTTTTAAAAAAAAGAAGGAAGGAAAAAAGGAAGGAATTGTAATGGAAGACATGAAGAAGTCTTTGGACATTGTGTTACTCTCCATTTCCCTCCATTCTCTGTCCACACAAGCTCATAGCACCATGAGATAAGGATATAGGAAGAGCCCTGCCGGATCAAACCAAAGGCCTAGCTAGTCCTTCATTTTCTCCTCACTGGGATCAACTTGATTCCTGTGGAAAGCCCACAAGCAGGATATGAGCTAAATAGCACTCTTCCACTTGTAACCCCCAGAAAACTGGGGGTTATCACAAATTGGTATTTGGTGGGAATCTGTAGTTGTATAACATTTATACGTATGTATTGTTGGGAATAACACAGCAACACTTGCAATATGCTACCTGTTTATCTTTCGTGTTTGCTAGCAATCAGAGAAGACAAAATTGAGAGCTAGATGGATGACAGGTGTAACTCAATATAAGGCAGGTTTCAATGTTCAGATCTGTTCTGTGGAACACCTCCTGTCAAGGAACAAAGCAACTCTCTGACTTTTAGAAGACATCTGAAGGCAGCCCTGTATAGGGAAGTTCTTAATGTTTGATGTTTTTCTGTGTTTGATGTTTTAATTTGGTGGAAGCCACCTAGAGTGGCTGGGGCAGCCCAGTCAGATGGGTGGCATATAAATATATTACTATTATTATTGTTATCATTATTATTCCCAGCCCATTGCTCTAAGAATCCCTAGTCCTTTCCTCAGAAGTAATGCAGATCTTGTCATTTCACAGAATATGCATTTTATAATGAGAAAGCAGTTTCATACACAATGCAGCATGAAAACCTACCTGTAGACCACAGTGAGCAACCTGTGGCCCTCCAGATGTTGTTGGACCATATCTCAAAACATCTGGTGCCAACTGAAGACTTTCCCCCCTGCATTATTCCAGCAGGCATTTCAAGCAATTTCTGATTTTTATAGTTACTTTTAAATTCATTTTATCTTTATTGCACTTGCTGAGCTTGAGGTTCAACGCTTAGAGACAATTGTAATTACGCGGTCTAATTTTTTCCACAATAAATGAATGAATGATATAATCACACACCCACTGAAATTTAAAAAAGATTCTAAAGGAAAATGGAAGCCTCCCCACCCATTCTCCCTGCAGAGGAAGAAAACTTTTGAGAAATTAGAAGACAGATTTCATCACAGCACTAATTATCGCTGTTGGATTGGAACTATTTTTAGGGGTCCTATTAAAATGGTTTAGGAAAAAAAATTGTAGGCTGCCACATGAACTCAGTCCTGGGCAGGAATAAATGAAATAAATCAATGACACTGTTATTCCCCTGGCTAGATTGTGTAACTGTAGACTCTGTAGTTACAACTCCTACTTTTCTGTAAGTACTTCTTTATCTCCATCAGCTGGCACCCTCATTCTTTCATGTGAGGATTACTGAATCTGTTCATTTCTGGTCTGTGTCACTTTTCCAAGTGCTTCACATAATTCTGTTTCATTTCCACATTGACCTCTCCCTGTGCTATTAACATATGCTCAAAATACACGTATGAATATATATATTAAGAATTTACATAAATGTGTTTTCCCCCAAAGTGTGTATTTAACATGTGCACTTTGACACATTTCATGTGCAAAGAACTGCCTTGCAATATTTGGAGAAGTGCAAAATCTAGTAGATAGCAGGCCCCTTATTCAGAGAATTGTGGATCAGCATATTTTGAATTCCTTGAGAAACCTTATTCTCACCTTTTCTGGACAGCAAAAGAGGGTGGCCATGAGCTCTACTTTATAGAGGGTAGTCCTCTTTTGAAGGACTATCCAGTCCAAGATTGGATTAAGGCCAAAATGCAAGCAATCTTCCCTTAAGCATTTTGCATGTTATTTTCACTCAGATTTGCCCTTTTATGTGCATTTTACCCCAGTGTAGGCATTTTTGTATACATTGGTTGGAGAACGGCATTGCAAAATTCTGAGAAGTGCAAATTTCAAATGATACAAGTGTTTTGGTTCACATATGGGTTTGAGAAGTGTTAATTAGGGAGCTTCTAACTAAAATGGAAACAAAATCCAATTTGTCCTCCATCCCCAACCTAAACAACTCCTTTAAGAAGCACAATGCTTCCCACTTGAAGTTGTATAACTCCCAACCCCAACCCCATTTTGTGGCGTTAAATGAGAATCTCCAACTTTCATATGGTTTTGTGCTGGATATCTATGAATTATGGCTCCAACAACTGTGCAGTTACAGCTGTGGTGATGCAGAAGTGAAATTCAGCAGGCTGTTTATCTAGTGTATTTACCTGTGTTAAATAAACTCTAAGCTTTGTCAGGATCTCCAACTGAATATCCTCATGAAATCATGAGTATAATTGTGTTTTTATTGCCAGACATCTGGCATAATTTTCAAATGGAAGTAAGAATAGTTTATTTTTCCCCCCAAAGCAATGAAACACAGCGCTTTTTCTTCTTTTTAATTAAATACACAGTCATACCTGAAGCAAACTGGAGGAGATAGGTGGGCACAGTCCAGTTTGGAGAAGATAAGCAATGAAATATACTCAGCTCAGGCTTTACATAGCACAACTTTCCCTACAATCACATTCTATTAAAAGTGTGTAGAAATTGCTACCATTTATATTTTCTCTTCTCCAAAATGACTGTCATTTTAAAAGAAGCAAAACAAAATTGTGTGTTTCTCTTTGTGTGTCCAGAGATGGAAGGAAGGATGATCATTCCAATCCATCACCTGGAAGATGAAGGGAGGCTGGTCTGTGTTTTAGGGGATGTGGTATTCAAACTTCTTTAGGGACCCTTTGATGCAAGATGGGGGAAACAAATCTTCAAAACAAATGGATTTATTTTATTTCAGTAAAAAAATATACCCTGCTGGCTAGGCAAGGTCCTCTCCGCAAGCCATGAGATTCCTGGTTCAAGCCCTACAGCCAAATTGCATGCCAAGACAAATCATAATGCAAGTATACAGAAAACCACACTAAACCAAATCCACACCACCCACTTTTCCAATGGGTTGCACACTTTGATACCAAGCATCTTGCAGGTGAGCCAGATCACAGAGCATTGCATTGTGCCTTTGGGCGAAGGAATAGCCTCCACAGCTGTAGACGAGAGGTATGGAAGAGAAATGGCTTGGATGGAATATCACCTACCCACCCCAAGACAGTGAATATATCATGTATTTCCTTCTCTGGCTAGGAATAAAAAAGTGGAAACAAAGAACAATCAGAAGGAAAAGGAACAGATGGAGACCGTCATTATCCTCTTGCTGGTTATCTAAGTTAGCTTTGCCAACTATGACAAGAGAAGAATGGATTGCTGGCAGGGTGCAGAGGGGTGTATCATAATGATGGGTTGGAAAACACATACAGCTATTTCTCTGCAAAGGCAACCAGAATGTATTGGGAAAGTGGTGGGAAATATATTTTGGAGAAAGGGAATCACAGAATTGTGGACTTGGGAGATACCCCAAGAGTCATCTAGTCCAACACCCTGCAATGCAGAAATCTCAGCTCAAGTTTTTGCCCAAAATGCACTCCCCATTTTTACAGGCTAATAGTATGTCCCAACAGGCAGAGTCAGGGTCCCATGTGAACTGAATGTGTCCCCTAAAATATGCCCCAGAATCCTTTGCAATGAGCAGAAGTTCCGTGGCAAAAAGTGCAGGGTTTCTTTGGCAGATAAGTCTATGTGACGAGATTTTCCCGAAGGCGGAAAGTTTGAAAGCCGCCGTTATACTTTAATCAAACACATGCTCTGAGATAAAAGGATCGTACGGATGATTTTTATCAATCACAGCGAGCTATGTTAGACAGTTAGCTGGGAGCCACAATTATAGCCTATCTGGCAAATGTATCCAACATATTTATTTTGTGAATAGATCCAAGAATTTAAGGCAACAAGGAGTGTTGCAATTCATGGAAACACTAGGAAGACTTTGATTCTGAACATCGCATAAAAAACAAAACACTAATAGTACAATCCTGTGAATATTTACTCAGAAGAAAGTCTGGATGTATTCAGTGGGACACACACACGCCCTAGTAAATTTATTTAAGATTGCAGCCTCAATCTTGTTGAGAAATGGTAGGCCAATAAGATAACTCCGGACACCCAAAATATATCCCTAAACCCTCAAATGCAATCATGTGCTCCCCTGGTTTGACACTGCAGCTGCTGAATGTGCTTTGCAGCTGGGTCAGAGGGAGTTCAGATTCCATGTTGTGTGAAAATGCACACACATGCTGACGCTTGGACAGAGCCATGGAGCCACGTGAGCCCATTCCAGGCCATCCCCACCCACTTCAGATGTCAAGCAACCAAGCAGCTCACCCACTGTAGTATATTCTCCCAGTTGTTTCTGGAATGAATAGGATTTTTTTCTTGTCCATAGACTAGTCTAGGTGCTCTGAGATCCACTAGATGCAGACCCTCCAAGTGTCCCTATTTTCCAGAGACAGACCTGGATTTATAGGAGCTGTCCTGGTTTCTGATTTGATCCCAGAATGTCACACTTTTCCTTAAAGGTAAAGGGACCCCTGACCATTAGATCCAGTCATGACTGACTCTGGGGTTGCTGTGCTCATCTTGCTTTATTGGCTGAGGGAGCTGGCATACAGCTTCCGGGTCATGTGGCCAGCATGACTAAGCCACTTCTGGTGAACCAGAGCAGCGCACGGAAACGCCGTTTACCTTCCCGTTGGAGCAGTACCTGGTTATCTACTTGCACTTTGATGTGCTTTCGAACTGCTAGGTTGGCAGGAGCAGGGGCCAAGCAATGGGAGCTCACCCCATCGTGGGGATTCGAATCACCAACCTTCCGATCGGCAATCCCAAGGCTCAGTGGTTTAGACCACAGCGCCACCCGCGTCCCGCACTTTTCCTTAGGAGGTTCCTGTTTTCACTGGAGAAATGTTGAAGGGTATGGTAGGATGCCCCTGTTTTCATCAGAGAAATGTTGGAGGGTATGGAGTTATGCAATCCCTGAGCCAAGGAGATAAGTAACTAGACAACTTTTAGAAGAAATCTGAAGGCAGCGCTGTATAGGAAATTTTTTTAAATGTTTAATGATTCGTTATGTTTTTATATACGTTGGAAGCTGCCCGGAGTGGCTGGGGCAACACAGTCAGATGGACGGGGTATAAATAGTAACATGATGATGATGATGGAATAGGACATCCCTGTTTTCATGGGAGAACTATTGGAGGGTGTGTAGATGATGGAGGTCTACAAGAGAATTAGAGAACTCCCCCCTCCCCCCAGGAGGGATATAGCTTTAGCTGTCTCCACCACTGCAGGCCACCTTTGACAGGTGGGTCGAATCTGGAAATCACAAGCAGGTAACATGCTGTTGTGCTCAGTTCCTGCTTTCAGACTTTCCATAGGCATCTGGTTGGCCAGTGTGAGAACAGGATGCTGGTCTAGATGGGCCATTGGCCTGATCCAGCAGGGCTCATCATGTGTGTGTATTTCTTTTCTGGGCTTTCCCCTCATTTTGTATTGCACTCTTTTAGCGTCACTGTTTGATATGTAAGCAACAACATATCACTCCAAGTGCTTTCAAGCCCTATGGCCACAATCATGAATTTTGTGGAAAAAAGTTCTGCGTTCTGGGTAAAGGCGCATTATTTTAAACCGTTCCTAAAGTAAAAGAGCTTGAGGATCACTGGATCTAGTGCAGGCATTTGGTTGGGCCAGCTTCATTTGCATGGAAGCAAAGTTACAGTAAAAGTAATTGCACATTAAATTAAAACTGATTATCTTCCACCACCTAAGTGAAACCGAGCAATTATCTGAAGCTGCACCCAAGACAGACAAATGTTAACGAAGCATTTGCAAAAGTTGCATTCTATTCACTCTTTTTTTTCTTTAATAAAATGGTTTCAGGACTGCTGAATGATCTCATTTGTGGAGTACCATGAGAGAACATATGCTCACGCACTACCAAGTTCCTCTGAAGGGACAACCTTCGCTTGTCAAAAGTGGCACATGGCACCCATGAGGACACATTGTTATGCATAAGACTTGCATATCAAAGAGAAGAAGCAACACACACACACCCCGCCTTTGTATCGTGCAGTCTTGACTCTTCCTTGGATATCCTCTCCCCCGACCCCAACCCTCTTTCTCTCACATGCACACATTCAGCCCAGTCCTACAAATCAGCTTTAGCTGGTGCAAGCTGTATGTGGCAAGGGGGAAAGAGTGTCTTACTCTTGGTTGCTTGCTGCAAGTGTAACGCACGGGAATGAGGGGTGAATTGACTTATGACCAAGTAATTCCGGTAGCAACTGGTATTTTACATATATACCTTGGGTTACAGACGCTTCAGGTTGTGCGTCTTCGGGTTGCACACCGTGCCAAACCCAGAAGTACTAGAACGGGTTACGTCCGAGTTTCGGTGCTCGCACATGCGCAGAAGCACTAAATCGCACTTTGCACATGCGCAGAAGCGCCAAATCGCAACCCACACACAGATGCAGTGCTGCGGGCTGTGAACACTGTGGGTTGCGAACATGCCTCCTGCACGGATCACGTTCGCAACCCGAGTGTCCACTGTACAGGAGAATAAGTCCATCTGAATCAGTAATTGTCCACAATGACTCGCAACAACTCTCCTGGCTTTCAGGAAGGGGACATTCCCAACCTTACCTGGAAATGCTGGAGATTCAGAACATTAATTCAGGTTTACAGTGGAACCAGGGGGAGCTTCCTCCTGTACCAGCATGAAGGTCCCTCGTATAAGAATTCACACTATCACATTCCTCCCCATTTAATGTGACAACCGTGATATGCAACATCCATCCATCCATCCAGTCATTCAGAGTCAGAAGGAACAAAACTCATCAAACATTTTCGTTTCCCCCCAGAACCATGAGAACTAGGTGGTTGCTTTTTTAATCTTCATGGTTCTCTTCTATGTCTTTCTTCTTTGGCGATCACTCGTAGCCAAGTAAGATTGTCTTCCATGAACACGGTTTTAACAGTGAGTCCGTGAGTGACTGTGGAGGCCAATTTTGGATCCACACATCCTTCTACAGTGGGGATATAGGATTTCCAGGTGGGAGTTGATCACGGTGAGGGTTTGCCGAGCGTGCCTTCCTCTTAGCACATTTCTCCCTTTCATCCTGAGTTTGAGCATCTTCAAAGCCCATGACACCTTTGATAAAGGCTGTTCTCCAACTGGAGCACTCATAGGCCAGTGTTTCCCAGTTGTCGGTGTTTATTCTACACTTTACCTCTTCTAGGTAGCTACTGGAATCTCACTAGAGGCAAGATTCCACAGCTAGTGGTCTAAACTGGCTTAGGCACTTGCTTTTATTTAACCATCTTCATGTTCCTCTTCTGGATAGCTACCAGAATCTCAACAGAAGAAAGATTCAACTGTTGGTGGTGCAACTGCAGTTATGAAGATTTTCCTACACCCTTCTATCTCTTGTGGGGGCTAATAGCTTAATGCAGCTGTGTGGTAAAACAACCCTGTTTAAGAAAATGATCTAATATTCTAAATACAGAGATACCCCACCACACTGAGTGTTTCATGAAAGCCATCGCTGCCATTGCAACCATCCCTAGGGCTCTCCTGCACTGGCAGATGTTTAATAGGAAATGTCGCCTCGGTCCCACATCCCTGCCACTGTTTGCTTTCTGCTCCATATATCATCCCTCCCCCCCTCAAATAATAATAAAAAATATAACGAAGTAATAGGAAAACAAGTTTGGATTCCAGAATGAATTCTGTTGATGATGATGAATGAAACAGAAGAGACAGGTTGATTTTCATAAGTTAAATGGAACTCCGCTGTGCTGAGTGCATAGGCATTGGATGGGGGCGGGTGGGAGGGAAAGATTGGTGACCTGAGCAAACTTGACAAGAGAAGGAGGGAGAATTTATGTGCAATGGCCTAATGTCATTTGAACAAAATGATATTTGTTCTTTGCTTAGGGGGGACCAGAAATATGTCATTCAGCCTGATGGACCTCATCCAGTGGAGCATGTCTCTAGTTAAATATGACCATAATCTCTTCTGAATCAATACATCTTGTTGGTGGAATCAAGCTAAATCCCATCCTGATCCTAGGTAGGAGACAAGTGTGTGTAGCCACATGCCATTATGTATTGATTTATTTTGAATATCTATATCCCACTTTTTCTTGTTTTAAAAGAATTCCAAACGGGACACACACACACACACACAGAGAGAGAGAGAGAGAGAGAGAGAGAGAGAGAGAGGGAGAGAATATAAAGTTTAAAAATGAATAACAAATTGAATATCAAAAATAGATTTTTAAAAAATCACAGCTTCTCCCAAGGTGATGTCAGCCTCTTCTTCCTCACCAGTTCAGCCATTGCCTGAAGTTCTTCCTGAATCTCCTCATGCTGCATTGTGGGAAACATCCATGCTCAGCCTTCTCAGGCAGCCATGCAGCTTCTAGAACATGTCTGACCTTTCCTGATGCACCTTGGCCAAGGTTTTGGAAGAAGCGGTGAGCGTGCTTCCTCCTCCTCCTTTTAGCTTCCAAACACAGATGCAAATGCTTCCTTCTTCAAGCTCCCATTTCCTCGCTTGAGGTTCACCAAACCACACAGGTCTCCTAATTCTGCCACATAGTCTTTCAAAACTCCTCATTCCACCTGTGCCACATTGTAACTGGGGTCCTCCCAGATGCACTTGCTGTTGAGGTCCGCCATTGCCACCATTTACTGATGCCGCTGGTTTTCAGTCTTTCATCTACCCTCTGTGTCCAGTGCTCCCACCATGCCAGGAGCACTTCAATCTCCCTGTCTAGTTCCTTGGATTGTTTATCCAATTTGCTCCTCTTGACTTTGAGGAAAGCAAGGAACTGTCACTGCCTCTAGGCGCTGAATGGCAGAAGAAGGCCTGTCCTGTGTCCTGCTCCAGATGTTAACACATTCAACTTTACAGTTTTATGATTCTATGTTGAGATTCCTTCATCGCAGGCAGTTGGATGACCTGCAGGACCCCTTCCAACTTACAATTCTGTGATTGTGTGAGTTCACAAGTCAAGTACCCAAATGGTTATAGAAGCATAGAATCATAGAATCATAGAGTTGGAAGAGACCACAAGGGCCATCGAGTCCAACCCCCTGCCAAGCAGGAAACACCATCAGAGCACTCCTGACATATGGTTGTCAAGCCTCTGCTTAAAGACCTCCAAAGAAGGAGACTCCACCACACTCCTTGGCAGCAAATTCCACTGTCAAACAGCTCTTACTGTCAGGAAGTTCTTCCTAATGTTTAGGTGGAATCTTCTTTCTTGTAGTTTGGATCCATTGCTCCGTGTCCGCTTCTCTGGAGCAGCAGAAAACAACCTTTCTCCCTCCTCTATGTGACATCCTTTTATATATTTGAACATGGCTATCATATCACCCCTTAACCTCCTCTTCTCCAGGCTAAACATGCCCAGCTCCCTTAGCCGTTCTTCATAAGGCATCGTTTCCAGGCCTTTGATCATTTTGGTTGCCCTCCTCTGGACACGTTCCAGTTTGTCAGTGTCCTTCTTGAACTGTGGTGCCCAGAACTGGACACAGTACTCCAGGTGAGGTCTGACCAGAGCAGAATACAGTGGGACTATTACTTCCCTTGATCTAGATGCTATACTCCTATTGATGCAGCCCAGAATTGCATTTGCTTTTTTAGCTGCCGTGTCACACTGTTGGCTCATGTCAAGTTTGTGGTCAACCAAGACTCCTAGATCCTTTTCACATGTACTGCTCTCAAGCCAGGTGTCACCCATCTTGTATTTGTGCCTTGTAGTTGATCCGCACTCATACAGTTATCCCATGTAATGTCCCATGAGCCCGTGTGCACAATAGCTGAGAAGGAGGAAAAACAAAAACAAAAGCTCTTTCAGACTTGCATCTGATTAGAGACAGTGTGTGCCTGTGTTCAGCGTAACTTGTGAACAAGTCTATGTGAGGAACAGCTTTTGATTGCACAGCTGAAAAGAGCTTTTAAGCAGAAGTACTGGGCAAGGGGGGAGATGATGCTGAATGACAACTGATGGAATAATTCCCACCCACCTTATCTCTGCACACACTACCTTGCAAAAAAACCAAAAAACACCCTCTGCCTATTAACTGCTAATAAATAAACAAAAAAAAAGTGATCTGTGACACTGATGGTGTTTTACAACTGTCCTAATCAGATGATTCCAGTTGGTGGTCCGCTGCCGTAAATCAAGCTTAAGGAGCAGATAGCAGGCCTGCGATCTGATGCCAAGAATAAAATATATTTGTTTAATGGGGCTTTAAATCGTTTGTTTTCAGGAACAGGGGTTCTGTTGCCAGCATGATCGCTTCCCACCATATTTTAAAAGCCGCTCTGCCTTCACATGGTGAAGAATGACGTGGTAAGAACACAGCTCACACACATGTCAAGCCTTACTTGGCTCTGGCCAACAGGATGCTTTCATACGTCCATCTGATATGTATTTTAATATGAAATGTGATTATATATATGTTTTAAAAAATTTAAAATCCACAAACCTGCTGATTTTATTTATATTTTGGATTTCTTTTAGGTCGACTTGTTTCTAACATTTGATTTCATCAGTATTTTTAATGTATATGTTATATGCCAGGTTAACCACTTGGAGGTTTAGATGATTAAGTGATATATAAATCCTGATCAATCAATCAATCAATCAATCAATCCATGCTATAAAATGACCTACCTTCACTACTAGCATAGGTGGAAAACGTTGTAAGTGGTATTCAACTGTTTTACAGATAGTAGACCCAGTGAAATTAATAGACCTAACTTTGCCATGTTCATTCATTTCAGTGGGTCTGTTCTGAGTAAAGCATGTGTAGTGCCTTCACATCAGTAGGTAAGGTAAAGGACCCCTGGACGATTAAGTCCAGTCGAATTTGACTATGGAATGTGGTGCTCATCTCCATTTTCAGACCGGGGGAAGCCAGTGTTTGTTCACAGACAGCTTTCCGGTTCTGTAGGCAGCATGACTAAACCACTTCTAGCTCACGGGACTCAGTGACATGTGCCAGAGCCCACAGAAACACTGTTTACCTTCCCACTGCAGCGGCACCTAGTTATCTACTTCCTTGATATGCTTTTGAATTGCTAGATTGGCAGGAGCTGGGACAAAGCAATGGGAGCACACCCCTTGTCGTGATCAGCAAGCCCAAGAGGCTCGGTGGTTTAGACCACAGGGATGAAAAAAAAACCAAGAATGAAATAAATGACCTATAGCCAAACACCTACTTGATTTTGTCACCATGAATGATGCAATTGCCACTGGAATTTCATAATTTGCCTCAGACCAAATTAAGCTTTTTTGTTTTAGCAATTTTTATTATTATTTGTAAACTAAACCTATTATAAAGAACACTTTTATTCTAGCTTTTAAATCAACTCATTTCAGGTTTTTGAAACATACTGCAGCAAGAATTTCTAGAGGGGGAAACCATCCTTAATTGTATCAGAAGGCAAGCTGCAGGAACCCTTTGGAGCACTGCAACAACAAAAAATGAGGTTTGCACATTTTCTCTGCCATAGGGCCCAAGTCAGCACCACTGGTTTAAACAATAGTGAGCCTTATGGACTGAGGCTGGCTGTTGTCTGAAACAGCCTCCAGCCATAGTGGATGGGGCTAGTGGAAGTCATACTCCGAAACATCAGCAGTTTTGAGATCCTATCCGTAAGATCCATCACTGCCTGTTACCTTTTCAAAGCCAATCTGTGACATGTCATTCCCAAGAGCAGCAACCTCCTGCCCAGAAGCCACACTGTACTTCTCTCCAGTAGCCGCTGGGGGTCAGGTGATGCTACAGAGGAAGTTTGTGGCATCATATTCTCCACCCTCCCTAGGTTAGAATGAGATGCTATGTCTGAGAGACAAAAAGGTAGAGAGAAATTCTCAAGCAATCCACCAAATGAGCTTGTTGTTTAGTCATTTAGTCGTGTCCGACTCTTTGTGACCCCATGGACCAGTGCATGCCAGGCACTCCTGTCTTCCACTGCCTCCCGCAGTTTGGTCAGACTCATGTTTGTAGCTTCAAGAACACTGTCCAACCATCTTGTCCTCTGTCGTTCCCTTCTCCTTGTGCCCTCCATCTTTCCCAACATCAAGGTCTTTTCCAGGGAGTCTTCTCTTCTCATGAGGTGGCCAAAGTATTGGAGCCTCAGCTTCATGATCTGTCCTTCCAGTGAGCACTCAGGGCTAATTTCCTTAAGAATGGATGCATTTGATCTTCTTGCAGTCCATGGGACTCTCAAGAGTCTCCTCCAGCACCATAATTCAAAAGCATCCATTCTTTGGTGATCAGCCTTCTTTATGGTCCAGCTCTCACTTCCATACATCACTACTGGGAAAACCATGGCTTTAACTATACGGACCTTTATTGGTAAGGTGATGTCTCTGCTTTTTAAGATGCTGCCACCAAATGAGCTTAAATAAGTTAGTATCGAGTTTGGATCCTTCTAATTTGAATGCAAGACTGTCCAAGTGGGGTGGGATGAGGTGGGAACTGAGTACAGACTGACATTTTTAAAATAGGACACCCAGCCCTTTGTGTGGGGCATTGAAGATAACAGGATTGAGAACAAGCTCCTCTTTTGCTTGAAACAAGTTGATGATAGCAGCCACAGAAATGCTCTCGGATAAACAGATCAGTCAGAATTTAAAGCTTCCCAGTGCCCTTTTATAAATTAGTGATTTCCCAAGTGAACTGAGCATTGCACATGCGTTGATGTAAACAAAGATCCTCCGAAACCTTCTAGCGCAGCAGAAGATAAACAGGGCTAGTCGTGTGTTTTCAATGTTGCAGGAGTTCAATAACTATGTACTTATTGCAGCTCAACCGGGAATTGAAATGTAGACTTGACAGAATAAAAACAGAGTGGATTTTGTGGGCCAAATTTCCCCTCTCTCATTCTCTCTCTAACTGAAGTGGATAAGTTAAT
The DNA here is from genome assembly GCF_951804945.1 of Podarcis cretensis. Lineage (NCBI taxonomy): Eukaryota > Metazoa > Chordata > Lepidosauria > Squamata > Lacertidae > Podarcis > Podarcis cretensis. The sequence continues at coordinate 15,750,766 of NC_137179.1, forward strand.
TGCAGATTTACACCCAGCATAAACGAAAACAGAGCAGGCCTCTTGTGGTTTCCTAGTTTCCCTGTTGCCATGAATAAATTGGTGTGGGGAGGGTGTTAATGGGAACTAAAGATATTTGCCAACTGGAAGGGTGGAATATAGAATCTAAGGGAGTGCAATGCAAAATGGCCACTTTTAGATTAGTGCTACCTGTTCACCCAGAAGACTTGGTTTCCATGGCAGTTAATGAAAAAATGCTGCCCTATAAGAGGGTGAACCCACTCTCGTTCTTTGGGTATTATCAGATGGCTATAGAAAACACGTGGCCCTCTCAGATCTCTGGTCTTTTGTGAGGTGGAGGGCTGTGGGCACATTTGCAAAATGTAGACACTGACATGGGCACCACATCTATGCTGCAATGAAGTACCCTCTGAAACCTATTTTATCAACTACAATATAATGTTTTTGTCCAATTGCAGCGATGGGAGGTGAGGAGTTCCTGTGGACACCAGGGAAAACATCTGTGGGCACATGGACACCCATGGGCACCATGTTGGCAATGAGAGCCAGTGTAGTGTAGTGGTTAAGAGCGGTAGATTCATAATCTGGGGAACTGGGTTCGCGTCTCCACTCCTCCACATGCAACTGCTGGGTGACCTTGGGCCAGTCACACTTCTTTGAAGTCTCTCAGCCTCACTCACCTCACAGAGTGTTTGTTGTGGGGGAGGAAGGGAAAGGAGAATGTTAACCGCTTTGAGACTCCTTCGGGTAGTGATAAGGCGGGATATCAAATCCAAACTCTTCTTCTTCTTCTCTTCTTCCTGATATAGAATGGGAACATCTGAGCTGTATGTGACATACCAGCCATATAGTGAAGCTTGCCAGATACTTGATAAATTGCTGTGGGGTAGGAAGGGGTTATTATTGTACATATATGGCTTTGGGGCTCCATGAAATGCAGGCATTGTGACAGTGTTCTTGTTTTTAATTACATTTGCAAAAAGGAGAAAGACAAAGTTTAGGTTTACTAAGAAAAAGGCTCAGTTCTTTTTCTGTGCTGCTTGTGGGCTCTTACATACCAAGTGGGACCTGACTCCAAATATTTCAGTGTACAATGCACAGATCACCTACACGGTGACCATCAATTGGACTCCAGTTCCCATCAGCCTTAGCCACCTTGCCCAATGCTCAGGGATGATGGTGGTAGGAGTTCACAAACACCTGGAAAGCACCACATTGGCCACCCCCATTATATCCTTTGCTCTTAACAAGAGTTCAGGGTTCCAGACAACCAGCCCTCCTTTAGGATATTCCATTATATCCATTCCTGCCTCCCCACCACCTTCCTGTTCTGCCTCCCCCAGCTGCCACTCAATGTTTCGTGACTCAATATGTTTGAGAATGGGATTATGGGACTGTGGGGACGGCGTTCCCCTGAGCCACATCCACCTTCCCATGGAGCCTTCAAGGGTAGTCTTGACTGCTTACTAGAAAGAGAAGGCATATTGAAGGAAGGGTAGAGAAATCACAGCTAAGAAGCTCAAATCATATATATGGCTGATACCCTTCTTTGGAAATTAAACCAAGGTCCAGACTTTAACATTCAATAATTTTACTTGCAGAAACTTATAGATGAATTAAAACATGATGTTTACAGTCACATGCTTGTCCAAGCATGGTCTTACAGTCTGTTCTTCTAACTTCCAAACAACTGTATTTTCCTCTTTTTCCAGAGCTCAGCACTCAGCCTTCTGTATCTCAATTAGGCCTTGCAGCTCCTATGAGGGATTTCCACTTTTACCTTCTCCGACATTTTTGCTTTCCTTCTTTCAAACATAGAAGCAGCGCTCTATCTAACTTAGCAGTGTTCACAGTGGAGTCTAAAACAGTCACCTTGCTTCACATAAAATGGAGTCTCTCCTTCACTAGATACCTCCCACATGACTAACATTAGCTGATCACATAAGAACTACTGGAGAGCTCTCTAGAATTCATTTACCAGCCAAGCAAGTGTAAACACATAGTAATGCATAAAGCATTTGCAATCAAATGAAGGGCAGGACAGCCAGGGTTTGCTTATTGCAGCCATCACCTACCTGCTTGATTTCTACTCCATCTCTTTGCTTGCACAGCAGTCCAGCTTAGCTCTCCCACCCATTGGCTGATGCACAGGAGAGCAGGAGCTGCTTTTTGCCCCTTGGCACAAGAGTTTCCAAGCGCCCAGTAGGCAGCTTGCTGTCTGGCACCTGGGAACCCTTGCAAGAAAGATTTTTGATACGTGGCACCTGTCGATCATCAGGCATCACAATATGGAGGTGGAAAAGCAGAGAACTGAACTCAAGGAGTGGAAAAATGAAGTGGGGGAAAAGGGAGAGGGACCAAAATTGACAGATCCACCGATCTGTGGAAGTAAATTACTTTGTGTTCAGTTAGCCTTATTTCCAGAGAAGCAGGTACAGGACTGAAACCTGACTTGGTAAGATGCACAGGCTAGGAATTTGGCAGGTCTCCAAGGGAAAGAAAGAGAAATGTCCAAGACTGTGCCCAAACAATAAACAAAAAGTAAATAGCAATACTTTTTCTTGGGTTATTAAGTTTAAGGACTTTATAAAAATGGGAACTGTGGTTTCTCCCACACACACTTTGTATGTCCCAAGTGAACAGCAAGATTGCTGCAGTTGGGACTTTTTCTGAGCTCCCCATGAAGGCAAGTAAATGAATTACAGTGTACAGTGCATTCAATAACAGCCAAGACTTCAAAGCTCCCTAATAACTAGGCCATGAATCTAAAATGTGTGGCTTGGCACATCTAAGAGTTCTCCCCTTTCTCATCGTGTTCTTTGAAAAGGTGGCTTTATTCAGATTCCCGAGACTTCTCTTGTTCTACAAAAGCACTTTTTAGGGTTTCATTGAGGTTTACATACACCAGTATTCAACACGAAAGACTCGTGTGTCAATTATTCATAGCAATGGCTTTCATCTGCCCGGGTTATTTTTTGTTAAAAAATAAAATAAAATAAAATAACACGACCGTCTCCCTCCCCAGTTTGATGTTTAATTTAGAATAAAAGTCAAAATCTTTTTTTCCCCCACAAAAAAGTTTTCCTCTCTTTCACAGGGGAAACTGTGATTTTCTTAAAAATTCTCTCCAAGAAGATAATGCCAGCTACAAACAAAAAGAAGAAAAGATGACGCCTAAATAAAGGGACTGATCCTGTAAAGAGTGCTGGATTTCTTTAGTTCTGGTTAATGGGTATAGGGACCAAGGGAGCTTACTACATTGAGAAACAGTAACCTAGCTGGTAAATCTGGAGTGTGTCACACTGAATTGCATCCAGATCCAGAGCCTGGAGCATGGGTGTGGAACCTCAGACCCAGGGGCTGAATGTCACCCTCCAAGCCTCCCCATGTGGCCCTCTGAGCCCACCCCAGGCCACACCCCTCACTACCCTTCTTCACCAAATGCATAGCAAACAAACAACTTTCCAAAATATATAGTAGATTGTTGTTGCTATTGTTGTTCCAACTTCCCTCCTATCCTAAAGGAGCCTGGGATGGCAACCAACCAACCAACCAACCAATAAAAACAATACATTGCCAAAAAGAGAGAGGTGCGTATGGGGTGCTGGTAGAGGACACATCATGCTCCTTCTGGTGTAGCTTGTCCACTTTTGGTCCCCACCTTGCACTCAGCTCTCACCTGTGGCTTCTAGAAGCTGTCAGCACTCAACAGCAGCCACATCCCAGGAAATACGTTGACTGGCGGTCTAAACGAGGTGAGCGTACCTGAGGGGTCTCAAACCCTTTGTGAGTTAGGGACTTCCCTTGCATGCAAAGACAGGCTCTGGCAGATTGAGAGGATGAGACCAATAGAGGGTCCAATGGTCAAGAAAGTGGTTTGGGCACCTGCTGTAGAGGGAAATGGGGGGGGGGCAGATGGGGCTCATCAACCTGGGAAGGTAGCTCATCTAAGAGAAGGAAAATAATGATCCTAAACTTCCATTGCCTTGTGGGATATCTTCAGGAGAAGAAGAAGCTAAGAAGTACACCCTACACAAATCCAGAGTGGAGTCCCTAAGATGGTTTGATAGTGCCTTGGATGTCTCCTTCCGGCAACTTCTGCAGCCAGGCTGGTGCCAAATGAATTGCTCTGCTTTCCTTTGGACCACCCCAGTGAGGCTGAGTGTGGGGTCTTGTCATCTGAGCAACCCATTACTTCCACACACACTGTCCAGGCTTGTGCCTTGAGAAGGTCACTTCGGTGCTGCTAACGCAACAGTTTGACTTCACCCTGGAGGCATGCTCCATTGTCTCTTGAGAAAGCCGGATGCCAGCAACAACAACAATCACAAAAGTTAACCAAATACCTTCAAAACTAACAATTTCAAAGTTGCCAGAAACAATCTATTTCAGTATCTTTCAGATCCCAAGCTCCTGGGTGAATGGGAATGTTTGAAAATTCCACCCAAAGAGAAGTAACGAGGGGGATAAATGCACCAGGAACAGCATTTCATTAAGCAGAAAATCATGACCAAGAAGTCCTGTGTTATGGGTCACTGCTTCCCAGGCACCAAACACTGGTATCACTAGGGCCTCCCCTGCTAATTGTAGGGCCCAAGATCGTTGATACTGGGCAGGGCAAACTTTTAGGTACTTGGGTCCCAGGTTGTTTAGGGCTTTTAATGGTAGTGCTAACACTTTCAATTCGGCCCAGTAGTTCACTGGCAACCAGTTCAACACTTTCAGGGCTGGTGACACATGGTGCTTTTGGGCTATGCCACTTGCAGAACTAGCAGCAGAACTAGCAGCAGCGGAGCCAGCCGATCGGGCGCCTGGGGTGGCACGCATGCCCTGCACCCAGGGGCGGGGCCAGCCGCCTGCAGGGGGCTGCGCGAGCAGGGGCAGGACACTCTGTGGGGCCTCTGAGGAGTCTGCCTGCTTCCTCCCACTTAGCTGCCCTACAGCTGAGGGGGAGGCGGCGGGTGGACCATTTCGGACAGCACAGAGCCTCCAGGCACCCAAGCCACAGCACCAATCCCAGGAGAGATGAGTGGCTCGGGCGCGCTGCAGACCCCGCGGTGAGTACCGCCCGGCATTTTGTCACCCCCCTCAGTGGTGACACCTGGGGCTGTCTGCCCCCACTGCACGCCCCTTCCTCCACCCCTGGCTTCCAGACCTGCAGATCTACAAAGGCAGCCCCATTGCAGTAGTCCAGATGGGAGGCAACTAAAGCATGGACTACTGCAGGCAGACTAACTCAGTGCAATAACATGTAGATGTAGAAGGGAAAATTGAGCTTCTTGATTGGGGGGAATGTATGCACATCACCAAAAATAAACTATGTAGGAATCATCATGATTTAAATTATTATGGCATTCCCCTGTATATAAACTGTAGGGCAGGATCCACACTGCCTGGTTGCTAATCAGCACAGTGCTTGGATTGTATTCAACTAACATGTTGGCCATTATTCTCAATAGATACCAAATCCTCTTTCACGAGTAACATAAAGTCTACAGCGGTCTATAAAAAGAGAAAGCTCAGTTCCAAAACAGTCTCTGAAATTCCCTTCAGCAAAATCCTACTCAGTATGTTGGACAAGGCATAGAAAAATGTGGAAGGAGTGCACATTCTAATCCAAGTAGGTGAAAACAAGTCAGCTGCAAACCACTGATATCTTATTATTAATCCCTCTACCCCATTGGTATCAAAGGGAAATTTTGCAAAGTTAACATACAAAAATCACTCAGAGAAGTGAATGCCATGTGTACAGCATAATCCTACATGTTTGCTCAGAAGTACATCTATGTCCAACGGGGTTTACTCTCAGCATTGTGTGCAAAGGACGGCAGCCTTAAAAACCTAGATATGTCAGCAATCCCAGCATATGATCAAGACAAGATTCAAGGTAGAAGTCAAGAAATGGGAACATCGGAAGCTGCCTTAAAATGAGTTGGACTCTTGGTCCATATAGCTCAGCAATGCTTACCCTGCTTGGCAGTGGGTCTTCAGGGCTTCAGGCATTGAAATTCCCCAGCCCTATGCTGAGGATTGTCCCTGGGGCCTTCTGCATTCAAAGCATGTGCTCTGCCACTGAATGATGGTCTCCTCGCAAGGTTTGAAACAAAACCAAGTCACAGATTTTCTAATTGAATATTAGCTGAACTTGGAAAGTAGCTAAGGCTGTGGGTGCAGCAGTATACAGATTGGACTCCATCTACTCTATCTAGGCAAGCAATAAGCACAACCAGAGTTCCACATTCCAGCCATGCAAAATCTCTCATAAGACCATAAGAGCTTGTTAGATTGGACCAATGGTCAATCTAGTCCAGCATCCTATTCCCAACAACGCTCCAATGTGACATGGGGAAAAGCCAGGATGCCAGCTAACCTGTCAGGGACTGGACAGAGGAGGAATGCTGGGAACCACCTCCATAGCCTGACAGAGAAGAGGAGGACATTATAGATTTACACCAGTGGTTTGCAGGAGGTCATAGCTCAGAGGCGGATGAGGGGGGAAGCTGGGAAATAATGGGAGAGGAGCAGGAAGAAGAAGAAGCACCAGGGGAGAGACAGCTGACAGACTCAGTGTCTTTAGAAAGCATTCCAGACCTCGCTTCTCCCAGAACCCAGCGGGCATTGAAAGTAGGAGAGCAGAGAGCTCAGAGGCAGAAAGCACAGATCAGCCACCGTAGGGATGGCGTCTAATGGGAGAGATGGAGGAGGTGGGATTTTACTCAGAGCAACGCCAGTACTCTAAGAGGCAGCATTTCTAAGCCTCTCTCTGTGAATATTGAATAAAATACATTGGTAAGAACTCTCCCTGCTTGTTTATTCCTGACAGTCTACTGTGGAGGAGGGATTGGATTACCTGAAGCCTGACAGAACCCTACAATTGTAGAGTTGGGAGGGATCCCAACGGTCATCTTGTCCAACCATGTGCAATCCAGGAATCACTGCTAAAGAATCCCTGACAGTCTCATCCTCTTATACAGTCATCCAAGTTGGTGCCCATCACTCACCCCTGTGGGAGCAAGTTCCATAGTTTAATTATGCACTGAGTACTTTCTTTTATATGGTCAACTCTTCCAACAATCAGTTTCATTAGATGTCCACTACTTCTAGTGTTATGAGAAGCGGGGAGGGAAACCCAACCCATCCACTTTCTCCATGTCATGCCTCATTTTATAAACTTCTATCATGTCACATCCTGTTCGCCTTTTCTCTAAACTGGAAAGCCCCTAACACTCCAGCCTTTCCTCGTATCTCCTTGATCATTTTGGTTGCCCGTTTTGAAACCTTCTCCAGCTCTAGAAGATCATTTCTGAGGTGAGGCAACTGGAATTCAATGAGGTTGTGAAGCTGGATGTGGTGAGGGGTGTGGCCCGAGAAGAGTCCCAAAGGCCAGATGGAGAGGCCTGGAGGTCTGCATTTGGCTCCTGGGCCCAAACTTCCCCACCTTTGCTTTAGATGATTTCCAAAGCCAGGTTTACATCCCTCCCTCTGACCAGGGATCATAAAGAGCTTTGCTTTTCCCTCATCGCTCCCTGGTGAAAGGTCAGCATCAATGGCTATTTAAATCACAGAGTCACCATTTTCAGAAGAGCCACTGTATCTCCTATCCTGAAACCCATTTGGAACAATGGAAGAATTAGGCTGATGACAGGTTTGGCCATGCGCTGAGCTCTCTAGCATACCTTCTTCAAAACTGGCCGCCTTTAACAAAACAAACCCTGTTTTGCAATAACAGGCGGCAACTGAGAGCTCAAATGAATAAAATGGGCAGCGAGCCAAATAGATTTTTACCTGCTGCTTCCAGGCCAGACAGGGAGTGCAGCTGATACAGGAATGGCACGTTTTCTCATTTTGCTGAACTGCAAGACAGAGGGGAGAGAGAAAAAATCAAATTAGGATCCCTACTTAGAGAGCCATCTTCCTGTTAGGAGAGCTTTGTGAGACTGTTATCAATGCCGCACACGGGATAAAGGGAGAGCATGCCGGTGTCATCTGCGTTGATTCTCCCTCTGCTCTCCGTATTATTCTCTCTCCCCCCTCACCCCTGTTTCTCTTTTAAGCTAAAGGGAGAGATATACTTGGCTCAAGCACTAAGCAAGTTTAGCTCACAAATATTATTGAAGTGTAATAGCACCCCCTGCCAGGTTTCAATTACAAACTGCATTTCACACACATTGTGAGGAAAAACACACTTGGAAGATGTCAGCTCCTGAAACTTTTTACATGGCTTTGATCAAACTTTGCCATTATTTTCTGTGGAGGGAGGGTAGGAAATCTACTTGTATCAGAGGTGGGCGGGGCAGCTAAAGGTTTTCTTAAAGGAAAAACTACTGTGGATAATAACCTGTGGAACAAGAACACACACTTCAACTAGAATAAAAAAATCATTCACATAAGAACATGGGATGGAGGTGGCCCTCTAGACTTCTCAACCTGGCCCCCATGACTCTCCCCCAGGTCACACCCTCCCCCAGCCTGGCTTTCCTCCTTCCTCAAGTGCTTTTGATTGGCTGGAATGTGTCCCTGAATTCTGATGGTACCTGCCTGAACGGAGGATAAGAAGCATGGGAATGTACAGCAGAACTAGCCTATTGTACAAAGGTAAAATGTGAAGCCAATGCTCCACCCACTTTTGCCTCTGGTCCCGCCCACCATGGGCATGTGGTCCCCAGAAGGTTGTTCGGGGGGAACCCTAACCCCTGACAAAAGCTTAGAAAGAGCTAGAGTCTGGGGGTCAACAGGTCAAGGCTGCCCCACTATCTTCCAACTAGCCTACTGTGAAGTAGGGATTACATTGGCAGGAAGAAATTGCCTTGCAGGGTTCAATTGTCGCCTCACTCTTGACACATCAGTCCCATGAACCATCTGCTTCCTTCCTCTCCTCTCCCTCCTCTCCTCCTCATAGGATCCCCTCATTTGTCCCCTCAACATTGGGGATCATAGAGATGGGCTAGAGAGGCACACACTTGGGCAGCAATGCTTCTGTCCAAGATTCCAGCCAACCATATCCCTTCTATGACACTCCATTCCATTCCCCCTCTTTTCCTTTAAGTTAAAAGGCAAGGCTAAAGTTATTAAGATGAAGTTACGTACGACCAGTGCTATTTTTCTAGAAAAAGAGGTTCCAGAACTCACCATGAATGCCTCCCTTGTTTTCTTTGAATGGCAATGGCGCCCACCTGGGAGGAGCCAGAACTGAGTTCCGGTGAGTTTCCAGCTGAAAAAAAGCCCTGCGTATGCCCACTGATTTGTAGACCATTTTTTAAAGTGATCCACGGAGATGCCCAGCTGTTTGCAAGTGATAAGAAGTTTATTAATAAGAAGTTCAAACCTCTTCAGTACCATAGAACACCCTGATTGAAAGGATGCATTGGTGTGGATTTCAGTATTAGCAACTTTGGTCACCAGTAGGACATAGCCAGGATCTGGCCATCACAAACAGTGTCTGGGCGGCATTCACTGAAATGTCCGGGAAAAGTTCAACAACTTTTGTGTCTGGATTTTTACTTTTTGAAATATGTCAACCCTAGCTGGCTTAAACTTTGAGAAGGCCTTGAATAGAAGATCCATTGCATCCTGGTCACTGTCTCTTCGAGCTCCTGCCGTCGGGACGGAGATACAGGACGATGAAGACAAGAACGAGCCGTCTCAAGAACAGCTTCTTCTCCAGAGCGATCTCGGCCCTGAATGGGAAACCTGGACTTTGAAAGTCATCTAATCTTCCTTGCTGTATTATATTGTATTGTTTTAATTAGTGTTTTTATAGTTGTTCTGATTTTGTGTGGAGTGCCCTATCTGGGTAGATGGAGCTGCCAAGTAATTTTCGTTGTCCCCGAGAGGGGGCAATGACAATAAAGATTATTATCTTATCTTATCTTATCTGAATACAAGCTAGAAGAAAAAGACATGTTTCATTTTTCTCTGTCCTCAAATTTGGCCCAGGGAGAAGTGGATGAACCAAGCGGCAAATGTCAACTTGTAATGGAAGCTTTAGTTAATTAGTCGACCAATTAAGTAAACTAAAGTTTGTAGCCATCTAATAATACAGTGGTACCTCAGGTTAAGTACTTAATTCGTTCCGGAGGTCTGTTCTTAACCTGAAACTGTTCTTAACCTGAAGCACCACTTTAGCTAATGGGGCCTCCCGCTGCTGCCACGCCGCCGGGGCACGATTTCTGTTCTCATCCTGAAGCAAAGTTCTTAACCTGAGGTAATATTTCTGGGTTAGTGGAGTCTGTAACCTGAAGCATATGTAACCGAAGGTACCACTGTAGTGATAATATTTAACATTAGGTGATATCCAACTGAGGCAGTTTGGAGGCGCTGAAATCAATGAACTTACTTAGGACCATTCATTTCAGTAGGTCTACTCTGACTTAGTTGGCTATTACTCTGTTATGGTTGTCATCATTATTGTTTTATAAAACCCGCTTAGCAGATTGCTACTGACCTACTAAAGCGGGATTTGGGAAGAGTATTATGGCCAGCCTTTTTAAAATAAAAAATAATAAAACCCCTGGGTTTTTACTTCATAAAATAAAAATGCTGACTCAACTCCCCCCTCCCTTTCAATTGTGAAGCTGTTGCTATAATAAAGATAACCAAGAAGGTTAGAAGGGGCCAGAGAGGCCCCTATGATCTGCTCACGGTGGAGTGTCCACAGAGATTCATTCAGTTCTACGGCGCCTCAAAGTGCGAGGAAGAAAGGAAGCTGGCAAGATTTTCATTCTGACTGTAGAAGCTCTTTTCATGAGAGCTTCTCAAATGCTTTATCTTTAACGAGGACGTGGTAACTAGTGTGAGGATGACTGTATAATAAGGCTCACGGGTGCTTTGCCAGGAAAACTTTTCAGAAAGGGGAAGAAAGTTCCTTGATGAAAGTAAGATGGGGTGGGGGCTGTGCACGCGAGACTCAGAAAGTTGCGTTTGGATTCCGGTGCCTGTGGAACAAGGGACAACAGGGGAGCAGGCCACGGATCTGAACTCCCTCTGCTCTCTCCTTCCTGAAAAGGAAGAAAAGAGCTTCAAAGAGAATGAGAGTGACAGGATAACCAACGAAAAGGTATTGTACAGTCTTGCTTCAGGTCACAGCCATGGTTTGCATTGCTGAGCAAAGTCTTTCTAATTTAACATTTATGAACCCCTCCATTGTAGGGTTCACTCGGGGAAAGTCTTGGAGGAAACTTGGTGGTGATGGGGAAGCACAGAGTGTATATTGTGTTGTGGTGGGAAAGAGGTGGGCTTCGAGACAAATTGCTGTGCTGATAACTACAGCTGTGGCACATTTCCTCGCTGGCCCCAAACAGTCTCCACTCAATAATGCGAAAAGAAAGTGCATTCAAAAATTATCAGAGAGGAGAGAGAAAATTGGTGGAATTCTCAAAAATTGTAAGACTTTTGTCCAACTTACATTCAGGGTCCATGAGGTGGTGCCCTGTCTGCCACTGGTGCTAGAGAAGAGAAAAGAAGCAGGGGTTCAAGGTTCTGATGAAATTTCATGGACCAGCCTCTAGAATCTCTGGAGATCTCTCCAGAACCCAGAACCCACCACAGTCAAGTGAACCCTGTAGGCAAGGCTTTGGCAATAGGGAGCACCTTCCCATTTCACCTGAGGTAGCAAAACAGGCTGGGCCACCCCTGTTTACATTAGTTTTAACGTGGCTGAAAGATGTTTATTTATTTATTACATTTATATACCATGTTTTTTTCCACCAAGGAAATAAATGGTGTACATGGTTCTCCCCTCCACATTTTATCCTCACAGCAACCCTATGAGGTGGGTTAGGCTGAGAGACAGTGACTGGCCCAACGTCACCCAGGGAGCTTCAGGGCTGAGTGGAGATTTGATATCCTGGTTTCTCAGGTCCTAGTCCAATACGCTAACCATTACATCACACTGGGTTGTGAGTGTTCATTATTTCATTCCACAGATCACCTCACCAGTAGTTTACATTCTGCAGTCTTCCCAGGGGCCCACACTTTAACAAACCCTGGTGGGGGGGAAATCATGAGGTAAATCCTCCTCCCATGGGTCTTTTTGAGAAATGGAAGCACAGGCAACCAGGGAGGCTGCAGCTATAGGCAATCTGCTCTCCTCTTTGGCGTGATATCATCGCTCCCGGGAGGGTAGGTGTGTGCAAAGCTGAACATCTTTCTTACAAAAGTTTCCCTTTGGAGATGCACAGCCAACTGACTCGAAGAGACTATGTAGGTGGCTGGCAGTACTTGTTGGAGATGTTTGAAAAATACGTTCAGCAACTGAGAACATGGGGGGCAGCAGATTCTAAGGCCCAGCAGCAGAGACACAACCTTCTGTGCATCCCAAACATCACTGGGTTGGGGCGATTCTTTATTTTGTTTGTTCTGCTGATCAATAGGGAGCCTCACATTCCAGCGCATAGTCTTTCAGAAGCATAAATTTTATATAGACACTGTAAAGCCTGCACAAAATGTTGTAAATAAGTAACTGTCTGTTGCGTTCTTCTGAATTTCTTTTTCCACATCCAGCTACCAGCTGCTTGCCTGATGAACAAGCGCTAAATCCTAGTTCAGTTTCCTTAGCTCTCCCCTTGGTGGTCCAACAAAACTCACACTCCCCACTGCCCCTGAACTTAAGAGCATAAGAAGATTCCCAATGGGTCAGGCCAGTGGTCCATCTACATCATCATCCTGCATTCACACTATGGCCAGCCAGATGCCCGTGGGAAGTCCACAAACAGGACTTCACTGCAACAGCACTCTCAGCTCCTCTTTGCATCCAGCATCTGGTATTCAAAAGCATACTGCCTCTGACAGTGGATGTAGAAGATCTCAATCAGGATTTGCAGCAATTGATAGCTGAATGCTCCATTAATTTGTCTAATTTTCTACTAAAGGTATCCATGTTGGTGGCCATTGCTGCCTCTTGGGGGAGCAAAATCCGTAATTGTGGCATGTTAAGAGGTGCTTCCTTTTGTCTGTCCTGAACCTTCCAGGATCCAGCTTCATTGGAAGTTTCTAATGGGTCTACCATGGTCCAAAATATAAAACATCTCAACAGGCAATGGAGCAATCTGCTGCAAGAGCAGGTGTCTCCCTACCTGAATCTGGGTGGCCACAGTGAGAACAGGATGCTAGACTAGATGGGTCATTGACTTGATTCAGCAGGCTTTTCTCATGGTCTTAAGAATGTCCCTAACATCCATTGGCCAGTGTTATGTTAGGGACCTTCTGACAGAGACACACCTGCTCTCATAAGAACCTAAGAACCTGCTGAATCAGGCCAAAGACCCATCTAGTCTAGTCAATTCTGAGAAATGAGTATTCAGAGGCATCATGGTCCATAGCCATTGCGAGGTTGTCCTGATGTCTGCTGAGCTGTTCTATATTTCCACAGTTAAGTCCCTAAGAGATATAGAAATAAACAACCATATGGCAAACAAACTTTCCCCCCCTTTTCTTTTTAACAGCTACATTTTTATTTGTTTCAGAATAGTAGGATGCCACAAATCCGGGATGTTAACAGTGTTCCATCTGGAAAGGTGACATTTCTCTGCTCAGTACAAAAAAAGAACGGAAAGAAAAAAATCACCAGGGCTTAGCCCTAGTTAATGAAGCCATCCAACATCTCACGGTCTCTGTTTGTAACTACCAGCTGTACAGTATATAACACGCATCCCACTAATATTGGAACACACTGGGAGTTGGGGTGTATAGCTTGCCCTCAGTAGAGGGGTGTCTGGAATTAAAACCCACCCTCATAGGACACACACAGAGACACACAGACACACTACAACCCACATTCAACTTGCTCAACTGATTACATGTCCCCTCACTCCAGCCTCTCCTGGAGATTTATGCTATATCTTTTTAAACCAACCCCCTTCCTCTGTGCAAGACAATGGAAATCTTTCCTCCTCTCTAAGGGAGAAGAAGCTGTATACCTCCAAATCCATATGGGGGAGTAGCCCACTCCCACCAATGACTCTTGAGGAAACAAGGTCCTTGCTGGGTGTCAATGAAGAGATGTTCATTGTATCCTCCAAAATCTGTTGGCGACAGAAGCCTACCCCCCAAATGATCCTTGGGGTAACAGAGTCCCTCATAGGCACAAACGTGAACAAAATATTGCCCCTGCCCCCCTGCCTAGCGCACCTTCCTCTGTCACATGCAACTTGGTGCAGGTCTCCCCTTCCCCCGCTGAATTTGTGTGAGAAAGGGATCTGTGCAATGAGGATCCCTTATTCCATTCATTGGCACATGTGTATAGTCCCTTCTCACGTGCACAAATGTGTGGTTGGTGGGGTGTTCGAATAAAGGGCAGGGACAACCCATGCAGTCCAACATACCCTCTCTTGGGCTCTCTGAACATGTGAGAGGGGTCATCTGAACCACCCTTTAGTCTAAAAACATCCTCCCTTTGACAGTCTTGAGGCAGCAGCTGTGGAGCAGTTCATACAGTGGTACCTTGGTTCTCAAACTTAATCCGTTCTGGAAGTCCGTTCCAAAACCAAAGCGTTCCAAAACCAAGGCGTGCTTTCCCATAAAAAGTAATGCAAAATGGATGAATCCGTTCCACACTTTTAAAAACAACCCCTAAAACAGCAATTTAACATGAATTTTACTATCTAACGAGACCTTGATCCATAAAATGAAAGCAATAAACAATGTACTGCAGTCACACAATCAATCAATCAGTAGCTAAACTGGGTTCCATACAGTCACAAAAACAAAAAAAGAGAGCCACAGAATGCAAAATAAATAGCAAAAACAGACAGACCTCACTCAAAACGGAAGTCTGGCACTCAAAACAGAAGTCTGGCACTCAAATTGGAAGTGTAACACTCAAAATGGAGCACATTCGTCTTCCGGAAAAAGTTCGCAACCTGAAATACCTACTTCTACGTTTGCAGAGTTTGAGTTGTTCGAGTAGCAAGGCGTTTGAGAACCAAGGTACCACTGTATATGTATCCACATTGCACTCTTGCTTTGTTTTCTCACATTAACATATAATTACAAAGCCAAAGCTGATTGTTTATATAGAGAATTTATTTTATTTGCTGTGTGATTCCTGATTGGTTATGATTGCTGACGTGACTAATGTAGGATGAAGCAGCAGTAATCTGGAAAGAGGGGGAAATGTACCAAAGTAGCAGAATTTAACAGCAGAAAACCAAAGGTTCTTTCAGGAAACATTTATTTCCCAAATCACTACTATGGCTAAAAAAGAAAGTGGAGAATATTCAGCAGATGATGATAGATTAGATAGATAGATGATAGATAGATGATAGATGATAGATAGATAGATAGATAGATAGATAGATGATAGATAGATATAGATAGATGAAAGATGACAGATGATAGATAGATAGATAGATAGATAGATAGATAGATAGATAGATGATAGATGATAGATAGATAGATAGATAGATATAGATAGATAGATAGATAGATGATAGATAGATAGATAGATAGATAGATAGATGATAGATGATAGATAGATAGATAGATAGATATAGATAGATAGATAGATAGATGATGATAGATAGATAGATAGATAGATAGATAGATAGATAGATAGATGATAGATAGATAGAGATAGATAGATGATAGATAGGTAGATGATATAGATAGATGATAGATAGATAGATGATAGATGATAGGAAACCATGCATGCACACAGGTTATTTTGATTCTTTATTTCAAGGGGCAAACTGTTGTAGGCCTGACTGCAAACCTCAACACTTTTAGGAAGGTTTTTCCTCTAAGGCAGTCTCCTGAGCGAGTTCACCGGCTTCAAAATGGAAGGGGGCCTATATTTCAAGCCCTCCTGCTGCTTCAGAGAGATCCTTTTGTTTGGAATATAAAGAAGGTCAAATGATCTTTAATAACTGCAAGAGACCAGAATCTCTGTTTCCACGACTCATATGAAAATGCCACCCACAGCCAGGCAGTGCCCTTAAAGAAGTTTGCTGGGCAAATATTCCACATTGATTTAGGCTGTAATCCTACGAGATAAGCCTCTCAAGGAAGAAGGTTAGGCTGACTGGACTTTAGAGAGAAAATGACCATGTTTAAATTCCACCTTCCCCACCCTACGAGCACACCATTTGAGAATTGTTGAAAAGGTGGCTTTGACTTTGTATGCCACAGGGAGAAATCAAGTGTCCTGCCTTGAATTAAGGTAGCCGACTTCCTCTTTGATGAGCAGGTCAGATTCTCATGGAACTGCAGTGCCTGCTGAAACTGAGAACATTCAGAATCCCTATTGAAATATTAGGGTCTGGAAATTTCCAAATCCTAATCAGATTATTTCTTGCACCGGGACAATTTAGACCTGTGCATGAATCATTCTTGCTTTACCTATTTTGGCAATGTTTGCATTGCCAATGTGCTTTTAACCAACATTAGCATCTTTGACCAGTGTGGTGGAATGGTTTGACTAGGACCAGGGAGACCTGGGTTCAAATCCTTGCTCAGCTCTAAAGCTCACTGGGCAACATCAGGCCCACTACCTTCTCTCAGTCAAATCTACATCAACATCAGAAAATGCCCATTTTCTGAGCTGGTGTGAACGTTAACTGTTGGGCATCTAAGTCAGAAGCATAAGAAATAAAACCCCACCAGATGACATAAAAGCATTCTAGATCTTCCACCCCTCTCAAAACACGTATGTTATATGTTATTTTTTCCGCAATAGCTAAAGTCCATAAGTTACCACTTTTTCCTTTTACTATTTGTTTGCTTCTTGCTTGCTTTGTATATGTCATGATGCAATACCCTACTACTGTACGTTTGGGTTGACAGTAACAGTCCCAAAATCGGTGTCCAGTGTGAATGCATGGTATCGAAGCAAAGGATGTATGGAAAAACTGTAATGAAGAAAAGGGGGAAGGGGGCTATGCTCAATTGGCTCTAGGTTAGTGGCATGTCATGGGTTGCCAGTGCCCGGGGCCACGCAGAGGGGCTGTGGGAGGAAGGGAAACGGACAGAACACATTCAACTGCCTAACAATGTACGCATCACATAAGAGATTGCAACCACAGAGATAAGGAAAGAAGAGTTGTTCCATTGTCCGGAGAGATCACTTCCTGACTCACATGGAGAAGCCATTTCCAATGGAGCCCAGCAACAGAAGCTCGCAGCTTTATGGAGGGAACACCGGGTATTGAAATTTTGTGCCACCTAACAATTTTGCACCCAGGGCAACTGCCCCTGTGCCCCCCCCTCATGCTACGCCACTGCTCTAGGTCAACCAAATACACCTATTGCCTATTAGGTACTTTCACAAAACACTCCCTTGTTGCAGGAAGATTCTGTCCAGAAATGCTGGTATAACCTCTTAAAGAATTAGAACCACACTGACTCTAGTTTACATTTTTATGCCTATTGATGATCATTTCTTATCTCAGAAGTGTGGTGGCACTTCTGGTGTACCAGTAATTCCCATCTCGTTTCTGGGACATGAGGAATAGTCATAGAAGAATGAGACTTGTTATCCAGCATAGAAAGCGAAAACATTTAAATCCCATTGATTCAAACAGGAGTGTGTTAAGCACATGTTTAATTCACTTGCATTGGAATCAATAGAAATGAAAAGTACTTAACATTAGCTGGATTGTGCATGGTGGTGATGGCACAGCCAGATTCACAGTGCAATCTTATATAAGCCCACATAGAAGTAAACCTCCATTGAGATCAACAGGAATAAACCCCCATTGATCTCATTGGGGTTTGCTTCTGAGTGGATATGTATAGGATTGTGCTGCACAGCACACATATATTGAGAGGACAGCACATAGAACTAAATAGAAGAAAATTGCATTTGCTTGAGAAGTTAGATTATGCAGCCCAGTCAGTTTGATTAGCATGGGTGGATAATATAAAAAGGGTTTCCTAATCCCAAAGACTTCAAAAGAGACTTCTCTGGGAAAAAGGCACCCAACAATATTAATATCAAAGCTAGTTGTCATTCTTATTAAATAGTTCTCTGCTCTTCATTAGTCACAAATGATCCCTCATAGCTCATGAAAGCTTCTCGGTAAATTGAAAGCTTTAATGCAACATTCTGACAAAAGTTGAATATGAACATGTGAAGCAGACTCACACTGAATTCTTTTATTTCATTTTATTTCCATACATTAACAGAGCAATCCAAATCCCAGATCTACTGAGATGAGAGAGTTTGGATTCGGTGGATCTCAGGCTTTCCTGGAGGAGCCCCAACTCAGCCAGGGATATGCCAATGAAAGTTTCTCACTCACTGTAACTGAGGCGCAGATACACAAGTGTAAGCCCCTTGCCCCAGGTCAGCTGGGGCTCAGCTGGAGGAACTTAAGTCTGCAGAATTTATGCTAGTGTAAATCTCCCCCAAAGGTGTGATGGGGCATGGACAAGGAGTTTGGAACAGGCGTAACTTAAGCTAACCTTCCTTAGTTAGGCTTGCTCTTCTCTCTCTCTCTCTCTCTCTCTCTCTCTCTCTCTCTCTCTCCTGTGTTTTTTCCATCATGGAACCCAAGATTCCATTTCCAGGTGGTCTCCAGTCCAGACACTGACCAGACCCAGAGCAGCTTAGCTTCAGCAAGATGGTGGTCTCATGTGCTTTAAGATCCTACCCTCATATATCAATTCTTAGGCCACTGGCCTAACTGTGTACTGCCTACACCAATAATAGGGAACCTGTGATCCTCCAGGTGTTATAGGTTTTCCTCCTCCATCAGTTCCACCCTGTCTGGCCAATGCTGAGGAATTATGGGGGCTGTGTTCCAGCAGTATGTAGGGAGCCACAGGCATCTCTGCATTCTTATTAGTCTTCTGATATGTGGGTTATCAGAAATTCAAGGGTCTAGACGACAGTTTTGGCATCAAACTACGCTTTTTGACACTAATGGTCACTAGATTTCAATTACAGTTGACAGTTCATGAATCAGTTACGTCTTCCTTCAGTTACGTCTTCCTTCAGTTATGTCTTCCTTCAGTTTTATCAACTAAAACTGCATTTCCCCCCATTTTGGGGTGTGTAAATGGGCTAAGGCCCTCCCCAAAAGGAAGGGTGAATAGTACTAGCTCTGGGTTTTAGCCTCTACTCCTAAAAAGTGCTGTTTGGTGAGCCACTTCCTATTGCAGTGGGCTTAAAGGCAGCCATTTCTATCTCCTATCATGTTATGGTATGACATTGTGGAAAATTAACATGGCAGCTCACATGCCCAGATATGAGAGGAAGTGCCAGTCCAGGTAGACCCTGCCTGGGAGGTGGGACAATGGCACATATCCAAGGATGTCAGATGCTGACAATGGGCCTGGGGTGATGATAGTGTCAATATTTGTACCAAACCTGTGTCCTTCTACATCATCCTTTCCCCTGTTAAAACTATTTTCTATTTGGAAAGAGCAAGTCTTTCCACCCAGACTCTATTCCGTTGCCATGCAGGAGCCTTGTAGGAGGAAAGCTTGTTGAGGAGATGACAGGTGAATATCTGAATTTAGAAATGTGCTTCAATGTGTTTAAAATGCTGTCAAAGTTGGGATGATTTAAATGTGTGAAATTTCAAAATGCCTCATTGACACACACAGGCACACAGAGCTAATTCCTTCGTTGCCTCGGGGAGATACAGCTGAAGGAAAAGTTGGAGCATTTTGGTTTCACTGTTTAAAAGGGCCTCTAAAAATGGGTTACTGAAGATGCATTTGCCTCTTTTGGATGTAACAGAGCAATCCATCACTGGGAGAAAACTCCGGGGGTAACTACTAAGTCATACTAACAAGCAGTGGTACAGGAAGAGGTTATAATTACATCTTCTGCATATTAACTATTGTGATTCTGAAATGTTCCTTAAAGAACTTTTGCCTGAACAATTCCATTGCCTTGCATCCCCAAAAACCTATTTACACACAATAGTTTATATGCCGAATTATAACATCTTCCAGTACCACTGCTTATTAGCATTTCTTGTTTGTGCCTACACACATTAATGGGACATCTATAAACCATTGTAAACCAGTCTGGTGGGATGAGTGTGTCTGATTTTGAAGTGGGAAGAAGTTTAATCTCAAGAACCCCCTTGAAGATGCTATTTAGCCTGCAGCGCACACACATACACACACACATCCTGTTAAGATACAGGTACCAGCCCTGATTATATTGAGCGGAGGGACTCTCACAAAGTATGTGTCTGCAGATGGTCCCAGCTTCTGCTGGAATCTCCAGTTTTTATTATTATTATTTAAAAAATGGATCATAGCACAGGTGATCTGAAAGACATCTCCAAATCCTAGAATGAGTGGGAGAAACACAGGAGGGCTTTCAAAGATTAAAAAAGAAACTAAACGAGTTGTGGCCAGAACTAGTCAGCCAATTCACCCTCAAGGAAATGGATCCATGTGCATCCTCACATCACTGGAAATCTGGCTCCTGTTTATGGCATTTCCTGATGCTCCAGACAGGCACACAGACATGGGCAGGTGCCTGTTCCCAGACTCAACCCAACATCACTGTTGGAAAACAAAAGAAGCTTACTTGTTAGTCCCTTCCAGTGGCATGTTATCCCTATCAATGCATCCAGGCATCAGCATCAGATTGAAATGGAACTGCGGTTGGCAAGGAATAACAACCTGGAGGAAATCGCAGCCCTCCAAAACTACCTCGAGGGCAAACCATATAAGGCACAGGTCAACAGTGATTGAATTTTTTTGTTTGGTTTTAGGGCAGAGCTAAAGGCTATAATTTTCTGTCTTTTTAAACAAACAAACAAACAAACTTTGCTGAGTTCCTTCTTAACTGCTGGAGAATTTGGCCTCCCGTATAGTTTATATTTAAATGCTAATGCACCTACTTGCACATTTATTGAAATAATACACATACCGCAGCATAAGTATCCCTCAAAATTCTCACTTCTCCAGATTTTGAAATGCAGTTCTCTAGCCAAGGAACGTGTACAAAATTGCATAAATGAAGGTGAAAAGCATATCTTAGTGAAAATAACATGCAAAAATGCATTACATTAGGGGAAATTGCTTTGCAAAAAATGTACATATTAAGGAAAATTGCATACACAGATGCATATATGGGGGGGGGTGAACTCATGAAAATGCTTGTGAATTTTCAGTAGACCTTTTTTTAATTAACCCCCCCCCCCCCAGCAAAGTGATGTGGAAATGTGAATGACTGGATTTAAGATTGGAGAAATGAGAAACCGTATGAAATGGAAATTGACAGATTAGCACATCCCTAGAGGGAACCCTGGACTTCTGCCCCAGAAGTCCTACCCAGACAAGACCAGTGGTTGAAGGCCGATCCTTGTGAGACACTGAAGAATCTCAGCTCCTGTGACCGATAAATTAATTAGTTCCAACAGTATCATGGGAATTCCTTCTGGCTAACCACAAATGGACTGGGATTTGTGGGCAATCAGTTCTAAAGTGAATGTATTAGGAAATAAGAAACAGCGTTGTTCCATTTCAAGACTCGGCAACACGTTCCCTAATCGCTTGGGCTGCTGAGAGTGAGACACCTCTGCTTTTCAACATGCAGAGATGCTCAGGCTCTGACCATACTTGATCCTAACTGCCTGTGTCCATTCAAGGCAATAAGCATATCAAAGTGATAGCTCCAAGTGTTCCTTGCACATTAAGACGAGTCATATGTTAAGCAATGTAGGCAAAGAGAAACAATGGCAAAATGCAGTTGTCCTAACAGTCCATCTGTTTCCTTTTCCCTGCAGAGCATCTTGCTTTCTCCTCCCCCCTCCTGGTTCCTTTCCAGGTGCCCCCTTACCTTATGTAACACTCCTTTTTTTTACTGGCGGTTCATGCTGTGACCCTGTCAGAATCGCTACAGCAGGGGTGACCTCGGTAATGACCATCTAGCGCCTGCCAAGCTAAGTTGGTCAGTGTTAGCTGATTAAACTTTTAACAACATCCCCTGTGCGATAAAGGGCAAAATGACAACTTTGCCCATCGTCAAGGTGTCTGTATAATAAACTAATTAGTAAACCACACAGTCTGTGGAGCTTTTAATGAGTGCTATCGTCTGGCCTCTGTAATAAAAACCCAGCCTGCCCCCTTTTGGGATTCAATTAAGGAACAGACTGTCATATGCTTGGCCTAGCTGATCAATGAATCCATTCCGACCTTTGTCGGAGATGTTTGCAAGGTCACCCGGCATCTGTGAGGGAAGCCAGCTCAGGAGTGGGGAGACATACCCAGCAGCACCTGCCAGGCACCAGGATGTGTCGTTAATGTCTTCTTGGTCATTTGGCATCAGCAGAAGTTTCTCTCACTCAAAGGTTAGCTGAAAGAGAAGGCCGTGATGAAATCTATTTGTATTTCACAACTGGAAGCGTCCTTCTGTTATTTAATCATTAATCCTTTAATATCTGCCTTTTGCAAACCTGCGTAGGATGGGCCGCAAGACTTTACAACCCTGTGTGTTATCTTCAGAACATATTTACCGATCTATATAGCTTTTCAATGAGTATAGGTCAACTCTGATCACTGGAGTGGATTGCACTGAGTACTCTGCTCTCAAGAAAGCCTTTTATTAAAGGGTAGGGAACTGATGCAAAGGAACACCTGTTCATAATGTGTGATGTGGCTTTCAACTGAGGTAACACCATCATGGGAGTAACTCTGTACATTCTCCTCCGAGTAGCCGTGGCTCTCCAAGGGAATAGGAATCATAGCATTGTAGAATTGGAAAGAGTTCCATGGCTCATCTAGTCCAACCACCTGCAACGAAGGAACTCAACTAGATCAAACATGACAGATGGTCATCCAAGCTCTGCTTAAAAACCACCAAGGAAGGAGAGCCCACCACCTCTCATGGGAGTCTGTTCCACTGTCAAACAGCTCTTACCGTTAGAAAGTTCTTCCTGATGTTTAGTCAGAATTCCTTTTCTTGTACCTTGAATTCATTGGTTTGGGTCCAGCCCAGCTACTTAAGATCTTACCTGAGATACCAGTGATTTGAACCCAGTGATATGCTACATATGTCTTGTGCCACTGAGCTGAGACCCTAACCCAAAATGCAATCTTACACACACAGATGTCTATCGTCAAGTGAAGAGATGCATGCAACACCACTGGCGCAGTTAAAAGGTAAAAGTAAAGGGACCCCTGACCATTAGGTCCAGCTGTGACTGACTCTGGGGTTGCGGCACTCATCTCACTTTTTGGCCAAGGGAGCTGGTGTACAGCTTCCGGGTCATGTGGCCAGCATGACTAAGCCGCTTCTGGCAAACCAGAGCAGCGCACGGAAATGCCGTTTACCTTCCCGCCAGAGCGGTACCTATTTATCTACTTGCACTTTGACGTGCTTTCGAACTGCTAGGTTGGCAGGAGCTGGGACTGAGCAACGGGAGCTCACCCCATTGCAGGGATTCGAACCACCTACCTTCTGAGTGGCAAGTCCTAGGCTCTGTGGTTTAACCCACAGCACGGTTATGTCTTCATAAAAAGCTTTGTATAGTAATGGGCAATATGGACTTTCTGGTAAATTTCATTATTAACCCAAAGCTTCCATTGAGAACCATTTCCTGTGGACCTGGCAAGCTGATTTCCTTATGTAGGCTTAGTTTGCCTGATGCCAGTACTTCTCAACAGTAAATGAAAAATACTTAAAACTGCTGTGCTGTTTATACAAGACAGAGATGGCACAGAACTTTGGGGTGCACATGGCAGAGCCTGCAATTATTTCAAGTATGTCTTTTATTTTTAAAAAATGCACACCAGATGCTTGCTTCTTTTCGATGATCAAAGCAGAGAAGTTTGATCCCAGTCGTTATAATTAGGGCTGTGCCAAAACCTTTATTTCCCCCCTGACACAGGAACACAACAGCTGAACAGTACACTCATAAATTCACATGTAACATTCAAGTGTACATTCTGAGTGTATAACAGCTGAATATACAAGAAATCAACAAGTGGACACTCAAAGACTTGTACATCTGTAGACAACCCACACTTGTGTTCAATGCAACATGTGAACAAGCCTAAGGCCTCAGCTTTGTTATGAGGTTGTTCTGAGGATAAAATTGGGTGGGAAGCCACTGTACGCCATCCTGATGTCCTTGGAATAAGGAGTTGGATCTAACTGTAATAAATGAAGAAATAAATACATCACTGTGTAGCAGCTTAAATTGATCCCTACAATTGGGACTCAGGTTGATGAACATATATTTATGAGGATAAACACATACACTTGTCATTTCAGTGGGGAAAGAGTGCTTTATAAGAGATTATTTTCCTAATCAGAGGCTTTATATACAATTCTGTTGTAGCTTCTTGAAGATTTACTATTGACAGGGAAATTATTTCCATCATTTGACGCCTAAGCTGTTTCTGTGGAGGTGGGGAACTCTTTGGGGGAACTCAATCTACCGACCCCATGCTAAACACATAAAATAAGAAAGTTGCAGAAAGCAAAGGAAAAACTCACTGGAAATATTGTGCACGCATGCTAGGATTTAGGCAGGATTACAATTCCTTTGAAATGTTCATTAATACATCTTCATAGGTATAGTTAGCATTAGGGCTGCAGTGAATTTTTGAAGGGGTACATTTTGGGCACAAAATGAAACATTTCAAAGGTGCATGCTCTAGTTATCTCCTGCTTGGACTACTGCAATGCGCTCTGCGTGGGGCTACCTTTGAAGGTGACCTGGAAACTACAACTAATCCAGAATGCGGCAGCCAGACTGGTGATGGGGAGTGGCTGCTGAGACCACATAATACCAGTCTGGAAAGTCCTACATTGGCTCCCAGTACGTTTCCGAGCACAATTTAAAGCCCTAAACGGCCTCGGCCCAGTATACCTGAAGGAGAGTCTCCACCCCCATTGTTCTGCCCAGACACTGAGGTCCAGTTCTGAAGGTCTTGTGGAGGTTCCCTCACTGCAAGGGGAACCAGGCAGAGGGCCTTCTCAGTAGTGGTGCCTGCCCTGTGGAATGCCCTCCCAACAGATGTCAAGGAAATAAACAACTATCTGGCTTTTAGAAGACATCTGAAGGCAGCCCTGTTTAGGGAAGTTTTTAATGTTTGATTTTTTACTGCATTTTTAATATTTTGTTGGAAGCTGCCCAGAGTGGCTGGGGAAACCCAGCCAGATGGGTGGGGTATAAATAAATTATTATTATTATTATTATTATTATTATTATTATTATTATATTAAATTTTCCATTTTAACATTCCAATCAAATCACATGATATATTCTGCATTATACAAATTATTCAATAATTAAACAATCCGAATATTATGCCAAATTATAAATTTTTCGGGGAGACTTCATCATGCTCTGAGGTCAGAGGGGATCTGATTATCTCCTACTTCTACTGCTTCTCATATTCATTTCTGATGGTTCCCATAATTAATTCTGATGTTAATCCTCATTATTTCCCACAGCCTCTGAGTTCTTCCAACAAGCAAGATAAATCAAACAATATATTTCTGTGTGGTTTTATGCCCAGGATTCCCCTGTATAGGTTCGCAGCGTCTCTTCACAAGCTGGTATTTCTGCCAAATCAGTCCAAGAATCCTCCCATTACATGCAGATGTCCAGTCCATTCTGTCCAGATAAAATCCAGTCAAGGCATCCGCCCCATACTTTCCCCAAACCAGTTGTCATTCAAACATTAGCCTTTCCAGGGAAGGGTCTTAGTTAAAAATACAAACATAGAATATTGATGACTCACCTCCCCCTATACACTTTAACAACCAACTGGTCTGCACTTCCATTCATGATGGCGGCCAATTAAAACTGCGTCACAAATCCCGGGCATTGGTATTTATTGATATAATATGGGTTTAATAATTATCGACTGTGTGAAGACAGCAATTATTTTAAACAGAAAACTAAGGATTTTGACTTTTGGCTTGTTTGGAAAAGATTTCCTGGTTTGATTTACGATATTAGCATAGAAGCAACATTTTGTTAACAGCTGGAGAGACGCCAAAGAAGAAGAAGAAGAAGAAGAAGAGTTTGGATTTGATATCCCGCCTTTCACTCCCCTTCAGGAGTCTCAAAGCGGCTACCATTCTCCTTTCCCTTCCTCCCCCACAACAAACACTCTGTGAGGTGAGTGGGGCTGACAGACTTCAGAGAAGTGTGACTGGCCCAAGGTCACCCAGCAGCTGCATGTGGAGGAGCAGAGACGCGAACCCGGTTCGCCAGATTACGAGACTACCACTCTTAACCACTACACCACACTGGCTCTCAAGAACTCTATTATTATTATTATTATTATTATTATTATTATTATTATTAAAAATGGTAACTTTTTGAAATCTTTTTTTGGGGGGATGGGGTAGGTGCCTGTTAGCTGCCTTTCCTGGCAGCTACATTAATGTTTTTAGCATTAGTGACGTCACAGAACTTGCAGTTCACTTTCAAGGTTCACAATACTCACTGCAAAGTGAGCATCATGACCCCCAAATTCTTCTCTAGTTTGCACTTCTCATCCAAATAAGCCACCTTTCTTTTGACAAACCCAACCCACTTCCCTTTCCTGGTTGACCAATTCCAAGCTACAGGGAAGAAGAAATGGCCTTACTCTTCTCTTCTCGGTTTTGAGGAAATGCTCAGTTTGCTTCCAGTGCAAACCAATCCAACATCAGCCATTACTAACTGACACAAAGGTGTCTGAAAGTTTGCTGCCCTCTTGCTGTCCATGTGGCCCCAGTCAATAAGGAGACATGTAGTCAGCATTACAGCCAAATCAGATTAAACTACAGAGCAATCCTACAGAGTCAATTCGGCATAAGGGTAAAATGTCCTGCTCCAAATAGCCCAGCTGCTTCATGGGGAATTTTGTGGGTGCTCGGGCACCCAGGGCCAGTGTTGGATTTATGTATAAGCTAAACAAGCTATAGCTTAGGGCCCCACTCTCTTGTCCCCCCCCCAAAAAAAAATAGAGGGGGGGAAACTGGATGTACATTTCCATGAAGGAGGAGACTCTTGAGAGTCCCATGGACTGCAAGAAGATCAAACCTATCCATTCCGAAGGAAATCAGCCCTGAGTGCTCACTGGAAGGACAAATCTTGAAGCTGAGGCTCCAGTACTTTGGCCACCTCATGAGAAGAGAAGACTCCCTGGAAAAGACCCTGATGTTGGGAAAGATGGAGGGCACAAGGAGAAGGGGACGACAGAGGACGAGATGGTTGGACAGTGTTCTCAAAGCTACAAACATGAGTCTGACCAAACTGCGGGAGGCAGTGGAAGACAAGAGTGCCTGGCGTGCTCTGGTCCATGGGGTCACAAAGAGTCAGACACGACTAAACAACTAAACAACAACAACATTTCCAAAATATAAGATAAGTTCAATGATTACTTTGATAAAGTACATATTTTGTTACGTGCAAATGGCTTCAGATACCTACTAGGTCCATAAATTACCATATAGCATATATTCAACACACAAAAACAGTGAGAATTTGTTGTTGACAAAGGAGAGCTAGACATAGAAAAGGCCCCATTACCTTCATTGGCTATGGGACTCATCAAACCTAAATCTGGGACTGCCCAGGACTCCAGGTAGTTGGCACCTACGCCCTCAAGAGTCATGCAATCATGTTACTATCCTCAGTATTGAATTCTAGATTGTAAGCTCCTTGGGGCGTGGACCTGATTTCATATGCCAAAAGGTACTATGCGAGTTGGCAGCTGTTCTCGATCAAGGATGGTGGCCCATTTTCTGGCAACACTGACGGAGGAAACTAACACATCCCTCCCTCCCTTTTTTC
Source organism: Podarcis cretensis (assembly GCF_951804945.1). Lineage (NCBI taxonomy): Eukaryota > Metazoa > Chordata > Lepidosauria > Squamata > Lacertidae > Podarcis > Podarcis cretensis. The sequence continues at coordinate 15,778,473 of NC_137179.1, forward strand.
GGGTCTCGAGCAGCTCCTGACTTGCTTTCAACACAGTTGCGAAAGGCCTTCATCTTATTTGTCAATGTTTGGTATTAAACTAAAAAGGTATTAATCTTTCCAAATGACCTTTTCTCCTTCATTTTCTACTGGTAAATGGATGCTGCATCTTTTTGTAAGGTGCTGCAAGGCAAGACACTGCCACATTCAAACATACACTTTTATCCAGTTAATCATCATGCATTACGGACTTTCATCAATGTTCAGAGCCTTAATTCCAAGATTATTTATTTCCTTTACCCTGGTGCTCCCACTTCCTTATGGCAAACTAAGAATGTGTGTGTGTATATGTATGTGCACATACACACACACACATACACACACACACACACACACGAGCGCGCACACACAGCAGGATAATTAGAAAAGAAACCTATTACCCAGGCTTATAATTAGGGACTAACATATTAAATGACCTTTACCATTTACCTTAAGCCCTGGATTTCGAGAAAACCAGCAAAGTTATGAATGCCATATTAGTAATCTTTAATCTTTATTACTGCTGTGGACAGAATTTTAATGATTTTTTAAATAGGCAGCGGTCACTAGCATATCCCTATTAAAATAAAAAAAAATCTCATAAAAAATTAAATGGATTAAGACTTCAAATGTACCATCATCAAAAGTATTATCTAATTATGGAGTTCAGTGAACAGGCCAAGTGAAATGGTTGGTAATATTAGTTACTTACCACATGGGAATGATCAGGATTTATGCACAAATAGATTCTGCTGCTGTTGCAACATAGTAATTAAGAATTTGTCAGGGAAATTTGACCCTCTAGGGTAGAAATTACTTTGTAAAATAAGAATGGCAGAGCAACCAGTCTCCTTGCTGCATATAATTTAACTTGATTATTTATACATCAAAGGGAGTCAGCACTGGCTGCGGTATAATATTTAAGTAGAGGGATATTAGAGGAAGAGGCATCTAGTGAAATCTCTCTCCCCCCCTCCCCGCAACCCTCCAAATCTCCGTGAGAAAATAGAGGAAATTTTCATAAAGCATTTCATTTTGCATATAAATTGGTGCCTCGATTGTGCCTGTGAATTTACTGCTGTCAAATTTAATTTTTCTTTAATTCTTCAGGCCCCAGATGTGGAAGGCTCTGTGTGGAGGCTGCAATTTTCAATGCTTACAGGTAGCACCCCAATCGATAATGTCTCTTTATGAGAAATTACCGTTAATGTTATTGAGTATGCATTTGGCTTTATAGGATAATAAGGTAATATGAAATGCCAATTCATTCATTAGAAGGGAGCTAAGTGCTTAAATGAAATGGGTGACAGGTCTGGAGGGGGAACGAGGGAGGAAGGAGAGAGAGAGAGGGGGGGGCATAACAAAAGAGGTAGTCATGGGCAGGAAGTCAGGAATGGATTTCAAATGACCTAAGAACCCCCCACCCACCCCAATGATTTTAAGCCGTATATTTGCATTGGCTTTCGGTAAGCAATATGCATTTGGAGATTAAGTTGTTAGAGCGTTCACAGGTCAGGAAGCTGTTCAGGCTGAAAGTGGGATCTGATCTTTCAAAGGGGGCAGCAAAGCCTATTGGAGCCAGGCCAGAACTGTGGGCAAGCAGATCTCGTATGGGCACTCTCTGGCCTTGCAATCAATTGGTGGAACTGGCAGGGCCAGGCATTGGCATCTCCCAGTGCTTTTTTTTCATTTAAAAAAAAAGTTTAGAGAAGGGGTATGCAACCTAAGTGTGCTGATCCAGGGGGGAGGTTACCATGGGACCGAGGTCCAGGACCTGAGTTGAGGGTCGGCAGACAGTCCTCCTTGGGCGAAGCAGGGTCCACAGTGAGAAGCTGGGCAAGGACAGGAACTCTGGGGGAACAGGACTGGATGCTGGCCAAAACAGCTCTTCAACGATGTTGCTCCCGCAACCTGGGACCGGGCTGACTGGCCTTTATCTTCTCTGAGGCCAGGGGTGGTCCCGGCCCCCAGGAGACCCGCCTCTCCTGGCCTTAAGGCGAGCACTCCTCCTGGGAGAAACCAGTTCCCTTTGCCTCTCTGCCCTGAGCCTCTGCAGTTCAGGAGAGGCTGAAGGGTTACTGGACCCAGGGAGAGACTCACCTGTAGGCACTGAGTCCTCAACCACCTCTGGAGCCAGATGGATTCACCTGGTGCCTGCTCCTGAGGATCCAGCACAGGTGCAGGCGCTTCAGAATCAAGGCCCTGCCCCAGTTCAGCCGGCCCTGGAGGCGGGGACTCCTGTGCAGGCTGGGATTCCTCCGGTTCAGCCTCTGAATCGGATTCCCAGGCCATCACACTAAGGCCCGGGGGCCGGATCTGGCCCAATTGCCTTCTCAATCTGGCCTGCAGACAGTCTGGGAATCAGTGTGTTTTTACATGAGCAGAATGTGTGCTTTTATTTAAAATGCATCTCTGGGTTATTTGTGGGGCCTGCCTGGTGTTTTTACATGAGTAGAATGTGTGGTTTTATTTAAAATGCACCTCTGGGTTATTTGTGGAGCACTACAACGCAACAGTAACCACTTTCTGTAACTATCCAATCACTGAACGTCACTTTCAATTCCTTATTTGCATATGTAGACCTGAGTGAAAACTATCTACAGTATCCCCCTGCTGACCCAGGGTGAGAACTTCAGTTCATAACACTTTCCAACATTTATTTGTTAGTGTGTGATTTTCTTTTTTGTACATCTACCAAAAAATAAAATAAAATAAAATCAGGATTAAGGGGTTTCTCGGGACGGGGGGAATATGTGCTGTGTCCCATTGGTAAAGTAGCGGTGGTGCTCGCCCTTCTTCTGACAGGAAATGCTTGGAGGGGGGTGGACAAAAATAGGAGGTTGAGGAGGGTCAGTTGAGGGGAGTCCTTGTTTTTATCTGAGGAAAGTTAGAGGGTGTGGCTGTCACTGCTGGTTCACCTCTGCTCTCTGAGCATCCGAGCAGCAACAAGAGAGAGAGGAGGCAGAACAGCATCTTCCACTTGCCTTTTCAATTTTGCACCAAATACAGACACTCAGACAGAAACCCACCCACACCCCACTGGGCCTAATCTGGAGGTTTCCTGTGCCTGATACAAAGACTTGGTCCAGGAAGACCTATATGCACCATTTGATGGAAAGGTGCGGTCCAAACCGAACAAACAAATATGCAAATGAGCATTGCTGCAATGGAGATTTATTTGCTGGAGATGTACATTTCTATCCAGATTCAGGGTCCAGATGGCTGGGTACCAGCAGAGGCAAGAGGCAGTTTACCCCAATTTGCACTGAGAAATTCCCTTTGCTGGGTGCTATCCTTCATCCTCTGATTTCTGGAACAGGCCTTTTCCGTTGTGAAATTTGGTGCATTGTGATTTTGGGCACATGAAACAGACGTTCCTTAAATACAAATCTCCCCCGTGCCCTGTGCATAATGCAAAATGTTAGATTTGAGGCAACATGGATTTAGTATCATTCTGCCATAAAAAAAAGGTAGAGTTGTTTGGCTAGTTCCATCAACTTTTCCTTACTAACAAGAGTGCACTTGAACCTAGACTGAAGAGCCGTCTTCACTAATAAATGAAGGTATTTGTGTATGAAGAAAGTATTGTTATTTATAATTCATTATACTTCTCTTTAAAAATTTACAGTCGGGGAGCAGAATCGATATCTTTTGATGCACCAATCATACACCGTTGGCTCTACAGAGAGAAAGCAAGGATAATGACTATGATTGATGATGATGTTAATAAAGGTAATGAGTTGTTACCGGGAACTGATACAGTTGTGATGGCTAAACGCAAAAGGCAGTGTCTGGGCAAAAAGATTCCTCTTAACAATTCTGGGGAGATAGTCACGTAAACAGATCTGGCTTCCCCATCTCAAGACTAGCGACCTGTATACATGATGCATGGAAGAGTCAGCCAACGAGAGCAGGAATAGACCTGTGTGCACCTTGCGCTAAGGTGGTGGGGTTTGCATTCACTGCCTTGCTGTTATTGAACTGTAATGAACTGCAGGGTTGATCTCATTTCCGCAGAAGCCAAAGGCTGCAATCAGACAGCACTTTACTCCATTTCCCCAATATTTTCATACCTGAGGATTTCCACTTTTTTGCGATCTTCCACATGACAATAAAAAGCCACTTCTGGAAATCTAGTGGAAGTTTAGCACCCATTTCTAGCTCAATTCCTTCTGGAGGGGGAATCTACTTGGAAAATTCCAGGACGAAATTTGGGGTGCTAAGAGAATATTATTATTTTTTAGTCCCAAAATCATTACTTACGGTGGTGAGAAAAAAGTCATTGCGTGGACAGGCGGAGTCCACAGATCCCGAGTGGTCCCCCCCGTCATGTGGAATAACGACTCTAGACAACATGCTATGGGATTAAATTGGCCACAACTTTATTAAATTTCAAATGTGGGTAGACCTTGGCTCAGGCATTGGGCGTTCTCCCTCCCCAGTCGCCAGCCGGGGACCTAGGGAGCTACAGGGTTATCCAGTGTGTGGGGGGGGGGATGGGCCGGCTCTGGAGAACATATGTTCAAGCAGAGATAGCCGCCCCCGTTACGCCGCCGCAGGGGAGAGCAATGACGACCTTTCGGCGTACGGCCAAAGCCTCCCTTCAAAAACCCCTTTAACGGGGAACCCTGGTATCACCGCCGCAAAGAGGAAGATGGACTAAAGGATTCCGCCCAAGGCCTGATACCGCCAAAGTTGTGACGTTTTGCTACGGGAAAGGTGAAACCTGCCAATGCAGGGAAATTCCTTTCTGGCCCTTTAACAGCGACCTTATCGTAGCAGCGCCCGCATTCCTGTGGAGACAGGTTAACCTGCAAAACCTATGAAGAAAAGTTAACCTGCAAAAGAAGACATTAACTGAGGGTGGGTAGGGTGGGAGAAGCTCTGGAGCCAAGTGAGGATTACCAATTAAGATCCACCCTCTATTGTGTGGGCAGGTAATCCCTCCCCCTACCTGGCCTGGTTTCCCTGGCAACGCTTCCCCCAGGTGGGATTGGACAACTCACTGGGGTAGGCGGGGACCTCCAGGTATCCCACCTGAGGGAAGGCAAAGCCTATGCTGATGGGGCCACTCCAGATCCAGGGCTGTACGTGTCCACGCAAAGGGTGCCCCCCGTTTTAAGTGGGGAGCGGTCATTCCCAGTAAGTCCCCACGAGTGGACATTAAGGAGAATTTGCACTGGGAATGACTTTTTTCTCACCACCGTAAGTAATGATATTGGGACTAAAAAATAATAATCTTCCTAGTTGCCGAATTCTCTCCCACCTCCCCTTTTACCCGCTCCTCCCCTCTAAATTCAGAGAAAGGGGAGTCTAGGGAAATATTTGAAAAAGCACTAAATAACAGCAGCAGCAAGACCAAAATAGTTAAAGTGGAGCAATAATATTTTGTGGAAAGATGTTCCGTTCAGTTCAACTCCCATTCATCAGAAACTACCCTTGCGGTGCAATCTTATGCATGTCTGCTCAAGGAGATTTACTCACAGGTAAGTGTGTGTATAGGATTGCAGTCTTAAAAGCCTAAAGGGCGGACGGGGGAGAGAGATAATGTCAAGATACATCCTCAGCTGCTACAAATGGATGGAGCTCCAACGTCCTTAAGCTTCATTAGGCTCCCTTGCCAGCGTAAGAGATAGCCACTTAAGGCTGGTCAAGAATGTTGAAGAAGTGTAAGGACAGGAAACGTTTTCCCAATAAAAATGTAATTTCCCACAGGAGCATTTCATTTTCATCCGACTTTTTCCAAACTCTCGGCGCAGTCAACAAAATGTCTAATGGATGTTTTGTTAGTGTTTACCCATGTTTGGTAGCTGGGAAAATGCAACACAGATCTTTTTTATTTTTTGTCAAGTGCAAATACAACTGAGGCTTTTAGGAGGTCCAAAATGGTAATTCTTTCGGGAAGGGCAGGGCAGGCAGGGGGAATGAAGCCGTTCCTTTTGCTTACCTGCATAATAAACCCAAAGCTGAGCTCGTGACTTTTCCAGGGTTGGCATCGTGAGTTGGTGTGGATGGGCATTTGCTGCAGGGCCCAGTGGATCTGCTTCTCCTGTTCACAGTTGCAACTTCCTTGTTCACTCAGGGCCCAGCCACACTTCCCTTGCCCTCTGACAGCCAGGTCCCTGCCCTTGTACCACACCACCTATTTGGCTGCCTAGACCCACCCAAGGCCTTCCAGCTCACCCACTGACTTGGCTTGCTGCTCTGGAAGAAAGGCAGGAGGTCTCTCTCCCCCACTTCGCCCCTTCCTTACTACTATGATAGAAAGTCTGATGCTAGTGGCACTGGGAAATTATGTTACCCAGAGCTCCTGGCACCTGGCTCCTGGCTTCACAGCAGCATGAAAGGGACCCGAGAGAAGGCAAGAGAATCCTTCCTTACTTTCTCTATTTTGTTGAGGCTTAAGAAGGCAAGTGGGTTGGAGGAAGAAGAGTTTTGAAGGTGCGAAGGAGGCAGAGAGAGAAAAGACTTTATTTCTTCTGTGCCTCAGTCGACCTGAGCCACAAAAGAGCACGAGGGGCTATAATACGGTCATCTCATATGTGAAGCAGGCATTACAATTTTGCCTTTCCAAGCCAGGAAACATAAAATCCAGTGACATCAGCACACAGAAGAGAGTGTGAGTAACAGCTGGAAAAGCATATCACTCCCCCCCATCCCTATTATCTTTTTCAACCTCCATACGATAGAAATATCTGTGGGATTCTGGTTTGAAGAAAACACACTATAGAAGTGATTAGCCTCTTAGAAGGAGGAGGTTCTGCACAGAGGTTACATTATGTTTGCACACTGTAACATACCCATTATTTCAATCACTAGTTTGGAGGCCTTTCTGCATTACCATAATCTGAAATATAATAATAGAGTTTCTCCACCGTGTTTCTCCATCTCATTTCTCCCAAATAGAGTGACTTAAGCTAAAAGACTTTCAAAGCCCTCCCTACGGCTTGCGAGTTTGGGGGAGAATATCTATGCTGTCATCTTACTCAGGTTCGAACATATTGCTCCTGAAATGCGGGCCCTCTGCTTTTAATTCAGTTTGTCAGATTATGGAACTGAAGGAACCATTGATCCCTAAGGATAAAAATCAGCAGAAGGCTTCTTAAGAGAACAGCGCAGTGTAGTCAAAGAATGTCTGAGAAAGTCTTTTCTTTTGTAGTTTGGATGTTGAAGGTCAAAACAAAAATGTGCTACTTAGAACAGGAAGGAAAAGTGTGAGGCAGCAGGGAGATGGAAAGTGGAGGTTTAAATAAAACTCATGAAAAGAAAAAACTTTAATAAGGCATCGTAGTGGCTGTGCTTTGTTTTAACACACTAGCCATTTAAAACCTATCAGAAGGGATTAAATCTCTGCCGCTGAGGTTGCCTTTTGCTCTGTTGTGTGTTGGGTTATACAATTAACGTTTTAATAGATTGCCATGAGGCATTCATACTTTCTCCAAGGCAGAACCATCCCTGACGCTGCACAACGCCCATAGTTCTCTGGTTGCCCTATGATGGAGACAGTATTCCTCGATTGCAAAACAGAGAAGTCACCTGACGTGGAATTTCTGTAGAACTTGCTAGCATTGAGGCCAGTGTCGCGTATGCAAAGGTGCAGCCTGACCACAAAACACTCGGTCTGACGATGTGACGTCATGCACATGATGTCACACAAACACAACACATGATGGGCCCCCTCAGTCTTGGGTGCCTCTGGCTCCTTTGAGAAAAAGGTGGGATATAAATGCAATAAATATTTATTTAGATGTGGGAACCAGCCTGCAAGAAGGGAACAAAGAGGGAAGAGTTAGTCTATGACAGATGCATTTGACTGAATTGTTACAAATACACATTTTTCCATGTCAGTTGTTGGAAAACGTATAGCTAATCCTCCCTCCCTTCCTCACATTACAGTGGTACCTCAGGTTACATATGCTTCAGGTTACATACGCTTCAGGTTACAGACTCCGCTAACCCAAAAATATTACCTCGGGTTAAGTACTTTGCTTCAGGATGAGAACAGAAATCGTGCTCTGGCGGCGAGGCAGCACCATTAGCTAAAGTGGTGCTTCAGGTTAAGAACAGTTTCAGGTTAAGTACGGACCTCCAGAACGAATTAAGTACTTAACCTGAGGTACCACTGTATAGGCAAACATTTGGGCCTTCAAGGGTGGGGTTTATTTTCATGGTGTTATTTCCTTTTGTGTACATAGTCTAAGGCTGTCTCTCAAAGGACTCAGAGAAGCTCTGTTGTGCTGTGGACATATAGGGTTTCTCCTTTAAAAGGAAGTTGAAATTGGTTTCAGAAAGAGTTCTTTTCCCGTGATACATACTTATTTCTTTTGTGCCACTGTTGCCTCAGGTCAAAAAGGGTTTTCAAACAATACCCAGAAAGTCATGTTACTCAAAAGCAAAAGGAAAGTAGGATGTGTGTACACATACCACAAACAGCACCCTTTCTTTTCAAATACCTCCAACTCCTTGGCAACATTTAGACATCTGCTCATGTGTAGGAAACCCAGAAGCAGCAGCCATAGGGCCCTGTTCCTAGTCTGCTCCTGATACTGTGTCTCCATCGCACGAAGCTGAACCCAGAGAGGCAGCGTGGTTAGAATGTTGGACTAGGACCTGGGAGACCAGGGTTCAAATCCCCAGTGGGCCATGAATCACATGGGGTGTCCTTACTCCAGTTACTGTCCCCCAGCCTAACCTACCCCACAAGGTTCTTGTGAGGATATAATGGGGAGGGGGAAAACCACATATGCCACCTTGGAGGGAAAGTGAGATATAAATGCAATCATATCAGATAAAGGAGGACACTTCTCATGAATTGCTCCTCTCAGGCACGGCTCCACCCTTGCAATGGGATGTCCCTTTCGCATGCACTTGCTAGGCAAGCAGCTGCTTGTTTGAAGGGTTCCCTTTCTGTGCTCATCACATGGGGAAATGTGCTCCTTGTGCGGTGTGGGGGCAATGTTGCATTGAGGACACCAGGGTTAGGATCAGTAGTGGAGACCGGCTCCGGCTGCAGTACATGTGCCCTACATGTGAGAGGGGGACACAGGTGGTGCTGTGGTCTAAACCACTGAGCCTCTTGGGCTTGATGATTGGAAGGTCAGCGGTTCGAATCCACACGACGGAGTGAGCTCCTGTTGCTCTGTCCCAGCTCCTACCAACCTAGCAGTTCGAAAGCACACCAGTGCAAGTAGATAAATAGGTACCTCTGTGGTGGTAAGGTAAACAGCATTTCCGTTCGCTCAGGTTTCCATCACAGTGTCCCGTTGCGCCAGAAGTGGTTTAGTCATGCTGGGCACGTGGAAAGCTGTCTGTGGACAAACGCCGGCTCCCTTGGCCTGAAACCAAGACCAGTGCCCCAACCCCATAGTCGCCGTTGACTGGACTTAAGCATCCAGGAGTCCTTTACCTTTACCTTTTACCTTACATGTGAGTAAAAGTACAAATGAATAAGGCTTCTGAAAAGGCTATTTTCTGTCTGCTCAGAGGGCCAAGCTATGTTATGCTAGAGTTTTACATTTGTGACTGAAACATTCAACCAGTGGAGTCTAATCCATTAGGGTGGACCATCCACCCTCAGTCAACCAACCAGCCTGCCTCCTTATCACTAGTCCAGTGGATAGCACAGCTTGTCAGATGCCTGATTAATACTAATACTATTAATAATACCCTGCCCATTTGGTTGGGTTGCCCCAGCCACCAACCTCAGTCCACTCTCAACAATCCCCCACGTTAGTCTCAGTTTTGGATGTCTCAATGCCCTTAAGTCTCAGTGCTTCCCTTGTAGAACCAGACAGGGAGGATGATGAGGACAAAACTGGAATTAATAGTCTTTACCTGCCATTGGCTCTGGCACCACCTACTGTTGACCTCCCTGACTTCTGCCCTTCCAGTCCCAATGGGCACCAGCCACCACTACTCGTGGTGTAAAAGCAGCTGGTTTGGATCAGGGCCATGGTTTGAGGAGATCCAACCCCTTTATCTTGCACCGATTCCTTGGCTGAAGTCACACACACCTTCCATGCCTAATAGTTTTGGGATTTGGGCCAGGTCTGCAGTGCAAAAGGTTGTGCCCCTTTGCCCACTGTGCCATTGGCTCAGTCCAAACTAGTTTCTTGCACTCCCCGAGCTGCTCTTATAAGAAGAAGGTTTCATTAGGAATTCCAAGCACAAAAGTCCAAGCTAATACGCAGCTTAGCCATAATATTGCAGAAGGTACCCTGGACAGGAAAAGCTATCTAGATCACATGGACTGAAAATTAATTCGGATCTGTCCAAAAATTGTTCTCTCTAAGGTGTCCTTGAGCCATATTAAGAGATTGCAACAGGAGCTTCCTGGTAGTTAAGGTGGTGAGTGCTCTTAAACAGGTATTTATTTGCTGTTAAACGTTATAACTTTGGTCATTCAGGAAAACCGAAAGGGTATTTGGATCTCTCCCTAAATGTCAGGTATTTAAGTGGCTTGACTTTTATTTTCTATTTGCTCTGGTCAGTGTAAATTTCTGTGGGTTTTGCCGGCATGGGGAAGGGGATTTGGGGATGTGTAGTTCTTGGTTATTAATATTTGACTTTGTTAGTGCTTGCTGTTTACTGTGTGGCTTCTGGAAAAAGAAGGAGAAATGGGGAATATCTGCTTGCTATTTTAAAAACTTCCCTAGGACCAGGAGCTGTGGTGGCTGCAGCCTTGTGTTTCCATCTTGTGCAGCCTCGGAAAACCAAACTGGTTGGGTGTTTTCATTTTTAACTATTATTCTGAATTCTGCTTTTAAACATGTCATATGCGCAGCATACGGAACATGTTGACAGGGTGGAATTAATTCAACTAAGTTTTATTCAAGCAAGATCCATTGGGTGGAATTCAATGCAGCATTAAGAGGATTGCTCTGTCAGCGCAAATATTTTTGCTTCCCCGGTGGAACAATCCCCTCTCTCCTCCCCTCTCACACTGTCCTGGGGGTTCACTAACCCCCCCCCCCAGTTGATTTTGCAGAGGTGCAGCAGTGCAGCTGCATGGGGGATCCCCATTGCACTAGCGGGAGTACTTGTACTGGCTTCTACTAGTGGAATGGGTTAGTTGTATCTAGAGAAGTTTTGTGCTTCGATCCTCCTTTGAGAACATGATGCTGGAGTAGACAGCCCCTAAGACTGTTCTTTTGTGATTGTAAAGCGCGAGAGGCAATTGCAGCACAATCATATCTTTCAAATGGCTAAAGGCACCCTAGTAGTCTGGGTGTCTCACCTCCGGCATGCAACGCTCTCTGCTCAGTACGTGTGTGTGTGTGTGTGTGTGTGTGTTCAGAAAGAGAATGTCAATACATCTAAATTTTTGAAAGAGGTATCCTTGACGCCCCTCCCTGCAGCCTGGAAATAATGCCGTGAACTTCCATTGCAAATCTATGCGGTGAAATCCAAGAAACTTAATGACTATACTATTTCATTTGGCTGCTCCATGCAGTCTGAGCTCCAATCTGCATTTTAAGAATCCAATTCTGCAGGCCAGTGGGCTCTCGTGCTGGCGGAGGGAAGGTGCCCGTGCAACTCCACACGCCGAATCCGACCCTCCAAAATGAAAATGACTAATGTTAAGATAAAAGCAATGGGCTAGCCCTGTGGTCCTTAATCAAAGCACCTTGACTTCAACAGGAGCTGTGCCAGGGTATGGAGTGAATAATGACTCCAGGATTTGGTCTGATGAGAATATTAATATAGTGACTCAATATCCAGGCCTGGTGCTCACAGCCGATGGTGTGTGAAATTTACTTCTATAGGAAATTGCCTTAGTTTAGGAAGATGTACAAAAATGTACCAAGCCTTGGGACGGGAGGAAATGGCTGCTGCAAGCATTGTGAAATGTTAATTGTTAGCCCACTAAGAGAGGAAATGCTGTGCTGCATCGTCAATAGCAATGCAAGGTCTTGTGGCACCTCGAAGACTAACAAAATGTATTGCCATGTAAGATCATTTGGGGAAGGGTCATTGCTCAGTAGTACAGTCCCTGCTTTGCAGGGGGAAATGTCCCAGGTTCAATGCCCAGGATTTCTAGGTAGGTCCGGGGAAGACTCCCTACCTGAAACCATGGAGATCCATGCAGTCAATAGTAAGCTACAGAGGACCAACTCAGTAGAAGGCATTTTCTCATTCCTGATAAAGTGGTCTGTTGGCAATGAAAGCTTGTGTCACGACCAGTTCACTAGTATTCCAGAAGCCTGTTGACTCTCCTGTTTGGTCGTAGTGCACAAACATGGCTGCTTTTCTAGAATACATAACGCTTCTAACTGTGTGTGTTGTGTATCCACAGCAGTGACCAGAGGAGATATGACCACTGGAGGAGCACAAAGAGAAGAAACGTCATGGTGCACCTGTAGCAGCAAAACTGAACATCTTCATCCAGTGGTGTAGCATGGGTTGCTGGAGCCCGGGGCAGGGCAACTGTTGCACCCCTCCTGGTGGACTGGGCACCTGGGGTACAGGTGTGCACCAGAGGTATCTTTGCCCATTCGGGTGCTTTCCCACCTTCCTCCCTCCTCAGTGGGTGGTGGTGGCAGCCTTCCCCTCCCTCTCGGTCAGGATGGATGGTGGTGGCAAGGCGTAGGGGTGTGAGATACACTGGCAGGCACCCACTCTGGGAGAGCTCAGGCACCCCTTGCATGCCCTGCTGTTGCCCACCAGCCATGGCACCTCCACTGCTGGTAATGCCAGCACCAGGAGCACTGAGTGGAGCCACAGCCACTCCACCCATAGCGACCTATCAGCTTCCTCCTCCCCCTCTGTGGGAGCAGACTCCTCCTCCCCGGCCTGGGCCGCTGCTCCCACCTGTGCCAAGCACTCCCTGCGAGGTGGTGCTAGCAGTCCTCTTCAGCCTCTGCCACCAGAAGCAGCCCTTGCAGTGGCCCAAGCTGACTGATTGAGGCAGCAAGAATCCAGGAGGTGGTGGAGCTGCCAAACCGAGAATTGTGTGGCCACCACCAGCAGTGGTCGTGCCAGAAGACAATTTCCTCCCATGGTCCATTCACCCTTCTCATGGGCTCCACATGTGCTCCCACCCCAGCTGCCCAGTCCACCAGGGGGGCTCAATACTTGTCCTGTCCTGGACACCAGCAGCCCACACTACATCACTGCTTGTTCGTTCCCTGTGCGGAACATAAATCAATCCAGTGAGTGCAATTGGGACTCCCTATTCTTGTTGCTGCCTTCATCTTGCAAGTGTGCATGATTTATAACCCCCACCCCCTTTTCCATTGTGGTTCCTTTGCATTGAAATGAATGGGGTGGACAATGCAATTCATGGAATGTAGTTAAGTTACAACCTAGCAGTTCGAAAGCACGTCAGAGTGCAAGTAGATAAATAGGTACTACTCTGGCGGGAAGGTAAACGGTGTTTCCGTGCACTGCTTTGGTTCACCAGAAGCAGCTTAGTCATGCTGGCCACATGACCCGGAAACTGTCTGCGAACAAACGCCGGCTCCCTCAGCTAGTAAAGCGAGATGAGCGCCACAACCCCAGAGTCATCCGCGACTGGACCTAATGGTCAGGGGTCCCTTTACCTTTACCTTTACTTAAGTTACATAATTTATGTAAGTTATGTAATTTTGCCATAGCAGACAGAAACTCCTAACATGGCTTTGAGGAGAAGATGAATGGTGGTGGAAAGGAACCAATGCTTCATGTGATGAATATAGGGAGGAAAGGGAATCAATGTTTTCTTGTCCATTCAGGTCAGTTCATATTCGAATTCATGAAGTTCCATTTCCTCAAACATCCCTAAGTTTAGGGCAGAAATAAGATTTGAGGGAAGACCACCTGGTCTGCAGGTCAGTCTTTAGGTGCCGTCCTACGTGAACTCCCTGAAAGCTGTGGAGAAACACAAAGTTTATATTCTAGCAACCATGTGGAGCCATGCTATATATCCACTGCAAGCATGGCACTCATAGCCAAACTCTAATTGTGCAACCTTCCTACCTGATTTGTAGGTTTCTCTGGATCAGGACCATAGTGAATGGAGCTGCCTCAGAGATTTAGGTAATTTATTATCTGGGTGATGAGGTTCTGTCTAGATTGGCCTATAATTAGGGATGAGGGATAAGTTTGCACTGAAAGGTGAACTCACCTGATTCACACTTTCTGAAACCACACACACACACACAAAAACAAAGTTATCATGTAAAGTGGCACGTCTCCGAATTTTGCAATGCAGTTCTCCAACCAAGTAATGTGTGCAAAAGTGCATATATTAGAATAGATGTGTATATTAATGCAAATATTGGTGAAAACAGCATACAAAAATGCATTATACCGAGGACAATTGCTTTGCAAAATTGTATATACTGGGTAAAATTACATACAAAAATTCACAGTGGGAGAAGCCCACACAAAGCTGAATTTTGCTGAATTTACAGGAGGACTTTAAAAACAAGCAAACAAGCAAACTGATGTTGAGATGTGGAGAACTGAACTTAAGGTGGGAATACTGAGAAACAAAAAATTAGATTCTCTTAATCTACTTATAACTGAACCCCCCTTCAGCATTTCACACTACTATTGTGTAGTGACAGCAGTCAGCCACTGGGTGTCAGCAACAAATGTGACAGCGCTGCACGAGGTAAAGCAACTGGAGATGGTTCTTTCTCATTACTGTAATGCAACTTCGCTGCATTTATCCTTCCCAAAACTGCTGCTGGCGGGGAGGGGGGAAGCTGAACAGAACATTCGCGTTCTCAACCTGGACTTAAATGAAAGCCTAGGTAAAGCCTCCAGCTCAGGGAGGACAATGGAAGTTCCTTAAGCCTATTTTACAATATTATTTAAAGTTATACGGCAAAAAGAAACTTTTCAAACCACTTCCTCGGGAGCAGCTCTGTGTATGGATGCCCATTTTCCAACAAAGGAAAGAAGTAATCGTCCAGGATGGAGACATAAATAATCATAGGCAAGTTTGTTTCGTACACTTCTTTGTCAAACTATGGAATAGTCCACCAACCTGGATGGCTTTAAAAGAGGGGGAGGACTACTAGTCATGCTGGTCATATTGTACCTCTACTGTCAAAGGCAGTATGCCTCTGAAAACCAGTGCTGGGAACCACAGCAGGGGAGAGTGCTGTTGGATTCAGGTCCTGCCTACTGGCTTCTTATAAGCTTCTGGTTGACCTCTGTGAGAACACATTGCTGGACTAGATGAGCCATTGGCCTGGTCCAGCGAGGCTCATCCTATATTCCTCCAAGAGACTTCTCTTTCTCTTGTCTCTTTTTGCCATCAAGCTACATAGTTCTGTAGAAACGTTCTGAGGTTCCATCACCCAATGGTAGGGCCATAGCTTAGTGATCAGGCATCTGATTTGCATACAGAAGGTTCCTGGTCCAATCCCTGGCATCTCCAGGAAACAGCTGCATTTTTGTGCACGCAGTATTGACATATGTAGCACACATACGTATGCATGGAAAATATATCTGTTTCCGAGCTGCTGCAAATCAGAGTAGATAAGGGAGTGGGTTTCCTCCACTCTCCATTTATTAATTTATTTCCCTCCCACCTACTGAATTTATTCCATCCTAAAATATGTATTCTGGTGCGTTTTTGCAGCTAGGAATTGCATTGCAACAATTTGGAGAAGTTCAAAACTGTGCACCAATCTGCATATTGATCAGGGAGTGGGGATCAGAATAAATTCCTTAAGTATCCCCAAATTCCAAAATATAGAGGCAATAATTTTGCCTACCATTCCCCCACCCATAGGGCCTCCTGGCATGGTGGTGTTCCTGTTTTTTATAATTTGTAGGCAGCCCAGAAGCTTATTTTGGCATTAAGTGTCATAGAAATTAAAAGCATCTCTCTTTTCATTGCATTTTTGATGGGGTACACCTCTTTGGCTGAGTTGATGCTTTCCTGTTGTTTTTCGACTGGTTTTACTTTTTTGCCATTTTTTTTTACAAAAGAAACAGTTTTATAATCATGTATATTCCATCTTTGTGACCTATTCTGGGACTTTATGGTAAAAGGAGAGTACGTGAGATAGTGTAGTGTAGCGGTTGGAGTGTCAGACGAGGATCTGAAAAATTAGGGCTCAAATCCCCACTCAGCCATGAAGCTCACTGGGTGATCTTGCATCAGTCACTGGGCTGATCCACACCTCTGCCTGTGCCCCCACTTTCCTCTGGAAAAATGGTCTTGTTATGTTAGTCTGTTTTTCTGTGGACTGACATTTGTTCCAATTCAGCAGTAAACATCGGGCTTTCCCTGGGAAGCAGAGCAACAAGCAGGAAATCTCTCAGACCCGTCCTTTCTTGACATGGGACAAGTGGTGGTGGCAGAAGAGTCCATTGTCCCTTAGCCTAACCTGCTTCACAGGGTTGTTGTAAGGATTAAGAGGAGGGAGAGACCCATGTACGCCATCTTGAGCCCCTTGGAGGAAAAGTGCAATAGAAATACAATAAATAAAATAATAATATTCACCCTCAAGGGGACATACTGTATTTTCTGGAGTATAAGACTACTTTTTAACCCAGGAAAATCTTCTCAAAAGTCGGGGGTCATCTTATACGCCAACTACAGCAGCAGCTCCTGCAGCAACTCCCCACCAAAGAACAAAACAAGCTCTCTAGATGAAGCAGAAATACGCTTGAAAATTGGCCCCAGAAGCCCGCCCCCCCCAATCACCAGCAACAGAACGACCCTAACTGCTCCCAGTTTTATTTGGTGTGCGTTGGGAGAGGGGTAGTCTTATACGATGAGTATATCCCAAACTCTATATTTTAACTAGAAAAGTTGAGGGTCGTCTTATACGCCCAGTCGTCTTATGCTCCGGAAAATACGGTACTTTAATGGAAATCGCCACCAACACACACTAATCTCTTCACAAAAAAAGCACAGCAGTTTCAGAAAGGCACCCTTCTCAAAGGTCAGGCTGCAACACAGCAAAATGCCATTCTAAACTGTGGCACAGGTTGCATATAGATGAGGCGGTATTTAACTAAACCTACTGAAAATAATCAACTTAGCCATGTCCATTAATTTAAATGGATCTACTCTGAGTCAAGCTTATTTGCATATCACCCAAAGTTTATTCTGGAATCAATGAAGACAGTTCTCCCCCCCCCCACCTAGTCCACACACACACGTGTGTGTATAGCCCCTGAAAAGCACTTCTGGCTTTATTCTGAAAATTAAAACTCATTGCATATTAATTCTGCATTGCCACCCAGTGTGTCCATTTGAAAACAAATGTAAGCGGCCCAAGGAATGTGGGTGTTTGTGTATCCATACCAGCCCGATGACGTTGTCATGGGGGGGGGAGGTATATACCAAGATCTCAAGGGGAGGGTAGTTAAAAGACATAATCTAATTTCAAAGCAAGTAACCACACACATCCAATCTGCACCGCAGGACCTGAAGTCAATCCAGATTGAAAGCAGCACGTTGAGGATGAGCACAAACAATTCCATGTTGAGAAAAACTACATTTTTTTGCGTTACAAATGGGTAAAGTGTGTACACAGCCATAGATGTGACTGCACTGCGGAGGCTGCTTTAGCACATTGGAATTTGACTGGAATGCCATCGCTGCAAAGAGCTCTCCTCTTGAGGAACTGATTACGAGCTCCACTGTATTTGCCCATGTTCTGTTTTTTGTGCAAAGCGTTCAGCTTGACATGCTCCTATCCCTGAACAGGGAGGCTGTCTACCAGCTCATATCTTCCCACACTTATGTTCTCTCTCTCTCTCTCTCTCTCTCTCTCTCTCTCTCTCTCCTTTCCTGGCTATGCAATTACCTCCTCTTCCCCTGCCCTTTATGGTGCAGGAGGTCATTTTAATTCGAGTCAAAATTACTTCTCTAAAAATGTTGGTAATTCTGACAAAAGCATCCTACTTTACCGCTGAGGCGCCCAGTAAGCAACACTGCTGAGGTTACAGGAGAGCAGGAGCCGTAAGTCTGTTCTCTCATTTGCATACAAATTGTCAGCCCAGAAGCAAACATATTGTTAACATTATGGATTACATAAATTCTAGACCTTAAAAAAAACCACCAAACACCTTTAGGTTGAAGTGTTTTGGGTAGAGGGGGTTCTGCCGCCCCTATGTTTGGCAGGCTCAGCAATTAGAATGCAAATATTAAATGGAATAAAAAACCAGAGCAGGCCCTACCATTAGGCAGAGTGAGACTGCTGCCTCAGGTGGCAGAAGCTGATGGGCAGGCAGCTTTGGTGAGGTTGAGGACAGTGACATGCGGCCTACCCTGCATAGCCTAAGCTGATCTCCTGGAGCCTGTCCCATAACATGTGCTTCTTTCTGTGGAATAGGGAGGGGGAGCCATATGTTTTACATAAGAAGAGCCTTGCTGAATCAGGCTAATAGCCCATCTGGCATCCTGATTTCACAGTGGCCCGTCAGATGCCTGTGGGTTGCCAGCTTTGCGCTAGCCCTGGATCAAAAAGATCAAGGGTCTGGAAAGCAAGACTTATGAGGAATGGTTCGGTATGTTAAGCCTGGGAAAAGAGGGGACTGAGAGGAGATATGATAGCCACCTTCAAATATTTCAAGGGCTGGCACACGGAAGATGGAGCAAGTTTGTTTTCTCCTGCTCTGGAGGATGGGACCCAAACCAATGGCTTCAAGTTACAAGAAAGGAGATTCCAATAAAACATCGGGGAAACTTTCTGACAGTAAGAGCCGTTTGATAGTGGAACGGACTCCTTCGGAAGCTTGTGGGCTCTTCTTCCTAGAGGTTTTTAAGCAGTGTTTGGATGGCCATTCAACATGGATGCTTTAGTTGAGATTCCTACATTGTAAGGGGTTGGACTAGATGATCCTCAGCATCCCTTACAATTCTACAATTCTACGATTCTGTTATTCCCTTTTAAATTTGTAGTTCTGAGGTCTGAAGGCACTCTAGGCAAGACAATCCATTAAATTGGGAAACTGTCGCTTTAACAATCAATCCATTTTCTCAAGGAACTCTGGGAATTGTAGCCCTGCGAAGGGGATAGAGGTCTCTCAGCAATTCCCAGCACCCTTAAGAAACTACAGCTCCCAGAATTCTCTGGTGGGTAGCAATTGCTCTTTTACGTGGTATCATAGTACTTCAAATGTATGGTGTGAATATGGCCAAATTCAGAACCCCACATCCACTGAAATTCTAAAAATAAATACAGTGGTGCCCCGCAAGACGAACGCCTCACAAGATGGAAAACCCGCTAGACGAAAGGGTTTTCCGTTTTGGAGGCGCTTCACAAAACGAATTTCCCTATGGGCTTGCTTCGCAAGACGAAAATGTCTTGCGAGTTCCTGCAGGGTTTTTTTCCTCCCCCCCCCCTTTTCTAAGCCACTAAGCCGCTTATCAGCTGACCCGCTAAGCCGATAAGCTGCTAAAAGCCGCTAAGCCGCTAATAGCACTAATCCGCTAAGCCGTCAATGGGCTTGCTTCGCAAGACGAAAAAACCGCTAGACGAAGAGACTTGCGGAACGGATTAATTTCGTCTTGCGAGGCACCACTGTAAATCTAAAGTAGCCTGAGAAGGAGTCAACAAAATGGAAGCATTGCTTTGTAGAGGGTTAAACTGTCTGGGAAACTAGAAGACAAATTTTAGCTCAGCACTAGTTTAGCTATATTTGGTGTGAGTTTTAAGTCTCTTGTCCTAAAATGAAGGGTATGTGTGGCAAATCCTGGGCCCATTTGTTTGCCTCAAGTGGAGGGGAAGAGGGATTGGAACCACACACTATCCCGCTTGAGTTCTGTAAAAGAAGAAATGAGAATACATATAAGCTAATTAAAATAATCTGAAACAGTGGTATCAGCTGGGTTTATTTATATCTTAAATACTCTCACATTAAAATATATTGTTACCTGCCTTGAGACTCCAAAGTAGGGTGGGATATAAGCCTCAAATGAACAAAAGGGTTGTTCGCCTTCTTCTTTCAACAGCCAAGTATATACAAAACATATTAGTGTAGGGAAAACCTAATGTGAGTTGCAGGGATCTGTGAATTAGAGACCAAATCAACAAGCACAATTAAAAATCAAGGCTCCCAGCAGCACAAAAATAAACTTTGTTCATTTATTTGACAAATGCAGTTTAGCTTTAATTATTTACACTAATACGCGGCACTATCTCATCATAGCAAATGTTTGGCGGTATATTTTTGCAAAAGTAATTAAGTCTTTTTAATGTGCAATCTCACCCTCGCGCGGTATCTCCCCGTACATCTCGGATGAGCAATGTGATGAGCAAGCCGTTTGTTCTTGCCCAAAAATTACGGGATGCGCGAGAAAGGTGAGATAAAATTTCACCAGGTTGTGTGTGTGCGTGCGTGCATATTTTTGAATGCATCACTTTCTAACTCAGGTTATATCATCTTGTAGGATCAGGTGGGCGGATTTGCATACACGTGTCTGATTATACAAAGGAGAGGGAGAATAGCTTGTAAATATCAAACGAAACCGGTTTGTGATAACGTTCCTGGGAGAGGCGTGCAGTGTCCTACAAATCTGACTTGTCAACGGGTAAGCAAAACAAAGGCAAAACACAAATTCCTCTGCTCTCAGAGAAGTGCGACGTCACCTGAAAACTGCACTATGCTCTTCTCCAGTCATCCCTTCAAGCCTTGTGGCCTTGTCAGGAGGAATTTTATAAGCGACTGGTTCACAGGAAAAGACCAGCTCTGAGGAGAGTTCTTTGACTTTTACCTTGACCGACCACTTCATCAATTGAGCTGGCTGCCAAAGGACAGACTGTATGACATACAAACTTGTCAGAAGGAGCAAAATGCAAAGGGACAACGCAGTTTTGTTACAAGAGGAAGCCTTGACAGTAGGAAGGCTCCCTTGTCCTTTTTTGTTTGTTTCCCTTTGCTTGATTTGGAGTTTTGAGTGGCAGGGTTCTCAGGCCTTGATGTGGGCACATCATTCACAGAACCCATTCTGTAGTTGGCGGGGTGGGGAAGGCAAGCATGGCAAACTGCAGCCAACTGTGTGTGGGCCACATAGGAAAGAAATTCTCCAATAGCTTCTCCACCTCCATCATTCAGCCAGGTGGACACTGGGGTCCAGCGCTGAGGGCCTTCTGGCAGTTTCCTCACTGCAAGAAGACAAGTTATGGGGAACGCTTAGTAGATATCTGAAGGCAGTCCTGTTTAGGGAAGTTTTTAAGGACTGATGTTTTAGTGTATTTTTAATCTCTGTTGGAAGCCACCCAGAGTGGCTGGGGAAACCCAGCCAGATGGGTGGGGTACAAATAATAAATTATTATTATTATTATTATTATTATCATCATCATCATCATCATCATCATCTGGATGGCCACAGGATGCTAGACAAGATGGACCACTGGCCTGATCCAGCAGGCTCTTCTTATATTCTTAACCCAGGAAGCATGGGAAAGTGCCTTATATGGACACACACCATTGGTCTACCTAGCTCTGTGTGGTCCACAGTGACCAGTACTTTGAACGGGAAACATAATGAGCATTAGCAAGTTGCTTGGCATTTTTAAATGGGGAATCAAGGATAAGTTAAGTCACTTTCCTTACCCCCTCCAGAAATGAGCAGGGAGCAGCACACACTAGTGCTAGGATTTGAACCAATATGTAAACTAACAGAGCAGGAAAGTCCGTCACTGGGATTACTGCATATCCAGGTGCACGGATAAAGTCCCAAGCCTTCACCATCGCATAGACAAGCATAAAACAGATCTGCAGAAATAACAAGGAACACGTCACCCATCAGAATGTGTGGAGCTGAAGGGGCTGCCTCACACCTTCATTCTCAAATTGTGATAAAGAAGGGGAGAGGAAATCTGAGGGACCGTCTTCATATTCGGATAAAACATGTGGCGCAGAGTTCCGGGGACTGTAATATTTTGGGCTGCAATTAAGACATCTGACAGGTTTCCACATACAAAAACCTCCTTGGCTACAGAAGACTAGCAGGTCAGAGAGAGAGAAAGAGATCCAGTGCATATTTTAAACACATACCACATACAAAGATGCAATATTGATGCTGCTGATTACAGACAATCAGCCGTCACCCGCTGTGGATGACCCTGCCATTTGAATTATAGTAGGAGATTAACCAGGAGGCCTTCCCTATTGTCATTTTGGGCCTCTCCCTTTTGGCCAGAGCTCAGTAGAAGAACATCTGCTTTGGGTGCAGAAGGTTCCAGGTTCAATCCTCAGCAGCTCCAGGTAGGACTAGGAATAAACTGAGACCATAGGTAAAGGTAAAGGTACCCCTGACAGTTAGGTCCAGTTGCGGATGACTCTGAGGTTGTCGCACTCATCTCGCTCTATAGGCCGAGGGAGCCAGAGTTTATCTGCAGACAGCTTCTGGATCATGTGGCCAGCATGACTAAGCTGCTTCTGGTGAACCAGAGCAGCACATGGAAACACCGTTTACCTTCCCACCGGAGCGGTACCTATTTATCTAGTTGCACTTTGATGTGCTTTCGAACTGCTAGGTGGGGCAGGAGCTGGGACTGAACAACAGGAGCTCAGCCTGTTGCGGGGATTCGAACTGTCAACCTGAGCGGCAAGCCCTAGACTCTGTGGTTTAGACCACAGCGCCACCCGTGTCCTGAGACCATAGGTAGCTGCTACTAAAGCAAGATGGGCCAGTTGCCTGATTTGGTATAAAACATACTCCTTTAAAAATAAAACAAAAATCTCAGTGTATTTAAAGGAAACATCACGAACTCAAACATTTATATTTCCTCTACCAGAAATATGACTTCAGGGGCATCTCTGCTTTCAGTTCCTGCATTCTCTCAATGGGTCCCATTGTGACCCTGGAGAATGTGGCTCATATCATCTTGCCCTATGGGCCATAACTTGCTTATAAGAGTCTCTTGTGTTTTGTCTTAAACTGTTATTATTCCTTGCCCTGTATGCACTTCTAGCAGGGTGCACCCTTAGTGATCTGCTCTCCTTTGACACATCCAATTTGGCCATGGGCTACCCTGCAAGAAAGAGGCGCTACAGAATAGCCTGCCTCAGCAGACTCCCCCATCTCTAGGTTGCTCCCAGCCTTGTAACCGATTCATGAAAGCAAACCTTTCAAAACGAGGAATATAGCATAGGATTTGTCATAGCTAATCAGACAACTCCTCCAGCATCCTGCCTCCAGCTGTGGTCAAGGCCCGCCATCGCCCAAGGTGGGGAAGGACAAAAAGGGGGGAGCCTTGTGCACCTAAGCCAATTCTAAATAGAAAAATAATCCTATCCAACTGTTACTGCCTAGAGCATGAGATCAGAAGTTCCTTATTACCTTGGCTGGCGCAGTTTAAAAGGCCGAGTCTGAATCAGCGTGATATAATCCATCCCAAAGACGCTGTTGAAGTTGCAAAGAGTACAGGGGGGACAGCTAATTGAGGACTGAAACTATTGTTAGGGATTACAACGCTGGTCAGATTTCTGAAACCCTCCTATCCGGTAGGGATCCTGGGAGCTTGGGAAGGTATTCCCAAACTCCCTTTGACTTCCGCACAGCTAGGGATTCAAGCACTGCGTTGCATTCCTTTTCTTCAATGATACACAGAGCCACACTGTTTGTTTGTTTTCAAGAAGAGAAAATCATGTTAACCACATAGCTAGTTCCTAGACATTCTAGCTATCGAGCTAAATTTTGGTACCTGGTACCCCAAAAACATTTCAAATTTGTTTCAGCTGCTGCATTCTTAAAGCATTTTAACCATTTCATGCCAGACTACCTTAATTCTCAAAAGTAAGGCAAGCATGCGTAAGAATGTCAAACGGCTTTTGCGGGCTAAAAAAAAAAACCACGAGGCCCATGGTGCAGTGCGACAACGAGCAAAATACAAATGCACAAAAGCATCTGTTGCCTATCAGTTTTAAACAAACAGTTGACAATGTTGCAAGATTGCCGTCACAAATAGTTTCCTTAAACAGAAATCGTCTGAGAGATGATTTTCAGCTTTAGCAGGAATCTGCTTCAAGCAGAAACTCGGAGAGATAGCAGAATTCCACCTTAGTCTCCATGTGTACCTTGGGATTTGTGCATGGGCTTATGCATGCTTATGCACATGCATGCTTGTGCATGGGCTTATGCATGCAGATACCCTCCCCCCTGAGAAATTTATCTCGTCTTCCTGAAACTTTTCTCTTTCTTCCTTCAGCCCTCCTTCAACAGGTCCTGATGCCTTCCTTAACAGCTGTTTTAAAAGGGTTGAGCTTTTGCAAGTACCCAGTTTGGACACTACAGGCAAAATACAAAGATTGGCACCAGTAGTCCCAGGTGTTATTGACTAAACAGGCATCAGTTTCCTGATCAGTCCTAGCAGAGGCAGCCGACACCCACAGCCCAGCTGGAGTCATAAATCTGCATAGCTTTTTCTCCTGAGAGTCCCCAGCAGCGCAGCACAGATACCCTCCCCCCTGAGAAATTTATCTCGTCTTCCTGAAACTTTTCTCTTTCTTTCTCTCAAATCTTCAGATGTTTCACATGAGGAAAAAACCTCTAAACAACCCTTCAAATTTTGCTTTAGGCAAAATCCAGTATCAACCTGTGCAGGAAAAAAATCCTGGGGAAATTTTATTTTTTTTAAACTAGTCCTATCAAAACTCCTTTGGATGTCTCTCCCCCCACCCCGCAACTCTTTCTAGGCAAGAACTTCCAAACTTCTTGACAACTTAAATCAAGTGATCAAAAGAAATTAATATGCATGTAATACACAGAAGAAATTAATATGGATGTAATACCTTGGTTTTCTGTACTGATGATGGTGCAACTAACAACAATTATCTGGGAACTTTGGATGGTAGGTGTTTGCATTCAGCAGATGACGGTTGGAATTTGTACCCTGCACAAAGCAAGCTTTTATCTTCCTACATAGCAGGCATTCTAGACAAGGAGCTCAGCCATCACTAAACTCAAAAAGACAATTGGAGGAGGTTTCCAGGGGACTTGACAGATTACTGGATGATGACAACAGCAATAGGAGTCTCAGTGGAGAGCTAGCTTGATCTAATTAGCAACAAAGAATTACAAGTACTCGGGGACAATTGTTTTGTGTTGGGGTTTTTTTTCATATATAAAAAATAAAAAAATACAACCTTTGAAACTGCATAGCCTTTCTGCTACTGGCATATTTGAGAAGTTTATTAGACTTTTGGTCCCCAAGCACTGGGAAGCGAGAGCATGCTTTCAAGATCTCAGGCTTCACAGAACTTCTCTGTACTGAAGTCACTGAAATTCTGTGAAGGTTAAAAGCTCACACGCGCTCCCCTAGTAATCATAAATAAATAGCTGGCTCAACATTCTTTTAGATATATACAGAGAGAATGAGAACAGGGAAGCTTCAAGTCACCAGAATTGTACCGCAGAGTGAAAAGAGGTTGGACAAAGATGAAGCTGCTGCGCATTCCAATACATAGGTTGTGTACACACTATACATTTAAAGCACATTTTGCTCTGCAAAGAATCCTGGGAGATTGGGTTCTCCCTTAAAGAGGGCACGTGTTGCGGTGAGGCCTGGCAACCAAATCCTGTGCTGTGGGTGGGTTCGTTTGGATAGCCACAACACCCAATTGGTAGGTCCCTTGATGCAGGGTTTAATCAGGCCAATGGGATGCAGGCTAAACGGATCAAGGGACCTATATATACCTATGCACATGACCCAGAGCTTCCTTTTTCGGTGCATACATCGGAACACCCGCCCACCTCTCCCTATATTTAGGGTTTGCACACTTGACCTTGCTATGCCGTCGTGTGTCGTCTGTCATTGGGACAGGGCCATGGAAGGAATTTTCCCCAATTGGCTGATTGGCTGGTGCTATTTAGGTTTTGCCTGCCACGTAGCAAATCGTCACAGCTTGTAAGGTTGCGGATAGGCTCTGGCTCATGTGATAGGGATGGGGGAATGCTCTTGCCATCCCTGTATGAAAGGTATTCCCTTAAAGGAATCCAGGGACTCAATGGTTTGGTCAACCCTGTGAGGGGGTTGTGCCCGTGTCTGAGTCCGGGGGGGGGGGGGCATTTGGGTGGCGGAGATAGCCTGTTCCCGGCTTTCCACTTATCCAGGTGTTCACCCTTGGCTGACCTATGCCGGTGCCCTGGGTCAGTGCTACCTGCAACAGTGCAGGGAGCTTATTGAACCAGAGCCTATGCAACCACTCACCTGCTGTAATCAATAAAGTTGTGGCCTAAATTCTGCCAAAAAACCAAACTAAAATTTGAGTATTGTCTGAATTTATTTAAGAGGGAGGTTTAAAGGTCTGAACATGCAGCTTCAGGCTACCTCACAGAGCTACAGCTCCTAGCACCCTAAACAAGCTACATTTCCATGATTATTTTTTTTTTAGGGTGTGTGGGTCTTTTTGCTTCACTTCGAGACTGGATGTGTTGGTGGGTCAAATCCATATTTGGCCCATCCTCTGTGGGCCGCCCACCTGTCAAACAGCTGACGTCATATGACATTGGGTGTCAAACTTCAAATTCAGCTGGAATTTAAACTGGGACTGCAAAAGAAGGCTCTTTGAAGCCACAGCTTGAATTTGTAGGCGCTCCAGAGTGGAACTGATGCCATTGGGGCTTGCATTTGTTACCAAATTTAAAAGGCATTGACTACCAACTTGTTGAGAATGATTGGGGGAACACTTTGAGCCTCCTTTTTGTCCATTTTCAGCCATGCCTTTTCCTGCCCCATCTAATGACAGGTGTGGGGCAAGTGGGTGTGGCATAGGGGGAACAGTCTTACCGGACAAATGACCCTCAGATAGCCAACTGTGGCTCAAGGCCTAGAAGTTCCAGATTCTTGATTTCTCCTGGACTTTTGTGAATGAAGCAGGCACTTCTCCTTTCAGAGGAACCTAAGAAGAGTCCTGCTGGATCAGGTGAGCGGCCAGTCTGGTCCAGCATCCTAGGACTCAGCTATACAGTTGCAAATAAAATGTTTTAAATGTGTTGCAATGTGCAATGTGTGACACTAGGTGGCGACAGTGAGCTATGCCAAATTCAATGCATTTTTCAAAACATTTTTTTTAAAAAAAGCATTTTCACAGCATTTTTTATATGTGTGTAGATTCCACCCTAATTTAACTTTGCACCGTGTGAAGAGGTTCTTTTATCTGTCCCAAAACTTTCAGCATCCATTTTCGTTGAATGTCCACATGTCCTAGTGTTATGAGAGAGGCAGAAAAACAATTATCTAATTCCATACAATATCACTTTTACTCTTCTTTCCTCTAAACTAAAAAGTCCCAAACACTGCAGGCTTTCCTCATAGCAGAGTCGCTTCCTCCTATTGAAGATCTTGGTTGCCCTTTTCTGAATCTTTTCCAAGGTGGCCTGAACCATACACTGTAGCCTAAATGTTGTCGTACCATAGAGTCCTATAATGGCATTACGACACCAGCAGTTTTATTTTCTATTTCTTTCTCAACAATCCCTAAGCATGAAATTTGCTTTTTTTCACTGCTGCTGCAGACTGGGTCAACACATTCATTCAGCTATCCACTATGACCCCAAGGTCATGTTCCTAGTCAGTTACTGGCAGTTTTGACCCCATATATGTGAAATAAAAAAACATTTATTTCCCCATCACTTTTCCGCTTGTTTACCTTGTGCAGACCTCACTCAAAGGAACACCAGATTCTTGACTTACTGCCATGCCAACCCAACTGACCTCTTGTATAAACCAAATAAAATTGTGGTGTGTTTCAAGTGTGGGGGAAATTCCCCTCGGGGTTCAAGTATGGAGGTTCACATCTAACTTCCAACTGGTCAGACTTTATTCAGTAATTCATTACAGGACAGAGTTCAAATAATCTGTGTTCATTAGGTGTTCTTTATGACACACTATACAGGCAAATAGACCTCATCTCAGGGACACAGGTGGCACTGTGGTCTAAACCACTGAGCCTCTTGGGCTTGCTGATCGGAAGATAGGTGGTTCAAATCACCACTACGGGGTGAGCTCCTGTTGCTCTTTCTCCGCTCCTGCCAACCTAGCAGTTCGAAAGCATACCAGTGCAAGTAGATAAATAGTTACTGCTGTGGCAGGAAGGTAAACAGCATTTCTGTGTGTTCTGGTTTCTGTCATGATGTTCTGTTGCCCCAGAAGTGGTTTATTCCTGCTGGCCACATGACCTGGAAAGCTGACTGTGGACAAACGCCAGCTCCCTTGGCCTGAAAGCAAAGATGAGCGTCGCAACCCCATAGTCACCTTAGACTGGACTTAACCATCTAGGGGTCCTTTACCTTTTACTTTTACATCATCTCAGCTGTTTCATCCTCCTCCCAACCACCTTCTGCCACCCCATTGCCCCACCATCTCTCATCCAATGACAATCCTTGAAAACATTTATTCACCCCCCTTTTTTTTTACTTTACATGCAGAGCCTTCCTTGTACCTTATTTGGAGCTGTTTTTCATGTCAACAATCAGCATTAGGTTCCCCCTAAGCTGCTTCTTACCAGTTTTCTGGTCAGGCTGCCCTCTTGCACTGGCTTCACTGATAATGGATCTCAAACAGAAATCCCACGTCAAAAGTCACAGACATGGAGTTGTTGTGCTCATTCCTGCCACGTTCATGAGCCACAACTTGCAAATGCTGCACATCAATAAATTTGCTGGATTGGAGCAGAGGCTCATATAGTTCTGCATCCTGTTCTCATCGTGGCCTTTGGGGATCCCAGGACGTCAGCACAGCAGCCCTCTCTACTCCCAACTGTTTAAATGTTATTCGCAGTTAATGAGTAGCAGCATATAAACACACACTCACAATCCCTCCCAATAAAGTCTTATTTGATTCAACTAATGAAATTTTGGCAGTAAATTGGTCCCCAGTAAGTTTCAGCTGACGTCCAATTTTTCAAAAAAAAGGGGGGAACAGCTGAAATATTAATATTTAAAACTTCAGTGCTGCAATCAACATGTGTAACACTTTCAAAGAGATGGAGAAGTTGTTGTTTTCTTTAAAAATAAATACATCTACATACAGCTCTTGTCCTAAATACATATTTACATGATAGGTTGGGAATTCCCCCCGCCCCCAGCCTCTGTTCTGATCTCTTTAGCAAAAAAATATGACTCTCATAAATTTCCAGTCTATCTATACCTTATCTTCCAAACATGGTTCTATCACCTACATCTACAACAATGTTTTTGCCTGCATTTGTGAGACGCGTAATCTTCCTTAACTCAAAGAGTCGTGGTTTTTAGACATATATTCAGACATCCATTGAGACATCCATTCAGCCCACTTAGCTCTCATGTGGAGATTTCAGTTTTCATGATTCTTTGGAACCTGAATGGTTGTGTGCAGATACATGTGACCTTACTCGAAGGTCAAAGCTCTGAGGATGGTTGAAGTGTATGAGGACACCATGGCACAAAACTGTTCTGACCAAAAGCCTAGGTTCTCCCCCCTCCCCATGTATATTTCTATGTAGTAAATTATTTGGTTTTTCACTGTATCGTGTGAGTGTGTCTTTGGATCAGATCGCTTTCATTGGTGCCTTCCAAATCTGAGTCTACTCTTTTAGATGGAATCTTTTAGGTGAAGAAGGACTCCTTGAATCATCCACGCGTGTTTGGTCCACCTCACGTGGCGCGGAGTCAACTTGGGTGGGTGCCCCCACCCATTTGCCCCCTCCTCACCCACGCCTATGGCGGGACTGCCGAGGCAAATGCACAAACGGAGCCTTATCTCAAGCACACCTGCGCGGGAGAAATTGCTGTTGGTTCTGGGCACCTAATTACCAGGAAAATATTGACAAATTGGAATGAGTTCAGAGAAAAAGAAACACAAATGGTCAGGGGACCATGAGGAATTTACATCTGAGGGAAGATAAAAAGAGCTGAATATGCAGTGCTCATTGAGGAGATAATTAAAAGAGGATGCCTTGTGGAGTCCACAGCTACTCCTACCCTTGTGTCAAGGATGGAGAAGAATGATTTAGGGCAGCATCTTGGAAATACGAAGAGAAGTAATTTGGAAAGAAAGAGGGAGACGTACACTTAAGCAATACCGCTCAAAATGCCCAGGCGCTGAGAATTATATAGGTTGTGAAGCAGCTTTTAGAAGGGTGGCGGGGAGAGGGGGAGAAAGTATCCGTGCTGCTGTTTTTGATATCAAACTAGACCAATAATATGCCAGAGGGGACCCTTGGGATCTCTGAGTTTAAATCCTGCCACCAAACCAGGAAAGGGATTTGAGCTGGGATGCTTTGAATCCGACGGAGCTTGCCTCTCCCTGGGAAGCGCTCAGCCATCTGGGGGAAGAGATGACATTGATCTCCGGAGATCATACTATTACTTAAGTGCTTTAAAAAAAAATGCCTTCAGCATGCCCCTACTGTGTGTCAGTCATCAGGGTGCGGCTTTTGTGGGGTGGGGAGAGAGAGTTCTTCCCAGTGTCACAGCTGTTTCCTGGACAACTGTCTGGGGTGAGCTATAAGCTAGGGGTGTTGGAAGCTGCCTTATGCTGAGTACATGCCCTCCAACATTTCCCTGATGAAAATAGGGACGTCCTATTCCCTAACAACAACAATTTTATTACAGTAATACCTTGGTTCCCGAACAGCTTAGCTGCCGAACAAATCGGCTCCCGAATGCCGCAAACCCAGAAGTAAGTGCTCTGGTTTGCGAATGTTTTTTGGAAGCTGAACATCCAACGCGGCTTCCGCTTGAGTGCAGGAAGCCCCTGCAGCCAATCAGAAGTTGTGCCTTGGTTTCCGAACAGTTTTGGGAGTCGAGCGGACTCCCAGAATGGATTAAGTTCAAGAACCAAGGTATTTATACGCTGCCCATTTGACTGGGTTGCCCCATCCACTCTGGGCAGCTTCCAACATATATAAGTACATAATAAAACATGAAACGTTAAAAAACTTCCTTCAGGTGTTTTCTAAAGGTTGTATAGATACTTATCTCCTCCTTGGCTCAGGAGTAACATAACTCCATACCTTCCAACATTTCTCTGCTGAAAATAGGGACGCCCTAAGGAAAAGCGGGACATTCCTGAATCAAATCAGAAACCAAGATGGCTTCTGTAAATCCGGGACAGTCCCTGGAAAATAGGGACATTTGGAGGTTCTGTGAGTCAGACCATTGGACCATGTTGCTCAGCATTGTCTACACTGGCTGGCAGCAGCTCTCCAGAATTTCAGGCGTAAGTCTTTCCCAGCACTACCTGGAGATGCTGCTGATTAAACCGGGTACATTTTGCATGTGAGGTGGATGCTCTGCCAGTGAGCTATGGCTCTTCCTGGTCAGTCAGTAGTGAGGTCCAAAGAATAAGTGCACAGAGGAAACTGTGAGACGGGGTCAGGAAGCAAGCTAGTAGTTGTGCTTCTCGAGCAAACAAGGACAAGCCAGGTGACAAGACTGAGGAGCAAGCTAGGAGTGAGGGATAAACAGCGAGTCAGAACCAGCAAGCAACCCCAAACGTGAGATCAAGGACAATGTCAGAAATCTGGACTGAGGAAGCACCAGAGCTGAGCAGAGGGGGGGGGGCGCACTGGAGGTGTATACAACTATCAGACCTTGAAAAGCTGGCATCACCAAATAAAGTTCATCAGTTTTGTTGAATTCATTAAACCAAATAGCTTTATAGTGGTACCTCGGGTTAAGAACTTAATTCGTTCTGGAGGTCCGTTCTTAACCTGAAACTGTTCTTAACCTGAGGTACCACTTTAGCTAATGGGGCCTCCCACTGCTGCTGTGCAATTTCTGTTTTCATCCTGAGGAAAAGTTCTTAACCCGAGGTACTATTTCTGGGTTAGCGGAGTCTGTAACCTGAAGCATCTGTAACCCGAGGTACCATTGTAATTAGATTTTGAATAAATGTGTGATTAATTGTTAATGTTTTGAATGTTTTTGTGTTATTTTCTTCCTTAGTGGGTTGTGCAAACCACTATTCTTCATAGCACATTTTATAGGGTAGGGTAAGGGGAACCTGGGATGAATTTATGAAACCAATGGGGGGTGGCCCAAAAAAGTTTGGGAACCACTGCTTCAAACCTTTGTTGAGAATTTTGCAGGGCCCCCAAAAAGAATCTGATGTCCTACGCACACTTCAAGCAATACTCTATGGTGACAACCTCTGAAGTGTCCATTCCATTCTGATGGGCATAGTTGGTATATAATAAAATTATGTGAGCTAACTTGGGGTTGAGACTAAGGGAATTGATGTGCATTAGGGTCCTGCCTTAAGAAAAAGTGTCGGTCCGTACGTCCTTCTGCTCTTCCCTAGCCCTGTGAGACTTCAGACCTGTTCTTCCACTTATGCATGAAATTTCCATGTCGCTTTCTCCCTTAAAGAGCTGTGTTTATAAGCCATAAATAGAAAATGTTGCCGCCAAGGATAGGCAACCTGTGGAACAAACTGTTGCAAGAGGTCATCAAGTCATATGCTGGCGGCTGTATTTTTTAAAGGGCTGGGTAAACTTTATGGCCAAATAACATCTGTACAATCATTCATGCCAGGATAATGATGATGGAATTTCATGCTTCAGAGTGTAAGATGATTGCCACATGGTTCAGGGAGAAATTTGTCTTCCCGCTTAAAAAGAGAGGAGAAATGAGAAGGTGCCAAAAGAGAGTGTGCACTGATGGAAGGCGATACTTTCCTCTTTAAAACAAAGGTGGGGTTTGGGTGGGGTGTAAGGATACATAGCGGAGGGAAAAAATGGCATCCACCCACATCCCTCTAAGGCGAATAGATGGAGAGCATTCTGCACAGACCATACTTCACAGTATAGGCAGATATCTCACTGTAGCATATACTACAGTGATGGCCAATGTGGTGCCCTTATGGAGTTGTTGAACTCCAACTCATATCAGCCCCAGACAGCATGGCCAATAACCCAAGATGGTGGCAGTTGCATTCCTTGGGCTAGGCTTTGGGAAGGAAGCATGAGGGCTCTGACAGGGTCCTAGAGTCCTCCTTTCCAATGCCTAATTAGTGCTTGCCCAGCTTTGGGAAGGAGGAGGGAGGGCTCTAGGACCCTGCCAGAGCCTTGAGAATCCTTCCCAAGGCCTGGCACCCCCCTTACCCAGCTTTGGGAAGGTGGCTTTGGGTTGGGGAGGGCATCACATTTTGGCCTCACACAGGGTGGCATATTACCAAGGTCCAACCTGACCACCTTGCGTTCCTTGAAGAAAAAGGTGGGATAAAAATTGAATGGATAAATAAAGAACTAAACAATGTTTTCATAGTGGTCAACCAGATGCCCATGGGAAGCTGACAAGCAGGACCTGAATTCAACAACCTTCTACCTATTTGCGATTCCCAGTTACTGTATTCCAACAATGGACGCAGAACCTAGGCATGGCCATTGATAGCCTTATCCTCCATGACTTGGTCTAGTCCTCTTTTATGGTCAGCCAGCCTACATCTAGGGATGCTGGTGGCACTGTGGGTTAAACCACAGAGCCTAGGATTTGCTGATCAGAAGGTTGGCGGTTTGAATCCCCGCAACGGGGTGAGTTCCCGTTGCTTGGTCCCTGCTCCTGCCAACCTAGCAGTTTGAAAGCACGTCAAAGTGCAAGTAGATAAATAGGTACCGCTACGGTGGGAAGGTAAACGGTGTTTCCGTGCGCTGCTCTGGTTCTCCAGAAGTGGCTTAGTCATGCTGGCCACATGACCCAGAAGCTGTACGCCAGCTCCCTCAGCCAATAAAGCGAGATGAGCGCCGCAACCCCAGAGTTGGCCACGACTGGACCTAATGGTCAGGGGTCCCTTTACCTTTACTAGCCTACATCTTGGGGAACATCCAGGCAGGTGTGGCCTGTTGATCACCATCTTTGCCACTTTTTAAGACCTCCATATAGAAAACAGGCCCACACGGCCACTTTCTTTCAAAGCATTGTTTCTTCTGATACCTTTATGGACTAATTACCCCTAAACAAAAAGTCTTCCATTTCCAAAAAGAGATTACTTACTGCAGTTTGAAACTCATTCCTGCTTTGCATAGATCTATCATCCAAGAATCTTCTTCTGCTCTCTCTCTCTCTCTCTCTGGGTGTACATGCAGGTAGAAACTATTCAAGCACATCTTGGCAGCTGGCATATTTGCTAATTCGCCCTCCTGACCCTAAACAGGTGAGAGACAGTGAGCCTAGAGAGGTCTGCCTCAAATCTTTTGACGCAACAGCTGGCCATCTTTCACGCACAACTCATGTTTGCTGTGCATCTGGCTTCATTTAATTGGAAAACAAAATACGACGGCCAGGAGTGGGAGGGGGGGAGGAGAGGCATTGGCTTCTTTTTCCAATGAGAAGCAAACCAAAGGATAATTTGGCCTGTTTTCCTTTTCACCAATTTCTCCCATCTCCTTTGTAAATAAGGGACATAGCTCATTGGTGCAGCATCTGCTGAAAGTCCAATCCCTGGCATCTTCAGGTATGACTGGGAGAGAATCCCTGTCCGAAACCCCAAAGAGCCACTGCCACTTTGTATAGACAATGCCAAGCTAGTTGGAACACTGGTCTGACTCAGTACAAGACAGCTCCCTATGTTCCTTGGCAAGAAGACCGTCACTGGGGCTTTTGTTTCCAGCCGGAACTCACCAAAACTCAGTCCCAGCATCTCTCAGGTGGGCACCATCACCATTATAAGAGAACAAGGGGGGAGGCATTCGTGGTGAGTTCCAGCGCCCTTTTTTCTAGAAAAATAGTGCTGACCATCATCTTGTGTTTAAAAGAAACATTATGAGTCCCAGCACTTGTATTTCCAATAGCAGACTCAGTATTTTTGTCTTAGGGGGACCACAGACCATTGGATCCAGTTGGAAGAGGGCAAGGTTGAGACCAACAGAAAGTCAAGGAAAATGCACTTTGTGTTTTCACGCTAAACCCCTTGCATCTGCTGCTCCTCCTGCTTACTCTCTCCTCCTTCTTGCATGAGGATGCCATGAGGTCAACTTCAGTCATGTAGTGTAGGATCCGAAACCATCCTTGTGAATATGGAGTACTAACTGTAAAGAACCGTGTCTCCCTTTGCCAACAGGACTCTTGAGTGTTTCTTTTTTGCTTTTAAGTGATACTAGTGATGTGTGAAAACGAGATAGGACAAGTGGTGGTGAGACTGAGTAACCTCAGGTAGCTCCAGCTTCCAAGCTTTCAAACTCTGCTATACAGTGGACGCTCGGGTTGCGAACATGATCTGTGCGGGAGGCACGTTCTCAACCCGCAGCGCTGCGTCTGTGCATGCACGGGTCGTGATTTGGCACTTCTGCGCATGCACAACCGCCGAAACCTGGAAGTAACCCGTTCCAGTACTTCCGGGTTTGGTGCAATGCGCAACCCGAAAATGTGCAACTTGAAGTGTTTGTAACCTGAGGTATGACTGTATATATATATTTCAAGCTGGCCAAATGGATTTGTAAAGTGTCACCTGGTATTGAAAGGAAGCCTTATGAGCCCCAGTGCTTGTATTTTCAACAGCAGATTCTGTATTATGGAGGGGGTTGGGTGGTAATCATTACTGCACATTCATGATGATTTGTGCTCATGACGCAATCCCTCTTCCATATAATCACAGAACTGTGGAGTTGGAAGGGATCCCAAGGGTCATCTAGTCCAAACCCCTGCAATGCAGGTATCTCAACTAAAGCATCCATCACAGATGTCCACCCAGCCTCTGCTTATTAATGGTAGGAGAGTCCACCACCTTCCAAAGGAGTCCATTCTACTGCCTAAGAGCCCTTACTGTCAGAAAGTTCTCCCTGATCTTTAGTCATAATATCCTTTGTGTGGCTATTCCCTCCCCCCCACAGGTGGAATAAATGAAGACAACGGACACAGAGTTTTAGGTTAATGGGCGAAAAATGGCCACAACTTTATTGATTACAGGAAAGAAGGGTATTGGCTTTAGGCATTGGCCCTAACCGACTATCCGGTCTGACCGGGAAGGGTTAAACACCAACAGGGGGAGCCACCCGAGATGCATATCCCTAGGCGCTCCCCAAGGGGTTACCGCTCGGGGGCGCGCTTTAGGCCCTAGCCTCCGTAGGTTTCGGACGAGGCGTCGCCCCTCGGAGTCCTTTAACGAACTACCCTTCAAGCATTGGGGGAGGTGATGGCGTTCCTCCCCCCCAACCTCATCTGCATGATAATACCCCGGCCAATGCCTACCGCCAAAACCGAGGGAGTTGTGACGATTTGCTACGAGGTAGGCGAAAAAACCAAGTGGCTCACAAAACCAGCCAATTAGCCAAATGGAAAAACTCCTACCAGGCCCCTTGCGGCGACCAGCCGAAGCCCATAGCAAGGTCAGTGGCAAAACCTAAAGGGCGGGTGGGTGGGAAACTGCGTCGTCTCCAGGGAAGAAAGGGGGTGAGCCAGGGGCTGCCCTGACCTTAAGTGGCCCTAGGAAGGCCCGCCCCTGCCGCCAGCCAATTGGCTGGCGCCACAGGGTATGCTAATTGGGTGAATCCCTGTCTCCTGCGAGGCTGACGCCAGCCTCGCAGAGTGTGGGCGGGGTCGTGATCCCACAACCCCCCCTCCTCCTGAAGGTCGGAAGGGGCATTGTGTGGCTATTCCCTCCCCCCCACAGGTGGAATAAATGAAGACAACGGACACAGAGTTTTAGGTTAATGGGCGAAAAATGGCCACAACTTTATTGATTACAGGAAAGAAGGGTATTGGCTTTAGGCATTGGCCCTAACCGACTATCCGGTCTGACCGGGAAGGGTTAAACACCAACAGGGGGAGCCACCCGAGATGCATATCCCTAGGCGCTCCCCAAGGGGTTACCGCTCGGGGGCGCGCTTTAGGCCCTAGCCTCCGTAGGTTTCGGACGAGGCGTCGCCCCTCGGAGTCCTTTAACGAACTACCCTTCAAGCATTGGGGGAGGTGATGGCGTTCCTCCCCCCCAACCTCATCTGCATGATAATACCCCGGCCAATGCCTACCGCCACCGAGCCGCAAGCCGGCTCGCCGCCAATACCCTCAGACCTGTAACCAATCCCTAACGCCTTGAAAATTATCTGCCAACCAAATAACATTGCCAGCATCAGATAGATGCACGCCATCCCAGTGATAAAGCATTTCCTTGTCAAACTGTATGCACGCCATCCCAGTGATAAAGCATTTCCTTGTCAAACCGTATGCATGGGTGCTGAATGACCCGACCGCCCCATGCGGCCACTCTACGAGCCACCGTGCGCTCCACAATCCTCCTAGCTTTGTTCACAGCCACGGGTTTTTCTGCATCCCTTTCCAACATCGCCTTTCCAGCAAAGATGACCAGATTATTGTAATGTTTTCATGGGATGCCCTCAACAATTCCAAGTCATTGATAATGTTCCATATCAAGTCCACCCCTTTCCTATACGCCAAGTCGTTCTCGCTCAGCTGGATGACCATGGCACTGGGTGGGCCCTCAATGCCACTCCCACCCAGGGCTGCCACTCTACGCACCACCGCCCAATGCCAGGCTTTCCTAGCCCTGTTTATGGCTATTGGGCACCTGCAATCTCTCCAAACCCGCCTCTCCATCCACGAGGCCCCAAATAAACTAGTAGTGACGTTTGGGTAAGAGGCCTTAAGTTCCTCCAAGTCACTAAAGATATGCCACATCAAGTCGACTGCCTTTCTGTAAGCTAACACTTTTCGCCTAATTGGATATCTAAAGCATCTGGGGGCCCCTCCGCCGCCTCTCTGGCCCTAATAGCGGGCAACATTTTTTGGCCCAGCGCATTCTCCTTCGAGAGATCCAAGATATATTTATGTAGCTAAGGTGCGGCCCAAGACCGGAATTGATGGCGCGGACCCTGGCCCAATGCACCATGCTGTGCCCGATTATCCAGATGCGCGCCCTCGTAGCTCCTGCACCCTAGGTCCCCATTAGCGGCATGGTTTATATCCCAGTGGACGGTGCAGGGCCTATACTCTTAGCTCCTGCACCCTAGGTCCCCATTAGCGGCATGGTTTATATCCCAGTGGACGGTGCAGGGCCTATACTCCAAATATGCATCACAACGTCACCTGAAAGCAAAAGAAGGTAACAAAGCCAGGTCAGGTATACTGTGAACAATCACAAGGTCTTATGAATATATCCTTTATATGCATCAGACTTCCCTTAATGCATCAGACTTCCACTGCCCCCAAGTCCTTCATCCTTTCAGATGAGAGTCCCAAATGCACTGCTGTGGTGGCGGCCCCAATCCGAAAGGAGTTAACCGTGAATTTAGCTGAGGGTAAACCTCAGGCAGCAATCGCCCTTCGCATAACGTGCATGGACTGATGCCGTGCAAGGCCGGAGCCATCCCAATGTTCGAGGAATGGACCTGAGACGGTTGGTCCCATGTACATGAATTGTTTAGTGTCCTTTACTGCTGATCGGTTTTGGAACATTGGACATGCAGGACTAAATTGGATCTGAACAAGGTCAGGTCTCTCAAACTACCTCGGGCAATGGAATCTGGTTGGCCCTTACAAACCACTTCGCCACTGCGCATAGCGCCAAAGGCAATGGAGTATGCAGCTGTAAATAACTGGGCCTTGTCCTCGGACCAACAGATACTTCTTAATTTTTTTTTCTTCTTGTTTTTTTTTTATGGTTTATTATTATTATTATTATTATTATTATTATTTTACATTTATTTATTTATTTATGAATTAGCATAGAATGTCATAAGTTAAGGGCCTTCTACCATCACTTTTAGGAGGCTGCGGCCTGCGCCAGCCCCACAGTGCCCTTCACACTAAGAAGGCCACACCAGGGTCTCTGGATTAAACAACCTTACAGAAAAAAGAGATTGCCGCCTACTGGATGTTTAAGAGTCTTTGCTGCACGACCCAGCACTCTCCAATGTACCAAGTATTGCAGAGCTTCAGCCTTGGTAGGAGGCGTGTGAAGCTTAGGATTTTTTAATTTACCTTGAGGTGTGTCAAGCGTAGGTTTTTTTTTTTTGTTTTGTTTTGTTTTTTTGTTTTTTTTGTTTTTACTATTATTATTATTGTCATTATTATTATTATCATTATCATATTTTATGTCTTTAGTCATAATATCCTTTATTGTAACTTGAATCCACTGGTTTGGGTCCTATCCTCCAGAGTAGGAGAAAACAAGCTTGTGCGCTTACAAATGTTTTGGGAGTAAACCTACTGCTTCATTTCCAATTGGTGCATGTCCCGTTAGTTGGTGGTGAAACTTCTTATACCACAAATGTTCTGTGTTATTTGTTGCAGTTGTGCTATAGTGCAAAATGCCCCTCCGGGTGGCAATGATGCCGCAATGCAGAACAACTGATACAGCAAGACAGCCCTGTAGAAGTTCACCACTAATGTGGGATTATTGCATCAGTGACATGTCATGGAACACATCCTCAAACAAAGAAAACACACTAGTTTGGAGGGGACTTCAGTTACTCACTGATGCCCACTCTTGATGGAGTTTGCATGAAGGCTCAGGTATGCAGCTCGCAGGTTCTTCTGAATCCCTTGCTGTTGCTTGTGGGACATGTGGCCTTGGTGGTGTGGGTGTGGTGTGCTTTGGCTGGGGCCCCAGTTGAGCCCCTATCTGGACAGGGATAGCCTAACTTCTGTCGCCTATGCATTAGTAACCTCTAGGTTAGATTACGGCAGCACGTTATGCATGGGGCCGCCTCTGAATACAATTCGGAAGCTTCAGCTGGTGCAGAATTCAGTGGCCAGGTAACTACCAGGGCAAGATGGTTTGAGCAGATAACACCAATCCTTGCCCAGCTGCCCTGGATGCCAGGGCACTTCAAAAGTATTTGTTTTTACCTATAAAGCTTTAAACAGCTCAGGACTGCAATACCCTAAGGGCCACCTCTCCCCATATGAGCTGACCAGGAAACTGAGATAATAATCTGAGGATTTCTTTGTGTGCCTCCTCCATGAGAGGTCTGGAGGGTGGCAACACAAGATTGGGGCTTTTCTGTGGTGGCCCCCTGTTTGTGGAATGCTCTCCCCAGGGAGGTTCATTTTGGCACCATCATTATATATCTTGAGGTGCCAGGCAAAACCTTTCCTCTTTAAACTGGCCTTTGGCCTTTAAGCATCTGTGGCCTTTTAGGAGCGGGTGGGGTGTTTTAAATGTGTATTCATCCCCTTGGCTTGAATGGGGGTGGAAATCTATAGTATGTGGGTGAAATATACTCGGAGTTGAGAGTGGATTTCGTGCTCTTTATTCAGCTCATAGTGGTGAGGAGGAATAGAAGTCCCCCCAGGATGTCTGCTTTATATACATTATTTACACAATGGGCCCCACGTGATTCCAGGATTCACCTGTAGGCCAATCAGGTTGTGGATTCACTTCCACCTGGAGCTGGATTGGGTGGCTCCTGTGGACCAATCAGACTGCTGCATTCTGAATCCTATTGTTCTAGGGCCAATAAGACTGCTGCATTCTGAATCCTATTGTTCTAGGGCCAATAAGACTGCTGCATTCTGAATCCTATTGTTCTAGGAACAATCAGACTGCTGCATTTTGGATCCTATTCAACTCAGTACATAACAGTGGGGCTTTTCATTTGCTTGCTTGGCTGGTTGTACGTAGCTTTGGGTTGCCTTGGGCAAGATGAAGCAACAAAAAAGTTTTATAAATAAATAATAACCAGGAGTAATTATTGCACTGGAAGGTGAGGAACTTCCGAAAGCACAATTTAGCTAACTTTAGTCAGAATTAAGTCTCTGGCAATGCATTGTGGGCGAGAGACAAAGCGTTGACCCAAACACCTGCTGAAATATTTTAAAACCTTCATCGCCGCGGACTCCCCTCTCCACCTAGAGAGCCCCTTACCTGGTCCATTATTGTCCTGCCTGCACTTTCGGCAGGACTTTGAAAAGAAAAGAAAAAGGTTCAAAGAACGAGACTTTCATGCTCCCTTTTTCCATGCCGAAGACTTTCAACTCCTGATTTCAAAGTGCCACCCGGTTGTTATTCAAAGGCATGTGGACTCGTAGGGGGTGAGAGACGGGAGTTCGAGGGAGGGGGCGGAAAGGTTGCACTACAAAGCACCTTCGTGTCGAGAATCCTATCCTGTGCAGCCATTACTTACAAATGGTAATGAAAACTTGAGTCACTATCAATAAAAAAAGCTGCCAATTTATGAAAGGACCATCAGGAAGGGCCTTTTTCTGTTTGCCTGCTCTTCTCAAACTGGGAATTCCACTGTTGTTGGGCTGGGTTTTCTTCTTTTTTAAAAAAGGCTAATTGATATTTTCAAGTGTTATTTCTCTCTCCCCCCCCCCCCTACACACTATGAGCGGAGAGAGCGGGGAAGTGCGCCTGAGCAGAGAGCCAAATCTCATCATATATAAGTTGGATAAGAATACCTAAAGAAGTACTGAGTAGCGTCTGAAAAATGCTGCCTTGCTCTGGCTGAGTATTCATCTGCTCACCCTCCTCCCTCCCTCTGCCTCTCTCTCCTTTTTATCTGCCTGCCCACAAGATTTGGAACACCATTAATTGGTCCTCAGGGAAGCCGACAGGCCGAGTCTTTTATGACTGGATTTCTTTGTATTGTACACATGTGGTTATCTCTCAGGAGATAAACAAAGAAAAAGGAGGAACAAAAAAAAAAAATGTGTGTGAAAAAGAGGGCGGGGAGTTTGTATAGGTCTAAACACAAAACAGGCCACTGTCTCTCCACACACCCCTCCACCCCAGCCCGCTACTTTATTTTTTATTTTTCGTAAAGCTGTTCACGCTTTAAATAACGTGACATATAAAGCGCACCACCTCCTGCTCCCCAAGTCTGCTTAACTTAATCTGCTTTCCCTGATTGCTACAGGCTGCTCTTCAGAGGAATTCCAGCTCCTATTAGAAATCAAACACTCTGGCTCCTTTTCGGTTCCCCTCCTCCCGCCCTCTCCCTCCTCCCTCTCGCTTTCCAACAAAAGATAGAGGTGGTCTTTTCTGGGAAGATAAAAAGAATAGTTGATCATAAGAGCTAACCTGGAGCCAGTGCTGTGGTCTTTCGTCCCTTCAGCAGTCTCTAAAGCCCTAAGCGCTCGCAACTACCTTCTCCTGCATAGCAAGGTTGGGCCTAGGTAGACCAATATATGCCAGGTATCACCCACCCTGACTCTTCCTTGCTCCCCTAAAGCACTCCCTTCTGGGAGAGAAATGTACAGTTGGTTTTGTTTTTATACATAGGTCTTCAAACCATCTGGTTTTGCTTCTCTGTTAGCCCCAGTTTGCACCAGCAAAAAACAAGCACCAGCCACGTTCTCCCTAATCAAAGGATGATCTGATGGCTTGGCCTGCTGCCAGATCAATTGCACCACGTTACGGTAGAAGACTCCCCAACCTTTCATGGACCCGACATGCCAGCAGGCAATGCGGTGAAGCAGAATCCAATCCTGTTCCACATCACCCACTGTGGAACATGGCAGAGGAGTACCAATGTGGATCAATATTTGATTGTATGTTTAATAGTCCTTTTCTTCTTGCTAGCCCATATAAATTTCAGTCAATCTTGCACATTAACAGATTGTGGATCATGCTGTGGTTCTAGCAACTCAAAACCCAGGGTTTTTTTATTTTGGGGGTTGTTATTTTTGTAAAATTATGACTGGAGTCAAGAGTCAAGACACAGGATATGGGTTGAACTAGGATCACATTTATTATTGCCAACCTCTGCAGGAGGAAATGTCCGATGCATAGGAATGTGAGAGATGTTTGATTAAGTTCATATTTAAAGGTAAGCTTACCTATTTGTCACTTTCCGAAACAAGGTGCAAACACAGCTGTCTTTTGAACTCAGACTTCTGCAAAGAAGTCACAGTGTAATGCAGTTTTGCAGCCAAGTAATGTGTGCAAGAATACAGATACCAGTGCATAGAAATTCATATATTGCATGCAGCTGCTTTACAAGTTCCAAAATAATTAGCTCCCTGCGACTAATCAACAAATTGCAGTGCTAATGGGGGCCCATTTTTCATTTAGAGAAAGAACATGCAATAAGCCGGCTGGATGAGGCCAGTGGCCTATCAAGTCCAGCATCCTGTTCTTATGGCAGCCACCCAGATGCTGTGGGAAGCGAACAAGCTGGACATGAGCATGGCAGCAATCTGCTCACCTGTAATTCCCAGCAACAGGTACTCAGAGGTGTAATGCATCTGACAGTTGAGGTGGAATATGTCCATCATGGCTAGTCACAGTTGAGAGGCTTGTCCTCTATGTACTGTATGTTCCGGCGTACAAGATGATTTTTTAACCCCCCAAAAGTCGGGGGTTGTCTTATACACCGGGTATGCGTGGAAACACCTGTTGGGAAGGAGGAGAGGGAGTCAGTGAGCAAAGGCGCCCCTTCTGCCATCGCTCCTCCTCCCTCCCCATGGAAGGGGACGCAGCCTCCTTCCGAGCACGGCGCTCACCTGCCCGCCTGCTGCTGCCATTGTGGGAGCCGGATCCGGCCTCCGCCGTGGCTGTGTGGGACTTCGCTTGCCTTGCGGGCACCATGAAGAGCCTGCCGCGGCGAGGTGGTGCGCAGCTTCGGCTGGGACTCTAAGGAGCTGGGCGTCCCCAAACTTCCCCCCTCGGGCTGCTGCTGCTGCGATGGCAGAGGCAGTGGAGGGGTGCATGCTCTGCCCCTGGCAGCACTTGGCGGGCAGCCAAATGCTATAATTTTACAGCAAAAGTTGGGGGGTCATCTTATATGCCCAGTCGCCTAATACATATGGTATTTGTCATATTGGTGGAGGATTAAAGTCCTCCAGGTTGGTGGCCATCACTGACTCCTGTGGGAACAAGTTGCATAGTTTGACTATTGTCAGGGGCTGGACTGAGGAGGAAGGGTGGGGACCACCCTCCCTCTTCCTGAACCTTCCCGAGAAAAGGAGGACAGTATAAATTTACAATGGTGGTTTGCAGAAGGTCATAGTTCAGAGGTTGCAGAAGGAAGAAGCTGGGAAGTATTGGGAGAGGAGCAGCAGCAGGAAGAGGAAACACCAGGGGAGAGACAGCTGACAGACTCAGTGTCTATAGAAAGCATTCCTGACCCCCCTCGCCCAGGACCAGGTGAGCATTGAGAGTAGTAGAAGAGAAAGCTCAGAGGCAGAAAGCACAATTCAGCTGATGCAAGGATGACATAGAATAGGAGAGACAGAGGGGTTGTGACTTTACTTGGAGCAATGCCATTATCTAAGAGAGACTGCTTTTCTACGCCTCTCTCTGTAAATATTGAATAAAAGACTTGGTAAGAACACATCTTGTTTATCTGCTTCTTGGCTGCCACCATGGGAGGGGTCAGATACCCTGAAGCCTGACAACTATGCATGTGTGAAGAAGTACTTCTTCATACCTGTTAAGGTGGTTGCTCGAGAGCAAGCAGGCAAGATGCCTCACTAGTCTGTTCTAAAGCTTTCTTATTGGTGCTAAAAAAAAACCTTTGCAAAGCAGAGCGCCTCTATTCCATGTCTTGCGTGTGTAGGTCCCCAGGCCACCCCTCAAAT
Organism: Podarcis cretensis; assembly: GCF_951804945.1. Taxonomy (NCBI): domain Eukaryota; kingdom Metazoa; phylum Chordata; class Lepidosauria; order Squamata; family Lacertidae; genus Podarcis; species Podarcis cretensis. The sequence continues at coordinate 15,822,859 of NC_137179.1, forward strand.
AACTTCACACATAACACGTAATTTTAGTTTTGGTTTTGGGGCACTATTTTGGCCACAACTTTATTAAAATACAAAATCAGTGAGTGGTTGTTTAGACATTGGTTATGACTATCTGTCCCCCCGCCTGGGACAGAACTGACATCCCAAGATCCGATTGGTAGCCAGTAGAAGGGAAAGTCAAACTTGGGGGTCATTTGAGCTAAGCGTCGGACCCACGCCGCTCACCCCAGCAGCTCCCCGAAAGCTTGCCGGCCCTGGTCCCATGACAGGGATTCCCATGACAAGGATTGGGCGGCACTGGTCCCATGACAGGGATTGGACGAAATCGTGGCAAGCCCCAGGATTCCTTTAACGGGATTCCCTTCAGCGCAATAGGAGGGGCAGGCACAGTCTATCCTGACCCCTCCACCACCAGCATATTATAACCAATGCCTGACCGCAACCTTACAAGTTGTGACGAATTGCTGAGTAGCAGGCAAAAACCAAATGGCACAGCCAATCACCAAATGGCAAAATTCCTACTAGGCCCCTGCACCAAGGCAGACGACCCCATGACAGGCAAAGCAAGGTCAACCGGAAAAGAGGGCGGGCGGGCGGGCGGGTGATCCGATGCACTCTGCAAAGAGAAAGAGAAACCAGAGTGCACCAATATTTAAAGACTATGGTCCCACCCACCCAATTTGCAACATACAATTTGCCCCAGCAACCCGGTTATCCAATCACAATGCCAGGCAACAACTATTAACCTGCCTGGCAACAAGAGGCCTGGCCCGGTGGCCCACACCGCAACACGTGCTCTCATTTATTGGAGAACACGCTTTGCTCATTCACTGGCAGAATCTGAGAGTGGGCGGTGCTTAAATCTTCCCCAGCAGAGTAGCTTCTTGACCCCCATTCTGCGCCTCCCCTCTCTGCGTGAAAGCCTACTGCGCAAGGAAGGCGTGGGTAAAGGGGGACCTCCCTCCTCCCTGCTTTGCTCAGGCAAGGTGTCCTGGTACCACCTTGCATCCTCCGAGCCCTGCATCTCCTCCCCACTAGAGGCGTGGCTTCCCTCCGTGCTGCTTCCCATGATCTTTGGGGGCTCTCTGGAATCCATCCGCCTTTCCCCCTCGCCCCTGAGCCGATGGCAGTTCCCTGACAATATCCATCAACTGTCCTGGAAAAAACTAACACATTCTGTTTTTTCATGTGAGCTCTTGGGGGGGGGGTAGCGCAGCATAGGTCATGCGACTCACCTGGGCGCACATCTCTGAAGACGCATGTCCCAGTTTTTGGTGTGGAAATGCTGGAAGGTATGCTTTCTTTTATCCGTCCTGATCTTCCAACATTCAGCTTCATAAGTTTTAGCATTACAAGTGAGGGGGGGGGGGACCTTCTTCCCAATCCACTTTCTTCATGCTTTGTATAATTTAGTAAACCTCTATCACGTTGCCTCTTCCTCTCCTTTTCTCTAAACTACTAAATCCCAAACACTGAAGCTTTTCCTCAAGGGGGAGCTCCTCCACCCCCTTGGTCATTTTGATTGTTGAGAGCTAATGCATCAACAATATCTTGCCTTCTTCATCACAAACCCCTAGTGTCCCTGTGTCAATAACCTTACCAGGAAAGATGTGGAATGCCTACTGTCTCCAGATACTGCTAATTCCACTTTTACACACAGTCGCTTTACTAGTTCCAAAATAATTAGCTACCCGGTCTTTTTCTTTAACTGCATCCTTTAATCAAGAGCTCATCTACCTTCAACAGCAGTCAGCTGCTAAATCCGCCATTGCGGTAAGTTGCAAGAGAATTATCATCTTCCCAGAGCCATTTCCACGGAAGCACGTTTCATGTGTGTGGAGGTGGAAGGTGGGAAGGGAATAACCTTCTGGGGGAAAAACCACAATTATAAACAGCTGCAGCCTGCATTAAATGTAATTATGATTGATTCCTATAAATCATTCTTTGTGTAAACTTCCACTTAGGCAGGATTTGTTGTTTTGGTGCAGATGCAAAAAAAGGAAGAAAGAAAGTGCTGCATTAAATGATTATCTGTCTTTATTATTGCAATTATTATGGGGGGGGGGAAGGAGATGAGGAAGTAATAGCTAGTAATTGGCAAGAGTAGTGGGAAACTGGCATTTCACCCCAAACGAGCAGTTTATGGGCAAATGTTACATTTTAGTATTGAGTATAGAGATCTAAGTGGTCTCACCCTCACTTTGGGAAGGGCTATAGCTCAGTTAAAGCTATGGTTTTCCCAGTAGTGAGGTTTTCCCAGTAGTGATGTGTGGAAGTGAGAGCTGGACCATAAAGAAGGCTGATCGCCAAAGAATTTATGCTTTTGAATTATGGTGCTGGAGGAGACTCTTGAGAGTCCCATGGACTGCAAGAAGTTCAAACCGATCCATTCTGAAGGAAATCAGCCCTGAGTGCTCACTAGAAGGACAGATCATGAAGCTGAGGCTCCAGTACTTTGGCCACCTCATGAGAAGAGAAGACTCCCTGAAAAAGACCTTGATGTTGGGAAAGATGGAGGGCACAAGGAGAAGGGGACAACAGAGGACTAGATGGTTGGACAGTGTTCTCGAAGCTACCAGCATGAGTTTGACCAAACTGCGGGAGGCAGTGGAAGACAGGAGTGCCTGGCGTGCTCTGGTCCATGGGGTCACAAAGAGTCGGACACGACTAAACAACAACATAGCTCAGTCATAGAGCATCCATGTCTCATGCTAAAGGTAATGGGACTCAAACCTCACTATCATCAGGTAAGGGGTGTGGGAATGTCCTCTGCCTGAAATCCTGGAGCTGCTTCCAATCAGTGTAAGCAGTGATGACCCTCAAATATCTTATTCCAACTTCACTGCAAATTTGTTTACTACATAAATCAATGGGATGCTCAGCTGAAAGGGTTCAACTGTTATGGATGCTGGTGGCTTCCAGAACTTCAATTGCCCCCAAATAGAAAACCTTGCCAGACTTGTGATTCTCACCATGGCATAAAAATGTGTGGCCTTTAGCACCAGCTGAAAATATAACTCATAAATTACATGTTGCCAAAGGCTTGGAGGATTCTCAAAGAATTCTAAGCTGTTTGGTGGGATTTTATCATATACCTTGGTTTTTGAACGTAATCCGTTCTGGAAGACTGTTCAGAAACCAAAAACTCAGTACAGAAGCCTCAATAGAGAAAACTCAATACAGAAAATTGAATGCGAAAAACTCAATACGGAAGCCACATGGCATGTTTTACTTCTGAGGTGTGTTCGAAAACCAAAGCATTTACGGCGTACATTGATGTAGATGTTAAAAAACCGAGGTACCGCTGTATATGACAAATACAGACACACGAAATTACTTTTCCACAATGCATAATGGTCTTAAATACTCTACATGCTGGCTTTAAGTCTTTCACAATATATTGCACTGCTTTTTTAATATTTGCACTTCTATTATTTTAATTGTATTTGACATACTTAAAAAGAATAATACTGACCCAGATGAACCAATGCATTGATTCAGTAAAAGGCTGATTCCCATGTTGTCTCTAAGAAGGTTCTCTACATTTATTTAAGCTCCTAAGGAAGTTCTTCAGGTGTACAGAAATGCTTTTAAAAAATCTAGGCTGATCAGAAACTCTTTAAGAAACTTCTCTGGGATTATCAAAACTCTCTTAGCTACTCTTCGATTTCTTTTAAAGCTGTTTTGTGGAAAATCATAGCGCACTAGCAAAGCATGTGCCTTGCATTGTATCACTATTTAAAAAGATCTTCAGAAGCACAGCTGGGAAAGACAGGACCTAGAAAGCTTCTGCGTAGTTAGTGCTGTGCCCAAAAAAATCTCCTGCCCTTTCCCCAACCTTTCCCTATCAATTAACAAGAAATAAAACTGCATTGAAAAAATATCAGTTATAATCTGGTGCAGATTTTCATTGCACCTGTATATATATATATATATTTTTAGGTAGCTGTTTGTGAGCATCCTTTCTTTCACTCTGCAGATAATCTGCTAGAATAAATGAATCACAAAACTGTAGAGTTGGAAGGGACCCTGAGGATCATTTAGTCCAACCCCCTGCATGCAGGAATATAGTATTCTGCAGAAAATAGTAGCAGGAGACTCTTTCAGGTGGTTCGCAATTTAACGGAACCACCTTTACCACCGGGGCCTTGTAAAGACCCCAAGATCTCCTGCAACGATTTTGCAAAGTTTTTTGCAGATAAAATCACTCATATTCGGAAGGAGCTAGACACCACCGTGGGAGCAGTACTGGGGCAGGAGAGTGCTAGAGCTCTGTCTGGTCAAGTTGCATGGAATCAATTTCAATCCGTTACCCCCCGAGGATGTGGACAGGCTGCTTGGACGCGTGAAACCAACCACCCGTCTCCTTGATCCTTGCCCATCCTGGCTAATAAAAGCAAGCCGGGAAGGGCTGGGCAATGGGCTCTGCGGGGTGGTGAATGCTTCCCTCTGTGAGGGAACATTCCCAGATCCGCTGAAAGAGGCGGTCATTAAACCGCTTCTTAAAAAACCATCTTTAGACCCAGTATGGCCAACTATCGCCCAGTCTCAAATCTTCCATTCTTGGGCAAGGTGATTGAGCGCATGGTTGCTGAACAACTCCAGGCACGCCTGGAGGATGCGGACCATTTGGATCCCTTCCAATTGGGATTCAGGCCTCATCATGGGACTGAAACTGCCTTGGTTGCGCTGGTTGATGATCTCCGGCGAGCTAGGGACAAAGGTGAGAGTTGTTTCCTAGTTCCACTGGACCTCTCAGCGGCCTTTGATACAATTGACCATAACATCCTTCTGGACCGTCTAGAGGGGCTGGGAGCTGGGGGCACTGTTATACAGTGGTTTCGCTCCTTCCTCCTGGGCCGTGTTCAGAAAGTGGAGGTGGGGGATGAGTGTTCAGACCTCTGGGCCCTCACTTGCGGGGTGCCTCAGGGTTCCGTCCTCTCCCCCATGCTTTTTAACATCTATATGAAGCCACTGGGAGAGATCATCAGGGGGTTTGGACTGGGTGTCCATCAATATGCAGATGATACCCAGCTCTACCTTTCTTTCAAATCAGAACCAGTGAAGGCAGTGAAGGTCCTGTGTGAGTGCCTGGAGGATGGATGGCGGCTAATGGATTGAAGTTGAATCCTGACAAGACAGAAGTACTGTTTTTGGGGGACAGGGGGCGGGCTGGTGTGGAGGACTCCCTGTTCCTGAATAGGGTAACTGTGCCCCTGAAGGACCAGGTGCGCAGCCTGGGAGTCATTTTGGACTCACAGCTGTCCATGGAGGCGCAGGTCAATTCTGTATCCAGGGCAGCTGTCTACCAACTCCACCTGGTACGCAGGCTGAGACCCTACCTGCCCGCGAATTGTCTCGCCAGAGTGGTGCATGCTCTAGTTATCTCCCGCTTGGACTACTGCAATGCGCTCTACGTGGGGCTACCTTTGAAGGTGACTCAGAAACTACAACTAATCAAGAATGTGGCAGCTAGACTGGTGACTGGGGGCGGTCGCCGAGACCACATAACACCGGTCTTGAAAGACCTACATTGGCTCCCAGTATGTTTCCGAGCACAATTCAAAGTGCTGGTGTTCACCTTTAAAGCCCTAAATGGCCTCGGCCCAGTATACCTGAAGGAGCATCTCCACCCCCATCGTTCTGCCTGGACACTGAGGTCCAGCGCCGAGGGCCTTCTGGCGGTTCCCTCATTGCGAGAAGCAAAGCTACAGGGAACCAGGCAGAGGGCCTTCTCGGTAGTGGCGCCCGCCCTGTGGAACGCCCTCCCATCAGATGTCAAAGCGATAAATAACTACCTGACATTCAGAAGACATCTTAAGGCAGCCCTGTTCAGGGAAGTTTTTAATCTGTGATATTTTAGTGTATTTTTTGTTTCTATGGAAGCTGCCCAGAGTGGCTGGGGAAACCCAGCCAGATAGGCGGGGTACAAATAATAAATTATTATACATCTGTCCCATATGAGGATCGAACCTGCGACTTTAGCATTATCAGCGTCTCTCAGGTCTTTTTCAAATCATGAAGTGTGGGCAGCCAGGGAGGCTGAAGCATGCAAGAGAAATGTTTAAATGTTTACAAAACACACAAAAACCAACAACACCCCAAACCACCCTTGGCCAACTTGCAGTGATAAAACAGCTCACAGGTAGATGGGCCAATGGCATATTTCAGTATAAGGCATTTTCAGATGATTCCCCTGAAAAAGAAAATCCTTGGTGGCAATAATAAAATCTGCCGACCAGACCCTGCCACCTCATAAAGACAATTCAAATGGGTCTTTCTTACACTGTTGTTGCAACTTTCCCCTAGTACTATTCATGGCCTTCTGAGATATATATATATCTCACATCACATCACACCACAGCCTGGGAAATCTTCAAAATATGGTAGCTGCAATATAGCCACACCATGTAAAAGCAGTTGTGTGAATGGCATAATTTATAAACAGAAACAATGACAGAAGAAAATACTATAAGGTTCTAGAAGAGTTTTTTGTGCCTAGCTTTTGTATTGATGTTTTTGATGTTTGTGTTTGTATATTTCTTCCCCCTTAAAATGGGAAAGGCATGTCATCCTGTGCTAATTTTCATGTTTGACAGGCTGTCGGGAATGCAAATGACTGCTGTTAGAAAAGCTACCAAGTCTGCTCTTAATTTGAAATGGTAATCAAATTGAAGGTTTATCTCTTAAATCAGCCTTTGGCAACCTGGTGCACTCCATCATCCCAAGCCAGCATGTCATGCGAGTTGTAGTCCAAAACATAAGAAGGACACCATGTTATTGTTAAGGTCAAATAGCACATGAGACAGAATCTTTCCAACAGTTGAGGAAAGATTAACATCTTTCAGTTAACATGTGTGTAGCTCCTTCAGTTCTGCCATTCAATAAGGCCTTAAAAATGTGAGTTTTTAAAACGTGTGCCTTTCAATTTTTCTGTATCTGCTCAGTGCTACTAAGGTTCTACTGTTGCATTTCTCTGTGTACATCACTTTGTGAGGACTTGGTCCCAGGAAGTGACTAATAAATAAACAGAATGAATGAATGAACATCACCCAACCATATTGCTCACTAGACCTTTCTGCTGGGACTTTACAGAGTGACGGGATCACCAGCACATCTGTAGCCAAGACACACATGGTGGCCGAGGTAGAAAGTGGAGTAGCTTTAAGATCACTGTGCCAGCCTTGAACTGATGCAGTGATTGGGCCCACGAGGCCTCATTCTATCATATGGCAACAGTGAGACTGGCTTGGAATCCAAAGAATCTTTGAGGGGTTCAGCTCTACCTCCCTCTGCCCCAAGATTTCCCTATTTCAAGGTCTTCTACTAGCTATTGCCAATGGCGATCTTGCTCACCATCATATGTGGCAGATGGAAGAGGAAGCACTGGACCAAAAGAGTGATGTTTAGTGATGTTTCTGGAACAGAATGCCTAATGCAAATATTCACGTTAATTTCCCTTTGTTTTAATTCTAGCAAGCATCTCTCTCTCTCTCTCTCTCTCTCTCTCTCTGCCCTATATAAGGGAAATAAAACAATTTAGCACTCAAAACAAAAATGCTAAGCAACAACAACAAAATCAGACGGTGGAGCACTTTTGCACAATACCATCTAATTTCCATAAAGTGTCTGCAGGGCTTTGTACATTCAGATTTTTCTTCCTGAAAACATTTATGGAAATAGGTTATTATGCCTGCTACTAACAGTGAGCAATTTGTTCCTATTAACAGAGTTTTTATTCCAAATACTAATGAAATAAACACCCATTTCATATACCACCCTAAATCTAAACAATGCCTGGGACTGTGATCTGCATCCCATGTATCTATATCTAACAACTCAGATTCATTTTTCAATATATGAATAATTATTAATGATTCAGACGTGTTCTTGAGTTGTAATCAAGTGAACAAAATTTTTACTGAGATTCAGTCTCATTGAGTTGGGCATCTTCTGCACAACTGGCTGAATATCCCTTCACACATAATGCCTTCCACACCCTTCCTCTTCTCTTCCTTGACATCTCCACTTTCTTGTTATGGGACTTGTCTTCATTTTGCATCTGGAAGTGATAAGAACCTCAGAACAGTCTCCTAGATCAAGCCAAAGACCCAATGTCATGGACTGGCTACACATCAGAGAGCACATTGCAGCATTTTGTTGCAGGATCCACTGAGAAATGACTAGTGATATTCATGAAAATGGAGATTTGGCCTACAAGGAGTAATGTAGTCTTAGCTCAGTATGTGGAGCCACTGGTAGATCTTTGAACTGGTGAAGGGTCCACTGGAACATCAATTCCCCTAAGAGACCCACTTAACCACCTTATATTTATTGGGAAGGGCACTGGTTTAGGAAGGTACATTGATTCATGCAATCTCTTTCTCGGATGTCAGCAAAAGTGGAGAAAATGTAAAACATCTATCCAATTATTTCCATTAATATACAAGCATTAGGCATTCAAATTCCTAATTAAGAGAAAACATGCCCTGTCAGGCATCTGCATGGGCTACTGCACATCGCCTAGATTGTTCCATAATTATCCTGGCTTAATAGTTCTGAAAATGAAAGCAATGCACACCCATTGAGGAAACGCACCACTTATCACATGAGACGCCATGGTATGAAAAACATGCTCTGCTTTGGTGTATTTGAGCTGCCTGTTTTCAGCCAAACATGCTCTAATTAACAGAGACCAATGACAGCATGTTAGCCTGTTCTGCCAACAAAGTTTAATAAGAAAAGGAAACAGGATTTAATGCATATCAAAATAGTCTTTCCATGCTGCAGTCATGAAGAGCTTGGTTTGTGGGATGGCTCAGGCATAGAAAATTGGGGTGAGGTGGTGGGAGCCCGGTGTATCTGATGACCGAATTTTGCAAACAAAACCTTCACAAGGTTGAATAACAAAGTTGATGTGGCTGGTACAATTGTGAATTTGCGGGTGTTCCCCTGGTGAAGTGTGTAAAAATCCCAAGAGTACTCCTGGTTTGACATTCTGTTCTTGTCTATTATTGTTCTTGGGGTTTTTTCAGGGAGAATCCAGGAAAGGTCTACTACTGTGGTTCCACACTGCAATTCTTGGTTCTTGTTGACTTGGTTTGCATTTTTTATTATTATTTTTAAGCAAAGCAGACTAATTCTCACCTCCTGGCCAAATATAAAAATTATAATGTTATGGTTCTTTAGATTTCATACTTCTTGGAATTTTGCAAATTTGAGTCAATTCCAAAGTGTTGGCAAGCCTCTCAGTTTAGAGGCATCTGAAATGTTTGATACACTCCAAGTTTTCTTTCTCCTGCCTAAAAATCTTGAACAGCTCAAAAACCAGGACAGACCCCCTGCAGAACTGTACTCCATATCTACTTGACTTTGATCCATTATTAATTGCCATGTGTGTGTGTGTGTGTGTGTGTGTGTGTGTGAATGAATGTCTAGATTTCATGATGATGGGCATTATAAACATTTAAAATCCAGACAAATTTCTCCCCCTTAGGCAGGTACATGATGTCAAATTTTATTTTCTTATTAAGGACCCTTCCCTTCATTCTCCCTAAGGGATAATTAATTGCTTAAAATCCTAATAGGAAACTTCCTCTTTTATATATTTGGTTTATAGTTCTGAGATTTACTGTAGTTTTGTGTTCATTGGATGTGGGGAAGGGGAGAAGAATCATTACTCTCACCAATCCATCTCCCCATAGGTGATTGCAATTAGGGAAAGAAATTTGGTTCAGTTTGTCTCTTAATGTGAAACTACCCAGTTTGCACGTCCTGAAACAATATACAAACCGAAGCACAGCTTTCCTTCGAAATATTGCAGTCCTTTGAACATAGTGATGCAGTTCTCCAACCCACCTCTTAAAAGGCCTACACAACTGCTTATATTAAGGGAAAGTGATAATAAGAAAGCATATATTGGTGAAAATTGCACACAAAATGTATTATATAAGTGCACACAAAATGTATTATATAAGTGAAAATCACTTGCAACAGTGTGTGAGAGAGGCAGAATGCCATTAAAAAGTCCTTAGTGGGAGAAATAAAGCACCCTAAAATGCTGACAGGGCTGATGAGGCCTCTTTTTAAAAAAAAGCTAATTCACAAAGTGAGTGGCGAGCATAAGTCTGGACAAATGAGAAGGTGAACTTGATATATTGGTTCATCGCAAAATTCAGTTTCTAAGGACAAGGGCAAAACAGTTCATTTCACTGGGGTGGGGTCGGAGAAAGGGAAGGGAGATGCTGCGGGGTGCTTACCACAGTGGCAGCAACTTCTCATTTCCCACCCCCCACTTTTTACAACCCAATCCAAAATCCACTGGTGGAAGCAGCAGCAACAATGCCGTCCTCCAGCTGCTTCCACCAGCATCACCTACAGCAAGCGGCTAACCCCATATCCAATCTCCATTTTGCCATCTCCTCCCCCTAATTGCCATAGAGTTCCTGCCTGGCTCTCTGCCTGCAAAATGATGTGCCAAATTGGAAGGTTGCAGCAGGGAGCAGGGTAGCCTGGCCACCCTCTTTTCACCCTTCAGCATGTTGGTCTGAACGAAGCCTACTTGTGTTCAACAATATCTGCATTAGCATTCTCTCTCTCTCTCTCTCTCTCTCTCTCTCTGCAACCAGGGAGGAAAGACAAGGCAGAGGTTACTTACACTAGAACAACCTAGGCATGTACTGTGCTGTGTATACAGTCTGTATTAGATGTTCACCAGTGGGCGTGATCACCCTGCTTGCTCCTCTGCAGTATTGATTTAGTAATATTGGGATGGTTCTGGGGGCAAACCGAGAGGCGAGGTCCGAGTCCAGTCCAAGGTCGATGGTGCTGTATGGAGGCTGTCCGCCAAAGCTGTAGCTGGGTTCAGGGCAGGGAGTCGGGTGGGGTCAGGAACTCTGGCAGAAGAGCAGGACAGGGGGCAGGCAGGAACAGGCTACCAACAACGTTGCTCCCACAACCTGGGACTGGGGCTGACTGGCTTTTATCTGCCCCGAGGCATAGGGCAGCCCCGGTTCACAGGTGACTCACCTCTCCTGGCCTGGAGGCGAGCACTCCTCCTGCAGGAACTTGGTTCCCTCCGCCTCTCTGCCCTGAGCCTCTGCAGCTCAAGAGAGGCTGGAGGGTTACCAGACCCAGAGGCAACCTCAGCTTCCCCTGACAGGGCTGAGAGTGGAGCACCTGCAGGCAATGGGTCCTCCATCACCTCAGGGGTCAGAGCAGACTCAGCTGGTGCCTGCACCTGAGGATCCAGCACAGGTGAGGACCCTTCAGGTTCAGGCCCCAGCCCCGGCTCAGCTGGTTCTGGAGGCGGGGACTCCTGTGCAGGCTGGGATTCCTCAGGTTCAACCTCTGAGTCCGAATCCCAGGCCATCACAAATATGCCACTAAATGCAGGGCTGGCCTAAGACATTTTGGCACCTGAGGTGAACTACAAAATGGCACCCCAGGCCCCAACCAAGGAAGAAGGGCTGAGTGAAGATCTACATCAGCCTTACCCTATGGCTGAAGTGGGAATCAAAAGCCGTTGCAGAGGAAGGGAAGGAGGAAAGGAGCCTGCTGTGAATGATGTCAGGCAGGTGCAGAACTCAGGAGACCCCAGAGGACAACCCCTGCCATTTCCTTCCTAGAGGTAGAAAGAGACCTGCTGTGGAGGTGGCAAATTGAGGCAGGGCTGCCAAGCAGATGGCAGATCCAGCCTCCAAGGAGCATGCCACAGCTGTTGCTGCCACCGCTGTGGCAGTAGTGAGTGTTGTATTCCTTGGAGGCTGGATTTATTTCCCCTCTCGATCGTGCCACCTGAGGCGGTGACCTTACCTTGCCCCATGGGTGGGCCGGCCCTGACTAAATGCCAAAACAGGCTTCTAAGCAGTTTATACAGTATAGGAGCCAGTTGCACAAACGTTCAGATAGAAAGACCCATCATTAAAATGTGCAACGGCAAAATCCCATCAGAACAACAGAGCAATGCAAAAAGCTCAAGAGAGCAAGAGAATGCCTGTGTAAACAGGTGCATTTTCAAACACCAGTGGAATGTCAGTAGAGAGGAGGACCTCTCGTATTTCAGCCGGGGGGGGCGGCATTCCATAAGGTCACTGCCTACAGTGAAAAAGCCCACCTTCATGTTGCCACAAGCCATTACTCATCAAGCAATGGAATGAACTGGGTTCCATTCACTGATCTTTACACCTTTAGTGGGAAATGGAGGGGAAGTTAGTTTTTCAGATATACTGCTCTAGAGGTGTTTAGGGCCTTACATGCAGGCAACAGGACATTTAATGTGGTTTGGTGGTTAATAGGCAGAAAGTGCAGATCCCTCAGCACTGGGCGGGGGGATGGGTGCCCAGTAAGAGCATAAATATGTTGCATGAATAAAGGTAAAGGTAAAGGTACCCCTGCCCATACGGGCCAGTCTTGACAGACTCTGGGGTTGTGCGCCCATCTCACTCAAGAGGCCAGGGGCCAGCGCTGTCCGGAGACACTTCCGGGTCACGTGGCCAGCGTGACATCGCTGCTCTGGCGAGCCAGAGCCGCACACGGAAACGCCGTTTACCTTCCCGCTGGTAAGCGGTCCCTATTTATCTACTTGCACCCGGAGGTGCTTTCGAACTGCTAGGTTGGCAGGCGCTGGGACCGAGCAGCGGGAGCGCACCCCGCCGCAGGGATTCGAACCACCGACCTTTCGATCGGCAAGCCCTAGGCGCTGAGGCTTTAACCCACAGCACCACCTGCGTCCCTCCATGTTGCATGAATAGGGCTTGGCAGATATGAAATGTTCAGTGGACAGCAGTGTTGCAAAAGGAAAAGCAAGCAGTACATAAAGAGAGAAAGAGAGAGAGAGAGAGGATAGATAGATGATAGATAGATAGATAGATAGATAGATAGATAGATAGATAGATATAGAGATAGAGATAGATAGATATATATCAGTATCTATTTTATTTTATTTCACTTGAATTGGGAGGTAGATCATTTTGGCTGAAGTCTTGGAGTTTAAGAAAAGGGGAAGGAGAAAAATACATGAAGGGCTTCACCTAGATTGATTTTAAAGGAAGAAGAAGACGAAGATGAAGACGAAGAAGAAGAAGAAGAAGAAGAAGAAGAAGAAGAAGAAGAAGAAGTTACTGTTTTAAAAAGAGAAGAAATAGGAATTATTTGGGTATTATTGAGGGAATCAAATGAAAACAGAGTAAACGATTTGGGGCATTTCATACCATATGCTTCCCTCACAAGGTAAATAACAACTTGTGGGGGGAATTGGATCAAGAAAATATCAGGGGGGAAGCTTAACCCTTCTCCTTCATACCACAGACCAAGTTCAAATCAGGATCTCCTAGCAGCTGCTATCAGTGGCGTAGCGTGGGGGGTGCAGGGGGGGCCGGCCACACCGGGCGCAACATCTGGGGGTTAGGGTTAGGGGGCACAAATCCACGGGTTAGGGGGCGCAAATCCATGGGTTAGGGGGTGCAAATTACTTGCCTTGCCCCGGGTGCTGACAACCCACGCTACGCCACTGGCTGCTATTAAGTTGTGTGTGAGTGAGTGTGTTTTTAAGAAGTACAGGCGATCAAATAATGGATCTCCCAGCATCATGTCTATGTTGGTCATGCTGGTGCTGTTCACCTGAGATGTAGCTAAAGTTTGGATTCTGATCCCTGTCCCTCTCCCAAAATGCTGCGTAAACCTGTGGCATGAGAGCAGAGTGGCCTGCTATGGTTCACCAGCGCACTCTGAGCAGGGTTGCTGCGATCACAGCATTGGTAACCACAACAGTCCCTGTGCTTTGCCGCTTAGACAAATAGTTAAACTCTTAATAGCGAAGCCACAGAACTGTCACTGTCTGAGCCGCAGGATCAGCGGACTGCTGCATGGACGGCACTCTAATTGCTCATTAATATTGGAGACGAGGGTAATTACTCTTGCAAAATCCCATGGCACTTACAAACCTTACTTTTCGCCATTATTCCTTCTCTTCCAGGCTGCAAGAGTGAGGTGGCCTCTCATCCGCAGGAGATCTGCGCACGATTCAGTAGAGCATGGGCGGTTGTGTGGGGTGAAAGTGCCCCTCTGTCCTTCTGCGCAATATCAACGTGAGGTGTGGGAAGGTGGGGAGAGGAGTAGCGAAATCAGCACACAACATGCATCTTTATTACAAGCGCATTAAACCCCGTTGAACTGTGTAAGCGAGCAGAACAAAACCCAGTGAGCGAAAAGGCAAAATCAAAGGGCTTTCATTTCCCCCAGTAGAAATGTAACTGCCTTGTTTTACAAAGGCACACACCTGGATTTATTTATTTATTTCTCTGAGTCGCCCAATAACTGGTGCTTTCAAGAAGGGACTCTCTCCGCGTATCTAAGGAATGAAACGTGAACAAATCTTAACATTACACAGGAAGGACTGATCAGCCACAACTGTGGTTGTACTGTTGTGTGAGTGCTGTCCTGTGGTTAGAGTGCTGAACTTGGGACCTAGGAGACATAGGAGCCAACTCCTAGGGGCTAAGGTCCCTTCACCCCCCCCCAAATAATATATTTGAGTGGAACCCCCCCCCCCAAGTTGATGGGCATTGCCATTAAAATAATGTGTGTGTGTGCTGTGTCATGTGATTGATTATGTGGGGCGGGGTTTACCTGCCCTAATAAGTTGGCATTCTTGCTAGGAAACCAGGGTTCAAATCCCCACTCAGCCATGAAGTTCACTGACCGACCTTTGGCCAGTCACTGCCTCTCAGCCCAACCTACCTCTCAGGATTGCTGTGGAGATTAAATGAGGAAGTGGGGGGAACCATATATGCTGCCTTTAGCTCCTTGGAGGAAAATGTGAGATATGAATGCAGTAAACACACAAGCAAACAAACTGCTCAGATAAGGTCAGAACTGCAGCTACTACTACTAGTAGTGCAGTAGTAATTGTAGTGGTGGTGGTAGAGAAAATGCTTCTTCCCATTTCTAAATAATATTAAAATGTCATTATTTTTCATTTTCTTCTCTTATGGTTGCTGCAACTTCTATTAGGGCTGTGCAAGCATCCCACATCAATTTGGGGATGCGGTCAATGTTTACTTAGGTGTTGTGTTGTTGTTTTTTTATACTTGGGAGGGGAAGAAGGAGAAGGAGACACTTTGCCTCCCTACACACAACCCGACTGCACTGCATAGAGCAGGAGCGTTTGGTTCTGCTGGGTGCTGCTATTGCTTCTTGAGCAAGGCTCAGCTGGAACCAAGAAGCATCCTAGGGCACCTTCACTTGAGGCGGCTGCCACCACCTGCAGTTCTGTGGTTCACCACATGGGGCAGCCAGACACAGCACTCCTGATGCTCCAATATAACCAAGGCTCACAACCTGAGATGGAGTTCTTCAGCTGAAGGGGTGAGATTATAGACATAGGTTTGATTCTCAATGGCTGGAATCACCCCGGCCAGATAGCAAGTTTAGCGTCTCTCCCACAATTGTGTCTGATGACAGCCTTTGAATTTGCCCTGGAAGTGAATGGCTGCTGTTCAGTCCAATGAGATATTATGAAGCTGCTGTGATTATTGAGTCTGAGCATCTAGACCAGTGTTGTTTGGTTACAAGTTGCTGAAAGGAGCAGGAGGGGACAATGCTCTTGTGCTTGGGTTCTGGTTAGCCAGATGGGTCATTGACCCGATCCAGCAGACTCTTCTTATGTTCTTAAGTGAGGGCTCTTTGAGGATTCAAGAAGAGCTTTCACCCCATAGCCGGGCTGGCTCAAGGCATTTTTCTGTCTTAGGCAAAGGACAAAAGGGTGCCCTCTTGCAAGGCATATAAAGAAGCCAATTGGACCTGTAGTTGAATCTTCACTGTCCAGTGAAGGACAGAGTCTTTCACTGCACATGAGGGGAACAGGCTACTGTAGTGGGCACAAGGCAGGTCACATGGCACTCATAGGTTTGGTAATTCGCCCAACTCAGCAGTTGTCACCTGAGGCAGCTGCCTCACTCTGCCTCATCGTAGGGCCGGCCCTGCCCCATAGATGCTTTCAACTGAGGGCATTTGGAATGATCCCAAGCATGCAATCTTCCATTAGGCTATGGGGGGAAGGGACAAAGCACTACACATGGGACAACATTACGATGAAGGCAAAGCCTACCCTCTTCCCTTGATGGTGGTTGGCTGGAGGGGAATCCCTCAGAGGGTGGTTGAAATATTTATTTAAAATATTTCTGTTCCACTCTTTGTTTAAGTTACAGCAGAGCAGTTCATAATATATAAACATAATATGATGAAATACATATGTTGAAAAGACAATGCAAGCTCACCCTCTGCACAAAGCCCACAAATTGTGAGTTCTAAATATAAAAGAGATTTGGAAGGTCAATTCCCAATAGAAGAACTAGGTGTACTCACCGGTGCTGTGGATACATGTCTTATGCAATAAACACCCAGAATGACTAGACATTTCCTTGAAACAGGAGAGAGCAAGAGGCATTTCTTAAAAGTCATAATTCTGTCAGGAGAGAGAGAGAGAGAGAGAGAGAGAGAGAGAGAGAAAACCTAAATCAATTTATTAGAGATCATCTGCATGTATAATTGTGAAAGAGACCCCAGGGCAAAAAAACACAGGCCTGCTATAATTTTGACTTTGGGACACTGTACATAAAATATATGTGCTATAAATTTCAATCACTTCCTGGAAAACACTGGTAACTTTCCCAGCAGGGTGGAAAGAAAGAAAGAAAGAAAGAAAGAAAGAAAGAAAGAAAGAAGAAAGATTATATGAAACAACTTCCCATTCACTCAGTAGTGTATTCTTGGTTAGGCTTTGGGTAGCCCAGTGTTGTTTTAAATTGCTTTTAAGTATTTTTATTATTGTGAGTCACCCTAGGCTTTCTTTGGGGTAGTTGGAGTAGTTACTTTGAAATAATAAATAAATAACTTTAACCTTTATTTGTGCATATCCTGGTATATGTAACATTTTGAGAGGTTTCCTAGTTGCAAACATCTTTTGTGTGTGTCCCCACCACCACCCCATTTATCAAAGCAATTGCAATTGCACTGATGACCCCCAGCTGAAGTTGGAAGTGGTACAAAGCTATGGTGATGTTTTTGAACAGAAAGGAACAAAATGACTTCGTTGAGTCTTCTCTGAGTATAACTAAGCTGGAGACAGCACAGCACCACAAAAATTATAGAAGTCCAATGTAAAAAATGATTTTAATTATTATTCACAATGATCAGCAGTGGACTTATCTATTTATTGCTTTGGTCGACAAATGAATCTGGAAAAACCTGGGTAAAAAGAAAAGTTATTAGCCCGTGCCCAAAGCACAAAATCCTGCCATGTTGCCAGGAGAAGGGTGTTCCAGACAGCATGTGCCACCACTTGAAAGGCCCTACTCTGAGTAACCGCAAGCTGAATGGTGGGTGACACACTGGATCATTTATGAATTAACCCAATTCCTTTTGAAGCTTGTAGACATTGTCACATCTTGGGATGGCAAATCCCACAATTTAATTAGCTTCTCGGTAGACTTGTATCTCACATTGGCAAAGCCCATGTGTCAATTAATGTACCAGAAGAACATTCTGTATGACTTGACTACTCAAATTCAGCGAATAGAGGGTTAACCTTGATTCCACAACTTTCTGGTCACCCTGCAGTGTGTGTCAACATTTCAGAGGTCTGGGCACAGTAGGGGATTTTTCATACTGTACTACATCCTTCAACAAAGCGGCACCCCGGGAGGCATGAAGGACCATCATTTTAACCTTAAAGAGGAACTTCTTGACTTCCACTGGTTTTTCAGCCTGATTCCACTTAAAGGTTCTCTGTAACACTGTCCTCCTTTTGATTCTTTAACTTGATATCTAACAGCAGCCTGATAGCTACGATTTGTCACACTAGTAAAAGCTGACACTCCATTCTTGATGCGCATACTTTGAGGATTTGTGACACACCTGTTATGTCATGGGCAGAGAGTAAGTTCTGCTCCTGCAACCTGGGGAGGGGAGGGGGACAATGACCAAGCTAGAAGTTAATGCTCGGTGGCATCA
The DNA here is from genome assembly GCF_951804945.1 of Podarcis cretensis. Taxonomy (NCBI): domain Eukaryota; kingdom Metazoa; phylum Chordata; class Lepidosauria; order Squamata; family Lacertidae; genus Podarcis; species Podarcis cretensis. Next base: position 15,840,871 of record NC_137179.1, read on the forward strand.
CACGATCTCCTAATGATACAAAGGTCTTCGGCAACGTGGTGCTACAGCAGGTACCTTGGATGCATCTAGCTCAGTCTTTTGCTCAGTGCAAAATCTGTGATGCAACTACAGCATTCCAGAGAGATGGCCACCCAGCATCTGCTTAAGTACCTCTAGCAAAGGAGCATCTCTTTAGGCAGGTCAAGCATCTCTTACCACTAGGAAGACTCTCAAATTGTTTACTTGAAATTTGTTTCCTTGCAATTTCCACCCACTAGTCCTGCCCTCTAGAGCGACAGAGAACAAATCTGATTTAGCTCCTTCATGATAGTTCTTCAGATATTTGAAGACTCCTATCACATTTCTCTCTAAATACCTCTTCTACAGGCTAAACATACCCAAGTGTCCTTAGAGGATCTGGTTTCTAAAGACATAAGAACACAATAAGAGCCAGCAAAATCAGGCCAATAGCCTGTCTAGTTCAGCATCCTGTTTTCACAACGGCCAACCATGGGAAGCTCAAAAGCAGAATCTGAGTGCAACACCACTTGCTTTACTTGTGATTTCCAGAAATTGGTATTCAAAGAAATATCTCCTCTCATGGTAGAGGTAGAACATAGCCAGTATGGTTAGTAGCTGTCGATAGTCTATCCTCCATTACCTTGTCCAAACCATCCAAGTTGGTAGCCATCACTACTTCTCATGGGAGCAGATTCCAGAAGATCACCATATTGGTCAAGATCCTCACAAAGTCTTCAGTCCATAAGAAGCAGGGTTGGGGAACATTTTCAGTCCATGGGATGCATTTTCTCATGGACATATGTCTGGGGGAGCCACAATATACCAGTAGTGGAAGGGACTCAGAGGCGAAAATAGATTGGGTCAGAGGGAAAGGATGGTGGACCAATGGATGCTACTTTGTACAGCAGACCACATTCCAGCTGCACAAGAGCCAGAGATATCAGCACACACATCTCTCCTTCCAGGGCACATTCCAGCCAGGCAAAAGCACCTGAAGAAAGAGCAAAGGAGAGCTGCAGAGAGGCATAGCCTGAAGATGGATAGATGGTTCTGGAGAGCTATGGGTGGTCCATGGACTGGGTGTTCTCAACCTCTGCCAACCCCTTCCTCCATGGACAGTAGGGGTTTGATATGAGAGTGTTTGAAAGCAAAGCAACCCCTTGCTTTGACTCAGGGATGATGCAGCACCATAAGATGACCATACCAGAGTATTGGAATCAACTCAGTAGCCAAATTGAAACAAAGAAACCCACCCTCCCAAGCCTGAATACTTCTAAATGTCAAATTAGGAAGAATGGATGGGAGAAATACCCATTTCTTTTCCACTTTGATGTCAGAGCAACAGTACCACCCCCCCCTCCAAGTTGTGGTAGACTTTGCAAAGCACAAATGGCAGTTTAGACACCCTAACTATTATTGATTGAAAATATTGACAGAAAATCAATGGCATTTAGGCCCCTAAAGTGCCACATGTGCCTTTGAAAATCTATTCCGTGATTTAACATCTCTGAGCTTCATTTTCTCCGTGTGGGAATAAATAAAGCACAAGGTATTAGCTTCACCTCTGAAGAGTTTCTTGAGGCACAGGGCAAGCTGTTCAACTGGTGCAAATTGGCATGGCTTCACCACCTTAATTTGTTAACTCTCTAAAGGGCTTTGGGGTCATATAATGGGAGGCACCACATTTTAAAAAAAGGGAATACAGGGATGGCTGTTAAAATGAATTTGTGGAGTCATTAGCTTGGAGATAGAGAAAATCTGTAGTTAGAGTTCATGCACTGTAAATTGTGGTTAAACTTGACTTCATAGCAATAATGGAAGCAGCAGCCCTCAGCCATCCAACTTGCATGGGTGGCTTCTCAGGAGCAAGTTCCATTTGTGGGGAATTGGCACATGTTGGGGAAACCTGTTTGTGTGAATGGACTTAGAAATCAGGTTTCTCTGTTATACTCTGGGAATTTTAAATTTTACACTTCCCTGTGTAGGGGCGGGAGCAGGAAGGATCTTATTTCAAATTAATTTGAGCTACAATCCAGTTCTCACTAACCTCAAAGTAAGCCCCACTGACCTCAATGGGTCTTACATCTGAGTAGACACATATAGGGTTGCATTGTTCTTCTTGCATTTTTCTAATTAGGGATTAAAAATGATTATTTTGGCGTAGGGGCTGCCAGCGTGGCACCCATGGGTGCAATTGTACTCTTGAGGTCTTTCCCTGGTGCCCACAGACTAATACTGAAGTGAGAAAGAATGTAATCAAAAGTCCACATTAGGAATAGATGAATCTGTCAATTTCAGTTCATCTCAGTTACACATTCTTGGCTGGATAATGGCATTTCAAATAAAATCAAATAAAATCAAAATGTATTGGTCAACCAAATACAGGTTATAGCCAAAAAAAACAACAACAACCTAGTAGGCAAACAGATTTTAGCAAACAAAGTAAATAAGAACAGCAGAATAAAACACATGTAATAAAACACACACAATAATAAAACATAAATTCAAAAACACGTCTGGCACATATCTCAGGTCACAAGGCTAAATTCATAGGCTTTCTTGAGTTGAGAAGGTTTTGCCACAAACTTTGGTGCATTGAACATAACATGCTAGATAGCAGATGCTTAATTTTGTCAGTGTCACAAAGGGTGACGATCGGCTCCAAGAATTTCTTTAAATACTTTGCTCTTGGCATTTCCTATAACTTGCCACATAACATATAGTTTATAATGCCCTCTGCTCTCTGGTATCCACAGATACAAAAGCACTGTTCCCTAGGAATTTTCTTGTAACTCCCATCCAAAAATTCAGAGAAGGGAAGCTTTCAAAGGGTGGTTCTGTTTTGGTTCACTTTTTGTTATGGGAAGTGCAAATTGTTTTTGTCCCTGACTCTGCTCAGTTGCTTTGGGTCCAGGTTTTGCGATGTCCTTTTCTCTTTCATTAGTTTTTCCGACTGCTTACTTGTATTATGCAACTTAAGAAAATAATGAAAAGCAATTCCATCCCAAAAGGAAAGTGTGAGTTAGGCAGGTTCTTCCCCCATCCTGGGGACTCTGAATGTGGAAGTGACGTTGGCCAGGAACAGAGTGACTTGTCCATCCCTGGCTGCTGGAGGAGGGTCATGGATGAAAAAATATTCCAGTGTGATTATGCCAGAACATGGGTTAAGATGGATGGGGAAGAGGACACTTTGCAGATGCTGCTTTCAGTGTCAGTCCTGTGCTTTTTGCAATATAAGGTATCTGTGTGCTCTCCTGAGTTACTAATAAAACACTTCCTTTCATCTCAGCCTTCCAATGCGCTTGCTCCACCTAGCGAGAGTGTGGGAGGCTAGAAGAATTCCTGACAATGTGGTAACATTTAAGATTTCCAGCGCATTAATACTGACATTTTGTCTTCTAAACAATCACAGGTAATGAAGGTCAGTACAAGCAAACATTCTGTCTATGGCCCTTAGTTGAGAGCTGGCTGCGCTTGAACGTCACAGCAGGAGACTGCCAGGCTTAGAGTCTTTTCTCTGCGTGGCTTCCCTTCCGAGGACTCATTGCAGCTGGCTCCAGCATATGGTCGACCACGGAGATATTTTGTGGGGTCCACTGCCTCAGTAACTATTTAATGATTAATTACTGCTGGCTAATGTCAGGATGAGATGCTGAAACCTGCCGGCAAAAGTCTTAACTATGGGAAATGGCAGCAGACAGACTTTCTTCCCCACCCGCACGAAGAATAAGTTTTCTTGCTCAACATCGCCACAGGTCACATTTGATACAATTTGCAGATAGAAAGATGTGGGAAGAAATGCAATGTACAGTTTTCTTTGGCTCATCCTTTAACTAGTGGGTGGTATGTTCAGGATAGCCTTATGGGGTTAATACTACCCCTGGAGTTCCATGATATTTTGGAGCACAACAGTCAATGCAAATTGTCCAATGATAACCTTTTTAAAAGATGGTCCTGTCTGCAGGGTGGACACTTAAATGCTTCAGTCCTGACCGTGCCTACTCATTGAATTCAGTGGAGCTTACTCCAAGGGAAGTGGGGTTAGGATTGCAACCTTATTCATCATAAAAGAGAGATGGAATATGTCACCAAAAGAAAAGAGGACAAAAGTTGCATACGCCACATAGAGATGCAAATGTTGAAACTGTTATTATAATTTCATTACAGTACAGTGGTACCTCTGGTTACGAACGGGATCCGTTCCGGAGGCCCATTCGCAGCATGAAAAGAATGCAACCCACAGCGGCGCGTCTGCACATGCACGGGTTGTGATTTGCCGCTTCTGCGCATGCGTGTGAAGTCATTTTGCGCTTCTGCGCATGTGCGAGCGGCGAAACTCAGAAGTAACCCTTTCCAGTACTTCCGGGTCACCGCGGGATGTAACCTGAAAGAACATAACATGAAGCGAACGTAACATGAGGTATGACTGTATAGAGGAAAATTGGGAGCAGGTGATATATTTGCCTGCTCAGTCTCGTTCTTCAGGTGCTAACTCAAGGCCCCTCTGCTCAGTGGTGTTGTGTGAGCCTGTAGCACCCAGGGCAGGTGTGTGTTTCTGCTGGGGGTGTGTGTGTGTGCTGGGGACAGGGCTCAGAGGGAGAAGGAGCCCACCACGGCACCCCAGCAGACCTGCGTGCCTGGCACACCGAGGGAGAAACAAGCTCCCTTGGCCACAGTGTCTTGCAGGAGTGGGGCTGATGGAGCTAGTTTCTCCCTCAGTGTGACAGGCGCATGGAGTGACAAGCTTCAGCCCCGTGAGGAGACATGGTCAATGGAGCATGTTCATCCCTCAGCTACAGTACTGCTGCCAATGGGTGATTGCAGGGGATTGAAGCATCAGTGTAGGGACCGCAGCATTGAAGAGAAGCTGCGCTGCCACCTCTTGATGCTTCCACGCCCAGGCCAGGCCTCAGCCAAAAGTGGAGCAGCTGCTTCTGCTGCCCCAACCCTGAAGGCCACCTTGGGCGTGGCTTCCCTCAATGAGGGAACTACAGTGGTGCCCCGCAAGACGAACGCCTCACAAGACGGAAAACCCGCTAGACAAAAGGGTTTTCCGTTTTGGAGGCGCTTCGCAAAACGAATTTCCCTATGGGCTTGCTTCGCAAGACGAAATGTCTTGCGAGTTTTTCCGACTTTTTTCCCCTTCCCCCCTTTTTCTAAGCCGCTAAGCTGCTTATCAGCTGATCCGCTAAGCCGATAAGCCGCTAAAAGCCGCTAAAAGCTGCTAATAGCGCTAATAGCGCTAATCCACTAAGCCGTCAATGGGCTTGCTTCGCAAGACGAAAAAACCGCTAGACAAAGAGAATCGCGGAACGGATTCTTTTCATCTTGCGAGGCACCACTGTATAGTGGCACCCCCTCAAAAAAATGTACCCAAGGCAATGCCCCCCTATGCTACCCCACTGGCTCTGCTCACCCTCCTTATGGTTCTTCATTTTTAAAATGGATTTGGACAAGAGTCATCCCTTCAAACAGAGAACTGCTTAAATTAGAGGACTGTGATTTGACTGTCCTTACAATAGAGGACTGTCTTCTGTAAGGCGTAACCTCCAACGTTCTTGGCACCAAAATCGGGGCACTCCTTTTTCGGTCCCGAGTTCTTGTGCATGCACGAGAGTATGAGACCAAAAGATGTTTGTGCTTTTTCCTGGTGGGGGGGGGGAGCAAGGCAGGGGTATGCATACCCCTAAACATTTTGTGAGTCCTTTGTCCATTTACTCTATTTATTTTTGTATTTATTTATTATGGTGGTGTTTTTTTTAGTCAAAATGAGAGTACGCTTAAACATTTTTTAAAGAAAAAAGCACTGATCATGTGGATGTGTCATGGATCAGCTTGTGGCTTGGGTCCAAACGTCTGGGTTCAAACCCACACTCAACCTTGAAGCCCACTGGGTTCTCTTGTGACATTAACTGCCATTTCTCAGTCTAAACATCACAAAGTTGTGAATGCAAAGGGGATGGAGAGTCCTCTGCATTGCCCTGAGCTCTTGGAGGACAAGGTGGGGTGAAATTTGATTAATAAGAATATGTGACTGAGGGAGAGCTAACATCTAAAATCCATAAAGTATATTGTGGCTTTTGAAGGGCCAAAATGACACTCTAATTTCATTTGGGTGATCTGGCTTATTTATATCCAAATTTTATGGTGCTTGAACATTCAAAGTTGCCGTGTTATGATGAGTTAACGCCAGTGCTCAGATTGTTCAGCAGCCAAATAACAAATTCTTCTAATGCCATTTTATGACACCTGAAAGGCATTAAACAAAATATCGCTGCTCCATAAAACAGTAGAGCAGTTTTCCATACACTGTTTGTATGCAGATCCTGTCTTAGACTCCAGCACACATCTCAACTTATGTTTAAAGTCTAGAGTGAATGACTATGATGAATTTATGCCTCCCTGATAGCTCTATTACTACAACATAGGTGGTGATATCAATGTGTGGGTGTGTGGTTAGGATCACATCCTCTGGCCCCAACCACTCCCATATTTATGAACACTGTCTTTTCCTCAGGATGCCCCTATTTTCATTGGACAAATGTTGGAGGGTATGGAATTATGTAACCCCTGAGCCAAGGAGATAAGTAACTATACAACCGTACGGGCAGGGGTACCTTTACCTTTACCTATGATTTATATTATTATTATTATTATTATTATTATTATTATTATTATTATTGAATAAAAGGTAAAGGTAAAGGTACCCCTGCCCGTACGGGCCAGTCTTGACAGACTCTGGGGTTGTGCGCACATCTCACTTAAGTGGCCAGGGGCCAGCGCTGTCCGGAGACACTTCCGGGTCACGTGGCCAGCGTGACATCGCTGCTCTGGCCAGAGCCAGAGCCGCACACGGAAACGCCGTTTACCTTCCTGCTGGTAAGCGGTCCCTATTTATCTACTTGCACCCGGAGGTGCTTTCGAACTGCTAGGTTGGCAGGCGCTGGGACCGAGCAGCGGGAGCGCACCCCGCCGCAGGGATTCGAACCGCCGACCTTTCGATCGGCAAGTCCTAGGCACTGAGGCTTTAACCCACAGCGCCACCTGCGTCCCTTATTATGGAATAGGGTGGCCCTATTTTCATCGGAGAAATGTTGGAGGGATATATATATCCCTTTGTTATTATGTATATATATATCCATAATAACAAAGCACTCCATTTTGCACTGTCAATAGCCTCTCCTCTTCTGTAGGCTTCCCTTGCTCCTATATTCTACTAGGCACCAGCTTCTCTGAACAGCTTTGAGGCTATCCACAGTAGACAATCAATAACTGCTTATTTTATTTTCAAATGCATTTTATTGAGAGTCTCGTCACGTTGACAACACCCTTCTTACAAGCCTATGGGGCTGATCCAAGAGGTGTCTCCAACTTGAAAATTTCACATGCCATGATAAGAATAACTAATTTCCATGCCCCAAAGAAAGAACACACCGCAGAATAGTTCAGATCAGCGAACAGGTTGGGGGAATAAGGCTGTGTTTAAATGGCAATAGGTTTTTTAGAAAAGGGCTACAGAAGCAAACAGGGGAGACTGATGCATTCATTGCAAAAGAAAAAGGGGGGAAGTGGTGCAGATGGAATATGGGAAAAGACAAACATTAATGAATTGAGACATTTTGTTTTGCAGTCACCCTAATGGAATGGCTTTATTTTTAATGCAGGAAGAAAGAACAAGACAGATTTGTGTGTGAGAGAGAAAAGAAGTGTTTGCACATAATATTTCATGGAAAAAGTTCAAAGACAGCTTAACCTTGTAAAAATGTTACCTCTGAAACACCACCACGATCAGTGGCTATATGAATTATTACCACTTCGCTTGCCCGCATGACTTTTTCAGTATGTATCTAACTTGTGCATTCATTAGTTGGGCCGTTTCCCCTTCACTCTAATGCTCACTCTTTTCAGAACATCTGACTCTGCCCCGAAGCTCATTTTCTTCAGTGCTTTCATGGTTTGGTTAAATACTCTGGGATAGTGGTTATCTCTCCCTTTGCATACTGTAAATAATAGAACTGTGGCTCTACTTGGCTTTTTTCTTTAAAAAGGTTTCAGTATGGGGAGGGCAGTGAGTTAAGAAAGAAATGTGCATCAGACCGTCTATTTTCAAAAAATCCCTTATGGTATTAGAAACCCTTTAATTTTTTGAAAGCATGGTTTTGATTATGGGACTTGCAGCAAATCTGCAATTTCTAAACTCAAAACTCTTTTAATTTCTTGAAAGCATGGGTTTAGCAATGCTTAGAAGTTGCAGTAAATGCAAATTTTAATGTGGACTTAAATCACAGATTAATGTGGGTACAGGAATGAATAGATTTATGGATGAACACACATGACATTGACCGCTCTCTCTATCCCTAGCTGTTCCTAAGCTCATCTCCCAATAAATAACCACTCCCAAGCTCAATATGATGCACATTTGCTAGGAAGTTTATGGTGTTCAATGAGATTTGCTTCCAAATAAACATGTCCAGTGCTTTCCCCCCGAAATAATGTTTTGGGTTACTCTCATTTTCCTACTCATATTGAAATACTGCCCCTCAATAAGGCCAAATGTAGATTCACAAAATGTTTAGGGGTATGCATACCCCTGCGTACCCCCAGAAAAAAGCACTGAGCACTTCTAACAGGAACAATAAAGGTTTGAAATAATTGCTTTTGGTAGGTTTCACCACCACCACCACCCTCTCAGTATTTTACCAGTTTGTTATTACAAACTGTGGACTGGAATTTGCAACTGGAGTTAAACCAGTTTGTTATTACAAACTGTGGACTGGAATTTGCAACTGGAGTTAAACCAGTTTGTTATTACAAACTGTGAACTGGAATTTGCAACTGGAGTTAAACCAAAAAGGAACAAACTGGATGTGAGAATCCTGGGGGGGGGGGGGGATATGGAATCCATTCCTCTCATCTCCCAGTGCCCACCATCCACAGTTTTTCTAATTATTAATTTACTTTTAAGTAAAAAGGGGGGGGGGGGAGTTGTTCCATTAAGTGGATATAGCTTTTTAGTGAATTTAAAAGACTTTTAAAAATAAATTATTCTATCCAATAAATCAGTTACAGTCCAACTAGTCAGTGAAAAGAGTTGTGAATGGGTTTTTATTTTATTTTAATATGAAGCTACCGTAAAGGCAAATTTGGAAGGTTTTGCTCAGAAGAATCTTTAACAGCATATCAAAGAAAACAAAGAAAGAGTCTTTAAAAAAATCACAGACTTTTGCAGGAGAATTTCACTTGAGAAAAGATTTGTGCAGGCAGTTAATCAATCTCTGCTGGATGTATCATCTGCCTCTCACCATTACTAAATATCCTGTTGCGGGTCCAATCCTGGAGAAGCCACATGGCAACAGGGGAGGACAACTGTGGGCTCAGAAGGAAAAATCAGGAGCTGCTGCTGACACTTCAGGTGCTTCTCTCACTCTACCTAACAGTAGGGCCGGCCCTTTGGAAGGTACACTATGTTCGGAAACGATCATGTGCTCAACAAGAGGCAACTTTTGAGTATGGCCTGGCAAACATGCCCAGTAGTGGGATGCTTTGGAGTGGCTGGGTAAGGCAGTAGTTACGACTCCTTTCACTGGGGTGAACATACATTGATTCTTCCCTACCTTCCTTCACCCTTGCGTGATTGCATGCATGCGCAGTTCACATGTCTGTAGTGTTTTAGGGGTGATTGTAAGGAGAGGCTGTAGTTCTGCAAAACCTCAAGAATTCCATTGCTTCCCAACTGGGAACGTTTTCAGTACATAACTTTCCAGTGTTTACCAGCTGAGTTCCTTATCAAAAGGAGTAAAAGTTGTGGCTCTGTTGATCATGAGAAGAGCTTGCTGGATTAGCCAGTAGTCCAGCTAGACCAGCATTCCTGTTCTCACAACCAGATGCCTATGGGAAACCCCAAAGCAAGATGTGAGTGCAACAGAATCCTTCCTTCCTTGCTGTTTCCACCAACTGGTGTTTGGAAGTGGACCATCTCCAACAGCTGAGGTAGATCATAATCATCAGGGTTTGTAGCCATTGTAAGCCCCACCCTCTGTGAATTTGCCTAATCCTCTTTTCAAACCATCCAAATTGTTGGCCAACACTTCCTCCTGTGGGAACAAATTCCAGTTTAACCACTTGTTGTGGGGAGATGGAAAGAAGATTAAATCCCTACCAGAGAAGAATGGTTCAGCAAGACTATGCCAGAATGGCAAGAAATGACTGGAAGAATCAAAAACCAGGAAGATAAAAACTTTAATAAGGAAGGGAGAAAATTTATAAGTTACCTTGGAGAACACTGTAAACAGTTAAGATCATTAGCAGGACTGCAATAACACTTGTAATGTAACAAGAACTATGAGTACAATGAAGTTTTTTTTAAAAAAATAGAGGACAATATAAGATGCAGTGGAACCGGACTAACAGTGGAACCCACCGAGGGGGGGGAGGGAAGTCCAAGGATTTGTGGAAATCCTATATTTTTGTGATTATGACTTGTGTTTGAATGTAAACTTTCACTGGAAAACCAAATAATATAGAGATATAGATAGATGATAGATAGATAGATAGATAGATAGATAGATAGATAGATGATAGATAGATACAGTGGTGCCTCGCAAGACGAAAAGAATCCGTTCCGTGAGTCTCTTCGTCTAGCGGTTTCTTCGTCTTGCGAAGCAAGCCCATTGACAGCTTAGCGGATTAGCGCTATTAGCGGTTTAGCGGCTTATCAGCTTAGCGGATCAGCTGATAAGCGGCTTAGCTGCTTAGAAAAGGGGGGGAGGGGAAAAAACCCGCAGGAACTCGCAAGACATTTTCGTCTTGCGAAGCAAGTCCATAGGGAAATTCGTTTTACAAAGCGCCTCCAAAACGGAAAACCCTTTCGTCTAGCGGGTTTTCGGTCTTGCGAGGCGTTCGTCTTGCGGGGCACCACTATATTTCCCTGTCTCATAGCTCCTGGCAGAGAGTCATCATCTCAAGTTCTAGCAAAAGCAACACAGCCTTACTGCCAGACACTCTGTGACATTTTGAGAGATCAACTAGCAGCTGCTGTATTCTTGCTGTGATATTATGCAATATCTACTTTCTGTGGGCTCTGGTCTTAGGCCAACCTTGCTAGAATACCCTACAGCACTGGACTTCAACTGGCAGATCAGGAATCACTAGCAGGCTACTAGATAGATAGATAGATAGATAGATAGATAGATAGATAGATAGATACAGTGGTGCCTCGCAAGACAAAAAGAATCCATTCCGTGAGTATCTTCGTCTAGCGGTTTTTTCGTCTTGCGAAGCAAGCCCATTGACGGCTTAGCGGATTAGCGCTATTAGAGGTTTAGCAGCTTTTAGTGGCTTAGCGGCTTAGCGGATAAGTGGATAAGTGGCTTAGCGGCTTAGAAAAAGGGGGGGAGGAAAAAAACCCCGCAGGAACTCGCAAGACATTTTCGTCTTGCGAAGCAAGCCCATAGGAAATTCGTTTTGCGAAGCACCTCCAAAACAGAAAACTCTTTCGTCTAGCGAGTTTTCCGTCTTGCGAGGCGTTCGTCTTGCGGGGCACCACTGTACCGGGAAAATTCGGAACCACAGGACCAGACTTTCCTAAAGGATTGGAAGAAGTTTGTGATATATTTTTTTTGGGGGGGGAATGTACTCAATTGACATCGCTTGTAGGGTTACAAGAAGTTTTGTAAGAAGAATTATATAAATTATTGTGAAAAGAATTAAGAATAGGTATATTTTAAGATTTGAATTTATAGCTGATGGACTATATGGAATTGGAGGAAATGACTGGCAGAATCCGAGACCAAGGTGAAGAGTTGGTGGAAGAAGATTGAAAAAAATTTAAAGTTTATTTACAGAAACATTGTAAAATTAAGGAATGTTAGAAGGTTGTTGGAATAAAGTAATGTGGTTTTAGCAGAAATGATATAAAGGATTAGGTTAAAATTGATTTATTAATTGGTGAAAGACGAGAATTACAGTATATTAAGATAAATTATTAGGATTAAAACAAAGCTGGAAAGGATTTGCTGAAACATCTAATTGAACTAGAATACAAAAAAGGGAGGTGTGAGGAGGTCAGGGAAATAAGTAAAGGAAAGAAAGCTATGTAAAGGTCTGATCTGCTTTTTTTTTAATTGTTTGTGTGTATATTTTATGTCTTTATTATTTTTCTTTTTTATTGTTCCTTTTTGTAACTTTCAAAATTTGAATAAATATTATATATATATATATAAAAGATTTGAATTTATAGCAATAACTATAGTAATAAAATGCAGAATTAGAAAGGATTTTAGAAAACCATCAGTCGAGGTTGAAGGAAGTCTCATGCTGAGATAACCAAAGAATTTGAAATGATGTTGAAAAGGATGATATGCTGGAAAAAATGTGTAAAAATCAATATATATTGATAAATATATATTTATTATTTATACCCTGCCCATCTGGCTGGGTTTCCCCAGCCACCCTGGGTGGCTCCCAACAGAGATTAAAAATACACTAAAACATCAGTCCTTAAAAACTTCCCCAAACAAAGCTGCCTTCAGATGTCATTTAAGCATCAGGTAGTTGTTGATCTCTTTGACATCTGGTGGGAGGGCGTTCCACAGGGAGGGCGCTACTACCAAGAAGGCCCTCTGTCTGGTTCCCAGTAACCTTACTTCTCGCAATGAGGGAACCGCCAGAAGGCCCTCGGCGCTGGATCTCAGTGTCTGGGCTGAACTATGGGGGTGGAGATGCTCCTTCAGGTCTACTGGACCGAGGCCGTTTAGGGCTTTAAAGGTCAGCACCAACACTTTGAATTGTGCTCGGAAATGTACTGGGAGCCAATGTAGATCGTTCAAGAAAGGTGTTATGTGGCTCGGCAGACGCTCCCAGTCACCAGTCTAGATGCCGCATTCTGGATTAGTTGTAGTTTCTGGGTCACCTTCAAAGGTAGTCCCACATAGAGCACCTTGCAGTAATCCAAGCGAGAGATAACTAGAGCATGCACCACTTTGGCGAGACAGTACACTGGCAGATAGATGACAGATAGATAGATGGATAGATGGATGGATAGATAGATAGATAGATAGATAGATAGATAGATAGATGATAGATAGATGATAGATTGATTGACTGATAGATAGATGATAGATAGAGGATAGAGGATAGATGGATAGATAGATGATAGATAAATGATAGATGATAGATAGATAGATAGATGATAGATAGATGATAGATAGATAGATAGATAGATAGATAGATAGATAGATGATAGATAGATGATAGATAGATGTAGATGGACGATAGATACCATGTGTTGTGGGAAGAAGTCCTTTATTTTGTCTTAAATCTTCCAAAATTCAGCTTCATTGGATGCCCCCAATTTCTAGCATTATAAGAGAGGGAGAGGGACATGGCTGGCACTGTGGGTTAAACCACAGAGCCTAGGACTTGCCAATCAGAAGGTCGGCGGTTCGAATCCCCGCAACGGGGTGAGCTCCTGTTGCTCGGTCCCAGCTCCTGCCCACCTAGCAGTTCGAAAGCACATCAAAGTGCAAGTAGATAAATAGGTACCACTCCAGCGGGAAGGTAAACGGCGTTTCCGTGTGCTGCTCTGGTTCGCCAGAAGCAGCTTAGTCATGCTGACCACATGACCCGGAAGCTGTATGCCGGCTCCCTCAGCCAATAAAGCGAGATGAGTGCCGCAACCCCAGAGTCAGACACGACTGGACCTAATGGTCAGGGGTCCCTTTGCCTTTACCTTTACCTTTAAGACAGGGAGAGAGAGACACCTCTACCCACTTCATTGTTCTGCAGCCAAAGGTGTCTCATCTGTTTATTCCTGGGCCAAGATGCAAATCTCATCCCTTCAGAAATGGGGTGACAAGAAAAAAATGTGATGACCAAGGATCACAGAGGAAATGCCAGTTGGGAACACCTCTGCTGATCATGGAGAAGGGCTGTAGTTCAGCAGTACAGCATCTGTATTGCATGCAGAAGGTTTGAACATCCCAGTTCAATTCCTTGGCATATCTGGGAAAGGTTGGGAAAAACTCCCAGCCTGAAACCCTGGCAAGCGGCTACCAGTCATTGTATACAATACTGAGCTACAGTATCTGCCCAAGGCATTTTGCTGCCTGAGGCAAACCACCAAAGGGCACGCCCCTCCCTGCCAGGGAAGAAGGGGTAAGTGAAGATCTACATCAGGAAAAAGGAGGGAAGGAAGATCTACATCAGGATCATCTGCTCCTGCCACCTGAGGCAGTTGCTTCACCTTGCCTCCTAGTTGGGCCGGCCTGCTGAGCTAGTTGGCTCAGTGGTTTGACTCAGTATAAGGTAGCTTGCTAGGCTCCCCTCTTCCCTTTTTTGCAGTTTGATGTAAAAGAATGCAATCTCCTATAGGTTTGAAAATCCAAAGTGGAACAAATCTTTATCAAATGCATTATGAATGCAGGTCCTCCCCCCTCCTTTTTTTTTTTTTAAAAAAGAGATGTATTCAGCCAACAGTTGCCCATAGCACTGAGACCTCACATCAAAATAACGATATGCAAATCAATTACACGCACACTGAAACTTCAAAGCAATGCTATAATGTGCTTGCATCCTTGATACATGATACTATTATTAACAATCTGTATTAGACATAATTTGGCAAATGCTAATTACGGGTTTTAATTAATAGTTTCATTTGAATAAGACACGAGGATTTCACACTTTGGGGGACTAATGAATTTGCTTAGGATTTATTTATTTTTTAAAATGAAAAACACCGCTCCCCAATTCCTTCATTTCCTTCAAATGGAGCCACTATATCTTCCCTCTCTACAGGAGGAGAGTCAATGTTTGGCTTTCTGATCTTACTTCTTAAACTAAATAAAACTTGCTGCATTGATCCTGAATAGCGCTTTTTAAAATATGTCCTTGTAGACGATGCTATAAATGCCAGAGTTTTTAGCAATCAGAATTTATGGTGACTCTCAATTTTTATTGCACTATAAAAAACGCCTAGTCATGATGACACCTCCAGCTGCATTTTCTGTGAAATGCAAGAAATGTTTTGGAACAGAGGAAGCCAGTCACTTCAGCAGAGCCGAACTTTTTCAACTTCTGTAGCTGATTCCTCTAAATTCAAAAAGACTTCCAGAAACTTCAGCAATCCTAAAGTTCTTTTGCCTTGGATTTTTGCATAGAAGGAGTTGGGATGGATGTGTGAGCGTTTCCGTTTCTCCCTCTCCTTTGTTCTTCCAATATTAAGTTCAATTTGCCACTTTGCAACGTCAGTTTGTGATAGAAGTAGGTTGTACACAGCCTTTCTGACCCACCTAGTGGCTCAGATCAAGGCGGCATCAAGTTGACCTGTGTAACAGACACCCAAAAGGGCACAGTGAAGACAACTGCCAGAAGTCAAGAGGCAGGGAGTTCCGAAGTATAGGTTCTGCCACACTAAAATATCAATTTCTTACACATGTGGAATGGTAAATATACATTTCCCTTTAATATAATGCATTTTTGTATCTTTTCATAAATTTTTATATCCTTTCCCCCCAGTGCTTCCTCCCCCAGAAAAATAAGTGCTGGTACTCACCATGAAGTCATTACAGTAAGTGCCACACTTTTTTACAACAACAACAACAACAACAACAACAACAACAAAGAGGTGCCGGTACTTCATACCCCTGAGTACCCTCTGGGGGGGGGAAAGCACTGATTTCCCACAATATTTGCAATTTTGTCCACATTTTGGTGAATGAGGCCTGAGGGGAGGGGCAGTACCTCTGGTGGGGGACACTTCATGCTCCTACTGGGGTAGTTAGTCCACCTTTGGTCCCCACCCTGCACTCAGCTCTCACCTGGGGCTCCTAGAATCTGTCAGCAAGTGACAGGGGCAACAACCTGAGAACAGCTTCGAATAGCTGGCTAGACCAGGTGAGAGTAGCCGATGGGTCTCAAGCCCTCAGTGAGTTAGGGACTTCCACTCCATGCGAAGATCGGCTCTGGCGGATTGAGTAGATGAGATCACGGGTCCAACAGTCAAGAAGGCAGTTTCTTCATGGGCTGTAGAGGGAAGTGAGGGGCAGATAGGGCTTGTCTATCTGGGAATGCAGCCCATCTAGGAGAAGGAAAACTCTGTCCCTAAACTTCTGCTGCCTTTCAGTTATACCCTTGTACCTTGGTTCTTGAATGCCCCAGATCTCATACTTTTCGGCTCCTGAACAATCAAAAACCGGAAGCGAGTGTTCCAGTTTTTGAACGTTCTTTTGGAAGCTGAATGTCCGGCAGGGCTTTCATGGCTTCTGATTGGCTGCAGGAGCTTCCTGCAGCCAATCAGAAGCCGCACTTTTGAAGTCAAACGTTTTGGAACAGATTCCATTTGACTTTCAAGGTACGACTGCACTCATTCATGAGGAAGGCTTTGGGAGTAAACCCTGAGGAGAAATCTGTATCTGCTGCCTTGTGGGACATCTTCAGGAAATGAAAAGGCTAAGGAAAAAACCCTGCACAAATCCAGAGTTGAGCCCCTAAGACAGTTTGATAGCATTTTGTACGCCTCATTCTGGCAACTCCTGCAGCCACCTGGTGGCAAGTGTATTGCTCTGCTTTCCTTTGGACCACATCAGCAAGGCCGAGAACAGTAGGGTCTTGTCATCTGGGCAGTCCATACTCATTGCTCAGGCTTGTGCCCTGCGGAGGCTAACAGATAAAAAACAATGTGGGAAACAGCAGTTTCGAGTTTCCGGTCTCTGATGCCACAGTGGGGGCTGTGACTCTCCAGTGATTTGACTTTACTCTAGAGGTGCGTTCCATTCTCTTTTGAAGCAGATGGAGGAGCAATAACAACAGAAATGCCAATTTTCCCTAATATTTGCATTTTTGTACACATTTTGGGTCTGTGGGAGGGCTGCAGCACAAAATCCAGAGAAGTTCAAATTTAGAAGAAAGACTGTGTTTGTGTTCTGTTGTTTCAGGAACTGAAAATTAAGGAAGGCTTACATTGAGATGCAAGCTGAACCCATTTCTACCTTATTCCTAGGAAATGTCATGGGTAGGGTTATGGTTAATCAACCCCCAGCGTGGTGTAGTGGTTAAGAGAGGTGGACTCATAATCTGGTGAACCAGGTTCGCTTCCCTGCTCCTCCACATGCAGCTGCTGGGTGACCTTGGGCTAGTCACACTTCTCTGAAGTCTCTCAGCCTCACTCACCTCACAGAAGGGAATGGAAATGAGATTGTTAGCTGCTTTGAGACTCCTTAAGGGGAGTAAAAGGCGGGATATCAAGTCCAAACTCTTCTCTTCTTCTTCTTCCACTGCAATCTCTCTCATTTGTCCTATATCTGGGTTTTCTAGGTGCATCATGGGTAGGGGGTTGGGAGGGACTGGAGAAGGAGTGTAAAGGTGAAAGGAGAAATCAGTGCATCACAGCCTTCTTTTGCTAGTTGTATGGGTTTTTTGGTAGCAGTCTGTGTCTAGTATAGCCAGCCTGGGTCTAGCAAAGCTAACCTGAGCTGTCAATCAGTCAACCGGGCCATTATGATCACAATGATTTTTCATATATACATACACACGTACATACTGTAAACGTGACTAAACATTACAGTGATCATGCCTAGTATGATTCTCTCCCCACCCCAGCAACGAAATTAAACAACTGTCTCTGGATGGCATAATTAAAAAAAGTCTCTTAATCACAGCACAAGTTAGCAAGATATGGACAAGACGTAATTACATAGTGAAAATTGTCTCAGCTCTGCTAACTCTGGTATTAAGATATTTCACAAGAACATGGCAAAAACAATGTCACATTATTCCTCCAATTCATTAATAAGCTGTTTTTGCACACTATTCTTCATGGTGTATTAACTTGTGACAGAGGTCAGGCCTACATTAAATTATAGAATAAATTACTATAGTTAACAGTGGTATTTGACAGCTTTTTAGGTATCTGCTATACAGAAATTGTTCTGTATAAGGTTATTTTTTTGTATTTAAAAAATTGTGATTCCTGCTCCCTTTGATGCAAAAAAGTGAGACATGGAATATTTTTTTTATCTCAATACCTTAATGTATCACCACCTGAAATAATTAGATTCATAAAGTACAGATATTGAGAAAGCAACAAAAAATTATACTTATTTATTGTATTCATATCCTACCTTTTTCTCCAAGGTGCTACATGGTTCATGCCTCCTCATTTAATCCCCAAAACAACCCTGTGAGGTAGGCTAAGAGGCAGCAATTGGCCCAAAGTCAACCAGTGAGCTTTGGTGTAGTGGTTAAGAACGGTAGACTCATAATCTGGTGAACCGGGTTTGCGTCTCTTCTCCTCCACATGCAGCTGCTGGGTGACCTTGGATTAGTCACACTTCTTTGAAGTCTCTCAGCCTCACTCACCTCACAGAGTGTTTGTTGTGGGGGAGGAAGGGAAAGGAGAATGTTAGCTGCTTTGAGACTCCTTTGGGTAGTGATAAAGCCGGATATCAAATCCAAACTCCTCCTCTTCCTCCTCCTCCTCTTCTTCTTCTTCTTGGCAACGTGAGGGATTTGAACCCTGGTCTCCTAGTCCGATATGCTAACCACTGCACCACACTGTCTCTGTTCATCTGCTGTTTTGATATTACCACTAGGCAAGTCTCATTAAATTCATTTTTTTAAAATAATATTTATTAAAGATTTTCAAATATAACAAAAAAAGAAAAACATCCAAATTTAAGGCCTTATTTTCAATATCATCTTTCCAGGACTTCCCCCTCCCCACCCACTTGTATTCCAATTCTTTCAAATAGATTCAACAAATTCTTACCCCAAATTTTAAAATTATTATCATTAACCCAATTTAAAAAATATTTTCCCATCCCCTAAAATCGACCTGTTCCCTTCCACGAGTTCCCCTCTTTAATATAAGATACAGATTAACATAAAAGAATTAAAGAAAGAATAAAATATAATTTAACACCCTTTGGATTCCAAATTTCCCTCCCCCCTTTCCCGGTTGCGTTCCAAATGTCCATCAAATCCACTATCTCCTGGAGCTCCCACATCTGAACCATAATCTAAGCCATAATCCTTCACCAGTCCGCTTTGCCGTCTTTTTAGTAATCTTTACCGTCTTTTAATCATCTTTAATTTCAAATGTCCAATCTTAGAAAGGGTCTATCTTCCAACTTTGTCCAGTTCTTGTTTTTCTTGTTGTTCTTGATGTTCTCTCTTCTCCTCTTTTTTTTTTTTCTTTTTTCCCCCTGCTCTCCTGCACAAATGTTCTAATTCCAAAAAGCTTGTAATTCCTCTACAGAGGCTTTGTAATTCAGGAACAAAACATTACGTCAAGTCCCTTCCATTCTTCAATAGATAAATCTATTGTCTCCTTTAGTGTGTAGACCTCTGTAGACAAAATAGTGTTCCATTTCTGCAGTTTCCCAGGAGATAAAATGTCCGATTCAAATTCCATGCCAGCGATACTTGTAATAACCCACAGCTCCTCTAGAGGGATTATAGTGACTCAGTTTCATTCCCGATCTCACCCACCAGTCAAAGTAACTTATTATTCCTTGTTTTAAACAGTTTATATCCAATTTATAACAAATGTAACCAGCAAAGTCCTCGTAACAAAGTTCTCTTTTTGTTCTTCAGTTTTGGCAGCTCCTTTGACAGCTGTCAAAACCTCTATTTCTCCTCTCCAGGTGCTCTCACGGATCGCTCCTGGGGCTTCCGGGGGGGGGGGGTTGTATTTTAATTCACATTCCACTCTTCTCCTCCAGCCCAGCTTATAATTTTCCATCGCGAAATTAAGATCTTTATCAAAAGAAAAGGTTGCGCTCGATCTTAGTTGTCAGGTCCTTTGCTTTAGCTCCTCTACAACAGGGGGGAGGTTGACTTCCTTTTTATACCTCCCCCGCTCGCTCCAAATTTAAGAAAAAAATTATTCCCCTTTTTAATCCAAGTTCCAATTACTCACGGGTTGTTCTTTTAAGTCCAGATTTTCAATGGAAGAAGTCAGCGCTCTCCGCCAAATGGCATGCGGCTTCGCTCGGCAGGGGAAGCGGAGGACTCACAGCACCACCACCCCCCTGTCACCCGCTCCGCAGCCTTTAAAAAGGCTCCTTCGTGTGGTTGGGGGGGGCGCAAACGGTGCCAGCCGAGTCACCATGCCCATGGGTTTCAGCGCCCATGGTTTTTGAGGGTCCCCGCGTCGCCGGCGCGGTAGAACCCAGCCCCTGCCGAGCAGACTCCCTCCAGAGCTCGGAGGGAGTCCGCCATTCGGCGATGGCGCCAACCCGGAAGTCCAAGTCTCATTAAATTCAGTGAGACTTACCTGTGAGGAGACATTTACAGGTCTACACTGTTGGAATGCTTTTTTAAAAAATGAAACAAAGGAAAACTATATTAAAATATGCAACCATTGCATGAAATTCAAAGGTGTCCCTTGACCAGTAGGAAAGAAGCTGCAGGCTTCTCTGTGTCCCCCCCCCCCAAAAAAAAGAATCTTCTCCAGAGGCATAGGAGTGAACGACTAGGGGCCAAGGGGGCTTTGCCCCCCCCCATAAAATATTTGAGGAACCTGCCTCTCCCAAGCTGATGGGCATTGCCGTTCAAATGGTGTGTGTGCACCACATCATGTGATCAATTATGCAGGGTGGGGCTTACCTGCCCCCCCGACTTTTGTTCAAGTTTGCATTCCTGTCCAGAAGGTTGGAGATGGTTTGAAGCAGATATTGAGGGTGAGGGTGGCCGCAAGATGAAGTCCCATCATGGAAGGCAAAGGATGTTCATCCATGGTTGGATGCCAGCACGATCATGTACTAAAGGGAGAAGAGGAACTTTGAAGTCCCAATTGACAAGAAAATTTCTTTTGAGCAAGTGGGAGGACATGACTAGATGCCGCCCATAAAACTGAATCACCTTTGTGCTTTATTTCATCGTTTCCTGTCTTTCTTCTGCAAAATGGGGCTCGCAATACTTTTTTTAAAAAAAACCCCACTCCAGTGAAACAAACCAGATAAATAAGCAATCAGATCCAGGAGTCAATAAATATGAAATAGGTTAATCACAAAAACGAAAACCAATCAATTTTATTTCAGCTGAATTAAAGAAACCTAATTTTCAGAGTAGATATGGCCCTGCTGTGGTGTCACAGTCTACATATTTCATTGCCCCCTACGTTTTCATGTGTGTGGGTGTGCATCATACATTTCTTGACCTCCAATTTCATTGAAGGCCAATGTCTTTTAAATCTATATTCATTCTCTCAGGATTTTGAGCATAACATTTCTGATTAGACACAATGAAGTTCAGGGTTATCCTGCCATGGCAATAGAAACTCATCCAATTTATAATCAGCGTTCTGCACATGTAAGCAGATGAATCCCTGTGTGCTTTATCTTCATACCATCCTCTGCCTATATTAATCACATCTGATTTGTGGGCAATCTGGAGCGCCCAGCTTAGGTGCAAAGGAATGTAAATGCAACTCCCTTGCCTCTTTGCATTCCAAGAACTAAATTAGAAGTGAACCAAATATTTGCCATGTGTGGTTGACCCAAATCCAAACATTGACAGGAGAGTCAGGCAAAGCGTGTTCTCCCTAACAGAGAGCACGTGTTACGGTTGGGGGAACAAGCCACCCTGCCATTACTGGGCAGATTTGGTGAGGAACCCAAGCCTTTAAGTGGTTAAAATTGGGTTGCTGGGGGGTTTTGATTGTTGCCAATTTGGAGGAGGGGTCAGAGTCTTTAAATACAGGGGCCAGAGGTTGGACGTCCTCTTGGCCGTTTTGCACCGGATCACATGGAGCACTTGGACAATCTTCTCATTGTTTGGTTACATTTCTTTATTTCCCCTTTCTTTTTAATCCTCTCTAGTCCCTTAAATAATTTAATTCCCCCCTTTTCCTGTTCGATTTCCCACCCCACCCCTTACCCTGCCCTGTGGGAAGATTCTCCCTGTATCTGTAGCTTGCCTTTCCCAATAGGGAGAGAGCCCCCAATAGGGGCTTTCTTTCGCAAAAAGGTTTCCCCCATTTCTCTTGTTGAAATTGTGGGGCTAGTCAGGGCTGTTCCCAGCTTAGCTGGAATCACTTTCGTTTATAGTATCCCCGAAGGTTGGCTTTATTTTGAGTGTGTGCAGCACTGTTGGCCAAATTTTAAGCTAGCCTTGGGTGGGAGCACTAATTTGGCTTCCTTTAATATTGCTATGAGACTGAAGGAGTGAAGACCAGGGGTCCACTTTGGAGAGCCAGGCTGGAGCCATTTTATAAGCTGAAAGCCATCTTAGAGAGCAAACTAAAAGCTAAAAAGACATTTCTCTCTCCCCTGCTTGCAAAAAAACAATATATATATATATTTTAATACATATTTATTAAAGTTTTTTGAATACAAATGCTTAATAAACAACATAACATATATCATAACATAATTTCGTCACTTCTTTGGACTCCCTCACGTCTCCCGCTCCCACTTACATCTTTACAAAAAAAAATTTCCAAGCAAATTACCCACTTATTTGCAATCTTATGTCCACTCATTTAAATAAAATCTAACAGTTCTCCAAAAAATTTATATTTTCCTTAATCTCACTTATCGTCAAATTCAAATCTAATTCAATGGTAGGCAATTATTTGTGATCTAGCATCCTTCTTAACATTCAACCAAATTACAATATTTTTGTAGATAAATCTTGAATTTCTTCCAGTCTTCTTCAACCCTCTCTTCTCCCAGGTCTCGAATTCTACCAGTCATCTCGGCCAGTTGCATATAGTCCATCAGCTGCATCTGCCACTCTTCCAATGTGGGTAGATCTTGAGTTTTCCAGCTCTTAGCAATAAGTATCCTTGCTGCTGTTGTTGCATACATAAAAAATGTTCGATCCTTCTTTAGCACCTTCTGGCCGACAATATCCAGAAGGAAGGCCTCTGGTTTCTTAGTGAAGGTATACTTAAATACCTTTTTCAGCTATTATATATCATTTCCCAGAAGGCCTTCACTTTAGGGCAGGTCCACCAGAGGTGAAAGAATGTTCCTTCATGTTCTTTACATTTCCAACATTTATTATCAGACAAATGGTATATTTTGGCAAGTTTAACTGGGGTCATGTACCATCTGTATATCATTTTCATTACATTTTCCTTCAGAGCATTACATGCAGTGAAGTTCAGCCCAGTGGTCCACAACCTTTCCCAGTCCTCAAACATAATATTATGCCCAATGTTCTGAGCCCACTTTATCATAACCGATTTAACCATTTCGTCTTGTGTGTTCCATTTTAACAGCAAGTTATACATTCTTGAAAGTACCTTAGTCTTTGGTTCTAACAGTTCTGTTTCCAATTTCGATTTCTCCACCTGGAACCCTACCTTTTTGTCATTTTTAAAGACTTCTTTAATCTGAGCGTAATGTAACCAGTCTCGCACTTTAGCCTTCATTTTCTCAAAACTCTGCAATTTCCAATTGTCTCCATCTTTTTCTAATATTTCCCAATATTTTGGCCATTTGGCCTCCATATTGGGTCTTTTTCGGGCCTTAGCTTCCAGAGGTGAAAGCCACCTCGGAGTTTTGTTTTCCAATAAGTCTTTGTATTTTGTCCAGACATTAAATACTGCTTTCCTGACAATATGGTTCTTAAAGACCTTATTGATCTTAACCTTATCATACCATAAGTATGCATGCCAACCAAAAGCATTGTTAAAACCTTCCAGGTCCAGTACGTCAGTGTCTTCGAGAAGTAGCCAGTCTTTTAGCCAGCAGAAGGCTGCGGCTTCATAGTACAGCTTTAAGTCTGGCAGGGCAAAGCCCCCTCTTTCTTTCGCGTCAGTTAGTATCTTGAACTTAATTCTGGGCTTTTTGCCCTGCCAGATAATTTTAGATATATCTCTCTGCCACTTCCGGAAGCACTCCGTCTTGTCCACAATCTGCAATGTTTGAAACAAAAACAACATCTTTGGCAATACATTCATCTTAACAGCAGCAATTCGGCCTAACAAAGAAAGCTTCAATTTTGTCCAACTATCCAAGTCTCTCTTAATTTCAGACCAACATTTTTCATAGTTATCCTTAAATAGACTCAGATTCTTTGCTGTTATATTTACCCCTAGGTACTTTACCTGCCGGGACGCAGGTGGCGCTGTGGGTTAAAGCCTCAGCGCCTAGGGCTTGCCGAGCGAAAGGTCGGCAGTTCGAATCCCTGCGGCGGGGTGCGCTCCCGCTGCTCGGTCCCAGCGCCTGCCAACCTAGCAGTTCGAAAGCACCTCCAGGTGCAAGTAGATAAATAGGGACCGCTTACCAGCGGGAAGGTAAACGGCGTTTCCGTGTGCGGCTCTGGCTCGCCAGAGCAGCGATGTCACGCTGGCCACGTGACCCGGAAGTGTCTCCGGACAGCGCTGGCCCCTGGCCTCTTAAGTGAGATGGGCGCACAACCCCAGAGTCTGTCAAGACTGGCCCATACGGGCAGGGGTACCTTTACCTTTACCTTTACTTTACTTTTTTAACCACAGTTAATTCTGTTTCTCTCTGAAACCGTTCCGACTCTGTATCTGTCAGATTTTCCCCCAGTACCTTAGTTTTCTGTTTATTTAGTTTGAATCCCGCCACCCGACCAAAATCTTGAATCAATTGTAGTACTCTTTTTGTACTAGATTCTGGCTCCTGCAGGGTCAGAACTAGGTCACCTGCAAAAGCTTTAAGTTTATATTGTTTCGCTCCGACCTGAATCCCTTCCACCAACCGGTCCCCTCTAATCATATTCAAGAGCACCTCCAGAACCGATATAAATAACAAAGGGGAGATCGGGCAGCCTTGTCGTGTTCCTTTTTCAATTTTAAACTCTTCTGTAACCACATTGTTTACTATTAATTTAGCCTTTTGTTCTGAATATATTGCATCAATCCCATTCTCAAAACCCCGACCCACTCCCATTTCTTTTAAGTTTCCCTTCATAAATTTCCAAGAGATATTATCGAAGGCCTTCTCCACATCTATGAAAATTAGCACTGCTTTTGTATTTATATCTGTTTGCAAAAGTTCCAAAATGTCAATAATGTTCCTTGTATTAGCGAACATGTGTCTACCTGGGAGAAAGCCTGCCTGGTCTTTATGAATTACTTCATTTAAAACTTTTTTAAGTCTACTTGCCAGGACATCTGCAAATATTTTGTAATCCACATTTAAAAGGGAGATGGGACGGTAGTTCTTAAGTTGTGTCTTTTCAGAATCCGATTTAGGTATCAATGTGATAAATGCTTCCTTCCACGATTCCGGCGCCCTCCTCCCCTCCATAATTTCATTACTAACCTCCATCAGTGGTTGTATCAAATAGTCTTTTAATATCTTATAATACTTGGAGGTTAGCCCATCTGGTCCTGGAGATTTGCCCAATTTCATGTTTTGAATGGCTTGTTCAATCTCTTGGCGTGTTATTTTACTGTTCAGGAGAGATCTATTTTCTTGTGACAATTTTTTAAGTCCATTTTTCTCCAAAAATTGTTTGATCTCAACCTCATCCTGCGGCCCTTGAGTATATAATTTTTTTAAGTATTTCTGGAAACACTTTCTGATCTCCATGGGGTTCTGAATGTTTCTTCCTTCAATTTCCAAATTTGTAATTGTATTTAATTTTTGTCTCTTCTTCAACTGCCAAGCTAGCAGTTTCCCACATTTGTTTGCCGATTCAAAAATTTTTTGTTTCATTAATTTAATCTTCCACTCTATTTCCTGATTTATCAGTTTAGTATATTGTGCTTGATGAAGTTTGATTTCTCTCAAGATCGGCTGTGACTTCGGGTTTAATCTTAACTTCTTCTCTAGTTCTTTTATTTTCTCCAAAATCTTATCTTTCCTGTCGTTTTGTATCCTCTTCCTTACAGCATTCTGTTGTATCAAGAACCCCCTCATCACTGCTTTACTTGCGTCCCAAATAATTCTTTTTTCCACCGTAGTGTTCATATTTATCTCAAAGTAGTCCTTCAAAACTTTCTGGGCCTTCTTAGTAGTCTCCTGATCTCTAAACAAGTTGTCATTCATCTTCCATCTAAAGGAGCCGGTTGGTAATAGTGTCATATCCATTTTCAATGTGTTATGGTCGGAGCAGGTTTTTGGGCAGATTTCCACCTTTCTGACCTTGGGTGCCAGACCTCTAGTTATCCATATTTGGTCGATTCTTGTCCAAGTCAGCTGGGCTTCAGAGAAAAATGTTCCTTCTTTTCCCAAGGGGTTCTTTGTTCTCCAAATGTCAATCCATTCCATATTGTCTGTCAGTTCAAAAAAAGTCTTTGGTAGTCTGCCGTCTTTTGTAACATTATGGCTTTGTGACTTATCCATATTAGTTGATACGACCCCGTTCATATCTCCCATCATAATGATGTTGTCATAGTCCAGATAATCCAGCATGGTCTCATGCAACTTCTTAAAAAATTCCGATTTCCCTTCATTTGGTGCATAGATTCCTAATATCAGAATCTTTTCCCCTTGATGTTGTATTTCAATTGCCAAGATTCTTCCATGTTTGTCTTTAAATAAAAAATTAGGTGACAGGCTCTCCTTTGCATATATCACCACGCCTCTCTTCTTTACTTTGTCTGAAGATATAAATTCCTGGCCAAGTCTTTTATTTATTAATACTTTTCTGTGGAGCCTAGTCACATGTGTTTCTTGTAAGCAAATAATATCCAGTTGTTCCTTTTTTAATATATGAAAAAAATTCCTCCTTTTTTCCGGAATGTTGCAGCCATTTATATTCCAGCTCAAAAGTTGCAGAGACATCCTGAATAAATCTGGTTATTTTTCTAGGAGTGGTACCTTGTTCGCTGGATCTTCAGGGTCCGAGGGTGCAGGCTCCCCTGGTGCTCCAGGCCCCGAGGGTAATTCAAGTCCTTTTTGAAGGTCCTCTCCGTACGCGAACAGAAACTTATCTCTATCTTCCGATGTTCTAATTTTAATCTTCTTCCCTCTAAAAGTGAAAGATAATCCTTGGGGAAAATCCCACCTGAAGATAATTGAGTTGCTCCTCAACAGTCTTACTAGTTCCAAATAATCAGATCTAAGATCCAACAGTTGTTTAGGGATATCCTTGTAAATTTCAATTCTTTTGTCCAAAATATCCAGTGACTTTCTGTAATGCAGGCCCAAAATCTTGTCCCTTTCCTCCTTTGATCTCAATATTATTAAACAGTCTCTGGGCTTCTCTTTCTTTATAAGTCTTATAAGGCTGATATGATTTTAAAATCTTTTTCCTCTAAGTTCCAAAACTTGGAAAATTCTTTAGTCAAAAACTCAGCTAGGTTGCCTTCTTCCACTTCTGGTACCGACCTTATCCTTAAATTGGTCTCCCTGTTCCGCAGTTCTATCATGGAAAGATAGGTCTGGTGTTCACCTACTTGTTTGCTGAGTGGTCTTACCTCTTTTTCTAAATTTCCCAGTCTTTGGCTGGTATCCTCAGCCAATTTCCGATTTTCCCCTGCAGTCTCCTTCAGTTCTCCAATTGCTTGTACATTCTGTGCAACTTGTCCAGTTAATCTATTCAAACATTCTGTGTTATGGTCAATTTTAGCTGTTTGCTGATCAACTTTTTTGTCCAAAGCTTCCAGTTTTTCAAGAATTTTCTCTAAAGTAGAGCCAATTGCTCCTGAGGCCATCTCTTCCAATTGTAATTCCTCAGTTTCTCCCTCCCCTGCCCGTGGCAGAGAAGCGGCTTCTTCCTCAGAAGTCAGAGTAGGCAAAGTAAGCAAAGCAGGCACAGATGATCTACGTGCCTGAGAGACTGCGGTTAAAGTTGTTTGTCTGGTTCTCGGTCCCTTTTTCCTTGCGCCACTCATTCCAAAGTTATCTAAGAATCAAGGTCAAGCTGAGTTGTTCCCATGAGAAAACAACTGCCCAGATGGTAACAGTCAAACAGGAGGCCGGGAAAAGGAAAGTAAAACAATGTCACTGCTGTAAATCCCAAATCCTCTAGGGGGAGCTTAAAATGTCTTTAGGGAAGAAATCAATTCCAATAAAAATAATAAGATCTAATTTAATGTCCAGGAACCTTCAATAAGGTAGGTTTTAGCAGAGTTAATATTTAAAAAGCCACAGTGTTTCAGATAGTGCTTACTGGTATTCCAAAAGGTGCTTCAAAGTAGCCAGTCCAAACTCCCAGATTGTTTCAAAGTTTAAGTTCAAAGTATCCAACCCTGCAGACTGACTGCTCAGTTACTCAGGCAGTTCCAACACCTGGGTTTCTTGCTTAAATTGTAATCCAAATAGAAGAAAGGTATCCCAGTCCAAATATAGGTCATATAATCAGTTATTTAAAGTCCTTATTCTGCTTAGAAATAATTTCCACGGGTGCACAGATCAGTTAAGTTAAGAGTTCACTCTTTGCCTCCACTCCTCCAGCTCTTTGCTTCGAAGTTCAGTGTCAGCGGAAGACGGACTTCCTATTTTTCGTCACTCCGCTTTCAGCCAAATTCAATACTTTTAAAGTCTCAAAATTTTGTAAAATCCTTATTACTCACAGGTTGTTGCTTTCCGAAT
Organism: Podarcis cretensis; assembly: GCF_951804945.1. Lineage (NCBI taxonomy): Eukaryota > Metazoa > Chordata > Lepidosauria > Squamata > Lacertidae > Podarcis > Podarcis cretensis. The sequence goes on from NC_137179.1 coordinate 15,869,334, forward strand.
CAGAAGTTTTAGGAAGAAAGGTCAGCGCTCACCGGCAGCAGCAGCGCGGCTTCACTCCGCCGATTGCGGAACGACCCACAGCGCCGCAACCCCCTCCGCGATCTGGAGCCCCTTACGGGGTTCCTTCAACGTTTTGGGGGCTGCTCCTGGCGCCCGCCAGGTCCCGAGACCACAGGCTTCTGCCACCTGTGGTTTTCCAAGATGGGTCTCCGCTTCGCCGCAGCGGACGACCCGTTTTCAGCGGAGCTTCCCTCTCCCGACTAGGAAAGGGCAGCCATTGCCGTTCGCGCCGCCTCCGGAAGTGCAAAAAAACCCAATATTTTTGCAACACAGCGAGTTTGCAAGAGGATGCGGTCAGGGGATTTTGCTAGTAGTTGAGCTGTTTCTGAGAAACTGTCTGTTTGCCCAGGATGTCTGCCCACCGCAGGATTCTAAATGCAGACCTAGGCCTGAAACTGTTAAAACCACAAGACCCCTTTTCTGATAAACAGGGGGCCAGAGCATTTACTGGAAACAGCAATTAGGTCAAATAGTTTTTAAGCTCGCAGCGCCACCTAGTGTATAATGCAGCTTGGAACCGAACGAGGCAAAAACCAATTTTCATTGGTTGAGCTTTTAATGAATATGCATAAAGGGGAATGTTTAAGGGGTGGGTCAAGGGGCTGAACTTTGCTTTGCCTAAGGGTATAAAAACTGTCTGCCCCTGGTGTTCGTGGGCATTCTTTCATTTCTTCCTGAATGCACCCCTTTTTGTATTTTGTCTGACAAAATTCAAACTGAATAAAAGACTTTTTTTAAAGAAATATTGCTGCCTGGATTTTTCCATTCTGGTCTGTATTCTGAAGTCCCCAACAAGACTAAGAATCTCAAGAGCAGAAGCAGGGAGGCCTATTCGGCCTGCATGTAACTTCCAAGCCTAAGTCTGCTACAGGTAGCAGTTAATTGTTAAGTCTCTGACACGTGACTCATTCTCGCTATAGGAATGTATCTGCTTGCAGGCCCAGTTGCTGCTAATGTATATCTGACGCAGACAGAGGGCCCCAGAGGCTCCCTGTGCCTCCAAGGACTATGAGCACTCTGTATATGCTCTTGAACTATGCTGTTTCTGAACAAGTTTATTTTCTTTAAGCTTGTTTTGCCCTGATAGTGGCGACTGCCATTTTAGAGATGAGCCATTGTGGCTTAGTGGCTAAAGTGTAGGACTAGGACCTGGGAGACAGGGTTCATATCCCCCTCTTATCCATTGTTATAACAAAACAAACTGCTCCTTTTGGGCTATTCTGTTGCTGGGTAGTTCGGCCCATTTATGATAAAAGAACTTTGGGTTTCTTGGAGGGGTGCTTCCCTCTAAAAGGGCAAGCAGGGGTACCTGGACAAGCTGTGGGCTACCTCAACTCTGCTATTTCACTGGAAACATTTATGCCTGGCCTAGCAGGTGATCCTAGGGCTTTGCCCTAGAATTTGATGGCCTGGAAGCGTTTCCGGCCTGAATAGTGTCCCCATGTGGTCCACGAAGCATTGGTTTCACTGGGTCAGTGCATAGTGCAGGTAATGCCTAGGTTGCAGGATTGGTCCCTGTATGGGACAGCTGCATGCTCCCCCACTGCTCTACCTGGACACTTAGGTCCTTTTGGTGGTTACCTCACTGCGAGGGATGTAACGGGCGCCATGTTTGCAATATGCAAGTGAGAGAAAGCACCTTTGCATGCCCGCATTGCAGTTTGCTCTGTGCGTTGCAGGGCACGGAGGTGCACGGGCTGCAATTGCATTGCGTGAGAGATTTGCAGTTGCATTGCACGGAGGGTGTGTGCATTGCATGGAGGGGGTGTGTGCATTGCACAGAGTGTGCAGTTGCATTGCATGGAATGTGTTGTTGCATTGCACGAAGTGTGTTGTTGCATTGTATGGAAGGTGTGGTTGCATTGCACGGAAGGTGTGGTTGCATTGCACGGAGTGTGTGTGTGTGTGTGTGTGCATTGCATGGAGGGTGTAGTTGCATTGCACAGAGTGTGTTTTTTGCATTGCACGGAGTGTGTGTGCATTGCACGGAGTGTGTAGTTGCATTGCACGGAGGGTTTGTGTGTGCATTGCACGGAGTGTGTAGTTGCGTTGCACAAAGCGTGTTTTTTGCATTGCACGGAGTGTGTAGTTGCTGGAAGTGTTTAGGAAGCTGGCTCGGCGGCAGCTTTATCGGGACTTCTTTAGGGGTTCTGGCCAGCGTCGGCCCTGTAAATTTACATATCATGATGGCAGCACAAGATGCCCCCTGCCCAAGCGGGGGCTGGAAGCTGGCAAGCAGTAGCTCAATACCTTTTGCCCATATTCCCATTTTATTTAGGGATCCAGTTGGATATTGTTGCTAAAACATACCACTTGCCTATGGAGAAGCTGTCTGCCTTGAAGGAAGTTATTTTGTAATACTTCCTCTGTAGCAAGTGATGCTTCATCAGATCCGATCTTGCTGGGTCACTTAATTAATCTTCCCACTAGGCCAGGCTGCCTGCGGCCTGAGGTCCCCTTACCTTTGTGTACACCTACCAAGTGTGGTGAAGGCAGATATCAGGTGATGGTAGCAATTCCTGAATGTATGCAATAGTAGTTTGCCATGGCAGGATACCTTGAACCTGCACAGGGATTTTCAGGTTCATGCTGGTGCTGCTGGATCTTTGCCCTTTGGTTTTTATTTCAAGGGCTGCTGGTGTGCAAAGCTATGGCCTCAAGCCCGGTGTGGTGAGGCAATCATGTGACATAACTTTTCTTGAGTTTTCCCCATTGTAGTAGCAGTTCACATGTGGCCCAAGGTGTTCAGTGACCATCGGATCTGCTTTTGGTCTGATAACCAGGCAGTGGTGAGCGTCTTGGCAAAACAGTCCTCATGCTCTAGCACAGTCTCCGCCCCTCCGCTCACGCTTTTGAGCTGCGCCGCTTAAGGTTTAATACTGTGCTTTCTACTCTCCAAATTACGGGATCCTCTAATGATGTCGCTGACACTCTATCCCATTTTCAGATGAAGTGCTTCAGATCCTGGGCTCCAGACTCAGCTATTGCCAGACTTTTCCAGACCACCTGTGGCATTTTGACAACAATTAGTAATTACAGAGAGCAGCAGCTTCCATTTCCCCTTCTGCTTTTAGCTCTTATGGGAAGGCCTGGATGGATTTCTTAGCCTTAAGCTGGCAGACCTCGGCCATTCAGATGAATTGGCCCCCATCCTCTGAGCAGATCCTGCAGTATTTGGTCCACCTGCTGCAGATTGGGCATGCGGTTATAACTATCAGAATTCAGTCTGCTGCAATGTCTGTTACACTGAAGCTTTATTTTTCAGAGACCCTTGTATAAAGTTTGTAGTGCGCAGGGCCTTGGAAGGTTGGAATAGGCTCCAACCTCATAGGACAGTGGGCAGGAAGTTGGTCATTTTTTACCTATGCAGTATCTGCAACAAGTTAAAACTTGTCTGCTGGTTAAAGATCAAGGCGAGACTCCTTTCAGTAGTCCATTGCATTTTCGCACTGAGGGTTGGGTAAATGGTTGTTGGAGCCAGCACGGGGCTGAGAGTCTGGAGGCTTATTGCTTCAGGACATTTCCTTATCCTTTGGAGCTTGTCATTAGAGTTGGGAACTCTAAAACAGACTTAGTGGGCAGGAGTGCCACAATCAGGCTTCCCGCCACAGGTGAGGAGGGCCCTTGCCCGGTTATGGATAACAGAATATTTGGCTTTTCATTCCCTGGGGGCTGGCCCGCTCCTAGTGCATGAAAATGGGTTCCCGTTAGCCAGGCATCAATGTGCTTACGTCGTGCACCAGCTATTATGGCCTGCGGCTTGCTTACCGCTGAACACGCCTCATTCCTTACAATTAGGTGCTGCTGCAAAGGCTGCACACTGGGGGCCTGTCAGTAGACAGGATTGTGAATACGGGTCATTGGAAGTCTGACGCTGACAAGGGTTATATCAGGAAGTGTCACAATGATGTCTGTGCTGATGCTTGTCTGTTATTTCCTTTTTTCATAGGAGTAGCTGTGCACATTTGGGCCACAGCATTGTACACTAGGCTGGCAAGCATGTTGACGAGTTTGGACTGGGGCGCCATCTCAGTCTTCCTGCCCATGTGAACATATACTGGATGTCCAGATGGGGAATGCTTTGGGAGGAGATCCTTCCTTTGGTGCGGTCGAGTGTGACCTGTGCAGGTCCTCCCGCAGTGCTGGTGGTACAGCTGGGCGAGAATGTTTGCTGTCTTCCTCCAGCATAAGTTTGCATTCCTGCATGCAAGACTGAGTTGATGGCAGCTCTCCCTGGACTCAAAATAATTTAAGGCATTGGTTCAAGGTGGTTTGGAGGGGGGGTTGGAGCACATGTCCCCTCCAATGCGCAAAGATATTCCATTAAGGGAATCCAAGGATTCGCCATGCTTTTGTCAACCCCTTTCGAGGGGAAGGGCCACGCAAGAGTCCCTGGGAGCATTTGGGGGTGAGCTTGAGTCTGATCCTGGTTCATTGCTCCCCCACGCTGTTTATTTGTACTGACGATATGGTGAGGCCCAGTTGTCAGTGCTGCCCTGCTGAGATCAGGTGCAGCTAGTCGGGAACCAATGCCTAGACAAACTACCACCGAGAAGGCCGGAAAGCGTGTTAATAAGGCAGTGGAAATAAAATACAGGTCATTGGAAATCAAATGCATTCAAAGGTTATGTTCGTTAACATTATTGGTGTCTTACAATTTTTGCTTGTTTTATCTTAGGTTTAGCAGCTGTCCGCATCTGGATGGTGGGGCACAGCATCATGCATTGGGCTGGCTTCAGTGCACGGCAGTCCGGATTGGGACCGGGTCTCGGCCTTCTTCCACATTTGCAGTTGCCTTGGCTGTCCAGACGGGGAATGCGCCGGCCAGAATTCCCGCCGCTGATTCGGAGGCAGGTGCTGCTGGAAGGGCCGCCCACTGCTGTTGGGGTGCAGCTGGGTGAGAACGACCTGGTTTCCATGGACTGTTTTTTCACTACATGCTGCAATTTTGGGTGACCTGGAGAAGCTGCAGGCAGTGGTGCCGACAGCAAAAATATTTTGGTCAAAGCTTTTGCAACGACGTGTTTGGAAGGGTAGTCATTGCCCAGCTGCCACTGAAAGGGCCAGGAAGCGCATCAATTCTGCTGTGTCTAAAAAGATTTTTGAGCTGGGTGGAGATGTGATTTCCCATCCTGAGATTCTTTTTCAGGCTGCATCCTTTTTCAGAGCTGATGGCGTGCATCTTTCTGCCTCAGGGAATGAGGCTTGGCTGGGTGCAGTGGTGGCCAAGCTGAGAGCTTGGTTGGGTCTGTGAGTGGTTTGGCGGTGAGCTGTGGGCTCCATGGCGGTTAGACATTGGTTAAATTGGTGTTTGGAGGGGTAAGTGCCTACCCCTCCAAATGATGCGGAAAGGGAATTCCGTTAAAGGAATCCAGGGGCTTGCCATTCTTTTCGTCCTTGTCCCTGGCATCGGACTTGGGCTGTGCAAACCCCACAGGAACATGAGGGTGAGAAGTGAGGGACTGGTGCCTAGCTTCATTTTCTCAGCCAATACTGGTTTCCCACACTGGCTTCCGTTAGTGTCTGGAAGGCCAGCTCTGTCCCTGAGGGCAAGGACAGATAGTTATAACCAATGCCTAAGCAACCACTCACATTTTTTGTATTTTGAATAAAGTTGTGGCCAAAATTATGCCAAAAACCTTAAACAAAAATTGATGTGTGAAGTGTGAATTTTTTTGGGGGTGGCATTGTGGGACTCAACACGCAACCCAATGCCCTCTTCTCTGTGGAAGGGGTTCCTCTCACCTATAATATCCACCATGATTCACAAGTTCTGTTGTCCCTGGGTACAAGTCAATTGCACTTGTGTTCAGCTACTCATGAGAAAGTGTTCACTTGTGGTGATTTTAAGGATTTTGCTTAGCAGTTTACAAAGTCCCTTGGTTCGCACCCCTCAAATCAGAACTCAGAATGGAATACAGATATTTCCGCTTTTGTCTTGAGAATTTAAAGCTGCTTGTGGAAACTACTAAATGTTGTGTGTCATAACAACACTCCACCAGGAAGTATACCCTCCAACGGGTTGAGTCCCAAAACTGGGATGCAAATCTGCCTGCCTGTGCTCCAGTGCAAGTCATGTGTCCCACACGAGATTGCAGCCCTGAAAAAACAGATTTCAGTGCAAAATCACATGAGATCACAGCGACCAAAATGGCTGCTGTGCTCTCACAGTGGGGAAAAGGGGATGTCCCAGTTTTTCTGCAACACTTTTGGGGTATGCAGGAAGCAGCTGAGTGTCACTTCCTCCATAACTGGACCCATAAGAAAAAAGTTGACTGCTAGGCAGCTAACCATTACTACTGTGCATATACAGTGGTATCTCAGTTAAAGAACAGCCCTGTTTACTAACTATTTGGTTTACGAACTCCACAAAACCGGAAGTAGTGTCCCGGTTTGTGAACTTTACCTCAGTCTAAGAATGGAAGCCGAATGGTGGAAGGGCACCAGCAGTGGGAGGCCTCATTAGGGAAAGCACACCTCGGTTTAAGAAATGTTTTGGTTTAAGAACGAACGTCCAGAACAGATTAAGTTCGTAAACCAAGATACCACTGTAATTATACAGGAAGCAATGTGCAGCCACTTCCTAGACTATGCTAAAAGCATTTTTGCACTACCCTTTGTAGCTTTTCCAAGCATCTATAAGCTGTTATGAAACAACAAATGACAGCAGTCCTTGGACCATCTCATGTGTAGTACCAACATTACTTACATTTACTGTTTTTTTTAAAAATTTCTTTTTATGCACAGATTTTAAAAGGAAACATAGTGGGTAGGATTATGGTCCTCCACCATGCCATCTCTACAGTGGCCTCTTGGCAAAAAGGAAGCACTGCTGGTTTCCTCCCACCTGTGTTCCCCATGTAGATCTTTATCCCCACCTTGTTCCTGATGTATATCTTCACTCACCCCTCACCCCCCCACCCCGATTGGAAGCTCTTTTGTGGTTCATCTCAGGTGCCCAAATGTATTGGGCCAGCCCTGCTTGAGAGCAATATCCTTCTACCATTTTGGTTCCCCAGTAGCTGATACTGAAAGGCATGTGGTTTCTGGAGCCTATTATCAAGGAAAACCTCGTGATATCGAGGTCGGACAACAGAACCCACCGGCTGGCCTAAACAGGGATGAAGCATCCAGGCACCCTCAACTAGTGTGAAGTGTCAAAGCTCTCAGAAGTTGAGAGAGAGGTCATTGATTAACAAGAGTGGAGGTTAGTGCCAAGGTCTCGCTCAGTAAAAGCACAGTGCTGGAAATGTGCACACAACCCCTCAACCCATTGCTGCCACATCAGAAAGTCAATAAAAGAGCAGGGCCTCCAGGTGCTGAGTCAGCTTCTTGTTTGTCAGACAATGGCAAATGGATGGCAATTCTTTAACACAGGACTCAGCAGGTCGATGGGAGGATGCTAAAGTCACCTTGCCAGGTATATCTGACAAGGAAATTCAATGTCTATGGCTTACTTTTAGCAGCAGGAAAGGCTGGAGTTGATTGCTGTTACTGGAGAGTGGTAGCAGCAAGACCAGGAGATGATTAGGTGGGAAGTTATTGTACAATTCACACACACAGAGAGAGAGAGACTTCAGAGATATACAGACTTCAGGGATGGACAAATCTGTCAGTTTCAGTTTCTCTCCATTTCTCATTTCCCTCATATTTTCCCTAATTCACATGGACCAAGACATAAACTGAAACTCAGCTATCCTTAGAAATACAAATCTCCAAGTTTTGTGTTGCAATTTTCCAAACCCACCCCCAAAGGCATACAAAAAGTGTATATTAGGGGAAATAGCATACGAACCTTATTATTATCCGTCATTAATTATTATTCTTATTACTATTTCATATTCCACACATACGTCTCAAGCCAATGTACAATAAAAACAGCTGAAGAGCAGTTAAATAAAACGCAAAAAGCAAGCAAGGAAAAAATACAAATTGGCACACCCTTAGCAGAGACTCATTCATCCCTGCTAGGAAAGTCTGACGGAACAAAAATATATCCAATTCTTTCGGGGGGGGGATGCATTTTATTGCAAAATAAATGTGTGTACAGTGGTACCTTGGGTTGCATACGCTTCAGGTTACAGACACTTCAGGTTACAGACTCCACTAACCCAGAAATAATACCTCGGGTTAAGAACTTTGCTTCAGGATGAGAACAGAAATCGTGCTCCAGCGGCGCGGCAGCAGCAGGATGCCCCATTAGCTAAAGTGGTGCTTCAGGTTAAGAACAGTTTCAGGTTAAGAATGGACCTCCGGAACGAATTAAGTATTTAATCCGAGGTACTACTGTATTTGAAGACTTTTAAAAGAAGAAGAATTTGCAGGCTGATGTGGAAATGTGGGCAACGGAACTGGAGACTCAAAAAAATATATGAAAAACTGGTGAAATTGACAGATTCATACACCTCACTAATGTGCTCCATTGCCACTGCTGCCACTTATTTGATGACACCCCTCCTTTTTCTTATGGGTTGGCAACTGATAACCAGATTTGGCCCAAGAGATCTGCTGGCAAAAAGCTCTGGGATAACAACCTCAATACCTTGATCATAGAAACAAGCCCTAGCAGAACTCTAGCACCTTGTCTTGAAGAATTTTCTTCTTTCAAGGGACCACTGAACTATGTTAACAGGGACACTACTTCAGCAAAGCTGATAAGTGGCATTCAGAACACACCAGCTTCCTAACCAATGCCATAAATTTTGTGGGCAGTTCACTAGCTTGCTCCCAGATGGATAAAGAGTAAAGAAAATTCTAAATCCATCCAAACCTTCTGCAATCATTATCGATCCCCTTGGGAGCTGGCGAAGTTCAGAATGTAGTTTAAATGGGGGATTAGTTTAAAATAGATTCCTTTCCGTATTATGGCAAATCGGTACAAACTGGGAGGAAATCGATTTTCAAGTTATCCATGCAGGAGTTTGCACCAGTTTTAAGCGACTTGTTTGGAGAATTGGTTTTCATTCTCTCAGCATAATTTGTTTGTGTGTGCGCGTGCGTCTGCACAGAGAGATGACAATAATGCTTGATGTCATTAGAAAGCTTTGAGTGCATGTTTTGCATGGGTGAGACTCTAGATTCAATCGACATTCCAACTTAAGAAAGTGGGGTTGTAGTCTTGAGGAAAAACCTAGAGGATCCCAGATAGAATCAGCAACACTTCGACAAGATGGACCTTTGGTGTTAAAGACTCTCCTCCCTGGAAGAGAGGGGAGTGGTTGTGGGCGGGAGCCCGAGCTCCGCCCCTAGCAGGGGGCGGTAGCCCCCTGCCTCCCCCACTCACCTGGCTGGCGTCCACGCCCCCTGGCAGGCACCCAATCAGGTGCTGCCGGGGGCGTGTTCAGCAGCCTATGTGCTGCGGCGCCAGCCCCTCCTCAGCCTCATTCTTCGCTCCGTCGTCTCGTCGCGAGTCACCCACCCTCCACTCCCTTCTAGTTCAGGGTCTTAGTTCTTTGGCCTTGCTATGGACCTTAGGTTGGTCGCCCTGGTTGTCCAGGGGGTCTGGTAGGAATTTTTCCATTTGGCATTAGGCTTTTTGGTTTTTTCGCCTACCTCGTAGCAATCGTCACAACTTTCGTGGTATTGGTTGGTAGGTTAGGCATTGGAATAATGTGTCGTGGTGTGTCGAAGAGCTAGATGTGGCCATCACCTATGCCTTCAATTTTTGGGTATTCCGTTAAAGGAATCCGGCGGTCGTGTACTCTGTCTGATGCCTGCTTGGCAGGAGGCCATGGCACGACCCTCGGTGACATCAGGGGAGAGCCTATAGTTGGATTAGCATCAACAGGCTCCACCTGCTGGTGAATAAACCCCCTTGTTTTAGACATCCAATGCCTAAGCCAATACCTTATCATTGCTGTAATCAATAAAGTTGTGGCCTTATTCTTGCCCATTAACCTTATATCATGCGTCCTTGTGTATTCATTTCACATTGCGGGAGTCGGGTCTTCGAACCACAACTCAATATATTTCCCAGAAAAAAGTGAGGGTCCTCCAGAAAGCTTAGTATATCAAAAAACATCCAATGAAAATTAATAAAGAAACTCAAAATACTGATATTCATACGATATTGGAAAATGCCAATGGTTGTAAACCATTGAAACTTGCCAAATGCCTGAAGTAGATTGAGTGTCTTGCAAAAGAAGTATCACAACACTCCTTGAGGAAAGTTTACACCATTTAGGTGTGGGGGTTAGTGTAGAGAAAATGGAAGTAAGAGGAGACAAGATAGAAGTGTATACAGTTATGCATGATGTGGAGGAATTTTTTTTTCTTCCTCCCTCATAATGCTAAAAATTGGGGGCATCCAATGAAGCTGGCCCTCCTTTCTTTAGAGAATGGCAGATTCTCTAAAAATCTCTAAGATCAGAGAGTCATAGAGTTGTAGAGTTGGGACCGTAAGGGTCATATCATCCAATCTTTTGCCCAATGTGGGGCTCGAATCTGTGGCCCTGAGATTAAGATGATCATGCTCTGGCAACTGAGCATGTATCAGTGCTTATGTTACTACCAGCAGCCAGGTTGGTAACAATCCGATACTGGAAATCATCAAAAGTTCATTGGCGGAAAGCATGGTTTACTAATATATGGAACACTGTTTTATCTGAATGTCTGGAAAGACATAGGCATGTAGTCCGAGTCAAAGCCAAATCAGATAGTTTTGATGCAACTTTTTGAAATCAGATAGTTTTTATGCAATATATATACACACACGCGCACACACATATATTTGGAGTAGTCATATAAGCACACATCCCGTGCTTCACTCCTTGTTGTGGTTGAGTTATGTATTCTTTGCTATATGTAACGGCATCTCTGTAATTTGCTTTTTTATATACTGAATATGCTCTGTGTTTGGTTCTGTTACTGTTGACATGGTTAAATTTTAGTTTGTATACGTATATCCTTGAGCCAAATCTCTCTCTCTCTCTCTCTCTCTCTCTCTCTCTCTCTCACACACACACACACACACACGCACACACACACATGAGACAAATCAATAAAAAGTAAAGAAAGTAAGGTTTCAGAGGAGACATCAGAAAGTTTGTCTTCACACAGTGCATTCACTCCCATAAAATGCAGTGATGACCATTAATTTGGATGGCTTTTTAAAGAGGATTAGAGAAATACATGGAGGATAAGGCTACCAATGGCTACTAGTCTAACGGGATAGTTTCTATCTCCACTGTGAGAGAATATCTCTGAATACCAGTTTCTGGCAATCCCAGATGGAAAGAGTGCAGGAGTCCTTGGGCCCTGCTTCTAATAGGCCTCTGGTTGGCCACTGTGAGAACAGAATGCTGGACTAAATCAGTATTTGGCCTAATCCATCCATTTCTTCTTTGATGTCTGCTTAATGTTAATCTAAAACAAGGTAACAGACTGATGGGTGAACTCTCAGAAGCTCTCCTAAAATTAACTCAGGAATTAGTTGAGTTCCAGAGAGAGAGAGAGAGAGAGAGAGAGAGAGAGAGATCAAAGGAACTTTGGTAATGTTTGTGTTCCAATCTTAGGGCTCTGGAAAATCACTTCCTGTCTCTGCTAGCCTTTTCCTTCCCCAAAAGCCTCACTGAAAGCCAAAACAATACTCCTTCCCTTTTCTTAAACAGAAGCTGTGGAAGCAAGGAGAGCAGCAGTGGATGTGTGAAGTCTTCAGTACTCGCCAAAAAGACAATGGAGACAGCACCTGTGAATACCAAACAAGAGCACAGATTTGGCCCTCGTTCTAAACATGGATTTATGACTAAGTCACTAGACTGAACACAAGTGGCTGCACCAGGGCAGGACTGTGTTCCTGGTCCATTCCCTCCCAACTCTGCCGCTGTTGGGATGACACAAACCATAATGTACCTGTTATTCTAAAGCAGCAATGCAGCAGCAAGCAAAGGCTATAGCAGCCAAGTCAGCTGCTTGTGGCTGGAAAGCCAAACAGGATGTGTGTGACTGTTGCCATGGGAACAAAGGGGCAGTCCATTCTGTACTGAGCACCGGATGTTAGCTCAGTGTGTGTGTCATATGACCTGTACTGGAAGTACATGGGTGGAGTTTATTCTTACTGCTGTTGAGTGCAGACATGTTTCTCTGTACTGATGTAAAGGACAGAAATAAAAGATGTAAATAGATTTCTGTCTGCTTCTTTCCCCTCCCTGGGGGACACCAAAGGGGAGAGAGAAGGAACGGTGTGTTTTTCTCACAGCCTGAGAAGAATCGCCGAGACCTCGCCTGTTTATCTGCCACGGGAGTAGCAGCCGGGAGGTCGCCGAGGAATATCTGCCGGTGCCTACGCTCTGGCACATCCCTCTGACCAAGGCAGAATTCCAACAGTGGTAGCAGTTGACGGTTGCTTCGATCCATGGAAGTCTGCAAAGATAGTAGCAGAGCCTGAAGCAAGAGGCTGTTTCTCTGCAGCCAGAAGCTGACCAGAAGAAGCTGACAGCCAAGCCACGGAGCCCAAAGGTATGAAATTTTCGGGCTTAGAGGTGTGAATGCAGATTGATTCATTCTCTGCTTCACGGGGAGCAGCGTTTGGGAAAACAGCTCCAGTGCGAAGAGGCCTGCATTCCAGAGATTCTTGTGGTTTCTTGTCCAAGGGAAAGGAATGCACTGTTGCTAAGCGACGCCCTTCAGTGAAGGCTGAGCCTCAGAGATGAGAAGTGAAAGTTACAATGGGATGTTTTGGCTACAGAGTCTGAAGAGCTCTTGGAAGAAACATTCCAACGCAGCCAGAGTCAGAGCTGCCAGGTGCACAAGAGTGTAAACAAGCCAGCTTTTGGATTTTAGAGGCTTGTGTTTGAGAGTTAAAGGCAAAGGACTCAAAATGGATGCAAAGAAGGGAAGTTTGCCTTCTCCGCCCCTTCTGACCAATGACAATTATGCATCTTGGTCTATTAAGATGAAGGCCCTGCTGCAGAATCAGAGACTGTTTGGGGTGATTGAGAACCCCATCCCAGCAGCACCAACGCGTGCTTGGGAGTCACAGGATGTGAAGGCCAGAACAGCTATAATTCTGTGTGTGTCAGATTCGCAGCTTATTCATATACAGAGTTTAGAGCACGCGAAAGATGTTTGGGACACGCTGAGAAGGACACATCAGAGAGATGCAGGTTCTTCAGCGTTGCTGTATTTTGAAAAGCTGACCAACCTGAGGCTTGCGCCTGATGGGGATGTTCAAGCGCACCTGACGGAAATGAAATATCTGTGTCAACAGATGGTGGAACGTAATTTCCGTCTGCAGGAGGAAGTGTTTTGCTTCATGGTGATAAACAGCCTGAATCGGACTTACAAAACCGTTGCCAGTCAGCTGGGGTCCCTCCCAGCGAATGAATTGACTTCGGAGAGGGCCTTTGCCGTGGTTCTTTGTGAACATGACAGACTTGCCGCCCTGGAGGTCAAGGACAGGGGGAGAGAAGAACGGAGTTCTGACACCCCCACTGCTGATGCTACTGGAGAAAATGCTGTAGCTTTGAACGTTGTCCAATGTTACAATTGTGGACAAACTGGGCATCTTCAGCGGAACTGCAAGAAGCCACGTCAGAACAAAGGAGCCAAGGGAAGCTCCACGAAGTCTGAGGCATCAGGCAGAAGTCATACCAAGTCACAGGCGAAGCCTGCAAAGGCTTTGATGTCGCTAAAGGCCACACCAGAGGTGGGAAACTTCTTTGTCCTAGACACTGGGTGTACTCAGCATATGTGTCGACACAGAGGACTATTTTCGACGTTTAAGAAGCAAAGCTTCGCTGTACAACAAGCCAACGGTCAAGAGCTGGAAGCCACCGGGATTGGGACTGTGTATCTTAAAAGTCTGAACTTGACTATAAACAATGTTTATTTGGTTCCAGAGTTGAAGTACAATCTGCTCAGCGTTTCGCAGATCGCCAAGAAGGGACTAAAACTGTCCTATGATGATGAGAACTGCAAAATCTACAAAGATGGAGAGTTGTATCTTTCTGCCAAAGAGAAAGATGGACTGTATTTGTTGACTTTTGATCAGAGTGATTACATGAATTGTAATTCTAACATGATCTCTTTTGCAGGTGTAGCTGAAAAGAACTCCAAGCAGGTCACCTCGAGGGTCGACAGGGCATTTCAGCGGGTGTATGCTGATGTGATTGGTCCTCTAGCACCTTCTAGAGGCAATGCAAAGTATTACCTAATATGTGTTGATTCTTTCACAGGTTTTGTCTGGATTTATCTTTTGGAGAGACCAAAAGACGCCTTAGAAAGGTTTAAAGAGTTTTGTGACAAAGTTAAAAATATGCATGATGCTGACATAGAATGTCTTTGCACAATTGAGAAGCCAATTTTTCTCTTACAGGATTTCCAGAGGTTCCTGAAGAAGAAAGGGATAAGACACAAAATTGCTAGTTCCGAAGAAGCTTGGAACAGATGTGTCTGTGTTAGGGTGAACAAAGAATTGCAAAAGGGAATGCATGCGCAATTGCTTAGTTCGCATCTGCCACATGAGTACTGGGCTGAGTCGCTAATGTCATATTGTTACACGTGGTTGAGAAAGGTTTCAAAAGACTTGGGATGTTCTCCTTTTGAGAAACTGTTCCACAGAAAACCTTCTGTTGCCCATTTCAAGGTTTTTGGGTCTCATGTGAGAACAGAAGCTCCAGGTGGAGTAAAGAATGCCAGAGGCATTTTTGTGGGTTATGAAAAGGGTCTCTACAGAGTAATTTTGTCTGAATCTGGTCAGGTGATTCTCACAAAATTTCTAGAGAGTGCTCCTAAACAGGAGAGAGTGGTTGTTCACACATTTCCCACAGGAGATGATGATGATTCTGATGATGATGATGATGATGATGATGATGTTGATTTTATTGAATTCAGTAGTACTGATGATGACAGCGATAGCTCAGGGAGCTCAGTTGTCACAGTCATTGAGAGGAAATCTCACGTAATGACTAGACCCTTAGAAGAGGAAGATGAACCACTGATTAAGCTTAGTACTGGTTCTCCAGAGAGTTCAGAGGCTGAACCAGAAAGCAGAGAAGAGCAGCACCTCTTACGTAGGTCTGAGAGAGCAATGAAGGGTGTACCACCCAAGAGGTATTCAAAAGAGTTTGCCAACCTAGCTATTGCATGTGTTGCTATTGTAAACGACCAAGGTCAAATTGAAGCTGTGTCTGAGTCAGAGACAAAGGCACAACAGAGAGTTGCTAACCAAGGTAATGCAGAAGCACTCATTCCTTGGAAGTCACACAACCAGAGAGGTACATTGGTAAAACCAGTGGCGGGTAGTTCCAAGGGTGGAACTGAAACAACAGGGGAGTGTTATACATATAACAACTGTTTGTTTTCTTCTCTGGATGACGCTTTGCTCGCAGCACGCATTGATACTTTAGGGGGAGTATGTTATTCTAAAGCAGCAATGCAGCAGCAAGCAAAGGCTATAGCAGCCAAGTCAGCTGCTTGTGGCTGGAAAGCCAAACAGGATGTGTGTGACTGTTGCCATGGGAACAAAGGGGCAGTCCATTCTGTACTGAGCACCGGATGTTAGCTCAGTGTGTGTGTCATATGACCTGTACTGGAAGTACATGGGTGGAGTTTATTCTTACTGCTGTTGAGTGCAGACATGTTTCTCTGTACTGATGTAAAGGACAGAAATAAAAGATGTAAATAGATTTCTGTCTGCTTCTTTCCCCTCCCTGGGGGACACCAAAGGGGAGAGAGAAGGAACGGTGTGTTTTTCTCACAGCCTGAGAAGAATCACCGAGACCTCGCCTGCTTATCTGCCACGGGAGTAGCAGCCGGGAGGTCGCCAAGGAATATCTGCCGGTGCCTACGCTCTGGCACATCCCTCTGACCAAGGCAGAATTCCAACAGTATCATGGCTTATGAGATGCCCAAACACACATCCTTGATGGATTGTACTGTAAGCAACTGCATCATTTTCAGCGAGGCAAAACCCTCCTGCTGCCTTTTCAGCAGCTTCCACTCCAAACAACTAAATTGCTCCTGAAATGCAGAGGCAACTGAAAGAAAGAAAGAAAGAAAAAATGCTGTGTGGATGCTTGGTGAAGGGAGTTGCTGGAAGAGAAACTGTCAGATAGAGGACTCCTGCACATACATGGGGCACTTCTAACCTCAATTTGTTTCAGTGTTCACACTGAGCATGTGCTTAGCCTCCTTGACATCAACCTGACTTAAGTGTTTCACCTTGGCTGGACCATTTATTTGCTTTTGCTTCCAAAAAAGGTACCGTATTTTTTGCTCTATAAGACTCACTTTTTCCCTCCTAAAAAGTAAGGGGAAATGTGTGTGCGTCTTATGGAGCGAATGTAGGCTGTGTAGCTATCACAGAAGCCAGAACAGCAAGAAGGATTGCTGCTTTCACTGAGCAGCGATCCCTCTTGCTGTTCCAGCTTCTGAGATTCAGAATATATTTTTTCCTTGTTTTCCTCCTCCAAAAACTAGGTGTGTCTTGTGGTCTGGTGCGTCTTATAGAGCAAAAAATACGGTAACTTGTATTCATTTCTCCTCCTCCTCCTCCTCCTCCTCCTCCTCCTCCTCCTTCTTCTGTTAGATAACAATAGTTGACCATATTGCATGTGCTCACGACAGTTTTGAAAGGTACTGCTCTCCCCCCAAAAAACCCAAAGAAGCAACTCATGAAAGGTGCTAAATAAACCAGTTTCATTTATGTCAGGGAACTGCCATCAGGGCCGGAGGGAGAGAGCGGACTCCGGAGGGGTTCCAGAGAGCATCCCGGGAGGGGGAGAGGCAGCCCATCTTCTGGGGAAGAGAATCAGCGTAGCACCAGTGGAGAAGGGGGGCAGATGGGGGAATCGGCGAGGCGGTCCCATGACTCCTTGCCAGGGACCAGCAGGGCGAGTAAGGGTCCTCCGCTGCCTACACCCTCCTTGTGCAGAAGGCTTCCGCGCAGGGAGAGTAGGAGGAGACTAGGCGTCAAAGAGCTTCTTTGCTGGAAGAAGTTCAAGAAACGCCCACTGATGGATTCTGCCAGCAATTGAGACAGCCACGGGTGAGTGGCTGTCCGGACAGAAAAGGTTCACTCAGGCAACCCAGCCAGGCATTGCACGAGCAACCCCTAGAACCATTACAATTTACTTGCAAATGTTTGTCAATTTCTTGCCTAGAATATAACGCAGTCAGATGCAGCATTCACTTCTTCCCTCTTGAATGAGGAGCTTCTTTATATTTTAAGAGGACACATTGATGAAATGTAGATTCTGGCTCTTCCTTTGAGTTTCAACATTGCAGGCAGTGACTTACTCATTGCAAAAAAAAAAAAAAAAAAAAAGACAAAAAAGGGCTTCAATTTGCATAAAATATTCAAATGCTAAATTATATGAATAGTTTTCCCAGCCACTCGGGACAGCGCCCAGCAGAATAGTAAAAGCATGATAAAACAGCAAACATTAAAAACTTCCCTAAACAGGGCTGCCTTCGGATGTCTACTAAAAGTCAGAGAGTTGTTTATTTCCTTGATATCTGAAGGGAGGGCGTTCCACAGGGCGGGTGCCACTACCAAGAAGGCCTTCTGCCTGGTTCCCTGTAACTTCACTTCTCGCAGTGTGGAAACAAGCAGAAGACTGTCAGAGGAGGAGGACCTCAGTGTCTGGCTGAGTGATGGGGGTGGAGACTCTTTCAAACAGAGGATGCCTTCAAACTGGCGTTTGCAAAGTAAACCCCCATCATCCAGCCTGGACACTGAGGTCCAGCTCCGAGGGCCTTCTGGAAGTTTCATCACTACGAGAAGTGAGGTTACAGGGAAGCAGGCACAGCACCTTTTTGGTAGTCAAGCCTGCTCTATGGAACTTTCTCCTGTCTGATGTCAAGGAAATAAACATCCCGTCAGATGTCAGAGAAATAAACAACTATCTGACTTTTAGAATACATCTGAAGGCAAACCTGTAAATGGAAGCTTTTTTAATATTTGATGTTCTGCTGTGTTTGATGTTTTAATTGTTGGAAGCCACCCAGAGTAGCTGGGGCAACCCAGCCAGATGGGTGGCATATTATTATTATTATTACTACTATTATTATTCCCAGGACCACCCTAGAAGCCCCAACCTCAGAGGAAAAACCAGCCATTGGGTCTACCTGGGCAGCCCCACATAAAGCATGTTACAGTAATCAAGGTTACCAGTGCATGGACCACTGTGATCAGGCCATCCAAGTCCAGGAATGGTTGCAGTTGGTCTATCAGGTGAATCTGGTGAAACTCCTAGGAACTTGGGCCTTTAATAACAGTGATGGATCTGGGAGCATCCCCAAGCTGAAAGCCTGCTCCTTCAGAGAGAGTGCAATCCCATCCAGAACAAGCAATTGACTTATCTCCCAGATACACAGGAAGCGCCATCCCATCAGACCTCTGTCTTTTCAGGATCCAGTGCCAGTTTATTGAACTTCATCTAGTCCAGCACTCCATCCAGGCACTGTTCTGGAGCTTTAAAAACAAATGAACCTGCAATTGTTACAGAGCAGCCCCAAAGGAAACCGTCTTCAACCATTGCCTCTTGCCGGAGGTAGCAGATCTGTGGCTTTGCACCCATGAGCCACAAACAGCATGCACCAGAAAGGTGAGAACAGACAATTCTAGGAAAAAAGAAGAAAATAAAGAGGCACAAGCTGTCTGATGCTGTTGGATTAAATTAGACCATAATGATTACCATGTGCCTTCACAAAAGGCATTTTGTAACATTTAAGATTTTTTGCTAATTGAACGAGTACATTACCATGCACAAGAATGTTAGTGAAGGTTGAAAAGGACAAATCAACTATTCTCGTACATCACCATAATTATGCAGCCCCATGTTCGAACAATTACATTTATGTAGACCCACTGTTAAAATCAATGTTACTTGTACAGCTAGTCCTTAATCAATGAAATCAGTCAATTTACCAGGGTCACATCCTTCTTCTTAATTAAGACAGTGATATCTCTGGAGCACAGGGTCTCAAAGAGATAAATAAGTACAGAGGTTGGGAAATGTCAAAGAGGTGACTCCCTGATTTCACTCTCAACCAACTTGGGAGGAAATAAGACAGTTCCCTCAGTTCAAGGAAGCGTCACGATCTTCTAAAGAGATGGCTTAGCATTCATTAAGGAAAGAGCAGGTAGCAGCGTCTGACAGGAACAGCACTAATGAGCAAAGAGGGCTTTCAACATACACATCCTTCATAGTCATCGCCGGAATTATGAAGGTTGTACCACCTAAGCCAATTTTAATTAGCGCGAGCATGGACCTCTTTGGACAGTTAGCCTTTCTTTCCAAAAATCCATTTCAAGATGGTGTCAGGGTGTTGTCATAATCAAAATGGCAAAGTGATGGAATAACCTACTTAAAATGTCTGCGGCGCTGCAGCGGCAATGGCAAAAATCCTCTAATGACACATGTAATAAGAGTATTACCTGGAGGACTCTTGACAATGCACTCGGCAGTGTCAGCAGCGCTGGCACCAATGCTAGAGGTCTTCTTCAGAAGAGGGCATGGGTCTCCTGAGTCCTGGCCCAAACTCCCCATTGTGTACAGTAAGCTATTAAGCTCCATTGGGAAAGGATGGGGAACGGAAGATAGAAGAGTCTGAGCAGTTGTAACTTGAGAAGATTTTCCCCATTCCACATATTTCTTTTCTATTGTCAAAGCAAGCTCAGTTTTTCCTGCATAAGAACCTGATAAGAGCCTTCTGGATGAAGCCAATGGCCCATCTAGTCCAGCATCCCATTATCACAGCGGTCAACTAGTGGCCTGTTGGAAACCAGAAATGTATTTAGAACTTTTTTGTTGTTATTAGTCTTTACATTTTTAGTGATGTGCTCCTCACATTCTTTTATTTTATTTTGCAACAATTATTGTCCACTTGCATTACCTCAGTACCCTCCTGGATCTGGAAGGTTCTAAGAGCCAGGTGTCATTGAAGCCCCCTGTCCGTATCAGCAGTGACAACAGCGGCAGCAGGAAGACCCAGTGGACTGGGGAGATGACTCTGAAGAAGTTCTGATTCTCAGTACTTCTCTTTACCACAATCACCTCTGGGCAGCAGAGCCAGGAGTCACATGATACCACCCCTTGAATTAACAGAGAGGTGGGCACAGAGTTGTGAATGTGCAGAATGAAATAATAAGGAGTGTTCTGCTATTCGGTTGCAGAACTTTGCTTCCACAGTGGCAAACACCTTTGAGAAGGCCACAGAACATGAGCACAATAGCACTTGCCCCTCTTAAGATTCCCAACAATTGGAATCCGGAAGCATACTGCTTTCAATAACGGAGGTACGTAGAACACAGCCATTGTTGCTACTAGTCATCTATAGTCTTGTCCTCCATGAATTTGTCCAATCCTCGTTTAAAGCCATCAGTATACTTGGCCTTTGCTACACCTTCCACAGGTGAACTTTGTGCAATGTGAAGAACTGCTTGCTTTTGTCTGTCCGGAATCTTCCAGAAAGAGAGATTATTCTGTGGGCTACAGAGAGTAAAGTGGGGAACAGAAGCTATTGGGTTTAAAAGAAAACTGAAAACAGCAAGTTGCCTTCTTTCATGGCTGACAAAGCAATCTGGCCCCTCTTGAGAAGGGACTTCAGAGTGATCTGAATTGTGTATCTTTGCTCTACCTAAACTAAGGAAAGAGGACTTTTTTTAAATCATTATGCCTTCAAATTGTGTTTAACTCCTCTAGGTTTATTTGCCTCCATATTGAGGGATTTTCAGCAGAAGTCCAAATGAAACGATACAGTGAAACCTGAGGTGAATTGATATGTGGGAGAAATGAGAATTAAAGAATGGGTTTTACCATAGTGCTTTATGCTAAGAAAGAGAATTAGGCACCCCCTCAAAAAAGGGGAAAGAAAGCCAGGAAGCTGGAGGGATTAAAGAAGATATTTTTCTAAATTTGAAGGCAGCTGTTCAACCATCTGTGCTTACCTGTTCCCTTTCTCCTCAACTAACAGAGAGATGCCCTGGCTCTTTACCAACCTGCCTTGTTTCAAATCCAGACTTGTCATGCACTGAATAACCAATGGACTCTCCCCTTCTTCATATTATCGAGAACAGCAAAGGCCGTGTGAGACAGACAAGGGTGGGTTGTTTCCCTGAAATAAAATACTTTCTTTCACAGTATCAGAATATAACTCACAAGGAACACAAGTGGAGGAAAGATCCAGTTGAATGCAATCAAACCCTGGCGAGGGCTCATCATTGAGCCTACCTAGGGGCAGCAAAGGCAGCAAATTAGGTATACTTTGCTGCCTCCATTGCATCCTCATTGTGCTGTCCGGCAGAGCTTTTCCAGGTAGTGTGGGGCCTCCTTCTGGCCTGAAGGAGGTGGCAGAACCAACAGCATCTCACAGCAACTGGTTTGGAAAGCATTTGAAGGATAAAATTGTTTGCATCCACCAGGACATTGACTCCACTGTTACAGCAGATGATGCTCGAGAAGTGTGCAGTCAGATGGGCAGGGTACAAATAATAAATTATTATTACTATTATTAATGCCTCTGTGAGAGAGGGTGATTCCTGCCTGCTTGAAGGAGGCAGTGGTAAAACCAATCCTCAAGGAACCCTCCCTGGATTTGGAAAATCTAAGTTACCTGCCAGCTGCCAATCTCCCCTTCTTGGGAAAGATTCCATTTCTCCTTTACATCTGCAAATTTGATAGCAGATGTGCTGGACCATTGTATTGTCTCGGTAATGGACCGAATGAGAGCCATGAAACTGAACTGAACTGAACAAACCAGATAAGGCTGAGGCGTTGTTAGTTGGTGGCTTCCTAAACCAGAAGAATGGGAAATGACCTGCTCTTGATGAAGTTATACTCCCTCGTAAGGAATGAGTACGAAGCTTCTGGATCCATACTGTTGCTTGAGACTCAGGTGTTAGGGACTGAACCTGCCACCTGGTCCATCCCATGTGCTAATGTATGCAGTGCTACTTTGAAAACAGCAGGGAAGGATAGTAGCTCAATTGAAGCACATCTGCTTTGCATGCAGAAGGTCCCAGGTTCACTCCCTGGCAGGATTGGGAGAGGCCCCTGTCTTAAACCTTGGAGCGTTGCTCTGAGTCAGTGTAACCAACACTGAGATAGCTCATCAGTGCTGATAGCAAGTCCTTTCGAAGGTGCCTCTGTCATCATAATGACATCAAGTGATTGGCAGGGGAGCAGCCCCTCCCATCTGTCAAATTGGCTTCCAGGGTGAGGGAGGTGGAGATATGGCCTGCTAGCCTGAAAAGGTTCCCCATACCTGATCTCAATAATCCACATAAATTTGCAGGGGTTGGGATGTTATAGAAGAACAGGGAAAGCAGACACAAATAATGGAGAATGGATCATTAGACATTCACAAATGGATCTGTCATCTGTGCTGCTTTTAGAATCACATTTTTCAAACCAAGTGGTCACTCTTTGAACAAACCAGTGGCTGAGCTATGGCTTGCTTGCTACATTTATCAAAAGAGGACAATCTATTTCCTCCTGTTGAGAAAATGGCAAACAGTAAAGAGTTCAATAAAAGCCAAAAGAGAGATGGCAACCTCTTGCAACTTCAAAACAAAGACATTGGCGATGATCGGCCATCCATTCAGTATGCTGTTAAACACCCCAGAATAGATGCCTGTCTTTTGTGTGTGGGTGGGTGGATATAGAATCCAACACGCCATCTCCAAAGTAATAACCATTTAAAGAAAATGTCACACATGAGGTTTTATTATTATCATTATTTATCAAATTCATATACCGCCCTATACCCACATGAACATGCATATATTGGTGAAAACAACATTCAAAAACACATTATACTACAGGAAATTGCTTAGCAAAAATGCATGTATTAGGAAAAATTCAGACAAAAATGCTAATGAATATATGAGGGCTATTTTTGACGGCAAACTTATGTGGAAAGATGAAGAGTTGAATTTAAGATTGGGAAAATGAGGAGCTGAGAGAAACCAAAATTGATAGATTCACCCATCCTTAGATGTAATTCAGCTGCAATTCCTTTTATCCAAGGAGCTCAAGGTGGCATTCACACTTTTCCCATTCTCCATTTTATCCTCATAACCATACAAGGTAGGTTAGGCTGAGAGATAGTGACTGGCCCAAGGTCACCCAGTGAGCTGAGCAGGGATTTGAACCCTGGCTCCCAGGTCCTAGTCCAGAACTCTAGCCACTTCATCAGACCAGTTTCAGATTCAAAAATGTGCTTCCAATTTTGCTTTGAGAGGCTACTTTGGCTTGTACCATAAATATAAAATGTGGATCAAGCCAAACATTATTTATACTGTTTTCTCCATCAATGTGCAGCAGTGAAATGAATGGTTGTCCTTCTAAATATTGTTGCTCCAAAATGGTTATTTGCCACTTTTCATCGCAAAGTTATGTCTTCCCAGGTGGTGGGATAAAGGTGTGTCAAGAATTGCTGAACACAAAATACTGATGCTCTAATGTCATAGATACTTCACACATGCACACAGTTGTTGAATATGCATTCACACAACTCAAGTACTGTATAGAATTGAACGATATTTGTTTTGATGTATGACTTTTCATACGCTAGGTATCCTAAAGCACTTTACAAAGCATTGAGTTCAATAATGGAGTGCACCGATTGTGTTGGCACCCTTGACTGTCATTATACACTCAGCTGTAGATCATAAATATTCCTTGTTTAATTTTTTTTTAAAAAAAGCCACACCAATTTGACAGAGAGGATGTCATTCCCATGAACTTACATTTTATGCACTAGTCTTTCATTTTTCAAACAAAGAAAAATGCACAGACCATGTCAGAGATCACAGAGATTAATATAAAATGGTCACTGTACATGGTGCTTTAACAGCATCTAAATCAAATGAGAGGAGGGATGTGGGTGGCACTGTGGTCTAAACCACAGAGCCTAGGGCTTGTTGATCAGAAGGTTGGCAGTTTGAATCCCTGCAACAGGGTGAGCTCTCATTGCTCAGTCCCTGCTCCTGCCAACCTAGCAGTTCGAAAGCACATCAAAGTGCAAGTAGATAAATAGGTACTGCTCTGGCGGGAAGGTAAACGGCGTTTCCGTGCGCAGCTCTGGTTCGCCAGAAGTGGCTTAGTCATGCTGGCCACATGACCCAGAAGCTGTATGCCAGCTCCCTCAGCCAATAAAGCAAGATGAGCGCCGCAACCCCAGAGTTGTCTGCGACTGGACCTAATGGTCAGGGGTCCCTTTACCTTTAAAGCAAATGAGATAATTCTTTGCCCTGCAGAGCCCACAGTCTACATGTCTACAGGAGAGGAGAGGATGGAGAAGCAATGATAACATGCATAGAAAAGGAAAGGCAAGAGTAAGAGTGGGCTTTCAATTCAAAACTCATCCTAAATTATACAGTTTGCAGAGTTTAATGAACATTAAAGTGCCCAATCTTGGGATCTGTTGTGAACATCTGTTGTGAGGTCCAGCACCGAGGGCCTTCTGGCGGTTCCCTCACTGCAAGAAGCTAGGTTACAGGGAACCAGGCAGAGGGCCTTCTCAGTAGTGGCACCTGCCCTGTGGAACACCCTCCCACCAGATGTCAAAGAGAAAAACAACTACCAGACTTTTAGAAGACATCTGAAGGCATCCCTGTTTAGGGAAGCTTTAATAATAATAATAATAATAATAATAATAATAATAATAATAATTTTTATTTACACCCTCCCCTCCCCAGCCAAGGCTAGGCTCAGGGCGGCTAACAAGCAATAATAAAACAAGTTGAAAGAATACAACTTAAAAACAAGATTAAAATGCAACATTAAAATATTGAAAAATTAAAATATTAAAATTCAGCCTCATCACAGGAGGAGAAAGGAAAAAGCAAGAGGGGGAGGGAATCAAATTGGCTCAAAGCCAAAGGCCAGGTGGAACAACTCTGTCTTACAGGCCCTGCAGAAAGAAATCAGATCCTGCAGGGCCCTGGTCTCATGAGACAGAGCGTTCCATCTTTAATGTTCGATGGACTATTGTATTTTAATATTTTGTGGGATGCTGCCCAGAGTGGCTGGGGAAACTCAGCCAGATGGGCAGGGTATGTATGTATGTATGTATGTATGTATGTATACATTGTTGTTGTTTAGTCGTTTAGTCATGTCCGACTCTTCATGACCCCATGGACCAGAGCACGCCAGGCACTCCTGTCTTCCACTGCCTCCCGCAGTTTGGTCAAACTCATGCTGGTAGCTTCGAGAACACTGTCCAACCATCTCGTCCTCTGTCGTCCCCTTCTCCTTGTGCCCTCCATCTTTCCCAGAATCAAGGTCTTTTCCAGGGAGTCTTCTCTTCTCATGAGGTGGCCAAAGTATTGGAGCCTCAGCTTCACGATCTGTCCGTCCAATGAGCACTCAGGGCTGATTTCTTAAGAATGGTTTGATCTTCTTGCAGTCCATGGGACTCTCAAGAGTCTCTTCCAGCACCATAATTCAAAAGCATCAATTCTTTGACAATCAGCCTTCTTTATGGTCCAGCTCTCACTTCCATACATCACTACTGGGAAAACCATAGCTTTAACTATACGGACCTTTGTTGGCAAGGTGATGTCTCTGCTTTTTAAGATGCTGTCTAGGTTTGTCATTGCTTTTCTCCCAAGAAGCAGGCGTCTTTTAATTTCGTGACTGCTGTCACCATCTGCAGTGATCATGGAGCCCAAGAAAGTAAAATCTCTCACTGCCTCCATTTCTTCCCCTTCTATTTGCCAGGAGGTGATGGGACCAGTGGCCATGATCTCCGTTTTTTTGATGTTGAGCTTCAGACCATATTTTGAGCTTTCCTCTTTCACCCTCATTAAAACGTTCTTTAATTCCTCCTCACTTTCTGCCATCAAGGTTGTGTCATCTGCATATCTAAGGTTGTTGATATTTCTTCCGGCAATCTTAATTCCGGAATGTATTAATGTATACATACATACATACATACATACATACATATATGCATACATAGTGACTCCAATGAATGTGCAGATTCTCTCCAGTTAAATGAGCCTCAGTTAAAGTGGCATCACCATGTCACCCAAGTGACATATGCCCTTTGCTTTCCCCTCTTTGATATAAATGGGGGAATCTGGTTGACCACAGTGAGAAGAGGATTGTGGATATCTGACTTCTCAAGGGTTATGTGCTAGACGCCTCTGAACCAAGTACTTGGTTTTGAAAGCAAATATCAATATTGTCTACGTAATGGAAGCCTGGTGAAATAGAGAGAGTCCTTAAGATATCTTTGGATACAGGTCCAGTGGAACGCACAGAGAAGAGTGTAGTAAATAAAACAGAGCACAGAGTCAAACAAATTAGAAAGCTTAAAAAGGACTGCAAATGATAACTCAGGGGGATCTTAAGCCTGAAGCCAACATCAGGGAAGTACCAAAGAAGTGCTGTGCCAAAGTGCCTTACTGACAAATTTAAAATTTCTGGGTGGCCCCTACTCAACAGTATTTAAATAACCCAATATGAAATTCCTGGCCTTCTAACAAAAATATACTTGCCTCTAAGATAAGACTACCATACTGGAAAGTGGTCAATGTAGTACAATACATAATAAAGGGATAGGGTGAGTTCCAGGAAATTACAAGTTGCCTAGCTGAAAAACTCTTAGAACATGTTATTAAAGATATAATTACTTTGCATATAGAAGAACAAGTCTTGCTGAAGAAGAACCAGCATGGCTTCCACAAAGGTAAGTCCTGTCTCATTAACCTTTTTGGGTTTTGGGGGAATGTCAGCAAATATAATGGTGGGGGTGATGCAGTCAAGACTGTGTTCGCAGACTTTTCCTAGAAGGTATTTGGCTTAAGAAGGGAAAATGCTACCCCTCTCCCTGGGCAAGGATGTTTGCCAGATTTAATGTGTTTAGCTTCCCAAATAGTTGATGGTGATTTATTACATTTCTGTCCCCCTCTTCTCATGGCTGCTGAGGGTGGCAAAGCAATATTATTTAAAATAAAAAACATATTCAAAGGCAATGAGAGCATCTACAAACATTTAAAATTGCCCCCTCTGCAGACCTGGCTGTGTAGTGTTAAATGGGGCAATTTGCAGTGGCCTATGGCTATAGGGGGACGCAGGTGGCGCTGTGGGTAAAAGCCTCAGCGCCTAGGGCTTGCCGATCGAAAGGTCGGCGGTTCGAATCCCTGCGGTGGGGTGCGCTCCCGTCGTTCGGTCCCAGCGCCTGCCAACCTAGCAGTTCGAAAGCACCCCTGGGTGCAAGTAGATAAATAGGGACCGCTTACCAGCGGGAAGGTAAACGGCGTTTCCGTGTGCGGCTCTGGCTCTGGCTCTGGCCAGAGCAGCGATGTCACGCTGGCCATGTGACCCGGAAGTGTCTCCGGACAGCGCTGGCCCCCGGCCTCTTGAGTGAGATGGGCGCACCAACCCCAGAGTCTGGCAAGACTGGCCCGTACGGGCAGGGGTACCTTTACCTTTACCTTTATGGCTATAGGCAATATAGATGTATCATCTTATAAATGATTGGGCCTTATTTCAGCCCACTTGCTTGTACATTGTCTCCTCATTTCCCAGTATATAGTTACAGTATTGGGCTACCTGTACCAATGACATAAAAAGTGAAATTCAGACTGGAATGGCACAAGATATATTGCAGCTGGAGGCAAAGGCAAAGTGGAACCACCATTCCATAGACAAACACTGACCCGAGTGGTAGTGTTGGACTATATGATCCTTTGGGTCCCTTCTGACTCTACACTTCTTTGATTCTATGATCTGAAGGCAGTCCTCTATTGGGAAGTTTTTAATGTTTGATGTTTTATTATGTTTTTATATGTTGAAATTATCATCATCATTGCCGTCCTTGTTTATCTGTATGCTGCCTTTCCATTGTTAAATCATGCTCAAAGCAGCTCACAACAAGAAAAGATTTACATAACTGCAAAAATATAATGGAAACAATAAGTAGGCAATAAAATTAAATGATCCTCACGTAATAAGGTCTGGCAATCAAGTAACAAATATTAATACCAGTACAAAATTAATGCCCCAACAAAAACCATACCCTACCCCAATAGTCCCTAGGCATCTTGAACAGCAAGTCCCACAGGACCTCACAAATAAGATGGTGCCAAATCTTACTTCTGTACTGAAATATACTCAGAGTCAAGTGTGGATTTCATGCTCTAAATTCAGCTCATAGTAGTGAGGAATGGAAGTTCCCCCGAAATGTCTGCTTTATATACATTATTTACACAATGGGCCCCATGTGATTGGCTAATTCAGGGATTCTCCTGTCAGCCAATCAGGTTGCTGATTCACTTCCACCTGGAGTTGGACTGGGTGGCTCCTGCGGACCAATCAGACTGCTGTATTTTGGATCCTGTTCAATTCAGTACATAACATGTACTTTTGATGCAGCAGCATCCTAGAACTCACGGCTATCCATTGAAGATGAATGCTAGAAGATTCAGCACACAAGGTGAATAAACTACGGAATCTGATCCCACAAGAGGCAGTAATGGGCACCATCAAGGATGGCATTGCAAGTGAGTTAGACAACTTCATGGAAGATAAGCCTCTCAGTGGTTTACTAGCCATGATAGTTCTGTCCTATCTTCACTGCTGGGAGGCAGTAGGCCTCTTAATGGCAGTTTCCAGAATCACAACTAGAGAGAGTGTTCTTGCACTCCAGTCCACCTTGCAAGCTTTCCATTGACATCTCCTTGGCCACTGTGAAAACAGAACACTGCAGTAGATGGATCTAATTTGGGGAATGAGGGGCCGGCTCCATGGTACAAACACCTCTGTTCTCCAACACCTGCCTGATACCTCCCAGCATCTGCAGCCTGGCCCCTCTACATTTGTCTGCTACCTCAGGTGCAGAACATGAAATTATCCCAAAACTAGTGTTTGAAGCAGGAAGCAACAGCCAGTCCCCTTGGTTTCTGTACATGGAGTGGAGAAGAGGCAACATCCTTCATATCAGGCAGAAAAATGCCATGGACTAGCCACAACCTTCCTGAAAACTGCTACTCAATAGCGTACTGACTCTGAACCTGTAGGAGGTTTCATATATCCATCACGACTAATAGCCAATGATAGATCCATCCTCCATGGACTTGTCTCATTCCTTTGAAAGCCATCTAGGTTAACAGCTATTATCACATCCCATGGAAGCAAAATGTGTCTGAATCATTTTTATGTTATGTAGATTTACATATATGCCTGTACATTTTCTGGAAGTTTAATTCTATGCTGTCATTTTATTTCTGGGTTCAAGCAATGCTGCCGTTTTTCTTTTCTAAACAGGGACGTCTGCTTTCACAACTTCTTTTTTTAATGACATCTACTAAAAACTATCACCCTCAGGAAATTAAGAAATAACAACACACCACTATTCTGTGTTTTACTTATATTCATCATTATCCTACTTATTACAATATTAACATATTTACATGCCCACTTAATGCTGAAATGCAAATAAAACAAAATGCCAGTTAAAATTAAAAGAAGGGCAAATATCTCATCTTAATGCTTTTATTATCTCTCTTACTGATTCCTTTCTCGCTTTTTTTTTGTAAATACAGAATGCTTCTAATTATACTTTAAAAAGCTGATATTAAGCAGTCTGCCTCCTATTGGATCCAAAATGACTTCAAATGACCTACTTTAATTTTATTCATTATCTCTAACTGTTATTAGAACCTGTATTTGACATATGTGGATATTATTTGATCTTTTCAAACCACATTCATTCTCATTAAGAAAGCCCCAAGACACTTGCTTTCAGAATCTTTTTCAAATATTCTGAGATTTTGCTTGTTATGTGAAATGTGACAGGCCTTTCAAGTTCTTTATTATAGTATTTTTTCCCCTCTGATGGCAAGAACCAATTATCCTTCCGCAGTGCTGGTGTGTAGTTTTGAGCTCAATATTTAAGCAATTAGTATCTGTGTCTGCAAATTAATACATCTCTATGGTTAATGCGCTTTTAATCATACAAAATAAGCAAGGATGGTCTTTTTTGGCATTGTTAAAAGTAAAGGGTTGTTTATTGATGTGGAAGGAAAATGAAAATACCTGTGTGGAGAAGAGCGGGTGTAATTTTGAGACGCTTCCTATGACTGTCTTTAATTTTCTTTTCTTGGTAAAGACGGCTACTTAAAGAAACATTTGCCCCAATTCAAAGGAAGCCTGTCTAGCATTTCACACAAACTGAACTTGTTTTCATATTTTTAAACTCAGTAATTGCTGACTATAAAGATGTATCCCCAATGACTTCAAATCCATTAAAGTTATTTGAACTTTTCAGACAAGCTGAACACTTTGAATTTGAAAAAGTGTGTGTGTGTAATTTTAGCAGGAATCTGTTTCCTGTCAGAAATTACTCTTAAACGTCATCATTAAATGTCTGTGCTATGAACCTCTGAATCCATAATAGGAGATAGATATTTTAGACTTTGTAAGAAAAAGTAACCTTCATCATATATTTAGGTCAATTCTTTGCATTTGAATTTGTCCAGGTACAATGAGCTTCTAAAATGTCTTCCAATAATCATGTGACCCAATTGTATTCTGGTACAGAACACCAATGGTCACGCAGTGCTTATCAGTTGAAATAGCTCATTTAGAAAGGAATGTGATCTATGTGCAGGTTATTTTGCTTGCAAAAATTGAATTCCTTCAGTGAAATCAACCTGAACCCACAGATGTGAGAGATGTCCATATGCACCATGTGACAACCACAGCAGATAGCCTCAATAAGCCAGTCTTCTCAGCAGTCAAGTGGTCACATTCTGCACAAGCTTGAGGAAGAAAGCTTAATAATTGTGTCTAGAAACAAACTGTTTTTGTAGGTTATTGCCTTATTTCAGACCAAGATTTCCTGATTGGTCCAGAGATTCTGATAGAATTTTCACCTGATTTCCAGCTTTTACTGCACAGTCAAATAATGTCTGGCTCCCTCAAGTACAAGGTGTTTCATTGAACTAAATCTACTTCGAGACCAGGTTGGCCAGCACAAGAGGGTGGGGTGCATCACTGGGAGAGTTTGCCCCAGGCATAGGCAAACTCGGCCCTCCATATGTTTTGGGACTACAACTCCCATCATCCCTGACCACTGGTCCTGTTAGCTAGGGATGATGGGAGTTGTAGTTCCAAAACATCTGGAGGGCCGAGTTTGCCTATGCCTGGTTTACCCTGTGCCCTACTTAGCTTCCCAATTGAGCCACCCAGGTTAGGTAAGGGGGCAGAGAAACCACCACTAGTTGAGTAGATAGCTTGTGAGAGGTGCCTCCCAAGCCTCACAATACTTCACAGGAAGTTGATTTACACAAAGTCAATTCACTGGATCCATCTAACTCACTAATGCCCAGACTGACTGGCCACAGTTCTCTAGCTTTCAGAAATCAGACATTGCTAGCTCTGCCTTGAGCAACCAGGGATCGAACCTGTGACCTTCTGCAAGGCAGATGCTCTAACACCGAGCTACAGTCCTTCCCACCATTGGCCATCTGGTTCATCTGCCTTTAGATCCAACTCCATGTAGACATAAAACAGCTTTTTCAGCTTAATGAAAACAGATTTTTTCCCCTGCTTTGTTTTGTAATTTTCCTGTTTCAAAATGTGCAGTGATAATAATAAAAATTAAAGACCCAACGTCAGGTATCTGAGTTCCTTATTACATTCTTTTGTTAATTGCCAATTAATGATTTCTTACTCTCATGAAAAAGACTTCTGCAGATATTTTAAGTCCATGCTGATATCCTGATGAATGGGTTTAATTGACCTGCAAATAGCTTTCGTCACATCCCATCCACATCAATAGACTTCTTTGTGTCTGCTTGAGATGTGCCGGTGAAAACAAAAATAGAAAAGGTTGAGAAAGAAATCTAACAATAGCTATCAAGATAATTTTAAATTATGCATAATACTCACATCAAGGTACTCCTCTGCTTGATTATGCATAGATTATTCTTATATTGTTGTTTTTAATAACAGGAGGGGAAAATAAACTCAGACATTTCTGAATATTAAGGCCTCGGAAGGTGACATTCCAGGGATCTAGCCATCTTAATTATGGGTTAGAAACTGAATTTTTTTGGTGTTTCTTTTCTTTTCAACTGTTCCTTAGGAGTTTTCACGGCTGATTCTACTTAGTACTGGTTTTTGCTGTTACACACTGGGCATATTTAGATGTTGCCCGCAAAATACAGGCCTATAACCTCTTTTCACTTGTCATATGGAATAAAGAAGCATGTCATGTCATCAACCCCTTTAGAGGACAATTACCTAGGCCTGTGAATGAGGAGCTGGCTTTCCCCTGGCCACCACATCGCTGGGGGAGAATGTTAGTAGTACCATAACTGTACCCTGATCTGTTGCCTGGCAAACTATCCTGCTGTTAACTGGTTTGGTACTGAATGGACAATGTTAAAGGATCTAATCCGTTAGAGCAGGTAGAGAGCACTTTTTCTACCCTGAGTGTTGCATTCTCTTCTGGATAACTCACTTGTGGAAATGTTCAGGGAGGCAGGAGAGGATATGTTGTTTAATGATATCCTTCCCAACTTGCGTTAGCAAGTTCTATATCTTAGCAGAGTTTAAACATTCCCCTTTGAATGCACAGTGCTTTGCTTGTTGCAGGCTCGTCTGAGTCTCTCTCTATAAAATTCCTGGTAAGATCCCTTCTTGTCTATTCTTAAAAAGAATAGACATGACAGTCTCATTAAAGTCAATATAAAAGTAGTTTACTCACAATCATTCAGTTCACAGTTGGATCCCTGAAGACAGACTTAGGACAGGCAGTCACTTCTGCTCACACATGGGAAAAGAGACAAAAATGGAGGAGGGAGCAGAAGGAGGAGGTGTGCTCCCTTGCTCAGGTTATGCCACACCCACCCCTAGTCACATGCAGAGGAAGTCTGTCCCAGCTCAGGAGGAAACAGGAAATTTCCTCCTGGGTGGTACAATGCATAACCCAGCATGTCCATTCTAGGAATGTTGTGCTTGACTGATATGTGTTTCAAGTCCCACATTACTGAGATGTACATTTCACTGTGTTGCAATCTTGGCTGAGGGTCTTGGAAGACCTGCTCCCTGCCTTGCAGGACTTTTCCCACCTGCCCTGGGAGGGCAGGCATTGACTGACTCTGGCTACAAAAAAGAAGAGAATGATGAACAGACTCTTGGACTGGGTTGTTGTTTTTGGGAGGTGGTGATAATAGTATTGGCCGGCCAATCATTCAGATTAGCTCCCAGCCTCGCAAAGTGGCACGGGGCTGGCAGTGCGGCAGGAGAAGGGTGTGGCAGCCCATGTGCCCTTTGATCCCAGCCTCACCCTCGCTCTGCAAGGCTGGGATCAAAAGACACATCGCTGTCGCATCCTTCTCATGCCACCCTGGCAGCCCTTTGCGAGGCTGGGATGATCCAAGAGCCACATCAGCCAGCCAGGCTCTTTCCTGCAAGGATGGGCAGGTGGCATAGCGCAGCCCAGCTTGGCTCCAGTGGGGGGTGTCACTCTGGTGGTAATGGTGAGGGCTAGGCTGGCATGGAGGGCTGCATTCCCCATCCATGTCCTGGCCCCCTGGCACATGTGTGCAGTTGCCCTGGGCACCAGCTAACAACTACTCTATTCTGAACTTTAAAATGGAAAGCGTAATGCTTGGTAGTCAACAAAAGAGGTTCAAAGACTCTCTCAAGGTATTTTTTTTTTAAAAAAAGTAGTATATATGCCGACAACTGGGAAACACTGGCCTGCGAGCACTCCAATTGGAGAACAGCCTTTACCAAAGGCGTCATGGGATTTGAAGACACTCAAATTCAGGACAAAATGGAGAAACGTGCTAAGAAGAAGGCACATGTGGCAGACCCTCAACATGATGAAGTCCCACTCAGAATCCTTTGTCCCCACTGTGGAAGGATGTGTGGATCCAGAACTGGCCTCCACAATCTCTTACAGACTAGCATTAAGACTGTGTTCATTGTCATCTTACTCGGCTAAAAGTGATCGCCAAAGAAGAAAATCACTCTGCCGCTGAGGACCGACAAAAGAAAGTACTTGACGTCCCGAAATACCTTTTGGATCTTAGGTCTAATTACGGAGATTTGGTTGCCCTGCTGAGAAGGAATAAAATCATCTTTAGGTGGGAGTTTCCCCAAGGTCTATTCTTCAGCTTTAAAGGAAGGAAAATAAAAATAAGATCAGTAGAAGACAAAGTAAAGTTTTTGTATAAATACGAAGAAGATTTGCAGAAGGGACTTGGAAAAGAGCTAAGAGCATCGGACAGAAGATCACCAGGTTGATGGACTATATGGAATTGTGGTTCGAGGACCCGACCCCCGCGAAGTAAAATGAAGACACAGGGACACGTGAAAGAAGGTTAATGGGCTAGAAAAGGCCACAACTTTATTGATTACAGCAATGAAAAGGTATTGGCTTAGGCATTGGATCGCGAAACAAGTGGGTTTATTCACCAGGGGTTCATCACCTGTTGATGCTAATCCAACTATAGGCTCACCCCTGATGTCACCGAGGGTCGTGCCATGGCCTCCCGCCAAGCAGGCTTCGGACGGAATACACGACCGCCAGATTCCATTAACGGAATACCCCTAGAAATTGAAGGCATAGGCGATGGCCACACCTAGCATTTCGACACACCACAACACATTATTCCAATGCCTAACCTACCCACCAATACCACCAAAAAGTTGTGACGATTGCTACGAGGTAGGCGAAAAAACCAAAAAGCCTAATGCCAAATGGAAAAACTCCTACCAGGCCCCCCGGGCAACCGGGGCGACCAACCTAAGGTCCATAGCAAGGCCAATGACCTAAGCCCTAACTCAAAGGGAGTGGAGAGTGGGTGACTCGCCCAGGACGACAAAGAGAAATGAGGCCGGGGGGAGGCTGGCACTGCAGCATAAAGGCTGCTGGACACGCCCCCCCATGGCACCTGGTTGGACGGCCACCGGGGGGGTGTGAGTGCCAGCCAGGTGAGCTGGAGGCAGGGGGCAACGCCCCCTGCTAGGAGCGGTGCTCGGGCTCCCGTCCACAACCACTCCCCTCTCTTTCAGGGAGGAGAGTCTTTGGCAGAAATGACTGGCAGAATCCGAGACCAGGGAGAAGAGTCGGTGGAAGAAGATTGGAAAAAAGTTTAAAGACTATTTATAGAAATATTGTAAAATTAATGAATGTTAGAAAAATGTTGGAATGAAGTTATATGGCTTTAGTAAAAATGTTATAAGGAATTAGGTATAAATAGATTATTAGAGTATTAAAGGAAAAATAAGGTTAGAATATGTTAAGATAATTATAGGACAGAAAATAGAGGAAGATGGAAAGGAATTGCTGAAACAATTAATAGAAGTGGAATACAAAAAGGGAGGTGTGAGGAGGTCGTTGAAACAAGTGAATGAAAGATAAGATATTGAAATTGTATGATGTGTGCTAAACTGTTTTTGTTTTGTTTTGTTTAGTTTATTGTGTTAGTGTTGTGTAATCTTTTTATATTGTATTGTACTGTCTTTTCTTTCTTTTTTCCTTCCTTTTTTGTAGTGTTTAAAAGTAATAAATATTATTTTCTTTAAAAAAAAGACAAAAGAAAGTACTTATTCATGCAGAACATAGTTAAGCTATGCCATTTACTCCCAGAGGAAATAGTGGTGGCCACAAACTTGGGTGGCTCTAAAAGAGGAGAGGACAAATTCCTGGAGGAGAAGGCTATCTGACTACAATGGTCAGCTGCAGCGGTGCTTCTGAATAGCAGTTGCTGGAAACCACAAGAGAGGAGAACTCAGGTCCTGCCTACATGTAGTTTGGCCTCTCTGGGAAGAGGATGCTGGACTAGATGGGACATCGGCCTAGGGATCTTAGGATGAGATCTGACAAGAAAAATAAAGAATTTATTTATCTACGCTACAACAGCGGCAAGAGTCTTGCTAGCACAAGGATGGAAGAATGAGGAAATCCCAAAAAAAGAACAATGGCATGAAAAATTGATGAGTTATGCGGGGATGGCCAAGTTGACATATAAATTACGAGAGAAGGACAATTGTGACATCAAGGAAGAATGGGAACTTTTTACAAACTATTAAAAAGAAAACAAAATGATCTGGACTCCTTGACAGGTTTTGAATAAACACCCACAAATTTATTAGTAGAATACAGTGATACCTTGGGTTGAAGTAGCTTCGGGTTAAGCATTTTTGTGTTGTGCTCCCAGTGACCCGGAAGTAAAGGAGCACATTACTTCTGGGTTTCACTGCTCGCGCATGTGCAGACGCTCAAAATGACGTCACACACATGCGCAGAAGCAGTGGCGTAGCGTGGGTTATCAGCACCCGGGGCAAGGCAAGTAATTTGCGCCCCCTAACCCATGGATTTGCACCCCCTAACCCATGGATTTGCGCCCCCTAACCCGTGGATTTCCCTAACCCCCAGATGTTGCGCCCGGTGCGGCCGGCCCCCCCTGCACCCCCCACACTACGCCACTGCGCAGAAGCAGTGAATCGTGACCCGCGCACGTGCAGACGCGGGTTGCGTTTGCTTCAGGATGCGAACGGGGCTCCAGAACAGATCCCGTTCGCATCCAGAGGTACCACTGTATATGATAGATAAGGCAATGATATGTACAAGTTTATAATATGCAGAGATTAAAATGTGTAAACAAACCAGAGAGGTGAGCTGAGGGAAGTCCTTGGTGGGAGGGAGAGGGAGGGATGGGAGGGAAGAAAAAGGGGGGGAAATGTAATCAGTTATATTGATTGATAATTTGTTTTGTTAAAATGGTTTAAGAAATAAATATTTTTTAAAAAATAGATGGGACATCGGCCTGATCCAGCAGGCGCTTCTTATGTTCTTAGGATTGCAGTTGGGACCAATGAATCCAGATAAGGGTAAGAAGCTAGAGCTGTGGAGAAACAGTATCAAGGAGGATAGGGGGAAAAGGAAATTCTAGTAATTAAAATGTGGGGGTTTTGTGAGGAAATATTACTACGTCCACCCTGAATTCTGTGGGTTGGATCAAAAAATCAAAATATTTGACATAGTCCTAATATGAACATGAGTTGCTCATGTACACTCAGAGGTGACTAGAGCATATATTACTGACTTAGAGCACATCTTGCATGTGTTCTGGGTCTTATCTCTTTTGGAAGTACAATATAAGCTGCCTAAGGAACATCGCTGGCCTGAGCTGTATCGGATGTTCTTTGTCCTGCGTTCAGATTATATTACAGATATGACATTTTTAACTATTGCATAAATATTTAAACACCACTCATCTCCACCTGATTTTAATTCTGCTGCCTCTCCCTCTGCATGCGAAAATTTAGTTTGCAATTTGACAGGGCGATATTATTGAGCAATATGTGATTTGGTTTAAGAGTAACCAGATTTGAAGCATCCATCAATCACAGCAAGTGCACACACAGGTCACTAAAGCTGTCAATTTCAATCAACTCTGTAATTAAATACATCACCAATATGGATTTTGTGTACGAATGTCACTTGTTCTTCAGATGTCTGCTACTAGGACAAATCACGCTTCCGTCTTTGAACGTGCTTTCTAAATATAGGGTCTTCTTCTTCTTCTTCTTCTTCTTCTTCTTCTTCTTCTTCTTCTTCTTCTTCTTCAATGCAAAACATCTCCATCCCTCTCATTCTAATGTTCCTGATCAGTGGTCGCCTAAACAGGTAATCTAATAGGCATCTAAACAGTATTTATTTAAAATGAACAATTCCACTCTTCTGCTTCAGTAGAACAAAAGTGCTGCAATAAGGGGATTTTCTTTCCCAATGATCCTCCCTACGCTCTGGTAAGGGTCTGCCCTAGACATCTCTGCCACCAAATGCTAGGCAAGAGAAGTCTCAAGTGTGTTTTGATTGTATATGTTTAAAATGTTGAAACTTAATAAAATATATTTGGTGGAAAAAACACATTTCAAAACAGAGGAATCCCCAGCTGCCATGGAAGTCAGTGGGACACATGTAAGACAACATTTCATAATGTTCTGCCCAGTTCTGCTCCTTTCCAGGTCTTCCCTTTCCCCTTTTGACACTGAAAATGGCACACGTCAGTGGTTGCACACATGCCAATCACGCTCAGGTGAGGAGTTGCCTGTACAGTTGTGCCTTGGAAGTTGAATGGAATAATAATAAGAAGAAGAATAAGAATAAGAATAAAATTTATTTATACCCTGCCCTCCCCAGCCAGAGCCAGGCTCAGGGCGGCTAACACCAATAAAATCACATAATATGTGGAAAAGGGGGGGGGGGAACAAAACCAATTTAAAATACAGGTTAAAATGCAATTTAAAATGCAGCCTCATTCTAAAATAGCCGATAAATCAAGACCATAAGGGGAGGGAAACATAAGGGTCAGACCAAGTCCATTCGACTTCCAAAACGTTTGGAAATCCAAGCGTGGTTTCTGGTTGGCTGCAGGAAGCTCCTGCAGTGTTCTGGCTTGCGAATGTTCTTTGGAACCCGAACGGCTGATGGGGCTTCCCATTGGCCAGGTTTGCAGCGTTCAGGAGCCAAAATGTCTGAGTACCAAGGCATTCAGGATCCAAGGTACGACTGTACTACAAATATATCAACGACGTGCATCACCCAACAGCAAAAATAACAAGGGAGTTGCATACCTTCAGTTTAGTCCTGGAAACACCCCTCTGACAAGATGTTGCTCACACAGTCCCTCTCTTGCAGTCTTTTCTTACAAGGTTTCCAAGGGCAAGGGGCAGGGGAGTTGGCCTGGAGTACATGGAGATGTAGGAAAGTTTGCATTACTTCTCCAGTTAAAGATAGGTAGCCGTGTTGGTCTGCCATAGTCAAAACAAAATAAAAAAATTCCTTTAAGGTGCTACTGGAAGGAATTTTTTTATTTTGTTTTTTCTCCAGTTAAAACGCTAGTGCTTCTGTTCTGCTTTCTAAGGACAAACCATTTATTTCTGGAACCAATTAATGGAAAAATAAATGCTAAACTTCCACTCTATCTTGCTATATTTCTGGACGTGGCTTTTACATCATGTGAATGCTTAAGTATAATGGAGAAATTAACAGGTAGGGGAAAATCAGGGAGATGTAATAAACCTCTGCATGAATGTAGCCTTGGACACTCTTTGATTTCCTCTTGTGTTTTCCCCACTGAAGCCCCTGGAACTGATATTTGGCATACGATAAATTGGAAATGAATGGAACTTTTTTTTATTTTTAAAAAAGGGAACCCTAGCCATTTGTTCTCAAAACAAAAAATAAAAAGCTTTTGATCTTCTGTCATGAAGAAGTAAATTTTTAATTCCAGTTTCACCAAGAGAGCAAAACTGTTTCAGTTCTTTTTCCTTTTTTTTAAAGTGAGATAATAATAAAATAAACCACCACCCCACAACCCTCTTTTACTGCTGTCGAGTGTCAGAATCTTCTATTACACTTGCTGGGAGAATGGGGGAAAGTCTATAACAAAGCTGAATTACCAAATATATATTGCTTGCCATTTGATTTAATCTTCAAATAAGCTTCAGGAAGCAGGTCCCTGGACAGTTAATCTTTAGTTTTGTAGCCCATGCACATTTTCAATAAAGTTACCAGGGAATCATGAGTCGGCCCAGTAGGGAGGGGGAAAGCATATTGTCTTATTCTACAGGCAGCTGCCTTTGGCCCGGCTAGCAAATTAAAACTTCCTGAATATAAAAACTTTATTAGATGCTCCTTTCCAATCACAAGGAGTTATTTTCTTAGAGGTTGTGGCTCCATTTGAGTCTCTCTCCTCCCCAACACAGAAACAGATACCATATCAGTTAAAAAGGCATTCTGCACTATCTTCCTAACTGGGTTGTTTTGTGATCCAGGTTTGCAATACAGTCATACCTCAGGTTGCAAACGTGATCTGTGCAGGAGGCACGTTCACAACCCACAGCATTCACAGCCTGAAGTGCCGCATCTGCGCACGTGCGTGACGTGATTTGGTGCTTCTGCCCTCTGGGGGCGGCATAACGTGACATCATGAAATCACATTACATCAGCGTCGTTGGGCACCCATGATCTGGGGCCCACATCTGTGCCCCTGCAGCCCACCAAGACAGTGCTGACCTTCAGCCCCTGCATGGGGTTCTACATATTTCCTGCTTCTCCTTCCCAGAAAACGCTTTGCCAAGCAACTCCTTCTCTTCTTTCCACTATTCCAAGCCTGGTTTAAAAGCTGACCATCTTCCGTCATGACACCACACCCACATTACCCTGGCAATCTTCCTCTCTGTTAACTGTGGAGTATTTTGTCTTGTACCTGGCAAGGCCATCATCTCCCTCTGCCCCCTGTCTGGCGGGGGGGGGGGACCTACCTGCTTGCTCTGATTAAATTCCAGCACCCAAGAATCTAGAGGGGGCTTTCTGGCATTCAAGGATATGGGGGGGGGGTCCCTGTTCCCCCATTAACTCATAACAATATGTTCTATTTCAATTGCAGAGGTAGTAATGCTTCTGAATACCCATTCAATGCCTAGTAAAGAAACCCCACACGTTCATTTGTTTTACTTGTGGTCAAGGACAGTTATTAACTCTTTTATTTGTATAGTTGTAAACTTTCAGAATGCATTTTGTATAGTCAACCACCTAGCTATATCTGCAAATCTTAAAAAATGTAGTATAAACACTGACAACTGGGAAACTCTGGCCTGCGAGCACTCCAGTTGGAGAACAACCTTTCCCAAAGGTATCATGGGCTTTGAAGATACTTGAACTCAGAACACAAGAGAGAAACGTGCTAAGAGGAAGGCAAGCTTTGCAAATCCACACTGTGATCAAGACCCACCCAGATACCAATGTCTCCACTGTGGAAGGACGTGTGGATCCGGAATTGGCATCCACAGTCATTTACGGACTCATTGTTAAAACCATGTTTATGGAAGACAATCTTACTCGGTTACAAGTGATCTCCAAAGAAGAATCCCTCTATATCTGTATTTTATTGTATTTGATCCTTTGCTATGGCTTGTGGCTGATGCAAATAAAGATTTTATTTATCTATCCATCTTCTGAATACCAGGTGCTGGGTGCCTCAGGAGGGGTCCCGCTTGTCCTGGCCTGATTCAGAAGCCTCTGCTTATGCCTTTATGTTCTGTTTGATAAAAGAATCTCTCTCTCTTTCTCTCTCTCCTGTTCAGAACAGGCTATTTCCTATATGCTAGAACTGAAAAACATCAAAAAAGGTTTTTAAAACTTTTTGACCGAAATGCCTCCTGTGAAAGCATAATCACTCTACAGCCCAACCAGAGAAATTGGAATAAAGTTACAGGTACATTAACCTCAATTTGCTGATTTAAGCTTCTTGCCCCCGCCCCCCCAAACCTCTCCAACCACCTTTTTTCCTGGTCATCAGCAGTAACAGGTGATAACTTCCTGGCAATTTCTAGTGAATTATATGACACAGTTCATTATATTTCAGGAGAATCCCTCAAGCAAGGCTATAAGTCACCAGCCCTCCACATGCAGGCTTCAGATAAAATGATAGAATCACCCAAGTGTATGCACATGCACACAGACACTCTGGCACGTACTCACACACAATATATTTCCTTGGGGTTTTTGTTTGTTTATTTTTCTGTGAAGCCAACAGGGACCCTTTGAAATAGTGAACAGGGTCTGAAGCAAAACAAAGGAGAAGAAC
This sequence comes from Podarcis cretensis, assembly GCF_951804945.1. NCBI lineage: Eukaryota > Metazoa > Chordata > Lepidosauria > Squamata > Lacertidae > Podarcis > Podarcis cretensis. The sequence goes on from NC_137179.1 coordinate 15,910,969, forward strand.
CAGGAAGAGGTTGGTAAGAGAAGTCATAATGAAATCAAGGATAAAGACTTGATTTCAGATTCTAGTGGTGGGAAGAAGAACCAGAACTCAGCATGATGGACAGTTGTTTGGGTCCTCGTGCTTAGGCAGGGCCAGTTAGGGTTGCCATACATATGGAATTTCCCAGACATATCCAGAATACTGCATCCGGACATATGGCAGCCCATAACATCCTCAGAAATATCTCAAAGATGTGGGACTACCTTTGAAGGTGACCTGGAAACTACAACTAATCCAAAATGTGGCAGCTAGACTGGTGACTGGGAGTGGCCGCCGAGACCACATAACACCGGTCCTGAAAGACCTACATTGGCTCACAGTATGTTTCCGAGCACAATTCAAAGTGTTGGTGCTGACCTTTAAAGACCTAAACGACATCAGCCCAGTATACCTGAAGGAGCGTCTCCACCCCCATCGTTCAGCCCAGACACTGAGGTTCAGCTCTGAGAGTCTTCTGGTGGTTCCCTCCGCAGTGAGGGAACAGGCAGGCAGAGGGTCTTCTTGGTAGTCATGCCTGCCCTGTGGAATGCCCTCACATCAGATGTCAAGGAAATAAACAACTAACTGACTTTTAGAAGACATCTGAAGGCAGCCCTGTTTAGGGAAGTTTTTAATGTTTGATGTTTTATCACTTTTTAAAAATTATTATTATTAATATTCTGTTGGGAGCTGTCCAGGGTGGCTGGGGAAATCCAGCCAGGTGGGTGGGGTATAAATAATAATAATAATAATAATAATAATAATAATAATAATTAGTGATTTTACAAACAAAGTCCAGCAGCTTACCTTTTGGGGCAGGGCCCCTGTGCTAGCTTCCCAGCAGGTTAATTGCTGTTGCTTACAAGAATGAAAAGGGTCAAGGAAGCAGGAAGGTCAGCACAACGCAAATGCCACCACAGCAAAAGCAAGAGGCATTCACAGATCTGAAGGGCATGTTCCAGTCAGGCAAAAACATTCTGTGTCCAAAGGATGGCCAGGCAAATACAATCAGGGAAGGTACAATGCAGAACCGGTGAGGGCTGTGGCTTGGGGAGAATCCTGAGGTCCACACAGAAAGGCCTGGAGCCCAGCCCTGAGGTTTGGCCTGAGGTTCCCCATCCCTGGTGTATCTGAAAGGTGGAGTGTTTGCCTTTTGAATCTCTAGAGGTAGCCCACAGAGGGAAGTGTGTGTGTCAGGGAACTGCCATCGGAGCCAGAGGCGGAGGGAAGGCTCCAGAGGGATGCCGGAGAGGGTCCCAGTAGGGAGAGAGGCAGCCCATCTGGTGGGGAAGGAAATCAGCGTAGCACCAGTGGAGAAGGGGGGCAGATGGGGGAATCGGAGAGAAGGCTCCTGGACTCCTCACCAGAGACCAGCGGGGAGAGCACGGGTCCTCCGCTGCCCACACCCTCCCTGCGCAGTAGACTTACGCGCAGGGAGAGTAGGAGGCGACTGGGCGTCAAAGAACTTCTTTGCTGGAAGAAGTTCAAGAAATGCCCACTGACGGATTCTGCCAGCGATTGAGACAGCCACGGATGGGTGGCTGTCCGGACAGAAAGGGTTCACCCAGGTGACTCAGCCAGGTGTGGCGACGACTTACGCACGAGCAACCCCCTTAGAACCATTACAGTGTGCAACAATTGGCTGCTTCTAAAGCAGTGGGGAGCCAGCGGGGTTTGTGCGCAGAAGGTCATCAGGCGGCAACAATGATGGAACAATAAACGATGGAGAAAGACCAGAAATAATGGAACTTCAAATAAGTGAGATGATGAAATGGGGAGATTGCGAAGCTCTGCAGCTAAATTCACCAACTCGGATGTGCTATAAAACTCAACAATTATACAACAGAAGTTACCAAAGCTAGTATTCATCTTTTACAGTGGCAGTGCACAGCCATATCACTCTCAAACTAAACTATAGTTGTTGATGCTTAAACAAAAATTTCAAAAAAGAACTCAGTCACTTTGTAGGTACTACCCTCTTCCTGGAAGTCAAAGTAGGTATTTTTGACATATGCTTGCTGTGGATGTCACATCATTTGTTAATAGCATGCTCCTGTTCAGTTACAACACTTTAAAGGGAGGGACTGTGCCCAACTCTCAGCCCCTTTGCTCTTCCCAGTAAGCAACAGCAACACACCTGCTAGGAATCTTAGTGTAGCACCCCCACTCCTCTCAGCAGCTGGTTCTGTGTCTTTTGCAAAATTGCAAAGAAATTGGACATTTTTGAGCTTTTCCAATTTTGTCCGGACACTACTTGTGGATATGTCCAGGAAATTCTTGATGTATGTCAACCCTATAATGCAAACTTCATCTGCAGCTATACTCAGTGCAGGATACACACAAGCCCTAATCTTTAGATGCTTCCAAGATATGTTCATTGGAAGCCACCCTGCCTCTCCAGTTCCTGACCTTTCTACACTGAATTGCAAGGTCTGAAGGGAGATTCCAAGGATGTTCAGGAGAACGTGCCTGCTGTCCTTCCTGTGATACAGACCCTTACATGCTTAAGGGTTCCAGTCACAGGGAGAACTCCTAGCACATTTAGCTGAACATGCCGGCAACCCTACGCACACTTTTCTACTCAACATCAGAAAGTCAGGGAAAATTAGAAGCAAAAGAAAAAGGGGGGAAAGGGCTTTTACTAGAGAGTGGACTGGTGTTGTTAATATATTTTATTTATGAATCACTTCCTATGAAGCATCCCTAAGGGATTTTTACATCTCTGGTGGATAAATAAAATGACTGTTCTTCTCATAAACAAGACCATTGCCATCCCAGAGACATAATCTACCTAGCTGAACTGTTGATCTGTCTGTCTGTCTGTCTGTCTATTTATCTCTTACTATTTATTAAAGTCCTGAAAATTCATAATTTCTGTATGAATTTTTCCAAATATGCATATTTTTGTATCTAATTTTACCTAATATAATGCACTCTGGTATGTTATATTCATTAATATACACATTTTATGCTAATGTTGCCCTAGTATATGCATCATATATACATTACTTGGCTGGAGGATTGCCTTGCAAAATTCAGAGACATGCAAATTAAATAGGTTTGCTTTAAATTAATCAAATCCCCTCTTCCTAAATATATATAACAAAGGTGTTATCCACACAGGACAATCAACCAACTTGCTCCCCATCTTTTTCTTCTTTTTTTTTAAGGAATAGGGTTTTATTCATTTAGGCATTTTCATTTTTTATCTCACATTTAAAGCACTATGATACACTTTGACACTTCCCTCCCAACCCCATGTGAACTGTAGTTTCCTATAGGTGCTGAGTGTTGGTAGAAGATCCCTATTTCCCTCACATAGCTTCAAGTTTCAGCATCCGCTGGGAAGAGAGCTTGATCGTTAAACCCCTCTGAGGATTCTAGCACTGTGAAAGAAACAGGAGTCTCCTAACAATTCTCAGCACCCATAACAAGCTACAGTTCACAGGGTTATTTAGGGGAAGCCAGGATTGTTAATGTAGTGTAATTGTGCTTTAAATATATGGTGCAGATGTGGCCTAGAAGCAGAAACCAATAGTGCGCAGAAGTATTTCCATGAGAGACACCCTAGATTGAGATGTTCAGGGATGAGGGCGTGACGCTGATGTTCAGGTGCTGTCTTCCATTGAAATTAGGTTTCTGAAAGTTACATGGACTAGGAGCATGGCCTTCTTTGTAATGGCACTTTATCTGTAGTATACATTCATTTGCTTGAGAAGCCCAGAGGGTATATTGCTTCTTGAGTTGCAGGAAGCAGACCATGCAGTTATGATATTGCTCCTGTTTTTCTTCTGCTGCTATCAATTTTATATTGTTGTGTCCACATTTTATTCTTCCCTTTAGCTGCTCAATTTGAACCCCCATGATGGGGTGAGCTCCTGTTGCTCTGTCCCAGCTCTGCCAGCCTAGCAGTTCAAAAGCACACCAGTGCAAGTAGATAAATAGGTACTGGTGTGGCAAGAAGGTAAATGGCATTTCCATGCGCTCTGTTTTCCGTCACAGTGTTCTATTGCGCCAGAAGTGGTTTAGTCATGCTGGCCACATGACCTGGAAAGCTGCCTGTGGACAAACACCGGCTCCCTTGGCCTGAAAGAGAGATGAGCGCTGCAACCCCATAGTCACCTTTGACTGGACTTAACCACCCAAGGGTCCTTTACCTTTCCCCCCCTCTTTTAACCTTATGTTAATGTTATGCCTACTGTTTTCTCAGCTGAATTAAGGTCACAGTAAAACAAAACAAAAACGGGGGCTAAAATTATTCAAAGGAAATAAATGGTTGTGTCTGAAAAAGCCTTATTTCTTTGTTTAAAAAAAAGTGTAACCTACACTGAACTCAGTAGAAATATGTTCAACATGGCGTCTCCCCTGCCCCCCGCCTTGCCTGACTCGCTGATTTGGTACGGGGGGGGAGGGAGTAAGGCGCTCGAAAGCCTTCAAGTCAATTTTGTTTATAATTTGAGGAATATCCATTTTGCCGATTATTAAATTAAAGACAATCTAACCTTGAAAACACCTCTATCTGCAGAAAGAGCAACACTCCATCACCTATTTTGATTCATTAATGTATCGTTTTAACTTGGTATGACACATGTTCAGCAATCCTAATTACATTACGGCCTCCCTATTACATCAACTCGGCTCCAAGTTTCTGTCACCGCAAGTCCAATTTTCCAACGCGGAGCAATCCTGTGCACTCCTTCCTTATTAGTGTCATCTTTAATGTAGCAGGGAGTGTGAACCATTTCTTGGCACTGAGAGTTTAACAGCAATTAACCCCTGCTCTGTCCCCAGGGAGAAGTACATCAGCAACTTGCCAAAACAGTGTAAACAAGCTCGCCAAGATCAATGCGGAACCGCACTGGCTGCAGAGCACCTAGTGTATTAATTTAGGATTTATATATAGATATAGAATATAAAGCCAAGCAGTAGGAAATTCTCAGCATGGCTTACACCAGGTAAAATATTTTCTTAAGGTTGGAAAGGGGGAAAGGATCCCTGTATTGCTGTACTGTATTTACAAGATATATGTTGGGGGGTGTGTGTGTTTTTTTAGGTATGTGGGGGAAATTCGATCCAGTTTGCAATTAAAGGTGATTTTGCACTTCCCGAAACAACAGTGTAAAATGTGCCTAACAATGCATATATTAGGCAACATTTTTTAAAGAAAAGAATGTGTTAGACAAAACTGCACACAAAATAGGCATCTTAGAAGAATTTTGCACAACAATGCTGATGAATTTCACGAGGAGCTTTTTGTGTGTGTAAATACAATTTGATATGGAAATGTGGAGAACTGAATTTAAGACGGAAAGAATGAGAAATAGATACCCAAAACTGATCTGAGAGAACCCAAAATCTGTCTATCCAACATTGTTTCCAGTGATTTACCACACGGGCTGATTTAGAGGGGGTATAGGACACCAAATGTATGTGATACTCAACAAATTTCCTAGCTATTTCAAACCTCTTTGGGCCTCCTGAAAGAATCCTCAGATGTTCTTTGTCCAAGCAGGAATCCCCAAATTTGCTGTAATTTTTGCTGTAGAATCCACTACCTCTGCATATTAGGCAGGTATTTTCTGTGCTTCATTTTAGACACAGCTTAAAACATTTAAATATTTTTATTTGTGGCTCAGTTCAACCCATATTTGCCTCTTTATATTTGCCCCTTATCTATGATTTTATTATGTTACCTTGACCTACTTAGGGATCTAAGAGGTATTGATTTGTTTTTGGCTCTGTATGTATCACATGCAGTGCTGTTTTCGTTCTGCTGCAGTTTGTCTTCTGACAAAAAACACATTATGCATCTGGCTGTGCACTATGGCAGAATTTTACATGATTATCATTGCATTATTCCAATCCCTCAATTTTATTGCAATGGACATAATGCAAATTGGGGCGATTATCAATGACATATTGTATGCAGACTGAAAACCACAACAGCAAATGCCAATTGTCTTCACTGGATTGCTTTCCATTCCAAATATGGAATGAATAAGTGAACACCAGTACTCTCCTGTTTCCATTTTCCTTGGAATTCTCTGACATTTCTATAGACACTGCTTTGAACAGATTTTTTTTTATTGTAGATGGTGATGATTTTGCAGTACAGAAATATATGCATAAATATATAGGACTGTAGTTGAAATTGAGCTATGTTTTCTCTCTCACTGTGGCTTGAGGTGGCTTAGACAAATCAAAATCAAAAGCACCCATCAAACAGTGTAATTAAAAACAATTAAACATTCCTCAAAACACTTTAAAATTGCAAATATCAAAAGAACTTGCTGTTTCTCTCCTAGTTGCCATGGGTTTGTGCAAAACAGATGAATCTTACATATATATTTTTAAAGTCTAACAAGATGGAACATCGACAGACCTTTTCAGAAAGGCTGTTCCAAACCATGATGCCCAAAGTGATAAAAAAAAACCTTGATCCTTCTAGTAGCCTTTTAGAGGTTTCTATTCTTTTCTTACATTTGCATCCACACCTTGATTCCTCAACAGAACCCAAGGTGGCAAACATGTGATTCTCAGGAGGCTTCCTATCTAGGCACCAAGCAGACCCAGGCTTGCTTAGCAGCAGTAGGGATGCGGGTGGCACTGTGGTCTAAACCACTGAGCCTCTTGGGCTTGCTGATCAGAAGGTTGGCGGTTTGAATCTGCACAATGGAGTGAGCTCCTGTTGCTCTGTCCCATCTCCTGCCAACCTAGCAGTTCGAAAGCACACCAGTGCAAGTAGATAAATAGGTACCACTGCAACAGGAAGGTAAACGGTGTTTCCATACACTCCGGTTTCCATCATGATGTCCTGCTGTGCCAGAAGTTGTTTAGTCATGCTGGCCACATGACCCAGAAAGCTGCCTGTGGACAAACACTGGCTTCCTCGGCCTGAAAGAAAGATGAGTGCTGCAACCCCATAGTTGCCTTTGACTGGACTTAACTGTCCAGGGGTCCTTTACCTTTTTATTTCTCCATAGGAATAGTTTTGTGAGGAAACAGGGGGTTCTATCAGAGAATTCTCAGCACCCTCTTGAAAATACAATCTCCAAGATTCCTTGGGAGAAGCCATGGCACCTAAAGCAGCATGGTCAATGCCTAGGGATGGTGGGAGTCCTCTGCCCCCTCAACTTTGGGCTCTAGAATGTGCATGAATGTACATTCTAGAAAGTGCAGGGTTTGTTATTCATGAAGTGCCTGGCAGGTAGTCTGAGGAACCTGAAAGCTGTGTCTGTGGGAAGCATTTCTTTAAGCTGTGCTAAAAGTCATCTGAAAGAAGGTGTACAAGGCACATATGGAAGATGGCATGATGCTCAGATTCCCTTTGATCTTTAGGTTTTCGGCACAGCAGGAGAACAGGACCTGTTGTGGGCACAGGTCCTCATCTAGGAGTACTTATTGTGACTTCCAAAAGTCTCAGTCTGCAAGAATATTGGTAGAAAGTTAGGGCAGGGTAACCTGATAACAGACACATCAGCTATTCAGGTCAGCTGCAAGCCAAGATGAGCAGTTGCCTTTGCGTGTATGTGTATGTGTGTGTGCGTGTGTGTGACACCATTAGCATCAAAGGTACCTAAGGCTGAGCATCAGAACCCACATTCCTCTTTTTAAAAACCAAACTCTTAGGAATTAATCAAGCACGGCCCAAGCTAACTTTCCAATGAGGAAGAGTTTCAGTTTGAGTGGCTTTGGGGTATTGTTTAAAAAAAAAAATTAGTTTGCACTTCAAATGGTTTACAAATCACCCTGGGACAGCCCTACTTTCAGTGGAGCCCATCTTTAATAATTGACGGCCTGGACACCTGTTACTGCCTCCATATCTTAAAAAAAAGATTAATTTAAAGGGAATTATTGACATAATACAGCACACCAACTCCTGTTGATGAAAAATGCAAAATCTTAATTGAATGCTGGCTCCTAGCCACCAACCTAGGGCAACTTCAAAAGCAACAGCTGGGAAAAGCATCTTTCTTAGATTTTAATTACGTAAACCACTTAGCTTTCAGCTTCCCCCCCATCCCAATGTCAGAAGGTACGTCTGTCACTTGTAGTCACTAGTCAAGTGATGAGAGGTGCCTTTGCTTGCCTTCGAGGCATAATTTGGTGTGGATAGTTGTAGAGAGCAATGGAAGCTGATGATGTCCAATAAAATATTTTTCTTTCTCTGTTTCTTTCCTGACACAGGTCATCATACAGACAAACCATGGGCATACCTGTGCCAAACCCAGTAGCAGACAGTGGGCTGGGATGGAGATGTTTCCCTAACCTCCCAACAGGTGAATGGCTGTAGCTTACCTGGAAGGGAGAAGTTGGGGGGAGGGTGGTGTGCTGACATCACACTGGCAGGAGCACTTCGTTAGCTCAGCTATGTGTTTGCACTGTGCTGACCCCACCACTGCCTCGCCCTGCTTCCACCTATTAAGCATCAGTGGTTTACCTGGTTAGGTAAACACCTCTGCCACACCTTGCAGTCCATGACTGCATAAACACCAACAGAAATGGAAGCAGATAATTGTGGAAGGCTGGCAAATCTGACCCTGTAAGCTGTTGTTAAGATGAGAGGCATCTTGGGGATGTCGCTCAAGTTACTCTGCATGTTCTTAAGAGGGGCAGCATTCCCATCAATCTTGTGGACTAGAAACTTGGCTTCATTTTTTTAAAAAAAAAATGAAAGCGGAGATTCACAAGGGAATTCTGTGCCCATCACTAATAGATGTTTTTTTCACTTGGTGTACACCCCTCCACTTCAAAGCAAAATCCGTGTTAGAACTGGAACTATGGCGTCCCAAAAGGGGGGGAAACAACACATTTCTCTCTGTGTGTCTGTCTGTTTCTCTCTCTGCCTCTTTAGCTTGACAGCACCTTCAAAGACAGTTCAGCAGGCCTATGTGCTGTACATACTCCAAAGAAAGTTAACAAGGAACTGTGAGGCAATGTAGCAAGAGTGACAGCATATGCTAAGCATGAATAAAGGAGGTGAGCACCACAGGAGATATATAAATGGACCGGCAACCTTTTTAAAAGGTCAGTAACTCTCTGTTATAAATTGATTCCAATCATTTCAACATGGCTTTGCTGGTACTGGGTAGAACAGCAGCCTTGGCTTCTTCCGAGCTTGCAGGCTTCTAGCTCATGTCATCTTCATCTTTTGCCAGTGGATATTTTGCACATTGTTTAGTTGATTAATTCAGACCCATTTCGAGATACCGCTTTTTCATGCCGGCGCAGAGCTTGACATTTTGGCTTATTATGACCCGCGAAGCAAGCATCTTCAGCATCTCAGAGGGCAGTGATATTCAGCAACCTGAGGAGGAAAATATTCTCCTTCTGTGGACGCTCCTTTGCAGCCCTTCTGATACAATGACAGAATTAGCTCTTGGCGGACAGTTGCTAAACACATGGAGGGAGAAATCAGGAGTGCCCTTGCTGTTCCTTCTCTGTCCAGAGACATTGAGCATACAGTTGCACATGTGTAGGTGCTGCACACAAAATCCCCATGATCTCGGTACATGCAGTAGCAATCTGCAAACATGTTGCATGTGTGAAAACTCATTTTTATCCCCAATTCTCCCCAAACCCCATGAACCTTGTAACATTGATAATATGGTGCATGAGCTTGTTTGCTTTCCTCTTCCCTCCCCCTCCCCTTTTCCTTTAGTGTCATGTCTTTTTAAAGAGGTTAAGCCTCTGGGCAAGGCCCATGCTCCTTCAACTGTTTTGTAAGTCATTCTAGGAGCTTTTCTTGCTAAAGAGATGGGGTATAAAAACTTCAGATAACTAAATCAATTTTTATTGCACAAGGGTTTCTTGGAAGTCATCTAGTCCAACCCCTTGTAGGACTCTAAACCCTCACCAAAAACTGTCTGCCCTCTGCTTACATACATGTAGTAAAGGACATCCCACCATCTGCTACTGTTGAACCATTCTTACCATTAGGACATTTTCTGAAACATTTAGTTGAACTCTTCTTCCCTTCAATGTCAACTCATAGGTTCTAGTTCTCCTTTTTTTCTAAAGCAACAGAAAACAATCCTTCTCCATCTTCAGCCCTGCAAACATTTTAAAGCATCTCTCCTCCATCTTCTCTTTAGGCTCAGACAAACAAACAAACAAACAAACAAACAAAAAAAACAAACAAACCCTCTTCAGACCATTTCCCATAGGACTTCATTTATTGATCCCTCTCAAACCTTGTTAGCCTCTTCTGGACACACTCCTGTCTGCCAATTTCCTTCTTAAAATGTGGTGCCCAGAACAGGAGTGTGGGACACACAATATAACCAACTGCAGATAAAATGATATCCATAGTTGCAGACTGTATGGTGTGGAGGCACACAAGGCCAATACATTACCAAAGCTAAGCGGGTCCGGGCCTGGTCAGTGTCTGGTTGGGAGACCACTTGGGAATCACTTGTATTCTGCCTTGGGTTCCATGAAAGCAGAAAGAACAACAGAATCATGGAATGGTAAAACTGGAGGACCCTGAGGGTCATCTAGCCCAACCCCCTATAATGCAGGAATATTTGGCCCAATGTGGGGCTCGAGCCCACTGCCCTGAGATTAAAAGTCTCATGCTCTACCAACTGAGCTATCCCAGCTCAAAGGTAGGATATAAAGATAGAGGGTGGGGAAATACATACCTACTACTGTGGATATATATCCTGAACGCAAGATGCCAAGGAGGCAGAAATAAAGTCAGTGTTTCACACATCCCTGTTTAAAATGTAGCCATAATGAATGAACACAAGCACAAGTCACAGATCCTTTCAAGACAGATTTCACACGGCATCCATGCATTTAGATGTTATGGGGGATTCTGTCTGTCCGTTGTCTTAAAACAACCTAATCATTGGCTGTCAACCCTTAGAAAATTTGGCACCACTTTCGATTTCTGTTTATGACAGCTCACAGGGAGTCATACTGTGAGTTGCATCCGCCTGTTTCAGCACCCAATTAGGAGTGACAAACGCATGTGTGGTTAATACAAACAGCATACGCATAGACTTTAATGAAGCATGCCCCTTCCTTAAATCATTGACTTGCTGCACTCAGCTTCAAAGACCCACTGAAGGAAAGCCAGGATTATGGGAATCTAGAGACCTGATCCTACCAATTTTTTGAGGTTTCGATACACTGATCTTAGGATGATTCAGGCTAAACTTTTTGCAGATGACATCTCAAGCAGCACCGGATGCTGAACCGCATGGCGTAAGCTGCAGAAGCCCCACTAAATTCAATCGTATCCCATTTCCCTCCATTGAGTTCTGAACTGAAAAGTTCCTTCTATTTATGTGGACACATGACACGACTTAGCTGCACACCCAAGACTGTTGATGTTGTTGTGAAACGTACACTGAAAAGTATGCAAGCAGGAATATACAGACATACCTCAGAAGTCAAATGGAATCCATTCCGGTAGTCCGTTCGACTTCTGAAAGGTTCGGAAACCAAGGCACGGCTTCCAATTGGTTCCCGATTGCGCAGGCACGCTGGAAACAATAGCGGAAGCTGCGTTGTATGTCTGGGTTTAAAAAAAAAGTTTGAAAACCAGATCACTCACTTCTGGTTTTCAATCATTTGGGAGCCAGAATATTTGACTCCCAAGGCATTCGGGAGCTGAGGTATGACTATACACTACTCAGCCTACTTCTTAATTGTTTTAAAGTAAGGAGGATCAAGAGTCAAAGCCCTGTTACCCAGCTACCTGAAAAAATGAAGATACACTGAAACCGAAGTCACCAGACCCTTATATATAGTGGGAGGTTGGGGTGGGGCTTTTCTCAGGAGGGTAGTAGGAGATGGGTGATTGACTCAATGGGTATGGTAAACCTGTTGACAACTGTTAATGACTGCAATTAGTCCTACAGGAAAAAGCAAGGGATAGTATGCAGATGATTAGCATATGTAATGAGCCACCCCCACCCCACCCTCCCACTATATATAAGGGTCTGGTGACTTCTGTTTCAGTGTATCTGAAGAAGTCTGCATGCACACAAAAGCTCATACCAAGAACAAACTTAGTTGGTCTCTAAGGCGCTACTGGACATTTTATTTTATTTTTTATTTCGAGTATAGACTAACTCTGCGATATTGTATGCAGATCCATCAAGGTGTTTGGGGGTGGGGAGACAACTTTAAAGGTTGATTCTTTAAACAAAAGAAAAGTAATGGATCCACATGTGGGAAAAAATAATCCAATTTTTCACTCCCTTCGCCAGATCAGTGTGATTGGAGAGCCTTGGGAAAACAATGCTAGATCCATCCATCAAAACAAAAGATTCTCACACTTTTCACCCCATTGCCTCACAAACACCAAGTCTTCCCCCATTAAATTTGGTTCAGCTTCTCAGAAGAGAAGAGAAAAATTGCCATGCATTTTTTCTGACAACAGAGGCTACAGAATAACTATACCTTGTTGATGTCTCAGTCTGATTCAGGATTGTTGGGACTACCCTCAAATCTCATTCATTCATGGCCACCACAGAGTCGGTGCACACCCCTCGTATTTAGGGAATTCCTGGAATATAGCATATTTTCTAGGTCTGCAAGAACTTGCCATGTGTGAAACACCCATTGCTATCATGACTGCATAGATGTCTGCAGGGTGATTTTTTCTGTTAGTGCAGTTAAGTATTCTCATCTGCTAGAAGTCAAACGAGATGGCCTAACTCAACGCAAGGCACTTTTTGTGATGATATAAGCTAAGTCTGCTCCAGCCTGTGCACCACATGACTTCGGTCTAATTTCAAACAGATTTTGTATCAAGTAGAGATAGGACATTTTTGTGAGGTCCTGTGGATTAACTGAATCCCCAGGGGCTCTTCATGACCTTCTAAAGGAAATTTTACAGGCTAAGTTATCTCCTAAGGTCAAGTATAATATCACTTTAATATCTGATTAGCCCGCTGTACCGGCAGGGGCATAAACGTGGCTTTCTAATAGGTCATCTCTACGGAACAGTCCTTCTCACTCCTTTGTGTTGCCTGAAATAAGAGCCATTCTCAAGCTGAAGACCAGGCGGTCATGAGAGTTGTATGAAACCTTGACTTTGCACATCAGCCTCTCTCCCCAGCAATCCATTGGCTTGCCACCAGGACCATCTCAACTGTTGGCCTCGCTGAGGAAGGCTGGGGGCAGCTGGGAGGGAAGGCAGGTCTGGAAAGGAAAGAGAAGGTCTTCCTTGAGGAGGAAGGAGGGGGGAGGAGTGCACAGGTCCCAGCCACTGCCCCTCCTGCCACCCTTGGCCACCAAGCTTGACTAGGATGGCCACTTGCATCATCCCCACACAGCGCTTGGTGAGGGGCTTGGCTGCCACTGCTGCTCATTGCTAGTGAAGCTGCAGAGTTATAAATGCCATGGTCTCTTGCAACCTTGAGGTAATGGTTTACTACAGGGGTGGAGCCATCTGCAGGGTGTCCCCCCTCTTCCCAGAGCACACCCCTTGCTGGCTCTCCTTTACATCATCACTGAGTACCTTGGGCTGACTGGAAATGTCCTTGAACTCTGATAATGTCTCTTGCTTGCCTGGACGGAGGACACAGAGAGTGTGTGTAGCACAGTGCGCCACTTCCTGAGATGGTCTTTTCTACTGTCAAACAGCTTGTGTCACTGTTTCCCCAAATGTTCAGCGGAGAGCTGCATTCTCAAAATCTCTGCCCATATATTTTAGTTATGCCCACCAGAGCAAGGGGAGAAGTCTATCAAACCAGGGCTTGTCAACCTTCTTGGGCCCCTGGACTCAGAGAAACTGTTATGGACACCACAAATGCACAACCAAGCACATGCCATCACATTGAGTTTAAAATTTAAAAAAACAGGTTTAATTTCAGCAGGGAGAATATACCCGGTGGGTACCAGGGAAGGTCTGTGCAAGTGCAGGCGATCATGTTGGTGATCTCAGTACTGCATCATCATATAGCTCTTTTTTAATATAAAAGGGGAAATCCATGGCTATATATATATTCAATGGCAGATTTCAGTCAACCTAAATAGTTCAAATGTTTGGGAGCTTCATAAATATGTACCATTTGTGATGAATCTGTTAGCTCTTTAAGTTTGTGGTTCACTGGGGGTTCATAGCTGATATTGCACTTTTGTTGTTTTCAGCTGCCTGGCTTTTTGAAAGAAGAAATGAAATATATGCTGCTAACACTCTTGAAATATAGGGAAGTTGATTAAAGTGACTGGAAAGAATGATTGGTTCCTAAGGCACCACTTCTGCAAGCAAACTTCTCAAGAAGAGCATCTCCCTGTGCCCAGCTTGTTGCTTCACAATTCTGAAAGCATTTTCTCCCAGAGGAGGTGTCCTGCTGATGGTGGACTTCGTTTCTTCTGAGAGATCATCAGCCTGCTCAGGGCACAAATGTACACATCTGCTGTCATAGATAGCTACAGCGAACATCCATGAAGTGATAGGCAGGGCCAGTCCAAGACATTTTGCTACCAGTGGCGAATCAGAAAATGGCATGCTGCCCAGGAATCATAGTTTGTTTTGGGTGATATATAGATGTAGAACAGGAAACCGTCACTCCTCTCATTTGCCTCCCACCTTCTCTGTGGCCCCACCAGCAATGAGTGAGATGCTACACTCTGTCTCCCACACTCCTTGGTATCTTCCATCCAGGTGCGCTCACAAGAGGCATTATCAGAACTCAAGGATACATTCCAGGTACCCAAGGTTGATGTAAAGGAGAGCCAGTAAGGGGTGTGACCTGGAGACAGCCTGTGGTTGGTTTCCTGCCTAAGGTTCCCCACCCTTTTAGCAAGCCATTAGCTTGAGATTGCAAGAATCCATGGCATTTACATCTAGAAGGGGCAGCATAATGAAGTAGAGCAGCCAGGCCTGCAAATAAATTTTGGCTGAGAGAGTATGAACTGTTCATGGCGATCTTCTTGGGCTTCTTCTGGGGCCACCCCTAAAAGAATTGCCCCACTGAACGGTTGCTTGTCTTGCTTTTTGGTGATGAAGCCGCCCCTGAGTGGAGCAGAGCTCAAACCTCTCCTAGATTCACACCGCTTCCAGGTCAAGCATTGTTGTTCCTTCCTTGCAGCCTCTCAAAACAATTCCTATGAAGTCAACCGTTCAATATCTTGTTTCCCCTTAGATAATTTCTTGAGTTACTCATTCAGTGAAGAGGGTGTAAATTATGCTTCATTTCTATCCATGATTATTAATATATTAGACAAGCATTTTGAAAACGAAGATAAAAGCCTTCTCCAAAGTTCTCATGTGGTCTTTCTTTCAAAGCTAATGATGTGCGAATTCATTATAGAATCTCTCATCAATGGGTTGCCTGACCCAATTTTACCAATTGCCATCAGATGCTCATGTTGTTTGTTAAAGATGCTAGATCAGTGATTTGCAAATGGCGGGTTAATGTACCAACCCGCTAGGGTCATGCCTTGCTGCTGCTCCAGTTGCTATCAGTATGTTTAGCTTGGCATTTGGGGGGCCTACGAAAGCTAGATCACATGAGAAGGGATTCCATGTCTTTGTGACCTCGTGCCTATGTACTGAAATATACTGTATGTGGAGCTGCCCTTGATAGCTGTGTAGAAGCTTCAACTTGCAGATATACCCCAACATACCCTTTGGAGATGGGTATGTTGGTAGGAGCTAATTGCATGAGGGACTTGGCACCAGAACCACTTCCCTGGCAGTGGCTCTTTAGAACTGCAGTCAGGATGTTTCCCCAAACATGTTCTGTGTGTTTCTGGAGGACATGACCAATATTCTGCCATTAAGTTATGAAGGAACACATAAAGCTTTTTTATACTGGGTCCCTTGGTTCATTCCGGTTCTACACCAACTGGGGAGCAGAGATCCTGGACTTTATCCATCTCAGTAGAAGCTCTTGAAAGAGGCCTGGCTACTGGGGCTCAGCACTCTTAAGAATATCAAACTTTGTTTTTGGTTTAATTGCTCCCCAGCTACAGATTCCTATCCCCCCCCCTTATACATCCATTTGAACTCAAAGAGGATTCTAGATATTTCTGTCCATCCCCTGTTCTCTAGCCCATCAGTTCTCTGCACTACTCCACCAATCCCAATCCAAAAGTATTGCAGTGGGGTCCCATCATGTGTCTATATAGGCAGAAAAACTATTTGTGTATAACTAGAACTGCTGGCTAATCAGCCAACTTCCTTGGCCATGCCCCTGTGATCTCATTGGCTCATGCCCTCAGCAAGTCCATCCGGAACAAGCTGCCCCTGTCCCTACCTGCTGGTACCTAGGAACTTCTGTGCACACTGTTCCATCATGATTACGATCCTCCAACCCTACCTCTGGATCCTGTGCTTTAATTTTGGCACATCAAAAGTGCTTGGACCCATCTTAAGCACGAAGCTTTCCAAGGACATATTTAAACTTAAAATTATTTTTTTCACACAAAAAACCCTGTTGCCTTGCTGATTACGTTGTAAGCACTACAGATTAGGCCTCTCCATAAATTACAAGCAGCTGAACATCCTTTAGCATCAAACAGAATGACAAAAAGCTACACCATAATGAGTAATGGTTAAGGCCAATTGCTATTTAATTATGTAGATGACTTAACATCCTCCCATTGATGTTATCAGTATGTTTCAGCATGAAAGTTCTCCCACATTGCTTTGCTATGCCTTGTCCTACAAACACACTCACTTATTCACTCACTCACTTGCACAGATATGAATATTTTGCCTCTGACCATGCAGAAACGGCAGAAAAAGGAAGAAAGTGTGCTTCCCAGTTAGAGGCAGTAATGCTTTTGAATACCAGTTGCTGGAATGCACAGGAGGGTAGTTTGATCTTGTGTTCGAATCCTGCTTGCAGGTTCCCCACAGGTATCTGCTTGGCTCCCGTGAGAAGAGGATGCTATACTATTTGGGCCATTGGTCTTCATATGTCCTTATGAATCATTTGCAACCCACATGCAGCACAGTTCTATACTCAGAAAGAATTCCCATGGAATTCTATGGAGAATATGAGTTAATCCAGCCAAACCACCTCTCTCCCTCTCTCTGATAGGATTGATAACATTGCACTCACACCCAGAATAGAGAGGCAAAATGCATATATTGGTTTCTATGGGCATGTGCCCTGGTCCCCAAGCAGCATCCAAGACTCGGGGCAGGGCTGAATCAAGTCTCCACATCACTGGCAGAGGAAGAGGACATGGTCCTTGCTCTCAAACATAAGACTGGTGGTGTGGAGTCTAAGTCCACAAAGCAGGATTGCCTTAGTCAAGGACCTCCACACCAGGGATGGTGAATCTGTGGCCCTCCAGAAGTTGCTTGTCTACAACTCTAATCACCCACAATCACTTGCCATGGGTGCCGGGGCTGATAGGGATTGGAGTTCAACAGCATCTGAAGGATCACATGTTCCCCATTCCTATTTAAAATTCATATCAAGTCTGGTTGTAAGATGGAGTGCCACATCAGCCTTGGAAGATGGAGAAAGACCCACCTTAGAAACTTTGAAAGTCTTATTGAAACTCCCTTTGCTTGCACCAGTATCTATAGAGCTTTTGCTCTGATTTTGTGTTAGGCAAACCTTTGGCCACAACTCTATTTATTCTATTTATAAGTAAGTGGATTGTTTTGCGGCAAGCCAAATGGGTAGAGTTAATATCTGTACAAGGACATGCCTCCTGCATGAATATGATCATGAACAAAGCAACTGCATTAACATTTGTCCGCTCCCGCATTTTTGAGTCGCTTAAGATTTTCCTCTAAAGCACTCTGATTATGCCCTCTCTCCTTTTGTCTTCCATTTCTTAGTTAATTTGACAGGTGAGGAGATTCTATAGCTCCTAGATTTTTTAGTTGGCTTCCTTTTCATAATAACACTTTTCTGATTTTGTACCTAATCCTTTGGTAGCCTTTGAGTCTTGATTACAAATGCACTATCAATTTCTTTGGAGTGTCTGTGCATTGTGCTCTCTGCAGGAGCAGTAATCTTTTCTCAATTAACACTTTGCAGAGATCAACCAAGATCAGAAGAATGGCTCATTCTCTTTAGATTGAGAGGATAGGAGTTGGGTGAAATTCCTTATTCAGCAGCAGCCCATCTACCGCCAACTCTATATGCATCCTTCCTCCGCCCCGTCCCCCCCGCAAAAAAAAGTGCATATGCTGGTTCAGTGGCGTAGCGTGGGTTGTCAGCACCCGGGGCAAGGCAAGTAATTTGTGCCCCCTAACCCATGGATTTGCGCCCCCTAACCCTAACCCCCAGATGTTGCGCCCGGTGCAGCTGGCCCCCCCTGCACCCCCCACGCTACGCCACTGTGCTGGTTGTAATTTTATGAAATGCAGATGCTGCACAGACTTGAACTGAAATTTATTAATGGAGCAAATCCAGTACTAATTTTTGCAGCTGTGACATAGACAAAAGTTCTGGCAACAGGAGCAGAAAACAGCTTTGATTACCTCTGGATGGGCCTGGAAATAACTTTGCTGATGCAACAACAGATGAGTGCTGAACCTGTTCTACAATCGCCACTCACTTCCTGCTTCATGGAAAGGGTTTTGTGATTTTTGACTCTGATTGTTAACACTTTCAAGCAGCCTCAACCTGCTAAAGTCTTCCTGCCCCTGATTGTGCATGGAAAATGTGATCTGTTTTAAGACCATTGTGTTGCCTTTATCCATCTACGTACACGTACCCTCTCACTACTCGTGATGCCGATCACATAAGTGACATTTCAGCACTGGTAAATTACCTTTCCCTGAGCTGAAACATCAGTGCGGACAATAGTCTGCCTACCCTTCTGGAAATGACAATCAATTCACAAAAGGGCATGGACCAGTCTCTTTGGGGAGGCATCTCAAGGCAAAGCAAACACCAAACTTCCCCTTCATAGCTCAAACTGAAAATGAGTCTGAGGTGGGACAGGGTGGGAAGCAGGGTCTATCCACCACGCATGTCAGTTTCCAAAATAGCAAGAAATAGCAAGAAATGTAGTCAATCAAACACACAGAAGGACCAACACCCATCACATTAGGCTTGGACAGGGGTATACTGGTGCATAGCAACTGGGGTGCCTTGTGCTTGAGGAATTCAATCTTTGCATATCCCAGTTTAAGAGAGACATCCATACCTTCTGGACTAATGTGCAGATCGCAACTTATTCATCCACTGGCTTTCACATTCTCTGGATGTTCTGACATTCAGAAGACATCTGGAGGCAGCCCTGTTCAGGGAAGTTTTTAATATGTGACATTTTAGTGTATTTTTCATCTTTGTTGGAAGCCGCCCAGAGTGGCTGGGGAAACCCAGCCAGATGGGCGTTGTACAAATAATAAATTATTATTATTATTATTATTATTATTATTATTATTGACAAAATTCATGGCTATGATTCCTAACTGCTCTAGCGGAAACTCATTGGGTGATAAGTGCCACTGCTCAATGGCAGGTCAGTAATTGGAAATGATTTTGATCAGGATTTAATCCTGGATGAATCAACTGATCTGACATGTGCTACCAGAACCTGGCTGAGCAAGGATGGAGGGAGATCAGTTTGATGCAACTGTACCCGCCATGTTTTCAAGTGCAGCAGAGGGTTTGGTGGAGTTGCAGTGATCTACCATGAATCCATCCCCTTGTTGAAAGTCTGGTAGTTCCAAGATTGGAGTATGTGCACCAGGAAGTGGTGGGGCATTAAGACATGATTAGGAGTCTTCTGATGGATAGCCCACCCTGCCACCCATCACTCGGAGCTGATAGATGTGGTCCTGGAAGTGATGTTGACTTCCCCCAAACTAGTTGTGTTGATGGACTTCAACACTCATGCCAGCTGATCAAGAGCTGCCTAGAATTGTATCTCAATATCTTCCCCACCACATATAGTATGGCACAATCCCAATGTAGTTTTGGCTGACCAGAATAAAAGTTATCCAGGGGAAGGCAGTTCAAAACAACTCTGTTATCATGGCCAGATCTCAATAGGGTTTAGATTAGCTGGAATTCTAAACCTCTACAAGGACACCCTTGTAGACTGGTGAATCCAGGTGGGTTCTTGCTCTGGGGACTTTCCAACCATTTGTGTTGGTGATCCTGCTGGATCCATGGTTGAACTGTGGAGTGGGGAGATGGCCACAGGCAGCTGACATGAGCACCCCAAAACACCCTCTCCTGTTCCACATAGCTCAGGCTCCTTGGGAATCTGAAGAGCTTGGGGAAAACAAACCACTTATGTAGAAAGCTACAACATCAGAGGAAGAAGACTTGGGAGAAATCTGATCAAAGGCTTGTTCCACAGCAGTGATGGCAACAAAGAAGTTGTTCTTCTCTGCCAGAGAGTGGTGAGATAAAATGGTGGCAACCTGGTGTGAAAAATGTGCAAAACAATTTGCAGATAAAACCATTCACATCCACTCCAGGTCTACATGGGGAGAATAGTGGTAGTACAGTGGTACCTCGGTTTACAAACTTAATCTGTTCCAGAAGTCTGTTCTTAAACTGAAACCGTTCTTAAACCGAGGCGCACTTTCCCTAATGAGGCCTCCCACCTCCGGTGCCCTTCCACCGTTCAGATTCCATTCTTAGACCGAGGTATAGTTCACAAACTGGGACACTATTTCCGGTTTTGCGGAGTTCGTAAACCAAATAATTCGTAAACAGGACTGTTCTTAAACCGAGGTACCACTGTAATAGATAGATAGATAGATTCTTTATTGTCATTACACAAGTGCAACATTGCACAGTGCAACGAAATTGGATGTCATCCCTTAAAAAAAAACAACAAAAGCAAAACAGCAACAACAACCAAACAAACCACATTCCAGCCACACCCACACCCACACCCATCAAACTCCCAGGTCACACTATCGAGTTACAGCATTCAAAAAGGCCACAGCTCTTGGATAGAAACTATTTTTCAGTCTATTTGTCCTTGACTTGATGTTTCTATATCTCCTGCCAGAAGGCAGTAGTGCAAACAGACTGTATCCCGGGTGAGATGCATCCTGCAGGATGTTGTTTGCTTTCCTAAGACAACGGGAACCGTACAGTTCTTCCAAAGATGGGAGAGGATGACCAATAATCCAATAATCCAATGACCAATAATAGTAATAATAATTTTATTTATACCCCACCTAGCTGGCTATGTTGCCCCAGCCATTTGATTCCATTAGAATCGAATATTAAACAGTAAAATTAAATATCAGCAAATAATAAACAGTTTACACTTATCAATTACAATAAAGAATTACTAAACCGCAATCGATAAAAGTAATGGCAAGTCACAATGCATAAGGTAACACAAACTATACCCTCTGGGGCAGCTGCCAATGCTTCGACGGAAGCAAGGAGCCACTTGCCCAATTTTGATGAATTAATCTTATCTTGCTCAATCTGACAATGTGGAGAAGTTGCTTGGAGAGGTGAAGCCTACGACTTGTCCATCTTAGTTAGTAGAAGGTGCCAGAGAGGGCTGGCCAGTTGAGCGCTGAAAGCTATAAATGCTTCTTCAAGGGTGGGGACACCAGCTCACTTCTCATGTCCCACCATCCTGACCAGAAGTTGGGGGAGCAAAACATTCCCTGGCATAGTGCTGTAGGAACAATATAGTGATTATCTAGCTTGGGGGCAGGGGGAATAAAAAGTTAAAACAGATGAGCAGGTTGAAATGACAGAAATCCTCTTTGTGCCTTTTGCAAAACTTGACCTCATTGTACTCAACTCTATGGTAATGAACTAGCAACAATGAGCCATTGATAATGAACAAGCATGGTGGGTTTTTAAGAAGTCTTTTCTAATAAGCGGCTTTAGTGGCTTTCTTGATTAAAGCACTGATCCATTAGAGGCATGCCAGACTCATATGGACAACAACAATATATCAGTTTTAGTTCATTCTTCTAATTAACCCCCCCCCATTACCCCTCCAGAAAATTTCGTCAGTTACAGGCTGCCACAATCACTCACTCTGTGGATTTTAAAAAAATTAATACTACTCAGAGAAACCCGGAAAACCCTACTGAATTATAATTGGCACATCTTAAGCTTGTTCATCCTTCTTATGTTACATCTGTTCTTCTTCATACTGTTTCTGAAGAGTTTGACACATCTGGTTGGGTGCTATTTTGACATCTGGACACTACATCTGAATGTCTGATGCTCACATCTTAAGTTCATACTGCAACTGTCCAGGTTCATAGAATGATTGCTGTTACACTTCCTGCGATTTTTCTACTTAATTTTCATCTTCAAATGGATGTGTTGGTATTGGTGTTGTTTTTAAAATATGAATTTGAAAATCAAATTTCACTCTGATTTCTGTCATTGACACAATTGCTTCCAAGGGCCTCTCTGGCACTGAAGGGCCAGCTTCACTTAGTATACTGAAGAGTTGCTGTCGATGAAAACCAACTGGGTGAGGACTGGCGCATAAGTGGTGTCAAAGGCAGATCTAGGGGAGTATGACCAGTCGAACTGGACACAGAGCTTCTGGGGGCGCAGGCACAGCAACTATGAAGTCTAATGGAAGGCATGAGGCGGGGGCACCAGATTCCAGTGTCACACAGGGTGCTACTGAAATTTGAGATGCCAGGATAGTATAAATCTCATTCTGGAGCCAACCAAGTAGGTGAAGATGCTTCCAATGCAAAGAGAAAATTCTGAGATAAATGGATCAATACTCTGACTTGGTAAAATGTACTGGCCCAGTATACCTGAAGCAGCGTCTCCACCCCCATCGTTCGGCTCGGACACTGAGGTCCAGCACCGAGGGCCTTCTGGTGGTTCCCTCACTGAGAGAAGTGAAGTTACAGGGAAATAGGCAGAGGGCTTTCTTGGTAGTGGTGCCTGCCCTGTGGAACTCCCTTCCATCAGATGTCAAAGAAATAAACCACTATCTGACTTTTAGAAAGCATCTGAAGGCAGCCCTGTTTAGAGAGGTTTTAATGACTGCTGTTTTAATGTATTTTAAATCTTTTGTTGGAAGCTGCCCAGAGTGGCTGGGGAAACCCAGCCAGATGGGCGGGGTATAAATAAGTTGTTGTTGTTGTTGTTGTTGTTGTTGTTGTTGTTGTTATCACTGTAGTTTCCTGCACCTGAGTATCTTACACATATCTTGATCTTAGGCCCCCATCTCCACTACATATTTAAAGCAGAGCTTTCTGGGAAGAGGGATTGATAGTTAAATCATGCTGGGAATTGTAGTTCTGGGAACAGGGGGCTCGTAGCAACTCTCAGCATCTTCAAACAATGACAGCTCTCAACACCCTTGGTTGGGGAAGCCATGACCATATAAAGTGTCATACTAATGCTTTAAGTTCTGTTGGGTCCTGAGCATTCACCAGAATGTTCAAATTCACATGTTCATTTATTTGATAGCTGATCCAGGGCACCTCACCTTGGTGCAAGGCCTACAGAAACTTGTGCAGTTGTGTTTTCTCATAGTGGATGGATTCTGTCCAGTGTTTTTTAAAAATAAAAGGCTAGTCGTTATCTTGTTAAGTGAAGAGGAGGTAAATAAAGCACAGGCAGATGAAAAGGAATAAATGAGAACAACTGAGAATGCTCAATCTAAGAAAGCCGCAATGGTTTCTAATCAGAAAATTATATTTTTAAGTGAAGGAGAGAGGAGGGGGAATCATTGTAATTTCTCAAAAGCTTAAACATTAAAGACTATGGGAATTATATCAATTTCTTCCTAAAGGGCAATCATTGTCAGATGAAGAAATTACTAGATGATCACAATTTCATTTGTCCGTACAGCATTTAAGGTCTCCTGGTACTGAAGATTTTATAATACTGATAATTATCTACTTTTCCTCCCTGTTTTTCTATAATGCAGCACAGCATCCCATTATGTTTTACATAATTAGCAATATTCTTTGTATAATACAAATTTGACAAATCGGGCTTTAGAAGTTGTACAGAAGCAGATAGGCTATTAGGTTGGAAATTAATGATCTTCATAGGTCAGAAGCATTGTACAGATAATCATAAAATGTTTGCATTGAGATCGTCAGGGTCTTATGCGCTCATTAATATTTAAGATCATTTTATTTTTCAGAAAGAGGGATCTATCAGAAACTCTCTCATTATTTTTTAGCTTCGATGCCCCAGGCGTCCATCACACATAGCTGCAATACCACAAGGACCACTTTTGGTGGTACTGTGCCATACAAGGTGCCATACTTTAAGAACATAGAAAAATTGGAACAAGTCCAGAAGAAAACAGAGATGGTCAGAGGGATGGGAAACAAGTCCTTTGATGACAGGTTGGGGGAGCTGCATCTGTCCCACAGAAGAGGTCACAGATGTGAAGAAGACAGTCTAGATCACATGGGCTTATATTACAGAGGGCAGATTTTCTTTGAACATTAGGAGATGTTTCTTGGCAATGAAAGCAGTTCCTTAGCGGAACCAAATACATAGAGGAATGGCAGGATATTTCTGGATAAACCAACAGGAAAGATTCGAAATCAGCGGGACCAGAAATTCACAGAAGAGAAGACTAGAGTAAATCTACGGATTATTTGAAAAGTATTTGTGAAGACCAGATGACGTTTGTAGGTTTGTAGGAAGTTTTGTGAGGAGTATTATTGGAATTATTGCAAAAATGGATAAGGGGGAGGATGATTAGTTAAGATATTTAAAAGTAATATAAATTTAAGAAATGGTTAAAACGGTGGATCATCAGAGATGCTGATGGAAGTCCAGAATGATTGTATAAGTAACAAAGTTTTGTGGTACGTATTATAATTTATGTGTTAAAATTAATAAAAATTATTATATAAAAAAAAGGAATGGCAGGATATTTCTCACTGGATGTCTTTTTTTTTAAAAAAGGCTGGATTGCAACATTATATGCTACAGCATCTGGAGGGCCACATGCATTCCACCTCTGCTATACATGTCTACTCACAGGTAAGTCCCTCTGATTGGTTTTTTCTCCAAAGTAGACCCACTAGGGACAACACTGAATTCAGCAAGGTATACCTCTGAGTGCATGTGAGTTGGATCACACTACAAGTGGTATCTCAGGTTAAGTACTTAATTCGTTCCGGAGGTCCATTCTTAACCTGAAACTGTTCTTAACCTGAAGCACCACTTTAGCTAATTGGGCCTCCCGCTGCCACCGCGACGCCGGAGCTGCCACCACACGATTTCTGTTCTCATCCTGAAGCAAAGTTCTTAACCCAAAGTACTATTTCTGGGTTAGAGGAGTCTGTAACCTGAAGCGTATGTAACCTGAAGCGTATGTAACCTGAAGCGTATGTAACCCGAGGTACCACTGTATTATGTTGCAATCCTAAACACACTAATCTGGCATTAAATTCCATTGCACTTGGTTGGGTTTACGTCTGAGTAGCCATGTGTAGGACTGCACTGTCAGAAACCGCACAGGATACAAATAAATAACAAATCAAACCATGATGCAGTGACAAGCAAAATGATCTACAGGTCTTGTCAGTGTCACGTGCTATGCACACCCCAGGGGTGGGATTTAACTTGTCAAACTAAACCATCGTTTCGCCATATGTTTGAGATCTTAACCTGGATTAAGGCAAGAAACCATGGTTAGGCATTAGGCCTGCATCAACCCATTCAGTCACATCAGTGGCAGCACTAGCAAGGCTTTCAACAATTTCATGTCTTTTGGAGCTTAAGCTTTATTTCTTTAAAGCTTTTATGATGCCCTCTTTGGAACATTTTAAGATTTAATACTATATAATACTTCCAGACATGATCTCTTTCCCCCACACTTTGAATTTTAGTTCTTTCCATTATCAGACAATCCCTTTGCTTCTATGGACTGTGGCGTGCGCTCTATTATTGTAAGGTATTTTATAATCCTCTGTCACAAAGCAATAAAATGTTTTTTACTTTATTTATCCTTAACAATAAATATGATTTTCTTCCCCCCTCCTTCCCGGATTGCCTTCATATTCACCATGAGATTGATAAGGGCATTGCTAATTTATTGTGCATGGCATTATGGCACATAAAATTTGCAATTTAATAAAAGTATTTGGTAAAGGTGCCATTACATTTGCAGAGAGTTGTAAATGTTTCAAGCATTTGTTAAGTTTTATGACTGACTTGGATTCACAATGGTCCCATTGGCTGAAGATGGCACTTCTCCACACTTTGATTCCCTTCTTCATAGTGAAATCCATTTTCTGGCCAGTGTGAATCATCTGAGTCAGGACAAAGACACAAGGACAAAATCCTGTAAATCAACCGATTCAGCATTATGTCTATTTTGATTTTTTAAAAAAACAAAAACAAAACTTGGACAAAGATTATGGGTGGTCTCTCATACTTCAAAATTTACATGGCTCACTAGTCCGTTTTTTTAAACCACCACATCACAAAAGCGCATTCAAAATTTATTTAATTGCCAGTGAAATTCTCATGGTTGTTGCTGCAGTTATGTCATTTTCCATATAGTCATGGAGTGAGAGTCCTTTCCTTCACTCTACACATCATCTCTGTGGTGGTCTGCACTCTGCAGCCTTCCTGGGTGCTTCCTGAAAACCCCATGATGTTGACTTGGTAGCCAGCCTCCTCAGCATCCCATGTTTCAATTAAAGCTTAGGGGACGATGTCATGGTGTAACTTCTCCCATGTGACTTTTTTAGATCAGGAAGTGCAGGCTGCTGGGGAGACTGCAGAGCACTCAAGAAATGTTTAATGAATAGAAAAAAACACCTTCAATTATCATCTTTGGAGCAATAAGGTAAGCTCAACTCCACATCCACTAAGGAGCCTAGATAATGAGGCAGAAATATGGATGTACCTTTCACAGCGGAAAGAGTTTTGAGAAATTTGGGGAAAAGACCACAGCCTAGCACTATTCATTTGCCTGTTTACTGCTCCAGCAATTTTGCTATGTCTTCAAGTTCATCTACTGTATTAGCTTGTTTTGTATTCAACTGTATCACAGTTTGTGTCTAGTTGGCTGATATTCAAACAGGGAACCCCAAGATCTGTGTCTTTACATGCAAGTAAAGCTCTGCTGGGATGCGGATGGCGCTGTGGGTTCAACCACAGAGCCTAGGACTTGCCAATCAGAAGGTCAGCGGTTTGAATCCTCGCGACGGAGTCAGCTCCCGTTGCTTGGTCCCTGCTCCTGCCAACCTAGCAGTTTGAAAGCACGTCAAAGTTCAAGTAGATAAATAGGTATCGCTCCGGTGGGAAAGTAAATGGCATTTCCGTGCACTGCTCTGGTTCACCAGAAGCGGCTTAGTCATGCTGGCCACATGACCCGGAAACTGTACGCCGACTCCCTCGGCCAATAAAGCAAGATGAGCGCTGCAACCCCAGAGTCAGTCACGACTGGACCTAATGGTCAGGGGTTCCTTTACCTTTACCTTTAAAGCCCTGCTGGAGCAGGCCAAATCCTATCCTGTTCTCACAGTGGCCAACCAGATGCTAGCAGGACCAGGGTGCAACAGCATTCTCTCCACCCATGTTGTCTGTGCTAGATAATAGAATGGCATTTGGATGAAGAAGTGTTCTGTTGAGCCATAGGGGACCCACAGGGAAATTCTCTTGCAATTCCACTTTCCAAAGCCCACTCTTGAGTGCTGTGCGAATGTAAGAGACTTGTCATTTCATTAATGAAGAATGACCAGTTGTCACCCCACATGGGGGAAGATGGAAACACATGACACATTAGCAATGAAAGACCATGAGACAACCAAAATGCAAATACTGATGGCTGGAAAAGATAATTAAAGCTCTTGAGACTGTGTTTATGAAAAGGTAGCATGACAAGGCGCTCGGATGTCGACACGGTGTATTTATATTGACAGGAAATGTCCAAGAAATCTTCCTTTTACAATATAGCTGTCAAGAGTTTTTGTAATTTTTCAGCACGATACAAACATTTATTGACTTTGTGTAAGGAGAGCCCCTAAAACTGTCCCTTTCCCTTGTTATTTGATGGCACTTTGGTTAAAGACATTGCTGTCTTTATAATATGGGATCTGGAGAATTCCTCTTCCACTGTCAAGATGTTCCGTGTTGCTAACGTATTTCATGCAAGCAACATTTGAAAAACGTTCTTTTAAAAACCCAGCTAATTGCAGTTCTTGGCTTTGACTTTTAAATCCCTGCATGGTTTGAATTCCAAAGATCTTGGGATACCAAGACCATCTAGCTCATAACCTCACCCCCAACCAGCCAAACCATCATATAGGAACCATGCTTTTAAACTATCTTTCTTACTGGTGACCAGCAAGCTATTCAACAGCTTCCTTTGAGAGGTCTATCTTACTTGCTTCCTTTCGGAAACAGAAATTAAATTTGAAGGGAACTGAATTGCTATCTGCTGCTTCTTACTCAGTCGCATACTGGCAAATTCAGGTTGTACGATTACAGCTGGTGCCGTGCTCTTGCTCAACAAGCTCGCTCCCCCCAAACACCGGACTTTTTGTGATAAAGAATGCAGCGGAAAAAGGCACTAGCTAGCATGGGATAACACTTGCTTTGATGCAACATCATCTAACCTCATCTGAGAGTGGCCTTATTCATGGGTTTTTCCACTTTTATGTTTTTTATGGTTGAAAACTTGCTAACTTAGGCAAACCACTTTGAGAAGACTTGGGAGAAAATGTAGAATATAAGTATCATATATTTGCATGAAAGTACAGTGGTACCTCGGGTTAAGAACTTAATTCGTTCTGGAGGTCCGTTCTTAACCCAAAACCGTTCTTAACCTGAGGTACCATTTTAGCTAATGGGGCCTCCCGCTGCTGCTGCACCGCCGCCACACGATTTCCACAGCACCTTTACTGTAAGTCTCAGGTGTTAATTTGCAAGTGAGAAGTGGCTCTTTTTCCAACCACTGCAAAAAATTAGGAATGGATCACCTATGTGTTGGGAGGTGGGGAGTTCTCCCCCTACCCCACATTATGTCACCTCTTATGGACATGGGATGAAGTTCTACAGAATCTGCTATGTTCCATTCCCTGCAGTTGTCAGGGACTGGACTGAGGAGGAATGGTGGAGACCTTCATGAGAAGAGGAGGACAGTATAGGTTTTCAAAGGTGGTTTGCAGAAGGTCATGACGCTGAGACAGAAGAGGGACAAAGCTGGGAGATAATGGAAGAAGAGGAGGGGGAGAGTAGCAGAGCCGGAGCAGCTGGCTGACACATCATCATTAGAAAGTATTCCAGGTCCCCCTTCTCTTAGGACCAGGAGGGCAGTGAAAGTGGTGGAGCAGAAAGCGAATAGACAAAGGACCTTATGCAGCCACCGTATGAGGGGTGGAGCTGCTGATGACTGGGAGTAAAAAGGGGGACAGGAGATTACTTGGAACCATGCCATTATCCTAGAGACGGTATCCTACGTCTCTCTCTGTGATTATTGAATAAAACACATTGGTAAGAGATCCTTGTTTTTCCATTACTGGCTGCCTGGTGTGAGGGAGGGGGATTGCATTCCCTGAAGTCTTCCTCCATATCAGTGCCTCTTCCTCACTATAAGTCTCTCTTGCCTGCTTGCTTTCCGGAATCTCTTAGAGAAGGATTTCAATAAGCAGCTGCTACATTTGTGAAAGCCAGTGTATCATGGCCAAAGCAGGCAGCCAGAAGTTGCACAAGATGGCCAGACAAACCAACCTGGACTATTTACCGTATTTTTCATCCCATAGGACGCACTGGCCCATAGGACGCACCTAGTTTTTTTGGGGGGAAATAAAAGAATTTTTTCCCTTTATTTCTACCCCAAAACCAGGTCGGGGAATCCAAACCAGATCGAGGAACAGTGGGATGGCGGCGCTGCGCCTCCCCGCTGTCCCCCGAGCTTGTGGGGCTGCCCGTTGTCTGCCCAAATCGCGGGGTGCTCTGCTTCAGTGCTCCCTGCGCTCCGTGCAACAGGCTGCTATCCACAGCCTAGGGAGCTCTGCGGGAACTCCCGCGGGCTCCCCAGGCTTGCTGATAGCTTCCTGAAGCCTGGAGAGTGAGAGGGGTTGGTGCCCACCGACCCCTCTCGCTCTCCAAGCTTCAGCAAAAGCCTGCATTCGTCCCATAGGACGCACACAGATTTCCCCTTCATTTTTGGAGGGGAAAAAGTGCGTCCTATAGGGCGAAAAATACGGTATCTCGTCATCTGAGGCTCTTCTCTGGGTCCCTCCTCCCCAAGAGGTTCAGAGGGTGACAAACACAAGAATGGGCCTTTTCTGTGGTGGCTCCCCATTTGTGGAATGCCCTTCCCAGAGAGGTGTGTTCAATACATGTTGTTAGGTGCCAGGCAAAAAACATTCCTCTTTACCCAGGCCTCCCACCATTAAACAATTGAGGCTTTTTAAATGTAGGAAGACTGTTATCATTTTTTCTGTGGTTGTTTCATTGTGGATTTGTTTGTTTATTTTTTGCTATGGTATGTAAATTATGTTTTTAATGTTATACACTACCCTCGGATCTTCAAGTAAAGGCCAATACAGCGGTTCTTGAATGGCTTAGTTGTTGAACAGATTGGATCCCGAACGCCGCAAGCCCAGAAGTAAGTGTTCCAGTTTGTGATTGTTCTTCGGAAGCCGAATATCCGACGCGGCTTCTGGTTGAAGCTCCTGCAGCCAATCGGGAGCCCACACCTTGGTTGTTGAACAGTTTCGGGAGTTGAACAGACTCCTGGAATGGATTAAGTACGAGAACCAAGGTACCACTGTATTTAAATCGAATAAAGAAAGAAATCCCTTTCAGAGATTGTTGGCAACATTCAGAGGCCACCAATGCACAGCTTCAAATCCCAGGATTTATTTCCCTTCAACTCTGTCCATATAGTATGACATCTTGCTGCTGCTGCTGCGCTCTTTCTCTCCCCCCCCCCCCCATGAACCTTTTCATACTGTGTGTGGGTACAGTTCATGACAAGTGTGTGTGTGGGGGGGGAACAGTTCATAATTAGGGGGATAGTCATTTTTGGCCTCAATCCCCACCACAAAATCTGTCATAAACAGGTTCTGCCAAAATGTAGAACAAAGTGAGAGTGTGAAATCTTTCATGCGCCAGGTTATTTTTGTGTTTTTGTGTTTTTTTAAACAAATAGGTCTAGTTCTGCTTAGTCCAATTCACTGTGCCATTTCACTGAAACTTTGTCCTACAATAAAGCTCACTCTTCCTGTCTCTAGAGAGACAGGTTTGCTGCAGAGGCTCAAGGCTTCACGGCCATGGGAATGCAATAAAACAAAAAGTTCACCACAATTTGGGTACATCTAGACTGCCTGGTAGGTAGAAATTCTATTCAGTTCATGCACTTCCCAGAACAAAAAGCAAAGTGAAACACTGAAATTCACACTTCTCTGATTTTATAATATAGTTCTCCAGCTACTGTAAGTACTACACAAAAAATGTATAAAATTGGGTAAATTATCCAAACAGATGCATATATTTGTTAAAATAACTTAAGTTATTGAGGGATCTTGCTTTGCAAATATGTGTTGTTTTTTGGTTTGTTTAAAAGAATAAATCCCAGATACAGTGGTACCTCGGGTTAAGTACTTAATTCGTTCAGGAGGTCAGTTCTTAACCTGAAACTGTTCTTAACCTGAAGCACCACTTTAGCTAATGAGGCCTTCCACTGCTGCCACGTCACCGGAGCACGATTTCTGTTCTCATCCTGAAGCAAAGTTCTTAACCCGAAGTACTATTTCTGGGTTAGCAGAGTCTGTAACCTGAAGCGTCTGTAACCTG
Source organism: Podarcis cretensis (assembly GCF_951804945.1). Classification (NCBI taxonomy): domain Eukaryota; kingdom Metazoa; phylum Chordata; class Lepidosauria; order Squamata; family Lacertidae; genus Podarcis; species Podarcis cretensis. Next base: position 15,942,630 of record NC_137179.1, read on the forward strand.
AGGTACCACTGTATTCCAAAGATGATTCACACAGGCCATAAAATGGATTTCACTATGAAGAAGGGAATCAAAGTGTGGAGAAGTCTGTAACCTGAAGTGTAAGTAACCTGAAATGTATGTAACCCGAGGTACCACTGTATGGTAAAATAAATGGAGAATTCTCTGGATGCCTAGATCAAGGTTTGGACGCTTCAGGTTACAGACTCCACTAACCCAGAAATAGTACCTCAGGTTAAGAACTTGGCGCATCACAAGCGGGAGCATGCCACGTCGCAAAATCTTGGTGCTAGCTCCACCTGCCATAACCAATACTTCTTTATAGACCTATATGCTCTATGAATATGTCACACACAAGAAAAACCAACACCACCAAACCCACAACCCCTGCAGTGGTGTCCAAACTTTTTTTCAAAGAGGGCCAGATTTGATGAAGTGAAGGGCCATGAGGGCCGACTAAAGGGCCAACCAAAGCTTCTTCTTTTTTAGGATTGGAGTTGTCGTTGTTGAGCTTTTTTTAGGATTGCAGTTGCTGAGTTTTTTTAGGATTTTAACCCAGAAAATAAGCTGCCACAGGGGCTGGATTTAACCGACCAGCAGGCCGGATTAGGCCCCCAAAATGGACTTTGGACATGACTGCCTTAAATCATTCTAACCCAGTAGCATTCAGCTGCAAGGGACTATAACTGGAGGCGTTAGTCATGAAAACTGGGGCACCCCCCCCCTTGCAAAAGCAAAGATATGCAGACCCCCAAAGTGTCCCTCTTTTCCAGGGACAGTCCCAGATTTACAGAAGCTATCCAGGTTTCTGATTTGACCCTGGAATGTCCCACTTTTCCTTAGGACGTCCTTATTTTCATCGAAGAAATGTTGGAGGGTATGGAATAGGATGTTCCTATTTTCATGGAGGAAATGTTGGAGGATATGAGACAGAAGAACTTTCTCCTTGCACTTGGATTTTTCATGGAGTTTTGAGATCAACTGGGAAATATCAGAGTTTTCTCATGTTTACATCCGGGCTCCCAAGAAGTTAAGAATTCCTGGCATGCTATTCCTGGAGTTTCTGACACACCCCACCCAACACCTCTCCAATTCTGGACCTGCCTTGTGGCTGTTTTGCCATATACACTGAAAAAACAATTGGTTTGTGAAGGTAAGTGCTAACAAGTACTGGTCGAGGCAGAATCAGGTTTCTTGTAATCTTTACTTTGAAGGTACAGTGTGGGTTCCAAAAGGTTAATGAACCACTTGTGGTAGCACTTTCTCTCACACTTTAACTCTGCTTTATTCCTGATAGAACCATTAACTTCTCCACTAACCTTTCTACTTGCTACTATTACAGACATTCTGCCCACTAAAGCTTTCTATTGATTTTTGCCAGGGTGCTTTTATAAAATGTAGCTTTAAATACCTGTTTTTTCGTGGTTGTGTTAGCATCTGGCAGTACATGTAGAGACAAAGATTAATTCGCAGGTTTCTTTTTTTCTTCCTCTCTCTCACTTTGGAAAAAAAGCACTCACCCAGTCACACTAACAATAAAATTGACTCCTAATTTTTACATCACAAAGCATTTACTTAAATCATGTCAAATATCTTCATCCCACCCGCACCCCACCCCCAGACTCTGCAGTATTGAGACTAGTCTCCTTACTGTGTTGTATTCAGAGCAGAGTAAATTAAGTGGACGGTGTCTACTTAAACACAACACAGCCTGCATCCTCCTCTCTTCCTTTGGCCTAGAACCCTGCTGCAGGCTAGTGTTAAGATTCCTTCCAGGGAGCTGTAAAGAACCCAATTAAAAACACACACAACGGATAATATTTTAAGCTGTCATCACCTCTGTATAACCTGAATACTATGTAGAATTTCATAGACAAGGTGGCTCAACAGATAATGCACTAGATCTCTACATAATGGCCCTTTTAAAATTATTTCTAAGCAGGAATTAGGTATCTTCCTGATGTTCAAATTTTCAGAGTTTGAGCCAGGAGCCTGGCTACCTGGAGGTGCTGGGGGCTAAACCTTAGATCAGGCACCCCCAAACTTGGCCCTCCAGATGTTTTGGGACTACAATTCCCATCATCCCTGACCACTGGTCCTGTTAGCTAGGGATGATAGGAGTTGTAGTCCCAAAACATCTGGAGGGCCGAGTTTGGGGATGCCTGCCTTAGATCATAAACAGTGTTCTCTGCCACTGATTTGTGAAGATACCTGCTTGCAGAGCAGCAAAACTGTTTCTCACAGAGAAACATTTGCACACGCTATTAGTGTGAAATTGGGCATGAGAACCTTGTTGTGGCTACAAGGGTCATGGGAAGAGAAAGAGGACATTGTTAGAGGCTCTAAGTGGGAACTGGAGATATGAAGGGCAGCACTGGAGAACAGAGTGAGCCTGTCTCTCCACCTTGAGAATTTGGTTTTCCATAATTTGCTTTATGGTGTAGAAAAATCCAGGGAGACCTGGCAGGACTGGAGGTAGAAATATGCCTTGTAATCTAATTCATTTATATTTATTTATGTCTGCAGGCCACTCCTTCATCTTAACATATACACACTGATAATTATCTTGGGCTGGGCAAATAGGAAATGGGAGCATTGTTAGAATGTCCAAAGTGGAGCAGGAGTGTGGATATTTTTCCACATCAAGCGCTACATTCCATTCTGGGCAACCATCTAGGGGGCAGTGGTGGTCAGGGCCAGAGGTACCCTCACAACTCTCCCTAATCTCCATTCAGGCAAGCAAGGCATAATCAGACTTCAGTGACGCATTCCAGCCAGGTAAAAACCCTCAAGGAGGCTTTGAAGTAGGGCTGGTAAGGGGTGTGGCTTGAGGAGAGTGGGTGAGTTCCAAGAATCAGATAGAGATGCCTGAAGAGCTGCATTTGGTCCTCATTTGCTGACCTTTAAAACCCTAAATGGCCTCAGCCCAATATACCTGAAGGAGGGTCCCATCATTCTGCCCAGACACTGAGGTCCAGCTCCAAGGGCCTTCTGGTGGTTCCCTCACTGCGAGGTTACAGGGAACCAGGCAGAGGGCCTTCTTGGTAGTGGCACCTGTGCTGTGGAATGCCCTCTCATCAGATGTCAAGGAAATAAACAACTATCTGACTTTTAGAAGACATCTGAAGGCAGCCGTGTTTAGGGAAGTTTTTAATGTTTGATGTTTTATTGTGTTCGTAATATTCTGTTGGGAGCCACCCAGAGTGACTGGGGAAACCCAGCCAGATGGGCGGGGTATAAATTATTATTATTATTATTATTATTATTATTATTATTATTATTACCCTGAAGCTCCCCACCCCAGCTGTGGGCAAAGAGAGTTACTTAACTGGGACAATTTGTACTGGTAGATTTCTAAAGGAGGCACTGTGAAGATGAAATATCATTGAGAGACCCTATGTCCCTTCATTTCTCTCATGAAATATCCGTACATATGGAATCACAGAATTGTAGAGTTGGAAGGGGCCTTGGGGCATCCCCTAATCCAACCTCCTGTAATGTAGGAATCTCAGCTAAAGCATCCATGACAGATGGCCATCCAACCTCTGCTTCAAAACCTCCAAGGATGGTGAGTCCACAACTTCCCACAACATACTTTTCATGTTCCTAGTGGGGTGCTGATCCTCTGTGTTTACCATCTGGTGCTTTTGTAATTCCATTCTGCCCAGTGTGGCAAACTCAGCATCACAGCCTTGACGACATCCTCAGCAAGAGTTTGCTTTATCCCTTTGTACAACGGATGGCAGCCTCTTCCAGTGATGAAACATTCTTTTAATGGTTTCCCCATTCCTAACACATTCCCATAGGCATCCCACTTGAGAGCCATCCAAACTGGGACACAACTGCAACCCAGAACATTCTGCCATGCCCCACAAACCACAACCTGGCCCACTTGGTCCTCCCCTACCTGCCCTGCCTAGGATGCACTGCAGGTTCTTTCTACACACACACACACACACACACATTTGCAGCTCCATCTCCCAGCCTACTCTCCTGACTTGCTGACCAGTATGTTTCACACTGAGGACTTCATAATATGTCTAAAATATCTAATTTGGTTTTAATTGGCCTGGAAGCACTGCAGTGATATTTGACTTGGGACGCAGAGATTAAAATCTGCCCAGCCTGCTGTAAAACCATTGGACATTGGATTTACAATGGTACTAGAGAAGAATATGGCCCCGTTTTAATTTCTCTTCCATTCATCAAAGCATATAGGAGAAATCTAACTTTGCTCGCCTGTTATCAATCAATGGCTATTGCCCTGTAAATTAATTACAATAAAATATCTTAACAGTGCATTGAGCTGGCTGACAGTAATACATCAGGTCAATGGTGTGCAGAAAAGCAAATGGCCAAATGTGAGACAACCTTCTGCAATTAGGAAATATTTAAAATGTCTTTGCACGCCGAAGGGAGAGGGGCTTAGAGGATGAGATTCAAAGATGGCAGCTAACTTACTCGAGATCTCCATAGGCTTTGCAAAGTGTTGCCCTTCTTCTCCAGATCTTTATTCATTATTAATCAAAGCTGGTAAATTATTAATAAAAATGTGTTCATTAGTTTCAGGAAGTTTGGATCAAGATCTGGATTTTAGCATGGGCCAATGCCTTGATAACAAGATGTTCCCTTCCACCCCCAGAAATGGAAAGATAGCAAAAGGGGGGGGGGGGGGAGAGAGAAACGGAACACTTTCCAGCAAAAAGTTTTTGCAGTCATTGCTTGATCATTCTGATTCATAAGCCAGTTTTCAAAGGACGGAAGAGTAGAAAGCTGAACATAACTCAGATCCAGTTCACTGAGTTTATGTGGGGAGCAGGATTGCAACAAGGGTCCATTTCCCTGATATGATGATGGCTGGTCTTTTGGCTGATATGCAAAATGAATGAATCACTTCCGTGATTTCCTATCTCTATCCATTTTTCAAAGGTCCCCTAATAAGATATGTTGAGCTGTCATATTGACATGAGCTGGGTCATTTGCAGATCTAGTACCCCATGCCCAGATCTCCTGGGGGATCAACTGAAGTGTCTTATTACAGGCAATAAGAGCTCCCATCATAGCTGTCAACGTTTACCTTTTTTTAAGGGAAATTCCCTTATTCCGAATAGGATTCCTCACAAGAAAAGGGAAAAGTTGACAGCTATGGCTCCCATATTTAACAACCCAAAAACAAGGATGGGCTTGTGCTGTGTAGCTCTGCCCCTGGTGTCTCATGGTCCTTCCCCAACATCCTTATGTACAACAAAAACATCTGAAGGAAAGCAGCCTTTGTCCATATATTTGGATGTGTCAAGTTCAAGGTGTTAGTACTGTAGCAGGAACCCCCCCACCCCAATCATTCTGTTTGTACAAACTTCACACACACTCACACTCACACACTACATACGCTATGCTTCTGTTATAAATTCATAGAAAATCAACCATACATTGGATTTGCACTGTTCCACTTTTATTTTACTCCATGAAGGAAGGACTACAAAATGGGGCAGGTTTGATACAGGGCAGCCATAATCCCTTCAGCATCCCAGCACATACACAGGTGCCCTGCCCAGTTGCTATGCCAACCCTGATGGTCCCAGACAGAAGACAATCAAGATCACAAAGAACTTGCATATGGGAGTGGATTCAACATGGACTGAAACAAAGGACACTGATCAAATCTTCCCTCAGGGGGCAGGAAACTGCAAACTCCCCTTTGTCTCCTGGAAGTGACTCAGGGGGAGGGGGGAAAGGAGGAACCAGCCAGGTGACAAGACACTCAGGTTACCACCACAACTCCTCCCTCAACTCCTCCTTTCTGTAATGTATGCATGATGTTTCTGGGGGTGGGCTTGATCTAGAGGAGGGGAATTTCAAAAGTTTTTATAAGACCTTGCACACTATTCTTCTGGGTCTTTCCTCTCTCCTGCACGTGAGGGGAATACCCTGTTGCAACAGTTCAATAAAGGCCAAGCCTACAGGCTGCTGTTTTGCTCCAAGTTATCCTGGTTGGTGTCTTTGTTTTGTCCAAGGGAGCCCTCGGATTTTTCCTGTAACAGTACTAGCATTAAAAACCAGGTTTGTTGGCAAACCAACTCTGTGTTGCAAAGATGTCTGCCCTCATGACATGAAGGCTGGTAACATTAGCCCCACCATGTGGGGATCCCTTGCAGACAGCCACAGAGCCTGAAGACGGTCAGATCATGTATCCACAGCAGTGACCATAGGAGGAGTGACTGCTGGAAGGAGTGCAGAAAGAAATGCAATGGTGCACAACCAGAAGCCTTCATCTGACCTTTCTGCAACAAAACATGTCTCTCCAATATCAGTCTGTACAGCTACAACAGGCACTGTAACTCTCTGACGGTTTGATGTTACGCCCAATGGCACACTCTTCTATTGTCTCTCGAAACAGATGGGTGCCAACAACTAATAGGGATAGGGAAACTGGCCCTCTAAATGTTGTTGGACTACAACTTCCATCTGTCAGGGACAGGGCAGAGGGGGAATGGTAGAGACTGCCCATCCTGACCCTTCCAGGGAGGAAGAAGAGGTATAGATTTACAGCAAGGGTTTGAGGGAGGTCACAGCTCAGATGCAGATGAGAGGAAATGTTGGGAAATCATGGGAGAACCAGAGCAACAACTGGCTGACACGTTGTCATTAGAAAGCATTCCAGATCCACCATCTCCCAGAACCTGGCGAGCCTTAAAAGTCAGAGAGCAAAGAGCTCAAAGACAGAGGGCACTTAGCAGCACCTGTAGAGGAGGTGATGATGATGATGATGAATGAAGAAGTGGGAGAGACTCACTTGGGACAGCACCATTATCCAATGGGGGTGGAGATCCACTCAGGACAACACCATTATCCAAGAAGCTGCGTTCTATAGCCTCTCTCTTTAAATACTGATATAAAAAAGGACTGTAAGAAACTTTTTATTGTCTTTATACTTTCCTGGGCAACCAGCCAGGAGCTGCTGACAGCATCCTGATACCATCATCCTTTGCCACAGGCCATGCTGACTGGGGTTGAGGCAAGTTAGAATCCAGTGGCGCTGTGGTCTAAACCATTGAGCCTAGGGCTTGCTGATCGGAAGATCAGAGGTTCAAATCCCCGTGACGGGATGGGCTCCCATTGCTCGGTCCCAGCTCCTGCCAACCTAGCAGTTCAAAAGCATGTCAAAGTGCAATTAGATAAATAGGTACCTCTCCGATGGGAAGGTAAACAGCGTTTCCATGTGCTTCTCTGGTTTTGCCAGAAGCAGCTTAGTCATGCTGGCCACATGACCTGGACAAACGCCAGCTCCCTCGGCCAGTAAAGCGAGATGAGCACCTCAACCCGAGTCATTTGCGACTGGACTTAACTGTCAGGGGTCCTTTACCTTTACCTTTAATGTCATAAAGACTGCAGGCTCCTCACTCCTGCTCTGAATTCTAAATTTTACACAAAACTGGGCATAGCAATGGGTGCAAACCTTTCTGCAACAGGCAAGTTTCTGCTTACCTTCATGTGCCCCTCTCTTTCCACCATTCAAGCAAGCAAGAAGCATCATCGGAGTTCAGTTTTACATTCTAGTTAGGCATAAATACTTAAGAAAGGCTAGTGAGGGTCATGGCTGTATGGGGAGAAGGAATGCAGCTGGTGAGGTGGGTGCTTTGGAGAGAGATAAAGAAGTATGGAGGGCCATTCTTCTGACCATACACAGCCAAGATCCAAAGCTCTCTTCAAGTGCAGCAGGAAACACCAATCCTTTTGGTAGGCCTTAGAGGACTCTACAAACTGGCCAGGCCAGTTGCACCTTCTAGGCACTCTTGATATTTTGCCCTTCCCAAGTGAAAGAGCAGGACTTCCTGCTGCATTGACAACCCAGAGTTCATAAATGCACTTAACATGCATTGACCAAAATATTATTTATTTGTAGATTCACATTGATCTAGCAAAAAGGAAAACCCAATAGGTGAGGCTCTGTTCCTGGGGTATTTGTTTTCTTCAATGATTACCTTGGCAATATAATGTCATCCTTTTGCAAATCAATGGTATTTATTACAGGGCTTTGATAGCTCTCTACAAGGCTAATGAAAGAGAGGGAGGGAGAGCTGCTCAGGTTAATGAAGTCTCTGCGTACAAGAGCTAATGGCTCCAAATTGTCAACAAATTAAAAAGGGGAGGCAGAATCTTAACTAATAGAATGATATTATTGGAAGAGGGCTCCTGAAATGTTTCCTCTATGAATTTGTTTGTTTCTTTGTTACTTCTGTATCGCATCTTTCCTCCACGGAGTGGATGTTTGTGTGGGGTAACCAGGCTCATAGAACCAACATGCTTAAGTTTAATTAATGTATGAGTAAACTGTCCTGGCAAGCTTAGCATTATGCATTTTGTGTTTTTATCTTGTACTTTTATGTTGTGAACCACCTTGAGATCTATGGATGAAGGGAAGTATACCAATAAATAATAGATAATAATAATTAGCTATGACCATTTCCTGTACTTTGGGAGGACATGGGTAATCATCCTTTTCCCTATGCCCTGGCTATCTGAGAAGCTCAGTGTGTGAAGATGTTTAAGACCTCATGGCTTTCACAAACCACTACTGAGTACATTACTGTATATTTGCACCAGGTAGGTGTCCAATCCCAGCATTCAATGAAATGTGTGCAGGTTTAAGAAAGGGGGTGTATTCATTGAGGCTGAATCAATGCAAATAACAGTAAAACCTCGGCTCCCAAATGCCTCCATTTTGTAATGTTTTGGCTCCCAAACGCCCCAAACCCAGAAGTAAATGTTCTAGTTTTCAAACGCTTTTCAGAAGCCGAACATCTGACATGGCTTCCGCTTGAGTACAGGAAGCTCCTGCAACCAATCAGAAGCCGCTCCTCAGTTTTTGAAAGTTTTGGAAGCCGAACGGGTTTCCGGAACGGATTGTGTTCGACAACCGAGGTTTGACTGTAGCAAGAGTAAGCACAGTCCTTTGTGCAGTTTGGATTATGGTAATATTTACTGAGAACTTTGGCAATGTAAGCAATCTCATGGGCACCATGTTGGTGATCTGTGAATTACATGGTAGGGTTCCCCCCCCCACTCTTTCCCCCATAAGATTTGAGTGTCCCTCTCAAGGCTCTCCCTCTCCCTTTTCAAAAGCAATGTGGGACGCAGCTCCAAGCCTGAGCCTCGCATTCTTTGGAGGTTTCCTTTGGCCTGTCAGGCGAGAGCGCTTTTCTCCTCGAAACAGACTGTTGCCACTTTCCTCCAGCTAGAAAGGTAAATCTTCAAAGGGGTCTTTCTACCCCTGTCAGTCCTTGTGTCAAGAACTTGATACGGTAGACATTCCCTTACCTCAGCAAATAACTAGAATCTATATCTTTCAAATAGATAGCAAGATAAAACATCTCTCTGCTTTTTTTTTTTTAATCTCTACTGCAGGGAAACTTTAATCAATAAAACCTCTGGTTTTGATCTGCAAGCAGGCTGCACGATCATGCACAGTACGCTTTCCATAAGATGGGGCTTATTCTAATCATGCTTCAAAATTAAGCGTGGGCTGAAATAAGTTCATTAAAGCAATAAAGGCACAGTCTAATTATATAACTGGGCCACTCGGTAACAAACCTGTACACTGTAGGCAGAACAAGGGCCTACAGAACTCCTCTGATTGAAGGAGTCAAGGCTGTCTGTATCGGGGAATTAAAGTTTAATTTAGATTTTCTTATCATCTGACTTACAAGAAGATTCTGAGGAAGTGTATTAGGTTCCAACCGGCTGTAATTAATTTAAATTTCTGATCGTAATGAAAAAAGCACAGTGTTTTCTTTTTTCTCTTGCTGTCGTCTTCTTTCTGTTTTTTAAGGGAATACTATTTGATTGGCCGGGTTGAAAAGACCTTAGAACGATAAATCGAAACAAACCATAAACGTTAATGTTGCTGGCTGTCAACATGACAGACACAGCATCAGTATAACAGAGTCCAGGGTTCCTTCAACAGAGTGTGGCCAGATTCACCGCGAACATTTAAAAGCACTATGATACCACTTTAAAAGTGAAGAGTTCAAGCAGGGCAGATGAAGGCCAGTAGTTCCATGGGATCAGGCCCAGCAGTGGTTGAGGAGACAAACATCAGCAGACCTTCCAAGTGTCCCTATTTTCCAGGGACAGTCCCAGATTTACAGAAGCCATCCTGGTTCATGATTTTATCCCTGAATGTCCCATTTTTTGTTAGGAGATCCCTATTTTCATTGGAGAAATGTTGGGAGGGTATGGTAGGATGTCCCTATTTTTATCAGAGATGAAACTAACAATACAACCTTTAGAAGACATCTGAAGGCAGCCCTGTTTTTAAGATTTAATGTTTTATTATGTTTTCATATGTCTTGGAAGCTGCGCAGGGTGGCTGGGGCAACCCACTCAGATGTGTGGGGTATAAATACAGTGGTACCTCGGGTTACATACGCTTCAGGTTACATACGCTTCAGGTTACAGACTCTGCTAACCCAGAAATAGTGCTTCAGGTTAAGAACTTTGCTTCAGGATGAGAACAGAAATCGGGCTCCGGCGGCGCAGCAGCAGCAGGAGGCCCATTAGCTAAAGTGGTGCTTCAGGTTAAGAACAGTTTTAGGTTAAGAACGGACCTCCAGAATGAATTAAGTACTTAACCCGAGGTAACACTGTAATTATTATTATTATTATTGTAATGGTTCTAAGGGGGTTGCTCGTGCGTAAGTTGCCACCACTCCTGGCTAGGTCGCCTGGTTGAACCCTTTCCCTCTGGACGGCCTTGCACTCATGGCTGTCTCAGTCGCTGGCAGCACCCGTCAGTGGGCGTTTCTTGAACTTCTTCCAGCAAAGAAGTTCTTTGACGCCCAGTCGCCTCCTACTCTCCCTGCGCGGAAGTCTTCTGCGCAGGGAGGGTGTGGGCAGCGGAGGACCTGTGCTCTCCCCGCTGGTCTCCGGTGAGGAGTCCAGGAGCCTTTTCTCCGATTCCCCCATCTGCCCCCCTTCTCCACTGGTGCTACGCTGATTTCCTTCCCCACCGGATGGGCTGCCTCTCTCCCTACTGGGACCCTCTCCGGCATCCCTCTGGAGCCTTCCCTCCGCCTCTGGCTCCGATGGCAGTTCCCTGACAATTATTATTATTATTATTATTGATTAGGACGTCCATATTTTCATCAGAAGATATGCTACCCACAGAAATTCATAGATATTCCCATACTCCCCAAAGGATGTAAGATGGAAGGGTAGGGCATCTGCTAGGCATCTAAAAAAACAATGCCCCAGCTTCAATTTCTTCAATTTCTGGCATCTCCAGGTAAATAGTCCTTTGTGCAGTTTGAATTACTGTGATATTTACTGAGAGAACCCTGTCTGAAATCCTGGAGAGCAGCTGCCAGTCAGTGTAGACAATACTAAGCTAGGTGGGTCAATGGTCTGACACGGTATAAGACAGTTCTCTGTGTTTCTAGTTGACGGCTATATTCTGACTCTTGTGGAGTGATGGCAGGGGATATGTCAGTTTCTGTTCTCTCCATTTCCCTTTTCCCCAATCTACAGTTCTCCACATTTCCACATGAGCTTGCAATTTAAATAAAAGTCTTTATGAAAACCCATAAGCATTTTCATGCAAATATGAACAACTTTGTATGGAAACTTGCCAAATATATACATTTTTTTTGCAAGGCGATTTTCCCCAACAGAACATGTTCTTGCCAATATGTGCTGTTTTTAACTCTACTGTATACATTTTTGTACATATTACATGGCTGGAGAAATGTGAATTACATGGCCGGAAAAGTGTGAATTTTGCATACACACACACACACACACACACACACACACATTACGCACATACAACCTAACATATCCTCACTTTTTAAAAACAAAAAGAAAAACACAACACACACAGACACACAAACTTGAATACAAACAAATACAAAGAATACAAAAATAAATACTACCCCCTATGTGCCTTCCCTCCACCAGTGTCCATCATTTCTTATTCCTTAATATACTTATTTACATTGCAATTTTTATCTCCCATCCTTAATCTTGTTACTTTACTAATATTTTGTTTTCTGAGTTGGCTTTGCACACTTGGTCTAAACATATCAGCATGTTGTTTTTAGAACAGTGTTTACTCATGTATTCTTCAAACCATTTCCATTGTGATCTTAATTTCTGATGTGTTTGATATCTTATTACTGCAGTTAATTTTGCCAATTCGATGAATTCAGAAAGTTTATGTAGACCATCTTCCTTTGTAGGTATATAGTTTCCTTGCCAAAAATTGGAAAAGTGTGAATTTTGAAGGGTGGCTGATTGGTGCATTTTTTTTAAAAAAAGTACACATGAATTGAATTTTCCCCTCACCCTTATTCTGGGGGTATTGACTGGACTGCTAATTGGGTCCATTCAAATTTGCTCTTGCAGAGGTGCTCAGAAAATATTCCTCCTTGCGCTGTCTTGAAGTGTGATTTCCCCCCAACCCAACATACCAAAAATGCTAATGGCAAGTGCATGACTGACTGCCCACACATCCACATTAGTTCCATGACACTGTGGCTCTGTGGATAAACCCTGAAACCTTTGACTCCCAAAGCAAAGACCTTTGGTGCTCCAGCTAAAAGGAATACCTCTATTATCTGTCAGTAGAATTAAGGTTTAGATCTCTTCCTAGGCTTTCAGCCACTAGAGAGAAACACCATTGCTAACAGAGAAGCACATTTAATTCTATTTCAAAGAAGCCAATGTGCACAAGGAGATTTTAAACCATGGCGGTCGTTTCCTCCAAAGGGGTGGAAGAGTTTCGGCAGGTGGAATATATACGATTTGGGGAGGGTGCAGAGAAATTTCAGTCATGGATTTGACCCCTAACAAGCTTTCTTGCAAGCAAGGCATCCAGCGAAGCTTCTTCTTCTTCTAAGCAGTTTGATGAATGGGGCCAATGCAAATAGTTCTCCATAGAAATAAAGCTTAGTCTAGTTCCGAATGTGTCCAAAGTATTATGAATATCAATCACTGCAAAAAAATCTGAAAACCATTAAGAAACAACAACAACGTCATATGTTTAAAAAAAAAAAAAAAAAAGTATCTCCTTGGTTTTTAAACCACCTTTTGGTACCCTGCCAGAAAGCACACTGACAAAACACTGTTGCGGTTCATGTAACCATGAGGGACTAACTTTTAATATAAGGCAATGATTTATTATTACAGAATGAATTTTGGCTACTTCCCTTAAACCTATGCACACTCAGAACTGGTATATTCTATACTTGAAGGATCTCTGTTGGAGAAATTCTCTATTGGAGAAGTTCCTCCCATAAAAATACAGAGTTTAATAGTAATAGTAATAGTAATAGTAATAGTAATAGTAATAGTAATAGTAATAGTAATAGTAATAGTAATAGTAATTTATACCCTGCCCACTCTGGGCGGCTCCCAACAGAATATTAAAAACATGATAAAACATCAAACATTAAAAACTTCCCTAAACAGGGCTGCCTTCAGATGTCTTCTAAAAGTCTGATAGTTGTTTATTTCCTTGACATCTGATGGGAGGGTGTTCCACAGGGCAGGCACCACTACCGAGAAGGTATATTATTATTATTATTATTATTATTATTATTATTATTATTACTGCCATTTACATAAATCTCAAAAGGCATAACTTATAAAACCAGCTAAAATTGTTTTAAAACAGTATCAGAAAAACTGAAAAAAGGTTTTAAAACAACACAAAATGATCACATAAGGCAGAAAAAAAAATGTATTCATTTTTTTTGTGTGTGAAAACTACAAAAACCTGTGGGTGCCTGTCATGCCACACCAGGAACACTGAATGGGAACAGCTGCACTAAAAGCCCTGCTCTGAGTTGCTATGGAGCAAACTGATATCTGGGTAGACTTAAGGGGAGTCTTAAACAAATATGAGCACCTGGGGTCATTGTCCACAAGGTAGAGGTGAACTTGCAGAAAACTAGAACACCAAGGGATTGTTATACGGGCAGGAAACGGAGCCTCTCTCCAAGCAGGGTTTTAAATACAAAATGTGTATCAGGCCCAGAAGACCCTGTCAGAAATCCCATCAGCACTTCCCACTAAATGGCTCGTGAGCAGATTTCCAAAACCGCTGAACGTGTCATCAGGGATTACAACAGCTGATTAGTGAGAGGGGAAATAGATGATCCTGCCTCAGATCAGACAGTTAGAATTTATGGGCCTCCAACTCTACTGTTCTGTGATGACTTCCTAAGTTAATGGGCAATGATCCATTAAAAAAGTCAAGGCCTAACTGCAAGAGTCTAATCTCATATATATGGAATAGCTGAATAGTCTACATAGCTTCAGATCTGAGATGAACATAGGAAACTGCCTTGTGCTGAATCAGGGCACTGGTCCATCTAGCTGAGTCCGCAATGACTAGCTGCAGCTCTCAGGATTTCAGATAAAGAGATATTCCCAGCCCTACCTGGAGATGACTGGGATTGGACAGAGGACCTTCTAGATGAAAAACATGTGCTCTACTACTGAGCTATGGGTGATGTCCATGGGAAAAACCATCTGTGCCAATTGGCAGGACACAGAACACAGAGAGCCAACATGATGCCCTCCATATGTTGTAGACTGATGGAAGTTGCGGCCCAAAACATCTGAAAGGAAGCAGATTGGCTGTCCCTGACATTGGACATCAGAACCTGGACATCAGGGCACTCCAGTCTTCAAGCTGAGGATCCTCACCGGCCTACTTGCTCCTAGTCTGACTGTGGACAATTGAAATAGCCTTCCTAACCACTACTGCACTTAGCAACAACCAAAATTGGTGCCCAGGCAATGCTTGAAACTGACTGGGTGCCCTTAGACCAGTCACTGTCTCCCAGCCTAACCTGCCTCTTGGGGTTGTTGTGGGGATTAAATGAGAATAGGGTGAACCATAAACACCACCTTGAACTCCTTGGAGGAAAAGGTAGAGTGGGGGTTGGACTCAGTGATTCTCCTATCCCTTCCAACTCTACAATTCTATGAATCTATTAAATGAAATAAATAAATAAATAATCCCACCCAAACAGGGATCATGCAACAGAGGAGATGATGAGAGGGCAAGTGATGGCAACAGAACTGAACAACTCAACTCCTGCACAATCTTGAAGGGGGGGGGGGCAGTATCCATAATGTGTACATGACACAACAGTACTGGGATCAGTTTTGAGTAATTATAAGCTGAGTAATAAAGGGCATGTTGCCTTTTTCCTGAAGATTAAAGAAAATGGTGAGAAATTCTGTGTGCGCCTATGAGTGATGAATTAGCCTCATCACAATCATCTTGGAGGAAATTAGCAAGCGTTCAAGCTTCTAAGACCCTGGTTGGACTGCAGCGACGGAGAGAGTGATTTGGGGGTGCTTCAGCCTAATCAAGCTGGTACCTGCTACCAAAGGCACAGCTGGGATTGTGAGCTGACTGCTGGGAAGAAATTTGAAACATTATTTTCATGCCCCGTTTTCAGTCATAAGTAGGTGTGTTGCATTTTCAGGGGAAGAAAGGGAAACTCAAAAATCTCAAAAGTGGAACTCTTTTCATCTGCAATATTTATACCACGACATACAGTTCTCAAAGTATAGTATGTTGTTGCATGCCACCCCAATTACCAAGTGGTGCAAGATTCCAGGATTCCAGGTTTATGTCTGCTTTTGGAAATGATGCACAGTGGCGTCTTTATGATATATGGTTTATTTACACATATCTACAACCTGGGCCTACGATGGAAGGGCTTATAGCATTGACACCCCAAGAAGGTCTTGAGTCTCCCATAAGTGCAGACTTGGATTCAAGCAGAAATCAACCATGGCTCTTTGACCCTTAGCTGGATCCTTTCCCCTGCTTACATCACAGCAAACTCAAAAACTCTACTTCAAACTCTCTACCCTGGCTGTTTAGCCATAATAATATGCTATACTCCAAGGCATAACCTCCATCTTCAAAGCCAGTCTACCTACTTCCATTAAGACTTCGGTCTTCTTACCAGGGGAATCTGATGGAATAAATCATGTATTTCTCGGTGCCTTCTGGTCCACCATATATACATTGTTTGGCATTGCATCTACAGACCTTCTGCCCATATCTGGTAGTTCCCCAACTGCTTTTGGACAAATTGTCCAAGGCGCAGGATTCATTTCTCTGTTTATTTTGATATCTCCTCCATCCTCCTTACCTTCTCTTCTAGATGATGTCTCTTTACCTCCCCCAGTCCACACTTCCCATTACAACACAGTCAAACATAATTAGCCTGGCATTAAATATGGAGGAAATTTTGTAACTACCAGTTGTTCTGTAGCCATGGTTACATCCGAGATTTATGCCGAACAACTCCAGTCCAGGCACGCACAAGCAGTTAGCAGGAACAGCGGTAGGGTAGCACTTTGTGTGTATGTGCAGGTGTGCCGATGTGACGGTTTGCCAAAAAAAAAAAAAAAAAAGGAGCCACAGGAGGTGATGGGTAAGGGTTTGAAAAAGAGAGGGAGAGAGAGAGGGAAGGAAAGACAGCAGGAAAGGGAGGGAGGGAGGCAGATTGGTAGAGGGAATATTCAGTGACATTTAAGGTGCTAATATCCAGAAGTCAACCTTTAATTTGACAGCTTTTAGTGCTAGTTAATTTCGCTCATCCAGACGAGGTGTAGGAAATTTGCAGCACCTTTAAATTATCACGTTTTTCCACACTGCCTCGGGCCTATGTGGAATACCTGATCCGTACTTCAGTCCTGCCACCAGAACCACCCATTTCTCTCTCGCTAGCGTTCCCCCTCTCTCTCTTTCCCCTTCTTCTCCTTCTTCTTTTTTCCAGGTCAGCTGAAGTAAAACTTTCGTTCCCTTTTGCAGACAATTAATCTTTAGCTAATTGAAGCCGGGATGCTATAGGACGGCCCTCACCGGGGCCTGTAAATCTCATTTAGCAAAGTGGATTCCAGGCACACGCAGCACCTAATGATGTGACAGGTGGGCTGCACCGCAAGACAGCAGCCTCAGAAAAGTTGATTCTCATTAGGCCCACGGAGTCCCGCAGCCAGTTTTTATGACGGCTGAAAAACACTAATCGCATCTGTTTGCTGCTGGGTGGGGTAATGCGGGGCGGGTGGGGGGGGGGAGAGGGAGAAGAACAGAAGAGGAGAGCTTGAGAAAGAAATGCAAGAGATTAGGAGCAGGGAGAGGAAAAATACAATTCTTTTCTTTCATGAGTTAATATCCTTGACTCCTGCCCCAAAAAACAGCAGGTCTGCCTCCCACCATGAGATCAGCATCCATTCTGCTGACTCCTACAGGGTGCAAGCTTTCCTCCCCCCCCCCCCTCCCAATTAACTGGTGCGGCAATGGAATGGAGAGCAGGCCTTGTGTTGGGTGAACCAATTATTTTGAAGGGTATTAAGTCATCAGATTTACTTTTATCTTGATTGCATTGTGGAAATCGTGCATAATTAATGGTGGGAGCTTATTAGGAAAATGATTAGGCAAATTACACAGGTGTCGGATGCATTTTTTATGATAAATTTGCTAGAACAATCCTGCAATTCCATCTGTTCGGCTCATATCAGAATGTCACTCTGGAAGAAATTAATGGTGCAGAGTCACACCAAGTTACTGGCAGCCTCGACGGCAGATTTATGTAGCCCTCTTTCTTCTTCTTTTAAAAGATAAAGTTGAAAATTACCCAGGATTTTTTTTTCCTCCAGGAAATACTTGATGATTCAGTTCAATGAATTACATATTTCAGCTTTGTTTTAAATAATAATGACAATGATACCGATAAGAACAATAACCAGTTGGAAACAGTGTGGGGAGTATATTCCTCTCTATGTCAGGTTGATGGGTATGTAAATAAAGAACTATAATCAGAAAGAACTAACAATTTTTCCTGCTAGAGTGCTTGACTGTATTGAAGCAGTGTAGCCAAGTCCATGCCCCTCCAGCCCACAAAATGCACACACTGGCTGCATTCACACATGGGGTTTACTGCGTTACTTGAACTGATTATAAAGCTTTTTTTAATGTTCCTTTCACACTAGACACACCTCTTCGGTCACTATACCACCATGCAGTGATAAATCGTAGAATCAAAGAATTGTAGAATTGGAAGGGATCCTGAGGGTCATTTAGTTCAGCCCTCTGCACTGCAGGTATCTCGACTAGATCATACGTGGCAGATGGCCATCCAACCTCTGCTTAAAAACCTCCAAGAATGGAGAGTTCACCACCTGCCAAGGGACTCCATTCCACTATCGAACAGCTCTTCCCGCCAGAAAGTTCTTCCTTTCTTGTAACTTGAATCCATTGTTTTGGGTCCTAGCCTTCAAAGTAGGAGAAAACAAGCTAGTTCCATCTTCTGTGTGACAGCCCTTTAGATATTTTAAGATGGCTATCAAAGGCTCCTCTTAGTCTCCTCTTCCTCTAGGCCAGTTGTGGCCAAACTTGGTCCTCTAGCCGTTTTGGGACTACAACACCCATCATCCCTAGCTAGAGGACCAGTGATCATGGGTGGTGGGAATTGTAGTCCCATAACAGCTGGAGGGCCAAGTTTGGCCACCATTGCTCTAGGCTAAGCATACCCAACTCCCTCAACTGTTCCTCATCAGGCTTGTTTTCCAAACCCTTTCTCATCTTGGTTTCCCCTCCTCTGCACACATTCCAGTTTGTCATCCACACATGTCATTCCTCCACGCCATCACTCTCCCTTGGCATTTTGCCATTCTTCTCGGCTTTACCTTTTCAGCATGACTTTCCGTGCTGAAACACCAGTGTGCTTTCTTGCTAGGCAGACAACATCAACAACCAGCCACAAGCCTTGAAATGGGCAGGGAGTGCCATTGTTCATCTTCCCCACCTCCACCACTAACATGTGGGCCCCAGAAGGTTGCACAGGAAGGAAATGCAGCCCTCTGGCTGAAGAAGGTTCTCCATCACTGAACTAGATCATTAGAAATTAATGTGCAGGATTTGCATGTATCCTGTGAATGTCACTGACTTGTGCAGGAGTTTGTTGCCGGCATGCCTTTCACTAGCAAGCCCTCTTTTGTCTCAGATGTCTAATTCCCTCTTATAGGCCACTGATCCAATCAACCGATCAGGTTGCGTCTGGCTAAGCAGCTTGAAATCACACTTCCACACCCTGCCGGAATAGCCTGTGGATTATTCAGCAATATAGACGCATTGTATAGCGTAACAATTTATTTTAATGTAATGCTGCCCCCTTGTGCTTTTGTATACAGGAAAGTTGAGTCAACAGTGAAGGACTTATTTTAAAGCAAAGATCAGAAAAAAACCCAAATCCTAGCTTCTGCACAGGCTTTTCTTTTTATAGGCAGCGGGCTTCGTCGCTTGGCTATGCAGTTTGTTGTCTCTCTTTAAGCAAGAGGCAAAGCTGTAGAAACAGTCAGAGTATGAAGGTGTATATAGCACCTTGTCACATTAGGATCTTATTATACTGCATTTACGAAGCAGAGGGAAGTGGCAGCAAGAGCCTGCAAATCGAAAGACTTCAAACAAATGCCACTGAGTCTTAGGTCTCTGGAAGCCACAGGAGGCTGCCATCAGGAGTTTGGGACTGAAGTGTCACTAATCTGCTGGTGACATCCAGCTCTATCTGTTCCATCTGAATTGGGAGAGGCAGCTGAGGTTCTAGAAAGGTGTTTTGGAGTCAGTGATTTGCTGGACGGGGACCAACAAATTGAAACGGAATCCTGAAAAGACAGAGGCATGATGTGCTCTAAGTTCGCAAGAGCAGAAGGTAGGAAGACTGCCTTTTCTGGACTCTCTTAGAAGGAGCAGGTTCATAGCTTGGGGATATTCCTGGATCCAACATCATCACTTGAGGCTCAGGTAGCCTTGCTGGCTAGGAGTGAGTACTTCCAGCTGCAGCTGGTTTGTTAGCAACTATGTCCCCTTTTGGACAGAGATGTGTTGGCCAAGGTACTCTGTGGTCTAATAACTTCCAAACTGGATTATCACAATGCACTCTACATGGGGATGTCCTTGCAAATGTCTGGGAAACGTCAACATGAGCCAGAACTCATATCACCCCTGTTTTAAAACAGTTGCTTTGGTTGACATGTTATTTCTGGGCCCTATGCAAGATGTTCACGCTAGTGTTTAAAACCCTATATGACTCAGGCTCCAATTATAAAAAAGATCTCCTTTACAGACCCTTTTGAGTGTTAAGCTCAACGGAGACCCTCTTGGTAGTTCCACCATCCTCAGAAGTTTGGAGGGAGCGGGAAAGCAGGATAGGGTATTTTCTGTGGCAGCTGCTCAGTTGTGGAATCTGCTCTCCACAGCAGTAGGTCTGGCACCTTCATTATATAATAAACTCCCATGGTTTTCTGTGTTAGCTGGGTTGCAAATGGATTGTTTCTGGAAGGAAACAAAATGGAAATAAGCACTAAACTGCTAAATTCAGCTAGTTTTATTGAAGTGGCTTTCACTTTGTGTGAAAGACCACATAAAATGTGGAAATTATCAGCTAAGGAAACATCAGAAAAGTGGAATAAAGTGTTGTCTGAATGAAGCCTTAGGCACATGGTAAAAGAAAGCCATGACTTGTTCTACTAAGGACCCTTTTAATGGGTTGACCAGTTCTTGGAAGCCTTACAGGCAATCTAAGCAGACAGAGAAATGATGTCATTCTCAGACTGTACCAAGTTAGACAACAGGTGTGTGTGGTTCATAAAAATAAGAGAAGAGTCCTGCTCTGTTAAACTAAAGTCTATGTATTCCAACATCCTTTGTCTCACAATGGCCATCCAAATGCCTTTGAGAAGTCTGAAGGCAGGAGATGAGTGCAATAGCCTTATTTCACTGTTTTCCCCAGCATCTGTTATGTAGAAGTATATTGTCTCTGAGCATGGAGGCTCAATTTAGATATCATGGGTAGTTCCTAGTGAAAACCTTGGATTGGTAAAGAAAAGGTGATTTATATGCAATGTATATGCAATATAACACTGTGCCTTCAGGTGGTGCTGTGGAGTCCTGTTTTCCCCTACCGGATTTCCCTGTTTAAATTTACAACACGAGTAACTGAAATGCTTCTTTGATGTGTCTTGATCCTACCATGACCCCTTATCCTACCATGAATTTCTCTAATCCCCTTAAAAAACAACCACACACCTAAAACAGTGACCACAACCACTATATATTGCGGCATCAAATTCCACCAATTCATTCTGCACTGTGTGGACAAATGCCTTCTTTTGTCTGCCCAGAATCTTTTGCCAGGCAATTTAATTCACTTCATTAACACTGGTATCAAGTAGTATGGGAAACAGCCTTACTAGAAAAGCTAACCAATAGACTGAAACTGACACGGGGACAAAAAGAAGAGGACGCCATCACTCCGGTATGGCTCCCCTTTATCACATACACATCCCAACAAGACAACAACATGAACCCACTGATAGCAAACGATTCAATATGACTAACTTAACCCAACAACCCTCAACACAAACAAATCCCACTGTAGCCAACCAAAGGCAATCAACCACACCCTAGACCACCCCAACCTCTCTCACCGCCAAGGAAACGTAACAAGCGAATAGAAAGAGAACATACCCAAGTGACGCTTACACAAAACCCCCACACATACACCAAGTAAAAGAGCATAAGCTTTTACTTACCCCACTTCCTTTCTCCCATTCCCCCATTTTTTCTTCCCAACCCTATATTGCATACCACACCAATGTCTCACAACAAATGTAACTGATTTGTAGAAAACTCAGCCTGAAGAAAGAGAGAATCTGTGTGCTTTTGTAAACAAGAAAAATATTTAATAAAAAATTATTTTAAAAAGAAAGAAAAGTGTTCCAACAATGTACAACAACAACAAAAATATTTAAATGCTCCCCTGTGTAGAAGCAAGCAAGCAAACAAACAAACAAACAAAAACAAGCAGATGACTGCACACAGTAAAGTAGCATGTTGGGACGAAAGCTAGGCAATTACCTTCATCACTTGCTACATTTCTAGATGCATGTGGGGTGTATTCGTTTTTTAATGGAGGAACATCTGTATTTTCAGTGCCTTAGGAATGAAGTCACCTATCCCTACCAGAGAGGAATGGTCCAAGCTGTTGGACTATGCTGAAATGGCAAAACTGACTGGAAGACTCAGGAACCAAGAAGACCAAAACTTCAATAAAGCATGGGGAAAAAATTATAATTTATCTAGGAGACCATTGTAAGCAGATGAAAACATTAGCAGGATTTTAACAACACTTGTAATGTAGCTAATATCATGGACAATATGAAAAGATACCAAATATGTAATATGAAATAATATGCAGTTGAGAGGGTGTACGGTAGGACTCATGGAGGGGGAAGGTGGGAAGTCCAGAGGTTTGATGAAATGTCAAAATATGGATATGCAATTTGGATTGTATGAACCAATATCTGTAAAACAAAAAACAAAAAAATGATTATATATGAAAAAGGAATGGAGTCACCTGGTCACCTGAACACAGCACTCTATGGATCCATTCCTATGCTTACTTGCCAGAAAATAAGTCTGAGTGAATTTAATGAAACTGACTTCTGAGTGGACATGTATAGCATTGCAGTGTGTCCACACTTACATCGTTTTCAAATAGGGCACAATCGTTTTGAGTCGCACTACAACCAAGCTGGTAAGTTTATCATTTTCAGAGTCAGGGATCATCAGGTGGTTTACCACTAAGAGAGCAGGGAAATTCTTATCCACGCAGGCATTGACGGAAAACATAATATGCACCAAATATTGTAAGCTAGGATGGAGTGGTGAGTACACATTAACTTTGAAAAAAATCAGTTTTGAGTCCGCCTCACGTTTATTGCAATGTTTTATTCATACAATATTCTTGCACTTCCCTTCAGTTTGCAAATATGAGTGGCCGCCATGTGAACAAATGGTGCCGTTAATATGGATTCCCTTCTGAAAGATTTTTGTTTTCTAGCATGTTCAACATGAATGTCACAATGCAAGATCAGTTCATGGTGCAAAGCCAAGCAGAGGTCAGGTTACGGTCAGTCTGTCTGCAGATTGTAAGGACTGCTGTCCTGCCCATCAATATGGCAGCTCCAGAAGTTAGCAAAACAGGTCATTTGTTAAGGATATGGAACCTGTGACCCTTGAAAAGGTGGTGGACTTCAACACCCATCGGCCCCAGCCAAAATGGCCAAAGGTCAGACTGGCTCAGAATGATCTGTGGCTGTCAAGGAGCAAGGTGTCAGGCAGGGAAGAGGCATGGGCAAAAATGATGAGACCTACTTGGCTGGTGGCTGCATCTTCTCAGGAGAAGGTAGGTCCAACTCTGCAACTGTTCTTTCTTCCTGACACCTCATATGTTTTATGCCTCCATTCAACAGTTTGGCAGGGAATCTGCTCCCTTGCGTGCAGAGTAGCCATTCAAGAAGGAGAAGCAGCCAGCTCCGTGCAGAATCAGGCCTTCCTGCTTAACAGCTGTGGGTTTGAGGACGGACAGACATGAGAACCCCACAGAACAGCACATAGGAAGAGAGGGAACAATACAGAAAATGATGCAAATATTTATATGACATTAGCAGACTAAAAACAAAAAAAAACCAACGATAGCAAATTCCGCTCATATTTGCTTGTTTGATTTCTGATCCTGATCTCAGACAAACCCTTGAATTGTGGGAGTTTCTGTCCCATTTCCATCAGACATCTCTGACATTCCCAGCAGTGGTGGGCTTTGGGCTCTCAAGTTTCAGTGGTGCCCTGTGGAATGCAGAGACATGATCTTGTCCTTTGCCTCTGGTGGCAAAAGGTATTCAGCCAGCCCTGTTCATCACCCCTGGACAGCATTGGCTATGCTGCCTGGGGTTGATGGGAGATGGAGTTCAACAGCATCTGGAGGACCACAGCTTCCCATCCTTGTACTAATTGATGGATTAATAGGTGAAAAGGCAGGCTATTAATCAGATATACCTTCTGTACTCAGCTGTTCAGCCAAGCATTTGATGGCTGAAAGATACCATTCCCAGCAACCTTGAATTTATTACCTGTGAGAGCATGCAAGTGTTTTTTAAATGTTCTCTTTTTAAAAAATGTTTTTATTATGTTTCTATATTATATTTAATTGTAAAAATGAATTCAGTATCGTTGAATTTGTCCATGGCAAGCCTACATTTGTTCAAAAATAATGTAACATAATAATTTAATATTTGTATTTTTCACGTTTGACTTCAAAACTGAACCCAATGCTCAATTGTTTTTCCAGTGAACGGGGGGCGGGGGGGGGGAGAGTTGCTGGTGCAACGTTTGGGCATAATCTAAGGAATGCAATATTCATAGGTGCAGAAGAGGACAAGAATGTGAGCAACCTTCCTGGGAGATCTTTAGATAGTAATAGTCAGGGCTGGCTTGCCAATGAGACTGGGGAGGCAGCCACATCTTTGTGGCAGCTGGAAGGGGCAGCAGATCCAGACTTCAAGGTGGGCACAGTGCTTCACCTCCTAGGCTTGTCACCCACCTCCTCCTCTGATGCCCCACCGCCACAAAGAGGATGCAGTGGTGGGGCATAAGAGGAGCAGGTGGCAACAAGGAATCAGGATATGGAGGTAGGGGCATTGGAGAAGCAGACAGTGGCAATAGGGTATCAGAAAAGATGGCAACAGGGCATCTTCTTTTCTTTTCTTTTTTTGCAGCAAAATATCATGTCCTGCCTGGTAAGGATAATACATTAAAGCCACATTCACACCATAAATTTTCAATGCTGTAATGCTGTAATACTACAGTCGTGGGGTTCCCACAAAGAACTTTGTTAGCTGTAGTTTGTTATGTGTGCTGAGACAGTTGTTCGAAGACTGATTTGGTCCCCTCTGAAGATACTGTCACTCAAATTGGTACAATGGTTCCTGATATCAAAGAAGTGTTTGGGAACCATTGGGTGCCATTTTGAATCAAGGTGGTTGATGGAACCATACAGTTTTTCTCTTCTTGTGCATATCATGTTCTGAAAGTCTGCCCAGTGTGTGCAGTTTATGTCCCTCACATAACTATGTTTTCCTTAGTACAGAATTTGGAGTGCTTCCCTGCACATTTTTAACAGGCATGTGTGTGTCTCAGCATGTTTGTGTGTGTGTGTGTACAACTGCACAGAACCCTAGCTAAGAATGTCTATGCTATCCTCTTTGACTTGTTAAAGTAACCTTTTTTTAAAAGTTATAAGTTTCAGGCACGCATTACTGTTGAGGGAAAAGTAATTTGTTGTAATCATTTTTAATTATAGTTATTCTTAATTATCTTTGCGGTATGTTTAAACATTAAAATACAAACAGAGCTGCCATGGCACAGATGGCTCTTGCCTGCAATGCGGGCTGTCAAGCTTCATTTGAACACCACCGTCTTATTTTCCTCACAATTATAACTTCAGGCAATAACGTAGCTTTCATGCCACAGCCACTGATATAATTCTGCTTTAGGAACAATGTACTTGCCACAGAACCCTTTGCTTTCCATCACAAAAACCAGCATCGAAAGAAACTTCCATGTGCTTTTTTTCAAATGCTGTCATCCAGAACCATTAAGGTTGATCTTCACCATTACCTATGAGAACAGGCCTTGTGGTGGTTGATGGCATCTTTGGGCAATTGCCAGGGATCCTAACCTGCACCCAGAGCCCACCACTGATGCCTGTGTGGTCCTTTCAAAAATGCTCCTAATCATAGCAGGACTCCTCCAGCCACCATCTTTGTTTCCAGCAAAGCTCTAGAAATGGAATCATTCTGGGGAATGGTGAGGGACAATGGCCACTGTAAACGCACAGCAACCTCATAAGGCAGTCACACTTTTGCAGTGAACGTAAGACTATAAGAAGAACCTGTTTGGTTAGGCCAATGGCCCATCTAGTCCAGCATCCTTCTTCTTGCAGTAGCCAACTAGATGCCTGTGGGAGACCAGCAGGCAGGATCAGAGCACACAAGCACTCTCCTCTCCTGTGTTTTCTAGCAACTGGCACTCAGAAGCATTGCTTCCTCTAGCTGTGGTGGCAGAGCATAGCCATCATGGCTAGTTGCCACCAATAGCCCTATATTTCATGAATTTGCCTAATTCGCTTTTAAAGCCATCCAAGTTGTTGACCATCACTGCCTCTTGTGGGAGTGAGTTCCATGGTTTAACTATGTGCTTTGTGGAGAAGTGCTTCCTTTAGCCTGTCCTGAATCTTCCATCATTCAACTTCATTAGATGCCCACAAGTTCTAGCACTATGAGAGAGGAAGAAAAACTTTTCTCCATCCACTTTCTCCACGCCATGTGGAATTTTATAAATTTCTATTCTGTCACCTATTACTTGCCTTTTCTCTAAACCAAAAAAACCCAAATGTGGCAGCCTCTCTTCATAGAGGAGTCCCTCTGTCTCCTTGATCATGTTGGTTGCTTTTTCCTGAACCTTCCCTAACTCTTATCTATCCACCATGGTCCATGTCAGCTCTGCATCTACAGTAATGTCGGAAGCAAAGATGGCGGCCATGAGCTGGATTGCACTAAGGGTAATCTCTCCCACAGCTGTGATAAACCCTAAGGGACTTTGCTCAGCGGGCTGCAGCTGCCTTCATATCTTCTTCTGACCAAGCCGTGTATTTACCTGCTCTACATCTGACCTCATAATAAAGAATCTGTAACCAGACTCCTTATGTTTTTATGAAAGAAGGCAGGTGGACATCAGGAAAGGAAGCACTCTACAATGCAACTTTCTGTTTCAGGTCCCACTTCTTAGCTAAAGGTGAGGAAGCACCATCACTACTAAGTCTTTCAATCTGAATTTTGATCCTGCATCAGTATGGGCATTACCATATTTCTTCCTTCCTTGATTAAATGTGAATATTTATATATTGCCCTTCACTTTGCATTCACAGGGTGGTGGACAGAAATAAAACAAGTACAATGCTGGTTAAAACAATACAAAAATAATATTTCGACAATATAAAAGGACAACATCACCCATGGGAAACCCATCAGATGAATTCAAACTCTCCTACTTTGCTCAGAAAGCTTGGTGGAAGAATATGTATTTACCTGTCATCTGAAAGAATGGGGTGAAGTAGCATAATACCCCTTGGAAGGGAGGGAGTTCCATATATGCAGAGCCACCACTGAAAAGACCCTTCTCTGGGCCCCTGCTCTTCATATCTCATCTATTGTAGGGACCTCTAGAAGGGGCTCATTTGCTGATCATGGCAGACAGACAGAGTGTTATGGGAGATGCCACTCTTGCCATTTTTTTCAGAAGATCTGGCATATGAACAGCTTTGTATGTTACATGAAAGGAACACTGGCAACCTCTGGCATTTTTTTCCAGCTGCTGACAGATGGCAGTTGCTTGCAGAGTCAGAAGGTGGACTTGTGCAGAAAAGTTGGAACAACACAGAAAGTATAACTTTCCTACACAGGGACCCTGCTAGCCAGCTATGAAGGAATCATGCATAGGCCGCTGGCAAGACTTCTTTGTCAAATCCAAAGCTGTTCTTAGTCCTGGCCAACACAGCAGCAACACCAATATTCCTTTGCGTTTCTGATAATTGGGAGGATCTGCTAATTGTCACACTTCTCTCCTTCTACCAGGGCCACCAAGCCAGATTCTCCTGTGTTTTACAAATATGGGAGTTGTGGAGTGGAGAGGCTTTTAAAGAAATGTTCTCATGCAAAACGGTTGCGTGTCTCGTACATGTTTGTTGATTGCTTAACAAGAATTTATCTGGTTGTTTTGCTATAATGTTTGCAAATGTAAAGTGGGAGGCATGTTCGTTTTCTTTTTTAAAATGACACTTCTAATCTGATCAGAAGAGTGCCATGGAAAAGGATAGCTTGGATAGAACAGGCTTATCAGACGCCAAGGACACAACATGCATACAATTTGTTTCATTATTCCTCTTAAAGCAGCTGCACTGTGAGGGGGAGAAATTTGAGGACACAAATCCACAGATGCCAGCAACACACTAGATGTAGTTCACAAAACGCAAGAGGTTACCCAGTCTTGGTGCCAGAAAAAGCATGCGAGGAGCCAAAGTGTGTTCGAATCAAGGCTCAGGACCTCTCAGAACAAAATCACAAACTAGCTATTAAATGCCAAACGTTTCAGTGTTTTAAATACAAATCAAATCAAAACTTCCTCAGACTTCAAAGTTCCAAATCTGCAATTGCCCTAGATTTCATTAAACTCAGATGTCGGCTCAGAAACTGTGCTTTATGTGTGTGTTTGTGGGAGGGCACACCTCCTGGTATATCATGTTTCATACATGTTTCCAAGGTGGCCACATGCATTGCCCAGAAAGAGGACACAGATTTCCATCAAACATGTACATGCTAATTTATATGTAGAGATGCAGAATTAGAAATAATTGCTTTAGGGTTGTAATCAATGGTGCCACTCAGCTGACAGTATGGCTTTCACCAGTGAAACAAAGAGGGAAGCAATTTCCAACTATTTCCTTTCCCACTTGCCCCCCCCCAAACCTGCTCCAGAGGGTTGGGGGACTCTCCATAGCAGATTTTTTTTTTAGGGGGTGGGCAGAGAGCTGTAAAAGGAAGGTTGAATCACCCAGAGTTGCTTCCATCCACATTACACTAACAGAAACTTTATCCTCAGCTGAGCAACACCATTAGAGACAACCTTATAACAGAAATAGAAATACGAAACATTTCACCATAGCTGGGAAGGCTCTGACCAGGAGACCTTGGTGCCAGCTCAATCTGCTGTCCAATCTGCCAATGGCCAACTTCAAGACCCCTGCCCTCCCTTTTTATGGTTCTGCATAATAAAAGCAGACTTGGACTAAGGATAGTCTTCAAATAGACAATTGTCCTCTGTAAAGTAGGGTTACCTTACCAAGTTTAACTTTCCCATTTCCACAGCCAGGGCTTTGCTTCATGTCCCTAAGAACATATGAGCCATGCCGAATCAGGCCAAAGGCCCATCTAGTCCAGCATCCTGTTCTCTTAATGGCCAACCAGATGCCCACAGAAAGCCCACAAGCAGGACCAAGTGCAACATCCTTCTCCCCACTTGTGATTTCAAGCAATTGGCACAGTGGAGGCAGAGCATTCCTGTTGCTGCTATAGCTATTGACAACCTTCTCGTCCATGAATTTGTCTAATCCCCTTCTAAAGGCATTGCCTTGCAAAGTACATTTCCGAGCACAGTTCAAAGTGTTGGTGCTGACTTTTAAAGCCCTAAATAGCCTCAAAGGCCCAGTATACCTGAAGGAGCTTCTCCACCCCCATCGTTCAGCCCCAACACTGAGGTCCAGCTCTGATGGGCCTTCTGGCGGTTCCCTCACTGCGAGAAGTGAGGTTACGGGGAACCAGGCAGAGTGCCTTCTTGGTAGTGGCACCCACCGTGTGGAATGCCCTCCCATCATATATCAAGGAAATAAACAACTGACATTCCATAGTTTAACTATGTGTGGAGAAGTATTTCCTTTTGCGTGTCCTGGTTCTTCCTCCCATGTTATTTTAGACATTGGAAAGACATGCTGGTCCACAGCTGATCTGCTGCTTCCTCACCTGACCTCAGTTGTACCTCACTTCCTGCATTTTTCTCCTTTTCCTCTAGTTCCTGTGTCTCCACCACACTAAAGACAATTGAATTTCCAAGCTTCCTCTGGTTGGGTGGGCAGGTTTGGTAAGTAGCACCTCACTTTTATCTCTCAGGTTTGCAAAGTCATAGCTCAGTCACAGAATTCATGTCTTGCAAACCAAAGGGCTAGGGAAACCAAATTAGGCCTGGGGAAGATGCCTGCCTGAACCCAGGAGAGCTGCTGATGGAGGTTTCTATACAAATAGACACAGAGAGAGTGTGCTGGGCCTGGGGGTTAACCCTAGCAATGTGGTCCAGGTCCAGTCCCGAATCCAAGGATTCCGCAAGGAGTCAGTCTGACAGGGCCAAGGCAGGAGACCAGGCTAGGTCACGCACAAGGTCTCAGGCAGGTTCTAGCAAACAGCAATGTTGCTCCCGCAACCTGGGGCGGGGTCCGACAGCCTTTTGTCTTTGTCGGGGTAACAGCCGGTCCTGATCCCCCAGTGACTCACCTCCCTGCCTCACCCGAAGGCAAGCACTCCTCCTGTGAGTACTCAGGTCTCTCCTTCTCTCAGACCTTAGTCTCTGCAGCTCGGGAGATGTCGGTGGGTTACTAGACCCAGAGGCCGCCTCAGCCTCTCCTGACCCAACTGGTAGTGGAGCAGCTGTAAGTGATTGCCCAGCTGAAGGCAACGAGGTAATCCCCGCATCTGGAGCCAGGGCAGTCTCAGGCCCCTGACTCAGCCCAGCTGGTGCTTGTTGCAGGGGAACTTGTGCAGACTGGGGCTCTTCAGAATCAGGCCCCAGACTTGGTCCAGTTGCCACCTGAGGCAAAGGATCCAGTTCGGACTGAGACTCCTCTGGTTCCGAGTCTGAGCCAAGTCCCAGGCCATTACAGAGAAATGCACACACGTATTTCTTCATCCAAGCAAGTAAGAGGCATTATCACAGCACAAGGACACATTTCAGCCATGCAAAATCACTAGAGGAGGATGTGGCGCAGGGGAGTGAGGGGGATAGGCTAGGGAAAGGGAATTTGATCTGAAAAGGGGATGTGACCTGGAGGGAGGTCTGGGGGCCAGATGGAGAGGCTTGGAGGACTGCATTGGCCCTGGACATGAAGGTCCTCAACCCTGCTATAAGGTGACCTCTAGTGCCCAGGAACTTCATGTTCTCATTGGAACCCCTCCATGCCATAACCACTAGATTAATGATCTGCAGAGGAGTTATTCTAAAACCTGGAGAAAAACATTATTCAGAACCTGTCCGGGGAAGCCGCAGTTGTGATTTGCTTTTGAAAGCAACATGAGGAAATTGAATTTCCTGTTGCCACAAGACCAGCCCTTAACTGTTTAATTTTATTGTCAACCTAAAATAATTAAGCAATTGATCAAAAGCAAGCCACAGATTTAAAGCATCTCATTGTACTCTCACAAGACCTATTGCAGCTAAAAGAAATCATTAACATATTTACCCACTACAAATTGAGCCTGGGCTTTTTTACTAGACCCTCCCAAATGTAGCTATCTCTAGAAGTTACAGTGTCTGTTTCCTCCGTTGGCGTACTAGCTGCCGCTGTGTGTGTCATATTTAACGCCGGAGCGTATTATCCAAGTGTCATGGCGTGGCAGCTGGCCGAGTGCCAACCTCCTCACTGCAGGATCCAATCTAACAATTTTGCAAGTATATATTGACCCGCAAAATTATATAGCATGCCGAAACAAATGCAGAGGCTCAAAATGCCTAAATGGGCATGAATGTGGGTTTTCCAGGTAGGTTGAGAAATGTGCATTTTTGAATGAAAGGATTCCCAACATCTGGCAAGGCAAATGTAGTTTGTTTTCTTTCTGCCCCTCTCGAGCCTCCACCCAGAAAGGAAGGGTTGTTCTCAGAGTTCAGAAACACTTTGCAGCCAGGCAAAAGCACTTGCAATGCAAAGCAGGGGTGTAGCCTGGGGAACATCCTGAGAGCTAGCTAGAGGGACCTAGATGCTACATTCCCTTTCCAGGGGTTCTAGGCAAATGCCAGTAATGGGCAGGGCCAGAGGCAGAAGCGAGCAATGAAATTAATACAGATCTTCCTTTGTACAGAAGACTCCACACACAACTCACACACTTTTCCCTATCCTCTGCCCAGACAAGCAAGAGGCATCATCAGAGTTCTAGCCAGGCAAAAACACTTAAGAAAGGTGCAGATCCAGTGAAGTGGTGTGGCTTGGTGAAAGGGTACGGCCCGCAAAGATTCCCAAGGGCCAGATCAAGAGGCCTGAGTAGCTGCATTTGGACACTGGACCTGAGGTTCCCCACCCTTGGATGAGACCATCATTGGCCACCAGCTTTGCTCCCACTTTGTGCTCCCCCAGTGGTGAAATCTGAGAGTGATGTTTGAGCGTAGCCCTAAATAAGAGTGAGTAGGTGGTGTGGTTTCTGCAAACCAAGGGCCATCAAGCAAACCCAATGTGACTTTTGCACAAAAGTAACGTCTCCCACCAGCTCCAATTTATATCACACAGGGTTAATAATTTGAATGAGTTTATGCAATGCATTTGGTAGAAAATATTTGTATAAAAATAAAATAAAATAAAATCGAGGAACTCTTTTTTATTCTCACTGAGTTTCTGATGTTGCTGTTAAGACCATTTCTGGAACAGATGGTTGATTCCTGGTTTCCTTTTCCTTTTTCTTTAATGCACATGCTGTTAACACTTGACCTCGTGTGTTCTCTTTGAATAATGATCCAAGCATCATTAGAGGGAAGGGGGAGGGGAATGCTGTTGGGTTTTTTGTGTTTTTTTGAATGCTCCTGTTAACACCCGAAATTTAACTCACTGTAAGCAAAGTCAGGCATTCTTGTTAAGTATAATGCTGTATAAGCAATTGCGTGGCTCTAGGGAACACGTGAATTTCCAGAACCATATTCACACATGGAGATGAACAAATGGAGAGCAGGAGCAGAATGGGAGCAGAATGCAGACACTACAATACAAGCCATAAGCATGCATCCTTTCTCACAAACTCAAGGACATAACTGTTAGAATTCCTGCTCCGTGATTGGAGTCATGGGATTTTTGTCTATCACATGGTGGTGTATGTTTTGACTCCACAGAGTGGGAAGTGACGGAGACAGGATGTTTGTGTTACTGTGTTCTGTGAAGTGGGACTATTGTCCTTTCTTCTTTTTCTCTTTACTCTCTGATGCTAGAGAGAGAGGGAGCCATGTTGCAGTGCTCCGTGTGTGTTTATATGTAAATAAAGTAGATTAGCCAAAATGCTGAGTTGCTGAGGTCTGTCATGCAATCTGTACAGACTCTGAGGATCCCTAGGTATGCCGGTGTTGGTTGGCATCAGTCGCTCTGATGTTCAGGCTGAAGAAAACTTTTGAAGCTCCCAAACGATCGACCAGGAGGGAGAGAACATGCCAGTCGAGCATGTTTCTCTACCAGGGTTCTACTCGAGTGTAGGATGAGCTCCTGACAATAAAGACATAAAGACATAAGATGGATTGGACAAGTGGCCCATCTAGTTCTCACAGTGGCTGTTGGGAAGCCTGCAAGATGGACATTGGTACAACAGAACTCTGCCCACCTGCAAATCCCAGCAACTGGTTTTCAGAGCCATACCACCTCTGACAGTGGTGGTGGAACACACCCTTTGTGGTTAATAGACATTGATGGACTTGTCCTCCATTCATTTGTCCAATCCTTCTAAAGCCATCCAAGTTGATGGCTATCACTGCCTCCAATGGGAGAGAGTTCCATAGTTTACCTAACTATGTGCTGAATGAAGAAGTGTTTTCTTCTATCTGTCCCAAATTTTACATCATTCATTGGATGTCCATGGATTCCAGTGTTATGAGAGGCAGGGCCCCTGGTCAAACATACAGAGCCTATGAGTGTTAGAGTTACAGTCCTCTGTATTGAAGATGTCCTCTGTTTGATGGCTGTCCAGTCCAAGTCTGGTTTAAAGATAGGGAAACATGATAAAAGAAGAACAAGAGCCTTGAAGTTGCCCACCCCCAGTTAGCAGTACCTGGTCAGCAGACTAAGCCACCACTGTGGTGATAGTCACTATATTTCTATTTCAATCACAATCATATTACTTCTAACTCTGTGTCTAGGTCTATATTAGCTGTGATGCTTCTGATGAGAAGCTCACATGTCTTGTATCCATATTGCATGTATAAATAAGTGAGGTCCACCAGAACCTGAGGTCCAATATACCTGTTGTATTGCCAGTGGAGACACCCTCTATACCTACGTAGTCCTGAAACAGAGCAATGGACCTTTGGACTGAGTTGAAAAATAATATGACTAGCAATTGGATTTTTTTATAGGTCATACCTTGATGGACACAGCAGAATGATTTGAATCATCCCAGTTGCTGCAATCTTCATTTGATGCCCTTCTCCATGTGCTCCCTCCATGTGAGGTCCACAGAGTGGCAACAAGAGAACATTTACAATGGTGGCTTCCCCCTTGTGGAATGCTCTCTCCAAGAAGGCTTGCCTGGTGCCCTCAATGTCTAGTTTTAGGCAACAGGCAAAACTTTCTCACCTGGGCTTTTGGCCCTTAGTTTGAAGGGTCTTTAAGTATTTGTGGACTCTTCTGGTGGGAGAAGATCTGCTAGACCTGCCATGTAACTGAACAGATGTGTGTGTGTGTTTGTGTGTTTAGATTTTTATTGATTGTGTTTATTGTAATTTTGAGTCATTTTGATGAGTAAAGCAACAACAACAACAACAACAACAACAACAACAACAACAACAACAATTTACTTTGAGATGTTCTCCCTGCATCAAGCTGTTCTCCAATCTCAATTTTCCCTCAGGCTTGGAGGAAGTTGCAGATGGAGAGGATATATCTCTTGGGGGGTTTCAGTCTCTATCCCTGAACCTTTTCCAGACTCTGTGAATTCAGAAGACACATTCGTATCTCCTTCAGTGGCTACAGAATTGGTGGGTGGCTCTTAAAGAGCAGAGTGGTTGGGCCAAAAGTAAGACTGCACCAGCCACACTGCACTGAGGCAACAGCTCCAGCTACTGCTTTGCCCAAGAGCCGGTTGCATCTCTGCCTTCCTTGCTGTTACCATGCTTTGCCAGATGTGACTCTGCTACATCTGAGGGGTATTGCCTTACTGTGCTGGTCCCCTAGAAATGAGTGGCTGCTCAGAAGCCAACTTCACCCAACAGCCTTAAGTTAGGACAGGATAGGACAGCCCTGTTTGAATATCAGCTTGCAGACAAAGTCATTCAGCAGCAGAGGAAGCTGCATTATACTGAGTGAGACCACTGGGTCCATCTAGCTCTACACGGGCTGGCAGCACCTCTCCAGGACAGCGAGTCTCTCCCAGCCCTACCTGGAGATGCCAGGAATTGAACCAGGGACCTTCTGCATTCAAATCAGATGTTCTACCACTGAGCTGTATCCCTTCCCCGGTTCTTTCTGTGTAGATGCAACATAGAAGCCAGCTTCTATTTGTTGTTCCGAAGACAGAGAAGAAGAATCCTCATCCACTTTAGGTAGTCCTATGCAGTTTGCTTGATGGGAAATACATAAAGTTCCATATAACTTTGGGGCGGGGAAGTTTAAATTCATTCCGCTTAAGTACATGTCCTTGTAGCAATAAAGATACAGAGTGAAATTGCTTCTGCAAAAGATATGTCCATAATAGCTTGGGTAAATTTCATAGTTTTCCCAGGGAAAAGAAATCCAATTAAGCAACATTAATGTTTGAAGAAAGAAAGAAAAATTAAGATTACAAATGTCATGCACATCTGCAGAGATGGAGCCAGATGTTTCTGTGTATTGACTCATTTAAACATTTGGGATATTCCTGCTGAGAGAATATGAGGACCCTATTAAAAAGATATTTGGTTTTTCAGATTACTAAAATTATAGTCATCAACCAACTCTACAATAGGCATGTAACAAAAAAGAAAAAAAACAACATTTATATGAATTGTGAATAGCAGATTATGTTGCACCCCTGCCATTATATGTTTTTATTAATCAGTTGGCATTTTCCAACTGGCAGGGGCTTGGACTATGTGGCCCACAGCGTCCCTTCCAACTCTACGGTTCTATAATTCTATGAAATACCCTTATAATAAATGAAAAACCAGGTAAGTTAAAGAAATAGTGATGTTGATGTAACATTGACCTATCACCACCACTTTGGCTTCAACTCCTTTCCACACGTTTCCTTGCCAGTGATAGTCACCTCTATTCTCCTCGCACACCTACAATCCCCAGAGTTCCCTGCAGAGAGGGATAGACTGTTAAACCTAACAACTCTCAGCACCCTTAACAAACTACAACTCCCACAATTCTTTCTGGGGGAAGCCATGACTGTTTAAAGAGGCACCATAGTTCAGTTCTTTTTTATGTATGGTGTGAATGTGGCCAGAGAATCGAGACGGTTTTAACCAGCCTTCCCCTTCTCTCTGCTTTGGGTAATTCCCAGATTCCTCATTCGCTGTGTAGATAGGTTGTGGTTGTGTGTGCAGATTTCAGCGCATGCCGGAATGCTGATAGCTGCTTGTTCCTTGCATCCCCATCATTTGCCCTGTGTCATGGCTAAAAAAGGTTAATACACCTGTCACGTGCCAGCGCTCAGTATCTAGCAGTTATTACTCACACATTGACAAACTGGATGGATTGCAAGGGGCCGTGGAAAAAAAAGTTATTAAGGCATTAGAAGTATTGACTAATAAAGGAAGATTAACAGTCTGACCCTGCAGGCAAACCTCGCCTATAATTCCCACTGAAGGTAGGAAGGGACAGTTCCCAGGCTTACATTTTCACAGCATTTCATCCTGTGGTTTATCACCATGGATCCCTCGCTGCATCAGCATTGGTAGAACTGCATATTAGGTTGTTGGAATGTCAAGGGAGGTACGTAGGAACAGAATAAGCTGCCTTGTACAGAGTTAGACCTGTGGCCTATCTGGATCAGTATTGCCTACAGCGATAGGTTTCGGGCAGGGTTCTGTCCTGGCCCTACCTGCTGATGCCAGGGATTGAACCTGGAACCTTCTGCATGCAAAGAAGAAGAGTTTGGACTTGATATCCTGCCTTTCACTACCCTTTCACTACCCTTAAGCGGCTAACAATCTCCTTTCCCTTCCCCCCCCCCCCCACAACAAACACTCTGTGAGGTGAGTGAGGCTGAGGGATTTCAGAAAAGTGTGACTAGCCCAAGGTCACCCAGCAGCTGCATGTGGAGGAGCAGGGACGCGAACCCGGTTCACCAGATTATAAGTCCACCGCTCTTAACCACTACACCACACTGGCTCTCTGCCATAGAACTGTCTCTTCCCCATAAAACTGGGGTGGAGGGGGATTTCTCTTATTGCTTGTTTGTTGAAGCGTTTTTACCTAACCCTTTAGTTGGGGAAGGCTTGCAAATATCAGTAATAAGATAGGCCCTGCACTCAACATGCAAGACCCAACACAAAAGTGTGGGGGGGGGGGCAGACACCACCTCTTGATTTCTTATAACAGCTAGGTGAAAGCAAAAGTGTTCAAGGAGATGAAGAGGCAAAACTCACAGAATGGCAGCTGCCAGGTTATGAAGAAGGGAGGAGCTGGATGGGGTTAAATTCTCAACAAAGACAATGAAGGTGCCCTGCTTCTCTTCACTCCCTCTGATGTTTCCTGGTTCGGCCAAGTGACTGTAGATAGTGCCCTATTTGTATGTTTTCTGGATTCCACTTTAACTAGGAGAATTTCTGAAATGAAATCCTGGAGCTGGAATACATGCAGGTTGGCCACAGCTTTCAAATTCAACTATTTCATTTGAATCCCACCACCCCAGGTCACCAAAACATAAGAAGAACCTGTTGGATCAGGCCTATGGCCTGTCTAGTCCAGCATCCTGTTCTCCCAGTGGCCAACCAGATTTCTGCTGCAGGATCCATGCACAAAAGCACTCCCACCCCATGTTCTCCAGCATTCAGAGGCATTACTGCCTTTGCCCGTAGAGGCAAAGCCCAGCCATCACAACCAATAGCCATTGAGAGCCTTATCCTCCATATCTTTTGTCCAATCTGCTTTTAGAGATGGTTGGTCATCGTCACTGCCTAAATGGAAGTGAGTTCCATAGTTCAACTGACTCCAGAAGTCATATAGTATTAAGAGAATTCCTGCAAAGAAGAATTCCTGGTGGGATTGTGTTGTTACGCACACCTCAATTCTCCAAACAGTGAGAAGTTTCAGGCACTCTGCTTTTGGTGGTAGGGGTGGGGGAGTGAGTTTGTTGCACAAGCCCTCCCCAAAAT
Organism: Podarcis cretensis; assembly: GCF_951804945.1. Classification (NCBI taxonomy): domain Eukaryota; kingdom Metazoa; phylum Chordata; class Lepidosauria; order Squamata; family Lacertidae; genus Podarcis; species Podarcis cretensis. The sequence goes on from NC_137179.1 coordinate 15,980,422, forward strand.
TGAACAACTTGTGTATGTTGGTAAGTGATTGAATCCTACCTGAGAATAAACACTGTATGTTGTTAACCCTGAGTGATTTTTCAGTGAAGCCCATGCTTCAATATACTGACACCGTGCTGTTAGCACAGCAGGGCTGTGATGTGTGTATGTGTGGCTGCATTTTACTACAGCTGAATTTAGTAAAAGGGTCTCATCCCTGATCTGCAAGAGCTGTCACTTTTCAGGGTAAGCATGTCATTCCCTTTGTTCGGGGCGAGTCCGTAAAGATGACTTTTTAGGGGAATGGGAAGAAATGTGAGGCTAATGTTGAGAGAATGCAAGCATTAATAAATTAAGAGAGAGGGAGGGAGAGAGAGAGAGGAAAAGGATCCAAAAGAGGAGAGAGAATTAGAAAGGAAACTTGATCCGGTGACGGGATAAGCAAAGAGGGAGACAGGCAGCTGATAGAGAGAGGGGCTGCAGCCAGACTCTCTGGGGCTGGCTACATGCAATCCTCTCCTAGAGCTTTTGCCTAGTAGAGACAGACATCCTGTATTATTGGCTGGCCTCACTGTTGGGGCCATTGATAACCATATGAGACCTTGGAGCTAAATTGAGTCAAGTATTTTCTGAGCCATTCATGGAGGGTTGGAGTCAGGCTGTCTGTCCGTTCTAATCCACGGTGCAAGCACCTAGGGTTTAATCGGAACAAAGGGACTTATGACTGCAAGTATATCACTATATTGGCGTATCGTATCGACTTTCTGATAATGTTCTAAAGCCAGTCGGGTAAGAAAGAGAAAGTGCCACTGGGTACATATTGTGGCATCAATTCTCTGCCAGACCCATCAATTGAATTTATATATTACCTCCAGCTGCGCGCTTAAAATCTATCGCTTCGCTCCCTCTAGCGCAGAGCTCACAGTTTAAGTAATTGCAAATACAAATGAATTTTAAAAGGATTTAGCAGGCTTTAAATTAAAAATGTGTGAACATTGTTGTTTTTTAAGCACTTTCAGTTATTTAGTAATTTAACTCAACACATTCACATTTGGCTCGTCTCCCGTGACTGTAGGTTTTTATTGTGGCCTTGGTAAGCGAGAAAGATCTGCAGCAATGAAACTGGGTGGGAGATGCGAAAAGGTGCGTTTTCAAAGCCCTAAAATGTTGTCAGCAGAGAAGAGGGCTGAAAAGGCTACTTTGCTTTCATCAGTGAGGTCCTGTTGTGGGAGACCACTGCACAACAAATCCACTTGGGCAATGGCCTTCTTGTTTCTCTTCTCTCTCCCCACCTCACATTTCCCCATGTTCTTTCCAGAGTGGATTTTGGAAGTTCAAGGGTGGGGCTGCAGAGGAAGGAAAAGGGGGGTGGGAAGCCCTGTGCCATGAGTAGATGCCCATTTGCACTGTGCCAGATCTCGCCCTTCGTCTACAAGGTACCCTAATTCATTCCAAAGTTCCATCCTGTGGATTATCAACTTCTTATACTGATGCAGCCCATGTAAGACCTAGGACTAGAGAACTGAAAGGAGACAGACTCTGGGCTCTACCACTGGACAGAGAACCAAGGGGCATCAGATGGAGATATAAGAAGGCGTCATTTTATGTCGTGAAACACCCTGAGAACTATGGGTATAGGGAGGCATACAAATTAAATAAGCAATAAATAAACAAATGATCATTTCTCACTCTGTCATATATTTGTTGCACGCAGCACTGTTTCTACTCTGCTGCAGTTCGTCTTACGCCAGAAAATGATGTTATTTGTCTTGCTGTCCACTGTCACAAGTGATTTATTATGTAAACTATCTTGTGATAATCTTATTTTACCCCATTTATTTCAGAGCAAAGGAAACACAATGCAGATTGGTCAGGGGATGCAATCAGTTATGTATCATGATTTGGACATGATTGGGCTTGCTGGGTTGATTTCCATTTCGGTCATGGGATGAATAAGCAGGCACGGGCAATTTCCACCCCCGTTTCCATTTCTTTGTTGGAAATCCCCAGCACCCCTACCACTGGAAGGCTGCATCCCTTGCCTCCTAGGTAGTGCATCACCATAAGGAGGAGATGAGCCTTCATTGTATTAACTTAAAGGTAAAGGGACCCCTGACCGTTAGGTCCAGTCGTGACTGACTCTGGGGTTGCGGCGCTCATCTCGCTTTATTGGCCGAGGGAGCCGGCATACAGCTTCCGGGTCATGTGGCCAGCATGACTAAGCTGCTTCTGGCAAACCAGAGCAGCGCACGGAAATGCCGTTTACCTTCCCACCACAGCAGTACCTATTTGTCTACTTGCACTTTGTGCTTTCAGACTGCAAGGTTGGCAGGATGTATTAACTTACAAGGCCCTTAACAACTAGGGTCTAGGATTGCTTGATTCTTTTTAACCCCGCTCAATCCCTGAGATCTTCAGGGGAGCCTCTGTTAGTGGTCCCCCATGGCTCAGATGCACAGCTCATACCTACCAGAAGTCACTCATTGGATTGTGTGACCCATTTCTATGAAGCTCCCTCTCTGCTGAGATCAGACAACCCCCCTCGCCACTGAACTTTAGGCACTTGGAGAAGATGCATTTTTTCCACGGTTGCAGTTGACCACCAAGGTGTATTGCAAAATCTACAGTTCTGTATGCACAGCTAATTCAGATATCACATTTGTGTCTTTTCTTCTTTTTCATGAAACAACAACTCAGTAAAGTCACTGAGTCAGATTGGTTAAATTCACAGAGGCTAAGGCAGCTCATGGCAACTAATAGTGACGATGGCTATATTCAATCTTTAGGTTCAAAGGCAATGTGACTGAATAATACAAGTTACTGAAGAGTGACAGCATGAGAGAGCTATTGTCTTTGTATCCTGAGATCCAGTATGGGATAGTAGTTAGATTAACAGACTAGGACCTAGGAAACCAGCGTTCGAATCCCCACTTGATCGTGGAGAGCACTGTTATATTGGGCCGGTCTCCAACTCTTAGCCTAACTTACCTCTCAGGGTAAGGATGAGGGTATATAGGGATGCAGGTGGCTCTGTGGGTAAAACCTCAGTGCCTAGGACTTGCCGATCGTATGGTCGGCGGTTCAAATCCCCGCGGTGGGGTGAGCTCCCATTGTTTGGTCCCAGCTCCTGCCCACCTAGCAGTTCGAAAGCACCCTTAAGTGCAAGTAGATAAATAGGTACCGCTTTATAGCGGGAAGGTAAACGGTGTTTCCGTGTGCAGCGCTGGTGCTGGCTCGCCAGCTGCAGCTTCATCACACTGGCCACATGACCCGGAAGTGTCTGAGGACAGCGCCGGCTCCCGGCCTCTTAAGCGAGATGAGCACGCAACCCTAGAGTCAGACACGACTGGCCCATACGGGCAGGGGTAACTTTACACACACACACACACACACACACACACACACACACAAATATCCCACTTGTGGGCTTCCCGGGGCATCTGGTTAGCCATGGACACAATGCTGGATGTCATAGTTAGTCAAATTCAACAGAGTTTCACCAGATCCTCAAGCATGGCTACATGTATGGTGCGGGCCTGGGGATTTGTGGGCTGAGAGAGTAATCCAATCCTGGCATTAGGAGGGAAATAAAACAGGTCATCTCATACTTCCTTCTGAAAGCAGTGGTCCAAAAAACGATACAGGAGAAGAAGATGCAGTTGTGGTCAGGAGGCCCCATATTTTTCCAGCCTCTCTGCAGCTTCCATGGTCAGCATAGCAGTTTAGGTATGCCACAATACTAAACCACTGGAGATGGCTTTGTCTACGGCAGAATCAGGCCCCCTCCTTGGATTGTGCAGTTTCTCCCCAAGCATCTTGCATGCACTCGTGGGGGGGGGTTCATCCCCCCACAGCTAGAAGCCCATGCCTTTGGAAGAAATCATCTGGATGCAGACTCACCTATCTCCTATTAACAGCTTGTTTGACAAAACAAACCCAAAGTGTACACCCAGAGTAGCAGGAACCATGCCAGTTAGAATGATAGAAAATCATGTCAGAGAGATAAATGGATCATTAAAGGCAAGGCACTTGAATTTTCATTACAGATCACTGCACAATCACTAAAGGTTTCTGAACTTGTCCAGCTTGTTGATCTCTCCCGCTCCTCCTCCCACTGACTATTAGGCCTCATATCCATATTTTCGCATACCTTTTTGAAAACCGATATATTTCATCTGCTGAAGGCAATCATTAAAAGCTCTTTGTAACCATTGGAATTCATGAATTTTGATTCGCATCAGCCTGAACAGCAGCAGCAGCAGAAGTAATAATGTGATCATCATACCAAATGATTCAGAAGCGGCGTGACATAAGTGATGATATTTGGGGCGGTGGAGGAAGCGGGGAGTAGGGGAAGGACATCTGGGTTTTAACTAGATATTGGCAGTGTATGAGCCTTTTGCTCTCCTCAGCATGCCAAGACACTGGGAAACCACGGACACAATCCAACAATTCCATCTATTTTAATGAGAGGAAGTCAACTCATTGCAATGCAGGAGAGTTAAGTCATTAGAAACCAAGGTTAGAGCAGGGACAGGCCAGGGGCTGTATTAGTTAGTTTTGGCCCACTTCAGTGGGTCTACTCTGAGTTGGAAACTAGCATTCAATAAAGCAGTAGCTGAAATATGATCCTTTTTTTTTTTTTTGGTGAGACGTTTGAGTCTTTGGAAAACCAGAGCAAGACTCCACCTCACGTCCAAAGGAAACCCACCAGGTCTTACCCAAAGTGTACCAATGTAAAGTGACCTGGAGCAGGCTCCAATACATTTGTCACAATTTATTTTACTGGTTCCCTGATTTTCACCAGTTGTTCCTCCAGCTGCAACCAGCTTAGATCGCTTTTATAAGAATGTTATGATTATTAAGCCAATCAACATCAGGTCATATACAACCTCCAAGTTCAAAGGAAGTATACCTGAAACCTCCGGTTATAGGGCAGTATATAAATTCTAATAATAATAATAATAAAAACAACAACAACATACCACTCAACAACTCTTGCCAGGAAGCCAAACTAGTAGAGAGTTGATGCCATTCATGTCTTATGTGTCTGATTTCCAGGAGCACTTGTTTGGCAATAGTGCTAGGTGGCTCTTTGGTCTGATCTTCTTGCATTCTCATCTTCACTACTCCCATGGTGAGTATTTTACCTGAGACAGGTTCCTATCTAGCATCCTGAAAGGGGGGGGGAGGCTGTTACACTTCCTGTTGCAATGCAATTAAAATCTACCGTATTAAGACCCCTGATAACACCACTGCAGGACTGATTGCCCCACGAGATAGCTGGCTTCTTGCTCGTGTTTACCACGAGCATTCTCTATTAGCTTTCCATCTTCTCATCCAAACATGCCAGGCAGAGAGCAAGGCTCTGAGAGGTATACGTGTGTTGTCAGCAAGCTGATATCCACTCCTCTTGATGGACATCTGAATGGGATAGAGAGACTTGATAAACTGCCTTGGAAGGAAAGCGGGGGAAAAAAAGAAAGGGAGAAAAGTCAAGAAGTCGAATAAACAAGTAGGATCCAGCTCAGTTTGGAGATAGGAGAGTGTGTTTAAACCAAGGCGGGGAAAACTTTTGATCCTGCAAAATCAAAGTAACAAAGGATTGTGTGTGTATTTCTTGATCCTAGCCGTGCCCTAGCCCCAGAACAAATTTTAGGAACTCTTGCTTTAAGTAACAGCACAAGGCCAGTTCTTGCATTGTGTTTGGGTGCACCAAGGTTGCCCCCCTCACCTGCATCAACAGGAGCGACATAATGTGTGATCCTATATGTGCATATTCCAGGGGGTTCAGTCACAGGGACTTCGGTTATTTCCCATGCTCAAACAGATCTGCTGAAGCAAGGCACACAAGCTCAGTGGCAGAGGGCAGACTTTGCATACACAAGCTCACTCTCTGACATCACCCGTAAAACAATCTCAGCAAGGATGCAAGAAACCCACTGCCTTAAACCTTGGAGCAGGTAGCTTTGGGGTGGATGGGCCAATGATCCACATCATCACAAGGTTCCTTCATATATCTACCAGAAAGGTATTTCATATATACAAAGTCTCCCCTAGGGGCAGGTGAATCTGCCCATTTTGGTTTCCCTCTGCTTCCCTTTGCTTTTCCAATCTTAAGCTCAGTTCTCCACATTTTCTCATTTCCCCCTGAAAAAGTCCTCATGAAAACCCATCAGCATTTTCGTGCATTTTTTTTTTGCACAATATGCACATTTTTGTATGCAATTTTCCCTAATATCCACATTTTTTGCCAAGCAAATTTCCACATTTTGTTATTTTTACTAATGTAAGCATTTATACGCACACTTTCCGCCAGTATATGCATTTTTGCATACATTACTTGGCTGTGGAACTGCATTGCAAAATTCAGAAAAGTGGCAAATTTTGAAGTATGGGTGTGTTTCAGTTCATGTTTTGTTTTGGAAAGGGAGAATTAGGTAGGGACATGTTTAAATGTGAGCTGAATTGGGTTTCTTCCCCATCCCTAACCACCACCCACTCAAAATTCACATGTAAGTGCTAGGGAAGAGACCAGGATCACGTATAACTGCCTTGGCATGTGCACAAATGGCCTTGAAGGCATCATGAAGGCATGATTGCCAACAGGAGTGAAACCATGTTAGCATATAATAGCTCTGCTCAGAAAACTGCACAGAATGTCGATTTGCTACTAGGCCAAGTTCAAGGTAGAACTAGCAGTGTATAAAGCTTTAAATAGCTTGGGGGATCAGTTTATTTGCAAGATCACCTTTCCCACTTGCTCACTTCAATTGCAGAACTTTCATTGTTACAGGTGCCTCATAATATTCATGCCACATTTTGAAGAAATTGATCTTTGAGTGCAGCACCAGCCATACTTTGGAACTCCCAGTCTATTGATATCAGGCAACCGCCTTTAGTGTACTCTCTTTGGCATCTGTTAAAAACACTTTTGTTTAGGGAAGCCTATCTACTATAACAGGACGCGGGTGGAGCTGTGGGTTAAACCACAGAGCCTAGGACTTGCCGATCAGAAGGTCAGCAGTTCGAATCCCCACGATGGGGTGAGCTCCCGTTGCTCGGTCCCTGCTCCTGCCAACCTAGCAGTTCAAAAGCACGTCAAGTGCAAGTAGATAAATAGGTACCGCTCCAGTGGGAAGGTAAACGGCATTTCCGTGCGCTGCTCTGGTTCGCCAGAAGCGGCTTAGTCATGCTGGCCACATGACCCGGAAGCTGTTCGCCGGCTCCCTCGGCCAATAAAGCAAGATGAGCGCCGCAACCCCAGAGTCGGCCACGACTGGACCTAATGGTCAGGGGTCCCTTTACCTTTTTATCTACTATAACCAGGAATGTCTCCATCGATGCTGAGCAGGACAAGTGTATTGGCAAGGCAGCTAAAGCAATGGATCACATCTCCTGAAGGGTGAGGGAGAATGTGATGCTAATGACCAATACCAAGATGAAGGTCTACCAGGCTTGCATGTTGAACACACTGCTTTATGGTACTGACTTGTGGGCAACTTATACCCGTCAGGAGCGATGCTTCAACGCCTTCCACATGCACTGCGTCAGGAAGGTTTGGGGCAGCACATGGCAGCACAGAGTCTCAAACAAAGATATTCTCTCTCAAGCCCACATTCCCAGCATGTTCACACTCCTGTCTCAGCGATGTCTACTCTGGCTTAGTCATGTCCACAGAATGGGAGATGGTAGAATCCCCAAGGATGTGCTGTACGGGGAGCTGGCTTCTGGCACCAGGCCTGTTGGCAGACCAACTCTGTGTAACAAATGTCTGCAGTTGTGACATGAAGGCTGGCAACATCAACCCCGCTGTGTGGGAATCCCTTGCAGATGACCACAGTGCCTGGAGATACAGTCAGGTTGTTTATCCACAGCAGTGAACAGAGGAGGAATGACTACTGAGAAGAGCACAGAGAAAAGAAACATCACGATACAAGCGGATGCCTTCATCTGCCCCAGCTGCGACAAAACATGTATTTCTCTCTTCTTCTTCTTCTTCTTCTTCTTCTTCTTCTTCTTCTTCTTCTTCTTCTTCTTCTCCCCTGTCCATCTGACTGGGTTGCCCCAGCCACTCTCTACAGCCACAGCAGGCGCTGCAACTCTTCAACAGTTTGACTTCACTGCCCAAGGCAAGCTCCTCCATTGTCTCCTGAGACAGACGGGTGCCAACCCTTCTAACGAACACATTTTCGGCACAGTTTTGACTAATGTACACATTTTCACAAGCATATAATGCATTTTCATATGTTGTTTTCTCTAATACATATTAATATTATGTATGCACACTTCCCTGAAATATATGCAATTTTGTAAACACTGGTTGGGGAACTGCGCTGCAAAATCTGAATAAAAGCAACGTTTGAAAGATGGCTGTGCCTCAGTTTCCATATTGTTTGAGAAAGTTCAGATTTGATAGATTTGGCTTCAATTGCAAACTGAATCAAATTTCTCTCCCTCCCTTAGCTCCATCCCTGAACTATAAAACACTTTTCTTTAGCTTCTATAGTCCTTTGATTTGGGCCGTGGGGGGGTGGGGAAGGAAGATACATATGCTCCAAAGGAACTAACTCTGTGACAAACTGCACCAACACCAATTCCAGATTTAATTTTCAGAGTCCTTCAAGTTAAACCAGACTTTGGAAGGAGGGTGAAAGTAGAGCAGAGCAAATCCACGGAGCAACACAGAAGCGGAATTGGGGTAATCCACTCATTGCTTGTCATCTTACATCTGTGTTTAAAGCTGCCTATGTTCAGCTTTTTACCTGCCAGGTACATTTTCCTTTTAACCCAGCTAGCTCTAAACACACAATAGTAAACTGAATGAAGAGATTCCCCGTGCATCATGAGAGGAATTGTCAAATAAACTGCGACTGTAGAACCATCCAGAAAATGTCATGGTGATTTAAGAGACAAAATGATTAATCATGCTTTCATTTGCTTCTTCATGCTTCCGGGTCCCATGTAAATTTGGGCACCTGTTTCAGAAGAGAATGTCATTTTTGCCTAGCAAAAATTTTAAGCACACCTAACACACTGCTGGGGACACGAGCGGCGCTGTGGTCTAAACCACAGAGCCTAGGGCTTGCCAATCAGAAGGTCGGTGGTTCGAATCCCAGCGACGGAGTGAGCTCGTGTTGCTTGGTCCCAGCTCCTGCCCACCTAGCAGTTCGAAATGATGCCAGTGCAAGTAGATAAATAGGTACCACTCTGGCAGGAAGGTAAATGGCATTTCTGTGCACTGCTCTGGTTCCCCAGAAGCGGCTCAGTCATGCTGGCCACATGACCCAGAAGCTGTCTGCAGAGAAACGCCGGCTCCCTTGGCTAGTAAAGCAAGATGAGCACTGCAACCCCAGAGTCATCTGCAACTGGACCTAATGGTCAGGGGTACCTTTACCTAACACATTGCTGAGAACTTTCATGTCAGAAAGCTAGTTTGGTATAGTTGTTAGAGTCTAACATGGGTAGGCAAACTAAGGCCCGGGGCCCGGATCTGGCCCAATCGCCTTCTAAATCTGGCCCGCGGACGGTCTGTGAATCAGCATGTTTTTACATGAGTAGAATGTGTGCTTTTATTTAAAATGCATCTGTGGGTTATTTGTGGGGCATAGGAATTCATTCATCATTATTTTTTCAAAATATAGTCTGGCCCCCCACAAGGTCTGAGGGACAGTGGACTGCCCCCCTGCTGAAAAAAATTTGCTGACCCCTGGGTCAGAGTGTAGGAACAGGAACCAGGATACCAGGGTTCAAATCCTCATTTGGCCACGAAGCTTACAAGGTGACTCTGGGCCCATTATGATCACTCAGCCTGACTTGGGTTGTTGTAAGGATAATATGGAGAGGGGGAGATCCATGTACAGCACCTTAGAGGGAAAGTGTTCTGTAAGTGCAGTAATAAGTGAATAAAGCTACAGGTAGGGTTAGCAGTAACAGGGGTGGAGCAAGAATGGGTGCAAGGGCAAGGTGGTCTGCAGCTAGGCTCATTGTCCACACCTGGCATCTTCAAGCCACTGACGGTGGTGCAGTGTGCTGGCAGGGCCCACAGGCTCCAGAATGGACATAGGGCCCCTGTGTTGAGTGGACCGGAGGAAGCTGCCTCACTCCAAGTCAGACGTTGGGTCCATATAGTTCAGTACTGTCTATATCTGCCCCAGCCTGCAGAATTTTTAATCCAAAACATCTAGAGGGCACCAGCCTGGTCTACACTGACAGTCAGTGGTTCCCCAGGGCTTCTAGACTGGAGACACTCTTAGCCCTACCTGGAGATGTCAGGCATTGAACCTGGGACCATTTGCATGTCAAGCAGATGCCCTTCCCTTGTGTTTATGGGCACTGTGTCTCTCCTTCTCCCACATAAAGAAGGCAACTTTAGATCCAACTATGTAGGACAATTGTCAGCTAGTCAATAGTATTCCGTTGATGGGTGGCAGGAGGAGAAGGTGATCAAGAGCATAGTGGCAATGCAACTACAAACATTCTTGGAAGATCCTGATTACCTGGACCCATTTCGGGGCTTGTCCACACTTCCGATTGTTCCATGTACAGGTATGAGAGGTTTTCCGCTTGCCCCGTGCTTTCTAGGCATGGGTCAGAGTGGTTTTCTGTTTGCCCCACTGTATCCACCAGGAAAAAACTCATTCTTTACAGTTGAATCAGAGCAAACACCAATCTATGAAAAACCTTACTGCCAACTGCTTCAGTTCAGCGATAAAGGTAGAGTTTCCATGAGGGAAAGCAGTAGGACAAGAGGAATTCTGGATGAGCCCTCCATCTGGCTTGCAGAACCAAATTCAGAGAGGGCCATAGCTCAGTGGAAGAGCATCTTCCTTGTATGCAGAAAGCCCCGGGTTCAATCCCCAACATCTTCAGGTAGGGCTGGAAGAGAACCCTGCCTGAAACCCTGGACAGCTCCTGTCATTCAGTGTAGACCAGCCTTTCTCAACCTTTGGTCCCCAGATGTTGTTGGACTACAACTCCCATCATCCATGACCAGTGGTCCGGCTAGCTAGGGATGATAGGAGATGTAGTCCAACAGCATCTGGGGGCCCAAGGTTGAGAAAGGCTGGTACAGTGGTACCTCGGGTTACATATGCTTCAGGTTACATACGCTTCAGGTTACACACTCCGCTAACCTAGAAATAGTGCTTCAGGTTAAGAACTTTGCTTCAGGATAAGAACAGAAATCGGGCTCCGGCAGCGCAGCGGCAGCATGAGGCCCCATTGGTTAAAGTGGTGCTTCAGGTTAAGAACAGTTTCAGGTTAAGTATGAACCTCTGGAACGAATTAAGTACTTAACCCGAGGTACCACTGTATATACAATACTGAGCTAGATGGACAAAATGTCTGAATCAGTTTAAGACATCTTCCTCTGTTTCAAAGGCACCTATGGCCCAGATATGCCTCTGATCTGCTCTTGAGTTGTGATGTAACAGCTTTCCTTTTATTCTGTTTAGCAACCAGCCAAGCCACTTTTTATCCTGAAATCTCTGCCTGATATCTCTTGTGAAGATGCTGGACAGGTTCGTGATTTCCTTATGGTTTTGGGCTGCTTCCAAAGTAGGCGAAGGCTTCTCCCCACAAACACAAAGGTCAGGGCAGCAGATTCAATGCACCTGACACCCAAAAGCCACACAGGGACTGTGCTAAATGCCACCCTGATTTCTTCTTATCCTAACTTGGGTCTGGTGGGATGGGTTCTCCAAAGGGACGCATGCTGAACATTAAAGCAACTCAAATGCTCAAGACATCTGTTTTCAGGGAGGAAATGAGCTTTCCCTTGAGTGTCCAATTTAGTATTTTGGTAGATAATTTGCAGCTTTCGATGCACAGACAACATTGAGGCGTCTCATACTGCACTGATGCTAAGGTTAACTCATTTATCCTGGCACAGTTGGTACCCAAAAATGGATTCAAAGAGTCGCTTTAGTGCATTTCACCCATTTTCTTTTCTTCTGGGAAGCAACCAGCATGTTGGATAGCACTGAAGGGCTTAAAGATAAGGTGGGATAAAACAGGAGGCATGAATAAAATAAGAAAGATAAATGTGCTTTAGATGTTAGTCTCCCAAATCCACTTTTCAGCTTGGTGCAACGCAAACAGAAAGCAGTAACAACCTACGAAGGTACTGTAATGAGAGAACCTACTGTCTGAATTTATTTATTGTTGCGAGGCTAGCAGGTAGCATAGCTTCATGATAAGAATGCCATGATATCTTGTATGTGATCCTGCCTTGAATAGCCTTAAAAATCATTAAGAGACAGGTTTCATTCCTGGTTATTTAATCTGCAGGACACAGTAGGATTTTTACTTCTTCTTTTTACAAAAAAGAGAACACTGATCCTTTTCTTTCTAAAGCTTGTTACCTTGCTGATTGTGGAACCTCCATGTTGTTGGTATTGTTGTTGTTGTTGTTGTTCTGGTGGTGGTGGTGGTTGTTACTATTTACAAGAGAGGTAATTAGCAATGGGGAAGAGTGTGTAACATTGAACAGCACCCTGGTCTCAGCACATTCACTCAAACCTGTTCCTCTCCTCATTTAATCCCTACAACAACAAAAGGTAAGAGGCAATGACTGGCCCCAAGTCACACAGTGAGCTTCATAGCTAAGTGCAGGGGTGGACTTTGGTAATATGGTACCCTGAGTAAGGGCAAAAATTGGCAAACACTCCCCCCCCCCAAAAAAATCCTATTTTCACAATCATTATTTTTGGTATAGTTGCTTTTTGAATGGATCTTTTCAGTAGGTACCCGTATATAACTTTTACTTTTATAATTATGTTGTGCCCCCCCCCTTGGCTCAGTGCAACCACCCACACCACCCTAAATTCAGCGTGGCCAAATGGGGACTTGAGCCCTGGTCTCCTAACCCAACACTCTAACCATTTATAGCATGCTGGCAAGGATGATGGATCCCCTTCAAAATTAACAGTTGTGTGTTAGCCTTGACAGACCCACTGGGCCAATTTGCATTTGGCCCACCCACACGAGCATCAGGCTACTATATCACACAAAAAATGCTCTTTGTTTGATCGGATGCTGTCACGTGGTGACAATATCCATCTGGATGATGAACAGTAGTGGGGGGCTCCAGCTGAGGACCCCCCTAGGAAAGCCACAGAGGACGAAGGCTCAGATCCAGGGGAGTGGTGGTGGGACCCAGAAGACAGGTCAGAGGAGGGAGGAAACTGGGAGTGGAAGACACAGGAGGCTTGAGTGAACAAGAAGACACAGAAGCAGTGAGCTCTCCAAGGACAGAACTGGCTGCAGAGGGAGGCACTTACAGCTCGGAATCTGAAGGAGAGTACAGAGAGTGGCCAGGCACTGCGACAGTTCACAGCAGCTGCCCGGTCCCTTTGCATGGAGCTCCCCTCCTCCTTTGACTCTGATGGCTTGCAGAGTGTCAGAGAAGCCCAAGAGAAGTTGCTGGAGTTTGTGTCTGCTTGGAAGACGTCCAGAAGTGGAGGGCTAAGAGGAAGAGGAGAAACCCAAAGCCAGTCTTGGCAATGTCTTCACAGAGGCAGCAGTCCCTGAATGATCTCTTTGGCATACTAATTTCCTAAATAAAACAGCTAACTTTACTTTGAGTCTCCAAGTAACCCTTCTGACCTGTTGATGAGCCTGTTCCCCTGACAGCCCCCTGATACCATCACTCCTGTGGCTTCCATTATCACTGTAGAACTTTTTCAAGGGCCCACATATAGGAAGCACAGGAACACCCAAGTAGCACCTTTGCCCAGCGGGAGTCTCATGAGTGGTGCGCCATCTAAGGGCCAATCTGCCTTTAGATGCAGGAGCCTCTAATTTGACCACAGAGAACAAAATGCTGAACGTAGAAGCTGAACACAGAAGCTGTTTTGCGCCTGCTCCTTTGATCATTTGGTTATTTACTGCAATTTGCTTTGTAATTATTGCTTGGGAGGAAAAGGGATCCATCATTTCTGAGTGCCAGTTCTAACTGCAACCGGCGCAGAGTCAAAGATGTTGGCTTCAGTTTCCCCCCTGCGGCTGATGGACTTCTCTTTCCAAAGTAGGACACTTCTATCTGATGGCATTAACCATAAAAAAACCCCCATTTCAAGCCGACGATATCCTGAAGGACAACGGCTCATTTCATTTCTTATCAAGAAATCAGGCAGATCCGTCATATTTCCCGAATCAAATGACATTTTCAGGAAAATTCATTTGAACCAAAAATGAGGTTTCCTCTCCACAGACTCCAATTAGTTTAAAAATGGGTTTTCCCTGATGAAAATTCTTGAAATAACTGAGCTGTGTAAGGGAAAAATCAATATGTCTATATATGTATATAGATATATATGTACACATGCAGCCAAGATATCACATCAAGCTACATAAATCTTTAATTTTGGCCATCAGTTTTAATAGTAAAATACCCAGTGGCCTTTTCCTGCTATCCATCCACCCCCCCCCCTTCTCTTTCCATTCCCATTGCTCTAGCTATTCCAGCTAGAGACCTCTCACTCATTTGCTTCCTAAGTACACAAAATTAGCTGCTTATCTGTTGATCTTCTTACATGAGCCTTTAAGAATCTTTCCTCTCTGCATGTGTGTCCAAGGCCGCTTCTGCCTTCAGAGGAAGCCTGGGTAAAATCCTATCCTCTTGTCCTTCCCTTAACGTACTCATAGGGGGCGAGAGCCTAATTAAATTGCTCTCAAAGACAAGAAGGGATGAATTTCCTTCTTCCTTTCTCCCTTGTCACCCATTTAAGTCAGCTGAGATTCATTCACTGTGCTTTACTTATGTTCCAAAAAAAGAGAAGGGGGGGCGGAATGGGAAGACAAATGAAGGAAGAACATTATAAGGGAAGAAAAGTGGGGGGTAATTAAAAAGAGAGGGAATAAACGTACTTGAGAGTGCCTGTGCAAAATTTGGGACCAAACAAAACAAGATCAAGTGAGTGTTACATTCAGCATGAAAAAGGAAAGGGTTGTTTTTAACAGACCGTCTAATGGGGCTTTGGAGTAATTTTTTGCATTCATTTTAACAGGACCCAATTCCCCATAAGGCTTAAAAGAGCAGGCTATTTTAAACACATTGATCTGTATTCTCCAATTGCTTCCAGTTGGCCTCACAGCTAGTGAGGGATGGGAAATTTGCATCTTTCATCCTTTACCCCAAAATCGTGCTGCCCTCCTTGTAAAAGCACCACAAAGCCAATCTGCCCCTCCTCATCTGATTTTTTTCCCTCCCCTTTTCCTTAGCTCCCCTGGGCATTTTATATGATCTCTTCCCAAATCTTCCAAGTCACATAAGTACTTGAGGGTTTTCTTTTTTTCAAAATCTTTATGAAAGACACAGAAAGCTTTCCAAAAAGGGTTTTCTGTCGAGAAGGATTGTGAAGCAGTTCTGGGGCCGAAAAAGAGAGAGGAAGCCCTAAACAAAAACCAATGTCTCCTTGTCTTATAGACCTTCCCCTCCCTTTCCCAATCCAGCTTGAGACTACATCTTTGCTATAGGCCTGATTTCCCCCCTCTCGTCCTGCTCCTCTCTCTGTCTCTTCTCCCTTGTTAAGATTAATGAGGGAGGCTTGGGAAATTAAGCATGAACCTGGCCTGTTAATGCAGCGCTGCTGAGGGGTGCGTGTGCATGTGTGTGAAGTGGTGTTGGTGGAAGGCGGAGACGAGAAAGACAAGGTGGCCCCTTTGGCTCGACAGCTATCGATTGCCGTGTGAGGGTCACTGGGAAGACAGCACCACTGCAACACTTCTGAGGGAGCAGGGAGCCTGCCTGTGTGGGGAGGAAGCCGTGTCTGTGCAGGGAATGCCTGGGCTCCGCCAAACACCACCGGTCCCCTGTGTGAGCCGAAGGCCCAATGAAGGCCTAGGAAGAGCCGAGCAATTAGCCTTTGAAGGTCATCGTGCAAACTTGTTGTTGTGGATTCTCTTTTCTCCCCTCCCTTCCCTTTCTTCCCATTCCCCCCTCCCTCCTTACTCAAACACATCTCTCTCTCTCTTTTCCAATATGGTATCACCAGGCTCTCCTCCTCCATCATCACCCAAGCCCCAAAACACATCTGAGGAATCCGTTCAATTAAATCTCTCGCAGCTCCACCTGGCTCCTGAGTGAAAGGTCAGTGGAGTCTGGGAAGGAGAGAAAAGCACGAGGAGGAGGAGGAGGAGGAGGAGGAGGAGGAGGAGGAGGAGGAGGAGGACTCTGTTCTGTTTGTGCTGCTCCTGCCTCCATCTCTCCATCTCTCGCTCTCTCTTGTGCTCACCCTCCCTCCCTCCCTCCATCCCTCCCCCCTTCCCCTCTTTTCTTCTTTAATGATACCCAATGGTCAATCACTCCCCAGCAGTGCTGGAGATGCCCCGAAGCATCATTGTGTTCGGGAGCGATCGATCAGGTTCCTTAAAAAAAAAGAGATGATAATGATAACCCGTGGACATAATGTCAACGCGTTTGCTGTGCCTCTTGGAGGCCGCTCACCTCTCCGCCTGCCAGGGCCTACAAGAAGCTTGGAGGAGCCCGAGAAAGTCTTTCCCCCCCACTGTGCCCACTTAGCCCTGCCTTAAAGACAGCTAATTAGACCGAGAGCTCCTCGGTCTGTTTACACTGGTGGGGCGGGGGGTTATGTGCGGAGGAAAAAGTATGTGTGATAGAGAGAGAGAGAGAGAGAGAGAGTATAGCGATACGCATGGCCCCAAATCCTCCCAGTGCAACAGAATTCTTCCAAGTTCTCTGAATATACAGAGATGCACGCGTGGTTCAAAAGACACTATGTGTCAAGACTATCACCACCCCAGATGTCCCTTGTTCAGCAGCTTACAGCATCAGATCACCGCCCCAGGGACAAACTTTGGTAACCTTTTGTAATATGGCACCCCGTGCGAGGCCCAGATTTGGTGCCCCCAAATAGATCTTCTCAATTATGGATCTGTGTCCCCTCGGCTCGGTGTCCTGTGTGGGGGAACTGCCTGAACCACCCTAAATCCAGGGCTGACCAGTCCATCTAGTTCAGTACAGTGGTACCTCGGGCTAAGAACTTAATCCGTACTGGAGGTCCATTCTTATTCTGAAACAATTCTTAACCTGAAGCACCACTTTAGCTAATGGGGCCTCCTACTGCCGCTGCGCTGCCACTGCATGATTTCTGTTCTCATCCTGAAGCAAACTTCTTAAACCATGGTACTATTTCTGGGTTAGCGGAGTCTGTAACCTGAAGAGTCTGTAACCTGAAGCGTCTGTAACCTGAGGTACCACTGTATTGTCTAAATTGGCTGGCTGGAGTCTTCACAGTTTCTGAGAGGGAGTATGTCTCAGCCCTTCCTGGAAATTTCCAAGAGTGCCTCGAGTTGTAGAGTTGGAAGGGACCATGTCAGTCATCTAGACCGACACCCTCAATGCAGGAATCTTCTGTCCAATGTGGGGCTCAAACCCACACCCTGTGATTAAGAAGTGCTGGGGATGGAACCTGGGACATGCAAAGCACTGAGCTATGGCTCTTTCCCCAGCCATGGAATCTTTCATTACATCATGATCAAGCAAAGTCTTCACTATCTGCTTAAATGCCCATCGTCAGATCATCAGTCTGGGGCATCAGGTCTGGCATCAGCACGAAATGTACTGGGACACCTACCAGAACCCCATCACGCTACTAGGGCATACTGTGGATACCTGCCCTTTAAATAACATTCTCCCCCTCCCCCAATGTACTGTCACTCCAAGGCATACTGTGGGAAATCAGAATGGTACCCCATTCTGATTTCTGGGATGGGGAACCTGTGGCCCATTGTGGTGATTCCCGGTCATGATCTTCTGGACCACCGCCTCGCAGACGTGAAGATACAGGGCATAGCCCATAAATGGTTGTGCTCTTTTAACTCTGGTCAGGGACAGAGGGTGGCACTAGGGAGGGAAATGTCGTCACACCACTCCTTGGTGTGTGGAGTGCCGCAGGGCGCAATTCTCTCCTCGGTGCTTTTTAACATCTTTATGCGCCCCCTTGCACAGATTATCCGGAGCTTTGGGCTGGGCTGTCACCAATATGCTGATGACACTCAGCTCTATCTGCTGATGGTTGGCCACACCGACTCGACCCCGAACACACTGACCAGATGCTTGGAAGCTGTGGCTGGATGGTTTCATGGGAGCCGATTGAAACTAAATCATTCGAAGACAGAGGTCCTATGGCTAGGTCGGAATGGCATGGGGATGAGGGACCAACTCCCTTCTCTTGCGGGGGCCCAATTAGTGCCATTGCCTTCCATTAAGAGTTTGGGTGTAATCCTTGACGCCTCCCTTTCCATGGAGGCGCAGGTTACAGCAACAGCCAAGGCGACATTTTTCCACCTTCGCCGCATCAAGCAGTTGGTCCCTTACCTTTCCCGCCCCGACTTGGCCACAGTGATCCATGCGACGGTCATCTCCAGGCTTGACTACTGTAATTCGCTCTATGCGGGGCTGCCCTTGAAGCTGTCCCAGAAACTCCAGCGGGTGCAGAATGCTGCAGCGCGGCTCCTCACGGGGTCTCTGCCATGGGAGCATATTCACCCAGTGCTTTTCAAGCTGCACTGGCTCCCGGTGGAGTACAGGGTCAGATTTAAGGTGCTGCTTTTGACCTTTAAAGCCCTTCACGGCCTAGGACCCTCGTACCTACGGGACCGCCTCTCCTGGTATGCCCCACAGAGAGCCTCAAGGTCCATAAATAGCAACACCCTAGTGGTCCCGGGCCCTAAGGAAGTTAGATTGGCTTCAACCAGAGCCAGGGCCTTTTCAACTCTGGCTCCGGCCTGGTAGAACGCTCTGCCTCATGAGACCAGGGCCCTGCAGGATCTGATTTCTTTCCGCAGGGCCTGTAAGACAGAGTTGTTCCGCCTGGCCTTTGGCTTGGAGCCAATTTGATTCCCTCCCTCTCTCTCTCTCTCTCTCTCTCTTTTTCTTTTCCTTCTCCTCCTGCGATGAGGCTACATTTTAATATTTTAATGTTCCATTATTTTAATGTTGTATTTTATTTTTGTTTTTAAGTTGTAATCATTCTTCTTGTTTTTATTATTGTTTGTAAGCCGCTCTGAGCCCGGCCTTGGCTGGGGACGGCGGGGTATAAATAAAAAATTATTATTATTATTATTATTATTATTATTATTATTATTATTACAGGGAGGCCTGGCGAGTCCCTCCACCACCATGGACATATATTGTGATATACTGAGATACAGTCATACCTCAGGTTACAAACGCTTCAGGTCGCATTTTTTCAGGTTACAGACACTCCAAAACCCGGAAGTACCAGAACGGGTTACTTCTGTGTTTCGGAGGTTACGCATGTGCAGAAGCACTGAATCGCAACCCATGCGTGCACAGACACACCGCTGCGGGCTGCGAATGCTGCAGGTTGTGAAAGTGCATCCCGCATGGATCACGTTCGCAACCCCACACTGTATTGTGATATTTAGCTGGTGATAGATCATGATCTTGAAATCCAGATATCGCCCAGCCCTACCCCTGGCTATTAGCCATGAAACCTTGATGGGAGTTGGAGTCCAACAACATCTGTAGGGCCAAAGGTTCCCCATTCTTACAGTAATGAAAAGTCAAATGTGTGTTTCCACCCTCACCCCTAAATCCATACTTCACCCTAAATTGGAAGATATTGCTGCAATTATGTAGACTATCATCTTGGGGGGTCCTGATTTTGCTAGCATTAGTTCCCCTCAATACTATAGTCCCTCTTATGTAAAGACATTGATTTGGGGTGTTGCGTGTGCATGTGTGTGTGTGTCTATGTATGCATGGGTTTGCTTCTTACACGCTAGCCAATCCAGCACAAATAACTTCCATGGCCCCCTCCCACAACAGCCCAGATTTTTCTATTGCCGTTTTATTTTCTGCATCATTTAATGAACAAAGCTTCCATTTTCCTTGGCTCCTATTAAACTATTTGATGGTGCCTTTTATTTTGTGTTATAATTGGGAAAGCAATCATGTGATAAATGCACATTTGTTGTGAAATAAAACAAGCAATGATGAAAACACCCAGATCATATTGTCGTAGAAAGTAGTGATCGACTTTTGAAAAGGGGGTGTTTCCTCCAAATGCCCGCTTATTCACACAGCCTCTGTAAACAACGACATCTCTTTGTAGAATGTTAAACTTCTAGGGATGAAAAAAGAGAGAACAAAAACAATGATCATTTATATACTGCTTTTGGTGTCCAAAGTGTTCCCCCAAATATTCTCATCAATGCTTACAAGAGGCTAGACATCTGAAGGCAGCCCTGTTTAGGGACGTTTTTAATGTTTGATGTTTTACCATATTTTTAATATTCTGTTGGGAGCTGCCCAGAATGGCTGGGGCAACCCAGTCAGATGGGCAGCTTACAAATAATAAAATTATTATTATTAGTAGCAGTAGTATTGCCGACTCCCACAAATTGCTGATGAACCTGAATACGGATGGCAGCTTAGTGAGGTTGTGGGCAGAGATGAAATTTAAATGGGTGGCTTCTCTGTTCAGAGTTCATTCTCTCAGCTGCTTTGCTAAAGCAGGTCTCAAATAAGTCTTAGATAAATACTGATCTTTTGATTGCTCCTACAATGAATAATTAGCAGAATAATGCAGCAAAGAGCTTGTCATACTTCTGGACACAGTTGAGTCAGCAGGACTCCATTTCAGGGGTCCTAACAAGTCTAGTCTGAAGAAGAGCATTTTGCATGTCACCCAGAGGAAGAGGATTTAACAACCACCCACCCTGACTGAGCTGAGGATGTGACTTTATTGCCATAATCAGTTGGGGGCACGTCTAGATCGATTGGCCCAGGGAAATTCACATTCACATAGAGAAAAGTACTATTTAACAGGCTTCCCCAATCTGGCACCCTTCAGATGCTGTGGACTGCAGCTCCTAGCATCTCTGATGATGAGCTATTCTGGTAGTCCAAAATATATGCAGGGCTGCATTCTCCTCCACCATCACTGCTTTTGAAAGATGATGGGCAAGAGAAGACCTATACAGGTAGAAGAAGAAGAAGAAGAAGAAGAAGAAGAAGAAGAAGAAGAAGAAGAAGAAGAAGAAGAATTATTTATTGTTCAACATCAGGGGAAGGAGAGCAGGAAATTAGATTCTTTGCTTTTCAATTAGTGTATTAAGACCGCTTTGCTATGTACAAATCCCCTTCTTCATGACTTGGGTTAAACAGACAGCTCCGAAAATGCACTGAATGGAATCAGCCGGATGATGTACAACTCTAACCTTTTCTCTATTAAATGGAAACAAATGGGCCTTCTTGTGATGCATCGCTGATCACCCTCAATGGCTCGTTGTATTTCTAAATACTGTCATGTAACAGTTCTGCAAGGGTTCTTGGAGGAATAAAAAAACTAATCTGCATTGGCGGAAAGGTAAGTTCAATGCTGGGCTTGAGAATGAGCAAGAGGTTGGATGCCAACTCTTGCCCTTAATGACTTGCCAAGGGAGGGGAATAACACCCCCCCACACACACACACACAAACACCAGTTATTTCATTTCATTTACTTATTTAAAATGTGTATACCTCACCTTCCTGATTCACAGATCCAGCAAGGCGGGTCAGAGAATGCATAAAACTGCATTTACAACGGTGGTTGTCTTCAAAAATAGACAAAAAAAAATAGGCCCACCCACTCTCATCTCTTTGCCCCCGGGTCAGGAGCTGCGGCTGTTGTGGGGGCGTCTGGTCACAGCCCCTAAAAAAAATGCACCCAGGGGCACACACACACACACACACACACACACACACACACACACCAGCCCTCTCCCATGCTATGCCACTGCTTTCCCCTGACTGTAATGACACATCTTGCTTGCCTGGAAAGACAAGCGGTTTTGCATAGAAACCTCTTGTTTTTGCGAGGCTGCTGCTACACATAAGACCCTACGAAGTTAAGAGTCACACCTGTTGCTCCACCCCCTTTGTCTCTGGCCCCACCCACCACTGACATGTGGCCCCCCTGCAAGTTTGCCTGTGATGCTCAATGCAGCCCTCAGGTTGAAAAAGTGTTCCCCACCACTGGTCTAGCAAATCACACAGCGACGTGCCTGGAATTTTGCGCTCAATAAGTTGATTGTACTAGCCAAAGGCCATGACCAAACCATACAAACACAGGCAATATAAAATATAAAACAAAACCTCTGCTTAAACAACCAGAAACATGTATTGCAAGCAAGACTATAAATGGGGAGCCATGTCTGGAGTTCATTTATCCAGTTCTTCAGTCTAAGTTTTTTCTGCTCAAAGACCTTGTGCTGTATCCGATGCTGTGTGAGTGGTGTTCTTCTCACACAGCAAGACTTTTCCTTTCTCTTCTCTCCCCACACCCTGCTCCCCAGATCTGCCCCCAGAGGGACCCGCAACACTTTGGAGAGAATTCTGAGTGGTGGCTGCAGGGGAGCAGAGAGGAGTGACATTGCACAAGTGAGACATCACCTTGCCAACAAAGGTCCATATGGTTAAAGCTATGGTTTTCCCAGTAGTGATGTATGGAAGTGAGAGCTGGACCATAAAGAAGGCTGATCGCCGAAGAATTGATGCTTTTGAATTATGGTGCTGGAGGAGACTCTTGAGAGTCCCATGGACTGCAAGAAGATCAAACCTCTCCATTCTGAAGGAAATCAGCCCTGAGTGCTCACTGGAAGGACAGATTGTGAATCTGAGGCTCCAACACTTTGGCCACCTCATGAGAAGAGAAGACTCCCTGGAAAAGACCCTGATGTTGGGAAAGATGGAGGGCACAAGGAGAAGGGGACGACAGAGGATGAGATGGTTGGATGGTGTTCTCGAAGCTACCAGCATGAGTTTGACCAAACTGCGGGAGGCAGTGGAAGACAGGAGTGCCTGGTGTGCTCTGGTCCATGGGGTCACAAAGAGTCGGACACGACTAAACGACTAAACAACAACAACAAAGTCTGTCGCATGAGCTGAACAGCAATGCTGAATACAAGCCTCGGATTTTAACATGGCTATTTTCTGTGCACTTCAGAGCAATGTAGCTATAGGAGATCTAGCAAGGCAATGTACCTGGAAGACACTGTTTTTATGGACCCTCGATGTATATCTGATTGCGAATGCAACCGCTGAATAAAAAGGAAGCCCCAAAGAGCTGCAATGATTCCAACGCTGATGCATGAAGATGCAACCCCATAATTCAATCTCTGATTGCACCCTTAAGAAATCATGTTGAATTTCCCAACAGGTAAGCATCTTGACAAATCCTCATGAGCACGATGAAGGCTGATAGCAGCCGTAACACAAAGAGTTATACAGCAGATAACATCCCGGATATATCAAGGGTTTGATCTAGATTTGTTGCATACTCTCATTCCGCAGAAGAGGCTCACATTTTCTAGTACAAACACTTATCAGTTATATCGCAATACATACAATAATTCTAGGAGGGAGGGGGAAATGTACTACAAATAAGTTGTCAGATAGTGAGCAGCACATAAAATACTTTGCAGCTATAAATGCGGTCTTCTGCCAAACAAATTTATGAACTGTCAGTGTAATCCTGAGCTGGGCTGGGATACTAGATAGTGGAGTGAGTTCATGTTTCAGACCGCATGCAGCTATTCCACAGGAGGCCCTATGCTGCAGGTTCCTCCAGACATTGTTGGATGACAGCTGCCATCAGCCCTGACCATATTATTTGGAGCTGATGGAATTTGGAGTCCAACTATGTCTAGGGGGCTATAGGTTATCTATTTCTGCTATTTAAAGATGTGGCAGATCTACACACCCCTCTACTTTAACTCAATTCATAATTGGGCTTTGAAAATTGAACTATATCCTTTAAAAAACAAACAAACTGGGAATAGTTGGTTAATTCTGAACCTAACTTTGTCAGGCTGGACCCTGTGATTAAACTGATGAGATCACCCTGAGTGGGCTACAGCCCTCCTTCTGTCACCAGCACTGCCAAGGCAACAGTCAGGTAAGTAAGTGAGTGTGGAAGAGAATAAATGGAGTTTGAAGGATGAGAGGTGTGTAGGAGGCAGAATGGAAGGAGGGGACTTGGGTTCATTTCTGGCTAAGATTAAAATCGAAGCCAAAGAAGAACTCCTGGGTCATAATACTTGCTTCCATATCAAAACCCTAGAATTATGAAGCCCCAGAGCTTCTTTTCTGTTTCTTAGAATTGTGAGGTCTGACAGCAGCTTTAGACCTGCATCTCGGGACAGCAAAAAGGACCTGTCTTTCCTCTGGGACACTTTCTGTTTGTGTGTACAGTGTTACCTCAGGTTACAGATGCTTCAGGTTACAGACGCTTCAGGTTACAGACTCCGCTAACCCAGAAATAGTAAGGTAAAGGTAAAGGTACCCCTGCCCGTACGGGCCAGTCTTGACAGACTCTGGGGTTGTGCGCCCATCTCACTTAAGAGGCCAGGGGCCAGCACTGTCCGGAGACACTTCCGGGTCACGTGGCCAGCGTGACAAGCTGCATCTGGCGAGCCAGAGCCGCACACGGAAATGCCGTTTACCTTCCCGCTGGTAAGCGGTCCCTATTTATCTACTTGCACCCAGGGGTGCTTTCGAACTGCTAGGTTGGCAGGCGCTGGGACTGAGCAGCGGGAGCGCACCCCGCCGCAGGGATTCGAACCACCGACCTTTCGATCGGCAAGCCCTAGGCGCTGAGGCTTTAACCCACAGCGCCACCTGCGTCCCCTCCAGAAATAGTATCTCAGGTTAAAAACTTTGCTTCAGGATGAGAACAGAAATTGCTTGCTAGCGGCGCGGCAGCAGCGGGAGGCCCCATTAGCTAAAGTGGTGCTTCAGGTTAAGATCAGTTTCAGGTTAAGAACGGACCTCCTGAACGAATTAAGTTCTTAACCTGAGGTACCACTGTAGTCATGCCCAGAAGAGAGTACAAGAGCTGACCTCTTGCATGACATCCATTCACCATGCAACAAGAGCAAGGGTCATAACAGAAGAATGTTCCCTCAAAGTTTGCTTCACCAGTTCTTATGAGTTCCACAAATTAACAATTCACTTTGTGAAAGGCGCTTATTCTACATAAGGACGTTCATATCTTTTTGCAACCCCAAATGCTTGCTTGTGGTTTTGCAGTGACAACAAAAGCAATTTTCATTTGGGAATTTGATGTTATGCCATTGGCTTTCCCACAGGAGATGGCTATGTGTGGCCATATTCACACCACACATATACCTGTAAAGCCTTGTAATACCACTTTAAACAGTCACAGCTTCCCTTCTATAATAACAGGAGCTGTGGTTTGTTAAGTGTGCTGTTAGGAGGCCTCTATTCCCCTCACTAAGCTACAGTTCCCAGAGTGGTCTCACGTTCAATCCCTCTTCCCAGGGAACTCTGGAATTGTAGTGCTGGGTGAGAAACACGGGTCTGCTAACAACCCTTAGCACCCATAATGAACTCTAACTCCCTTATTGAACTATAACTCCCAGAATTCGGGGGGGGGGGGGAGCCATGATTATTTACAGTATGACCATAGTGCTTTAAATGTATA
The DNA here is from genome assembly GCF_951804945.1 of Podarcis cretensis. NCBI lineage: Eukaryota > Metazoa > Chordata > Lepidosauria > Squamata > Lacertidae > Podarcis > Podarcis cretensis. Next base: position 16,005,880 of record NC_137179.1, read on the forward strand.
GTGTGAATGTGGCCAGTATCCAGGCTCTGTGTATTTCCAAGCAGATCTTTCCTTTGCTTTTTATTAAAACTTCAGCAAAGCTTAACAGTTAGCAAAACAAAAACAGTTAGTTTTTCTCAGGACATGCCAAGTTCTATAGAGCTCTTCCAGCTATTGTAGCAGGAGTCCCGGGAAACTACGTCCCAGGAATCTGAGTGAAATTCTGCCAGTTGTTTACCATCTGGTTCACCTACCCTTCCTTCCCTCGCATCTCCAGACATTTCGCCGATCCTGTGGAAGAGTTTCTGCAGAGTTGCTAGGAGTCTGCCTCCCAGCTACAATACACCTTGACGTGCCGAAAGAGACAGGGAAGGGCCTTGCAACGACGAGCCCAATCTTTACGAATCTCTCCTCTTCCTTATTCGGTCCTGTTAAATCTGTAGTTTGCAATGGCCTCGGGGAGCAAAGGGCTCAGAGCCAGTGTCCTTGTCAGGATCAATAGAGTAAGTGATTGAGTAAACACCCCCAGGTTTGGGGGGGGTGTTGGATGCCTGTGGGCAACTTGCCACTAAAGCCAGGAATGGAGGCCACAAGTAAACAAATAAATAAATGAAAATGAAGGACAGTCAGGTCTATAATTTGTTGTGGATTAATTCTTGTTTGCCTGCTTGCTTCTTCTTCTTCTTTTTTTAAAAAATATCAAGAGTATTCCCCCATCCCCCCAAAAATATTGTTCTTGTAAGCCTCTGACTAGCTGGAGGGCGTTGTTTATATTCTTCATTGAGGACTCTCCCTGATGCTTTTTCTTTGCCAGCAGCATAGTAGGGGAAAAACACCAAGCAAACACGCTTCTCCCCAAACCATTCGGAATATTCTGTAGAAAGCGCTCGCTCTCCTATGGAATGCAAGACAACAACGCTGAAAGGACAGTGAATGAATGCACTCCCAATGTTTTGCAGAAATGCTACATTCAGCTAAGGCTTTTCACTTTTCTTTTCTTTTTAAAGTTTGTGACTGGGCACAGGCTGGCAATCAGGAAAGCAAAGAAAGCCCTGAGTAAGACAGCAATGGAAAGCAGCTTGGTCTTGGAGGTTCAGTAGACGAAGGAGCCAAATCTGATTCTGAAGCTTCTTAAGGACCCCAGTTTGACCTCTTCGTTGTTGTTGTTTAGTTGTTTAGTCATGTCCGATTCTTCGTGACCCCATGGACCAGAGCATGCCAGGCACTTCTGTCTTCCACTGCCTCCTGCAGTTTAGTCAAACTCATGCTGGTAGCTTCGAGAACACTGTCCAACCATCTCATCCTCTGTTGTCCCCTTCTCCTTGTGCCCTCAATCTTTCCCAACATCAGGGTCTTTTCCAGGGAGTCTTCTCTTCTCATGAGGTGGCCAAAGTATTGGAGCCTCAGCTTCACGATCTGTCCTTCCAGTGAGCACTCAGGGCTGATTTCCTTTAGAATGGAGAGGTTTGATCTTCTTGCAGTCCATGGGACTCTCAAGAGTCTCCTCCAGCACCATAATTCAAAAGCATCAATTCTTCGGCGATCAGCCTTCTTTATGGTCCAGCTCTCACTTCTTCATTGTTAGGAGACCCCTATTCCCCCCACATAGCTACAGTTCCCATAGTTCACTGAACCACTCTGGGAGTTCTAGCTCTGTGCAGGGAAATGGCGTCTCCTAACAACTCTCGGCACCATTCAAAATCTAAAGCTCCCATAGTGCTTTAAATGCATGCTGACAATGTGGCCAGAGTCCTACTCCCCAAAGTCAAGCAGATACTTCTGCCTCCCACTTTACTCTTGTGTTCAAGATCATGTCTGCAGCGGGTAGGTGCCTCTAACCATAGGGGTCCACTCATGATTTAGAACCCTTGCGGATCACTTCCGCGCGTAGAGATGGTTCCTCACTGGGGGCACTATCCTGGTAACAGCAAAGGCAAGGTTAAGTGTCCCCATCCAACATGCTTACCATCTACATGCAAGTAACACATAGAGAGAGTGTGTCACATTTTATCGCCCTCCAAATTATCTATACATTGGTACCTCGGTTTATGAACAGCCCTGTTTACGAACTATTCAGTTACGAACTCTGTAAAACTGGAAGTAGTGTCCCGGTTTTGCAAACTTTACCTCGGTCTATGAACGGAAGCTTAACGGTGAAAGGGCACCGGCAGCGGGAGGCCTCATTAGGGAATGTGTGCCTCAGTTTCAGAACAGATTTGGTTTAAGAACGGACTTCAGGAATGGATTAGGTTCATAAATTGAGGTACCACTGTACCAACATCCACACAAATTTCTCAGTTGAGGCTCACCACTTTGGAAGCTCGGTATATAACGTTCCCTTCCTCCCAACACCTAAGAACATAAGAATAGCCTGCTGGATCAGGCCAATGGACCCATCCATTCCAACCTCGTGTTCTCACAGTGGCCAACCAGGTGCCTCTGGAAAGGCCACAAGCAGTACCTGAATGCAACAACACCCTTCCCACTGGAGACTCTGAGCAACAGGTTTGCTGCCTCTGACTCACACAGTGCTGGATACACATTAGAGTCTCGCTCACGCAATGGGACTTCCTCTGTTTTCCCTGCATGCCCCAAAAATCTTATCTGGAGGGTCCCCCAACCTTTTGGAACAGATTTTGAGGATGTTTGGAGAGCTGCAGGGGAGAGGAGCAGGGCCTCATGTTGCAGAAGTCTGATGCCTGAGCAGAACATCAAGACTGGTTATAACCCATTGTTGTTGAACATCATTGTTGTTAATGCTTTTGATGACAGTACTCACTAGTATGGAGTATTAGGCCTCCTTTCGTTGCTGTCCATGGCAGCCATTTTGTGCTGACACTCACTGCACTTTTACAAAAAAAAAAAAAAATGAGTATCAGGCTTCATTTTTTTTTAATCCTCAGAAAGCTATTAGTATTGGTATTGGTATTGATACTATTTTCAAATGGCTTGGGAACAGATGATGAGTGGTGTTGTGGTGAACATTTGCACACAGGGAGAAAAGAGATTTAGCTCCAAATTCTGTACCTCAACCACCAGAGGCAACCTTAATACACCCCCTGGCCTTCAGCAAACATTGGCCAATTGTTGCATGAGTGAAAAGAATTGAACAGGCCAATGATTCTTAAATTCTAGTCTGGCTGGGCTCACAGCTCTGCCTTTGCTCTTTATCTCCAGCTGCTAAATTCCATTAAGAGACAAGCTAAAAATACACTAAACCATTTCCTAGACTTATTTTTTCTCTCTCTCTCCCTTATTTGAGCAGTTGCCACCAATGCCACAGAGATGCGATGGAGGATGAATAATGGGAACTAGAGGCAGAGGACATGATCTCAAGCAAAAGAGGTTAAAGTTGTTTTGTGTTCAAGATTTTCTTAGGATGCAGGACAGACACAGGGAAAATTTGGATGAGATATGGGGGAAGTTTTCTAAAAGTGTGGCGATCCTTTTACTACCTTCTCTCCCGACCCCACAAATGTCATGTAAATACATTTCACTTTTGATGCGAGAAAAAAAAATGCTACGAAGAGAGAAGAGTTTAAAGATGCCACCATGCACAAGCCAAAATCCTGGCGCATTGTATCAATTCGGATGATGTTATGGCAACAATTAAAGGCATTTTGGTCTCAGCAAGTTTTTCTAGCCGGTTGAAAAGGTGTTAGGTGTTCATTTTGTATTATTTGAAAACCTATTCTCAGTTGTTTTCTGTACTGTTTTTACAAGAATTTTTAGCTGTTTTTAACTTACCGTATGTCTAAATATCTCCTTGAGACATATGTAAAAGTTGTTCATTTTATTTCTTTATTTATTTAAACAAACAAAAGTGAAACACATATTTGAAATATTAGCACCTGGGCGGGAGACTGAGCAGACATACAGGTCACCTGATCAATCTTCCCCACGATGGGGAGATGTCTTATATTTCTATGTAAATTTTATTGATTCAAAATGCATAGCATGTGCAAATTTTTAGGCAAATGTTGGCCCCCGTTTCTCCTTTTTCTTTTGGTGATGCATTTCATTCTTTACTGGTGGGTGCAATACATATCTGGCCATCTGTAGGACAGTAGGCTTCCCATCTCTGGTTTAAAGGATGACGGGTGCTGTCCATCACACTCTAGTAATAGGACATCCCTGGCTTCTTTAAACAAGGGAGAAATTCAATGCAATTTGCATTTACAGGTGAACGTACCTAATTTGCACTTTCTGAACCAAAGCACAGCCACCCTTCAAAATTTGCACTCCTCTGAATTTTGCAAAGCCAAGTAACGTGTACAAATATGTATATGCTAGGCTAACGTGTGCTTATAAATGTACATATTATTGAGGACAGCATAGAGAAGTGCATTCCATTGGGGAAATTGTTTTGGCAAAAATGTGTAGGTTAGGCAAAACTGCATGCAGAAAGTGTAAATATTGGAAGAAATTTGAACTAAAACGCGAATGAATTTTCACACAAACAGATGTGCAAGGTTGTTTAAGTGAGAAACTGGGGGAACCGCAAATCGATATACTTGCCCATCCCTTTGCTCCAGGCAGGCACTCTGTGGGGTCGCAGACAGAGGTCTTTTTCCCCATCACCTCTCACCTGAGCCTTTTAACTGGACATGCCAAGGACTGAACCTACAGATAAAGCACATGATCGGTCACAGAGCTATGGCTTCCTGTGCTGCTTCCTCTGGGGTTGCTCCTATCACAGAAATAGAAGGGGGGAACCCACCCATGTTGTTGGTCTTCCTTCCTTCCATAACGCACAGGGATCACCCCTTTCCCACCCATGGAAGGTCCAATTTTTTCAGGGATGCAAGAATGTACAAGGATGGGGGGATCTTTCTGCATTCCGTGCAGCACCGCAGGAGCAACTACAGAGATACTGGCCACCCCATCACCCCCTGGGCCCTTCTAAAGGAGGCTGTTACCCAGGCACACACAGAGGGAAGATCTCTCTGTTCTTTCAGGGTGGTATTTATCATTTGCCAATTATAAAGTTGTCATTTCACAGATTTACCGAGGAGAGGGAGGAGAGGGGGGAACATGACTAGCTAAAAGTGAGGTAAACATGCTTACAATTATTAGCTTGGAAGTGCCTGATAATTGTTGAAGGCCTTGGGCAACAACAAAGCCCAAATCTGCGGTCATCACTGCACATCTTGTCTTAACTTGTCTTTGTTAGTGCAAGTGAAAAGGTTAATGCTGTTCTTTCCCGTCAACACAGAATGAAGCAAGGTGGCACCTTTGAAATCTAAACTAACCCACCGTACGGCTGATGTGAGTGCTGGGAGAATTGTATTCTTTGCAACATTTTTTTTTTTTAAAGAAATATGAATGGCAATTAACCATGCGCTGGCATATTATATGGTAAAGATGCGGGTGGGGGAGGAAGGAATAACAGATTGCTTTTAGTATGCTTAGCACAGGGTAAGCTTCACTGCTGTCTGCAAACAGCATATTGAGATGTCTCCATCACAGACTAGCCATACGGGCTTCATCTTGCTACTTAAAATGGATGCCAAGAGAAAGGACACAATAAGGACAGCCTGGCTGGCGTTTTGTAAGGAATGGAGATTTATTTAAAGTAGGAGAAATAAGATCCCTTCTTGTTCAAAACCAACTCAAAAGCGGCATATTGCACTGACTAAGCCCTGCTTTTCACACAGGAGCTCACGAACGAGGCTCCATGTGATGAGAAGCCTCCGGGTGACTGTAGCAGCTAGTGTTTCCACCACCTGCTGCAGAGAGCCCCTTCCAACCCTGTCTCAGCACCGCTGCCACCCACTCTCTCACTTGCTCGCTCAACCTCCTTCTAGGAACACCAGCTACTTCTTGGATTCTGAGAAGCAGAAAGCAATAAGGAAGTCGTGGTGAGAAGCTAGATGTAGCAAGTGGCAGGAAGAGAGAGCAAGTGAACAAACAGACGACCACATGGTGGAGCAGACAGAGTTGTTGGGAGTGTCTGTTAACCAATTCGAGGCCAGGAAGTGGCAATGCTGAGTGGCAGTTGTTGGAAAGTTGGTTGTTTGCTGGTGAGCCCCTCTGGGGGCACCACCACTGAAAAGGTCCTGTCTAGGGACCACCAGCTCACTTCATTATGCAGTAAAACCTGGAGAAGGGTCACTTCAGATTGGGAATGTATACAGTGGTCCTTCAGAAAACCTGACTGCAATACATTAAGGGCTTTTAAGGTTAACATCAGCACTTTGAATTGACCCAGAAATGGATTGTAAGCCAATGCAGGTGACAAACCACTGGTATGATGCATTGTGGTATCTATCACTCCTCATCAATAAACACGGAAACTCGATTGGTTAGCTGATCTCCACCAGCGGAATTCTTGGCACTTCACAGGAGACTCTGACAGGAGGATGGGGCCACACGCCTAATGACAGCAGGTGATTGACAGGTTTGTTTTCCCATCTATCTGTCAAACTTGACCCACAAGGGTGAGGACAGATAAGGATCTGGCCTGCTGGGCCAAGAAGGTTCCCCACCCCTGAGAAAGAACAACACTTGTTGGGCTGGGGCTCCTTGCCCTAAAGGACTTTGAGTACAAAATTTAAGCAAGGAGGGAAACCAACAAAGTCAGGTCAGCATATGGAGGGATGAATGTGAGCAACTCCAGTGATATACATTTAGGTTTTGTTTCATCTGGGCTGAAAACTAGGAGGACAAAGTACATTCTTCTCCCAAAGTAAAATGAGTTTTGAAGAGGTTTTACAAAGGAAGGTAGATGGCATCAGGGCTGCAGTATAAATGGGAGCTGTGTGCAACCAGTCTCCAAATTCCTCACCCTATTTGAGTGTCAAGTAACAAGGGAAACCACTTCACCAAATAACTCCAGGGGGAGGAGAGAATCTACAACCGTTTCTTGGGGGTTGATGATTGCAAATGATCTTCAGTACTCTGTAACTGAAGCAAAGGATCAGATCGGTCCCCTCCTAGTAAGGTATTGCTATTGATGTCTTTTCACAAAAATAACTTGCATTTCCTCTTACTATCTGATCTACACAGCAGAGCTCTTGACAGCACTCAAAATCTTTATTAATCAAAGCAGAGATGGTTGCCGTAGTCTGAGTTGGAGTATAATCCTTAAGATTCAGTCCCCCCTCAAAAGAAGTGGGGGGGGGGAAGCTGGTGATAGCTTGCCTGACAACAGGGTAAACAGATTATTGTGTTATTGCTGGCTGATTGCCGGAGTTATTTTGGAGCTCTATAATTCATTTAAAGAGATTTTTGACATTTATGAAATGACTTCCATAATCAACTGACAGTGCAATATCCTATAATTGTTCAATTAAAAATGACTACTAGTGCATTCATTTATTAGCAGAATCAGATAATTGTCTTGCCACTAAAGAGTACTTCACACATTTTGCCCATCAACTGGAAATGTTTGAGTAGAAATCTGTGACACAAGAGCCAAAGTCCTGAGGATTTTTTTTAGTTTTATTATTATTCCTCTTCCTCCAAGTGAAGGTGTAATTATTACAGACCTCCGTAGTAAATACAGCTTGATGCAATGCTGTTTTCCTGAAATTGATTGGGTGTGTGCATTTTTCCAAGGTGTATCTCTGCATAAAACTGATGCCAATTGATGCAACGGACATGAATTGGATTCCCCCTCTGAGACAGCTGAAGTTCATGCCATCAAAGAGCTGGTCACTGGCAAGCAATGCAACCCAAGCAGAGCTCTGGTGCCATAACTCCTGGTTTTCATCTATCATTTTCCCTTCCCTCTGGACAGAACTTCTTATTACCTAGGGTAAAGTGGCTCCAAATGGCTGCACTGATAAATCAGTTTCTTAAGAGGGTGGCCCTCTGGGATCTCATAACCTCCAAGTTCTTTACACTAAAACTTGAAAGCTGAGCACATACTCTGGTGGTCTAGAAGGATATCCCAAGAGCTTCCATTCAGCCTTGATCCCCCGAAGGAATGCCAATGGCAGTGGAGGAGTTCCCTTGCACTCTTGTGGCCCAGCGACATTTCTATTTTATTTATTTAAGGAGCTTACACTCCACTTTCTTTGTCTCAAGGTAGCTTATGAAACATGCAACATACAACATTCATCAAAACATCAGAATTAGAAACAGCAGAACATTTATTCGTAGTGCAAAGGCACCCTGCAAGAAAACTGTTTTAACCTAGTGTCTGAAGCTTAGCAAGGATAGTTCCTGCCTGATTTCTAATGGAAGGGAGTTCCACTTAGTTGGACACACTACAATGAAGGCATAAGTCTTTGTTGGAATGAGTCATGCTTCTGGTCCATGGGGGTGCTCCAAGAGATGATCTCAGTGATCAGCTTGGGGTGTACATGGTAAGGAAGCCCTTAACATACTCCAGATCCAAGCCTCATCAGGGGAAAAGGCAGGCAGGCAGGCAGGCAGGCAAGCAGGCAGGGAGGAAGAAAGGAAGGAAGGAAGGAAGGAAGGAAGGAAGGAAGGAAGGAAGGAAGGAAGGAAGGAAGGAAGGAAGTTGTCCAGGGCTTCGTACATTAGTAAAAGAACTTTGAACCTGGTCCAGGAACAGACAGGAGGCCAGCACAGATCTTTAACTGCAGTCTCATCACCAGGGAACTTAGTTGAAGTTTCCCTGTGGTTGTCATCCACTGGTTCTAGTCCTTCCCTCTGGACTCTGTCTTCTGCATGACAGCTCTTCAGAGACTGTATATGCATACTGCTTTCATGTGTTGCCATAGTCTTCTCTTTTCCAAGCTCAACATACTCAACTGCTGCAACTCATAGAACTCAGTGTTGTATCTAGTGCTAGTACTCAAGAGTAAATCCATTTAAATTAATGGACATGACTAACTTAGGTTCATTGCTTTCAGTGGTTCTACTCTGAGTAGAACTTAGTTATTAATTATTATTAGTTACTTATTGAATGTATATCCTGTCCTTCCTCTCCAAGGAGCCCAGGGCAGAAAACAGATACACAATTTAAAAACAAAGCAAAACATTCTAAAAAACCCTAAAAAACCCTTCAATTAAAAACATCTAAAAGGAGTTACAGTTAAACACAGTATTCCCTCCAAAGGTCTCGAGGTTGCCAGGAACAGTATTCTTCAGCCACCAAATGTCTGTGTAAGGAGGAATGTTTTCAAATTCCTCCTGAAAGTTAAAGAATGATGGAGACAGGTGCATCTCACTAGGGAGGACATTCCACAACCAGGGAGCCACCACTGGAAAGGCTCTGTCATGGGTCAGCACCAACTGGGCAGTCCCTAGCTGGATGCAACCCTTGGTTTACAGACCCAGCTGTTGTTCTCTCAACACACTCCATGTTGCCAATGTCCTTCTTAAAATGTGCTGCTCAGAATTGGGCAAATGAAATTGTGCTTAGAGTTTGCTGCTCAAAGGAGGCAAGGTGTCAATGAATTGGGGAGGGGAGGGCTGGATATGGTAAACGTGAAGGCATTGCATCACATGTGGTGAAGATGTTGGTCGGTGACACTCTGCATCCTAACATCTAGTTAAGCCGTGAGAGCGATAAGCAGGTTCCAAGGTTGGTCAGAGAAAGCTCTTCTTAAGGCAGAGCTTCTCTTTGAAGCAACAGATTTTAAGTAGCGTTATCACAAACCATCTGCTACGTACAATTATAAATCAATATTCCATTAAATTATCAGAAAACCAAGAAGGTAAAGAGATGATGAAGAAGAAGAAATGGTAAGCAAATCATTGCAAAAACAAGTGCTGCCTGCAACCCCTTCACAGCTATAATGAGTGTGTGTGTGTGTGTTTAATTATCTTTCTGTTTCTAAGGACAACCTTCCAGAATTCTTGGCTGAAGTTCATAATTTACATTCAGATAATGATAATTAAAGAAATCCAGTGCAAAGTCACCAGATGGAAGATAATGCTTAATTTGTGGTTGCTACAGCAGAGCATTTAATAATATGGTGTTTCAGATTCTCAGTGAGGCTTCAGTCCTCCTCTTTTCTCTCCATAAAACTCTCTGGTACACAACCGTCATTTTTTTATCATTGTGGCAACATTGTCAGCAGTAGTGGCTGGTGCAGTGGGGCAGCACTGTGGAGACACCATCCCAGTTCTGGTGTCACCAGAGCTCACCTGAATGGTTCTTGGGTGAGGCAGAGTGTTGGGAGGGCAGGGCTGTGTGGGCACACTGGCAAACCCAGTCTGGTGTTTCTGCTGATGTGTCCACACAGTCCTCACCTCGCTGCCTCCCTCTCCTGCCCCAGCTCTGGTCATGCTGGTGTTGGGAGGGTGGTTCTGCAGCTCTGCAACACCACACCAGCCTGACAGCATCAGAATAATCAGAATTTTAGATACTCACAGGTCTTGCTTTCCGAAAACAATGTGTTCCCAGGAAATCATTCATTAGGCGAGCGTTTGCATAATGAGGTGACAATTTCCATTATTTACTATAGAAACATTTCTAATCCATGGTCTCTCCCCTTGCCCACCACCATGGTTTCTTCCTAAAATGGCTGCACCCAACCAGCAAAAGAGAGACGAAAGAAAAACTGATTCGTCTGAGAGCTCCGATCTCTTCTGCTCTCCGCTTTGTCCAATCTTAACTCCCCACCACTTCTCTCCATGGTTTCTGACCCAAAATGGCTACTATTGACCAACAAAGCACAAACAATTAAGGACATGGGCAAACTCAAGACTGTTTGGATATCTGAATCTGCCATGTGTATAGTGAGGTTTGGGCATAATTCTTTCTGTTCTGATAACTGATATTTTTGCATAGCGAACATTCAGAAAGCAGGACCTGCATGTATATTAAATTGATAGTTTTCTTGGGTTATATTGCCCTCGTTAAGCACAAAGCCTTGATTCTGCTCATTAGCAGTGGATGAAACAACATAGCTAACCCCCAACCCAGGCATACTATAAACCAGGGGTGGGGACAAGGCCTCCAACAGATGGGTAGAACGGCAATATATCAAGGACCGCCTTTCCCCATATGAACCACCCAGACTCTGTGATCATCACTTTTTTTTGTCTCCTCCACAAAAGAGCTGGAGGGGAGAACATGAGATTGGGCTTTTTCTGTGGTGATAGATAGATAATACTTTATTCGGCTATAAGCCCACAAGGTAAAACAAATCAATAGATAAAATAGCATTTTACAGTCTAAAATATCAACTAAAATATTTCAACGCATAATCTCTTTCACATTATTTACAATCTCTAGATGTATCGTGTTATGGCCTTGAAGATCAAGATGGTGCATAGAGTTTACTGGATTTTTAATAGTCATGCAGCATTCCATGAAGTCTTTTATATGAAAGAACTGAAATCAGGAATCTAGCAACCTGTAATGTTCTATAAGAGTCAATGTCCTGGAGTAGATAAGCTAGATGTAATTCAGGTGGTTTAGCAGCAATTTCCAGAATGATTGAACTCAGGATCCTTGATCGGGGAACAATGTATAAGGGGCAATTAAACAAGATATGATAGAGGGATTCTATTGATTTGTTGTCACATGCGCATAAAACAGAGGTTTTACCGTTAGAAAATCTATTGCTCAGAACATTTGAGGAGAACACATTAAATCTGGCTCTAACAAATGCGAATCTATGCGACGCAGCCGATAAAGTAGACAGATATCGAGGTATCTGGGACATAGATGTAATGCCCTGATTTATCGGGGAACATGTACCTCCACCTGTAGTAAGATTTTGTTGCAAATCTACCTCCTCCAATCTTTGTTTGATGACCTTTTTAGCTGTAATTAGATCTAAATTAAGTATATCGGAAGGAGAGATTCCATAAGACAACAGTTTGGAATGGATTTTTGTTGCCCATGGGTTGGTGAATTCATCTCTCCAAAGGCACTGAATAAGATGGTAGTTTGGCAATTTATGCCAAAGGGACAGCCAATAATTAAAGGCATGTCTCCACATCAGAATCTCTAGGGAGGGGATCTTAAGTTCTAGGCGAATGGCAGAGTTGCTTACACAGGAGGGTAGTTTCAAAAGGCGTCTTAGAAAAAGATTTTGCAATGTCACCAGAGGCAAGAGGTTTACAAAGGCGCCCCATAAAGGGACCGCATAGGCCATAGTTGCAACCACTTTCGCACTATAAACTTTTAAGGCGGATGGAACATGCATAGCCCCCTCAGTAAAGAAGAAGCGTAATAGAGCATAGATAAGGGCTTTAACCTTATTTTGTAAATATGTGATATGCGCTTTCCATCCCGTATTATACTGGAAGTAAATTCCTAGATATTGAAATTTGTAAACTTGTTCAGTTGGCTTCCCCTCGAGTTCCCATCTATACAGTTTACGACTCCTGGAAAAAATTAGGACTTTAGATTTGGAATGGTTAATAGTAAGTAAATTTGTTTGGCAGTATAACGCAAAAATCTTAAGGGCCCTCCTCAAACCGATTCGAGAATAAGAGAGGATCACCGCATCGTCAGCGTACAATAATAAGGGGCAGCGATAGTCTGCAAGCCTGGGTGCATGAATGGAGGTCTGGGCCTCAGCTAGGGGCGTTCTCATGTCACTAATATAGAGGTTAAAAAGATAGGGGGCAAGGATGCACCCTTGTCGTACCCCCTTATTTATTGGTACAGAGTTTGTGAGATCGCCCTCAGGTGTTAACCTCACCCTAGCGGCCGTCCCTTCATGTAATTTAATCATAAGCCACAACAGCCTTTTATCTATGCCCCACTTTGCCAGTTTTTCCCATAACAGCTCTCTAGAGATACTGTCAAAAGCCGCCTTCAGGTCTATAAAAGCGGCACATAGAAGACCATGAGTAGGGGAAGAATACTTCCGCGCCAAATGATATAGAATTATAGCATGGTCAATAGAAGCACGATTTGGTCTAAACCCGATCTGTTCATGGCCTATCAGATTTCTGCGGTGTTTCTCCCTTTATGGAATGCTCTCCCCCAGCGAGGTTCACCTGGCATTATCATTATATATCTTTGGCCTTTAGCCTTTAATGATCTGTGGCCTTTTAGACGTGGGTGGGATGTTTTTAATATATTTCTATTTCCTCCTGGTTCAAATGTATCTATGAGGGGTATGTTGTATGTTTGTTTGTAGGTCGCTTTGGGCTGCCCTGGATAAGATACAATGACTGACAACTTTAATAAATAAAAATACATTAAAAATCTATAGGAATGTTTGGATTTTGGGACGCCCAAGCAGGGACCCTGGAGTTTTAGCTTCCATTAAAAAACCCAGTATGTTCCTACATTATATATATACCAAAATGTGAAACCCCACTCACATGCCTCACATACAATTTCTATGAATTGAGCTAACCTGGTTGGTGGTCTCTACCCGATAGGGATTTAGTCAATGAGTTATGTCAGCAGTGTAATTGGCAAGTGACCTTTTTGGACATGACCAGGCAGAGCTAGGAAATTCTAGGGCCACCTGTTTTCCTACTTCACCCTCATTGCTGCCAGGCGTTGCATATAATGGCGTGCACATCACATGACTTGCGTGAGTTTATGGCTTTCAGCAGCAGCACCTGTGCTGGGGATCTTTTATCAGATGGAGGGCTGCAGCCCTCCAGGATGTCACATTGGTGGGTGGGGACAGAGGCAAAAGTGGGTGGAGCAACCAGTGTACATTTTACCTTTGTGCAGTAGGCTACTTTGTATCCATGCTCTCTCATGAACACCCCTCTCTATCCTACATCCGGACCAACAAGAGGCAGTTTTAGAGTTCAAGGAGACATTCCAGCCAAGGGGGAAAAATATTCAAGGAGGGATCAAAGTAGGGCTGATGCAGGATGTGGCCTGGGAAGAGTTCTGGGGGCAGATCAAAAGGGACGAGGGGCTACATTCAGCAATTTGGGCTAGAGGTTCCTTACCACTGCTCTAAATCTATCCAGGAAGGGAGATTATTTGTGCAAGGAACCAACTTCTATGCATTGTTTATCTTGATGGATTAGGAACCATCTACACAGACTGGATATGGTTGCAGATTTAGATTCAGGTCTGCATCGCAATGCACATTTGGATTCTAGCCATTCAGTTTGAGTCTCATATGCCCTGCATATGTGATGTGTGCCTTTTCATCCACATTGCCATACAAAGAGGAGGCGGAGACACATTGTCAACTGCTGCCATCAGCTACGTGTGCATTGCTCTTCACACCTATTTGGGATGTTTAACTAGAAGCATTTAGAAAGTCTACATTTTGATGCTTTTGAAAAATAATCTAGGAAGTTTTAGGTACCATAGATTTTAAAGCTGTCGTTTCAATAACTGTTTTTGGATTTGGTCTTACTGAATGTTGAGTTGCTGCTGCTTTCAGTCTGCAGAGGAAATATAATTGATTTAGGATTTCCCATGGTTTGCATTGTGTATCCTTTGCATTCCAATTAATTTGGGGGCAGGGGTTAGTATAGGTTAGACCAGGGGTAGTCAACCTTTTATACCTACCGCCCACTAATGCATCTTTCTTGACGGTAAAATTTCCTTACCGCCCACCAGTGCTTGATGGAAGGAGGATTCACCTTGTGCCGTAGAACCCCCTACCGCCCACCTAGAATCTTGAAACACCCACTAGTGGGTGGTAGGGACCAGGTTGACAACTCCTGGGTTAGACAAATCCATAGAAAATAAATTAACATGTCCACTGAGGTCCAGTGCTGAGGGCCTTCTGGCAGTTCCCTCACTGCGAGAAGTGAAGCTGCAGGGAACCAGGTAGAGGGCCTTCTCAGTAGTGGCACCTGCCCTGTGGAATGCCCTCCCATCAGGTGTCAAGGAAATAAACAACTATCTGATGTTTAGAAGACATCTGAAGGCAGCCCTGTTTAGGGAAGTGTTTAATGACTGATGTTTTAATGTATTTTTAATCGTTTGTTGGAAGCCGCCCAGTGTGGCTGGCGAAACCCAGCCACATGGGTGGGGAATAATTAATAAATTATTATTATTATAGATTATTATTATGCAAATTAGTTATGTGATTTTCCCACAATGGAGAATGAGACAAACAGTGCAGTTTTGGGTTGAAGGCAGTCTGCAGCCTAATGAAAACAGCGTCGCAGGTGGCACCAGGCAAAACAGGAAACGATGGCTTCTTACATCCATAGCGGAGACTTGTTGAAAAAGGTGCTAACCTCGCTCGTTCTTTGTTATTTTTGTTTATCTCTTTTTTTTAAAAAAAAAAAGTAAGGGAGGGAGAAATGTTGCGCATTTGGTGTTGCTTTAAAGATTTGTTCTGGGACTCATTTCTCAACTGCGTGGTCCGGATTTGAAGGAAGTCTTTTGACAAAGATGGCCCTGGCAGCTGGGTGATAAATATGATTTCCTTAACCTGCTTGGCGTTCTCAGCCACCTGCGACTGCAGCCTGCCCGCCTGTTGGAAGCAGCTCATTAACTTTCCCAGAGCTTCCCGGGAGTTTCCCTCCCCCTTGTTTTCGTTCACCTTGGGTGTTTGCAGCCTCCTTCCCGAACGGTTAACTCCACGAGGAGGCTGGTTTGGCTCGCTTTGGCCCCAGAAGCAGAGGACGCTCGAGGCGGCAACCTCCCTGCTAAGGCTCAAAATCTCGCTTAAACACATTAAGCAGCCCATTTTGGATTGATAGTGCAGTAATTATTCTGCTTCACCCTAAAAACCGTCCTGGGGTAATTGGCACGGAGGAAAATTACCCAGAGTCCTCTGCCACCTGGTAGTTAAGGAATGAATCCAGGGAAAGATAAGTGAAGCAGGGGGAGGGGAGGAAAAAATCGGCACTTATTTGATTTTAATCTCACCACTTTGCAAGCATTTAAATTGCCTTAATCAGGTGGCTGGCTCCCAGCCTGACTAGTAATCTGTTATCAAATTTGAAACTAGATTTCTCCCCCCTTTAAATGTCAGTGTAGGCTGAGAATTGAAGTCTATTAACGGTTATGAGCCTCTCTCCTAAAAAACTTCCATAATCTATGTATTAATGATCCTTTTTACAAAGCTGTCAAATATTACTTTATTACAACTATATATTAGTAACAGCCGCGTCGGCACGGGAATAATTATTTATTTATCCGTGTGCATGTGCGTATGTGTGCTCGTGTGTTTGTAGACGGAGGGGACCTCGCCGCACAACTAAAACACACAAACAAAACATGCACAGAGAGGCATAGACAACGTCAACAATCCGAACACAGAAACCCCATTTTTTTCTGAGACAATAACCAGTGTATGGAATAACCTTGATAAATGTAATTGAATTTTTTTCCCTCAGATAAGATTAACTAGTGGTAATTGTGAATGGGAAAGGCCTGACCCTCTACAAATGAGATGTACGACGAGCTGGAAATAATCAATTTCCCCCCTTCTTTTTCATCTCTCTCTTCCCCCCACCCCCAGCTTATACAAAAATGGGTAGAAAGAGAGAAAGAAGGAGTGTGAAGCAGTAATTTGGGGCCTATGCAGAATGAAACAATTTATGGCCTGGTTTTTTTGTTTTTTGTTTTGGCCTGCACTGATTATCTCCCTATCTTCTCATTGTGTCTAATTGTGCTGAGCTTGGTTTAAAATGAGATCAACGCAATTAAACCCCAGTAGGCTTAATTAAGGGAGGGACTTAATGCTTTACAAAAGAAAACAAAAAAGTGGGGGGGGGAGGAGGGGGGATTCATGCTTTGGGCAAACGTACGGTATATTTTAATTTTTTAAAAAAACCCACAGCAACCTTGATTAAACTTCCCCAGATTTTGCCTTCAGACTTGCCACTTTTTCAAAAATGCTTTCAGACGTTTATTATACTAGTTGACAGTTCTTGTGGTGTTTTTTTAAGGTCTTTTTTTTTTTTTTTGCATTTCTATTTAAATCCTTTTATGAATATCGCATAGGAAAGAAACAGGCTTGCTGTTCAGAAAAGTTCCCGAAATCCTACTTATAAAAGAACTGTTCTGGTAAGAACAGAGAAATGTTGGAGGATATATCTGACCCCCATGCCATCTGAAGTTCTTACCAGAACTAAGAATATCTACTCTAGCAACCACTTTTCTTAGTCACCAGCCAGATGCCTTAATGGGACACCAGCAAGTCAGACCTTAGCACAAGACCCCTCTCCCCTCCTGTGATTTCTAGCTACATGCTTTGGATCCATATTTCCTTAGCCAAACAGATTTTCCAATGTTCTAGATTCAGGTAGGTAGCCGTGTTGGTCTGACGCAATAGACACTTCTGACTTCTGTTTCTGTGTATCTGAAGAAGTGTGCATGCACACAAAAGCTCATACCAAGACCAAACTCACTTGGTCTCTAAGGTGCTACTGCACAATTTTTTATTTTATTTTTATATAGATTTTCCAATGGATTCCCCTATAGGAACAAGTGAGGGAAATGATATATTTCAGCAGGAGACCAAAGGCTCTGTGTGCACAAGAACCCTGCCCAAGCCCTGGGGTCTCCAACCAAGATGTTCCCGGGTCACCAGGCTGAAAAGCCACTGCCCAACACAAACACAGTCCTGAGCCAGATGTTCACTTCTTCAGTGGGTTCCTGATGGCCAGCATGACATGTGCTCCAGCTGTTAGACTTGAGCAACAGCTAGATACCCCATAGCATACCCTCCAACATTTCTCCAATGAAAAGAGGGATGTCCTATTTCATAATAGTTGTGATGGCCTGGGATTCAGATTCAGATGCTGAACCTGAGGGATCCCAGCCTGCACAGTATTCCCCGCCTGCAGAACCAGCTGAGCCGGGGCTGGGGCATAAGCCCGAAGGGTCCTCACCTGTGCTGGATTCTCAGGTGCGGACATCAGCTGAGTCTGCTCTGGCTCCTGAGGTGATGGAGGACCCATTGCCTGCAGGTGCTCCACTCTCAGCCCTGTCAGAGGAAGCTGAGGTTGCCTCTGGGTCTGGTAACCCTCCAGCCTCTCCTGAGCTGCAGAGGCTCAGAGCAGAGAGGCGGAGGGAACTAAGTTCTCGCAGGAGGAGTGCTCGCCTCCAGGCCAGGAGAGACGAGTCACCAGAGAATTGGGGTTGCCCTATGCCTCAGGGCAGATAAAAGCTGGCCAGCCCCAGTTCCAAGTTGTGAGAGCAACATTGTTGGTTGCTAGTTCCTGCCTGAACCCCTGACCCGCCCTGGTTCCCTGCTTGCATGTCTGTTCCTGGCTTCACCCGACTCCCTGTCTTGCACCCAGCTTCAGCTACTACAGACTGCCTCCACGTTGCACTTTTGACCATGGACCAGACTTGGACCTCGTATCTTGGGTAACCCACGGGACCAGCACAACAGTTTTAATAATCATCATTTTACTAATTGTACTCCACCCATCTGACTGGATTGCCCCAGCCACTCTGGGCGGCTTCCAACATATATAAAAGCATTAAAACATTAAACATTAAAAAAACTCCCAATACAGGGGGTGCCTTCAGATGGCATGGGGATTGGATATTTCCTCCAACATTTCTCTGATGAAAGTAGAGATGTCCTACCACACTCGCCAACATTTTTCCAATGAAAATAGGGATGTCCTCGGAAAAAGCGGGACATTCCGGGATCAAATCAGAAACCAGGACGGCTTCTGTAATTCTAGGACTGTCCCTGGAAAATAGGGACACTTGGAGGATCTGCCATGGAAGGAAAACAAACCAGCCTAGGAGCGGATGCAGCACGTTCCCTCTGAATTATCCGTCCTGAATGCATTTATGGAGAAATTAGCTCAAATGAACTTTTACACACCCTGAGCTGTGTAAGCAGGAATGGGGATGGGGGCAAAGTAGCTGCTTTTTTGAGCATTGGATTGGACTGAAGAATCTGCAGGGAAAGGTTTGGATAGCACATATCGCTGTTGACATCAGGGCTCTGGTTAGCTGCAGTGCCTAGGATTTTGAGCAGGCCAAACCTGCTTCTGGTGACAATGCTGCAGAGAGCCAAAGGAGAATCCTTGGCCACAAAATACCCCCCAATCCTTGCTGCAGATAGGACTGCTCCTATCACTAGGCAAAGTTAGACATAGGGATGGTTGAGAAATTCAGTTTGCAAATTTAAAGGTGCGCTGACCTAATGCACGCTTCCCAAAAGAAAATATGAAAACAGCCATCCTTTGAAATTCACACTTCGCCAGATTTTGCAATGCAGTTCTCCAGCCAAGTCATGTGTACAAAAATGCACATCCTGGATTAAAGGGCATGTGCAAATGCATATATTCATGAAACTTACAAAAATGCATTCATTTAGGGGGAATTGCTTTGCACAAATGTTTGCATTAAGCAAGGCTGCAGACAAACATGTATATTAGGAGAAGTTTGCATTAAAATGCTGATTAATTTTCATGAGGACTTTACACACACACACAGAGAGAGAGAGAGAGAGAGAGAGAGAGAGAGAGAGAGAGAGATGTAGAAATGTGAAGAAAGGAAGAATGAGGAAATTGACAGATTTCCTGTGTCACTAATAGATGTTACTAATAGATGTTAAAAACAGCAGACCTGGGCCTCTTTCTCCTCATTTCACCTCAGCATCTTGTGGTCCTCAGCATGTGACGTCATGTCATGTCAGGAGCTCCACATGCAAATAGAAGCCACCAAGGAAGATGTGTAAGGTGATGACACAAGAGTATCATGATGTCACATTGCATATTGAGCACTAACATCTATTCCTTGCCTTGTATTGGGGCACTACTGACCTAGAAAGTGATCCTTGAGCCCTACCACTTTCCGTCTCGATTGAAAGAAATCTCATGGTAACCTGATATCGCTATTCCCTTTATTGGGTCTTGCATAGGTTCTGAGACAGACTTTTCTCTCTGTCTTTTTTTTTTTTTAGAAACATAAAAATCTCCCAACAATGAAATTAATCAGAAAGTACAAAAGAAAAGCAGCTGGCAACCTTCTACTGAATAATGCAAAAATGTGCTGATTTAAATTACGTGTCAGCCTTAATGTATTGTCTACACAGTAAATAGAATATATGCACACATATGGGTATACAATCAGCTCATCATATTTCATTGTCTATAAAGTAAGTACTTTAATTCAAGGTAAAGGGGAATATATGAAATTTGAATACTTGAAGACTTCCTCATTATGGGTGTTGCCAAATCACATAGCGGGGGGGGGGGGGATTCTGCACTGTGAGAAATTGATATGCTTTAATAATAATATAAAAAATTTAAGAAGAGAAAAGTGTGGAATAAAATGAGGAGCTGGCGATGGGAACTTTTTATCTTATTGTGCAAGAAGTTATCAACCGATCCAGTCAAAGATCTGTGCCAGTACCACCGTCTCTACATACTAAGTATCTAATTAGTCATTGAGATCAAATATAATAAGGGAAGAAAGTTACATCTCCTTCATTGTGGTACTCATTAAAAAACAGATTCTCTAAAAAGGGATTACATGAAAGAAATGATAGGGGGCGCTTGCTCACAATATCCCTTCTTCCTGCATCGCCTTAGCAAGATGGTGGTAATCCAGAGGAAAGCATCTAATTGTTTATTTATCCCTTTCTTTTCAAACCCAATTAGCTAAAAATAGGTCTGCTTGCTGGTTCAAGGAATTTGAGCCAATTAACTCCCTTGCTTTAAAACAGCTAATCAATTAATACACCGAACAATAAATCACTAAAAATAGCCCATCAAAATGCAGGCTGCATACAGCTAGACTCAACTTGGGTGATGCCAAGCACATAGCAGGGCCAGGAGTATGTGAAGCACCATGGAGGTGGGTGGGAGTGATGCTCCCCCTCCCTGGTTAGGTATACAGCTAGTTTTCATCCTTCAGGTGTGAATTGGGAACCAGCTGTCTTGGGCTCAGAGATTGGCTGAGGTCAAAATAGCTTGGGAGAAGCCAGTTTGGGTGCAGGGGAAGCGTGGGTAGGAAATGGGTTCACATATTGTCTAGTTTGGTCTACACTATTGTCATGGACTGGCTGGATGCTGAGGAGTGTGACGTTAACATATGAGAAAGTGCTAGAGGTGAAATAGTTAAACAGGTTGCCCAGTCAGGACCCAGGGGGGTGGAGTCAGTGGGACTATAAAACCAGCTCTGGGAGTGGGGGAAAGAGAGTGTTCGTTGAGAAGTTCGTTGGGAGTTGGGTGGTTGGTTGGAGTGGGAGTGAATTGGGATAGAGTTTGTGGGTAGGTTGAGTTAGTGTAGCGAAATAGGCTGAGTCAGAAACAGTTAGGGGCTAGGCAGACAAGTAGATATCTGAGAGGTGTTTTAGTGAGTGAGAGCAGGTAGTGAAAGTTATAGGTCTGGATAGAAACCCCATGAATGTAATTGACTGATACTGTTTATGAAACCACACGCTTGTTAAACTGCAATAAATAAACAAAAGTTTATGATTCAATTTAACCCTGACTGGACTCAATACTGTCCCAGGTAGGGCCTGGGTGGTGGCAGCGAGAAATAAAGTGGTGGCATAGGGATCAATAGACAGTGAAATGTCCGGGGACCCTGTGTGATTGCCACAAGGAGTAGTGGGGAACCTCCAAGGGATGAAGGCTCAGAGCTACAGGTACCAAGTATGGGGGCTGTGGGGTCCAAGGCCCCCCAAATTCTAAATCAGAGGGCCAGCCCCCGAAGGTTCTGTGGCAGTGTGCGCATGCGATGTCAGCACGCCACGGGGTGTGCTGACATCATGCGTGCATGCCCTAGGGCACACTGAGGTAAAAATATGTATATTTGTTTTAAAAATGTGTTTATTTGTTTTTTTTAAAAAAAAAATCCATGTGTATATTTGGCTAAAGTGCATACAAAACTGTGTGTAGTGGAAGAAATCTGAAGTAAAATGTGGATGGATTTTCCCGAGGGCTTAAAAAAAAAAAAGCAGTTGGAATCTCACGTGGAAATGTGGAGAGATGGATTCAGGATTGGAAAAATGAGAAACTGAGAGACACCGAAATCAACAGATTTGGACACCCCTGACATGGGAGGGAGGTGGCCCCCCATCATGCACATAGCAAGAGTTTCAGACCACAAGTGCAAGGAGCATGTGATGGTGTTAGGAAAATAGCAGCCCTTCTGGAACCTTCAACTGGTTCATGTTGCTTCACAGTAAGACAGGCCCTGATTGTTCTCTCCACTGTATAAAAGAGGCATATTTTGTTAGATCCTCTGAAATAGCCTGAATGAGGAGATGCGCAAATAGTTTCACAAGGGACAGCTCCACTTCACACTGGATTGATATTTTTAAATGCATTATGTGTTTACTGAAAGAATGCATTTATTAATCCAACTAATTAGCTGATGAATGCCTCCAAAGTAATTTGCTTTCTACTTTGAGAGTTCCTAGCAACCTGTCCCCACAGCCATACATCCTTGAGAGCAAACAAGAACCTGGCGTACTTTATTTCTCAATCTTTGACAACCTTTATTATTTCGTTTATCTGCTATTCATAGTGAGATGTAAACATCTTACTTCCCAGTGCGATCATATCAACAGCGGGTCAGTTTAAAATATTGGGAATCAATACGTTATAAAACATCAGGCAGTACTAAAAAAAAAAGAGGAAGGAAAAAAGCAGGGCAGAGCAAATGCACTGGATGTCAAACTAAACAGAAAAACAATCCAACTGTTAAAAATGTAATAAGATAATAAATAAAAGACAGGGATTTATTTTCTGCTAAGGATTCTGAAACCAAAGAACGGTTTGACAAGTGAGTGGTGCACCTAGCTTTCAGATACCAAAGTGCATTAACCTCCCACACTTGAGGAAAAAAGCACTGGTCGATTTTGGCCATCTTCTTTTATACCCTCTGACTTTTACTGTATCCTGACATCTAGAAAGTCAGCTGATGGAACTATTTTCTGGGAAGGTTCTAATATTGGCTCTGCCTTGGTTTCAGAGAATGGGGCAGGTTATATCAATGGGAAGAGTGGCTACTTATTGCACTGCCTCTTTCATTTACAATGCCCTTAAGAACTGGGGTCCAGGACACCTCAGGGACCACCTGATCCCTTAGATCCCTGCCCAGTCAATGAGGGCTTCAGGGGAGTCTCTGTTAGTTGTCCCCCATTGCTTGATTGCATGGCTTGAATCCACCAGGAGCTGTGCATTCAAATATTAAAGGTCCATATAGTTAAAGCTATGGTTTTCCCAGTAGTGATGTATGGAAGTGAGAGCTGGACCATAAAGAAGGCTGATCGCTGAAGAATTGGTGCTTTTGAATTATGATGCTGGAGGAGACTCAAGAGTTTCCTCCAGCACCATAATTCAAAAGCACCATTTTTGGTTTGGTGGATAGGTTTGATCTTCTTGCAGTCCATGGGACTCTCAAGAAAGAAGATCAAACCTATCCATTCTGAAGGAAATCAGCCCTGAGTGCTCACTGGAAGGACAGATCCTGAAGCTGAGGCTCCAATACTTTGGCCACCTCATGAGAAGAGAAGACTCCCTGGAAAAGACCCTGATGTTGGGAAAGATGGAGGGCACAAGGAGAAGGGGACAACAAAGGACGAGATGGTTGGACAATGTTCTTGAAGCTACCAGCATGAGTTTGACCAAACAGCGGGAGGCAGTGGAAGACAGGAGTGCCTGGCGTGCTCTGGTCCATAGGGTCACGAAGAGTCGGACACGACTAAACAACAACAATTTTATAGAGATTCCTTCCAGTTGAGGCTAGACAGGCTCTCTTCCTGTTGAACACCTGGTACCCTCTGAAGGCTTGTTTTTATTCCAGCAGGCAATTTAAGTGGTCTGACTGTATAGTTTTAACTGATTTTTTACCTTTGCTGTATCGTATTTCTTGTACACTGCTTGGAGACCATTGTAGTTAAGCACTATATAAATTGTTTAAATAAAAAAATAAATAAAAAGCAAATCAAGTGAACTGATGCTTCCATCTTATAGTTTTGACTCATTTTTACTTTTTCACTTTACTTTTGTTTATTGTACACTGCTTAGAGATGATTGCAGTTAAGTGGTATGTACAAAATTGCAAAAAGAGGAAACCCATCACCAGAAAAAAAGATGACAGAATACACAGATTTGCATAAAAATTTGTATGCTAATACACACACATACATACACATTTATACTTTATTACTAGAATTCCTATAAAATTGTTGATGTCGAAAAAATGGAACAACAAAGCATGCCACAATGATGGAGAAGACTGAGTGAGGGATTATCCAGGAACCTGTTCATTGAGCATTCCTCCTGATTTGCTTATACGAAGCCTAAAAGGTAAAGATAAAGGTACCCCTGCCCGTACGGGCCAGTCTTGACAGACTCTGGGGTTGTGCGCCCATCTCACTTAAGAGGCCAGGGGCCAGCGCTGTCCGGAGACACTTCCGGGTCACGTGGCCAGCGTGACATCGCTGCTCTGGCCAGAGCCAGAGCCAGAGCCAGAGCCGCACACGGAAACGCCGTTTACCTTCCCGCTGGTAAGCGGTCCCTATTTATCTACTTGCACCCGGAGGTGCTTTCGAACTGCTAGGTTGGCAGGCGCTGGGACCGAGCAGCGGGAGCACACCCCGCCGCAGGGATTCGAACCGCCGACCTTTCGATCGGCAAGCCCTAGGCGCTGAGGCTTTAACCCACAGCGCCACCTGCGTCCCCTATACGAAGCCTACACACAAGTAAAACCACGCCTGGTCTTTGTTTGAAGAGCTGTTACACAACAACAAGGTCTCATCCTGATTTGCTTGTGATGTGTTTATGTCTTCCTGTTAATCATTCACTCATTCCACACTTTTCTATGCACGTTCTCTTTACTTTCATAACTACAAAGAAAAGTCCACCAGGGTGACAGAATGCCTTTATCCTATTTAATTTCCGGTATGTGATTGAATATGGGACGCAGGTGGCGCTGTGGGTTAAAGCCTCAGCGCCTAGGACTTGCCGATCGAAAGGTCGGTGGTTCGAATCCCTGCGGCGGGGTGCGCTCCCGCTGCTCGGTCCCAGCGCCTGCCAACCTAGCAGTTCGAAAGCACCTCCGGGTGCAAGTAGATAAATAGGGACCGCTTACCAGCAGGAAGGTAAACGGCGTTTCCGTGTGTGGCTCTGGCTCGCCAGAGCAGCGATGTCACGCTGGCCACGTGACCCGGAAGTGTCTCCAGACAGCGCTGGCCCCTGGCCTCTTAAGTGAGATGGGCGCACAACCCCAGAGTCTGTCAAGACTGGCCCGTACGGGCAGGGGTACCTTTACCTTTACCTTTATGTGATTGAATCCCTCCCTCAATACCCAATACTGATCATTGCAAACCCCCACTTTCAACATCCCTCCATTGGGAGAAGTGCCCGTTCATTCCTATTATCTTCTGCCTGTTCTTTAACCAGTTGCTTCTATATGACTGCTGTGCTTACTTGTTTATTGTTTATTTCTCAAAAGCATTTTGAAAGTAAGTACACAATGCCAACTGGATCACCTAGAATCATAGAATCATAGAGTTGGAAGGGACCACAAGGGCCATCGAGTCCAACCTCTCTCTGTATCTTTGGTGACTCTCTCAAAGAACTCTAAAAGGTTAGTGAGACAAGACCTATCCTTGCATGCTGCCTATACTTCAGCAAACCTTGTTCTTATATATGTATGGTAAACCTGTTCAATAACTCTCCAAGTTGCTGAAGGCAATGATAAGTTTCCCTTGCCTCTTGTTGGTCTTCTAGTAGATCACCAGGGATTTCCGACTCCCACTTATTTAAGTGTAGCAACAACTTTAAAAAAGAAGAAAGACTGGTAATCAAAAGAAACTTGAGGTAAAACCTGAAATATGTTTTTGTGTGAAAAGACTGTGAGCTTATTTCTGGAACTAAAAACAAACGACTGAGTTGAGATGCACTTACAGGTAGCCTATTTTTTTAAATTCAAAATGCATGTCTGCCTTTCTTTCTAAGCCACTATTTTGTACTTGGCTCCAGTTTCCAGACCTCAACTTTCTAGGAAAAAAAGAAAGTACATCACTTAAGCTCCAAGTCTGTCCACCCCTGAAGAGATGGTTCCTTACTAATAATTACCAGGATCTCTGTCTGCAATGGCGGGGCAGCTAGGGCTTGGCATTTGTAAGACAGAAGGTAAATTTCATGGAATGGCAGAATATTCATGATACACCAACGAGACCCTCCAGAAAAGGAGATGTTCCTGAGCTTTAAGCAAACTGTGTGAAATTATTGTCTCCAATGCAAGGCGTTTTCCCAACACCTCTGTCACTGCACACATCTGCAAGAGCA
The DNA here is from genome assembly GCF_951804945.1 of Podarcis cretensis. Lineage (NCBI taxonomy): Eukaryota > Metazoa > Chordata > Lepidosauria > Squamata > Lacertidae > Podarcis > Podarcis cretensis. The sequence goes on from NC_137179.1 coordinate 16,031,908, forward strand.
ATCAGCCTGCCTAAGTCTAAACCATTGCCTCTCATAATTATGAATCAGAGACATGAGTTTATTCCATTCTTGTGCTAGCGCTAAGCAATGGAGTACTGCACAAATACACACAAACGCACACACTCCCTTTGTTCTCTTTGCTGAGATAAGCTTGTACATATTGGGCCCGAGGGAGACAAACTAGCGACGGAAACAAAAGCAAGTGGAGTTCATACATCACTAGGCCAGAATTGATCTTCTGCCCCTTAACTCATTCTTCTTGGTTAGAGACTGCATGAAAGGGCAGAGGACAAACCTGGACAGTATTTTTCTCATTCCAAGACCTTTGTTTTCCTGGTTTCATACTCTTTTACTTGTACCATCGTCCATTTGATGATACTACCATCATCATCATCATGAGATCCTATCCTTTGAACAAGTGTAATTGGTGAAACTTCCCCAGCCATTGGCCAATAACAATGGTCCATCATTGGCTTCTGAGATAGGGATGGAGGAAGCTTCTTTACACTGAGCCAGACCACTGGTCAATCCATCTTAGCACTGATTACACTGACTGGCAGCAGCTCTCCAGGTTTTCAGGAAGGGTCTTCTCCCAGCCCTACCTGGAGCAGAGGAGGATTGAACCTGGGACCTTCAACAAAGCAGATGCTCTACCACTGTCCCTCAGTCCATCCCAAAGCAAAGCAGGTGTTGAGTGTCTCTCTTTCTCCAATAGGACCGCCCTGTCTAGCCTATTCTGGTCTCATTGACTCACCTGTGCAGGTGAGCGTTGAGATGGCAGTGTGAGCGGGGAACTGTTGCACCAGCCATTTCACACCACCAGATAATGCACATAATAAAATACCAAAACATTAAACATCTGACTGCAGAACTGACTACCATGATTCTTCGATGCCATGATTGCAAGCTTTATTTCCTAACGCCGGAGGGGGAAAAGGGATGCATCTCGAGGAAATGTACAATTTGCTCTATTTATGGAGACAGCTCCAATTCACTTTTTATATGTTTTCAACAACAAAAAAATCCTCTCTTTTTTTTTACCATTGCTGACCAGTGCAAATTCATGCTCACTAATGTTTATAAAATACCACATTAATGTTTGATACTGAATCCAAATGCAAGCACTGCATCATCTAACAGATAGGAGCATGATGAAATCTGTCTTGAGGCTGTCACTGAGCTGCCTGTGACAACTGCCTGTTCTGGTAAATACTGGTGAGACACAAGCATTTCTTCAACCTCCTTAGTCACTTCTCTGAGCTCTTCTTCCTTCATTTGCACAGCAGCCTAGCCTTTTTGTAATAAAAACAAAAACATGTATAAAAAGTAATACAGCTTTCTTTTTCTTTTTTCTGTAGTTTTCATGTTTCTGAACTAGGTAGGCCTAAAAAACAACAACCCAAGCCATATAAATGAATGGAGTGGGCACCAAATTTTGTGTAAAGCTCTCTCTCTCTCTCTCTCTCTGTCTATATATATATATATATATGCCCTGAGGTAAATTTGGAGGTCTAGCATATAAGGCATTTCAAGGAAAGAGAAAGAGTTTGATAAGACAAGCAACGTTTGCCAAGAGGCTTTTGTACATTTCTTTTTTGACAACATTTGTCAAGTGTTTTTTGACAGCATGGACAAGACCCACTTCCGTTGTCACTTTTTTATAGCTATGCCCCTACAAAGTGCTATACCAAGGAATGAGTGACAAGGTCCTTGCTCATTGGGAAACCAGCAGAGAGTGGCCCTGCTGAATTTCACTTGGGAAGCGAGTTCAAGAGCTTGGGGCACCTAGGAAAGAATCATAAAATTCCACATTTTCAAACATTTCAAATCCAAGTTCCATTTTTTTTAATACGCAAGGGCAAAGTATAGCACATGGGGGGGCAGGTCAGCCCCAGGCCGTGAATGTGGCCCTCTGGGCCTCCTCTATTGGACCCTTTGAAGTCCCCCATGGCCACACCTCCTCTAGCCACATCCCTCACCAGCCTTGCCTCATATCCTCAATAATGATGATGATGATAATAATAATAATAATAATAATAATAATAATAATTTATACCCCGCCCTCCCCAGCCAAGACCGGGCTCAGGGCGGTTAACAACCAATAATAAAAACAAGTTGATTAAAATACAATTTAAAAGATTAAGATACAACATTAAAACATTAGGATGCAGCCTCTTCACAAGAGGAGAAAGGAAAAAGAAAGAGGGGGAGGGAATCAAACTGATTCTAAGCCAAAGGCCAGGTGGAACAGGTCTGTCTTACAGGCCCTACGGAAAGAAATCAGATCCCGCAGGGCCCTGGTCTCATGAGACAGAGCATTCCACCAGGCCGGAGCCAGAGTTGAAAAGGCCCTGGCTCTGGTTGAGGCTAATCTAACTTCCTTAGGGCCAAGGACCACTAGGGTGTTGCTATATATGAACCTTAAGGTCCTCCGTGGGGCATACCAGGAGAGGCGGTCTTTGAGCATCTTTGCCAGGTTGGAATGCATTCCCGGCACTCACATTTGTCTGGATGCTGGATAAAAAGATTTGTGAGAGACAGGAATGAATCTACTATACACAGGTAAAATTTGTATCCATTGCTCTGCTTACTTTTGCCTCTGGCCCTGCCCAACTCTGACAAGATGGCCCTTTGGAAAGAGATTGGGTGGCCATGTTCCAGGGATTCTTTAGCCATGATTCCTGCATTGCAGGAGACTGTACTAGATGAGGTCCCTTCTGATTCTCCAACTCTATGATTCTAGACAGATCTTCCCTCTCATGATGAGAAGTTAGTGAAGCCTGCCCATATGCGGATGCTGGGAGCAGAGCTGACCAGATATGTCTGGATGAATTTGATTATCTAGACCCAGCTCAGTCTGGCTTCAGATCTGGCTTCAGCACCAAAATGGCCTTGGTCACCCCTATTGATTATCTTTATTGGAATAGGGACAGTGGGAGAGTGACCTTGTTGGGTCTCAGTCTTTCGGCAGACTTTGGTGCCATTGAGCATGAAAGGAGGTGGGGGTGGATGGGTACCTTATTTTATTTTATTTATTTTATTTTATTATTTATACCCCACCCTCCCCGGCCAAGACCGGGCTCAGGGCAGCTAACATCAGGTATAAAAACAATTGTTTAAAATACAACTTAAAAACAAGATTAAAATACTACTTAAAATGCAGCCTCATTTCAGTGGAAGCCCAGATCAAAAACTGTTTGGAGGGAGCAAATGTAAAATCTTCACCAAGGCCAGCTATCCAGACTGGTCCTACGTGGACCAGAAAAGCCAGGGAAGATTCCTCTTTCAGCTGCAGAACTAATGCCAAAGAGTAGAATTGTGAGTCTCCTATTCCTCACCTTGCAATTTAGGCTAGAGGATTCCACAGTGAGCCATCTTGCCCCCATTGCTCTTTAACTTCTGTAAGAAATCACCCAGATATTTCAACTCTTTAACTTCTATAAGAAATCACCCAGAGATTTGAAGTCTGATGTCATCAGTTTTCAAATGACACCCAACACTTGCTCTCCATTTCATTTAAATCAGGAGAGGCTGCTGAGGTACCTGATCAGTGCCCAGAAGCAGTGATGGGCTGGATGAGGGCCAAGACAGAGGCTGAATCCTGGAGCAATGGAGGTTCTGTTGATGAGTGATTTCCAGTTCTGGTATTCTGGTAGGTAGCTTGTTCTGGGTGGAGTTGCAGTTCCTCTAAAGGATAAAGTTTGCAGCCTGGAAGTTTTCTTGATGGCACTTCTTGGATTGGGATTGCTTATGATTTCTTATTTTTAATCAACAGTTTACCACCCTGGGAGCCTTCAGAATGAAGCGTGAGTTATAAACTAATAATAATAATAATAATAATAATAATAATATGGAGGGCCACATATTCTCCCTCCCTGTCTTCAAACACCTACACTCCCGTGTATTAAAATAACAGCACTTTTAGACCTGCAGACAGCTTCACATTAAGGGGGCGGGGGGGGGAGGGAGAGAAAACATATATTATTCTACCCAATGAAACTAAGACTAGGGCATCTCACCCCCTCCTGGCTTTTCTATATATGTGCGAGCATTTCTGAGAAGTGGGATTAAAGAGAAACCTGCAGGCATATTAATAAATAAACTTCACATGGTGTTAGATATTAAGTAAACATACAGCTAAATATTTCTCCAGGGGGCCCATGATCTTATAACCTGTGGACTTCTAATTTGGTTACCTGTGACATGTGGTTCCTGCCCCTGGGGTTTTGCAATAGATTAATTTTGATTTTTTTTAAAAAATGTTTCATCCATACTTGCTGCCCAAACTTGTGTTCTGGCAAAAAAGAAGATGAGCAGCCTGATCTTAGACATGGGCTTAAATTGCAGCAACACAGCCAGTGATTTGGCTGTGAAGACTAATGGTCAAACTGGACATGACACAGCAAACTGGGAAGAAGGATCTCCCACAGTTTTTTAAAAGTGTTGATAGCAGCCCTGTGCACGTGAGAACATTCATATGTTTGGATCGTGGCATTTTGCCCACTAGGAATGTCAGAGGATTCCAGCAAATATTGCCAGAGGTTGCTTATACATGCAATCAGTGTTTGCTGTTGTTGCTTTCAGTCTGCAAATAATACTTAATTGATAATACTTAATACCCCATCCTGTGCATTGAAATGAATGGAGTGTAATAACACAATGGCAACAAAATATGCATTGTTGTTGTTGTTGTTTAGTCATTTAGTCGTGGCCGACTCTTCGTGACCCCATGGACCAGAGCATACCAGGCACTCCTATCATCCACTGCCTCCCGCAGTCTGGTCAAACTCATGCTGGTAGCTTCGAGAATACTGTCCAACCATCTCATCCTCTGTCATCCCCTTCTCCTTGTGTCCTCAATCTTTCCCAACATCAGGGTCTTTTCCAGGGAGTCTTCTCTTCTCATGAGGTGGCCAAAGTATTGGAGTCTCAGCTTCAGGATCTGTCCTTCCAGTGAGCACTCAGGGCTGATTTCCTTCAGAATGGATAGGTTTGATCTTCTTGCAGTTCTTGGGACTCTCAAGAGTCTCCTCCAACACCATAATTCAAAAATATGCATACCTTACATTAATTCTATACATTACCCAAGTTACATAATTTCCTCACAGTAGTCACCAAGACGAATAATGTAGGTTCAGGCAGAAGACAAACTGCAGCAGAAAGGAAACAGCGCTGCATGCAACAAATAAAAGGAATGGAAAATGATGCCTTCCTATATCCCTTCTGTCACAGAGCAAGTCGGTCAGTAAATCTCACAGTTCAAAGTTGGCGATAACAGTTTATTGTCAAAAACCACAATTCTCACAGACTTGACTGAGTGTCTGGCCTAATGAGCACAGTATCTCATTCTCTGTAGGTCTTACTCCATGAAACCAGTTGCTGAGACTAAAGGTCACCACCTCCCCACAGCTGTCTATGTCTCCTCCTCTCCAGGGCTATTGCCAAGCAATCAGAGACTGCGTCTACATGCGGCCTGTCACTGTTGTTTGTGTCGCTCCTGGTTCTGAGAGAGGGGAGCTTGTTACAGCTAGAGGGGGAGACACCCATTACTCTTCACCAGCCTGGCTCATCTCTGCCTCTTGGTCTTCCTCCTCCGACTCTCCTGCTTCAGCTTCTGCCTCTCATTCAGGACTTCTTTCTGCCACCGACTCTCCCAGCTCACTAAACCCTGTTGCCCCTTCAGCTTCCGACACCTCCTCTTCCCCATCTTCTGACTCTGACTACTCATCATTGTCCCACCACTACTCTCCAGGATCCAAGCCTACTTCCCTTGGGGATTCCCCAGCTGGTTCCTACCACAATCCCTACAATTGCAACTGATACAGTAAAATCAAACATAATAAAACCTAAGAGCACAGAGCAGAAATATTGAAACATTCAGCAGAGAAGCCAACTCCTTCAAATCAAAGCCAAACCAAAATCCAATACAGCGAAGGAGACATTTTGCATTTGAAGAACAGTCGTTTCCAAATTACCGTGTACGTTGCCTTGTTTTATAGAGGCATTTTTTAAAAAATGTAAAGAAAGCCGACAAAACCTAGATGTTAACAATAGTAGCTTTGCTTGTTCCCAGCGATGGATGATCTACCTTTGGTGTGTGTGTGTGTGTGTGTGTGTGAGAGAGAGAGAGAGAGAGAGAGAGAGAGAGAGAGAGGAGAGAGTGTATTATTTCCTGCCCAAGCCTTGTAAGAAGTGTTAAAAATGCTTTTAAAAAAATAGATGAGATATAAATGTATACATGACAGAATCAATTTTTCTTTTAGCTGAAGGGCATAATATACAGCAGTGTGTCTCCTGCTGCTGAAAGGAAATTATGGTATGACTTGGGAACATCATTCTCCCACCTGAAAAAATGAAGCATTTCAAAAAAAAGAGAGAGAAAAAGCTCCACAAACAGGACACTGAAAGCTGTGTGTGTGTGTATGTGTGCGCGCGCGCGCACTAAAAAGCAGCTCCTTGTCTAATATATGTTTCAATGTGAGTCAAGACAGATAGAAGCAAATGCTACATTGACATGTGGTGAATACTGACGACCATTTATGAAGCCTTACGTTAATACAAAATGATTGCCATTGTTACTACGTTTGCATCCCAGTTTAAAGGAAAGCTTAGCACATGGGGCTGGAGACATGAATTTTGCACAGGTGGGATGTAGCCTGGGTAAGAGCCACGTCCATTGCTCTGCCTACTTTTTGCCTCTGGTCCACCCATCTCTGTTACATGGCCCCTGGAAGGGTGCTCACAAGAGAATGCAACCCTTGGGGTGAAAAGTCACACCCTGTCCCTGCTCTAGAATCCGGGTCACAGTCTCAGTTTACGCAGTGATGAGGAGGCATTCGCTGGGTTCGGTCCAAGCTCCAGAGCACACTCCAGTCCAGGATGCTTTGCAAAGTGGCAAAGCTGTATAGCTGACCGCAAGTGCTCCAGCTGAGGACCCATCACTCACTGGCAGAACAAATGCCTTGCATGCAGAACTGTGTGGAATCGCCTCTTCAAGGCTAGCAAAAAAGCTCGTAAATAAGCAAGGCACATCAGCTGTTGCAACAGATTCCTGTCCACACAGGCATTTGACTGCTGAAATTGATGGGGGTGGGAAGGTTGGGGGAGAATTGAAATTATTTTGGGTGCATTTGATTGTATTTAAACGCTTTCAGATGTTTAAATATATATATTTAGATACAGGCAAATCACTACTTACATGGGTGTTCGGCACTGTCCCACCTATTACAGCCCTCTCCCACTCCATTCCGCCCCTGCTCCACCTGTCAGGGTCCCAATAAGGAAAGTGAGAGATATTTGATTCAACGCACATTTAAAGGAGAACCTACTTAATTTGCACTTTCTGAAACAATTTGCAAACTGAAGCACAGTCATCCTTCTAAAATTGCACAGCTGTGAATTTTGCAACACAGTTCTTCAGCCAGGTACGAAGGGATGGGAGGGAAATTTGATTTACCGGTAGTTTGCATCTCAAAGTGAACATACTCAATCCACACTTTCTGGAACAATAACGAATACCCAAACACAGCCATATTTCAAAATTTGCACTTCTACGAATTTTTCAGTGCAGTTCTCCAGCCAAAGAATGTGTCCAATAATGCATATAATGTGATAAAATGTGTGTATAAATGCATATGTTAGTCAAAATAATATTAAAAATATATTCTATTGGGGGAGCCACTTTGCTAAAATGAGAATATTAGGCAAAAATGTGCATATTAGAAGAAATTTGCACCAAAATACTAATGAATTTTCTTGAAAACTTCTACAAAAAGTCACAAACTGATGTGAAAATTGTTGTTGTTATCATTAATGTATTAATCACCAGTGTTTCTGTGCACTGCTCTGGTTCGCCAGAAGCGGCTTAGTCATGCTGGCCACATGACCCAGAAGCTGTACGCCGGCTCCCTCGGCCAATAAAGTGAGATGAGCGCCGCAACCCCAGAGTCGGCCACGACTGGACCTAATGGTCAGGGGTCCCTTTACCTTTACCTTTTATACAAGCATACAAAATAGACACTCACGACAAAGACCAATTTGTCCTACCCAATTAGTAGTTTTTCTGTCTTTTAATGACATTGCAATCATTTCATGTTTCATGATGCATTGTGTTGTTCTTAAGCTGTTCGTGTTTCTCTGTGCCATGAGCATGAAACACAGAGAAACGAACTACGTCTTACTACTCCTGAATATTTTGTGGGGAGCACTGGGTAGTCAAAGACTGTAATGACTGAGTCTCAAGTATAATTCCAAGTACATCATACCGAAGTTTGTGTGTTTCCGATTGTAATGCTGGGTAATATAGTGTTGGCCCTTGTCTCTCAACAGAAGATTGAAGACAACGTGAAAAAGATCTTAACATTTCTGCAAAGCTCAGATGCACAGGGGGAACTTTGCAGTTGAGGTTTATCTACAGCTAGCAGGTATAATAATGGTCTCGTTCAGTGCTGCGGTTCCTTTAGCGTTTCCAGAGACAATGCAAGAGAAATAAAATTTAATGAATCTCCAAAGCAGCACTTCCTTGACTTATTACATTAGCAGGACCTCTCATCTGATTGGGACTTTTGAGAGAAATGCAGAATTCATTAAAGCAATTTACTTTATAATGGGAGATGGCTAAGATAGATCCCTACTAATGAGATGAAGAGCATTAATTAAATAAATGGTAGAGTGGAAGTGAACTGTTTTGCTCGAAACCTGGCAAATAACCCTCTCCAGCTATGCCGCAAACTTCAGGATTTCTCAGCTAGTAAATGTTCAAGTTTCTTCACAGTATGGGGTACTACTTTGTTTCAAAATCCAAAGTGGTTACTGTGGTTAAAGCTGCAGCTTATATAGTGGTACCTCGGAAGTTGAACAGAATCTGTTCCGGAAGTCCATTTGACTCCCAAAACATTTGGAAAACAAGACACAGCTTCTGATTGGCTGTAGGAAGCTCCTGCAGCCAATTGGAAGCTGGGGAAGCCACGTCGGACATTTGGGTTCCAAAGAACATTCACAAACTGGAATACTCCCAGGTTTGCGGCGTTCAGGAGCCAAAACGTTCGACTCACAAGGCATTCACAAACCAATCACAGAGCACCTGCTTTGCATGCAGATGGTTCCAGTTTCAATCCCTGGAATCTCCAGGTAGGTTAGGGAATGGCCATCATCTGGAACCCTGGAGAGCCAGTACCAGGCAGTGTAGTCAGTACTGAGACAGATGGACCAGTGATCTGACTTAGTGCAGTAAGGCAGATCTTTCTGTTCAAATGCTCCTCTTCCCAACCAATCTCTTTTCCTTATCTACAATGTCTGCTAGACAAGGACTACAGGTTGTATTCAACTAATGTTTACTCAGAAAATACCCACTGAAATTAACAGACTTAATCCTGTCCATGAATTTCAGTAAGTCTACTCTGAGCAATAGCTGGTTGACTACAACCCTGTTTTACTGCTAATGGCCATAGATCACTCGGGGAGCCATTGTGGGGGTTAAAAATACTTAAAATAAGTACAGTCGTACCTTGGTTGTTGAATGTCCTGGTACTTGGACGTTTTGGCTCATAAATGCCGCAAACCCAGAAGTGATTGTTCCAGTTTGCAAACGTTCTTTTGGACCCTGAATGTCCAACGGGGCTTCTGATTGGCTGCAGGAGCTTCCTACAGTCGATCAGAAGCTGCAATTTGGTTTTTGAACATTTTGGAAGTCGATCGGACTTTCAGAACAGATTCCAAGGTACGACTGTAAATGCAATTTGGACGTATTTCAGTTGTTAAATGTAAATATCCCCTTTGTCCATTATGGGATATAGTGGTGTTTAGTGAAATTCTCTGTGTGTGTTTTAAAGAAGAGTATATCAAGAACAGAATATGCCCCAGGGTGTTCTCTAGTACTCAGGGGTTCCTCTGCAGTCAAACCAAGTTTGGGTTCCCCCAAGCTAGAGAGTTTTTAAAGCCACAGCTCTGTAGCTTGCAGTGGTGCACTGGGGATTGCCAGGAGATATGTATTTATACCACATTAAGCCCTGTGATTAAATAGAGGACTCAAAGGTTGCATGCCTACAAGGCCTTTTTGCTAGTACTTGATTCCATGAGTGGAAGGCTATTTTCCTGCTTTGAACTAAACTCTATTATCATTAATGAGCATTGCAGGCGCATTGGCAGGGAATATAAACAAAGTGCAGCGCAGACAGTTTGCAAATTTCCAGTCTGCCGTTCTACCTTGCAATCGCCGTCCTTTCCTGCACAAAGCACCAAAATAGCAACACAAATTACCACATATATGGAGAAGCCTTAGATGACAGAGGGAAGGCGGAGGGGGCGTTGTGGGGCCAGTATACAAATAATTACAGCACTTTGATATGCAAAAGTGGGAGCGAGTGGACTCACAAGCGCAGCCCCTATCCGATACAAAAACTGAACGTTGGGCTAGCACTTTCCATAAAAGAATGAATCGTGGCGTGACCCATAACATCCAACAATTGCTCCGATGTATGGCCAAAAAAACCAATTTGCCCCCTCTGGAGGGAAAGCTTTGTTGCGTCAAGCAAAATTTCCATGTTGCTTTTCCAATTCTGCTGGGTGGTTGATCTGTGTAAGGAAATGCACCATCCTGGTCACAAAGGGAAAGGAACTGCTCTTCCCTGCCCCGCTCTAATATGTAGAGGGTGGAGAGAGGCAGGGGCAGGAGAGGAGAAAGAAAGAATTATCAGGGAGATTTCTCCCGCCTCAAAGTCATGGCTACAGGAAGGCAGCTCGCAACTAAAGTCCAGAAAAGGCACCTGCTATGATGCTGCTTCATTAGAGGCTCCGCAAAGGAGAAGCTGAGGATCCATTTTGCTTTTCCCTTGCTTTATTGATGATATCACGGCTGCATTAATGGAATCTTTACACTCTACTGGTACACTACGAATTTATCTACAATGCATTCAGTTATTGGGTAGGCAGCAGATATCTGGCCTCTGTGCATGGGGGAGGGGGGCAATGTCTTTTTGAACAAAAAAACCCACATTCCTTCCCTTGCTGATATCCATAAAGGAAGGCCAAAAATAAGTTTAAGACATCATAAGACAATGTAGAACTCTCGCAGCAGACTAGGAATTGGGATAGAATCCAGGGCAGGGAGGGGATTGGGCGATGTCATTAGAAGCTGGCCAGTGACACTTACGCTATTTTGGTTTTCCATTTCAGTTCCGTTCTGAGTGTTTTTATTCCAAATTGCATTTTGTAATTCATTGTTTGTGTGAACTGTCCAGAGAACTTTAGTGGGTGGGTGGCATACAGATGTATGCATTAAGCATGCATCTATAATAGATGTGATGAATAAATAGATGTAATAAATGTAACAGTTCCAATGACAGTATGCTTTTTATTACGTTTGTATCATTGATGTTCTGTAATGTGTTTTTAATGTACATCACCTTGGGATCTTTTGGTAAAGTATGATGTATAAATTGAATAAAGAATAATAATAAATAAATAAATAAATAACAATAGTAAATGATGAAGAATTCTATTCCATTTCTGCATCGATCGACCTGAAGTTCTTTCGAAATACATATTTAAATTTGAAGAAGTGTAAAATCTGTTGTGTAGCTACATTCTGATCCACACATTCAAACAGGAGGTATGGAGTGGAACGTTTCGTATCAGATTTCACAAAGAGTGCTTCCAGATGGATGTTTATTGTGGGATCAACGATCCGCACACAGGCATGTTTTTTCACAGCATCCACACAATATTATTGACATCAAAATGCCAGCCTGTATTCCCCCGTCCATTTAATGTGGATTTACCCTTTCCACAAAAAATCCAATGAGTTAAGAAGGAATCCTGTTTGCCAGTGATCTGTTTTGATATCTGAATGACCAATTTGCAATATTAAGCCCTTACCTGGAAGCATTCAAATATTAAATTCCTCCCAGGCATCCTCCTTCAGTAAAACAGATAAAATAGCATCCATTCCCCAAGGCAATGGATTCCAACATTTCTATACAATAGTATTCTTCAACGTGCCTTCCTTCCATCATGGAATCCAAGGTGGTCTAAATGAACTTCTCAGGTGGTCTCCCATCCAGGCACTGACCAGACCTGCTTAGCTTCAGCAAGATGATAGCTACTGTGTGTGTGTGTGCGCGCGCGCGCCTTTGTGCTTTGAACATGCAAAGTAAATGAGCATGTCTTTGCTTAACTATCTCTTGCAGCTGTACCTTTCTGAAAAACAATCAAGCAAACAAACTATGTCAAGAAAGCCCACATGTTCAACCTGACTAAATCATGCAAAAACCACACCTTTTTCCTAATTCATTCGGCCATCATAGCTTGATGGCAACTGGACAACTGTGAACATCCACCTAACAGAGGCACTGGAGAGGGCCACTTCAGGAGGAGCTGGGAGCAGTGAAATAAAATGCCAGGTCGAAAAAGAGGCCCATCTAGGAGCACCCTCAGGCAAGAACATAATGATTTAACCAGATTCAGCTACATGCATGCGTTGCAATGGCCAAGTCCAATTTCTACTACAGCATTCATTTAATTAGAGTTGTAAGAAGTATGGCAGAGCAATTTGAACCTCCTTTGCACCACGTTGGGGATGGTAGAATGGCAAGATCTCCTTTCCATTGGCTTCCCACTGGTGCAGTGATCTGCCCGCCCGCCCCTCCACCATGTGCAGCAAGGATGCAACAGTGACTGGGGGTGGTCAGGCTGGGGGGGGGGTGAATCTAGGATTGCTCCCAAAGGCTTCAGTCCCAAACACTTATATATGAATGATGCAATGTTTGGGGACCTGTTTGACAGAGCTTTCACTGCATTCAATACAGATACAGTGGTAACTCAGGTTACATACGCTTCAGGTTACAGACTCCGCTATTCCAGAAATAGTACCTTGGGTTAAGAACTTTGTTTCAGGGTGAGAACAGAAATCGTGCTCCGGTGGTGCGGTGGCAGCTGGAGGCGCCATTAGCTAAAGTGGAGCTTCAGGTTAAGAACAGTTTCAGGTTAAGAACGGACCTCCAGAACAAATTAAGTACTTAACCCGAGGTACCACTGTATATGTTTTTCAATTCCAGAACAAAAACTAAAGGACTAGCTCTCCAGGTTCTCAGCTGAATATTGACTAGTGTAACAACAACAACAACAACAACAACAACAACAACAACAACAACAACAACAACTTATTTGTTATTTATACCCTGCCCATCTGTCTGGGTTTCCCCAGCCACTCTGAGCAGCTACCAAAGAAGATTTAAAATATATTAAAACATCAGTCATTAAAAACTTCCCTAAACAGGGCTTACATCTCTGCTACCACTGCTCCCTCTAACTCTTGGACTAGATTGGATTTTATAAAAAGAAAAAGAAAAACTTGCAATTTAAAGTTGTTGTTTAAACTTTTTAGTGGTTTGTTGCACAAAAAGGTCTCCAAGAGACTTACAACGTATTTCAAACATAAGCATAAGTAAAAATATATTATAATATAGAAACATTTATATTATACATCACACAGAAATGCATGCAGTTCCTTAAAAATACACAAAGTAACCCCATTAATAAGGTGCCAGTGAAGGTGCCAGGCAGATCTCAGTGGAAAGAGTGTTCCACAAACAGAGAGCCACAACTGAAAAGCCCTCTCCATTATCATCCTTGAATACTCCCTCGAAAAAGAGACCTGGAGAAGAGCCTCCGATGAAAATCTAAAAGCCCTGAGTAGGGTTATATCAGGAGAGACGTTGCAAAAGATATTGGAATCCTGGGCTGTAAAGAGATTTATAGGTAAACCTTGCTGTTTGGATTGGGTTCAGGAGCATACAGCCAATGTTGCTGTATGAAAATTGGTGCCATGTGATCTGATGGGTTCAAACCTATCAAAAGTTAGGGAACTACATCTGAAGCTTCTGAACCGTTTTCAGAGTCAGCTTCACATAAAATGCATTGCAATAGTCTAGTCTTGAGCTTATCAGAGCACATATTACTGTAGCCAAGTTATTTCCATTCAAATAGGGTTGTAGTTGGGTCATCAGCCTTAATTGATGGAAGGCACTCCATGCCACTGAGGCCACCTGTTCCTCAAGTGACAGTAATGGATTCAGGAGAGCACCCTAACTATAAACCTCCTCCTTCAGAGTGAGCGTGTCTCCATCTAGAGCAGGTTGTACACCACTCAGTCAGAGAGAAGCAGCATTTTCAAACAGCATCTTAGTCTCATCTGGGTTAAGATTTGGTTTATTAGGTGAAGGATGGATGAATACACATGTAAGCATATATTTGACACTTTAATGTGTTTTTAACAAAAGTCAAGCACAAAGGGAGCAGTGTGGAAGATGAAACAATATTCAATTTGTTTACAGAAATCTGTATACAGTATGTGGTGAAGACCAAATCACATCACCGTTGAAGAACTTGCTCTATGCACCTGTAATATATTATGCCTATCTCCATCCTACTAAGTGGTGCGGAACTCATTATAACTCATAAACGTTCATAAGATCAAAATCAAAAGTTGGAAATTACTAGAGATTTTGATAATTGAAACTTGGCCAAATGGACTGTGGAATATTGCATTGGGAGGGAAATTTAACCTTTGCATTAAAACTGGTGAAAGGAAAAGTTAAACTGAGGGATTTCTTTGTGGTTTGACACCTGATTCTGGACAGAAACTGAATCCGTCTCAGGCTTTTCTTCAATTATGGGATAAACCCTGATGTTCTCCTAGAATAGAATACAAAAGGATGTAATGTTCTTTTGATTGCATTTGGATAGGTGAACTGGAAATGCTGTAACTTCAGACACCAAGTGTATCTTCTGGAGTGGAGTGTAGAAGGGTTCTGCTTATTTATGTTTGACTTTAATTTGTGTGTTACTTGTGTATCTTATTTCCCATACTGATGTATCACAATTTTATGTTTGCAATCTTTCATTCTTCTGTAAGCTTAAAACTGTCACAATAAAAATATGCAAGGGAAAGAGGAGGACAAATGTTCTTAAGATCATGCTGTAAAGGAGCTTCCCCACTTCCTGTTGTGATCCAAATGTTGGGCAAGAAGTCTCATTCTTACTGATCATTGGCCATGCTGGCCTCGGCTGGTAGGACTTCTCATCCACCAACATCTAGAGGCACTCATTTGGGGAACCCTGCAAGGAAGAGCCTCGTGTAAGAAAAAGAGCAGGAGGAACTCCCATTAGTTTCAGTATCACCTTTGCAAAGCCGTTCCATGGGAATCCAAATAGGCATTTCAACATGGTAGTTTAGTATTTTGCAGAGGGTGGTGCTTCTTTTTTTAAAAAAGCACATGGTTTCCCCATTGCTGTAGCACAGAGGAGTCGCTAATTGAGCGGGGAGCTCACAAGATGATAGCAATCTTATTGCTACAGGGTGACAAAAGTGGATAAAGCAACAGACAAGAGATGCTACTGGGAGCAGAGGACTGGAAGAGGCATTTTTCAAGATGATTGGAAAGCAAAGGTGGGCAGGCAGGAGCTGTGAGTTAGGACCTATAAGAACATAAGAAGAGCCTGTTGGATCAGCCTGATGGCCCATCTAGTCTGAGATACTGTACTCACAGTGGCCAACCAGCTGGAAACCTGCAAGCTGGACCCAAGCACAAGTGCACTCTTCCCTCTTTGGTTTCCAGTAACTGGAATTCAGAAGGATTAACATATCTGACTGTGGAGGCAGACCAATAGCCATTATGACTTGATGGGTGTTGGGAGGTCAATGGCTGGGTGAGGATTGGGTGGGAGGGAGGATAGGATTTGGAGGTTCACGGGGGGGGGGAGGAGCCTTTGGTGATGCAACAAGATCCAATTTCACTCAGAATAAATCCAAGCTACGTTGCAACAATTCCAGACTAATGGGAAAGTTCACCCATCACCCTAGTATGGATTCACTTTAGAATGTGGTGGAAACTTGATGTTAAGAAGGTGAATTTCTGAAGTTCACCTTGGATTCACTTGGAAATTACCCGAGACCCTCCAGACATACATGTCCCTGGTAATATTTTGAAGCAAACCCACCCCAGGCATCATGTACCCATCAGTGAGAAGTGAGCCTCCTTCACAAGCCCATTTCAATTTCACTAGGGGCCATAACGAGCCTTGGGCCTGACTCCTAATCAGGGCCCTGTTGAAAAGCCCATACCTTCAAGCCTATATTTTTCTGATATTAGAATTTAAGGCATTTCAGAGGCAGAGCTCGTCTTATGTTCTGAAGGATCTCATGAGGTTCACCTGACAAGAGAGCTTCCTTTAGTTCCTGGATAGAATTTCTTTACACACCAATCTTTTTTTAAAAAAAAAATCTTTAGAAAAAGCAAAACAACAACAACAACCGTACACAAGCACACAGACACTCCTATTTCTACAGCCACATGTTCCGTAAGGTGGAATAAAACAATATGAAGAGGAACTTATTGGGATGAAACTAATCCTGCTCTCTCCTTCTTCATCCTGCTCACACACAAAAACAAAGAAGCCAAGACCCTTTGGGTAAATCAAGACATCTGAGCCTTTTAACTTTGTGAAAATCTGTTTAGATAGCTCACTTGGAGGGCAGATTTATGTCCAGAAAATTTGGAGTTGCTTACAAAAAGGATGAGAGTAATTTATTTTCCTGTTACTGGTCTGCCACATGAATGAGATAAGATCAGCTAAAATATTCAAGAGAAGCCAGCCATTCCTCACAACTTCTCCCTCCGTCCCCCACCTCTTTCCCTTTTCCCTCTTTGAGACCAGTTACCTATTTAACTCCATCCTGTCAATTAAGCTGGAAGAAGAGGAGGGGGGAGGGAAGGCAAAGAACTAATTAGGCAACTGTGTAATTTTAATTAGCTGTTTTGATAATTAAACTAATTAGTTCCCCTGTGTTTCCACAATATGTGGTGGACTGGTTTTGATACCGCGGCTTCAGAGTTCCATTCCATTAGTTAATTAGTCACTTTTGCATTAGAAAGCTTTATTAATGGCCTTAATTTGCAGTTGAAATGAGAAATCTGCTGTCAATAATTTGGATAATTGCCTACTGTTTGATTATAAAGTACAAAAGTAGCAGCACACCATTACATATGCAAATCCCAAGGGTTATTTCCTGGACGCTTAGGTTTCTTGATCTACATTTCATCCTCTCTCGGTTTCTGGGTGTGTTTTTTCTTGACCCTGTTTGCGGGTGGGGGGGGGGAGAGGATCCAGCTTATTAAAGAGACTAAGGCCCGCTCCCCCCCTCTTGTCCTGTACTCTGTGCCTGCTTGTGCCTGCAATTGTTCAAGTTATTGCTTGCTTTGTACCTAATTAGTGTCCTTGGATTTAAATGAACAGCTCTGTATACACCTCTAGCTCCTGCAGCCATGTTTGTGCATTGAATAATTGATTCTACTCTGCTAATCAGATAGGGACATAATGAGCCAGTTTAATTAAATGGGGATCTAACCTGGTGAACACTGGGAAAATATTTGCTCATTTACTTAGTAAAAGGCCACAGTTGCTTTTTCACTAGATGGAAAGAGAAGGTGACGGAAAGTAAAGCCAGCTCTGGGAAGGAGGAAGAGGGGGGTAAGCAGAAACACTCAGTTGGTTGTCTATCCCTAACAAATCAAGCTACTTGAATAGCCAAAGCAAAGGGGAAATTTTTCACATGCATGCCACACAGACACAAGAAAGGCTTAATCAAAGGGCCAGGAAACGGTGAAACTGCTGACGGGTTCTCCCTGTCTCTCCCAAAGGTGTCAGCATCACTTCCCTGCTATGCTCTAAGAGACAGGTTGCCTGGTCCTTCCGCCCTCTGTGATTTACAGAAAGAATTTTTCAACCCACTTGGCTGCCATTTGGTTCCCGCGTTAACTCCATAAGGTAAGTCTCTGTAAGTCGCAGCTTATATCTGTAGCGGTAGCGGAAGGGGGGGTGAGGGGAAGCAGTGGGGCGGGGGGGAGAACTTGTCTTTGGGTGCTTAAGCGCTTTTGTCTATGGATCAAAGCATTGCAGTCCTGCAGCAAGCAGCCTTGTTTATCTGAACCTCTGGGGAGCATTGCAGAGGGTGCGATGGAGGGGGTTGATGGGATCAATGGGAAATGTTATTTACTTTGGGCTAGTTCTGCCTGCCGCTGCATGGGAAAGGTTGGATTTTGGATAATGGGGGCTCTGATGTATTCCTGTTTCCTAACAATACTTCACAGGCAACTCTCTCATTGGTTTGCATGAGAACTTCCTGTCTTGTTGGATTGGTCTCTTGGGGGGAAATTACATGGGACTGCCACTGGAAATAGCAGTGCCTAAGAAATATCTAAATCAGTGTCCCCCAACCTAGCGCCTTCTGGGTGCTATTGGACCATAACTCCCATGCATTGCAGAGGGTTGGACTAGATGACCCTCTGAGTCCCTTCCAACATCACAATTCCATAATTCTATTCCTGGCTATGCTGGGTAATGCTGATGGTAACTGCAGTCCAAAATATCTGGAGGGCACCAGTTGGAGAAGGCTGATCTGGATAAACTTTTTTCTTGCCATGGATTGGATCCAGACTAAGTTACTTGTCCTTTATTCCCATTGAAATCAATCATTCTAAAACATGACTTCGTCCAGACCCAACCCCAATCTGAGTTTTCTTACACTTGCTTGAGTCAAGCAAGAATGTGAAGCATAGTTGAGGAGATGCATTTCAGACTCCTGTCAGGGCACGGAGCAAAATGAACTGGGCATTACGGAGGAGGGAGATTTGACAGAGCGCTTCTGTTTTCTGCAGAAGTTCTGCACTCTTTGTTATGTGTAGCTCCACCCTAAGTTCACCAACAGATGTTCGTTCAAGGCAGAAAGGCGACATAGCAGGCTGGAGTCAGTGCCAATGTTTCTGCTGGTGAATGTACGTGGAAACATTTCATACCGATCCTCCAGGTCCTCCAGAAAACCAGGGGAGGACCACAACTGAGTGGCAGAACAGAGACTTTGCATGCTGAAGGTCTCAGGTTCAACCACAGCATATCCATGAAGATCTAGGAGCTCTTCCACCATCCAAGGCAGATGATGTTGATCTAGATGCATCAATGGTGTCCTTCAGTGTAAGGTACCTTCCTACCAGTAGAGAGGAAGGTCTACCATGAATCCCCAAAAGCTGACTTGACTGTGTGATTTGAATGAAAGCTTCCAAAATAGGGGGGGGGGGGGATCTGTGTCAGCATGTTGTTGTTTTAAGGTGTAAAGGTAAAGGTACCCCTGCCTGTATGGGCCAGTCGTGTCCGACTCTAGGGTTGTGCGCCCATCTCACTTAAGAGGCCGGGGGCCAGCGCTGTCCGGAGACACTTCCGGGTCACGTGGCCAGCGTGACGAAGCTGCTCTGGCCAGAGCCAGAGCCAGAGCCAGAGCCAGAGCCAGAGCCAGAGCCGCACACGGAAACGCCGTTTACCTTCCTGCTGTAAAGCGGTCCCTATTTATCTACTTGCACTTGGGGGTGCTTTCGAACTGCTAGGTGGGCAGGAGCTGGGACCGAAAGACGGGAGTTTACCCCGCCGCGGGGATTCAAACCGCCGACCATGCGATCGGCAAGCCCTAGGCGCTGAGGTTTTACCCACAGTGCCACCCGCCTGCAATTTAGGCTCAAGGTCAGAACACATCAAGGGAGGAGGCAGAACTCCTTGTGGGGGCATGACTTCGGATGGGTTTCTTTTAATCCTCAAGTCACCTAGGCAATTGGCAGATGGATCCCCGAAACCTTGAAAGATGATACCTAAATGTTTCCAGCTTACAACTGATGGGAGCAATAATAATTCTGCCTTCTTAAATGCAGACGGGGGTGGGGGAGGAAAAAAAAAAAACCTCTTTGGAATGGGAAGATGATTACAGTCTTTAGCTGCCAAGGGGGGGAAATTACCCACATTTTCCAAATGACAGTTTAAGTGAAACATAGAGCATTGAGTACATAATCTGGAGGGGTGGGTGGGGAGGCAAAAGCAAGTTCCATTTAAAAGAGAGAGAGAGAGAGAGAGACTATAGATATATAGATATATGTATAGACATATGTAATGCATACTATTCCAATTGCTCATCAAACTAACTTTACCTGGAGGGGCCGAGTCCCAGAATCAACATGGTTCCCATCTGCTGGTGTGTTCTAGGATGAAATAGCATATTGACCCTGAATCCATACTCAATGTAAAAAGCAATTGTTATTCTGCCACTGTAACACCTTGTTGCCAATGGCGATGTAATTAAAGCAGTGAGGACTCATTTTCCATCCTTATCTCTTAAGCTCGTCTGAATCAGAAATTGTTTGTCTGTGGTAACTGAGGGGGGGAAATGTACCACAAGGCTGTATGTTTATTTATGAATTTGGAAGAGCCTCTCTCTCTCTCTCTCTCTCTCTCTCTCTCTCTCTCTCTCTGTGTGTGTGTGTGTGTGTGAACCTGTGTAAAACAGACTTTCCTTATCCTATATTTTCTACCATTGCACCCATGTGTATGCGATTTTTCTATCTCTATCTCTCTCTTACATACAGAGGGAGAGGGAGAGAGATCCCTATATAAAGATATATGGGCAACCAGCACGGATGCACACTCGCAGTTTAAATTTTTTACTCACCCCCTTTTCTCCTCTATTAAAATTCCGAATGGCTAAGAGGATTTTCTCAATTTAGTCATACTTTTAATCTTCGCTGAAATGAGTGATGACTTCTTATAATAAAAAGTTGACAGGCTTACATTGCGCACCGGTGGATTAGTTTCCCTTGGTGATGAGGTTTTCTTTTGTACGCCGTGTGTCTGTTTGATGGAGGTTTAACAGAAAGCATTTTGGCAGAAATTGGATGCAGCAGGGATCATCTGGAGATGGCTGCTGTTCGATATTAACTGCACACAGTAACTTTTTTTCCCTTCTTCTTCTTAGCACTTCCACCACTAACTGCCCCCCACCCTTCCCTCTTCCTTTGCCAGGTGACAGAAGCAGCCAAAATATAATCTTCCCTCCCCTCCCTTTCTATTCAGAAAATAAAATAAAGGGGGAAAGGAGACAGGTTAATTCAAAGATTAAATTATCCATGCCCATTCCGGGTGAACTTCTTCAAATATATTTACTTTGGAGTATTATTTAATGAAGGCATGGGCAAGACATTCACTGTAGAAAGACAGGAAAAACTACACACCTAGGCTTGTGGGTTGTTGTTTTTTGTAACAGCAAATAATACTCTTTGATCTTTTTTCTCTCCTCTTAATGGCAAATAGGGATGTGTTTTCTTGGGAGGCGGATCTTAAAAAACCACAAAGTAGAGATCCTTAAGGAGTGTTTCATATTTCCCTTGAGCAAAGCTTCCTACATCACAATTAATTTTGGTTGTGATGTTTTTCAATGACCAGAGGTTGTCAACCAAGTATCTCAGTTACATTGTCTAGCAATATATTAAGTTTCTTTTGCTGACACATAGGTCTGTTTCACATATACAAGCGCATCTTCTGAGAACTTGTGGGGTGTGTGTGTGTGTGTGTGTTTGAGGCACAGGTTGAACTTGTGGGCTAACTCACAATGCCCTTACTTAACCAACCTGACAATTATCTTCCCATAGTTGTGGACTTGGTGTGTGCATGCACGCACACACCCACACACAATTCTTCTGACATATGTTACATGATGCATGATGAGTGGTATTTTGTATACATGGTAACATGATTTTTTACCTTGAAAGATGGAGAGATTACACAAACGGGACCATATGTAATGTGAGGGATGGGGAACCTGTAGCTCCTCTACATGTTGCAGTACTCCAGTTTTCATAAATGTATCACCTCTGTGTGTGGGCCAGCTAATGAGACAAATCAGGATGATTTGGGGTCAGTAGCCACCATTCACAACCTGCCTTAGGCCCCCCAATGAACCTTCATGTTATTCTGTCACTCTGTACGCATACTTTTACATACTGTTTACATACTTCCATAACTTTATAGCTCTATGTTTCCCTACGTATTTCATGTATTTCTAGGTCCACAGACTTTACAAGAAGTGAAGCTGTCTAATATGTTGCCTGTTGAGTAGCTCTGGTTTGTTGCTCTTGTTGTGAATGATTTTTTTTTTTCATTTAAGCTTCATTTAAGATTTTTTGAAAAACTACATTGCCCTATTTTAACAACAGCAAAACGAACCCAGAGTTCAACATTTTGGTGTAATTTTTCCTAATATACACATTTTTCAATGGAGCATTGACCAATATACAATTCTGTAATATTCCTTAATAGAATGCATTTTTGTATGTTATTTTACCTAATATATGCATTTATATGCACATTTTACACACACACACACACACACACACACACACACACACATTGTTGTGCACATTGTGCACATTTAGTTGGCTGGGGAACTTTATTGCAAAATGTGAATTTTGATGGATTATTTGCATTTGCATATTGTTTGAGAAAGTGTGAATTAGCTAAGTTCACCTTTAAATGTGAGCTGGATTTCTCCTCCGTCCCTAGTTGTCCAATTCTATTGCCAACAGAGAAATACTCAGAGCCTGCCAAGTAGTCAAAATGTATGTATGTTCAAAACTTTCATTAAAATGGTCAATAGGTAACAAAAAAAATATTAAAAATGGATGCAATGTGCCTATAATAAAGATCAGAAGGGCTTAATGTGCCATTACCTCTGTGTGCGAGGCAGCAAGCAGTGACAATCTTGCCTTCCTTGTCAAGTTTCAAGAACATGCAATCCTTAATTTAAACACTCAAGAGATCTTTGGAGCTTGTCAGTCTAGTTAATCAAGCCCCCTTTTGTCCCTATTTTAAAGAAAATCTGACTTTCTTTAAAGACTTTTTAAAGCACAGCCCTTGATTGCCCAAACAAGTTCTGTTCTAGGGGGATGAAATAATCCAATAACAACTTCTATCTACTTTTATCTATTTCGTTTGCTTGTGTTTCTGCATGCTTAGATATGACTGAAGCATTGTTCGTTCAAAAAAAGGGACTGGAGCCATCAACATTTCTAAGTAGAGCACATCTTTAATTGGGAGAATATTCAAGTAGAGCTTCCATGGCTTAATAGGGAGGAAGGAGACTGAAAGGTATATATATTTTAAAAGCCAGTCCAACTATTGTTATGTCACTGTAACAAACAAGAAAATCTCTCTTTTTTTTAAATAATATTTATTAAAGTTTTGAAAGTTACAGAAAAAAGGAATTAAACATAACAAAACCATACAATACAATACAAAGACAAAAATACTACATATACATAACAAAAATAAAACAAAAACAATTAAAAAAACACATCCAATACTTTCAATGTTATTAACTTTCTTTTACAGTGGTACGTCGCAAGACGAATGCCTCGTAAGACGAAAAACTCGCAAGACGAAAGAGTTTTTCGTTTTTTGAGTTGCTTCGCAAGACGGATTTCCCTATGGGCTTGCTTCGCAAGACGAAAACGTCTTGCAAGTTTGTTTCCTTTGTCTTGCAAGTTTGTTTCCTTTTTCTTAAAACCGTGCATTCAGGGGGTGCAGTTGCGACTTGACTTCGAGGAGCAACTCATAGCAAGCAGTGTGGTAGCCTTTTTTGAGGTTTTTGAAGACTTTGGTGATTTTTGAAGCTTTTCCAAAATCCGGGCTTTGCAAGACGAAAAAAATCGCAAGACGAAAAAACTCGCAGAACGAATTAATTTCGTCTTGCGAGGTACCACTGTACTTGTTTCAGCGACCTCCTCACACTTCCCTTTTTTTGTATTCCACTTCGATTAATTGTTTCAGCAAATCCTTTCCATCTTCCTCAATTTTCTGTCCTATCATTTAACTTGACAAATTCTAACATTATTTTTTCCATTAATCCATTTACAATCTATTGTACTTAATTCTTTATAACATTTCAAACAAGAAAATCTCAATGGTAGCCTTTGCTTCTAACAGTGAGTTGTAGCTCAGATTTTTCAATCTCACATATCTTTCAGTATCTCAAGGACTGCCTCTCCCCGTATAAACCATCCCGGACTCTACGTTCCTCATCTGAGGCCCTTCTTCATGTGCCTCCTCCACGTGAGGTTCAGAGGGTGGCAACATGAGAATGGACCTTCTCTGTAGTGGCTCCCCATTAATGGAATGCTCTCCCCCAGGAGGTTCACATATCTTTAGGTGCCCGGAAAAAATGTTCCTCTTCAATCATGCCTTTGGCTGGTTAATACTCTAGGTAAAGGTAAAGGTAAAGGTACCCCTGCCCGTATGGGCCAGTCTTGCCAGACTCTGGGATTGTGCGCCCATCTCACTTAAGAGGCCAGGGGCCAGCGCTGTCCGGAGACACTTCCGGGTCACGTGGCCAGCGTGACATTGCTGCTCTGGCCAGAGCCAGAGCCGCACACGGAAACGCCGTTTACCTTCCCGCTGGTAAGCGGTCCCTATTTATCTACTTGCACCCGGAGGTGCTTTCGAACTGCTAGGTTGGCAGGCGCTGGGACCGAGCAGCGGGAGCGCACCCCGCCGCAGGGATTCGAACCGCCGACCTTTCGATCGGCAAGTCCTAGGCGCTGAGGCTTTAACCCACAGCGCCACCTGCGTCCCGGTTAATATTCTACAGCCTTTTAAATGTGTTTGCAGATCCTCCAAGTGTCCTATTTTCCAATCCTGTATAGGGAAGTGGTTTGTTTTTTTAATGTTTAATGGAATGGGACATCCCTATTTTCACTGGATAAATGTGGGGAAGTGGAGGTTATTGTTTTGTTGGTTTTGGTTTATTTATTTATCTGTGTTTTAACTTGCATGTTATCCTGTGAACTGCCTTGAGATCTTTTGATGAAGGTTGGTATATAAATTTAATAAATAATATCTTCAAATGGAACCTATAATAATAATAATAATAATAATAATAATAATAATAATAATAATTTATACCCCGCCCATCTGACTGGGTTTCCCCAGCCACTCTGGGTGGCTTCCAACATGTCTTCTAAAAGTCTGGTAGTTGTGTTTCTCTTTGACATCTGGTGGGAGGGCATTCCACAGGGTGGGTGCCACTACCGAGAAGGCCCTCTGCCTGGTTCCCTGTAACTTGGCTTCTTGTAGCGAGGGAACCGCCAGAAGGCCCTCGGCACTGGATCTCAGTGTCCGGGCAGAACAATGGGGGTGGAGACACTCCTTCAGGTATACTGGACCGAGGCCGTTAGGGCTTTAAAGGTCAGCACCAACACTTTGAATTGTGCTCGGAAATATACTGGGAGCCAGTTTAGGTCTTTCAAGACCGGTGTTATGTGGTCTCGGCAGCTGCTCCCAGTCACCAGTCTAGCTGCTGCATTCTGGATTAGTTGTAGTTTCCAGGTCACCTTCAAAGGTAGCCTCCCATAGAGCACATTGCAGTTTGGGCAATAATCCAATTTTATTTCCATTTCATTGATTCATTAAGCAGCCCACAGGTCAGGGAAGGGAACTTCTGGCCCTGCAGATGGACTACAACTCCTTGAACATTGGCCATGTTTTTTTCTGGGGCAGCTGAGACCTGAAGTCCAACAACACCTGGGGAAGGCCATAGGCTCTCCATCCCTGCTAGACTCAATCCATTGAGTGCCAGTGCCAGTTTTGTGACATCTGTAATTCACAGCCAGTGAGATGACACACTGCCACTGGCCCCCTGGCCTTTCCATGGAAAGCTTTGATGGTTTAGGTGTAAGCATAGGTAATAGATGTAGGTAGGTGTGGGCATCTGAGAACAGGATGCTGGAGTAGATGGACCATTGACCTGAACCTTCAGAGTTCTTCCTAAGTTCTTATGTGTTCTTCCAGTTGTGTTCCACTGACAGAATGAGTAAACCAGTGCATGTCAGGGGCATGCGGGGAGCAGGAGCAGAGCCATTACATCCTTTGCTTCCTCGACGTGGCTCAGGAACTGGTGTGACTATATGTTATCTCTGCAGCAGGTGTTGCCTACAGTGGAAGGAATTAAGGAAAAGCTGCTCTCTACCTTCCACCTTGCCCATTGTGAAACATCAAAGCAGTGGAAGTGGTGGTTGCTTTGCCAGTGGGCCCCACACCTCACCTTAAGTGAATGCCATGCGAGAGAACGTCCATTCAATTCACACTTAAAGGCACAGTTACCTAAATGACACTTTCTAAAACAATACAAGAAGTGAAGCGCAGTGCAGCCATCATACAAAATTTCAGAATTCCTCGAATTTTGCAATCCAGTTCTTCAGCCAAGTAACATGCACAGAGATGTAGAATACTGTACTAGGACGAAGTGTGTGTAGAAATGCATACATCGGTGGAAGTAAAGGTAAAGGGTCCCCTGACCATTAGGTCCAGTCGTGGACGACTCTGGGGTTGCGGCGCTCATCTCGCTTTACTGGCTGAGGGAGCCAGCATACAGCTTCCGCGTCATGTGGCCAGCATGACTAACCCGCTTCTGGTGAACCAGAGCAGTGCACGGAAACACCGTTTACTTTCCCGCCGGAGCGGTACCTATTTATCTACTTGCTCTTTTGATGTGCTTTCGAACTGCTAGGTTGGCAGGAGTTGATGGAAGTAGCATACAGATGTGCATTATATTATGGAAAACACACTAAAATCATCTTTCTTGAGCACTTTAAAAAACAAATCTCAAACTGATGTGGAAATGTGGATAAGTGGAAAAATGAGAAAACATTCCTCTTAAACCAGGCTTCGGACTGATTGACGTCCTATACCCTTTTAAATGTGTTTGTGGAAGGGGGTGGGGGAGGGGGTTATTGTTTTGTTATTGTTATTGTTTTTATTATGTATTCTATGTTTTTATCTTCTATTTTTGAAGCACCCTGAGATCTCCAGTTGAAGGGCAGTATACAAAGTTAATAATGAAAAATAAAATAAATACATTAATATAAATACGTTAGAAAGGATTTATTTTAAAGGCATCGGCAGGAGATCATTGAATACACTGTAGCCTATGAAATATATGAATGTAATGATATAAAAGCAAAATCAACAGCACATTATTCACAAATAAGCCTTGGGGAATGGGGAAACAAGGAGAAGTATATGAAAATAATGATTATAGGGGGGACACAAAATAGACTATGGACATGCAACTTAACTTAGGAACGTTACACTGAGAAACCATATGCAACTTAACCTTTATGGACAACTATTATGGCATGCAGATTAGACTTACAGCCAGATAGGGGCATATCAAATTTCAGCCCAAGTGTCTCTTGACAGCCCCAAAACAGCTTTCTAATAGATGCCCTTCATTCCAATGGGATTACTTTTAAGATCTCTGATGGCCTCAAATGCAGACAAACCTGTAAAGGAAAGGACTATCTCGTTAATGTCACGGGTGAAGCATATACAGGGCAACACAGCTGTCCGACTGCACACACAGACTTATTTGAAGTTTAGGATATTACAGCCTGAAGATTCCTGGTGAGTTTTCCTGACATTTCTCTCTGTAATGCTCACTACTCAGTTTGGCAAATATTACCTTTATATCTGACCTTCGAGCCACCTTTGACTCGACCCGCTTCTCTCCGGAAGTCCACACAAAATGATCTCACTGTAAACAGAGCCTTTCCCTAAGCAAAGTTGGAGGAGGCACAACAGCCCAAGTCCTTTTATTCACTCAACCCAAAGAGGAACAATGCAGGTAAAAAACCCCCACAAATTACCTCAGAACTAGCAGGAAGTTGGCATCTTCTTTGGTTTGCTGTCGGTTTCCGCCAAAATGTTGCCTAAAGTGAAATTTAGAACAGATTTGATTTGGGGGCTCCATCCTTGCATGAACTTCACCTGATGAACGTCAAAGGAAGCCAAGCAATATTTTGTAATGAAGCAAAATGTCGCAGCTAAGTTCAAGGTATCCTTCAACAGTTTTTACCAGAATTCAAAATAGTTTTGAGAAGATCGGCAAAAATTCTCATAGGGTGGGGAAGATATTAAGGAAGAATTTGTTGTTGCTGAGTAGTCTTAACAGAGATCAACCACAGGTCACACCTGTATTAAGCTGTTCAGAACACAAATAGGAGATAGAGGAGAAACTACAGTTTTAGGGAGATTCAGATTATCCCTTGTGGGCTGAAAGGAAGTATGAGGGGGCTCAAAGGTTTGCATGTTCTAACCCAGGCTTCCTCAAACTCAGCCCTCCAGATGTTTTGAGACTACAATTCCCATCATCCCTGACTACTGGTCCTGCTAGCTAGGGATCATGGGAGTTGTAGGCCAAAAACATCTGGAAGGCTGAGGTTGAGGAACCCTGTTCTAACCCATGCAGGGCCCTCTCTCATGTATGCCAGTGACTGCTGACCACTGCCCCATGTGGCAAGCCATGTAACTGCAGTCTCTCATGGAAGAATCTTCCAGACATGGTGTGATTCTGCCCACCCAGGGTGGTCGTTGTTTCCTCCTGAAGTACATAAAAATTTCATTTTCCAGCTTCCCATTGCTCAAGTAATGTGGTCTACCTTGACTTTAGTACATCTTGCATCTCTGTGCTTGCTCCTCATTCTCAGAAGTGAAATTGGAATGCATGAGAATGATTGCAGTCTTAAAATAGTAACATCCATGATGCAGTGCAACTTCGAATGAAACGTTTGTGTGAAAACTTGGAGATCTTCTGCTTCATGTAAGGAACTGCCAAATGGACAGACAAAGCAACTGCTGCACACCAACATTTGAACTGGCAGCTTCGTTTTCTGCTGATATGCCCTGCTCAAGAGAAGAAGAAGAAGAAGAAGAAGAAGAAGAAGAAGAAGAAGAAGAAGAAGAAGAAGAAGAAGAAGAATTTGGATTTGATATCCTGCTTTATCACTACCCGAAGGAGTCTCAAAGTGGCTAACATTCTCCTTTCCCTTCCTCCCCCACAACAAACACTCTGTGAGGTGAGTGGGGCTGAGAGACTTCAGAGAAGTGTGACTAGCCCAAGGCCACCCAGCAGCTGCATGTGGAGGAGCGGAGATGCGAACCCGGTTCCCCAGATTATGAGTCTATCGCTCTTAACCACTACACCACACTGGCTCACAAGTGAGCAGAACCACAAAGTAGAATCCAGTGAGTTTTTGCATGTGTCATTATGCTCGTAGGAAATGTGTTGAAAGAAGTGCCGCTTAGCACTGTGGTTTGTAATTTCCTTACCTGAATACATGTGCATCTTGCAAGCGAGATTTTGTCGACAGGTAGAAAGATGTTGTTGGGCAACCAACAACTGAAAAGAATGAAGAACAAACCATTTTGAATCACCTTGCACAGATCTATTTGTACCTGCTCTCAAAGTCACTGGATAAAAGTCACTTAGAGGGATGCCTGCAATGTGTCATTGGCTGCCGTTTCCAGTGTCACTTTGGCCACAAGAACCCAGGAGTTTATTAGATAGAAAAGACTGAGAGATGAAAAACGGGCAGTAATGGAGCTTGTTTAGCTCCTGCCTTTCATTTCCCATTGGACATGCACTTTGTAAGAGATGGTGGCTGCCAACTCAGCAAGGGAAAGGTGAGTTGTTTGTTTGTTTTAAATTTAAAGCTAGTTGTGGGCTGCCCCTCCACCCATTCCACTAGAGAAGATTTTCCTAAAACAAAAGAAGCCGCTGCCCCACACATATTGCACAACTCCTCTGCTTCGGGAGGAATCAGTTTGCCTTATCTTAGTCTCATCCAAAGGGGATTCCAGTACACTGAAGCCTTCTATCAGAATTTGGTAGATAGGAGCTAAGCAAGATATCTTATATCTAGCTCAGCATTGTTCACTTTGACTGGCAATGGCTCTCCAGGGTTTCAGGCAATGAAAATGAAAGGCCCATCCCTCAGTCTCCTCAAAAATAAGGCAACTGCAGCAAAAAACAACAACAACAACAACAACAACAACAACAACCCCAAACCTGCACCCCACCTGAAAAGTGTCATGAAGAGGAGGCCACACAAATGATCTGGAAACCAAGCCTTTGGAACGGTTGTGGGAGTTGGTTATGTTGAGCCTGGATAAGAGAAGATAAGAGGACATATGATAGTCATCTTCAAATATCTCAAGGGCTGTCACATGGAAGATGGAGCAAGCTTGTTTTATTCTGCTCCTGGGAGCAGGACCTGAACCAGTGGCTTCAAATTGCAGTAGGCTGATCACCGAAGAATTGATGCTTTTGAATTATGGTGCTGGAGGAGACTCTTGGGAGTCCCATGGACTGCAAGAAGATCAAACCTATCCATTCTGAAGGAAATCAGCCCTGTGTGCTCACTGGAAGGACAGATCCTGAAGCTGAGGCTCCAAGACTTTGGCCACCTCATGAGAAGAGAAGACTCCCTGGAAAAGACCCTGATGTTGGGAAAGATGGAGGGCACAAGGAGAAGGGGACGACAGAGGATGAGATGGTTGGATGGTGTTCTTGAAGCTACCAGCATGAGTTTGACCAAACTGCTGGAGGCAGTGAAAGACAGGAGTGCCTGGTCCATGGGGTCACAAAGAGTCGGACACGACAAAATGACTAAACAACAACAGATTCTGACTAAACATTAGGAAGAACTTACTGATGGTGAGAGGTGTTCAACCATGTAACAGTCTACGTCAGAAACTGGTGGACTCCCCTTCGCTGGAGATTTTTTTAAACAGAAGTTGGATGGCCACCTGCCAGGGATTCTTTAGCTGTGATTTCTGCACTGCAGGGATTTGGACTAGATGACCTTTTTGGTCTCTTCCAACTCTATATAATACAAAATATTTTATGGTGGGAACAACCCATTGCTGCCTGTAATGCAGAACTAAAACGAAACGGCAGAGTATCTGGGTGCTAACTCAGCAGTTTCTGGTATGGCAAGCCAATACACTACACCACCCATGAGAATTTAATCAAAATTTCTGTCCTTTCATTTCTCATTAACTGATGGAGAATGGTGGGGTTGTTGTTTTTAGAGGGAAGACATTTTGGGCAATTCCTCATACTATCTCATACTATTTGTCTATCTCAAGGGTAGTCAACCTTTTTATACCTACCACCCACTAATGCATCTTTCTTGATGGTAAAATTTCCTTACCACCCACCAGTGCTCGATGGAAGGAGGATTCAGCTTGTGCCGTAGAACCCCCTACTGCCCACCTAGAATCCTGAAACGCCCACTAGTGGGTGGTAGGGACCAGGTTGACAACCTATCTAGTCCAATTTTGCCTACTCTGGTTAGCAGAGTCTCTCCCAGACATTGGGGGTCTTGTCTAGAGATGCCAGGAATTGACCCAATGACCTTCACTGTGTAAAGCAGATGCTCTTCTGCTCAGCTATGACCCTTTCCCTGATTTTCATCTTCAGTTCAACTGTTTCCCTTTCCTTTCTTTGGAGGAAAAGAAATCCCCATTAAAATACATTTGTCTTTTTTCCACGCTTTCCAAATTTCTGGAAATTCTGCATCTCAGTGATGACTTGAAGACCAGTAGAAGTTAGTGTATTAATGCTAATGGGATACTGCCCCACCATCCTCATCCTGCCCTCATCCTGCCCTCACCTGCCTGTCCTCTTACAACTAGCCCAGAAGGTAGCAGTGATGATCAGATTCCTCCTCCTTAATCTCAGAGCATGGAGTTCTAGAATCAGTTGGCTCTGCCTGCCATTGACTCTGACTCCCCCCACTGTTAGCCTCCCTGCCTTCTGCCCTACCAGCCCCAATAAGCACCAGCCACCACTGCTAAGGGCATTATGGCAAGTTGACTCCAATAGTAAAAGAAAACTGACTCTGAGCCACATTGCAGCGTTATTTATTCCTCTCCTCCTAGTTATACTATAAACATATCCCATTTCTTTCATACTCAGCCACCTGTGTGCGCGCACACACACACACTTTATTGGTGCCAGAAGGTTTGGATGCATGCTTTTAAAGATCTTTAAAGTTTCCTGCTGATAAGCAAAGGCTCCCTTGGCACTTTTAAGTAATACAGGAACATAGAAATGTCTCATAATGTGATCCCACACCCACCCAGCCTGATGATAGAATCAAGGTTAATTGCATGTGGTTTGAGGAAGACCCATGGTTGGAGAGAAGAGGAGGGGAGGAGAAATGCCTCGTTATATTTTAAATTGACAAGGATCTTTTTTTAACAGGCAGAGGGGGCAGCTGGATTGCATGAGCTTTGCCCAAAATATTGAGGAAGGGGACACTTCTGAAGTCTGATTTCTGCCACCAGAGGTTCCCATCCTGCATCTCCTGCTCATCCCGTTCAGCTCTGTCTTCTCCCACCTCCTAAACTCCCTTGCTCCACCTCGTCTTGTCTCGCCTTCTTCCAGCTCCCTTCTCACCTCATTTTGTGGAAGGAAAATAGAACTTATTAAGCAAAGATGGGAGTTGATGCCAGAGTCTTAAGCCAGCCTTGTTGGGTGGGATGGAAGGGGTGCAGCTCAGTGGGGCAACATCTGCTTTACATGTAGAAGAACGCAAGTTCAATCCCAGGCATCTCCAGGTACAGAAATGTGGAAGCCCCTGAGAACACCCACTGTAGTTCAAAGGGCCCTCAACACCTGGAACTGGCCTTGCATGGAAAACGAGAGCCAGTGTGGTGTATTGGTTAAGAGCGGTAGACTCGTAATCTGGTGAACCAGGTTCGCTTCCCTGCTCCTCCACATGCAGCTGCTGGGTGACCTTGGGCTAGTCACACTTCTCTGAAGTCTCTCAGCCCCACTCACCTCACAGAGTGTTTGTTGTGGGGAAGGAAGGGGAAGGAGATCGTTAGCCGCTTTGAGACTCCTTAGGGTAGTGCTAAAGCGGGATATCAAATCCAAACTCCTCTTCTTCTTCTTCTATCATGCTGATTGCAGGTGGCAAGGCCGCAAAGGGCTTGAAATGTAAGATTCCCTCTCCTCGTAAAGCTTCCTGCACACACCACACCACAAGAGCAAGATCTGCCCTGGAGGTTTGGTGGAGCCTTTGGAACAGTGTGGGAGGCAGTGCAGGGTTGCTTCTGAAGGAAATTCCAAATAGGATTTTGATCCGTTTTCAACTGATGAGAGGTGCCACTGGATTAGTAAAGGATAGGGCTATCGTCGGCTCTGTTCTCCTTCCCATGTCAGAGGCAATATGCCTCTAAACACCACTTGCTGGGGATCACAATTTAGGGCTTGGGGTCATGGGTTCAAGCTTTACATTGGGCAAAAGATTCTTGTGTTGCATGAGGTTGGACTACATGACCCTTGTGGTCCCTTCGAACTCTATGTCAGGAGTCCAGTCCCCAGCTTGATACCACAGTGAGCGTTGTTATTGGGAAAGGATGGTTTATTGTCAAAACAAACAGATAACTCCGGATGTTCTCAACACAGCCTCCGCTATCATCAATCAAGATGACCCTTCTAAAGTCTGCTTCCCGCAAGACCAAGAAGCAACTGAACTTTTGCTTCATACGTCTTTTGTTTTGCTTCCTATCTTGCAGCCCTCCCATTCATCGAGACCTCGGACTGAGTGGGTCAGCTCCCTCCTCTTCCCCATTCTCTGAGAGGCTGCCTCTTAACTCTTTCTCGCCTGTTAGTGCTTCCGGCGAGCTTTGACTGCGTTCTAGCTTGTTCTCCACCATTCCCTTATCAGGGGGCATTCCAAGGGGCAGGGCAGTTGGTACTAGCCAGTGCTCATCCTGCATGGCAGTTAACCCTCTGTGTTCCTGACTGCTTTCTTCATTTGGCAGCAACCCTTCCCTGGGAACTCGCTGCAAACCTTCCCTGGGCGCTGGCTCATTCATGACACTCTACTTCACTGTCCGAACAGGATGCTGGTCTTAGATGTTTTTACCAGGGGGCGCCCTGTCAATGGAGGGTCACCAATCTGACACAAACCCAGCTGTTTGTGCTGAATTGGGAAGGAGAAAGGAAGCAAACAAAAAGTGGGTTTCAGCACTGATTCCTCCACTCAGGGCTGCCTGGAAAGGGAGGCACACAGGTTCTACCTATAAAAGCTGCCTGCCAAGAATCGCCAAAGGCCAGCTGTGCCAATGAGCCCTTACCAGTGCAGAAAAAAGACCTTCCAATGTTCCCGCAACATCCCTGTGGTAATAAAGAGAAGGCCGTTTTGCAGCACGGCGGCATGTAAGACAGCATTGTCAGCTATAGTTTATTTAAAGAGCGAGGCCTGGAACAGGAAAATAATGACTTTAATAAAATTTACTATTGACTTCGTAGGCTAAAATCTTACTGTCATCGGGAACCAGGAAGGGGGGGGAGGGGAACCCCTACATCGAAGCCCTTCACTTAAATATATTCCTTTAATATTTCAAAGCAAGTTGTGGTGCTTCCTTCTTCTCTTTTTAATATACTTGCTTCTTAAAAAAAAGATTCTGTAGTGGGGTGGAAATTAGTATTTTTAATAGAAAGCTGGAATTGCTTACATAAGGGAAAAGCCGGTAATGACCTATGACACTGTCTGTAGAAAAGCAACATTTGAAGGAACTGCAAAAGCAGTTAATCCAATTCCTTGAAAAGCTGCAGAAAGCAATGTCACCAATGAATGATTTATAAATTACCGAATGTCCTTCTCATCTGGCGGATATCTTTTAATCTTAGACTGTAGTGTTTTTTTTTCTCTCGGAGTGAACTCCAAAGAGCCTGCTGGGGAGATAGACAGAATTTGCGAAAAACTACATTAACAAGGTTAGGGTCGTGTTGGAGATTTTCGTGGGGAATGGGAACTCCTTCGGCAGCACCGGGGGGGGAGGGGGGGCAGGGAGGAGCAGACTACATATAACATAATTTTATTTTCCAGCCAATTTGATTAAATGCTCTCTAGATTGCTGACCGCGCGTGAAAGAGGTCAAGCCCGAAATATATGAAAAAAGGCACAAAGCTTCTCTCTCTTTTAAATGCATAGTTAAAAGAAACTGCGCTTTAAAAAAAAAAAACCTTAAGTTTTCTAACAACGTACGACAGTTCAATTTAGAGGTGAAACCTTTTAATAAAAGCTCGTGAAATGAATGCTTCAGTTTATGAACTCTGTTTGTGTTTCCCAGCGGAGTGCTTAGCATCATGAAGTCAACGATTTCATTCTTTACCACAGCTGAGCAACATCAAGGAGAGTCCGGAGCTTTGTACTTGAAAATATCTAGTTTATCCTCTCCCTAAATATATATAGGGAAATCTGAATTCTGAATTAATATGTTTTCCTCTTTAATTTTCTTTTAAAAAAATATGCTGTTGTGCACTAATTTACATTGCACATAATTAATTAAAACTGAACAAGCCTATTCCATGGGGGATTTTAATGCAGACTCCAGGGTCGAGAAACAGTATTGTGAGTGCAATCAGTTAAGGGCATTTTCTTTTCTGAGAGGCTGGCACCCTTTGCAGCAAAAACTCAAATATATTTGGTGGGTTGAATTTGACTGATTCACACAAGAAGATTTGTTTTTGATTAGGGTGAGATTTAACCAAAGAATAAAGGACTTCGAGCTGCTCTGTAAATTAAAATGGTTGCCTATCTACCACTGCTACCACTAGAGTCCACCAAAAGGGGGCCCATCAGAGTACAGTGGTACCTTCGTTCTCAAACGCCTTGGTTCCCAAACGCCGAAAACCCGGAAGTAAGTGTACTGGTTTTCAAACATTTTTCGGAAGCCGAACGTCCGATGCAGCTGTTGGCTATTGTTTCTGGGGCGCCTGCACCAATCAGAAGCTGCGCCTTGGTTTTCGAACATTTCAGAAGTCAAACAGACTTCTGGAATGGATTAAGTCTGGTGCTTTTGTTTCTGCTATTTATTTTGCATTTTTGTTTTTGAGGCTTTTTCAGTTAATTTGTTTTTGTGACTGTGTGGATGATACTCTACAATACTGTCTTATTTATATTATAGCACAGTACATTGATTATTGCTTTCATTTTATGGATCAACGGTCTTGTTAGATAGTAAAATTCATGTTAAATTGCTGTTTTAGGGGTTGTTTTTAAAAGTCTGGAACGGATTAATCCATTCTGCATTACTTTCTATGGGAAAGTGTGCCTTGGTTTTGGAACGCTTTGGTTTTGGAAAGGACTTCTGGAATGGATTAAGTTAGAGAACCAAGGTATCACTGTACACTCTACTGAGGGCCTCATTAAAATCTGGAGCTACCCTCTTTTGGAGTGCATAGTTTAGGCAGATCAGAGAATTAATTGTTTCTCTGTACGGAATGTGAATGTTCTCAATGCAGAATTAAATTCTCTTTTAATTGTGGAGTGTATAGTGGCTTGTCTCTAATAATAATAATATAATAATAATAATTTATTATTTATACCCCGCCCATCTGGCTGTGTTTCCCCAGCCATTCTGGACGGCTTCCAACAGAACACTAAAATACAATACCCTATTAAACATTAAAAGCTTCCCTAAACAGGGCTCCCTTCAGATGTCTTCTAAAAGTTTGGTAGTTCTTTTTCTCCTTGACATCTGGCGGGAGGGCGTTCCACAGGGCGGGTGCCGCTACTGAGAAGATCCTCTGCCTGGTTCCTTGTAACTTGGCTTCTCGCAGCGAGGGAACCACCAGAAGGCCCTCTGCACTGAACCTCAGTGTCCGGGTAGAATGATGGGGGTGGAGATGCTCCTTCAGGTATACTGGATTGAGGATGTTTAGAGCTTTAAAGGTCAGCACCAACACTCTGAATTGTGCACAGAAATGTACTGGGAGCCAATGTAGGTCTTTCAAGACCGGTGTTATTTTGTTAATTGATAATTATTGTTATCAGTATTTTTAATATTGTTTATTTCCTATGGGCGACTTCCCTGGGTGGCTTCCAACAAAATTACAAGAAACAACAACATTAAACATTAAAAGCTTCCTGAAACAGGGCTGCCTTCAG
This sequence comes from Podarcis cretensis, assembly GCF_951804945.1. Taxonomy (NCBI): domain Eukaryota; kingdom Metazoa; phylum Chordata; class Lepidosauria; order Squamata; family Lacertidae; genus Podarcis; species Podarcis cretensis. Next base: position 16,068,579 of record NC_137179.1, read on the forward strand.
AAGTCTACAAAAAATTATACAGTTGTTACCTCCTTGACATCTGACGGGAGGTGGCAACCAAAAAGCCCTTCTGCCTGCTTCCATGTAGTTTCACTCCTCTCAGTGAGGGAACCTCCAAAAGGCCCTCGGAGCCAGTGGCAGAGCATATGCCCGTGCTACCTAGGGCAGGCGTGTTCCCGAGGGGCACGGAGGGTGCCCTCCCAGGCATGGGATAGTTGCACATGCACCCACCAGTCCCTCTTCCTTCATCTCCCCTTCCCACTAGCCTGCCTCCTTCCTGTCCTCTCCCCTGCCTACCTGCCTCCTCCAGCCAGGAGCACAGGGCAATGGCGCACCGCCCGCCCGTGACTCCTACACCTACAGCCAGCCGTCAGGGGAAGGGGGGAGCTGCTGCGCCGCACTCCCAGCTGGAGGAGGCAGGCAGGCAGGGGAGAGGAAGGAACCACCAAAGCGGCGCGGCAGCTCCCCCCTTCCCCCGACGGTTCATGGTAGGCATGGGGGTCCGAGTCACGGGTGGGCAGCACACCCAATGTTGCCCCCACTCAGGGCTGACACCCGGAGCAGTGTGGCCCCCCCCCTGCACCCATCTTCCTCTGTCAGTGCTCGGAGCTGGACCTCAGTGCCCAAGCAGAACGATGGGGGCGGAAATGCTCCTTCAGGTATAGAAGGCCGAGGCTTCAAAGGTCAACACCAACATTTTGAATTGCTCTCAGAAATATACAGTGGTACCTTGGGTTACAGACGCTTCAGGTTGCATATGGTACAGGTTACAGATTCCGCTAACCCAGAAACAATACCTCGGGTTAAGAACTTTGCTTCAGGATGAGAACAGAAATTGCGTGGCAGCGGCGTGGTGGCAGTGGGAGGCCCCATTAGCTAAAACGGTGTCTCAGGTTAAGAACAGTTTCAGCTTAAGAACGGACCTCCAGAACGAATTAAGTTCTTAACCTGAGGTACCACTGTACTGAAAACCAGTGTAGATCCTTTAGGGCCAGTGTTATATGGTCCCGGCAGCTGCTCCCAGTCACTGGTCTAGCTCATGTAAACAACCATGCCCAGGGTCTTGCATAGCCAGGCAGAGGCCCGGGACAGGTAGATAATGTGCCCCCCTTTTTTTTACCCTGGGGATAACTGAAGTCTTATAAATAAATAAGTATATAAATAATTTTCACAAAAGTTATGCTGACAAATAATTTTATTTGAAGGCTTGAACCGTATCTGCATATAAAGACAAAATGGAAAATCTAGATATACAATAGTGCCTTTTAAAAATACATAGGGAATTTATGCTGACTGAGGCCCCCTTTGGAATCGGAGGCCTGGGCCAAGTGGTCCATATGCCCCCCCCCCTGTCTAGGCCTGACCATGGCTTCCCCCAAAGATTCCTGGCAATTGTGTGCTGAGATTTGTTAGGAGAGCCCATATTCCCTTCCCAGTGCTACAGTTCCCAGAGTTCCCTGGGGAGAGAGATTGATTGTTAAACCCATCTGGGAACTGTGAGGGGAATCGGGGCATCCTTCAACCTCCACCCAGTTCTCAGGATTGCTCAGGGGAAGCCATTACTCTTAAAATGGCTTTAAATGTATGACACAAGTGTGACCACTGTGATGCATGCTTCCCTTCTCCTGCTCCACAATGGAAGTCGAAAATACACAATGTGAGAATATCAAGTTATGCATGGGGGAGGGAGAGGACTTGGGATACTGTTCTTGGCAGTAGTCCCATACCTTTGCAGCATTTTGGTCCGTGGTCTGAAGTTGCCTCATGCACATAAGGACATAAAAACTGGCCAATGGCCCATCTAGTCCCACATCCTGTTCTCACAGTGGCTGAAGAGTTGATGTATAGTGTTTCCATCATCAGAAATGCTTAAACTTTGTAGAATGAAAAGAAAACTGGGAGCCGGTTTCACAAATAAAGGTCATTTCTGGGTTCAGATTTATTTCCAAGGCAAATGGGGAAATGAGGCCCTCAGATTTGCGACTCATCAACCCCTAACAAAATCCTCTTTAAACTTTTTTTTAAAAAAAAAACCACACGCACGCACACACAAATATATCTATTTATGTATATGGATTTATATAATGCGAGCTGAGAACACTGATTCATTAAATTCGTCCCTGGGGCCCTCAAAACTTCAGTCATCTTGTTATACGCTCAAGGGACACATGAGAGGGGCAGGGAGGGGGAAAGCAAACATTTCCGAGAAGGCTGTTTTTCCAACGTTTAAGGGTTGGGTTTGTTCTGTGCTATGCCCATTATCATTCTGTTACTTCGTGCTCAGAGGTTTGATAAAGAAATTAGCACACAGAGCTACAACGTAAACATATCACCTTTGTTGCCTCTGGAATACTGAAGAATTGCTGTATAGCAAAAGCTCATTGATAAGGTATGTAAATACCATTAGGCTATTTCCAGCTTGGAGCTGTGTAACCCCATTTTAGAGCAGAGGAAGGGATAGAAAAGAGTTACGCTTGTGTGTATCTCCCCACAAGAAGACCTCGGGGGGAAGGAGTTGATCCAGGAAGAGTAGGTTCTGAAAACCACATTTGCTCCAAAATCCAAAGTAGTAGTTTAGTAGTTGCATTGTTGTTGTTGTTATTGCCAATCAGAAGGTCAGTGGTTTTGAATCCCCGCAACAGAGTGAGCTCCCATTCCTCTGTCCCAACTCCTGCCAACCTAGCAGTTCGAAAGCACGCCAGTGCAAGTAAATAAATAGGTACTACTGTGGCAGGAAGGTAAATGGTGTTTCCAAGTGCTCTGGTTTCCATTAAGGTGTTCCACTGCACCAGAAGCGGTTTAGTCATTCTAGCCACATGACCCGGAAAGCTGTCTCTGGACAAACACTGGCTCCCTCAGCCTGAAAGCGAGATGAGCGTGCAACCCCACAGTCGCCTTTGACTGGACCTAACCATCCAGGGGTCCTTTACCTTAACTTTACCTATTATTATTATTATTATTATTATTATTATTATTATTATTATTATTAGTTTACACCATTTCTACACCACTTAACATATTAAAAGTATCCCTGAGTGGCATGCAGAAAACTGAAGCTGCAACAGCCAACTTAAACAAAAATATTACAAAAAATATAGTTACATTTAAAAGTGTTACATTAATACAAAGTCAATAACATATCAATCAATATCCATTCACTTTCCTTCTGCACACCCTTCCTCTCAGCCTCAGGACTCTCACACAGGGTCCAAACAAATGCTTTTTAAAAAAGTTTTTCATTTATATTTTTCAAATTTATATATTTCATTAGTTTTACAATCAATTTAAAATTTCCAAATTTCTGCATATTCCATGCGTTTTTGTATCCATTCTTCCTTTTCTGGGGCTTCTGCTTCTTTCCACTTTGGGGCAAGTAACATTCTTGCTGCTGTAAATATAAATACATTTCTGTATAATTTAAGTAGTCCTGTCCCTATAATTCCCAAAAGAAAAGCTTCTGGGGTGTGTGTGTGTGTGTGTGTGTGTGTGTGTGTGTGTTTATTAAAGTTATTTTAAACATCCTTTTCAATTCATTGTATATCATTTCCCAAACAAACTCTGAGCTCGCCCACAATGAGAAGACATCCTGGAAACAGAAAGCATCAACCTAATCTTTCACTCTAGACTTGTTTTTTATGGGCAGGCCCAAGGTGGATGGTACTTCCTCTGGCTGCCCACAGCTGTGTCCAATTCAGCTGCATTCTCCTCACCTAGTTCCAGGTGTGGCTCTTGGGTTAGATAGTACTGAGCTCCATGGACCAAAGGTCTGACTTGGTATAATGTAGCTTCATCCAGTTCCTTTCCCACATCATTGTTGCTGCATCATTTTTTTGTGCCAGCAGTTATTATGGATGCTGCTGCAGCAGCTGTCTCCTTCATAACCAGCTAGTAAATTTGAAATAAGTCATTCCACTCGTGTTTTACGGTCTCATTGTCCAAACTTTAATGCTTACACTTATTTGCCTGCTGCTAAAAAAGGAAAGGAAAGCAGGTAATTCCAGCAATTTGAGATCTTATTTCCCTTTGTATCCATCCGTCAGAAAATAAAAATTATGCCCCCGGTTCCATCAAAGTTACGTTGCGGCGCTCAGAAGTGTGTAACTCAGAAACAGAATAAGCTGTTTTAAGGAGTTATTGACGCCAACATTAAATTTACAATTATTCATAAAAAGAAAGCCATTTGAAGAATTCCCCATGCTGAGCATATACAAAATAGTTTGCCACGCATAAGAAGTTTCGTTTATTAATAGCTTGCTCGCTCTTTTCCCAGTATCTCATTCCAACAAAGTAAACTTTCTCCTCCAAGGGGACGAAGCATCAAAAGGATGCTGCATTTCCTGGAAGTTTATTCACCATCGTAAAAACAAAACAAAATATAATTTAATAAAATGAAACCATTGCTAAGGGCAAGAACAGCAGTACTGTTACTGTCCTAAATATAGGACAAAAGAAACCTTAGACACACATGGGATGGCAGTAATTTCTGTGCATCATTTAATTTATGTTATTTTGTTTGGGGCAACATCTTTATTGGGCCAACCTAAATATTACCAAAAAAAGAGAAGAAGTTACAAGCTTTTGAGTGGTCCAGAGCTATCTAGCATCTTTCATGGGACATCAAACTAGAGCCACCATTGGCGGCTTTTAAAGAGCCATCAAGACAGTCTCTTTAGCAAACTAATTCCAGGGTTGAAAAGTTTGTATGGTGGCCAGATTGCCATAATTTGTGTGCTTTGTTTACTGCAGTGGTGTGTGTGGTGTGTTAGGGGAGGGGTAGTACCTCTGGTGGGGGACACGTCATGCTTCTTCTGAGGTGGCCTGTCCACATTTGGTCGCCACCCTACACTTAGCTTGCAACAGCAGCTAAACCCCAGGAAATGGCTTCAACTGGCCATCTAAACTAGGTTGAGGCTAGCCTATGGGTCTCAAACCCCCAGTGAGTTAGGGACTTTCCTGCATACAAAGACGGGCTCCAGCCCATTGAGCAGATGAGACCAATCATGGGTCCAGTGGTCAAGAAGGCAGTTACTGAATGTGTTGTAGAGGGAAGTGAGGACCAGATGGGGCTGGGCAACCTGGGAAGGGAGCTCATCTAGGAGAAGGAAAAAATAACAAAGGCAGGGGGCCTTGGTGGGCCCTAAGAGAGAGTGCATGAGTGTGTTGTGATGCCCCTACACCCCATTCAGGATCCTCTGTATTCTGACTGGGAGCAGCCTTCATTTGCTATCTGATTTTTTAAACTGAAAATGTCCTGGATTGAATCCATGATATCTTTATAAGGAACCTGTGATCTGTGACCACAGCTCCCATAATCACTGGCCACTGGCCATGTTGACTGGAGCTGATAGGAGTTGCAGTCCAGCAACATCTGGAGGACCACAAGTTCCCCACCCTCTGTGGTCCAGCTGTGTGCCATCGATAGGGTGTGTCCCTTTCCTAATGAGAGTTTGCTTTTCTAATCACTACAAACTGAAGTCAGGTGGATCTTCAGCATCAATTTGGGGTGGAATTCAGCATACCGCTAAGGACATTATACCACCAATGCAAGCAACTTCTGCTTGGCAGATGGAGCAATCACCTCATTCCTTCTCTCATGTTCTGTTTTTGGAAGTTCTCCTGACCCTCCTGAGCAGATTTGGGGGGAGGAGAAGGGGGTTGGAGAGAAATGAAAGGCCCATTGCACTAGTGAGACTTCTTGTGCTGGCTTTCACGAGTGCAACAAGTTAGTCAAAATCCAACCCTTGGATTCTTGAGTCTGATGATGATGATGATGTTTACTCCAATTCTAGCCAGCCATTCCAGGGATTGCCTAATAATTCAGTATTCTCCAACAGAATTCCCTCCACTTTCACCCAATCTCATTATTCAAATGATGGAGCCAAGGAATAAATTATTGTGGCACAAGTTTTTTTTAAAAAAAAAATTCAGCACAAAAAGTTCATTTGTTTTTGTTTTTTCTCATTAAAGTCTTGTTCCTTGCCTGGTAACAAAGGAACAAAAACAAAACAGTGATGGTAATGATGCAATGCCTTAATAGTCACAACACACACACACACACACACACTGTTGGCTATTTGCAGTATGGTAGCGCTGCAGAGAGCTTGCTGGGGAGATCATGCATTAAAAAGAAAGGGACTCAAAAATAACTTAAGCAAGGTTTTAATTACAAAAAACAAAAACTCCTTATACACTAAATACATTAACAACAAACCAGACCCAACCCCCAGGGTAATGGTAGAGCTAGGTGCTGCTCCTTATATACTCCATGCAAATGCTGACACACCTTAATCAATGCAACTCAGCAGCACCTGCTATGTTTCACAGCTGTAAAGCTGGGTCTCGTTATCTTGCTCTGGCCCTTGCTCTGGCCCCTTAAAGACATACACATTAGGTGGAACAATGATGAACCTTTACATTTAAAGTAACCATTCAACATTTCCCCTGCGGTTCATCATTGTGGAACAAAAACATAAAGCATACTTTGTACATGTTTTTCATGCGTAGCTTTTGGAAGTGCTTTTGTAAAAATGTCCGCAATTTGATTATCACCTGGGACATATTCAAATACAATCATTTCGTCAGCAATTAGTTTCTTTACAAACTGCAAACGTAACCTTAAGACTCTAGTGCGCTGCGTATTGGTCTCTGAACACAGGATAGCAAGGCCGCTCTGGGAATCAAGGTAAACTTTTACTGGTAGTGTTACTTGCATCTGTAGGTCTGCAAATACTTGCAGATACCATTCTACATCACGAGTGGCCTGAACGCATGCACATAATTCACTCTCGGTTGTGGAGAGACAAACAATGGTTTGTGTCTGGGACTTCCATTCAAATGGACAACCGTTATAACAAAACACCATACCAGACACACCCCTGCAATTATTTTGTTCCACTGCATGAGATGCATCGCAGAAAATTTCAAAACCTTTGTCAATACTTGATGTAAACTGCAACCTATAATGTTTGGTATGTTTAAGGTACATTACCACTCTCTTAAGAGCAGAGAAACATTGTGTAGTGGGCTTTTCCACAAATTTTGCCAGAAAGTGAAAAGCATAAGTTATATCTGGTCTTGAGATTCTTTGAATGAAATTTAGCTTGCCTATAGCAGAACGATACAAAGTTTTGTTAGGGAATGGCTTATCTTCACCTGTAAAGGTGAAACCACACACCATAGGCGTTTCCTTCCCATTTGCATTTTCTAAACGTAGCATTTCAACAAGATCATCAATTTTTGCAGTTTGATGAACCAGAAAAGATCCATTTTTGCCTTTCTCAATTTGCATGGATAAGTAATTTTTAGCTATGCCTAATTCCACCACATCAAATTTCTTCTGTAACTGTGAAACTACCTCTTCATATTCCTGTTTAGTTTTTGTAGAAATTAACACGTCATCTACATACACACATATTTTTGTTACAGAGTTTGCCCTTTCCTTTATAAACACACAATTGTCTGCCTTTCCTTGTGAAAAACCAATATCCAGCAATTCTTTTGCTAAAGTTTGGTGCCAATTCCTTCCACTTTGGTGCAGACCATAAAGGGATTTATTTAATTTGCATACCAAACCTTCAGCGGCGTCTATGCCTTCAGGGACACGCATAAAAAATTGTTCTTTTAAATCTGCAAACAAATACGCAGTTTTTATATCTAGGTGATAAACAGAATGTCCATGTTGTGATGCATCTTTTAACAAGAGCTTAACTGTTTCATATTTTACACTTGGTGAATAACACAAATCATAATCTTCGCCTGGAATTTGTTGAAAACCCCTAGCAACTAATCTTGCCTTATACCTTACAACTTCATTTTTGTCATTCATTTTAACTCTATAAACCCATTTTGAATCAATAAGTCTCATATCTGGGGTTTGTGGTACAAGAGACCAAGTGTTATGCTCTTTTAAAGAAGCTATCTCGGAGTTCATAGCTTTATACCAATTTACAGCTTGGTGCTTAGGTAAATTCTGAACATCATTGTAGCTTTTTGGCTCAAAAACCGCCTTATTGGCATACACAGTATTAAAATGTTCATTTGCAAAACGTTGTGGCTTCTGCCTCTTTCTATCTGAACGTCTCAGTCCGGAAGGAGAGTCAGACTCCTCAGACTTAATAGGACTAAGGGAACCACTAGTTTCAGGTTGTAAATCATCATTGTCAGACTGAAGAGGTGCCTGTAGGCTAAGCTCATGGTCAGAAAAATCAAGAGAATCTAACCTCCCCTCGGGTGCCTGTGACTTTAAATCATCAAACAAATTATCAGATTCAACAGGCTTTTTGTCTTTTTCCATTAATTCAGAATCACCATTTCCTGCTGCTGCTGCTTCTTCCTCTTCTTCCTCAGTACTATCTATACCGTCAGTATCTTGGAAAACAGCAACTCCATTCCAATTTACAGTTTGTATCATGCTTCTGGTAATATGAAATTTGCCAGTTGCTGGTATGTAAATTCTGTACGCCCCCTGCTGGTAGCCCATGAATTTTCCCTGAACACTACGCTCACCCAGTTTTTGCTTAGCGGGATAATGCATAATTACATCAGAACCCCAAATGCGTAGGTATTTCAGATTAGGGCGTTTTTTAAACAGCTTCTCATAGGGGGTGACATCTAAACCAGAATGATAACTGCGATTTCTAACATAACAAAAAGCATTAAGCGCTTCAGCCCAAAAGTCTTTGGGCAGGTTAGCATCGTGCAGATACGTTTTAACCCCTGCCTGTAAGTCACGCTGCACAACTTCAACAAGCCCATTTTGCCAGGGACTTCGGGGGCAAGATAACTCATGAGTAGTCCCCTGCGCTTCCAGGAATTTCTCAAAATCCTCAGAAACAAATTCTCCGCCCCGGTCAGAAAACAGGTTCTTAATAGGTTTGTTAAAGTGCGTTTTTACCCAGTTGCAAAAAACTTTATACTTCTCAAATGCTTGGGACTTCTCAGCTATTGCGTAAGTCCAACAATATCTACTATACTGGTCTATGAGAGTGAGCCAGTACTTAGAACCTCCTAATGATGGTGGGAGTGGCCCAACTAAGTCACAATGTACACGCTCAAATGGCTCAGTTACTTTCCTATCTGAGCATCTACCCTTGCGTGCAACCTTAATCTTATTCTTGCAACAGGATAAACATTGCATAAAGAATCTGCATGGTTTTAAGTTGAGGCCATTAACAATATTCTTCGTCCTAATTACATCAGCAAAATTCAAGTGTCCCAGAATTCTGTGCGCCTCGTGGACACACCCGAAATGAGGCCTTACATTCCTCAACCCCTGGCTTGACTGTGCTGCTCTGCAGTTTATAGGCGATTGGGAGTAGGTGCGAAAATACAGTCTATATAAACCATCAGAGTCCCGGGCATACAATAGACGTTTGTTCCCCTCAAAAAACTCACACATTGAATTTAAGAAACGCACACTTATGCCTTGACGAGCAAAACACCTTACTGATAATAAATTGTCCACTGATGGGCAGTAAATGCAGTTCGCTATTGTAATATTTAAAGAGTCAAGTTTAACAGTACCTCTGCCAAGTGACTGCAAGACTTGTGAATTGGCTAAATGTACATTACCAATTTCCTCTTCGAAAGAAATAAACAAGCTTCGATTGTTGCAAACGTGGTGAGAAGCTCCTGAGTCCACAATAAAAGAATTCCACTTGGCACCTTTAATTCTTTTATGATCTGCAGTCCGAGCATGAAAAGCTCGCGGCTCATTTCTGTCTTTACGGTGCAATGTTGGCTGCTGAGATGACAACCGTGACTGACGAGCAGAAACAGGCTTGGGAGTACTTTGCTTTCTTTTGGATCTGCAGTCCTTTGCAAAATGTCCTTGCTTATTGCAGAACCAACAACGCTTTGCAGCTTTAAATGCAGTCGCATCGCCAAAAGGTTGCATATGGCGTTCCTCATTACTTCTGGAAATAGGAGTGCTTATGGCACAAGCCTCCCTTCTATCCAACTCGCCCATTAATCTTGCCGTCACCCCTTCCACAGTTAATTGTGCTGGTGGGACGGCAGATATCTGGCTAGCTATACCATCAAAGTCCTCATTAAGGGAACAAAGAATGATAAAAACATACTGAATATCAGGTATGTCCATGTCCCTTCGAATTAATTCGCCACGTATTGCCTCCAGACGTCTCAAGTGTGCTGCCAAATCACCACCAGGCTGCAACTTCGTCTGGTACAGCTGCTTGAAAAACGTCAATGCAGACGCTGACTCCTTTCTAACATGCACTGCTGCAAGACTGTCCCACATTTCTTTGGCAGTTTTCTTATTCCTTATATAGACTACTTGCTGGTCGCTGACTGCCAAATTAATTATTGCCCTGGCTTTCGCATCTCCTTTCGACCAAGCATTTGTTACAGGGTCAGGAGGGTCATCAGTTACATAGGTCCATACTTCTCTAGAGGTCAAAAGCGCCTCCACCCGAAAAGACCATAAACTATAGTTCTCATCTGTTAGCTGTGGGAAGACCAGAGCCTTCTCAGCTTCAGGAACCCGGTCAACCATTCTGGAAATCTTCCAGACCCACAAAAACTAAACTAACAGGAGAAGGAGTTTTCAAACCTTTCTCAGAGTCCAAAAATATGCAGTCATCCACTCAGCAGCTGGGCCCATAACCAAAGATGTTGGCTATTTGCAGTATGGTAGCGCTGCAGAGAGCTTGCTGGGGAGATCATGCATTAAAAAGAAAGGGACTCAAAAATAACTTAAGCAAGGTTTTAATTACAAAAAACAAAAACTCCTTATACACTAAATACATTAACAACAAACCAGACCCAACCACCAACCCAACCCCCAGGGTAATGGTAGAGCTAGGTGCTGCTCCTTATATACTCCATGCAAATGCTGACACACCTTAATCAATGCAACTCAGCAGCACCTGCTATGTTTCACAGCTGTAAAGCTGGGTCTCGTTATCTTGCTCTGGCCCTTGCTCTGGCCCCTTAAAGACATACACATTAGGTGGAACAATGATGAACCTTTACATTTAAAGTAACCATTCAACACACACACCCTTATATTACTGGAAATATTAGGCCCAGTTCTTCCCCCACTAAAATGTATGGCAGATATTACATGCAAGAGATGACGTAAGGTGGGTCAGAAAAAGCATATCATTTGACAATGAGCAGTTGAATAACAGTCGTTTAGTCGTTTAGTCGTCTTAGTCATGTCCGACTCCCCGCGACTCCATGAATCCAAGCATGCCTTGGAAATTTCTTCACAGAGCTTCTCCTTTTTAATGTCCCTGGAGTTTTCATGGCAAAAATACTGGAGTGGTTTGCCAGTTCCTTCTCCAGGTGGATCACATTTAGTCTAGGTTCTCGGCTATGACCTGTCTGTCTTGGGTGGCCCTGCATGGCATAGCTCATAGCTTCTCTGAGTTATTCAAGCCCCCTTTGCCACGGCAAGGCAGTGATCCATGAAGAGGAGTTGAATAATAACCACTTGTAATAACCATGTTCTTATACCAAGGATCACTTGACTATAATATATTTGCAACAAAATCCTATGTGTGTTTACACTAAATTCCATGAAGTTGAGTGAGAAGGACTCACAGGTGGATATGTCCAGGACCACAGTATTGCAGTGCAACCCTATCCAGGCTTCCTCAGATGTAAACCCCACTGTGTCTGCAGGAATTCCAGTTAAGCATGCATAAGATTACAGCGCTAAGCCAGTGTGGTCTGGTGGTTCAAGTGTCAGATTCAAATCCACATAAGACGCTGCAGCTCACTGGGGTAAGCTAGGGCCAGTCAGCATCTTTCAGCCTAACCTACTTCACAGGGTTCTTGTGCACCTCCGCAAGCTTCTTGAAGAAAAGGTGGGGTAGAAATAATTTTAAAAGTTGGCTGCAATCCCATTCATCTGGGGAGTTAGCCCCAATAGAGAGTGGGGCACACGTCCGAGTCCATGCATAGAGCTGAACTTAGCAAACCCAATTTCCTCTACGGCTACACATTTTCAAAGGAGCTTTGCCACAGCTGGAAGGGACTCCAAGGGCCATCTAGTCCAATGCAGGAACCAACAACCAAAACTGTATACTTGACTTTCTCTGTAGCAGTCTGTCCTCCCCTGATTTAAGGAGGTGATTTTTCTTTGGCTAAAGACATACTAGAAAACATTGCCATCCTCAGTAGCAGACAGTGTGGTAGGTTGGAGGTGCCTACCTGAGCCCAAGCAGGTGAGCAGCTGCTTAACAGAGGGTAGCTAGGGGGAAATATTGTGGTGGCCACCAATTGTCATGGCTTGGAAAGAGGATTGGACAAATTCAGAGTGGATAAGGCTATCAGTGGCTACTAGCCAGCCACTGTCATACCTCTGAATACCTCTGCCGGGAATCAAATGTGGGGAGAACACTGCTGCACTCAGGTCTTGCTTGCAGGCTTCCCATAAGCATCTGGTTGTCCGCTGGTTGTCCAGGATGATGGACTAGATGGGTCTTTGGCCAGATCCAGCAGGGCTCTTTTTGTGTAATTATGTTCCTTGAGAGAGCTAGATTTCCAGGAAGCGCTGACTGCTGGTGCTTCTCCCTGCCTTTGAAAAACAGGGGAAGAGAATACAGCAGGAGAAGCAACAGCATTCCTTTTATCACTGACACACTGCCATCCTCCTCTCTCTCTCTTTCCAAGCTGGTTCCTAACAATTTAAATCTAGGAATTCTAAGTCATTCTAAGATTTCCTAGGTTTGATTAGAGGATCAATTTACAAGTAGGCATTCCGTGTCGGTCTCTCTCATACATATTTGCACAAACAGACACACACACAAGGCTAAAAGAATTTTCAAAAACTTCTAAAATACTCTTGCCAGATTCTGGACTCTCCAATGGATTAATCTGAAAAACAGCTAGGGACTCAATTTAGACTTTCCTGGCAGCCTGCAAGAGAAACACGTCAAACTCAAGAGTTTTACTTTATTGAAGACCCTCTTAGGAGGCTATCAAGAAAGCAATGTGTCTGCCTAGTAGCCAAAGATCAGTGGGAGGTAATATTTAGTTTATTAATGTGCCGTTTGATTCCTCCCCCCCCCCTTCTGTAGTGTTGGTGCCTAGCATAAAACTGGGACTCTTGCTGCAATTTTGCGTGCTTTTTTAAAAATAAAGATAATCTTTGAAACATGAATAAAACTTAACAAGATCTAGCCTTATATCGAAATACATTTGAGTCCCTCCCAGGATTATTCAAGAGAAACAGTTGACTTCTATGCCAGAATGCTTGAGTAAATGGTTCCCTGCTTGTGTAAAATAGCGCATCTTTTCATTTCAGGAAAAAGACTCTTTTGCACTAGAGTCAAGGTTAATTTTGAAACAACCCTTCACTTTCAAGGCAACTGTATTTATTAGTAAGAGTCTATATTCAACAATAGAGGGGTTTTCAATGGAAGCTTGACAATGCAGGTAAGGCATCTAGAGAATTGAATCATAAATAGAGAATGGACTGTTGACTGACAGGGCTTTTCAAAATGAAAACATTGTGGCAAAATGAGGCAACTTTTAGCCCCATTCTCTTTCCAATAAATCAGGGGGGAATTACAGAAGCGGCATGCAGAACAGGCTGGTGCTGTGATTCATGCTTTGCCATTATGTCCCCTTCAATTTATTTTATTGGCAATTTGAGGCTGTATTGCTGGGAAATGAGTCTACACTGGGTGGGCTAAACAACAGCCCTTCGCACCTTTGTCTGCCCAGCCCTGTTCTTCTAGTAGGGATGGGTAAATATGTCAATTTCAACTTCTCTCACTTTCTCATTTTTCCACTCTTCAATTCAGTTCTTCACATTTCCATATCACTTTGCAATATTTCCCCAAAATAATAATAATAATGAAAATTCAGCAACATTTCAGTTTGAATTTCTCATAATATACACATTTTTCATAGAATCATAGAATCATAGAGTTGGAAGAGACCCCAAGGGTCATCGAGTCCAACCCCCTGCCAAGCAGGAAACACCATCAGAGCACTCCTGACATATGGTTGTCAAGCCTCTGCTTAAAGACCTCCAAAGAAGGAGACTCCACCACACTCCTTGGCAGCAAATTCCACTGTCGAACAGCTCTTACTGTCAGGAAGTTCTTCCTAATGTTTAGGTGGAATCTTCTTTCTTGTAGTTTGGATCCATTGCTCCGTGTCCGCTTCTCTGGAGCAGCAGAAAACAACCTTTCTCCCTCCTCTATGTGACATCCTTTTATATATTTGAACATGGCTATCATATCCCCCCTTAACCTCCTCTTCTCCAGGCTAAACATGCCCAGCTCCCTTAGCCGTTCTTCATAAGGCATCGTTTCCAGGCCTTTGACCATTTTGGTTGCCCTCCTCTGGACACGTTCCAGTTTGTCCGTGTCCTTCTTGAACTGTGGTGCCCAGAACTGGACACAGTACTCCAGGTGAGGTCTGACCAGAGCAGAATATAGTGGCACTATTACTTCCCTTGATCTAGATGCTATACTCCTATTGATGCAGCCCAGAATTGCATTGGCTTTTTTAGCTGCCGCGTCACACTGTTGGCTCATGTCAAGTTTGTGGTCAACCAAGACTCCTAGATCCTTTTCACATGTACTGCTCTCAAGCCAGGTGTCACCCATCTTGTATTTGTGCCTCTCATTTTTTTTGCCCAAGTGCAATACTTTACATTTCTCCCTGTTAAAATTCATCTTGTTTGTTTTGGCCCAGTTCTCTAATCTGTCAAGGTCGTTTTAAAGTGTGATCCTGTCCTCTGGGGTGTTAGCCACCCCTCCCAGTTTGGTGTCATCTGCAAATTTGATCAGGATGCCCTTGAGTCCATCATCCAAGTCGTTGATAAAATGTTGAATAAGACCGGGCCCAAGACAGAACCCTGTGGCACCCCACTAGTCACTCTTCTCCAGGATGAAGAGGAACCATTGATGAGCACCCTTTGGGTTTGGTCAATCAGCCAGTTACAAATCCACTGAGTGGTAGTATAGTCAAGACCGCATTTTACCAGCTTCTTTACAAGAATATCATGGGGCACCTTGTCAAATGCCTTGCTGAAATCAAGGTAGGCTACATCCACTGCATTCCCTTCATCTACCAGGCTTGTAATTTTGTCAAAAAACGAGATCAGGTTCGTCTGACATGACTTATTTTTCAGAAATCCATGCTGACTATTTTTGTATGCATTTTTCCCTTATACCCATTCCCCCCCAATATAATGTATTTCCCCATGATATTTCCACTAATTTCCACTAATATTCATTGTATGTGGATATTTCCACTAATATGCATTGTATGCACATGTTACTAAAGTATATGCATATTTGTCCACATTCCTTGGTACTGCACTGAAAAATTCAAGGAATACCTGGGTTTCAGTTCTTGTTTTGTTTCAGAAAGTGCAGATTAGGTAGGTTCACCTTTAAATGTCAACCAAGTAAAATCCTCCCAGCCCCTATTTGGTAGTTGCTGCTAACACTGGTTGAGCAGGCAAATCCAGTGCATGGGTAGGCTGGTGAGTTTCATTTTAGGATTATAGTAACAATAATGGCCTTCATGGCAGCAGTGAGGAAACCGGGACCTTCCAGATACTCTTGATGTACAACTCCCATCATCTTTGGCCATTGGCCACACTGGCCAATGGCAGTTGAAATCCAGCAACATCTGGAAGGACAAAGGTTCTCCATCTCTGTCTTCCTGTCCAGGCAGTGACCAGATTCAGATCTCTTTTTCAGCACGAGTCCTTCTTCACATTGTTGCCTCGCCTTCCCCATTTGTTATATCCCCTCTTTTAGTGAAAAGAAAAGGTTATTTTCTGTATCTGTTTTGATCTCTAGTGCCTTTCAGACACTGGTAGACTCTAACTCCCATAAGCCCTTGCCAGCATGGGCAATGGTCAGAGATGATGGGAGTTTTACTCCCAACAACATCCAGAGGGCACCATGTTGGCTACCCCTAGAATAGGTTTTCTTATCGCCCTGCTTCTTGATGAGGCGTCTCAGTCTCCAAAACCTTCTCTGAAGTCTCGCTGACACTTTGTACTGTGGATGTTTCATTTGTTCTGTCTTGAGACTTTAACTTGCCTGTCCATCTGATACAGGTACATCTACATTCTCCGTTCTCTCATCCATCACTGGCTCAAGCCTTTTCGTGCACTGCTGATCTCTTTGGTTCCCCCCGTAGACAGCTGCATCATTAGACTGAACCCAATATGATCTGGGGGTCATGTATTGCTCAGACAGTTTTCACGCTGCATTTCGACAGATGGTAACTGGATCTTTTTTGGTTTTTATTTCTGAACGTTTGACATCTGGTGCACAACTGCACCAGTACTTTAATTTGGAGCACATATGCCTGGCCAATAAACACTTTTTGGTGGGGAGGGGAGGAACCTTGTAAGTCAGTTCCCAGATGACTCACAAGTATGGTGGTAACTATTCATTGTTCCTTTCCATAGACCTTCTGGTACCAACAACAATCATTAAAAAATAAAAAGACAATCCAGTTCACTTAGGCAACCAAAGCCTTGTGCACACTTACCAGTACGTAAGTTCCATTGAGAAGAATACAACTTTACACTCACATTGTTCATTCCTCTATAATTCCAGTGAACATGGATGTTATCTAGGTTCTGCTTACCGATCTGACAAGTCACTGCATCTTACCAGGGGAAGGCAGGGCAGGGCAGGGCAATGGTGAGATTTGGGCTATGTAGAGACACTAGCAGACCCATCCGGCACTCTTGCCAGTGAATCCATGCAGTCCCAGACCCATCCAGGTATTACCTAATTCACACTTTCTGAAACAATAACAAGTACTGGAACACAATCATCTTTCCAGTTTGCACTTCTATGAATTTTTCAGTGCAGTTCTCCTGCCAAATAGTGTATATGTGTTCCCCGTAGTATACACTATGGGGAAACAAAAATATTTATATATTAGTGAAAATAGCATACAAAAATGCACTGTATTTGCAAGAATTTGTATATTAGGCGTATATGTCTTATACAAAGAGCAAAGTGCCTTACAAAGAATTCTAGGAATAATCACTTATCTAGCAATGTTTGCACCGAGCATAGCAGAAGCGATAACCCCATTAAGAGGGTTTTAAGCCCCAAATACTGAGTTTTATTGGATACCAATTCATG
Source organism: Podarcis cretensis (assembly GCF_951804945.1). Lineage (NCBI taxonomy): Eukaryota > Metazoa > Chordata > Lepidosauria > Squamata > Lacertidae > Podarcis > Podarcis cretensis. The sequence goes on from NC_137179.1 coordinate 16,085,684, forward strand.
AAACAGCATCCTAGCAGTCAGTGGAACTATTAACAAAAGCCCCTGTTGGCTACTTGATGCAAAACCATCTTGATGCAAAAGAATTGGTAAACACTGTGTTTCTGGACGCCACTTTTACAAGATGTACTGTGGTTGCATTAAGGTTTGCCTGTTGCAAAATTCTCTTGCACACAAGTAAGCAGTCTGTGGACCACTCTTCAGTAATAGATAATTTTAATTTTTTTAAATAAAAAAATCCTGGTACATGCTGTTTGAATTCATTTGAACAATTGTGAGTCATCCGAATCCACCTTTTCCCTCTTCAATTTGCAAGGTTTCCTTACATCCCATAGTGCTCTGTCATTCAGCGAGGTCAGTGCGAGGTCAAAGAAGCTTCTATTGGGAATTGTGTGCAGAAGAAAATCCTATAATCTGAGAAGTCCTCTCTCATCCTTACCTTTTAAGATTTCCTAATACTGCTCCTCCCCCATCCCTTTCTGGTCATGGTTGTTAATTGCCATCGATCGTATACCCTATTGCATATAGATAATCTTAATGAAGTTGTGCTCTTCCAGCTACACCAAAGGCAACTAACACATTTCTTGGTGTGTAGACGGAATACAATATACATACAAATAGTTTCTGAGATGGGAATTGGGCCAACCTGATTCACAACTTGTAAGCTGCTACAAAAAGTTAGATCCAGCTAACTAGAAAGACACATTATATCTTTTTTTAAATGTCTGAGCCATTCATAAGATTCTATTATGTGTTTTGGTGGGAGTTTTCCAATCCTATGTACTCTAACCTGGGGATAGGTTTGTGTGCCATTCCTTTGGTGTGGTATCACCTTTGTTTTGGAACTCCCAGCTTATTGACGTTAAGGTAGGGGTTCTCCCTATGCTTTAGACGTCTGCTGACATTTTTTTAGCTAGTGCTCTTCACACCTCCATTGCACTTGCTCTTACTGTGCCATCCAAGTCTATCTGAATCTGAGAGATTTTGTCCCTAAAGCACTTCACAGAGTCGTTACAGCAGGCCTCAAGAGTGTCTTTCTTGACTACATGACAAAGCTTTCTTCACTGCCACCACCACCACATGGTATGCCAGCCTGAGTAGACCAGGGATGGGGAGCCTGTGGCCCTCCAGATGTTGATGGACTCTGACACCAGCCAACATGGCCAAGGTCAAAGATGATGGGAGTTGCAGTCCTACATTACCCAGAGGGTCTCAGGAGTAGAGAAGACAGACCAAGCTATAAGGGAGCTTCCTATGTTGCCTGCAGCTGAGAGACCGGTTTGTATTAGATGGTCCTTTGGCCTTTGTTAACTTTCTGATTCTCTGAGCTGGAACATTATCCTACTAGCTCATTTCCATCCATTGCCTCTTTCTTTGCCTCTTTGACACATAATACCCTTTAGCCTATTAATCTAAGTCTAGGATACCCACAGGATGCTAAACTAATTAAGCCTAGATTCTTGTAACTGCTGGTGGGTTATAAGCTCAAAAGTATGTAGCAACACATGGCAGTGTGGCCCTGGCATGCGCCCATGCTTCATTTCGCCTTGACCTTTTAGCTGATACCCAATAGAGAAAGGATCAGTCTTTCCATATGGCAGAAGCCTCATTTACTAATATGCTGGCCTCCTGAGTCACTGCTGTAATATGAACTTTCCATAGAAATTGACCCCTGTTAACTCACACTGCTTAGTTGTTTACCTTTGGTATGCCGGCACTTCCTAACCCTTGTTAATATACTATTTTCGTATATTAAAAAAATAGTGCCTGGTTATGAAAATAGCATTGATATCGTTATGAACTTTAAGAGGATCAGAATCACAGTCTCCTCACTGAAAGCTTTAGTTCATGCCTTGGCTATGTCCCACCATTGATGGGAAGAATAAGACTAACAAGGACAAGGGCCAGGATAAGACTATCAATGACTGCTGGCCATGATGGTTAAGCTATGCCTTCCCTGTTGGAGGCAGTAATGCTTCTGAATACCAGTTGCTGGAAACTGAAAGAGGGGAGGGTGGTCTTGTGCTCAGGTTCTATTTGCGGGTTTCCCAGAGATCTGGTTGACTACTGTAAGAACAAGATGATATACCAGACGGGCCATTGGCCTAATCCAGCAGAATATTCTTGTGGGAATGTTCAGGGATGCAGGAGAGGATAGATTGTTTGATTATAGCCTTTCACAATTTAGCAAGAGTAACATTCACAAGTTTCACAAGTTCACAATTTAGCAGAGTAACATTCCCCCTTTTAAACTCACAGCGGATGCATTTGCTCAGGCTTGCTAAAGCCTCTATAATAACTGTTCTGGTATTTCTCCCTTATTCCCTCATAAAAGATAAGACACGACAGAGTCTTCTATAAAAGTATAAAAAGAGTTTACTCACATTCTGTTCACAATCGGATCCAAGAAGGCAGACTTAGCTTAGAAAAGTAACATACACCTGGAAACTATCTCATAAGGAGACAGTCTCTTTGTCCTCTCTTGGCTGGAAGCATCTTTGGCTAAGCAGATGTTTCTTCTTCGATGCATGTAGTCAAAGAGAGAGATGGCTGCCCTGCCCTGTGCTTTTGTCGTTACCTGCACAGGTGAGGCCACACCCGCCGCTAGTCACATGCAGAGGAAGTCTGTCCCAGCCCAGAAGCAAACAGGAAGTTTACCTGCTGGCTGCACAACATTCCTCCCCATGTGTAAACATGTTCACTCTAGGAATGTTGTATTTGTCTGCTCTTGTGTTTCAAATCCCACAACTCTTAGTTCTTGTGGCAACAACTGTCTTCTGTCTGGTTGCCATGGTCACTCCTTATGTGTAGCAAACAGGATATTAGTTTTGCAGGCAGGGATGGAGGGTAGGTCTTGTGGATGACCAGGGTGGGAGACATTTCCCCCCTTCATACTTCAGTGTTTTGGAAAATATGAACACAGTTTCAAGTTTGGGAGCTAGTAAGTCAAGATATAGTTGAGTCAATTGCATATGAAACGTAGGCATATCCTGCATCAGAGCCCGTGAAGGTGTGACTTTTAAAAATAATAATTAGAAAGGGCTAGCCTACCTACTGACCTGAATTGCATATCTGAAGGAATGATATGAACATTCACTGTACCGCCTCTCGAGGTGACATGACTGTCGGGGTGTTTCAAGAAATCAAAAGGCTTCCCGCTGCATATCTGCATAGACCACACATTAGAACCTCCCTCCAGAAATGTTTAAAAAGTGATTTCTAGTTGCTCCGGGGAAGGAAGTTGGCATGGTTAATTGCTGCCCTGTTGGAATCTGCATTGCACAAAGGGCTCAGTGAGAGCTAAAGAAGGAGAATTTAATCAAGGTTGGTAAAGATGGTTTTTAATGGAAGTGAATTCAGCAGAGGACAATAATCATTAAAAGCTGAGGTGTTAATCAAAAAAATTCTCATAAGGGGTGGGGTGGGGAGAGAACACCCTGTGGAATACTGCAAGGTATCCAGAAAAATGCTTTTGTTGTTGTTGTTTTCACCCTCAATCCTGTTTGGCCAGTTTCTCAGTTGCATCATGGGGGACGTTTGGAGGGTAGGCAGGAATAGCATCACCTTCTTAAAGGATTGGGGTGGGTGGGATTTTTGGACTCTTGAGCCAGAATCCCAGGACACTTTGTTGCCTAGTGATTACTTTGAGATGGTGATTAAAAGCAGTAATTTAAAAACCTGGATTACAAGAAGAAAAAGGGAAGTTAAAACTGCCTAGGGAAAAATATTCCTCAAACTCTGCAATGGAGAGGATAATCATCTACCCCTGAACGCCATTCTAGAGGACATAATTAGTGATGGTTTTTACAAAGAAAGGAGTGCAAACTTAACTTGGGAAGAAGGGAAAGGCTGAATTACATGGAGTAATCAAGCGTTATATGGGATGATGTCACAATGCCACACAGCCAATCAGATTTAGCTATGTGATTTGCCCTGTTAATGCAAGTGTTTGAAAGGGAGGTACAGTGGTACCTCGGGTTAAGTACTTGATTTGTTCCGGAGGTCCGTACTTAACCTGAAACTGTTCTTAACCTGAAGCACCACTTTAGCTAATGGGGCCTCCTGCTGCTGCCGCGCCACCAGAGCACGATTTCTGTTCTCATCTTGAAGCAAAGTTCTTAACCTGAAGCACTATTTCTGGATTAGCGGAGTCTGTAACCTGAAGCGTATGTAACCTGAAGAGTATGTAACCTGAGGTACCACTGTACATATGTGGAACTCTGGCTAGAGAGGCCGTTCTGGACAGTTGGCTGAGTTCATTCAGAAGGCAGCAAAACTTTTCCCGTTTATTTGGTCTGTTGCTAGTGTTAAGTTGCTAAG